>NW_023416306.1:5230000-7845000 GCF_014176215.1 Rousettus aegyptiacus | reverse complement strand
ATTTGGAATAGAGTAACCATTTTAATGAGGTTCATCGAGAGAGATTCAGCAGGGAGCATTTCAGGTGTATTATGGCTTTTGTCTTGTCATGAGCTGCATGTCTCTATAACATTAAAGAAAAAGCTACATGGCCCACTCATCTTAGTTAAAAAAAATTTTTTTAAAGCCAAAACAATAACCAAAAACCACCTTTCAAGTAAAGTCTGAGCGGAAAGATAGTAAGTATAGGCAGCACTTCATGTTTTTAGGAAACTTGATAAGTAAATCTTATTTCTGTAGGTTAAATTTCTATCACATTTTTAACTGTCTCAATATTGATCACCCTATAGAGGAATGAGACTGAAGTCTGGTAGTTATTAGTATAAAGAGGGTCAGCTGCAGAGACTGGTGGTACCCGAGCAGAGGCTCTCATGGTAATGATGCTGCTATTTATAGATCCCCATTTCATTAGTTGCAGAGTTTCAAGGAAGGGATTTTCTCTAGGGGAAATGGATACTTGAAGTTCATTTTCTTCCTCACATTAAGGCAGAAACGTGAACAACCTTCAGTATAGGACATACGATTACAGTATTTTTGCAGGGGCAGTTTATTCCCTAAATGTGTTTGTAACAGTAAATGTTGTAAATTTAAAACAAAATGTAAGAATTCAGAAATACTAGTTGTCATCCTGGCTTAGCGCTACTTCATGCACATTGTTTTATTACCTTTCTTTTCATTTTTTTCTTGTAAAAATTATTAAATTTTTAGAAACTATACAAAGCTGAGCACAACTATAACTGTATTCTTTAAAGTGCTCTAAGGCCTGTGAAGGAGTTAATTGATTGCAAGAAGTGCAGTTTCCCACAAAATACAGTCCACCCACAATGTGTATCTGTATATATTTATAAAATAGGTAATTGTGCTTTCCTTCTCAAATTCTTGACATTTGAGTTATTTTTTTTCCCCCTTTAAGAGAATATTTACTTAGTTAGTATTCACTTAATTAGAACTGACTGTTTAATGTTTTCTGGGAGGGTATTTATGGTATTTTCTTTGCTATATTTGCATTCCAGAAATTAAGTCCCCCTGCCATTATTCGGCGAGCCTTTCATACATTAGAATGATGAATTGAAAGCAGAAATGGGAAAAAGACTGCAATGCAATGAAAATTTAATCAGCGTCTTCTGCTGCTTTAATAAGGCAAATAATTCTTATTGGCCGCTGTGTTAAGGTTTCTAATATTTAATTCATAACAAACCTTGCATTATTCTGCAGTAGCATCGACAGCTCCACTTTGCTGCCTGCCAACAGGCAACCATAAAAACTTAAAAGCAGATGTAAATGTCTAAAACAAGGAGAATGATTAGATCTAAAGCGGTCAGAAAAATCAACAATATTGTGAAAGAGCTTGATGGATCTCTATATTTAGTGATGCAAAAATGATATTAATTAAACTTATTCAAACAGATTTTTTTGGAGTTGGAGGTAACCTTTTACAAGGCATAGCCTTTTAGTGCTTGACCAAAGACCCCGAAGAAAGTAAATGTCAATACGTTGATAATAAGCTTCTTTAAACTGGATACAGACTCTCCCGTTAATATTAGAAGTATCTGGTTTATATTCCTTTGTATATGAATTCTCTCAGCAAATGCAGTGCTAAAACTGAGTTAATGGAATAAAATGTTTTATCTTCAATTAGCCCACTTTGAGAAAAGCAGTAGCTTTCACAGTTTCTCCAATTTTTGTTTAAAATGTCTTTAAAATTTTTTGTTACAGGATTAAAGGGAATATATGTTTTTCTTGCCTAACTTGATTTTAATGATTCCATAAATAATAGCATTCATCTTTCTAGATTACCATCTAGATTATCTAAGTCTTCTCTGCTAGGTTATGTTGGGCACTAAATTCGAACCTGGAGAAATGAACAAAAAGATATTGTTACTGATTATATGTAAACAGCCTGAATCATTCAAAAGGATGTGGAGAAGAGTATTTCTATAGTGTGAAGCCAGAGAAAATGGCAACCTGCCAAAGCTAGGTGCAAGCTCTTGTTACATGGAAGGGTTGGGCCTGTTCTCATTTCTTCTTGAAATGGCTTAATTGGTGTCAGCACCCCAGGGATAAAGGCCTCTAACACTGAAATCCACACGATTCACCCTGTCTCTGCTCAGTGTAGGGAAACTGGTAACAACTGGTGGTGAATGAGGAGTGAACGGTGCTGTAACAATACTCGATGATGTTTGGGATGACAGAAATTAATACGCACTTGCTTGAAGAAAGCAATGATTAATGGCAGTGAGCACGGGAATGCTGTCCCTTCTTTTACTCCACTTTGATGGGGATTGAAAAGCAAAAGGCTGTTTTCATTCTCTGTAGAAAGCAGAGGTCACACAGAGTACATTATAGCAATTTTTCCTCTCCGGTTTTTTTATTTCATAAATATTATGATAAGCATAGATTAGATAGGTTTTTTTTTTTTTATGAAAGCTTCAGAGGATATTTTATGTCACTTAAACATTGTTGTTTATGCATAAAGAAATCACACATTCTTTTCACTTGTTAGATCATTTCCCTTCATGTCAGAATAATTAGTGTAATTAGGAATTAAAAAAGCCCACAAACATGCAGTTGTATCAATGCTGCTTACTATTATGTAACTGGAATCAAAAGGGCTTAGTTTTCTAAAGACTTCTAGGACAGGATGGGGACAGGAATGTTGCAGGGGCTTTCACCTTTTTCTGCCCCTCCCCCGGTTTTTCTCAGTGACTGTTTGACGTAAATATATTTTGCAAGGTACTTGCTCTTGTCAGCAGCTTTCTTAGCCATTTGATAAAGATTCTTTATTCTACAAGAAAGCCTGAAATAACAGAACTGTACTTTGGATAATGAATTCTTCATCTGTGGAGAACTTTAAAACAAAGTACAGTGTTGGCATTTTTTTCTTTTGAGTGAGAAGGCTGATATATCTTTTGGATCCGACAGGAAGACATAAATTAATAGAGTTCTGGAGTTCAGTTTCTCATTAATAATCCATTTTGTCATGGTTCTTGGCATTGTCAGCCTAGTAACTGGTTCATATTTTGCTAAAGGATAAAAGCAGATTATATCTTAAGGCACAAAGCAAGGATAAAGAGTTTATCGCCTTTTGGGATAACTACATGCTGTAAGAAAAATATTCTTTTGCAAAAAGTTTCAAATTTTAGATAGAAATACACTGTACATTTTTCATAGTTAAAGCTTTTAAGATCTGAAATGGTTCTTGGAACCTTAGGATATTAGAGTTTTAGACCATCGTTTCACTAGAGTTGCCTTTACTGATTATTTGCAAAGTTTTGCTTTTGAGAGACAGTTATAGTAGATTTAATTAAGCCTGTTTTTATATTTTTTAACTCTTTACGATAGGATATAATTATAGTTCAAAAAAACATTCAGAAAAGTCAGTATTCTTTTTGCATTGGTAGTTCTAGATAGTCTATTACTCCTGCCTTGTTACTCAGACATGGGATCCTTGACAGCTATGGTGAAAGCTGCAGTTTTAACCATCTGAAAAATCCAATTAATAAAATAAAAATAAAACAGTCTTGTTTCTAATGTGATAATCCTATACTTAACCTTTTTTATGGAAACTCCAGAAACAATTATTTGTAGACATTGAACCCAGTTACAGGTTCTCATAAATGGCATCATTTAAAGTTGTTTGTATTTTAAAGAAATTAGTTCTTATAAAAATTGAAATACCACATCTTCCCTAATAATTGATAGTATGGTCACTGGTGAACTGAGATCCCACGTTATTTAAGGGCGGGAAACAAGGTGAAGGAAAATGGGTACAAAATAATATCAGTTTTTTTCATGCATTTAAGAATTTTTATTTTTAGTGTGTTATTTGTATTGCAAGCCTTTTACAGGTATTGTCTTAGAAATAGAAAACTGAAAAATATGTTTAGTCTTTAAAACTTGGGACTTGTGCTATCATTCCCAGTTGTCCCTACCTTTTTTTGTTTGTTCATTCTGAAACTTCTAAGCAACATATGTGGTGTGTGCAAAGTCATAAATCTAGGGTTGATTATTGAGGTAACAAGCTATGAGAAAAAGAGAAGGCTCTATCTGGGTTATAGGGTGAAGGAAGGAGTATTAAATTATGACCTACTGGGGAAAATTACGGGAGATTTACTTATCTGTACTTAGAAGGGCTTTTTCTTATTATAATTTAAAAATCTTGATTTTTGGAGGTCATTAAAGTTCATCATTGGGTAAAACTGAGCTAAGTTAATACAGATAGTGGTATGCTTGAAACATTCATTTAGGAATGGGTGGACTATGTTTTTAGTTTTTATTCTGTAGGATGCTGTAAGCTGCTAGAGGGCAAGGACTGTACCTTTTTTTAAAAAAAAATCTGATATTACATTCTTTTAATCTTTTATATAGAAATTTATCTTAACTGTGAAACTATGTACAATATAGGAAAACTGCCATAGTTACTTACCTGGATTTTAAATAATTTATGCGCAAACAATATGTAAAAGTAATTTACATACATTACTTCTCCCATTACTATCATTAATGATAATATTTATGTTAAAAAGAAAAAAGTCAGTGGTGAAACCCCTGTTAATATGCTTGGGGTTGATTTAACTTAGAAGTTTTTAGTTTAAAAGTAGATATGATAATAAGGAATCTATTTCACAGGTAGGCAATATTTGTATATTTCCAAATAGTTTTGATTTATTATTTAAGACTTTTTCTCTATAGGATTGGGAAGGACATTTGTTTTAGTACATTATAGTGAAATTTTAAAGAGTAGATTTTGACAAGAGACATTTTGCTGACACAGAATATTTTGTTCATTTTGACTCTCAAATAAGTTCTTCTGTCATAATGATTGATTTATGTTCATTTTAGACTGTACAGTTTTGTAACTGAATTTTCTATCTATAAGGTACAAAAATCTCTGTTTAAGTTAACAATAAATTAAATAAGTATCTTCAAAGGTGACAGATTGGTTATATGTATTGACTAGTCCAAAGAGTGACCTAAGATTTGTTTAACTATACTATGATTATGAGTTATTGAAATGAATGCTAGTTTTAAATTTAGTGTGATCAGGAAAACAGTATAGTAAGGTATTATTTACTTAATAGCTCTAGTTTTTGCCCTTCTGGACTTTTAGTTTTAATTACATAACTTATCTGTACTGTAGTCATTATCGAACTGTTTACTTTCTATTTTGAATCAGCCACTGTTCTGTTGCTGCCCATCAGGTGGAAAAACCTGGGAAATCGTACTTTGTTTCACTTGCTTTGTTGACTGTAACCCTTAGAGCAATTTTAAATGGAAGTAAACCCCTAAATTTTTGTAATGGAAATCCATTGGAAGTAATTTTGTCATGGATTTTCTCAATTGCAATACCAAAAAACCATTTCAAATGACACGTGAATTTGGTGAATGCTAAGTGATGAGTTAGTAGCACTGTGGCTGAAGTCTGTCTAAATCTCATTTGCTAGTAATAAAGTAATTGCCAAATATTTTACTTTATGATATGAAAGTCATTTAAACATAGTAAGCTTACAACTATTTAATTGATGAATATTTTATTCGTATTTTGTCCTTATTCTCAAAAAGCCATGTAATTCAAATATCTGTAGTTTCTTCCATCTCAAAGTTAATAAGTCTGCTTATATCCACCTATTGCGAGTACCTAAACTTGGCACTCCAGATAGCTGTAGAGTAGGAAGTTTTAATCTTTTTTGGTTTACAGTTGCCTTTGTGAATGAGATGAAAGCAATGAATCCACTGCTTACTTCCTAGAAAAGGCACGTACTCATAGGACTTTGAACACAATCGCAGGGAGTTTATAGACACCATGAAAGTTGTTCATGCATCCTTCATGGAAAGACTGTGGCTCTGAGTTTAAGAACCACTTTTGTAGAGTTAGTCTTTTTTTTTTAAACCGTATTTTGTCCCAAAATGTAACTGCAACAGACTTTTTTTTGGAAGCCTAAGGGATTTACTTTCTTACCAGTGGTCCTAACAAATACTCAGCACCAGTGATTTATGAGTCTAGTGAATATTTGGCTGTATTGAGGAGGAAAGGATCAGGAATATGGAATAGAACAATTGCATGAAAAGAAAGAGTAAGCTAGCAATGAGACTCAGGTGCTGGTAGATACAGAAAAAAAAGGACAGGGAGTTAGAAGAGGGAAATCTGAAATTTGGAACACGAGTTGTTGAAGGACTTACTTGGCAATTAGTATATGTCGACTTGTCATAAAAAATAAAAAGAATTGGTTTACCATCTAGGTAGTGCAAGCTCCTTGTCAGGAGGGAATTTGTCTTATTGGCAATTCTTGCTCCCTGGTGCTTTAAAGCGATTCAAGTTTTATTACATAGTAGAATTTGTTTAAAATACATTCAGTCTTTTTGTATATAAATTAAGTAGATGATTTCTTGGGTAAGAAATTGCATTTCATATGTTAAATGTTCCTATGTGAAGACTTTTAAGGAAAATTTCTAGATCAGTAATTCTCAAATTGTTTGATGTTGAAAGAATTTTTGCTTATGTGGATTTAATATTGATCAGCATATATTAGAAATTTAAACAAATTTTAAAAACATTTATTAACCTATTTACAAATTGTAAGCTTGTTATAGTTAACATAATTAACATTATTATAATTATCAGCTCTTTACATGTTATCCTAAACAACATTTTTCAAAGCAAAACAAAACAAAATGATGAGGAAAATGTTATTGTTTTACATTTTTGCAAGTTTCTTTAATGTCAGGCTTAATAGAAGACAACCTAGATTCTTATTTCTGCTTCTGATTTAGTCTGTTGTCATATGGTTGCTATATATGAAGAAATATCTGACCTCACATGATACACGATTGGAAAAAGGAAATGTATTTAATAGCCTTTTCAGATCATCGTGGATGTTCTTTTTTGATACTACACCAAAACTTGGCAAATGGTAGTTTCTTAAAGTTAGTTCAAATGCGGAATCCGAAGCCATATTAATAAACTTTTCTACTTTGTTTCATTAAAAGTTGTCTAGTTTGCACTTTGAATGGTTCTTTTACATGCATGATTTTGTAACATATCTTGGTCATTTGGAAAATATTGGTTCACCGATATGCATATCTTCCAAATGTTAACACATTTCATTATAGGAGATAAACAAATTACATTTGTTAATAATACCACCAAATTTATCAAAAAAAGTTTTTAATTACTGAGAAGCTGTCACATCTACAGGGTGGACATAAATATTTCAAAATTACATTTTTTCAAGAAAGCTCGAATTTTATCATTTGCACCAAAAACTGTAGCTTTTCCTTAAAGTAACAGGTTTACTTAGTTCATTTTCCAAAACATGTCTGCCAGATAGCTAAGTCGAAATAACCATAGTTTGCCATTCTTTTTTTTTTAGCAGCTAGTTGAGCTTGCAACTCAGTTCTGCAAGTGCTTTTCCTCATACTTAGTATGCAGCAGAAGTGTTTGTGTATATGTAATTCCTATTTTGTCACACAGCATATTAAAAAGACAGGTATTCAAGATGTAATTAAATGAATAATTTTTACTGTTTTATCAAGGACATCATGTAGTGAAACTTTTTTTATAACTACAGTGCCTAGTGGTAAAGAGTACAATGACTATGAGCACAGTATGGTGCCACTACCTTGCTTAGTGCTAAGACCCCAGCAATTTTACCCACCTTCGCATGTCCACCATCAGTGCAAATGTCAACACAGTGAAAAGGACAATAGCTGCTTAGTATTGGGAAAACATTTTTGACTTTGTGGACTTCTGAAAGGGTCTCAGGAAATGCCAGAGGTCCACAGGCCACCCTTTGAGAACTGTTGAGTCTATGTAAAGTAAACTACATAGAAATATAACTTGCCCTAAGACCGTTATTTTATCTTCATCTATAATCTATACAGAAAGGATTACCTGGAAAGAAACAGGTTTTTAGTAGGCTATTCCTGAAGGCAACAGAATACACTTAAGTTATTACTGTGGTCCTCTGGGAGTATTTATTAAGTGTGCATACAAGTCAGGATGTTCTGAATATTCTTCAAAATTAAAATAGTGGACCCTTTAGAAAGTGGACCCTATTATCAGTCTTGACTGCATACAGAAAAGTAAAATGATAGATAAACAGATGCACATTGTTTGATCCCATACTTTCCACACAGATCTAGCATAACCTTCCCGGGGTTCCTGAAGAAGTCACAGAGTGATTGTTTACAAAACAAGGGAGTTGGACTAGGTGATTTCTAAGGTCTCATTTAGCTTTACTATTTAACCAAATGTATTTTTGAAAGCAGAATTGGCCCGTTTAATAGAATTAGTATAATTTGTGTTTATTATTGTCACAAAGGTTAAGCATTAATGTTTTCACAGTATTAAAAGATAGAATGTATGGAAGAGAAAATGGAGGGGACTTGTTAATGGAGAAGGCTTCTAGAAGCACTGGGTTCTAAGTGGCAGGGAAGGAGAAATTTGAATGGTCGGGAGATGCACATTGCAAGGTATTTAACATATCTCTGAGGAGACTTTATGCTCTTTACTGGAATAGCAGAGAAGGAAAATTTTAGTTAGAAATAGCACTAAGGCCTGTAAGCTGGAGAATCTGTTAGTAGTATGCCCTGATATTGCCATATATAGTTATGAACTACTGAAAAGTCTCTTAAAGAATAAAGTGGATTAGCACATAAATAATGTTGATTCTGAGGTTTTCTTAGATCCATTAATTACATTTTGACCATAGAGCTATAATGTTTTTTGTTTTTTCTTTTTCTTTTTTTTTTAAGGGAAAACAGTATTTAGGCTTTTAAGAATATTTTTGCTTTTCAATGAAAAATAAAACTTACATTACCTCAAGATATGTTATGCTCATCCTCAATTCCATAAAGAAGGAGTAGTATTTATTTAGTAAGGAAAAAAATGTCCCCCAAATTCAGGTTCACACTCAGTCCAGCACACTGTGAAAAAATGCTAATTGGAGGGACTTGGCGAATCCTGGGATGGTGCTGTTTAGGTCCTTAAAAAGGAGAGAAGGCTTGTATAAAGTAACTTTGTGTTCAGTCAGATCAAACTTAGAAGGTAGAAAAGCTGCTGTTATGGCAATATTTAAGAAAAAAAAAGACTTTAAGCACTGTTTTTTGGAAATATTTGACAACATTAGCAATGTCAACTACTGACAAAAAGAAAAGAGCCACCTATTTGGCAATTCTTTCACAGTTGTGCCAAGAAAAGCAGCTTCATTGGAACATTTTCATAAACTATCATCAGTTATGCAGCAGCAGCTTCACAAATCAGAAATGATATCTTCAGGCACTGCTGTCAAATGTTATTCAAATAATACCAGCTTCACATTTGAATAACAGCAGACATTTTGAATTAATTAATCAGATGAGATAGTCTAGGCCTTTTCTCATTAGTCTCTGGGTCAGGCTTGGGAAGATATATGCGTTGGTGATGATATACTTGTCTTTAATCGTGATTTATGAAGATTTAGGATTGTGTGTGATTTGTCAAAGGTTCTGGGAAAAGGCTGGTGCATATTTCATTACCTAATCTGAGATTGATTTTATGATGCTAGGAGATACCGTACTGTTGTTCAAATGTGTGGGAAGTACAGGTAGACATAGCATCTCAGACTTTTTACTGGCTTATCTTTGCAACTGTCAAACAATGCTGTAAACTTTAACTGCTTGTAGTTAACAATTCCTGCTTTAATTATAGGCAAATTTTTCATTCTGTCCAAAGGGAGAAGTTTCAATGGTTATTTAGCTAAAATGCATAGCAGACGTTATAACTATGACTTGGTATGAATCATGGACAAAGTTGGTAAATTTCATGGGTTGGTCATGGTGAAAATATAAAATTTCATGGTTTGTCAAAGATTAATAGAAAAATCCCATTAAAACGGGGCAAATAATAGAAGAACAACAAACAAGGTTACTTTCTTTACATGTTACCTTCCCTCCCAGGACTAATTTTAGCAAAATTGGGATGTCATATTTTTCTCAGTTATTTAAGCAACATTAATGACCTACTATTAAATGAAGTAGTTATGTGAAAATGTCTTCTACCATGCACGGCATAGACAGGTAGGTTCTGAATATTTGCTACTTTTCTTTTTTCCCTTTCTATCTACTTTTCTTCCTTTCCATTTGATATTTAAAGCTTTGTTAGCATTGTTTAGCCTTTGCATTTGTAACAGTTTGAATTTTTAATCCTTCCGGGGCTTAATTCCTTGGAGAATATTTTATTTCAGGGAGAGGAATGGAAGGGTAAGAGGCCTTCATTCTAGCAGACTGGATAACCAGGGAGGGTCTACTGTGATACTTAGATCATGTTGTGTCTGCTTATACAAATGTGTGTTATTATAGGGAAAGGTAGGTGGTAGATAGATGAGAAATCAACTATTAACCTCTTAATACATTTAAAGCATGTACCGCTTAACTCAAAGTGGATCATTCTGTATCATCTGTCTCCTGAGGACAGTTAACATGTCTGTGATAAGGAATGTGTTTTTAATTCCACTCTAGCAAACAAATGCATATTACATGAAGAATTAAGGAATAGTAAGGTGATTTTTAACTTTGTCATACAAAATAAAACATTTACTTTTCTTTGCCATTCTTTATTTATTTATTTTATTTTTTATTTTTTAGGCGAGGCAACCCTTGGTTGACCTCACAGATTGCAAGGACCTTGTCCACTTATAATCCCTTATTTTTTATTTTTTATTTTTTACACCTACAGCACCTTGTCTTCCTAGGTGGTCTCCCATTCAAGTACTACCAGGACCAACCCTGCTTAGCTTCCGAGATCAGATGGGATCGAGCTTATTCATGGTGGCATGGCCGTAGACTTTGCCATTTTAGACAGATGATTGACAGGTATTGTTTTATTGGAATGATTGGACTATTAATAATCATTAGTTCTTTGTCACTTCTATGTTTTGAGAGCTGCATTAGTACTCCTAAAGCAACATTTGGCACATTTTAACACAATTAGAGGTAGACAGTTCTAATTGATGTTCACTTTGGGGAAGGTAGTTTATAAATAATAAGACACATTGATATTTGGAGAGACAATTTATTTTCGTAATGGAGAGAGATGATAGTTAAGAGTAGTTTAAGAGGTGGCTTGATGCAGTAGGACAGTACTGGTTTTAGAATCCAACAGATCTTGAGTCCTGCTTCTGTAAATGCTACTTAATTGATTTGTAACCTCGGTAAGTCACCTATTTTTTCCTGAGTCTTAGTGATCTTTTCCTTAATATGAAGCCACTAATACCTAGCTTTCAAGGTGGTTGTGAGAATTAGAGGTGAATGTATATGGTATCTAATGTGGTGTCTGGTATATCATAGGTGCCTAATAAATCACAGCTACTGCTGTTATTTAATCTGTTCATTTATTTCTTCAAGAAACGTATATCGAGGACTCCCTATGTCAATAATACAAGTAAGACATCAGGGATACAAAGCCTTCTTGTAAGAAATAGAGTGATATATGTGAATGCATATAAATTGAACATCAAGTAAGAAGTAAGAAGAGGCAGAAGATGAGATAGGCAAGGATCACATCAGTGAGGCTAATGCCGTGTAAGGGAATAGTGTCTTTGTTAAGTATTTTGGGTAGTTACTGATGGGTTTAAGCAAGAGAATGATATGATCAGAGATTTTTTTACAGATTCACTTTGGAAAGTATTAGAAGGAATATACTGATTAGCAGGCTTTTGCACGTCAGTGATGATGTGTACTTGAAATGAGTAATAAGAGATTTAAAAAAAGATCAATGGTTTTAATAAAGCTAAAAAAAGAAAAGGAAGGATTAGGTAATTGACTGGAATTTTTTTTGCCTCCTTTTACTTGGCTGATTCCTCCTATATGTTTTTAAGATCTTAGCCTAGATGTCCTTCTAGGAAAACATTTTGACCATCCCCAAGTCTGTGTTAGTTGCCTCTCTGATGTGCTCCAATAGCATTGTTTTTTCCCTTATTGTGGTTATTTTCTATTAATTATGTAGTATGTAATTTTATTTCCTCCAATGAATTGTGACCCCGTGAAAGCAGAGATATTGTATTTTGTTCATCATGTATCTCCTAGTACATGGTAGGAAACACTCAATTTGTTGAAGTGAATTGAATGTATGTAGTATGTGAAGGAGGAGAAAACAAGGGTGTTTGTTAGTTTCTAGTATAGGTGACCAGGTGAGTGGTTGTCATCAACTAAGAAAGATAATTGGAGTAGAATTGCAATGGTCATAGAGCATGTTAATTATCAACTTTCCTAGATAATGTCAAATTATTTTCCAAAGTGCTTGTACTAATTTATATTCATACCAGCAGTATATGTTCCATTTTCTTCATATCAGTGTTTTAAAGAAATATCTTTAGGTGAAATTCACATGACATAAAATTAACCATTTTAAAGCATACAGTTTGATAACATTTAGTACATTCACAATATTGCACAATCACCATTTCTGTCTAGTTCCAAAACATTTTCATCACCTCCAAAAATATCCCCTCCACCCCCCATCTATTAAGCAGTCACTCCCTATTTCTTCCTTTCCTCTACCCATGGCAACCACCAGTCTGCTTTGTATCTCTATAGATTTGCCTATTCTATATTTACTCATATAAATGGGATTATATAATATGTGGTCCTTTGTGACTGGCATCTTTCATTTAATGTTTTCAGGGTTCTTCCATGTTGTAACATGCATCAGTACTTCATTCCTTCTTATGGCTGTAATATCCCATTGTGTGGATATACCATAATTTGTTTATTCATTCATCAGTTGATATTTGGGGTTGTTTCCAGTTTTTGGCTATTGTTAATAGCTCTTGTGAATATTATGAACATTCGTGAACAAGTATTTACGTTGAGTACCTATTTCCAGTTCTTTTGAGTATATACCTAGGGTAGAATTGCTGGGTCATGTGATAATTCTATATTTAACTTTTAGAGGAAACACCAAACTACTTTCTACAGTGAGTACATGACTTTACATTCCTACCATCAATGTATGGGGTTCCAGTTTCTCACCAACACATAAATTTCCATTTAAAAAAATTATAGCCATTCTAGTGGGTGTGAAATGATATATCAGTCATTTCGATTTGTTTTTCCCTAATGACTACTGATATTAGGAATCTTTTCATGTGCTCCTTAGCCATTTGTATACCCTCTTGGGAGAAATGTCTTCAAATCCTTTGCCCATTTTTTAATTGGGTTGTTTGTCTTTGTTGTTGGGTTGTAAGAATTTTCTTTATATATTCTGGATACTAGACCCTTATAAAATATATAATTTTGCAAATTTTTTCTCCTACAAATACATTCTGTAGCTTGTTATTTCATATTCTTGGAATGTTCTTTGTTGTGTATAAGTTTTTAATTTTGATAAAATCCAATTTATCATTTTTTTTTGTTGCTTGTGCTTTTGAAATTGAAGGTCATGAAGACCACTGTATTTTTTTTTCTCAGAATTTTACTGTTTTAGCTCTTAGATTTATGTGGTTGATCCATTTGAGTTAATTTTTATATGGTGTGAGATAGTGGTCCCACTTCATTCTTTTGAATGTGTATATCCAATTGTCCCAGCACCATTTGTTGAAGAGACTGTTCTTTCTCCATGGAATGGTCTTGGATGGTCTTGGCAGTGTTGTCAAAAATCAGTTGACTATCGATATATGGCTTTATTTTTGGACTCTCAGTTCTATTCCATTGATATGTACGTCTGTCCTTACTCATTACTATGCTCTTTTGATTATTATAGCTTTGTAATAAGTTTTGAAATTAGAAAGTGAGAGTTCTTTGTATTTGCTCTTTTTTTTTTCAAGATTGTTTTGGCTATTCAAGCCACCTTGAGAATTCATATGAATTTGAGGATTGATTTTTCCCTTTTTCCAAAAAAAATTGTGATAGGGATTGTACTGAAAATGTATGTTGCTTTGGACAGTATTATCATATTAACAATATTAACCCTTCAATCCATGAATATGGAATGTCTTTCCATTTAAGTCTTTAATTTCTTTTAGCAATGTTTTACAGTTTTCATTGTACCAGTCTTTAACCTTTCTGGTTAAATTCATTCCTATTTTATTCTTTTGAATGCTAGTTTAAATGGAATGTTTTCTTAATTTAATTAATGGGTTGCTTATTGCTGGTATATAGAAACACAGTTGATTTTTGTGTGTTGAGTTTGTACCCTGTAATTTTGCTGAATGTGTCGGTTCTAGTAGTTTTTTTTGCGAATTCTTTGAATAGAGATAGTTTTTCTGCTTCCTTTCCAAATTGGAATGCCTTTCATTTTTTTCCTCGCCTCATTGGCCAGGATAGAACTTCCAGCAAAATGATCAATAACCATGGTAAAAGTGGGGATCCTTATTTTGTTCTTGATCTTAGAGGGAAAGCTTTTAGTCTTTTACTATTGAGTATTACATTGTGGGTTTTTCATAAATGCCCTTTATTATATTGAGAAAGTTTTCTGTTTATATATACATACATTTATGAAGAGCTAATTGATTTTGTCAGGTGTTCTTTTTGGATTAAATGAGATAATATTGTAGTGTTTTTTTTCCCTTTTACTTTTTTATAACTCATTATATGAATGCATTACATTACATAGATTGATTTTTGTATGTCGACTCATCCTTGCATTCCTGGGATAAATCCCACTTGGTCATGGTGTACAATCCTTCTAAAATGCTCTTTGGTTTGGTTTGCTAGCGCTTTGTTGAGGATTTTTATATCTACTTTCCTGACAGATAATTGGTTTTTAGTTTTCTTATGGTAACTTTCTCTGCCTTTGGCATCATAGTAGTACTTACCTCAAAGAATGAGTTAGAAGTCTTCCTTCCTCTTATTTTTTGGAGGAGTTTGAGAAGGATTGGTGTTAATGCTTTTAAACATTTGGTAGAATTCAGTGAAGCCATCTTGTTCTGGCCTTTTGCTTGTTAGAAGATTTTTGATTACTTAATCTCTTCACTTTTTATAAATCTATTTAGATTTTCTATTTCTTCTTGAATCTATTTAGATAATTCATGTGTTTCAAGGAATTTGTCCATTTCTTCTAGATAATTTAATTTTTTGGCATACACTAATTCTTTGTATTTCTGTAAGGTTAGTTGCAATGTTCTCACTTTCATTTCTGGTTTTAGTTATATGAGTCTTCACTCTGGTTTTAGTCTAACTAAAGTTTATTAATTTTGCCGAATTTTTCAAAGAACCAGAATTTGGTCTCATTGGTTCTATTGTTTTTCAATTCTTCATTTTTCAATCTCTGACTTTTATTCTTTCTTTCTGCTAATGTCTTCCTTCCTCCCTTCCTTCCTTCCTTCCTTCCTTCGTCTTTCTTTTCTTTTCTTTTCTTTTCTTTTCTTTTCTTTTCTTTTCTTTTCTTTTCTTTTCTTTTCTCTTCTTTTCTTTTTTTCTTTCTCTTCTTCCCTTCTCTTCTCCTCTCATCTCGTCTCTTCTCTTTCTTTTCTTTCTGTCCTGTCCTGTAGTTTTTAAGGAATAAAGTTGGGTTATTGATTTTAGATCTTCTCTTTCGGTGAGCTCTGCTTTTGTTGTATCTTGTAAGTTTTGGTATATTGTGTTTTCTCAAGTATGCTTTATACATCTTTGTTCCTCATTCCATTACCTTCTTGTTTTATATTTAGTTAATTTTTTGTAGGGTATCATTTTGACTTTCTCATTTCTTTTACGTATATATTTTAGATATTTTCTTAGTGGTTACCATTGGGATTACAATTAAAATCTCCTCAATTTATAACAATGTGGTTTAAATTGATGTCAGTTTAGCTTCAATAGCATACAAAAACTACTCCTATGTAACTGTACCTCTCTCTTTTATGTTGTAATTGTCATAAATGACATCTCGTTCATTAAAATAGATTTATAATTTTTAATGCATATGTCTTTTAAATCATATAGGAAACACAAAGAGGAGTTACACACCAAAATACAGTAACATTGGCTTTTATGTTTATTTATTTAGTTACCTTTATTGGAATTCTTGATTTTTTCATATGGCTTCAAGGTACTGTTTAATATCCTTTCATTTCAGCCTGAAGGATTCATTTTAACATTTCTTGTAGGGCAGATTTTTAACAGTGAAATCCCTCCACTTTTATTTGCTGTGGAATGCCTTAATTTCTTTTTCATTTTTGGAGGATAATTTTACTAGATATAGAATTTTTAGCTGATATATTTTGTTTTTCATTCAGCACTTTAAATATGTCACCCCACTTCTAGCCACCCTTCATGGTTTCTAATGAGAATTTGGCTGTTAATCTTATTGAAAATTCTTTGTATGTGATGAATTGTTTCTTTTTCTTATGTCGGGATTCTCTCTTTGTCTTTCAGCTATTTGGTAATAAGGTGTCTCAGTGTGGATCTTTGTGTTTATCTTTCTTGGAGCTTATTGAACTTCTTGGGTGTGTAGTTCGTGCCTTTTGTCAAATTTTGGAAGTTTTCAGCCATTATTTTTTTCGAATAGTTTTTCTGTTCCTTTCCGTTTCTCCTCTCTTTCTGAGACTCTCAATGTGTATATTGGTGTGCTTGGTGGTGTCATAGGTCTCTTAGGCTTTTTTCTTTTTCTTCTTTCCCGTTTCCTCAAACTACATAATTTCAATTGACCTATCAAGTTCAGTGATTTCTTCTTATGTCTTCTGAAATGTTCTTTTTAGACCCTCGTATGAGTTTTTCATCCCCAGAATTTGTTTGGTTTACTTTTATAATATTTTCTCAATTGATTTCTGTTTCTTGAGATATTATTCCCGTGTGTGTGTGTGTGTGTGTGTGTGTGTGTTTAGCTCTTTGTCCATATTTTCCTTTAGCTCTTCAAACGTATTTAAGGTGGTTTATTTAAACTATTTAAATATTTTTTTAATTTAAAAATGTCTGTGCTTCCACAGGTAGTTTCTGTTAATTTTTGCTGGAATGGACTATAGTTACTTCTTTCTTTGTTTAATTGGTAGCTTTGTCGTTATTGTTGAAAACTTGACATTTTGAATAGTATAATGTATCTCTGGAAATCACATTCTTTTCCTTCCTCAATTTATTTTTGTTACTTGCTGTGGACTGTGGCTTTTACTTGTTTAGAGATTTTTCAAACATTATTTTTTGTGAAATCTGTCATATATGTTATCTGAAGTCTCTGTTTCTTTAGCTAGTGTTCAGCCGGTGTTTCAATAGAGAATTCCTTGAATGCCAGGAGGCAAAAAATTTAAAAATTACATAACAATAAAAGAGGAAAAACAAGAAGTAGAAAAGATAAACATTTTCCAGTGTTGGCTAATTGTTTCTGCTTTGGGGCATCCCTTCATCTGTTAGCTACTACATTTACAACTGTATACCTTAGTGTTTGCTTCCTTACTGGAGAGGAGCCTAGAGATCAACTATTGGTGAAAGTTTAGGGTATTCTCTGGTCTTAGAGCACATGTCTTTCCATGAGCATTTACATGACTTTCTAAATTCCATAGTATATATGGTGCTTTTGAATGCCCTAATTTATCAAGGCAATGTCTTCCCAGCCTTTTTCCCAAGGTGTACAGTGATCCATTGTTTGTTTCAACTATAATATTTTGCCCCAGCTGGCAACAGGTTTTTCCTTTTTCAAGTGTATTTTATGTATATAGGTGGAGGAATGTCACTTTTTGCACTTCGATCGAATTCAAGTTAGGTGAAAGAGATAAGCACCTTATATCAGTCCTCGGGCAGTGCCAGACATCAAAACAAACACAATTTTCTGAGAAAAATATCTCCTCTCCTCTTTCCAGAATGGAGGACCAGTGTCCCACCCTAGGAATGTTGGCTGCTATATTTGACACTACCACTGAGCCAGGTTAGGAGATTGGAAGAGGGAAAGTAAAAATGAGGTGAAACTTTCCTACTCTTTTAAAGTTCTTCCCCCCCCTCCTCAATTCAGTGTTTACTTGTTTGCTGTAAACCTTTGACTATTGACAGTTCTGAAAAACTTGATTCTGACAGTTTTTGCTTGGTTTTTCATTGTTTCTGTGAAGGACTGGCCTTGGAAGTACTTACTCTTTTCTGCTGATTTCACTGTTGAAAGAGAGATAACTATTAAATATGCTGAGTTTTTGATGCCTATGGGAAGGCTCAATGTACATGTTCTACAGGTAGTTCGATATGAGTTTGAATCTTCCTTTCTTAGAGAGGAGATCTGAGATATAGATAACAATTGGGAGGTCATCAACTTATTGTGGAAAATTTAAAGGTAGGTAAGATCATTGAGTAGAATCCCAGAAAATATCACTGTAGAGGAGGCCACAGTGGAGGCAGAGAACTAATGGTCACAAAGTGCAAGGAAAACCAGTAGACTGTGGTAGACTGAAAGCTAAGAAGGTAAAGTTGCAAAGAGAGGAGAATGATTTACACTGTGAATATGAAATTTCCCTAGTAAGATGAAACTGAAATAAGGTGTCTTCATTATAAATTATTTCAGTAGAATAGTGACATTTGAATGAAAGAGGAGAGAAATTGGATGGTAACTGGAAGATGATGCAAGGTCAAAAATCTTTTCTTTTTTAAGGTGGTACAGGATTTGAACATATTACGTTGGAGTGTGGTAGGAGGACCTTTAGAAAGGAGAGAATAGAACAGGCATGAACGACGAAGCAAGATTTTAGAGGAGAACAGAAATAGAGTTGAGTACAGAAGTTGGCTTTCATTAGATGATAGGCATTATATTTTTTAAGTCAAGATAAGGCGAGAGATGAATAAGGATTTTGAGAAATTTATAAATGGGAATTGGAAAACTGAGGGAAAGTGTACTGCATGGATTAACTTTTTTTTTGATGAAATAGGAAAGATCATCTGTTAAGTAGGCTGGAGTGAAGTAGAATTCGAGGGGAATGGTGAAGGCCTGAAATAGTTTCTGAAAATAAAGAATGAGCTGGCTAACAGTAAGAAAAAGAAAGCTTTATGGCTCAGTCAAGGTTGGAGGCTGATATTGAAATGGTACTAGAATGAACACCTGTGATTTAATTAGAAAGTTAATGCAGGTTGTAATAGTAGTATATGCTTGGAGTTTTTCTAGGCAAATGAAAGAAGGGATAGGGATGAAGTGGATTATTGGGCTCTATTGCAAGAATAGTTGATGTTCAAACATATCATCCACTGTGGTTAGATAGTATAGCTAAGGCAGTTGTTAATAGACAAAGAGAAAATGGAGAGATGTGAGGACTGGTTGACTGAATTAGATTGAGGAACAAGTGGAGTGGGAGAAAAGGAGAGGACTGGAATTGTAAGGGGCTATGGTCATAGAATGAGATGTTTGAATTTTACTTCATAGGTTGAGCAGTTCCACGTGATAAATGATAAAGCCTAGGAGGTGGCCCCGGGAGTTGGTGAGTCAAAGTGAAATGCAGCCAAAGGTTATTGATTTGAAGGACATCAAAGAACTATAAGGCTAAAATGTTAGTTGAATTTCTTATATGCTCCCTGAAGCCAGCCTAATGGCATGACAGGATAGAGAGGAAGACTGAATTTGTGCCAGCATTTTTAATGAATATAGACGATTATTAATATTAGTTAATGAACAACAGTGAATGTGGCCTTGCCAAGTTAATTTTTCTTAGATAATTTGTTTCCTATGGAGATCAAGCTATGGTCAGTTTATTTGGAAATAAGCAGATATTAAGTTAGGAAAATGAAACCCATATAAGCACTCTTCATACCATTAATTTATTCTGTAAACATTCACTGAATGCTTATCCTGGGCCTTGAAGTTCACAGCCTAGGGAAGGAAACAAATATCTAAACAGGTTATTGCTATAGTGTGTTAAGTGTTATAGTAGAATAGTGGTCTTGTGTGGGGTATATCCAAAAATCCATTGGGTGAGCAAGAAACCATGGAAACTTCTACTTAAATCTATCAATTTCATTGTATGTACTTTATAATTTTTTAATGAAAAAGATGTCAGACAACATAAAAATTTTAGATAACATCCAAATATTCATGTACATGGCAAGTAGTTTAAGAAATAAATTATTACAGATGCAATTGAAAGCTTACTGTATATCCTTCCCTAATGCCATCCCCCTTTCTTTTTCTCCTTTGAATTTCTTGTCAGTCACATGAATTTTTTAGTTGCATATGTTGAATCTTATAAAATTCTTTCATACCATTCTTGTCTTTCTGCAATTTTTTCTAGTCGACATTGATTTTAAGAATTTTCAACATTGATAGAGTTAGCTCAAGTTTATTTTTCCTGCTGTATAGTTTTCTATTATATGACTATTCTAAAAATTTTAATTTTCCCAGTGGTGGATGTTTAAATTGCTCTATTTTTTATATTATAAATGTTCTGTATACATCTTTTTGAGCTCAGTTATCGATTGCTGCATAAGAAATCTCCCCAAAACTTTGCTTAAAACAGCAAATATTTATCATCTTAGAGTTCCTGTGGATTAAGCATCTAGGCACCGCTTAACTGACTGCCTCAGGGTTAGAGTTTCTAATAAGATTACTGCAGGCTTGTAGTCATCTCAAGGCCCCCCCGGGGGAGGATTTGCCTCCCTGCTCTCTCACATGGCTGTTGGCCATCAGTTCCTCTCTAAATGGTGCCTCCATATGGCAGTTCAAAATATGGCAGTGGGCTTCCTGCAGAGTGAATGAGCTTGTGATTGAGAGAGGGAACCCAAGGTGGAAGCCACAGAATCTCTGTAACCTAATTTTGGAATCCCATAACTTCTGCCATACTCTGTTGGGTCAGAGGGGGTCTAGTCCACACTCAAAGCGAGGAGATTTCATAAGGGTGTGAATAACAGGACGTAGGGTCATTGGAGGCCTTTGAGGCTTCCTACCACACTGGGTCGTAGGTTACACATCATCAGCTTTATTAGATGTTGTGAAGTCTCTTCCTGAGGTGGCTGCTTTCCTAAAAAATAAGATTTAAACTTTACTAATGTTTAAAATAGGAATTGACATTGGTGGCTTGTATATTAGAGGCTTGTTACTTACATTGTTCAGTATTGGGAAAGAATAGTGAGAATATTTGTTTATTATCTTATTTATATTTAACTGAATTAATGCTCATGAAATACATGTTACCTAAGAGACGTATGCGAAGTAAAACATGGATTAAAATAAGAGGACTAATACAAGTGTATGTTAAGAAAATGGAAGAACTGATATTTCTACTATTGGTATAAGCTCTTAATAGTATATAAGGGAAAAATAATTCTGATCTATAATGTTAGACAGAAAGTCAGCAAAAATATTAAAATCACAGAGACCATCTGAAGTCTAGTTTCCTTCCATCACTATATATTTGATCTCTTTATAATCTACTTATAAGCTTTATAATTTATGTTTTTGTATTTTATAACTTAAAACTGTTATAACAATGAACCTCACCCTAATTGTATATCATGTGTTAAAATATTAGCTAAACTGATCGTACATGAGCATTATGTCTATAAATTAAACAAATATACATGCATATATTGGGAGTACATAGTTGAATTTGTAGACTTTTTTATTAGAACTCTGGAGGTATGCAAAGAATGCTGTGGGAGTAGGGAGGAGGGAGCAACTGACTGCCTAAAGATGTCAGGAAAGCCTTCGCAAAGAAGGTAAATTTTGAACTGGGTCACAAAGAACAGAGGAGTCTAAGTGGCAGAAAAAGGATAAGGAGGGCATCTTTAGCAGAGGAGACAGCATTTACAATGGAATAGATCTTTCAGGGTATGGCCTTTTGAAGAGTAATAACCTCCCTAGGTGGTTAGAATGAGAGTTGTGGAGGAGGTGAAGGAAGATAACAGTGGAGGTATAGGAGGTGGCCAGAATGTAGCTAGTAGAGATCAGTTAAATTGTTCTGGTGGCATGATCCTCTAGAATTAAGGAGTTTCTTAGTTCTCTAATTAGAAACTGGCAGTTTGGCACTATGGTGCTATCATTTTAGGTCTAGATTTAAAAGGCCTGTCTCATTTCATAGCTCTCAGGGATAGGGAGCAAATTCAGATTACTGTTTTGTTTTTCAAAAACAAAAAATCGACAATAGGTAATTTTATTATTATCATTATTATTTGAACAGCTTTATTGAGGTATAATTCACTTAAATAAACTGCACATATTTAAAAATTACAATTTGATAAGTTTGACTTAGGTATATACCTGTAACTCCATCACTGCAATCGAGATAATAAACACATTCATCACACCGAACCTTTATTTGTGCCTTTTGGGTGAATTTTTAAAAAAAATTTATTGGGGTGACATTTGGTTAATAACAAATATAAGTTTCAAGTGTACAGTTCTATAATATATCATCAGTGTATTGCATTGTGCGCTTACAACCTGAAGTCCAACCTCCTTTTGTCACCATATATTTGACTCCTTTTGCTCTCTGCATCATTCCCCACCCCTCCTTCTTCTCTGGTAACCACCATACTGTTGTCTATGTCTATGAGTTCGTTTTGTTTCTTCCTTTTTTACTTTCAGTTTTATATCCCACATATGAATGAAATCATATGGCTCTTGTTTTTTTCCATCTGAAATTTCTCAGTATGATACTCTCAAGATCCATCGATTTTGTCACAAATGGCAACATTTCACCCTTTCTTATGGGTGAGTAGTATCCCATTGTATATATGTACCACATCTTTGTCCAATCATCCATTAAAGGACACTTAAGCTCTTTCCATGTCTTGGTTACTGTGAATAATGCTGCAATGAACTTAGGGAATACATATATCTTTATGAATAAATGTTTTCAGATTTTTTCTGGCAGATACCCCAGAGAGAGATTGCTGGGTCATATGGTAGCTCTGTTCTTAATTTTTTGAGGAACTTCCATACTGTTTTTAAGAGTGACTGTGTACCAGTTGACATTTCCACCAGCCATACATGAGGGTTCCTTTTTCTCCACACCCTCTCCAACACTTGTTATTTCTTATCTTGCCATAGAATAACCATTCTAACAGGTGCGAGGTGGTATCTCATCATGGTTTTGATTTGCATTTCCCTTATAGTGAAGTTGGGCATCTTTTCATATATCTGTTGGCCATTTGTCTGTCTTCTTGGGAAAAGTGTCTATTCAGGTCCTCTGCCCATTTTTAAATTGGATTGTTTTATTTTGTTGTTGAGTTCTATGAGTTCTTTATATGTTTTGGGTTTTAGCCCCATATTGGAAGTATCGTTTGCAAATTGGATGAATTTTTAAAAATTTAAGACAATGTGTTAAATAAATATGTATAAAATAAATTCTTGTAGGAAATTTTAAAAAGCTTTCTATTGTGAAAATTGAAAATATATACACAACTGGAGAAAATAGTATAATAAGCTCCCATGTACCCTCTCACCCAACTTCAATGTGTGATAGCATTTTTAATCGTATAATCATAATGCTTATACTTTTTGCTTTCTTGTAAATCTAGTGCTTTCTTACAAAAGCCTGATTACATGAATTCTTCATTTTACAAATAAGGAAATTAAAACTTGAGAAATTGAATTACTTGAAAAAAAATTTAATTTTGGAAATGTTGGCGTTGAGGGGAAGAAAAATCATATTTTCTACTCCTGTATTTCCTAGGCTGTTGCTACTCAAAAATATACTGTATGGACTGATAATATGGCCAGCAACTGAGAATTTATTAGAATCGTAAGTTATCATGCCCCACTCTAGATCTACTGAATTAGAAATTGTATTTTAATAAGAGTTTCAGGTGATCATATACACAGTAAAGTTTGAGAAGCACACAGTACTATGGTAGATTGCCTCTTTGGGCAACAATGAATTTTTAGAATTAAAAATCTTCCTTGAACTGAGGTAGGTGAAAGGGAAAAGAATTGAAAAATCTGACTTTAGATACTGCTTAGTTTCTGTTATTAGATGATACCCTATATAATTCTATGACAAGTTGATGTTTTAGCTTTTCCTATGTCACCATTTTCAATTTATAAGCAAAAAAAGATTCTGAAGATAAAATAACAAGTACCCTCGACAGCTTTAATTATCCATTTATTCCTTTTGCCAGGATTATGTTTGGAGTGTGAAGAGAAAGTAGAAGCCTCATGGCTATTTTTTTTTTTTTTACAGTCCCATAAGTTAATAAAAATAAAGCAAAACCCAATCTCTTCAGCCCCCTGCCCCTTCATTCCAAAGAGAGCAAAGTTGGGCAACCAGAAGGCAGAATTAAACACTGTTCAATGTGTATACCAAGTGAGGACCTCATGTTGTGTTCAATCTAGCTGGCTAGGAAACCCTTCCATTAGCCTCCTCCTAATGTTTGCACTGAATGAGCCATTACATTTTGAAGGCAACACTGACTGAATTCAGTATTGATGCATTCACTTACCAACTTTTCTGCCTCCGGCGGAACAGTCCTTTACTAATGGTAGTATACAAACAGCAGCCACTGGCTTCATCCTCACTCTAAAGGAAGCCTTGTAATATTGCTTCATTGCTATATCCCTTTATGTGTACGGGCACCGTTATAATTCTATTCTTTGTGCCCAGCTCCAGAAGCATTTTCTAGATGATCGTTACTCGTTAATGCCCAGGTAAAAACCTGTGCAGGATTGAAATGTATGTCGAGGTGTATTATGTTATAGTAAGACATTAGTATCTTAACAAAGAGGAAATATCCATGTTGTTCTTTTGATTTGTAATGTTTTCACATATAGCATCTAGCTGGTATATCTTCATACCTTTCAGAGAATGATTTGGCAGCTGAAAAAACCATTTAGATTCAGAACTTAGTAAAAGAGGTTTTTCCAGTCCTTTTTACTGCTGAGGTACTCTCTCTATTGAAAGTATATGCTCTAGATTTAACCAGTAAAATAAATGATTTCAATTTTACTAAATCCATGGGTCCTCAGAGTCTGGTATGTACTCAGGGTCAGTCAAACAATCATCTACAACATATAAACTGCAGTGATTCTGATGATGCCTTATTGTATCTAAAGAAACCCGTATATTAGATCCCATAGTGCAGGAGAGCTTTACTCAGTGGAATTAGTTCACTGGCAATGATAGAGAGAATATGAACCATTCATAATAATACAATTTCCATTTTAATACTAATAGAAAACTAAATAAATTTTTAAAATGTAAAAAGTAAAATAATCCTTTAATATGTGAAGCTTAAAGCAATTAAACATGATTTGTCGAAGTGCTATCACTTTTAAGCATTGTATTTGAGTTATGATATGAGATATATAAAAACATGGCAGTTGTACGTAAACAGAATTGAAAGCTTGCATCTTCACTGTTTTGAGCCCTTCTCAGTATGATAGACTGAGTCCTCTTGCATATTCTAGATTGTCTTTACTTAATTTCAGCCTTAACTCTTAAGCTGTAAAGTCTAGTTTGTGCTTTTGTAATGTTCTGCATGTATGTTTTTTTTTTTTTTTTTTTTTTAATTTGTGGCTATACAATTAGTACTAAGCAGTGGAAATATGGTTAATGTGGGAATAGCTCAGATCAAGATTAGAAACTGGGCTTGGCATGTATTCAATTCACTGCCCAGGGTTAAAGTGCAGAGCCACAGATAGCACATCTTCACCTTTCTTTTCTAGTTTTTTAGCTTTACTGATGATTTGAAACCATAGCAGTTAATATGCTTTAGCCTTTGCTTTTACAGACAAGAAATGGATCTTATACTTATATCACCAGGTTTCAAAACTATTTACACTAAGTGGGATGGTTTACTACCTCAGGGGTAGTGCATTAAGCCTATTGCTCTTGAGAATCCATTTTCATCTCTTCTCTCCAATTGATGGGACAGATATGACAAGCCTTTAAAGTTGAGTGGAAATTTTCTGTGGGGCGGGCTGTTGTATTAAATTGTTCCTTACCACCACCATGGATGTTGTAAAGACTTGTGAGTGGGTAGCCTATGGCTAAGAAAAGAGATATATTGTCTGTGGTAGGGAGGCTGTAGGTCTAATATATAGGGAATAGTTTTCTTCCTATCTGCCCATTATTTCCTTCTCCTTCAAATCATAACTCGAGTCCCTCCACTCAAAGAGGTTTTCTTGGTTAATCAACACCAGAAAGTGTCAGTCAGCTTCTTAATTGTGTGTAATGCTTTGAGAAGTCTTGTTTAAAGAGAATTGTATAGTCATTATACACACAATTCTAATTTTCGCAAATATATTCTTATATTTAGTTCTCATATTTAAAAATTTAGATTTAGTGTGTTTATGCTGAACGTTATGTACAAGGGACAGGGATTATCTGACTAATATGGTAAATCTCCCCAATAATTCTTAGTTGAAAACGCTGTTACCATTATGTTAACAACCATTCATTTATTTACCTCTTATTTCTGTTCATTTTTAAGTACATAGAATGATAATAAAACAATGACTAAGAAAAATATTATGAGATATCGAAATATAATATTAATATATGCCAAAAGAAAAAATAGACAAAATAAGCTTTCAAAATAAATAACCACCACATTAAAGAGCCTCAATTCTATTCTAAGGACTTATTTAGAATAAAAAGTAGAATTTTGCAATGAGGCTGAAGTTTCCAGTAGCATTTAAATTACTAATCAATAAATATTTTTTAATGAAGTTCCTCTTTTACCTGCTGGAATTAGTTACCTGCTCTAAATCACACACTATAGACACAAGAATTCTTTCTGGTTCAACTTTTTTGTCATTGAACTTACCTTCATTTTCAGAATGTCTTCACTTAGAATTTTTTAACAGCTCATGGATTTGGTCTCTGAGTTACTTTATCTCTAATCAAGGTGAGTTATTTAATTCTTAGAAAATCAGCAATACACTTAACCATGTTTGCAAAGATCAGGAATTCTTAAGGAGAATTTAGTATACTTTCCTCTCCAGCTAGAAGTATGTAAGGGGTCACAAGCAAAACATAACAGCAACAAAATTTTCCTGTAGAATCAAGAAATACTCAATCCAGGCATGAGATAGCTTTAATTTATCACAACCTCCAGGAAAAACAGCAACTAATTTCACTTTTGTCGGCCCTTCTGCTAATGCACAGATTTCTATGTGACTTTTCACAATATGTTTCTGGGGAGCAAAGTTCACTGTAGTCTAAATGCAAACATATGTTTCTGTATATTAAGCAAGTATTTCAATACATTATTATTATTGAGCTAATAACAAATAGTCATCTGTCAGTGAACTAAAAAGGTACAAAGTTCATGGTAATTCTTAGATAGCTTAGTAATTACCCAGACAGCTCGTTAGAAAAGCTGTTTAAATCTAGGATTATGAAGTACACTGATGGCTATTTTACTCCCATGGAGTTTCAAAAGATTGTTAGTACATTTGTCTATAATTATACACAAGTTCTCAGAGTCTTCATTAATGAAATTTATATTCTAAGCTAAAATTGATATCACTTATAAATTGTATGACTTCTTGCTCCCCCGTCCAGCTCTTTTGGTGTTGATATATAAACCCATACTTTTCATTCTTTTCCTCCCTTACTCCTCCTCTCCATTTCTTTACAAAAGGAAAATCACAAAATAGTAAGGTAATCATTTATATTTGATTTATTTTTCAATAAATATTTTCCAAATAAATTTCTTTGGGTTTTCTGGAAACTTCTTGATGAAAGAGGGTATGAAGAGGTGGAAGAGAAAAGAAATTAACTCTACAAAAACAGAAACTTTAATATGTTTTCCTATTTTTCTAATTATTGTTCCATTATATCATGCATTTATGTGTTCCTGGCAACACATGCATGCATATGAATTTACCATAAAAACTGTGATAGTTAATGGGCTCTTAAAAGTCATGTTTGACTATAACTAAACAAATATGTATTTGGTCCCTTTTAATGACGTTACCTTTAACTGCCATCTTAAAAAAGCCAACCCCTAATTTGTTTAACTAGATTATTTTAAATAACATATACATATTTAATGCTTTGGTATTAACTTTAAAAATGACTACTAGAACAAACTTTTCTAAGGTTTTATTACCATTTCTAAAAATACTCAATTTGGTATATTTACATTTAGCATTTTTATTTCCTGAGGTATTTGAAGTCATTTATCTTTGTTTAGTAATCAGAAAACTCCTACGTATCTCCATTCTGATATTAAATAACTCTTCAGCTCCATTTTAAATGTTTCAATTATTTCTTCTCATATTAAGGTGATACATTTTAGATCACAATGCATTATGTAGTTGACTAAAAGTGACATTAATTAAAGAAGCCAAGAGCCTCTTCTGCTCTAGGAGGGGTTTATCTACTACTTAAATATGAACATTTTTTTCCTTACTACGTATAATCTGTTTTCTTTGCTGAATCATCCTGAAGCATTCTGCTGTAGGCAACATCTTTTTTTCCTGTGCATAAATTTCATTAGATGAATACATGTAGAGCAGACAGTTCTCAATTTTGAAAGGCATATATGATCAAGTTTATAGAATGGATTTAAAATGTCATGAGCTAGAATTTAATGGTAATTTTCTATGTGTTTATAACATGTTTGACCCAAAGAACAGAGTTTTCACATCATTTAAAATCAAGGAGAACTGTACTCATTAAATTCACTTTTGTCTAATTTTTGTCACTTTATTTTCTACCTTCAGTATACTTTTCTTGATTCCTTCTTGGGAGGCAAAGCTTCACAAATCAAGTAACTCCATTGTTTTAGTGATATTTATTATTATTGTCATTGTCAGCTCCAATTGTTGCGACAGTAATAACAATTGTAGTACTAAATGCTGCAAGATATTTGAGGTTAAAGCTGTAATAATAAAACACCAGATCTTAACAACATGGTATTTGGTTTCTGCTTTAACTATGGGACTCAGTGATGCTTATTGACAGAGCTGTTCCACTTCAAAGAAACATCACAGAAATTTATACTGAAAAGGAAAATAAAGGTGTGATCCTAATAATAGAGCTTGGATACATAGAAAATGAAGAGATGAGATAATGTAGATAGTGCCAAATTAAGCTAGTTGCACATTCCTTTCTCACATTCCTTATGGAATAAGATAGACTGTAAATAATTATTTAGGTGAGTTCTTTGGTGGTATATGCTCCACTGAGAAACACCTGGGAAGTCTTATACTGTGATGTTGATCCAGAAAGCAGTTCTTTAATGTATTGGTCTTATAACCCTAAATTCTGTGTTCTAGCATTTAATTATACCAATAAAAAGTGTAAGTGTTTGCGCTATTATTTAGTTCTTTACTACATGGAAGACTAGAAGTTAGCATATCTGCTATTCCTAAACGAAAGTCTGTTAGGACCACCCCAATGTCTCAGTGAAACTCACTGGTTGGAATGGCTGCTGCTAGTAGAGAGAATAGTTCTCTCCTGGGTAATTTTTTCCCTTCATTTCATGGGATGTTTACTAATAGTAATTATTTCAATGTGAAGCTGTATCCTTTCATGTAAGGGTTTTAGCAAGAACACTAATCCGAGGACTAGGAATTAATTTAGGCTTTCAGTGAATATTTGTAGAATTGAATTTATACAGCTCCTTCTATTTCCTTATGAGCTGGATAAAATGCATTTTGTATATATTAACATTAGATTAATATGAACAATAAAATATCTTGCATGTACTTTTGATTTTAAAATACCTCTCTATTTGCATCCTTTCAACATTTTTCCAGGCCTCAGGCTGCTGGATTAGCTACCGTATCATCAGTCAGCAAAATTCCATTGGTGTTATCTGTCTACATAGATATAATACTTTAGCACAGGAAAAATTTCTAGTCATTCTTCTATTTTTCTTGCCTACAACTCTGCTTCCCTTTATTTTATGCAGCTTTGGGAGTGGCCATGTAGAAGGATTTCCTTTGAAAATGAGTGTATGATTTCCAAGTGTTTTGATATATTTCTTACCATAATTTTTTCCACTATTAACAAAAGACCATAAAAATTACCAACACAGAAGAAAATGTTCCTGATAAAGCTTTGTTACAGAAATTTCTCTCCTGCTCACAAAAAAATCAAGTTAGTGATGTATGTTTTTGTGTACTATTTTTTCTCACATTCCATCTCTTCATATTTGAAACTGGTAAATTCTCTAGCATTTCCCCTCGTAGCTTACATTTGTTCTTCAAAATGACCTCTCTATGCTCATATACCCTCAGTTTTTTAAAAAGAAAATTTCCCTCTTCCTTCCTCTCTTTGTCTACACACATATATAAAATGCACACAGGGACATGCATATAAATATATATGCATATTCAGAATATTATTTTGTGAACTGTATGTGATATAAGTTGACAGCATGATACACTATTAACACTAAAAACTGAAGTGCATATTTTCTAAAGAAAGATATTCTCCTTTATAACTATATACAATTATAAAAATCAGGAAATTAACAATGACATTTTTTATCTAGTCAAGAGATCTTATTCAAATTTCATCAATTTTCCCACTGATGTCTTAACAGCAAAAGGAAAAAAATTATCATGTAGGATTCAAAGTAGGAACATGAATTACATTTAGTTTTTATGTTCCTTTAGTCTCCTTTAACTGGAAACAATTCCTTAATCTTTTTTTCATTTTTCATGATATTGACATTTTTTAAAGAATATAGGTCATTTATTTTGTAGGATTTTTTTTTGATTCAGGATTTTTTTTACGTTTTCTTATTGTTACACATTTTTGGCAGGCACATCACAAAAATGAGTTTGTTCTCAAAGATTAGATCAAGAGACGCATGATGTCTGTTTGTCACATTACTAGTGATATTAACTTTGATCAGACTCTCAGGTTTTTATTTTTACAGGTTTACTGAGGTATAATTGACATACGATAAACTGCACACATCTACCCCCAGTTTTTAATGTAACTGATGAGTAAAGTTAATGACCTTGGAGTGTAGCCTTACAAAGTCTCTGTTTGAATTATAGAAACTTAATGAAATGTCAGGGCCATGTGCTAGCCTGGTTTGTCAACAAAGTCATTGTAGGCTATTCCTATTGTAAGGACGTGAATAACTGATATAAAAGAACAGACTCTTTGACTTTAGAGTCTTTTTCTAGACTATTGGGCATCTTTGTTGCGACCATGGCCTTTAAAATGTAGCTTCCTCATCGCCAGCTACATTCACTGTTATGAGTTATATGAGTAGTCTATTTTCAGATCAATCCTGGGGATTAAAAAAGCTATTATAGATGGCTAAGACTAAATAGGTTGTCGACTATGTATAGGTAATCAATTTATAAGTTAAAATATAATTTAAAAAAGTAAATACAGACCTCACTCAATATTAGATACCTAAGAATTATTAAGGTTCCTTGATCTATATGTTTCTTGTAAGAGTTCATAAAAATTAGAATTTCAGAGTAAGAAGAAATCTTAATCCTCATAGTTGAGAGCTTTCCAAGCCATATGAGATTTATGAGCCTCTTAGCCTTCTGAGCAGCTGGGCAGCTGGCATGCCTAGAGAGCTTGTACTTGTCACCTATGGCTGAGAGCAGCCACGTCTTTTTATCCTAGTGTGCTGTATAAATATCACCATTTTCTATGGACAGCATGCCATGAAAGGATAAGGCGACACTAGTTTTGTCCAACAACCCACTTAATCTTTGAATCTTCTCTGCTGTATCTCTGCTAAATGATGATTCATCCTAGCTATTTATTTGACAAATACTTGATACCAGTTTGTGTGCCAAGTACTGTGCTAAACAGAAGGAATATATTAATAAATAAGACAAGCTGCTGCTTACTGAGCTTTTACATTCTGTTGGGACAATAGGCAGAATTCAAGTAAATGAATAAATGAACCTTATAATTTTAGATTGAATAAGGTGCCTTGAACGAAATAAACAGAGTGATGAAAGAGATATCAGGAGAGGTCACTTTAGATGGGTTGTCCAAAGAAGATATTTTTGAGGAGGTAACTTTTGACCGAGACTGGTAGGGTTAGGAATGAGCAGGCTTCAAAAGAGCTGGGAGTAGAGCATTGCAGGAAGAGGGACTAACAAGTGCATGGTGCATGAGGCTGGTTGGTGTAGGAAAGAAGTCCTTATTTTCAAGGAACAGAATGGATGCATGGGCCGCTGGAGCATAGTGTGAGAGAGAAGGGACAGTGGTATGAGATGAGGTTGGGGAGGTGAGAAGGAGTCACATCATGCAGGGGCTTCTGGGCGTCGGGAGAAATTTGGATTTTATTCTAAAGAGCAGTGGTAAGCTTTGACGGGTTTTGAAGGCATAACATTTGGTTAAGATTCTTAACCTCTCTAAACTCAAGTTTCTTGTCTAAAAGACTTAAAGCCTTAATAGTGTGTTGCCTCACAGGGCAGTTGTGAGGTTTACATGGACAAATTCATATATCAGTGCTTAGCCCTTAATAAATGCTCTTTATTATTATTAGAAACATGCTTTCTATTATAGAGCAGTGATAGTTCATCAAACTGTTCTCATTATTAAATATCTTTCATGACTGTCTGGTTCTGTGCTTACCAGTTAAGTTTTTGATGATTAATTTGAATTCCCAAGTATCTTGACACTAGGAATGGAATGAAGTTTCCTGAGTAGTATATGTAAGTATTTATGGTAACAAAAAGAGACATCTCCTTTTAAAAAAGAAATCAAATCAATATATTTCTTTTCTGGTTTATATGTATAAATTTTTATAAATTGAATTATTAAATCTCATTTCTGGGTAGATGAATAGAGTCCACTTATGGATCAAGTCCAGATAAAGTCCAGATATAGATGAAGCTTACTTTCGGGGCCTTCAAGACAAATTGGAGATTCTGGATGGTGGTAAATTACTACATATGTACAATATTTACTTTCAGAACTTTTTTTTTGTCATTGTTAGTTTACAATTATAATGTTTTTCCAGTGGAAAATATGTAGTATGAAAAACGTGGGACTGACATTATCTAAAAAATTGTTTTTTGATATAATCCTAAGTAGTAGCCTTAATTTTCTCTCTGCAACTTTAAAGTTACAGTCGACTTTTATTATTCAAGGTAGTTCTGTTTTATACAATTGCCTCCATGACTTAATTATGGAATTTCGCACCATTGCTCTTAAGGTTTAGGCTCCTGCGACTCTCTGGCCATAACATTTTAGAATCAGTCAATTTATAACCTTATGTTATGTGTATTTCTGTTTAAAGATCCTTATTGAATATACATTGTTGATTCATCAACATTGAACTCATGGCCAACAGTACTATGACTCATGCCTGAATGAAGTTTTTCCAACACATGTATTTTCTCTGTAAGGCAACATCTCATTCTTCTTGTATTTAGGAACATTAGACAGCTGTTCAGCATTAAGCTTGGGGCCATTTTAGATAGTGAAATCACCAACAAAAAGCATAAAAATGTGAAAAGGGTGGCTCTAAATCTCTTGCAAAAAGGACACATTTACAGTATGAGAGCTGAAACAAGAAGGCAGAACATTGCCCTGCACAACCTCAGCTGAGAACATATGCATCCGGCAACTCAAAATTTCCTCTATTCTGAGCATGTGCACATCTGCCAATGACCACTAAAGTACCTGAGTGTTGATTTGGGGGTGACAAATTTTAGTGAGTAGATGAATTTGTAAATGCAGATTATAATTGTTTTATTTTTGGAAACAAATTTTTAAAAATTTATTTTTAGAGGGATGATATAGACGAACATTTGATTAATTATTCTTGCATTATTTTCTATCTCGATGCTGTTTTTTCTTTCCTTTTTTTTTTTTGGTCAAAAAATCCTGTGGTTCTAGCTATTTTCTCTGTAGTCATTTGGTTTTCTCTGTAAATCTAATGCAGCTGTACTTTTGAAGATCGTCTGAATTCCTCATATGGTTGAAGACAATTACCATCTCAATAATAAAAAAAAAAAACAAGGAAAAAGGCAAATAAACTTTAGAACTTAGAAGACAAAATAGACTATTTATGACCTCAGAGTAGGAACAGATCTCTTAAACAGACCATAACAATCACAAATTATAAAGGAAAAGATAGATAAATTACATTATCAATAAATTACATTAAATTACATTAAAATGAAGAATTCTGGTCATCAGTATAAACCATAAAAAAATGAAAGTATAAACCACACAGTGGGAGAAGATACTGCAATGTGGATCACTGATAAGTGATTAAAATTAGGATATATATATATATATATATATATATATATATATATAAAGAGTTGCTACATAGTATTAAGAAAAAGTGTAATAGAGGAATGGACAAAATATTTGATTACTTTATGAAAGAGGAATCATAAAGAATACAATCATTTTTGTTTAATGCATGTTTTGAAAATGTGAACATGTTCCGATACAATATATTAGGGAATAATTTGGGCATAATGCAAGCTTTGTGTTTGCTTATGTGTGGTTCATCCTTGAGAAACACTAGGTGAGTGAAGAAAGCTGAGATGAGCCACATAAGCATATGCAAAATGCACATACCTCAAACATCTTTCAGCCACTTCGATTCACCAAGCGATATGAACTACCTCCAACCTGTGTCCACATTTAATGTTAGAACTTTCTGTCTGATTTCAGATAACTCCTTCTACCACTTCACAATAACCTAGTAGTTACAACCTTTTCAGTGCCCATTTCTTTAAGCAAATTTCAGGTCTTTTTCAAAGTCATATGCTGTTTATTGTAGTATTTAAGTATTTCTTAACCATTTAACATGTATAAAACTGGGCTATTTTTCTTAGATTCCTACCTTTTTTAAAAAAATGTATCACTGATCCCTTTTTTCTCTCATAAGCTCTGTGGTTTTTATTGCACAATTTTGCATATCAGTGATTTTAGAGACACATGTTGCACTGTAGCAGAACTGACTGTAGATATAGTATAGTTCCATTTATATAACATTCAAAGACATGTAAAACTAAACTTAAAAATGATGTGATAAAACTATGAAGGGGTTAAAGGGAGAGGGACAGGATTGAGGAGTGGTATACAGAGTTCTTTCAAAGATTACGTTAGATTTTTTCTTTAGCTGGATAGTAGGTATAGTGGGTAATGGTTGCTTATTATGTTAATATCACACATATACTTTACCGAGATAATAGTTCACATCTCATACAATTTACACATTTAAAGTGTACAAGTCAGTGGTTTGTAGACTATTCTCAGAGTTATATAATCATCACCAGTTTTAGAGCATCTTTATTACCCCAAAAAGAAACCCCATACTCATAAGCAGTTACTCTCCATCTTTCTTTCAAAACCCCAGCCCTAGGCAACCACTAATCTCTCTTTGTGAATTTATCTATTCTACACATTTCACATAAATGGAATCAAATAATATGTGGTCTTTTGTGACTGGTTTCTTTCATTTAGAATGTTTTCAAGATTCACTCGTGTTTTCACATGAATCAGTGCTTCATTTCTTTTTATGGCTGAATAATATCTCATGGATATACCATATTTTATTCATCAGTTGATGGACATTTAGATTGTTTTCCTTTTTGTCTGTTATAATAATGTTCCTATGAACATTTATAGATAAGATTTTGTGTGGACATAATGTTTTCATTTCTCTTGAGTATATACCCAGGAGTAGAGTGGGTAACTCTGTTTAACCTTTTGAGGAACTGCCAGACTGTTTTGCACAGCACCTGTACCATTCTATGTTTCCATTAGCAGTATAGCATACCTGTACTCTATGGTTTCTTTATATCTGCTCAATACATTTTACTACTTTTTTTTGAATACATAGTAGGGATAGTTGAAGTGAGCTGCTATATTTTTGTCTTTAAGTGTGGAAATGGATATTGAAATGAAAGACTCTCCAAAGGTTAGGTCTAGGGATCGAATCAGATGATAAACGCTAGTTCAACATTCGGAGCTCTGGATTACTGAATCTTTGTAGAACTCTAGTAAGAGTAAGAAAACTTTGTCTTGAGTAGACTTCCCATATTTTCTTTTAACCTCTATTCATTCATTCTCTCCTCTTCTAGGTTCTTCCTGATTTTGTACTATCCCTCTGAAGGCCTCGTTGTACATATTCCCAATTACCCCTCTCTTCTTTGCTTTTATAAAACGTACCATTTTTTCATTGTTTGTATCTCAGAGACAAGTACTCTGTACTCATTTACTATGGACTGATGGTAGGTTAATGGTTTACGATTTTCAAGGGATTTACAATTTAGACGATGATTTTGTTCAAAAGAATGTATTTTATGATGTAATTTTAAATTTCTGGGGCAGGAATGAGTAGATGCATATGTTTTCTGTGTATGCAGGAGCAAAAGTAGCTCTTTATAGTACCTAATAAACTATACATGTAACCTCTGTTCCCTGTGAGGTCTGTGAGCTTCATTCCAACTATGCTCAACTCTACTTCTGAGTGCCTTCTTATGTTAAGTAGGTCTCTTTGGCCAGTTTTCAGTGATACTAGACTTCAGTAGATTTTTGGATATTTTTATGTATGTAGTTACTCAGCATCTCTGTCCTATATTAGGGCGAGAGGTTGGGAGTGGGAGGATGGAACCCTGCTTTTGATTTTATATCCCCAAACCTAAAGACAATTTATCTTCTTTGCAACCATGTATCAGGCATATAACCCAGACCCAGACAGTCAGATGTAGTCACTAGAGTCTGCAAGAGAAAAATGTGAAGCAGATGGCGCAGTGTGGAATCTGTTCCTAATCAAGGTGGCAGAGGGCAGAGAGATGGGCTTTCATAGGTAGCAAATGATGTAGATCTTGGCCATAGCATCCTTGGCTCCCAAGATGTGAGGTTTGGATTCAGTGCCTAGTGGCAGTCTTGCATGTGGATTTTGGTGGTGTTGCAGGTTACAGAGGCATCATGCTCTCCTGGGGATTCTGTAAGCTCTGTAATATCTTTCAGAAATTTCTCTTCTGCTTAAACTAGCTAGTATTGCCTCCATCCCTTGATTCCTTAGACTCTTGCTTAGCTGGTGGTTTGATTTTTATTTAGATGATAAACAAGAGGTCCAGATCTTGGCCGAAGAAGGAAGGCCTGCTTAATATCTTCTCAGTTGGCCTTTAGTAAAATAGATATTTTATAAACTATTGAAAGCATGCAGAAATTTTGCGGATAATAAACATCCGTCTAAGCCACATCCAGTTTTGTCAAATGTATATACATTTAGCCATATTTGCTACATATTATTTAATGGAGTAAAACATTACAGATATAGTCTACTTACTCGACTTTTTTAATTGGGTAGGTTTACTTTATTCTTTTCCATTTACAAACTTAAGTTTTAGGTGTTGCTGCTCCTCGGTTTCCTTAATGAAAAGGTCTAGAGAACTCTGTCTCTCAAAATCAGTTTAAATGCCTGTCTGTCTCTCTCTATCTATATATCCAGAAAACTATGCATCTATTTCAACACCACAAAGTTCATGCTAATTTTTTCATGTTTGTAACTCCCTTCTTTGATAGTGAGAAACCTGGCTTCCATTAACTCAATGTACTTAATTATTAGATCAGCCCTCCCCGATTATAACTAACCTCCTGTCACTGCTTGCCTCTCCTCCCCAGTCTTATGCCCTCACCTCTGCTGGGATAACCTCCTTATCCTTTTTTGGCTTTAGTACCCTAGGATGGTCCAGTCCTTCCCTCCCTCCCTTCCCAATGAATATTCTGTTCACCCTACTCAGGCTCCCACAGCCCATACTAGGCCACCATTAGTAACTAATGCAGGTACTCTTTAAACCCCCTTTGGGATCTGCCAATCCTGCATTGACTGTGCTTCCTTCCTCACCTCCATTCTGACATCTGCCTTGTTCAGCCCTACACAGTGGCTTTGGACTGAATTAATTCATTCCTCCCTCCCTTCCTCTCTTTTTCTCTCTGTCTTCCTTCCTTCCCTTCTGTTAGTTAGTAGACACAGGTCTTGCTTTCTCTAAGGATGTTACTGAAAATATTTTAGATTTTTGTTTTTTGGGGTTTTTTTTTCCCATTAAGTATTCATCTGCTACCTGCATTGTCTCTTTTTCTTCTGAGTTATATATAATTTTCCGTTTTGGTCTGTTATGTTAAAGGCATTCCTTAAATGTCTGTGATCCTTATTTGTTCATTTATTTAGCCCTGTGGCTTTAAATATTAATATGCTGATGTTTCCAAAATTTGATACTCTCCCCTAAATTCTGAACTCATCCAGTTTTCTGCTCAATATCTCCACTTGTATATCTAATAAGCATCCAAAATCAGGATATATAAAATAGAATTTTTTATTTCCCGCTGTAAACTTTCTCTTCCTCATTTTTGTAGTTTAGTAGTTAGCCTTAGTAAAGGCCAACATTACTCATCTAGTAGCTTAGGCCGGAAACTCTGGAGTCACTTTTGATTTTTCTTTTTCTTTTATAGCCCATATTTGGTCCATCAGTAAGTTCAATTGGTTCTTTAATCAGAATCTGAAAGGGCTAAGAAGCATAGACATTCCAATAGCAATGTGCACAACTTCCCAGGTCTTAGTCTCTAGCATTCTCCACTAAAGGAATCAAGCACCTTGGAGAAATGGATGATTTCAGGGCTGGGGCAGGGTAGGTAAAAGATGATTCTGGAACATGTTAGGCCCAGATGTATGGAAGTGATGAAAAAGATGATGGGAACATGTTACAAGGACATAGGAGCCAGTTTGAACAGCTCCCACTTGCCAGTTTGGGATAACTTGAACACCAAAATAGTTAAGTACAGTAAAAAATAATTTATGAATTCATGTCGATAATAGAAAGATAAAGAAATGGGTGAGGATGAAGGGCTATTATTATAGAATGCAGAGGCCAACTGGTAAATGTGGAAAAAATACTGGCGTTGGAAAATAATCATTTTGTAATCATCATAGTTAAGATTAGATCAGCAAGAATTATCAACAGATTCTAAATTTAGGGAGTAATTTTGTTCAAGGGTAGAATGTTTGTGTGGTCTTAAAGTATCTCCTCAGGGATTAAGAGGCAAGGGGAAAAAAAAGTAACATTAAAGTACAGTGTAGAAATCAGACATACCTTTATCAGGTGATCAAATTAACAGCACCAGAGAGGGACAGATGGACATTCTGTGCCTCCAGATATGATACTCCGAGAATATCACAACATCACCTGTGCATCAGTGAGGATGCATAGTCTGAATCTAATCACGAAGAAATGTCAAAGCCAAAATGTGGAACATTCTGATTTTAAAACGGAGGAAGAGGACTTTATTCTTCAAAAATGTCAATGTCATAAACATTCTAGAAATGTTCCAGATTAAAGGAGCCTAAAGAGGTTGACAGCTAAATTCAATATGTAGTCTTAGACTAGAGCCCGAAGTGGAGCGAGGATAAAGTTCTAGGACAGGGTCAACTCACAAAATTGGTGTACACAGTAGATTGGCTAGCTAAAGTATTATACCATTTGAAATTTACTGAAGTTGATAACTATACTGTGACTACGTAAGAGGTTATTGCAGTTTTAGGAAATACTGAGGTCCGTATGGGAAAAGATCCATGATATATGTAACAGCCTCAAATGTTTCAGAAGGAAATTGTTTATATAAACATGTGTGCATGCCCACACTTGATAGGAATTAAATGTTGATAATAGGTAAATTAGTTGAATTTGGTAAAGAATATATGGGTGCTCTTTGTACTATTTTTTTTTGTTACTTTGTGCTATTTTTAATATTGCTATTTTCAAAATAACTTTGCAATTATTAAAATAAAAACAAAAGCATAACTCATATCTCACCCCTTCTTACTTCTTCCCTTTGTGAAGCAAACTTTACGTCTTGCTTGGACTCTTCCTAGTAGCCTCCTTACTGATCTCTTTGCTTCTGCCCACACTGCCCTATAGTAATTTCTTTACACAACTGGTAAAGTGATTCTTTTAAAACTTAAGTCAGATAATATCACTCATCTTCTCAAGGCTTACCGTTCCACCTGAAATGAAAAATCAGTCCTTAACTTAGACTTCTTGAGGCCTATTTGCTCTGGTCCACTTCATCATCTCTGGTACCGCACCCACCCGTTACTCGGTGACACTTCTTTTGCTCCAGCTGACCTGGCCTCTTTATGTTCCTCTTGTAGGTCAAATGTACTCACTTTTCAGGGCCTTTCTGCTTGTTCTTCTCTCTGCCTGGAACACTCTGCCCAGATGTTAGTAGTTCTTCCCTCTCTTTTCGCTCTGCTCAAATCTGTCCTCATCAGAGACACTATCCCTGACTTCCTAGTTAAAAACAGCGTTTCTCTTCCTCCTTCCCATTACACTTTATCCCCTTACCAGCTTTATTTCTATTTCTGTTCTATATTCTGTATTTGTTGTCTATTTTTCTTTCCTTTTCGAATTTAAGCTCCTTGAGAGAGGGACTTTGTTTTGTTCACTAATGTGTCCCCAGTGCCTGGCATATAGTAGACTCTCAGTAAATGCTTGAGAATGGAAATATGTTTACGCTTCGAGCACTTAAAAGCTCACTGAAAACTCAGTATATGTGAGTGGAGCTTCTTGGTTTTGGTTGTCTTCACTGTAGGGTGATGACGAGTTTGGTGAGTGGACATCTAGCTGTCAGATCTTTTGTCTCTTAGGTCAGTTCCCTGAGAGGTTTCCATCAATTTCCTGGCTGAAAAGAGGGAGAGACAGGGCAGGGAAGCTGTGTAAGCCTGGTTCCTAATGTTCTTGTCCTTATGCTTTTTTTTCTTGCAGATAAATGTGCTCCCCCTGTCCTTTTACTGTCTTTGTAGTAGGATTTTAGTAAGGAGTGGAGGCAAACAGATGTGTTCCCCCCACCAATCCAATTGGCTCCTTAAATACAGATCAAGGTTTCTTAAAAGACTAAGAAGACTCCTACTGGATCCTGTATATTAGGAAACTAGAGTTGACTTGGGAACTGAGAGTCCTTTGCTCTCCATTAAGTCATAGCTGTCAGCTGAAGCAAGAACTTCTTAAATAAGAGTGTCTTAGCCAGTAGCCACTTGTGGTTATCGAGCACTGAAAAGGTGGCTTTTTTGAGACATTCTTTAGGTGTAAAATATGAACTAATTTTCACAGACTAAGAAAAATATAAAACATCTCATTAATAGTATTTTAAAATACTGACTACATGTTGAAATTATAATTTTGGATATATTGAATTAAATATATTATTAAAATTAATTTTATTTATTTTTCCTTTTTAAAAATTGGTTACTAGAAATTTAAAATGACACTATGTGGATTGCATTATAATAATTTGTTCAACACTACTGTGGCGTCCAACAGCTAAAGCAAACACACCTGTCACTGGTGGTCCTGGATCCTAGAAAGCCATGGAAGCATCAAAGTTAGAAGATAGAATTTTCTTCCCAAAGATGGACACTTTCATGTTTGACCTTGCTGTTCCTCTAGTTATTGTACTTTCCTGTATTTTGAAAAGAGCTATTACCCTTGTTAACTGTTAACTTTATATAGATTTGAACTTGCCAATTTGTTCCATCTCCTTTTTTTTTTTTTTTTTTGAATACTGAATTGTTAGCAAAACTGTGGAACAGAACAGAATGGATCCAAAATTTCCCAAACTATACTATTCTATTTAAGATCTACATGTGGATTCCAGGACTTTTAGTTGTAGAGTAATTCCAAAGGGTATGAATAGTCTGAAAATGTCCTTTCACAGATACAAGCAGTTCTTCGTATTGCCCGAAAATAACCTATGGAAATACCTACTAGCTGACACAGAAATGGAGACTATTTCCTTTTGACTGTCCAATGAGTAACATTCATGATTATTGACTAGTACTAGATCAATTTGGCCTCAAAGCCCAATTGATTACACTGTATTCTTATAGCTATATTGGCCTTTTACTTCTCCACAGAGGCAGAGATTATAGCCCTTTGGCATTCATTTTTAATTTTATGAAGAGTGTTTCAAATTAAAACCTCCTATCAGATCACTCACCCTCCTCTGAGACATTAATGTGGTCCTTATATAATTAAGCCATCCACCATACAAGCCGATTAACAACTTCCAGAATAGGAATTTGAAGTTGAAAACACTATTCCCAATTGCCATTCTTCATCCTGAAGGATTAGGGAATTATAGCCCCTTATTTCTGACTCATCTTTTTTTTTTATCAGAATGCTGAAAGATGAAATCTTTCTTATTTCAGTTATATTCTTTTTTCCTTATTTGCATGCTTAGGAAGATAAGTTTTCCCTCAAGACCTGAAGAATTATGTCTATTTTTTCTAAGGGTTAAAAGATATCAGACTAAGTAGTTAGATTTTATGTCCCTCAGACTAACTTTCTAGGTCAATCCATTTTGAAAAAAATGTTTTTCAAGTAGCTACCAGATAATTTTACTATAAAAGTATCCCTTTTTCCAGTTGAAAAAGTCTCTTCTCTATCTTTCCTTCTTATAGTATCACTTCAGTGGAGAGTACATTGTATTGTTCAGTTTTTAGTTTTTCTGTTAGTTACAAAACTGTACATTTAAATTGCTCTTTTAAACTATATATATAGTTTTTTCATGGTGAGGAATTTGGTTTATTTATATCATCTCCTACCTCTTTTCTTCATCTTACTCTCTAGTTTTGTTAGTTATAATGTTATTTTTAGTTCTGCTATAGGTTATTTTCATAAAATGAATAATATATTCTCTAATGTTGATTTCATCAGCATCAGATTGTTATGTCTTGACTTTCATTATGTAAGATGCGGAAATTAGTATCTCCTCCTGTTATACTTTTAATTTGACATTTTAATAATTTTTAGAGAACAGTTTCCTGGCTTTATCCTAAGGGCAATGATGTTCTTTGCAGAGTCAGGGTTTGTATATGGAAAGTGTGGAAAGGAACCAAATGGCCCAGGTGTTGCTCATACCTTTTTAAAATTTATTGCTCCATTTCCCAGTGCTGCTCTCTGTCCAAGCTTAGAGCATCTCCCCATCTTTTCTGGGAAAACTGGTTCCTACTTCTACTACAACTCTTTCTCATTATTTAATTTGGGTCTTCTTCTCTATGGTGTATTTGTCAGTGTAATCTCATTTTCTATCTGTTTTCTATAAATTTACCAAGATCGGGTCTCCTGCAGCCCGTACCCCCTTCTCAATGCATTTTTATACCCTTTATGGACCTATCGGTGGGAATTTGGAAGGGAAGAAGGAAGATAAACACATGTGCTCAGTCTATCTTGAACTAGAAGTTCTGAAAATGATACCTGCCTTTCAATTATTTTGTTATTATATATTTTTTATGGTGTGCTTATACTATTTAGATTGCTTTAATTTAATCTTTTTAATCCTCATAACAATCTTTGATGTAGGTGGGACATATATTATTTTTGTTTTACAAATTAGGAAACCGAGGATTAGAGAGACTAAGGATTTACTGAAGGTCACTTGCCTAAGTGGCAAAACTGTGATAAAGATTAGAGCCCAAATCTTCCAACTCATAGTACATTTAGTTCTATTTTTATTACACTATTTTTGATTGGACAGATTGGACACACGGTTTCAGTGTCCTCAGGTTGTTAGTCCTTCCCCCGTCTCTCCCTATTTTCCTCCCTTCATGGTCTTTGTGCCATGTCTTCTTTGAGATAGAATCTCAGCTTTTTGTTTGTTTGTTTTTTAACTAGCTCTCTTATTCTCTGTCTTCTTAAAATGTCTCTCTCTCTCTTTTTTTTTAGACTATTAGATGGTTGGGCCTTTTTATTTTGGGAAGAAAACTAGGGTTCTTTTGTGATTTTATTTTTTTATGGGTTAATATATGGTAAGCTACTTTTTTATCAACATTTTTTACTTCTCATTCTTTCCAAAATAAGTCATGAAACTAGAATGAAGAATTGTCCTGTGTTTGCTGTCATTATTAGTACCAGTCTGTAAAGGTAGTTTGGTTGTGTCGGTGTAATTGGGTTCTTTAAAGTGGATTAGACAGGCATTCTGGATATAGCACATAAGGAATCATACACATTTACTGTTTATTTGTCCTACTTATATACTAGGTAAAAATCAACCTGCAACAAATCTTTATCAAGAGTATTTGTGTCCCACACTCCAACACTATTCAAAACCTTATTTTCCTAGAGATCTTGGGGGTGGACTAGAGTTATATTTGTGATTTTATGTGATGATGGAACCTCCTAATAGAATAGACTAGGATTTGTGCCATAGAAATCTCTCTTTTCCTGGAAGGAATAAACACACACACACACACACTTCATTGAGGCTACCTTTAATTCAGGTGGTTTGTGGAGTTATATAACTCCAGATTGCACCACTTCTAAAATACTGTGTGAACGGTGCCTTCTAGAGTAGTGCCAAAAGGCAGCCCTAGTAGACTTATCTAATTTAAAAGCTTACGGAATATAATTTAAGGAACTCATTTGAAGTTTAGGAGTCTGTTCCTCTTGGATTCCAACTCAATATAAACTCTTTGTCTTATTTTTTTTTCCTATACAAAGTTTTAAAAAATACCATTTGTTCTACTGCCCAATTACCTCACAGAGAAGATTGACAGATTAGTTAGATTAAAAAAAGATTATAGTGGAATTCCTTGGAAATATATTCTCATGGCTATAGTGTGTACCAGCTATAGATGATAAGTGTTACTAGAGTCACTGTTCATACATATAAAAATGTTTCTTATATTTAAGTTATAAAGTTTGTAAATGAGCCCCTCACATGCTTGTTATTACATAAACATACTTGATGGTTGTACTTAGACTTGTGGTTCACCCTTTTCCAAAGAGGAATTTTATTTGGGTCCATTGCATATACTACTTGCTTGTTTAAAATACTTTTTTTTTTTTAATCTTGAATTTTCTAATATGTAATTTCAAATCTAATGCTAATTTTTTACTTTTTAATTTTAAGAGAATATTGACCTTTGTTTTTTAATTTGAAATTTTTGACTCGAGTAATTGAACCATGTGGAAATAGGAAACATGCAAATACTGTTGGTATCTTTCCTGCTTATAAGAAAGGGGTTAGATGTAGATATTAACAACTTTATTTATGATTGGACATATATATCTATTATATAACTACTGTCTATTTTTAAATTGATTTTAGATAGGAATTTTTAATATGAAAGGTTAATATATAAAGTAGGAAAAGATTACAAAGTTTAAAACTTCTGAGCTTTTTTGTGAATCTTATCTTTTCTTCTGCTATATTTAATTATCTGTCTTTTTGTATTTCCCATGTAAGTCGTATTTTACTTTGTTGGAGGAGAAATGTGGAATTTGTACAGATTTCTAGGAAATGCATTTTTAAAAAATTCAAAAGAAATTTATTCCCATTCATCATCACATTCTCCTGTATCCTCTAGTGCCTAGCTTTTCACATACGTATATAATAAATGTTTGCACTATATTGAATTGAAATTTTTACTGTGGGATTGAAAGCAACCCTGTGAAAGAGCTAAGGAAACAATTGACCACACTGGATGTGTAGCCCAAGCTATTGTTTAGTCTCAGGATGGACTATTCTGATTTTGACTTCCACGATTTTTAATTTGGTTATTTCCAACAGATTGGGTGGCATTGATTTTCTCAGATTATTTAGTTTTAGTTTTAAACAGGATTTTGGATGCTGGGCTTAAGGACTATCGTAAAATGCTTGCTTCTGTTTATTACTTGTCCCCACTTTTCAATTAACTACTAACGCTTTAATAAAAAGAGGTTTAAAAAGTACGGCCAAACTTTGCCTTCTCCCCTTACTAAACTTGTAGCATCTGGCAGTAGAAAAAACTATACTGGGACTTATTGGCACCGTGGTGCAGAGCATTGAAGAATTCCATATTGTGACAACACATCAAAATAAATTGCTGTCAACAGACCAAAACACCAAGTGCTGTGATTCTGTCTGACGTGTGAAGATTCAGACAGGCTGTCTTGACAAGTTGTGGTGGAGCACCTGCATTTGACAGAAGACAGTGATATAAATCTGATTTGCCTGATATGAAGCACCTACATATAGTTAATGCTGGTGACAATAAGTCTGCATAAAATTTCCAAGACACAAGTCTGATTTTATTTCCTCTGTTATGTGGTATTATTATTTTTGTGTGTGTGTGGTCACATTTTGATACTCACTTGGTTCCTATTTGTGTTCATAGTTTGGCTTTGAAATATAATTGCAAATAGTAAGTTCTGAAAATGTAACAAATTAAGGTTTAAGTCAGGCTTTTTTTTTTGGTAGTATTGTAGAAGGCAATAATACTGCAGTTGCTCAAAGCAAAAGAAAAGCAATGAAATTTTATTTTATACTAATCATAAAAGTAATTATAGTTGAGGTTGCATTAATTTTGTAACTTACAGCCAAAATATTGAAAACAGTGGGCTTAAAAGTCATAAATTAATATAAATCTTCTCTCAAGCTGTATTTGGCTTTAAAGCCTCCAGAAGAGGTAAAAATCATTGAATAGGTGGTTAATTTTTACTTTTCATTACCAATAAATGATAACTTTTTATAGTACCAGCATATATCACATCTCATTAAAGAGCGTGTAAAACATATCATGGCTCTGGAGTTTAATTATAGAACTTCTTACTATCATCTCTGATTCAGTTCTTCATGTAACCACAGATACTTCATTCTGACAGTGGTAAGCTAGTAAGAAATGCATAGAGATAGAAATTTCAATTATATTTTCTAATTACATCTTAAGATTTAAGAAATATTAATAACGGACTTTTAGTTGAAAACTCTTTTAAAAGCAAAGGATTCCTATAGAGGGTTTAGATTATATCATTTCTTATAATTTAAGACAATTAAATAAAGTGGAAATGAAGACGATAATATTGTCTTTTCACTCTTTTACAATAATGAACTTGTTTATAACTTTCATGGGTAAACTTGTTATTGTCCAGTTATAGAAATCTATTCAGTTTTCCTTGGTTTCAAAGATGCTGTTTCTTATTTAATTTATTTTTTAAAACTCATTTGAAGATTAGTTTCAAATTATAGCCAATTGTTGCTCTATGTTGTTGAAAAACATAGAGAAAGAATTCAAGAATTCTCCAAAGTTGAGAAATTTTGAAAATTGCTCTCTCCATTACATAGTTTTTAAAGGTATAAAATATTATTTTTTAAAAAATTATCATCCATTCTTAACTCTATTGTTATTTTATCCCTTAAAGGCTGCTAATGAGAAATAGAGCCTCATTATGATTTTAAGGATGAGAGAGGAAGGCTTTTAATTAATGATATGTAAATGGTCTTGAATTGATTATGTTAGAATATCAAGAGAGATGGGTAGAAGCTGTGGTGTAATATATTTTAATTAAGAATTAATTAAAAATGATGGCAATTTCATAAAGCCTCACAGAAAATAGTGGAATTTACTTTCTGTCAGGAGTAAATTAGCCTGTGATTAAATAAAGGGCCTGCATTAATAGTAGAGTTATTTTTAAACTGCGCTATAAAGAATTATGTAATTTTTCCTAAATAAGTAAAATTAAAATTTAATATGAAAAGGTGGGTCGTAAACAGTTCAGGGAGCTAACATGCTTGTGAACCTAATTTATTGTTCCTTTGTTAAGAAAATTTTGTGTAAATATTTTTAACCTGAGCATATACACTGTGTAGCTTTAAAAGAATGGACTTTTAATCGGACCATTGCCTGATTAGTGGTGGGGTACAGAAGGCAGTTACAAGTAGCCTTGATAGTGTTTTTCCTCTAGGTTTACTGTGCAGAAGATCTGGGAAAATTCTTTACTTTATTTATCATAGAAAATGATTTTTAAAGGAAGTACTCTTTTGTTGTTCTCCAGAGTTTAAAAACATTTCTTACATAGATGTGATTTTTTCATTGTAAATACTAATACTTTTACTGAAGATGATGACGCTTCTTTAGAAATTCTAAAACATATATATTTCCTCATGTCGAAGCTTGATATTTCTCTGAGCATGTTTTATATTCTTGTCTAACAGGTGACATTATTTTTATACAACTTTTTTCAGTAGTTTAGAAAGGGTTTTAAAATTAAATTGTATTCGAGCTTAATTTGGATTATAATTTATTTGGCCATAGTGAAAGAAAGGCTGTATAATCTAATAAATGCATATATTTCATTAATGTGTTCCCACATGTTTATATAGGGCAGAGGTTCCCAACCCCCAGACTGTGGACCAGTACTGGTCCGTAGCCCGTTAGGAACCAGACTGCGCAGCAGGAGATGAGCAGCAAACGAATGAAGCTTCATCTGTATGTACAGCTGCTCCCCAGTGCTAGCATCACCGCCTCAGCTCCACCTCAGATCATCAGGCATTAGATTCTCATAGGAGCACCAGTCCCTGGTGCCAAAAAGGTTGGGGACAGTCAATAGGGTGTTATATCTGTGTGATAGCTGATTGTATTGGATCGTTATTTAAAACTCTGTATAATACACTGTGACATCTTCAACCTTAATTCTGTACTTCATTCTTATGAAACACAGACTGAGTAATTGAATTTGGGAATTTTATAGATCCTCTATCTCAGCAGTTGAATAATTTGGATATACACTTGTGGGGTTTTTTTAAAAACTGTTTTTGGCTAAGTAGCTAAAAAAAATGTGATTTTTTTTTTTTTTGTCAGTAACTACTATCATTCAGTAAGTCTCATTGCCTACATTTGCCCATTTAACAAGTCTGTATCTTATATGTGAAACTTTGTAGTATAGCCATGTTTTGTGAAGCCCCTATGATATTTAAAACTAAAAAATACAGTTGTGGGAAAGGGAAAGTGAGGAATGAGCATCCTCTAGTTCCTTCAGCAAATGCCTACTATTGCTGCTGATTATTAACATCTTAAAATTTACCCATCACTGTAGTTTATAAAAATATGTACATTATAAAAAAAATATGACCCTGTGTATTTACTTTTATTCACTTGTACATGCTACTCAGAATATGGATTTTTTGTTTCTCTGTGTGTTACGTTGTTCATTGCTTTCATCTTAAGCTGATTTTAAGTTGCAAAGATAATTTTAAAAAGGCTGAATTTTGTATATATAATGTTAATATGATCCTTTTTAAGGGAGCGAACACTTTTTTTTTTGGATGATAGTTTTAAAGAATGTTTTCTGTGTTAGGTTTGGGAGTAATGTGGTTTCTAAGAAAGTTTCAAAGGCTAAATATAAGTTGTTCAGTAGTGCCTCTATGAAATTTTTGTGGTAGCTACTTTGGATCAGTCTACCTTTTTTTTTTAATAAAGAAAAATTCAAAAGAAACCAATATTTTTATTTTGAAGTTTAGAAGGTAGAAAAGAATGGTTAAGAAGATGAACAATAGATCCAGTGCGGGAAAGTTAAGGGATTTGGACAACATTTTAACTAAAGAAAGGAAAGCTAAAATGTGGAAGAATTTTTATAAGATCAATGCCAAGTATTTAGTTTCTGTATACTATTACTATTATTTTTATTTAATTTATATTTATTATCTTTATCAATAAAAGATGAAACTTAAGGAAGTGTGACCTTAAAATGAAGCAGGAAAGATTTTGATTGATTTTGTGGAAGAGCTACTTGACCACTAGTGTGAAAAATAACTGCTCAGTTTGTAAGATTTTGTATCTGTTGGTCTCTCTTGGATATGTGCTAGATAGGCCTGTAGTCAAGGATTTTGACCAGAAGCTTACTCAAGCACCCTCCAGTTGTGTTATTCCATCTTCCTGTATTTTTTATATTTCTAAGGAAGGTATGCCTATAATTTCATGAGGATGAAATATCCTAATTTATTTGTTATGCTTGGCATGGGATACTTAGGCTTCTTGTTGCTGTTTTCCTAGTAGCTGAAAGGAAAGGAGAACTCTATGGTAGTCTAGAGGGTATATTTCAAGTATAATGTATCAGGCCTTTATAGTTTATAAGGAAATTTAAAAGGTCTAGAAAGATACATAGAGATAAATTTTAATTATGAAAGAATTTAAATTAGAATCTATATAGCGAATTAAATTTGACTAATTTTTTTAATGCTCGTTGTTTGCTAGAGAATAGGAAACAATTAAATGGCCAAGAATCTCTGATCTCAACATTGCTTTCTGTAGCCCCGGCGGTGGTAATGTAACAATGATGGCTACTATTTTATTGAGAACCTGCTGTTTGCGATGGCCCTCTGAAAAGTACTTTACATGCTTAATTCATTTAATCTCACATCAACTCTAAGATGTAGGTCATTGATTCTCAAACTTTATATTTTCAGGATCCCTTTTCATGCAACTTGGAATTATTGAGACCCCTAGAGACTTTTTGCTAATATGGATTATATCTATCAGTATTTACCATATTAAAATTTTTTTAATTTGTTAGTTTATTTTAAAATAACAATAATAAACCAGTTGCATTTGGACATAAGTAACATTTTAAAAGTAAAAAATCATAGTGTCCAAAAGAAAAAATTAGTTAGAAGAGTAGTGTTGTTTTCCATTTTTTGCAAATCTATCCATTGTCTGACTTCAATGGCTAGATTCTCATATCCATCCCGCATTCAATCTCTTGTGATATCATACGTCATGTAGCAACATCTTACTAATGTTATGAATATAGTTTTGACCTTGCCAGACCCCTGAGGGTGCCTTATGGGCCCCAGGGGTACTTGGGCCACTTTTTAAAAACCACTGATTTAGGAAGTATTCTCATTTTACAGGTAAACACCACTGTTTACTTCTGATATGCTAATAAGTATCCATTTTTCTTCTTTTTTTCCCTCTCATTTTTAACATTTATAAGATCCGTCTATAGTTGCGATAATGGCAAATTAAATGTGGTAGTTCCCCTTCCTTTAGAATCTAATCTGGGAGCTAGAATATCCTGTACATCTATTTCATTTTGATTGGGAGACGCTTCTAAATGTTAACTATGGGTAGCAATTTTCAACCAGTTATGTTCTAGTATCTTTGAGAAAGACAACAACATTAATATTTAACTAGTTCCAAAAGTTAGAGCATTTAATTCTGGGAGGAAACTGCTAAAGTTGAATATGGCGCATATAGAGTGTAGCCTAATAAATTCTTTTATTCACCACTATCTTATTAAATTCTTCTTGGGAATGATTTTTACCTACTTTTTATGGCTTAGATCTTTCATTTGTAGAAATCTTTATTTGAAAAAAAAAATACTTCCTTATTTTAAAATCTAATAATTTATTTACTGTTTTTATATCTTGATTATTTGTCACAAATGATATGGGAATAATCTTCCTCTTTCCTCAAAATGTTTTATGTGGTTTCAGACAGAATTGAAAATCAGATATTGTAAGTGCATGGTGACTCTAGCATGTCTGGAATAATCACTGATTAATGTAGGGTCATTGATGATTAGGGGAATCTTTTCTTTGAAACTATATCTATGATTATGAATAATACAAAAACATAATAATGGTAATATCAGAAAGAAGTATTTAGACAGTTCAAGTGATTGTGTAAAGACCTTATTGGGAAGAATAGATTGCTCTGTCCTTCAATTATGGGCATAATTTTTAACCTAACAAAATTATGCAAAATATAAATGAATGTATTTGAATGAAGTATTGGTAGAAATTGGAAAGAGCCATGTAGGGTATATAAAATTTTTACATGTTAATTTTTAGTTTTAAGCTCACATCCATCCATGTTCTCTCCTGTTAAATTTAATAAATGTTAACATTTTGCTGTATCTACTTTAGATATTGACTTAAAAAACAATCCCAGTTATATATAGTTGAACATTTCCCATCCCTTTTGCCCACTAACTGCTACCTACACAAACTAGTGCTTACCTTAGAGTTGGTGCGTATACTTTTCTGAATTTTTAAAAAACTTGCTGCATATGTATGTGTTCATTAATAATATATAGTTAGTATTTTTAGCATTGATGTAAATATAACACATACAGTTTATATATAATACATATACTGTTTTATAGCTTGCTCGTTTTTACCATTGTTTTCCAGGTGTATCCAGTTTGTTACCTATGGATTGATTTTATTTGTTTTAACTTTTGTAGTACACCTGTCCCTTGATTTATGTGGATTATTCATTTCATGCATCTTTTTTTAACGTGGAGGAAAACTGCATAAAAAGAGTCCACTAGTACAAAAAATAAATACTAAAGGTCAATATAAGTCATAAAAATACTTATTTCACCTATTTTCATAAAAGATGCTAATGAAAATTCAGAAAGACCAAAACAAATTTCATTCGCTGTCCGTGTCTGTACTGTAATCTAAAGCAATCAATCTTCTCTTTTTAATTGACATCAAGTCACTATCTTCGTCACTCGAAATATTTGGAAGCACTGCTTCGGTTTCATTATTTATGGGGTTTTTTTTGTGTGTGTGTGATTGGATGGATGGTCTTTTTCCAACCTCATTTTTGCTAAGTTTTCATAAATTCTTCAGTATTCACTATAAAATTTTTAAAAATTTGTTCAAAATTTAAGGCTTATTGGATGTTTGGATCAATATCTAGAATTGCAGTTTTCAATTTTGTGGCTAATTGAAGAGCTTTGTAAATATTTTCTCCAGTGAATGAAACTGGTTCAAGGTCACTGCTGTATTTGTTGGCAGGATAGGCTTCAGATATTAAATGAATTAATTAATTATAAGTTAATTCGTGATCAGTAATTCATTAATATCATCTGCATTCAAATTGTCAGAGCCTTCTTCTTTAAATTTATTTAGTAAGTTAATAATGCCAGTTAATCTCTCTTCTGTTGTTGGAACCATATTCCCTGGTACAACCATTTATGGCCATATTGCTTTCCAGAATGCATTTAAAGTTGACTTTATATCACTCAAAGCTAAAGCAATATTCTTGATACCACTTAAAATTGTATATTTAATCTAGGCTTCTGTAACTCTAAGTGATTCATTATCTTCAAGTTAATTAAAAATATCACTAAAACTCTGTTTAACATAATTAATCATAAAAGGTAGAAATAATGTTTTGATCTAAAGGTTGGCTCGAGGATGTTGTATTTGGTGGCAGATATACATCTTTTATATTTGGGTATTCTAAATTATATGGATGACTTAGGTGTATTATCTAAAAGTAAAAGTATTTTAAAAGGAAGACATTTTTGCTTCATGAAAGTTTCAGCTTCCATAGGAAAACATTTGTAAAACCAATCCTGGAAAAACATCAGTAGTCAACTAGGCTGTGTGTGTGTGTGTGCGTGTGAGTGTGTGCGTGTGCGCACCATCCAAGGAACAGGAAGGTCATTAATAATTGTGTTAATAAGTATTAGTTCTTTGTACATTGCTGAGTTAAGCTATTGTTTTTTAGAAAGAGTAATCTCCATAATGGAAATGAAAAAGAACCACGTAAATGGAAACCATGAATTGAAAGTCTGCATAAATGGGGGGAATATTTACTGTGTATAAAAAAAACTCCCATAAATCAAGGAACGGGTGTGGTCCATTTTGAAAGTGAATTTCGCATTCATTTTACAATTGATGGTTGCTTAAATTGTTTCCAAAGTTTTACTTTTATAAATATGCTTGTATACTGCTTGTTCACATATTCTTGTTTATATACAAGAATTTTTCTAAGGTGTATAACCAGAAATAGAAATGTTGGGATATAGAGTATATGTACTCGATGTTGCCAAATTGTCATCCAAACTGGTTGTGCCAGTTTACATTGCTACTCACACAAAGACTGTTTGATACATAGCTTTGTTTTCGAATTATGCATTTATTTTTCAGAATCAGAAACTAAATTCATTTAAGATATTAGTCCACTATATGTCTTTATGCGTTGGATATAGGTGTCAGTAGTTTTAAAATTTGGACTTTTGTTCACTATAGTAATTTGTATTTTGCTTTTTCGGAAGTATTGGTTTATTATCCAGAGAATTTATTTTGAGTTATTATTTGTAAACTGACAAGATAAACACAAAAGTCATTTCGTTAAATATACTTGCATCCATATTTTCAGTAGGCAATAATTTTGTTTTTGACCTGCCTAGATGTGATGCATATAATTGTATTGCCTAGACAAATTATCTATATTTCAGGGTAGAAATGCTCCAATGATATTTGTACTGGTTGAAAATAATTAGGAATCAAAACCATCATGTTGAGGATAGGACCAAAATTAAGATTGTTTTAAGTTGTGTTATTTTAATATTCATATCATGATAAAGATTTGTCATGACAGAACCCTATGAAAAGGAGAGATGGGAATAAATACTTTACAGCTCTTCTGCTATCTAGCACTACTCTAATGTATTCTAAGCTTGTAATAAAATTTTACTGGTTGATCATTTAAATACAAGGTTAAAAATAAATTTGATAATTCATCTGGAAAATAATATTGGTCAATTTTTAAAACTACTGTTGACCTTTCAATTAGAATATCAAGTTAAAACATATCAGCTTTGGGCTATAGTTAATTGATTTATTTATAACAGGAAGTTATTGACCACAAGGTTCCCCCTCAGATTAAAAGTTTTGTAATATATTTAGAATGTTCAATTTATTCCATTTATTAGGAAATCAAAAGGAACATAGAGTTCTAAACATCATTCTGACAGATTTGTTTGCCCTTATTTCTATTAAAAATATTTCAAAACCTTTGATTTAATACTGAGAATCAGTAACATAAGTCACCTTCTTTGTTCTAGGATAAACAGAACGCATGCTTTCTGCAGTTCCCTTGATCAATGAGAAAATGCCTTATAGCAAAACCACATGGAGAGAATGTAGCTGTAGGAGATCCCCTGAGAATTTTTTTGATTGGAGCTGGGAGTTTGGTATTGAAAGAAGAGGGAGACAGACAGGTTGTTTGAAAAAATTCCCATTAGACCAAATGCTTATGTTGGAGCTGTGCTACAACATTTTTCATGTAGGAAGTGCAACTTTATCAATTTTAAAGGTTAAAGGCTATTCGTTGCATGATTATAGTAATGTATTTCTACTTTGGAATTTTTGTATACATCTTATTGCACTTAATTCGCCAGCGGACCAGAAATTTCACTTATTCACATGCCGCTTGTCCGTCCTTTTCTAAAATTTTATTCTGGAAATATATTACTACAAAATTTATTACTTAGTTCTTAAAGTCAGTGCAGCTACAGTACATTTTCTTGAGCTAAATACACTTGTCAAGTGTATAGACAGCAAAGGAGAGAGATAAGCTTGATGGTTTGATCACAATTATTGTGATATATGTACTGTGCTAATGTTGATATCCTTTTCTTAGGAATTCTAATATCATTAGATGAGTAATCTTGACATTTACTTTGCTAATCAGGGGTTGCTTAAATTTCTTTATTCAAGTTTTGGTTCAATTTAGTTAAAATTCTCATTATATGATATGGATATGTGCTTAATTTCAAATATCTCAGCAGCTTACTTTGAAGTTTTCTTTGCACTAAACTGTTAGGATGCTCAATATTTCGACCTCTTATTCCTTAAATTATAAAAAATAAGAAGCAAAGTAGGAACATTTTAATGTTTCCCTGCAAGAAGAGAAGCAAAGTTAATTGTTTTAAGAAGATTCTAATTGAAGAATTAAAATGCCATGGTCTTTTGAAGATTGGCTTGGTCCTGGCACTGCTCTGTGGCGGTGGAGCCCCAGATGCCTGGCCAAGCATCCCTTACCGACATCTGGAACCAGTTGCAATACATCACTGTCAAAACTGCTTTCTATACGTATCTGCATTTACACATTAGTTACCCACGCAGCACTCATCAAAAAAGCTGAACAATCTTGACATGGTGTCCCTTGTGGAACTGCAAAGGTGAACCGAAGTTGGGAGGCAGTGTCTCGCGTCACTGTCTGCTGAGCTCTTACAACAGGAAGCCTGATTAAAAGTGAAAGGAAAAATTTATCAGTTGCCTCAGCTCTGTAGACTTCAGTATAATTTTTTATTTACAAAAAGGATTTTTTTTGTATTATGTAAAGCATATATATTATGAACACTGAACTTGAAAACTAGTTTTGTTTTGAAACAAGAAAAATATTTCTAGCTTTTAATTGAAAAAAGATTGCTTTGTATGTTTCTTAGGTTTGCTAGTAGCTATATAATTTCTTTTATGTATCATTTTAGAGAAAATTTAAATTTGAAAATAGGACCATGAATTGTAAATAAAATATTGATAACACTGTGTAGCTTAGCTTTAATTAAAGCATCGTATAAAATTTGAAACAATTGATCTTTGCAGTTATATTGGTGATAGTAATTTTGCGCTTATTAATTTTCCAAAAACTGGATAATAGAAAAGGAAAAGTAGTTATTTATAAATGTTTTGTATTGTGTGTTGATCTGTGTTTTTGAAAAAGAAATATGAATTTTGACAAAAAAGAAACATTGGCTCTTTATGTAAAGAATTATTCAGGAGTCTTTGATATCATGTCCTCTACAGTAATAATACTAGTAATAGTAATGCTGACAATAGCCGACATTTCCTTTTCATTTTATATACTAGAAATATTATGTGTCTTTTATATAGATTATCTCATTCAAACAATAAATGGGAGTACTGTTTTCCCTATTCTAAGGAAGGAAAACCATGCTTAAAAAGCTAAATGACCTGCCCAAACTCATACAATTAATAAGTGGTAGAGCTAGGATTCAGTTCCCTAGTGACTTGTTTCTAGAGCTCATACTGTTTTTTGTTTATTTTTGGTTTTTATTTGTTGGATTGTATGATTTACTTTGTAAAGATTTCTAAATATACTAAAAAGTAGAACGTACAGTGAACTCTTATATAACCATCGACTGTATTTAACCACTATCAGTATTTTCCACTTGTTTCATATCTACCCCCCCCACAGCCTTTTTTTCTGCTAGAATATTTTAAAGCAAATTCCAGACACCATGTTATTCCGCCCCTAAATACTTAAGTTCACTTTTTAAAAAGATATTTTCTTCCTTGCATAAACCACAGTGCCAATATCACACCTCAAAAAATCAAAAAGTTCTTCGAGTAACAGGACTATTTTAATATCACCTAATATCTATTCAGATTTTCTCATTGTCTAACATATGTCTTTTTACAGTTGGGTCGTTTGAATCAGGATCCAAAAATGTCCATTCCCTGTCTGTGTTTTATTGTTAGGACTCTTAACTGTCTTTTAAACTAGAACAAAGAGACACAGCCTCCTCCCACCCCTACCCTCACCCCACCCCACCAGCCGGTGGCTACCAGTGCTTTTCCAAATATCATTTGACTTCTTGAAGAAACCAGAGTGGTTATCCTGTAGAATGCTTCACATTCTGGATTATGTTGATTACTTCCTCATGGCATTATTTCATTTATGCCTATATTCTCTGAATTTCTTCTAGACTGGAAGTTTGATCTAAAGGCTTGATTAGATTCATATTGTATCATGTCAGCCATAAAGCGTGGTTGTCTTACTTTTTGTAATGCTAAGATTGATTCCAGTAGTGCCATTCTGCTTCTTTCATTGTCAAGTTCCTCATTCATCATTCTTTTACCTAATGGTTTTACCATCCATGGATGATCAGTGCTTGAATTACTGAAATTCTTTGGGGTTGAAAATGGTAATTTCTAATTATGTTAGTTCTTCTTCATTTATTAGCCAGAACTCTTTAGAAGAGCTTTATTTGATCCACTAGGGCTATTTGGTTATCGTGAAATACAATTCATACTGGAAATGCAGTATAAAATACTTAATTCTTTTCTTTTAATTATCAATTTCTAGAGTAATGAGGTAGTACCTTACTCTGTATCCTCCAGTGGTATCTAAGTTTTGATTTTTTTCTTTCCTTCTTTTTTTAAATTTCAGTAGTTATGAAATCTTAGCTCGTTTTTTTTTTTTTATGTGCAATGTGTTTTAATCAGTTGCAGGCATTATACTTTCTGATGCTGAAATTGCCCCACATTTATCCAGTGGGATATCCATGTAGCTGGCTCGTATTTTCAAGACTCTATTATTAGCTTTTATAGCTTCTTACTTTCTGGCACAAGAAAATATGCTAGGCTCATCTTGTATGTCTAGCATCAGACCTAGAATGTGCCGTTTCTCCAAAGAACCACGGTTCTCTTTATCAAGGAATGACATACAAAGACCACAATATGGGTACTTATTGCTATTGGGTTGTTTGCTTTTAGGAAAAGAGAGAAAAATGAATTTACAACGATAATTCTAATTCAAATTTAAGATTTTAGGGTTTTAATGTCTTTGATCTTGTCTTTCTATTATGCTAAAAATTGGATTCCTAACAAAATTAACATAATTATTTCCTTGTCCTATATTATATCTATAATGGTTTTAAGAAATCCACTGACTATTGAATAAAGTTAAAGTCTTCTTTACAGTTTTTAGGGGGAGGGCCCATAGATTATAGATTATATCTCCCTGTGAATGTGTGAACCACTGTCTTCTGAGGTCAGATTGATAGACAGTTACACATCATTTGATGAGTCTTCAGTTTTTAAGATTGCAATTTCCTCTATGACTTGGAACCTGGATGGATTCTTCGACTCATTAGTTGTTCGCCGCTTCGCTTGCCTAGGATCCCATGTAGCATTGATCCGTCTTCCTTTGAGAGGGATTTTTTTGTTGGCGAGTTCTGGGTCCATGGCCATCCCTTATGCTTTTCTCTTTGCCATTACCGCTTGCTGTTACTGTGTGTTTTTGGCCACTCTTATCTATATGCTAAGATTTGAGGGAGATTTCTTCTTTTCACATACTTTTGTAGAAGACATCATGTGTAGGTTTATTCTTTCTTGAATATTCTCTCTAGTTTTGATGATGAAATTTGATGAGATTTTAAAACTATGTATGTTGTTATGTTTTTATATCTGGAAGCTCCAGGGTCTGTGTTATCTTAACCACTGTATATTGCCTTTGTGATGCTCTAGCATGCAACTTGGCTTTAGAAAGTGTTCTTTTGAGTTTTATGTTTGAATGCTAATTATTGAGGTATGAGTAGAAGCAAAGAGAGAGAAGAAACAAGTATTTACAGCAGTAAGTGCCTGGAATATGCCAAAAATGTGTTGATAATGAAAAAATATATATATTACTTTTTCTTGCTGAACCTTGTAATACCACCATAAATTTGAATTACCCTAATTTTATGGTTTAGAAAACTGAGGATTAGCAAAGTTATGTAACTTGCCTAAGGTTACGTAACTTTGTCTAAGTGACAATGCTGGATTCAAACTGGTTCCAAAGTTACTTTCCAGGAACTTTTTGTAACATGGATCTAAAAGGCAGTTATACAGAGAGTTTTTAGACAAATCAACTTTGTCTAAACTCAGGGTAATGTTCTTAAAACACTTATACTGATTATATGATATCTGTAAAGGGTCTTAAATTATTAAATTATTTTGTAAAACAGTAGCTTAAAAGACTGAGGATATTTAAAAGGTATCTTGTCCTTGATTCTTTATTAAAGATGAAGGAAATAAAGCATGTGTTACCGTGAAATATATTTGCCTTCCAGATTCCTAGGAAAGTGTCAGAATGATGTCGCATAGAATGTGGTCCTGCCCACTATCTGAACTCCTTAGTGTTGTAACTCACCACTGAAAACTGGCTTTTCCTGATGTTCTCCTCTGTCTCAACAATATGCTAAGAAACAGTGTTAGGCCTACGGAATGATGCTGCTTGGAGATCTGGTTCTACATTTGCTGGATGAGGTTTATAAGGAGAGCTTTGGACAAAAGAAAATAAGACAAATGTTTTAAAGTTCTAAGTCAGCCTCTATTTTTAGAGAAAAGAAAAATTAAATTGGATTGTCTAGAAATACATTATTCTTTTAGGAAATAACACGTTTTAGTTCAAGAAAGGAACTCCCCCCCCCCTCATTCTTTTTTCCCCCTTTCCACGTGTTAATTCCAGCAAAGTAGTAGTGATGTCTCCTCCATACCCTAGGTATCAAGCATCAAAATTCAGTTTGTATTTTGTTCAGGTTAACTTTTTTAAAATAACAGCTCCATTGAGATGTAATTCACCCACTTAAAGAGTGGACAATTCAGTTTATTTTCAGCATATTCACAGAATTGTACAACAATCACAATAATCCATTTTAGTGCATTTTCATCACCTCCCAAAAGAAGCCTCATACCTATTTCCTCCCAGTTCGTCTCCCCAGACCCAGCCGTAGGCAACCGCTACTCTACTCTGTCTCTATAAATTTGCCTAGTCTTGACATTTCAAATCAATGGACCATACGATATATGGTCTTTTGTTATTGGCTTAGCATTAGGTTTTCAAGGCTCTTCAGTGTTTAGCATGTATCAACATTTCTTTTTTTTGTTGCAGAATAATTTTCCATCGAATACATATTTTATTTATCCATTCATTAGTTGATGGATATTTAGGTTGTTTCACTTTTTTGGCTATTATGAATAATGTTGCAATGAACATGTATTTACACGTTTCTTTGTGGACATATATTTTCATATTTATTGCGTATATACTTTGGAGTGGAATTGCTGCATATGTGGTAACTCTATGTTTAATCTTTGAGGAACTACAAGACTTTTTTCCATTTTATATTCTCATCTGCACTATATAAGGATCCTAATTTGTTTAACTTTTAACACTGTCTTTTGGATAAATACTGCTTGCTTTCTCTGAGCCAGAGATTCTTCTAGGTACTGGAAATACAGCAGTGACCATATAGTTAAGTACAGAGAGACTGACAAAAAATAAGTCAATAAATAGAATAATATCAGAGCACAATAAATGCTATGAAATGTTATCTGGTGTAGGAGGAGACTTTAGAAAGAGTAGTCTGGGGAAGTTTCAATGAGAAGAAAACATGTCAACTGAGACTCAAATGTAATTGGAGAGAGGGAGCAAAGGAAGTGCAAACTCCGTAAGCATCACTTTTCAAGAAGTTTTTAGAGTGATAATGCTGAGACTTATAATGGACCCATTGTTTACACATTTTTTGTGAACTATTTACATCCTTTGCTTGGTTTTCTGTTAGATTTGTTTTTGTTACCGATTTCCAGCATTTCTGTGTATTTGGGATTCGAATTCAGTAAAACATATACAAAAGATAGGAATTAACAGAAAAGGTAATACAAATAACACTTAAACATGCATACAAAATCGCCTAACCTTACTCAAAATAAGATAAAAAATAACAAGGTGTTTACATTCAGGAATAGGAGAATGAGTAAAAATGTACTTTTTGCGTTTTAAACTATGTGACCTTATATTAAAAATCTTATAATGAAAATATTCTTTAAAAGAATCTTGATGGTAATAATTACAATTAATAAAGGGCCGTTTTGAACTATTCTACAGTTTATTTTTCCAAAATAGTGAAGGTCTCAAGAATGTTCCCAGTTTGTTTTGTCAAGTCTTTGCTTTATCAAGATGCATTCGTGGTTGGCGCTGCCCTGTCGAAATGGTAGATGGAAAGGTTCCAGTAGCAGAGCCCCTGCCATGTATTTAACACGCTGAGGAAAAGCAGATTGTGCCATCCTCTCTTTTTTCCTTTTCCTTTCCTTTATTTTCCAAGAATACTTTGGACAATATGTTCTTGCCCTCACAATCTTAAAGAAACTTTTGCAGTCGGTATGAACAATTGGGGCACTAAGCGACAAACTGCTTCCCATTGCAGTGCTCAGCTGGCAGCTCTTAGTGTCATCAGGCACTCCAGACATATTTTTGGTAAACAAGAAGACTTGAGCTTCAAATGGGAAATGATAGAAGGATATACTTTGTAGAATATGAAAATCTCCCACCAAATCACATTCTTAGGATATAACCAAGTTATCTACGTAAATATAATTGTGTTGTTTGCTAGTGTTGCAACTTGCTGTTCTTTGTTCATGGACTCTGCTAATGTCAAGCGACAAATATACACACAACTAATACTAGTTCTTTATACCAAAGCACAAAATATTTGGAGCCAACTAAGGCCAGGAATGGTGGCTGATACTGTACCATAGACTAGAAATGTGTGGGACTAATCTAAGGTTTTACGAAATAAAGAGAGTAAAGTAGAATTTTGAAGGTGGAAAGAAAATGAATTTTGGAGGAGAGAGTGTTAGAATTTCCAGGGAAGTAACATGGAAGGGATGACAAATTTTTGCCAAGGTAGAAGAAAAAGTGGAGGCTGCAAGGTAAGATGGAGATTTTTGGTGGAGTTTAATACTCATGAGAGAAGAATGGTTCTGAACATGGGCTTCGGAGTCATACAGACCTAGGTCTGGGCCCCAGTTCCACTATTCTGCTGGATTGCTTTGAAGAAGTAACTTTCTGTATTACTTTTAAATTTTCTAAAATGGAGGTAATTATAGTATTTAAACTCATTGAGTACTTATTAGGATTAAACAAAATCATGCATGAAAGCATAGATATAGTCAGGCATCTTGCACATAGTAGTAGGTGCTCAGTAGATATATGTTACTACTGTTAATGATAATTTTGAGGTGGGAACCAAGTGAATCTCATCGGTTGTTGTAGGTTTGACAATCCAAGAGGCAATTCAGCAAAGAGAAGTGTGCTCTGATTTAGAATATCTGTTGCTTTTACAAACTACAGATTGAGTAAATTAATGTCCTTTTTGTGGCAATTCAATCAGAATGAAGTTCCAGAGAAAGATGAAGGATAAATAATCTTGTAATAAAAATACTTTGTCTTTGCATTTAAACCCCGTAACACATGTAACCTACTTCACATTTAATTTAATTGAGGTTGCATGTGATAGAGTTCTTGGGATATTCTAGATGCTCAACGAATGCTAATTTTATTCATATAATTCTTTATCTGCCTTTGCCAAAGGATGAAATGGCAAATAATTCTTGAGAAACAAGATTTTAGGAAAGAAGGATAAATGGAAGGATTAAGGGTATACATAAGCACTGGTTATCAGGTAGGTTGTAAACTGTAGTTGTGTTGGATGAACCAGGTGTAACTTCTTACGTAATAAAAGTTAGCAAGATTTAATGTGAGCAGAGAGAGAAAAGCCAGAGATTCATGAGGAGGTTAAGAACTTGGAAACCAGAGAGTATACCAGTACTGTTGACTCTGATAGGAGAATTAGGGAGGAAGATGTTTTGGATATATTTGGTTATGGATGACTGTATAACATTCAAATATACACGTTGTATGGACAATAAGAAATGAAAGACTGAGAGAAAGATAAAGGGATAATGTTGGCATATGATGCTTAAATGTTTCACGATTGTCTTTTCAGTGACCTTCCTGTTTGTGGAATTGAGATAATGAGCTTCTGACATCTCATACATTTATACTCCATTTCAAAGTATTTTGCTGACTTAAACTTCTTGGAATAAAGTGAAAGCTTTAAGAGACCAGTATAATGTTCTCTTATCTGTCAATCTTGTGATGCTCATTTCTGGGCTATAGGGAGCACTTTGGACAGTGGGACATTCGGATGCCTTTGTAAATATGAGTATTGACAGAGGGATTGTTCTCAAGCTTTTTGTGTTCACAGACCTGTTCTTTGGCTTTTAATTTTAAGTAGTAAAGAAGATAGTGAAGATAAATTATTGTGATTTGTCTAATGTTGTGCTGGTATTTAAAATGTCTTCCAGAAATGTTTTTTTTTTTTTTTTTGTAGAAAGAAACAGCTTTGGAATAAAGGAGGAATTTTTTCAGGATGAATTTTCTTTTAAAGTTCTGGAAATCTGTCTATTTTGTTTTAGATGCCACTTACAATGCAAATATTTAATATAGTGTTCTTTTATTATTGCAAATAATGCTAATGTCTGTACGTTGGCCTTTTAGCAATTGTTTCTAATAGCCAATGCATAACAATAAGTAATATCTTTTTCCTAGCATTTCCTACTTGGCTTTTTGGTTACTACTTATATGTGCTGTAGGGGCTTATTTAGTGACTCCTAACACACATTCCAAACCTTGGCAATAGCTGAACTACCAAGTAGAATTTTTTCCTTTCCTTTAAAGAATTGATCATTTTTCTATCCTAACTCCTTGATCCTCTTGGTGCGTTGACTATAATTTTATAACAGTAGTATACTGTATCTTTCTTTATCAAAGAATTTTTATTTGAAAAATATTAGTTTTAAATGTACTATATGCAGCCTTTTAGGACATTATATATATGTGTGGGGTGAAGGGCAAAGACTGGAGATACATTACGGGGTTCTTTGTCTTTTCTCTTTCTTTTGAATTTTATTCTAATTGAATTGCCACAAAAAGAACTTTGTAAAGGGAGTGCAGGTAAGGGCTTGACCCAAAATGTACCGCTTTTGTGAAATTATTTGCTTGATATTAATTTCAATTTTTTACTGTTATTGCCTGCAGAGAGCCTCATAGTCTTTGGTTTCTTTGATCAAGCTAGTCCAATTATTTTATAGCATCTAACTATAGTATTAGTTAGAAATTATTATATTATCACGTACTTGCATTTATTAGGGCCCACCATATATTTTAGGGACTGAGATAGATCTTTACATGTATCAACTGTGATTTGTTTGATTATTCCTATTTTTCAGGTAAAGAAACTTCATGACCTAGGAAAGTTTAATAATTTGCCTAAGATCGCTTAGCTATTAAGTAGTAGAGTTTGGACTTGTTCCCTAGTTCTGTCTAAATTTTAAATTAAGTGAGTGCATCTAAATTTATTCTCATTGTTTAAAACCTAAATGTTTTGTGGCAGTGTTTTAAAAATTAGGCTTAGCTAATGCTTAGTTCTTTGGGGATAGGAGAAATGTCCATTATGCCTCTGTTTGTATTAATTTAGCACCCACTAGGTACTGTGTTTTTTTGCCTTGGACTTACAATATGGTAAGGACAAGAAATACATGACCGGATTTCTATGTACGTAACTGTTACAACAGTACGTTTATAACCACTCTGCTTTTCCTCCTCTTTGCTGTTTCATCCCTAGAGTGTTGTCTTACCTCAGTTTGTTCAGTGACAGAGAAGAAGGAAGAGTGAAGTCTCTGGAGTATAGTTCTGTCGTATGACTTGTTTTGGTCTAGAGCTTGCAGTGCCTATAGTATGTACAGCCAGCTTTTGTTCAGAATGCTTTGGGGTGGGTAGTGCTTTCTTTACTGTGGGGTGAAGTGATTGTCCTGGTTACAGAATCCAGGGAGATTACGATGATTTCTTAACTGTTCTGGATGTTTCAGTAGACTGTTACAGTAAACTGCAGCATTGGGTTAGTGTGGAACAATTTAAATGGGTATAAATACTTTGATGTCAATGCTTTTGTTTTTTAGTGAAGTTTTTGATGTACTGTTAACAAGAATGTGGATGAAAATTTTAAGTAAAGGTGATACCCTATTTGAAATATGGAATGATTTTATGAGATTCATAATTAGAAAACATGTATTTTGTTCTATCTCTAGCTCTAATTTTGAAGATTTTGAAGTCTTTCATTTATATCTTTATTTTTCAAGAAGTGTCGATTTATCTTTTGCCTTCAAATGATAAAATAACTGACCTCCTTTATATGGGGTTAAATATAGCTGTTTCTAAAGCAAAAAGTTGCTTCAGCGGGTTTTCCTTGTGCTAGCTCTTCTGTATCAGGCCATCTTACTGAAGCTAAACATCAGTTCAATTGACAACTTTACTCAATTCTAGGCAACAGTGGCCATGCTCTGGCCTGCAGAGACAGTGAATCCATTCTAGCTCTGACACTCAATTTTATTGTAAAACACATTCATGTTGACATCATATCAGTTTTCTGAACTATTACATGCATAAAAGAATTCACCCCTCTCCATTCAGTCTTTCTCAGGTTTCCTGTAGGAGAAATTTACGCACTCAGTGTTTTCATTTTACATTTAATATGGTCTAGTCCAGAAAACAGACGCTTCAGTTAAAAAAAAAAAAAAAGGTTATTATTTTGGAGTCACTTAGCAGGGTGTATTAGCATAATAGTGTTCATTGTTAGGAGAGGACTAAAGAAAATTGCATAATGCAATTTTTAGGGTAGAGCAGAAGTTTGAGTGTAAAACAGGTCAATATTGACCTAGATTATGGAGATTAGTTGCCAGAGTTCTTTTGCATGCAACTTCCATTTGAAGGCTTGCTTGTTGTGCCTCATTTGTGCCCAGTTTTGTGGGCATTGCCTTCAACTTTTTCTTTTTTTCATTATATTGTTTTTGTGAAGGTCTTTTTAAATTGCTGATTTCTTGTTTGCTTGGCTTACTTATTTGGAACTTGCTAGTTTTGCATTTAGAATTTATTTTAAATATGATCCAGATCTTCGTCTTTCCTTTATGTGAGAGGGAAAGAAGTCTTTCTTGTGTATAAAATCCAGCCCTTCCATTTTTTGTCAATTCTGGCTTTGTACTGAGTTTTACTGAGGCTGTCCTTGGCTTTCATGATAAAGAAATCTCACCTTTTCACTTTTAATAGTGCTCGAATGGGTTATCTGATTTCCCAACCCTAAAATATTAAGATATCTTGTTTTCCATCTTCTCTCTTTGGTGAATACAGGCTTCCCTAAAATATCCATAAGCCTTGTTGGAGAATTTAATAAGGTTTTCCTTGTTATTTGGTCCTACTGTTCTGAGACTGTCCATTGGGAATTTCATTTACCCATAAGAGACTGACATTCTAACATGGAGTGATTGCAAATTTTGTTTATCAGCTAATATCATAAATGTCTCCATGTGATTACTATGTGTGTAATTTACTTAAGATTTTAAAAGGTGTGGTTCTCAAGCCTTTAGATGTATATGTTAATTAATTCTTACCTTTATTGAGTCGGGTGTGATCAAATGGGGCTCATAGAGGATTTAAAAAGGTTTTTTCTATTATCTATATTTCCTAAACATTATGGGCAGAATAAGGTTGGAATAGAGAGAGAAAATTGCAAACATACTCTGACTTTCCACCGGCTGGATGCACATTATCTTTATCTTTATTTATTAATAAAAGACGGAATGCCTTGGAAAACAAAAGGTTTTAATGGCCGGTGCTTGGTATCCTTGACAACAGTCCCGAAAGAATATTACATTAGGGCACCAGAGAACTTTTAAAAATAAGTAATGGAATTCCGTCTCTGTTATGCTTTTAGTAGTCATTTCGGCCATGGTGCAGCGAGGTCATAAGCTGAGCTCAGTGAAGGGAGCCAGAACATGAAATGATGCTGAGAGAACGTCTGGGAGATGAGAGGTACAGAATTACAAGCGAAAGTGCAGGCCTGCTGAGGCAATTACAGCTTAATGGGGTCATTTGGAAGGCAATTGCCAGGGGTTAATGTAGTATGGAGAGATGAGGTGAGATTGAAGTGAAATTTGGGGCTGGAAATGTGTTAAGATGAAAGATCAGAGAGCAGCAAATTCTGCAGTGGTGAAGGTTTATAACATGCAAAGATTTGAGAAAATGTAAAAAATAGTGCTCAGATGTTTTAAAAAAATATTTATAAGAGAAAAGTAAGTGACAGTAAATCCTAGAAAATACAATTTCTACGTAAAAAATCTTTTTCTAAAAGGTTTTAAGTTAGGGAAAAAATACTAAATGTAATAATACAAAGAGTCATTTTTAAAGATGTTTTCTGTTATAATTTAGTTTAGGTTTTGTTTTTTTTTTCCCTTCATATTTTAGGTCACATTGAACTTGAAGAATGTTAACACTGGCAACAAGCTTTATAAGTGACCAGTTTACTTATCAGAATACCAGCCCCCACCCCTTTTTTTAACCTTAGTGTTTAAAAACAAAAAATCAAGAAAAAGTCCTAGGTATACATATTTTGATATATTTATAATGGATTCATCACATTATCTTCTCAGGCATTAAAATATACTATATAGAATGTCAAAATATTAGCAGAATGTAAGCTAGCATTCTTTGAGCGGGTATTTTGGTTCTGAAAAGTATGCTTAAATATTACAGGTGTTTAATTTAAAAATGTCAAACCATGAAGGCATAATGGAAGTAATCATTTTTACATAGTTTTAAGCAGTACAGGGTTTGAAAAAGCTTTGCATGCCAGACTATTGTGAATGAGTGGAGTTCATAAGAATTCAAAGGACAAAAGAGATCATTATGCTTTGTTACCTCAGCTAGTTCATTACCTTAATTGCTGAGCGTAATCCAGTCTTGGAAGAAAACTCTGGGGCTTTTAGAAGATCAACACCGGCACCTTATGGCACAGAAAATGGAAACCCTTTCCTGTACCATTGCTACTCCAGGAACACTAAACCTTGATCAAAGGCTGAACTTTTCTTAAGGTCGGGCATGTGAACATCCCCTGGAGCTGTACCATTCGCTGAACCGTAATGAAGTTTAGTAGGTTCAGCACCATTTCTCTCTGACTGTGACCGTCCTGGATCACTGGCTAGCAATAGCATATTATCAGCCTTTCAGATAGGTGAGGTTTAAACATGGTTATGGTTAGTAGTATAATATGCTTAAAAGAAAAAAATCAAAACTGCTTCTTGCATATTACAGGAACTGAAGAAACTACTACGTATTACTGTGTAACTACTTTAGTCAGGAATCAGGACCTGGTGGTTTTTATTTTAATCTTTTGCAAGGGATTGCTTTCAGAAAACCTTAGAAATTCTCTAACCAGCATGCTTTTCCAGAAAGTCCTTTACTATGTAATGTGGATGCAGCTGCGAAATGATTCAGTCTCATTGGAAACATTTTTAATTATATTTTTTCTCACCTGGGCAACAACTGAGCTTGGTTTTTGAGGGTAGATTTTCCTTATAGAATGTGTACAGTTGCATATGTTAAGCTTTGAAAAAATACGTTAAAACAAAAAATATGACCTTTAAAAGCATGGTTGAGTTGCATTCATTTTATAACCATCAAAGCAACTCTGTACTGTTGTAAGGTAGAAAAATCAATGATGCAATCTTTTTCCTTTTGCCTCGTGCAATCCGTAATTGAAATGGAAAATCAAATGAACGGCTAACAGATAATTGTTTTATCAATATTCCCTGCCTGCCCTACAAGGGTCAGCATAGAATGATCATGAGCCAGGGATATGATGAGGACAAAATGTGAAATTGAACAGCAAGGAGGCAATAAATCAGGCTTGACAAGAAAGAGTGACCAGCATGTAGCTGTTGTAGGCAGCTTTGGGGACAGTTTTTGTCTCAGGTGTCTGCCCTGATTTAAAAATGTAAGTATATAATATTTGAAGCTTTGCCACCACTAGGCCTGCTATTTCTAGGTTATAGTACCATGAGACAATGCACTACTTAAGAAAACCTGAGTGAATACTAAGAAATTGCAAAAGTACTATAATTTATCTGAAAAATGGTGAAATAAATAAATTTTCTTAGATTCAGATAATCTATGTTGTATACTGTTTGACTAATTTAAGAAATAAATGCAATAAGGAATATTTTGTTTTATCATTGCATTCCTGTCGTAGCCTTGACTGTAAAATGAAAATGAATCACTGAAATAATTTTTTCTAAATATATTCTATAAAATTTACAAAGATAAAGTAATTATTAATTTCTCCTGTTTAAATTTCAGTAAGATTTTTGTGAGTTGAAGATGTCATTTGAGGATCCAGACAAAAATGATGAATCACTTATCTGTAATTTCTTTTAATTATTTTTATTTTTTCATCACCTGGAAGTAATTAGATGTATGAAGGAGAAATATTGCTATAAATACCCCATAGTACCATGTAGTGTGTAAGATTGTTGGACAAATGTCCCACAAACTGCTTGTGTCCACATTAAAACTAGACATTCCCCAAGCATGCTTATTAAGTTTACTAACAATTTATATTGGTGAACATAAGGGTAATGTACACTACTATACATATTGCTTATAGTAAGTAGTGTAAACTGGCACAGATTTTTAGGTCATTTTAGAAAAATATTTTGAAAGCTTTAAAAAGATTTATTCTCAAACATTTTCCTTTAAGGAATTAATGCTAAAGAAATAGTAAGAGACATAAATAAAGATGCATATACAAAGATGGTCATTGCAGCAACATCTTCCCTTCTTTTAAATTGTTATTAGGGCAGATGTTGAGCCATGCTGTACAGGGTAGAACAGTAGAACACCAAGCACCAAACTTGAGCAACTCAGGGACAACCAAGCCCCACTCGCACCTCTATTACCTTTCTCCCTCACATATTTTTTGAAGTAAATTGAAGATATATTATTTCACTTGTAAATATTTCTGTATGTACTGCTAAGAAATCATGACTCTTAAAAAAGATGCATCATCATACTGTAATTACACCAAATAATTAACGAACTACTTCTTTAATATCATCATATATCCAAATGGTTTGTTTGAATCAGAATGTGCATAAAGTTTACCCATTGCAATTGGTTGATGTAATTTTCAAAAGTGTTTTGTTGACTTAAAGCTTCTTTTCCATTTTCTTTTTTTCTCTTTTTTCTCTTGTACTTTTCTGTTGGAAAAAACAAGGTTGTTAGTCCTGTAATTTCCCAGACTGGATTTTGCTGATTACATCCCCATAGTATAGTTTAACATGTTCCTCTGTTCTTCGTATTTCCTGCAAGTTGACAGTTGGATCTATAGACTTAATCAGATTTTGGTTTAATTTTTTTTTTCCCGGCGGGATTGCTTCATGGATTGTGTTATGTTCTTATATCAGGTGGTACATAATTTCTGTTTTTCTTTCCTTTTTTCTGATGTTGGCAGTTATTGATGCTCACTGCCCATACCTATTAGTTTATTTGAGATTGCAAAATAGAGAGATTCTTTTTCATTTGTTAATAGGAATTCTCTGTGAGGAGAAACTTCCCTATATCTACTGTTTAATTATTCAGTGGTCTAGTGTACAGCATTATTCCTAATAGGACAAAATTGTAAACAATTAAAATACGCAACATATTTTAGATAATACGAATAAATTATGCTATAGTCATGTGATAAAATTCCAGATAATATTTAAAATCATGTTTTAGGAGAATGCCTAATTATGGAAAATGTTCAATATATTAAACTTCTAAAGCAGTTCATAAAATAGTAATATACCTAGGTTTCCCCCCCCCCCCCCCCAAGTTCTTAAATATATGGTGGAAAATACTGAGAGAGTAAAGACCAAATATTTACATTATGTAATGGTTACCTCTTAGTAGTGGAAGGTAGGAGTCTTTGTTTTCTTCTTAAACTTTTCTGTATTTTTCAGCTCTTCCACAAAGATCATATATTTGTTTTACAGTAACTTTTTCTTACCAGTTGTTCAAATGAACAAAGTGCTGTCTAGGGACTGGATCTTCTAGTAGACTATCTTGTCCCATCTTTCAACCCATGGATTTAACCTGTAGAATGGTTGTAATTGCAGAGGCAGAAATAGATCACTGCAATCTAAATTAAGTGCTATCTCCTTTAATAGCTTTTTGTGATAGGCGAGTTTCTTATTATCTTTGTACACCCAGATGCTTTGCACAGGGCCTGGCACATAATAGCATCAGTAAATATGTTGAACGGGTGCTAGGGTAGGCTGACCTAGAGGCATTGCTACACCTAACATGTTGATTATTCATTGTTACTCTTTTTTCCTGCATATAACTTACCTTGAGTGAAATATTTCCATGTCTGCTTTAGAGAGCTAATGATCTCTAGTTTGGAATCTGTGGACTTCCCACAGGGTACAGTGTTTAGAATATTCCACATTGTCTAATGAACAATAATCAGTCCCTCTGAATTGGCATGTAACTCACCTAAAACCATTATATCATCTCTTGATTCCAGCAGTTTTTAAAATCGTGTTCTAAATTATTTTAATTTTCAGTTTTCCAGTGGGAAAATTATTGCCTGTATGTTTTGTTTTGAAACTTGATCGTATCTAGTTTCACGGATGTTATTATTTTGTCTTCTCATGAAGACAGCAATTGTGTCTTATGCTACTTATGCACTGTGTTTATTCTGATGGTAGATGCTCAATAAATAGTTGTTTAATTAGTTCCAGTGTTGCTATTGAATTATTGCTATGAAGATTAACATTGTTATGGTCAGTAATTTTTAGGGTGGAAGACATGGAAGAAAATTGTTTTACTGCATTGTCTTCATTGAGTTGCTGCCAAGTTAAAATTTAATGTGGGATCAGAAATTAAAAGGTCTCTGAAATCCTAATTCATTCAGAAATATTTACTGAATACCTAATATATACTAGGCATTGTTCTAGATGCTGGGGATTCAGCAGTGTGAACAAAACAAATTTTTGCCTTTCTCGTGGATCTAATCATATGTAACTGACTACCATATTATTCTGTAATAATGGATCATGATTTCCAAGGAACCATCAACATCTTAAATATGTATATCAGATTGAGCTGGAATCAACTATTTATTAGTTTTTGTATGGTTTTAATACATGTTTTGCAATAGCTTGGTAATGAGAAGAAAGGAAAGAAGCATTTATTGAACATATACAATGTGCCAGAAATTCTATTAAGAATTTTGACATACTTTATCTCATTTAACTTTCATAGTAGGTCTTTGAGGCAAGCATTATTTCTATTTTCTTCAATTATAAAACTGAGGCTTAGAGATGTTAAGCTTGCCAAGGATCACATAACTCATGAGTGGCAGACTTTTATTCAAACATAAGTCCTTCTAATTCCAAAGTATTTCTTCTGTAAGCATTGCTGTGGAGAATGTTTCATAGATTTTCTTATTTGTTTAGATAAATTTTTCAGAATGATGTATTTGCAAATATGGCAGATATGATATGGTTTCCTTATGTGTGCATTATTCATTAAGATGTGTTGCATACAGCAGCATATCCAGAAGGAGCCAGTGGATAATGTAGGAGTTAGTTTGTTAGGCAAAAGGTCATGTTAATGTTCCAAAGTGACGTGAAGTGCTCTGTCACGATATTTAACATGCACAGTTTTAAATGGTACACATAGATGTGATTCTAGTTCATTATTACCATGTTTTATTGATTCTAAATTATTTATTTCCTTCCCACATGTTAGCATTTTGGAAGTTAGGATGCCTCTAACAGTCGATGTCATGTCATGGTGTCACTGGCAAAAATTTTTCTCTTTAAAATAGCACATAAATTCATAGTGAGTCTTAGAACGGATGATGTCTTAGATTTGATGAAATACAATTATTCATATTTTGGCAGCACCCTAAGTATGTATTTGTACTATGTTTCCAAAAGATTTCTTTGACCCTATTTGAGTTGTCAGATTATTAATTTATGTTTTTTATTAATTTGTGTTTTTAATGGCTTAGATGTGTTAGATAAATGCTTACACTTAAAAATCTCCTTTGCAACTTTTTTATTTTTACTTACTCCGCAGTATAACTGTTTGGATGTTTTTGGAACATCTATTAATATGCCAGCAGACTATAAGTATATTAGGTTATTGTGTATTTTGAAGAATTACATATTATATGCATTCTGTGATAATGTAGAATGGTTGCAAAAAAACGATCAAGCTTTGCAAGACACTAACTTGCTTTTTTCCCCTTAAATATATATTTAGATCACTAACTATGTGATTTCAAGATTTTAGTCCTTTTTTCTTTTGATAATTAACACTAAAAGCAGACAACCTAGTAATAAATATAAAATTGTAGCTTAAAATGTTACTAACAAAAGTAAGATGAAAATGCCTAGTTCTTTTGAGTTTTGTTTTCACTCCATCTACATCCACACGAGTCTGTCGAATTTTCTGAGTGATGGGAGATTTGACATGATTCGAAACATATGTGTCTTTGATTTTTCAGTTGTTCTTCTAACTGATGTCAAAAGGAGTTTTTGCATTGGCAGCCTAAAGGTAGTCAGTGGCATTTAATATCTAGATACACTGGAAGTTTGGACTTAAGGTTGAGCAAAATGCTGAATTGTGCTCTTTTTTTGGGGGGCATGGTTTGTCTTTTGTAAGCACAGTAATGATGATGTATAAAAGTACTTCTTATAGTGTTTCTAACATTTTTAAAATATCTAAACCACAGAAAACATTTTCATGTAGTGGTGTTTAGATCAAGTAGTATGTGATTGTATAAGAATTCATTTACATTAAGAAAATTAGAAACTTTGAAATATTCAATAAGAATGAGGTCAGTACTGTACTGAAATTTTTAATTTACAATGCTTCTTTTGCTTTTTGCAGAAGTATAAATAAGTACATGCATTAAGTTTATAAGCCTTGTAAAAACTAAAGATAAAACTGTTTGAGAAAATCAACATTTTAAATCATGCTAAGTCTCTTCTTATTTTTACTCCTCCTCTTGCAGAGCATTGACAAAAATATGAAATTGATTTGGTTGAAGGGTGTTAAAGAGCCGACAGCCAAATGTCACAAACAATGAATGGCTGCTGTGTTGAAAAAATCAATAGGGAGGTTAAGCTGGTCTTGTGAAAGAGTTGGCAGACTGCTCTGTTCCAGGAAGATATCTGTCTTCTGGCCTTGGTTGCATGATCAGAAGGAAAACTTGAGAGGTTTAATGAAGGGAGATACTGTAAAACTGACAACAGAAATATAGACACTGTGGTAAACTGTAGTGCACATCAGTGAGTGGTACTGTTAGATACACTTTTCAGCCTGAAAAAAAAATTATAGGCAGAGATGTCAAAAATATTAACATTCTTTTACTTGTTCATTGATTCCTCTATCAGCTAATAAATTTGCCTGAAGTAAACAAAGGTTTGCATTTGGCTAAGTGTATAATAAGAAGTTAAATGTGTAGGACACAATAATTGCTATGTTAATTAGTAAACTAATTTTCTAGATCTGTTCATTATAGCATTAGAATCTGAATCAAAATTGCATCTTCGTCATTCTCAGATTATATTTCCAAGGTATTAAGAAAGATTAAGAGCCTAGGTAAAAAAGACAGCCATTGACTTGTCAATGAAAATAGAAAGTCCGTCACTGAAAACCAAGATGGGATTTATGATTCATTAGTCCACCCCACAGGCCATTAGAAGATATTTTATAGAAGCGTTCTCCTTTACACTTTTATTGATAAACAGTATGTTGACCTAAAAAAAAATACTTCACTGTGTTTTGATCAGGGCTCTATATTATGAAGTCTGACATTTTAACACATATCAAATAAGATTAAGATCATTTATAGATTATGTTTCTTTGCAGTTTATTGTAGTTCATTGTCTATCAGCTTTATACCAAGTAATGTTTTGTGTCTGCATTATTTTTTCACCTGATTTTCTTGAGAACTCTTATTCTGCTCTGAAATCAATTATTTCTTGTGTGCTCATCATGAATAAGTCATTTATACTAGGCCCCAATATCCTTAACTAAAAGCATTTGTTATAAGTTTAGAGATCTCAAAACATTCTTGATTTTTTTTTTTTTTTTGAATAGGCAGCTTCATTTTATTTTATTGGCCGTCATTAGATGCGGCAGTCTTTTTGTGTAAGTCTGTGAGTAGATTAAAGAAAAAGGAATCATTAGGTTAAAATTCCCAAATGTGATCATTCAGTTTTGAGAAGATGATAACTTGTTTAAAAACAAATAAATAAAAAGAGACGAAAAACGGGGGAAGATGTCTAGCAGATTTTCTGCAAGTGGACGCTGTAATAAAAATGCCCCCTACTTTGTCGGGATGGTATTGGAGGGCTGCTGCCATATGTTACTTTCCTTTTTAGCTGGGATTATGCCATCATTATTGCTGATAAAAGCTGTTTACTGCCTTGGCAAAGGAATGATGCTTGGAGCAGTTTTGGAAACTGCCATTCAGTTTACAAAAAAGTTCATTTAGTGCCAGATGCTAGAATCCAAGGTCTTTGTTATCTTCTCCCATTATTAGATCCATCCATTGTCTATTTTTTTCTCTTTTATAATAGAATATTGTCTCTTACTACCTGTTTTAATTCAAGCTGTTAATGTGAGAGGTTATCTAAATCATTACATTCCCCATGTTATAAGTGATCAGTACTAAAGATGGGCAGTTTGGCTTTCAGAATCATTCACTATTTTCGGAATAAGCACCGTAGAGTGCAGTGAGATTCCAGTTTCTACACATCAAAGAGAGGGTGATTTAGTCTTTGAACAAACTTAGCTAATGTGCAGACTTTGGAAGCATTGAAGGTAGGTGTTGTTTTGGGTCATTTTATCATATTGCTTTTATACTGTTATGAAACAGAATTGAAAGTGAAACAAAATTCTGTTTTTCTTCCAGGAAATATTACATTCATAGTTCTTATAACTTTTTATGAGAATATTCCCTTTCCAGTTATTTCTCTGAAACTTTTTCTCTGCTTCTAACCACAATATTTGATGGTGATTGTATGATTGGATTGCACTGCCCTGGGATTTTGTAAATGCTAATAACAAACTCTTTGTTGTTAATTAGCATATACAGTAATACCTAGTAGGCCTTTGGTACATACTTACTACTCTAGTATAAGGAAAGGAGGTTGTTTCATTTTTAATGGGTTTTTTTGGTCAACATCTTATTAAGATACACTTATCTTTCAGTGTCCAAGTAAATTTTTCTCTTTTTCAATTTGCAGTACTGTCCCGTGGAGTCAGTATGTATATAGTACATGACTTATTGGCCTACCTAGAGGTGACACCCTTGGCCTTGGCCATGTTGGTATTGTGCTTCAACATCTTTTTCCACACCTCAGACTTAAATTATACTTCTGACTTTAATTTAGAATAATTTCTTTTAAGTGCAAAAATGAACTCTTATATATAATGTTGACAAATTAGGGTCTTACTGGCCTATCTCAAAGTGTAGCCCATAGTTCTAAACATAGTTTCCCCAAGAATACGTTTACTCTAATGTTTTCTTTTTATTGGAACTGTCACCAAAAGGACAAGGTCCAAAATAGTGTAAAATCACAGTTTAGTGCAGTCATTTTTATAAAAATAAGGTCAGCCATCTGCTGGAAAACTACTTATTTATAATACACTGAAATACACCCAACCCTGGATGCCATAAAGGACGCCTGATAATTCAGACTTTCGAATGGCTTTAGGTGGGAAAAGGAAGGCAAAGTCATCTTCAAATTTATCCAAGTATAAAGTTTAGTAATATGTAATTTCAGGGTCAAATTGAGTAAAAGGGCTAAGTATCCTCATTAAAAGTTGAGATTATTTGAGTACTTTTTTTGAAATAATTTTTTATAGTTGTGAATGAATGCTTATCACTGATCAGCTTCTTGAATTACCTATAAAACATCACAATTAAAAAACAATTATTAAAATACACCTCAATGAAAAATTTTTTGACATTTTATGGAGTTGATACTTTAATGCTTAGTATTAGTTAATAAATGGACATTAACATGGAAAACTGTGCATTTATTTTAATAAGAACATTAATTGTCTCTCCATAGAGAAACACAGCACTGTACTATAATCCCTGGAGAGCACCAACTTTGTATCAATAAACAAATAAATAAATCGAATCCTGAATTTATGTTAATATTCAAAAAATTCAGCTATTGGATACCCTTTGCTTCCCAAATAGTTATCTTTCAAGTTGTTTTTGCAAAATTGTTACTGGGAAAGCCGCTAGTTGTAGAAATTAACATTTTTCCAGCCCTCGCAATCTAAATACGCCTTTATAATTTTCGGAGAATAAATGTATTTGAGTCCTCTTATTCAGATAGCTTTGACTAATACAGGTGTCTCAAGTATTTGAAAGAGAAAATGTTGTTGCTTTCTTTTCCTTTTCCATTTAGCCATGTGCATTTGTACTTATAAGCATTGCAATCATGTCATTGAAGACTATTTAAAGAGCTTGGTTTTGGTGTCATTTTGCTTTGGGTTCTATCTAGACTCCTACTTTTGCTATTTATTATAAGTGTGACTTTGGATTGGTTACTGAACTTCTTTGAGACTTATAAAAATGGTGTAATATTTATTAGGGTGTTATGAAAAGAGCCTTGAAAAAGTTAGTACTTGGTAAATAATATTTTTATTATCAGTGAGCTAGACTGTATGAAACATGGGATGACCAAGTCAAATCATTTAATTTTTATCTTTCTGATTTATCTATATGGAGGTCTCTGGACAGGAATTCCATCTTTTATTGATTAAATAACTGAAGCCTATTCTATATTATTTATAAGATCAAGAAAAGTTTGAGATGTCATCAGCAAGACTGCCACACAACCAGGCAGAATAGGAGTCAAAAGTTTAGTTTCATTTTTAGTTGAGAATCAGTCCAAGAAGACACAACTTGAATACACTGATTTGGTGTTGAGCTTGTGATATTTTCATTAACACATTTTTTGCATGCCAAGTTTTTCAGTTTCTTTTTGCTAATAACTTAAATTTTATAAATCTAATAACTTATATTGACAAAATTTATCAAATACTTTAACATATTCATAGAAACTTTCTAATATTATAAATGTATTGTTGATATTTCCTAGTAGTATATGCTTTACCAGTGTTATTCTAATTGATCTTGATTTACTTTCATTTTCAAGGTAAAGAATTTTCTTTTTTTTTAAACAATTCCTTCAAATGATAATTATCCTTTCATCAAATTATAGATATCATCTTGACAGTATATCAAAACTATGCTGTTACTGAGGCACAGTGTTACTTTCGATTAACTATTGTGTGTGTTTTTGTTGTTTGTTTTTTTTATTTTCGCTTTTATTGTAATTCTGTGGGGAGAATGTGACTTTTTTCCTGTTTAGATAGATGCATCTAGAACCAAATGAGGGCAGTAAAGTCTAATAGAAAGCTTTACAAATGAAAGTTTTGTTTCTGTTCGTGCAATACCATGTTCCCCCTTCATGTATCCTGGGAAATCATACTGATCAATAGTTCCCATTTCGGTACAACTGCAGCAAGCATTACAACTGTATAAAATTTACAACATTGCCTGCTGTAAATTTTAATTGGAAAAACCTTATAGCTTTGCTCTCTATCTTTGGAGGTTTAAATCTATATGATTTTTTTTTAAATAAAAAAATTTACAACATAATATCATGTCATACAATTTTTATAGACATGTAATATAAATAGGACCAAAACCATAGCCTTATTGGAAGAAAATAACTATAAAAATATATTTTAACACTTAGTGCATTCAATATTTTTACTATAGAAACAATGGACTCGGTAAAGTGATTTAATGAATGTTGCAAATAATTATGAACGATATCAGGCAAGGAATATTAACAAGTAAATATATTAAAAAAAGATGCATTCTGTGATTTCTGTCTCCCTTGTGGGGTCTCTTTCTGAATCGATGTGAAATACTCTGTGTAGAGCTAGTGTTTTGAACTAGAAGAGTATGAGAAAAATGTTGCTTTCTGCACAGCTTTATTTCTGTCACAGGTCAGGCTTAGAATGCTGTGTGATACAGTTATTGACTCTAATCTGGGCATAAACACAAGTCCTCAAGCACCAGCCCAATTAATAATTTGCATAATTAACATGCATATTAAATAGGGACTGGCCTTGCATCTGTATTTGCAGTGATCGGGGTAATGAGGGCTAACGGAGCGGCGCCTCGGGCCTGTGTTAGCAGACGTGTGGCAGTAGTAATTTTTGCTTGGATTGACAACTGCTAGACAAGCAGTCCCAGCATAAAGCTAAACCCCGTTTGGCAGTATTAATCGTTGACAAACTGCTCTTAAAGCTGTAACATTGTTTCTGTCAGTTGTTTGGTTTGATGTCACTGTTAGACATAATAAATCAATAGTGTCAGAATTTGGTAATGTTTATAGCTAGCAAGGTTTATTATTTCATATGACTGTCATGTACAAATAGTGGTTATCATGGCTGCCTCTAAATTATCAAAGACAGAATATTGCTTTGAATATACTTCTGTAATTCTTGTTTCAGTGAATTCTTTGCCATCTGGAAATGCTTTTGGTTGGAATGCCTGCCCAATTTCTGTGTAATATTCATTCCTTCATGTATGTGCCATGATTTTTAAGAGTATATAATTTAATTTTTGAAAGTTGATTATAGTTTTAAGTTAGGAAGCTATACCTAGCTTCCTCAGCTTCCCCTCCATTCAAAATTTGATGATATAAAGCATGTGTGAGACTGCAAGAACAGTAAGATTCCTCAGAGTAGCATTTTAATTTCAGGAGATTTTAAGTATATGTAGGAAGGAAATAGTATAGGCAATTATTATTTATATAGAAGGTAAATTATTCCGCAATACCTTTTCAGAAGGTTAAATAATATTTATGTTCTACTTTCTCACACCTGACCCATTTATTAAATATTTTAAGATAGTTTCTTCATATTTCAAATGTCTTTAAAAATTACCTAAACGTAATATATCTTTATTGTCGTGCCATTAAAAGCAGTGCTATTTATTATATTGTTGGTGGAACAGAATTTTACATGTGAAAATACCAGCTACATGTAAACATTATTTAGCTATAACATTTTTATGATAAACTATAGGAAAATAATAAAAGCTATTTTTAGTGACTTTCCGTATCTCTCTTAGTTTTTTGATGTTTCAACTAAAAATGTATATAAATACATTATGAGCTAATCAAGGGGTTTTATGATCTGCCGAAATATTTTCTTTGGCAAATTAATAGGCAATTCTTAATTATTAGCATGAGAAGTATATTAATTCAAAAATGGAGTCATTTGGAGGGGGACTGATATAGTTTGCCATAGAAACATTCCCACTTAAAAAGAGGCATGCATAAATTATTTCAGGAAATTATTAGAGTCCATGGACAAAGAAATATTAAGTTATGAGCATTATAAGAGCATTTAATAAACATAATCTACCCGTTGTACTTCTCGTTTATCCATGGTATCTTTAAAGTTATAATTTCACAGCTTACTTCTCATCTATTAAATGCCCATGTGTGTGCATATCATATAAATATAAGTTAGCATTATGCTACAAGGACTGTGTCTGAACTATAATAAAGGGTTTCCGAGATATGAAATTAACATGCTTTTTAAAAATTACTACGTTTAAATGAATGGAGTTCAAGACAAAACTTATTTCTAGAAAGTTAATGAATATTTCACTTTTGGGAACACTGCTTTTGAAAGACTTTAGTCATTCTTTTAAATATCTTTAATGGTGACAAATAGAAACTGAATAGCTAGAGATGATAGTAAGTCAAATGAGGTTGTGTGACCACCCCATTTGCCTATGGAGAAGTCTAAGGCTTGTGCTTGTTTACAGTCAGAGGTCAAGTAGCTAATGGAGGGTGATGGAGAATAGTAGAGAGAGAGAAATAATAGTTGGGGTAGGCGAAGGTTACAGAGGTGGTAAGATAATGGTTAGATGCCTTTTCATCTTTCAGGTCTCAGCTTAAATGTCACCTCTTTGGAGGGACTTAACTTGACCACTCTTGCTAGATGCTCCCTGTTATTCTAGGATCGTTTCCATCATAGTTTCCTTGTCAGAATTTGTAAAAATAATTTTTTTTGACTCCACGGCCTGTAAAGGTAGGGTCCGTATCGGTTTGTCATTATATTCTTCAGAGGGAAGGTAATGAAGTACATGTCTATTGCAAGATCTCAGATGGGTGGGATTGGGAATTTAACATGGGCTTTGTGCTTATGTTTGATGCTTTACATACTTTATCTCTGTAGAATAATCTTATCAGGTCATTATTAATAATTACATTTTATAGATGAGAAAAACGGAAGCTCAGAGAAGTGAAGTGACCTGCCAGAGATCACATAGCTAATAATGGCTGAGCTGAGATTCGCATCATATTTTTGTAATTTCAAAACTCAGAGGATACCACCTCACCCAGGCTCTGTAGAATGGATTGGTGTGGTTAGTATAAAAGGCAGGTAACAGGTTTGTATGGAATCACTAAGCAAGATTGGGTACTCACTACAATTACATGGCATACATTGTAGCAGACCCAGTCTTCAAATTTCTGCTGTTTTCTTTAGCGATGTTCCCTCGTATAAGCGTAGGGACAATGAAAATATGTTATATCAGCAAAGATAAGCTTGGTGACCCCTTACTAACTCGAGTTGGCCCGTTGTTGCTCCTGTGCTGGAATTGTACTAGCTGTGTACCGTCCTCAGGGGGATTGAAAAGATAGTTTCTCAGATAATTTTATGTGGGCTTAATTCTTTTGTGGAACCCTAGCTGAGAAATGCTAGGTTATGTGTACCTCTGTAACCACCAACCTCTAAATCTTTATAGCTTTAAGATGACACAGATTTATTTCTAATACCATATCTAGTGTGTTTGTGGGTAGCTGTGGTAAGAAAAACCACCTAGCCTTCCTTTCTGTGTGTCTTTTTTACTACTCACACATAACATTTCACTCTTGACACTTCTGGTCACCAAATGTCAACCACCCTCACCCCCACCCCACCTCCCTAACCCCCCCTGCCCCAAGCAATTCTCTGCAAAACCAGTTGGGTGTCCTGCAATTATAACACTATCTACCTGGAGTTAGCAGCAGATCCCACAGGCTAAGAGCTCAGTCCCACAAGACTTGCCCCATACCCTTCCTTCAGATGCCAGTTGCAAGTCTAGCTTGTCTCCTGTGCTTCTAATGAATCAACTATAAATCAAAAGTTCCCATGATCCCCTCTTGGGTTCAGTTAATTTGCTAGAGTGGTTCACAGTACTAAGTAAAACAGTTACTTTCATTCACCAGTTTACTAAAGAATATGAAAAGGATATAAAGGAACATTCAGATGAAGAGGTATGGTGAGGTCTGGGAGGTCCCTGAGCACAGCAGCTTCTGTCCCTGTGGAGCTGGGGTACATTATTCTACTGGTATGTGGGTGTGTTCACTAGCCTGCAGGTTCTCTGAACTCCATACTCTGGGATTTATATGGAGGCTCCATCGCATAGGACCAATCATTAACTACATTTCCAGCCCCTGTTCCTCTCTCTGGAAAAGTTGGGGAGTGGTTCTGAAAATTCTCACCTTCTAATTATGGCTTGGTCTTTCTGGTGACCAGAACCCATTTGGCACCCATACACACTGGCACACACACACACACACACACACACACACACACACAATCTCACATCAGATGTGCTCATTGTAGTCACATAGGAACCCAGGCTTACAGCACAGCCACCATCTCTCAAGCATTGCCAGAAGTAAAGTGACTTTGGGATGTTGTCTTACCCGCAGTTAAAGGCTATAGCTCAGAAGTAACAAATTATAGTAATTTTTGCTCACAAATCTTTGGCCATAGTCACATAGCCAACCAGAAGGAACCAGGTAGTACAATCTCAGCATGTGTGGGAAGGGAGAGGAGAGCTGGATACCAGTGACAGTATTAAATGGCAATCACAATTAGCACATTAGGAACTAAAGAACTCTATCTAGGTAGCCAGTGAGAACCTGATACTGTGGTTGAATTTGGGTAGTCGAAAAGTCCGATGGCCAACCATTTTAGTGCACTGGGCAAATTAGGAATGTTTCAGTAAAGTGATTGTTAAAATGGTATGGGAGAATACATTTAAAGATGTCCAGTATCATTCAGTATCATGATGCCTCTCTCATACAATTTCCTGTGTTCTCTTAATATTTAACTTTGCCCAGGTATTTATTTTCTTTTCCCTTCATTCTAATCACACTTCTTGAACTCCTCCAGTAAGAATTTCATAGTTCCCAAGTAAACATTTGTCCTTGGAACTTGAGAAGTCTTTATATCTTTAAAGATACCTGTAATAAGCCTCGGGGAATATGGCTTATAAATCAATGGAAAATGTTCCAAAATATGTGTTCCATGGAACAAGTGTTCTTAAAGATAATGGGGAAAGAATAAACTGTCCATTGTCAAAGTAAATTTGAGAAATGCTAGACTAAACAAAGTTTAGCAGAACTTTTCAGAGCCTTTAAAATGCCAGCGTGCTTTGGCATTCCCCATGAGAATAATCCAATATGCAGCATTTCTTAAACTTATATGATTTTGCCTTTTTTTTTTTTTTTTTTACATGATTAGCATCTTGAGAGAACAGTGTCAGGGAACATACTCTTGGAGAAGTATTTTGTGAGTCATTTATCAGAGTGTACTGTCTGGTTATCTGACATCACTTAGGTTATAGAGGAAGGACATGCATAGCTAGGAGAGACATGAGGCATCATTTGGTCTAAACTTCCTGTTTAGAAATGGGTAAATTGAGTCTCAGGGAAATTAAATTACTTGCCTGAGGTCATATTGCTAGTTTTGTCTTTCATTTGTGCCAGTTACACATGCATGGCAATAACGCCGACATTTATTGTGCTGGTACTGTTCTGAGAACTTCCTATGTATTTATCCATAAAAGGTGTCTAACTCACAGCCACAGTGGGATTTGAGCACAGACCTTCTGGCTGTGGAGTTTCTTCATGGTAGACATATCTTAGGATTGATTGATTTCATCTTTGTGAGAAAAGTGGTTATAAGATCAGATGGTTCAAGGAAACTTATCAACTTCAGTCCCTTTTATTATAAAAGGTCTTGTTTCCTGGTGAGTATGTCAGGAACAGTTACCGATATGTGAATATGCCCTTACATTAGGCCTAAACCATGTATCTTTGTGAAAAGAAATCCAGTAATCCAAGAGAAAATAATTGTGTTTCTTAGGGAATTTCTCCAGTATCTTTATAACTGTATTTGTTCCTAAATTATAGATTGTAGCCTTATCTGCAATGCTTCATTAGATAGATGAAAATATAAGCTTCTTTCCATAATAATTTCTGTTTAGTATGATTTATAAAATTATTATTACTGTGTTTAAACAGTAATCTGGATGTTTCTGGCCTCTCTAAATGAGCACAAATTCCATTCCTATAGCTCTTAAGGGACTTTCAGTAATAAAGAAGAATGGATATGATTTTTTTTCTTTTCTTTTCTTTTTCTTTTTCTTTTTGGCATAACATTTACCTTTTCAAAAAACCCCAAAGCACCTTATAAATGGGAAGATGATGTTACCTGTCTGGAACACTAAACACACTAAATCAGGTGTACTGTAAAATAGCTAAGGATTGGAAGAGATAAAGATTATTCAGTTTTACCTATAGAAGAACGTGTAAAGTGTTATTAGTTAATGGTCTATATCCATAAGTGGTTGATGTGACAGGACCTCTGTGAATCAGAAGGTTAACTTAGGCTTAGGGAATGTTTCAGGACAAAGTGGGTTGTATGTTTTACTTACCTGCCCACTTGCTTGCCTTCTTGTCCAATTTTTTCCCCAAAAGAAAACAGCTTTATTTTTCTTCTGATTGTAAAGCAGTCTTTGCCTATTGTTAAAATATTCAAATAACACTGAAAAACTATAAAGAAAAGAAAGCAACACTCACCTAAATGCCCACTGCTCAGAGATTACCTTTCCAGATAGTGGTATACACTTACATGTATGTATTATTTTTCTAAATGAATTAAATATGCTGTTGTATAGATAAATAATATATTGTGGACATCTTTCCATGTGAGCAAATATGACTATGTCATCATATTTATTTGGCTACATAACTCTATGTTGCTTTTTCTATCAAGATTATCATGGACTGCACATTTGCCTTAATTGCAAATATTTTTTTAGTTACTTTATACATTTTGGGGAGGCTTGGTTTAAAACATGGTATTATTCTCAACTGGAAGTTAAATTCTTTCATCCAATAATTATTTATTCAGAGTTTTCTATATCTTAATTACTTCCATAAAATTTAGAGTATCTCTCTGCCCTTGTGGAGTTTATATTCTAGTGGAGAGCAAAGTGACATTATAGAAATGTTAAAATAGGTGAACAAAGACATCTCTCTGCCTAGATGGCAAGAGGAGACCAAAGAAGCAATCATTGTGGCTATTTTATTAGAGAATGAGTTAAGGGTCAGATGCCTCGGTACCTGTCTAAGGAAGTTTACAGATACGTTGTTTTCAGCTTCTGTATCTCTAGTTAACAGAGTCATGCTTTGTTCTAAAATAGCAGATTAATTTGTAACTTTGCTTAAATGTAGCATAATATTTCTACTTAAGAATTTTAAAAATTTCAAAAATGTCAGTTACTTTTCTTGAATGTATCAGTATTCCTGCTTGACAGTATCCAAAACTGTATTCACTGATTCCCTATGATACCTCAATATTTAATTTGACTTTATACTTAGGCCACTGAATCTTTTGTCTTACCTGCTTTTTCATCCATAAAGAGGTGAATTGATTTTTTTGGTTATATTTGATAAATACAAGATATACCATCTACACGTAATTACAAAGCAATTATAGTGGCAAATCTAAGATCCCATGATATCTATTATAGAGATCTTACAATTTTCTTCAATGACCAGTTTGCAAAAATATCATTATGAAAGAATATGAAAACAAACTCAAGAAATATAGTTTAACAATTGTAGAAAAGATTGATGTCTCTAGGACCATCCACCTAAGATGTATCCTACCTGAAGTAGTTTTTTTAAAAAATCTATATAATATTTTAAATTACAATAATTTAAATCAATTATTTGGCTAGAAAAGTGGAAGACATGGATAGTATATTTGAAGGGTATATGTTGCTGGAGGAATTAGCAGTTCAATAGTAAAACTAAGACTCTAAAACAATTTTTAATAGATTATAATATTGGTTGGGCCCATATCAGCTATGATAATTATGATTGCCAGTATTTTTTACATGCTTCTTGTGTCCTGGACACTTTGTATGAATTTTCCTATTTAATTTTTACAAGAACTCCATGAGGTGTAGGTACTGTTACTATACACATTTTACAAAGGAAACTAAAACTAGAGATGTTGCATTGATTTTATTAAATTTCAAATATAAGCTCATGCATTCACATAAAAAAAAAAAAAAAGATCGCGTTCAGTTTTTGACCATGTGGTAGATTGAAGGTGCAGAGAAACTTCATCTGGTATAAAACACTTAAATGCTGGCTAGAAGTAACTCCCGTTCCAAAGCATGACTGAGCTGGTAGTGAAGTAGAGAAGTGGTAGCTAGAAAGAAGGACAGAGAGCGGTTCCACAAATGCAATAGCTGGCATTTGTTCAAGGGGGTGGGAGTCTTGGTGACCTAGAGTGTAGGTTTTAAAGAGCCATAGTTTAAGAGACAAAATCAGAGATCTTCACAGAAAACCATAACCTTTAAAAGGGGAATACTCTGAGGATGAACTTGTCCTCGTCTCTAGATAGAAGGGGCCTGAGAATTCCTAACCTATAGCCTACATTCAGTTGATTTGGGAATGGAATTCACATTGCTTGTGTGTCTCAAAAAAATCCAATGCGAAAATTTAGTGAGTTAGTGCTCCTAGGCCCCTATAAAATGTGTATCTTTTCTGGAAAAATCACTTTACACATGAGTGTCACAGAATTCATACAGATGAGTTTTTGAGGGACATGGGCTCACACTTTAAAAAGAAAAAAGAAATACATGAGTGAAAAAGCCACCATGATGATGAATTAAAGGAAATATGAAACTGCAGAATCAGGCTTACAAAGATGGAAAATATTAGTGTGATCAGAGACAGAAAATAACATAATTGTATTTAAAGATTGAAAGAAAACAAGACACCGTTAAATTTAACAAGACAAATGTGAAAAACAAAGAAAATTCGTAGATTAGTCATGGCCTAAGCAGAGAATTAATGAAATAGAAAATGAATTTGAAGAAATTTCCTAGAATATAACACAAAGGTGGGATAAAAATATGAAAAGGGGGTTAAGAGGATAGAGTAAGAAAGCTCCCGACATATTCAATCCATAGTTCCAGAAGTAAAGAATAGAAAAATTGGAGAAGAAGCAATATTCAAAAAGATATTTAGCTAGTAAGCGTCAGAATGGGTGAAATAAAAACATCTAGATTCAGATAGCCAGTGAATTCTAAGTGGAGTAAATGGAAAGATATCCTCATTGACATGTACCATAATAAAACTTCAGAGCCCCAAATTAAAAAAAAAAAAAAAGATCTTGAAATCAGTCAGAGAAAAAAGGAACAATGAATAAACCCAGTTAACTTGTCAATAGGGGTGCAATTGAAGCCAGAAGACAATGCAATAACTTCAAAGTGCTGAGAGCAAATAACCAGAATTGTCAACAGAGAATTGTCTACTCCATAATAATAATAGATATATTTTTTAATATTAAGAATATTAAAAAAGAAAAACAAGGAAGATGGTGATTACCTCTAGAACATAGCTTCAATAAGGTAACCTCATGGCCACATATATCTAATGAGGTACTTGAAATGTGACTACTCTGAATTGAGATGTGTTGTAAGTTTAAAATACATTTTGGATTTCTAAGACTCAGCACTATAAAAAGAATATATAATATCGCTAATAAAATTTTATATTGATTACATGTTACAGTGATAATATTTTAGATATATTGGGTTAAATAAAATATATTAACATTAATTTCACCTGTTTTGTTTTTACTTTTTAAAAATGTGGCTACTAGAAAATTTTAAATTACACATGTGATTCTCTTTACATTTCTGTCAGCTACTCTAGAGGCTGAAGATAGAGTTGAGAATGGTATGGGGCACAGGGTTGCTTTTGGGAAGGTGCAAAGTTATATTTCTTGACGTAGGTGGTGGTTATGGATATTGCTGTAAAATTAATTATTCATTTATCTGTATGTCTCTCTGTATATATGTGTCTGTGTGTAAAGATGCATCTTTCTTTGTCTATACCTTCAATTTTTTTAATGCTTCTAAAATATTGATATTAGTGGATTTTGCAGGATAATCATTAAAAAAATTGAAGTTGATTGTATAGCTTCCATCTAGTAAAGAAAGAAAAGTGAAATGGAAATAGAAAAAAATACAATTCATTCAATCTAAAAACATCAAGAAAGGAGAAAAATAGAAGAAACAAGTAGGACAGATGTCATAAAATGAGTTGGGAGACATAACTCCAAATATATCTTATAACATGTAAAAGAGGACTTGAAAAGATTAAAAATAAAAATAGTAAAGATTAAGGGTAAAGATTATCAAAGTGTACTAAACAAAAATGTATTAAAAAAAATAAGCAAACAACCTGACAGCCTATTTATTTATAAGAGCCATATCTACAAAAGTACACAGAAAGGTTGAAGGTAAAAGATAGAAAAACATATACTAAGCAACAAACAGAAGGAAAGCTGGATTAGCTATATGGTAACAGATAAACCTGAAGGTGAAGGGCAAAAGCATTTTTATAGATAAAGAGGATCAGTTATATATTGATAAATGGTTCAATTTGCCGAGAAAATTGTAACATCTAAAATTATATACATACACCTAATAACATAACTTCAAAATATAAAGTAAAAATTGCCAGAATCCCAAGGAGAAATAAACTCACAACCATGAGAGATTTTTTCCCCTAGCAATAATTACTTTATTTTATTTATTATTTATTTAATAGTGACTGGTTAATGAAATCCAGTAAGTTCCAGATGTACAATTCAATGGTAAGGCATGTATATATATATATATTGTGTGTTCACCTCCCATAGTTAGATTTCTTTTTGTCAACACATATTTAACTCCTTTTACCCCATCTATTTCCACTCCACCTCCGCACCCCATGCCCGTAACCATTAGTCGATTGTTATGAGAGATTTTAACCTGTGCCTATCAGGTAATGATAGAGCAGACAAAAGAATTCTGTAAATAAATAGAAAAGTTTAATAATATAATTAACAAACTTGACTCAGAGGGCATGAGGAAACTATATCAGTAGCAACTGCAGAATACATGGGAACGTTTTAAGAATTTAACCATGAATCAAGCTTCACCAATTGAAACAAGTCAGCATCACAAAAATCATATTCTATTATAACAAAACAAGTGGTTGGAAATCAACAAAACAGAACTTAAAAATAAAATAACTCATACAATATTTGGAAATTTAAAATATGTCTAATCATTCTCAAGTCAAAAAAGGAATTGTAAAGGAAATTGTAAAATATTTTAAATTGACTTGAAGTGACAAAAGCACTACTATAGCAGAACTTACAGGGTATAACTAAAACTAAATATTAAACTTTTTAGACTTAAATACCTAACATTAAAATAAAAGATTTAAAGATAATTAACTAAAATCCAATTTAAAAGCTTAAAAGAACAGCTGGATAAACCCCTCAAAAATAGGAAAAAGGAATAATAAAAATTTGAAGAGGAATTAATGAGATAGAAAAAAAAATGACGAAAAGCGTCAACAATGCCAAAGTTTATTTTTTGAAAATTAATAAATTCGACAAACCACTGGTAAAGATCAATCAAAAACTTTGATCGATAAATTTAAAAGGAGAAAAAAGGAAAGAAACGAGAAGCAGCACAAATAAATTATACTGAATTTGAAAAAGATGATAAAACATGCAGCAGATATTGAAAAGAATATTATGAACATTTTGTCAATACATTTAATACCTTATGTTAAATGAAATATTGGTAGAAATATACAAATTACCAAATCTTACTAAAAATGTAGAAAATGTTTGTGGTTTTATAATCATTAAATAAATTAAGCCAGAAGTTTAAACTTTATCCTAAAGAAAACATTAGGATAGAGGGTTTTATAACTTAGTTGTAAACATTAGAGGAATGGATCATTTCATTCTTCTACAAATTATACAGTGATGCAAACAGAAATATACTCTTCAACTATTGATATAACTCTAATATAATTGTGGTATTGAAACGAACTGGTACCAATTCCAGTGGTGTTGAAATGAACTGGTACCAATATCTCATTTATAAATATAGATGGAAAGATTCTAAATGAATGTTGCTAAACTGAGTCCAGCAATGCATAGACATTTACTGTATCAAGACCAGGTTTAACTTATGTCATTAATACAAGATTGGGCTATGATTAGAAGCATCAGTATGGTATAGAAAAAATACTTGAATAATACTATCAACCAACTTGAACTAATTGACATTTTCCTCTACTCAGTAACAGAAGAATATGTTCTTTTCAAGTATACATGGGACATTCACCAAGATAGAATGCATAAATGAATCTCAAATAATTTAAAATTTCAGTGTTGGCAAGAATGTGGAGCAACAGGAACTCCCATGTATTGTTAGTGGGAATATAAATTGATACACTGGAAAATAATTTGTCAATATGTACTAAAACCAAAGATTGGTATACACTATAAAGTGGTATATATCCTAGAAAAAAGCTTACGTGTGTATCTAGAGACATATATTTGAATGTTCATAGCAACTTTGTTTATAACAGACTAAGGAGAAAATAACTGCCTTGAAGTCTATCAGTTGTTTAATGAATGCATACATTGTTTTATGTTTATTCAGTCAAATACAGTGCAGTTGTGATCTAATACGGATGAATGCTGATTTTAAAAAAGCAAGTAACAGGAGACTTTTGCTTCTAGTTATGACTGAGACCCACATAGATCTCTCTGGCTAGTGCAGTTGAGTTTCTCTGGGGTATGTGGAACTCTTAGATTCTAGTATGTACACATTTATAAAGACACTGCTAGCCTGCCCTTCAGAAGAATAACTAACCAATTTTCATACTTTCTAGTCTCCTGAATTTTCAATATACACTTTTGTTTTATAATTGAGGTCACTTATTTTTACCATATTGTGGGTTTTTCTCAATACTACAATGTAAGCACTTATCATGTTAGCAATTTTTAATAAATTTATTGACTACATAATATCAAGTGAGTATTGTTGCTTTCTTAAACATTTCCATATTTAAGGAAATTTCAATTGTCTGGCTTTTCAGTATTATAAATAATGTTATATTGTACATCTTTGCAAGTAAGGATTTTTTTTTAAGGCTTAATAGAGTTACCTAGCTAGAGAGCAGGTGCAGAAATAGATTTGAGAGGCAAAGTTTAGCATTTGAGTGGCACTCAGTAAATGATCATTGAAATTGGTTCAGATCTGGTGTAACCTCAGCACATACATACACCCAAAGGAGACTAGGTTAGATCTAAATTTAAAGGAGACAGTGATACAATGTCAAAATTTGGTAATTTTGATTTTTGTTAATAGAACTGTTGGGCCTACCCTAGAGGACCTAATATTCCCATTCTAATCTAAATTCCTACTATGTTTATTTCTGGTTGTTAAATATATTTTTCTAAACAAGAGCAAAGGAAGTAACAATCCTAATGTATTTTGTGCTTGTCAAGTTTGGAAGTATTAGGTCGCGTACTTGAGACCCATATTACAAGAGGGATTTTGAAAATGATAGGAAGACTTATGGGAAATGTGTATGTTTTGTGTCTGTCAAAGAAGACTGTGGTGGGAATGGGATTAGTTCACAGAATTCAACTATATGAAAGTTTATTATATAGTGAAAAAGGAAGCTTTTTTATGTTACAATGAACAGAATTAAGCAGAGTTAGCTATAGGAAACAGATTTTGACTGAACCAGAATAAGGACTAACTAATAGCACTATCAACAAAACTAGAGAGATGTTTTTTTGGGGAGTAGTGAAACTCTTATATAAATCTGAAGCTGGATAGAGCCAGTTGATAGAAATATCTAACATCAGGTATTTACTAGAGGATGGGATTTAATGGCATCCCAACTCTAAATTTAGTATGTATGTATTTTATCTTAAGATGAAGACAGATCTTGTTAAAGCTCATCTTAAAAACACTTCTTATATCCATCCCTCTCTGTTATCAGGATCTTCACCATCTTTTGCCTAAATTATTCCAATGACCTCCCAATTAGAACTCTTGGTTCCAATTCTTGGTTCAATCTTCTTGATGTTCTGATAACTAAATTACTTTTGTAATACAACTTCCTATGATAGTGAACATGTGATGCTAATCTCACCTTTAATTATTCCCGATTTCCTATATGATAAAATTCAAACTTTTAGTCTGGAATTCTTGGCTGTTTACAAATTTGGCCCTTCATTCTTTCATTCAACCACCATTTATTGAACACTAACTATATGCCAGGAACAGTGATAGATGAATAAGATAAAGCACTATGCCCAATACAAGTTCAAAAGAGCAAGGCAGATGCGCTTAGAACAATTTGTTTGTTTGTTTGTTCACTTCTTTTAAAGGAAAGATATTAGGTTTTGAAGAAAATACTTAGAAGATCCCTAAACCAGTTACAGACTCAGAGAAGGCTTAATCTGTACGACTGCAGTGCAAGAGCTTTATTTTCTAATCAGACTGGTCTGTTTCCTTTCTCCAAGAACACTTGATTAACTTCTTCCTCATGGTGTGATTTTTTCCCCCTAATACCAAAATGTTCTCCTCATACCATTTTCCATACTGTACTTTTATGGTAGGTCCCACTTTATGGCTTCCATGTCCCCATATATTATGTACCTTCTTTAGGACACCTTTCTTATCCTAATTAGAAAACTTTTTTTGTATCGCTTACTTGCCTTTTATTTATGTGCCACTTATTATTTTATTATCTAACAATAGCAATAATTTGTTTAAATAGTTAAAGAATGCAACAGTATTGTTTCCTAGTCTATAATGCAACTATATTGCAACATTATATTTAAATTTTGTGTTGTTATTTTACTCTTTATACATGCGTGTCTGTTTTCCTAGTGAGATTATAAAGAGCTTGAGGACATGCCATGCCATTCATATTTCTCTGTTTCCCACACAGGTCCTATGTGACTGACTGGCATTTAGAAGGGTTTTAATAAGAGTGCCTATTGACTTTATAAACTAAATAATTAAGGTGCTGTAATAATCGAACCTTCCATACTTGACCATGAAAGATTCTTATTACAAAGTAAGCCTTCTCTTATTTCCACCCCATTCCCCACCTGTTTTAGGCAGATATATTTGGGATTGCAATTTCAGCTTAATATGACTTTCCAGCACTCTAGGAATTGCAGGATTGTAAATCATTGTAGTATTTTTTGCCACACCAGATGGTGGCGTTACCTGTTTGTTGTGTATATCAAGGAACTACATAAGAAACTAAGTTATTTATAAGTGTAGCCCATAAAAATCTCATTTTCTCATTTTTTTCTTTCATAACGTATTCTGTCTTTTAATGTATTCTCTTATATCTTTCCTGCTTTGCAAGTGAAATCTTTTATTCCCCTCTTCCACTTTTGCATGTTATGCTCCATAACATTTGCAAAACCTGGACTTGCCTTTTCATTTCCGCATCATAGTCCTAGTTGTGGCCTTTCATTACATCTGATCTTTTCTGCATCATCATTGTTAATGTCATTGTCAAGAACAACTCTTGAACACCTCTTATGTGTAGGGAATGGCACGGGGGCAGTTTGTTGTCTTATAAGATTCACCCTCAGTGTGACTAGATATGAAAATGGCTCTTCATCGCTTGCCTTCTTTCTATCCCCACCAATGCTTTGGTTCATAAATTGCCTTGCTTGGAGCTCGTCATCATACCCAACTGCAGTTGATTCGTTAGCAGCTTTATATTACATTCAGTGGTGTTGGCTGTTTCTTGGTAATGGAATAAGAGAACAACACAGGGAAAGTGGACAACCACAGTAACTCTACTGATTTTGCCACCATTATGGCAAATTGTTTGTGATTGTGGAAATGGACTCTATTTTACCTCTGGTTGACTTATCAGTTCCCTTTTTCTGGAGAGAAGTCATTAGTTAACGCAGCTCAAGGATTTGTCTGAGAAGAGCAGCACATCAGTTAGAATGCTAATTCACTCAACTGGCAGCAAGCACAGTGAAATGACAGCTTGGAGGGGGGTAAGAGGAGTGTCTGAAAATGGCAGCAGATTGGTATTTCGAAAGGGGAGGGAAATTTCATAATGATGAATAAGAAAGATGACATTTGGTGCTCACATTTAACTTGCATTGGATGTCCATATAAGGGTCAGTATGCATAACCTCTCTTGATTAGGCCTCCGGCTGCCCAGCAGCTGACTGGGTGTATACCCTTCAGACTGTAACCAAGAGAAAGGCCTAGATAATTAGGCCAAGTTGAACTGCAGGAGGTAGCCAGCTTCTCTGCTGCCTTTTGTATATTCATGACCCAGCTTGATTGATGGAAGGACAGTGTTTGGTGACACTGTCATTTGCAAGTTGAAAGGTAGACTACAGGCTGGAGCCAAGATCAGATGTGCTTTAAAGAGTCCTACAATAAACTCATTTGGATGCTGATGATGTTCACATATGCATTTCTTTGTTTCTTACTGTTTCTCATGGACATCTGTTAATTTGTAGAAATTAGCTTGGTTGTTTTCAGTTAAAACCTCACACTAAGTTATGGGATAGTTTTGTTTAAAAAGTTGTACAAAATTGCTAGTGATATAATGTGTGATATGGGTCTCAGATGTTTTTATGTGACATTTTCACTTATTTCTTATGTAGGAATTTTAAATATATTTCTTGAATTGATGTACCATCACTAGAAGCCAGCAACTTTTTTTCCAGGAAAAAAAGTTGAATGATATTTTTCTCATATTTCATATATTTCAGAAATCCTAAACACTGCTATCAAAAAGTTTTCTAGAGAATATTGTTTGTAAGGCTATTCTATTTTTTATCAGAAGGTATGTGAATATCTAAGATTCACTTTTAATATTATGGTTCATAAAAAAGTGTCTTTCATTCACTCCCAAATTTTTGTTTACCCAAAGAGTTAGTTAATTCCAGACTTGGCAAATGAGTTTAAAATACTAACGGAAGTTAGAATCCTAAAACAGAGACACGCGGTTGACCTAAGGAGCATCTTCAAAATGTAGAACCAAAGTTATCATGCATTATTAGAAGAATGAATACCACATTCTATTGACTAAAAGGATGTGAAGAAAGAGAAGGAAAGATTGAGAAGAATTTTGATGTATTGGTGTTAAAAATATTAAGCTACTACTTAAATAGATCATCTAAGAAATACCACATAGATGTGAACATTAGTCATTCTTATTAATTTTATTGTTACATTGATGCTTTTGGAAGATAGAGTTGTTCTGGTATTGCTAAATAGTCATCAACCTGAAAATGATCTGAATACTTTTTTTGAAAGCATATATATATATATATATATGTATATGTATATGTATATATGTATATGATATTGTTACTAAACTTTTGTTAGTATCAATAACTTCAGGTAAAAATGATTTGAATACTTTTTTATGGAAAGCATATATATATAAAATATACATTATATATATATTTTTAGATATATTACCTTACTCTTGTTAGTTACCATAACTTCAGGTAATATATGTAAAAGCTCTTTGTTAAGCTATAAAGTGCTATATAAATGTAAGTAGTAGTAGTAGCTGTTGCTGTCATTATTAACAGCTAATCTCAGTTCATTGAAACAGATGAAATAATCCTCTCATTACATTTTTGTCAACTAAATGTGACTGATCAGGTTGAGACTTTTTCTTAATAAAAGCAAAATAGCAAAGAAAGACTTTAATAGCTCTTTCAGTTACTTTCCATATTAATTGACTTTGCTCCTCCCCACCAGATGCTAGAAAAGGCAGTGTCTCCAACTGACAGTAATGTTTTTGTAAAGAAGGTTCTAGAGGGTGTTGAAAATAGACTCTGATCACTACAGAAATCAAGCATACTCCTTCTAAAGTAATTTCAGTCCTAACTGACATTTGAGATAAGCATCCGAAATGTAGTATCCTAAATCTGTCTGTACAGTATTCAGAAAGTCTTTGCTGTAATTTGTGGTAATTATTTCTAAATCAGTTATCTTTTAGCATAAAAACTATTAATATATCCAAAATGTTAATAAAAATGTCATTTCTCTCACCTAAATCACATCTTAGGATTTTCAAACACCGATTTTCTTTTAGATTTTTCTTACTAGAAATTAAAACAAGGTGTGTGTTTTTCTGTGAAACAAGTTAGAAATTTTAAACTGTTTTATTGAATGAATAGAAACAGTTCCAGGAATTTTCAAAAGAGAAAGCTGTGCCTTCTTGAACTGAATTCAAATGTATTGTGTATGTTTCTGCTACAGAGTAATATTCATAATGTGTTACTGTCCTTCTCATTAAGTCTTTTAAAAAACTTAAAGTGTCACTTTGTCAGGAAATTCTGGGTCTTTCCAGTGATAAAATAAACTTGACACTTGTTCCATGAAGGCATCTTCTCCCTGCTTATCAGCTCTTCAATTTATGGCTGTGCTTTGAAATTTGTGCCTGTGACTCCCATCTTTGTATTTACTCCAATTAACACATAAACCCTAATTAGCCAGATCAAGGGACTTGGGAGTCCATAAATGGAAAGTGACATGGCAGAGCTTGGCAGCTGGCATCAAGGCAAGGTGACAAAAATAGGGAAGTATCAATTAGATGACACTGATGGTAAAGCTATGGGTTGGGATGGTAGATTTTAACAGTTCTCTGTGTCACTGACTGCTGACTCGAGGACAGGGGCATAGGAATCAGTTGGTAAATGACAGCTAAGTTAAAGTAGTGAACTTTAAGTAGATTTAAAACACAATGATGATAAAATCTGAACAGCATTTTAATTCTATTTTATATCATTATCACTAGCAATAAATTGCACATTTCTACCAAAATAAATTTTTGTGAATTTCCCTGTAGTATGTATGACTTAGTTTCCAACTTTACAAATTATTATATAAATGTATAACAGTTCTTATTTGAGTAGGAATGCAAGAGTCCAGAATTGTAAATCCTTAGGAGCCTTCACCTCCTATTCTAAATTTGTTTTTGGAAGGGGGGTGGTCCAAATGGGTGGACTTGGTAGTATCCACGATCACCATTTATATGACTAAGTTCCAGCCTGCAGTTTTGGAGTTTTGGATTACATATATACAGTAGACCCTTTAACAATATGAGTTTGAACTGTGTGGGTTCACTTATAAGTGGAGTTTTTCAATAAATTTATATAGTACTGTAAATGTGTTTTCCTAATGATTTTTTAAATAACATTTTCTTTTCTCTGGTTTATTTTATTGGAAACACACTGTGTGATCACTACAGAAATTATACATATCCTTTAAATTTGTTGGAACCAAAGAATGATGGGGTTTATTTACTTGTGATTTGAATATATGCTGTCAATTAGAAATTGTGATTTGAATATATGTTGTCAATCAGATAGTAAAGGGTATGTATTTAGCCCCCCCCCCCATTTTGGATAGTCAGGGTGCTTAGTTGGTATTTTGCTTGAATGTAGATGTGGTCGGAGTTATTCAAGTAATTGATTTTAAACTTCAACTTTAAAACCGAAATTATTTTAGTTGCTACGTACCTCTATTTCAAGTACTGCAAAAGATGGAGGAAAGAACCCTTACTTGAAAAGTTGCTAGTCTAGAGGAGTATTTGAAACATTAGAAATCTGCCAGAAGGTCCATTAACATAAATGTTTAACTCAGACACACAAACATGTATCGAAATGAAAATGTTTCATGCATTAATTTGCTGCAGAAGGAACTAACAACAATTAGAGCAGCATTCTGCCTACTTAGACTTTAATTTCCTAGGGCAGTGATAATACATACTTTCGATGTTTAAATCTTTTAACATATACAATAGTTTATTCTGTTGTAAAATGAATTCTTCTGTTTTAAAACATTCAAACATGGTAAACTATAGATAATTGGAAGGAAGTGTTAGTACAATTTCTAGACTAAGGTTTGGAAGTTACCTCATCACCACAGGGTCTCTTAGTAATACCTGGAAGAAACAATGTCTTTTCTAGCTTTGCAAAGGACTGATGTCTATATTTTGTAATTGTGAAAATACCAGATGCTGTCATGAAAACAGGGAACTCAACCTAATACAAAAGTAATCTATATGAGGTTATTTTGTTAGCTTGCTATTTCAATCACTCTTGTCAGTGGTACCTTCGTGGCTGAGGAAACAACTTGCCCTGTAAGTAACACCTTAGCAGTGACTAAGTAATGTGCTACAGCTTTTTTATACCAATGAAAGACATCAAGACTTTTGAAAATCATACAGTTTCCATGCCAGTTGTGTAGCCGATCCATTGACTTTTTTAGCATGCTGTTTCCAGTTGCATGGTCATATGTTGTAAACCACATGGAACTATTTCAAACTGTGATGGGGAAAGTAGCAACTGCAAACATTCCTCCTTGAAGCAAGTGGTTGTCCTAAACTGAGCACTGTAGAATAAAAATGGAAACATAAAAATAGCAGTTGGAAAGATAAAACAGCATTTATAGTACTAATAAAACCGTTGTGGCTTCCACAGGAAAACATGCTTTGTAACCTAATGCTCACCTGAAAGGACTGTCGAGTTTCTGAGAGTTATAGCTGTTTTTGTAAGAGAAGCACAGAGATTTGCTTGAGGGCTGAGTGATAGATTCGCCTGCCTGAAGCATCCCAGTGTGTTTATACATGGCTTGTATGGCAGCTTTCATAAGACATTTACCCCATGATTTGCGATGAGCTTATGTGTGAATAATTAATGGCAATTAATCCTTAATTACAGTAATTAGGCAAGTCACAGGAAATTAAGCTGCAGCTGGAGAAGACCATGCCTGGGAAGAGCGGATTGGGGGCTGTGTGAATGTGCCATTTACTGACAGCATTACTAGGATGCGCAGTATTCAGCAGCTTTGGCATTTCTATTGGCAGCCTTGGGTAGGACAAGAGTGCTCTGCATTAGAAGCAATCTATAGTTGTCTACAAGAGTTTTAAGTTCAAGTGCCAAAATGTTGTGTTGCATATGGTGATTATCTAAGTTTATTGGTTGCTATAACTCAAATGAGTATAATTGTTTTTGGCTTGATAACAGTGACATTAGAAACAGGAGCTTTTATGCATTTATAGGTCTATTGGCATGAAACATGATGCAACTTTTAGAAACAATTCATCCAGGTTTGCAATTATGAAATAGATAATGTAATTGTCTAGAAATTAACTGAGAAAATTTCAATCAAGAACAACAGCAGAACATAGTGTCTTGGTTGAGAAGTTAATTATTTTATTACTAGTTGCTTTTCTCAGTTAAGCATGGTAGTACAGTGTGCACGAAATGCTTATTGAATTGAATAAGTACTCCAAATGTGAAAAATGCTGAGATTATAAAAACTTTAAATCATTTATACTAAGTGCTAACAAAGTTAATGCTTAAGAATCTATAAGGGGTGGATATTTTAGGAATAAGCAAAGCAGCCATTCCGTAGAGAACAGCATTGCCCTACAGATCCCTGCTGAGAGATGTTCGGGGTTCCCCATTTGGGAATACGTAACTTTTTCCGTCATCTATATGGCATTTAAAAATCATATGGCCGTTGTATACCTAGATAAAAAGCATGTTGAGAATTTATTAAAGTTCTAGTTTATTATAATTAAATACAATTTCGAGCATGAGAAAAGCATCGTCATCTGCCCAATGAATGGTAATGCCTGCCTTTCATTTATTTTTCTCTTTGAACTCGGGCCCATATATTTAGCTTAGGTCTGATATTAAAGTTTTCTAAACTATTAATCTGTTACAGTTATTATATAGCTATTATAGCTAGGGTACTCCTTGATACTAATAACATAACTACTGGGAAAAGGATATACTTGTCCAATAGTCTAAAGCAGGTAAAATTACATAAATGGTATTTTTTTAACCAGTATATAATTTAGTTGAAGGTATTTGTAAATACTTTACCACTCACTAAAAAAGGAAATTTAGGGTTTTTCCCCCCTGTATAATTTGTGATCAGTAATATTTTGTGCAATAGGCTGTTTTGGTTGTTAAATGTTAAATATGCAAAGTCTCATCTTTCAAGAATACCTTTTCTTCAAAAATGAAACCGATGGAGAATGAAGTTATGTGAACATATATAGATCATTACCATCCGTACTTCTGGTTCACTTTAAAGAGGAAGTAAGTCACAATATCCTAATAATGGTCTTGATTTTATAAATGATTTTTCCCCTCGAAATAAGCAACGCATTCATTTTAATATGTAGAATCGGTTTGCTAGCAGGGCGACAGTTTAAAAAGGCTTCCAACTGTGACACAAGTGCAACCATATTGCTTCCTATTACTCGCTAAGGTAGTTGTTTAGAAGAGAGAATGTTCTCCCTGGAAATGTTTAAAGTGCTGTAATTTTATTTAGGATAATGAGGATTTATAACCATTTTGCCATATGAAAACCTGCCTTTAGACAGAGTGAAATAGCCAGTTTTGGTTATTGAATGTTCTTAACTCTAGGGTGTGTGTGTGTGTGTGTGTGTGTCAACAGTAAGGAGGTGTTTACATTGGGGAGTATACTGGTTTATTCTATATGTTGCCCTGTGTTACATATGAAAATATTAAGTGATACAATTCAAGTTTGGCCCATGTAAATATTTACATTTCTTTGTGTGTGGGATTTCTCTGTATTGAAACATAACCACATAGAAAGTCTTTGTTCTTGTTTATACGAATAATTTTAACAGTGTCTGCTGGGGATCCTTGGGGCCCTGAGTCTTTATAACTTTGCTCCTATAAGATGTACTAGAGGAAGTTATTTTGAGTGATAGTCAGATAGATAGATAGTCACAGCGAGATAGTTGTGATAGAAAAAGAAAAGTTCATAACACGATCTATATTTTTAACATTAAGCATGACATTAATGTAGTATGTATTATCATTAAAAATTAACCTAGTAACTGTAAATTTGACATATTATGCATACTGAATTCGATAGCACTGCCTTAAAACCCACTGTGGAATAGTTTATTTAGACCTCTGCCTCTGATATGAGAGGAGGAAGAAAGGAACAGAACAGTTAAGAGATTTTTATCAGGTTTTTATCTCCTCACTGAAAATCTTAGCTCTCAAAACATTTCTAATTTCCCTCATTTGAAGGTTCAAACAGTTTCAAATTACTGCCCATGGATTGTTCTTGACATCCCGAATGGTAAATTTGAGCTGTGGAAATGCTGGAATGTGTTTTTGTGCTTTTCCTGAACAAGGGAATTCAACGGGTAAATTACAGTCATTTACTGGGAGTGTAATTTACTGAGAGCCTTTAGGCAAATGCAAGAGAAAGGACAGCAGCAGAACGGAAAAAACAGCATAAAAACTGTTTTGTGTATTTTTTCCCTTTTCTCATTAAGTATTTATTCACATAAGAGTTTTATGAATTAATGGATGGTCTTACAATTAAGACAGATAACCTTTATTTGTATTTACTGCTGATAGATCAAATATTTGAAACAGTGATTGCCATGCGAAAATTACTCTAAACCATATTTCTGAAATTCTACTAGTTTATTTTGCATTTAAATTCATGTCTGCCTTATTGAAAATTATAAGGAAATGTTCTCTTTAGAATTATAGATTTCACTAAATTTAGATTTTCACTATACAAAGCAGGTCACAGAATAAAGTTTTGAATTTTCTAATGGACAAATTAGTGAAAATACTTCATATTTTAGTCTTGAAAAAGTACTATTTTACTTTTGTCACATACCGTGGATAAATCTTACTTTAAAAAGAAAAAGACATTGACCATTTTGGTTGTATGCACTTTTAAACCAACACAAGATAACCCAGCCATTTTATTAATGGTTAAAGAGAAATTTTTATGAAATTGTCAAATACTTCTCTATAATATATAAACATTTGTGGTAATTTTTATAAACAATTCTGACCAATTCCTTTCATGAAAAGCAGTGTGCTCTGTAGTAATTGCTAAGCAAACAGAAAGCTGTGTTGCAAAGTGGTTTTGTATAGCATATTGTAATTTGACACTTAAGTTGTGCCCTGCATTACCCTGTGTCATAATTGATGGCTAAAGAAAAGCACACGCTATGCTAATCATTTGTTGGAATAGCTTGTTAAATTGTGGTTGCCAATTTTAAATAAACTATGGAATGCTTGTCTGTAGTTTAAGATTTTATAACCTACAGTTTTAAACAGTCGTTTTGAGGCTGTTTTTTTTTTTTTTTTTTTTTTTAACTTTCTGTTGGATATGCACAATTCTGCCTTTGCACACAAGGTCAGCATGTTCGCCAATTTAATAGCATATCATCAAGAACAAAATCAATGAGCTGCAGGTTTCACACCAGTATCTCAAGGGACTTTTCTGTTTATACTTCATTGTACTGATCCTAAATTTGGTATCCTTTTAGAAACATCAAGATCGATATTTTAATACATGATATTTTAAGTTCTTAAAAAGTTCCAGAATTAGAGGCTAATTTAGATATTATTAGAAAGTAAGGGTGCATTTATATTTACCAAGCACAGTGACTAGGTATAAAGCAGCATATGTTGATATAGACGTTATTAACTACAGAATGCCAATAAGAATTTTAGTGCAGTAAAATGAGATTCAAGAGATAAGATTACATGATCAGTTTGTGATTTCTCATTTTTTAAATGTAGAAGCTTTTACTTAAATATGTGACGAATTAGTTATATCATGTAAAGAGAGAGGAGTCCAAAGTTGGTGAGAGGGTTGACTTAAAATTGAGAATATTAGACCTCTACATCCTCTAGTAAAATAACTGAAGCATGATGAGGGAATATGTGCATTTAGACATAAAGAAATGTTACTTCTGTAGAGAAAAAATGATTTAATGTGCAGAGAAGGGTTATTCATTTTTAAGAGATTAAAAATGACTTGAATATAATACCTTTAATTTGCAATAATGGTCTGACGGGCTGCTTCCTGTCTAAAATAAACCTTTTGATCGGCATGTTCATTTTGATCTCTTCTGTGGAGCAGTGCTGTCATGCAGTGTTGAATGGATAAAGGTATTATTTTCAGTATTGTACATCTCCTTAATTAAGCCAGTAAAGACATGCAGGTGGATTTAGTTCTCAATCATTTAATAGACAAATATGGACAAGGTTATTCTATGGCCTACAATTGACCCCTTTGTGTGGAGGAATTTCTTGAGAACATTCAGGATTAAGTCACTCTGTGATATGAGAGGAGAGGTGGCCACATGCCTTACAGAAACAAATACTCTGTTGATGGAATTGTTTGGGAGGCATAAGATTTGATATTCCAATTTTGTTGTTGTTCTTTAAGAACATCTAACACTTGGCAGTTGAAATGTACATCGTGGTCTGCCTTCCTTGTTGAAGGAATTTGGGGTGGGGTGGGGATCTCTTTTCTAATGTATTTAATTTCCTCCTAAGTTCTGTAAAAACTAAACATTAAAAAAGTTTTGTTTTTGATTACTTATCAGTATAAAAACACTTAGAACCTTAAGCAACTGATAATTTGTTCATAAATTTATAATACACTATTTTTAAGTCCATCCAAATTTAAGCAACTAAATATGTATATATGAGATGCAGATTCTTAATTTTTAAAATAAATTTTATAGTAGGCCAACATACTAGTCTAGAAAGCACAGCAGGATCTGGTGCTAATTTAGGTCAGGCAGCATAAGGCTTGCGAAATCACATTCTCTGTGCCTTTGGAAAAATGGATACATCCAACATGGAATATTCAGAATGATTTTGAATATTAAGTAAAAATTATTTTAAAAGATACATTTTTTTGGTGTAAGATGTGATTTGCAAGTTCACTCTATATTTTGACTTAACTACTTTCTCCCACCGCAGGTTACAGAAAGAAAAAAGTCAATGACTACAAAGTACCATAAAAGGTTCCCTAACATAGTTTGGAGGTGGTATAGCAATAATGGAAATCGGGCGGGCACCTTATTGAAGGGCTCTTCGGCATCCCCAGGGACTCGGCCTTAGTTTCAGTTAAGCCAGGGGTCACCCACGATTACCCGTGGTTTCCCGGAGTAACTCACTGACCCGTGGAGAAGTGTCTTTTGGTCCGGGCCTCTTCCTCCCTGGCTTTTGGTTGCTGAAAGGCGTCTGCACACGCGTGGAGTAGGTGCGCGTTTGCACACGCACGGGCCGAGCCAAGGCTCGCTTGACTGCACACACGCAACAACCAAACTCGTTCCTCAAGTCCCGAGTTTTGCATAAAGATGTGTTAGGAGTCTCGTCCTAAAGAATATAGAGAGATAGATAAATAATGGATGTAATGGAGCTCAGTTTAAGCCCGAGTTTTCTGTCTTCAGTAGTTTTTGTTCTCAATCACCTTGATGAAACAATCTTGAAGCCGCTCCGCTTTCCGTGGCATTTGGAATGAGTCCCTGACAGGCTGATTTTCCACCCCTGTTGTGATGCTGCTTTCTCTAGTTAATATTCCTGTGTAAGTGTCGCACAAAAGTAAACCCAAAGAGCCCGCACATGACACGGAGGCTGCTTCATTTACATTAATTATGCAGTCAGGGCTGCGAGAATTCACTGTCGGCAGGAGGGGGAGGCGGTGCCGCGGCGGGGAGCTGGGGAGCAGAGCCCGGCAGCGGGCCTCCCGGCGTGGCCGCGGGTGGGGAGTGGGGCTTGCTGCGGCCGGCGGGCCACCGCTCGGCGCCGTGGAGAACAATGGACGTGCTCCGCCAGCCGCAGGGCGGAGCGGCGCGGCAGCCTTACCCCCACCTCCGCCAGCGGAGGTCAGGGCTGCACCCCGCATCGTTGGTGGGGGCTAGCCCAGGCAGGCTGCGCCCAAGGAAGTCAGCGATTCTTGCCTAGCTACGGCAGCCGGCCTTGTGCCCTTGGGTCAGCACCGCCAGGAAGCCGGACCGGCTCCCAAGCCCGCGAATTAGTGCCTTTCAAATCGAAACCCAAAACTTCATTTGAGGCCTGGCCACCGGAGAGGCTGGATTTCCCTGATTTCAAATACCTGAGCTGTTACGGACTCTGCTGTTCCGAGAACAGAGGATGATGGAAGAATAATCCTCATGTGAACATCTTTAACCATAGGAAAAAATACCAAACCAGCTACAAAACAAGGACACCCCGGGAAAACAGTGGTTAAGAAAAAAAACAACTCTAATCCCTCGCTATAAATATGAAACATCTTCCGGGAGGTGTCCCACTGTAATTGGCTCTGAAACATCCTAACTTAATGGCTGTTTGTCAGTGGGAAACTGAATTCCATAGGGAATTCCACAGGGAATTTAATTGTACAAACATTTATTGAGTACCTACTATGTCCTAGGTGATGGGAAATTATTACATCGTTATTGCTGTATGGAAAACATTCCAGAAAATTAAGATTACTGCTCTTTCTAGGATTTAAATATGGAAACTGTAGAAAAATTGCTCTTCTTGTCTCCCCTGTCCGTCCCTCCCTCAACACACATTTCTTTCCCCAGTGACTTGATGCTAGTCAAGAAGTAATGGAGCTGGTAAGAAGGATGAATATGCTTTATTCGTTTTGCACTTTTAAAGAGTATCAGTAAAGATTATTGTGTAGTGTTTCTGCAGTATAGTTTATGCATCTAATTGTGTGGACTTCAAATTATATCCTTGCAAGGAATGACTAACCAAATATCTATGCCAGTGGAACAGCAGAACCTGAGATTTGAAGAGATTATAAATAGGATAATTTGAAAAGCTTTGCCCTTTTTTTAGATTTGCCAAAACAATTCCATGGGCATATTTTGTACTTTTCTTTAAAATAAAGGATTGCGTGTGTAGCATTTCATGAGTAAATCCGTGTCACTTTAAGCCAGGAGCAACCACACTGAAAATTTTTCCAAAAGAAATTATGCCATCCTTTCAAGGCCATGTGTACTTGCCAGCCATGATGACATTTAGCTCTATCCCAGCCAAAGTCATAATTTCTAAAGAAATCAGTGTAGTACCTTTATAATTTTCTTTCTTTCAATAAATAGATACAAAGTACGACTTTTAAAATATTTAATACTCTCTTCTGACATTTGTGCCATGCACTCGACCTAATAATAATGAACTATTTTAAAAAACAAATGTCATATTCTTCCTTGGCCTATAAGGAAAACATTGATCCCTCTAGTACATATTTTTTAAGTCACATCTGATTGCTTAAAACATACTATGGTGGAGGACTTTTTCTCAAGTGAAAATATATAAAGATGCAACTTTCTAAAATGAATTTTGAATCATGAAATTGTTGATATCTGACCATCTTTGACTTTAAAATGACAGTTTCATGTAGTTCAATGAAATAGATAGTATTGGTAACACATACGTAAAATGAAAAAGCATTTTCTTAGAAAAGAAAGTACTTAGAAACTTAAAATTGTGTAAAAATTTATGCATATATTAAAGATTGAAATTTGATGTTATACAAATAGAATAAAATGTTCATGGATTCCCCCCTGCCCCCACAGTAAATTGCTTGAATTCACAATGAACAAAGAATTTAAAAGTTTTCTTTTAAGCTTTAGGAAAAATAATTAAAAACATATACCAAATTTAGTGATCCATGGGCCCTTGGAATTTTAACTGTGTATATCTTTGAATTATTATCTGTATATATTCTAAGGATAAATATCAAAAATTTTATTTTTTTAACTGTTTCCGTTCCACAAGAGTTAAGCTACTACTATTATGTACATTTTATCTTTAATTTTACCTGAATCTAAAGGGAGCTTCCAAAATTAGGCCTAGTAATCCAATCAGCATTTTAATTGGAATAGTATTTACCAGTATGGCCCAACTTTTTTTTCACCCACTCAGAACAGTTTGTATCATAAAATCATTTACATAATGGTTTGCTTTTGATGTTATCATCTGTGAGATTTTTTTTTAATCTCTGAGATAAATTTCCATAAATAAATTAATTTTAAAAATCAGAATGTAAAAGTGATAAATTATGAAATACTTATTTTAAAAATATTTAAATAAGACACCCCCCCAAAAATCATATTCTTACTTAGTATGATTAGCTTTGACATCATTGTATGGTGCCAGTTTCTAGTGATATGAAGCTTATAATGCTATTTCACATTTTTATCCACTAAATAAAAACCTGCCCTGTGTTTTATTACAAAGTAGGTGGCCTGAAGGAAAAATATATGTATTCTTTCCTTTTGGTATAAAATATGCATTTGGGCTTCTCATTTCATCCCCAATCTGTGTTATTCCTTAAAAATGCAGAACTGCCTGAAGTCCTCTTTAATATTTAATTCAACAACTTTTTAATCTGTCATTATACTGTGATGAAGTAAGCATCAAGTGTCGCTGAAAAGATTAAATTATACTTGGAAATAGGAATTGAAATGATTTAGGGTTGGAGGCTGAATATTTGCTTTGCACAAGTAATAATAATAGTAGCTTGGGTGAAGAAGGGCTTTGGTTTGGCTTTAATGTCTTTGCCTTGCTGTGCTCCCCTGTGGCTCCCCCTGATTTACACTGGCATTACTGAGCTTTATTTTATTTAAATGGAGGTAGAAAGTGGAAATTACTACACTACAATACATTAATTACTCCATACTATTTCTTTGTACTGATTTCCCTTTTTTTCTGTAAACATCATAAACAATGATGCAACCTACCCAATATGGATAGCAGCTGTAAGCAATCTTGTAGTTCTTGTTAACAAGCTTATCTTAGAAAGGAAAGGCAGTAATAATTAATATCCGTCTACATAATAGTGAGAAGCAAAGGCACATTTATGTCTTTCCTGCTGTAGGGGATGATGTCCTACATAAGAATAAGCTGTGACAGTGTGTGTTAATATTTTAACCACTGCATTTTACTTCTTGTTTTTAACATCTGAATTTTAACCTGTGGACCATTTTGTACTTAAGGACAAATGTACAAACTTTTAGATCTCTCAGTGACTCTTTGATTGTTCAACAGGTGACGAAGACTAACTAACCTCTTTGGAGTACTCGGTCCCTATCTATGTTTAATTTTTAAACTAGTTCTATAGCTCTGACTATGTGAGGACAAAGCAATCAGTCAATTTAGTAGAGAAAACTAATTGAGCAATTATTCGATCAGATACACAGAAGAACCCCATGAGATTGAAAGAATTCTGTATTTCATTTTTACTGTAATAACATGTATTTCGGTGACTTAAATATATACTCTGACTCTGTCTGTAATGAATGCCTTTAAAACATACCTTCGTTGATTTGGCACGATGTCATGATTTTGCACAAAGATTTGGCATGAAGATGATTTGGAACGATGATGATTTGGCACAATGATGGTCCTTTTCTTATTATTAAAATAAGTCTAGAAATAGACTAAAATCTTGACATGCAGCACCTGTTGAAATGTTATTAGAGCTATATTCAGTCCCAGGAATCTAGAGTATGTAACTCAGATGTCCACTTCTCTAGCATCATGTCCTCTCATAGGACAATAATGAAGAGAAAGGGCCTCCTCCTTACTTTTTTGAAATATTCTAAGTGAGAATGTAAACATTGCCATAGATTCAGAATTATCTATTAATTCTGTCAAATTAAAAAATAAAACTGGCAAAATGTTTTTAAGCTCACAAAGCATTTAGTACCCTTTTATTTGTTACCCTTTGATTCTCCCATCACCATGGGTGCATAAAGTTGCACTAAGCATAAACGACCTGGAAAAAAGCACCAAAGGCATTTTGCAAATGATATGGTCATTTTTTTCAGAAACTACTTTTTGTTAGTAGCTTGAGTTAATTTTATGCCCTGCCTAATTGAATTCCCTGACTATGTAGCCCCCTCCCCACCACCTCCGACTTTATTAGTGAATACTCGAAGTATGGAAGGTGGGACAGTTGTGTCAGTATCATTCCACCCCTTTCGTTTGTTATCATTAGATATTTAAAATTAAAGTGTTTTTTTTATAGTAAATTACCTCTTATAGTTCATAAATATATATTTGGAGAACTAGGTTCGCAGATTACTTACAGTTTAGAGTTTTGAACTAGGATAACATTTTGAAATAAATCTGTTTTTAAACAATTGGTCAGTGTTTGCCTACACAATGTTATTTCTATTAAGATACGGATTTGTCAACATGTGCCTTCTTTTGCTCTAGCACAAGACTAGTTGCCTTTCTGAAACCTATGTAGGGTAAAGTAAATGCATGTCTTTGTAGAAGAATAAATAAAAAGAGCAACCTGAGTCAATAAGCGGGTTCAATTCATGCCTACAGCCATGGCGGACAGCTCATTTTGTAGATGTGGGTGTTTTGTTTACATTTATAATGCAGCTTTATTTAATGCTGACAGATATAGCTTGTGGCAAATGATAGTCAGAATGTATGAGCAGTCATAATGCTTCTGTCTTCTTATAGTGTGCTGCTGAAAATAAGCAGTTCACCTCTGTTTTTATTGAGGAAAGGATATGAGACAGCTATAGCTTCGTGAGGCTATTTATTGAGTTGTTTTACTAGCTGTGAACATGCCGCTTTATAGCAGTTGTGAAAATGGACTTTGCTAGTGTGTGGGAAAGGAAATAACATTGCAGTATACAAGGGTAGTAAAAAATCTCTATAAATAATTTTTCAGACTGAGGAATATTCTCATTTAAACAGGCAGAATGGGTTATGATTTTTGGTTAGGTGTCAGTTTCCCCCCTAAAAAGTCACTAAGTTGGAATTAATCATATAATTTGCGGGAAATTTTTGATTCTCTAATATTTAATTGGGTTAGAATTTAGGAAAAGTTGGTTACATATTCACCTAGTGTTAGCACAGCATTGTGACCTTTGGGTCTTAAGGATCTATATAACCAGCTAAGGGTATAAAATATAAAGTACATGTGTGATAAGACTTACCTATAAGCTAATAATAGTATATTTGTTATTTAAGAATGTACACATGATACGGAAAAACCTATATCTATATGCTGTTTACAATGTAATGGAGAATTCAGATGTGTAATTAGTACACAACTGATGGAAAAATTTTTAAGTAGTTCTGTTTTGATCCCAGGGATTTATTCAAAATAATAAGGGAAAGTGACAAATTAACCACAGAATTTGAATTTGCATTATTTCTTTCATCCCTTGGAAGTTATAGGCACTCAGTACACTTGGAGCTTTTAACTCTACAACAAACTGTTTTACTTTTTATACTAGTTTCTTTTTTTCTCTACTAAATCTGCCCATGTAAGCTAAATCTTTTTAATGTACAGTTATTTATTGGCTACCATAATTGTGATGGATATAATACTTTCTATTCTTAAACATGAAAAAGAACATTAGAAATGTACATATCTGAAATTTTTATTACTTTTCTATTTTTATTCAAATGTTCATCATACAGTAGTGAGAAAGTATACAAGTAATATTTTCATGTATGCAAAATAATTTAGAAGCAGTGTCAATCTCGGCAGGTGTTTCTTCCATATCTGTGCTCAAATTTCTAGGGAACACTAAATATTAAATTGAAATAACCCTCCCTTGATATTATTCAGCTAAAGTTCAGTTTAATTCTCAGACGAAGTTTTCTTGGACACATATTATGTTCCTTTCATGTAAATAAAAATCAGACTACTTAGATTTTTAATACTTGCTACTTTACAAAGTAAATCAAAATACTGCAAAGTACTCACTTATTTCCTTTCTTTAGTGCTTTTATTAAGGCATTTATGTTACCGCTAAATATATGGATTATAGGGATGCTGTAAAAATGTTCTTATTTCCTTCTCCACTGGCTGATGAAATGGGTTAATCTCTCAATAGAGCTATTTCCTTAATTCACCACCTGTTTTCAAATCCCTAGTAACTGGCAAGGTAAGCGCAGAGATTCCTCTGTGTGTGCCTTATATACCTATTTCACAGAGATAGAAACCTGTAATAAAAAATGAAGACAAAAATCTTCCTTGAATTTTTTTCTCTCTCCTTCCTTCCTTCCTTCCTTCCTTCCTTCCTTCCTTCCTTCCTTCCTTCCTTCCTTCCTTCCTTCCTTCCTTCCTTTCTTTCTTCTTTCAGGAAAGTTGTTGCACATTACTAAAAAGCTGCCATATTTAAATTATCATTCAGCAGCCCAAATTTATGTCACCTACTGGGCATCCTTTGAATGGAAATTTTCAGCTCAAAAGGGCACACCTCTATATAAAGTACATTTATTACCTTTTGAAAAATTCCCATTTCTTTTTCAGCTTATCGTGGGAATATGATAGACATATAACTGATGCAAATTTTGTGTTTTTGATTTAGAAACAAAGGAACTGATTTTATACTTTTCAAACCAAAAGTGGGCTTGGCTATTATGGCTAGAATGTCTCGACTGTATATAAGTAATCATTTATTGTTTAAATACAGAAGAGGCTGTAACAAAATGCTGTCAAGAGCCATCACACTCATTAACCTGCAAGCTAATTAGCCTCCTCCTGCCTGATTGCTGACAAGTTCTTTAGTCTGAACCCATTGCTGTCGTGTCAGCAGAGAAGCACCGAGTGAGGTAGAGGAGGTCTCCATTAGATGTTTGTGAACAAAGTCTCTGCATTAAAGGTTTGTTTTTTACACTCTAACAAATGTTAGAGCATTCATATCCCCAGCTATAATTAAATTGGCAACTCTTAATTACTGTAATTAGTGTATTAACTGTTTCCTTTCCTGTTCCTCTATAATGGATTTCAAGAAATTACATGTAATTTAATGTGATTTTAAAAATTTAATCATTGTTTAAAAGGTTCCAATAGTTACATGTATATCTAAATACCATTGAATATTTGAAATAATATGCATAATAAAATCACTTAAATGCAGTGTCTTGTCAAAACCAGTACATATGGGCTTTATATTCACATGTCCTTTTTTTCCCTGCATAAACATGACATTCATTCCCCATTAAATTTTTTTTTTTTCCTTGGTAGGCTAACATTTCTTAACTATGTTGCAAATTAGCATTGGAATGATAGAACATTTTGCAAATGCATCTTAAAATATGAATTCATTAATTTGTGGAAGACTAATTTATTTAGAATGGCTTCTTGAGGGCAAAAAGCATTCATAAGATATTTTGCTTGTTATACTACCAAATCAAACTTGAGACTTTATGGAGAGTACCAGAAAAAAAAAAATAGAGTACATTTTAGAATGATAAATGATCTAAGATTGAATTGATGAAGGCTTTTTCGATTTTCAGAATTATTACTATTATTGCCTTCTGGTAAATGTTACTTACAACTTTGGTTTAAAATATTTGAATCATCTTCAACAAATTAGAGGCCTATATACCAGCAAAATGTATTCACATGTCTGAAAAAACCACATACTGAAATTTATTATATTTCTAGTTTATGTAGGGAGAACTGCTATTTGACGGTATCTGATTTAAAAGTACTGGATTAAAGTAAAAAACAGCATCAAAGTTTATGGGAGCTTTCCATACAAGTACATGTTTATACTCGACATGAGCAGAATTATCATTTGCATAGCATCCTGTACAGACCTTAAACTACATGAATATACATCTACCACTAGCTGGCTTTTAACTAAGCCCTAATTAAAGAATGAGTGTTTAAAATAAAATTTAAAATATACTTATTTAGTGATTTTTATAATTAAGATATTAATATATCTTATTTCAGTTATCATTCACTTCCAGACAGCAATCATTTTATGAAGAACTACCCAATGTACTACAAAATACATCATTCTTTAATGGATGTGGCCTTTAAATACAGTGGCCTATCCATAAGAATTGTAACTTGAGCCTCAAGTCAACTGTGATGGAATAGATAATGAGGTTCCTTCTCGTATTATGGTTCTGTGCACCTGTGGTCTCTTGGCTAGGAAAGACAGATTTGAGGTCCTAAAGCAGTGTTTTTGCACTTTTAGAATAAAATTTGCCATTTGGGAGCTACTTCTCTCACTAATCAATAAGGACACCCTCCCACCACCCATTCCCTACCCTCCACTTCTCTAGCACAACCTGATCCTGAAAGAACAAAATTTTCCCAAGAAACTTTCATAATCTCCTTTAAAATGTGATGTAACTTAAGTTTTAGCTAATTCAGTGTAATAATGAATCAGATTTGATTTACAAAGTAAACAAAATGAGATTAAGGGCCTTTTGAAATTTAGGGCCAATTTCAGAATCACTGGCCACTTATAGTTTGTAATCATAATATCCTCGAGTCCTAACTAAAGTTTGAACTTGTTGAAGGAAAGGAACTTATGGAACATTTAGTTCAGTCCTCTCATTTTATAGGGAAAGAGACTTTGGGGAGCCAACTTGACCAAGGCCATACAACCAAATAGAATAGCAGATACAAAATGAGGACCAGATCCTTAGACTTAGAGTCTAGTGCTCTGAATTTGATAAATTTAAGTTGTAGTGGGTTGATTTAGTATTTCCTTCTGAGTATTTATGAGTATTTGTATTATAGTTTTTTTTATAGTGAATGTTAATGTTTAAAGTATATGAATAAAAACATTTTTAATAATACAATGTATTATTTAGAGTAGATGCTCAAATTTATATAAAATATTCAGTCTTTTTAAGGAATACACAAGAACTGAAGTGGAAATAGCTGAATTTAGAACTGATGAATAAAAAAAAAACCACCTTAGTTTGACATCAAGGGGTATTTTCCTCTGGTAAGTTATTTAATAAAAAAAACTCTACAGTGGTGTATTAGTTTGGCAACTCTGTATATGTAACTGTTAAAAGAGTAAAGCCCCCCAAAGTATTTTTTTTTGACATTCGCTTTCATTTATAAGCCAGAATAATTCTGAATGTTTATAGTAATGGGAGATACCCAAGGCAAATTTAATTTTAGTTTGGGTTTTTGCTTAATGTATTATTCATAGTATTGTATCATCAGTTAAGCATATCCCTGACAATAAACTTAAAACTTAACTTTGATGGTAATATCCAGCCTAATTTAGATGAGTCAAGTTGTGACCTGACATGATTTATTTTTCCTCCTGATTGTAGATAATTTTTTAATAATGGTGGGATGAAGTTATTTGGTATATTTTTCTCACTTCCCCCCCCCTTTTTTTAACAGTTCACCATTTTTGCTGCATGACCTGGTTTTGCATTTTTCTGATTTCTCTTTTCATCTAATTAGTACATTCTAAAAAGACCTGGACCACTTATTGTACAGAGATGTAGCCTGCGGGTATTTAATAAGGAGCTTTCAGTGCTACATTTGCATCTTTTGCTTGGGGTCTGCATAGTGAATTACCTTTAAGATCATTAGAAGCGCTGCTGTATTGTAAAAATCAGGCTACAATATTCTAATGACAATTTAAAACTCAGGCTTCCTATATAACCGAGGTGACCCCAGCATAATTGTATGTAGTGCGGAAGACCCCTGGATAAACTGCTGAGGGTTCAGCCCATCCACAGTATAGCCTCTACGGACGACAGGTAGCTTTACATCCAATAAACTACATGGAGATGTAGTGAGAGCAAATAAGTCTTATCCTAGTTATATATACTCAAGTGTATATATTATTTATATTGTAATACTAATCTCCCAAATATGACTTGATACTTTTAAAAAGGAGATGGCACATCCACCAAGCGGTGTGCAGAGTGGAGTTTATATTTTATCAGATAACTGACCACTTTTAAATGTAATACCTGAGAAATGAAAAGCTTAAAAGTAGAATATTTTACTTTCAGGTTCTTTCCATAGTCCAAGAACTAAACAGGGATATACTTTGTTGTTCAAGGATTAATTTGAAATTTATTCTTTCTCTAACCAAGTATAAGAGAACTATTAGTAAATAGCAGGTATGAGTTCTTAAATCTTTTATAAAAGATGGCTTAAAAATACTTGTTAAAAGTTTATGTATTTTTGTTAGATTTTTCGTCATTATAGAATTGTAGAATTTAAAGATGGAAGAAACTTTAATTTAGCATCCTTTTTTTTTTTTGTAGTTAATATTTTCACTATTTTTCTGCTCTGAAATTGATGTGATATTTACCTGCTACCCTCAGGAATACCAGGAAGCTCCAAGGTAGCTAGTAACAAAAAAGACTTAAACATAGAGAAAGATAGTGATGATTTTATGTTTTTAAATAAATGCTTTTACTTAGAAAGCATTTATAGAGTCACCAGCTGGCATTCACTCTGTATCTGAGCTTCTTGACTACATATAAAAAATTAAATGAATATAGATATTTTTGTACAACTAATTTTAATAGATAACATGTTAATTGATTTAAAATTTAACAACTGTATTTCAAAATTGCATTTCTGAAATAACTATTTCTTAATGGAGTCTGAAGTTACTTAGTTGTGATCAATAATTTTTGCTCAACAGCTGCATATAAGCTTTAGCACAGTGCTGTGTGTATAATGGGTACTAAGTAGAGGTTTGTCAAATGAAAGTATGAATGAATGAAAAAAATATAAAATAAAGGAAAAGAATATGTGCTTAGCACACAGCAGGGTTCCTGCAGTTAGTTGAGTCAACTGTCTATGTTTTTTTTTTCCAGAGAGCCTCACTTCTAATAAGTTTCAAAAATATTTTTTAAATAATAACTGGGCAGTAATTACCTTGAGTTCACCAGGAAGACTGTCTACAATGTGTTTAGTTCGCTTAACTCACCTTTTTGTACTCTTTTTCTTGTCATCAGTTTACTATCTAAAGTTCTCCAGATCAACTGTGAAAAGTAGCTACCTGATCTGATGAGATCTTTATTTAAATTATGACACCTGATGTCTTTTTTGACCTTCTTTTAATTGTGTCACCTTCATTGTTAGAGAAACCCAAACCTTACATTTCTCGAAAAAAGCTGCTTTATTTATCTTTTAGATCTAATATTTTAGATCTACTGTAGAAATAAAGTAGAACTCGTATTTGTAAAAATAAGTTATTCTTATATAGAGAGAGGTTAATGGTGAGGCAAATATTTATGCAAAGATGTTTACTGCAAAATAAAATCAGTAAATTTTTAGTTAACACTGGATCTAGCTTGCATACGTATTCGAAGTGCTACGTAAGGTTTAGCATATTTATGATCAGAACATTGACCAGTGATATTCAGTTAAGTAGTTTTGCAGAATTTTTTCTTCTAAGAAGAATTTGTTGTACTTGCATTATTGTTTCCTTTGGGATTCCAGACAATGACTCTGTAGTCTGATTCATTAATATTGGTTGTCTTCAGCAGAGAGTATCCAGATTTGACCTGCCAAGTATTAAATTTTTAATGTATTACTAGTTCTTTCACAGAGTAAGGCTTGTCTTTGTTCTTTGTGTTTTTGTACCAATACAGCTTGAATCAGATACAGATTTAATTTATAGTATCACTAAATATGCCTCATTTTAAAAACACACACAACACACATGCATAACTATAAAAATGTTTACTGGTGAAAATATTTCAACATGAATAGCTACTTTTTAAAAATATTTGAAAGTATGCATTTCTAAATTTATTTTGAAAAGTGCCAGGGGGTGCTATGTGCAATGTACAATAAGTTAATTATTATGCTATTAACATTGATGATGTTGAATGTGTATTAGTTAATGTGTTAATGACGTGTTAATTACTGTACATGTTGTGAAGACCCTTCAGGCTTGTTCTATGATACAACATGTCAATTTGAACCAGACCAAGTAATCTGCAAAGCAGACTGTAACTCTTAAAAATAACACTTGTAAACATAAATTATAAATTAAATTATGCTTTTTATTATCCTTTTTCTTTCTGGTAGAATGAATAAGTAATTTCTCTGCTCTCTGCACCTGTTAGAACCTAATACTGTCAGACTCTGTTTTCCCCAAGAGGATTGGAAGAGATTTGTTTTGCAATAACTTCCGCTTTGTTTATGCTCTGGCATTTAGTGTATATTTTATATAGATTCATGTGTTTTGCAACCTGAAAGATACTCTTTTTTTTGTTTACCAGATGAATTTATAATGAAAGATACTCAGTCTTTGTGCAAGCAGGTGAAAAGTGGCCTTGCTCAATTAGTATCACTGGTTGATATTAAACTGATCTATATATACTTGTGATTCACCCTATGGCTCTTTTAAGCTTGTTGGCCAAAGAGTTGAAACCTCAGGAGATCAGTCACAAAAAAACTGGATACCAATTTCAAATCATTTAAAAGAGGCCCAAATTTTTTGCCTTTTGAGAACATGGAATAATATAGTTGTTTTTTTGCATGAATAAAGTTTGAAATGTCAAATATTTAAACTTTATTATTTCAACTTTTGAATTATAGATGCTCATGTCTTTCAACATTTTGGGAAAATATACCTGGTGATCATCTTTATGATGACTAATTTGGAGAAAATAATAAAATTACATACTACAGTGTTATTCATGATATTATTTCTTATTTTTGTCCACTCAAAATCATTGTTTGATAGTAAACAAAAAACATATAAAGAATGAACATTCACTAACGAACCATGGGTCTTGTAGTGAGGATGTTTTTTAAATGACCCAGAACCAACTCTTAAAAATACAAAAATAAAATAGAAATGAACGTCTAGATGTCAGGTAGTTACCGTATCTTTTAGATTCTGTTAACATAATATATCCAAGAGGTGGTAAAGAGTTCAGGCTGTAAAAGCTAGATTGCCCAGGTTCAAATCTTGGCTCTTTCATTGTCAAACTGTGTGACTATAAGCATGGTTTTTGACCAAACCATGCTGTGCCTCAGTTTTATGATAACAAAAGTGGACATAACAATAGTACCTACTTCTTAGGATTGTCGGGTTCAGTTAGTGTAGGGTAAAATAAAGCACTTTAAACAGTGCCAGCACATAGGAAACACTCAATAAACGTGAGGTCTTATTAACCTACCTTTAATATTATACTGAAAATTATTTGGAAGCATTTAATTTCCACAAGCTCTTTGAATTCCCTAGGATCCATTATGAATGCAAGTTTTTGGTTTTCAGTCATTATAGTCTCGAACCTCATCACAGGAAAACATCTTCCTTTTAATGATGATTTTATTACTACGGTGTTGTTTACATCCACCTGGAGTCATCACAGGGTTTTTTTGTTCATCTAACCTTGCTTGATTTCTATAGCACAGCTCTCGTTGAGATTTGTATTGGCATGGAAGATTATTCTGACCAGAACTTGGGTCTCCCTTGCAAATATTTGTGTATCTCTTGTTTACATCTCTGATGTCCTCTGCAGTATCCATGCAAAAGGGATTCTAATAAATCTTGTGCTCAGCATTACACATTGTTTGTTTTAGCTGCCTACCACTTCATGCTTCCTCCTTTAAGAGCCAGCCATTACGAAAGGTTAGATTCACAGTTAGCAGGCTTTAGCTCTCCCTTTTGAATCAGTGAGGTTGCCGTTTTATTGCTCTCCGACTTACACTTCAGTGATGAGAGTAAACTAGCATCAGATTAAAGGTCAGCAAATCCCATCAAAGAGAGGAATATTAGGGGCAGAGATAGTTGGAGAGGCAGCACACCACTGGGTATTGACAGGGTGATTCCAGGGTATCAGTCAGCAGAATTATAGCTGCCCAGAGAGTCAGTACAGCTTTAATGAGCCTGTGTGAAGAGGAAGAGGGTGGATTTATGTAGTTCCTCATAATTTTCTGTAGAGACTGTTATTGCAGACATTCTGTGGAGTGTTCTGGTCTTTCATTTAATTCAAAGGTCCTGGAGCTTATCCATCCTCTAAATTCCTTTTTGTTAGCTCAAATCAAAGTTGACATTTCCATGGTTTACCACCTAAAATACTCAGTTCAAAATCAGGTTTCTTTAGGCAATTTTGAAGTCCGTATACTGTTAATATAAACCTACATTATATTTATATTAATGCATACATATTTCCTAAAAGTGGGTTGAAAAATGAACATTTTTTTCCATAAGTAGGCAGCAGGAAAAATGTACATTTATACACTGCCCTCTAAGTAACTGGGGAAAAAAAAATAATTGTAATTATATTAAGGTGCTTTTCAAAAGGATTTTAATAGTCTTCTTAAATTGACTTTCCTAATTAATTGCTAATATGCCTGTTTGTATATACCCATCTTACTGTTTATGCCTCCAATACCCCTGAACTGGAAAAAAAAATTTTTTTTTTCTATCTCTTGAGGGGAAATGTTTTTAATTGTTCTGGTGAGCAATACTACATTTAATAGGCTTTTTTTTTTTTTTTAAGTCCACTTTGATTTTGACATGACTTTGTAGTGAATTTGACTCATTAATTTCTTAACAGAGGGGTATTCAATCTCTAAGATTTCAACATATAGAATATGTTTTGGAAGATTGTGTTTATGGTAAATGTTGTTGGATATCTTTGTTGTAGGTTAGTTGCTTAAAGGGTTAATAATATATATAGATAGGTCAATTATTTTAGTTAAGCTTTTATTTATAGGTCACTAGAAAATAGACAGTTTGTGAAAAAATTATCAATAAACTTGCACTAGAATGTTTTATTAGCCAAACCAGCCACTTTTTGGAATGTGTATTTAAGAATATGCTATTTTGATTATTTATAAGTAAATGAATATATTATTAACTTAGGGGTCTTGTTTGTGTGATTTGCTGCTTGGAAAATGCTTTGAAACTTCTCTGCCATTGTCCTTTGCATGCCATGTGGGTGGTCGTGCTTTTCAGGCACTTATGTGATTTTTAATGGAAGAGAGTGATGGATGTGATACTATGAGAAGCACAAATGTCCTTTTCAAAGTTCACTGTTTACTGAAGCATCTACAATACTTACAGCAAAATGTAAACTCCTTAAGAGATGCATACAGATGAATATTACATAAAAAATAAAGAAGCCATCTTCATTCATTAATTAGATGCTATGTTTATGTTAAAGAGCCAGCATACTTAAAAGTAAAATCATGTGGAAAGTCCAGTAAAGTTCATGCTTCCTATAATCATGCTATGCTTCACAAAGCCTTTTCAATAAAACTGAGTCTGTGTCCTTTATAATAATACAGATAAAACTTTATGCTGTGCTGTTACATTGGAATATACTGAGAATGTCAATGACCCTCATACCATATTTATTAGCATGTTTAGAGCAGTGCTTGTGCATCAGGATAATTTGGCATTACAAAAACAATAAAGTGGACATTCTTTCCTGTAAGAGGAAAAAGGGAACCAGTGGATATCTGGTATTCATAATGAAGCTAACTGACCATAATTTATATAGTCACTTTTGAAGATTTTAGAGAAAAAGGAGAGAATATGGCTGCAGCAAAGGGAAAGGAAATGAATATAAAGATAAGCATGAGATTAATTATCTGATAGGGGTAGGATTCTTACTGCTATGAGGGATGTATGAATGATGTTTATACCTTAAAGAACACGACTAAGTATAATGGATATTTTAAAATTCAGCTGGGGTCTAGTATTTTCATTTCATTGATGAAAGATTATGAATGGAAAAAGGACCGTTGTTCTGAAGTGGTACCATTTTCCTCCCTGTTGGTAGTTTCTGACCAAAATTTCTGTATCAGATATGGATTATATGTATTGTCTTTAAAAATACCATACATTGTACCTGGGAAATATTCGATTAAAGACTTCCAAAGTACTGAGAAGATGTTGAGCTTTGATGTAATTTTGATTAATTTTAACAAAACACTGTGTAGCCAGTTACAACATGATAATGAGCACATTTTTAGGAAGAAAAGAGTTTTTATTTCAGAACAAATAAATATCACCATTATGCTTTCCAGGTGGCCTACACATGGCCATTCTCTAGATTTCCGAGTTTATTTGAAGCATGTGGTCAGAGACTGCTAATGATGAGCAACTGTCATGAGTGTTTCATCGTCAACATACATCAAAGTGCCATTCTGCTACCAGAAGATGTGAGAGTAAAAAGTAATGTGAAAGAGCAAAAGAAAATATACTTAGTTCATAAAAACTGAGAAAGCAAAAGGCAGTAAAACTACATACATACCATTAAAATATGTTGCAAAGGAATGGCAATGCAATCTATGGCAAATAAATTTTGATAAATAAAAACAGAAATTTCGAAAAAGAAAACAAACGAACGACCTCGATCAGATTTGACCTTTTAGTGAGTATGACCAGAAATCAGATAAAAGTTTTAATTGTAGGACAGATTTGTTTCAGATTACATCTTAAGTTTGCAAAACTCCCCACCACCACCCCCCTCCCCTTTTTTTTAATGTTCATAGCACGGCTCTTGCTAATGTTTCATTTTCACAGATGATACTAAGGAATTCTGTAACTAGTTGTCTGTCTTTGGGAAATGTAGTACTTTAATAAAAACAGATTTTGGTCTATATGAATTAAAGTGAATGCCACTATTATTTTTTAAAGTGATGATTACAGCCTTAGGTACTATTTTAGGCATTTTAGATGTTTTACAGCATTTAAACTTAATAATAATTTCTTGAGTTGGTGTTATCTCTTTGTAGAGAGAGAATAAACTTGAAAACTTGCTTACAATCACACAGCTGATAAATGATGTATAGCTTGTTTGTATTTGTAGTTGAAAAGTGAATTTAAATATAACATTATAACCTATTTCTCTAGGTATTTGAGGTATAGTAGAACTCTGGACGTGGAGAATGACAGACTTTGATCATTGTTTTCACATTTACAAGCCATGTAACCTTGACCAAGTCACATAACCTCTTTGAAGTTTGGTTTTCTCAGCTATAAATGAGGATAATGGCACCTCTGCCCTATAAGGTTATTTAAAAATCAAATTAGAGCTAGAATGTGAAAGATAGAGCTTGCAGCTTGGCGTGTAGTACATGCTTAATATGTGTTGAAATTTGAATGGAGAGAATTTTTAAGCTAAGCAGTAGAATGAGACCCAAGTACTACAATGTTTTAGTCAGATGTCCCCAACCTTTTTGGCACCAAGGACCAGTGCTCCTATGAGAATCTAATGCCTGATCTAACGTGGAGCTAATGCCTGATCTGAGGTGGGGAGCGGCTGCAAATACAGATGAAGCTTCGCTCACTGGCCCACTGCTCACCTCCTGCTGTGCGGCCCGGTTCCCAACAGGCCATGGACCGGTACCGGTCTGTGGCCTGGGGATTGGGGACCCCTGTTTTAGATGATCACATTAACCACTGTGATATGAGAGGTTAAAGTCACCCATATGTGAAACAAAAGGACAGAAAACATTTGCTCTTTGGCAGAGACATTTTGTATTGTGAACTGGTTCTGGGAAGATGTTTCCAAAGTCTGGAAAATTCGGTCTTCCAGAAAATAGAGTAGTGGGGGAAGCAGCTGTGTGGAGCGGCACAAACGGTGCCCTTCGTGTTAGCTGGAGCAGGCACCACGGTGTAATGTTATCCCATTCACAGCATGGCAGTGATCTTAACTGACAAGACAGGAAATGAAAGTGCCATGGCGATCTCATTCTGCAGGGAGAAAAGGCAAGGGAACAGAATGTGGGAAAAGGAAGGATTGCAATACGAGTTTGTGTAAACAAATGCTGAAAAGTCCTGGAAATGCACGTAATAGAACAGGACTAATTGGTTTTGATGGGAGTCCAAATGTGGGCCTCTAGCATTTTCTAGTGAGGAGAGCCCAGGCATGTGGTAAATTTAAAAGGATATCATTGGCATATTAGATCACTGTTAATCACATAGAGCAGCTATAAAGACCTATAAGTATTAAAGCCAGTGTTATTATAATTCTTTTCTCCCTCTTGGGTTCTGAAACTCATTGCTTTTCCTTTGTATAGTACTGGGCTTTTTCCCTTTCAGATTTCATTGTCATATTTACCAATGCTAAGAAATTCCTCAATAGAACATTTTGTTTGAACATCTATCCCTTTAGGTAAAAAGAAAATGGCCGTTTCCTTCTACCCTACCCCACACTCCACTTGTAATAATTTCCTTTAAGAACAGAGCACAGGTAACCCTTTGTGCTAATGTGTGTGAGAAACATGGCCTGTTTTTCCCTTCATCTGTTTTTCACTGTCTCATGCAAGCACAGCATACTTCATATCTTGCCCTAGCCCTGTTCTCTTCTTCTGTAGCTGACAGTGCTTATATATCAAGTGCGCCAACAAGATGCAGCTCCATTTAACAAAAAAGTGCCTTAAAAATGTAACTCTTCTTTCTGCATTTTTATTGCACAGTCCATCTGCTCCTTCATCTTGGCTGCTCTTCACTTTCACAGTGACAAGGCTCACTCCTTCTTCTTGTCTCTTGAGGCAAGATCTAATTGGCAAGTGGGAAGTCTTCAAAATTTGCCTTTGCCAGCCAACAGTAGTTTCAGATTTCTATGTAAACAGTTGGCTAAAATAGACTTGAAGGGTAAAGAGAAACTGTGATGAAAATTAAAGCTTTTTTAAAAAGTTCTTAACCATAAAATGAACACACCTTCCTGCGGAGCATAAATGTTTTTGAATGAATGAACTATACTGTAGGTTTGTCAGTTATTAGGTAAATACGGTAATTCTGAGGAATATTTTTTGTGGCTCCAAATAGCACAATGTTTAGTTTGAATCACTATTTCAGGCATAACTCTTTTGTGTAAAATAGTCCTCTATTTCTGAAAAAATAAATTGTCTGTATCTGTGATGTGGTAGGGATTGATGTGTATAGCCAGGGAAAAGAATGGATCCCTAAGTGATCTCTATGTTGCCATTTGCATTGCTGCGAGTGTGCAGAAATGCCAGACTCATAGCCATGGGAATGATGCTGGCATAGAAAAACACTGGTGATTCAAGAAGTGCCTTTAAATGGTGTCCCTCTTCTCATTTAAAGCACATCTGTGAAACTGCAGGAAAATAACAACTAGGCTCTGCCCAGGAGTCTAGTACCTATATAGACCAAGATACTAATAATGTCATTATGGCATCTAGCTGCTTTCCATCGAACCTCTAATAAAGGTCATTAGTTGCCTGCTTTCTTGAGTGAGATGGCTTTGCAGCAAGTGCTTGGAGAAAAGTTATCAGTGCTGTATGTTAGAAACAGGCATTCTGCCAACAGCTTTATAATGAAGGTGAAATGTAATAAAGCGATGGATTGACAGTTTATGTGTTGAAAGTGAAGGAAATGGAGGTGTGGAGAAGCATTATGGGGAATCTTTCTAGTCATATCTTCAATTTAACCATCAGGGGAAATGCTTCAAAATCTTAGATTTATGAATTTCTAGTAAGCAGTTTCCCAGCATGTAAACAAATCTCAGTGGGCTGTTTTAGGAAGGTAGATTTGGGCAGTGAAGTAATCATTTTTATTCCTCTGATTTTCCAAATAGAAATGGACATATATGATAAAAATGTCAGCCACACTCGCCACGTCAGGGCCCTAACAGGATTACATGTCAGTTCTTAATGTCTCGCTCTGTTTTTCTTTGCCATGAATGGCTGCATTATTGCTCACAGGAACTTCACTGTAATATATGGTAAGAGACAAGTAGCTCTTTATGGCCAGTGATTATTCGGTTTGAATGAAACCTGTGATTTATGTCCATTTAACTGAAAAGCCTTGTAAATTCCCAGTGCTGCATTTTTCCTCAATAGAGAATGAGTCAAGCGAAAGTGACAACTAGGTTGGCGTGGAAATGTGCAGTGCATTGCCGTGTTATATTTAATACACCTGACATGAAAAACGTGCACACACCACACAGTCACCTTAAATAGGAGTGAAAGTGACATTAGCTTGTAATATGACTGCCATATTCAGTGGATTAGACACTAACATTGGCTTAAAAGGAGATTTGGAGCCAGAGTGGGATGGGCATGGGGCCATGGGTTGCGATAGGCAGCTATATCAACTGGTATTTCCTCATGATATTTTAAAAATTAGTTGTCTTTACAGTTGCTCCTACTGATACTTGTAAAATAATATGATTCTTCCCTTTCATTCATGTCTTTTAGACTGAAGAAGGAAAGAGCGAATATCGGGTGCAGTTATTGTTCCAGCTCTCTTTCAGGAGGTGCTGATATCATTCAGTTGGTTTTTTTTTTTTTTTTTTTTTGCAGGGGAGGGGGAGTTGTCTCAGTCAGTCAGACCCCACTCAAGGTTCTGCCTTCCCTGAACTTGGGCTTGTCTCCTTATCTCTCTCTAATTCACCCACTGTTTCTCTGAGAACCCCAGCCTCCCTCTCTCACTCCCATATTAAATCTAGTTTAGTCAATGGCACCTTGAAGATTTTTTAGTGTATTTATCTACTTTATTTCCAAGTTATATTCCAGTTTGCACAACCAAAAAGTAATTGTTTTAAATGAGATCTTATAACCATGGGGCTTGTGACCTTCATTTCATTTCCAGATTTTCTGTTTCATACCTAAACTGCTTCTTCTTACTTAAGGAACACAGGTGGAAAATTATTTTACTATTTTTTAGGTTTAGGGAAAGAAGTAGCAACACATCTGTATTAATTTCTCTTCTTTATTTATAATTTGGGTTATGTTTCTCAAACTCTAGCTGATTTGATTTTAAGATGAAGAAAACACAGAAAGTAAAGTTGGTATTTTCTTTAATCGTTTCTGTACCTTCAGATCACAATCCTGCTTTTTATTTTGAAATATTAGACATAAAATAAAATCTGTGGAAAATTAAAAGAGAAACAGAAAATATTAGAATTCACACTGGTTTCAAAGCAGCCAAGAATTCAAGGCCTGCTGAAAATATCTGATCTGCGCTTGTTTTACAATGCCACTCTGCTAAAACATTTCCCCTTTGAGCTAAGACTGTGGTGTGGTAGTAGAATGCATCAAGAGCGAGTCCATCAGAAAACAGAATGGCAGAAATTTCATAGGCCAAAGCTCATAAATAATTTGGGATTTAGTTTCATGTCATGCTCATTAGGGGAAAATAATCAGACAACTGAAGTTTCCGTAATACCTTTTTGTTTCATAGCAAGTCTGAATAATGTGCTGTTTACAAAGTAAAAATTATCTGATAACTTTTTTTTTTATCACTACTATGGGTATTCTGTGTCTTCTCTGATTGTGAAAGTACTATAGGGCTAGATATTAGTTGTGCCTAATTCATGTGTAGAGCACATTTGACATAGCCGTGGTCTGAAGCCACTCTTCAGCCCTGGATGAACAAAGGTTAGTCATGGTCCAGTGGGCTTGGTCCTTGAAATAAGGGAGCCCACAAGGCTTAGTTAGTGCCCTGTGTTTACACCTCATTCTCTCAGGTCAAGCTTTCATTGTGTTAGTGTTGTTCTTTAGAGAGGCTACTACTGTACAATTCAGCTACTGCAGATTTCTAATCTGCTTATTTATAATTCAAAAGCTCGCCTATATATTAATGAACCCTTAATGAGCTGTTGAAAATGCCTGAATTACAGTCAGATTATTAAACTTCAACAGCCCCATAATCATACCATTTGAGTGGGCTTTAGGTACTTTTCACATCTGCAGCTTAGTATTGTGAAGGGTATGCGTTTATTCGGAGAAAGCTTTGTAATAATTTTGACCCGTAATTTATTTATTGCCCTCCGAATGCAGTCGTCTATGCAGATGCTCTCTCCCATTATCTGTGGGGCAGGTGCACAGCATGTTGAAAGACAGCTAATTAGGATTTGCTGAAAGATATGCAAAAACTGTGGGCTTATAACAAAGCCAAGTTCATTGTTAAACAATGTTTTACTGTGTTTGTATGATTTGTCTAAATCTTAGGGATACTGAAATGAATGTTGTGGTTATAAGTAGATTGCAAATAGCGTTGTTGTTTTTTAACTTTATAATGCTATGATAACCCATCTTGGATGTAAAACTTTATAATAAATCTCTATAAATGTCCTAGTATACATTTTAGATTAAAAACAAGAATGACCAATTTTTAAATTACTGTTTTTCCAAGTTTCAATTTGAAGATATCAAGATCTTTTGATAACTACGTAGTTCAATTCATTCTGGGCCTTGCAAATTTAGGTTCATTAAAATGTTTATAGGTGCCTAGAGGAGGAGGTATTATGCTTGGAAGCCATGTATGATTTGGGCAGCTTAGTTAAGTAATAGTGAGTGAATACATAGATTGGATAAGGAATAAAATTGTAACTTGCAGAAAGTAAGAAAATAAATAGAAATATTTAAAGTAAAAATAATTTTGGAAACTCGATATTGCAGTTTAAAGATCCATAATCATGACTTTGCTTAATAGAGAAAAAAAATTTTGATTCATTTTTTAAACTATAGCCAGTCCTCAAGTAATGTTGTGATGAGATGCAGCAGGAACTTAACTCTTGTTTATATCAATTATCCTACAGTAAAATTGGTTTTATTATATGTCATTTCAGTTATAGTCACAGAATCTATTGACAACGTTAAGTGAGGATTTACTGTATAGTTATGGCAATGACCAGTATTGATAAACGGCCTGCTAGGTATTGCCTGATTGCAAAGTGCTCTAGTACTTTGCATCCACAGGAGTGTGAACTTTTTGTCAGGAAATGATTTTCTGATTAGATTCGATGCACATAATTTATAAAGTAAATGCAGAAGGATTGCATTAAAATATTTTTTTCCTATATTTGAGGCAAACACTAAAGTATTGATTACTTATGATTTTAGAAGTAAGAGAGATTACTTACCACAAGGGGAAAATGTTATGCCAGCTGAAAATACATATAATTATTTTTTGTTATGTCTATTATTATTCAATTTAAGAGTTGCTTCCTATTGATATGGTGACGTTGGTTTATATATGTATTAGACATATATAAAAGTGCCATAGATGGCTAATTAGTTTGTATCTTTTGCATTTCTTCCTGGCGAATTTCCTTGTCTCCCTTATAGTCTGCTTTCTTATGTATTAGTCATTGAGCGTCTTCTCTTGTGGGGGGAAGTGTGATAATTTCGACTATGGATGTTGATCTATTAAAGAACTTCACCAAATTTCCACAGAGAAGAGGTCAATATATATAAGTGTAAGGAGAAAACTAGAAACCTAGAGGAAACTTGAAGGTGGATAAAAAAACACATTTCTGGGAGAAGCACCAGTATCTGTGTAAATATAAAAAAGAAACACACACACAAAAATGTAAGCAAAAATTTAATTTAAAAAAGAGAAATTTAATGAACTCCCAGACGAATAATATAAAATGGAACAAAGCCCAAAGTGCTAGATAAGAGGTTGCTCAGTAAGTCCTCACTACGTGTCAAATGCACAAAAAACTTGGTCTGTGGAACTACGAACGTGTCTAGGCCATGAGATTTTAACATCTAAAATGAATTAGATTTTAACATCAGTAAAATGAATGAAAAGGAAAGAAAATCAAAGGTGTTAAAAATATCAATATGTCACCAATATTTGGCAGTTTCTTTTAGATCTAGAAGAGGTAGCAAATATGTTTGTCTGTCTTTAATTATCAATGAATGTGCTGATGCTGATCGTATCTTATTTGAGAGAGTTATCTAACTTTTTGGTTCCCTAAATAAATTACAGTGTTAGTATATTATAGTTTTCAAGCCTTATTTATTTACCTTCAAACAGGCAACAGATATAATTTTAAATTATTGTGAGTTAGTTTTATTACCCAGTTGAAATTATTCTGAAGTATATTTTTAAATGAAGATGACAGCTTTAAAGTGTTTTGAGGGAGGAAATTAAAGTTGTGCATTTAAATTAAGAGAACCAAGAGCTCTCTCCTACAGTGGGTATAATTCAGGACATCTAGGAATGAAATTGTTCTTTAAAAGAATTGATGGTCGTTTTAGGTTAGCATATAAAATTGCGGAGCTGGTGCTCAGTTGAGTACTTGGCAGCTTATAGATGTTACTGTCATGTAAGTTACACCAGACACGCAGTGTGCATCACTGTGGATAAACAACAACAGGCACAGACGCAAAAGGCAAAATCCAAATGCAGGCGTACAAGATGCCAACCAACTTCCTTCCTCTTTCCCCAAGATGCCTTGTAACTGGTGTGAGGAACCTGCTTTTAAATAGATTTACAGAGGTTAATTGGGCTGGGATATTTTAGATTGTTACACATTAATGAAAATGCTGATTTTGAGCTGTCATGGCTCCAGTGCTTTTTATACTATGATAATTATTTTAAAACTTTGTCTTCTGTGTTGTTGAAAACATCTTGGCAGAAAGCCTATGTGACCTGATTAAACCTATGAATTGTCAGCTGTGATCTATAGTACTCAGATGAGGTTGCTGACTGGGCATCACTTAGGAAGTTCTTTATTTAAAAGCAAAATTAGATCGAGACTGCTGTACCCAGCACCGTATTGCCATGTTGATGGTACATTTTTAATACTGTATTTAGCGTCCTGGTTTTATAGTTTGCTGACAATAGCTTAACAAAGGCATTTAATAATATACATTTTTAAAGCATAGCTAAGTACCTCATAATGTATGTATTTCTCTTCTCCCCCCTGAAATTACATGATGGAAAAGCCCATCTAATCCTGCTAATTTAAAAATTTTTTAATGTAGCTTGTGAATTAATTATTCTATTGGGATTTTAAATTCTGTTCTAACTGTACAGAGAAACAGAATAACCTTTCTTTCGATGGGTTTGTTTTATATCCTTGGATTTTTTTTTCTGTTTCAAAATACTGGATTTTTTAGCCCCTTTCCATTTTATGCTTAAATTACCTAAATCTGGAAAGACTGGGTCAGTCCTTTTCCCAAGGATCTTAATCTGGGATAAATTGAGAAGGGGTGTTATTGGAAATTCTAAGATGCATGTAAATATTATCTTGAAAAGAATTTTCATACTTATGTTTATTGATAAAATGTGAACAATGAAATTCTCAGCATGAATTGTAGTACACTGATGTTGTTTGATCATTTTCTCAAATAAACAAAATACTCACACTGTTTGTCCTGTTTCTCGCTTCTTCTCTCTTTCTGTCTCTCTCTTTCCTTGAAGGTCTCAGCATCAGAGGAGCCCAGGAGGAGGACCCTCCCGATCCCCAGCTAATGAGACTGGACAATATGCTTTTGGCAGAAGGGGTTTCAGGTCCTGAGAAAGGTGGGGGATCGGCGGCAGCAGCTGCAGCCGCGGCAGCCTCTGGAGGTTCTTCAGATAACTCTATTGAACACTCAGATTACAGAGCCAAATTGACCCAGATCAGACAAATCTATCACACAGAACTGGAGAAATATGAACAGGTCAGCAGCCGCCACTCTCATAGTCCTGCACAAACCCTCTATTGCTCTTCTATTAGACTGCGCTAACCAATTCTGAGGGCTGTGAGGGGTAGGTGTTAACACAAAGAGCAAAATAAATAAGGTCAATGCAAAAATACAAGTGAATTGTTGGATTCATGAAATGAAGTCTCTTTGAGATTTCGGAGGTGAACCTAAACCTGTTTTATCTCATCTACTTGTTTTAGTTGTATTCGTTCCTCACATTCACATGCCCTTGCTACCACATCTGCAGCCACCCTTCCCCTCTAACCTTACTGCCTGGTGCTCTTCAAGACTTTGTATCATTAACATTTATGCACTGACCTTGTTCATAAGCTATAAAAACTTTTAAAGGGAAGAGCTGCATAGTGAGATCTTCCTCCCATGCTGTGAGCTCCAGAATCCTCCTAGGAATTCTTAAGGATTGTGCCAGAGAATATAGGAGAGGGAGCCAGCTTTACAAAGAAAGCGGGTTCTGGCCTGTCTCTGAGGAAGAGCCCTCCTCCGAGGATAATTATAGATAACCTGGGGCAGGGAATACTGGTCATTGGGTACTAAATTCCTGAGTAGAGAGTATGGATTTAAAATGCTATTCTCAACCATTATATTAACCATATTTCATTGAATCTAAGACATCTTTGATTTTAAGCTGTATCATTGTTTTATGTATACCAAGAAAAAATTAACACTGCCCAACTAGACTGTATAACATGTCCTGATCATAAAATGCTTCCAAACTTTAAACTTCAGAGATATTAAAATGTGGAGAAAAATAAGTAAGTCTTAGATTCAGTGAAACAAAGTAACAAATTTATGGTTCATTTAAAGTATTTTTTAGTTGTTAGTTTAAGCCCAAAAATCTGCTTAGTTTGAGGAATTCTCACTGGAAGGTAATTTAAAAAAACATTATTATGGAAATGTTTAAATATACTCCCAAATAAAGAGAACATTATTAAGTTGAATCCTATGAAATTACCAAATTTTTAGGTCAAAAACAGTTGTGAGTTGGCAGTTTTATAGAGTTCATCCTAAAACAAGGAATTCTCTAGCTAGCTATCGGCCAGATAGAGAATTATCAACATTTTGTCAGTCTTATTTTGTGAACCCCCCCCCTTTTTTTTCTTGGTGGAGTATTTCAAAGCAGTCATAAGCATCATACCATTTCATCCTTAAATATTTCACCGTGTAGTCAAGTACTTCGTAAAGTCCACACACCTAAGTGTGATTTGGGAGTCCTGGTCAGTTTTAATACTGATTTTTTTTCTAAGTTCCCTTTATAGTTTCAGTTGTATATGTTATTTTTTTCATTGCCTTCTCTAATATCCTGGCTATGGTGGTATTAAGCAAATGCTGGATTCTGTCCCAAAGGTGAGTGTTTTTTAAGGGAGGGTAGAAAGATTTATGTAGCTTTATGTTAAAATACAATATAAATTAATCTTATATGATACTGTTATGTTTTTTTTTTCTGAATAGGATTTACTGGGATCTCAAAGTGCATCTCTAGTCTCATAGGAATAATTTTTGGTGGAAAATGTACAAATAAGAATTTTTAGAAAAATTATCTTCTGTATATACATGAAAAAAATGGAGCTTTCTGATTTGACATATGAATAATTGAGAGTAAACAAAATAAGTCATGGTTGAAAAGGTTGCCCTGAGCATAAACAGTGGAAAATGGCTCTAATTTGTAGTATAATCCTAATTGTATAACTTTATGTTAAATACATTTCTATGTACTTATTAAATAAATACCACCAGTCACCTTGCATAGAAAGATATATAGGATTTGGCCAAATGGCTCTACTTTTTGGGCTGAGGAATTAAGATGGTTCCTTACTAACTCCTGCTATATCTCTTCATCTTGGCCTCCTTATTTTCTCCCTATAGCCCTGCTGGAAGTTGGGTAAAGCTGACATCAGTCAATGTCACATGGGTTTGGGGTTTTTATTGTTGTTGTTTTGTTTTTGTGTGTGTGTGTGCTTTAAAAAATACACACATACACACAAGTTCTTCATACATTAATCTATAGTATGTGTTTTTGTATTTTTGGATTAAATATCAAATTGGGAAAAGTGTTTTAAAATATAATCATGAATCTTATTTTTAGATACATTCAGTAGCCTAATAAAAACTACTTGAATGTATATTTCCTTTCTAATGTTTAACATTTTCACAAGGAAAAATATAGCTAAATCAAATCAATGCAGAATTGTGGACAAATAAATAGATGGAGCATGATGACTAAATGGCTGATTCTACAGAATTTTAGTTTATAGATTTTCACTTGTAGGTTCTGAATTATTTTAGAAATAATATAATGGCATTTAATTCCCTTGAGTCATCTTTGGGCTGGTTTTTATAGCTCTCCTGTGAGTTTTGATATAAGATAGTCAGCTTTTCTTTTCATATCTTTAGGATACCAGGCCTTTATCTGGGATAGACCTTTTAGGGATATGTTTGGAGTTACTAGAAGGGCTAAGCGGAACTAAATGAGATGAAGGGGTGGCATTTCTAAGATAAATGGTATTATAATTTCCATTTTACAGATGAGAAAATGAGACTCAGGTTAAGTTATTTATCCAATGTCACACTTCTTGTTAGTGTCAGAATCAGGCACTGAAATCAGTTTTTGACAGTATGCCTTCCTTTTCCATTGAATTATGCTACTATTTATGTCGAATTGGAAAATAATTCGGGTGCATTCTGATTTTCTCTGATTTGCCCCTGTTAGATTACGTTTGGAATGGGATCAGAGTAGAGATGGAAAAAACAATTATATTTTTCCTCCTCTTCAAAGTGAACATGGGTACTGTGAGTGACAGAAAGCTTATTTGTAAATAGGAAGAACATATATGTTAAGGCAGAGGCTTCATCAGAAAATGGTGTTGAATCTTTCACTAAAAGAAATAAACTGCATTGGAATCTTAGAGCAATTCACTCTACTATGTTTTGCAATGAAGCTGTAATGAAAATGTATCTGAAGCCTGTTTAGATTTAGATTGCCATAAAATTAACAAACACCACCACTGCTGTAAATTAAAGTACCTTGTAAACACAGCCACATTTACAAAGCTAAGCAGACTAGAGCTACACTTTGAGCAAAATTAAATCCAAGCTGCAAGGCTCAGTTTTATGTGTGTGTTTTAGGAGTGATACTGTCCTTTAAATGTTGTCCTTTTCCTTTCTCCATAAAATGTCCTTTGATCATATGCGCCATTATATAGGCTCAGATGTAAATGATTTTTGATGATAACCATCTAAATTCACTTAAAAACCCTTTGAAATATTAGACAGAGAATATATATTAGTGTAAGGTTCTTGAATATTATGTCCACCCAATGGGAAACAAAACTGTTTTATTTTTCTCTTATTGATCCTGACACCCTAAAGGAATGTGATAATTTTTTAAGCCTTATAACTGTCTGGTAATACTTCATTTGGGTGCATTTTGTCCCTATTTAGCTGGGACAAAATCCTGGTTGCTTCTTTGTCTTCTTTTTGATTAGCAACAAGTTTTGACAAATGCTTTTACTACCCGTTTTGAATATGCTGTTATGATTAAAGGCTTAACTATTAGAATAGGTAAATTCCTAATGATCTTGAGCCAAGCTTCCTGGGAAACCTGTTTTTAAAAATTGAAGGCCTTCTTGGTTCCTTCACCTCTCTTCCAAAAGGAAATGGACACATTGGTTTTTGCAAATGAAATTTAACTTGTTCTCAGTTAAAAAGGAAGGATATATCATGCCCTATGCAGCTCTCCCACTTTGCTTGTACCAGAGGAAATGCTTGTACACAGGCAATTCACTTCATAATTTATAGCTGCTATAATAGAGATGACATATTGAAAGCTATCTACTATAATTATATTGAAATACATTTTTGCTGAAGGCGAAAGTGTTATAAGGGTCCCAACCCTCCGTAAGCATCTGGGAACCTGCTTTTTGAATTCACAGATGTCACTTGAATTCACCTCAAATCAGGTAAAGCTTTGGAGCCAAGCATGAAATATACTCAAGACTAGTCAGGTATCATTCAGCTGCTAGAGGACTTTTCAGATTGCTGAGGATTGTTGGGAGAATGGAGAATGAGTGTGGAACCTACACTATGTAAAGTAATGGCCTTGAGCTTTTTGAGGATCTCAATATTATGTGCTTATAGTTGGCAAAGTCTCCTTTGCTTGTAAAGGAATTTCATTTTTATTTTTATTCAGTTAAAAAAATTATGATGTTATTACATTAGAGATTGTGTAGTCTGCAAACTCCTAATCCCATTTTGCTATTTCTTTTAATAGTTAAGCAGGAAAGACAAAAAGGCACTAGCTGATATAACTTTGTATTTCATTTTCCCAAACAAGGCTTTGTCGTCATTGCTCCAAGGGAAGGGTTTTACTTCTTGCCAGCTTTCACACCAGGTCTCTTCTTTGGCTGGAGGGAGCGTTTGAGTGTTCTCTTTTTTTTTTTCTAAGTTTCTAGTTTACAGGCTCTGTGTACCAAATGTATCTTTGACTACAAACTTGATTAATAAAATGAATTATTTTGTATTTGAATACTCTTTTTCCAACTTCTTTGGAAGCATTGTTTGTATTACTCAGGCAATGGGAAGGCAGAATTAGTTAATAAGAGTACAGACTTGCTTGCAGACTAACACACAAAAAATATGAATTTCATTAAATTGCCATTTTCATTGTCAATAATAACTGCCATTTATTAAGTATTAATCATGTTTCAGACTCCACGCAAAGAACTTAACATGTATTATATAATGTAATTCTTACAAAGCCCTCATGAGCTAGGTTTCTAAATCATGTAATTAGGTAAGAAGTATTGAAGTACAATACGCATTTTATCTTTGCGGCAGTTCCTTAGGCATAATGGTCTCATTCTAGCTGGCTTAGAAGGAATTTTTAAATGTTAACTATTATCCTAAAACAAGAAGAATTTGTTGATTTAATAATAAACATTCCATAAATACAAAATCTATAATTTTGGACTAGAGTTACTTGTAAGGATATAAAGATATCTAGAAAATGGATGCATGTATCAATTTTTAATAGAGATTTGTTTTTTATTTGAAAAATGGATCGTAGAATAGGGGGGTTTATGATCTGTTGTCTACAATCAGCTTCTCTAGATTGTTACAAAAGACCAATTCAGTTTTTAGATCTGATCACTGAACCATTTAAAAACTTCCTCCAAAATCAGTGCTTGCTCACCATCTGATTTTACATTTTTACATTCAATGACCTGAACTTACAGACAGGAAAGGGATTGACTCTTAAATCCACAACTGGTAAATGCACCACCACAAAACAAACAAAACCCTGAAAACTTTAATTTTGAGTGCAAACCAGATAGGTATGGATATCGAGGAGACAGTTTTTACTAGCCAAGAACTATCATTAAAAACATTCTTCACAATCCAAATATTTCAAATCCGCAATTATTACCTTGTTTGGATTTTTAAGGAGAGAGGAACGAGTGGCAAGGAGAAAGGTCTATATTGCAAAGAAAAGCCCTCTTCTTTTGAGGTAAATATGCAAGTAAGAAAGAATGTAGCCTTTCTGGCAGCCATTTTGCCACCATGAGGGAGAACATGCCTGGCATTAAGACTGGTGCTGAGGGTGATGGAGATCCAACAGAGAATTTGGGTCCTAGGCACATTGTTTGAGCCTATATCCAGTCCCCACCTAAAGTAGCTCCATTTCTGAACTGTTGAGTTATGTGAGCTGATAAATGACCTTTATCTTTTAAGACCCCCCAAAAGTATTGATTGAAACTATTTTTATCAGATGAAGCCTTCCATGTTTTATGTTCACATAACTATGTTATTGTTTGTGTTTTAAACACAGACCAAAATAATACATCCTAGGTAGTTTTCCGCAGCTAGATTAAAAGAAAAAAAGTTTTCTGCTGTTACTCTAAATCAGAAAATTCAAGGAATCAAGCTTTCATTTCCTTATTCAAATTAGCCAAGGTGTTTTTACATTTGTATTGTGGACATTGACCAGAAAGTTATTAACTGATAATTTTACTTGGAAAAATGATAAGGCAATGAAAAATCTCTCAATTTTAAACATAGTCTCGGAAGTATGATAGAGAATAGAATAAATGTTTGAAGTGAGCATCTCACATTATAAACAGCATTGATGCTAGTATGTGATTGGGTGGCCCTTCAAAACAACTCTGCAATCATTTGATATCGTTTTTACTGCATTTATGTTTTTAAAAAATGTATGCCTTATAAGAAATAGGAGATGAGGCAGTACTGTGCTCTGTTCTGATCTGGTACAGATGATGCTGTAAATGAGGCTGTAATTTACTTTCAGTGGTATAAAGGGGAAAAAAAATCACTTTGCCTAAAGTGTATGCATCTTTCTTAAGGGTGTACCCAGATTTTAATTATCTAAATGTAAATACTTAACGAATTTTACTTAGAGTAATGAGCTAAAGTGCACACTACATAAATGAGATGTTCTAATTAATCATGTATGAACTACTGGTTTAAAGAAGAGCTACGTGAATTCTGTGAATATTGGGCTATCGCCAAATTGCTGATCAGCATTTGCATTCATAGATGACTTCACTTAATGAGTTGTGAGATATTCAGCAAATGTTTTAGAAAATATGAGTTTTTAGATGCAGAAACTTTTTGCTTTTAACCTGTTTTGGCTTTTTTTTTTTTTCCTTCTTTTTTTCCTTCACATGAGCCTTTGGCTGCTTCTTAGAAACTATAGGCAAACATTCATTCTGGAGAGATGAAAATACAGCCAGAGAAATACTGAGAGAGCTTACATTTCAGGTATCATTCACACAAAAGGATTGAATTATTTATCAAGACATATGCCATGTCATAGATATATTTTACCATGATGCTTGAGCTAGTTTTGTAGGAATTAGGAATTTTATATGTGCAAATTAGAAATGCATTCATACTCTAGTACAGTAGTTAGTTCTCAAAGTTTTTGATCTTAGGACTTAGACTCTTAAAAATTATTGGAGACCCCTTAAGAGCTTTCATTTGGTAGGTTATAGCTATCAGTATTTATTATGCTAGAAATTAAAACAAAATCAAAATAATTTATTAATTTAGAAAACCGTTGTTAACTAACATTATTAAAACTCGTATTTTCCCCCAAAACTCAAAATTCAGTGAGAAGAATGGCATTGTTTTTACAATTTTGCCAAATTCTTTAATGTTGGGCTTAATAGAAGTCACCTGGATTCTCACGTGTACTTCTGCAGTTAGTCTGTTGTCTTGTGGTTAAAGTATATGAAAAACACCTGGACTCACACAAATATGTCATTAGAAAAGGGAAGAGCATGTTAATAGCCTTTTCATATAATTGTGGATATTGTTCTGTGATATTATACTAAAACTTGACAAGTTGTAGTGTAAAGGTGAGTTACAATGTGGGGTCTGAAACCATATTATACTCTTTCTTTAAAATCCATTGGTCTAGTTTGGATCTTCTATCTGTACATTGTTTTGTAACCTCATACATTGATTAATTGTAAAATATTGGTTCACTGAGTTATGTATGTCTTCCAGTGTTGATACATTTAATTATGTAACATCAAAATGACATATTTATTAATATCAACACCAAACTAATCAGGCAGTCTACTGGGAAACTGTTGAGCTCACAGTGGTGGATGCAAGTTTTCCAAAATTATAATTTTCACTTGAAAATTCAAATATCATCATTGGGACACCTACTATCAGCTGGTGTCCTTAATGTGACAGGTTCACTGGACTCATGTCTGAGAAAACATTTGCCAAATATCCGAGTCTGAATAATCATAATTTATTTCACTTTCAAATAAAAATAGTGTTTAAAGAAAAAAAGCAGCTTTACTCATAACTTAATCACAGAAGTGCTTTTTCTCAAGACAACCATCCATTGATATGCAGACCAGTCCTTTTTGTACTTTTTGCTTCCCGTTTGTCACACAGAATATTAAAAACTTAGTCAAGTGTTTGAAATGTAGTAAAATGAATAATTTCTCTTGTTTCATTCAGGGCATTTCTAAGAGAAGCTGTGTGTGTGTGTGTGTGTGTTTGTGTGTGTGTGTGAGAGTGAATGAGTGAGTGGTGGTGAAGAATAAGAAAGGAAACATCAAAGATTGCATACTATACTGTTTCCCGAAGAGTTTTACTTAGTACATTGGTCTACAAGATGCTATAGAGCTGTGCTGTCTAATACAGTTGCCACTAATCACATGTAACTATTGAGCCTTGAAATCTGGCTAGTCTGAATTGAGATTATTCTGTACATGTAAAATACTTACTGGATTTCAAAGTATATGAAAATAAGAATGTAATATACCTCATTAACAGTTTTTAAAATTTTATATGTCGAAATGTTTAATATTTTCCATATTGGATTAAATAAAATATATTGTTAAAATTCATTTCACTTGATTCTTTTTATTTTTATTTTTTTTAGTGTGGCTACTAGAAAATTTTAAATTTTTCATGTGTGGCTTTCAATATATTTCTTTTGGACAGCACTACTCTAGAGAAAAGAGATTTGTATTATTGGACCATGTATTAACATTTCTTGGAACTGGCTATGGAAGTATAGAACTTGCTGATCCGGTTTGGGGAAATAATTTCAGTTTAATTTTCTTCATTTTACTGCTGAGAAAATGGAAGACTGGAGTTTGTCTCATTGTATATCATTGTATAATTTTGAAATTATATGAACATCTCTTTAGGGAAAGTACAAGAAAAAATACACAGTTCTTGGCAGGCTGACTACTTTTTTTTAGTTTGGCATATGAGTTTAAAATGACAATAGAACAGGGAAAATCTTAAATTTTATTTTGGCTTCCTTAAAGATGGAAAGAACTTCTGGATTTAGAACTGCAAAGTTTCTTAATTTTTTTGTTTGTCAGAACAAAAGACAGTAATCCTTAGTCTTTTTTAGTTATACACTGGCTAAAAATCTACAAAGAAAACAAATTTCCACAGATTGTCCCTTCAGGAAATACACATGTACATATGACTTGTATAAGATTTCGTGGAGTCATAGGCATTTTAAACTTATCCATGGACTTCAGGTTAAGACTTCATTATTTATAGTTTAAGGATAATGTATTTAATTAAGGCTATTAATCAACATTACTCTTAAATTGTAATATAAAAACCCACCAATCAATAGGTATTTATTGGATGCTTACTATGTATATTACACAATTTCACACTCTGAAGAATTCCACAAGTATAATATAGTATTGCTACTCACAAGGAATTTTAAATTTCTTAAGAATTAAAACATAAAAAAACTTTAACTGGTAAGCAAGACTCATTTTACCTCACCTCAAATATTTATAGAAAAGTTCCATTTATAGAAACGCTCCATAAAATCTTAGAATAATCAAAACACCCAGTATACTTGAAAGGTTAGTTCTCTAATGAGCAGTTAGAAAAACCATCATTTGCTAGATGTGAGCAATATTCAGGATATCTGTAGGGAAGTGGACATTATTATAGCTTCAGAATGTGTCTTGCGGTGATCAATGATTGTTCTGTCTGCTTGCCCTACCAGGGGCATCCGTGCAGTAAGATGCAGAATCTCCTGTCTTGCCTTTTTAACGAAAATGCCAGAAGATATTCTTTCAATTCAAGGGTATAGACTGATGCTTTACCAAGGCAGTACTGGATTTCAGTGTAGGCCCAGTTACATGGTTTTATAGTTATAAATGAATGTAAGCGAACTCAAAGCAATGAGCTAAAGATTGTTAACTAAAAAGTTTGAGATGTGAATCTGATAAGAGTTTTCCCATCCCTGAAGAGTCAAGCTGCTCTGCCCACCTTCCAGGGATGGTTCATGTCCACTGATAGGGCTCAGACCACAGCTAAATTATACTAGGATGTTGGCTTGCTTGGCATCCAAGGCCCTGTGCATGCTAATACAACCTGTGTCCCCTGTTCTCCTCTACATAGTCTCTCAATTCCTCTGACTTGCTACATACCATTATTTCTAAGGTTTTTATTGCTCCTAGAATTCCTCCTGATTCCCATCTTTATCTACCTCTCAAAAATCCTACGTATTCTTTAAAGCCCAAATGTCACTTCCACCATGCAGCCAGACATCATCTCTGCCTTCGGATGAGAACATTCCCTCCTTGGAACTTAGGAAGCTCTTTTCCTATCTTCCTTTGACACTTTGTACAGACTGCCTTTTTTGAGAATTAGTTTTTATATATTTTATCGCACTAAAGGCCAGGTCCACATCTTGCTCACTTCTCTGTCTCTTAATAGCACTTGGAAGAATTCGAACTTCATAGTCCTTCAGTAAACATTTGTAGAATAAATATAAAACCCCAGAGAAATTACTAGGTACTTAGTGTAAACATTGAACATATATTTGTATTTATATATAGGCATTGGTAGAGAGCATCCTCCAATGGGAAAACCTCATTTTGAAATGAGGGACAAGGGTGGGTGGGAAGGGCAGTTGAGTGCTATGTCTCCTTTGCATGTCTGGCCACTCATAGTTTCAGAATTCTTGCTGCCCCATCTAACTATCACTGCCATTTCATAAGTGTCTTAGTTTTCATTTTACCCTTCCTACTGTATAATGCCATTGGCAATCGCAAATGAGGTGGAAATTCAGATGAGTTAATGTCTGGGTGTGATAATATAAAATACCAGAATCCTAAGGAGTGATTTTTTTTACCCCCTTTACAGGCATGTAATGAATTCACTACACATGTGATGAACCTTCTCCGAGAGCAGAGTAGAACACGTCCCATTTCCCCAAAAGAGATTGAAAGAATGGTGGGCATCATCCATCGAAAATTTAGTTCCATTCAGATGCAGCTCAAACAAAGCACTTGTGAAGCTGTTATGATTTTAAGATCAAGGTTCCTTGATGCCAGGTATGTGAGGCCACAAATCTGTTGCACAGCTTTTTTTTTTTCCTCCTTTTCGTGCCTTGTATATTATTTTCTGTGAAAATGACCAATTGGTCTTAAATTCTTCATTAATTTGGGTATAAGCTCCTCTCTACGATTGACAGGTAACTCACCTCATGATGCCCGTGCTGTCAAGCCTCTTCTTGCCTGAGAATGGTAGTGCTATGGACTACCAATTTGGTGACTCAGGAAATGGATAGGATTAGTGTGGCTACTAATGATTTAGGAATATGTAGCCTTTCAGATCTGATGCTAAATAGTATTTTTGATAACTTTTAGTCCGTAACTCTATTTTAACAAAGCTTTGTTTTCTAAGAATTTCTCAATGTTATGTGTATAGTATAAGAAAATACTTGGAGATACTGATTACTCCTAAAAAGGAAGTGGTATTTTATTTAATAGCAGTCACCACAAAACCCCAAACTCCATTTTTTCCAAATCAGGTAAGAAAGCGTATCAGTTTCTCCTGTAAGGATGAAAATTTCCTTTTGATCTGAAGCTTTCTCCAAGTTTCACGGGAGAAACTTGAAAGTTTCATAGGTAATGAATTGTATATGGCGTGTTTGACCTACTGGGTAACAAAATAGAAGAACTGTCAAGTTGCTGCTCTGTGCAGCCTCCACAGGGACGCCTCTTGGGCATTGCTAAAGCTTATGATCAATCTTCAGCTTGGGAAGGAGTTTGTATTTGTTTGGCTTTCTCTCCCTTGGAATCTGACAGAGGCGCTAATTATCATCCAAATTTTACAGTATTAAAGAAAAGAACTAAGTCAGCCTCTCAACTGGAAAACAAGGTGTGTGGACCATCTCCACGCCAGAGCTCTTCCTTAGAGCCAGATAAGGAAACATATGCCACTAATTATACTACGATTCTCCTAGTTGAGCAAAGCCCAGTTGTATCACCTTTGGTTCCTTCTTCTGTAATAAATCAGTTGCTAGAACTCACCAGTACTTTTTTTTTTTTTAACATTTCCTATATTACCCCTTCTTTCCATCCTTCCTTGTACTGCTCAGTTCATGTTCATTCTTTGTACTTGGACTAGCACAGTACCTTTCTAATAGTCTCGCTGTCTCCAGGCTTATTCCCACCCCCCCCCCTTCCACATTCCTTTTCTGTTTCTATAGCATCGCTATGATGCCCTAACTGCTTTGCTTAAAAACTGCAGTAGCTTTTCAATGCTGGATAACTCATGCACACTACCTAACCTGGCATTTAAAGCCTTATATGACATATTCCTGCTTGCATTACTTTTTTGTTGTTGTTAAAATTTTCTAAAGTTTTATTTCTTCTTATTAAAAAATATAACAAGCTCACTATGGAAAATTTGGAAAATATATAGAATAGAAGGATGGAGGATAAAAGACAAGCACATTTTTATTACCTAAAGAAAAAAAAAACACCATAAATGTTTCAGTTTATTTCCATTGGGTTTTGGGGGGCTTTTTTTTAAAAAAAAATAAATGTTTTTGTGATAGTACAATATAATTTGGTTTTCTTTTGTACAAAATTTAGTATGACTATATAAACATTTTTTATAGAGTATAAACTCTAATTTTAAATAATGTTTCAATGATTGAAGTCTACCAAATGTCTATATAGTAATTTACTTAGCCATTCCTCTGTTTTTGAGCATTTAAGTTGTACCTTTTAATTTCCGTTATAGCTTGCTTCGTCCCTCCTTCTCCAAATATTTATTTGTGCTGAGGATATAAAGATAAACAAGATAGGCTGACATTCTTGTCCCAATTGAGCTTACATTCTACTTGGTGAAACATAATAAACAAGTAAACAAATATTTAACACTGTAATGAAATATAATAAGATAAGAGCTATGAAGAAAAATAAAGCAAGGTAAGGAGAGAGAAAATGATGGAGAAAGGATACTATTTTAGACAGAATTTTATTGAAACTAGTGTTTCAATGAAAATCTTTATGCTTTGAAGCTTTTGATTTTAAGATTATATCATGAGGACTAATTCTGGAAAATGAAATTATTAGATCAAAATTTGAGCATTTTTAGTGCTGTTACTATATTCTACATTACTATATTCTTTCCTGTGTTTAACCTAAAATGAAATAACTCTTGGTCTTATCTGTTTCTTCTGGCTAGAAGTCTGTCTTTTTCTCTGCCTAACCACCAGTTCTAACATCACACACACCCCTCACCTTTCATCCCCCACCACACACCTCCTGGCCTTCCACACAAACCCTGTTCTCCTAACCCTTTTCCCAAGTTGGTCACCAGTCATGAGTTGTCATCTGTGAGGGTGTCTAGTACAGAGCCTGGACCATAGCCAGTACTCACATCTATTATCTAGTGAAACCCTGCTCATCCTTTCAGGCCCAGCCTGAAAGTTACCTCTTTAGGAAGCCTGCTTTAATCACTCCACTGACTGGTCCTCGCCTTCTCTTCAACACTAAGTTTATACAATTCTCTGGACCAAACTTTATGCAGACTGCCTTTCTTGTAGCTTTTCACAAACATTTGTTCTCTACCTTTGTACATTAAGAGTCATTGAAAGCAACAGCCAAACCACACATTTATATCCCCTTAAAGCAAGAATCTTACATGTAATAGGCTGTGAAAAGTTATTTATTGATTAGACACATGAATGAATATTTTCACTTAATACTTTTCACAGCTCAAATCGAAGTCAAAAAAAATAACATTTTTAAATGGTCAATTTTGAGCATTTTTAACTTAGAAATATATAAATCAAAGATATTTAAAAATACTTCCAACAGAAAGAATCCTTCCTAACACAATTACAATCCTTATTTCTGCTGGTACTTTCCCATTCTTGTCAACATGCGTCCTCATTTTTTTTTAAATATATAACTGCATTTATAATGTATACACCTAAATGATTTATTTTTCTTCCAAGAAGAGTAAGTATGTTAACAAACCAAAGTGAGCAGAGCAAGAGAGAAGGTGGCAGGGCTTGGAGCACAGTCCCTTTCCCCACAGAGACTGCTGTTAGTGACGCGGCCCTGGGACTGATGCACCACTGCACACTGGCCTGAGGCGCGGCCACGAGAAGTGCGGTGACACCTGAGGGAGAATGACATTTAGGGGAAATGTTTAATGGGTTTTTCTATAGAATGTTTTTCTAAAACAATAAAGTATAAGGCTGAGCTGTCTCTTACGCCTTCAAGTGAATGCAAATACTGAGCTTTGGTTCTTTCTATTTTTGTAGTGCCCCTTAGCAAGACCTCTGCACTGAGAAAGCAAGGTTCTTCTGCTCTAGGCGAACCTGTTCATTCAGATTCATGATTCCCTTGCTCGCTCTGGCTTTCTGTAAGGCCATACTCAAATTTTCTTGGTAATTGAACAAGCTAAAGCACGCACGGCTACAAACCAACTAAGAACAAACTTGCATAGGTCCCTCTTCTCTTTTAGTAGAAGTGCTACAGTTTAGACACAGCCAGAATGTCTGGGGTAAGGTGTTCTGTTCTGCCCATAAATTTATTCTCTGAGGTTTTTCTATACGTTCGCTAAAACCACTCCTAGGCAAATTGATAAGTGAGCCAAAATTATCTTTGTCTTCCAAGATTCTGCTCATTCCTGTTTTCGTAAGTCCTCAGTTCCTAAAGAAATGCTCTATGTCACCTATTCCACTGTGCCCTGGGTTTTGCTGCTGGACTCCATGTCTTAGATTGAGAGTCACAAACTCACATGCTTACATATAATGGCATTGAGTAGAGTGGTTGGATGAGGGGCCATGAGGATTAGAGCAGACAGGTGCCTATCTTAGCGGACAGCCATCACTCAGCTTTAGTCTACGGCTGCCTCCCAAGAGTGCATACCTGGTATGGCTGGTCTTCCAATTTTTCATAAAAAGCCAGAACCCTAGATTTTTGTGAACAGGTCATTATCGTATGGTCTCAAAAAACATTATCCGAGAGCCAGGTAATTATCTGTAGGTTTGACAGTTTCAGTATCTATTCTAGACCTTTTCCGCCTTACTCACCAAACCACTTACTCATCAGAGCATGCCTCTCGAAAGTACCCTCGGGTTAGGGCTTTGTTTTTCTTTTCAGGTAATGCATGACTACTGCAAAAATGCTAATTACTGTTGCTGTATTTCTCTTCCTTCCCTTCTCTGTCTTCCCTTACCACCTCCTCCATCCAATTCATCAGGAAATCTTGTTGATTTTAATCCTCAAATAGATCTTGAATCTCCTCTTCATCCCTTAGGAAACAATGGTTTAACCTTTCAAAAAATTATTGAAATTAAGACATTTCAGTTCCGATAAGTTGAGATATTTTCTTCAGATCTAGATTTCTTGCTCCCTTGACTTTCCCTTAATGTCGAGACATAGATCACATACCTAACCTGCCATGTTAGTGACATCATTTTAACTAGAAGACTCTCATATGATATACACATTTACAGCTGCTTATTAACTGTCTTTCTGAGTGTAGGATATCACAATTGAGAATATCGTTAAGATTATTTGGAAGCAAGTATTAAGAAAATTATTTAGGAAAAGTATTTTCTATTTACTGGAGAATCTAATTTAAAGTGAAGTCTGACAAATGTTAATTTTCAGGCTGGAATTCTAAAATCTTAATAAAAAAAACCAAATGTAAGTAATATTTTTGCTATCTGAAATAAATCGTTAATAGATACTTAATCTTCTGACGCTCTGCCTCCCCTCTCCCAGTTAAAAAAAAATCCTCCCCTACCCTCTCCCTTGCGAGCATATCATACCTCAGCCCAGGCAGTTGCTTAAGCAGAAAAATCCAGAAATTCTAATGTATTTTTTTTTCTTATCTTCCCTCTCTGTCTTCTCTACCCACGACCCCCATAAAATCCATCACCAATTTCTATTGCTTTTACCTTTCAAATCTTGAATCTTTTTATTTCCATTACTCTCACTGTATGCTAAGTTACCATCATCTCTCAATTTGACCATTGCAGTTGTCTCCTTAAATATCTCTGTATTTCCTTTCATGTCCACCTCCCTCTATTCTCAGCAGTCAGAACAATCTTTTTAAAATATAAAACCTGTAATAGCTTCCTATTGGTGAAATAAAATCTAGAAGTTCTTATGGGGCCCACTGAGCCTGTATAATCTGGACCCTGCCATCCTTTCAGATTAATCTCATACATTTTCTGATTTTTGCTGTGCTCCAATCTCTTTTAGCCCTTTGGACTTCTAACCTCTTTTCTGTTTCGAGATCATTTTCTCTGCTCATTCTTTCCCTCTACTCTTTGACTAGCTCCTGTACATTTTCCAAGTCTCAGATTAAATGTCACTCCTTCAAAGAAACCTTTCTTGACTTCATAATCTATGAGAGTTTCCCTCTATACACTTTCATTATACCTTGTGCTTTTCCTTCATGATATGGTTACTACAATGTATAATTATTTATTTCTGTGATACTTGTCTAATATCTTTCTTTCCCTCAACTTCCTGCTTTTTCCTTTAACCCTCAATCTCTTGTAAACTCTGGTAGATCTTATCTGTTTTGTTCCAACTGGATCTGTATTGAGTACCTAGAACACATTAGATCTTCAATAAATATTTGTTGAATAAATTAAAAAATGAAGTTAATTGTGCTTCACATTCTAGTGTTTTTCTTAGTGATTCTGTATCTTAAAATGTGTTGGATAATGCTTTGGAAGATGCCAAGAGCATAATTTACAATATCATAGTGATAAATTAGAGCCTAAAACTGCTTAAATATATTAATCTTTTTTTTATGATGCTAATTAATATATATTCCTCTTTGGTTAATGCTGATCATAACTACAATTCTCTTTTTGGTTCTTGTCATAGACGAAAAAGGCGTAACTTCAGTAAACAGGCCACAGAAATTTTGAATGAATATTTTTACTCACACCTCAGCAACCCCTACCCCAGTGAAGAAGCCAAAGAGGAGCTGGCCAAGAAATGCAGCATCACAGTGTCACAGGTGAGTGCGCACTCCATGGGTATGTCTCTTTTCCCCAGTAATACAGGAAACTTATTTCTTCCTCAGGACAGTCTCATCAAATTTCATTTTAAAGTGTTCCATCATTAAAGAAGATGTAAAGAAAATATAGCTATTTGCACATTTTTATGCAAGCTTTTAAGCTTCGGTAGTTTTTTAAAAATCCTAAGTGACAAGGAATCAAGATAGTCACCCACTGCCCTAGTGTAAATCTTCTATAGAGAGGACATAAACATGCCATGGGAAGAGACACAGTTTACACTTCGGTAACTCTTCAGTAAATGGCATATAGTCCTGCTTTCTCCAATTTAAACAACTGGCCTAAGCCTCTACCAAGTGAGAAACCAATTCATTTGTGGACGAAAGGAAATTTAATGTAACTATTCGGTGAAAGCTTTGAGGAATTTACCAAGTCCTTTCTTGATAATCTTATGATATTTGGGTCCCAAGGATGTCCTTGCTTCCTTGTTATCCATTAAACAGAAAAATTAAGTTCATTCTTGTCACTGTTTTTTGTATTTTGTTTCAAATGTCTATTTGTAATAAACCGTGGCCCCGAAGTTAGTTGTCATCATCTAAAAAAAATATATATTTAGTTTTATTAGGTAAATAGACTGGTATTTAGATTGAGGATTAGAGACAAATAAATAAGCAAACAACAGTACTTCCTTAAAATAATAAGTATATTCTATTAGCATTGGCTCTAAAATGTAATTTTATTTAAATATTCATATTGTATACATTTGCCATTTGAATATCATTTCTGTATATCATACAAATATCATAGTTACTAACCAGTTCTTGCAGTGAAACTTAAGGAAAAGCTGACCCTTAGCAGAAATTTTAACGTTCCCTAGAGGTCACATGAAACAAAAATTTTTAAGTAGTTTCTAAATAAACGCTTCTGTTGCGCATCTGAAGTCCAAGATGCTAAAGATCCACTTCACATTCCATTGAAATTTTCAGGTCAGTATATTAAACATTGTTATTCAAGGGAATATAGGGTCTGAGTTTAAGATGTTACCCAGCCCTGTTTTGGAACTAGTTTCCATAGAACCTCTAAAGAAAACTGAGATTTGTAATTAAGATTCTATTTAATAGTTATTGTCACTTTCCTATGAAATCGTGGCATATCTTGATTTTTATTGTTATTGTTGCTTATTTTGAAATGGAATATCATTGATTCGGGTTACCAGTTTACAGAGACGTATTTTTATAAAACATCACTATCTGGATTATGTAGTACTCATTGCCACTTGAAATACTAAGGAGCAGTATAATATCCTGGGTCACACAGGGAAGATGAAATTAAAAGTGTATTTATGTCAAGTGGGTGTTTTCTGGTGTGTACATTTCCCTGAACACTATTGAAAGAATTGGGCTTATGCTGAACCCCAGCCAATGTTGCCAAGCCTGGTTTTCCAGCTCTTTCGACTACTCTCTTAGTATTCAAACGTTTGTGGGCCCAATTTGAAAAAAGGTGCTTTCATGTTTCTGCTCCTTTTCTTTCTTTTTTTTCTTTTTTATTTTCTATAATATAGTCACCATTGGAGAATAGCACAGATTCTATACATTTCTCAAAAACTAATGTAATCCTGGTTTTTCATTAGTTGTAGTACTAGCATTTTGTGTGTAATGTGGGATTTGCTTAATATGTTGCTTGTGTAATAAGTAAGAGAAAAGTTTCCTGCTGACTTCTAAACAAAGGAGATTTTGCTGTACATCTAACATAGGCTAGGAACCATTTATCAATTTTTAAAAAAAAATGTTTATTTCTATAGTCATTTTACTTGTTTTCTATAGAAAAATAGCTTTGCTAGGTTTTGAAATTGTTTTAGTAATTGCTTGAGAGGTCGAAATAACATAGACATAGATATATTACTCTGTCTAAAAAGCATACTTTCTGACCTTATTTCTCCCAGGTCAGCCTTTCAAATGCAGAACTTGATGGATCAGTTTAAGCATCATCAGTTTAAATTCTGACAATTTCCTCCCCTTTTACCCTTTTCCTGCCTAAAAAAAAGTTAATTTCCTCTCAACAACTCCCCTACCCCATATGCCTGAAGTAAAAACAATGATGTTATCATTTTAACTATGAAAGACATCAGTTGCTAGCCTTCTAATTAGCGTCCTTTTGTTAAAATTATTTAGAAGTGAAAGCAGAGAATGTTCCAGACCTGACAGGTTAACTACTGTTCTAAAGAAAAAAAAAAAAAAACCCACTGTTTTTTAAAACACTGGTTAAAATATACATCCTACTGAAATGTAATTAAATTTATTAGAATTCAGAAATTGTTTATATGCAAAACTAACTTAAAAATTTGAAATTCACTGAAAATAGGCAACTGTAGCAATGCTATTTTTGCTAGATTTAGAGTATACGAAACTGATTTATTCTTTATTGATTGAAATATTTAAAGTACTGCTTAAATATTTAATAATTAAAATAAATGGGGGATCCTGGGCAAAGTGGCGCAGACGATAGAGGCTTTCTTTGTACATCTCCCCTTGTGACCACACCGAAGTTGTGACGGAAACACAGAGCAAAACGGCAAGCAGAGTCACCTGGGGTCTAGGTGAACAGAAGCCCTACAATGAGGGAGAGAAATCAGCAGGCAACAGTTGGAGGTAGGAGGGAATGAAGGCGCAAGGATGCCCTGTCTCGAGTGGCTGAGTGGGAAAGAGATGAAGGCAGCTGCAGATGCTCCTCTTAAAGGGACTTTCGCTATGATAGACTCACTCTGAGCACCAATGCCTGTTTGGCTGCTTGGGGCGCACTGAGGACTTACTTGGGGACACTGAGTTGTTGGAGCAAGGCCGGAGGTGAGGCTTCCTCTCGGGCAGAAGTGTTGGCGGTATCCGTTGTTCCTCTGTTGAGCCCTCTTCCCTCCCAGTGTGTGGACACAGCACCACCATAGCTGAGACGTCACCAAGCTGGATAACAGAGGTTGCTCTGCCCAGAGGATCCCCTGAAACTCTGCCTCCTCCCTCAACTCGTGGTTGTACCTGAGCCATATCCAGCTGTATACTGGGCAAGTCCAGTACTCCTTGATGAGCAGCTCCATGACGCGCACTGGTAGCAGCTGGTCTCAGTTGCTGGCGTGGATTGCTTGCTAAATCTTAACAGGTGGTCCTGGAGGGGCACAGGCTGGGGCTAAACTTGGCCTGCAGCTGAACCTCTCTCAGGACTGTGCTGCTGGACACCTACTACACAAAATCACACTAATAAGACAGGGAGACTCAATAGGTTTGCTTAGTACATAGAAACAGACACAGAAAGGCAGCCAAAATGGGAAGACAAAGAAGCAGAAACCATATGAGGGAACAGAACAGAGATCCGGGGAAAATGGAATCAAGCAATCTAATAGACCTAGAGTTCAAAACACTGGTTATGAAGATACTCAATGAACTCAGTGAGAACTTTGACAAGGAGATAAAAAACAAAAAAATGGAAATTGAACTTATAAAAGGAAACCAATCAGAACCAATCAGAAATGAAGAACACATTATATGAGATGAAGAGTATTTTAGAGTGGATGAAGAAGAGGATCGAACCACTGATACAGAGGATGAGGAAGCCAAGGACACCCAGTCAGACTGGCAAGAAAAAAGAAGCCAAGAGTATAATAATTTAAGGAGCCTATGGGACAAAATTAAATGTAAAAACATTCGTATTATAGGGGTACCCGAAAGAGAAGAGGAAGAACAAGAAGTTGAAAACCTATTTGAAGAAATAGTGATGGAAAATTTCCCTAACCTGGTGAAGGAAATAGACATACAGCCAACCCCCAGGAAGCTCAAAGAATCCCAAAAAAGATGAACCCAAAGAGGCCCACACCAAGACACGTTATAATTAAAATGCCAAAGGTTAAATACAAAGAAAGAACCTTAAAAGCAGCAAGAGAAAAGCAGTTATCTACAAGGGAGCATCCATAAGACTGCCAGCTGATTTCTCTAAAGAAACTTTGCAGGACAGAACAGTTTGGCACAAATATTCACAAAGTGATAGAAACGAAGAATACTTTATCCAAGAAAGCTATCATTTAGAGTCGAAGGACAGATAAAGAGATTCCCAGACAAAAAAATAAGCTAAAAGGATTTACCAACACCAAGCCAGTATTACAGGAAATGTTGGAGGAATGTCTTTAAAAAGAAAAAACATGTATCAAAAACATGAATAAAGAATAGTAATAACTACATATATATCAACAAGTACCTCAAGTGGAAAAGAATTAAGTGCTCCAACCAAAAGATAGGGTGGCTGAATGGATAAGAAAACAAGACCCCTACATATGCTGTCTACAGGAGACTCACTTCAGATTAAAAGACACACAGACTAAAAGGAAGGGGGCAGAAAAAGATACTGCTTTGATGGACCTAGAGGGTATTGTATTAAATGAAGTAAGTCAGATAGAGAAAGACAAATACCACATGATTTTATGTACATATGGTATCTAAAGAATAAAATAACACCACCACCAAAAACAGAAACAAACTCGTAGCTACAGAGAATATTTTGAGGACGACTAGAAAGGAGAGAGGTTGGAGGATGGTGAAAAGGGGCAAAGAGATTAAGAAGTACAAACGGATAATTACAGAACAGTCATGGAGATATAAAGTGTAGTATAAGGAAAATAGTTAACAATGTTGTAATAAACATGTAAGGAGGAAGAAGGGTACTAGAATTAGTGGGGTGATCACTTTGTGAGTTATATAGATCTCTAATCACTGTGCTGTACAACTGAAACTAATATATTATTGTATGACAACTATAATTGAAAAAACTCATTGAATTATACAATGTAAATATGAGCAACTAATTGTCTATTATATTTCGATAAAACTGGAAAAAAAGTGGGAAACTTTCAGAAGAAAATGTACTTCAAGGGTAGGAAAGAATTTCTTAAAAAGGACATAAAATGTATAAACAAAAAAGGAAAGGACTTGCAAATTCTATGGTAGAACATTTTCCAAAGTACTTCATAAGGACTGAAACATCAACACGATACAATCATTTTAGTAAAGATTGGATCAGGCAAGAAGTATCAATAAATAATAAATCTAAGAGTAATTTTTGTAGAAGAACATGATCTTAAGGTATCTCTCTACAGGCCCTTTATTAGTTGTAAGGGCTAAAAAAAATCGAATGGAGAAATGGAGCAAAAAGTTGACCACGTGATTAGAATCAACATCACCAAAGAGGGACAGATGGACATTGTGTATAGTATGTCATCCAAGAAAGTAGCTTGAATCTAATCACTAGAAAACATCAGACAAACCCAAAATGAGGAATGTCCTATTAGGGGAAAAGGGAGGAAGGGAGCAGTATTCTTCTTAAAAATGTCATAGAAAGACCATGGAAATGTTGCAGATAAAAAGAAGGTAAAAAGACATGACAGGTAAATGCAGTACTTGACCCTAGATTGGATCCTGTACTAGAGAGGGGAAAATGCTATAAAGAATTTTATTAGATTAAATTTACTAGAGTAATTTATAATTGTACTATGGTTATATAAGAGAATCTCTCTAGTCTTAGTAAATATACACTGATTTACTTAGGAGCTTGATGTGTATAATTTACCCCCAAATGGGTCAGAAACAAATTGTGTGTGTGTGTGTGCGTGTGTGTGTGTGTTTATATGTGTATATGTGTGTGTGTATGTATGTATATATATAAACACATACACAAAGAGTACGCATGTGTGTGCACACGAATGATAAAACATGGGCAAAATGTTAACAGGTGCATCTGGGTAAGGGGCACACACAGATGTTCTTTATATTATTTTTATTTTTACAAGTTTGAAATTATTTCAAATAAAACCTTCTTTTATATGTGAAGACAGTCCACAAACTATAAGATGTTTATAGGTATCTAAGCAAGAGGATTAAGATCCAAAATATATAAGGAACTCCTATAACTTAATAAGAGAAAGACAAAGAAATAGAAAAATTGACAAAAGACACAAGAATTTCATAAAAGAAGAAATATAAGTGGTCAGTTAATATGAAAAGAACCTTTTTATTGGTAATCAGGAAAAAGGGATTTAAAAAAATCAATGAAATAACATTTTATATTTCTCAGATTGGCAAAAAATCCTAAGTTTGACCATACCAAGTCTGTACATTATTGGCAAGGATATACAGCAGCAGGAACCCTAAATATTGTTGGTAGGAATATAAATTGGGATAGTCACTTTGGAAAAATTGGCATTATTTTGTCAATTTGAACTTATACATACCATTTCGCCCATAATTTCACCTCTAGCTGAAATTGCCCTAGAAAACCTCTTATCTGTATAGGTCAAGAGACATATGTAAAAAGCATTCATAGTAATGTTTGAAATGGCAAAAATACTTGACATAAGCCAATTGCCCATTGACTGGGGAAATGGATAAATCCACTTTGGTATAATCCCACAGTGGATTACTATACAGCAATGAAAAAAGAATGATCTACAGCTACACACATGAATTTGAGTGAATACAGAAACATAACATTGAACGAAAATATAAATTGCAAAACATTCGTAGTGTGATATTTTTATGAAGTCAAATCCAAGCAAATTAAACAGCATATCATTTAGGGGATATATATATATATATATATATATATATATATATATATATATATATATATTTAAAGAAAATTTTAAAATGCAGTTAAGTGGAATAGGATTAGGAAGAAATATTCAAGGAGTATCACTGATATTTTTGAGCGATAGATATACAGGGATTAATTTAATGTTTATGCATTATAGACCTACATATATCAGTCAAGGAAGTCTTATGTGAATTATTAAAGTAACAGAATTTTAAAAAGAATAATTTTATTCATTTGTTAGCAAACAGCTATTGTAATCCCTGTTATGTGCCGGATACTATGCTAGGGATGGATGAGACATCTGTGAACTTAATAGGCAAAATTCCCTGCCCTACCTGACAGAGCTGTGTGTGTCTGTTCACCAAAAGATAATGTAAGAATATTCTTAGCAACAGTATTCCTAATGGCCAAGCTTGAAACAGTGGAAATGTCTATCGATAGGAAAAGGAGTAAGTAAAAGTGGTATATTTATGTATATTTGGAATATTATGTAGCAATGAGAATGAGTCATCTTGACTATATGTAACTGCATAATGCTAAGTGAAAGAAATTAGGCACTTAGTGAATGAGTCCATTTATTATAACGTTCAAAAACAAGCAAAATTTATCTTGGTGTTAGAAGTCAAGATAGTGGTTTCCTTGGGAGAACAGTGATTGGAAAGCGAAATGTTTCTTGATCTAAATGTTTTCATGGATGTGTTCACTTTGTGAAAATTCATCCAGCTCTATACTTATGATGTGTGCCCCTTTATATATATAATTTGTTTTTACTTGACTAAAAAGTTTACTTGCACAACAACAAATATCCCCTCATGGAACTTATATTTTCTTGAGAGGATACAAACAGATAAAATTTATCATCTCTAATTCACGAGATGATAAATTATAAAGTGATAGGTGTTATGGAGAAAACTAAAGGAGGGATGGAAACAGGGCGTTAAAGGGTGTAATTTTTAATAGGGTGGTAAAGAAAGCCGCTCCTGAGAAAATATCTTTTGGTAGAGACTGAAGGAGATAAATGAGCAAGCCATGTGGCTAATTGGTAAAGAACTTTCCAGGCAGAAGGAAGAATAAGTGCAAAGGGCCTGAGGTAATAGTGGCCTAGGTAAGTGGGGGAAGCAGTAGGAGGCGGAGTTAAAGAGACTATGAGGTCCAATGGCACAGCGGTCTTATAGATCATGCTAATGACTTGGGCTTTTAAGGAAAACTGAGGAGTGACATGATCTGACGTAAGTTTTAATAGGAACACATGGCCGCTATATTGACAATAGACCATGGAGGCAAGGAGAAGCAGCCACCAGTTAGGAAGCTACTGCAATAATCCAGGCAGATGATGGTGGTGGCTTGGACCAGAACATTAGTAATAGAGGTGATGAGAGGTGGTTGGGTTACAGATAATCATGAAGGTGTAGCCGAGAGGGTTAATGATAGATTAGATGTGACATGTAAGAGAATGAGAGTCAAGGATAACCCTAATTTTTGGTCTTCACAGTAGAAGGATGGACTTGTTAGTAAGTGTGTTGGAGAAGGACTTGGGAGGAGCAAGTTTTGGGGGAGAAGATCAAAATTTTGGTTTGGGGCATATTAAATTAATATGTACTATAGTTTTTAAGGTCGTTATATATTATAGTATATAAATAGGCACAGGTAAGTGAAAAAATGTATGATTTATATGAGTTCTACATTAATTTGTGCTAATTTTATAAACATGCTTAACATAGAATTATAAGCAGAACTCAGAATTTGAAATTTCTGATTTTCTAAGGTTTGGGTTAATTAAACTGGAGTTCCCCTTTTACATAACACCCTGAAAATTAACAAAAGGAGAAATTATTTCAATTGTCATAAGCACTGAGAATCATACTTAAATTGTCACATATTCTTAGTGGAGCAGATATTAATATGCCTTTACTTTTTGGAATAGAGCTAACTTGCATCGATTATTCAGGTTAGCAAATCACAAAAAACTCCATTGTTCTCCTGCTTCCAATCTTGAATTTAAATAACTCTGGCCCTACTTTCTGTGCTAGGAGTTTTTAGAATGAAAAATGTTAACTTATTCTTCATTGCTCCTCTAATTGAAATGTACTGTAAAGAAAATACTGATTTTTTTTAACAGATGAGAACCTGAAATGGTAAAGAGATTAGTTGGCAGCATTGAAATTCATTCATCCATTCATTCAACTAATGTATTTTAGAGCTTTTCAAGTGGTGCACAAGACCCACTTTTAAATAGTCTGGTATGGAGAAAAGTAACTTACCATTCCAGATGAGGCAACTCGTGTTCAGAGAAGTTAAGTGATTTGACAAGAGTCACAGGTCTTTAGGAGTAGTAGAGCTAGAAGTTCTTGATAAAATGAAAGAAACCGGAGTTTTACTTTTTCCCCTGCGAGAGGCAGTGTGATTCCTCTATCACTGGGGCCCCAGCTGCAGAGTCCTGGTTTGCGAGGCACAGGCCAGGGCTCACATCACCAGGGCTTCATCATTTCCCGCTAAGCTACTTCAGAGACTCCAGGCTAGTTAGTAGTCTGAGGTCTCCTTACTCATTAAACTACTTATTCCAAAGCAGTGAATATTCAGTAAGCTAATTAAAATTTGTAAGTAAGATTTCCTTATTAAAAAAAATCTATTAAAATAAGAAGAAGCCCGTTAAAATAATAATTAGAGCAGGAAAAAAAGAAACGACTATCAAATTACAGTATCTCTTTCAGCTATTCATAAAGGCCTTTTCAGTTACCTTGGCAGTAGACAGAAGGCAGAAGTAGATTTCTACTGTAAGTATGCCATTGGTGAACTGGAGACAAGCTCAAGGAAAATGGCAGCTATTTTGTTAAAGTGGTCCTTTCGCACTGTCTTAAAAGAAGGCTACAGACCCTCTGTTCTATAAAGACTCTGATTGTGTGTCTTAGTGGAGATGGGATGTCATTAAACAGTGTGCAAAGAACAAAGGAGCAGGTTGTAAAAAGATGGGAGCTTTGAGGATGCCGCAATACTGAGTACAAAAAGGCATATCTGCAAGATTTAAAGAAAACCGGGGAAGCCTCTGATTTTTTTTGTTGTCATTCTCTACAAACAATCAGCACTATAATTAGCATGGTCCCTAAAGCTTGCTCCAGTGATGTTATATTCATTTTAGAATTGACTTTTTTGAGGGAATCTAACATAAGTTTGGCATGATACCCAAACTAAAGACAGATAGACTATTTTCAGCTTAGATGTAGTGTCTTTTTTTTTATCTTGCACCTTAGAAGAAGCCATAATCGGAATCATGGTCCCTCCAGTTTTTGTCCCCATCATCTTATTTTGTCTATTCCTTTCCTTAAGTAGTCCCATCAGGCTCTTCTCATGCCTGTGCCTGATCATTGCATCTCACCTTTCCATGGCCCTGCTTCTGTGAGGCACATCAGACCAACAGGCCAACATATTATTCAGGGTCGCAGCGGAAGATAGATGGCACACTCTAATTAGAAAAAGTTGAGGAGAGTTTAACAGAGTGACTATTTACAGAAGTGTGAGCAAAGTATAGGGAATCCACAAAGGGATAATATTTATAATGGTTGGTTCCGTTACTATCCTTTGTCCTGAGATGAAGGAAGGGTTACCAGAACCCAACCAAAACATAGAAGGTGTGCAGAGAAGGACAGTAACCAAGACCTCAAGTTAAGGCAGTATTACAGTGAGGGAGTCAGCGGAACAAATCCTCTGACCTTACTCCTCAATTCTTCTCATCTCCTGCCAGCGACTTCTTTAGCCAGAGGCCTGAAGCCACATGGGTCAGCCTCTTGGAGCCCAGGTGCAGGGTGAGACCATATAAGAGGAATAAACAAAAGATACACAGTATAACCCAAAGTGCGAAGACACCAGATCAGAACCTGCTCAAAGTGCAAGCCTCCTGGCTCCCCACTTGTATCGACTCTGTGATGCTCCCACCCAGGAGGTCTGGTATTCTCCAAAGATGTTCTTGGGCTTCCTTTGTCCTTGTCTTTTGGTTTTTCTTCTTCTTTTCAGACTCTTCCGTCAGCTGTGTGGAGAGTATATTACTTTTCTAACATGAGTATAGATTTTGAGAGTAGAAGCTACAAATAGTAATTTGATCCAGCCAAAGGTACTTTTCAAGCTTTTTCACCGTTTTCCTAATTCACTGAACAGGTACTGAGGCACTGTGCTTGCCACTATGGCAAACCAAGATGAATAAGATAGGGTTCTTCTTCCTTAGGAATGTCAAATGTGGGGGAGACAGACGAGCACGTTACTGACAGGATACAAAAGTTACCTGGGGAAGTGCACAGGTGCATGTGGGTGCCATTTTGGAATAGGACACAAGGAGGAGTTTACTTTCTACTGAGAGATTTAGGAAAGTTCCCCAAAGATTCCCCAACTTATTAGCTCTATGACCTTGTGCAAGTCGTTTAACCTTACTGTGCCTCATTTTCTTATATATATAACTTGGATGAAAAAAGCATGTGTTGTATAGAGTTATGGGAGTTTTGGCGTGCTAATATATATAAAGAACCTCACAGAGTGCCTATCACAGAGTAAGAAGAAGATATAATGATAATTATTATTATGCTATTTTCCCTGCCTAGAATGGTCTAACCCTGACCCCCTTACACAAATGTATGGACATCTTATTATTTCAAAGCTCACTTCAAATGTAAGTTCTTCAGAAAGGTTTCCTTGTGCTCCTAGTTCATATCCTCCATTATATATTCTCATAGATTCTTTGACTTTTCCTTGATAGCACTTACCATAACTACAACTAAATAGGGAATTGTTTAATGCCATTTCCCTGATAGATGTTGAATTCCATGTTGATAGGTACTGCAGTCTTATTCAGCACTGTATTCTTCACACCTAGCACAGTGTACAGCACAGAGACACTCAATAAATGTATGTTGAAGAAATGATTTAAGTACAAAGTCAAGCCTGAGCCTGATTCAGGAAGGTCTGCAATTATGATGTTTAGATGTTTAGATGTCTGCAATTATGCCTGCAATTATGAGGTTGAGCAGTTTACATGTCTATTTTGCATTAATTAATTTATTCAACAGTATGCAACCAGTAATTTCTGGTTATCGTGCTACATATAACAATGGTTACAACAGAGATTATATCCTTGTGAAGCTTATTCTAATGAAAGAAAGATACTTAATTAACATATATATTACATATCATATATATAAAGATATATATGTGTCATATGGTGGTAATAAGTGCTATGAAATAAAATGTTGAAGATAAGGACTTCTGAATTGAGGTGTACAGTCGGATAGAAAGATGATCCTCATACCAATGTATAAGATCAATTTGAAAGGGAAACCACTAAAATGAGAGTGGCTACATAGATTATTGGTATAATTCAGGCAAGAGGTGGTGAAAATTCAAATTAGGCCACTAAAAGTGAAAAACAGGTAGATTTGAAATGTATTCTGTGGTAGAACTGATCTTTTGGAGATTAAGTAAATAATTGGACATGAATTTGAAGAGGAAAGAGTAATAGAAGATAGCTGAGTTTCTTAGCCCAGATAATTGAACATGGTGATATTATTAGCTGATACAGGAAACATATGAGGAAATGCTGGTTTGATGGAAGGGAGATTAAAAGTTTGTGGTAGTTATACCAGATTTGCATTGCCCTCAGTATCCCAGTTGGGGAATGTTCAGCTTGAAAGTATTTAAGAGAAAGGTCAAAGTTAAAAATGTAGCTTGGGAATCATCCACTTAAATTCATAGTTGAGGCCTTGGGAATGGATGATATTGCCCAGGGAACTTATAGATAAGAAGAAAATAAGGCCAGGCAAAATGACTTTTCTCTGGATCATTTGTCAATTTTGAGAGGGTAACAGAGGCTGAGAGATGAACAGTTTCTTTGTAGAGAAAGATAATGTCATTCTAGACTTCAAGTTGTTTCTATAACAAAGCAAATAAGCCCTGGACACACAATCCGAAGAAAATAAAAAAAGACATACAGGAAGACATGACAACATGTACTGAAAGAAGCCAGCACAAACAACAGACAATAGAAACAGACCCACAGAAATCTAGAAAATAAAATAATCTGATATGGAGTGTAAAATTACTAAACCTAATATATCCAAGGAAATAAAAGGCAAATGGAAAATTTTATTAGATAACTGGAAACCATAACAAAAGGTAAGATGGGAGTTTTAAAACCAAAAATACAGTAACCAAAATTAAGAATTCAGTGTATGGGTTTTAAACCAGATTAGACATAGTTGAAGGGACAATTAGTGAACTGGAAGATGGATTATAAGAAAATGACCATCTAATAGGATAGAAAATCTTAAGAGGGAGTAAGAGGACACAGTAAAAAGCCTGCGATAAATGTAATTAGAGTCCCCGAAACAAATATAAGAATGGGACAGAAGCAATACTTGAAATACAAAGAGAGAGAGAAAATATTTGTCCAATTTTCTCTCTAAAGGAAATATAAAAAGTGTTCTTCAGGAAGAAGTAAAAAGATTTGAGAGAGAGGGTGGGAGATGCAGAAAGATTTGAGAGAGAGGGTGGGCAAAGTGAAGGATAAATGTATACGTGAATCTAAAAAATACTGATTGTTTAAAATAATGAAGTCTGGTTTACAATATATATTGAAGCAAAACACACAATGATAATGCCTTGTAAGTTTTGAGAAGACGGTAAATGTTCTAATGCTTTTGAGTTTTTTGAAAAGGTGGTAAAAGGTACCAATTGACATAAAAGTACAAATTAGTATTACACTTGATAGTTAAGAATATATAATCTCTGGTGTAGTCACTTAATACTAAAAGGATATATAACTTCCCAACTAATAGAGAAGGAAACGTGGAATAATTTTTTAAAAAAATAAACAATCTAAAAGAAAGCAAGGAAGAAGAGGGGGAAAAAAGAGCATAGTAAGTGGAACAAATAGGAAGCACTGAGTAAAATGTTAGGTCCATATCCAAATATATCAGTACTTATATTACATGTAAACGAATTAAATGCTCTAAGTCGTCAGCATATATTGTCAGCCAAGATAATAAAAGTGAAACCTAATTATATGTATTTTCCGAGAGATACATCTAAAACATAAGGACACAGAAAGAATGAAAATAACAGTATGAGGGAAAATATCACATGCAAACAATAATGAAAAGAAAATTGATGCTTATTCTATCAGGTAAAGAACACTTCAAGGTAAAAAGTTTTATTAGAGATAAAGAAAGGCACTAAATAATGATGATACAGCAATTCTATATTTATCTGTACCTAATAGAAGCAGCTCAAAAACATAAAGCAAAAACTTGTAAAATTTCAAAGAAAAATAACTAAGTCCAAAATCATTGTAAGGGATTTTTACACCTTTCTGTAGCAGAATGCACATACACAATCAGAAATGATATAGAACAGTGCTTCTCAAACTTTAGCATGCATAACAATGATCTGGGGAGCTTGCTGGAATACAGATTCCTGGGACCAAAAGTTCTAATTCAAAGGGTCTGCAGTGGGGCCTGCTGATTTGAAGCTACCAGGTAATGCTATTGGTTTCAGAATCACATTTTGAGTAGCACAGATATAGAGAATTTGAACATGATGGTTAGCAAACCTAATGGACAGTATAGAACGCTCTACCCAACAAGTGCCGAGTACATGTTCTTTTTGAGCACTTGCAGAACAGCTCGTGCTGTTAACTATATTCTGGGTCATAAAGCACCTATCAATAACTTTTAAATAATTTAAAACATAGAGTATGTTTTTTCACTATAGTGGAATTAAACTGAAAAATTAGTAACAAAAGGATAACTATAAAAATCCTATGTGTTTGAAAAGAAAACAATGTATTTCTTAATAATGCATAAGTTAATGAAACCACAGTGGAAATTGGGAAATATTTTAACTGAACAATAATGAAAGTAAACCTGTCAAAACTCATGGGATGCAGCTAAAGCAGTGCATAGAAGAATATTTATAGCTTTAAACATATTAACCATATATACATGTATGTGTAGAAAGAGAGAGGAAAAGAATGGGCGGAGGGAAGAACGGTCTATCTTAAGTTATTAAAGGACAGTAAAACAAAAAGGTAGAAGGAAATAATAAAGTACAGAAATGAATGAAATTTAAAAAACACAGTAGAGCTCAACAAAACTAAAAGTTGTGTTTTCCCTTCTAAGATTCTTAGTCCTACTTCCCAAAGGCAATTAACAATGTCTCATATATTTATTGCAAATGTTTCTTACATACCTGTTCTTTTCAGATATTTATTCTGCACATACGATATTCATATCTTTTTTAAAAAAATTCTTTGTGCCTCTTTTAATCATAAAATAAGTGAGGATAGAACCTATCTCATTGGATTATTATGAAGATTTAATGATTTAGTATATGTGGAGTACTTAGAACAGTGTTTAGTACTTAAGCCCTTTGTAAATGTTTACAGCTATTGTTATTACAAGAGGATCCATTGTCATAGACAGAATAGGGATGAGGGTAAAATTGGATTTGGGAGATTGAAGGTGAGTCAGGGACTGCTTTGTGGCAATATAGTGCTTGCTGGACACTCTTAATGTGCGTGGAATGAATGAGCTGGTCAGAGATGAGTCGAAAGGTAGAATGATTGGCAGAGCAGGCCAAAAGCCTGAGCTGGCGACTTGCTCTAGCAAAACTCAGAGCCCAGGAGCAGAAAGGGGTAAAGGAACTAATGGGTTACCCTCTTGTCAGATGACTCGGTCAAAGATCAAGGGAGAAAAGTTCTAAAGTATTATAGTTTCCTTTTCTCCCTCATGATTTTCTAAAGTTAGTTATTTAAATCATTGCACTCCATGTACTCCAAATTTTTTTAGCCAAAACTAAGTTTGTTCCCTTTAGGCAGTAGTACAATCATTTCACATCACTTATTTTGAGAAATTGGGACTTTAACTCCAGATGACTGTACATTCAGTATAGGAATGTGCAGAAAAGTTACCCAGACTCTACTCCACCACTATTAAGTCACAGTATGACCTTGACCAAATTATTTACCCTGAAGTCTTCGTTTTTTGACCTGTAAAGTTAGGATAATGATAATTTCTTCAGAGGTTTGGAGGCTGAATGAGATCGTATGTGTGGAATGCCTAGTATAGGGCCGGGCATATCACGAGTGCCCAATAAATGCTCATTTGTCAGATTTAACCAGAGTTTTCTTGCTGGGTATTGTGCATCCAGAACCTTGTAAAGGTTCCGAGAGAGACAGAGACAGAGACAGAGAACTGAGGCCCTGCCCTCCAGCAAACCAGTGTGCTAGTAGCCCCCAGCCTCTAGGTTTTCACAGGCTCCAGAAAAGTGAGAGCCAGAGGGACACAGGGTGGTGAGGGTATACCCAGTGGAGCTGTGTCTATTCTTAGTCTCCGAATAGACCTACCCTTAGTGTATTCTTTACTCTAAAAATGTATGTGATTCGCTTTTAGTGAGAATTAATTATGTATGTTGAAAAGATAGTATACCTTTTGAGGATAGGTATTCTCATTTTAAATAAGTTCAGTGAAATTTTCTGGATTTTTAAAAAGAAAACCGGAGTGTGTATTTGGTAGGGAATAGTGTTTGAATAAAAGGTTTCCATGAAACAAAAGGCTCGACTGTAGGACACTGAATACATTTTGATGTTTTCAGTTATAGGAATTAGATTTACATGACACTTAACTGTACAAAAAAAAATCTTGTCCATTATTTTTTTTAAATGTGTTTAGGTTTTAATTCTGGGATGCTGATGCCTTACCCAGGAAAGTGCAGCTGATGGGAGGTAGTTCCACAGTTGTGCTGTCAGTGTTTCAAAATCTGTCAAAGAGGCTTTCTTTGAGCCTCTGAAAGAACCTATTCAGATGTACACCTAACACATTTTTATTTTTTTAAATGAGAGAACTTTAAAGAAGAAAATCTTTAACTGAAAACATCATCCGCGCTCATTTAGAACCACCCCTCAGCACGTGTTTTAGGGAGATGAACGATGTCATCTGTTTTCTATGATACTGTGGCCGCAAGGCTGACGTTTTATGTACTGTTGCAGATGAACCTCTTTGTGAATGTTGGGAACAGCTATCAGTCTATCATGCATGGTGTGGAAAGGGCAAACCAAACTGTAAGAGTGTCAGGACGTTATGGCAATAAAATTTTTCACAGACTCAAATAAAAAAAATACAGTACTTGACAAGTGAATCTGTTTTCAATTATATCAAATACTATGGAAACTGAATTTCTGTTTCTTTAGTTCTCCCATTAGAAGCGCATTATGTTTCAAAAGTTGGTTTTCAAGTCAATTATTAGGAATTTGGAACTTATTTTCTAAAAAGAAAAAAGATGGTTTGGGTTCTTGGATTAGCCCACATTCTAGCCATAAAAGAGATGAAATATTTGGCACTGAAAAGATCCAATTTACTTTTGTAGCCCTAGCTATTTAGTACAATGGAAAAGAAGTTGAGTAAACAATTTTAAATATTTTTTATTGAGAGCGTTAATTAAAAACAGGTCTTATTACTTAAAACATATTGGGAAAGGCTGTGTGACCTCAGGCAAGTTACATAAACTTTTTGACATCAGTTTCTACATCGGTAAGATTGGGTCTTTGTTAGGGCTAAATGGGATAATACATGTAAAGTTACTGATACAATGGCTGGCTCATAATGAACTCTCAATGGTTGGTATTATAAATATAGGTAAAAAGTAGGATCTAAATCCAGATTTCTAAGAAATCCTAGGTCCAATGCAGTGCCATACAAGTGACCGTGTTGGGGCAGGAGTGAGGAGGGAGGAGAAGGCGTAGGTAGTGTTGTGAGCTATTCATGCCCAGCAGGTGTGTGGCAGACAGGAGCTCTTGGTCCAGGTAAGAAGTTTATTATGCTCAGGCATATGGAGGAGCACTCCCTTGCCCTTCTCTCACTGCCGCCTATCCCCCATTGCCAGTTCCTTACCGGCACTGGAAGCATGGACTGGCTCTCCCAGAATTCGGAGCTCCTGTGAAAGGCTGACCTGACCCGAGGGACTGCAGGAAGCAAACATAGCCCATAGAGGGCTTGTCATTGTTGCTCTTGTTGCTCATTTGTTTTAAGAAAAGGGAGCGCGAATGTTTATTGGGTGCCTAGTACATCCAGGCATAGTCCAGTGTATTTTAACAAGTCGTCTCATATAACGTTCATGACAGCTCTGTGAGGAGTAGGCATCGTTATCTCATCTTGGACACCAGGCAAGGAGAGCATGAGATGACGTGACTTGACCAAGGTAGCACAGCTTGGCAATCACAGAACTGGGGTTTGCACACAGGTCCTTCTGGCTGCCAAGCCCTTTCTCCAGCTGCCCTTCTGGGTTAAGAGACTGCGGCCAGCCTTCCTGTCCTTATAAACTTCACTGAATGCACACCCTTGGGAGGGAGAAGAGTAGAATGAGATTTAGTTTATTAACACTATTAACTTTAAAAATTGAACAGTCTCTGGCTTCCATCCCTCATTTCAAATTGAATCACATAATGGGGATGAAAACATATTGATTAGAGAGAAACTATTAGAGGTAATAGTGTTTACCACGTAAATATGCTACATGTTCCATTATACACAACTTGGCATTTCAACATTTCATAATCTGTTGCATTTAATTAGGCACAGTACATAAAATATGCATAACAAGTAAACATGGGAAACACAATGGCATATTTTTCTAAGATTTGTGCTTCATAAATTTTTAGTTTGCTAATCTCAATAATGATGTTTTAGTGTCAGCTGCCGCTTTTCCAAACAAGTGCAGATCCTCTCCCCGATGTACTTTATGCAAGGAAGCAAAACTAAGGATGGCCTCTAAAGTTATGCACTTCTGCCTCTTGAAGATTAAGTCTTCGAGTAATAATTTTTCTCTTTTATTTAACGTTGTTATTAAAATGATAAGTAACTGTGCCGATAGAATTTGAAATGCAAGATGCAACCAATGCTAATTAATTAATAAACTGGCTTTCAGTGACTGAAGAGACGTTGTGGATGATTTAGCTTTTTAATTTGAACATAGAGTTTTTCTTAAATGCAAAGCAATCTGGGAAATTTTAATGGCTTGAGATTTACAAAGTGTCTGATTTTAATTATTTCAAGAATTCTCAGACCTGCCAACCCCATCCTCTGGATAGAATACAGGAGCGGAAGCCTATATCTGTGGGCCGGCGCAGGGCCTGGCACTCACATTCTTAAAGATTGTTAAATGACTTCTAAATGATTATTTCAAAAAGCAGGTTGGTTACTTTTTTCATTGAAAAGTACATTTTTCTGATTTAAAAAATCCCAATACTTGCTTATCTGAAAACAATTTGGGTAATACTTGAAAATATAAAATATACAGCAAAACACAAAAATGGAAATTTATTTATAAACCCATTCTAAAAGGTAATCACATGTTGGTACATATGTCCTAGTAGATTTTCCTGTGCATACATGTGTGTATGTGTATGTGTGCACGTGCACACCTATGTGTGTCTTATGTGTATTTTTGTAAAAAAAAAAATCTTGCTGTATGCAAAGAAAAAAATGCCTTTTCTTCCTGTTTATATTATGAATATTTTCCCCATGTCAATATTCTTTCTTAACATGATTTTTAGTCAGTGATCATATTCCATTATCCAGATGTGCTAGAAATTAATCTCCTTTTTTCATCTAGTAAACATAAAACTATAGCAAACCTCTTCACACATATATCTCTAAATAGTTCATCAAAATAAGTTCTCACTAAGGCTGAGTCAGAGGGTATCTATGTATTTGCTTGCTTATGCTCCGGAAAGGTTACACAAAATAATAAGTAAACTATTTCTAAGTTTATTTCTTTAATCAGAATGTTTTTTGATTTCCTAAAGCTGATAAATCTGTTCTTTGCCTAGCTCCAAAGGGCCATTGCAACACATTGAAGTGGTTGCCTGCGTGAGCCCTGTTTTAACAGCTGATGGTCTTTACTGGATACACCCATCCAAGTTGTTCCCAAGTGTACTCACACAAAGAAGTCAAAGTGTAATCCAAGTTGGCCTGCTCACCTATGGCAGCAGTCTTGAGCTAGGGAACACGTGTTCTACAGAATTACTGGAAGTTTTCCAAAAGGTATTAGGTTGTGTCTGGTGTTAGGGTTTTCACCAGCCAGCTTTTCTATGTATGTAGGTATTCCTTCCTAAAATCCGTGTGCCTCAGAAAGCTGCTAAGTGGAAACAGGTGTAGGTTCCTTTCTTCCCTCCTTCCCTTTCCCACTCCCCCTTTTTCTACTTTATGAAAGGGATACTCCCACCCAATACCATGGCCTATTGCCCCAAAGTATGAGACCCTCTCCAGTGACGGCAAAGGGATTGTGTGAAATATTGGTGATAACCAAACCTCTGTTAAATCAGCAGTTTATAACCCCACACCCCTTTGATTAAAAAGTGCATGTGTGATAAAACCTTACTTTTGATGGCTAGAATAAGTTTTTATTTAACAAAATAAGCATTTGTATTCCTTCGATCAATTTTAGATTAACTGTAATTATAGCTTAATCCAGAAGGATATATTAAACATGTAGAGCTTTATAATTACAGGACATAAAAACAGTTTAAAACTTTCAATATCCATACATTTCTATTGTAGAGCATAAAAGTATATTGCATTAAGATAATATTGGAAGGAAACAAAATGGAAATACTCTCCCAAGAACAAAAAAGAACACAAAATTTTTGATTATTAAAGTGAGTATATATTTTTTAAATGGACACTGGGTAGCAAATTGCTTTGCTATTTGTATTTGGTTGGATACGTTTTAAAGAATAGTGGTACCATTTTATTTTAAAATGTCAATATTTATGACAAACTGAAATAACATTGTTTAGAACTGCATAAACTTATAATGAAAAATTGTAGATGCCAACTTAAAATGTGGAAAAGAGAAAAAATGTGAACGGGTAACCCAATGTTTCAAAATTTTTTTAGGGAGTATTCCAGCAAAAAGTGTGCAGACAGCTGAAATGGGCCAGGTACCTGGATGGGAAGGCCGCCTCACCTGGCCTCACCAGAACCCATTCCCCACTGTTCTTACTTCATGGAAACCTCAGGCTCACTCTCAGTCTCCCCTCCGCTCAGCTGGAACTCACTGAGCCCACGGAGGGGTGGGGGAGGCGTGAGACAACCTGCAGAGCTCCCTCTGCAAGCTTTTGCTTGCCTAGAGCATTTCCCTGTCCTGTTCCTTAAACCTGCCAATCCTTCAGGTGCCTTTGCTCTTGATTATCCCCTGATCCACATGCCCTTCCCGTCTCTCACTGCTCCCTCGTTCTCCCCAATAGAAATGTCCCTCGCCTTTTAGTCCTCCACTTAGATATCACCTCTTCCAGAAACAATCCTTGGGTTTTCTTTTTTCCCTGTAGAATGGTTTCTCCTTCCTCTTTCACAACAAAAGAGGGGTTCAGAGGTCAGAAAGGAGAAAGGGAACGTTAAGTTAGAGAGTAGAATAAGTGTCTGGGGTCTTGAGGAAGTCCCGGGAGAGGGAGGCAGCAGCTTATGTTTTTGGCTTGTGTCAACTCAGCTTCTAAAGGTTTGCACCTTTGAAATGTGGAGTCTCAATAAAAACACTATCAAATTGAAGCTGAGGTCCAGTTCAGGTTCTGCTTCATCTCGGAAGTCTCTCTTGATTTTCCAGACCTGCTGGTCCTTCTCTTCCTCCAGATTCCCCTGCACTTAGAATCTGTGCAGCTTGATGTGTGATCATCACTATCCTGCAGTTTTCGCTAATTATTTTGTGTGTCTGGCATTGCTTTCATAATGATTGTAAATTCGAGGCAGGTAGAGGTACATGTTTAATATTTTTTCATCTCTCCTTGGCACCTAGTACACTATAGCAGGTCCTCAAATAACATCATTTTGTTCGATGTTGTTTTGTTATAACATTGACATACCATAGGAACTTAACTCTTGTTTAAATAACTTAGTCTATGGTAAGAGTGGTTTCGTTATGCATCATTTCACTGAAAGTCACAGAACCTATTGACAACCTTAAGCTTTACTGAGTGACCATAACAGATACTCAGTAAACATATCCCAACTGATTATTAAAAAGGAAAAAGTTGATGGAGAACCCTGAGGTCGAAATCTAGATCTATCACACTTTGCTCTGTGATTTGGGGCAACTTCTGTATAATCTGGATCTCTTATTTCTTCATTGATAAAACGTGGGTGGTAGTTATAGCTAATGGCCATTAGGTAATCACTATGTGCCCAAATCATTAACATGCTCAACAATTCTCTACTCCCTTAGCAACATTCAAATATATGATACAAGTATTATTAGCTATAATCACCCTGCTGTACATGAGATTCCCAAACTTATTAATTTTATAACTGGATATTTGTACCCTTTGACCATATCTCCCCATTTCCCCTACCTTCCAACCCCTGGTAACCACCACTCTTCTCTGTTTCTCTAGTTTGTCTATTTTAGATTCCACATATAAAAACATTTTGCTTTTTAAAAGCGATTGGCAATCTACAGCTGGATGGAGTTAGGGGAAATGCATGGCTATAGTAAATGGGAGAGACCGGAAGCCTTTCCAGCCACTTCTTGGCCTTGCAGAAGGGCTCCAGAAAATTAGCAGCCTGCAAAATGTTCACTGCTCAGTCCCCTGATTGCCAAAGGCTCACAGTCTGGGAGCTGATAGCAATGAACATCAGTAGAAGGAAAAGAGTGCTCGTGTTTTTATTCTCATTTTTAATTGATCTTAAAATTCTTGCCTGGCCCTTTGCCTTTTGCCCAGTCCAGAGTCATGAATCCTTGATACGTGGCTCAAAAGAGAAGCACAGGACAGTGTATTCCCTTTCTCTCTGCCAATTTCCTGCCCCTGTTTTTATTCTGGGACCAATGTGCAGACCATTCCAGTTCAGAGATGAAGCGAGCTCTGCTCTACTTAGTGCCCTACGTGTACAGCCTGGCTCCGCCGAGAGCACCGTGTAGGAGGGGGCCACGTGTGATCTGTAGCCTTGGGTGCTTCCTACTGGGTAAGGGTAGGGGTTCTTTTGCAACTAATTGTATCCATCTGTTTTTAAAAGGTGAAAAAAAAGTCCTGAACTTAGGTGTCGATTTAGACATTAATTACGTTGATCTCAGTGTGGTCTTAATAGCTCTATTGCTGCAAAGCCCAAATCTGTGATATCAGAATGTGACGTGCATATTTTAATTTGAGAAATAGTTTAACATTTTTAGATATTCATTTAGATGTGGTTATGCAGGTTAAACATAACGTATGATCACTGCTTCTTTCATTGCTTCCAATTAAACCTTGCTTGCTAGTTTAACCTCTAGGTAATCCCATCAAACAATTGATGTCAAGGAAACACTGCCCACAGTAGCTTCGGATGAGTGGCCATTAATTTTAATTGCCTTGATATTAAAGATTAAGAAGTATTGGGACTAGCAGAATAGAAACGATCTGATGTCAAGCAAATCTACTTGCTAAAGCTTCCCCAGGCTGCTGGTGATATTAAAATTTTACTGTGAGAATTAAATAAACCTTTATTAGTGATGACTGTTGTTTGATTGGTCCAGGGGTATGCATAAACACAAGATTCTTACATATCTAGAGATGAGACCTTCGATGGTACAGAGATTCCTCAATTATGAAACTGTTAATAAAGCTGTAATCTGATTTTCCAGGCTAGGTTTCATTAATGTATTATAGCTTCTCTGATTGTCAAGGTAATATTAACTACAAAGCACGGAATCCAACAGAGAATTGTTTAGAAGAAGAGAATTCTAAGATGGGGCTTTGTTACTAAATTCAGAGTTGGGGAATTTTCATTAATTATGCTTAAGAAATGCCAAATTCCCTCTCAACCAGGAATATCTCCCTTTGCACTATAGATCTATTCAGTATTTAACTCTTTCAAAGGTCTGACAGTCATTCAGACAAACTAGAGTAGTATTATATGTTGAAAGAGCTTTTTTTCTGAACCAGCTCTTTAGGTCTGCCTCCTGAGCTGAGCATATGCTTGTGAAAGGTGAGGTGCAGTGTCTAAGAGAACTTGCTCTAATAAACATAATCACAATAGATACCTTTAGAGTCCTTTTTCAATCTTGATTTAGAACTTTTGTTTTTAGAGCCATATAATTCTGGTATAGGAATGGATCCTAACAGTCACTGAGGCTGACTTTTCCTGGTGCAGAAATCCCTCCCAGAGCGTCCGTCCCCATCCTCGTAGGGGCCCGGGCTCCACATTAGCATCATCTCTGGCTTCCCCTCTCCCCTGACCTCCACAGCTAGTCAGCGCCCAATTCTTGCCTTTGCCTCCTTCTTGGTATCAGCCTTCTGCATTCCTACCCACGACTCTACCTGGCTCAGGCCTCATTGCCTCCTCTCCTGACTCTTCCATTACCACGTACTACACAATTATCAACCATGTGGGGCTCAAAGAAGGGAGAGCAGGGAAGGCCCGTGGTAGGGTGGCATTCAGTCCCTCAGGACTGTTGAGAGCCTATGTTGTGACAGTCTAGATGTTGGGACTAAAACCAATGAGTGAAAATGAAAGGGAACCAGATCTTAGTTCCAAATCGAGACGTGTACATCCATTAGAACTATGTAATGGTGGAATCGGGGACTTCGTGAGGTAGCAAGTACCACATCTCTACAGGTACAGATGCCATGAACACAAAGGAAAAATGGAGGAGGCACAGATTTAGAGGTCACATGAGTTCCGTTTTAGACCTGTTGAGTTAAAGGTTGTGGCAGAACATTTATATGGAAATGTCTTAAAAATTGAGAACTGAAATTCTTCATAGAAATTAGAGATAGAGATGGAAATCTGGGAGTCACACAAAGACAATAATTGAATCATTCAAATGAAAAAGACTGCTCAAGGAGAAAGAGAAGAGGGCCAAGAGCCGGATCTTGGAGAAAACACAGAAACACCCTGGTGTGTGAGGAGAGGCAGGAGCATGATGTAGAACCCATGCAAAGAAAGTGCCCTAAGCAGGAGGGGTGGTGATTACAAGTATCTGACGCTGCCGAGAGGTCAAACGAGAGAAAAGGCCACTGGATTTGGGACAGGTGTGATGCCTGTTGCAACCCACCTCAATCAATTACTTAGCCCTTGAGATTGTTAAGATTAAGTGAGAAAATGTGTAAAGGATTCTGTAGTGCTTGACAGGCACCTAGAAGGTACTCATTAAATGATAGTAATAATAACCGCTCCTACTTGATAGACACATCCAGTCCTTCAGGGGAAAGAAATGACTGTGGGACAGAAACAGCCAGCAGGTTCTGATCCGTACTGTATTTCCTTCCTGATGAGTTTTGGCTTGTTTCTGTCTCATGAACCTATGCTCATGGTCGCCGCATGGGTCGTCAGCGAGTGTGTCTGCGTGTGTATGTGTGCACACAGTGATTCCCCAGGAGGGACAGCATGTGGGCAGCAGCAAAGGCCAATATTGTCCTCCTGATGTGGCTCCCTTGCCGGGGCTCTCTGGCTTCTTTCAGAAGGATGAGTGCCACTGGTTGAAGAATGAGAGCTCTATTTCCAAAGCAATTAAAGACTTGGCAAAGATGGTGAACCAGCGTGCCCACTGGTTTAAAATGGGTCGGAGGGCTCTTACCAATTCTTCTTTTTCCTCAGGGCCCCGAACAGCTATTCAGGATAAAACAGTGACTCAACCAGCCTGATACCGCAGTCATATGCCCCTTTGACATATTATTAAGAAATTATTAAAAAGTATCTTTTAACTGTTACTTTAATAAAAGAGAAGTCAGAGCCATTTAATAGCAGTTAGTACCTTCTTATAAATTACCGTGTGGGTTTTAGTTTCTTTATATAGCTCAGCTACATGGAATATGTGAATGGTGAGTCTTGGGCTAAAGTTTTGCTATCAATGAAATGTGATGAAATCTGCCTGTTGTTAAGATCCTCTTTAGAAATCTTTTCCAATTTGCACTAGCCGACCTCATAGCTAGTTTGCAGAAGAAGTAAGTGTAGTTGACTGGATGAGATCAGAGCCACTCCTCTGTATTTGCATTGACGTTACTGGAAGTATTTGAGTTTTCAGGTTGTGACCTTCTCATATGTGAAATGGCAGAGCTGGAGCAGCCGGCCTGGCAGACGTACAGACTCTCTGAGGCAGGAGACAAAGGGGTTTTTCATCTATTATTAATTGATGTTACTCTTTTCGGCAGAGTGAATTTGATTCTATGATACAGCTGCCAAAGTTGTTCCAGGGCCCCCCACCCCCCACCAGAATTAAGTCATTCTTTCTCAAGTATTTCTTACTATTCACCTAACTTAAATGATTTCGTTAGCTCTCAGCTGCTTTGGAGAGGGGGCAGGCTGATCACTTATATACTAATCGGTATATGCCAAGGAAGTGTTTTTTGTTAAGAACGGTGCTTCCAGCCATCTTACTGTCGCTGTGGCTAACTCCAGAAACCATGTCATCCACAGGATATGACCGCCCCAAGGGACCCCCTTAGTGTTCAGCAGTTATTATTGGAAGTTTGACTCTTCTCCTTTCGGCCTGTCTTCCCCTTCACTCACGTCCCTGTGATTTGTAGGTATCCAACTGGTTTGGCAACAAACGAATCAGGTACAAGAAGAATATCGGCAAGTTTCAGGAAGAAGCCAACCTCTACGCTGCGAAGACAGCCGTGACGGCTGCGCACGCAGTAGCCGCAGCCGTGCAGAACAACCAGACCAACTCGCCCACCACGCCAAACTCTGGTGCGTACAGCGTGCTCTCTCCCTACTCGCCTCAGACAGCCCTGTGCCACAAAGCCCTGTCCCACAGGCCAGGGAACCAGAGCCATGCCGAGGACACAGTGGATGTGTAAAGGAAGAGTTATATTAACATGCAGGCTTGCTCTTGGGATGGGTGAATGACTGATGGCCAGAGCCTGGAATCCCACTGTTCATAGTGACTTCCACTTGCTACTTATGGATTCTGGAACTTTCATACTTTGTAGTGGTTTTTAATCCAGCAATTACGCAAAGTGCTATCACTAGTGATTATTTTAACTATATCGGTGCATGTATCACTTTAAGGTCAAGGGAGGAAATAGCAGACGTGGGACATTTACCGGTGGCGGTGCACAGGGAAGCTGGGACGCTGGAGTTCAGCGCAGTGGCACCTTCTCTCTAAAGCGGCGGGACTCTAGTGGCTGTCATTCTTAGCGTTTCTTCGGCACCTGCGCTTGCGCGGTAGGATCAGTAGGTGGTCAGCTGTGAGGGGGATAGTACTTCACACCTGGATGCGATATCTTGACTCCTCATGCCAAATTTTATGCGACATTCATGATGGAGTTAGAAACATCTTAAATTAACAATGAAAGATTTGCAGCTAGTCCAAATAGATGGCCTTGGAAGCAATTCGAGGGTTTTCTAAGGAGAGCTTTTAATAAATCTTTTAAAGTTCAGAAAGTGTAAGGGTTTTTGGTTTGGTTTGTTATCTTCCCTGCCCCAGGGTCTTTTTAAAATAACATGAAAACAGATGAAGGGAAAGTTAGATCAAATGTATGGATAAGAAAGAGCTTCAGAAAAATGTTTCTTCTCTGAGTTAATTGTCCGCCGTGATAGTTAATGATGGCAAAGAACTCACTTAATGACCAAATCCTGGAAATAAATGAAAACAAGGGGGTGGTTCCAGGCCAGCTACTGGGTGTTTTCTGTTTATTTTGGTTTTCTCTTTGTTTTTTTGTTTATTTTTCCTTTTTTTTTTTTTTTTTTTTTAAATGTGGGCTTCCCCATTGATAGGACTTTCCTAGATATAACGCAAGTCACAGGACCGAACTCTGGAGTTATTCTCCATACTCTTAGATCTAGAAATGCTTCGTGTTGTGTACCACCTTTCCCTTCTGTGCCTTTTTTCCTTTCCCTGCCTCTAGGTCTTTGAGGATTGTGTGTGTAGCTCTCTGTTATTCAGCTACTTAACTCTTTCCTTTCCAGGTTCTTCTGGTTCTTTTAACCTCCCAAATTCTGGGGACATGTTCATGAACATGCAGAGTCTGAATGGGGATTCTTACCAAGGGTCCCAAGTCGGAGCCAATGTGCAATCACAGGTAGGAGAAATGCCCCAACTGGGGCCTTTCTAGCAGGGTAGGGTTTGGGCTCAAAACTCCTTCCTCTGACCCCATGGAAGTGGTCTGCACGTCCATGCAGAACCTGGTCTGGGCGCTTCCAAACGTGACCCATCTGCCCCACCAGTTAATTTAATGAGAAGTCAAGCGGACAGTGACTTTCGATGATTCAAACCTGATGAACTTTGTGAATGCATTCGGCTCTGGCTTGAGCTCATGGAGAGGGGTTGGGCGCATCTTACTTCTGTAACAAAATAGACCAGAAAAATTGTGTGTGCCAGTGTGTATATGGTTTAAAAACAGTACTCTGTTTCATTTCTGTATTTTTTCAAGTCAGAATATAAAAACCTGTGTTCTTAAACTATATTCCACTTTCAACTTCTGCTTGTCCTCTTAATTGAGAACAATTACTTGTTTTATGCACATAGATATGTGTATGTGTGTTTGTGTGTGGGGGGAGGGGAGAGAGAGAGAGAGAGAGAGAGAGAGAGAGAGAGAGAGATCGAGATCAAGTACACATGTTTATAAGTAGTTTTCACCCACAGCCACCACACAAATTTGGTTGGTGTAGATGGAGAGTTTGCATTGCCATGAAGATACTACTGTTTGCCTGGCATAAAAAACAAAGATGTGTGTTTAAATATGCAAAGAGTTGTTGAAATTCTGCCAGTCACATTTGATTGATAAATTTGTCTTTCATCGAAGATGCTAAACCCTTGTGGCACACATAATTCAAATTGTTTCCTTTTGTAAGTGATGATGTTTTAATAGATTTGTGATGATGAATTTTGTTTTGTCTCACTTCTAGGTGGATACCCTCCGTCATGTTATCAATCAGACGGGAGGCTACAGTGATGGCCTCGGAGGAAATTCACTGTACAGTCCACATAATTTAAATGTGAGTACTCTGGGGAACCACGTTGGAAGAGCTGTAGGAATAGCGGCAGGTAAACAGTGACTGATAAATAAATTAATGGCCATTTGACTTGGCTTCTCATCTTGTTGGCAGTTGGGGAAGGCAGTATCTTTACTATACTTTTATTTTATGAACTTAAACTTTCGATGTTACCTTAGAAGTCCTCACAGATACCCAGAGTACCTGGCATTCTGTCATCAAGAGGGACTTAAGCATCAGCCCATTAAGATGCCATCTCATATTAGCTGTGCTATACAGTTCCAGGGAGATGGAGAAGAACAAGCCATTTTTCACAGAATCAAGCAGCAGGAAAAATTCCCAAACACAGCTCAGGTGAAGGTGGCAACCTTCGAGGACCCCAGACAGATCAGCAAACAAAGAATTCTGTTCTTAAGAGCAGCGTGCTGCATTGTCAATGTGGAATACAGACCATGTTCAGCGTTTTTAATGGCCTCTCAGTTTTTAATTATGGAGGAAATAATTTTAATTTTTGTAACCAATTTATCAAAACTTTACCTTCTTCCACACCCTGATGTGGATGGAAGATGGCAACAAGCCCTTGAAAGGGGATTGGGTCACCAGGGCGGAGCCGAGGGGAGCGGTGGACAGAATCTGGGATTCCAGACTTAGGGAGGAAATAGACTGCCCGGTGCATAGTAGCAGAGTCAGGAAGGAAAAAGACAAAATTCTCCCTTTTTAGGGCTGTGGCTCGCTATGAGAGTAAATATTAATGATTTAAAAAGTGATTGAGGATGTTCAATTGTAAAAGGGAAAAAGGACCATTAAATACTCAAATCTTTTACATTTGAAATGTCAAATCTTTCTTTTTGGGTTTATAAATAACTCATAATAACCCACAACAAACCATATAAAAAGCCTTTTAGTTGCATTTCTCCTTTTTCATTTAAGTGTTTTGAAATGCTTCAGAGAATGCGCGATATCCTTATCAACATGATAAAATATGAAACTGTGATTGCCTGCAGCATTTTACAGACATGAATTCCATCTTCACTGATGAGGCTTGATAAGGCGCTGTTGTATAATACAGTGCATAATCTCAAACCACCAGAGTAAGGATTAATTTATTTTGAAAAAAAGAATGCTTGCTGACAACCTCTCCTCCAGCTGCCACGCTGGGTAAAAATATTGTACATTTGTTGTTTATAAATTTGGATAAAAGAGGAATGATGTTTACTTCAGATGGAATATCTTTAGACTTGTATCTGTGTAAGAGTTTTTCTGAGTAGATTTTCATACCTGAGGGTACAAACAGCTTACCTTTTAGATAGAGAAGAGGATTTCTTAAAAGAGTCCATGCAGGCACACCTGAGCATGTCACCATCCACCCTGTACCACTGAGGCTTTGAAAATATACTGCCGTTGCTTTATTTTTTTTCCTAACTTGAATTTATTATTCCTCAAGCCTGCAAAATTTTTTTCCCTTTGGCTCTGGTCATCTCTGTGCGGGGTTTTGGTCCCCGCCCCCTTTCTCTGTGATCCTAGAAGGAAGAAAGGTGCTTTATATGCACATCTATGCAGTCAATAAAAACACAGGAGTTCTCTAAGAATAGCAACCGTGGGAGAAGGAAAAATTCCCAGCACAAGGCTCATCTAACAGTTGTATCCAGGCTAGATGGGGAATCTGGAGAGTTCTCAGCAGCCTAGTGACACGGGCCTAAAAGAAGACATTTTGGGTGGACTCAAGAAGTTACAGACGGATGAGAGGGTGGCAGGGGCACCAGGGGACCTCATGACCCACACCGCATCGGTGTCGGAGGTCTGGGCCTGGGTCAGCGTAGCGCGAAGCCGGTCTGTGCCGCAGGCACTGGGTGTCAGCCAGCTCACCCTCGCCTTCTCTCCAGGAAGGCCCTCCCCGTCACTTCCACTCAGTGTTCCCCAACTCACGAGCCCAGCACCTCCCTCTTCTTGACTGACATAAAAATATGTAGCGACAAGCTGTCTGGCACAGCAGAAATCTGATCAGACATTGATTTCAGCAATTGCCTCTATAGGCCAAGACATAAGGCAAATTTGTTTCTGAGTACCGTTATTGCCGATGCAGGGCTGAGGCAGGAAGGCCCAGCGGCATGTGAAAGGCGCAGCAACAGCCCAGATAGGAGCTCCAGTTAGAGATAATTGGAATACAGACTTGAATAGTGTGTGCTCCTCCGCAGTTCATGCATTTTCATTCTGGACGATCCTATTTGGAGGGAAATTCTGGCCTTCATTTTCCAAGGGTTCTGGTCGCTGGCTGTCAAGCTGTGTGGGAAAAGGGCGGGCCAGTTCTTCTCTATGGAAACGAGGATTTAGCCGGGCCGAAGTTTCTACTTCATGGAGCCCGCGGTCCCGCTGTGGCGTTGCATCGAGCTCCTCCACTGCTCTCTTCTTAAAAGAGTTCTTTGCGAGTCACTTTATCTTTACCGGCAAATCAAAGGCCGAGCTTTGTGCCAGCTCGAGACTAGCCGAAGCCCCCCCTTCAGCCTGCCGATTCCCTGCCAAGTCTTTACTTGGTGGGATGGATTTGTTTTACATGCATTTAATCCCACTTTAACACATGCTTCAAAGTCCTGCCAAAGTGGGTTTAGAAAATACATTTTGCTAATGCATCTTTGCTCTCATGTTGTCATCTGGGTGTTTTAAATTGGGGAGGAGAATTAATATGCAGACGTGCACCCGCTGAACTGTGTTTCTCCTTTCAGGCTAATGGAGGCTGGCAGGACGCAACAACTCCATCTTCTGTGACTTCCCCTACAGAAGGCCCAGGAAGTGTGCATTCTGATACCTCTAACTAATCTCTGCAACACTTTTCCCTGAGCTGACATGCCTTGATAAGTGCATTCAGAGCAATAGGAGGAAAAGGAAAGCGTTTTTGTAGCCCACCATCTACAGCTTTACTGTAAAACCTTGTCTTAGTAGAGAACTTGGTAAATCTGTTTTTTAAGAAATCATAATCATTTGTATTTATACTAAAAACACACAATGTTAAAAAGCACTTTATCCAATTAGGCCAAGACTTAACATTGTTGACAGTCCTGTAGCTATTTTATCATAATTTATTATCAATATTTTACATTAATGGTTTCACAGTTGCCAATTACTTGGCCTTAAGGGTAAAAAGTACAATATATGCTAAACCTCAATCGTTAAAGCAGATGCAAAGATTCACCTCACCTAAATTGAACTCCTTGCATATTTCCATCGCAGACTTTGTCTTTATTTCATATCGCTAATGCAGTTGGAATAAAGGAAGTGTTTGGCTATCTCTGTTAATGATGGTTGTGTTTAAGAATCTTCCTCGTCACATTGTGTTGCAATCTCTTACGTTGTAATTAGATCAGAGACTGGTAGCATCTTTTCTCTCTAAAAGCACCAGTGCCCAGAGTCTGCTCAGTAATTAAATTATGGATCCAGATTTGTTCTGGGAGATGGAGATACCTGCTGCTGATGGAGGTGAACGCGAGATCCGTCTGGGGTTTTACGGTGTGCGCTGGGTGCTGCACAGACTTGTCAAGGTTTGCTACGTCCTCTGGGCATCGACAAAGGCCCTGCTCTCTGGAGTGTTGTATATAGTGTAGCAAAAGAGTATTTATACATCTCACCAATCAAAACACAGCTTTATTACCTCATGCGAACTCATACAAACCAATAGAATTTCAACATGTTCTGTAGCTTAGAGTGCTCACTTACTACCTCTGAACAATACTCACGCTGTAGTTTGTCTCTTTCTTATCTTTTTGCATCTTGTAATTAACTCTTTGTTTCCCTTCATAAAATGTAATGTACATTGTAATCTTTTAAAAGAAAAATCAGGGTTGCATTTGCAACTTTTAAAAAACCGAGAGTGGAAACATTGGGTCTTAAATTAACACAGGATCAGTAAAACTGTTGTAAATACTGAGCAACATTTTGAATGTTCTTCATCTTGTTACTAATCCATGCAAAAAAAAAAAAAAAAAGCGGCAACTAATTGTGATGCATTCAGATTTCAGTATTCAGTACTGTATATTTCACCCTGTGTAATGGGGCCCCCTCTCCTTTCTCTCTTTTTGTATTGTATGCGATTCTGAAACTGATTGAGTCATGAAAATAATTTGTGGCGGTGATTCTAATGTATTAAAAACGTTTCGTGTTCCTTTCTAACTGGATTACACCCTGGATTGAAAAAGTCTTCCTCGTGGTAGTTATATGTAGTTTCAAACATGAATAAACTTTTTGCTTTCATGATTAAATGCTGATGAAATTTCTTACTCCATCCCACGAGCCAGCCAGCGCGGGCCAGGGAGAGGGCCTGTCCAGAGGCAGGCCTGGGCACCGAGGCGTGTGGCTTGTGGCAGGGGCTCTTTGAGATAATGGTGACGCTCAGAGTGCACAGACTGACGACAGCTCCTGGCTGGCTGCTACACCACTGTTCCTTGTCCACGCTTGAGCCTCACACTCTAAGAACACAAGGAAAATGTCCCCATTTTCATAGGTTAGGAAACTAAAGCTCATGAAAGTTAAGCAAATGCCACAAGGTCATAGATCCCAGGACAAGGGGCCATGCTTGGAACCCAGGGCTTTCTGCCCGTAGAGCTCACACTCCTGACCTAATGATGCATCTGGCACTTGTTTCCATAAATAAAAAATAACCAGTATTTGGTCATTCACTTCTTTGCTTTCATAACTTCTGTGAGATACCAGTTAAAAACAAGCAAAAGTTTAGAGAGTAACCCTCAGATGCCATTACACACACACACACACACACACACACACACACACGTTCACATAACATCATTTAAAACTCTTAAATTGGTAAAATGTAAGATCAGCTAGAAATTAATTAACTAGATTAAACATTGTTTTCGTTTTATTCAAATTGTTAGAAATCCCGTATATTTACATACACCTTGTCGCTAATAGCTAAATCTTCATAATAAAAGAAGTCGATAGCAGGTAATTGGCCTGTTTACTATGTCACAAGGAAACTGACTCACAGGAAATCAGATTAATGTTAACCAGTTGCAGCAAATTGTCCATGATAAATTCAACTGTTTCACGACTTCGGTCGGCAGAGCCAGGCAAAACAAGGTCTAGGGCCACCATTCCCATTAATCTTGAGGCGGTTACACTGTGAGAGTAAACTTTATAAAACAGATTGCCCTCCGAAGCTGTCCTCCCTCACGCGGGCTCTCAGCCTGCCTGTAGGAATCGCTCCTATGGCTAAGTAGTTATTTGCATGATTCGATTAGCTTATGGGTCAGCCTTTCTTATCTTGGTACATAAGACATTCTCTAAGCTATGTGGTTCTGCAAAAAATATCCTGTGGAAACCTGACACGCACACACGAATACGTCGTCTTTCATGTCCAGAAACATACATCCTAAGAACCATCTCGAGGTGTATCTCGGGCCAGCCTGTTGAGAGAAATATATACCGGTGTTCGTTGAAGATTTACACCTTGACTGGCAACCCTTGAGGGAAATGTGAATCTAAGGCTTTATTCCTGAGAGACCTAAATAAAAATAGTATTCCTTTCTCGTGCGCGTGGTGAGGCAGTATTTGCATATGTTTTCCCCCTGGTGGGGGCGGGGGAGGGCAGGAGCATCCTCACTTCACAGAGGAGGAAACTGGGGTGTGGCATGGGCCCCACCCAAGGTTCTTAGTATCACTCCAAATTGTGTCGAGTTGATGGATTTTCACCAGATACCTTTTCTGGGTCAAGCAATGGATTAGGGGCTAGAGCCAGAGATGAATGAAATCAGGCCTCAGCCCTTGAGAGGCTAAGACCCTGGGTCCAGTCCTTGCTCGGAAAACACCCCCTTCGTGAGGCTATTGGAAAGGCTGGTGGGGTGTCTGAACCCCAGGACTAGAGAAGAGAGGGTCCCACAACCCATTCTCAAAGTCAAAGAAAATAACAGCAGGAAACCACCTGAGACGCCCGTCACAGGCGAAGGGGCCTGTCCACACATACAGGTAGCTGCACCTGGGCACGTGTGTGCTCACGTGAGAACGCACGTATGTTCAGTGTCCGGAGCTCAGGTGCCTGACGGCGCCCCGCGTTGGCAGGTATCAGCCTTCCACATGGAGGTGCACGGGCAGTGTGGTAACCTCTAAGTATAGCAGACCAGGTGGCCTTGCAGACGAGGTTAGAACTGGCCTGTAGCCCTGACGTGAGCAGCGGCCCTGTGCCACTCCTTGGCCAGAAGTGGGGGTGGGAGGGGTGCTGTTCTAGAGCGGCCCCTCCCTGTGTGGAAAAGTGGCATGGGGCTGAGTCTCCCAGATGGGGTGACGTTTTGGTGTAGTGTGTGTTTTGCTGTGAGAAAGAGACCTTTCTCTTTGGACTAACTACAGTTACTGAGCATCTCTGTGGACTGACCGTCGGCCAGGCACGTTCTGCACATTATCTGATTGAATGCCCATGCAGCCCCATGTGGCCGGTGACATTATTATCCCATTTTCAGATGGGAAGCTCGAGGCTCAAAGAGGTGACACCACCTATCCGCAGATCTCCCGCAGAGCTGGCATTTGCCCTGTGATGTCCCCATGTGACGCCTTCCAGCAGCCACTTATGGTGGGATGGAGAGAGAGGTGCCTGTGAACTTGAGCCATCCAATCTCCAGTGAGATGTCCCTTCTAGGATGAGGTGACCGGGGAAGTCACCCCCCGCCCCCACCCCTTAGAGCTTGCAGCTCTCCTGCCCGTGCCTCTGTTGCCGGGGCCACCTGAGTAGGTGTCCCCTTTGGTGTGTACAGGACGTGTGTCACAGACTATGTGGTTCTGTCTGTGTTTACGGATCACAGAGTTGTGGACTAGGGGCAGGAAGGGCCATGTCCTCAGGCTGGGCTGGGCCTGGCACTGTGACTAACAGACCTGGGAGGGTACCTGTCGTGATACATGAGAAGGGCTGAGCATAGGGATGGGCGTCCCCCCCGCCCCGTGTACTTTATTTGGGGCAGAGCTCCACCTGTGCCCTGTGGGGGCCTTTCCAAGTCTCGGGTTCTGTCCAGCTTAGCTCTGGGCCCTGGCCCCTTAGCCCACACAGCCCACTGTGGGTGTGAGCAGATCTCACCCCCAGGCATGGATTTGAATCCTGGCTCTGCCTCCCACCAGCTATGTGACCTTGGGTGAGGGACTTAACCTCCCTGAACCTCACTTTCCTCATTCCTGCTTCATGGAACATCCTTCTCTATCCTGTCTCCCTGGTGAATGCCTGTCCTTCAAGGCTCAGCCCAGACCGGTGTGTCCTCTGGTGGAGAGAGGCCCTCCCTTCTCAGGGGCAGTGAAAAGTGGACCACTAACCTCCGAACAGAGACCTAAAGAAGGAGAGGGGCTGGGAGGAAGAGGAGTGAGTCGAGGGATCATGGGCACAGGGCGGGGTGGACCAGCCAAGGGAAGAGCATATGCAAAGACCAGAGGGCAAGGCGAGCAGAATGTCAGAGCTCTCGCTGTGGACGCTAGCCCTCCCCCTTCCCAGGCTCTCCCTCCAGCAGCCTTGTGAGGAAGGTCCGATTATGATCTCCACTTAACAGATGAGGAAACTGAAGCCGCTGGGCCAAATACAAGTCTGGGTGTGTCTGACGCCAAAACCCACATTTTTAAGCCTTTGCGCCTGGCTATCTTGTCAAAGTATCTCTTTCTTACCATGCTGGGCAGACTCACTATTGGTGAGCCCAAGGTGGGAACTGAGCAGGTAAGGGGACAGATGGCAACTACCCACCATTAGACCCATCGGCTCCTCTCCCAACAGCCTGGGACCCCGGGGAACCCCTCAGGAAGGCTGCTGTGTCCACAGGCACGTCAGGCCAATGGACTGCCTATAATTTGTCAATGCCGGGCTTGGTGACCCAACCCCATGGACAATAAGCCCAACCACCCCCTCAGCCCTGATGACCCAGCTGTCAAAGACTCAGCCGTCACAGACTCAGCCAATGTGCACAGAGTCTGCGTCCAGCTGGGCCCTGCCGAATGCACGTCGGAAGCCACACCTCGCAGCCAAGTGGGTAGCGACCCCATCAGAGATGAAAATGGGTGCCCAGGGGTTCAGTGTGGCCCCCTGGCTGGGGAAGCACCATGACTCAGCGCTCGTGAATGCGGCTTCCTAAGCGCGTCCTTGGGCATGTCCTTGTAACTTGCTCTCAAATTCAAACTTGTGTCTTCCACTCAGCGCTGATAAAACCCAGGTTTTCTGACACTCGGATGATTTATCTCCTTCAAAGCAGCATGATGCAGTGTGAAGAGTTAGGGCACTGGAGTCGGGTTGAGTTCTGCCACTTACCAGCCGTGTGTGACCTTGGGCACGCCACCTCCTCTCTCTGTGGCCTCAGTTTTCGCACCTGTAAATGGGAACTTTATTTTTTTCTTCCTCATAAGGTTGTCTTAAAGATTCCGTGAGCTGATGTGCGCCTAGTGCCCGGCCTGTGGGGCGGGTGGGTTCTCTTCTTATTGTTATTGTTGTACCTTGTCCCAGATTAGAAGGGGGCGCTTAGTCTCTGGTCCCTGCGGCTGGAATGATTACTCCTGGTCAGCAGAGGGGTGGCGAGGGGATGTCAGCTGCCAAGTGGGGGTCCTGGAAGTGGCTCCGCCTATTCAATCCACCTCCTCTGGCTCTCAGGGCTGGACCAAAGCCTCGGCTTCACCTCTCACCGCCATCCAAGGAGATAATAAAAGGCTGATTCTTTTTTCTTGGTAAAATTTCAGCATAAAGTGTACGCATCATTAAATATGGAAATCCAGAATTTTATTAGCAATCTGCTAGATCTGAACTGACGCCAATTAAACAAAAAAGATATCATTTATAAAAAGGCAGAGTTCAACTTGTATTAAATATGAAATGCAATTTTCTCCTGGTTTTGATTTATTACTGGTGGTCCATTGTTCAAAGAAGCATGTTATATTTCAATAGAGAAATATTGTTTATTCATTAATATTTTAAAACGGGCTTATTGCTGTGCATGGCTCTCACCGAATGAAACTTATGATTTAAAACATGAATTAATAAACACATTTGAAAGTGTTAGACGAGATCACAACCTCTCATTTTTCATTTTCCTGGGAGCATATTAAATTTTTATAATTCTGCATCTACAGTTTTTTCTTTTAAATAAAGATGCAGATTCCGAATTACTCTGCTAATTTCAGGTAACCAGGAGCGAAAAAGCAATATCACGGGGACCCATGTCAGGATCACAGAATCCTCAAGAAGATGTTCGGGTTTGTTTTTGTAATATCCATAAATCAAAATAAATGAGCTTCACGCGGGAGGCAGTACGCATGTGTGTGAGGATGCTGGCTGGAGAGGGCCCGTGCATTGGAACCGTCTGTGTGCGCAGGTAGGTTTAACGCGTCAATGTTCATGGCACACACATGCGTGACTTTGTATGTCCTATGATACACGTGCATGCCAGCCTAGATGCTTGGTTGCACACAGTCTGAATGCATCTCAGTTGTTTGGTTCAACGTTCAACTATTGGCGATTGAGCACCTACAACGCGCCAGGCACCGTGCTAGTTACCGAGGGTGAGCTGGTTACAGGGTGACCTCCCTTCCCTCTTCCGTCTACACGCCTGCCTTAGCGACCTCTCCACCAGGAGCTGGGGCTCTTGAGTTCCCCACAGTTCCTCCGACACCAAAAAATAATGCCTTCAATATGGTGAGCTCTTGGGAAATTCTTTGTTGACGTGCTGGTAGACCAGAAGCTTAGAAACAGGAGCGCTCTTTATGGGCTGGAGTTAGGAAAGGGTTTCTGCAAAGATGAGTTGAATTAGGCTGAGAGAAGGAAGGCCATAGGGGAAGCGGAGGTCCGGGTAGGGGAGAGGGAGGGATGCATTCTGAGGATGGGGAGTGACGCCCCCATGCTGCACCCAGCCCCCCTCAGTCCTTGCCCAGTCCCTGGTGAGTCCAGCTCACTGCAGCCTCCCAAACACTCTATGGGACATATCCTGCTGTGGTCCCAGGGTATAGAGGAGGAAGCGGAGGTCTAGGAGGGAAGAGATTTCCTGTGGGTCTAGGTCTGAGGTCTACGCCTTCACTGAAGAGGTTAGAAAGAGGAAGTAAAGTTTGCAAAATAAGACCACCAGGATTGTGTCGTCCCAAGGTTCATGGGGAGATGGGGATCCAGGGACGACTTAGGGAAGCCACTTACAGAAGAAAGAACTCGTGGTGGGGTAGAATCAGCCCCTCCCCCACAGAGCATTGGCTCAGGAAGAAGCCTGGGGGGGGGGAGGTGAACTCACCTAGCCTGACCTGGGGAGTGAAGACACACTAAAGCCCCCCTGGGAACAGGGTGCTCCCTCTGGAACTCACGCAAGAGTTTCTCCAGAATGGATTTGAGTATAGGCTCCTCTTGAACTTCGCGAGAGAAGGCCAAATTGCTTTCCGAAGGGGTTGTACTGATTTAAACATCCACACACTTGTCAACATTTGGCATTAAAAAAAATTTTTTTTCCTAACCTGGTGGTTAGAGGATGACATACTAATGTGATTTTAATCTGAATTCCCACAATTACTAATGAGGCCCAGCATCTTTCTACCTGTTTATTGATTATTTTTCTGCGAAGTACCTTTTGAAGCCCTTTACCCATTTTCATGTGTTGTTTGCTTTTTCCTTATTGATTTGTGGGGTGTTTTAATGAACAGTGTTACTTAATTTCAATTAATAATGAATTAAGGCACTTTTTTTTTTCCTTTTGGGTTACACACACAATCCCCCCAGCCCCAATATTGACAATTTGCACCATGATGGTGCTTTTGTTGCAATCGATAAATTTGCACGGACACATCATTATCACCCAACGTCCATAATTTACGTTAAGATTCACTCTTGGTGATGTACATTCTATGGGTTTGGACGAACACACAGGGACATGTAGCTATCATTACAGCATCATGCAGAATAGTTTCACTGTTCTGAAAAATCCTCCGTGCTCTGCCCGTCTTACCTCCCTCTTCCCTAACCCCTCTACCCACAGATTCTTCGACTGTCACCATAGCTGCGCTTTTTCCAGAAAGTCATATAGTCGGAATCACACACTTTTTAACCTTTTCAGTTCGGCTTCTTTCACTTAGTGATACGTCTTAAGGTTCTTCCGTGTCTTTTTTTTTTTTATGGCTTGATACCTCATTTCTTTTATCTCGAATTACTATGTCATCGACTGGAGGTACCAAAGTGTATTTGTCCGTTCATCTACGGAAGGAACCTTGGTTGCTTCTCAGTTTGGGCGATTGTGAATAAAGTTGCAGGTTTTGGTTGGGACGTTAAGTTTTTAGTTCTTTGGGTAAATATCCCAAAGCGTGCTTGCTAGATCATGTGGTAAGAGGACATTTAGTTTTATGAGAAACTGCCAACTGTCTTCCAAAGCATCTGTACCATTTTGCATCCTCACCAGTGGTGGATGAGAGTTCTTGCTGACCCACATTCTTACCGGCATTTGGTATTGTTAGTGTTTCGAATTTGGTCCCTTCAGTTAGGTGTGCGGTGGTATCTCATTGTTGTTTTAACTTGAAATTTCTTAAGGACACACGACATCGAACATCTTTTCATTTACTTATTTGCTATCCGTGTATCTTCTTCGGTGTGATGTCTGGTCAAGTCTTTTGCCCGTTTTTTAATCAGATTTTTCATTTTCTTATCGTTGAATTTTAAGAGGGTTTTTTTTTTTTTTGCTTGTTGTCATATATTTTGGATAATTGTCCTTCGTCAGATGAGTCTTTCGCAAATATTTTCTCCCAGTCCGCGGCTTATCTCTTCATTCTTTTGACATTGTCTTTCACACAGCAGAAGTTTTTAATTTTGATGAAGTCCAGCTTGTCAGTAGTTGTTCCCTGGATTATGCCTTTGGCGTCGTCTCTGAGGAAGAAAAAAAAAAAACGGAAAGGTTTCTGTCGATGCATTTCTGCTCCGATAAGTTGTAATTCTTCGTATTTGCCTGTCGGCCTTTCCAATTTGGGGAGCAGTGATTTGACCTGTGACCCTGCTTCTCTGACGGATCTAGGGAGAGTTGTTGATTTTCCGTTTATTCAGCTTTTTACTTGTCGTGAGGATGAACTTGCAATTTCTAAGCTCTTTACGTACCAGACCAAAAAACAGAAGTCCCCTCTGGATTTCTTGCTTTTCGTCTCACACACACACACACACACACACACACACACGCACACTCCTGTACTATTTTCCTATTTTCCTTTTTTTAAAAAAAAAAAAATGTGTTTAAGAAATCCATCCTGGATGTCTTTCCATTTTCTTCCTAGACACTTAACCACAGCCTTCGGTGGGAGTGACGGGGCACTCCACGGCAGGGTGTGTCCACATTTAACTAATCTCCCACCGATGGACATTTATGTTGAAAGTTGATCGCTCTCACCTGCAATGCTCCGTAAACATCCGTGAACATAAATCACTGCGGATACATTCGATCATTTTTTGTAGGATGAATCTTACAGTGGAGCCGCTCAGTCAGAAGATGCATGCATTAAACATGTTGAGAGGAACACCCTGATCGCTCCTACAAACCCGTCCCAATCTGTGTTGTCTCTCTCTCGGGGAGCCTTGCAGGTCCGCGCAGCACAGTTGGGGGAGGAGGGGCTGTCAGAGCCGCACATCCCCAGGCTGTCCCATGGGCTCGGCTCAAAGCATTTCTCGTCACTGGAGCACTTTTGCCCAAACTCTTAACCATATTTTGCTGGGTCCCCTTTGGCCTCACCCTGACCTGGATGGGAGTACCTGGATGTTGATTTGCTGCAGAACTGGGAAATTTTCCTCTAATGATAATAAGATGAACAATAATGGCTGCCAGTGACCCAGTGATGATCTCTTACGGCAGGTCCTTTAAATTGTGGATCAGGAAAAAAAGTGGGGCCAACACAGGCTTTTCTCTGTCAGGGCATCATTGACTCTGGCGTCTGTGGCTGGGGCCAGTTATTAGGAGAGGTGTTAGCTGACGGGTCACTTCCAAACTGAACTCGTGTCCTCACAGAAAGGTGGGAGTTGGGCGGCTGGCAGGAATGTGGCAGAGAAGGGCCCTAGTATTGGGGAAGCAGAGGCTCAGAGAGGCCAAGTTCATGGGCCAGTAAATAGTGTGTCAAGGACTTGAACCCTACGCAGGACGAAACTTGTAAACTTGGCCTCCCCACACACCTTAGCCTAGGACACATGAGTAGTCACAGCGCAGACAGTGGTTACGCCTTCCTGGAGTATCCCCACGTGCAGGCACCGAGTGTGACCCACGTGAGAGTGGCCTAAATCCCATAGAACTCCAGGGATCAGGAACTCTCTTGTTGCCATTTTATGGATCAGCAAACTGAGGCTCAGAGTGGCTATATGGCTTATCTCTTCCCCCGCCCCCTACCTGCCTGTGTATGGGCTACAGGCATGAGAGAGCAAAGCCCCAGAGCCCCATCGAGTGGTGGGTAAACCTTGAGCCCCAGTGAACCCCTCCCCGTGGGGCCTTCCTCCCTGCCCCAAGTAGGAGGGTGGCTCTGGGCCCAGTGGGGGAAGCTGGAGGGTGGAGGTCCTCTGGGACGGAACCTAGCAGGGGTGGGTGGGATGCTTCTGGGTCCGGCTCCATCCAGCAGGCGGCTCCCTGCATGGCCTCATGCAGTCCCTGGCCCTCTCTGGCCCTCAGTGGCGAATGAGCAGGAAGGTCACCTTCCTCCCGAGGGCTATACTGGCCACAGAGGGGCAAAGCAGGAGAGTGGCACAGTCAGGAGGACTTGGCCGATCATGGGAGGATGAACCAGAAAAGATGGAGGCGGAGGCTTGGAGATCTTCCTGGTCCTGGAGAGAAATGGTGAGGTCTGGGAATGATAAACCTCTCCTGGTGATTCATTCCAGCACTCAGCCTGGGTGAGAGCCGTGGGCACGCGGGCTTTGTCCAGGGCAGCCTGGGGCACGAGCTGGGGGATAGCCTGACTCAGATCTGACGGGGACCCACAGGGACCAGACCCTGTGTCCGGGGTCCAACCATGCTGCTCTCTGCCTCCTGCCCAGGCTGAGGTAGTTCCTGGGGGTGCAGATAGAGGCTTTGATGGGGAAGGAGGTGAATAAGATTGACAGGCGAGGTGGCCGCTCATCCAGGAGTGGCAGTGTGGGGGCTCCGCAGCAAAAGTGGCTTGCGCGGCCACTCTCTGGGCAAGGAGGGGCTAGTCCAGGCTTTTCAGTGACGTGAGGGGCCTGTAGCTGAGTTGATGCCTGAACCAGACCTAAGGGGTGGAGGCGGGAGCTGACTGCTGCCCTGGGCTCGGTCCCTCCTGACCACCTCTGCGCAATCAGCTGGGCAGGTTTCCAGGCCTGTGTGCATGTGTGGGGGGGGGGGGGCAGGGCGGGGGACACCTCTGTGAAGTGGGACTGATACTTCTGCCCAGAGCAGGTCCTGCATGCTGTGGACAGACAGCATTCGCTGGGAGACAGTGTCAAGCATGCAGGACGTTGGAGAGAAGGACCATCTCTCCACGGGCTGGACTCCGGCTCGAGGAGGCTGGAGGAGGCTGGTCCTCCATCGGTGGGAGTCTTCACCCAGAGCCCACAGACTTTCTCGACTTCAGATTTACAAATTGAAAATCATTAATAATTCTAACCAGGCGGTGATAAATCTGAGATCTCTCTCGATGAACCCAGACAGCATTTCATAAATCAAAAAGATTACTTAGGAATTTTTTAAAATCTGACGTCAAAATGTCATGGTTACTAATGGTTTCGGTAGATCTCGTGCGGTGATATATCATTTATCTACACTACATCTCAGATGTGACACGGGGGGCAGAAATGGGATGTCTTTTAATATCGTGAATACATTTCGGCCCATAATAAAGGTATTAACAACTTCTTGGTGAGATTTCTTCCGGAGCCGGGAGTCTCGTTTAATGCCATTGTGATGGTGGCCCACTCCCCTCACTCCCCAAACTTCCCGAGGCTGTGGCTGGGGACGCCCTGGGAAATCGTCAAGAGGTTGAGGAGGGAGCGGCCTTATCCCCGTGGGGGACAGGCTGGGTCACTCAAATCCAGCTCCTTTCCACAGAGGTTAGCGATCGCCTAATTATAAGCAGCGATAATTGTAATTCCGATTAATTGAGCACTTACTATGCACTGATTTGTACTAAATGCCTGACACACGTTAATTCACAGACTCCTCACTGCCGCCCTGGGTTCCACCGCCGTTCCTCTGTGGGCCCAAGGTCCGACACACTCTCCCCCACCCCACCTCTCCATCTCAATCACCCCCAGCTGCCTCTTCCAGCCACATGGGGCTCCTCCCTGCGCCTCCAACACCTGTCCGGGCTCCTGCCTCAGGGCCTTGGCACCTGCCTTTCCCTCTGTCTGAAACCGTCTTCCGTGGGTCTCTGCACGGCTCTCTCCTGCACCTCTTCAGGCCTTTGCTGGAGTCTCACTTGTTTGCCGAGGTCGTCCTGATGCCCTGTTGACCCTGTGACCCGCCCCTCACCTCCCCTATCCCGCTTTGCCTTCCCTTTGGTTCCCGTAGTGTGTCTAACATGGTCTGTAGTTTACTCATCTCTTAGTTCATGTTCCGTCTACCCTTCCAGGATGTCAGCTGGGTGAGGGCCGGGACCTTCCGCTGTTTGCTGACGCGTCAAAAGCCCCTCCAACGGGCTTATGGCTGGCGCTCCTCCCCTTCCTGACAGCTGCTGGTGGGCTCTCTCTGAAATGCTCATCTGACTCCGCTGCGCTGCTCAGCGCCCTTCCGTGGCTCCCCAGCGCCTGCAGGATGAAGGCTGGGCTCAGCGCCCTTCCGTGGCTCCCCAGCGCCTGCAGGATGAAGGCTGGGCTCAGCGCCCTTCCGTGGCTCCCCAGCGCCTGCAGGATGAAGGCTGGGCTCTCAAGCCCCTGAGCACCCTCCAGCCTCGTTTCCCACCATTTCACTCTCGGCGTAAGTCGCCATCTGAAGCTCAGACCAGAAAATTCTCATCCTGGGAATGGGATAAATCCAGGTGGCCCCCGACCACTCTGCCTGCTCTCTCTGCAGCCACCCCCACTCCTTCCTACTTCGATTTCACCACCCACGGGGGCCATGGGGCCTGGAGTCATAATAGGGCAGGTTGGGTACCCAGAGAGACATGGTATATGGCAGGGTCAGCTGCGGGGTACAGGTGAGGGAGGCCACCATCCCTCATCCTGGGGAAACAGTTCTAGAGCCCCCGGGTCAGAGAGAAAGGGGAGCTTAGCAGATCTGGCCTCCTCCTGGCACAATTGGGAAGCCCAGGGCCCAGAGAGGGACAGGAAGGGCCCGAGGACACACAGCAGTGAGTGGCTGAGCCAGGTTGGACTTTCTGACCTTCCCAACTTCTACCCATGGTTCCACTGTACAAGGCCGTGCAGGAAGGTTCACCCCCAGCCCAGCCACTTACGTGCTGCGTGATCTTGGAGAGTTACTCTCTCTCTGGGCCTCAGATTTATTTTTCTTATCTAAGATTCAAAATTCCTCCCTCAAAGGGTTATTGTGAAGATTGAGTAAGAGCTGAGCATTGTGCCTGGCATGGAGCAGAAACTCCACGCAGGGTCATCTTGCTTCCAGGTGAGGGAGCGCCTCCGGGCTCGACCCCAGGAAAGACCCGTCCTCCGTCCACAGCTGCCCACTCTTCGTAATGATGATGCTGGTGGTGACGCTAGTCGGCCAGCAACGTTAGCTCCTGTGCTTCCAGGCTGGGCGTGTAGAAGGCGTGATCTCCTCTAAACCTCCCCTCCCCACACGCCTGCGAGGCGGAAGCCATGAGCGTCCCATTTCACAGAGGAGCGAATGGAGGCCGGGGAGGCGAGGCAGCCTGGCCAAGGCCGCCCAGCTGCGCAGTCTCAGAAGGCAGATGACGACCAGCGTTGTCTGGCCCTTGGGCCCGCTGTCCTGCCCACTTCCTCACCCAGGGGCCTCGTCCGCTCTGTGGACCTCGGCCATTCCCGGAGCCGGCGGCCTTCCCCGGGGCCGGGTGCTTTCCAGACCCCGCTTCCTCGGTCTGTGTGGGCAGCAGCCGGCGGGGGAGGGGGGGGGTCGGTGTTCACCAGGTGTTCCTAGTGCCCCCGCCCCACCCCGCCCCTCACACACAGTAGGCGCTCTGCCCACAGTAGGTCAGGCCTGGGCCTTCATGCTTTCTCTCACACTCCACATCCGAGCCACCGGGAAACCAAACCGCATCACGATAAACTGCTTCTCATGTTCCCCTCGGCTTCCGCCCAGGATCAAGCCACCGTGGCCTCTCCCCTGGCGTAGGGCACCTCCCCACTTTGCCTGCACCCCCGACCCCCACACTCCTCTCCATTTGGCAGCCACGGAGTTCCATTTAAAACCTGAGCCGGCTCCTGCCCCCTCTGCTCACACCCTCCGATGCCCTCCCTGTCACTGCGGAGCAAGTCCGCAGCCCTGAGCTTAGGGCCCTTCCTTCTCTGACCCGGCCCCTCCCCTCCTGCCACACTAGCTGCCTTGCCTTTGGACTTGCTGTTCCCTCCACCCAGAACTCCCTTCCCCCTCATCAGCACGCCTCACTCCCTTCCCTCCTGGAGGTCGCTCTCGCTGTCCCAGGGAGGCCCGCCTCCACTCCCCCTTACTCCCTGCTCCCCCCCCCACGCCACGGCTCCCGCCCCATTGACCACCCTATCACCATCTGGCACACCGTACACTTTTCATTTGTTCTGTTTGATATCTGTCTCCCCCACTAGAATGTTGTCTTTGTTCATCGCTGTACCCCCAGTGCCTGGAAGGGTGCCTGGCACATAGCAGGAGCTCAATAAATATTTGTTGAATGACTGAACGAGCGAACAATTCTGCAAAAGCAGGGAGCTAAGGCCTTCAGAGTTCTTCCCCGCCCACCACGCTGAGTTCAGGTGAGTACTGTTAGCTCCGGTTTTCCCTTCAAACCCCTCACCTGCCCTGGCCTCCACTCAGGTCCTGGACAAGTGAGCAGACAGAGGGCTGGGAGGCTTGGAGTCAGACAGATCTGGGATTTGAGTTCTGGCTCTACCTCTTCTTAGGACAGCTGCCTTCAGTTTCTCTGTCTGTAAATGGGATGATGACACCTTCCCCAACATTTTTTGAACATTCTCTGGGCCTGGCTCCGTTCCTGCTTACCAGGTCGGTAAAAAGAATAATGTGAGGTAAGGGAAGAAGCTCAAGGAAGACAATGAATGGGACTCAGGACGCTGAAGGATGGGAGGGTCCAGATTCACCCTGGGCACCGCGGTTCTCCAGGCCTCGTTTTTTGTGCATGCCGCTTAATGAAGCCTTGCAGGTAAGGGGGCGAATCCGCCAGCCCGCCCGCCTCCAGGGGGAGCCGGAGAAGTGCTGGCCTTTTGTCTTGGCGCTGCCGCTGCCGGCTCAAGGGCTCAAGACCACGCCTGCGCACGTGGAAGGGTGCTTCTGCGTCGGGATGGCAGAGTGGCCGGCCTCCCACCCCGCTCCTCAGCCCCAGCTCTGGCCTCAGCGCCAGATGAGCCTGTCACATTCCACGCGTCTATTTCACACAATTGCTTCTGCCTCCTTGGAAGAGCTTCCCCTCGCAAATCAAATCCACCCCAGGCGGGGAGAGTGAAAATCAATGCCTGGTGGAAAGCTCCCCACGGAAAGCTAATTGGTTCTCCCGGAAACTTCTTTGACCACAACAGGCTCTGGCACCCGCCTGGCCCTGCCGGGTCTGTGTGCCCAGGCTCCAGGGGGCCCTGCAAGGGCGGCAGAGAGGAGCACAGTGGCGTTTCTCAGGCCGTTCACTGAGGCCCCAGGGGGGACTCGAACCTGGCCAGGGCTCCCCAAGGCTAGTGGACAGAATGGTGAGAGGGGGAGGCTTGGAGCCACAGGCCCGGGGTTCAAGTCCAGCTCCAACACTTCCTGCTGGCTGCCCCTGGGCAAGTCCCTTTGCCTTCCGGAGCCTCAGTGTCCCCTTTTGGAAAATGGGGATTGCAGGAGTGCTCATTGTGAGATTATAGATCCTGTGGGCACAGTACCTGGTAGATATGAAACTCTCGATTGACAAGGCTCAGTGTGTCCTACAGAGCTTCTCTGTATCAGAGCAGAGGGCCAGCCCTATGGCTGCCTCTGCTAACAGCGATTATGGTAGCTGTGTTTGTTTATTGAGCGCTTCCTGTGCCAGGGACTTACTCTGTGTTACGAAACTTAATCCTGTCAGCAGCCCTCGAGATGGCTGTTAACTCTCCCATCTCATAGATGAGGAAACTGAGGTTCTGCAAGGTAGGGAAGCTCATCCCAGGTCCCACAGCCTCAACCACCAACCCCGGAGGGCTCTGAGAGCCAACGCAGAGCTCTGCCCACTGCTGTAGGCCTCCCTGGGCACGGCCCTTCCCAGAGGATGCCGGGCTGGCTCCCGCCACAGTGCCGGGCCCCTCCTGGCGACTCTCGCCCTCCCTGAAGTGACATCTATATAAATATTGTTAATGGCCAGAACATAATGTTAAGTCAGGTTTTACTGGACTCCCTCATCCAGCCTGCGGATTTATGGCGATAGGATTTGAGGTAAATGTTTATTGGCCCCAGTGAGAGCCCGGCCATTCTCGCCTCCCGAATGCTGGCTCCCTGGGCCTGCCCGAGGGCCCTCAGCCCACCTGTCGGGAGCATACCGGGATAAATCTCGACGAATGAAATATTTATTAATTTTGCTAACCAATGTTGATCTCATAAATTATGCCGACTTTTTCATGAAACGGTTATTAACATCCGAGGTGCTGTGTTAATGGCTTATTGACCAAATATGAGATAATTAGGCCCAGGGAGCGTGGCCTGGCTGATCTGTGAGGAGCCAATTTGGCCGAGATTATGCCAATGACCTAGTTTATATCGCAGCTGGGATTGTGGCGAGATTCTGGAGCCCGACCCTCTGAAAACCGAGTTCTTGTGGGGGTTCCTGGCAGGGAGCCACTCTGACCTCCTGCTCTCCGCCTGGTCCTTGGGCCTCTCGCAACGTGGCCAGGTGTATTTGCCAGCAAGGAAAGGAGAACACGGCCAGGGCACCCCCTCAGGGCCACCATCCCGACCCCAGCTCTGGGAGCTGGCGTTGCCGGAGGCAGATGAGGAGACAGAGGCCCTGAGTGAAGACCATGTAGCGTGCATCCCTGTCGGCTCCTGCAGAAGCTGGAGACAGGAGTCTGTCTGCTTTGAGAGCAGCAGGACAATGTCCTCCAGGGAGAAGGGCAGCAGGGACACGGAGCTTTCGCCAGGGTGCTGCGCACGGCTACTGTCCTGGGCTGGCCTGCGTGCACATGCTCAGGCGTGCACATGCTCGGGCGTGCACGGGGGGCTCAGATGTCTGCATATGTCCACGCACATGTGGCAGGGCCTCCGCGTGCAGCTCCTGTGTGCGGGGTGATGCTCCCGCCCAGGATGAGAGCGGCCTCTGCGTGCCGCCTCTCGGGGGCCTTGCTTTCTGGCTGACAGGCTCAAAGGTCCTTCCAGAGTCAATAATGACTCCTCCGCTTGTCCCCCTTGTCGCCGACGTGGGACTCAACGAGGAAAGGGGGAGGTGTCTCAGAACCAGGGACGTCCTTGTAAAATTCCACTCGGGGACAGAACACTCACTCATTTTCGGCAGCGCTTTCATTATGAAACTGAATTTAATGATAAACAGAAACACAATTAGGGAATTGTGGAAATACGAGGTCAGGGTTCACCAGCTCCCAGGAGCCCCTCGGGGTGGATCCTGTCTGCCTTGTTCGTTCTGTGTGACCGGCTCCCCTGGCCCGAGCCAACTGGACCATCGTGGGGCATCTAATCCCACCTGGGCCGCTCCGATTCTCTCCTAGTAATTTGGCCCACAGCCAGATGCCAGGTGGTCTCTGTGCTGAGGACGTGAGCACTTGGTGTCTGTGAGGATCCATGTTTAGCTGGTGAACTTGGAGAGGCAGAGAGAAGTTTGGGGAAAGAGAGAGAGAGAGAGTTAAAACTCACCTGGAGAGAGCAGTGAAGGGATCATCCTTGAGGCCCCGAGTTAGAGAGAAATAAAGACAGGCAGAGAGGGGGCGGCAGCCTCTGTGCAGCCTGGCAGGCCCTGCCAGGGGCTCCTGCTTCCCCTGGGAACTGGCGCCCCAAAGGGGCTTGTCTGTGGTGGAGAGGAGCCTGCACTCACTCTGCCCAGAGCCATGCCCAGGGAGCTCTTAGGGTCTCTTGTCTGGAAGATGGAGGCCCCCCTGGGCTGGAAGATGCTGGAAGATGCTATGTGGTGAGAGAGAGCCAATCCTCCGCCGTCGGGAAGTCAGGCAAGCTGCTCCCCCCACGATGGGCTCCTGGCGCTGCCTGCCGCGCCAGCCGCATTGTCTCTCTGCTAACAAAATCTTTAAACATTTTTATTTTTAACTTGAGTCCTAACCAAGGGTTGGGGGCCTGGCGTACATGACAGGATAACTGTGAGGAGATAACATCCGTCGTGTACCAAGCACAGCCATGGTCCGGGGAGCCCGGGTCCTGAGGGGCGTCCGGGTGGTGCCCCACGGTGTCCACGCCAGGCCTTTGCACCCGTGGGATGTTTCTCGAGCTTCCGGTCTCAGTTTAGCTGCCTGTCCCCCAGAGATGCCACGACCCATGGGAGGCCCTGCGCCTCTTCGCTGTCCTCCGCTACACCACCCTGTTTATTTCTGTCCTGCCGTGTGCCACGACTGATCATTATTTTTATTTCTTCGTCTGTGGGCTGCTTCTCCCACTGGCCTGTGAGTTCCTGGAGGGCAGGGACTGTGTCGGCCTTATTTAGAGTTTTGTCCTAATGCAGGACAGTGAACTCACTGAATTAATGAGCAAAGGGGTAAATGAATGAACAAATGAATGAGTGAATGAACGAACACACAAACAAATGAATGAATGAACAGGTCATCTGGGCAATCGTCCTCTAAAGCAGGGGTCCCCAACCCCTGGGCCACGGACCGGTACCAGTCCGTGGCCTGTTAGGAACCGGGCTGCACAGCAGGAGGTGAGCGGCGGGTGAGCGAGTGAAGTTTCATCTGCATTTGCGGCCGCTCCCCAGCGCCAGCGTCACCGCCTCGGCTCCGCCTCAGATCATCAGGCATTAGAGTCTCACGGGAGCACCGGTCCCTGGTGCCAAACAGATCGGAAACTGCTGCTCTAAAGCATCTCTAGGCCGTCCTCCCCTTCCGAAGGGCTGTACTTACCTCTTCCGGTCCGCACTGCACGCCCTCCTTGCGGGCAGCGGCTGCAGTGAGCCCCCGGACGTGCGTCGGGTGGCCCCCCCTGCCTACGTCCCTTCCCTGCATTGGCGGGACACGGGCTGGCCGGCCGGGCCTCCTGCCGCAGACTGCCTGGCCTTCCTCCACGTCCTTGCCTCGCTCCTTCCCGTCTCAGCTTCTTCACGTCACCTCTCCACATCTAAATAGGCCTCTCTTCTTTCTCCTCCTGGCATTTACCATAATTTGCACTCATGTGACCCCTGGTTACTACTGCTCTTTGTCTCCCTTACTAGCTGCACGCCCAGGAGGGCCCGGCTGTGATGTTTGCCATCCTAGCCCAGCGCCAGGCCCTCGAGGGGCACTGGCTGACCGTGTGAGTGAACCGGTTCGAGGTCACCAAACTGCTTGGGGGGGTTTCCGGGACCGCACCCAGGACCCTGTCGTCCCTGAGTCGATGGGGCTACTGCCTTCCCTGCCGTGTTTAATATATTTTTATTGAGCCCGGGAGCTGTGATGAACGTCTTTGCAGACATCTGAATCGAAGTGGCTAGTCTACTTTTTTGTCCCCTCTGAGGCTTTCTCCCTGAGAGAAGGGACTGGTCGGGAGGCTTGGCCACTGTCCTGAACGGAGGGCCCCAGGGTGGCACGTGCAGACAGCACCCGGGCCCACCTGGGTGGCGGGCCCGTGTGTGGCGCTGGTCAGCCCTGCCTGCTGGGCCCTTGCCTCCTCCCCGCCTCCCAGGCTCTGCCTAGCAGAGCTCCACAGATAACCAGGCTGGGTGGTCTACTCCCGCCCCCAGGGCCCTTTCCCAGGTTACACAGCCCTGATTTCCTCCCTCCTACCAGGATAAGTAAGCTCAGGGAGGTGGACAAATGCAAGGGCTTCGGGTTCCTGTCCTGCGTCTGCCGCTTCGCCTCGTGGCAGAGGCCTTGGCCTCCCACGCCTCAGTCGCCTCCTCTCCGCAGTGGACACAGTATTACAAACCTCTGCCAGGCTGCTGGCGGGGGGTGGTGGTTAGGACTAGCTCCCTTTCCTATTGGAATGGATTATGGTTTCCGCGGGAAGGAAAACTGTCCCCAGCTTCCCAGCATCGTTCTGAATGGTGGTAAGTCGTCCCCGTTAGCCCAGGGACAGGGCCTGTGTGTGACTAGACCAGGCGCCCTACTCTTTCAAATGTTAAATTGGTTGATAAATATGGTCACCCCAGCTCGGGGACAGGAGACCGTCTGGCTTCAAGAGAATTTTATGTTCTTTGGTGCTTTTCTATATTTTCTAAATCTTCTAAAAAAAAGAAAGGCTGGCTCTCGGGGAAAATAGCGCATGTGATAGAAATAAACATTTTTCTGCTCCCAGACCTGCGTGGGGACCAGCTGCTGTGCGGTGTGAGGCCTGGCACGCGGAGCTGCCCAAATCTCTCTTCCCTCTGGCCAGCCCTCGGGGCTGTGGGTTGATCTTCTATGTTGACCGCCCAGGGTCTGGATTTCGGCTGCCAACACCACTCACTGCACGTGTGCACACACACGCACACACACGCACACACACGCACAGACACCCCCTCGCCCCCTCACCCGTCATCTCCACCCCCTGCTCCTCATCCCAGACTCTGGCCCTAGAGACCACGGCCTCTCTTCAGGTGTCGTTTAACAAGCCGGAAGAAGAGGCAGTTGCCCCGCCCCCACCTTTGCCAGAGATGGGAATAAGAATTTTAATAAGGGTTTATTTTTAATAAAGGTTAATAAAGTTTAATTAAATTAAATTAATATTTGCCAAGCCATGCGTCAGGCAGGCCCGGGTGTGCCGGGAGGGGCCAGGGATTAAGCTCTGTGTTTGCGCTACTCCTGCCTGGGTGGAGGAGGGAGAGAGGGAGGAGGTGCCGCTCCCTTTATCTCCATGGCGGGTCCTCCCTCATCTTCACCAGGCCTAGAGAAGCTACTCACACAGAAGCCAGGCTCTTCCCAAACCCTCCTCACGCCCAGATGGTGGCCTAGCTCCTTATTCCAGCATTCAGGGCCTTCAAAGGTTTCCTTGTGCTAGGCCCAGTCCTGAGATATTTATCAAGTATTTCATTTATTCAGAATGAAATCAGTGAACACGTGCTAAGCCGGGAAGCCCGCCAGCCTCGCTGGAGGCTTTTGGGAATTGACGTGGGCCCGGGGTTCCGAGGCAGGAAGCTGGATGATCGTGGGAATTAGGTAAACGCTTGGTCAAGCACAAGAGGGCCAGGAGGGCGGGCGCATTCTCGGGTCTGAGTAGAAGTGGTGCCTGTGTCTTGGAGCACACGTCTCATTTTAGGGCGTAGTCCAGGGAGAAACCTTTCTTATCCTAGGGGCAAGAAATAGAAGGGGACCTGGAGTGGCCAGGTGGCTGCTACCCGGGGAAGGAGACAGCGGTGTTCTTTAACCCAGCCTGTACACACCATGCGCTGTGCCTCGTGCCGTGTGGGTGACCAGGGCTATGTCCCTGCATCCTTACAAGGGACCTCGGACACAGGCATGATTACTACCCCCATTTTCTAGATGAGGAAACTGAGGGTCAGAGTGGTCCAGTGACTTGTTCAAGAACCTAGAATGACCCCTCTCTCCCAAGCCTCTGTCTCCAGTTCTGCAGGAGGAGGAGGGAATCGGTGCTCTGGCTCCTGGTCCAGGAGGGCAAGGGGCAAAGGGCACAGGCTGCAGGGCCAGCTAGCACCTGGCCCCCCTCGGCAGACCCCTGCGTGGTGCCTCTGGCGCCAGCTCCAGCGGGCAGCCCTGCCTGGCAGACCATGCGAAAGACAGCGAAGTGTTATTAACAAAGGCATTGATTTTCCTATTTCTGCTTTATGCATTTTATTAGCCAAACGCTCTACCGTGTAACCACTCAGCGCCACGCTGGCTGGCGATGAATCTGAAATGCCGGGGCACGTAAAACAGAATTGACCACATTGCTTATGCGCCAACAACAAAAATAACAGGCAAAAGTGTAATAAAATGAATAGCACCCGGCAACGGCCATAAAAAAATATTACCCAGGGGACCGGGGAATTTCCTAGGCTGTGGAGTAGCTGCGTGCGGGGTCGTAGCCCTAGAACGATGGCAATTTCTACCTTCACGGATTTGGCCAGGAACGAGGCTCACCCGAGCGGGGTGCTGGCTTCGGCTGCATCGCACTGAGTTGGTCACTGCCAGCCAAATCCTTTCTTCATTTGGGGTGTAGGGGACGTGAACTGAGAGGTCAGAAGCGAGACCACGGAGTCAGAGAGACTGGATTTAAGTCCTCGTGCCTGTGCCGCGTGACCTTTGCAAAGCTCTGCCCCTCTCCGTGCCTGCCTCCCTGTGAGGGTGAGCGAGAGCAGGCTCTTCCCAGCTTTATCAAGTCCTGGTCGCTTCAAAGCAGTGCCTGGGGTTATTGCGATCATCATTGTTGGAGAAGAGAGGCCTTCTCGCCTGCCTTTCTGAGCACTCAGACACGGGGTTCAGAGGCAGGGAGATGGTTGAGATGACCTCTCTTGTTGAACTGATGACCTGGTCAGCAGGGCCCTCCAACCCCAGGGTCCCACTTGGGCTCCCCTAAATCCTCACTAATGACTGTGTTTAGGTGATAGCAATTCGTCCTGCGGGCAGGAGAGAAGGATGAGCCCTAAATCTAAATCTATGTGTGGATTCTTCTGTCCCCCTGAGTGACAGCTGCAAGTGGGCGGGGCAGCCTTGCTTGTGACAGAAGGGTGGCTGGGGTGGGGGCTTCCCAGGGGTGAGGACGCAGAGTTCACTATTATGGTTGCTGGGCTTGACATGGAGCAGGGCAGACGTGTCCCCCGGCCGGGCTGGCACCGCAAGTCACAGGTCCTGCCTGTCTGGTGTGTGTGTTGGGGTTGGGTCGGAGAGCTGGCCCGGCAGGTGTCGAATGGTGGGGCCGCCTGTGTGCAGTGGGGTCCTTTGGCGCGGCCAGTCAGCAGAGTACAGAGGCCCCTTTCACGGGCGAGGTGACAGGTACGAGAGGGGCTCAGGCCTCGGTGGCTCCCGGTCTGCAGGGGGGCGGCAGTGGGTGTGGGCTAAGAATGGATATTCAGGGAGCCAGAAATTTTCATTTTAGTCAGCTCTTCAGGAAGCTCTGGCCCTGCAGACTCAGACAAGAGCTTAAAAACACAACTGCAGGGCCTCTCGGGACAGTCATTCTGTGACATCCCCTTCCTCATTAGGGGAAGGGTAACAGGAAGTGCCCCCTTCTCCTGCTGCTGCTCTGGCCGTGGGACTGGCACCTTCGCTGGGTCACTCTCCTTGCACACATGTCTGTCAAGTTCCCCCACCCTCTTCTGGGGCCCGATGGCACCCCGGGGAGTCAGGGCCTGTACGCCCAGGGTGTGGGGTGCAGAGAGAGGACCTAGGAGCGCCTGGCCGGGACTGGAGGGGGTCCAATTCCACAGCTCAACTCTGTGACCCCCTTAGTTATCTGGCCTCTCTGAGCCTTGGTTTCCTTGTCTGCAACATGGGGTGAATGACACCCTCCTCCAAGGGCTGGGTCAGCTAAGGGCAGTGTGAGGGCCTCGGGCCCAGGGTTCTTGTCAAGACTGTGGCTCCCCTCCCTAGGCTGAGGCCTGGTCCCCTGAGATAATCCTGGGGGGATCTCAGAGAGTGTCTGTACCAGGCTTGAACTCAGATCTCACTGACTCCAGACCCCACGTTCTCAAGGCCAAATACCTCAACGTTGGACCTGACAATGGACAAGGTAGGCTGGGCCCTGACCCCTTGGGACTCCAACTGGTGTGAGAGGCAGACTTCTCCATCAAACAGGCCACCTTGAAACAGTGTTCAGCTGTGATGGGAAAGAGGCCACAGGGAGCTCAGGAGGGGCCCCTGGCCAAATCTTGGGGTTAGGGGTAGGGCTGGTCAGGGAAGGCCTCCTGGAGTAAGAGGCGTTACAGTGAGACTTGAAGAGTAAGGTGGGTTAGCCAGGCAAGAAAGTATAGGAAGAAGACGAAGGCTGAGGGCACGGGGGGTGCGGAGGCCTGGGGGCGAGAGTCTGGGGAACTCTTCCGTTGCCTGAGGCGTCGTGTGCGAGGGAGGAGCTGCTGCTGACCAGGCAGGAGGGGACGGCTGGGGCCGCTCCACGCAGGGCGACGGACTGCAGGGCCATCGTGCTCTGTGGCTTGTCGTTCCTCTGGGCCCCGCGACCAACCCAAACTCAATAGCTTTTGATCGTGCCTTTTTTCCTTACTGTGATTTTTTTCTCCCTTAAAGTGGATTTCGGCTTCCTGAATGCACCTCCCCTCGGGTTCTCCGAGCCTAGAGTGAACGACAGACCCATTTTGCCAACAACCGGAGGAAGAAAACAGCTTGGTTATTACACAGTAACTACTGCGGAATTACCTGATCGTTTATATTTTTCTTGCTATGTAATTGTGTTTGGCCTTAGCATGTAAATTGGGCCATAATTACTGTATAATTTATAGTTTTTATATCTTATAACAAGTTAGTGTCTAAATCACACACCCCCATGTAAATACTTTAAAATTATTCAGTAATTACTTATTTACATTATAATTAAAAATAAGTAATTAGCATACATTTACAAAGGATTTACATACTTATTTCTGAATATCAGTTCTTGGCGGTGCTAGTGAAATCTTCGGCTGATCATATAATGGAGGCAGGGAAGGAAAAGCCTCCCCAGGTCGGGAAAGGGGACGTAGCTTTGGGGTTCTCTGGCTTCTCAGGGAAGAGCCCCACGGTGGCAGGCAGGGCACAGGACATTGTGGGGAGGGGAAAAACCTAAAAATGTTCTTCTGGCCTAATGAGGACTTGTTGGGAGAAGAATTAGGGCTTCACTTCCTTGAGAATAAAAACAGGTTTGCCCTGCAGCAGGAGGAAGTCCGAGTGGACAGGTAGAAGCACTTCCCCATGATCCGGGAGGAAGACGCCAGAAATGGAGCTCAAACTTGGGGGACCGCCCAAGCTCCCTGTCTGTCTGATCCCTGACCCCATTTTAAAATAATGACTCCAATGACAGTCCTGGGAACTGTTGCCATTGGGTGTGAGCTTGACAAACATTCTCTTGATGGCCATGGCAGGGCGTTTTAATCCCCATTTAGTGAGTGGGAAAATACAGGCTCGATGCAGTGAATTAGCTTGTTCAGACCTCTAGGTCCGCCACGCCTTGGTTCCCAGACCTGGATGTTCTACCTGCTGGAGACACAGCACTGAATAACGGCTGTTGGTTTAGGATAAACGTGGCCTGAAGATGTCCTGTCCAAGATGGCAGCTCAGCCAGGTCTGCCTACCTGTCCCTGGGAGCATCGGGTTCTATCTCGTTCCTTGGGACGCCTTGTTGCTACCCCTCTGTCCACTGCCCTGTTACGCTCACAGCTTCTGGAAGCTGTAGTGTGTGGCAGGACCAAGGGTCCAAGGTCAAGCGCTCACAGTGTACCTCCTTTGCCCTAAAGCAGGTTCCTAGGTCTGAGGCTGTGTTATCAAGAGTCCTATGATGACGTATCAAGATGCCCCGTGAGGCTTCAGGTAGTGGCGCTGGCTGTGGCCCCGTGGGGGGAAATGTAAAAAATCACACCTGGGATCCTGGTCGGCCGTCAAGACCATTGGTTGGTCTGATACGATCCATTTGCCGCAGCAAAGGATGGTACTGTGTCGGGTGCTGTATTGGTCTCTGTTGCTGGCAGGTCAACGTTCAGCAGGGTGGTAGCTAGGCCAGCCGAAGGAGACGAGGCCCAGGCTTCGGGGTCCATGCAGAACCCCCATCCCTGCCGAGAGAGCTGCTCCACTGATGAGTTCATTGCACAGATCCGACAGGGCCAAGGCTGGGGACTGGCTGACACCTGCTGGCCAGGTCTTCCTGTCCGCGCCGGGTCCCGCATCTCTCTCGGCCGCAGCGCGTGCTCCCTGGTGGCCTTCCCACGCAATGCGGGGGTCTTCACCACCCGTGGCACCCATTCCCATAGGTCTGTTCGATGGGAAGTTGATGGTGTCTACAGGCCTCTGTGTCTTTTAAGTCTTTGAAGTTGCACTAATCTTCGTCTTTTCCCCTAAGGTAAATTTATTTTTGCTCCCCTCCCCTTTTTTAAAATCTTGCCTGCGGGAGCAAGGAACAGAGCTTGGGGCTTCCACGTGGTCTTTCCTACATTACTGGTTCTTTTTCTGCTGATCAAGGGCCAAGGCGAGGGTTCTGCCCGCTGTCCATCCCGATGATACGTTTGTGAACTGATAAAACGGCTCTTGAGTGGCCCGTGAACACAGGGCACTTACTATGAAGTGACCTGGATTCCATTGATGACCTAGCTCCCTTGTGCCCCTGCTTTACCAGGGAGACCATGCTGGCTCTTTGGGGGCCTGGATACAAGTGTCACTTCAGGCCCTACGCCCCCAGCCTGAGTGTTCCCCTTTTCCCAGTTGCTTCACAGATACCCGAGGAAATGGGGTAAGAACCAGGAAACCGATCAACACTGTAACTCCTGCCGGTGCTGTCGCAGGATTCTTTCTCCTGGGGACCAGCTTCTCTTTCAGGTTCTGGGTCTAGAAACTGGGCAAAGGATCGTGATTTCCTATTGCGGGTGGGGGTGAGGGGGCTCTGGCTTCAGCCTCCCTCTTGCTCTTTTGTGATTCCATACAGTAAGGAGCACCCCAGTTGGTGGTCCTGCTCTCCCGACCCTAGGAAGACCAGGACTTGCTGGCTGACACTGTGACCTTGCTGCCCACTCCAGTAGTTTTGACCGCTTTGCTTCTGACAGTCAAGCGCTGCCACCTGGCCTCCTAGAGAAGAATCTTCTCTCTGTCAGGGAGCCCGGAACAGCCTCCACCCAACCTCTCTGGGCTGTGAGGACAGGACCACCGATCTAATCCACGATCTTGGTGCCTCCCTCGCGGCTCGTTCCTCTTGCCTGGGTGATGGACCGTCTGGACCCCTTCTAAGGAATAGAGAGTCAGCTCTGGGGCTTTGGCCTTATAAGGCCGGTCCACTCGAGCTCACCCCCTTCTTTGAGCCTTTTGGCTTCCTCCATCAGCTATGGCAGCCCCAGCATCTTCATTTAACGAGAGCCATTACTTTGTCCAAGCTCTCATCCCAACAGCTCTCAGGGCTTTTGCCAGAGTAATAAATCCTGTGTCAGTGGAGAGTATCTCATGTTGACAAATTTCCCCTTATATGGCTTTATAGCGCACCCCCTTGATCCAGCACTGGAGTCCATTCCTGGCTCCTGCCTTGCATGTTAGCCAGGCCCTGCGGCTCCCTCGGCAGGCACATCGTCCCACCTCTGCCCGCACAGGCCCTGCGGGGTCCCAATTCAGCTCCACCCCTGTTTGTAGGTCTGCTGCCCAAGAGGGAATGTAGGGGCAGATCTCGAGCGGGGTCAGCATATCTTCTAGGATGTCTGCCTCATTTGAGGCTTCTGCAGAGTCTTCGAGCAAGGATGGGTGGGTGAAGGCACCGTCCCCTAATAAAGGATGGGGTCCCTTCTGCAGACCCAGTGAGTTCACAGCAATCTGAGGTTCACGGTTCTCATGGGCACCTCCCTAGCTATCCCCATGCTAAGTCCCGGGACCCTGCCCCTTCCCTCTGAGGCCCTGCCGTTGGCATGGGATAAATCGATCTTAAAGTTGTACTGCTCTTCTGATCAGGTCCTGAGCCTTGCCCTCGGCTCCGTCCGCCCTCCCGCTACAGGCGACGAGGGTTTCTTTAAACGCTGCCAAGAACATCCTCCAGCTTTCACGTTCGCTTTGAGTTAGTGACGGATCGCTCTGAGCTTGTCACTTTCTCTCTTTAGCGCAGTTAGGCATTTAGCAACAGCCTTCCGGATCTATCGTCCTCAGTTATAGTTTCCCCCAAACTTCACAAACACCAGTCGTTGTATGAGCCAAGGCACCCACTTTCCCTCGCGTTCCGTCCTAGCTCATCACGGCGGAAGGCCATGAGAACTACACACCGCAGCCTGCCAGGGACCGTCAGTTCTCCACGTGACGGCAATGGAGTCCTCACCGGCCGGCAAGTGATGGAACTCCAGAATCCATCCTAAGGCCTGCCTCCTGGCACCTCTCTACCCACTCCTCCGAGCCTCTCGGCTACGTCTGCGCTGTGCTAGGTTGGGCTCCATCGAAGCCAAGACCGATGCAGGGGTTCAGGGTCACCTGGCTTACAGAGGGAGAGCGCTCAGGGCCAAGGAAGAGGGGAATCCCAGGAAGATGCTCAGGGAAGGAGATCCAGAAAGGGTGCGACCAGCATCCACTACGTACCCCTTCCTCTTTCTGGGTGCTCAGGGCCAGGAGTGCTCCCTCCCTCCCTCTTTTCCTTTATCTTTCCTTCTCAACTGTATTAAAAAAAAAAATTAAAAAAATGAAGTTCTAGAGCCCGAGACCCTATGTGTATGAATGTGCTTCTCGGCTGAAGGATGTGTGGACTCTGGAGGTGATAAGTGTTTTGGTTAAGGCAGCAGCCAACTGGGCGCCTCTTGAGGAGGCTATTTAAGTCCTCCACCCCTTGGTCTAGAGGTGGAAGCTGGCGATCACCTACTTCATCCCAGGAAAAGGCCTAAGAGCGATTCCTGTTGGTTAGCCCACTGTAGGACAAGTTGGGAAAGAGGGGGTGAGCTTCTGAAGGCAGCGTAACATAGTGGGAAAGAGCACAGACTCTGGGGTTCCCTGAGTTCAACTCCTGACTCCGCCACTTACTCAGGAATGTGACCTTGGGTAAGTCACTTTATCTTTCAGCGTTTCCTCATGGTAAAATGGGGGATGAAGAAAATAATGCTTATCTCGTGCAGTTGTTGGAGGATTAGATTAATTTGTGCCTTTAAAGTGCTTGGAAAGGTACTTGATACATACTCAATGCTCAATACACACTAGGCATCTTTATTCTGAGTCTACATCAAGGTCCTCATCTCTGTCCTACCAATAGGCAAGAGCTCAAGACTTCGTAAGTGAGACGGGACCAAGGTTCCAGCCTCTGTTCCCCAAGAGTCTCGGTTGGGGAGACATGTCAGGATGGACCAGAGAAATCTGACCAAGGCTCAGTAGCAGAGCACGGCGACCAGGCCCCTGAAATAGTCACTCTGAGGAAGGGAGGACCTAGCTTCTGATTCCAGCTCAACACAGGGCTTCCCCGAGAGCTGGTGAGGGCATGGCTTGTGGCTGTGCCAGAAGCTCCTCTGGTCCCAGTCAACATCACATAGTTTTATGCTTCCTTAGGTATGTAGGACTGTGTCGTTTGCACGTCTGTTCTGAATCCAGAAGGAATTATAGGATGAGATTGCTGAATGGAACTTTGAGGATTATTTAATGGAATTTCCAGTGATGTCTGTGGACTAAGCAACTTGTCCAAGGGCAGAGCTATACTAAAGTCTAGGTATATCCTGACTTCCTGCTTGGAGCATTTTCTTTTGTCATTATTAAAAAAAAAACTTTGCAACTCTTTTTAGAAGAGTTACAAATATATTGCAGAGAGCTCCCGCACACCTTCCACCCGGCTTCCTTGAATGTTAATGCCTCACGTGACCACAGTCTGTTAATTAAAACTAAGAAATTAATGTTGGTACAGTACTATTAACTAAACTACTGACTTCATTTGTTTTGGATTTCTCCAGCTTTTTCTTGGATGTCCTTTTTCTGTTCCAGGATCCAATCCAAGATACCACACTGCATTCAGTCATGATGTCTTTAGTTTCTTCAAATCTGGGACTGTCTCTCGGTCTTTCCTTGCCTTTCGTGATCTTGACACTTTTGAAGAGCTGTTCACCATTTATTTTTATGTCAACTTGAACTCTATTCATATAAACAAGCATGATTATGCCATCATTTCCATGAATAAATTCTGATTTATAAATACAAACACACCTCCACACATCTATGTTCTTGAAGAGTATTTGTGTGTGTGGGTGTATGTAAATATTTGGACATGAGAATATTCACTGTGTATATTTGTTAAAATTTTTATATTTTTATATATTAACACTTGCTTCAGAATCTTGACTCATTATTAGCCATAGATTCTGAAGCAAGTTCTTATTCTTGAAGGGACAGACGGGGGTTTCTGGAGTGAGCTAGGGTTGGTACCCTGACAGCATGGGTGACACCTAGCACTCTGCCCAAACTGGGGGCCTGAGGACCCTCAGGATGACAGGCGAGGCTCCAATGCTGGGGGACAGACAGAGGAGGGAGCTTAACCCCTGACCTCTGGCCAAGTTTTTCATACTTCCAGTCCGAGCTCTGGGGCTCCCACGACCCTCTTCACCCAGCAAGGGAGAGGGCAGCCCATGAGAGTGAGCATGAGTGTGCACGCATGTGGACATTGCCACGCGTATCAATAGTGTGAATGAGTGTGTGAGTCCATACATGTGAGCAGTGGCTCTACTCTTCCCCAGCTGGGTGACTCGGGCAAAGTACTTAGCATTTCTGTGCCTGGGCGCCCTCACTGTCCAAGTGTAGAGTGGCAGGACATTCAGGGCTCGCCAATATCCATGTGATCCCCTGCATCTCCCAGCCTCCCTTGCAGTTAGGCTGGGGCTATGTGTCTAGCTATGTGGCCAGTGATGGGGAGCAGGGCGGCACTCCAGGTCTCAGGTGCGTTCTTCATCACTTTCCTTTCCTGCCTTAGTGGACTTAGATGCCACCTGTTTCACACAGCAGGGCCACAAGACAGAGGAAGGCCAGGGACCCACACAGGGCTTGATAAATACACGTTTACTGTGAGAGATACACGTTTACTCTGATGAGCCACAGAGACTTGGGGATCGGTTTGTCGTCACAGCATAGCCTATCCAGGTCTGATGAACAAGAATCATGCTTATCTCACGGGAAGCGTGAGATGGTCACGAGGACTTTATGAGTTAAGATGCCCATGGGGATGACGATGGAGCCTCCTTCTGGGGCTTTAGGAAGATTCCACGAGCTGGGGTGTGAGCGATATCTCACCGGTGCCCACGGAATGCTCAAGAACTAATACGGGCACACCTTGGAGCTACGGCAGGTTCGGTTCCCGATCGCTGCGGTAAAGCAAGTCTTGTCATGAAGCAGGTTGTCATCTTTCTACCGGCGGAGGGCCTTGCTTTGTAAAAATACAACATCTGTAAAGTGCAATAAGGCGAAGTGCAATAAAACCAGGTAGGCCTGCATTATTCTTATCGTTCCTTAATGAGACGGAACTTCTCACGAGTTTACTTTCCAGACCCCACTTGGAAAGGCTTTACCTCCCATGAAAGGGCGACTTTAGCAAACAAACAATCCTTATTGTACCAACCGTGTGCTCCTGGTGGCTAAGGGCTGCTGGGGCTGTGGCAAATGAGGCCCTGGTGGGGGTAGGGGGGGGAGCCGGGGGCGGGGCCTGCAGGACCCGGGCTGAGAGCAGCTGCTCCCACTTCCGGTCCCGCCCACGGAGCAGAGCCGCCTGCGTGGACTCGGTCTGTCTCGCAGGATGTGGCGCCTGCAGGCGGGCGCTGGAGCCACTTGAAGGTTCTGCTGGTGGCACTCAGGTAGGCCTAGTCTCGGATGTCACGGGCACCCCCGTCATTGTACAGAGACCCTTGCATGAGTCGGGTCCTGCGTCCACAGCCTTGTGAACCTCAGCTTAGCTTTCAGGGCATCCTAGCGGGCCGGCGCCTTCACGCTCCACCCTAAGGCAAAGGAAACTGAGGCTCCGAGACAGGACGGGCCTGCAGAGTCCTCGCTTTTATTCGCCGCCTGCGGCTGCCCGGCTGGCCCAGAACGCGCCCAGGACGGGCGCTCGCCACTCCCGCTGTACCGTCCCCTCGAGGGCGTCACGGGGGCAGTAACAGGTGTGGCCGGGTCGAAGAAGCAAACTTCAGAAAAACATGGACGGTGCACGACCGTTTTTATAAGAGACGAAATCAAAAGCATCTGTATGTTTCCATGGATCCCCACGCATGTGAAGGCAGAGAGAAAAATCTGGAAGGAGACACGCCAGAGGGGTAAGTGTTACCTCCGGCGGGGGGTGGATGCTGGAGGGGGTGCACGTGGCCTAGAGGGACCTCGTCTGCGACACTTCAATTTTTTTTTTTTTTTTTTACAGTGAGAATGTGTTCATATATCGCCTGTGTAGTTAAGAATTTGTTAAAAAAAAATTAAAAAGGGTAATAGTAAGTAAACGACGCTTGTAGGGGTGTCAGTTTAGGAGGCCAGGGTCACTCCGCCTCCTCCGTTCTGCTCTTTCCGGTGATCTATATATTAAGGTTGCATGTTTTCTTGTTGGTCCCTCTTTCTGGAATGTTCCCACCCCCCACCCCTATTTTCACCACTCCTTTTCAGCCTTCAGGTCTCAAGCTAGACATTGGCAACTCTGGGGCCTCAGACTCCCGGCTTTGACCGGGGCCCCCTCCTCTAGGCTTCTCCAGGCTCATGCATTTCCCCCACTGTGGCTTTTCTCAGCCTGTATGATCACCACCTGCCTTCTTGTCTCTCTCGGCGGCTGGATTGTAAAGCCCGCGAGGCGGGGAGTTGGGTCGGCCTCGTTTTCTGCTTAATCTCCAGCACCTGACACGTAGCAGACTCCCAGTAAACGTTCATGGCGTGCGTGAGTGAGTGAACATGGCAGAGGTGGGCCAAACGGCACAGGGGTGGGCGGAAGGATCAGCTCCCTCGTGCCAGCCATGTCTCTGTGGACGCCGTCTGAGATGGCACTAGCTCAGTGGTGGCCGCACCTCGCTTGGGTCTCTGCCGGCTGGTTTCTGTTTAATTACAATCCATAGCGCCCTCCTCGCATACTCCTTGGGGGACCCACGCACCTGTCTTTCCTCCTCCTTCAAGTGTCTCTTGTTATGCGCAGTTCACTGCTGACTTTCTCTCCTGGCTTCTCAGGCCCTAGAAAATCTGGCAGCGCATGCGGGTTGGGGGTGTGGACGGAATGGTGAGGAGAGAGCAGAGAGCTCACCGGAGTTGGCCTCCTCCAACGGGAGGTCCGGGTGCCTTCATGGCCTTGACCATGACCCGTGGCCACCAAGAAGAGGCCCCCACCTCACACAGCCCCATCTCTGACGGGCGTTGCAAACTCAGGGATGCCACGAATCCATCCCAGCCCCTCCCCCATCCCGCCTAGACACTGCCTCCCCTTGTCCCCCCCGCCGAGGCCTTCCTGGGAGCTGGGGACAGGAAATCACACACCAAGGCCCTATCTGATACCCATAAGTTTGCTCAAGCTTATGTAAATCACACAAAAACTGACAAGTTTTCCTATTAAAAGATAATTGTAATCAGGGTGCCGGACGTGCGGCGTGAGGATGATTGGAGATAGACGGACAGCACGGAAAGATGGATTGTTTTAATTTGCACCAATTAAATTGAAGTTCATGGGATCATCTTCTTCAATCTTCATGAATACTTTATTTTCTGGCTGCTACGGAGCTATTAAAAAGAATGATTGAGGCACGCGGCAGGCCGGGTATATTTTATGAAATATCACCTTTAAAGAATTTGAGTACGCCATTTTCATAATGAGTTTTCTAGTACCTAATCCTCTTCTCTATTACTACATTTAAGAAGTGGATTGATCTGGGAAGTGCCGAGGGTGCAGGTAATGATACATTTTGCCAGGCGCAGGCAGTGATAATGGATCGCGTTTTGGCGAGGCGGATAATGGATGGGTGGTGAGACGGGGTGTGTGCAGGAGTTTGGTGGTGCCGGTCCAGCCTGGGTTGTGATGAGTCAAGCGTCCGTCCTTGCGTGGTTTGGCTCCAGGCCTCTGGCGTCGAGCTCGGAGGAGGGGAGGAGCAAGGTGGGGCAGGGGGGACATGAGCTGGGATGGGAAGGTTTGGGGGTGTGGGGAAGGCTGCAGAGGCCTGCGGTCTCAGCTGCAAGGAGAGGCTGGGGTTGCCTGCGTTGCCCTGAGCCAGTTCCTGATGCTCAGCCGAGGGCTCAAGATTTGGGAAAAGGTGGAAGATCTGGGCTCTCCGAGCCCACAAGGCAATTAATAGGGTCCAGACAGCAGAACTGGGTCTGCAACAGCCCCAGCTGTGGGCCTGACCACAGCAACCCCACTCTTGACCTTGACCTTTTTCTCCAGGCCTGTCTCCCAGGCACAGGGGCCTTTGGGTCTAGAGAAGGCAAATAGGGAAGTGGATGGTGAGTTCCCCCTCAAAGGGAGGAGGGTGACTATGGGCCAAGGGGTCCCTGGCAGGATGGAGTCCTGGCTCCTTTAGCGTGTGGTCCAGATGATGGGCAGAGGGAAGGATCTAGATATGACATAACAGGTCTGATCAGAGGAGCCAAACCCCTGGTCATAAGCCGTGCTCCCTCGTCTCAGGTGATGCCTGAGGGCACTGATCCGGCCCTGACAGGCCTGGCCCTGGACTCACAGCACTGACAGCTTCCTGAGGTCCATGACTTTGGCCCTGAGAAGAGTGGGCACCAGGCATCCAGCAGGGGCGGCTTTGGGGAGTAAGCAGAGAGAGGCGCCCCACCCCAGGCTGGGTCTCTACTTCGCCACTTGGCTGGGCTTTCCTCCCCAAGCTTCAGCGGCAGCAGCCGTCATAATTAACCCTGCTAATTAATCAGGGCAGGACGGATTAATTGAGATCACAGGAGACCGGGAGAGCAGGTGCGGCTTCGGGGCTGACGGGATAACGAGCCCTCTGGACGCCTGGGGGGCCTGGCCCTGCCCGGGGGAGCCCTGGGCTTGCTCAGCGGTGAACTGTGCCAGGCAAAGGCTCAAGGGACCCAGCCCTGCTGGGTGCCCTGGGCCCACTCGGGCAGGCTTTGACAGGTCGAGGCCAGAAGGCTGGCCGGGCGGAGAGAGCCTCCATCACCCGTACCACCAGGGGCCAGCCTGGTTAGAGCCACAAGCCCCCATGCAGCCCGTAGGTGAGCAGGCTCCAGGCTGCAGGGGCTATCCTGGGACAGAGCAGGGCCCGGGCACAGGGCCAACCCCTCCCTCCCCTGCAAAGCAAGTCTCCTGCCCTAGAGGCCCCAGGCCCCTGAAAAGGCACCTGAATGTGAGCTGAGACCCCCCAAAGAAGGCACCCCCTAAATTATGGAGGGAAGAGCTCAATGGGGTTTCTGGCAGGATTGTCACGTGGTCAGTTTCTGTTTTACTAAGCTCTCTCTAGCAGCTTCATATGGAGGAGAATTTGGAAGGTGCCCAAGGAGAGGCAGGGACCCCCTTGAGGAGGCCGGGGCTGTGGTCCAGGCAGGTGGGAACGGTGGCTCGGACCAGGTGGCGGCAGGGGAGGTGCAGAGGGCTCGCTGGGGTAGAAGCTGCAGAGCTCGTTGATGGATTACGCGTGGTGGAGTGAGGGACAGAGGTCATTATTCTATTTCCAGGAGGTCCTGCTCCTGGGGTGGGGAGCATGGAGCAGGTTCGAGGGCAAGAAGTTTCTGCCATGTTCTGGATCGTGACCTTGACGCCTTTTGGCACCGTTGCTGCTGCCTTGTCCCAACTCCCTTCAAACCGCCTGGGTAGTAACCCCTCTCCCTGCCTCCCCCAGCCCTGCTTGTCAGGCCCGGGACACTCGAGCCTATGTGTGTACCATCCTTGCTGGCCAATCCTCCCTCAGATGAATTGCTCATCTTCCGAGACCATCTTACGCTGCCCCTCCCAAGGGCCTCGCTCCTCGAGATCCCCCCCGCATCTCTGTAACTTTGCTAGGAGCTTCTCTGTACTGCACATGACTGTTTGGCAAGTATGCGTCTGTTTCCTTCGAGCCACTTTTGGAATAAGTTTGAGGGTTGAGGTAGGCAAGCCCGCCCTGTCGCTTATGCCTTGCTCAGGCACCGCGGACCATCTATTCCTTTCGAGCATGGTTCTCAGCCTTGGCACCGTTGATGTGGGGAGCTGGACCACTCTCTTTTCATGGGGCTGTCTTGTGCATCGTCCGTAGCATCCCTGGCCCCTACCCGCTAGACGCCACTAGCCGCTCCAGTTGTGACAACCGAAAATGTCTTAGACGTTGCTAAATGTCCCCCGGGGAGGGGGGGAGGCAAAATCATTCCCTGTTAAAAAAAAAATTATATATATATTTCCTTAAAGAAAAATAAGAAACATAAGGCAACCAATGAGAATCCCGAATCCTGGGCCCTGAACTGACAGGGGTGAGTTTTGAGAATATTGACGTCCAGTGCTTCCCCAATACAGAGGTTCTCAGCTTTTGTGCCAATATATTCCTAAAAAGCGCGCGCGCGCACACACACACACACACACCGTGACACACGTACGAGAAGGCCCGCAGCGACCCTGTCCAAATTAATTTCCACACAGGACCGAATGCCTGTCTGCAGTGGACTGGATGGGAAAAAAAAAAAAATGCGGATGTTCACTCAGGGGACACCACAGCCATAAGCACGAAGGGTCTTCCCTCCACGCAGCAAGAGGGGTGAGCCTCGCAGGCGAGAGGAGCCACCGACACCGACGGCCGCGCCCCGTGTGACCCCGTTCGCGGGAAGTTCTGTGGCACTAGCAGTCAGGTCGCTCCGTCGGCGCGCACCGCCCCTCGAGGGGCTGGTGACCAGGGTCACGGTGAGTCGCGGTTTCGCCGCGGTGTCGACTCCCTTAAAACTCTCTGGGCCAAACACTCAAGATCTGTGCGTTTTTCTGTGTATGTGCTGCGCTGCTATGAAGAGTGTTCTTAGGAAATAACACCGCCGCCTTAAAAGCAGGCAGAAGTCCCGTGTGCGAAAGGCAGACGTTATAAGGAAGAGAGTTCGGCTCGCCGATGACTAACGAATGCCACAAAACCCTAAACTGCAGTTACCTTTCATGCGTAATCTCCGACGTTCCGTTTCCTCGTCCTTTATTTGTATGTCTTTGCCTTCGTGATCGATGCCTGATGTCTAACTCTCGGCTGGGATGCAGGCGGCGGATGGTCTGTTTTCACAGCCTGGGACCTTCGTCTGTGTTTCCAACGCATGATCATGGCTTTCTTTCCCCTAGGTTGGCGGACTCGTTGAAATTATTAGCACTTGTGCGAAGAAAGAAAAGAAAAATCAGGAGTTTGCAAGGGTTTGGATCTTTTTTTTTTGTATTTGCATTTTGCATTTTGCCCCAGTAATGTGTGGGAGAACGTGGGGGAACACTCTGGGAACGAGCTGGTGCCCTGTGGCCTAAGGGTGACAAGCGTTCCCAGTCAGCAGATGCACAAAGCTGGAATAATTATTTGGGTAAAATGCAAGTTCTTTTTTTATTTTTTATTTTTTTCTTAAATGATCTGCAAGGAGATGTTTTGAAAATATTAGAAAAATCAAACAGTTGACATCATCTAAACCATGGACCTCATTTACCAGGGTCCATCATTCCCATCAGCCCCAAACACGTTGTGACACTGCCCGGCTTGTAAACAAACCCTCCCTGGGGCCTGGTTCTCCTCCCAATGACAGGGCATCCCTGCTCCTTTGAAGCAACATGCCCGGGAGAGTTGTCTTCCCTGGCTGCGGCCTCCGCCCCCGGTCTCCCCAACACCCCCTGCAAGCGCGCTGTCCTGCCCTCCCCAGAAACCGGGTCACACGTGGCCAGCCCAACGGTCATTGGTATTTGCTGCGCTCGGCGCCTCCTTCTCTTCCCTTGGCTTCTAGGACGCACCTCCCTCTCAATTTTCTTTCTCTCACGGCCGCTCATTGCAGGCTTCTTCTCTGTTGTCGGTGACCCCCAGGACTACCTCTTAGGAGCCCTTCTTTCCTCTGGTTCCCGGGTGACCAGGGTGCCCAGGCTCAGGGCTAAGACCCCCTGGAATCTCTAGCCAACTGCAGCTTTTGTCGCCTGCTTGCCCATGTGACGGCTCCATTGTATGTCTTGGCTTCCCTCATAACACCCACCCTTCCCATCTCAGATGGTGGCAACTCCGTTCTTCCCGTGGCTTGTCCCACGGGGAGTCATCCTGGACCCCACAGTTCATCCACCAGCAAGTCCAGTGAGTGTCGGCTTCACGGTAGATCCAGCATCCATGCCCAGCTCACGAACGACCTCCACCACCAGCATCTTGTCTCAGACGCCCTGGCCTGCACTTGGACTAGGGGACCAGCCTTGGGGTGGAGACCCTCCCTCCTCACCTCCCTGCAACCTGCTCTCCCCTCGACAGCCAGGAGTCTTTGTAAATTTTTGTCAGGTCACTGCTCAGCACAAACCTTCCAGTCCCAACAAGATCCAAATCCTTGCCACATCCTACTTACCTCTCCCGGTCCGGTCTGCCCCTCTCTCTAGCCTGTCACTTCCATTTAGCAAGCTGAGGGCGGCCTCAGGGCCTTTGCACCAGCTGATTCCCACCTCCTTCTTCAGAATCATCTCCTTAGAGCCTTCTCTGGACACTGGTCCCGGAGGCTTCCTCCCCCAAACCCTTTATGCATCGTTATGATTTCCTTCCTTTGTCTTCAAAGCCCAAAGGACATCATCGCATCACATTTTTATTCGCTTTGGCTTTATTATGTGTCTTCCTCACTAGAATATAACCGACCCCCAAGTCCCAGAGCAGAGGGCTTTACCAGCCTTGGTCGAGGACAGGGCTGGGCACAGCGGGTCCTGCTCCCCTTCAGCCCTCACCAGCTGTGCTTTGGGGCACATGACTTAGCTTCCCTCAGCCTCAGTTTCCTCGTCTGCAAAATGGTGTTAACAGTAGAACCTGTGGGTGGGGATGTGGTGAGGTGGACTCAAGATGGAGAGAGCCTGCCGTGGGGACGAGGCGCACTAACACTACACGTGGCCGTGGAATCAACTCGTGGGTAAAGAAGGAGCCGTGTCCTGGACGCCGATGGGTCTGAGGAAGGGAAGGGCCCCGGGACAGCCTTGGTTAAGTGCTGATAAGTGCCAGGAATTTGATGTGCAATGTCTCTGTTGGTCTTTCCATAATGCCGTGAGTTAGATATCAACTTCATGCCCGCCCGGCAGGTAAGGAAACAGCTCAGAGAAGCCAAGGAACTTGCATTGGGCCACACAGCTAGGAAGAGGTGGAGAGGAGGCTCCTGCCTAGGACCCCGGCGATGGTTGGGCCACTGAACTCAAGGATGCCGACCGTGAGCGTGGGTTCCGTGTGGACAGGTCGTGTAGGGTCACGGCCTCATCTCTGCTCCCACTCGCCTGGGGGACTCCCACTGGCCACCGGCTCTCAGGATGTGATCGTCGTGGACTGGGAAAAGGGGAGAAAGAAAAGGGAGACGCACTTAAAAAAGTCAGCCTTCCCCAGAGATTCAGATGTGTCCTCAGCTGAGATCTTGCAGACTTAGAGACGGTCTCTAGTGCTAGGCCACAGGGCTCTGCCTCAGTTAGTGTTTCATCGGTGATTGGAATGAGGACACAGAAGCCACTCTGGTCACAACCCCAGGAGGATGGTGGAGGGGAGAACATAGAATTTATTGCATCTACATCCAATCTTTCAGGTAGAGTGATGGGCTGAGTGCACTCAGGTAAAAGTGAACAAAGAGAAACACGGAACCTGGACCCAGGTCCCTAAACCCAGGTGCGCACACGGGGGACAGGTGGGCGTATCATGCCGTGCCCAAGTGCCCAAGGCAAAGGGTGCTGAGATCTGAGGAAGGTCTTGGCTGGCGCCTCCCCTGTGGGCAGAATGCGTGGAGGGGGCCGGAGACCAGTACTCAGGCCGTTGAAGAACTTCCCAGACGCGTGGACTGGCTCGAATACATAGTTCTGCGTCGGCGGGTCTCTGATGGAATGCCACGGGGCTCTGTTAGGGATCACCATTGTTAAAAACAACCTGCTGGGTAAATGTGTCCTGGACAAGCTGACTGAGTTGCAGGTTCACATAGATAAGGAAGGGTCACTAAGACAGACTGCCGAAAGAGCCAGAGTGGCCCAAGGCCTGCTCCCCAGGCCTCCCCAGCCCACGGCAGGGCTCACGTCTCCTCCTGGTGGAATCGATGGCTGTGATTTCTGGGGGCCTACCTCCAAGGCCCCCCTGTGGGGGCCGACCCCAACAACTTCACTCAGTTTCCCTGCCTGTCCTGGTCACGTCTGTGTCCTGGCTCCGAGCCTGACACAAAGCAGGAGCTCAGTACGTGAATGGAGAGTGATCTGCAAACTCAGACTCGGGGACCCTGCGTACGGAGGGTCATGCGCTCGGGAGGCTCCGTGTCCCTTGCCCCCTACTCTCCAGGCTGAGCCGGAGCCCTGAGGGCCATGCCAGGCCTGGCGGTTCCATCCCATGCTGGCAGCGACAACCCAGATCTTCCGTCCTCCACCAGCGTTCACTCTAATTGCCCGAAAATTGACGATAGATGCAAGGAAAATAATGAGGCCTAATTATGTTAATTAAACGGCTAATTCATTAATTAACGCACTCACATCCTTGGCTTGGAGAGCCCCTCTGCTGTGGCCGGGAGGTTGGTTCAGTTCCAGCAGTGGGGAGAGGCCCTGCCCGGGGCTGGGCGTCAGGTGGCCCTGTTGGGTGCAGGCCAGGGAGGCTGGGTTGCCATGAGCCCCCTTTCAGCCACTTGTCCTTGGACACCCGCTGTGTCCTAGGACCCTGTTCTCTGCTGTTTGGAATTTAGGGGGTGCTAGGAAGGGGGCGATTCACGCATCTGAAGAGGTCTGTGTCCTTCGGGAGCTTCCTCGTGACTTCCGGGGTGGCCTCCCCGCCTGGAGGAGGCAGCATGGATGGGCAGAGACCCCACAGGGAGAGTGGGTAGAGTCATCCAACAGGGCAGCTCAGGGTGACCACAGAGGGGCTGGCCGTTGCTCACGGGGTGGACAAGCACCTCATGGTGCCCCATCTGGGTCCTGTGTGGCTGGCCCCGTCGCCCTTGGCACCTCAGCTCCTACTTCCCGTCCTTCGTTCTCAGCCTCTGGTCCGTCACCCCTGTCACTCCAGATCTCAGCTCTGATGCCCCATCTTTGGGTCAGGAACCCCTAATATGCTCCCCCATCTCCCTATCTTTTAAACCTCGGCACGGTTTGCGATGACATGATTGGGGATGGATTTGTTCCATTTCTCTCTCCCTAAGAGGCCCCCGGGCTCCATAGGGGAAGAACCGGGGTCTCCCTAACTCCCTGCTCTAAGCCCCGAGACCCAGCCAGGTGCCTGGCGCACAGCAGGTGCTCATGAACTGTCCGGGGAATGAATGACTTGCTCCTGAATGACAGGGTTCGTGGGACGAAGGTCTTTGTTGCTGAGGCCGGTCCCCATTCCCCATGGTCGTAACCTGTACCATATTGTTTCTAAAATCCTCTGTTTGTCTCTGCCAGCAGACGGGGCTGCACCTCTAGGTCCCCTGCCCGGGGCTTGTGAAGTAGGGGTGCGTGTCATATTCGCGAACGCACATGAGTAAAGATGCCACTTGAAGCCAGTGTGGAGGAGAAGGGTGGGGTCTCAGCACCAAACCCCGGCTTCTCTGCCGCTTCCAGGCTGTGAGGCCGTGAGCAAGTGCCTTGACCTCTCTGGTCCTTCGGGAAAAGGAGCCCGCGAGTGCTCCTTTCTCGCAGGGGGTCGTAGGCTCCCAGAGCGAGGCTGTGCACGGAGCACGTGGGCTGGGCCCAGCAGAGGCGGCGATTCGCACGTCCTCAGCAACGTCGACCTCTTCATTTCCCCTGATACTTTCAGTCTGAGCCGCAGGACCCCATTCTTCCCCATGCCGAAGATGTCATCCAAGCGGAGTCGGCCAGATTTGGGATTTCTGCCATTTCCGGTCGAACAGTTTGTCACTTTGGTGTTTTTCTCGGGGCTGTGCCCTGCTCTGGGAGCCGGTGCTGAGCTCCCAAGTGGACACGCCGGGCCCCTGCCTGCCGGGCTGCCCCCCGCAGGCCGCTGGCACTCTCTGGTTTCTCCTCGGGTCTCTGCCTCTGGTTTCCTGGTTCACCTCCCAGGATGGGAGCCACCCTGGACCTCTGAGGCCAGCGGGAAAAAAACATGTGCCCCATATACACTTATCCAAATTACCCCCCGGACTTTGATCCAAGTGGAAAGGTTCGTAAAACCTCCACCATCGAAACCATGGCTACGTGTAAACCCCGCGTGGCCCGTCTCCCCGTGGCCCGTCTCCGCGTGGTCCGTCTCCCCGTGGCCCGTCTCCCCGTGGCCCGTCTCCGCGAGGCCCGTCTCCCCGTGGCCCGTCTCCCCGTGGCCCGTCTCCGCGTGGCCCGTCTCCGCGTGGCCCGTCTCCGCGAGGCCCGTCTCCGCGTGGCCCGTCTCCCCGTGGCCCGTCTCCGCGAGGCCCGTCTCCGCGAGGCCCGTCTCCGCGAGGCCCGTCTCCGCGAGGCCCGTCTCCGCGTGGCCCGTCTTCCCGTGGCCCGTCTTCCCGTGGCCCGTCTCCCCGTGGCCCGTCTCCGCGCGGCGTCACCAGCTCTTACGTGCGGGCCGCAGGGACTCCGGCCGACTGGGGAAGGTCGCTCCAGGGCGCGGGGCCTTAAGAAAACAGCCAGTCTCGGATTCCGGTCTGGATCGTTTGTTCCTCATGGTTCTTCGGCGTTCATTTTGACTTTCAGAAATGTGATTTCTGCGGATCATTGAGTCTGCGGCGTCCTCTTTACATGCTGCACCTGAGGCAGGCACCTCACCTGCCTCACTCGAATCCGGGGCCTGTCTCCAAGCCCCTCCTGTGCGCACAGGGCAGGGCTGTTCCTTCCCTGGCCCCCCAGCCCCACCCCGGGCCTCCACTCTGCCCCTGATGCCCTCATCACCTCCTCTGGCCTCCTGCTCTCACGAGAGGCTGCTGGGAGCAGGCACGAAGGACCTGGGGGTACAGGGCTTCTCTGCTTTGCGACCCCCACACCCGTCTTATGGGGCCTTAAGCCACTTTTCTCTGCTTCACGTAGGAATCTGCCTGGAGAGAAAGGCTGGGCGGGGGAAGGAGAGTGCGGAAGCCGACCAGCCTCTCTCCTCTCTCCCTGGGCATGGGGGGTCCGTGCGGGGCGGGAGGAGGAGGACTGCGGGGCGAGGAGGAGAGTGTTCCCCTCTCACATGCCCTTCTGCTCTCGCCGGCGTCAGGGTTGGATACCTAAGCCAGGACTGAGGTACCTTGGTTCTTAATGCCATGTGGGGCCCTCCCCTCCGGGTTCCCTGACAGGGGACAGCCTGCAGGAAGCAGAGAGTGTGGGCACAAGCCCCTTCTGCCATGGCACCCTGGCTCTGCTGCTGGTACCCAGAGCTCCGGGCCGGGAGCTCCTGACACTGACCTGGCTGCTGCTTAGAACAGAGTGAAAACTCCCCAAGGTCCTCGGCGCTGCCAGCCATGCAGTGGGCCCCCCAGGCTGCCACCACCCAGCCTGGGAAAGGGCGGGCCCTGCAGAGAGGTGCAGAGAGCTCCAGCCGCTCTGCGGTAGAATTCAGCAGTTTCCCAGAGAGAGAGAGAGAGAGAGAGAGAGAATCGATTGCTTTATAGCCGAGACTTCATTTGAAGGAAGTGAAACTAAAACTTCATAAGAAATATGATTATTATAAAATGTTTAGGCCTCTGCCTGGGGGGCCGAGCTCTGCTCGTCTCACCTCTGTCTTGGTAGCGGGAGCCACCATCTCACCCGCTAATTGGAATGGATTTCAAAAGTGCAATAAAAGCTGCCACCGAGACAGGGGGACTTGTCGCTTGGGGCCGTCTCTGAGCAGACGTGATGATGTGGGATTTCTGCAGAGTTCTCATCCCTGACCTCTGGCCCCCCAGGCTCTCCCCTCCGACGAATGACAATAACAATGACAATGATAACAATATCAGGAAGAGAGTCCGAATGTTTAGTGAGCATTCACCGCGCGGGCCCGACTCACGGTCCTCGGTCCTCGGCAGGCACCGTCTCGTGGAATCCTCGCTTTAATTCTGTGCCACAAAATCCCTGCATAACAAACAACCCCCAAACTCAGTTGATTAAAATGGCATAGTCGCTTCTTCTCACAGACCTGGGGGTTACCTGGGAGTAGGCACGGATCACGAGGTTCCCCTCCTTCCTTCCTCCTCCTCCTCCTGCTGCCGAAGCAAGTCGCGGGGTCCAACTCAGAGTCGCGGGGGAGAGACCCTGCAAAGGCACACGGCAGAGCGTGGCTGAAGGAGCGGTGAGGAGGTGGGGACCCGGATGCAGGCCGTCACAGGCACCCCGCTCGTCCTCCCCCATCGTGGTACAGGTGCGGAGGACGAGGGCCACCCTTCCGCGTCACCCTCTTCAGGGCCCGAGCCCACCCGCACTGGGACAGTCCGTCAGCACCCAGCCTGCCCCGCCCCGAGACACATGGCCTGCACCTGCCTCCTGAGGCCCCCAGCTTCCCTGGTGCCCCCCCCGGCTCACCCAGTTCTCACCAGACCAGGAGTACGCTCTGGGAGAGACAGGTGACTCCTTGGAGCCAGATACCTCCTGGCCTGGTCCTCGCTCTGCTTTATGAGGGGACATCTGGCTTCCCCAGCTGATGGCGGGGAGGGAGGGAGGGGTCAGGATTCGAACCAGGCTTCTGAGTCGGCCTCCCAGGTACCGTGACCCCAGACCGAGCACAGAGATTCTCCCTGGCTCAGCCCCCCACCAGTGGCCCACACTGGGGGTCTCACCCCCCTCCCCTCCCCTCGCCCCACCCGCTCTGCATGCTGGGAGCTGGCAGACACCGCCCGGCGCCTCCCGCCCTCCCTGCCTCCTCTGGGGGCCTGGCCAGCGGACCCGTGACTATGCGATCCTCGGGAACCCACACACTCTCACCACCTGAATCCTTCTTAAGCTTTTATTATTTCTCTATTACCCAAGTAATACATGTTCATTGCAGGAAAATTAGAAAATACAGAAAAGCATAAAGAAAAAAAAAATCAACCGTAACCAGTTTAGAGGCATCTCCACTCGTTAGGGGTATAAACATGAAATGGTTTTATTTTTCCAATAACTGCCACCACTCCGCTCTCTCTAAACCGCCTCTTCCTGCCTGCTGGGCGGCGAGTCCATAAATGATATCTGAGTCCAATTTCATAACTTTCTACTTTGGCTTATTAAGACTGGCTCGTTGTGGTATCGAAGACTCAGTCCTGTGTATTTTAAAAATCCGACTTCACTTCGTCTTCAAAGCTTGTCTTCCTCTCCCCCGCTCCCCGCCCCCGCCAGCAGGGGTGACTGGCCCACATCCTAGCTGGCCGGGGCTGACCGCAATGTGGCTTTACTCACCCCCCCTGCCCTCCTCCCTCAGCAGGGTCTGGCTATGGCGTTAGCTTGGGGAGACGGGGCTTCCGGCTGCTGATGTAGCTTGTCCATGGGTGTGTGGCCATTCCTAATGTTCTCCTCGAGGATGGGGGTGCTGCCTCTGTTCTCCCTCCCAGGCCTTGTCAGTCCCCCCAGGATTCACCTGCATCTCATGGCCAGTCCCCAGTTGCGACTTCCTGCCAAGTTCCTCCGATGTGCGGGCCTCTGCAAACCGATGGCCCTAACACTCATCTTCCCCGATGACATTCAGCTATCAGGCTTGTGGGCACCTGCTAGAGCCAGGCTCAGAGCCTTGGGGCCTGGGCACTCAAGTGGTGGTACTTGTGCCCACCACACTGGGCGAGCCCCACCCTCTCGGCCAGCGAGCCCTCTTCCTGTGCTCCACAGGCACAGGGGTGGCCAGTGCAGTGGCCAAGCACTGGGCTGGAAAAGCCAGCCCCCTCTCCACCCCCTGCAGGCACTAGGCTGGAGGAAAGATGTCCTTGGACTTTGAGAGGAGAAAAGCCCAACTTCCCACCTCCAAGTGGTCGAGAAGGGAGAAACGGTAGCTCCCTCTGTCTCCTCCTCTTATCTACCTCTGGGGAAGGGGAGGGGGGCATGCCGAGATGGGTTTTGTCTGTGGGGTGACCTCCCAGCACCTGAGTCTCCAGGACCCTCTCCTACTGCTCAGGGTGAACCATTGGCAGGCTTCTTTGTTCCACGTGCCCACCCCCTCTCTAGGCTGATGGGTACACGGCCTCCAGAGGTAGAGATGGGGCCTCTGCAGGTGCCAGGACCAAGCTCGAGACCTTGGGAGCAAGAAATTTGTGCTCCCGTGACAGCTGAACCTCAGAGAGGCGGCGGTGCGGGGGCCGGGGGGAGAGGGAAGAAGGAGGCTATTCTGCGGGCTCTCCAGCTCGCAGTTCCAGCTTCTGGGGGCTCCTTGCTGAATGGGACCTTGCGAAACGGCCAATCACGGAGGGCCTGTCACGTGAAACAAGTATGTGAATGCGTGTGGAAGTCTGTATGTAATGTGCAATTATATATGCTTAAAATGCGATCACAGTTTCAGTATTTCCCAAATTGTCCCCTACCGATGTTAATAGGGATCCCATGAAAAAATCGTTCTGTACTCAAGTAAGTTTGGAAAACATCGATGGAACGAAATGAGTCAGGATTCTTGACTGCAGGACTTCTCAGAGCCTTTAACGTCAGGGTTGCGAAAATGCACGTAGTTTCCCCACAGTCATCTGATCACACAGTATCTCTCGGAACAATATTCGGCAGATAGCAGTCCGGGGAACGCTGGGTCACTGCGCGTACGCCATGATGTCGTCGCCGTCAACCTCGTTTCTGCACAGAGTTACCGAGCATTCCTCCTGTGTGAGGTGCTCCGTGTGAATTAATTACCCATCGCATCTCCCCGTTCCTCCGGATGAGTAAGCCGAGGCCCAGAGGTTAAAACCTTGCCAGGTGTCACACAGAGAGCCGGGACAGAAAACACCTGAGCCTTTGCTAACCCCTGGGCAGTGTTGCTGGTTTCCGTACGTAACCACACGTCATGAGATCTTTGCCCACCCGTCAGTAAGCATGCGTGACTGGCGCGTGACAGTCCCGTCGATGAGTGTGGCTGATTCGACGGCCTGATCTCTTTCATTAGACATCTTTTTAGGGTTTACTCCAGGGTGTCGCATTGCCTGCAGAGCTGTCGTCTGGCCGACACCATGCTGGCTTCGTCTGAGGGGAGGCTGTGACCTCGTACCAGGCCCCTGGGAAGGCTGGGCCTTCCTGTCAGATGGCTGCCTTGAAAGCTTGGACCCTGCCCAGGCGGGGGACTTCTAGGGGATGGAGGGTAGCCACACTACTCATCCAGGGCTCTTCCTGCCTTTCCTCGGGAGCCCACCGGGGCAGGCATGGGGAACAAGTCACATCTAAGGGCCACACTGCAGGGGAAGCTGGCACCTCCAGGCTTCGTGAGCATGCTCCCGGCCCTGGCGGATCGGACCCCAGGCGGGCGTGTGACCCAAGGCCAGTGTCTTCCTCCCAGGGGTGTAGAGTTGGGCTTCAGAGCATCCCAGGCAGGCTCTGAGGTTGCGTGAGGCGGGGCGATGCTGGTGCATGTGGGCAGGGGGCAGAGGGCGGAGGGAAGAATGAGGGAGGAGGCTAGAGGGTCAAGGCAGGTTCCAGCCCTCGCCAGGCCCGGCTGGCTGCACGTCTGCCTTCAGGTTGCAGGAGGGACCTCTTCCTCCTTCCATTAAGTTCTGTATTTTTTTCTCACTTTAGTTTGTATGTGTCTCTTACTTGCAGTCCCTGAATAAGTCCATACATAACACCTGGGCACAGCTGAGACCCTGACCCCGAGGAAGCGCATTCAAAGCATCCGGGTTGTGTATAGGATACAGCAGGGGCTCCATGAATGGTAGCTCCTGTTACTATTATTTTTCCATACAGAGTAAGAATCCAAGTCCATTCCAGGGGTTCCCAACCCCCAGGTGGTGGACCAGTACCAGTCTGTGGCCTGTTAGGAACAGGAGGTGAGCAGGAGGTGAGCCAGCGAAGCCTCATCTGTGTTTGCCGCCGCTCCCCAGGACTAGCATCGCCGCCTCAGCAACACCTGAGATCATTAGGCATTAGATTCTCACAGGAGCGCTGGTCCCTGGTTGGGGTCCGCTGCATTACACTAAGAGCCCAGCATCCTGGACCGGGAAGTCCTGGCTTGGGAGGGAGTGAAACTCCTACTAGACATGAGTGGTTGCTTGCGCCCGCCGGTCCAGAGAGGTTCATGGGAACATACCCGGCTTGGTAACTCTGGGTCTTTAAGGGGGGCCCCTGGAGGCCGGATTTGCATAAAGACTCCCTAGCCACAGAGCGAGAAGGACGTGGGGATGAATGGCCGGCCCCCGTGTACACCTGCTCCGTGCCACACACCGTGTGTGCTAAGAGCATCTCGGGTGGCATCTTCCTGCCTCATCACGGCCCTTCGAATGAGGTGACATTCTCGTCCCTCATTTTACCGTCGAGGAAACTGAGACCCCGAGGCCTGGAGTGCTGTGCCCAAGGTCACGTGGCTAATGAGTGGTACACCGAGGATCGTTCCGTCTCCTAGAGATCGCCTCGCATCCATCCACAACGTCACCGCCTTGTCTCCACACCCCCTGCTAAACCGGCAATGCGACACATTCCTCTGAATGAATGAATGAATGAACGAATGAATGAAAGAAAGCGAGGACTGCAGTTCTAACTCTGGAAAGGTTTATTTTAGGGACGCTTCTCAATTTTGGGACACTAACAAACCCGCCACAAGCATCCGCATTCTCCAGACGGGGGAACCGAGCCCTAAGTCCTCCCGAGAGAGTGGAGTCCCTCCAGTAACTGAGTTGGGGACCTACCCCGTTGTGCAGCTTCTGCCCTGGCCGTGGTGACGGCTTTTGAGCCGGAATAAGGAAAGAGCTTGCCGGGTGTTCTTTCCTCTTTTTTTTTTTTTTTCGTCCTCTCCTCTTGGTCCCCACCCCGAAGGTAAAAAGTTCACGCGGGCGGCCATCTGTCGCAGGCTGTCAGTTGGCCATGTAATCTCTCTGTGGTTTTATTACTTAAAAACGACGCAGCATCCAGGCTGGGGAATTTTCCAAGGTGTTTGAGGCTGCCACGGGCCCCATTCATATTGTGCCTGAGTTTTCTTCCCAGTCTCCTTGAGACGAGTGACCAGCAGGCCCCGCCGTGAAGGCCGTATCAGTCATTTGCCAAGGGGAGCCGGGCCGTGAATTACCCGGGGATGGCGTGGCGGGGAGCGCGGGCTGGGGGTGAGGGGTGACAGTAAACATGTCCTGGGAATGTGTCCCCCATCACTCATGGGCAGATGGCAGATCTAGGCACCCACGCGGCCCCTTCTCTAAATCTCAGCCTGACCTGTGAGGGGGATGGAGGTGACTTTCAAGGGAGTCTGTGCAGGTGAACTTGGAGGGGAAGTTCATGGCAGGCCACGTGTGCCTGCTGCGTGGGGTGCCACCTGCTCCCAGGGGCCACCTGGAAAACACTGACCTTCTGGGCAATTAATTTAATCATCCGTTTATACTTCCATTCCACAAAAATGTATTATCGAGCATCAGCTATGTGAGGATGATGCACATTTTGGATTTCTTATAAGACGCAAAGTGAGGGTCTTCATTTTAGGGGTCACGTGGGTCGCGGAGTCCGGCTACTGTTGTCCTCTCTCTGTGGTCCCTTGGCTCACTCTCTTGATCTGTCTGGGGCTGAGAGGCTCACTGAGTGTCATGGGAGAGATGACTGTGCCCACGAGAGGGGCAGCTGCCCTGCCTCGGGAGACTCTTCCCCGGGACAGCTGCCCGGTGCCTGGCTCTGTGCTGGGCACTTATCCACCCAGTCTCATCAAATCCCACGACAGCCCCAGGACACGTGTACCAAAATCACACCGTGAGACAGGCGTGTAGCCAGGTTGAGAAATGGTCCAGCGTCACCCAGTGAGTTGATGCTAGAACCTGACCTCGAGCTCAGGCCTGTCAGCCCCTGAGGCCCCATGGGAAGAGTGGTCCGGCTGCTGCCTGCAGTTGGGGTGCAGGGGGTCTGAAGACGCTGAGAGCTTCCTGCCAACAGGTGTCCCATCCACCTGCCACTGAGACCTGCATAAGTGTCCCACCTGACCCTCCAGCTCACCTCTCCATCCAGCTCATGGTAAGGGGCTGGCTCAGGACAGATTGGGGGCAGAAAGGGGTTCTTGAAACCTGGGAAGAGGGCAGAGAAAAGAGAAAGAAGGATGGGGGTGGGGCTTGGCAGAGGTGGCGAGAGGTGAGGAGTTCAGACAGACGAGGAGATGAGGGACCTTTTGTTTGTCTTACCGCCTGGCCGTGTGTCTTTCTCTGCCTTGTGCTCCTTTTTTTTTCCTGACCTCTGTGGCTCCCGGTGGTGCGGCTGTGTGGTCTCGGGAAAGTGGCTGCACCCCCACTGAGCCTCAGTCTTCTCGCTTGTAAAGTGGGGACTTCAGTACCCTGTCGCGAGGGTCCTGAGAGCAGGGTGACTCTCCTGTCCTGTCTGCCTGGGACTTGGCCGAGTTTGGCCCCGTAGGTCCCCATCCATGCAGTCCCTGAGTCCTTGCTCTCAGCCCCCAGCATCCTGAACTCCCTGCTCAGTCTCTTCCTTGAGAGTCTCCTGTTTCTCTTGCTTCCTCTTCCTTTGAGTCTGCCTTGTTCGCTCTAAGTCTCACTCTCTGTTTCCCTGACTGTCCCTTTATCTCTTAGTCCCAGCCTCAGACTCCTTCTCTCTCTGTCTCTGGGAGATTCTTCCCTCTCCCGCTCTCTGCCTCATCCCAGCCCCTTCCTGCCCTATACGCCTGACTTCTCCTTTCTCCGCCCTCTTCCTAATTTCCAGCGACTCCTTTTGGGCCTCATTCTCTGCCCTGTGCCAGAGTGTCTGCCCCTTACCGTGGGCTGGAGGGACAGATGGAGTCACCCACGCTCCCTCACAGTGACCCCAAAATCCTGACCTGAGCCTGGGCCGAGCATCCAGATGGCAGCTTCGAGGTCAGGACCAGGAGCTCACCTGGCCAGGGAAGCAGCCGACACAACCTCCCTGACAGCAGCCCTCAGCCTGTCTGCACTCAGACTCAGACTGACTCCTTCAAAGATAATTTATAGGCCGATACCTCATTGCACATGGTAATAGCTTGTGCTTAAATAATAATAAGCTTGATTGCCGTGCAGCCGTTAAACTTTTTTTCCCATTCAGTTTAACTGACCATTTTGTGTGTGGTTTGGAGGAAGGGGGGAGAGAGAGCCCCGTCATTATCCTGGGCCTGAAACGGGAGTTAATTTCTAATGAAGGTATAATTTTATTCCAATGATTTTACATTTAATTAACTAAAGCTACATGTAATTTGAAATTATACGGTGATGGGGCCTCACTTTGGGGATCACAGAGGGCAGAACAGGCGAGCTGTGGGGGGACAGAGGCCCGGAGAGGGAGGGGGTCTGCAGGGGAGAGGGACGAAGTGAAGGGGACCCTGTGTCAGTCAGCGGCTGGGATCCGGGGTCCAGGCCCCAGGCCAGGCACCTGAGTCCAGTTACCTCTTGAATCCTCTTCTCTATCCTCGTGGCAGAAACTACCGTTGTTTCTACTTTATCGAAGGGAAAGAAAGGCTCAGAGAAACGAGTGGACGGACCACTGTGTCCCTCCCTGTTCTGGAAACAGCACCCCCATCTACCCAGCTCCTCCTCCCGCACTCCCCCCGATGGGGCCCCCCCATCGTTCCATGGCCTTGACCCCTAGAACTTGGGCAGAAGGGTGAAGAGCAGAACTTTAGTTGGCCGAAAGGTAAGATTCGCTTTATCTCATTTAACTGAATAAGGGGCGTGCGTCCGAAGTGGACATCGGGGGACAAGATTTCCGTATGCTGACCCCCACGTACCTGCGCCCCAGAGCGGCACCCCAGCGGGCTCCCTCATTCCCCTTCCCGGTCAAAACCTCCCCAAATAACGCCTCGCGGGGCAGGTCACCGCCGCCTGGCCTCGTTCCGTTTGGACATCACGTGTTCTTCCGTGTCTGGCCGCTTTCGCTCAGTACTAGGCTTGGAAAACTCCCCAAGTGGCTGTGTGTCGGGCGGCCCGGTCCTGTTCCTCGCCGTGGAGGACCGCGTCGCGCGAGCTTGCCCGACGTGACTTACCCATCCTCTTATCGACAGATAGACGTTTCTGTTGTCTCCAGTTTGGGGCGGTTACGAGCACCGCTGTTAGGAACATCCTCGTGGGTGTCTTTGGTGGGGACAGATGTGCGTTTCTCTGGGGTGTTCACCCGGAGTGGAGTTGCTTGGCTCTGTTTCTTTCTCTCTCTCTCTCTCTCTCTCTCTCTCTCTCTCTCTCTCTCTCTCTCTCTCTCTCTCTCTCTATCTCTATCTCTCTATCTCTCTATCTCTCTATCTCTTTCTCTCTCTTGCTTTCATAGATGCCGCCAAAGAGGTTTCGGAAGTGGTCATACCGGTCTCCGTTCCTCTCGGCCAAGGTCAGCTTTTCCCACCTTCTGTCTGCCGGTCCTTTAATTTTAGCCACTTGGGTGGGGCGTGTGGTGTATCACTTTGAATTCCCCTGGCGACCGAATGCTGAGCAACTTTTCTAGGCGTATCCATCATTTGGGTATTTGTGTCCGTGAAGTGCTTGTTCAAGTCTTTTGACCGTTTCTTTTTTTAAACCGGGTTGCCCACCTTTTTCTTTCCTCGCAGCTCTTTACCTATCCTGAGGGTTGTGTCTTCACTCCCTTCATGGTACCTGTCGACGGCGTGGAGCTCTTAATGTTAATGACGTGGAATAGTAAAGATCTAAATGTAGACCCAAAAGGCTGTTGTCCGCCACATTTTCTGTTCTGGACGCAAGCCACAGCCCTGCAGATGAGGGCAGTGAGATGCACATCTGGAGAGAGATGAAGGAGGGGTCCTGCCGTCGTCCTCATCTCTGGCTCCAGATGCCCCTGGGCCTGGCTCTGCCCCTTTCCTCCTGCGGGCTGGATATTCCACTCCTTCGATTCCGTGATGTCCTTGATTCTGCGTCCTTCCGACAAGATCCCCTTTTAGCTTAACCTTGTTCAAGCTGAATTTTATGTGCAACCCAGTGATCCCCATTTTACAGAGGAGGAAACCGAGGTGCAGGGAGATGTTACAATTTGCTCAGGGTTCCACCCTGCTGAGTCTCAGGGTTGAGAGTCAGGCCCCAGTGCAGCCCAGTATGAGGGTGACTCAGGAGACCCTGAGAGAGTTTGGGGGACGAGGGAGAGATGTTAGGGTTTGCAGTGAGAGGGTAGTGTGACTGAGGGAAGGAGGTGTGGGTCAGGGAAAGGGGGCCGGGATAGAGGCAGCAGGCGTGGGCACGGGCGGGGGCTCAGGGTGAGACAGGGGCAGGGGAGGCCTGGCAGGTGTGATCCTGCTCAAAGTCTAGGTGAGCCTGATCCTGGCCTGGATGCCGACCTAGACTCTGACCATCATTATGTTCAGCCCTCTGCCTCTGGAGTCCGTCAAATTGAGCAGGTAGGGGAGGGGGTCCTGAGCTGGGAAAGAGTTTCCATGACTGTCGGCTCCTCATCCATGCGGGGAGGGGTGGAGGCAGGGCGGGGTGTTGTCGGGGGGTGGTCTGGGGTGTCCTGGCCTTCCAGCCTCCTTGGGCAGGGAGTGTGTGCATGCATGTGCGTGGGCACAAGGCCGGACAAGACAGTCTTCCCGAGCTCTAAAAGCCTCATCCACAGACTACTGAAGGTCAAGTGGGGCCTGGAGTAAATAAACACCCCGTAAAGTGTAATTATGCAGTGAGGCCCCCAGGGAGGCCCGGACAGCTGGGCCTGGGGCGTCTGTCTGTCTGTCCCCCCCCCCACATATGCATGTTCACAGAACCATGCACACACATACAGACAGACACATAGGAACAGAGACCCGAACCCTCGGAATCAGAGTCCCAAAGAAGTCACACAGGCGCCCAGGCTTCACAGCAAGCAGCCGACCCCGAGGATCACCCCCTCAGCGCTGGATGTTGCTAACGCTGTGCGGCGTGTCATCCGGTCCTCAGACCGCCTCCCTCCCAGGGAGGAGGTATTGTCATCCGCATTTTATAGATGAGGAAACCGACGCTCAGAGGTTCACAGCAGGCCTCTGAGATTCTAACCCTTGGCACCTCAGCCGCTGCGACTTCCGTCACACGTCATGTAGCCAGAAACGGAGAGAAGCGGGTAGGCATGCCCAGGAGCCCAGATACCCACACAGAAATTCAAACACAGATAGCCAGGGGAAGGTGGTGCGTTTAATCTAGCCGTATACACGCAGACAAGCACTTCCAGAGCCTGCAGACCCGGGCACGTGTGTACCCACCTGGAGGTGGGGCGTGGAGGCCCCAGGAGGCCCACAGCCGCCCTCACGGGTGGCCCTGACTTCGCAGACTCAAGGTTTCTCTGGGGTCGTCCCCTCCACTCCTCTGCCTGTCTATGACCGTGACCAGGCCCCAGAGCTCCCTCGTCTCCGTGGCCAGCTGAGGGCAGGAAGATAAGCGTCTAGCCTGCATACTTTTAACACCTTTCCCAGCCCCTGCCATCCCGTTGGATAGACTGAAACTGGTGGCGGCATGGCCAGGCCGTCTTGGCCTTGGGCCTCCCGCCAGGGACGGGACACGCTGGCTCAGGGATCTGCAGGCCTCTGAAGTTTGCAGAGCACCTGCGTGTGCGGCTCCGTGCGCCCGTCAGGCCCATGCGGGGATGCACATCTCCACCCCGCGCCTGCGCAGACCCGTTTGCTCGGGGTCCCATGGGAGGCTGTCTGCGTGTCAGAGGCACACGGGTGGAGCCTGAACCTTTAGGATGTTCTGGCTCAGGGGTCCCCCGGTGCCCGAGGCTGCCGATTAGGGAGCAAAGGGTGGGGAGAAGCCGGATCGCGGAGGATCCTGGGTCCTTTCCCTGTGCGAGTATAGACACTGCATGTGTGCAGTGAGAGGACAGGGTAGGTATCCCACCTTACTGAAACTGAGCTTTGGAAACGCTGTGTCCTGCCCTCCACCCTGTCCCCCACCTGTAGTAGCACCGGCCAACGAGCGTTTTCACACTGAGGAGTTGGGGGGGCACCCCTCGTCTCTGCCTGTCCCCACCGCTCTGGGGTATCCTCGTTTTCAAGACCTTAGTCTGTCATGTGTGACTCCAGGCAGTGGCCTCCTGGTCCTCCGCCCGTCTGGCCGAGCCTGGCCTGGGTCGAGGTGCAGCGATGGATGTGTATGTGGGGCGGTCAGGAGGGTTGGGGTGTGGGACACATCCTGTTAGGTGGGCGGCAGCTGTGGACTTGAGAAAAGGCCCAAGATGTCTGTGGTGGAGCATTGTCTGAGGGGTGTATGGGGTGCGGACCCCCTGTAGGAGCTCTGAGCAGGAGGAGGCGACCAGGATGGAGGCAGCTGGTTCAGGGAGGGGAGGAGTGGGGAGGCCCGTGCACCGGAAGCCACGTTACCTTTGCCGAGAGGCCCCGTGCAGAGCGCGGCTTGTCACCTGTACCTCAAAGCTGTCCCCCATTTTACGGGTGAAGCAAAGAAAGCTCGTGGAAGGTCACACAGCTGGTAAGCAGGGTAGCTGTGATCCCAGCCCGGGCCGCGACTGCCAGACCACAGAGCCAGAGTTCGACCACTGCCTCCAATCCAGGGGACAGGTTTTGACTTGGGCTCAGAGCTGGGCCGTGGGCCCTGGGAGGCTGAGTTTGGCGATGACCCCTTCAGAGGGGCGCTCATTCTGCGTGGAGCAGAGCAGAAGAGACAACATGGGAAGGCGCTTACTTGGTCCTGGTGGCCATGGCCAGTGGGGACGTCCACACAGGGGCCCGTGGGAAGGACCCGAGTGGACAGGCTTCCAAGCCCATGTGAGACACCCTCTGGGGACACCCGGGCTGTCTCTAGGGGTCAGTGAGATTCAGCCACATGTGGCTGGGAACTGGCAAGAATCTTGCGTTGTGGCTACTGTGGTCTCATTCGCACACACAAGCAGGTGGCGCCGGGGTGTTTAGGGGTCCTCTCCAGAGCCAGAGAGCAGTGCTCAAACTGCAGAGCGGGTGGTGCCTTAGGCGCCCGGCTCGGGGTTTCCACTCCGCTCTGCCTCCCGCGCCGCGGCCCACTGCTCCCTGCCTCTGTTTCCACGTCAGTAAATGGGGACCAATGGCACCGTGTGCTCTACAATATAGGACTGTCTCCAGCCTTCGTGAGGTAATAGGCTCACAGTGCTCCTTGGCCCAGTGCCTGGCCCCGTGAGGACAGATCAGCTCGGGGCCTGTCTGGGGGAACCTCCCCCATCCTCCCACAGCCTCTAGGGTGGAAGTGTCACCCTGTCATTATCTTTCAGGGTACAGACCCTCATGGCATTTGTGGTGATTTTATGAGTCTGGGAGATTAGTTCCTTAAGGCAGAAACTCGTCCTCCCTGGCCTGGGGAGGGCCAGGTTGCCAGGGCGAGCCGTGTGCAGAAGTGGCCACGAGCAATGCTTTATGGGGCCTGTAAAAGCTGCTGACCCCACTCCTGTACTTAATGAGATGAGCTGGGCCCTGGGAGCTTCCAATAACCTGAGCTCCAGCTGAGCCCAGCTGACCCGAGAGGGGACAGGAGCAGGCCTCATTTCTGCCCGAGCCCTTGGCAGGGCTGGGTGCGGGGTGAGCAAGGAGGCTGACCCCCTTCCCTGTGCCTGGGCGTGGGCGGGCAGGACGCAGACCCTGTCCAGGTGGGGCGGTGTGGGGGTGGGCAGAATCAGACAGCCTGGGGCCCACAGGGTCTTGGACCAGCTGCTTCCTGCCCTGGGGCTGTTTCCTCACCTGTGACGCAGGGCTGTAATTTGCACTTGTGGATTGTCCTGGAGTTGGAGGAGAAGAATGAGAAAAAGAGCCTGGTGCCCACAGCACCCGGTGCAGTGCCCATGGCTCGGCTCCCCCGGGGTGTCCCCTGCTTGGTCCTTCAGTCGAGGTTCCCTTTGGATTTAGGGCTCTGCGCCCCAAAATGCGCCAACCCCAGTGTGCCCAAGCGAGGGGACAAGCAGGCTTGGACACCAGGACTTCATTCTCTCTTGAGTTGGTCACTGGTGCTTGCGCGTGGCCTGGGAAGCTGGCTGTCTGCCCGCTGAGGGCAGTGTGTTTGTTTTAACGGAGCGGAGGCCGCGTCGCTGGTGTTGTAAAGAATAGTGAGGGATGTTAGAGGTGGGGACAGTGGCCAGTGGCCCAGATCCATGCCCCAAGCCACGTGTGACCACGAGCGCCAATACTTAGACCACGTGCCCAAGTGGAGGTGTCCCTGGGAAGGTGGGGTCACCCCGCTGGGGACCTCTCTGCCTGCCGGCCATCGGAGCAGGATGTGGTCTGGTCATTCACTCATCCACTCGGCCACGCTCGACCCTCTGTCCCTCTGTCCCGGGACCCATTCGCTCCCGTAGGCACTTCCCTGGGGACAGCTCTTTACATTCCATGTTTCTCCAGCCTTTGCACAACCTTTACAGAGGGGTGATTCCCCTTTTTCACAGATGAGGAAACAGGTTCAGAGAGGTCAAGCCCAAGGCTACAGCCTGAGTAAGTGGCCGATCCAGAATTCCAGTGAAGTCTGGCTCTGTAGCGCATTCATGGCCCCTGTGTCCTTGGGGCCCCCTGCAGGTGTGGGCTGGAACAGCAAGGGAAGTTGGGGGTGTGAGGGCTCCCCAGGCACTAGGTATCTGCTGTGTTGGCTCTGCCCTGACAACTCAGCTCTCCTCAGTTTCCCTGCCCAGCACTCCCTGGGGGCCACATTCGGCTCTGAACGGACATCCCGACTCTTCACCCACTTTCCGTGCTACCGCAGACCCTCAAATCCTGCTGCCTCCCTCCGGCCATGCGACCTTGGGCAAGTTCCCGTTCTCCTCCGGCCCCAGTTTCCTCCTTTGTAAGATGGAACGTCACTTCTCCGTGATGGGAAGCACGCAGCGCCTGGGGTTATCTTCCTGGGATCCCGGTCCAGGCCCCAGCTCCCGGATGGCCCCTCGCTGCGGGAGGAGCCGCCACGGCTGGGGAGGTGGGTGGGCTTCGTGATTTCACACTGTGGCTTCTTCGATGGGAGCTGTTCAGCAGTCAGATCTGCCCTCCATCAGGGGCCGCTCAGGAATCCGGGTGGTCTCGGGCTCCTTCTGAGAGCTCCCTTTTTCTTGTAAGGACGAGGCCCCAGAGGATGTCTGTGTGTGCATGTGTGCACTGGGGGAGGGGGTGGGGGATGGCAACAGGGCAGCCAGTCCCAGGGCCCTCCTCATGCGGCTTGATACTACCCTGCCGTCTCCTGGGCAAGCCCCCCTGTGCCCCCGTCCGTCAGCCCCAAGCACCTGGTTTCCCCCACATGGGATCTGCACAGTCTGGGAGACATCGAACAGGGCCGAATACCTCCCACGGGGCAGCAGAGCACAGTGGTAGAGCCCAGGCTCCCGTGCCGGGTTGGCTTGTGTTCAAATCCCAGCACCTGCTTCCTAGCTGTGTGACCTTGGCCAAGTTGTTTAACCTCTCTGTGCCTCTCACATCTGGAATTTGCTCCTCACTGTGAGGCAAGTACCCTATGGTCCCTAGCCAACAGATAAGGAAACAGTGCTCCGAGTGCCTGATTCCAGAGGCCTCTGCTTGCCCACTTAACCCTGGCCTCCTAACCAGAGGTCAAAGGGCTCCATGAGAGGAGGGGTCTCTTACCTGGTAGGAGGTATGCTGGGCAGGGCTAGGGTAGGTTGCGGGTCTGGTCTGGCTGTCTCTTGAAGGCCTGGTGAGCCCTGGCCTCACCAGAGAGCCAACTGCATGAGAACTCCAATTAAAGGTAATTCCCCTTTTTCCTACCTTGAAATTCCTATTGATTTCCTCCCTAAATAGAAATTCCCATTGATTCCTTGTCTGTTCAGATTAGTGTCCTTGGCTGTGGCCTTCTGTGCATAATATCTTCCTGCTGCCGCTCGGGTCCCAATAACTCTCCCCAAGGTGACCCCGCCACCAGCACCTTGGCTGGGCCCCATCTCCCCAGCTGGGGAGGGGGACAGTGGGTGGGAAGAGGGCCGGGGCGGGGATCTGGCCTCCCGCTCCTAGCCCTTCACCCTGCTTCTGCCCCAGGTAGAGGTGAGTGAAGAGAGAGATGTCGCTGCACTTGGACTTGGATCCGCCTTGCCGGACCTGCCTCTGCCTAGGAACCATTAGCCCATTGCTCAGGTGGGGAGTTGAGACCCACAGAGGCTTCGTTGCCAGGAAGCAGCCTCCCATATGTGAGCAGATGGGAGGAGCAGTCAGGCAGCCCCAGGGGGAGGGCCTCAAACCCCCCGCCGCGGGCTTCCCTGCTCGTCCTGGCTCGTAAGAGCTGATGGTTAAATTTCCAGAGATTTTGTGAGCTTGCACTGGTAGCCTACAATCAGCCATGTTGGGAGAATTTACACCACGTCAATTGGCAAACGTTACAACGTAGGCCTCCCCCTCCATCCTGGTTGTTAACGAGAGCCGCTTGTGCAGCGTTTGCCCACACACCATTGACCGAAACTCATTCTGTCACCAGCCTCTCATTCCCATCCAGGGTCCCTGGGTGGCTCTAGTTTTCTGAACGGCGGCCTCTTTCACACCTCCCTGCTTTTGTCCATGCTGTTCTGTACGCCTAGAGCGTCCTCCCCATTTCCCTGGTGACATTCTTGATGACCCAACTCAACTTGCCTTCCCCTTCTTTGCCCTCCTCATTCCCTGGCCTGGGCCTGGGGCTTTAAAAATAAGGCAGGCAGACAGGTCCATACCCTTATGGAGCTCCCAGCTGGGGTCCTCGCCTCCAAAGCCGGCTGGTCACTCAGGAGCTCCTTGGATCTGGCCAGGTCATTATGCTTCTGGTGCCTTCGTTTACTGCTCTGGGAAATGGGTCTGAACAACCCAAATTGGGGCGACCAATCCTGGTGTTGACCTGGTGTCCGCTGGCCGAATGTTCTTGACGTCCACATGAGGAGCCACCGACACTGTCCTCATTTTGCTTTTGGGGAAGGTGAGGCGCAGAGAGGCGCAGGAGCATATCCGAGGTCAGAAGCCTGGTGAGCGAGGAGCTGGCTTTGAGCCTGCTTGAGTCCCCATCGCTGGCAGTGATGAAGCCCACCCTGTGCCCAGGCAGACACCCGATTCCCCGCTGGCTTTCCCACCCGCCCGGGGCCTCCTCAAGGTGGGGGCCTGGGTCTGACTCCCCTGCTTTCCCGGCGTTCCGTGTGAAGCCAAGCACCGGTACCCACGCCAGCACCCGGGGTCAGCGGGGCTCACCTCCCAACCCCCGCCCCGCCTCTCCACCCTACTCGCGTTGACTCTGCTACGTGCAGTAACTGCCACCTGCCTCGGTTTCCCTACCTGTCCTCCTCCCACTGGAACCTGGACTTGACCCCAGCTTACACGGACTGGAGGCGGGACAGAAGGCCATTTGCTTCGTGCTTCCCGTGTGTTTGATGCTTGACAGCTGCTGCTGTTAGGATTATGCCCATCGGCCCACAGCGTGAGGACTGCTGAAGCCAGGGGTCCACCTGGACCGGCAGACCGGAGAACTGGCGTGCCCAAGGCCGCACGGAGTGGTTTCCTGGGCTGGGCTCAGAGTAGGGCCCGCCTGATGCTCTCCTCTGCATCGCCGGCACCACATAATGTAACATCAAAGGCAAAAGCCCTGGGGTCCCTCAGAGCCGAGTTCAGAACCTGCTCCGCTGCTTCCTGGGCATCCACTGTGTGACTTGGGCAGGCGACGTCACTTCTCTGAGCCTTAGCGTCCTCTTCCGCAAACATGGGCATGAGAATAGCAGATCCTCTCTGGGCCGGGGCCAGAATCCGGTGAGATCCGGCTCGTAGGCCCCTTCGCATTGCATATCGCACATAATGAAGGCTCGATACAGGTTGACCGTTTTCACCACTTTTCCTGCTGCCGCCCAGGCCCTGCCCTGGTCCCACCCACCACTGAGTTCTGGCTGCAAGTGGGCTGACCTCCTAGAAGCCTGGAACTTCAGGTCTCATCCCCCACCTGGTCCAACCTCACACTTGGACCCTCCTTCCTTCCTTGAGCTGACCTTTCCCCAGACTGACCATGACCCAAGAAGGTTTCAGATCGGGCTGTTGGAACAGCTCCCTCGTCCCTCCTGTTATTCCATGGTTTCCTCAGGGTTTCTGGGCCTCTGCCCTCGTCTGTTGAGTGAGAATGACATTACCTACATGGCTCACACCTAGGGCCTGGGGAAGATGGCTAGGATGGGGCAGAGTTCTCAGCAGAGGGGGTGCCACTGGGAACCCCAGTAGGCGGTCCTTGGGGCAACGTGTTAATGACTGTTAGGAGCTGACATGTGTGGAGCGGTGAGAAGTGTTCACGCAGGCTCTCATCCTGCAGGATCCTCCGGCGACCCCATGAGGCCGTGCCTACTCCTGTCCACAGGGGCAGTTGCCAAGGGCGGGGAGCGGGTGGTGACCAGGCAGGGAAAGCCCCTGCTTTCACCACTGTGCAGTCACCCCGACAGCTTCTCCTCTGTCTTCCCCGTAAACCCAGTTCTCTCTGATGCGCAGACATTTTTGTGATGTGCATAACTGGATTATTTCCTGATTAGTCACTCAGCACGGCTAATTCACTCCTCCCATTGATTCCAGCTTCTCAGGAAGGGCCCTCTCCCCTTCCTCTGTAGCAGCAACCCGGATGCTGATGGCGGGTGGGCGTGGGCACCTGTGACAGTGGCCGGTGGGGACCCGGGTGGCACTGGGCTCTGGCTGAATTTGCTGCGGGTTAGTTGGATGCAGAGTAGGGCGTGTTATGTGAGGGCGTGTTATGTGAGTGGCAGAGGCAATGGCCCCTTGGGGTCTGGCATGGAGTGGCTCATCATCACTTTGCTCCTGGCATGTCATCGCCCCATCCAGCAGAGTCAAAGGAAACGTCCCCAAGTCACCAAATAGTGATGGAGCATCTACAGGTGCAGTGCGTTTCTCTGAGAAGAGGCCGAAGATTTGTGCCTAAGTCTAGATGTGCGGTTGATATTCACTCATTCATTCACCCAGTTGTGGAGCATGTACTAGGTGCCGGCCACGGCGCTCGTTGGGTTCATGTGGTGGAGGAGGCAGACAGCACCCAGGGCTCCGCTCTCATTCCTTCTCTCCCAGTGGCGGGGACAGTCGAGAGACAAACGCCTCGACAGCACCAATTCCGCAAATCTCCAGGGTCACATACATATAGGTGACTGGGCAGTCAGGCACGGCTTCTTTGAGGACTCAGCCCTGAGAAGATTTTTTGGGGAGAGCGTGCTAAGTGGAGGGAAGAGTTAGTGCGAGGGCCCCGAGGTGAGCATGAGCTTAGTTGAGTTCAAGGAACAAAAAGGCCGGTGGCCGGATGGCGAGAGCCCCATTCGTGGGAACGAAGCCGGAGTTCAGCTTCAGTCGCAAAGAGTCTGCATCTTGGAGCTGGGCCTCACGGGTTTCTGCGCTTGGAAGTGGCCTAGTGTCCGGCTGAGCCCACCGGAGTCATCTTGTTAACCCCCTCGGCCTCCTATCCGCCTCTGCTTCCTTCCTCTCCCCTGTGACCGGGCGAGGACCCAACTTTGGAGCCGAAGTCTTCGAGGAACCCGAGGTCGGGGCCACCTCTTTCGCTGCACATCATGCCATCATCCCGCCATAGACCGACCGGCAATGTAGCTTTCGGAGCGAAAGCAGCAAGGTGCGTGCCTGCAAACAAAGCAGCTTGTTCCGCTCGGGCCCCAATAAAAAATCTTCTAAGTGCCTAATTAACAGTTTAGGTAGATATAAAAACATAATGAGAAAAACAATCTGTTTGCAAAAAAAAAAAAAAAAAAAGGAAAAGAAAGGAAAAAAAAAAGTGGGGATGGGGGGGATTGGCAGGGCCCGGCCGGCTGCTCGGCGCGGCGCGTGTCCGTCTGTGCGGGCGCCGGTGGCCGGGAGGGCGCGCGTAATGGCCCCCTCACAGGCCCATATTGCACCTCTGTACGTCTGAGCAATTTTGAACTTGGCAGGAAGGGAGCCGCGCGGAAATTTGCGTAAGCCTTGATAAATATTTTATGCAAATTAAAATTGAATTCTTTGCTTAGTTTAAGCAATTTCCCTGTAAGGAGTGTGTCGAGGAGAGAGATTACAACATTTGCCGGTTTGTTTATAATTTAATTTTTTTTTTTATGTTGCGGCTGGCAGTGGGGGAGAAGGTAACACCTGTGAGTGTTTATAACGTCCCATCTCCTTCACAGCTGCTCCTATTCAAAACACCTCGCCGGCGTAATAATTTCATAAAATTTCATGATTTACCATCTGCTCGCGCCGGTTTGGGCTTCGGCAATAAGCTCTTGCATGGCGCCCGGCCCAGAAAGGTACCATAACTGTATATTTTAACTTAATGGTTTTTTGGGGGGCATGCAAATTTTAGCGAGCAGATTGTGCTGAGGCCCGGGCTTGGAGCGGCCTCCCCGGGCCTCGCGGCCCCCTTCCCCGGCACCCCCTCCCAGCACCACCCCCCAGCTGGGTGAAGGTTGCCCGTGTCAAAATCGAGATATCAAACACCAAGTGTAAAAAGACAAGGTAGGAGGTACAAGAGGATTATTTTCCTTTTAGCATTTGATGTCTGTGCATTTGGGTAATTAAAATGATTACTACAACAATTAAAGCAAGTAATTAGAAACTAATTACACCAGCATTTTTTGTGATTACAGGAGCAGATGAAAATAGTGTTCAAAATTAAATTCATTGCATATTCATGGGAATGAAATTAAATACTGCTGGGTGGATGAGATAATCGGAGGAGAGGAGAGAGGAATGGCATTCTGGGGATTCGGAGAACAGACTGTTGCTAATGCTCCAAACAGACATTTGGTTAAATCAGTGATAATCTTTTAATGGCTTTAAAAGGAGCTAATATTTGGAAAGCAGTCAAAATTGCTGAGAGTTTGTGTTTTTCACTCTCTCTGTGATAATACATACCAGCTGTAGCACAATAGAAAACATTTAATCATTATCCACTCAAATGGAAGCACAGGAACCGGCATCTCTCCGCCTCTCCCGGTGTCTCCTGCACGACAATAAATTAAATTAAAGAATCTTAGTGAGCTCTGTTCCCCCCCCCCGCCCTCCCCTCTCTCCCCTGCTATTGACTACCTTCGAGCCACTGCCTTGCCATGACCATTTAATGAGATTCCTTAGATTAAATAGATTTTCTGTTTAACTCCACACTGGTGAGATAGCATGTCAGGGACTGAATGGCTATTAACATTTAAATATTTCACAGAACCAAAAAAAAAAAAAAAATCGGAATATGAATTTTTCATTGTTGTGGGGCTCCGTGGAGCCGCTTCCTCCCGCCCTCCCCGGCTCGCTCGCTCTCTCTCTCCCTCTCTTGCTCTCTCTCTCGCTCTCTCTCTCTGTCTCTCTGCTAGACCTAATGAAACTAAAGTAATTAGAAAGATACAAGAGGAGCACTTTCACTAGAGTGCAATTAAATCGAGCGCGGAGCCGTTATTTATACAGGCTGGTCACCGCGTAGCCGCTGCCATGTCCTCAGCCTACTTGAGTCATAGATTATTACAAGAGATTAATAATGTAAATTTCACTGACTCGGCTGCTCTCCGAGCCTTGGCCTTCAGAAACTGACGGGCGCGCCATCCATCACCTCCTCCCGTCCAGGCCTGGCCCTCCGCAGGGGCTGCCAGCCCCGCCGCCCGTGCCCCGCCCCGCCCCCCGATGCCTTCTCCTGTCCCTCTCTCGGGCTCTGCCTCTTTTTTGTCCGACTTTCTCTCCGTGTCTCCCTTCTTGTGTCTGTTTCTGAGCAACCTCCCTCCTCCCCCCAGTGCTATCTGTTCGATTCCTGCCTTATTCCTTTGAGGGTGGGACTCCCCCACGGCAGCCTCCCGTAGCCCCCGAGTCAGGCCGTCTATTAGAAGCCCATCTGGTGGTTGACGGGCTCAAGGCGGAAACTGCCCCTGCACACCCCGTCGACACTGATTTCTCCCTCCGGCCCACCCCTCTGTCTGTCCGTCCGTCCGTCCGTCCAGCCAGCCACCCTCTCATCCCTTCCTTGGACGCTCCTTGGCCCATCTCTGGTCCTCGCTGCCCTTCCGGCCTCCACGTGCAGGAGGAAGAGCCGACACTGGAATCTCGACCGGGTGACCGTCAAGCGGTGCGACCTTGGTTTGCTGCGTAGCCGAGGCGTCTGGTCCCCAATGATGTCGCAGAACTGTTGGGCGCGATTCACTTGGATAACGTATGCAGAGGGCCAGGCGTGTAGTAGGGACATGATAACGGTGGTTTCTGTTCTCCCTGGCTTCTTGCATTGCCTGTATTCATTGCTTTTTCTTCCCGACACTGCTGTCAGTTTCAAAAAAAAAAAAAGTCCTCTTAACTAGCTGCTGTACAGGGTCCCTGAGGCAGGGTTTCGGTGGGGGCAGGGGCGAAGTCCTGAGGGGAGGGTCTCTGAGTGTGGCTCTGGTCTACCCACCCCGACTTCCTCTTCACCCTAGCTCCCGGCTCCCCAGCAGGGCGGCTTGGGGGTTTGGATGGAGTGTGTGCGCGCGCGGGGGTGGGGGAGCGCGGGTATGTGTGTGGAGCAGCCTTCTGCCTGCTCAGCAGAGGGATGACCTCACCTGCATGGCTGGGGAATTGCATAAAAATGTGCCCAAACGCAGGATCTGTGAAGCCAAGAGGGCTTGCTTTCAAAACAATTAGCGCCAACATCTGCCCAAGCACCCATGCTGTTTTTGTATAATTAAAACAAGGCTCCAGAATCCCACTGGACACTCTTTTAAAACTACTCATTTTCAGCATTATTTACAATGCGGGGATGGTGGGAGGGAGGAGCCTGACACCCCTCCAGCCATCCCCAAGGAGAGGCTGAAGTCTCCCCGACAGTTGCTGTTTTCCTGACGGGAGGGTGGGGCTTTAGACCTCAGGCCCCCACGGAGACGCGGGAGGGTAGGACCATGTGGGTGAGACCACTGACCCTCTGCCATCCTTCCCTCTCTTCCAAGGGCCTGGCTGGCCATACGGCTGAGCTGGGGGAGGGGTAAGAGGTAAGAAGTAGCTTCGGGAGGAGGGAGGGGGAGGGGGAAGTCCTACGTTCCTCTTTGCTTAGGAATGTTTGAACTCCGCTGGCTGGAATTATTTATCAAAGCTCAGCTGATAATGGCCACAGAGGTGGCAGTTGTCAAAGAAGAAAAAAAAAAAGAAAAGAAAATTAAAAACAACAATTAATAGCAATTCAGTGAATTAAACCCTTTCAATCTGGAGAAAGCTTGGAATTGGGCAGCAGGGGGATTAGCTGGAGAAGGCAAGCTGCCGCAGGTTTTAGGCCTCCCCGCATGTGCGCGCATAGGTACGTGCACCTGCGCACACCCCAGGCAGGCAGGCGTGTTCATTGTCAGATGCACAAGCTTCAAGTGCGGGAGAGCACAGATGTGCAAAGGCGGTCCTGTGTGGCGCACGCCCACACGAGCATGTGGGTGCCGTGCTTCTGTACACCCAAGAGTGGGCATGCGCACATCTGAGGCACGCAGCGCACACCTGCTTGCACACTCACTCAGAGGTGTGCACATAGCCACGTACACTGAGGCAGGTACAAGTGGGAAGCGCTGGCCAGGGTGCATCTGGTCCCTGTTAATACTCGGGCTTTGTTTCCTCGCAGATCCCAGCACCCCGGAGGTGAAATCTCTGTGGGAGCCTTCATATAGGTGGCCGCTGTGGGGCATGGGGTGGCAGCCCTGATCCGGGCTGGGGTGGGCTGCTTTCCAGCCAGCATGGGAAGACCCTGAGCCTGAGGCTGGAGCCCAGCAAGGCTCCCCCCCCAGTTCTCAGGCCTGTGACTTCTCTGCTTCACAGCTAGGAAGTGAGGTGTGGGCCGCACAGCTGACATGCGATTAGCGCTTCCCGCCCCGCCCCTCGGGGCTCCTCCCACGCCCTTCCTCTCTCTGCAGTCCGCCCTCCCTGGCAAAGAAAATGATTGTTTTTGCACCAATGAAAAAAAAAAAAAAGAGCCGACCACTCCCTGTGGCTTCTTGGGGTGAGAACCAAGCCTTCCAGTTGGCATCTTTCGGTGGTGGGGTCATTTGGACCCTAGGGCTGGCATGGCAGCTGTGGTTCCTCCAGATTCCGGGGTGCTTGGGAGTGAGGAGCCGTTCGCTGGTCCAGGTGGAGATGGTCATTGCTCTGGGTACCTTCCGAGGCTGGGTTCTGCCCAGGCCCCTGTGGACGGACGCCACAGAGAAACTGGGGGAGCGGGAGAGTGTCATGCCTACGTCCCGGGGGACCCCCCCCAATAGGAGTTGTTTCGTGTCTGTATGATGAGGAGAGTCCCCAGCGGGTGTGACAAACGTGGCTCTTTCCTCAGAGTTTGCAAAGCGCTTTCTCATCTGCCCTCTCCCAGAGTCAGCCATGACCTCAAGAACAAAAGAGCACTTAGCAGAAGGGGGAGCAGACTGGGCTGTGAACATGCCGCCTGTGGAGGCAGAGAGGCCTCCTTTGGCATCCCGGCCCGGCGTGACCTTGGGTAAGTCACTTGCCCTTCCTGTTCCCCGGTATTCTCTGTAAAGTGACAACGGTTGAGGCCCCGAACCTAAGGAATTACTCTGCAGGTTCGGTTAGATCCCACAGGGGAAGGGCCCGGTACGGTCTTTAGCATAGAGCAAGCTCAGTGCATGGTGGCCTCAGGGACAATAATAAAAACTATTTACTGGAGATTTCGACATGCGGAACAACTCCAGGACGAAGTGGTGTTAATCCCGGTTCACAAAAGAGGGGCGCCGAAGCTGCAGGGGCAGGAGCGCGGCCTCTTGGGCGTCTGTTAGAGCTTCCGCCCTTTGAGAGCTGTCCCCTCAGTCCCCACTGTGGCCCCGGCAGGGACGGCGCGGAGGGCGTCTGACTTTGGCAGCTGGAGCCAACCAGCGTCCTCCCCCTGCGAACTGGGAGTTGGCCTTCGAGTCACATCTCCGCCCGGCCTCTGCCAGGAGAGTGAGGTGTGCGGGGTCAAGGCCAGGCGGGGTGCAGAGGGGAGGATGAAGGTGGGGGAAGGTAGGCGGCCGGTTCGCGGTCTGGTACCAGTGTCCTTCCCCTCCACATCCTGCTTCCTCACGGGAGTGCGGCTGCCTGTCCCACCACTGTCTGGGCTCTGCCAATACAACCCCCCCCCCTTTCCTTGTTTCATTTTATGTGGGTCGTGTTCTTTGTAACCAAAAGATGCCTAAGGATGGAGGAATTGGTTCATGCCTGCAGGTGATGAGGCCCTACTGTGTGTCGAGCCCTGTTGGGCACTGGGATCTGGAAGTGACCAGATGGATCCAGTCGCTGCCTTCTGACTGGGGAGGCAAAATGCGAACAGGTGTCCGATACATCGAGTCGCAGCTGTGCCCAGAACCGTGAGGGGAAGCACCATGCCCTGTGGGGGACAGGGACAGGCCTGGCCTGGTCCAGCACAGGCTGGGCAGGGAGGGAAGGGCTCTGTCACACGTCTTCTGGGGTGAACTCTGGGTGTGGAGAGGGTGCTCAATGCACTGTCACTCAGTCAGCAGTAATGGCCCAGGTGACATGGGGACCTGGGATGCTCGATTCTCCCACCACACGAGGCTGTTAACAGAGCTGGGGCCAGAGGACAGAGCATCGTAAGATCACGAGGCCGTGGTGAGGCCAAGGCACGGACCGTGGGATGCCCCGCACTCCACCCGAATCCTCCCCGGCCGACTTGGTGCCTGGGCAGCCTGGGCGACGGCCAGCGTCACTGCCCGTAGGGCGCTTGCGTCTGCTGGCGGAGGGTCCGGCCGTTTCCGTAGTGCGAGCTGGTGTGGGGCATGGGCGTGCACAGGAGATTTCCCAAGGCCCCCTGGGGAAGGATGGGGGTGGGAGTCTGTGGACTGGGAGAAGGGGCCACACCATCGCTGGTTTCAAGTATGGGGTGATGACGATGACGACGACCACCATTGTTGATACAGTACGACTGTGGTAGTGTTTGACGGCATGGTCGTAGTCGAGGACAGCCACCCTGTTTTGAGGCAGTGTGCTAAGGACTTTCTGTACAGGTCCTCCACGGATCCACGCAGTAACTCGATAAGGAGGAAACTGATAAAAGCCCCATTTTATAGGTCAGTAAACAGAGGTCTGAGGTTATCGTGATAGCTTGGGTATTTGCTCACTGAATCTTTGGCCCCGCTCCCAGCCCGGGCGGAGCATAAGTCCTGTGCCATTGGTGTTGAGCTTGACCATAGAATTTGTTTTGGCCAATGGAATATTAGTGGTCAAAGCGGTGGCCTTGAGTGTGCTATGTGGTTTGCTCTCACTCGGCTCTTGCTCTTCTGCCATTTCCATGGGAACATGTCCCCATGTACCTCCTGGTCCCAGAACGAGGAGGGTCCTGGAGAGCTGATGTGAACCTGCCCCTTAGCCCGATGAACAGCCCCTTAGCTGAGCTCTGCCTAGACCAGCTAAGCTGCAGCCAACCTGCAGACCTATGAGTATGACGATGAATGCTTATTACTGTAAGTGACCGAGTGTAGAGGTACTTTGTTATGCAGCATTCCTGTGGCCACAGCTGACACATAACCAGGAGCAGCAGAGCCGAGATTTAAACCGAGGTGGTCTTGACCGGAAAATGCAAACTTAACTCCTACGCCATGCAGTCTATCAAATTAGAAAATCTGGATGAGGTTTTTAGCAGAATGCAAAGCCCTTCATCAACATACTATATATAGTAACTGTTATTAATATTCATGTCATCATTAATGACATCTCTAAAGGAAACTCCAAACGTCCGAGGGGCTGGAAATGCACCAGTCAGCAGTGCTGGAGGAAGGGTCCGTGGTGGGGTGACTGTGCCTCCGTCTGGATTCCATAGCAGGGCCAGTTATGTGTTGGTGGCTGAGGTGTCTGAGCTGCCACCACCCTTTCAGCACCCCCACAGGGACCAGGAGGGGGACCTGGTTCTGGAGTCAGACCTCCGCTGGAATCCCAGCCCGCCACCTGCTCACTGTGACCCTGGTGCCCTCTCTCTGGTCCTCAGGTTCCTCCTCTGTAAAATGGGGGTGAAGCTCGCAGCCCCCTCGTGGGGCAGTTGTGAGGATCAAATGTAGTCATTACTAAGGAAGTTTAGCCATCAACCAATCACAAAAACATGCACACGACAGAGACTCTAGGGAGTCAAGGGGACTGGTCCTTGAAACCTGTATGACGTGTCTCGAGGGGACACCGCATGCACTTTGGGAGCATTGGCAGCCAGGGGTGGTGCAGGGTGGGGCCGGAGAGACTGGCTCTTCTGTGGCCGTGGTGGTGACTCCATGATGACCCTGAGGATGGTCTCCTCCAGGTCCAGGAGAGTCGGCCAGTGCACCTGAATTTGACCCTGACAGCACTGAGTAGGTCCTCACCAGCACCCTGGTCTCCCTGCTCCTGAGAGCGGCCAGCATGGCCGAGGCTGCCTGACCTGCAGAGGTCACTTGAAGCACCCGGTCCAGCCTGACGCCCAGGGTCCCTTGCTCAACTCTCACTCCCATACCAGCACTTCAGTCTAAGCTTTTCAGGAGCCCTCAGGTTTCCTTGAGTGACTTTCTTTTCCTTGTTTGAGTAATGATTATGGCGTTGTGGCACCTGGCCTTCCTTCAGCACACTGAGCCCCTCCCTCAGCTCCTCTCCCGACTTCCGGGTCTTACTTTTAACCCACTTCCCCCAGAAGCCCTCCCAGACTAGTGTGCCCCTACAGAGCTCCCTGTCTTTCCTCCTGTTCCCTCCCCAGCCTGTGCCTCTCTGTCCCCTGTTGCCAGTAGTCCCCTTTCTTACTATAGTGGGAATGACTTACATTTGGCCCAGAGTCAGGACTAAGACAAAGGGGGAAAGAGAACATTTCTTGGGTGTCTGCTGCTGCCAGGCACTGTATACACAGGGCCTCATCTTGTCCATGCCAAATGACTGACTGTTAGAGTGATTGTCCGCATTTAGCAGATGAGGAAACCGAGATTCAGGGGGAGCCAGGTCTGCCTGACGCTGGGGCTCGCTCCCCCAGCCTCTCTCCCGGCTGGGACCTCAGCACCTTGTGCCCTGAGGCACCACTCACCCCCCTTCTTAATTGTAATTCAACTACTTGTGATATTTTGGTACCAATTAATATTGATTTTACAATTGGTTTACGGAGATGTTGTTTTATTACTAATATATCTAATGTGCAAATCAATAAGAACACTTGCTTGGCCCTCTCCCTGGAAGGTAATAAAATCAGATATCTCAGGGGCAAAGTGCTATCCGATCCATGAATGGCAAAGCAGACACTTAATGTAATAGTTAAAGACCAGGCTGAGGGCTTGGCAAAGCCCACCTGCCCCCCACCCCCAGCCCAGCTCTCCAGGCTGCCAGCGAGGGGCTCCCCGAGCCCCAGACCTGCTGGGCATGCCCCGCGAGGTTCCCACAGGCTTTTGGTGGAGGGGCTGGGGCTGAGGGGGACAGGACATCCTTGCCTGAGGGACCACACCGCCTCTGGGGAGCCGCTCTGTGCAGATCTACCCACTCTTCTCTCTTCTCTCCTTTCCTCCCTCTCTTTCTCTCCCCCTTTCTTTCTTCCTCTTCCATTCTATTCATTTTTATTCATGCTTTCATTCATTTATCAGATCATTGGTTGGTTCTCTTATTTCCCTGTTCATTAATTCATCCAGTTGTTCATTCATTCATTCAGTCAGTGACTTGTTTGTTCTTTTGTTCATTTATTTATCTATTCAATCATTTGACTAGCCATCCATTCATTCATGTATTTAGTCTTCAATCAGTTCATCATTCGTTTATTCATTCATTCACCTAACAGATATAAACCAGGCACTCATTCTGCGCCAGGCTGGGTGCTGGGGGTCGGGGTGGAGCTTTGGACCACGTGCGTGGTCCCTGCCTGCCTCCTAGAGTCATTGTCCGAAGGGAGCTGGTTCCCTTTGCTGCCTGAGTGGCTTTTCCCACCCCCTCCTGTTTCTCCTCTGTTCCGTGAAAAGGCAGCAAAGGGAAACCGTGATGCCTTTATCCCTTGGGGCCCTCCGGTACCCAACATTTCCAGCGCTTCTACCATCCCTAGGTAGTTCTGTCCCCACCCGGTAAGTGAGGAAACTGAGGCCCAAAGGAGTGAAGGCACTTGCTCGAGGTCATACAACTAGTAGACCTTAGAGCTGAGATTTGAATCCAGGTCCATCTGACCCCGAAGCCCATGCTTTCTTCTTCATTGAGGCAGGGTGGTTGGGGCACAGACCCCAACCCTGGGTTCTAATCCTCGCTCCCCCACCCACCAGCCATGAGCTTTCAGTACTCTCCTCTGAAAGAGTGGGTCTAACCACTGCAGCGAGCTCAGGCTTGTAAAAGGCCTGGCACATAGTAGGTGCTCATGACGACCTGCTGAGGCCGACTCTTCTGCACTTGGCTGTCGGTCCGACATCCTTTCTGAGACTGTGGTTGTAGGGGGCTGCAGCGGGTCTAGATGGTGCAGGCTTCAGGGGATATGGGTCAGGAGAAGACTTTGCGCAGCTCTCCAGGACAGGAAATGTCACAAGTCCTATCTCTCCTGGGGTCCCCTAAAGGCCAGCTCTGCTAAGGGACAGGGGCTTTGGCCCAGGGGCGGGTGTGGGGACGGGGAACTAGAGCCAGGCTCCCCCTCTGTGATTTATGGGGGAGCCGGTAATGAAGCCGGCTGGCAGTAAATAATCAAACATGAAAATCTTACCGTTTGATTAACCAAAAATAAATGACCGAGGGCCTTGGGAAGAAAGGCGTTCTGGCCACCCTGGAGTCGGCCGCGGCTGTGGGCTTGGAGTAGAACCACTCGCTTGGTCATCACTCATTCATTCATCGATTGTGCACCATTCATTCCCATCGGCACAGCCCTTGTCGTTCCGGTGCAGTGGTATCATCCCCAGTTTGCAGGGGCGGGAAGCCGAGGTCTGGAGGGGGCAAGGGGCCGCTTGAGAGTCCCACAGGAGTCAGTAAACAACCCGAGACTTGATCCCGTGGGCCCTGAGCCCAGGGCTGCAGTCCACGGCCCTCTTTCCCATCCAGACTCATCCTCTCTTCCCGTCCATCTCTCCAGGTCCTCCTGCTGCCCTCCTCCCCCAGGAAGGCCTCGCGGGCTGCCACTGCCCAAGAAGCCACTGAGTGACCCCCAGGTCTTGGACGGTTGGGGAGAAGCTGGGTCCCAAGCTGTCCCTGTCCCTCTTCCCTCCGATTGGGTGGTGAATCTTTTCCGTCCAAAGCTGATGAACAGCCACCGCCAAACTAATGCTTCCATCGCAACGGACCCCTTCGATGGGAGTGGAAGTCACAGGGCAGCAGGAAGTCCGGCCCCAGAACAAACAGGAAAGTGCCATGTATTTTTTTTTTTTGCGCTCACACCTGCGCGAAGGGGCCGGCTTCGCCTTTGCCTTGTGATCCGGGAGTCGGCCCCCACTTTCAGTGCCGGCTCCCCGGCATTCTGTACCACGCGTGGAGAAGGGCGAAGGAAACGAGCAGAGGAACGAGGGGCCCGGGGTACGTGTCCCCATGTCCTGTTTTCGTTGCCACGTCTCCCTTTCTTCCTCCTCCCGCCCTCCCTCCTACCTCCCACCTTCCCTCCTCCTCTTCCTTCCTCCCTGCTTCCTTCTTTCCTTCCATTTCTCTAAAAACTATTCCGGTGTCTCGTTCTTACTTTGACAGATAGCTAACATGTTCGATTTGGGAGCCCTTAGCCTGTGCCGGATACTGTGCGAGGCGCTACGTGATGACCTTTCTTGGTTTTCACGAGAGCCCTGTGGAGTGAGCATTCTGATTATCTCCACTCTCTAGCTAAGGACTGCAAGGCCCAGAGAGGAGCAGTGACTTCCCCAAGGACACACAGCTTAGGCTGGGCCGGGACTGCCGCTCTGTCGGTCTAATCCCCAAACCCCACGCATTGCCAGTTCTCTCTGCTGCTTCCCTCTTCATGAGCCGCAGGGCAGGGGTAGGCCAGCGGCAGAGGGCTCGGCCTTCGACCACGGGAAACGGGCAATTTCTGCAGGTTTAAGAAGAATGGCTGGTGGGAGTTGGAGAGAAGTTGGACTCGGTGGAGAAGGAAGGGCCCGTGGGGGCTGTCTGCTGTGGTCCGGCTGTGGGGGGCAGTGGTGAGCGTCGGGGGTGACTAAGCGTTCACACTCTGAGTCAGACAGACCTGGGCTTGCTTCATGGCTTTGCCACTCACTCTCTTTCTGGCCTTGGGTAAGTTCCCTCCCCTGGTTGAAGAAAAATAAGGGGCCCGTCTCCCTGGCTTGTAGAGGGGTGTCACATGAAGTCAGCAGGTTCGTGCTCGGCAGAATGGGCCCAATAAATGTGAGCCAACGTCGTCTCTCCTTGCGATCCGGGTTAGCATTAATTAAATGCGAATATTAAATTAGCACAATATTGAATACAAATTCTCTCTTTGCAGGATTATTGTAAGAATCAGAGATAATATATCCAAAATGCCTAGAATAGTACCTGGTACATGTTGGGCGCTTTGTAAATGTAGGAATTATTTCTGTTTTGGAAAACATATTTATGTTTACATTGAAGAACGTCTGAAAGGAAAAAAATACCAAGGTATCGAAAGTGATTTTTTTTTTTTTAAGGCGATAGGATTGCAGGTGACATTTTACTTCTTGGCGATTTTCTGTGTTCTTCACATCTTTAGCCATGAGGAAGTATCATTTTTACATCTGGAAAGCAAAGGCTTTTAAAAAGGAAACCAGAAACAATGGAAGCTGCCGTGGCCAGCCCTGCAGGATGCCCTAAGCCCTACGCCAGCTGCCAGCCCTCGTGGAACCCTTCATCTCCCAGGGGGTTAGAGATCCCAGAGAGCTGGAGCCTTCCTGTCCTCCGTTGGGGCTCAAGCCCTGGGCCCCTCCCTAGATTTCAAAATTTGGGGTTTGGGAGTGGTTTCATCTCAGGCCTGTCACCTATGGGATCCCTGAGGGATGACCAGGGCTTGGTTCTGACCTGGACACATCTCTGACACTTCCTTAAATTTGAGGGCCCCTCCGGGGCAGTCACCACTCTTCCGGTCCTTTCCAACCTCAGGCATGTCCTGGTTTCTCTCTTCCCACCCTGGCACGGCCATGCTACCCCTCGCCAATTGGCACATGGAATGTGGAGACAATGGAAGCTGAGTGTAACCACTGTTTACAGAAAAAACTGGTACAAGATTTATTTATTGGAAGGTGACTGAGGAATATGAATTCTACACTCCATTTAAAATGCTTTTTATTTCTCTCAGCCTTGGGGCTCAGAGTACATCTAATTTCACCCACAGCTATAATTCTCTAGCAAACAGTTCCTGCTGCTCCTCTGGGGTCCCCAGGAACCGAGTTAGTTTATGTCTGCCACTGATGAGGCGCAGGCAGGGGCAGCGACGGCTACGTGCCAGCGTGCGCCGGCGCCCTCCTGCCCAGCCATCCCTGGCTCCGGTGTTCAGGCATGTGCGTCACGCTGGGCCCGGGCAGTGCCCATGTTGCCCGGCCTCAAGGCTTTAGGATGGCTCAAGCTCGAGTGGGCGAGTGGCCCATAGCTCATGCCGGACGTGTTGATTGCTCCAACCTCAGAGCTAACAAACAATTAGTTTGTTAGTATATTTATCCCGTGAACATTGGAGTCTGTGATTACAAATCCAATAGCGGGATTGTGGCGGCCTTTGGAGATAAATCTATGCTCCACGGCCTGGCTGTGTCAGCAGTGGTGGGGGGCAGGGAGGGGCAGACATCTTAGTGGCCTTGCTCGCCTGTCCCTGTGGCTGCTTTTCCAGCCACTGGTCAGCCTGCTGGCCTGCTTGTCTGGATGTGTCTCAGCGAACTTGTCTGTCTGTCTGACTTCTTGCTAGCCGGCCTGTCTGGCGCTCTGTCCTTCCTTCTACGCCAGGTCCCAGGGCTGCAGAAATACATTAGAAGACCCCAAGTTCCTCATGTTCTACAGAGAGGGACACCACCACCCATCCTAGGTGACGAGCATCGCTCTCTCTCCTCATCTTACTGCAGGAGCTCCTCCCTCCCGCCTCGCAGCATCCCTCATCCTCCAGCCTCCAGCCTCCACCCAGCCTCCAGCCTCCATCTTCCATCCATCCTCCTCCCTCCCACATCATAGTCATCCTCACATCTCTGTTTCCGGCCCTGAGCTCTCATGTGAGCCTGAGTTTTTCAGGCTCTTCCTTCCCCTATGTCCTTAAACTCAGGGTCCAGCCAGCCTCACCACCCATCTGGTCACCAAGCCAGCAACTGAGAATGGTCAGTCATCCTTGAGTCCTCCTTCACCCATCTCCGTTCCTCCTGTCACTACCCTGGCCAAGCCACCAGCGTCGCTCACTGGCTTGTCTGTAGTAGCCTCCCCGCTGGCCCCTCAGTTTCGAGTGTGTCCCCCACAACTCCCACAAATGCATCCTAGTGTTCCCAAACCTCAGAACGGGGGACAGGTAACATCTGTAAAACGGGAATAATAACCCTTGCCCATTAGGAACGTCGGTAAGGCTTCATATCAGCAACATTAGTGGCCCATGTGCATCTAGCATTTTACCATGTGTCCAGCACCATGCCAGGCAATTTCCCTGATGATCTTATTTAATTTTCACAACTTTGTGAAATAGGTACTATTATCGTCTCCCATTTTACTGGGGTGGAAACTAAGACTCAGAGGTTAAACCGCATGCCCGGGGTCAGGAGACTGTAAGCGGTGGGGCCAGGATTTCGACGTGGCTCTGCTTGACTCTTGGGCTGCACCCTCGGCTACTGTCCATGCCGACCGGAGGCGCCGGTTCCAGGGCCAGCCCAGCATCGGCCCACGGCAGTGGCCGGGGCCTGTGACCACCTGTCCAGGGGTTCAGGACCATCCGAGGGCTCTGCAGGGCTCCCTGGTTGGTGAGCAGGAATTTCAGGGCACTGACCAGTGCTCAGACGCTCATCAGCCAAGGGTTTTTGTTTTTTTGTTTTTTTTTTTAAGATAACGCACATACCATAAAATTCATCCTTTTAAAGTGTACATTCAGTGGTTTTTAGTGTTTTCACAAGGTCGTACAACTTTACCACCGTTTAATTCCAGACCGTATTTATCGCTTCTGAAAGAATCTCCGCATCCTCATTAAGCCCTGACTCTCCACTCTCCTGTCCTTTAGGCCCCGGCGACCACAAATCAATTTCTGTCTCCATTGATTTGCTTTGTCTGGACATTTCGTATAAGTGGTGTTGTGGCCTTTTGTATTAGGGTAAGGTTTCTGAGGCTCACCCATGTTGTAGCATGAGTTACTTCATTCCTTTTTATTGTCGAATATTATTCCACTGTATGGATATGTCGCCTTGTGTTTATTCATTCATCAGCTGATGAACATTTGGGGTGCCTCCATGTTTTGGCTATTGTGAATAGTGCTGCTATGAACATTTGTGTCTTACTGTGTGTCTTTGTATTGTGTCCAAGTACACAGCGTTTTCGATTCTCTGGGTATGAAATTGCTGAGTCATATGGTAATTCTGTGTTCAAACCACTTTCCAGAGGGCCCGCATGAGCCACAGTGCTCTGGTGGGGCGAGGTGGGGGTTCCTGCTGAGTCAGGAGCAGCCTTGCGGGTGGGACCCTGGTTAGGGCTCTCTGAGCCCACGACTCTTCTCACCATCTGCCCCCCAAGAGCTCAGAGGTCAGACCCTTCCCACTTGTGGTCCCCAGGGGGACCCAGTAAAGAAGGTATTGTTCATCCCATTTTATACTGAGAAGACCGAGGCTCAGTAAGGTAATTTGCCAGTGAGAGGCAGAGTCGAGTGTTGATCCCAGCTCCGTCTGATTCCAAAATCCTTGCTTTTAACCCTTGAGCTATATGGCCTTTTAGTCGGCCCCAGAGAGCTTGTGGGAGGAAACAGGATGTGAAGCGGAGGGGACGTGGAGAGGCAGCGGATTCCTCCAGAAGGCCTGAGACTCCTTGCCCTTCCCCACCAGCTGCCGGGGCTGCTCTCGGGAAGGGGGAGAATGTGCGTGTTGCTGGGCTCAGCTCTCTCTCGGAGGCCCAGCATGCTGGATCAGGATGGTCCCTGACAGGTGGAGCCTCCTCCTCCATTTTACGGGTGGGAAAACTGAGGGCCAGAGAGAGTAGTATCAGGTCTAGGGCAGTGGTAGAACTAGAATTTGAATCCAGCTCTATTTGCATCTCAAGCCAGGGTGTGTGTGTGTGTGTGTGTGCGTGCGTGTGTGTGCGCGTGCGTGCGTGTTGAGTGGCAGTAGTTGGCATGATAGAGAAGGCCATGCTGTGCATCCAGTTGCTACAGGTAGATTTAAGCCGGGCTCACCAAAGTGGGTGGGGTGCAGCACAGGCTAATCTATTCCTGTTTGGGTGACATCATCCCATCCGGAGGAGGAGGAATAGGGGTTGTATGAATCAGTATCCCCAGGGAATGGCTCTGTGGGACCCCGCCCAGTACAGACACCTATAGAAACGTGGGGGTGTCTCTGTTCTAATAATCCCTCCGTGCAGGAAGGAGTCAGTCTGACAGAGAGCGGAGGGCCTGAAAGAGGAGAATTAGGGTGCTGTCCCCTAAATGACAACAGAAGTATAGGAGTCTAAAGCCTGTCTTGAGAGGGATTCAGAAGCCGTGGTCTAGGACACCAACCTGCCCCTTTGTAACTCCCATCTGGGACCCCATAAGCGTCAGCTGGAAGTGAGCAGGGCCATGGGGGACTTGCGATACCACATTCCACTTGGCAGCCAAATGGGAGTTGAGGAAGCTCTAGGGAGTGGCAGAGATGCCGAAAGATTTAACAGAGAAGGGCTAACTCCTCCTCTGTGAATGAAGATGGTGTAGCTTAATGATTCAGAGTCTGGGTTCTGGAGTCACCTGCCCAGGTCTAAACCTCTCTGAGCCTCAGTATTCTTTTCTGGAAAATAGATATCCTCATAGTCCCTACCTGTAAAGGGTTATTATGAGGAACTTTGTGCGGCATAATATATGCCAAGCGTGCATCAGAGTGAGCACCCAATTAACAGTAGCTAAAATAGTTAAAAGACAGGAAGCTGGGGAAGAAGCACAGGAGAGCTGCTTGAGCACATCGGGATGAAGGCAGGGCTCTAGTGGGGCTCTGCCTTTGGTGTGCTGTGTGCACTTGGGCAGAGGTAACTCCAGAGCAGGAGCTGTGTTGGGCTGAGTCTCGTGCTGGCTCCCCCAGAATTGGTGCCAGCCTCTGACTGGCTCATGTGCTGGGCTGACACCACCAGCAACAGCATCTGCTACTTCTGTAGCCTTCGCCATGAGCCCAGCCCTGTGCTAAGCTCTTTGTAATAATTCACTCATTGAAACCTCGCAACGCCACTGAGCTAGGTTAGATTTTATTATTCCATTTTACAGCCGAGAACATTGGGGCTCGGAGAGATTAATAATTCATCAAAGGCGCTTCCGTAGTAAGCGTAAGAACTAGGATTTGAATAAAAACAGTCACCTTTAACGACAGTAGTTGGCAGTAGTTGGCACTGGAGTTTACCGTTTCTTCCTGGTTTGCTGTCTGGGACTAGGACAACTGGTGACCGGATCCATGTGGGGTCTGGGCAAGGCTGTCGAGGGGACAAGACTTGCTCAGCCAGCATGGCCCAGGAAGAATCCCAGTCCTTTTCCTCTTCAGTCATCTTTGGCAAGGACTTATCTGGCATGAGTTGCTCCAGTGAGCTGTGTTTTTTTTTTTTTTTTCTGTCAGTCATTGGGGTTGTTGAGAGCCAGGACCTTGTCTGGTTAACCTTATATGACTTGTGCCTAGCGTAGGGCTGGACACGTAGTAGGTACTAAATTAACAGTGATTTGTTACTACTTGTTGTTGATACAAGTCCGGACTCCTATTCACTTGACCCTCTGAGGTTAGAATTTGAGCTGCCTCCCTAGAAACTTATACACATGGTTCTGGAAAGGCTCAACCTAAATCGAGATGGGTTATATCTACGTATGAATCTCTGGGTCTATGGGATAATTTCTGAGCTCAGGTACTGCAAGGTGGAGATTCCTGCAGAATTTTCTTACTCTGTGAATCAAAAGCACTATTATTGGGTTATACATCCTTCATGGACTTGCCCCCGCCTTGAAAACTAGCTTACATTTGTTCCCTGAAGATGCCGAGGTGGAGAAAACTTTCACGTTCAACAGGAATAATTATCACTGCCATTTATGGGGCACTTATTACTTTCCGCAGTAGCTCCAGCTGAAGAGTTAGAGTTGGCAGGACTTTTCCTGGCAACCGAACCAGCACTAACTATTCCAGGATGTGGAAACCCAGATCTCGGGACCTTCCGTCTCTGATCCAGGGAAGTTTGAGATGGTCAAGTCCTGCCGAGCAACAATGGAGGCTCGTGTCAGGCTCCGTGGGGGTCGTGGGGAGGAGAGGTACTGCCAGGAGAAATATTTGGGAGAATCTCAGTGTCCGAAGAAACAACTCTCAAGGTGAACCAGATGTCCCAGTTTGGAGGTGGGGCAATGAAGAAGCTGGGGTGGTGCCTTTGGAGTTATTCATCCATTCAACAGATATTCATGAAGAACCTCTTCTTAGCCTGGTCTAGGCAATAGGGATGAACACATAAATCCTCAAGACAGACAGAATTGCTTGGGTTTATGGTTTAGGCGTGTGCGTGCGCGTGCGTGCGTGCGTGCGTGTGTGTGTGCGTGTGTGTGTGTATTCTGCTCCACATTAACTGTGTAAACTTGGGTGAACTAATAGTTTCTTTAATGTCAAGATTTTCATCTGCAAAATGGAGAGGATAATAGCACCTACCTCATTGTATTTATTTTATTATTATTATTACCATTATTTTTATTTTTATTTTTTTTTGGAGAATTAACTGGTATGGAAATGTAAAGGGCTTAGCACAGACCCTGACACACAATCCATGGTCAGTAAGTATGGGGTCAAAACTTTATTTTTGGATCATTTCTCAGTCTATTTTGGATACCAGCTTGGGATGACCAATCCAAGGAAAGGGCGCTTGGAGGTGCCGTAGAGGCAAAGGAACAGGGCTGCTTCTGGACATCCCCACAATGTCTTCTGTGAAGGGGTTTGTTCATATCCAGAATTTCCCACCAAATCAAAAACTCTGATTTCCTGTAGTCTCAGTCTGCAGATACGTGTCCTCCTGGACCTCCTGGTTAGAGTGTGGAAGAAGCGAGTGTGGGGTGTGGGCCACGGGAGAAATGTCTAGGTCAGCACCCTGGACAGAGACATGCCGCTGTCCGTGGTTCTGATAACGTTCAGGCCTCTTCACCTTGGAGGGTGCAGCTTCAGGGATTAGAGGAAATGTCTGAAACAGTGCATGTGTACGTACGTGTGTATGCAGATGCGTACACGTATGCATGTGTCAGGGGACCCATCTCAGACAGTGACTGGCCTCCATAAGGTGACTTAGAACTCCTCCCTCGATCCACACTCTGGGGACCCCAAGCGAGGCAAGATAAGCGAATGGATGGAAGAAGTGTGACATCATGGGATGACTGCCCTCGTCTTCAAAGAATCTATGTTGGGAAAACATGGGAAAAGCCAATGCCAATCCTTTCTAGAAGAAACCGAAAGAAAAGAATAACACTTAATCCTTACAATTACCCGTGAGGAGATTTACTGTTGAAGTTCTACAGATGAAGAAGTAGAGGTTAAGTAGTTTCCCCAAGTTCACAAAGCTGGCGCGTGAGCACAGGTGAGGTTTCAACTCAGGCAGCCAGACTCTAGCCAGTCCCTCTTAGCACCACGCGATTGTCACTCAGAGTCAAATAGAACAGAATGCTGACAGTTCGTCAGCAAGAAGTCCCTGAGCAGGTCTGTGGCCAGGACTGTAAAGCCTTGCCAGGCTGTGGGGACACTGCTCTGTTCCTCCTCTAGCTGGAAGCCAAAGAGAGATGGGGCCCTGTCAGCTCTTTTCAGCCTCCTCTAGACCTTGTTTTGGAGCGAGTGAGAGTTGGCAAGGTGTGGCAGTGGGAGCCTTCTTTACCTGCCCAGGGGATTGATGATCTGTTTCCTGCCTCTATGTCTGAGGTCTAGTGGATAGAAAACTGTAGGGCTAAAAACTGCAGCTTCTCCTCCTTCCTCTTCTCCTCCCTCTGATTATTTAGTTCCTGGGCTGGGACCCCTGTTCTGGTTCAGGTCCCTGCTGATGTGGGAGAAAGCCCTAAGAACAGCCTGGCTTCCTGTGTCCGGGACTCCCTAGTTGGAGGCTGCCAAGATCCCCCCAGGACCTCGAAATCTGGGCTGGTCACTCCGATCTGATGTACAGCTAGAAGGCACCTGGTGCCCCAAACCAGCAGTCCCCTGAGACCCTGCTCATCCCATCTCAGATCACTTTAGACATGTGCTGCATTCAGGGTTGGTTTTATCCTTAGCTCTTGCTGTGCCATCTTGCCCTTGTTTCCTGCCAGGGGCTCCTCTCCTCCAGTCCCATGGCCACCTCTGGAGGCTTGCCTTTGAGCAGAAAGGTGGATCTCTCCACCAGTTCCTTTAATAGTTAAAAGCAACTTAGAAAAACAATAGTTACAAAATCCCAGTGGACTTCGTGATTCATTTATAGGCTGTAGGACGGACCCAGTAGGATGTGTGTGACTTTCGGTGATTGCGAGAGACATTTTGTATGTCGTCGTTTTATGTATGGTATATGACTGCATGGGGCTAAATCTGTTTGTTCACTCCATATGATTTGTGTGTGCGTGTGCGTGTGTGTGTGTGTGAGAGAGAGAGAGACAGACAGATAGACAGATGGACAGAGCTTGAGACTTATTCTTTGGTATGATACAGAGTTTCATCCAACGAGCCAGCGCTTGCTTGCTCACGCCCTCTCTCTCACGCAACATGCATGTTTATGTGTGTAATCTAAACCTGTGATGTGTTCTCCTGGGCACTCGGAGTGTGACTTATTGAGTGTGATTGCATGTCTGCTCACAAGAAGGATACATTTACGTATACGAGCCTTGGCATGTTTGCAGGTGTGCGGGATGCCCATCACTCGGGCGCCTGTCTCTCTGACCCATGGCATCATGAGGCACAGATATGCCAGTTTCTGTGCGGTGTGATACTGCATTGTGCCAGAAACCATCTCTCATCACCCAACCAAGTTCCTGACTTTTTCCATGAATGGCAAAGTTATTTCTTTGAAACGCTTCCAGTACCTGGCTTAATAGACCTTCCTCTGAGCATATTCCCAGTTCTGCACTGCTCCCCAGTGACTGGGGACCTTTTGTCAAGCACATATGAAATTAAGTGAAATAAAAATCATATTAAAAATTATTACCATCTAACAGCCATTAGTCTGCACACTGCTGTCAGCCTGTGATGGATTTCTCACTTACTTCAATGAATGTTCTAACGACAGTGATAAAATCACTCAGAAAAAATAGAATAAACTGTTAACCCTCTCCCCATCGACACTTGTTTTTCTTCGAGAAAAATACAAAAAGGAATCTTAGTGAAAGGCCTGAGCCATATGTGACTCTTTAGACTAAAAATGAGTAGGGTGCAGGATGTGGGTCTTCGGCCCTAAGTTTCGGGAGAAAATTTTGCTCTAGGCTCTAGACGTCAGTTCTGGTTTCTGAGTTCTGGGCTGAGATTCGGGTTCGGGTTGACACTCAGCTGTTCCTGAGTCAGGTCAGGTAGATCCTAGGTCTCGTACTGTAGGCTTTAAGTGAGGTTAATTTATTTTAAAAGATTTATTAAGTGTTTTCATTCTGATGGGAGGGCCCAGGTGGACAATAATATATATATCTATATATATATATGAGCTGAGGTGGTGGCCAAGGGGATGGGGAGACAGAGCAGATTAGAAAGATGCTTCAAAGGCAGAAGAGCCAGGACTACTGGATTTTAGTTCCAGCAGAGTGCGGTCTCGTGGGTGTTTATCGCAGAAGTGAGTGGAGGCTTGAGGACATTATTCACTGAGATCGGGAAAAGATGGCATTCTCTCGTGGGAGTGAGGAGGTCAGTGTTGGGTTCATGGAGTTTGGGAAACCTGGACACCCCAGGTGGCTCTGGAGAAGGCTGCTGGACTCCTGGATCTGTAGCCCCAGAGAAAGTTTGGGCTGGAGGGACAGATCTGTGCATCCTTGGCTGTCAGGTTGAGGGAGAAGCCAGAGAATGGATGAGACCATTTGGGGAGCGTGTGGAGAGAGGAGGGTCCCAAAGACAGCACCTTGAGGACTTCCCAGAAAATCCCAGGAGACGGACAGAGCGTCTGGGGAGGAGGGAGGTCTACGGGAAGGTGTGTCGTCACAGTGCTCGCTCAGGGAGGGAGAATGTGTCAAGAACTGATAAGTGGTTTCTAAAGTGAGATGTGGCAAAAATCAGATAGGAGCTGATTAGTGTTAATGAAATGTTGTCGCGTGGAGGTCACTGGTGGCCGGATTCAGAGATGTGAGAGGAGGGAGAGGGAAGCCGGACGCAGATACACTCTCACATGCTGACCCCTCTTCCCAGAGAGGAGTTTCCAGCGTGGCCCTTTGCTCTGGGTGGGATGGCTGAGACTCAGTTTACCCAAACACACAGGGGACCTCCTGGAGCCTCACTACTGTGATCTGAGACCCAGGCTAACTTTGTTCCCGTCTCCTGGGACCTGCCTTGGCCTCTAGGAGACTTCCTGGTGACCCCCAGAGGTGAAGGCATGTGGGAGAGGGACTCCTCCCCTAGTCCGCAAGGATCCCAAAGGTTCACGGGTTCTGCCGATTCCTCTGAGGACGGGCGTTGGGCTCCTTGGGTGAGGGCTGTTGGCCTTGGGAAGTTAGCAGTGCATGAAGGTGATTCCGTGGGGAGGGATCCCGCTCCTCCTGGACGACCTGTCACCTCCTCTCCCATCCGTGGCACACTGTCTTGACTGTGGGCTGAGAGAACGTCCCTTGCCCTCTCCCAGAGTCCCATTCGTGAGAGAGGCAGGCGGAACATTCACTATTCACAATGGACACGAGACACTTGAGGTTGAGGGAAGAGAGGTGGTCCCTCCGAGGTCACACAGCCGGCCAGTGGCAGAGCGGGGGCTTAGGGCTATTTGGAGACGTCACATGGTCTGCCCGAGCTGGGCCGGAGGCCGTGTGCTCCTGCACGTCCATGCCTTCTGCTTCAGCAGGGAGATGGGCCCTGTGCCGTTTTTTCAGGTGTGGGCTTCCATTTGCCGGGAAAATCAACCGGGGTGGGGACAGATAAAGACACGTCAGAGCCTGATTCCCCTGTCAACGTGACACACGGACATGCACACGTGGCCACACCAATAGGATGCAGGTTCCGCCCCAGCATTGTCCGCTGTCCCCCTTTTTGTTTTACGGGGCTGGGATGGTGTCACCCTCTTGGATAGAAGTAACCAAATCCATTCTGTCTGGCTTGAGCTCAAAAGGGATTTTATTTTTCAAGGACCAAGGTGTCTTGCAGGGCCCGAGGGCAGGAAATGAAGCCTGGAGCAGGGTGGGAGAGCTGCTGGGTCCCAGGCAGCCTCAGCCACCATCTCTCTCTGTGTCTAAAGCCAAACAGCTTCTCAGCTGAACATCTCTGTCTGCTTCTGTTCTCCTCCCTGCACTTGGCTCTCCCTGCTTCTGCATGCTTATGGACAGACGGGGCTTCCTCATGAGCTGTGCATTTCCAAAGCACTGGGGTGAGCCCTCTGCTCTGTGCCCCTCTGTCCCGGGCATAGATCCCGTGTTCCTGGGACTGAGCATCTGTACGATGTAGGATGGGTCAGGTGTTCATCTCTGGTCCCATCAGCTATGGCTGGAGCCACATTGCAATGATGATAATATTGATGATGATGAAGACGACGATCATTGCGATAAAGATGAGGATGGCAGCCAACATCTACCGAGCGCTTACTATGCACTGTTTTAAGTGCTTTGCCTGTTTAATTCTTCTACTTCACACAACCCTCCTATGAGGTAGGTGCTGAATTATCAGCCTCAGTCTATAGATGAGGCACAGAGAGTTTAAGTGACATGCCCAAGGTCACAAACCTAGTGTATGGCTGAGCTGGCCTGACCACTATACTAAACTTCTTTTGAACATGGCTGTCAGGCCCATCCTTGGGAGGGCAATTTTTAAAGTAAGGAGGTGTGAGCTGGACAGACACCTCTAGAACTGTCTGCTATAGTTTGCGAGGATCAAACAGTTTGCAATGACCAAAGTGCCCTGGGCAGATGCCAGGAATGAGATGGCCTCAGGCATAGACCAGAGGGGTTGGGTAATGGCGTGCTGGGCAGGTGCCAACCTCAGACCCTGGAAGAAGAGCAGCGTGGCAGACTGGTGTGTCAGCGAGGGTCCGGCATGGGGGCTTCCAGCAGAAGCTCACGGCTGCACCCAGGAATGGGGCGGGGCATGAGATTCGTGGAGCAGTCATAGCTTCTCAGCATCACCCCGGCGCAAAGGCCTCTGGGCAGGCCATTGGGTGGGGCACGCACTGGCTTAGGCCTGCGTGTAGTAGAGCCCCCCGGGGTAGCTGTGGGAGGCTGGAGCCAGCTGGGGCTGACGCAGGCAGGCGGCCTCACTCCCAGGCTAGGTCCGTGCCATACCCTCCTGAGCATAGCTCTGAGGTCGAGCCCTTGTCCCCTGTTACCAACCTATCTCTTCCTGTGTGTCTTCATGAGGGTCGCTGCTGTTCTTTTTGTGTCCAAGGTCAAGGTGTCCTTGATGTATCCTCATCCCAAGACGAGTCAGGACCACGTAACAGGCTTGAATCAAGGAGTCCTAGCCTTGGATTTTGGTTTCATCATAATCAGGTAGTGGGCAGTGAGCCAACTACTTCTGAGCTGCCGTTTACTCAGGTGTAAGCTGGGGATAATGACACACCCACCTCCATGAGGGGAGGAACCCGGATACTGCCTGCAAAGTGCCTGTCACGAAATAGGTGCTCAGCTGGCGCAGCTAATATTGTTGAAATCAATCCTTTAGTCCAAAGCTTAAGTCGTGCCCTTTCCATTCCCAGAAGCCCACCTCCTGTGGATTTCTCTGCTCCGTGTGGCTGATCACGTGGCCCAGGGGCTGAAGTTTTCCATGGGATGCTGAGCAGAGGCTATGGGAAGGAGCGGGGCGGGGCTGGGGTGGGCTGGGGGAGCTGGCGTCCCTTCTGGATGGCACAGTCTCTAGAGAGACAGACAGCCTGCAGACATGCTGGCCTGAGCCCATCATTCCTGGTGCGCAGTGAGGACCCGATTCCTGAGCAGCCCGGCCCCCAGACGCCTACGCCAGCCTCCTTCCATTTCAGGCCTAGCAGCACCCCTAGGTTGGGAGGGGCTTGCGTGCGCAGCTCTGGGTAAAGAACAGGGCCTTTCTCCATGACGACCTCTGGCCTGCGACCTACAGGGACAGGAAACCTTCTGCATTAGAGTCCTGGGGCTGCTGTGACAAAGTACCACAATTTGAGTGGCTTAAAACAACGGAAATGTATTGTCTGATGGCTCTGGAGGCCGGAAGTCCGAAATCAAGGTGTCGGCAGGGCCACGCCCTTTCTGAAGGCTCTAGGGGAGGGTCCTTCCTGCCTCTTCCAGCTTCTAGTGGTGGCTTGCAGCCCTGGACACCCTTCGGCTTGCAGCTACATCACTCCGATCTCCACGTTTGTCATCACATGGCATTCGTCTCTCCTCTTCTTATAAAGACACAGGCGGAATTGGATTAAGGGCCCACCCTCATCCAGTATGACTCATTTTAACTTGATTATATCTGCAAAGGCTCCGTTTCCAAGTAATGCCACATTCACAAGTACCAGGTGTTAACGCTTCAGTATATCTATCTGAGGGACACAACGTGACACGTAGTAGTACATTCTAAGAGGGGCCCTGAGACCCCGGCAGTGCCCTGCTGAGGACAAGGGGCTGTGGGTCAGAGGGAGGGAGCCGTGAGGCCAGTACAGGGGAGAGAACTGGATGCCTTGGGGGGGGGGGGTTGGGTCCCCATGGAGCCGGGTGAGGAGGGCACTGGGAATGGCCGCTGTCCCGCCCCGAGGACCATCTCAGCTCTGAAATCTGATTTCCGTCTCAGGAGACATGGTTAGAAGTGTGAGCCCCGGGGCTGGGATGAAGCCGCTTCTTCTGGCTCAGAAAAGTTGTCGCACGGAGGTGATGGCTTCGCTCAGGACCTTGGCCCAGGTGTTTCTGGCGGTGCTTCTCAGGACGACTGTGGGGTACAGCGATTCAGAGTCTGTTCCGAAGACTGAAGTCTCATGGGCAGCTCCTCAACTCATTCGTTCATCAGATATTTCCTGTAGGCCTACTGTATGCCCGGACTGCAACCGGCATGGGGGCAGGCTGTGGAGTAAGACATTAATCAGGCAGCCACTTCAGGAACAACTGCTAAACGTGTGAAAAAGTCTAAGGAGCTGTACGAACAATAGGGAGGCCACATTTTGATTCCGGAGTCAGGGGATCGAAGCAGAGGTGTAAGGGATTATTAGGCCGGAACCAGGCAGGTGGGGGGCGGGGAGGTTGGGCCCAGCATTCCAGGTTCAGGGAAGCTCGGAGGTCATTTGAGGAGAGGGGGCTGTGCCTTCAGGCAGGTGAGAAGGTCTGAGGGCGCTGGCAGGTGATGGCTGGGCGAGCCCTGAGGGTGTGATCAGGGACCAATAAAGAAAATCGTTCCAGCCAATGGGCGCTCTAGCTAGCTTTGGACCAGGGTCACTGTTTGAGGACAGAGGGAGCCCTGAGCCGGGGACTGGCGCCTCACTCCTCCTCAACCCAGTTCCCTTCCTTTTACTTCAGAAATGTTTATTGAGCACCTACCTGGGGTCCAATAAGGAGCCAGCGCTGCTGGCCTCACCTGGGATAGGAGAGGGCGCCGTGCTGGGCAGGGATGTGGAGACAGGGACCCGGCATGCCAGCGGGGTGGGGACAGTGGGGAAGGGACGCCCGAAGGAGGGCGCCCCACACCGAGACCCCACCGGATGGCGAGGAAGCTCCTCTGACCCTTTCGGTCCCCAGATTTGCTTCCTCCCCTGACCAGGGTCGGCTCAGAGATGATGTGGGGCTGAACTTGTGAACAAGTCCCCGAAGCCAAAAGGGACCGCAGAGCAGGGACAACCACATTGGGATTGAGGAATGGCACTGTGAGTCTTTCTGGGTGGCTCGGAGGTCACGGGGTCCCCCGTGGGCCGGTCGTCCTGACTCAGTAAAGGAGCCAGAGCTGAGCTGGTGGGGAAATGCAGGAGCTGACTGTCTGCTAAGGGCGGGAGGAGGAAGTGCAGGCGTGTGCATGTGTGTGTGTGTGTGCATGTGTGTGTGTGTGCATGTATGTGTGTGTGCACGTGCGCAGCAAGAAGATTCCAAGGAGTTTAACCATCACGCGGAGCTCTGGGAGGCCCTGGATGCTGCTGGCTCACGGGGCTGGGGACTCCTGCACTCCCCAGAGAGGAGAGCAGGGCTCTGCGTTGCCGTAAGGGAGCCTGGGCATCTGGAGGGGTCCTGTCCTCCTCGACTGCAGACCGACCGTGGTGTGCTGTAGCTTTAGGTCTGGGCCACACCAGGGCTCCACCACATAGGAACTGTGTGACCTGGGGCAAGCCATTGACCTTTCTGGCAGCTTTTCTCTTCTGGAAAATTGGGAGCATGCCTTTTTGTCCCTAGGAATTGCTGTGCTTAGAACAGTCTGGAGTATTCAGTAAATGGCGGGTGAGTGTGTGGTCTGGTTTGGGCACCCCTGGGTGTGTCTGAAGCACCGTGGACTCACCAGTGGCCTTGAGGGGGAAGGAGGAGATTGGTGTGAACAGGCTGAGGATGAGGGACAGGAATATATCTGTCTCCTCCTGGCACTGTGGACTCACATCTGAGCCACAAAGAGAGAGTGTCTGGGCAGGAGCCGAAGGAAGCCTGAGTGGCTTCAGCTCATCGAGGCTGCAGGGGTGCAGGGGTCATGTGGTGCCAGGGGGGTGGCTTGCAGCCTTGCTGGCTTTGGGGAGGCAGCCCCTTGGCGGGGGCACAAACCTGGCCAGGGTAGAACAGAAAAGTGCTGTGGCTGATCTCACACGCTCGGCCCCCACCCTCAGGAACCCTAGAGTCACTAGTGTGCTTGTGGGGGTCACGGAGGGGGCTTGCCATGGAGATGGGTGCTGTGCCCGTGAAAGCGACCGGCCGGTGCTCACCCCTGCTGAGGGCTGGAGGTCACAGTTTATAGGTATGCAGAGTCGGGTCAAAGGGTGCCGTCCGGTCACGTGCCCAGAGACACCAGGAGGATGCCTGACACGCGAGTCCACACCAGGCGTGAGGGGAGGAAGGCAAAGAAGCGCTGACTGCCACCTGCCCCGGCACAGTCAGCCCCTGGGGGTGAGAGCTCCCTCGTGACGCACTCCGCTCACCCTAGACCGGGCACCGACACGCCCGTCTCGCCTCAGCCCGCCACTTGGAAACACCACGTCGTGGACCGAACTCAGTCGCAGAGTCCGCTGAGCTGATTCCTCCCAGCCAGGGAAGGGAGTGCCATGATTCTTTCCTTTGCAAGCATCAGAACCCTTAATTCATAATCCATTTCTAGTGGATTAAGCGTGAATGGAAATTCATTGGCTGTGACAAAGGGAAAGTCCGGGGAAGATTGCCTGCAGGCACAGCTGTATCTAGGAGCTCGGAGGCTGCCATCTCTTGATGACTTGAGGGACCTAGTCCAGTGGTTATGCGGTAAAGGCTCTGAAGCAAGACCGCCCTGTTTCAAATCCTGGCTCTGCCCTCCCTCCCCACCCGCCACACTCCACCCCTGCCCTGAACTGCCGCAGGCTGGTAAAGCAGGGAGATTCTTAACTCTTCTGTGCTTCTTTCATATGTAAATTGGGGACAGTAAGAAGATCTGCCTGTGGGGAGCTGTGAGGAGTCCAAGAGATGCTGCCTGTCAGGCGTGCATCCTCTGCAGATTTGCACTCGGACAGCTCGCCACTCCCCTGCAGAGAGGACTCCCAGGCCAGGCCTGTGTTCTCACTGGCTCCAGACCTGGGGGTGGAGCCTATGAGACGTCTCAAGCCAGGCCTGGTCCTCATTGGCTCCAAGCCCAGGGGGTGGGGCTTATGGCGGTGACATCTTGTGCTTTGCCCAGGCGTTGCTGAGTTTGTAAATGCCTTTGTGATTTTGGGCACATCCGTGTGCTGCCTGTATGATTATCTTCTTAGTACACGTTACAGATGGACTTTTTTTTTTTTTTTTTTTTTTTTTTTTTTACAAAAATTTAAGAAGAACATTACCTCCCTGGGGGAGACACCGTGGTTATGAAGAAAGTCAAAGTCTGGCCACAGGCACTTAACTAGCTGTGTGACTTGGGGACAGTACTGACAGCTCTGTGCCTCAGTTTCCTTATGTCTTCGTCAGGGATAGTAATGATCCTAACCCATAAGTTTTCTGAGGATTAGATCAGGTAAACTATGCAAAGCTCAGAACAACGTTAGACCCGCCGTAAGCGCTGTCTGTGCCTTAGCTGTAGTATAGTCGTTATGGAGCGGGAAACCAGCATCACTTGCTATTGATGGAGGCAAATTTAAGCATAAAGGTAATGAAAATACAACGGGGTCATTAAATTCCAGTTTCCGCAGCCTGCAGAGAGCTCCAAGCCTGAGGCCCGCCATCTTTGTTTGAAAGGGCAGCTTGTGGTGTCGGAGAGGCGTCCCGCAAGCCAGACCCAGACGGAGACTTTCTTCTTGACCTGAGCAGAAGATCTGAAGGCAGTTCAAGGGGAAACAACTCCCCCCAAACATGCAATGGGCTTTGCTACCCACATTCCGTCCTCCGGGAGGCAGTGGTCAAGGGCTGGGCAAGGAGGACAGATAGGTGCTCAACCCGGGCTGGCCTCCAGGGCTTTGCCATTTGCCAGCTGTGTGTCCTGGGCAGGTTTGTCTACCTCTCTGAGCCTTGAGGTGAGGCAACCAGGTACCACCCCTCCTCCTTGGGCTGCTTGAGGAGTGGGTCAGATGAAGGGGTTGGGGGCTTACCACCACCCTGGCCGTATTTGCAGGCTCTTGTGTCATCTTCAGTGAGCCAGGGAGGCCCTCAGACCCACATCCAGGCTGGAGAAAAGCCAGGCGAACAACATTTCAGGGTGTCATTTTCAGACAACAGCAGGTCGTGCTGTTTCTCCACAGGCAGCTCTGGGCTCATGTCTGATTTTGCTGTTTTCAGAGACTAAGAAAGCCGATGGAGGAGCCAGGGGGCCCCCTGACGACGGTCGCAGGAGCCGTGGTGGCCTCTGCACACTGCCATCATTGAGGGGCCCTTCAGGCACACGTGGGAGCTGCCTAACGAGCAGCCAAGGTGGCAGAAGTGGCCTGGGCATGACCACGCTCGCTGAGCAGAGCCGTGAGATGTGACCGGGTCTGCCCGGGCCTCCCAGAATACTCTTCTTGCCAATTTTCAGGTGACCCTGGGCCAGCCTCTCAACCTCGACGCCTCAGAGTTTCTGTCTATAAAGGGAGGGGCAAGCACTGTCACCTTTGGGTCTCGGAAGGTTCCAGATGATGCACTCAGGGCAGGAGGAGGAAACCTGAGTTCAAGGGCCAGCTCTGCTGGCATTTGCTATGTGGCCTTGGGCAAGTCCTGTGTCACTCTGAGTCTCAGTTTGCACAATGGTTCCCAGGTGTTCGTCTGGTTGATCCCCATAACCTCAGCATTTTGGGGGGCTGGGATTCTGCAGGAGAGAGAGAGAGACAGACAGACACAGAGACACAGAGACAGCGAGAGAGACTACCCGATATGACAGCAGGCCCGAGGAGGGGAGAATTCCTGCTTGCGAGGTGCCTCCACGCAGCCTCTTTATACATTCCAGGGGGCCCTGAGCTGGGCAGAAAAGAGAGGACAGAGTGTAAACAGCTGGCTTTACTGTCAGTTGGACCTGGTGTGACTCCTGGCCTCACACCTGCCCCGTGTGACCCTGGGCAAGCATCTCCTCCATCCTGAGCTTCCGGCTTCTCATCTGCAATGTGGTGGAGATGGTAGTATGTGTGACAATGACACCATCGGGGTAGAAAGAGCTGGGGCACAGTATTTGGCTCCCAGGGGGCTTAGTAAATGATGGACAAAATAATAATATTGATTGTTACTGTGTTTTGCTGGTGGCCTTACTGTGGAGCAATTTCAGAACCGAGGAGTGGCCGGATAATACAAAGGTGGGTGAGGCCAGGGCAGGCCGGGGTTCTGGGAGCGGAAGGGTTAAGTCTCCATGGAAACAGGCATGCATTATTTACGCGGCCTAATGAATAAAACATTTATGTGGTAGGCTAATAAATTCCCTCACACAAAGCAAAGTAAGCTATGATTTAAATATTGGCCTCTGCTGGCTGGCTGAGTTATGGAGCCTGCTCAGGGGGACCCTTTTGGTTTTACACCTCCATCCACTGGAGGGAGGGAGAGCGGGGAACAGAAGAGAAGGTGGGGAGGCGGAGACCCCCCCTATGAAGTGGCTTTCTGGGGACTCCTGACCCCAGGCCCAAACCCCCTGCTGAGCCTCTTTCTCTCCCCATCCACAGTTGCTGTGCCCAGGCGTGCAGGTTGGGTGACAGGTGGGGCTGGTCTCTGCCCTGAGATGGTCCTTGCAGGGTGGCAGCTTTGCTTGGGGAGGGGTCCCGGGGACTTGGAGGCGCACGCTGGGAGGGCGAACCCACAATGGGAGGTCTGGGCCCTGCCCGGTCCAGGCGGGGGCAGTCTGGGATCAGACCTGCAGGAGGAGCTGGGACAAGCCTCAGGGGGCTGAGCCGGAGGCTGGGAGGCTGAGCCTGTGCGGGGAGGGCAGATCTGGGGAGATGGAGCCGCTCCCCCTCGGCCTCCACCGTCGTCCTTGTTGCTTTCACCCCCTCCCCGCCCCCCCCCCCGCCCCGTCTCTGCCCGCCTTCCCCCTGCCCCCTCTCTTCCCCTTCTTTCTCTGCCTCTGACTCTTTTTCTCTATTCCTCTCCCTCTTTGTGTATCTCCTTTTCACTGTCCGTCTGTCTCTGTTTCTCTCTCTCTCTCCCCCTCTCTCCACACCCTCATCTTGACGAGCTTCTCTCTCTCTCCCTGGCTCTGACTCTGTCTCTCTTCCCGGGGAATGTCTCACGGCAGGGATGGGGGTCTCGTGAGCCTGGAGCGAAGTCTGCGAGGCCTCCGCTGGACCTCTGAGGAAGTGTGGTCGTGAAGGGGGGGGGGCGGTGCTTCCTCAGGTCCGAAGGGTGGAGCATTTGTCTGCGGGACACTGGGGGCGGCATCAACCCCGGGGAAGTGGGCTTGGGCACCACTGGGCACTATGGGGGTACCACTGGGCCCCCTTAGCAGGTAGGCCTTCTCGATTCTGTCCTCAGAAGAGCGGAAGCCACAAAGTGGAGACTTTCCCCGGGGGACCCTGGAAAGGGCACTGACAGTCTGAACACGTGCCTCACGCCGGGTTAGGTCTTCCCGGCTGTCCCCTGGGGAAGCAGTTCTTGCCGTCGTACGGAGTGGCAACAGTCCGCCCCGCTTGGTACGCCGCCCCGCCTTCTCCAGACGCCGAGCTGCTCCCTCCTGCCAGGGCCAGGTCTGCAGCCCCTCGGGGCCCCCCAGGACGCAGCCGCACGGCTGGCCACGCTGCTCCCCTGCCTTCCCGGCCACCTGGAGCTGCGTAGCCAACGACCTGAGGCGCAGTGGGGTGAAACCACCCTTTTGTTCTGTTCGCGGTCCCGCGGGTCAGGGCACCGCGGACAGGGCCCCCCTCTGGGCCCCGTGTCTGGGACGGCTGGGGCGTCTTGACTGGGACCCCGTTCGAGGCCTTGGGTCTTCTCCACGTGGTGTCCACAAGGGCTGAAATGTCCACGGTGGTGGCTTTCCTCACACGTCGGGCACCTGAGCCGGGGTGGCTGGGACAGCGAGTCGGACAGGTGTGGCTTTCTCTCTCTCTCTCTCGGGGCTTCCTCAGAACATGGCGGTCTCAGGGAGTATACCCCACCTCCTACGTGGTGCAGAGCGAGCTTCGTGTCAGAACCCGCCGATCCTCTTAAAGGCTGGCCGGGAACTGGCCGGGCGTCACTTCCGTTGGCGTGACGCACGGGGGGTCGGAGTGTGACTCCACCTCCTGGCGGGAGAATGTTGGAAAGGACTCGGCGACGACGTTTTGGAGGCAGCATTGTCGCCTGGTGCTGTGGCAGAAGGGACAGCCTCTCCCCTTCTCTCCAGCCTCGGGTTAAGGCCTGGTCTTGTAGGCCAGATGCTTTAGGGTTCAAATCCCCATCTAAGCCTCGCCAGCCCCTTTGGGGGACTTCAGAAACAAATAGGAAAGTGACTTCCGTGAAAGGAACGCCCACTGCATGGGAGGCAGCCACCCTCCCTGTTCCTGCCAAGGACCTCAGGGCAGCACCGGGCTCACGAGGGTCCTGGCAGCTGCCATGTCAGAGGATGCTGTGCCCTGGAGTGGGGACCTCACCCTGGAGGCTCTGGGCAGGTGAGCAGCAGAGGACTGCTGTGGTGGGCACGTCTCCTGAAACCCCGAGAGGACTGGCTCTTACGCTTGTGGGGTACCCCCTGGGGTGGAGGGGACACTGTCCAGGCAGGCAAGCCTGGTGGCCAGCACCATGGCCTTTGTGACCAGCCTGCCCGGGTTCCGTTCCTGGCTTCATCACTTCCTAGCTTTGTGGCCTTGGGCAAGTTATTTAACCGCTCTGCGCCTCCTTTCCTCTTCTGCAAGATGGGGCTGTTAGTACCGACCCCATGGGGCTGCTGTGAGAGTTAGTTAATAAAGTGCTCATGGGGTGACCAGCACATGGGAAGCACTAATGCGTGTTCTGTGTCACTCTCTCTGATGAGCACGTGCGTGTGTGTGTGTGGGGGGCATCCTACAATGGCAGGGGGATGCTTGGTGCCAATCTAACTGGAAACTGGTGTTGACAAGGCCACATCTGTCCTCAGACGGGCAACACCTGGGATGTTCGGGGCAACCCCGCCTCCCCCATTGATCCTGCCAGGAGGAAAGTAAGACTCCGGGAGCTGAGATGACTTGCCTGAAGGTCCCAGGTTTGGGACTAGTCTGCCTGGCACTGCTCTGTCCTCTATGCTATACTGCCCAGGTCCTCAGCCAGGGGGCTGTGATTGGGGGAGGGACAAGGTGGCAGTGAAGAGCGGGCATTTGGTGTGAGCCCCTGGCCCGCTCTGGGCTTGAGGGAGTCCTCGTAGCCACAGAATCCACGTAGCTGGGGCGCCTCGGGCCTTTACGAGGGCCGGTTTTGCATCCGTTTTCACCCTGGAGATAATGAGAGAAGAGAACAGAGCCATCCGCCTGGCACTCCTCCTCCCCATCCTTCAGGCCCTCCCCACGCTCCTGGCGGGGAAGGGGGTCTCCGGGAGACGGTGGGGGCAGAGCTCCAAGCGCAGCTCTGAAGCCAGCAGCAGGAATTTGAGATCGCAAATGCGATTCGAGATGCTAACAGGGCTCCTGCCCTTCAGAACGAACACCTACGACCAAAAGCGGTTTCGGGACAAGGTACACCTGGCTTCAGATGCTGGCCAGGCCGCCACCCGCTCAGTGAATAGTTTGGGGCAGGGCATACACTGGCCAAGGGAACACTCTGGAAAACCAGTGGGCCCAAGGAGCGGGAATGGCAGGTCACCTGGTGGCAGCTACAGGATTGCAGGCTATGCGCTCAGTAGGCGATGAGCCCACAGTAGGGACAAAACACATAGTGTCTCTGATAAAAATCATTACTCTCCTGCGTATTTCTGGGACAGCCAGCTTTTTTGCCCACCCGTTCAGGTATGAAACGGACAAGCCTAGCTACCCAACCAGCCAATAGAGCTTCCAAATTGGAAGCCACTGACTACAAAATGGTGAACAACTCAGGAGCAATGAGCACCCCGAGTACTCAGATTATGGCCTCTAAATACATATGTACATACATATACATATACATACACACACACACACATACACACACACTCACAGACACACACACACACACACGAAAGAAACCAGGAAAAATGATTGATTCTTGGAGAAATGGCTGATTCTAGGTTGAGGATAGGAAATGTATGAGATGGGCCTGGACTGTCTTGTCTTTCTGGAAAGCAAAGACTATCAAAGACTCTTTTAAGATTGTATAAAAAGGAGCTCAAAGCAAACCTGAAAAGGCTCCCATGGCCAACAACGGGGAAGTTCTAATGCAAAAAAAGATAACAACTGCAATGGATCGAAACACAACCGCGTTTCAATCCCTGACTTCATAATGACACTAGAGAAAAAACAATTCCGCTATGGCACTTTGGAGGATGTTAGCGTTGTTTCGAAAACTGATAAGTTAAAGTTAAAAAATTAAGTGTTTATCTTGCCATTAACGTATGCACATTACCTCAGGTAACCAAATTAACCGATGAAAGGAAATTTCTTTTTTGGAGACACTATCGAGCTAATAAGTGGAGAAAGAGGGATAAATTAGAATATCACTAATTTGCAGTCTCTGATGAAATAGTGGACCTAGGCAATGAGGTTTGACAGCTGCAAACATCTCCAAGAGGAAAGAGAGCCAGATACTCTGTATCACTTGATGAAGTACACAACGCCACTTAGGAAGTGGTGCTGGCAAGAAATAAAATCTAACCAACCTCTAGGTCAGCTGTGAACTTGCAGGAAGTAGAGCATGGAGGAACATGGCGAGTGACGCCTTTTGGACACAGTCAGCAACATCTAGATCAGTGGGGTGTTCTACAGATTATCCGGTTTCTTCAAGAAAACATCACAAAGGAAACAATGAAGCGGAAGACATGGATTTAGAGAGATGTCTGTCGCTCACAATGTATGGACTTCATTGGGTTTTAAGTCAACCAAACGGTAAAAAAAATAAAATAAAATAAAAGAAGTATAAGGCAGTTTGGTAAATGTAAACCTTGGTTGTATCTTATCATAGTAAATAATTATTAATTTTTTGGGTGCGATAATGGTCTTTGGTCGTTTAAAAACTCTTGTAGAGAGACAACCGAAATAACGAATGAGTCGGTCAGGTATCTATCTGGTGTTTGATTCAGGCTTCTCTAGGAGTAAGGAGTGGAAGTTACACATAAAATAAGATTGTCCACAAGTTGAGAATTGGGTAGATAGGGCCGATTATATTGTTTTTTCTCTACTTTGGTATATTTTTGCACAGTAACATTTTCTGTGATAAAAATAGGAATTTGGAATTTTCCATAATGAACCTGAGTTCAACTTTTTAAAAACTGACAAACAGAACCAATCGGTCACACCTGGGCCTCTCTCTCTCCACCTGGCAGCAGCATGCAGGATGCCTGTGCCACCTTACCTGGCTTCCGAGTTTCTTGTGCAAGTACTTAATATGTTTCCAGAGGTCTTCATCCCTTCCTTCCTTTGCTGACCACCCACCTGTTCCGAGTCCTAAGCCGGGCGGACACTGCCCAACTGAGGTACTTTCTAATAACGTTTCTAGACTTCCAGGCAGTCCTTACTGAATCAAGAATGAGGGGACCCTGTGAAAATGGCTACTGTTCACTGAGCGCTTACTCCCTTCCAGGTGCATAGCTGGGCACTAGCTATGCGTTATATCTTTACTACCATCCAGTGTGCAGATTGGGAAATAGACTGACTTGTAAAGGTAAGCAGTTTGCATAGGTACTGCAGGAAATTAAAAAGATGAGCTGGAATTTGAACCCTGGTCTGTTAGTCTATAGCCATTCTCATAACCACTGGAACAGAGGAGTTTGGGCTCCCACTGGGGTGTGTGTGTGTGTGTATTAGGTTGATGCATGGTGATCATGGTCAGCCACAGTACCACTGCCCAGGCCCTGGGAGGTAAGAAGGTCAGGAGTCAGGAAATGTAGCTGGCCCAGAGTCCAGATGGAGTAACTGGTACCAACCAGAGCTTTTAGGGAGTCGGCAGACCTAGCAACACACAGCCAAAATGGTCATGGTCAAGAATGAATGAATATGCCTATCAGGTATCTCCAAGAGCAGAAGGCAGGCAGCTCAGTAAGCGGGGCATCCAGAGGTGTGCACGTGGAGCGAGAGGAGGCAGGGTGGTCCTCCAGGAGGCCTGGAACTCCACCCACAGACTGGGAGCTGGCTGAGGTCTCCCTCGTGGCTCAGCCTTTCAGGTCCGAAAGCTCAGAATGCATTGGGACACAGGTTCCTTCTGGTTTCAGGCAGTCTCTCCCCGCATCTCGGTTTCCTCGGTCCCAGTCTCATTATGCGAGAATTGGGCAGTGCTGGGCTCAGCAGGCAATCCTGTCAGGGATGGGATGAGTTTAAAGGAAACGGTTATGTTTAACTACATCTTAAAGGGAGAGAATGAAGAAAGGGTTAGGTATTCATTAAGAACGTATCCCCCTGGAGGCCAAGGAACATGCCGATGGTTATGTCCTGGGATCCGCTTCTCAGGGGCCTGTTTCCAGGCAGCATAAACTTTCTTCTCCTGGGCTCCAGGCCTCACTTTGTTTTCTACCTATGAACTGCTTCCACTCCCTCTGTTCCTTGGGCCTCTCTTCCAAGACTGAGTCATCTGATCTCCAGCCGCACCCCAGGGGAGGCAGACAGAGGTCAGGGTTTCTCAAGACAATGCAGCTAAGAGGAGTGTGGGCTTTGGTGACAGATAGACCCAGCTTCCTGGCTCTGCCACTTACCAGCTGTCTGACCCTGGGCCTCACTGAGTTTCTCTCTGCATCTAAACATGGGGGTGATTATTATATCTGTCCTCTGAAGCCACACCCCAAAAGAAGTTTTCATAATGATGGAAGTGGTCTAGATCTGTGCTGTCAAATGCAGTAGCCACTCGCCCCATGAGGCTATTGAGTCCTGGCTGAGATGTTCTGTAAGTGTAAAATCCACACACTTGTATGAAGAAAAGGATGTTAAACACCTCATCAATGCTTTTAATAATGATTGCACATTGAAACACTAGTTTGTATTGTTGGGTTAAACAAAACATAAAACATGTTATTGAAAGTAACCTTATCTATTTTTAAAAATTAGTCTACAGCAATGCCACCCTGAACATGCCCGATCTCATCTGATCTCAGAAGCTAAGCAGGGTCGGGCCTGGTTCGTACTTGGATGGGAGACCACCACGTGCTGTAGGAAGAAAAAAAATTATGCACGTAGCTCACATTATATCTTATCGAACGACGTTAATAGAATCTTGAGAAGGTTTTAGCATAGCGCCTGGCACGTGGAAAACCCTCAGTAAATGGGAGCTGTTACCTTTGTAAATATTGTCTTGAGTAGGTGGAGGTCAGGGCATGGACGTTAGCGGGCAGGTGTCTGGGTTCCTGCTACACGGGCCTCTGTGGGGCCAAGGAAGGGAACTCACATTCATTGAAGCTCCTACTATGTGCTGGTGACCAGGAGGGGCTTTACTCAGGCTGGGCTATGTAATCCTCGCCATGGCCTGTGGAGGAGATATTATTCTCCCCCTTGGACAGATGGGGAAACTGAGGCTCAGAAAGGCTACATGGCTTGCCCAGCTGGTTTTGTGACAGAGCAGGAGTTCTTGACTCTGGGAAATGGAGTTTTGCCAGAGCCAACGTGTTTGCCCTGGAGGTAATGTTCCGGCCCAGAACCCACCTCCTTCCTTCCTTTCCTCTCGTCCTCCACCATCTCTCCGCTCCGTCTCCTCCCTGAAGTCCAGGGCCTCCAGCCTGTCTCCTTTGTCCTTCCCTCCCTTCCTACCCAGGCTTCCAAAGGAACTAATTTATTTCTCCAAGTATAAACGGACTGTTTCCCACAAAGATGCCACATACATCGTTTCATACGTTATTTGTTAACTTCATCAAACAAAGTACAGTTCTCTGGCGCTAATGTCAATCTCCACAGCTCATTGAGTTTTTTAAAACAGTGGAAACACAGCCCTCATCTCCCAGCCACAACGAGGAAGGCAGCACACGCTCCAGCCAGAGAGAAGAACCCTTTGCTTCTCGCCCCAGAAAGAGCCATAAAACACGCTCAGCGCCAGCGCGCGCACCCATTTGACAAAGACAATTTGATTTGTCCGCAGCTTCTAAAATATTCATTTCACTTTGATGGACTATCGTTTTATAAATATAGATTATCATTAACCGACACCGGCGGTGCACTGCTGGCTGACCCAGCGCCACGCCGCCGGTTCGGGATGAAGACGTCCAATAAAAAAAATCATTATCTCTGTCTGCGAACCCTGATCTGGATCGTTGGCCTCATTTGCAGTGCAGGGGTCAGTAACTCACGCTAACTGCCTCTGTTTGTGCATTTCACGGCCCGGCCACCCCTGCTGGGGAGATTGGCAGGACGCTTCTCTAGTTTGGACCTGGGGAAGGAAACGAGGAGGTTGCGGGGAGGGGGATAAAGAAGACCTAAAGGCTCTGATGGGATCATGTTGAGCGCGCTGGGGTGCTGTGGTTCTGGAGAGGCGGCGGAGTGCAGTGGGCGTGGGTGTGAGTTTTGGAGCATGTCAGACCCAGCCCCACCATTTACCGGCTATGAGGCCTTGGGCAAGTGAGTTAAACTCCCTGAGTCTCGGTTTTCTCCTCAGTAAAATGGGTCTCACGATCCTACCTGTCTCCTATGAGTCTGAGCCTAAATACGTGACCTGGCACTTAAGTGCACGTGAATGTTAGTTGCGATGATGATGATGATGATGGTGATGACGATGATGAATGTTCTTTGCATTAACTTTAAGCCCTTTAACAAGTTGCTTGACCTCCCTGAACCCCAGTTTCTTCCCATGTAGGAGTCTCAGTTACACCTACCTCCAACGGTTGTCCAGATACAATGAGCAGGTGTACCCAAAGAACTCAGCACATTGGATGATGCGTTCTAAGTATCCTTGAGGGCCATTTTGTTTAAGCTCCATGGAAGCCAGGCAGAGAGAATATGGAATAAGTTGTTCCTGAGAGCCGTGGCCCCAGCATCCTTGCTCCTTGAGGACTCAGACTGCCTAGGATGTGAGCCTGGAGCAAAAGGTGGATCACAGTGTCATGTCGAGATGGATTCAGAGTGATTTCTATAAGCATCTCTTATTTGTCAAATACCCTCCCACACACACACACAGCAGCAGCATTCTAGGTCTTGGTGGGACCTGAACAAGAAATGCGGGTGAGGTGGGTGAGTTTATTGGTGCTATGCTGCCGGGGCATGAAAATCAGGGTGGAATTAAAGATTTGCCTGTCCTTGGAAATGAAGCCTCGTCTGCAGCATTTCCTCTTACATTTAGCCATTCGAAAGAAATATACAACCAGGTATGGAGGGGAAAAGCAATTGCAGAGAAATCTCCAATAGAAGGTGGCCTGAGGGAGAAGAGAAATAGCAGGGCAAGTGTGAACTTGAGAGCAGAGAGCAAACCTTCTTCATCCCGAACAAGAGTGAAATGAAAAAGAGTGAAATAAACTCTTGAATTTGAGCTTCCGCCAGGGCCATAAATGGGGCAAGTAGCCTCGAACCTTCCAGAAGACCCCAGCGTTGAATCCCCTGCTGCTCCCAGAAGCAGGCAGGCAAGCTGTATGCCACGGCCTCACTCCCGTGGGAAGACATCCCGGGGCACTCAGCCCCAAAGTTTATTTAAGTGAAAAAAAAAAAAACCCACCCAGAGACAAGAAGGAGTGTTACACCACTGTCAAGTTTTAGACGTCGCCATCAAGCAAAAAAAATTACATCCCATCCTGACGAGCGACTAATCAAGGCATGGCAAACGGTCCTGCAATAAATTACTTCGGCGCGAAATAAACCACACAAACAGACCGATGATAATAAATGTAAATTATTTCTCTGAAGAAATTTTCTTGGTATATGAGTAATACGAACCATCAGGAAGGCGTCTTCCTTAACATTAATTACAGAAAATGACAAGTGAGCTGATGACTGGGAAGGCTCATTATCTGAGAACATATTCACAACTTTGCAATTTGCGCGAGATGTACTCCGGCTAAATTAATCTCCCTTCTTTGCATGAGCCTCTTCTAATTTTCATGTTATTAACAGGTTTGCAGTATCAGTCAGTGCTTGTCACTCTAATCAGGTTTCAGCATGTTCGCAAAAGCGAAGCGTCATTTATAAGGATAAGCCCTCATAATGGTGCTTGCTTTCATGTGGAGAATTCTACAAGGCTGCTTTTAATAAGGTACTTTAATCATCTCCTTTGCTCAACTTTTGGCCCCACTGTTCCTTTATGAAGAGTCATTAAAAGACTTTGAAGTTCATCAAGGAGGAAAAATTCATGACATTGTTCGGGTGAGGGTGGGGATGGTTCTGAGGGGAAGCCGGGAAGGAGTCAGGAGTGAGTGCGTCCTGTTGACCCCAGAGCCTGGTCGTAGGTGAATAGGGGCAGCCTGTGCCCATTGTCTCCACCGTTCAACACCTTGTAGAGTTACCGCTCAATCAGGATCCCTTTGGTAGAGCCCACAGGGCAAGTTTCAGAGTGCGTGCCCAGAGAGGCTCAGGGGCTTTTGTTAGAGAACGGGCCAGCCCGGTCAGGACCCCGGACAGCTCCTAGCACACCCCCATCTCTCTGAGGAAGGCTGGGAGCTTTCTGGGGGTTTTAGATTTATTTGGATGGTCTGCTTTGCTTTGCAAATTACTTGCTCTTTGGGACCAGACTGATTTCTCTGAATCCAGATTGTCATTCTCACTTTTCCACAGGATGTTCCAAGGAGTATCCACAGGGGGCTTGCAACCTTAGTGGGTTAATAGACTAGATCGGCTGTGTGTGTGTGTGTGTGTGTACACGTACGTACGTGTACAATCCCTCTTTTGCCACATGGCTCACAGGGGCAAGACAGCTCATGGAATCAAGGCTCAGGTACACCCATTTCCTGCTAAATTCCCTCCAGAGAAGTTGAAAATGTCCTCACACGTGTCCATTAGCAGCAGTGCATGACCCTCTGTTTGCCTCCAGGGATCCTCGGTGGCCTCTGACAGACCTTCTGAGCTCATGGTTGCAGAGAATCCTTCTTGCTGGGGTGGCTCGTCTCTTAGTGGACAGAATGCTACGCTGAGAGGCAAAGAGAAGTCCTCCTCTTACCTTAGTCGCTTACTCATTCTGTGACCTTGGGCAAGTCACACTTCTCTGGCATCATCTGTCTGACTTTTTACTGTTCCCTCCAGCTTGGCCCTTTGTGATGGCATTCCTGATACTTACCACAGTCTTGTCTTCCCCTGTGAATGGTAGAGATGGCGGCCCTGTGTCTCAAGGCGGTAACATAATCAGCACGTCCTATTCCTATAAATGCGTTTCTCTCCCTGTAGGTGTGGGATGGTCTCTGGGATAGTTTCTGTGGTGGCCTGGGCTCTGTCCTGTCTGGGCTAATATCAGCAGAACCTTTTCTTCAGATCACAGTGGTCACCCTTCTCTGAGACCTACTCCCTGAGACACAGGGGTATGTCCCCAAAGCCATATTCATGCTACTTGACCCTATCCTCTGGCTATAGCTGATTGAACCTCAGCTCAACAAGCCACGGTCTCTCCTCTGTAGATCCAGGATTGGACTAAGGGAAGGTCAAATAGCGTTAGCAGATAACTGGATATACAACATGGACGCTTGAGAGAAGTGAGGCAGCCGTCTTCCCCATGTGACCTTGAGGAGAAGGAAGGCTGATGTGTGGGGAGGGAGAGGGAAGAAGCAGAGATTGGAGGACAAAAAAAGCCCAGTTTCCAGTTCCAGATCCTCCCAAAAACCCTTGGGTTCTATGAGTCATCCCTGGATCCTAAAACGATATCTCCTTTTCCTACTTAAGCTCATTTTCCTACTTAAGCTCACTCGGGTGGGTTCCTGTTACTTTCAACCGAAAGAGAACTAACCAGCACAGCTTCCTTGAGCAAAAGCTTACAACCACTGCTAAGCAGGGCGGAGCTAGTGGCCTGACAAGGGAGGGCTCAGGCTGCCTAGGTCCGTAGGCCAGAATCAAGGGCAAAGACCCCACTAGGTCTGAGAGGTTAAACCCTCTGCGTTAAGGGTTCGTCCTGCCGTATGTGACGTGTCACAGATGGAGCTGGCCCTAGGGGATGGAGAAGAGAAGGAGGAGGAGGAAGGACCCTTCAGCAGCTGAAGGGTTTAGTTTAAAACCAGAAAGTGAATCTTAAGGAACTCGGTTCTTTTTGGGCCCTTCGCAACCTGTATTTACTTCTCAGTCATTATGTCTCTAAGTCTCTTCAGAGATTCCAGGCTGGCTTATCTCTGCTGTGTAGACTTTAGGTGGGACCTCACGAGGCCAGAGCCTTAAAGGAGGGACAACCCCAGTGATGGAGGTGACGGACCCAGATAGAGGACCCTGAGAACATGGCCGGGGCATTGGGGTCAGTGCTCCTCCCAACCAGGTGAGACCTAGTTACTCACCTCCATCTGTGCCTGGGAGGCCTCTGCATTTTCATGACTCCCCAACTCACCCAGTGGGACTCAAGGCCATTAGGGTTCATCCCAAGAAGCAGAAGAATGAGGTGTCTGGGTTCAACGTAGTAACGATGGGCCATTCTCAAGGCCCGGCGGCAACACTGTACCTCAGGGTCATACATCCATTTGTACTCTGCTCAGAGGCGTTGGCTGTGCCTTCAGGTCAAGAGACCAAGGTGGCAGCCCAGTGTGGGCCCGTTCTGCGGTCCCTCCGGCTGAGCTGGGGCAGGGTGGGCTTTGAGTCTGGAGAGGGCAGCAGGCTGGGGCTCGCCATGCCGTGAGGCACTGCCCCCCTCACCCCACACTCCAGACCTAATTAGGACTTAGGCCTCGAGCACCAAGAAGGGTGGAGAGAGGATACGTATAAAATTCAAAACAAAAATAATACTAAACTATCAGACTAGCGTGAGAAGTCCAACGAAACTCTGATTTTTCCCACGACGGTTTATTTATTTACCTTTATTAAAAATTATTGTATCTTCTCCCCTTTATTTTGCAGTATCTCTGCTTAGTGGACCACTAAGCTTGAGCTTACACTGCCCGTGAAGTGAACCTAGTGCTTCTCACCCACCCTGAGGCCTTCCTGAAGCATGGGGTCCCATGGGTCCAGGGGTGGGTGGGCAGAAGGGTGCTGTGCATATGTGTGTCTGTGTTATCTGTGCATCTGTGTACTCAAGACACCAGCCGGGGTGGCCAGGGCCTGCGGAGGCATGATCAGTTCTCCCTGGGGTAGAGCTCTCTCTCTGTCCCTCTGTCTCTTCCGGGCACTGGGGGAGGTTCCTGGTTTGGCATGGGTTTGGAGCACAGTCAGCTGGTGGCTTCATGATCTGAGAGAACAGACCAGCAGGCCATGGTCATGGTGGCAAGGCTTTTCTCCTGACCCCCTTCAGGGAACTCCTCCTGTCCAACTCAGGCCGGGGTTTAGAGAGGCAGATCCCCAGGGGAAGACTTGGCAGAGCTGACTGGGAGGGGTCTGGGCAGACGACCAGGATGCCTCTCTGCTTTACTCCCCAACCCCCAGACTCCCTTGTTCACCTTTCTGGCCGCTGCTCAGCAAGTCACGTCCCATGAAAACTAGTCTTGGGGCTTCAGAACAAAGTGATGGACAGGGGCCTCAGGGCCAGACCGGGCAGCGCTGACCCTCGCGAAGCGGTGCCCTGGGTGGGGTTGGGGGCGGGGGAGACCCGCTGCTTCTCAAGGTGTCACTGTCACCTGGAGCAAGATCAAGGCCTGGGAAGCACCACCCTAGACCTGAGACTCATTGGACCACAGCGCATTGTCCAAATGGGGCCACTGAGCCCTGGCAGAGGCTGTGCCTTGTCCCGGGCTGCGCACTGAGAGACATTCTCATGCTGGACCTGGATTTCTGGCCTGTTCTGTTCTGTTGAGGGCTTCTCCCTCATTTGGCCTTATTCCCTAAAATAAATGCCTTCCTCTTGCGACTGTATTTACTATTTACCTGGATTTTGCTGATAGTCAGGTGTCCCTCAGAAGTAGAAATGGGGATCAAGTTGGAGATGGGAGCCAGCTTCCAAGATGCCCCCCTCCCGCCCCCTTGATCCCTTCCTCCTGGTCTTCACTCCTCCGTCCAGTACCTCCCACGCTGTACCAGTTCATGTGACCAATAGAATAAGGTGGACATGGTGGTTTGTCACGTCCAAGATTAAGTTAAAAAAAAACAACTGGCCTCCATCTTGCTGTTCCTCTCATCACTGGCTCTGGGAGAAGGCAGCTGCCATGTCACAAGGATACTCAGGTAGCTTGTGGAGAAACCCATGAGTGAGCCTAGAGGCAGACCCTCAGGTGAGCCTCTAGCCGACGGCAGCCCCGGCCGACAAGACAGCCTGACTCTGAGGCAGAACCGCCCAGCTGAGCCACGCCTGTCTCAGAAACTGAGAGAGAACGAGCGCTTATCGCTTCAAGTCACTAAGTTTTGGGGTGTCTTGTTACACAGCAAGAGGTAACCAATACACTGGTTTGTTTTTCAATAAAATGAGGCTGCAAGGTTGAATCGGATTCTAGAGTGATAAGACTTGGGAAAGAAAGGCCAAAGTCACAATGTTTCAGAAATGCCACAGGTGGAAGCCCGAGGGTTACCCAATTCTCTCCAAAAAGATGTGGGATCAGATCTTGAGTCTTGTCCTGGGCTGAGTCAGGACACGCAGAGATGACAAGGTCTCACCATCTATCTATTGGCGAGATAGATAGAGAAATGATGCATTCTCTTCAGCATGGAAAAATGTCCCTCCGAGTGGTCAAGGAAGGATTTGGGGACTGTCCAGTAGCCTCCAGGTGCTGCATAGCCATCACCTCGCTTACCTTCCCTCAGCCCTAGGAGGTGGCTGTCACCATCCTCACTGTTCACGTGGGGCCTCAGGGACCTTGCACTCTATGCTCCAGGCAGCTGGAAGGGTGTTGAGCTGTGTTTTGGAGAGATGAATCCCGCCATCTGGGTAGAGGATGGACCAACGGGAAGGGGCAGAAGGCAGGGACTCATTCTACCCAGGAGGGAAGCCCTGAGCCCCAAGCTGAGACATGGGAAATGTGGGGGAAAGGCCAAGCAAATCGAGGTTCCAGCCAGTTCTCATTCGTGTCGTGACACCGTGATCCAGTCTGTGCCTGGGCACTGGAGTCTGTGGCTCCCCAGGGAGCTGGTGGTGTGGCCATGCCCCGCCGTGGGGGAGCAAGTGAGAGTTCGGTGAGCTGCCTTTCTCGCGCTACTTCTCCCCACCCTTGGGAACAGGCGCCACCTCTCCAAACATCCAGGTGTGCTTGTGATGGTGGAGGGCTCCCCTGCCCCAGATCCAAAGCATCTCTTTTCCCCTGGGCCTGCTGTAGGCTGGGGAGACGCTCTCTGGCAGGGTGGGGTGGGGCGCCCCTGCCCTGGGATCTCCGACAGCCGCCTTCCCCCCTTTCCCTCAGCGAAGCTCGCCTGCAATAATGTCAGTGCACTTTGCAGGCTGACAGAAATCCCACCGATAATTGGGAAGAACGGAGAATGAAAACATTAAAATTTGCCATGTCATATGTTCACTTTTTCTGATTGCCTGATACCCACCGTCCACTGACAGATGCTGTATTATTAACACTTGATTAAAAATCACTTCAGGTTTGAACCAGCCCGTCGAGAAGGGAGCGTCTTGACAAGACTTGTGGTTTGTGATTGACAATTAGTAATATTCAGTGTGTCACAACATAGATAGTGTGACTTATTGGTGCTGGTGTAATGCAACACATTTCATCTGAGCTCCTCAAATTGGTACATAGGAATCGGAAAGGAAAGATGGAGTCTCATTCAGCCGACTTTGATTACCAACAAAGGGGAGATTGCACATACCTGTTTCGGCGGGCCCTACCTGGATTTCTATCAATCAGCCAGACGGCTGAGATGCGCTCTCCTCTGTGGGGATGGGAACCTCGGCAGAGGTGGATCCTCATTATGCAGCCCATAACTTCTCTATCAGCCGCCAAATTCTTTCTGTCTGGAAATATGAAAGCTCCTCGCTCCGACACGCTGCCTCCGCACCTCCAAATTACCAGCCTGCTCCTCTTAAAACAAAAGACTTCTCAGTTGTTTTTTTTTTTTAAATAAAACGATCATATCTTGATTGACGTGCTACATCCTTTTCCTTCAGCTATTTTTCTAACTTGGTGTCAGTGGGAGTTGAATTCAAGGGCCTTTCTCCTTTCTCTCTCTCTCTCTTTTTTTTTTTGTCTCAGTTCTAATTCAATTCCTTTTAAGTGCTTTTAAGAACAGTGCAATTCAAGGTCTTTCCTTTTTTGGGTCTGACCTGGTTATCGTTTTCGATTTCCTTCTCGGCTGAGATTATCCAGACAGAGAATGGTCGCTTGCATTAGTGAAAGGTGATGAATTTAATGTGATTAATCTCTGCGAACTTGGGGAGAAGCGGCCTCACGTGTGATTTAACTGTTTTGCAGAACTGTGTACCTCGTAATAGAGGGACGCGAACGGTAGTGTGGGGAACACACTGTCTCCCCGCTGCGTGAACTGGCCTTTCAGAAATTACCACCATCTAAAAAGCTCTTCTCTTCATTCATGTGTTTTCCCGTCTTTTGACTTGTCCGCGCCTACCCTGCTTCCCACAGCCCCCAAAACCCACGGGAACGGAGACCAGGTCTCTCTTGTTCACTGCTGTGTCCCCAGTGCCAGAATATTTGTGGAACGAATGCATCGTGATGGGGACTGGGGGCGGTCTCGAGCTCAGACATGGAGGACTGACTCCCACAGGAAGAAGGTTCTCTTGGGAAGGAGAAGAGTGAGCTCTTGGGAGTACAAAAGCATTCCCCTTTCTTTCCTCATCCTTGTCACCCCAACTTGAGGGGCTTAGCTACCCCCAGCTCCAGTTTCCTGTCACCCCTGGGGAAGGCGTCAGTCTTTCTGAGAGCGAGAGAAGGAGCTTCTCTTCAGGTGTGAAGACAGGGGTGAGCCGGGCCAGACCCTACCAAAAAGATGTAATGACTAGCTGGGAGTGGTCATCGCTCTGTCCCCATATTCATTCATTCATTTGATCAGCATACATTTGCCGACTCCCTAACAGCTGTGTGAACTAGCTGTCAGGCCCTGGGCTAGGGGTTCATCACCCCTGTTCTCTCCCTGGCCCCTCAGCCCTCAGGCTTGGACACAACTTCTTCTGGCTGGACTCTTGGGGCCTTGTCTTGGGCCTGCCTTCAGGGACTCGTCCCCAGCTCTACCCGGTGTCAACCACTGAAGTCAGTACACTGCAGCTGAGCCCTTGGGTCTACCCCGCCCCAGCCTTGGCTCACTCTGGGTACCCCATTCCCTGAAGAAGAGTCCGTCTAGGTTATCTGTTGCAGCCTGTAAGGAAAAACACTTAGGATCCTGCATTAGGGTTATAGAGGGATCTGTCTCGTCATTGCTCTGAGCCCTTCTGGGGGCAGGGCCATGTCAGAGCCATATCTGTGTTCTCAGCCCCCAAAACGAGGCTGCAGGGGAAGCGGATTGGGCAAGGGTTAGGCACTGGCTGCAGAAAATGCCAAGGTCAAGTGAATGCTTCGTCATTCATTAGTTGGGTGCCCTTGGACAAGTGACTCAACCTCTCCAAGCTTCAATTTTCTCATCTGCAAAATAGAATGATGGGACCCACTGCAGAGGTTCTAATAAGACCAAGACTCTTAACCCTTTGTATTCTGTAGACCCCTTTGGCATCTGGGGAATCCTGCAGGTCCCATCCCAGAACAATGGTGTTTAAGTGCGTAAAATAATATATGCACAATTACGAAGGAAACCAATTTATCAAAATATAAAAATTCGCGATCCAGCAATACGTGTGCTTCATTACCACGTTAAGTAGCAAGATCTGGTGGCAGTTCCAGTAACCATCGTGACTTCAAGGTGGTGATAAGGGTGAAGAGTGTTCTGAGAAATCCGTAGCGACTGTCACGTGATGTGGGAACGTCTGTGATTTCTGCCAGTGACCACGGTGTGGGGATTGCTCATCCTCATTCCTAATGGAGGGGAAGGCTGGATTTCAGTAAAAAGGGCGTGGATTTTCCCGTTCATGTTTAGGAGCCCTGATGTGGAGGATGCTCTGGGGCTGGGATGGTAACCAGGGAGGGGCAGCCACGGTGTGGGGTGGCGGGGAGGACTGTGGCTGGCGGGGCTGGCCTGATGTGAAATTGTGGGGGGCCTGGTTCCTAGGTTCTTTCCGAGTGTGAGTGTGGCACAGATTTCTAGAAGCAGGTGGGCGATGTGTGCACGTAACAGTTTCACCACAATTTGCACCACGTGAAAGCCGCTGGCCGCAGCTCCCACATGCCGGCGCCACCGTGGGCCATGATCTGTTCTGCGGACATCTCATGCACTGCCTCAGTGACTATGGTGGCTCTGCAGGGTCCCCACCCCCTTGAGATCCTCATCGTTTAGATGAGGAGACTGGGACTCCGGAGGGTCATGTCCTTGCCTAATGCCACATAGCTGCGTGGATGAGGGCGGCTGTGAGGAGCGGTCGGTATCAAACCCGGGTAGGGCTAATGCTAAAGCCCATGCTTTTTACTCGTGGGCGATGTTTAAAATGTGTATTTTACAGTTTGGCAGACATCTTGCTATTTTATCTTTAAAAAAGTCATTGATGAGGTTGAATGTTTCCCATGCTCTGATTCCCTAAGGGTTTTACCTTCTGGGTGAATGCCCTATTCAGGTTCTTGGCTTTGGTGCTTTTCCTTCGGCAAATCTATGAGGAGTCGATGCTTTTCTTTCCCGTTGGTGCTGACTCTATGTGTACAGATACTGCTTTCTGAACGGTGAATGCGATTTGTCGTCTTTGTGTAGAAATCCCTCCCCACTTGCCGCTTGCTTCTTTTGTTCAAAGATTTGTTATTCCAAAACACCCCAATGTCTGAGTCATTTGATGGCAAAAGGAGCCATTCTTCGAGATGGCCATTCTCAAACCTGGATGATCATCAGACTCAGTGAGCGCCTCACTGAGAATACAGGCTCTGAGCTGCCCGCTTCCTTGCTGTGCCCAGGCCTGGGACTCTGCATTTCTAGAGCCCATCTCCTCGTGCTGAGGACACAGCAGTTTGCACTTTGCAACACCGTCTGTCTGAACAATACAGAACGTCCCGGGTGCAGGAATGAAGCATTTGAAGAAACGTGACAGGCTTCTGTGCAAGAGCTCACATTTCTAACCTTGGCTCTGTCTGTCACTCATAAAGCGGATATCCTTGGACAAAAAAACTTGACCTCTCTGAGCCTCAGTTTTCTTTTTTTTTTTTAGGTGACGCAACCCTTGGTTGACCTCACAGATTGCAAAAACCTTGTCAGTTTACAATCCCTTTTTTTTTTTTTTTTTTATTTACACCTACAGCACCTGGTCTTCCTAGGTGGTCTCCCATCCAAATACTGACCAGGCCCGACACTATTAGCTTCCGAGATCAGACAGGATTAGGCTTGTTCAGGGTGGCCTGGCCATAGACAAGCCTCAGTTTTCTTGCCTGTGAAATGGATACCGTAGTTTCTAACTCTCAGAGTTGTGAAGATAAATGAGATCGTGTACATAATGCATTAAACACAGCGTCTGGCCCATGGTAAATAAACGTTAGCCGCTGTAGTTGTTACTAATACTAAAACTAACATTGGCACTTTGGTATGACAAATGTTCAGGTAGATCATTTGCTCAGAGGAGACTGAGCCCTGGGTGCCTGTAATGATCATACTCTTTAATAGGGAACATCGCTGTGTGGTCACTGAACTCTCCTAACACACAGGACTTGTGTGCAAGGTGTACTGGGTCTAATTCTGGAGCAGGTGTGACTAGGCTGAGGCAATAGAGCTGGCTGGGCTCCTCAGATTCACAGTAAAATCCCCGGATGGCATGGTGAACTCTGGGGAGTCCGGACTGGCAAAGCATCGATACTCCGGAGTCCGTCTGAGGGGTGGGGGTCAAGAGCCTCTGGGGAGGGCCTAGAGCCCTGCAGAGGGAAGCAACATGGCACAGGAGAAGGAACACGTGTTTGGATCCCATATCTGCCATGTAATGGCCGGGTGATCTCAAAGAGTCCCTAACTAACCTCTCTGGTTGATCACATGTATGTTTCAGGGCTTTAAAAAATATCATGTAAAAGGCTTGGCCAGAGGGCTGGACATATCCTGGATCCTTGGCAACTGTGGCCTTGATTAATAAGGTGGCAGCACTTTGGGTCCAAGGGGAGACCACAAGGGTTGAGGGGAGACCTCAGCTAGTGGCCAGGCACTGCTAGATAGAGAGTGTTCGGGCCTTGGACGAGGGCTTGTGGCTCAGAGCAAGTGCTAGTCCCGGCTGGGGCGAGGCTGAGGCTCGGTTTGCAGGCTGTGACCGGCTCTCCCAGGCCTGTCGTATGCCAGGCTTGGAGCCCCATTAATGCCAGCACGACAAACAGTATTCACTGTCAGTGAGGTTTCAGACTGAAAATCCAGGGGAAGCCAAGCAAATGTGCACAAACGAGTAATTACTTAGTAAAGTGGACAGGGACGAGACCTGTTTTACCCCCGTCGCGTTCTCCCATGTTCGAGCCACAGGCGGCCAGAAACTGTAATGTAAAAAGAGGTGCCGTTCCCAGAAGCAATGGAAAAATACTTAGGAATAAACTTAATGAGAAATGCGTGTGACCTATATAAAGACAACTACAAAATTTTATTGGTGAAATAAAAGAAGACCAGAATAAATGGAGAGGCAGACTACGTTTCTGCATGGGAAGACCGAATATTGTAAAAATGTCAAATCACCTCCATGCTAATTTGTAAATTTAATGCAATAACACACAATCCTGCAAAAGGAACTTGATAAAATGACTCTAAAATTTATCTGGAGAAAAACACTGGTCAGAATATCAAGGAATATTCTGTAGAAAGGAGAGCACTGATAGATAGCCTTACTGAATATTAAAACATATAAAGTAGCGATAATTAGAACAGTGAGAATATTAATGGAAAGAATGAAATAGATTTTAATGAATTAGAACAGAATGCCTAGAAATAGATGAGATCGCATGTAAAAATTAAATAGGACAAAGCAGCCACCCTAAAACGATGAGTGGGTGATGAATTATTTAGTAAATGCTGTTAAAAAAAAAAACTGATCAGCAACTTGAAAAAATAATTTGTAATTTAGATACACCTGGTACTTCATATCAAAACAACTCCAGTTGTATAAAAAATTCAGTTCAGAAAAGGACCAAACACTGAAAAATCTAGCAGAGAATAGATTGGGGTATTTATTAGATCTTTGGAATACTAATTTTAAAGAGACAACATACCAAATTATACAAACTATAAAATACACATACACAATAAACATTATATAGAAATGATGGCCAAGTCAAATATTTACATGGGGCAAGAGCCATGAGTGTGAGAACATTTTGGGTGAGATATTTTCCCTTTTTGTTTTAATAATCTTTTTCAGTAAATAGAAATCAAGAATAAGACCACTGTGATTTGTTTTTAGATGATTAAGTATTATAAAATCTTAAATATGTGTTAACACACAATCCCTTTATCTACTATGACTCCTCGGTTTTCAATATAAGGATTAGAAAACCACTTAAGACAGTATATAATCTGGGTGTGATCTCTTACGAGAAGCCGATGGTGAATGTTTTCACTGATTCTTTAAGTTCTCTGAATTCCTGCTTTACTTCAATTAGGTTTCCCTCAGTCTGGAGTCAAGAGCTTTGTCAACTCACCCTAAATTAAAAAAAAAAATTATTTCATTAAGATAAAACTTCTAGAAAAGCAGACAATCTTAAGTACATGGCTCTATTAGCACCCATAAAGATGCAGAACACCTCCAGCACCCAGAAGTTCCCCTCTGGCCAGTCCCCCACCCCTTTCCTGGTTTCTGCACAATTACATTCATCTTGCTTGTTCTTGAATGGAATCATACAGGCTGTACTCTTTTGTGTCTGGCTTCTATGGAGTTGCATTATATCTGTGAGTTTGATCCATATGGCAGTGTGTATTGATAGTTCATTTTTCAAGGCAGCGTACTGTTCCATCGTGTGAATATACCACATCTCATGCATTCTATTGGTCCAAAGGCATGGAGTAATGGAGCGAGGCTTGCTTTACAATCTTATACCCTCCATAACCACAGTGACTTTTCACTTCCTTCTGACAAAGGAAGAGGCAGAGAGGGCCTATCAGCAGGAGAACTTGTGACCTCTCACCTCCACCTCTTGTTTTGGGAGGCCCCTTGTCATGTGGCATTTAATGAACTTCAACATCCAGGTCTTACCGGACACCTGGCACCTACCAGGCCAAAGCTCAGAACTCCAAAAGGCTCATATTCTTCCCCTTTGGCCCTAAGACCTGGTTTTATGGAGACTATAACTAGTCCAGGGTCTGGGGGGACATTTGATTAACAGAAGAAGAAAGGGAGGCCACAGTGCAGGTGTGTGTGTGGGCAAAGCCCTTCCCCCTTCTAAAGCTCCTTTGCAGTTAAAGGAGGAAGAAGGATGGCAGGCATGAGCCTACCCAACCCTCCCAGGGATTACGAATGTCATAGCCCAGTACAGAGTGGCCAGGGCAATTACAAGTGCCAACGAATGTCACAAAAAGGGCTATGCCAAACTGATGTCCGCCACCAGGCAGACCCCCTGGGGAGGGACACTTTGAGCTAAGACTTGGAGATGGGGTGGGAGCCGGTGAGAAGTAGCAGTGGGGCAAGATGGGATGGAGGGAAAGAGAAAGTTCTAAGCCAGGTCCTGGAGTCAGTGCTTGGCAGCCTCTGGGCACTGGGAGAAGGGAGAGTGGCGGGAGACGGGGCAGGGAGGCGGTGGCAGTGACCAGATCCTGCGGGATAGGAGAAGGAGGTCATCAGACTATTCTAGTTGGCGAGGGAGTAGATTGGACTGAAGTTCAGTGCAGGGAGATCCATTTACCCATCTGTAAAATGGGATCATGATGCCCTCCTCACAGTGGTGGGATGACGGTGGAAGTGCTTCGTTAGGTGTTCAGGTGTTACCCCTGACTCCTCACCGAAGGGCGGGAGGACGAGGGCGCCCCTGCTGGAGGCGGGGCCAGCACGCGGAGTTTGCGCAGAAGCCGTTCGGCTCGCTCCACGGCTCCACCTTCCTCCACCTTCCGCTGTGCCCGGGGCCTGGTGCCGCGCGAGCACCCACTGAGCGCTCTTGATTGACTGAGTGAATAGTGGCCGCTTCCCGCTCGCTGTCCAGCCGTTTCACCGGGTCGCAGGCCAGGTAAGTCACTCCAGGCATAATAGTACCCTCTTCATGGCGTCGTTGTTTGTTTTGAGACAGACCTGTTTGTAAAGTAAATGTCCTGTGTCAGTTCTCAACACAGAAGCTGTTGTGTTTTGGACAAAGATGCAGTGGCTGTGGGGGTGGCGGCGCGGCCGCGAGGCCGCTTTTCCTGGCACCAAACACCCAACAGCTGATCCAATAGCAAGAGTTGGGCCCCACCTGCAAGCACAGCCTGAGTGCTCCCTCTCTCCCTCTCCACGTCCCCACCCTGGTCTGACTGCGCCTTCTCACCTGGACTCCGCTGCTTGAGGGGTCACCCCTGCTCTGGTTTCGCTGCTATCCACCCTCGGCCCCGCGCCCCGTTTTCCACTCCGCCGCCCGAGGGAGCTTTTCCAAAGTGAGATGATGGTTCCCCACTGAGCTGAGACTAAAACTCGACTCCTGGGGGTGGGGGCGAGGAGAAGGGTGGGGGACGCTTCCTCCCTGCAGTATCCCCTCTTACCTGCTCCGTGCATGGGGTTCGCATGCCCCCAAGCCCCTTCCCGTGTCAGGGCCTTTGCACTTTCTGTTCATGCTGCCTGGAAAGTTCTGTCCCTCTATCTCAATGTGGCTGGTTCCCCTGTGCCATTTCGATGATCCTGGTCACTCAGATGTGGCCAGCTGGTGCCCTTTGCATTGCAAGGGGTGCACATTCTAAGGGATTTGGGGTTCACTGCCCTCTGGGCTACCTCTGAGCATCCCCCAGTCTACAGAATACCCCAGAGCCCTGAGCGAGCCACGAAGCCCAGCCTTCCTCCCTGTTTAATATTCAGCTTAAACTTTACATACCCTGTTTAAACACTTCAGTACCTTCTCATCGATTCTGCTTCTCACCAAAAATAAAAATATTTTGGTACTTCAAATAAAAGCAAATATTTGATACCACTTGGCATTTTTCAGTGCATTAATTAGCAATTTGCTGGATAAATATTGCTGTGTAAATCAACAGTCACTTCCCAGTAATTAAAAGCCAAGTTGGATGTTATTGGAAGCACCCCCACCCTTCCCCTGGTGTATGCTTCAGCTCCAAGAAATGTCAGCTGTGGCTGGAGCACAAGTCGCTAGAAGAGGGTACATGTGGTCCTGGGGTGGGCCACTCCCTGAATTCCAGCTCTGGCTTTGGAGAAAGGGAAGGAGGGAGCTGGAGGTGTTGGCAGTGGCTGGAGGGCCACAGGCACTCATGCGCCTCTGGGGGTCTGGGCCTCTCGATGCCCCACGGATAAGTGGGGCAAACGTGAGAAACAGATTTGGCCAGTGTTCTGTGATTAGAATGGGAGTCAGTCTAAATAGTGGTTACACGCATGGATTTGGGAATCCAACAGGCGTGGGAGAGAGCACCCCAGATCAGCCACTGGCTGGCTGTGTGACCCCAGACAAGGCACTGCTCCTCTCTGAGTCTCAGGTCCTTCATCTGTAAAATGGGGATGATAAAAATCTCTTCTCACAGGATCGTGAGAAATCCATTCGTCTGGGTTAACATGGCGTGCTCTCAGCAAATACTGGTGGCGGTTTTTCTTCTGGGTGACTTTCTCTGGGTTTAATTCCTCCGTACACGTGTCTCTTGCCTTCAAACTCTTTCCCAGTGCTGCCTTCCTAAAGAAGGTGATGGATAAATCTATGCGTATCACCTCTTTGCTCAGCCTCTCTCCAAAATATCTTCCTGGTGTGTGAAGCAGAATCTTAATGACCAACTCTGACTCCTTCCGAGTCCCCAGCTTGGCTGGGATGGGAGGAAGGAGGGTGGGGATGGCCCAGCTGGTGAGGTACTATAGGGTCAGGGTTGCAAGAGGGAGATTCTCACTTAAACTGTGTGGTCTCAAACCTGGGGAGCCCATAGTGTTTGGGGTAGATGGGAAGATTGGCCTGAGCAAGCTGGAAGGGACGTGGACATTTATGCTGGTAGAACAAGATGGCAAACTGAGGCTTTCTGTATAACTGCCTCCTCTGCTCCCTTTCCCTCTGAAACGACCACGGGCATATAAAAAAGAGAGGCGCACAGAGGACATGTCCCAACAGGGATGCAGGGGGCAGTGACACTGATGCATTAGAAGTGAGAAGAAGGTCTTGCTAGACTGGAGGACCTGCCTGGGGAAAGGGCGGCCATAGGCGGGTGCTCTGTGTGAGAAGGAGGCATCATCCCGAGTCATCAGAACTTAAAGTGAGTGCGCATCTGCTGTGCCACACGTGAGCCAAGAAAGTCCCACGCATCTCAGAGTGAGCCCTCCTCACAGCATGGGGATGAGGTGTTGACCCCATTTTGCACAAGAGGAGGTGGAGGCACGGAGAATCTGTCCCCCGCTCACGGTTGCACAGCTAATAAGTGGCTGAGCTGGGACTAGAAGCCAGGCCCATCTAACTACCGAGCCCACATTCTAACTGCGAGACTAGGTGGCCTCCTGGACTATTCAGGACCCTATCAGAACTCCATAACCCACCTGAGTACAGGGAGGCAGAGCCTGAAAGTGAGGTGGGCTGGGTCTGTGAGCTCCTTGCACAGCCCCAAGGTGCCAATTTGCAGCTTTCCTTGGAGGCCAGCTGGAGAGAATGAGGTGCAAGGTCAGCTGGGTCCCGGCGTGGCCAGCCAGGCCAGACAGAGGGGGAGGATGGCACCCCAGCTTCACAAACAAGGCTCACTGGCAGAGCACTGATGTTCCCATGTTTGTGCCTTAGTACCTCACCCTTCTTATACCCCTCAGACAACGAAACTCAGAAATAGCAAACAAAACCTTCATGAATTGAACTTTATCAAATGCTTCTTCATAGACATATTGAAATAGCTTTATGGTTTTTCTCTGTTAATTCGTTCATGTAATGAATAGCAGATTTTACGAGTTTAAATTCAGCTGTGTCATGTTTTATACGATGCTGGATTTTGTCTCTGAATATTTCATTCAGGATTTTCGCCTCCATGGCCACGAGATAAAGTCCTGTTTTTCTTTATCCTACCGTCATATGTTGTTTTGAACTGAGTTATTACCAGCCTCCTAGAAAGAGTTGGAGACAAGTACCTCTTATCCTTTTACGTAGTTCCACGTAGTTTATTTAAGACTGGTGTGATGGTGTATATGTGTTACCTGGACTGGGCCATGGGGGGGGGGGTGCCCAGACATTTGGTCAAACATTATTCTGGGTGTGACTCTGAGGGTGTTTTGGATGAGATTAATATTTGAACTGGTGGACTGAATAAAGCAGATTGCCCTCCCCAATATGGGTGGGCCTCGTCCAATCAGTTGAAGGCCCAAATAGCAAAAAGAATTCGACGCTCCCCTGAGTAAGAGGGAACTCCTGCCTGACTGCCTTGAGCCGGAACATTGTTTTTTTGTTTTTGTTTTTGTTTTTGTTTTGTTTTGTTTTTTCCGTGTCTTTAGCCTCAAACTGAAACTTTGGCTTTTCCCAGTCTCAAGCCTCCCAGCACTCAGACTGGAATTGTGCTCTCTGCTCCTCTGAATCCCCAGCGGGCAGACTATGGCGCCTAGGTTGTGTCAATTCCTTATAAATCTCTTTATTTATTAGGTTTATATCGATGACATATATATCAGAAATATATGTATCTCTTCTATTGGGGCTATTTCTCTGGTGAGCCCTAATATGTGATGATCTCTTCTCTGAATGTTGACTAGAAGTTGACTGTTACGATGTGGTCCTGTTGGGGTGTGTTTGGGTGGAGGAGGGGTTAGATTTTTACATTAATGATTCAATCTTTAATGATTATAGGTCTCTTTAGAGTTTCTAATTCTTCTCGGGACAGTTTTGGTGTGTTACACTTTTCAGGAAATTGGCCTTTTTGGACTGAGTTTTCAATTTTATTGGCATAAAGTTATTCAGAACATTCTCTTGTGATTTTATTTATTTTTTATTATTTTTTGTGTGATTTTAAAAATCACTGTTTTCTCTGTATTTGTTTTTTTTTGGTGAATTCCTGATATCATTTATTTGTGCCTTCTCTTTTTCTAACTAGCTTTGGTTTTGTTGATTTTTCATTGTTTGGTTTTAAATTTAATTATTCTCTGCTTTCATCTCTATTATTTTCTTCATATTTCTTTAGGTTATTATTCTTTTTCTAATTTCTTAAATTGAGTGTTTAACTTGTTCTTTTTCCTTTTCTTTTCCTCAATATAAATCAAAGCTTTGCCCTCCAAGGATGAGCTGCTCCCACAAGTTTTGATATGTACTATTTGAATAATCCATAGTTATTTTCTTCAATCCATAAATTATTTACAACTGCGCTGTAACATGGAGTATCACTCTTTATCTTTGTATTCTAATTTATTGCTTGTGGTCAGAAAATATGATTTGTCTGCTAACAGCTCTTTAGAATTTGTTCAGATCTGCTTCGTAGTCTGCAATTGGTCATTTTTGCAGATATTTCTTCTGTACTTGTAAAGAATAGATTTTCTGTAATTGTTTGTTACAGAGTTCTATGTTCATTATATCAAATATGATCATTGTCTTGTTCAAATGTTCTATCTCCTTACAAAATTTTTTATCTTCTTCATCTATAATTTACTGATTGAGTCTGTTTAAAGTTTTTCACTATGATAATGGATAGTCAATTGTAAAAATAATCAATTACACTTTTGCTTGGTATATTTTGTGAAATTATGGTGCTAGGTGCATACATAATAATATAACATAATTATTATATGTTACAGGTGAAGTGTTCCTTTTATCATTATATACGTTGATGGTTTTTGCCTTAGAGTCTGTTTTTTTTCACCCTAACATTAATATAGCCACCCCAACTTTTATTTGGTTAATATTTGCTTGCTATAAGTTTTTATTCCTTTACTTTCTATTTTCTTGTCCACAGATAACTTGCTTTTGATTCGTAAAACTTAATCTGAAAATCTGATTTTTTAACTGGATGGAGATCAGTCCTTTTATATTTATTTTAGGTCTCTATTTAACGCTATTATTTTATATTTTTATTGTTAACATACTTCTTATTTGTTTATTTTTCTATCTCCTTTTGGACTGGTTGACTTTATATTCTTTTTCTTCCCCCTCTAGTCTATTTCTAGTCTTATGGTGGTTACCTTTAATTTTTTTTAAAAAAATTTAAATTTTAGAAGTTTTAGATTTATAGAAAAATTGTAAAAAAAAAAAAAGAAGAGGTTCTCGTATACTCCACCCTCAGTTCTTCCTGTTATCAACATCTTACGTTACCATGTTTTGTTATAATTATGAGTAAATACTTATCCATTATTTTTAGTATAAGTATATATTTTATTTGTATTTCCTTAGATTCTACCTAATACTCTTTCTATCCTCGGATCCCATCCAAGTTACGTCTCCTTAGGCTCCTCTTAGCTGTGAGAGGTTCTCAGACGTTCCTTGTTTTGAATGACAGTTTTGAGGAACACTGGTCAGTTGTTTTGTAGAATACCCTTCAAATGCAATTTGTCTGATGTTTTTTTCATGATTGGGCTGGGGTTATGGATTGTGGAGAGGAAGATCAGAAAGATAAAGTGGCATCCTGTACTATCAAAGGTATCAACGTGACTTATCCCTGTTGATGTTGACCTTGATCGCCCAGTGGCTAAGGATGTGTTTGCCAGGCAGAGATTCACTGTGTGAAGGAATTCACTCTGTGCAGCCACATTTACGGAATGGGGTTACCCTCCCCCCCATTTCTGAAGGCAGTGTATCCTTATAAATTATTTGGAATTCTACTTGTCTACTCTCTCCCATGTATTTATTATTTCAGTAATTTATTTATATAAATATGGACTCATAGATATTTATTTTATATTTTGGGTATAATCCTCAAAGTATATGGCCATCGAGATTTTATTCAGTTGGTTCCTGTCTGCCTTTAAAATGTTGCTATCAGCGTGAGTGTGCGTGCATGCATGCACTTTCTTATTTTCTGGAGCTACAAAATACTCCAGGTTCATCTGGTATATTTCCTTTCTGAATTCTAGAATCAGCAGTTTCTCCAAGGAGCCCTTAATCTTTTTATTAGAAAATAGTATGCATTAGAAACTAACTTGTTAACATTAATACTTGACTTAAATATTAAGGTTCATCAATAATCATGACCCTCTTCTTTCAAAACTGTAAACATTTTAACAAACTCTTAATATACCCCCTAGGATTGCATGTTATACTTACATGGTAGTTTAGTCCTTCCTTATTTTTACACCTCCTAAATTCATCATTAGTATTGATCTATACAGCCCAAATCTTGTTTAGGTCTACCCAAGTTTAAACATTTTTTGTGCAACATTACTCTTGCAACTTACCCTTTCCATCTGGATTCAATTTCATTCTACTGGAAATACATCCTGCAGTAGTTCATTTAGAAGCAGTCTGAGAATTATATTTATTTCTCCCTTATTCTTGAGGAATAATTGGTTACGTACAGGATTCTAAGTTGACCATCATCTTTTTTTTTTTATTATTTTAAAAATATGATTCCACTGTCTTTGGCTTCCGTTTGGCCAGAAGTCTGCTTTCAGTCTAATTTCCGTCCTCTACTGATGATCTTTCTTTCTCTCTGGTTATTTTTGAAGTTCTTTTCTTTTACTCCGGTGGCTTACAATTTCATTACAGGCGTGTCAGGTATTTTTTTCATTTGTCCTTCTCGGGATACATTAGACATCTTGAGTTTATTGTGTAAATATTGTAAAAATGTTAAATTATTTTTAAAAAGTGTGATGTCATACACACCGTAGATGCTGCCCTCTCAAGGGTTTTCAAGCATACGGTTCAGCGGCATTAAGTACATTCATACCGCTGTGCTTCCATCTCCAGAACTCTTCTCGTCCTGCAAAACTGAAACTTGGTACCCGTTAGACAACTCCCCAGTCCCTCCCCCGACCCCTGACCCTGGAATCTGCCATTCTCCTTTCTGTCTCTATGAGTTTGGCTACTTTAGGAACTTTATATAAGTGGAATCATACAGTATTTGCCTTTTAGTGACTGGCTTAGCATAACGTCCTCAAGGTTTACCCACGTGGTGTCATTTGTCAGAATTCCTTCCTTTTTAAGGCTGAATAATATTCCATTGTATGTTTATACCACATTTTATCCATCCATTCCATCTGTCCATGAACCTTTAGGCTGCTTCCACTTCTTGGCTATTGTGAATAATGCTGCAGCGAGCATGGGTGTGCAAATATCTCCGAGATCCTGTTTTCAATTCTTTTGTGTATATATATCCAGAAGTGGGATTGCTGGATCATATGGTTTTTAGTTGTTTTGAGGAACGGCATATTGTTTTTCATAATGGCTGCGCTATTTCACATTCCATCGGTCGGTCACTGCATTCCAGTTTCTTCACATCCTTGCCAATGCTCGTAGTGTTCCGTGTGTGTGTGTGTGTGTGTGTGTGTTGTTTTTGCTGGTAGCCATCCTAATGGGTGTGCCTTGGTATCACACTGTGGTGCTGAATATCTTTTCGTGTGCTCATTGGTGAGTTTTGAAGATTTAAAATCTATTCCGTATAATTCTCAGCCACTCTCTCCTGCAATGCTATTTTCCCCCATTCTCTTTATATTCCCTCTCTTCCCCACCTGTACCAGAGGGAAGATTTTTTTCAAGCTCACCGTTCACTGAAAGCGCAGCCTCTGGGAGTATCAGGTCCAGCGTCTGCCCCAAGTCAGACCCAAAGCCTTGTCTCTTGTCCCCTCGTGGGCACCACCTGGTCCTCTCCCCTCTCCCCGGCCATGACAGCGCATATACGTACCCCTCGGGTTTTCAGTTCTCAACTTTATTTCTTGTTTCTGGAATTTTCCTCCGTAAGCTCGAGTATTTGTCACATGGTATTGAGCATTCCTGGGTGTTGGTGGCAAAAAAAGATTTTCGGGCTCTCTGGCCCATGGCCTTTCCAGAACCAGAAGCCCTTCCAACTCATTTACAAGCTAAATCAACCTGACCAAAGATAGCAGCACAAAGAAGGCTGCAGGCTAATCTCATTTACAAATATAGATGCAAACATCTTAAATAAAACATTAGCAAACTGAATCTAGCAATATATTAAATGAATATTCCACAATGACCAGGTAGACTATGTTATTGGAAGGCAAGGACCGTTCTATTTTAGGAACTCTATTAATATAATTCATCATATTAATAGGCCAAAAGGGAAAAACCAGGGATGATAAAAAGGCATTTGATAACATTCAGCATCCATTTCATAGAAAAACCTCTCTCGGCGAAAGAAATAGAAGGATTCTTCTTCGGCGTGATAAGACAGGCTTACGAGAACCTCCCATCCTTGAAGGGGAAGCCAGCCTGCTTGGGGACATTCTAAAGTCAGAGGGGGTCCCCTCCGGTTGCTCGTCTCCTCTGTCCTAAATGGAGAGCACATGCCTCTATTCCCACTTCTCTGACTCAGTAGAGGCAAAACATGCCACTTGCCCTGAAAAGCCCTGGATGTTTTGCTTCCCAAGCACAGGTGACTTTTCCAGGTGGGCTCAGATGACCACGGTAGCTGCGTCATGTTGAACGAGCTGCCGCCACTGGCTGAGCTGCTTTCTGTGAGCCTCAGTTTTCTCATTTGCGAAATGGGGCCAAGAGTCTCTATTCCACAAGTCTCGAGCTCCCTGCACACGGTAGAGGCTCACTTACTTAGCCCTTCCCTCCTTCCCCATCTCTCCTTTAGCTCTTTCTCCTCATCCTCATCTTCCCACCTGTCTCCTCACCTTTTTCATTCCTCTGCGACCCTGGGCATGCCATGCTCGGTCTGCTTACGCTAAATAACCTCAGCGGGTAGGGGAATTTAGAGACACCCCAGAGTTAGCACCCAAGGACAGGAAGGTAGTAGCTGCATGGAGCCCAATTGGGGGCCTGCCTTGGGGACTCTCCCCAGGGCCTCCTGCCCCCACTTCCCACCCCAAGGAGACACGTCAGTGAGTCCTGAAACTCCAGGGTAGCTATGGAGGTCATGAAGCCCATCTGGACAACTGGTCCCCCCGTGGGAGTTCTTTGCACGCTGGCTGACCGCGGGAGGTCACGGGGCGAGTGGATACCCATGTGGAGTAGACACCAGTGTGGAGAAGAGAGCCCTGGACTCCCCTGGGAAGCCGGCCTCCTGCTAACGTCCTCTTCCTCTGGGTTCTTCCCTCGGGGCAGAGTCCAGAGTCACTGCCTCACAGTTTCTCAGAGGGAGACCGAAGCCGGAGCGTGGTCTCCAGGCTTCCACCCCTTGGCTTCCTGCTGGCTGCGCCCTGCCCTCTCTTCCACTGGTCCCCTAAGCTCCACCGTTCTGCCCTGTTTATCACCCCAAACTTTCCTTATGCCTCCCCACCTCCACACCTGTACCCGCCGTGCCCCCTTCTCTGTGCCCCCCCAGTGGTCCTTGGTGCATCAGAGTTAGCATCGATTCAGCCCTCTCTCTGGCCCACATCACAGTAATCCCCCGTGTTATTCGGTGTATTTACCATTTCTGCGATTCTCATCCTGGTGTTTTGACATCTTGGGGCCTTGCTGACGTTGGAGGGACTGCCCCCCGCCACCAGGGTTAGCTGCTTCCTTGAGATAGTCAACAACTGGCCTGGGAGTGCGCCTTTCACATACAAACCACCCAATCCGGAGCCCACCCCTCTGGCCACCTCCATTTCGGGGTTCTGACACTCTGGGCCACCGTCCGCCGACTGTAACCAGACAGGGTAGGTACCAGACAGCTAGGGTCAGCCCCTATGCCCCAGAGTCGCAGAAATTATTCAGATGAGCCATTCCTAAGGCTGCTTACCCTGACCCTGGAGGGTCAGAAAGTGCCGAAGGGTTTAAAACTGGCTCTAAATGCTTTGGCCCGGAAGCGACACACACCACTTACGCTCACAGCCCCGCTGGGCAGAAGAAGCTCAGAGCCTCGCTAAGCACAGCGGGGCTGGGAGGTGTCGCTCTCCTGCATGTGCGGGAGAAAATGGGAGATGGGCCCATGCCGGAAGCCTCTGCCACATCCGGGTTGCCAGGTGGGGCAGAGGGACACTTCCCCAGTGTGGGGCTTGTCACTCATGCTCACCCCAAAGCTGCACTGGTTGGGAGAGCACATGCCATCTGCTGAGAGGAGGATTTGGGGGGATTGGCCGGGGCAAGAAATGTGGGTTCGTTCAGGGAAGTCCTTATTTAACTATCTACCCTGGACAAAGCTTGAGTGTGCTGTCATTTATAACTTAAAAAAAAAAAAAAAAAAAAACCAAAATTTTTAATTTAAAAAGGTGGGTGAGAGAGAGGGAGAGAGAAACAGCTCCAGTCCCAACCGGGCAGAGACACAAATAGCAACTTTTAATTATATAATCTGCTTTTGATGAATTTATTTCTGACAGTTTTATAGGTTGACGAGAGAGTGCATTTTAGATGCAAAAAAACCCATTATTCATTCTGGGCTCTTTGAGCATAAAAATTGTCAAATGATTTTAATACAGTTTTAAGTTTTATGTTTATTGTCAAGGGGAAAAAAAGTCCACAGCAATTACCGAGTCACATGCCCCTTAAATCTTTATGTTTCTGACAGCTAGAACAATAAAATATGTTTTTGCCCAAACCTTTTACCGCTCAGATTGACGTGGCTTCAGCGACAGCTGCTTTTCTTCCATCTGAGAACCGTTTATGAGAAAGCTAACTTAGAACCAGTCCTAGCGGGGGAGGGGGGCGTTGGGGAGAGGAGGGTCTTGGCTGCTCTGCAGAACAGATGTTTCCTTGCACAAAGGTCCAGACCCCGAGGTCTGGGCCCAGAGTGGGAAACGGGGTGAGACAAGCTTGGGCAGATCTGTGCTTTTTTGCACGAGGTGCTGCGTGGCACCTCGGTGATTTGCAAGGAGCCTGGAAGGCGCGTCTTGCCTGGTGTGAACCGCTGGCCCCAGGTAGTCGTCCAGTCAGAAGCGCCAGGAAGACAGCTCGCCCATCATATACGCGGCGAGGTGTGAAACTTGTTTTCTCGGTTTGGGTTTCTCCACAAGCAGAGCCTGAGAGAAGGTTCTCAGGGCAAGCGGTCCGTTTGGGACGTGGTCCCAGGACACACCGGGAGGAGGGTGAGAGTGGGGAGGGAAGGGAAGGAAGCTGATGCCCAGTGGGGTGTCAGGCAGAGTCCACGTGGGCAGCGGCAGATGTTCTGCGGGGGAGCTTCAGGAGACGTCATGGAGCCAGCCCGAGTCGTGTCAGCCAAAGGGCAGAGGGCGTGGGTGTCTACGCATTTTTGTCTCCCTCGTTGGTCCAGGGCTGCTTCTAGGGGCGAAACCTCTTAGACCTCATCTATTCAGGACTCAGTGTAAAAGCCACTTCTTCAGGGAAGCCCCCCTGGGTTTCTCAGTCTTGCTTAGGCCCCAGTGCGGCGTGGGACCCTGTGCTTCTCAGTAGCCCTTAATACAATTTTCGTGAGAGTAAATGCATGTCATGGCTGGGATTTTGTGCTTCTTTGTCCCTCTGGTCTCTGAACTCTACAGGGACAAGGTCATGGTTTGTTTTACCCTTTGCTCTGTGCAAAAGACTGCCCAGCAGATTACAGAGCTCATTACATTTTTAACGGTTAAATGAATGGACGGATGGATGGACGGATGGGTGGATGGATGGATGGATGGATGGGAGGGACAGGCTTCTCTCCTGGTGGAACTCTGAAGGACAGCAGAGCCACAGATGCAAGGCGCCTGGGTCACTGAATGACTCCGTGGAGCAGAATGCAGCCCTCCCCACCCCCGTGGACTTCACCCCTTGACACAAGTGGGAAATGAACCTCTATCGTGTGAAGCTATTGAGGTTTGAGAGTTCATTTGTCACAGCAGCGAGGAGAACTTACCCTAGCTAGCATACCCGCTGTGACGGAAGCCTGAGGAGGGGCCAGGTCCGATCCCGTCTCTGCTTTTAGCATCGCTGGGTGCCACCCTCCATGGAGCTGGACCGAGCAGGATGTGCGTCCAGGGGAAGAGGGAGGAGGTCATTTTCAAGCATTGGTTCCCCAAACCTGCCCTCTTCCTAGGAAGATGTGAGTGACTTGAGCGCACACAGGTTCTGGAGCAGTGACTATGTAGTAGCGACAGTGAGTGGGTAGGAGTCGGGACTCTGAAGTCAGACAGCCGTGCGTGTCTGTGACCTCTGGACGGTCACTCGTCATTTCCGATGATAACGCCTGTGTGTCATGGAGACATGCGAACGTTAAGAGAGCTCGAATGTGAAGCACTTACTTAGCGGACCGCTCGGCACCCGGGAAACACTCTGTAAAAGGGAGTTATCATAATTAGGATTGTTTTTCTCAGGTCTCAGTTCGAGGAAGCCCTGAGTTGAAAGCCTTTTGTCTCGTTTCATTCCCGAGCCAGACGGCCCCATTTTTCTCTCAGGTTTTGCAGTTCTTGAGCTGCCCGGTGCCTATTACACAAACCCCAATGCATCTTTGAAGTTAGCAGCTAATTAAGTTCCAGGAAGTTATAGATCTGGACTTTTCCATGTGCCAGAGGCAATAGCCTACACGGGCTCTCATTTCCACAGTGCAGCCGTCCAAGGCCTGATTGAGGTTGTAATTGGGAGCTCCCTTCCCCGACCCCAGGCACCTTCTGGGGCCACTCCCTCTGCGCCTGGAGTCCGGCTGCCCATTCTTTCCCACCTCCCAGCCTCTGCCTGTCCTGACCCACCTCTGCAGTTACCGACAGGGTGGGGGTAGGGTTCGGGCTGTGAGGTGGGGGAGGATCTCAAGCCTCAGTGCCAGGCAGCCCGTGAGAAACCTTCTCCCCTCCCAGGAAGGCACACTCGGTCCTTCGTTATTATGAGGAATAATCGTTTCTGCTGCTGAGTTGAGTGACTGAGCGACTCGCGTGTGTTTGATGTGTAAGTGATTGTCCCCCTCCTCACCCCGCTGCCTCTCCACCCCTGACCTGCTCGTTCTCACCTCCCCCTGCAGCCAGATGGCACCCCCACCCCAGCCTACACTGGGCTGTCCCCAGGAGAGCCAGCTCCTCCCTCCACGGGCAGAACTCCCCGGCCCAGGGCTGGGACTAGGGAGAGGCCAGCGAGGTGCCCACAGAGCCAAATCGAAGGGGGCGCTCACTCTCAGGTGCTGATTACGCTCTCATGCCCCTGAGAGTGAGTGCCTCCTTAACTTAGACGCTCCATTCCCGTCCGGACACAGACCAGCAAAGGCTTCCCTCTTTGTGAGGGTAGGAACCAAGGCTGTCCTGCTCACCGTGACCTCCCTGTCTTTTGGTCATGACCTGGCATACGACGAGTGCCCAGTAAACACCAGTGAATAAAAGAACCAAATTGTTCCCAACCACTAAGACGAAATGTAGCAAGAGCTGATGTCAGAAAGACACTGAGCTAGATTCTGAGCACACAGTAGGTGCTCTGTAAATGTGAGGGCCCTTTGAATCGAAATCCTCCATTACCAACTTCAGGAGGACGGCGCGGAGGTGAGTCTATAGTCTGGTTCATGAGCTGAAGATGCGGGTTTTGAAGTTAGAACTCAAATCCAGTAGGTGCTTAATATGGTACATACTCCATCCCTAATATGTGCCAGACACTGCTGGGCATTCCTACATCATCACCCCGTTTGATCTCTTTTACTTTATTAATGGTTGCTTCTGCAGCATGAATATCCCCTGCTCGTTTTGGTTTTGAATCTTGTTTGGCTCCGAATATGTCCGAGTGCTTCTTGAAACTTCTTGAAACGATCTTACAAAACACTGTGCCAGACACAGTGCAAGGCACGTCTACATATGTTAGATCATTCGACCTCTCATCTCAGGGTGTATTAGTAGATATATAGAGTCTAGTACAAAGCAGGTGATAGTCCTGATCTTTTCTGATTTAGTGGGCATTTACCCAGAATGTTCCCTCCTCCGGGAGTCCCACTTTAAGAAATATCCTGATAATTCCGAGTGAGCTCTGAGCCGCCCAGATGCGAAAGGACTCCACGTAATGAGGAGATCAAGGCTGTAGAGACATTTTGTCCATGGATGAGAAGAGTCACCGCCTTCAATTACATGATTTGATTTATTTCATGAGAGATTAAACTTAACGGTGGGAGGCAGCTCCCTAGTCTCTGCTCGGCCCACACGGGGGACTCACCAGTGAGAGCCCCTCCTGCCACGGAGTGGGCTGCCCGGCTCGTTAGCGAGCTCCCTTCACCTGAGGTGAGCGCAGCAAAGGGGGCATCCGTGCTGTAGACAGGACCATATGGAAGGGCTAAGCTGCGAAACTTCAGATGGGGAATGGCGAGCCTCTCTGAGCCACGGGCTCTTCAGTTATCTGCCCACCCATCCAGCCCTCTGTTAAGGATGGAAAATTTTCAAGTGGGCCAACTTCTGCTTCTGCAATCTCTTTGCTTGTTTGATTTTAACCAGGATGTGGTTCTAGGCTTTATAAACTGCCTCTTTTGGGAGCTCGGGGCTGATTCTCTGACCCTGCGTGGTAGAGAGTCAGTCGCCGGCTGGCTAATAAAGCCTCACAGTTCATCTCAATTGGCTCCGTGGGTCTTAGATTTGATCACACCACAACACATCCTTCCATCCATCCATCCATCCAGCCAACTAGCCATCCATCCATCCATCCATCCATCCATCTTTATCCATCCTCCATTCATCCATCCACCCATCCATCCATGCTTCATTCATCTTCCATCCATCTGCTCATCCTCCCCCATCCATCCATCTATCCATCTGTTAATCTATCCATCCAATAACTAGTTATTAAGCCATGTGCAAGGCCACATGTCAATTGCTGAAGGAACAGTGGTGAGAAATACAGCCATGGTTTCTGCCCTCATCAAGCTTTTATTCTAAGGGAGGAAAAATAATAAAGGCTAATGAGCTTTCTGATAGGAAAAGGATAACTTCTTGGAGGATTTTAAATCTAGATTATTTTGCAGCCTGAGGCTCAGCTCATCAGCTCAGTGATCTGCCAGCCCCTCACGGGATGTCCAGTTCACAGATAAAAACATGAAACAGGAGAAATTGCAGCCCGCCCCACCTCTTGACGGGACTGCGGGTATGCCGAACTCCCCTGGACTCTGTCAAGGCGCTTGGCACCGAGGAGGAATACGTGAAAAGTGAGATGACTGAAGAGATGGAAGGACATGACAGATGGATAGACTGACAGATGAACTACAGGCCAAGGCCAAAGCGCTGTGGCCTGTCATGAGTGTGGTGAATTGCAGAGCCCACGTTTATCCCCGGCCAGCCGCAGGGACCCTCTGATGTGCTATGCAATCTGTTGGTCCACAGCCTTGGCCACTCTTGGCTGGAGCAGCGACCAGAGTTCAGACAGGGCAGTGTTAATTGCACTTTGGTGCTGGGCCTCCAATTCCTTCTCACCTGTCCACCTACCCCTTTCTCATGGGAGCTCAGTCTCCTCGATAGAGGAGGTGATAAGTCCTGCCTTCTCTCCGCGATCTGTCAGCAGCGAGATGGTGTCGTGGAAAGGACACAGGCCCGAGAGTCGGTCAGGCTGGAGGGCATCCGGCCTCGCCCCTGACGCTCTCACGGCAAGTTACATCCGCCCTCCCGGCCTTAGCTTTCTCACCTCTGCGATGGGAGTGATGCTGTTGCCTCATGGGGTTTCTGGAAGAGTTCGTGGGGATTGGAAGAGCCAGCACAGTGGGCACAGCAAAGGCAGGGTGGCCTTGGGCGAGGCACATCTGCTTTGGCCACAAGCCTCCCATCTCCTGGGAAGGCAGCAAAGGGACCCATCACATTCTGCCTCATGTCGGAACTTCCAGCTCGGCTTGGGAAGCTTGTGAGCCTGATTGACAGGAACAGATGACTCTAATTGGCACGTCTACCAGGGGGACCCTCCCCTACCTGCTGGAAGGAGTTGGGGACTTTGGGGCCCTGGGTAGCCCTGAGCCCCTGGAACACAAAGCCAGAAGGCTAGGTGAGCCTCAGGCTCAAGGGCCCCATACCCAGGCTCCCTGAGAACTTTATGATGCAATTTCTTCTGTATTTTAAAAGAAATTTAATTTATTACCTTTTTCTGATTATAAAGCTAGATTAGAATTGACAAATGCAGTGTAGGGGGGGGGAATCTTCCTTAATCCCATCACCTAGAGATAACCACCCTGAACATACATCCTGCTTTTTTCTTCCTATTAATAGTAATAAAAATAGCCACTTTCATCTCTTCTTTGCTTGTCAGGTGACCGCACACGCCCTATCTAGGCCATGCCTCACACCGGCAGGGTAGGGAGGTGAAGTACCTTGCCCAAGGCTTCTCAGCTTGAAGGTGGCAAATGATTTATCTATTCAACAAATATTTGAGTCATGGGCAAGACAGACGACTCTCTGCCCTCGGGAGGTTACGTTCAGGTGGGTGCTGCCCAGACCTGTCCGACCCAGAGCCAGCGCTCTCTGCCACACGTACCGCACCCCCGAGATATTCCTGTCCAACCTGGTAGGTGTATGTGCAAAGTGGGGTCTTGGATGTGTTATCATTTATGCTCTCCCGTGAGCCCTGCCACCCGACGTCCTCCAACAACAGGCTTGATTTTAAGTCCCTGGGGTAGCCCATCGGGTGACTGGGTTTAAAGCCTTCGACTGCAGGTGCCTGGTGAGTAGGAAGCACGAGGTCCACCTTGGCGCCCTTATGAGCCGTGGTCCCCGCCCTTCCCTGAGACCAGGTCCTCTGAGGTTGGCCAGAGCTCCGCGATGCCACGTGGGGCTCATTCGCCCAGGCGCAGCACCCGCCCAGGACCCCCAGCTCTCCTCACAGCTCCGTGAGCCCACCTGCCAAATAAGAGAGGCCCAGAGAGAGACGCTGTCCCTTGCTCAAGGTCACACAGCAGTGAAGGCTAGAGTCTCCACTGGCAGCCAGGGTGAAGGCTTCACTCTGCCCTCAGCAGCAGGTGACCCTTGGTCTGGCGGGTCCCACGTTTCCTGGGCTGAGCGGCCCTGGCTCACACTTGGTTTCCGTTGGCGGGTTTGTGTCGGCCCATCTCTCCTCTGGCTCTCTGTCTCTGTCTCGCACCTTGCCTCCTTTTTATTTCTTTTTACTTTCCGCTCTTTCCCTCTCCGTCCCTCCTGTGTCTCTTACCACGTCTTTGTCTCCTCATGTCTTCCTCGCTTCCTTCTTCCTCTCTCTCTTCCTTCCCTTCCTTCCCCCGTAGCCTGAGATCTCTCTCTTTCTCCTTGACCCTAGCCCCAGTCGGAGAGGGAGCCAAGGCCAGGTGGGGCCAGGCTGGGTCAGGTGCCCTCCCCCTCCCACCGCCCCCTCCCGGAATCAGAAAGGTGGGTCTCTCCGCTCTGCCTGGCGTGGGTGCCTGCGATTTCATCTGCCTTTGGATATGAAGCTCAAATTGCACATCAAAAAGGATAATGCATCTTTAAGCTGTTACAACGACTTCTCAATTTTTCATTTCCTGTCAGGGTGGGAGCTGCGGGAGGCAGGGGCGGCTGTGGAGCCTGTCTCCTGCCAGTGAAGTGTCTGCCTGGATTTGAGCAGTAGGAAACCCAGGGGTGATAAATCGCTATTTCTAAGTAAATTTCATGCATTTGCCCTTTGGTTAAAGTCTCCCCTCTCAGCACTTTCCCTGTGCACACAGCCCGACTAATAACGCTCCGTGCAAGCTCTCTCCGCTGTGACAACTGATTGCACTTTGAAGTAATAATGGCTGATTTAATAATTGGTATAATTTTTCACGAGTACCTGAATGTCATCGACGCACAAAATAAGCTACCTGGACCCATGGCTGCACCACTTTCCCTTCTCGGGGAAATCAATAATGCATTAAACCCCCCAGCCCAGGACCCCGAGAGGCCAGGCGCCGGGGGAGGCTGTTATTGGAGATGGGGGCCACCACACGGAGCCTCGAGGGCAGGAAGGCTGGACAGAGACCTTTGGGTGGGCTGGGTCCCTAAGCCTCGCCAGGCTGGAGGAGCGGTGAGAGAGCGCCCCCAGCCCCCAGGACGCAGTCCACCCTCCAGTTCCACCTGCAGAGGTCCACCCCTAGGGGGCGCTGCAGGGCTGTAACCCCCCCCACCCCCGCATCTGCCGCCACGCACACACATTGCGCGCGCGCGTGTATGTGTGTGCGCGTCTGTGTGCGCGCGCACGCGTGGGAACTTCACCACGAGCCAGACACCCAGCTGACCAAGACCGATGTGGTTCCCACCCCCCCCAGGAATTTTAGCCTCGGAGCGTGAGCGAGCGGGGGTGTGCGCCGGTGTGTGTCCAGGAGGTGCTCGTGGTGTCTGTGTGTTTATACATGGGTGTGTCGGCGTCGGTCTGCGGGTCCGGGTGAATGCGTGTGGGTGTGTGTGATGATCGGGGTGTACGTACGTACCCCCTTGCCCTGCCTTGCTTGGCTTTGAGAGAGTGTCCCTTCCCAGACCTCAGACCGGGCGGCTTCTCCACGCCGAGTGGGGCCGGGGGTAACAGGTCCTCCCTTCTGCCCAGAATCGGCCTTGCCAGGCCCAGGCACCTCCTCACGGTCCCCAGGGCGCCACCTTTTGTACCCTCCTGCCCCACCCCTGCTACCTGCCGGGGTAGAATATTCCCCCTGGCAAGGGGAACAGACGACAGTCACATCTGGATCCTTTCGCTGGGAGAGTCAGGCACCCATCTCTGAGCCCATTTTCCCACCTGAGTAGAGGGCGTGAGATTCCCCGACTCGGGGGTTCCGTGAGGACGCAGTAGGTTTATGAGCACAGTGTCTGGAGCCCCTGCCTTCATGGAGTGGACCCTCCATAAACATTACCTCCTAACCCTCCATCCTGGCCCCAGTCAATGCTCACGAGTTCCCTGAGGATAGAGAATGGGCTTTACTCCAGTCTGGAGGCCCAGTGGCTTGGACAGGCCATGACACCTAGTAGGTCCGCAGCAAACATCGGTTAAAGGGATGTATGGGTTGGTTCTGTCAACCATTAACATAAGTCATGGGTATGTGGAGAAACCACGGGACTTTGGTCACGCCCGCCTTGGAGTGATGGGGCCGGGGTTGTCTGTCTCCGGTCAGGTATGTAATTCTGCAGAGTTTCGCAGGGACCAGGGGGAAGTTCCCCGGGCCAGGAGCTGGGGCCCAGTCAGGCTTGGACGACCCTTCATTGCCAGTCCTCTCCCCTCCCACCCACTGCTGTCTGGCTGTGAACCGGGAAATCGATTTCAACTTCATCTCATCTCAAGATCAAACATCTTAAGTGAGATTATTCACGTTCCTCCATTGTTTCTAACTCATTTCCTATTTTCCAGTTGAAAAACCCTGCCAGAAGCATTCTGTGGCAGAGATTAAAACAATTTCGGAAGCAGGCACCCAATTCTTCTCTTTGGATGGTAAGCAAATTGGATGTCTGTGAGAAGCAGGCAAATTTTATTATGAACACATAGTTTGCTACTTAACTATCCTTCAGACCCTGAGTGCTTTGAGTTCTCAGCAGGAAGGCTCCAGAGGGGGCAAGATGAAGGGCAGGCAGGGCTGGGGGTGGAACAGCCCCCCTGCTGGGCCCCTACCCCTTTTCTGCACAGCTGGAAGTAGTGAAATCCTCCTCCACCCACCGAGTCGACAAAGGCCCCAGTCTTTTCAAAGAGAGGAAGGGAGCCCCACTTGCCGGCACCCACTGGGTCCCAGGCACTATGGCCGGCATGATTTTTCTGAATAGTCAGAAAACTCTTGGGGGAGAAGGAATTGTTTTGACTGCTTTTTAGATGAGGAAATGAAGACTCAGAGGAGGAAAGTAACTTGCCCAAGATCACCCAGCACGTGGTTTGTGAGTCAGGATTTGAGTCCGACCCATGCTCTTGGTGACTGATGTGGTAGACAGGCTGCTGGAATGGCCACAATTCTCCACCTCTCCCTGTATCCCCAAAGAGTTCGTTCCCACCCCAGAGTCCAAGCTGGCCTTGTGACTTGCTTTGGGCCATAGAATGTGACGGAGGAGACACTGTGCTCGTTTCAAGCCTGGGCCTCAGCCTCTGCGCACACTCTCTTTCTGCCCACCCCGCCCCTCCCCCGTTTAACCGTTCATCCCGATTTAATTGACAGTCCTTGCTGAGTCACTTGAACCCTCGTGTGAGATCACAGATGCCTTCCTGTAGGGTTATGGCCCAGGGTTCAGGGATGCCTTTGGCACCACAGGACCCTGGGACAGGCACGTGTTACTGTCCTCTTCCGAGGTCCTTTGCCCCAGGACGCTTTATCCAAGCTTTCGTTGGCTCTCGCTGTTTGTAACAGTCAGCCACAGGGCCCCCCGTCTTGCTAACGAGTAGCCCGACCTGGGCGCAGTTAGAGGAGGCAGGGTCTCTGCCCCCCAGGGACCGAGCCTGCCTGGGGAGAACAGAAAAGCAGACCTGCATGAAGCGTGGGGCGCCCTCCCACCCCACCCCCGTGGCTGCGAGGTGGGGCCGCTTCATCTCCATGCAAGTCTCTTCCCAGGCGGTTCCCTTAGCAACAGCACCTTGCTTTGACAGGCGCCTTCACAGACAGTCTGCTTTCCGGGGCTCCTTCACCAACCCCGTGCACTCTTTCAAGGGGAGATGTTTTCAGGGTGTCGAAACCAAGGCTCGAAGCAGCCTCTTCCTGACCCTGGGGAGTCAGGCTGCCTCAGAGCCCGCCGCCCTCCCGGGGTGCTCACGAACGTCCCGTTGGCTGGTCCTCCCATCCCTCTGGCCCCCCACTTCCTCCTGCTGCAAAGCCTAATTAATTTCATCTTCTTTCTCTCTCTCTCTCCCCGCCCCACTCTCTTTCTCTGCCTCCTCCTTGCCTTTTTCAATTTTTTTATTTTACCTCCTGACTTCTCTCTTCCCTCGAACACACCTGTGCTCCACCTGCCTTTCACCCCCACATTAGCGATTTAAAGCGTCTGCACTGACATTTAAAGTTCTTAATATAGGCCTCGGTGACAGAGGAAAGGGGGCACTGAGTTCCCACACTGCCAGGGAGGGAGCTCTTCACCCCAACCTGTGAGTAAGGGGGTCCCCCCTCCCCCAGTCATGGAGGAGGGGCAGCCCGAATCGAGCCCACCGACCTGCGGGCAAATGCTGGCTTGTCTGTCTGTCTGTCTTCCCCTGGGACCCCATTTCTCTGGGCTTCTCAAGGCAACGGGTGATGACGATAAGACCCTGCCACCATGACCTGACTTCTTCCAGCCCGTCAGGCCCTGCGCGGGGGTTGGGTGGGGGCCTCTCCCCCAACACGTATCACCTGCTTTTAGTAACGACCTGTAGGTACGAAGATCAGTGTTCCCATTTCACAGGTCAGAAAAGGGAGCTTCCAGGAAGTTAGCTGACCTACTCAGGGCCATCGATGGATAGTTGGGGATGTCCCTGGCGGCAGAAGATGAAATCGTTTTGTCCCAGTGGAAAGGCTGTGACACCTACAGCCCCAGGAGGATCCTCACCAAAGCTGGCCCAGGAGGACGACGGAGCGTGGCGTCCACCGGCAGCGCAGCGGCGCCCCTGCCGGGCTGGTCTCGGGGTGCGAGGGGCCCGGGGCACAGCTGCTGCCGCATGGGTGGCTAACGGCCGGCCACTGCCCCCAGGGCCGACCCTGGGCTCCTCTTCCGTATCGTTCCTCTCTGAGCTGCTGTCACTAATGTGGAGGGGGAGATCATAACCGCAGTAGGAACCCAAAATACGACCTGGGGGCAGCAGTGAGTTTGGAGTCCGTTTCCTAGGTGATGAGTCAGAGAACAATTGAGTGTTCATCCCTGGCTCACACCCAAAAAAACCTGTCTCCACCAACCCATAGTCTTAGGGCGGAGGCCAGACAATGTGACATGGGAGCCCAGGGGCCTTGCCCTTGTTCCAAAACCATAATCTAGTTGCTCTAGCCTTTGGCTGGCCATCCCGCTGTCCCTGTCCCCATTATCCTCATAATTACTTCTCCCCAGAGGCCCACCGGGTACCATTTTCAAATGTCTGGCCTGGCTTCAGGGAGATGTGGGAGTCCAGAGTGTAGGGGTGAAGATGGACGCTAGGGAAGAAAGAGCATACGTCGATGGGAAAGGGAGACCGGGCGGAACCCCGAGGCGCATCCAGAGGGCCGGAAGAGGGACTAGGGAAGGGGCCCGAGCAGGGTGAGAGGCGGGAGGAAATCCAGGAGCGCAGCGTCCTGACGGCCCGGAGGAACGGTTCGCAGAGCAGCGAGTGGTGAGTGGAGGCAAAGCTGCCGCCGCGTCGGGAAAGATTCAGGGCAAAGACGCGTCCATGGGATTCAGCAGCAGTAGCATCGCTGGAGACCTCACTGGCAGTTGGTTCCCTAAAGAGCTGGGAGAAGAAGCCAGATTGCAGTGGGTCAAGAAATTCGTGGGAGAAAAGAGAGCAGAGCAGACAGTGCTTGGGGAATGTTGTCCGTGAGGTTTGGTAGCCAGCTCCAGAAGGGTTGAAGGTGAGGAGTTGTCCTTGTTTGCTTGTTCTCAGGATTGGAGAGATTTGAGCATCTTCAAATGTGGGCGAGTGTGCTCCAGCAGAGCGGGAAGGAATGGGGAGGGGTAATTGGTTGGCATGGACCCCCGGAGGGGGAAGGGGCCAGGGGCTACAGCACTGGTATTGCGTGGGGTAAGTTTCTGTAGGAGGAAACCCCTGTTCCCTCCATCATCCGAGAGGGAAGGAGGCAATGATGAATGCTGATGGAGATAAGCCAGTAGGTTCTATGGGAGGAAGCTGGGACATCGCCAGCTAAGGAGGACAGGATAATGATGAGGTGGGCAGTTTGAGGAGAGCAGAGGAAGCTGACAAGAGCGCAGACTAGGAGAGAGAGAGCTGACCAGGGAAACGGGAGAATTGCTAGGCAAAGATGTGAAACCATCTGAGGGTGGGGACCATGAATTTTTTACGGCATCCAGAGCGGTGTGCATCTCTTCTCTTTGTGTCCGGTGACATCGTGTTGGTAGCTTGAAATTGACTATGGTGCGAGCATTTGCACCATGGAAACTGACAAATGCTCGGAACTGGGATTTAGCCGTTCCTTGGCAATGTTCCGTATCTCCGAGCTTTTAGTATGCTAATGTACAGTGTAACCTGATGGACGTGGATATATGTTGATATGTGCAACACTTCCGATTTTTATTTTTGACCGTGGTATTTTCTCCTCCATAGACCGTCTCATGGGTCCCGTGGTCTATTCAGGTGTGCACTAGAGCTAGCTTACACTGGCTCATGAGAGCAAACGTTCGCATCTCTCCCCAGCACGTCCAGCGACATCATATTGGTAGCTTGAAATTGACCATGGTGAAAGTACTACACGGTGGAACCTGGCAAACGCTACAAATCAGGGTTACTTCCTCTAGAGAGGCGGTTGTTAAACATTTACCAGCACACCTTGGAAATCTTGCCCTGGTCAATGCAACAGAAAGTAAAACAAAACAGAACAAAACAAAACAAAACAAACAAACAAAAAAACGAATAAATGGTAAAACTACAAGAGAGAAGGGAACAAAATTATTTTCCACATATCACATGCTTATTTACCTAGGCAGTCTGAAAGCTCAACTAGAAACTATTACAGTTAATCAGGGAATTCAGTAAGATGCTGACTTAAAAGGAATATTCAAAAATCGATACATTTCCTATGTACCAGCATTAATCATCTAAAATATGTGATGGGAAAAAGATGACATTCACAATGGCAACAAAAATATAAAATACTTAGCAGCGAACTTAGCAATAAATGTGTGAGACTAAACTTAACATAAAAATAAGAATCGACTATGTGGAAAGGGCTGCTGTGTTCATGGAAAAGAAGATTAAAAATCGTCAATTCCATTAAGATTAATCCATACATTTAATTCAGTGCCGATTAAATCCCAAATGTATTTTCTTACTTGCCAACATCAGTTCATTGGGAATTATAAATAGGCAAGAACGCCTCAGAACAGCTTAATAAATAAAATTGATCGAGATGGGAGCCATTTCCAAGGTCAGATATTAAAATGCGAGTACCGGGAGGGCAATGTTGCTCACGTCTCTGCTGTCCACTGTTGATTCAGTTTCTAGAACAGCACCTGGTCCACAGAACTACTCAACCTATTCGTTGAGTAAGTGAGTGAGTGGGTGAATGAATGAATGAATGGATGAAAATGCATCATAAAGGTATGATCTCTCAAAACCGTATGAATTGGCACACAGTTAAACAAATGAGCCAACATAAGAAAGGAATTCGAGTAAAGATAACTGTTATATGCCGAAGGTAGCTTTCAAATCAGTAGGAAAAAACACGAATTACTTAATGAGTAGTGCTGGGATAATTGGTTAACCATTTGAAAAAAAATAACAATTGGACATGTACTAATAATAGGATCAGTTAAGCAAATTATCTTGCGTCAATATGATGGAATGCTATGGACCCATAAAGCAATATTCTGGATGAACGCTGTTGGCATGGGTCACTAAATTGCTAGGCAGAAAGGGGGAACAGGAAACAAAATTAAAACGTGGTAAAAAGGACAAGTGACAGAGTTAGAACTTTGGTTCCCATTTCGGCTCCATGACTTCAGGTGTGTGACCTTAAGCAAGTTGCTTACATCATCTGCGCCTTGGTTCCCTTTATAGTGAAGGAGCAATCATCGAAGGACCTACTCTCACTGGTTATTGTGAGAGATAAACATGGAGAAGTACCCATAAAGTGCTTGGCGTTGTGGCTGGCATACAGTAGGTGCTCAATCAGTGTGCGCTGCTATCACGGCTTTGACCGAGCACCTCCAGGGAGCCCTGGAGGGGACAGGGGTACATGGGACGCAGTCTTCACCTTGGAGAGGCTCGCGGGCTTTGAGGGGTTGAGCGAGAGGCGGATGCTGACTGTGAACAGACGACGATGCCTGCTTCCTGGAATGGGTTCTGCAGCAGGTAAGGTCACGGTGTCCTGGAGACAGAGGAGGCACCAGGTCGGCCAGCAGGTTAGAGGAAGTTCCTGGAAGAGCTGCTCCCTCCACTTGGTCCGGAAGGACCACCAGGCATCAGAGAATAAGGGGAGGAAGAGCCTTTCAGACTGAAGGAACAACACAGGCAAGTGACAAGTGGAGACGGTGTTAAGGTAGAAGCAGCAGGTGGGGAGAGAGCACGAAGGGTCGTGGGTGCCGGTTCGAGGCGTTTGAGATCAACGAGCATTGCCAGCAGGTGGCCATGCGGTCAGATGGGCGGTTTACAATCACCACCCTGGCTGCTGTGTGGGGCACAGATTAAATGGAGGCGGCTGAGGTCAGGGAGCTAGCGAGGAGACTGGGGCGGACATCCAGGCAAGTGGGGCAACCGGCACCAGCAGGGAGGTGACATGGGGGTAGATAAAGTGTCTGAAACCAGCGTTGGGGGGCTAGCTTTCGAGTAGCCAGGAGCAGGTGGGATGCCGCAGGTGAGGGATGGGAGGAGCCCAAGGCCGCGTGCAGGGCTTGGCCTTGGGCCCCCAGGCCGGATGGCGATGCCACTCTTTGAAGCAGAGAACAGAGGGGGAAAAATGGGTTCGGGGAAGATAAACGCATCGGTTTTGGACAGTTGATGAGATGCACAGCCGACCTCCGTGTGGAAATGCCCCCAGAACAAGGAGATGGACACATGGCTTTGAGGCCACGAAGCCATCCGTGCCGGAGAGGCACCCCTAGGACCCCAGCCTTGCAGGGAGAGTGGGAGGCAAGGGGCCCCGGGGGCAGCCCCGAGGGACCGTGGGGCAGCCATAGCATGGAGGCCAGAAGAGGGTGCCCAGCAGTGATGACCAGAACAGCAGTGGGCCAAGCAGTAGCGCTCCGGGATGTGGCCGAATCTAGGGATGAGCAGAGCCAGGAAGGCGCAAGCCGGGCGCAGAGTCCACACGGAAGGTCGTGGGAGATGAGCAGAAGGGCCCCGTGACATGGCAAGGGGCACGCGGGAGGAGAGCGCTCACAGGAGCGCCGTTCATGGAGCTGGGATCGGGGGTACGTGGCGGAGCAGAGAGGGGCCAGGTCGCAGCGGACTCGGGAGCCGATCATGTTTCTAAATAATGTTTTGTTTTAGAACAGTCTTGGACTCTCAGAAAAATTGAGAATACAGAGAGTTCCTGCATACCCCACACCCTTCACCCCATCATTAGCCTCTTACATTGATATGGCACATTTGTCACAATTAATGAACCAACATTAGTCCATAATTGTTCACTAAAGTCCATACTTTGTTCACATTTCCTTAGTTTTCACATAGTGTCCTTTTTCCGTTCCAGGATCCCATCCGGGATCCCACATTAAATTTAGTCGTCGTGTCTTGTTAGGCTGTGACACATGCTCAGACTTCTCTTGGTTTCCATGACCTTGACAGTTTTGAGGAGTACTGGCCATGCGTTTTGGGATCTGTTGGGTGCTTTTCTCATGATTAGACTGGAGTTATGGGGGGAGACCCCAGAGGTAAAGTGCCATTTTCATCACATCACATCGCGAGCACATACTGTCCACATGACTGATCACGGCCGAGGTTGACCTTGGTCATCTGGCTGAGGTGTGTGGTCAGGGGTCTCCACCGCGAGGTCACTCTTCTTCTCCCTTTGCATACTGTCCTCCTGAGATGGGAGCCACCGCACAGCCCACACCTATGGAGTGGGAGTTTTTCCTCATTTCCCCAAGGGCAGGGTGTCTACGTACATTATTTGGAATTCTTCTGCGTAGGAGATTTGTTTCTTTTCTCTCATTTGTTAATTCAATCATTTATTTGTATCAGAATAAGCTCACAACTATTATTTGCTTCGGGTTGTAATCCAATACTTTTTTATTTTTATTTTTGCTTAAAGTGTTCTTGCTTTGGCCATTGGGAGAACTTTCAGTTGGTCCAGTAGCCAATTTCGGATAGGCTTTTGTGAAACTCCACAGCCAGTAACTGCGGTGTCCAGTTCTGGTTCTGGGGCCATGCTGAACGGGGGCCAGGAAGGATTCCGTGGCCGGTGGATGGAGGCTGCTTGGAAGAGGAGCAGTAAAAACATGAGGAAATCTGATGACAGCACTGGGTTGCCCAGGCTGTGTTTAGAGGACGAGAAGGCATCGTGGCCGGAGCCCCTGTCCTTGGAGGTGAAAGGTGTGTGACCGCACACATCGCGTCGGCAAATCTCACGGGCAGGTACCAAGCCTGAGAGCTGGCTAACACGACCAGAAGAGAGGCCCACGGGAGCCCAGTAGTCTGCGGGCCGAATGCTCCACGTGGAACACCACAATTGACCCACAATTGGGTGCAGAAAAGCCCTTGACCTTGGCCTTGACTGGCATGACTGACCCCTCATTGTAGGGACTTCAGGGGCTGCGTGCGGCAGAGGCCGGCAAAGGTAGGGGGAAGCTAGGAGAGGGAGCAGGAAGGGGCTCTGCGCAGAGTCAGTGTCCCAGGCGGCCGCTGGTCATGGGGAAGGGGCAGGCTCGCCAGGGCAGGGGGCAGGGCTGCCGACCGCCCTCCTCGTGCCGTCAAGTTCCCCCCTGGGAACTTGTCTACGTAAGTGTTATTTCTGCAAATGTAATAGACCCCTGTGTATTCCAAGCACACACTCACTCCCCAGAACCATGCGGCTAAAATGAGTGCTTCATGGGGCTAACGAGGGGGGCCGCTGGTTCTGAGCCGGAGGGTGCGAGGAGCCGACACGAGCACAGGCGCAGAGGCAGCTGTCGGGGGCCGGGCCAGCACCCCGTGGCTGCGAGCTTTGGAAACACCTGAGCAGGGCTCCTGCCTTCCACCCCGGGGTGAAAAAGTCCCACCCCACCCTTCTGCCAGCCACGCCAGAGACAGGGGGCAGTTTCTGCAGAGTCCTCTGGCTTTGGCGTCGCCATCTGGCCTTGCCAACCGCTGTGGGAACTTCAAGCAAGCGGAGAGTCTGGTCTGAGGCCGTAAGGCCTGATGCCCTGAGTGACCTCTCGTCAGACCTTCCATGCGCCCTGGTTAGTGGGTTAATAAAGCCCTGTGCTGGGCAGGGCAGGGGACCAGGGAGGAGCTGGGAGCCTGGAGTCCCGCTCAGCGCCCTGTGCACCCGGTGACCCCGAGCGAGCCAGGTGACGTCCCTGAGCCTCAGCTTCCTCAGTTGTAAAGCGGGCGTAATGATAGGTTATTGAGGAATGAGTTAAATGCGACCATGCAGGAACAAAACCCTGAATGTGGAGCTGGGCGCTGAATAAACGCTCAGAAAACGGGAACTGTCGTTTCTCTAAGCACCTGTGTTCGGGTTGTGTCAGCCCTTGACCCCTCGGCACCCCAGCCCTGCCAGCCAGGTTCAGCTGGGGCTGGCCCGCTGTCCAAGGCCATCCGGCTGTTCTAACGAAGCGCCGTAGGCTGGGTGGCTTATAAACAGCAAACGTTTCTTGCTCACAGTTCTGGAGGCTGAAATTCCAAGATCGAGGCGCCAGCGGTTTTGGGTTCTGGCGAGAGCGCTCTTCCAGGTCGCAGACCGCTGGCCTTGCTGTGTCCTCTCGTGGCGGAAAAGGCCAGGCTGCTTTTCCAGGCTGCTAATCTCATTCACGAGAGTGACACCCCCATGAACTAATCACCTCCTAAAGGCCCAACCTCCTAATGTTGTTGCTTTGGGGGTTAGGTTTTAACCTTTGAATTTTGGAGAGACATAGACATTTGCCACCCACTGAGCCCGGTCCACCCAGCCCAGGCCTGGTGCATCTGTGGGAGGAACTGGTCTCCACATTCCCAGAGGAGTCTCAGTCTCCTCTGTCCCCACAGGCTCCATCCCTACGGGGGACCCCTTGTCGTTGTCCCTGCTCAGACTCATTCCTTCTGAACAGAGATGTGAGAGCTCAGAGACTATAATAGTGTGAGATTCTGGAGTTTGGGAGGCTAGTCCAACTATGAAGCTATAATAGCAAAATAAAGACACTAAGAAGCATCAGGGATGAGCCACGTGGTCATTTAGGGAATTGTTGCATCGCTGTATAGAGGCCTCTGGAACCACACCCCCCGGGCTCAAACCCTGGCTCTACTACTTACAGGCTCTGTGACCTTGGGCAAGTTGCTAACCTCTCTGTGCCTCAATTTCCTCATCATAAAACAGAGACTTTGATGACAGCAGTCCCTTCCTAATAAGATTTTTTAGGATTAAATAATGAGGATTAAATAAATTGCTACTTGTAAAATTGTTACAATAGTGCTGGGTGTGAATAGAATAGCAAGCCCCTGGATATTTTGTTATACGTTGGTGAGATGCCATAGGAACTTAAATCTTGTTCATATCAATTAGCCTATGGTAAGATTGGTTTCATTATACATTGTACCACTCTAAGTCGCAGAATCTATTGATGACTTTAAATGAGGATACTGTATAGGCATTATGTAATTGTCATAATAACTGTAATTATTTATTGAGTTCTTAACCACATGCCGGGTGCTGGGCCTAGCATTGTACCTGCTCTGTCACACTGAGTCCTCCAGGACGTGTGTGTTACTGAGCCCACCCGGCAGTCCGCAGGCCAGGCCCACGCGCCCCTCCCGCCTCGCTCACCCCACTGTCTCTTTTTCTGTGTATCTGGGTCGATTTCTTTCTAACCAGATACACAGACCCACGTGTTTCTCCCAGGCCCCAGGCTCCTCCTGATGGTCACTGTGTTTATTGAGTCGTACATTTATTTATCATTTTAAACCTTTATTTTAAAAAATAATTTCACATTTACAGACGAATTGCGAGAATAGTACAAAGGAACCTACGTACCCTTTACTCCGATTTATTCTTATTTTCCCTCGTTAACTTTGTCATATCGTCGTGCTCTCTAAGTGGTATAAAAATCATTTTAAAGGGTACAATTAAGAGGTTGTTAGTATATTCGCAATGTGGTACGACCATCACCACCATCTCCTTCCAGAACCTTTTCGTCACCCTAAAAAGAGACTTTGCATCTGTTAAACAGTCGCCCCTTGCTCTCCTTCCTCCCCAGATCCTGGCAACCTCTATATTATTTTCCGTCTCTGTAGCTTTGCCTGTTCTGGACATTTCACATATGTGGAATTATGCAATACGTGGCCTTTGGTTCTCATACTTAGCGTAATGTCTTCGGGTTTCCTCCATGTCGTAGCACCTATCAGAACTTCATTCCTTTTTAAGGCCGGATACCGTTCTATTGTATGGACATACCACAATTCATTATTCCACTTATCGGGTCACAGATATTTGGGTTGTCTCTACTTCTTGGCTGTTATGAATGTGGCTATTATGAACTTCGGTGTATAAGTTGGTGCGTGAACATTCGTTTTTAATTCTCTTTAGTATAAATCCAAAGACGCCTCACAAGACGGCTGTCGCTCAAGGTTTTGAACTCGTGGAACACATGCGATAGTGCCCTGTGCACTCGCGTGCCCAATAAAGCATGAATGTCATTGTCAAAAAAAAAAAAAAGAAACTTCTGGGTCATATGGAAACTCTATGCATTTTGAGGAGCCATCAAACTGTTTTTCACAGCAGTGGGACCGTTAACACATTCCCACTGGCAATGTGTTAGAGTTCTAATGACTTTACATCCTTGCCAACACTTACTGTCTCTTAAAAAAAATATATTCTTAATAGTCATTCCGATGAGTGTGAAGTGGTATCTCATTGTGGTTATGGTTTTCCTTTGCCTGATAACAAATGATATTGAGCATATTTTCCTGGGTTCGTTGGCTATTTGTTTATCTTCTTTGGAGAAACATTTATTCAAGTTCTTTGCCTATTTTTAAATTGGACTGTTTATCTTTTTGTCGTTGGGTTGTGAGAGTTCTCTATTTTCTGGATACTCAACCTTTTTCAGATATATGATTTGCAGACATTTTCTTCAATTCTATAGGTATATTTTTCACTTTCCTGATACTGTCCTTTGATCCACAAAAGTTTTTAATTTTGATGAGGTCCACGTTATGTATTTTTTCTTTCATGTGTGCTTTTGATGTCGTAGTTAAGAAACCATTGTCTAATCCATGAAATCATGAAGGTTTACATATATGTCTTCTAAAAAAGCAATGTTAGTTTTTTCAGTTTTAGCTGTTACATTTAGGTCTTTAACCTACTTTGAGTTAGTTTATATATATATAGTGTGAAATAGAGGCCAATTTCATTCCTTTGCAATAGTCCCAGTACCATTGGTTGAAGGGTCTTTTCTTTCCCCCATTGAATGGCTTTGGTATTCTTCATTTTACTTTCACTTTCGAAGCCCAGTTTTGCTGAACATAGAATTCTTGGCTGACAGTTTTCTCCTCCGAGAACTTTAAATATTTCTTCCACCGCCTCCTGACTTCTATGGTTTCTGATGAGAAGTTGGCTGTTCATATTATTGGAGAACCCTTGTATTTCACGATTCCCGTCGCTCTTGCTGCTTTCAGGATTCTCTCTTCGTCTTTGTCTTTCTACAGTTTGATATGATGTATCTGTATGTGGATCTCTTTGGGTTTATCTAAATGGAAGTTCTTTGAGCTTCTTGTATAGATTCATGTTTTTCCCTCAAATGCAGGAAGTTTCTGGCCCTTATTTCTTCGGATATTCTTTTTGCCCCTTTCGACCTCTGCTCTCTTTCTGGATCCCTATGTGCATTTGCCGATGGGCCAGATGGTGTCCCACGAGTCTCTTGGGCTCCGATCATTTATCTTCATTCTTTTGTTCTTTCTGTTTCTTAGAGTGCATAATCCCAATTGACCTGTTTTCAGATTCGCTGATTCTCTCTTTTGCCTAGCCCAATCTGCTACTGATCCCCTCTGGTGAATATTTCATTTGAGTTATCGTACTTCTCAACTTCTCCTTTTTTAACGTCTGCGTCTTTCTTGGTATTCTCTGTTTGGCGAGATGTAATTCTCATGGTTTCCTTTAGTCCTTTTGGTGATGGTGTCCTCGAGCCCTTTGGTCTCACCTCAGATAGCGAATTGGAAGCTCGATGGGTGGGTTTCCACAGAGACGGTTTCCATCGACCGCTTTTTCAACCCTGCGTGTGAGCCATACTCTGCATCCCTCTGTCCTTGCTTTCCGTGCTCTGTGTGCCCAGCCTTCTTTAAGGTCTCCGGCAAGCTACGCTCCTTTCCTCTTCACAACCTTTATACATGCTGGTCCCTCTGCTGGAATGACTGGACCCACCCATTGACTTAATGAATAACTCAACATCCCTTTAGAGCCTCAAGCACATTAGAAAAATTATTTGTCGTGAGTATGAATATCAGTTCTAAAACTATGCCATAAATAAAACTGTCTGTTTTTCTGTATCTCAGCATCATTCGTGATCCCGGGCTCTCGATCCATGGGCTATGGTGGGGGCGGGGGGCAGGGGCGGATTTCATCTTTCTGTAGTTTTTACTCCCACCCTTCCCTTCTTTTGGGCGATGATGGAGTATGGGAAACCTCGCCTTACCATGCACAGCCGCCTCCCCGTGGGTTTCCTTCATCGCTCCGCCGTTGGTGAGGCCCGTCCTCTTCCACTCCGGCCCCACAGACCTCTGTGTCTGTCTCTTCTCTCTTCCCTCTACGTAGTGATCTCTTCTCCGTGTGAGAAAACTGATTCTTCCTTCATATTTCTGGCCAAGGCCCTTTGTCTATATCTTTTATCTCTACCCGGAAACCAATGCCAGCCGGGATGAGACATTTGGATAATGAGGTGAAGCCTTTGCGTCTCCAGGTAAACCAAACCGACACAGCGTTCCTGGATGCTCAGAGGAAAGAAGGCTCAGGGACACCTCCCCTCTCTTTTTTGTCTTTCCTCGTGGAGCTTTGAGGTTCTTAATCTATGTCCGATGGGCTGGGTGGACTGAGGGAGTCCAGATGGCAGACAAAACCGACAGGGCCTGAGGCGAACCTGTCCACTAGCCTAGACGCTTCCCGGGCTGGACAGTGAGAGGGGAGAGGGGTTCTGTGCAGGGGTCCCAACCGTCAGCATCTTTACACTCAATCATCTCGATGCTGTTTGACACTGAGAGAGAATGAAGGCAGGAACGAATGAACCAAAGGAATGCTTGGGGCCCAGGCCACCTCGGGATGCTGCAGCAATGGCTGAGGAGTGACCTCCATGAGGCATCACAGACACCCACAGTGACAAGGGCAGTTCACGGGCTTCTCGGAGGAGGCGGGAGTAACCAGGATGGACTCTGGCTTTCGGGGAGGCCAGGACATAAGGGGTGCGGGGCTGGCTGGGTGGTGACTTTCGATCAGTGTAGAAACAGGAGCTCCTGGGAACCTGGCAGCTGAGCTTGGAGTCATTATTCACGGGATGATCACTGGAATAATGTGGAAACTTGACTTCGCTTCACGGCCTCAGGCTGGTGAGGGTTGAGGACCTTTGGATTACATTTAGAGAAATCACAAGGGGAGAAGAGAGAAAGGAGTGATCAAGGAGACAGGATGAGGACAAGGAGGAGACTCGGGGAAAGGATAGAGACGGGTGAAGACTGGGCAAAGCGGGAAGAGAGATGGAGAGAGAGAGGGAGAGAGGAAAAAACGGTTAGCAATGGATACAAGTTGGAAGTGAAAGGCATCTGGCAACCTTGCATTGCCTATGAAATGATATTAACATTTTATTATTGTAAGGTGAGCTTTTTAAAACGGAATTTTAAATGTTACCCTGCTGTTCGGGAACACAAAAACCTTTAATTTTATGCAAATGAACAGCGAGGAGCTGAGCGCTTAATGTAAACGAACACTTTCTTTGTAGGAGAGGTTGGAAGAGAGAGAAAAAAAATTCCCCAGGATTCTTTAATTGCTGTCTGAAATTATGTAAATCCCAGCACCAGGCAGAACACAATTACCCCGCGGCCCTCCCTGCCAGCGCAGCTAATGTCTAACAAAATATCGGTGGGTGACATTTAGACGAGGTAATGCAAATGAGAATTAATTTTTTTCCAAGACAAAGGGCAGCTGAAAGATCACCTCATTCATATAAGGAGTGGGAAAAGGCTTTGAATGCTGAGGGTGGAGTGGGGGTGGAGTGGGAACCCTGGGTGGGGGTCTCCCCACCTTGGGCCCAGGTCCCTGGATGTCTGGCTTTGGGGAGCCTTAGATGGCTAACTCTCTGGCTGTGGTTCCCAAGTAGTTCTTCATGGAAATCCAGTTGACAAATGTAAATAGCCGTAAAAAAAAAAAAAAAAATTATTCCTGCATGTGGTGGGGATGTATTCTCAGCTCTAAGGCACTTTCACAAACTTGCTCTGTTCCCTGGTCACGAGAGCTCCGTGGGGTGCCTGGAGTGCTACCACAAACCTCATATAGGCAGGAGGAAACTGAGACTCGAAGTCTGGTCACCTGACCAAAGGCACACAGTTAAATCTGATGGCAAGAATTGTGTTAGCTCCAGAAGGAAGGGTGGTGTTGGTCTGTGCCCTACTCTCTGTCTTTGTCTGTCTGTCTGTCTGCCTGTCTGTCTCTCTCTTGATGTCTCTCACTCTTGTTCTTCCTTCCTTCCCTCCTTCCCTCCCTCCTTCCCTCCTTCCCTTTCTCCCTCCCTCCTTCTCTCTTTCTATCCTTTCCTCCCTTTCTTCCTGGTCTTTGTACTTAAAAAGAAGTTTTTCACTTAAAAAAATGTTTTTAATAAAGAGAGCTGACAGAGAGAAAACCAGGGTTCCAATTAAACACCCCCTCCCCACTACCAAGTTCTTTTTCCTCCTTGAAATAACCTTCATACACATAGCACAGCCTGGTCAACTCCTGCTAATTTAAGGATTAGCAGGAGTTGACCAGGCTGTGCTATGTGTATGAAGTCAGCATAAATGTCACTCTCTTAAGGAAGCCTGCCTCGACCCACTCCCTCACCCCAGCACCTGAGACTTGGACTTCCAAGCACTCACCAGTCTTCCCTGTAAAACTGTAAATTCCATGAGGGCAGGGGCAGGGTCTGAGGTGGCTGCCACCGCAGCCTCAGTGTCTAGAACATTGCCTGGCGCTGCCTTTACTCGGTAAATGTTTAATGAATTCATGAATAAATTAATGATCTAAAAGGAGATTGTGTACTGGTCAAAGTGATCATGATGGTTTATATATATATATATATATATATATATATATATATATATATATATATATATATACATGTGAAGCAAGAAGTAGCAATTATTCTCTTAACAGTTACTCCCGGAATTGGAGAAATACTATTCGCAGTTGGAGGTGAGAGAGAAAATGTTATGGAGAGAAGAAGTTAAGAATCTTACAGGTTAAGAGAATTTTCTCCTATTCGTCTTAATGCCAATGCAACTCACATCTCAAATTCCACAGACTGTTGTAACTTAGTTGGTTGCTGGTTGTCTGTATGAGTCTTTAATGCCAGTTTTTAATCCTGAGACACTTTGGGCTTGAGCCAAATCCAGAGGCAGGCAAATCTACTGTTAAAAACAAAACAAAAAACCCCACCATTTTTTATTGTCTACCTTAAAACAATAGTATCAATATAGCATAGCTTTTAAAGGATGATCTGATATTTACCCTACATTTCTGCTTTAGAAATAACCTAAAACCTACATAGATCAACAACCATGGGAAAACTGAGGAAATTTTCTAGTTTCCTACTTCAAAAAGCTTAGAGGTCCAAATAATTTCAAAGGCGAGTTCATTCAAACCTGCTAAGGCCAGATAATACCAATGCTTTAAAATTTTTCTGGAGACTAGAGAAAGAACTTTTTAACTTTTCCTTTTAAAAACAAAACCAGTATAATACTTCTTAAGGTCCAGAAGGAAAAAGAAATCACTCTGGTTCTGTCGACCCGAAGGTGTTTAATACAGTGCGATAGAAGAACCGAGAAGCTAACAGCAGAAGCCTCCCAGACCTTGGCAAGAGCATGAAGCTGTCAGCATGGCTGGGACCCGGAAGGGGCGTGGCGCCAGAGACCGAAGGCAGACGTCACCAGGAGGAGGCCAGAGTTCGGGGTCCAGCTAGAGTCACGGAAAATGTGCAGCTGCTGATGGAGACCCACCTGAAGGAGGAGGGAGGACAGCCACCCCCGCCGTTCCCTGCCTGAAGCCCCCCAGCCTCCTGCCCACGCTTCCCATTGGGCTGGTCCAGCTGGAATCCTCCTGGCACGGGAGGTGGGGAAACGTGACCTGTCTATGTCAGTCCCCATCCCCTGCCCTCATTCAGACCAGAGCGGAGGAGGAGGGCTGAGGATTAGATGGAAAGACGGCACGTTCAGCCTCTGGGCGGGATCTCTGAAACGAAACCAGCCGGCGATCACAATCGAAGCCGACGGGCCCTCGCCAATGCGAGGCCAAGCTGACGATACCTGGGCTCTGATCAACTTCCACACCACAGATTAAACCCAAACACGTTTATCCAAAGTACCAGAAGGAGATAATAGAATAAAGGAAAGGAAATATTTGAAGAGATTACCAAATAAAGACATTGTAAAGGAAACAGATACCCAGAGATGTTATATTAACACTATTTCACTAAAGAGCACTCTAAAAAAATGCTCCCCCCAAAAGATAAATGACCCTAAAAGAAAAGTTTGAGATGTAGATAGGAATGGTGAACAAAGAAAATGGAGGACATACGGGTATATAAGTATTTTATATAATATTATTTTATTCTATAAAATAATAAAAGAGCAATATAAAATTTGGGAGGATGACAAATGGATAGAAGAAAATATTCATTACAAATATCATGTAATCCAAGTTAAAATGTTTTAAGGTCCTCATATGGTTTGGGAGTAGGGTAGAGAGATTCATTAATTACAGAATCCATTCAGCAAAATGTACTGCACCTTTTAATAGTCGACTAAGCAAATAAGTTGATGTTTGAAGCCAAGTGTTTTGGCTTGTTTATTATAAGCCAATATATAATCAATACATTTGCCCTACGAGATATTAAAAATGCATTTTATTTATTTTAATGTCTTAGGATGACATCGGTTAATAAAATTATATAGCTTTCGAGTGTGTAAATCTATAATTCGTCATCTATACATTGTGTGTTCACCACCCAGAGTTTAATTTCTTTCCATCACCATGTACTTGGCCCCTTTGATTCTTATCTACCTCCCAGCCTTCCCCCCTCCCTTTGGTAACCACCAAATTGTTGTTCGAGTCCATAAGCCTCTCTGTCTTGTTTGCTTGTTGCTTTCTGGTTTATATTCCACACGTAAGTGAAATCATGTGGTTCTCAACTTTTCTAGCTGAGTTATTTCATTTAGCCTGATAGCCTCAAGATCTACCCACGTTGTCGCAAATGGCAATATTTCATCTTTTCTTATGGCTGAGTAATATTCCATGGTATATAAGCTCCAGAACTTCTTTATCCAGTCATCTATCGAAGGACACTGGTTGTCTCCATGTCCTGGCTACCGTGGGTAATGTCACTATGAACACTGACATGCATATATCTTCATGGATAAACGTTTTCAAAATTTGGGGGTAAATACCCAGAAGAGAGATTGCTGGGTCATATGGTAATTCTATTCTTAGTTTTTTGAGGAGCCTCCATACTGTCTTCCACAGCGGTTGTACCAATTTCCACTCCCACCAGCGGCGTATGAGGGTTCCCTTTTCTCCACATCCTTACCAACACTCGTTGTTTCTTGATTTGGTGATGAGAGCCATTTTGACAGGTGTGAGGTGGGGTATCTCATTGTGCTTTGATTTGCATTTCCCTAATAGCTAGTGAAGTTGAGCATCTTTTCTTATATCTGTTGGCCATTTATGTGTCTTCTTGGGAGAAGTGTCTGTTCAGATCTTCTGCCATTTTTTTTTTAAGTTGAATTTTGTTATTATTGAGTTGTATCAGTTCTTCGTGTATTTTGGATATTAGACCCTCATCAGAGGCGTTGTTTTCGAGTATCTTCTCCCATTCAGCTGGTTGCCTCTTTGTCTTGTCGATGGTTTCTTTTGCTGTGTGGAAGCTTTTTAGTTTGATGTAGCCACATTCATTTATTTTTGCTTTTACTTCCCTTGCCTTTGAAGTCAAATTCACAAAATCCTCTTTAAGTCCCAGGTCCATGAGTTTAGTTCTTATGTTTTCTTTTATGCAATTTATTGTTTCAGGTCTTCTATTTAGGTCTTTGATCCATTTTGGATTTATTTTGGTGTATGATGACAGGTAGCAATCTAGTTTCCTTCTTTTGCATGTGGCTTTCCAATTTTCCCAGCACCATTTATTGAAAAGGTTTACCTTTCTCCATTGTGTTTTTGGCTCCTTTGTCGAAAGTTATTTAAAATGCATTTTAAAACTATAATATTAAAGCAGTTTGGTACTAATGCATAAGTAGACACACAAAATAATGGAACAGACTGGAATCTAAGAATGGGGGTAGATAGTTCAAAAATTATTCATCCAGGGGTGTTGGGACAATTAGCAAGCTATTTGGGGTGGAAAAAATTTGAATCTGTTCATTTTCAAGTGCTATCGGTGGTCGATTTTTGTATTTCACACAAAATTTATAATTATTACTTGTGTATGGGTAAGTCCAGTAGGAATAAAACTCTCAAGGGTCTTACTTTCACTATTTACCGCTCATAATAAATGAAAACTATAAAAGCGAAACCGTAAAGCGCTAGGTTTCAATGTCATTGAGTGATAGTGGCACTAAATGCCTATCGAATGTCATGTCCTCCTCCACCTTTTACAGCTTCCTCTGCAGTTAAGGCAGAGTCATGCCGAGCTTCCTGTGGAGACGCTGCTGGTTGCTTGCCCAATATCCAACCTTCCCCTCGTTTTTCCCAGGGAAAGGCTAGTTTTGAGGGGAGCAGCACTATGCCCCGCTAGCGGAATAACCGACAAAGGTACAATGAAGTGCGAGGCAATCAGAAAAAGACCCTAAGAAAGGAGAAACAATAGACAAAAACAAACTGTATTTAGAAGGTAGTCGTGAGGGGGAAAATCCAGAGCGACACATACCCAAAGCCATCATCTCTCAGCAGTTGAAGCATAGTGATTTTTATTTTTATCTTCATGCTCTTCTGCCTTTTCCAAGTTTCCTACAAGTCTGATTTAGATTTTTTTCCCCTAGAAAAAATAAATGACTAGGGTATTTTTGGATAGTGATCAACTTATTCAAAATAGCACATTTCATAAAGTGTCTTTGACTTTCATGAATTATTGGCTCAGGTCCTTTGCCAGCACTTTTTTATTGGGGGGGGTCTTAATTTTTCCCTTATTGATACATAATAAGAATAATAATCCTTCCTGAGTCTTTCCTTAGTTTGTCGTTTGCCTTTTAATTGAATCAGCAGGATTTTAATTTATAAAATTGAATTATTTGACTCTAGTGATATTTATCAATATGTTCCTTTGACAACGATTCCTTAGCTTTCAAGCCCAGAAAGTCCCTTTCTTTTCAATGAAGTTAAATTTGCTCTTTATTGCATATGCATTCTTCTAGATTTTTTCCTATTTGCTTTTAATTCCATAAATCCTTTGGAGAATATATTGGTAATTGGTATAAGACAAAAAATTAACTCGAGTCATTTTTTTTTCTTTCTTTCTTTTTTTTTTTTTATGAAAGCATATTAGACAATTCCTCTAACCTCCTTAGTCAGATGGTCACTCTTTCCTATGCTCCCAGCTCACAATGATTCAGATGCTTTCTGTGGCAGACATTGCTGCTTACCTATGATAGTCAACCTTTCTTACTGATAGGATCTTAATTTTGTTTAGGGAAGTATTGTGCCCACTTGTTTTTAAAATGCATTTCTCCCAGCTTCCCTTACAGTTGGGGACAGCACTGTGACTCTGTTCTGGTCAATGAGATCTAAGTGGATGTCTGCCGGCGCCTTCTAGGAGGAGCTCTCCCTGTAGATACTGCTCTTTCTTCTTCCTTTGCCCCACGCTTCTCTCCTCCCTTCCTCTCCCTTTCCACGCTCCCTCCTTTCTTCCTCCTTCATTCTTCGCATTCTTTGCATATAATTTCTGCATGATCGTTGTCGCTAAAATTTTCTTTTTATGGCTGTTGTGAATAGAACCTATTTTCTATTATACCTTGTAACTGGTTATTGCCAGCACATAGAAAAATTATTGATTTTCAAATCTTGCCTTGTATTTGACTGTTTGTTTATCCTGAGAGTTTTTCAGTCGACACTTTTACATTTTCTAGGTATATAATTGTATCTGTAGATAATGATGATCTCATATTCTCCTTTCTAATAGTTGAACGTCTCATCTCTGCTTATATGTTTTATTGCATTAAGAAGAAAAATGGCGAATGCTTCTTTACTCTTGATCTTATAGGGAATATGTCTACTGTGTCTCCAGAGCATAATTCTACTGTTGTTTTAAGATAAGTAGTTTTTATTATGTTAATAAATAGTCTCTTCTTCCCGTTTTTTGAGGAGTTTGTAAAAATTAGCAATGAGTGTCAAGTTATATTCTGTGTCTTTTCTACATTAATTGAGGTTATCACTCTTTTTTTTTACTGGTCCTTCTTATAGGATATGTTATGTCATTGGGTTTCTTATGTATAGCTAATCCCTGAAATTCTGGGATAAATCATACTTGGTCATGAAAGATGATTTTAAGAATATCATTATTGACTTCAACTTACTAATTTTTAAAGGTTTTCACGTCTAAATTTATAAACATTATTTTTGTGCTAAATCTCCTCAGCGTTGTCTTTAGATTTTATTCCATAAAATGAAATAGGGAAGGTAAGGTGATTTAGACCGAGTTATGGACCCAAATCTTTACTCCTCTGTAATACAGTCAGACATCCACAGCTTTGTTATGTCATACTGGGCAGAGGGTATGTCTTGCCCTTTGGCATAGGGTTCATACATGTGACTGACTTTGACCAATGGGATATGAGTGGATGTTTTAAGAGAGGAAGTTTAAAGTATGCTGTGCCGTGTGTTCGCCTTGATGTAGTTCTGCCATCAGCATGAGGAAAAATACATCCCAGTTAGTCTATTGGTCCAAAGGATGAGAAACACATAGAACACACCTGGTCTCTACCTGCGGCTAGAGCCCAAATCCAGCCACGCCAAGATGAGATCAGCCAATGCCCAAGTGACCTATAGATATGTAAACAAGAATGGTTGGATAGATTATTGTTTTAAGCCATGTAGTTTGGAGGTGGTTTGTTATGTAGCATTATTGTGGCAACAGCTGACTGATACACTAGGTAACTTCCCACCTTTCCTGGCCTATATTATTTTTCTTCTCTCTACAGAACTTTTAACATGTTTTATAAGGCAGGTAACAAATTTCCTCAATTTTTGGTTGTCTGAAAGACTTTCTCCTTCACTTTTAAAGGATAATTTCACAGGGTACATAATTCTTTGCTGGTGATTTTTTTTTTCTCTTAATACATTAAATATTTCACTGCATTATCTTCTTGCTGACATGGTTTCTGAGGAGAAGTCAGATGCAATCCTTATCTTTGTTCCTCTCTAGGTAGAATATTTTATTCCTCTGGCTTCTTTCAGGATATCTATTTTTTTCTTTGATTTTCTGTAGTTTGAAAATGAAATGCTGAGGTATAGTTGGGGTTTTTGGTGTTTTGTTTTTTTTTATCAGCTTTTATCACACTTGGTGTTCATTGAGCTTCCTGGATCTGTGGTTTTGTGCCTGACATTAATTTAGGGAAAGTCTCAGTCATTATTTTTTCAAATGTTTTTTCTGTTCCTTTTCCCCTCGCTTCTGGTATTCCCATCATGTGTGTGTTATAATTTTGTAGTTGTACCACATTCCATGGATCTTCTTCTTCTTCTTCTTTCTTCTTCTTTCTTCTTTCTTCTTTCTTCTCCTTCTTCTTTTTCAATTTTTGTTCTCTCTGCTTTTCAGTTTTGCAGGTTTCTGTTGATAGATCCTCAAGCTCAGAGGTTCTTTCCTCAGCTATATTCAGTCTACTAATAAGCCCGTCGAAGGCATTTTTCATTTCCGTTATAGTGTTTTTGATCCAGCTGACCTGCTCACTACTGACTGGAGTTAAGGGCGGGACCCCAGACTAGATCAGCCCCCTCACCTGTAGATGAATGTGTCATAGCAAATAATGGTTATTTTAAGTCACTAAAATTTAGAAGGGTTCGTTGGATAGCTAACTGACACAGGGGGGTGTCCAGGGTGCCTCAGGCTGCCTACCCCGTGCACTGCTGGACTTTGGCTGATGTTTAATGCTGGAAAGTGGCTGGAGGGCAGGAATCATCATCCAGAGTTCAGAGCCCAGATGCCCACTGGCTCTGGGACTGGCCTGCAGAAAGCCGCCCATCACAGTTCCCTGCATGTGGGACCTGGCTGACCAGGGAAATCAAAGGGAGATGTGAGGGCTGCCCCAAGCCCAGGGCGAAGCCTGGGTCCAGAAGACCCAGAAACGAGGCTGCTTTTGTCTCTGACTATTGATAAGGAAGAAAGATGGGAGGCAAGGATATTTCCTCACCGAGAAAGAAACCAGGGACACAGATATAGGAAAGAGAGTAGACAGCAGAGAGCCTGGGTGGAGATTAGGGTAGGGGCGGGCAGCTGGGCAATAAACCTTAGAAGACATCATTAGGGGTGCAGGTGCGCTCCCTTCCCTGCCCTCCCCTTTAGCTCAGAGAAGAACAGGACTCCAAGACAGCAGACCTCCCCCAGGTTGGGGGCCCTGTGTGTTTTAGGGTGAGCCTGGATGGCCTTGCCCAGCAGGTGGCTTAGCTCACCTGGGTCAGTGGTTCTCAAACTTGAGGGGCACCAGCATCATGCCTCCCTCCCCCAACCTGGGTTCTGATGTAGGATGTCTGGGGAGGAACGTGAGAATTTGCATTTCTAATTAGTCCCCAGATGCTGCAGATCCTAGTCAGGGGATGCCCTTCAACTGAAGGCTTAAATGTAGGACTTTGGCATCACAGACCCCAAAGTTCTAATTTGGTCCATCACTTAGGTCTGTGTGACCCTGAGAAAATCACATAACATCTCTGAGCCTTGACTTATTCATAAATGGGAATGAAGCTAAAGGATGCATTTAGTATGCTTAGCATTTAGGGAGCCCTGAAAAATTTGTGATTGATTATTGTCAGTCTCCGGTGACTTCAGCATCAATAGAGAAGGTTTCAGTCTGGGTTTGACTGGCCTCATGGGTAGCAAAAAGGGAGGTATTGGTCTGGCTGGGGGTGGAGGGAGTCAGTGGATTGGTGACTGTCTTAAACTCCATCTTCCACCCCTGTAGTCAGAGGAGGAGGTCTGAAAGCTGGGTTTTCCATCTTTCTGCAAAAAAGAGCTGGAGAGACATACCCCAGATGCAGAGATACCTAGAAATGGGGTCCTCAGCCAAGAGGGCTGCACCCATTGCTGGGTGGAGCCCAAGTCCAGGACACTAGGCTGTGGAGCCAAGCAGAACTGGGTTCTAGTCCCAGCCTCTCACTCCCACTTGGAAACCCTTCTGGGCCTTCCTCTGCTTCTCTGTAACAGCGACGACAACAGCAGTTTAGTCTGCGAGTTGCTGGGGGTTCCCGAGGCCATGTTCCTAGAGCGCTTGCACGAGGCACAGATCCAAAGAAGGCTTAGGAGAAACTGTGTCCTGCTCAGAGTAGGGTGCTCCGTCCATATCTGCCAAAGGAGTAAAAAGGGGCTATAGTTCTTGTTCCTCTCATTCTCAACCCCTCTGTGCCACACTGACCCCTGCCTGGAGACGGGGCCACACGGAGCAGGTCTGCTGGAATCCCTGTCTGCTTGGATCCCAGAGCATCCACTCCTGACAGCTTCTCCTGCCTGGCTTTGTGCCTGAAGCACTTTAACCAATGAACAAAGGAGTTTGGGGTTGGGGTAAGTGCTCCAATAGCCTTGCTCTGATCAGGACACCAGGGATAACCTAGCTATCCCCAGAGCTCCCCTGCTGGATTGAGCCAAGATGGTCGTGATGGTTAATTTTATGTCAACTTGACTGGGCCATGGGGTGCCCAGAGAGTTAGTCAAACATTATTCTGGGTGTGTCTGTGAGGGTGTTTTAGATAACATTTACATTCGAATGATGGATTCAGTAAAGCAGATTGCTTTTCCCACAGTGGGTGGGCCTCACCCAATCAGTTGAAGGCCTGACTAGCAAAAAGTAGAAGGACAGTTCTCCCAAAGTGAGGGGGAACCACTTGCCTGATTTGAGCAAGGCCATAAGTTTCCCTTGCCTTCAGGCAAACTGAAACATCGGCTCTTCGGGCAGGAACCACAGCATCAGCTCTCCTGGGCCTCCAGCTTGTCGACTGCAGGTCTTGGACTTGCCAGTCTCCATAACTGTGTGAGCTTGTTCCTTATCTTCTGTCTCTGTTGGTTCCGTCTCTCTGGAGAGCCCTAACAGTTGCCCTCTGCGAGACTTCGCTCACTATCACAGCCCGCTTGCCCCCAACCTGGCTCCCGGCCCTGCTGTGCCCAACCCCAATTTTTCCATCTTAATGTAGCCCTCTCATGGGAATCCTCATTCACACTCACACACACACTAACTACCCCCAGCTCCACTCCCAGACCCCCTGACCCTGCAGTGCTGCCCCTTGGTCCCCCAAAACACTCCCACCCTGTCACTCGCTGTCACACTCATGCCACCCCTAAGGCTGGAGCTGATCAGCCACAAGAGAGGGAAGGTGCAGGGCTGGCTAGGGGGAGCCTTGTCCCAAACCCCAGCCTTACCAGGGGATAAGAAGGGGCTGGCTCCCTCTCTCGGACCTCCTAGCCAAGTGCTTGGCAGAGGATTTAATCCGTCATCTGCCCCAGGTAGGGGTGTGTGTGTGTGTGTGTGTGTGTGTGTGTGTGTGTGTGTGTGTTTAAAGGGGCAGCTGCTGCCCTCCTCACCCCCGGGCCCATTCTCAGCTCTCCCCAGCCAGCTACTGGGCTATGGTTGCTGCAGGAGCTGGCTGCTGGCCGCCCTCATTAATATTTATGACAAGGAGAGGAAGTTGCATAAATCTTCCCTGATACTTAATTAAACCAAACTTCTTTTGATTTCCCCTCTTTCTGCCTCACTGAGTGTGGCCAGCATGCCTATTAGATGTTCTTCCTCCCTGAGTGACCTGGAGAGGACAGAATCCCCCACGTACTCTATATACCCCAGTTATTCCAGCCATCAGCTGGGAGCTCGGGGGAGCCAGGTGACCCATACATGCCCTGGGAAGACTGCACGTGGCTCTGGGCGGAGGATCCTTGCAGTCTCTGTGGAGTAGGAGAGGCCTGGGAAGACACTGGTTGCACTCCTCAAAATATGCCTCTTCTAGACCTGAAAGATGGAGGTTTTGAAGAGTATCTGTGGAAAAGCTGCTGCCTGCCCTCCTTCCTGCTGCTCAGACAGGGAAGAGGAAGTTAGTCCCAAAGCCTCTGAGAAGGAGCTGAGTCCCATTGGGAAGTGGTTCTGGCTGTGTCCCCTCCCTCCCCTCTCTGCACTTAGCACACTGGCGCCCAGCCCGAGGACCCCCATGTCAACCTGGCTGGGGCCTGGCGGCTCCCTGCACTTCAGGAGCTGGTTAGCGCCCAGCTGACATATCTTTGATATGGAATCATATACAGGAAGCAGCTTGACCCCTGAAGGCCCCTCTTAGCGTGGGATTGACACCGAGCATTGACTTTGCTTCAGGCTTATCCACAAATCTCCGCCAATTTTATTAAAGAGCCGCGTGTGGTGTGGAACATGCCAGGGAGATGACTTTATTTATAGATCTTGATCGGCAGAGAGGAGCCCACGCTTCATTCCGTTGGTGCCTTGGCCGCAGGTGGGAGGGGGTGATTGACAGGTGTGACTCCTCACTGCTCCCCGCCAACCCAGCTGCACGAAGAAACACACAAACACATGCGCAGACAGACGCACATGCATTCACACGAGCAGACACATGTGCACACACGTGCACGTGCACACACACACATCCCACATTGTTATGGACTGAATTGTGCCCCAGCCTCCCAAGTCATGTGTTAAAGGCCTAATCCTCAATGTGACTATATTTGGAGATAAGACCTTGAGGGTAGTAATCAAGGTTAAATGAGGTCAAAAGGCTGGAGCCCCGATATAATAGGACTGGTGCCCTTATTAAAAAAAAAAAAAAAAAAGGAAGAGACACCAGAGATCTCTCTCTCTGCGTCCGCAGAGGGAAGGCCACATGAGGACATGGTGAGAAGGTGTGGGAAAGTGGCCATCTACAAGCCGGGAAGAGCGTTCTCACCAGAAATCAAATTCGCAGGCACCTAGATCCTCGACTTCTCGCCTCCAGAATTATGAGAAGACAAACGTCTGTTGTTCAGGCCACTCGGTCTGGAATTTCGTTAAGTCAGCCCAAGCAGACTGCCACATCCAGGGACACACACTCACGCATAAACACACACAGACCGATGGGGACGTCACGACGGATGTGTCCCCACAGCCGTGCTCCAGTCTGCTCACCCACCCAGGCACCCAGGGACATACGCTGACCTTGCTAAACCAAGGCTGCGCCTCCCCCGATTGGCCCCCTAGCCCTACAGGACTGCTCAGTGATGGGCCGGCGGACTTAGGGCGAGTGGATGGAGATGCCGGCGTAGGCTACAGGAACATAAACCTGTAGATGTGCATATATGGACATAGCCTGCGAACCCACAGACGGCGTGCAGCGTTCTATAATTAATAATAGTGATAATTAATGCCTCCTGCAAGGCTGGTTTACCCTAAATCACTGCAGTTGGCATTTATTGAGTTTACCGCGAGCCAGGCATTGCACACTTATCGTCTCATTTTTGCCTTCACAGCTCTGAAAAGTGCGGATGCTCTACAGAAACCGAGAGACATCAGGAAAGGTGCCCAAGGTGGCACGGTCGAAGACAGGCTGAGCAGATCTACTAGGCTGAACCGGGGCCCGCCCTTACCCACTGCATGAGGCATCCGTAGTGATGCTGATAACCGGCACTATTTCTCCAGGGCTCGCCGCGTGCCTAGCATGGGTCCTCTAAGCATCGGAAATCCTGGGAAGACCTTCCGTTCCCAGCCTGCAGTCTGGCCGACAGGGTTGTAACTGACCCTACACAAGCTGGGATGCAGCCCTGGCTGACTCAGGTAGCTGGGAAGGGGAGGGCAAAGAGAGACCCCCATCAGCCATGCCGCCATCAAGGCCAGCTAATGGGAGTGGTCTTCCGGTCTCCTCATCATTAATGTCAGGCCACTATGTGGCCATTAATGTGGACTAAATCCAGACACAAGCAGGTGACCTGTCTGGGGGCTTGTCAGACAGGGTTTCTCTCTGGCTACAGCAAGGTCAGACTGAAAATGTTTCAGCTCCAGAAGCCTCTCTCTGTGGAGACAAATGGTTCCAAAGGGGCGCGTGGATTGCTGCCAAGTATACGTGTTCAAAGAAGATGAACATCAACCAAAATCCTCTGGCTCCCGGCATAAGGCTCAATGACCACTCACAGCCGCTGACCCTGAGGCACTCTGGGTAATGGGAGGATATCGTGGGGCTGAGAGCTGTCTCCCAGACAGTGAACCTCCCCAAGGGAGCCGTGCAGAACCCAGGGCCACAGGCCAGGAAGGGAGGGGACCAGGCTAGGGGGGACCAGGACTGGGAAAAGTGGTTTCTGTGCTCCCAGCTGCACGGTCTTGGGGAGCCTCAGACTCCTCATTTCAACCCCAGAGGTGGTAGTAAGGGTAGAGAGCCTGCACCCCACTTGAGCAGGACTCCAGGCCTTCATGAAAGAGCGATGCCGGGTCTGGGCAGGCAACTGAGGCAGGCACCTAGCAGCTAGGACAGGGCATCAGAGAGGGGCTCCAGGTGAGAGGGGACAGTGCGAGGGCACCAGGCTGCAGGGGTCCTGCAGGGAGCAGGACTGACCGGGGCAAGCCTTCTCCCCTGTGCTGGTGAGGCGGCTGGCCTGGGGCGAGGCTGCTGGGGAGGGTCGGGGAAGGGCCTGAAGCAGACAGGGGGGACAGGGCTAACCCTCCCCCCACTGCGATGGCAGCAGGGCCACCAGCAAAGACGGAGTTTGGGGAATGGCTAAGAGGGAATGCGGAGTGACTGCTGGATAGGTTTGGGGTTTTATTTTGGCATCATGAAAATGGGAACTAGACAGAGGTGGTGGTCGTACAACATTGTAAAGGCACTAAAGGCCACTGAATTGTACACTTTTAAATGGTTAATTTTATGTTATGTGGCTCTTACTTCAATCAAGAAATTAGCCATGTAGCTCCATGTGCTTACCCTTGACTCCTAGCTCTGTCACTCATTAGCTGGGTGACCTTGGAAATGTAGTTATTATAACCTCTCCGAGTTTCACTGTCCTTATCTGCAAAATGGGATAACATTAGTCCTTACCTACCATATTGCTCTGAATAAAATGGTGACATGGGCATGACAGTACCTAGAACATAGCAGGGACTCTGCCAGTTTGTAAAATAAGCCAAAGGGCTTTCTAGGTGTGCCTTATGGTCTCCTACCATCCCGCGTCAGATACAAAAAAGAACAGACAATTTCAACAGTGCTTAGGACCAGAGCTTTGGTTCAAAAACCTGCCAGCCCCTGGGCAAGATTTTCAGCAGCCAATACAAGGACCCCTCGCCCACTGCACACACACACATCATTCTCCCACGTCTGAGGTGAGGCCTCCTTGAAGTATAGATCTCAGCAGAGAAGTGCTACTGCATGCCACCAGTGTGGGGGTGAAAGGCACTTGAGAAAAATGAACCTGAAAGAACAGCAGGAGAGGAGAGGTGCATTCTGGGGATTGTAGTTCATTAATAATTTCCTATAAGGAAAGAACTACCCAGGGTCCAGAGGATCCATACTTGTTCAAAACACTGCATACAATAGAGCAAAATCTATAGTGTTACGAGGGAAGGTTTTTCTGGCAAAGAATTTTATACCCGTGTTGTCCAGTGTGAAAGCAGCTGATGTACTTTTACGGATTAAAAAAAAAAAAAAAAAAAAAAACCAGAAAAGTCCGCAACCGTAGGCTCATCCTGAAAAAATTAAGAAATTTTCCAGCTCAGTTCTTCCTAACCTTTTTCACGTGATGGCACAAAAATACGGTGATGATAATATTTGTACCAGTCCGTGGTTTAAGAAGGTCTGCTCTCGCTGGGATCTACAGAGATGAGGTCTGGGCTTTGTGAAGCCCGCTCTGGCTGTGCAGGTGGAATGGACGGGGGGAAGAAGACTGGAAGCACAGAGCAACCGGGAGGCTGTCTCAGTAAAAGAGGTGAGCAGCCGTGAGGTGGGGGAGTGTACCGCCCCGGAAGCCACGCAAAGGACGTGTTTCCAAGAGGATGAGCAGATGTGCTGAATGCTGCCGAGAAGCCAGAGAAAGTAGGGACCGAGAACCAATCCCCAGAATTGGCATCATGGAGGTCACTGGTGGCTTGGATGTTAGCGATTTCCAGGGAAGGGTAGGTTTATCAGAGAATGGAAGGAAGAAAAGTAGAGAAAATGTTACAGGTAATAACTTTTGAGGATTTTGCTGCAAAAGGGAGTGGAGAGATAGGGCAGCTGGAGGGGGAGATGGGATCAAAAGTTGTGTTTTTTTGTAAGATAGAAGAAATGTCAGCATGTTCATAGGGACAATGGGAATGATCCACTGGGAGAAATTTGGCAATGTGGGTGAGAGGGGGCAGAATGTCTGGGCAATGCCCACCTTCAAGTAACAAGAAGGGTAGAGTCTAATGCTCAAGTAGAGGGTTTGAAAGTTGGTTTAGCAAGACAGGAAGGAAGCCAGAGGGTAGATGGTGCATATGTTGGTGAGTGGAGGCGATGGTGGGTTCTGAGAGAGAGAGGATGGCAGAGGAGGTGTTAGAGGGATGAGGAAACAGGAAAAGGTTTGAAAGGGACTAGAAAGTGGGAGAAGGAATGGACTGGGGATATACAGTACAATTTCTGAGCCATTCAAGGCTCATTGAGACTCCTAGTCATAATTTTAAAGTGAGAGCATGGTTCATGGTCGTGTGTTTTATTCCAGACACATTGAGCTGATTGGAAGCAGGGAAGGAACTGGATTGAACTCGAGTTGTAGTTTTAACCACATGAGTATCCCAGTAGGAGAGAGGGATAGGAGGTGAGGGTAAAGACAAGGAGAGATGTTAATGTTGGCTGTGAGTCCGAAGCTGAGTAAGGAAAGCAGGTATGGACCGAGAGAAGGTGTCACCAATGATTGCAAGTCTCTGGAGTGGACGTATAGTTGGGGATGAGGCACTGGAAGGAATTGGATGGAGAGAGAGAGATGATGATGGTCAGAGAATGAGCTATATAAAGTGGAAATTATGGAGGTGCTACCAGCAATGAGAAAGTCTAGAGTATGGCCAGAGGGTGAGTGGCTGAGGGAGGGTAGAGGAGATGGTAGGACAGAAAACCCAGACACCCAAAGACCAAGATGTTAGAAGGACCACCTTTGGGCATATTGAAACCGTTAAGAATAAGACGTAAGCGGTGTGGGAGAGAGAATCAGAAAGCAGGAGCTAAACTCAATCAGAAATGAGAAGCAGTGATGTGGCATCAGAAGGTTGCAGGAACACTCAGGGACAGAGGGTCGATTTGTCTGATGACTTGACCTTCAAAGCAGGGGTTTTTCATGGATGAGAGAGTGAGAGAAATTGATGATGGCCCGAATTTTCCCCCACCTTCCTGTAGGTACACCACTGCAATGACTTTGCAGAAACTCCTATCAAGAGGTCAAGTCTATTTCCCCACCCTTGGCCTTTGGGCTGGTTCTCAACTTTCTTTGGCCAATAGAATTCAGCAGAAGCAATGATATGCCAGTAGCTCAAGAGGCCCAGCGGCTCCCGCCCTTTCTCAGAACCCAGTCCAGCTGTCACAGGAACAAATACGGGCTAGCCTTCTAGAGGCTGAGAGACCACATGTGGCAGAACCCAGGCATCCCAGCTGAGGCCATCCACCGTTAGCCTACAGCCAGCTGACCCCAAAACATGTAAGAGAACCCGGCCCAGATCTTCAGAGCTTCCTACCCAACCTACAGCTGGCCAGAGACAATTGAGTGAACCCAGCTAAGACAAGCACCACCCAGAGGAAACTCATGAACTAAACAAATAGTTATTCATTGTAAACTGTATCGGTTTTCTCTTGCTGTGTAACAAATCACCTTGAATTTAGTGGCTTAACATGTCATCCATTCGTTAGTTTGTTCACAGTTCTACAGGTTAGAAGTTTGAATGGGTCCAGGTGGGTTCTCCGCTTAGAGTCTCACAGTCAGCATTTATCTTAACTGCTGAGCCAGGTAGTGTACTATACTTATATTCATTTGTTATGCTACTTGGAGTCGAAAGCTGCTGGCTTTTCTTATTCACTTAGATTTTTATGTCAACGTCACTATACAAAAGAATTGTCAGGCCTCATAAACACTTCTTCTCACGGGGCTGAACATGTCGGGTGCTCTGCCCCTTTTTGTGCTGGAATGCCTGCCCACTGGGCCTGCTGCATAGCTACGGTCCTTCGCCTCTTTCTTGTGTCCTGGACCCTGATTTATTCCCTCTCTCCTTTATTTCTTCTATTTCACAGCATCTATCCTTCTTCAACTCCCTGAAAAGGGTGTATTGGGAAGAACATCTTTTGAGGCTTTACTTTTCCGAATATGTTTTATTTCTCTCTCACGATTGGTAACTGTTGGGGCTGCCTACGAACTTCCAGATTAAAAATAATAATTTTCCCTCAGAACATTTGCTCCATTACCTCTGGTTTTGTAACTGTTGAGAACGTCGATGTCATTCTTTGCGTAGTCTGTTTCTTTCACTCTACGGAAGCTTTTAGGACTGATTTTTCGGGCCTACTGCTCTGAAATGCCACAGTGATTGGCTTTGCGATGGGCGTTTCATTCACTGCTCTGGATCTTTGGTGGACCTTCCAGTTTGGAAACTCATGTCCTCAAGTTACGGGAAGTTGCCTTGTATTTTTTTCTTTGATAGTTTCCGCCCTGCTGTTTGCTCTGTTCTCTCTTTTTGAGAAGGGATCGGAGATCAGCTCGTTCTACATTCTCTCAACCAAATCTGCCAACATATAAGCATCCTTCTGTTTTCTTAAAACAAGAAAGACCGAAAGACAAAAAAACCTCACTCCCACTCCCTTTCCTAGCTTCTGATCTCATCTTTCCTTTCTCTTTATGCCAAAACTCATTTTTGAGTTCCAATCAAGATAGCAGGCTAGGCATATACTATGTCTCTCTCCTTCCATGACCACATCAGAATTACAACTAAATTGTGGAACAATCAACCTGGAGAACCATCTGAAGTCTAGCTGAACAAAAGTCCTATAGCTAAGGATATGAAGAAGAAGCCATATCGAGACTGGTAGGAGGGGCGGAGATGAGAAATGGCCCCACATCTATATGTGGTGGTTGAGAACTGGGAGGGATATCTCAGCTGCAGAGGTACCCCATGAGGACTGAGGCATCCCAGCCCTGCACTGGTGCCTGGAGTACCAGTGCTGGGAAGAGGAGCCCTCACAACATCTCGCTGTGAAAATTAGCAGAGATTCTGTCTCTCAGAGTGAAGTGGAGGGTGGCTGGAAACCCAGGCATCCTTTGAAAGGGTTCATGTATGGACCCAGAAGCTCACAGGCACTCACGCTGGGCTCCGGTGGAGGGACAGTGGCTCTGGAGGTGCCACTATTGTCACTGTGTTGAGCCCTCCTCCCACATGGCCAAATCTGAGTCTGCATTGGCTTGATGGACTTCACTCTCCCTGAGACCTCACCCCACCCCACCCCACCCAACCTTCATATTGTCAGAGGCTCTTTCTTTGGCGAGCAGCAGGCCTTGCCCCGCTATGCAGTGTTTCTTTAAAAACTCTCAAGGGTCCACAGGCCCAGGAGGGTGGTGGCTGGCCTCAGTGTGCCCTGTGCCTTTTGCTTAGTCGCCCCAGGCTCAACCCTGGTGCCAAATCGGAATCTGCATTGACCTGCTGAACACCACTCACTCCTACCCCGGTGACTCCCTGAGAACCCACCTCATCCAACGTCTGTCACTCGAGGCTTTTTCAGTGGCTGAGCCTTCCGGGTAGCTGACAAGTGGTGGCAGGCATCAGAATGCCCTGAGCCTTTTGCTGGGCTGCCCCAGGCCTGGTCCCTGTAGCAGCCAGCCTAGGTTTGCAGTGTAGCCTCTCCCACATGCCTCCTAGTTCAGCATAGGCAGCTACCAACTGCAGATCACGTCGCAGCTCCTACTGGGTAGCCCTGGTCCAGTCACAGGCAGCAGCTGACCTTGGCCTGCACCAGCCTCTCTCAAGAGGCCCCAGAACCAATGCAGGTGGCGGTCAGCTTCAGATCACAACAGAGCACCACCCAATTAGCCCCACAAGGAGCACACCCAAAGGGCAGTCTCAGCAGGTGCCAGAGCCTGCTGGGACGAATCCTGCTCCATGGGGTCAGGCCCCACACAGCAGCTTATACACAGCTGGTCAGCCTGAGGGTCAGTCCCCCCACCTAATGCGCCAACAGCAATCAAGGCTCAACTACAGAAGGGCACACACAACGCATACAAGGGACATTCCTGAAGCATCCAGCACAGGTGATTGGGGAGACTGTGCCACTGGGCCCCATAGGGCACTACTACATAAGGCTACCCAGCCAGGACTAGAAGATGTAACAGATCTACCCAACACGTAGTAGCAGACACAGAGAGGCAGCCAAAATGAGGCAAAGAAACATTTCCCAAATGAAAGAACAGGAGAAAATTCCAGTAAAAGAACCAAACGAAATGGACACAAGCAATCCATTAGATACAGAGTACAAAACACTAGTTATAAGGATGCTCAGAGAACTTCGTGAGAACTTCAACAAAGAGATAGTAAGCATAAAAATGGGCACAGAAACCATAAAAAAAAAGGACCAGTCAGAAGTGAAGAATACTCTAGAAGGAATCAACAGCACATTAGACAAAGCAGAGATTCGAATCAATGATTTGGAAAACAAGGTAGCAAAACTCATTGAAAGAATTGTCTTCGGTCCAATATGGTGTCCACATGTGGCTACTGAGTGCTTGGAATGTGGCCAGCCAGACTAAAAATGCACTGTAAAGGTGAAATTCACACCAGATTTTAAATACTTGGTATGAAACGAATACAAAATATCTCGTTAATAATTTTCATATTGGTTACATATAGAAGTGATAATATTTTGGGTGTATTAGGTTAGAGGGAAATCTATTAATAAAATTAATCTGTTTCTTTTTCCATTTTAAAATAGGGCCATTAAGAAGTTTAAAATTTCACACGTTGCTCGCTTTCTGTTTGTATTGGGCAGGGCTGGTCTGAATTCATCCTCCCCTCTCGTACCCTTTGGAACTCACTCTGATCTGGTTTCCACCTCAGCCGCTCCATAAATGACTCTCTTGAGGTTCACTGATGACCGACCGCCATGTAGCTAACCCTCAGTTCTCGGACTTCGTCTTTATTCGCCCCATCAGCAGCATACGCCACGACTGGTCGCCCTCTCTGACTCGAGATCCCTTCTTTACTTGCACTGCGGGACGTCACCCTTCCGAGGTCTCCCTCCTGCCTCTCTGACTGCCCCTCTGCTGATTCCTCTTCCTTACCCCACCTCTGCGTGTTGCCGAGCTACAGAGTTCAGTGCTTGACTTTTTTGTCTACCCACCTCATCTCCCTTGGTGATCTCAACCACTCACGGCCTTCGACACTATCGACACCTAATAGAAACCATGCTGCCTCCCCGCCATCATCTCCCCCCAGCCTTCCCACGCCGGCTTCCGCACTGTTCCTCAGACGTTCCTGGCACAGCCCGGCCTCATGGCCTGTGTACTTGCTGTTTCGTGCCCTCCGATGGGATATTCTTGCCCCGGCTTTCTGAACGACTCATTCCGTTTCCTCCTCCAAGTCTTTACTCACCTGTAACGTTCTCTGGGAGGCCTCCCTGGACACGCTTTCTAAAATCGCACCCCTCCCCATGCAATACGTCTTATCCTTTACTCTCCTTCATTCCTCTCCTGAGCTCTTACTATCCGATATCTATGTTTTGCTGACTCCTGGTCTACCTCCCCAACTAGAATGCAGCCTCCGCGAGAGCAGAAATCTAGCATAGACGATGCCCTGTCCGTTGAGTGAGTAACTGAACGAATCCAGCCCCGCACCTCAGCCCTGTCTTTCTTGGAAGCTGACACCCCCGGTTCCTGCATCTTTTTTTGGGTGCTGTGCTGTGATTCGAGGGGCTCATTGTTGGTATCCCCTCTGCTGGCTCGTGATGTGCATCTCTTCCAACCTTTCCGACTCCTCATCCTTATTTCATTTTCCAAAAATGTATTGACGTCTCTCATCTTTTACATTCGTTTTGTGCTACTGAGTTTGTCGTTTTGATACCTTTTCTTTTCCTGGGGTTTCAGGAGGAAGCAGAGATAAAAATATTTTTTTAACCTACCACATTTAGCCATAAGTCCCAACATAATATTTCAGAAACACCTTTTTACCCTTGATTGTATAGGATATTTGTGTGTGTGTGTGTGCGCGCGCGCGCGCGTGTTCATTGTCATTGGCTGCATGGGACTCTGCTATGTAGACAGACCATAACATATTACACTAATTCCCAATGCCGGACTATTAAAGTTGTTTCTAATTTTTTGTTATGATAAAATACCACAATTCACATTGTTATAATGTATCTTCTCCTATCTGTAGGATTATTTAAATTCTAAAGAGTGGGTTTTTTGAGGCCAAAAGGCATGCATATTTTTAAGCCTTCTGATCCATATTGCTAAATTACCCTTCAAAAAAGTATCATAATTTACATTCCTCCCAGCAACAATTGTTTGGGAGAGCCTGTTTCTTACACGCATATAATGGCAGTGGGTATTATCGTTATTTTAAATCTTTAACAATGTGATAGGTGAAAATTTATCTCACTGTTATTGTCATTTGTATTTTCCTTAATTACTAGTGAGGTTGAGCATCTTTTCATATTTATTAGCCCTTTATATTTCTTCGTCTGTTCGCGACATATTGTACAACAGGTTACAAAACATTATGTATAATATGATTCTAAGTTTGTAAAAAAAAAAGTTTATATGTGCATAGAAAAATAAGACTTGCAGAAAATAAGAAAAATATGGACTATGCTCATGTCGGGGCAGTGAGACAAGGAATCAGTTCTATTTTTCAAACTTTTGTGCATTTTCCAGTTTTTATACAATGTGCATTCTTTTTGTAACAACAAAAAAAATGTGTTCTAAAACATAACAAATAATCACATTAAAATAGCCTAAAGTTTTAAGAACAATGTCGAGTAGCCACAGCAGCCCATAGGTTCATAAAAAAAAAAAAAAAAAAAAGCACACTTCAACCAAAGCCCCAAGGACATTAAAGATTGGTTTCCTTACAACTGGAGAAAAACCCATGTGTGTGATATATTCTGTGTCCAGAAAGGGCAAAGGTGGGCTTCTGGGGCGGGGCAGCAGGCCTAGGATGTGGCCGGTGGGTACCAGGCGCTCACAGGCATACTGGGTAATTACATCTCCTTTTAACGCATGCAAATTGTATCAGTATTATTTATATATTCAAAGCCACGGATGAATAATATATGCATTTATGCAGAGGTAATTGCCTTAGCCAGGTTCTTCCTGGGACTTTTATTGTCTCCCCAGACACTGAATATTCAGCTCCCCTCTCCTGACTTGGAGCTGGGGGTGCAGTGATAATGTCTGCGCCGGGCCTCCTCCAGGGAAGGGGAGGAAGATGAGCAGGAGAAGGAGGCCCTGATTTGGGGTGTGTGGGCAGTGGGGGCCAGGGTGCTTGACTTCCAACGCCAGCTGACTCCTCCGAGGCCCACTTGGGAATGGGGATTCTGGGGTCTCAGGGACAGGGCTTCGTACTGAATCCCTGAACCTGGCCCCGGGGTGACAATCACATATTTTCTTTGGTGCAAACTGTCACTTCTGCACCTGTCTCAGTTAAACCTGGATGTCAGCCCCGTCTGTGCGGCCAGCACCACATAAAATGCCTCTGCCTCCCTTATCCCACTGACGGCCTTCCTTCTGAACCACTCACCTTGACCTGGGCCTTTTTCCACCCTACTCAGTCAGACCCAGGCAAGTGTCGGCCATGACTTTGGTGGGCTTCTTGTCTCTGTCGGGGCATTCTGGGTAAAGGCCCTCCTTGTCTTGTCCAGCCCCTTTAATCCCTAATCAGTCTCCGAGGGAGTGTAAGAGGGACCAACGAGGCATCTTTCTGGACATCTTCGGTGAAGAGATGGGAAACAAATTCAGGCCGCAGTGGGAAGGACACAGTAGCATGCCAGGATCCACAATCGAAGGACAGACCCATAAGCCAGGTGTCGCCCTTCGTCACCTTTTCTGTGCATCTCATGTCTGAAAAGGTGCAACTTTGGGAGAATGGGCGCGGGGGGGGGGCGGCACCTGCACCCTTTGCTACCTGCCGTCCCCCATGCGCCCTGACCAGGTGGTAAGCCCGCGAGGGTATCATATGTAGACTATTTTAAGAAAACTTGCAGAGAAAGGAGATTGAGAGCTTTGATGGAAAGAGTAATATGTTCAAGAAAAGAACTTTTTAAGATAGTGCAGACTTGGGCATAATGTTTAATGATGGGACATGCAGCGAGTGGGGAGCATGGCTGGGGACGGGAAAAGGAGGGTTAATGTGGAGTGAGGCCTCTGGAGAAGAGAGAATGGGAATGGGGGTCCAGGCTCTGACTTGGGGACAATGATGGGGGAGGGGTAGCCTCCCTGGGTCACAGGGGGAGGCACCACCCTGGTAGGAAGAGAGGCCTGTGTTCTCTGAGGCAGAAGGGATGCAGGCAGGAGCATGTGAATGTGCGAGATTGTTAGGTGGAAGCCAGGGAGCTCCGGCCGGAGCCTCTGCTCTTCCCATGAGCCGCGAGCAAGCGGAGGGGTGAGGAGGGAGGAGGCTTGGGATGTGGGGAGACATCAGAATAACTGCTGAGAGTGGGAGAGGAGCCTAACATCCTCTCTAGTGTCTTCTCTTGCCGGGCTTTCACCTTGTCATGTCCTCAAAGCAGCTTTGTCAAGGCCACCTGTGGCCTCCATGCTGCTCAGTCCGAGGCCGGTTCTCGGTGCGTTCAGACGCCATCACTAGCATGGGATGCAGGCGTCCATCTTTCTTGTACCACTGTCTTTATGTGGCTTCCAAGATACTCTTGGTCCTTCTAACTCCCTGGCCGGTGCTCCTTGGACTCCTTTGCTGATTCCTCCTCTTCACATCCTAAAACGTTTGTGTGCTCAGGCCTCAGACATTTGGGATGCTCACTCCTCAGGTAATACCTTCATGTCTTAAATCACGTCATATGGATGTCTCCCAGAACGCACTGTCCAGCCCCAACCTCGTCCTGCGCTCCAGGCTCATGCGTCCAGCTGTCCACTCAACTGTCCACACGGCTGTGTATCAGGTACCACAAACCTAACACGTCCACGACCACCGTCCTCAGTGGCCTCCCTGAACCCACTCCTCCCCGTCTTCCCCAGATGATACATGGCAACTCCATTTAACCAGTCGCTCTGGCCCAAACCCTTGGAGTCAGTCTTTACGCCTCCACTACTGTCTCAACCCGCATCCAGTCTGCGAGGAAACCATACTCATGCTTTCAGAATGCATCCCTAAGCAGACCACCCTTGGCTGCCTTCACTACCACCACCCCGGTGCAAGCCCACATCCTCTCCTAACCTGACCGGCCTCTGCTTCCCCGTGCGTTCCTCCAGGCGGTTCTCCAGGCTGCAGCCAGAGGCATCCTATATCCAGAGATCAGACAATGTCACTTCTCAGCTCCTCCAGGGGGCCCCGCCTAACTTCCAGTAAAAGCCAAGATCTTGCCATGGCCTCTAAGGCCAGACTCATCTGCTCGCCACACCCCTCCCTGCCCACTTCCCGGCCACCATCTCCCGTTTACACACTCTCTCTCTCTCTCTCTCTCTCTCTCTCTCTCTCTCTCTCTCTCTCTCTCTCTCTCTCTCTCTCTCTCTCTCTCTCCTCGCTTTGCTCCAGCTGCCCTGGCTGTCACTGCCTGGGGGCCTTGCTTTGGGTTGTGGGCGGCAGCTGTTGTGGTTTAATCCTCTCAAAACTCATTCGAGGTGACGTGGAAACCCACCTGCCAACCCCACATCAGGAGATGCCAGTGGCACGGCCAGGTCATGCTCCCACCGGGTCGGTGTCTGCCCCGTGATGCACAGGATGGGGGGGGGGGGCGTGGAGCAGCCACTGAGAAAGCCGCAGATGACAAAGGGGTCGTCATTAGCCGGAGAGCAGCAGGGTCCAGGCTCTGACTTGGGGACAATGATGGGGGAGGGGTCGCCTCCCTGGAGAGGGTGTAGCTTTAAAATTTTTATCATAAAAAATTATAAACATTTAAAACTACGAAGTGTAATGAGTACTCTGCGCCCATCAACAAGTTTCAACAATTATCGACTAATGACCAGTTTTGTTTCATCTATATTGCCATCCACTCCCCCTCAATTATTTTGAAGCAAGTCCCAGACATAATAACATTTTAACCTTAAATGTCTTAGTGACATATGGGGTTTAAATTTCACCCAGAGCTGCTCCCATGGGCCAGGCTATGTCTCTTGTTTCTTTACTCCTGGGACCAGACTGGGCTCTGAGTCTAGGTTCCAGAATGGGTTTGGGGTCCCTTGGACACCCCAGCCTTCACCTGCTGGGCTGGGTTTCAAGTTAAAGACAGTGTTTTTTGGTGGAATGCTGATCTTTCAGGAAATTACATTGGCGGAGAGGGCAGTGGCTGCTCAGGCAGAGGGACTCCCAGAGTACCACGCCTGCAGCTTGGGCCAGACTGGCAGCATAGGGCACAGAAGCCAGGGGTGGGGGACCAGCTAAACTCCTCGGACCTTTCCTAAAGCGACTTACAGGAAAACTCAGATCCCAATCAAATCCCAGAGGACTTTCTAGTAGAAATTGACAAATGAATTCTAAAATATTTATGGAAAAGCAAAGAACTTATGATGGCCAAAACAGTCTTATAAAAGGAAAATAAAGTTAAGAGGACTTATTCTACGTGATTTTAAAAGTTACTATAAAGATACAGTAATCAAGACTGTGAGATCTGGCATAAAGGTAAGTTAAATGGATCAACAGAACTAAATGGAGCCCAGAAACTGACCCATCCACACAGAGTGAATCGATTTTTGTTTTGTTTTGTTTTGGTGTTTTACAAAGGTAGCAAGACTATTCGATATGAGCAGAACAAGTCTTTTCAACAAATAGTGCTGGAACAACTGGATAAAATTTTGGGGGGAAAATACTCAACCCCTACCTCACAGCACCCACAAAGATTACATCAAGAGAGATCATAAAAGCTACAAGTATAGAGGAAATATAGGAAAGCTATATTCACAACTTTAGGGTCAGCAAAGATTTATCCGAGAGGACACAAAAAAGCATGGAATGTAAAAGAAAAAAGTTGATAAATGGGACATTGTCAAAATTAAAAACTTCTCAAGGGACACTGTTAAGGCAACAGGCAAGGCAGATTGGGAGAAAATATTGACATACATATTCCTAGCAGAAGACTTGTATTCTTAACATATACATATGTCTTACCATTCAATAATGAAAAGATAAATAAAATAGAACGAAGTACTCAGACACTTCACACAAGTAAATGTATAAATTGCCAAAAATCACATGAAAAGGTGATCGATGGCATTAGTTAAAAGGAACTGCAAATTAAAACCACAATGAAATACCACCACATCCAACGGAATGGAGAAAATTAAAGATCGACAGTATCAAACGTTGGCAAGGATGTGGAGCAGCTAGAGGACTAACTTTGCCGATGACAGTATAAAATACTACACAGCCTTTCGGAAAACAGTTTAAAAGTTACTTTAAAAGGTAAACGCACACTTATTCTACTTAGCAATCTCACTCCAAAGTATTTATCCAAGAGAAACAAAGCACATTTCCACAAAAATATTTTAACACAAATGTTCATAGAAACTATTTTTCATAATAGCCAAACATCGCCAAGTGATCACCGACAGGTAGATGCATCGGCACAGCCACACAATGGAGTGTTATTCAGCAAATAAAACACACAAACCACTGGTACAGAGCACGAGGGTACCTGCTCTGTGACTTCACTGGTATGAAGTTCAAGAACAACTACAGCAATTTGGGGCAAAGGAAATCAGAACTGTGGTTGCCTTTGGGACTAGGGAGAGGGGCGGGCTGTAAAGGAGCAAGAAAAAAATGTGGCAGGGTAAGGCAGGTGTCCCGTATCTTGACTGGGGTGGTGATTTTGTGGGTACATAACATGTATCCGTATTCGAGGACTGTACACTCAAGGTCTGCGCGTTTCGTTGTATGTGATCCCTCCCCCCACCCCCCTCCCCCACCCCCAGCTGGGAAACTTTCAAGGTGATTCACTCCAACGTCTAGTTTCAGAGGGATCCCCGAGGTCCGGAGAAGGCAAGGGACCGGCCTAAGGTCACTCAGCCACTCGGGGCGGGAGGAAGAGCTGGAACCGAGTCCCCTCTCAACTCTCCCAATCCGCCCTGCTCTCGGAGGCCTCCCACCAGGAAAAGAGGGAAGGAAGACAGAAGGAAGGGTGGAGTAAAAGCGAGAAAAAGTTGGGGAGAGGCGTCTGCACTTGGGAGTAGGGCAGCCCGGGGCCATCCACCTACATTAAGGAGATTCGAATATAATGGCAGAGTCACCAGGAAGCCGATGGACGGTGGTCATAGCCCTCGCCCAGGTCGCCAGGGGTGAGAGAATGCGCCTGACTGCTCGGTGCTGGCAGGTTTGGGGGTGGGGGGAGGGGCGAGGGGAGGAGGGGAAGCCAGGCTGGGGAGCCACTGCGCAGGAGCCTCAGCGGCCCCCGCTCGCCCCTAAATCACGCGGCCCCATGAATAATAAATAAGGACTGCTCAGATCCTTAATAGTAGTCGCATGTCTTATTAAACTAATATTTCACAAACTTTTATTCTCCCTGTGGTTGGAGGTCAGGAACAAAGCGCCCCCCGCCCCCACCAACCTCGGCCTGCAGCAGGGGGCCTGGGGGTCTGGGGGCGAACCTGGGTGGCAGGAGCCAAGCCCGCCTCCTCCCAAAGGGCCTGGAGGGGACCCATCCGTCTCCATCGTTTGTTCATTGGTCCAGCGCGCGCCGATAGGGTTCCTTCCCCGTGCCAGGCCCCGTGCACGAGGACATGGAGGTGGACAGGAGGACCCCGTGCTTGCCGAGGGGCTACTGAGCATGGGAGTAGGGAGACAGACCCCTAAACAAACCGTCGTCCTTACGAATGGGGAGGAACAGAATGATGTGCAAAGGGCTGAGCTGCTTGGAAGAGAGGACAAGTGCCCCCAGGCCCATGGGAAGGCTTCACAGAGGGAAGACCTTGTTCCTGAGTCCCGGATGCGTCCCTCAGCATGAGCTAAGGGAAGCCCTTCCAGGCACTGCAGGTACAGAGAGGCCGCGGCCAGATGGACCAGGGGTCAACCCTGCCTGTGCCACCGGCCTCGTGACCTTGTGGTTGTCTCGTCGCTATCCCTGGGTCCAGAGAAGACCAGGGACAAGCCCAGTGAGAGCTCGCTGCATGGGAAGCCAGGAGGGGTGCTGGAGGCCGGGAAGGCTCACCAGGAGCGGAAAGGGAGCCTGAGGCCCAGGGCGAGGGGTCCTCACTTTTCTCTCAGCCAAGGATTTGTTTTCCTTAAGCATCTGGGCTCCAGCCCTGGTTCTCTCACTCATCCATAAAGGCAAAGTCATAGACCGGGTCCATATCATCCTCGACAGCTTGCAGGGTTGTCGAGGGAACGATTAGACATTAAAAGCACAGAGGCTGATCATCAATGTCTGTTCTCATCACTTCCCCTCGAAGCCAGCCTTCTGGTGCGTCCCCTCCGCTCCTCCGGGGGCTCCGACGGATGACCTCCGGGTACCAAATCCAGGGTGTCCCACCCCCGTGGCACCGCTGGCCGCAGTTCTCCCTCCTCTGGCCGCTCCACCTGTGCCTTCCTCAGCTCCGTCACTGTACCCTCCTTGCCTCCCCAAGGGACTGACACACCCACCTGGTGCCAGGCACCGCGCTGAGCCCCGGGGGCTCTGAGCTGGGTGAGCATTAGACCCGGCCTCCAAGGTCCCCCTGGACGTGACATCTCCCAGGCCCTTTGCCTCTGCAGGGTCCACACTACACTCCCTACCTGTCCTTTGGCCTTTACTCTCGGCCAGACTGCTTCCTCCTTATGAATGGCGGCACCACACCTCCATCGACGGGGACAGGTTGTGTGGTTTCTCCCTGTCCCATCTCCAGCCCCATGCAGTCAACTGAAATTCAGCCAGTCCTGTCTCACATCTCTCCTCACCTCTCCAGGTGCTCCCTCTGGACCCGCACTGGCCTCTCTTCTCTGTCACCTGCCTTATTTCCCCAGACCCTTCACAGATCTTCCTGCTTCTACTCTCCCCTAACCCCATTCAGCTTAGATCCATCGTCAGGTTAATCTGCCAGCCACTCAGGTGTAAGCTCAGAAGGCTTCCGTGGCTCTCCACCGCCCACGCAATACAACTCGGGCCTGGGAACCTGACTCTGTGCCCGCCCCTCCTCATAGCTAGTCCTGACCCGTTATTCTAAACATAATTCCCTCTACACTCATGCCCCCAACACACACACACACACACACACACACACACACACACACACACACACACACACTGGCCCCATCGCCCATCCTCAGCGATGTCCCTTGGATATAAATTTTAAGGCAGAAGAAGGGGAATTTGAAGAGCACAGGCCAACAAATGGCATGTCTTGGAGTGAGACATTTAAACATCCTCTGAGCATCCTCTTCTGGGAAAATAAAAAAATTAGGTGCTATTATCAACGATAGTAGTACTATTGTATGAGTTTCAGTATCTCAGTTAAGATTCTTGAATGAAATGTAAAGGGGTGATCTGTGAGCGCCTGAGAGGAGGAAGCATGTGAACCTAGGAGAGCGATGGCTTTGGCAAGAAAGGGCCACATCTGACTGGCTCGTGTTCTTGTCTACAGGAGGCTTGGTCTCATAGGTCAGAAATGAGGCTGAGAGTAGGCATCTAGATTCCTAGGAGGGGGATGGCAAGGTTGCTTGGGGCGTGCCTGTAGAAGGAATGGGGAAACGTGGACTGGACCAAGAGCCAAGTGAATAACTACTAATATGTCAACCTGTGTCCACAGGGCGTCTCCAGCGGAGGCCGCAGGGCTCGGTCCTGGTCAGCTATGCGTGAAGCTAGAGAGGTAGATTTGCCGGTCCCCTGGGCCTGGGGGAGAGAGCTGTGCTGGCTCCAGAGCAGGAGCAAAGAAGGACGAGCTCAGCCATGTCAGGACATGCACCGGGAACCGTGGGAGCTCTTGTAGTTGGAAACGACGTAAGGGAGAGCGCCCCAAGGCACCCAGTGTGAATGGGGACAGCGTGGTGGGGGAGGGGAGGGGATGCTAGCAGCAGTGACCGCTGCTTTTCATCAGGCGCTGGGCCCCTTGCACACAGGCTCTATTACACCGGAGGAAACGGGGGCTCTGGCAGGTCAAAGGACCTTCGTAAGGTCACCACCTGTGCAGCAGGACTGGACCCCAACCCAGGACATACCGTGTGAACGCCCTCTGCTCGTAGCTGCTTCCCAGCGAGGTGGCAGCCTCAACAGCCTGTATGCTAGGGGTTTTCATACTTTTTACTCCACAAAACAAACCACAGAAGGGAAAGACAGGGGCAGGGGTCCCTGGGCCTGTCCGTGAAACCTCAGGGCTCTGGGAGCAGAGTCTGAACTCTGTGCATTTAGGGCGAAGGGAACAGTCCAGCCATGTCTGCCCTGCTCAGGACATAGCAGGTCCTTGGCTCTGCCTTTGGAGAGGCCTGGCTGGACCTGGCCAGGAGGGCAGTTGGCGCAGGAAGGGGACCGGCTGGCCATCCCAAGAGGGATGAGAGTAGCTGCACCTAATAATAATCATCAAAAAGAGGAGTAAGGGTGGGTTTCTGTAAGTGGCTCTCGGCTGATGACTGCAAACATCTGCAGGGCTGAGCCGGGGTGGGTGAAGGGGCGGGGAGTGGGGGAGGCTGATTTTAAAGAAGGGCCTTCTCAAGTCAGAGTTCCCCAAGGAAGGTGATGAGTTCCCCATCCCTGGAGGTGGCCAAGTTAAAGCCGGGTGACATTATAGAAGGATCCGTATATCGGTGGATGCCATAGGCCTTCAGGGTCCCCCCAGCCCTGAAATTTTCGAAGCTTTCACGTGAACCGCGCCTGCCATCCGGAACACCTTTCCTCCCAATTCCACCGCAAGGCTCGAGTCCAGCCTTCCTGCTCACAGTAAGGTTGTAAGTCTCCCCAGAGCTGCGGGGCAGAGCTCACCTCGTTTTTCCCGGTTCAGTCATTGGGAACTAGACACCCTATCACGAGGAAGAGAATCGAATCAGCTGGAATTGCACGAAACCGACCAGAGCCAGGCCCAACAGTAACACACACTCATACAGAAACCGCAGTGCAGAGCCAGTGGGGGGCGGGGTGGGGGCGGGGGGGGGGGGGGCACAGGTGCTGACTTGTGTGGTCCTCTCGACTGCCGCTGGCCTCGGTGTCATGTTGGCTCCTCTTTCCAGGTGGGGACCTGGGAGTGAAGTGACCCACCCACGGTCATGCAGCGGGGGGGGGGGGGGGGGGGGGGGGGGCGGGGGTGTGCCCAGGGTGGAGCCGGGATTTGAACCCACACTGGCAGACTCTGGAACTTGTGCTCTGAGTCGCTCGCTGCTCAGGGCATGTCAGGATGCTGAAGTGAGAACGCAGAGCGGGGCTGGCACGCAGTGGGCAGGTGACCCCCAGCTCGCCGGCCCCCCCCCCCCCCCCCCCCGCGCTGTCCGCGTCCCGGCCTCTCGGCTTTGTGCCTTTCCCCTCTCTCCCCGCCCGTCCCTCTGCCCCCTCATCTGCCTTCTCCTCCTGCCCTGCCCTGCTCTGTGTGCCTGTCCTTGTTCGTCATTCCGTCCTTCCCTCCGTGCATTCCTGCCGCCTTCCCGGCAGCCCTGCGGCCGGGTCGCACGGCCAGTGGCTCCGCTTCGCCTGCCTCGCTGGCGCCTCGCACCACCACGGCGTCCTTTGTCTTTACGGGGGTCCCGGGCCTCTCTCCCTCTCTCCCTCCGTTTATGAGCCTGTGTGTGAGTGGACAGGGCAGCGGGCTGGAGGCCACTCACTAGTGACCTGTCTCTGCGATCACCTCATTATTTATCACCAGGGACGCCAGTGTTTCCATAAATTACCCCGACCCGGAGCCGCCCGCGCCGGAATCAATAGTTGCCTCTCGCCTAATACCCAATTATTAATAACCATGGGGGAAGGGTGGCCAGATGTGGCCTGACGTGGCACTCTGGGCCCTCGCCTGGCGGGGGGAAGGGAGGGGCTGGCATGGGTGCTGTGAAATGCCTGTGCGGGCCGGGGGCCGGGGGCCAGGGGGCCGGAGAAGGAACCAGAGGGCCACCCCCTCTCCAGTACTGGGCAATAGAATCAGAGACCAGGTACCACCCTGAGGTCAGGGGGGAGAGGCAGAGCCCCTCCTCCAGGTGCCTCCAGTCTGAGAACCGAGACATGCCATGCCCTGAAGTCTGCTCCATCAGGATGCTCAGGCCAAGATGAGGTGCAGCTTCTCCAGGGAGGTGAGTGCTGGAAGGACCTTGTCCTGCCCAACTGCAGGCAGACCCGAGTCTGCTGGGGCCCGGGGGCCAGGGAGGGGATTTGGTTCCATCAGGGTAGTGGAGGCAGGGGGTGACTGGAACCCTGCAGGTACATCTGAATAAATATCTGAGCCCCAGGAGCTAGTGGTTGGTGGAGGAGGAATTAGAGAGAAAACTCTAAAGGCAGGGGGAGGGCCGGGTGCTTCGAGGGGGCCAGCGGGTGGAGCCTGAGGAGGCCGGGGGCTGAGGAGTTGGAGTCAGAGCAGCTGTCCATACAGGTGATGGGTGGGGCAGGGGCCAGAGGACGGGGACCCTGAATCTCAGAGGTCCCTAACCTTAGTGTCTCCTGGCACCCAGACACACAACCCTCTCAACTACTGGCTCTCTCCTCATTGTACCCAGAGGCCCAGTTGGAAACACACCCTTAGATCAACACAGTCACAAAGACCAACACACTAAAAGACAGAGGTGCAGAGAGGCAGAAAGAGCCCACGCGAAGTCAGACACACACCCTGTTAGGCACAAAGACCCACACACACATGCATGCGCACATACACACGGACACCCACACAAAGCCAAAGATGTGTTGATAAACGGGTTTACGTGGACACACAAACACACCCACACACAGAAATACTCATTCACCTTGCTACCTGTGCATGCAGACTCCAGCCTTCAGACATCCCCCCTCCCAGGCAAGTGCCCACACATTGACAGAAGTGCACCCTTGCGGCCCGCCCTGCATACATACCCTTTGTGCACACAGTGTGTGCACGCAGCCGCGTAGCCCTCTAAGGGCATCTTGCAGGAGCTAGGCTGAAGCTTCTGCTTCTCTGGGGCCCAGTTGGTGCAAACACTGCCACCGTGTGGCTTTGGGGACACAGTGCACAGGCTGCAAGTTCTGGAATGTCGGCCAGCGGGGCCCAGACTAGGGAAGGACAGCGCCCAGGTCTTGCCTCTCAAACTAGCGCCTTTTTTTTCTTGATGAGCCTGGCTACCATGTTGGCTACTTCCCAGTGAAACCAGACACGGTCCTGGAAAACTGGGGTCAGATTGTGCGGCATCTGGAGCCAGCTGCTGTGGGCCGGTGCTGTCCACTCAGCGGGGCCTGGGCTGCCTCCTTTGGCACATGTCTATGCGACCTGTGGCTGGTGCCAAGTGGTGGGCAGGGAGCCCTCACTGTAGTGTAGCTTGGGTACCAAGTTGCTTAAACTCTCCCAGAGAGGCTGGGGTTCAATCCCAACTTGCATCCTCATCATTTATTTGCCAAAATTTATTGAGGTTCTTTTCTGTGTCCAGGTACAATGTTCGGGTGATGCAATGGGGAGCACTGTACCTATGGTGAGCACCTCCTGAATGCCAGGGGGCCCAACCTTGAGGACATAATACAATAAATCTCTCTCAGGTTGAACCATAGGAAACTGCATTTAGGACTTTGGACTTATCCTTGACAGTCCTGGGGAGACACCACTGAAGAAGGTTGGTCATATGCAGAGGAATGTCACGATTAGCTTGGTGCTTTGAAAGGCTCACTTGCTGCAGAGTGGGATAGGACTGGGCAGAGGGGCAGGGAGGGGAGGCAAGAGGCGGGAGAAGTGAGCACAGTTGAAATCCTGGGCCAAGTTTTGGCCTCTCTAAAGTGTGGCTGTAATTTCCACCTCACGAGAAGGATGAAATAAGAAAATGAAAATAAAACACTTGGTAGATGCTTGGCACACAGATGAGAGCCACTCAACAAATGGCAGCCGTGACTCCTTATCTTCTTATTATTAGAAACTCAAAGGACCACCCACTGCGGATTCCAGTGGTTTGTGCCACTTGGGGCCAAGCTCACTTATGGGGCCCAGAGCCCTCTGAGACACAGATGTTCTCCATCTGGTTCTCAGAGGCCCCGGAGCCCTCGGGCAACCCCTCCCCCAATTTATACCCTAGATCTCCCCAGCGGTGGGCTTCCTTGGAAGAGCGGTGTCTGTGAGGACCATGCCCAGGCTTTCCATCTTCTTAGGTCGTGCACAGAGCTAGGACAGACACCCAGCCGCACAGACCTACTGAGGACACATCATGTTCTCCCTTGTACAGACAGGGAAACTGAGGCTCCAGGAGATTAAGTCACACGCTGAGTAAATGCTCTAGGAGTTGAAACCATGACTGACCCCCAAACTATGCTTTTTAATTTTTTAAAACTCTCATTACAGAAAGTCGAGTTAATTACACACCTAAGTTCCAGGTGTGGTAGTCACGCGAGGTCTGTTTCCTGACTTATTATTACCAAGAAGCTATTCCCAGAGTCCCATTGTGCACCAGGCTCAGTGACAGGACCTCATGTTGGAGGACCCACGGGTGGTGGTTCATTGACAGCTCCTGTCCTTGGGCGGCGTGTGGCTGATGGCAGCCAACTTCCGGGTAAAGAGTGTCAATTCTGCCGCCCAGGCACGCTGATCAGAGGAATTTATCTTAAGGAAAATAAGGGTGAGAGTCTATAAATCTGTTTGTATCCGATGATAATAAAATTTCATGCCCTTCAGCGAGGAATAAATGTGTTATCATATATCAATTTGATGGAATACTATACAGCTGTTAAAATGGATGATATGGCCATTAATTTATTAATGTGGAAAGGTGGCCGAGCTTGGTCATTCAGATTTTTCCAAAGTAAGCCATTAAACAGTATTCATAGAGATTCCCATTTTGAAAAACATAGAGATGCACTTATATTTTCTTGATTTTAAGGTCACGTTTTTCACATCTTAAATTTCTGAAATTAGAATCTACATTTTGCGATTAGTTTATATGTTTAATGCAGTATTCTTTCTCCCTTAAAGCTATGTAATTAAATCGATGGTGTATCCTACAATCACTGTTGTCTTAGAAGTAAGAAAAAAAAGGATATGTACACACACACACGCGCACACACACACGCAATGCCAGAAAGATAAGCCAAAATGTTAAAAGTCATTCATTCCAGGTGATTTTCACTTTCTCCTTTAAACCTTTCTGTACTGTCTGAATGTTATAAACTGAGCGCAACTTATTTTTATTATCAATTATTTTAATATTTTTATTTAAAAACAATAACAACAACCCCTATTTCACGTTGGAAAACAAAGGCACAGCTCAAAAAGCCGAAGCTTCTTCGGTAGGGCAAACCAGAATAATTGCTAATCGGTCCCCAACGTGAGCTGTAGGAACACAAAGCAAGGGTAGAGGGAATCAGGGAGACTCCACAGCAGGGGTACAGAAGGAGCTGGGGCTCCTAAGACAGGAAGGATTTGGATAGATGAAAGACAGACTTGGGCACAGCAGGCTGAAGGGGCGGCCTAGAAGCAGAGCTGTCCCCCATGGATGGAGGCAGGTGGTGTGACTCGAGGCCACATAGATGACAGCGGTGGTGGTAGTGAAAGCAGTTAGAACAATAACACAGCTACCACATGTGGAGTGCTTTCTCTGTGTGAGGCACCTGCCCTTCTGAGTACTTCATATGTATTTGCTTATTGTTGTGGCCCAAACTGTATTCCCCCTTTTGTTCAAATGTCGAAGTGCTAAACCTCACTACCTCAGAGTGTAACTGTATTTGGAGATGAAATCTTTCCCCCCAGCTTTATTTAGATATAATTGACATATGAACTAGGGTCTTTGAAGAGGTGATAAATTAAAATGAGGTCACGAGGGTGGGCCCTAACCCAGGACAACTGGTGTCCTTAGGGGAAGAGGAGATTAGGACACAGATGTACAGAGGTAAGACCACACAAAGACACAAGGAAGAGAGAATTGACCGTCTACAAGGTGGGAGGAAGGTCTCGGAGGGAACCGGCCCTACTGACACCTTGATCTCAGACTTCTGGCCTCCCCAACTGTAAGAGAATACATTTAATACATTTCTGTTGTTTACGTCCCCCAGTCTGTGGCATTTTGGTATGGCCACCAGAGCAAACAATTATTATCCCTATAAGAGTAGATGTTTCAGTTATCCTTTGCTGCATAACAAGGTGCCCTAAAGTTTAGTGGCTTAAAACAACAATTACCATATATTTTGCTCTAGGGCTTGGCAGCTCTACTAGGCTCCACACAGAATCAACTGGGACAGGTGGCTTTCAGGATGCCTCACACACATGGCTGGCCAGTTGGTGCCAGCTGTCAACCAGAACACCTACAATGGCCTTTCCACATGGCTGCATGGCCGCAGGATTCCAAGGGAACAAGATGGTGTTTTTGTTATGACCTAGCCTCGGGAGTTGTGTAACATTACCTTTGCCATATCTGTCAAGGCAGTGACAAAGGTCTACCCAAATTCAAGGGGAGGTAACATTGTCCCCACCATTCCCTGGGAAAAGTCAATGGTTCTCGTAGGAAGAACTCATGGGATATATATTGCGGCTGACATCTCTGGAAAATGCAGTCTGTCACAGTAGATACCCCCATTTTACAGTTGAGAACACACAAGAAGAGAAAGACTTCAAGTGGCAGGCTAAGATCAAGCTCGTCAATAGCGGCATTGGGTGGGTTGGTGGGTTGGATCATGAAAAGCCTGGAGTGCCAAGTTCAAGGTGTAAGTTTAAAATAGGTGGCTAATGGGAATGTGGACCCTGAGAAAGAAGGTAACTACCAAGAAGGATTCCTGGTGGCTAACTGGGTGCAAATATAAAAACAGAGCCTAGCAGCCATTTCTAAACAGGACCGCTCATCCAAACTGCACTTCGGAGAAAAGCCTGCACTGATCTGCCTGCCTGTATTGCGTTCCTGCCATCTGAGCCTACCCTTAAAAAGGTATTCCTGGAATAGTATTTCAACCAATAGGACCAAGGCTTTCCCCCATCCAATTGGAGCTATACAGCTATAGATAGCCCCATCGGCATCTTCACCAACCAATCATAGTGGCTCCATTTTGACCAATCAGGACAGTGCCTTTTGGACCAATCAAACTGCAAGGATTTGGAGTCCTCATTTGCACCGGGACAAACCAATCAGGGACCAGGGATGGGAACTTCTGTCTATATAAGTCAGCTTTACTCTAGCTTCTGGAGTGTACCTTTACTTATTGCTGAAGATCGTTGGTCTCCTTGGAGCTGAAACAAGGAAGCTGTCTCACTGGAGCAGAGCTGCCTGTCCAGAGAGAGGCATGGCCCCCAGGTGGCTTTGCTGCCAAGCTGTTTCATAATTGAGCTGTTTCACAACCATGCTGTTCTTGCATCCATACTGCATTACAGTTGAGTTGTTTGCATTAAATGGAGTGTCCTCCTTCGCTGCACCCAAAATTAGGGATCCCAGCAGTGCCACCAAGGACTATCAGTTGAAAGGAGCCACTGAGGCTTTTGAAATGGGGTGACGTCATTGGCTCTGTATTTAAGGACAATTGTAGTGGCTGCAGAATAGAAAGGAAGGCAGGAGGAAGGTCAGGAGGAGATGAGGTAGCTGTGGCCACCGTGGGTGGAGATGGGTGCCGCCCAACCCAGGGCAGTGCTTGGGGGTTTTAGGGAAGAGCCCAGCCACCCCTCCTTGACACTGGGGCATCAGGGTGGTGAATAGTGCGAGTCATACTCCTCTGAGCTCCCTTGATTCCTCCAAGGTCCACTGCCTCAGAAGTTATGTTGCAGGTGGCTCTGCCTCCACCTTCCGGGCGTCTGGCTGGGGTCCTGTCAGCCGCTCTCACTTGCTCTTTCCACCTGTTGGTTCGAACTCACTGCGCATAATGGGTTCTTAGTGTTTGCTGAGTGAACAAATGAGTGTGAATAAATGAATGGGAGACAGGCCACAAAAAAATTCCTAATAAACTACGGGAGAAAAAAGGAAAATATATTTTAAACATAAAACTGCACAGTTAGCAGATTTGGGGTTTCAAACTCTGGCAGGAATGGGGAGGCAGGAATTTAAGATGCTTCCGGAAGACAGTGGAGTAGGAAAACCTGAGCTGCGAAGGGGGCTGAATTCTGATTGGTTGCAGTGGGTGTCAATCACTATTGCTTCATCCGATGAGCCAATCAGCTGGTGGGCAATGACTAAGTTAAGACTTGAGAAGCATCGGAGATCGGAATCCATCGCTGCTCCACTTCTGACTACCGCGAGATCTCGAGCACGTTACTTTGTCAGCAGACTCAGTTTTCCCAGCGTGGGAGCTGTGCCTCCTGTCTCGTGAGCTCCACGGACACCGCGAGGGGCAGTTGGAAAAGCACCAGCACCACGTCCAGCTGGAAGTGGGGCCTCGGTAAGTGAATGGCCATCACTTGTGGCTTTGCGCCTGGCATCTGCAGCCGCAGAGGCCCCTGGCAGTGACATGTTTTGGAGTAATGATCTGCTCAGTTTCTTCTTCCCCTCCACCCCTCTAGCTGCTTATGCACTGGGATTCTCTCCCAGAACCCAGCCAGGGCCTGGCTGGGGGAGGGCTGGGGGGTGACTGGGCAATAAGCTGCGAACTGGTAGTTCTCTATGGGGTCCGTAAAGGGAGGGCGCTGGAGCGCGTGGGGCAGAAAGGCAGCCGCCATCTTGGGCAGCTTTCCTCACCTGCAGACCCTCTGGATGCTGGCGGAAAGCGCTTGGCAGAGCTGGCCAGGCCCGTAGGATGCAGGTCAGGAGTGAGTGAGGGACCACCAGCAGCCAGGAACCAGAGAGAGGAGGCAGGGAGACGACATCCGAGTAAACAGAACATCTGCAACATGCCAGGAACCACAGGCCTTCCGAGGAGGATGGCATCTCATCCTTTGTATTTATAGATGGGAAAACATTGCAACTAGGCAGTGCTTCGAGCCCAGGTTGCCTGATTCTAAACCGTGCTCTTTAGCTGAGGTCAGAGACATGGGCACGTTGGCAAGGTGGACTCCAGCAGGGTAGTTGGGACCAGAGAGAGGCCAAGCACCCTCACCTAGGTCTCTGCATCCCAGGCACCTCTGCTTGGGCTTTTCCTGAGTTTATCCCCATAAGTTTCTCCTAACCTCCATGCAGAGTTCCTTCTTGCTTCACAACTTGGACCGGCGTGCACTGAGGGGGAAAGCAAAGAAAAAGGAGAGGCAGGGGCAGCCGAGCCCAGGCAGCGGTGGTGGTGGAAAGTGGGTACCCTGGTGGCGGGGCCAGTGCAGAGACCTTTGTAGAGCAAACGCAAGTGAGGAGAAACCACAGGATAGGCTGGTGGCTCCTGGACACCTCACCTACTCCTTGGAGCCAGATTCACCTTCACCTTCCAGGGCCCACTCCTCTGTGACCCAACACTGCCAGGAATGACATTCTTATATTCTCGAGCATTCCCAGAGCGCTGGGCTGGATGGACTTTGGGCTTCAATTTCAATTCATTCTTATCTGTAAGCCTCATGTAACCTTCACCCACCTGGCATCCTCGCTGGTCACCCCATGGCCCCTTGGCCATCCCGATCAGGGCGGAAAACTCATCTGGTGTCAGCAGTGGGCACCAGAATTGGCCACGCTTCCTTAAGGCCATCAGCAGCTCTGCAGGATCCCAGCCTTGCCCGTACCATCTCCAGCTGGCCCAGCTCAAGGCCAAGCTCTTACAGCCCTTTGGACACTGGTTTGAACAGCTTCCCGACCAGTGGGCTGGCCCACAGCCAGGCCAGATCCTGAAAGATGCCCCTTTACCTCCCTCAGTCCAACGTGCCCAAAGCCCTGAGCCCCGCCTTCTCCCCCTTCCCCCCTCCCCCGCAATTTCTGCTGGATTTGACATTCACCCTGTGGCCCAGACTCCCAGGACCCCCCACAGTCCTGCCTGGGGACCCTGCCCAGGTTCCAGCTGGCTGGCGAGCCCAGCCAAGCATCACAGCTCCCGCGACATCCCTGAGTGACAGGAAACAACTCGCTCCTTCCAAGAGGCGAAGCTCTGACAAACACTCACTAGGAAATAATAAAGTGGCAAAATAATTCTGCATCGGACACACTTACCAGAGCAGAAAGCGTCTGTGGAGGAGACAACATCTTGTACCATCTATCTTCCTTAAATCCCCACGCTGTGACAAAGTGGAGGGCAAAATCATGATGAATGATCGGACACATTTAGCCAGTACCTGTCCTCTGTAGCGAGCGCGGCCGGGAAAGGGGCTGTCTAATGAAGATCTGTGCCCCCGCCCCAAACTGGGCCTCGTCGGAAACAAGTCTTTATTACGCAATTGGCGCCTGGTTTTCATGCCGCGCAGGATGGAGGCTCAAGGTGTGACAGGAATGAACGCTGGCACCTGCAGGGTCAGCCCAGCCCTCGCTGGAGGTACAGAGACAAACGGGTTCAGCTCCTGCCACCACCCCGCGTCTGGTTGACAAGGTGCCAGTCGCCTTCCGATTCTGCAGGAACACACCTCGGTTTTGTTCCTACCCGCCCCGCCATCATTTATTCTGCTGCCTCATTTGAATATGATGAATACTGTAGTCCTTTATTTGTTCACAACAACCAAATAATTGTAGATCCGTGGGCTTCGGGGCAATTAATCACATTTTTCCCTCCACCAATCCACTATAAACATGACATTGAACAATAAAGTACATTAACCTCTGCTTTGCACAAAACTTTGCTTATTTAAACACTGCAAGGTTATTTGTTTTCCTTCTTGCCAGGCCGCTGCCACAAGAGAAGGGTGGAGGCCCACCCCATACCAGCCAAGACATTTTCGCCCTTCCTGGCCTCCAGCTCAGCCATGCATGGGGCAAGGGGCAAGCAGGTGTAGCTGCAGGTATTGGAGAAGGCATATCCAGGGGAGGGGGCTGTGGGCATGTGTGTGAGCATGCACCGGTGTACTTGTGTGAATGTGTGTGTGTTACACGTGTGTTCATATGCACATATACTTTTGCCTGGCTCTGCTCTTAGAATAGGGGTTCTGAGGACCAGGCCTGTGTGTGTGGGTGTGTGTATGTATAGGTATGTATGTATAAGCATTCCTGTGCATGCACATATGTGGCCATTTTAAACATGGTTGCAGACTTTTTCATATTTGTCTCATTGAGAGGTGGGGTCCATGTCTTCCCTCCTCGAATCTGGGTGGACTTGTGACTGCTAGGCTAGGTCATAAAAGGCCATGGTCATAAAAGGCCATGCAGCATCTACCTTTTTCAAGGGATGCTCACTCTTATATTCCTGAGCTGCTATTTAAGAAGCCCAGCTACTCCCAGGCCAACCTACTAGAGAGACCACAGAGAGAGACCACAGAGAGAGACCACATCGAGAGGCCCTGAGACCCCCAAGGAGAGAGATGCCTGATGGGCATCCAGCCATTAAAGTCATCTGGGCCTGGGTGTCAGACATGTGATTGAAGATGCCTCCAGTCATTTGAGTCTTCCCAGCTGAGGCCCTGGTCACGGTGGAGCAGAGACGAGCCATCCCCACAGAATCCACGAGCACAGTTAGCTGGTTGCAGCGGCAAGCCACCAGGTCTGGGTGGTTTGCTATGCAGCAGTAGATAACTGGAATAATACGTGTGTGTTACATGCATGTGCAAGTGTGTGTACATGTGAGTGTGTGCATATGCTTCAGTGTGTAAGTGTGTAGGGGGTCGTACATGTGGGCCTGAGTGTACGTGCGTGCTGTCTGTGAGCATGTGTCTGTGAGCTTGTGTGCATGTGAGTGTGTATAAGCATGTGTATGCGAGTGTCTGCATATATTTTTGGATGCACCACGAGCTCAAATGGGTCCGTGTGTTTCTGTATGTGTTTATGGATAAACATCTTCGTCTTTAAGAAGAGCCTGAGTGGGTATGTGTCTGTATGTGCATATCTGTGGACTGACCGTGCTAGGGAGGCCAGCCCCCTGCCAACGGGCTTGTCTGGGATGGACGGGGTGGAGGTGGGGTTCCCGCAGGCAGGGCTCGGTGAAGAAGCTCGTGGAAGGACTCCCGGGCAGGGAACGCCCAGTCGCCCACGATCTCATGGAGAAGGAGGTGCCGTTAGTGATGGGCCCCTCTGGGTGAGGCCGAGCGAGCGCCGGCTGCACAGGTGGTGCCCACATTGCCGAAACAGGGGCGTGGTCCAAGGGACTGGGTATCTCCACGCCACGAAGTACAAGGTCATCTTCAACAGTGGCCTCTTCAAGAAATAATAGGTAGTTATTTGGGAAAAATTTTCAAAATAATGGTAAAGGTAAAAGGCAGTTCTTCATAAAGAGAAGCCATCAGATTCATACTCCCTCCACGCACAGTCGCCAGTCATCTGGACTGTAGGGTCGGTGCCCGCACCTGCTCTCTTCCTTCCCAGCAGGCTGAGCAGAGGAGCTGCCCTCCTCCTCTCTGGGTCAGGCAGCCCCCCTCTCCCCAAAGACCCTCATTCTGCCTGTCAGTCACTGTGGCCCTGAGGGCAGCTGCTGTGTAGGGTATGGTATTGCAAGTGGATTAATAAGTCCTCAGGTATGAGGGATGTGGCCATTGATTTGGTGAACTCACTTTTTCTATTCCAATCAGAAAAGAGAATCTGAAACTGTATGACTGTAGTTATTTGTAGTTTCTGCCCCAGGGCTATATTAACTTTCTCTTCCTCTCTTATAAAAGAGTCCAAGGAGATCTGGCCTGCTTCTGGATTGCACATGCACACACGGGCATGCACGGGCACGCGTGCGCGCGCGCGCGCACACACACACACAAATTATGTTGATCCATTCCATCAATGACATGCAAAATGACCAGCAAAAAGTGGGCAGTTCACTGGAGGTTTGGGGAATACACGTGCACAGTGTGCATGTGTTCATAATTTGTGTAAATATTATTTTGTAACACTACTATCTTATTTTTTTCAGTCAGTACTGCTTTTAAGATTGATTCCTATTGTTACTTGTACATACGATCCTTTGCTTCATATAATAGTGAGGGCCAATCCAGATTGTTAGGATCTCTCTTTCTCGGAGAGTTCACGTCGTATACAAATGTTAGAATTTCTTTGGGTCCTAGGGTGTGTGTGTGTGTGTGTGTGTGTGTGTGTGTGTGCGCGCGCGCTCGCGCGCTTAATTTGCATAAGTAGTTTGGGACAGCTCTCCAAAAAGGCTTTACCAATTTACACTCCTGTTAGCCATGTGTGAGGGATCCTATCTTCCTCATTTCTGCTATTAATTGGTATTACCCAGCTTTCTAGCTTTTTGCCTGTCTAAAGGTGTAAAGTGCTATCTTGTTTTAATTTGCATTTCTTTGACTACTAATGAGTTCGAGCATCATTTCATGTGCTTATTAGCTTTTGGGGTTTCCTTTTCTGTAAATTGCCTGTCATATCATTTGCTCATTTTTCTATTGGAGTTGATGTCCTCTTCTTGTCGTTTTATAGAGCTCCTTGTATATTCTAGATGTTAATCCCTTGTCAGTTTTAGACTTTGAAAAAAATCTCAATCCTATCATCTCACTCTTAATTGGCTCATATTATTTTTCTATTAAATGCAACTTCTTAATTTTGATGTAATCAGATTCAGTAAATTTGTGCATTATGGTTTGTAAAAGTTTTGTTAAATGAGCCTCGTTGCTTTTACCGAAGCCCAAAGATATCCTCCCACTTCAGTTTCTATTAACCCTGAGATTTTTAACATTCAGATTGAGATCTTTAATTCGCTTAAAGTCCCCTCGTATGTGCGGCTAAACAGGGATGCGGTTATAATTTTCTTAGTAGATGGAGCCGGTTTTCACTGTTGTGAGGAAAACAATCCATCCTTTTCCCATCAATTTGCAGAACCACCCCCTTTATCTTTATTAGATAGGTCTTCGAGTTTTCCATTTCGTTCTATTGATATATTCTTGTGCCAACACTACACTATTTTTTAATTACAATAGCTTTATAATAGGTTTTACTATTTAGTAGGGAAAATTACCCACCCCACTTCATTTCTTTTTTTTTTAAGTTGCCTTAGTTCTTCATGTACTTTCCATTACTCCATATAATTTTTGTAGTTGATTTACCAAATTTATTTTTTAAAGAAAATACATGCATTTGTATGCATATAATTATACTTATGATTGGGACTGCAGTGAATTTATGAATTAATCTGGGGAGAGTTGACTTGGTTATAATATTAAGTTGTCCTATCTAAGGGTTGTCAGTTATTCAAATTTTAATTTTAATTCATAGAGGTCTTATATGTTCTCAGATGCTATATCATTTTTGTTGCTGTTGTGAAGTATTTCTTTTTTGTGTAGCTCCTATCTGGTTTTGGAAGCAGAATTATTCTAGCCCCAGAAAATTACCTCGGCAGAGTTCTCTATTTTTTTATTTTCTAGAACTTGAATAAATTAGAAAATAACTGTTCCTTAGAATAGTAGAATTCATATGTCACTCCATCTAAAACCATCTGGATTTAAGTGTTTTGGGGGATAAAGGGAATGAAAGAGAGAAGATACTCGATACTAGTTCAGTGTTTTTAATATTTATTTGTCTGTTCAAGGTTATTTATATGTTCATTCAAGTTGACTTCCTCTTGCACAAATGTTGATATTTTATGTTTTCCTGTGTTTTTAAGCATTTCATATAGGTTCTTAAATTTGTTAGCATCTGGCTCTTAATAATACTCATTATTATTAAGTTCTCTTTTTTTTTTTTCTAGAAAAAACTTTTGGTTTTGTGAATCTTTACTTTTTATTTTCACTATTTTATCAATTAATGTCTTTATTATATCTTTCCGTTTTTGGTTTTCACTGTTTTGTTATTTCTCATTTTCTTAAGTTTCTTAATAAATATATCCGATACCATGAATTTCCCACTGTTGTTCTTAGCTGTGTCCATGGCTTTGACAAATACTGTTTCTATTATCATTTACTTCTGAACACTTCCTCAGTCCCACAGTGCTGTGTTATGGGTGGTAAAGGCCAGTGGTCCTGGAGCCTCTTCACCTGGGTTTGAATCCCTGCTCTACTATTTACTAGCTTTTTGGCCTTGGGCAAGTCCCTTAACCTCTCTGTACCTTACTTTTTTCATTTCTATAATGATGACATTTAAATGAGTATTAGCTCATGCAGCGACCAACACAGAACATGCCTGCATATGGCAAGTGCTATGTAAATGTTAGCTATTAAAATTTTCAAGCACGTGGGACACTAGCGATTCTTTCATTGTGAATTTCTAGGAAAATATTAATCTTAGACAAGGGTAGCTTCCCTGAAGGCTCTGAGAAAGACAGAAGAGGAAACCATGGGCCAGCGTGAAGTTGAAGACTCATATCTCAGGGGTGCCATCTTGGAAGCTGTGACAGTCTCCCCCAAAGCTGCCTTGCTGGGTGTGAGCAGGAAGGCAGCAGGTTGCCTCCAGGGTGGAAGACCACAAGGCAGAGGAAAAGGAAGGACAAATGGGCAAGAATGTCAAGGACATGGACGAGAAAAGGTTCAAGAGATGATTCATGAAAGACAGAGCCGATTGAATGTGGGGACTGAGGGATAAGAGGAGACAGGGCTGACTCCAGGGCTCCGACAACTCGAGGGATAGAAGTGCCGGTTCCCGAGACAGGAAAAGGAGCAACGTGGGAGGTGGAGTGCAGAGCTTGGATTCAGTATGGGGCACGTGCTGCGTGAGTTTGGTCTGGCTGGTGTGTGGAGTTTGGGTGCAGGGCAGGAGAGGACGGGATGAGAGAGGAGAAAAGTGAGCAGGTCCAGGTAACTTATCTTGGAGAGTATGAATATTCTATGAGCGCAAAGAGAACGATGAGGGCCAGTGTTATGCAGGGGCTGGGCATGGTTAATTCTGCGTTTTAGGAATCCACTGACTGTGATATGGAGAATGGGCTGTAGGGAGAGAGCAGAGGAGGGAGACAAATTGGAAGGGATCTGACCTTTACCAGACACCAGGTGTCACCAGGGATGGATTCATGAACATGCCACCTGTGCGGTCACACAGGGCCCTGCACTCCAAAGGAGATTTGGCTTGATGCTTTGCTTTTGCTATCTTGAGATTCTTAGCTTTGTCTTTGAACTTGTGTTTTGTGAGTCAGGTTCCATGGGACAAAGGAGTATGTGCATGAGCAGAGGAGATGTGCACAACATGTAGTCCGCCATGGTTCCTTTGTGATGTTCCGGAGGCACAGATTCCTGGTGGACCCACAACCCATGGGGTCTTGCATGTTCATAACCGATTGATTGGTGGTAGCCTTTATGTTCGAGTTTGCCTGGATATAAAAATATTTGGCCCATTTTCCCCCTTAAGTATCTTTAAAATGTTGCTTTATTTTGAAACAAAATATTGCCAGCTAGAATCTCGATGCCATCCTGATTTACTTTTCTTTGGAACTAATTTCTACTTAACCTGAATGCCTAAAGGATTATTTTCTCTTTAAAGAACAGTAATATCACTTAGCTATGTGTCAGTGTTGACCAGCCCTTTCCATATTTTGATTCACATCTTATATTTCAGGAAATATTTCTTAGATTTTAAATATTTATTCTGTTTCAGTGTTTTTGGCTTTTTAGGCCCTTCAATTATAACTGTGTTGGATTTCCTTTATCTAACTTTTATATTTATCGCTTTCTCTCAAATCCTTTTTATCTTTTCTGCTTGATTTTCTTCACTTCTCTGTTTTGTATATTCTGTTTCCCTTAGATGTTTACTCACGCTTTTGTTCCTGAATTGTTTTTCCCCTCCCTTTGTTTCCCAATCATATCAGATGTTTAAAATTCTCCTATATTTCAGCCATTTCATTTTCGAGTGCTTCGATTTCTGATATGTGCTGTTCTGTCAAAGCTTCTCACGTTTTCCTAATTGCTTTAAACTCATTTTGCTTTGTGTCCACATGTGTTCTCTTTGTCTACCAGAATAATGTTCTCTTCGACCGCCATAATAGTATTCAGCTTATTTACATTTTTATTCTTTTTTTTTCTTGTAAAACATTCATTGGAGTTATATTTCTCTTCGTTTCTTGAATAGGAAAGATGTTTTTTTCCTAGATTCTTAGGAGGAGGTTGCTATGAAACACTCAGATGGTGGTCTCTCTGTGTAACTATTTTCTCACTTTGCAGAACCGAGCCCCGAAAATGCTTACTGCCTCCATTTCTGGATTTCCTATTGCTCTGTGAGCCTTGCTCTTTAAGACAATGCTCTCATCTTTAGACTTTCACTGTCCAACATTATGGCAAGACACATGTCTATGGAGCACTTGAAATGTGTCTAATCCATACCAAGCTGTAAAATGCACGCCAGATTTTAAAGACAATATTTAAAAAGTAAAATAGTTCATTAATAATTTTTATATTGATTGCATGTTGAAATAATATTTCGAGCATATTAGATCAAATAAAGTATATTACTAAAATTAATTTCCCCCGTTTTCATTCACTTTTTGACTGTGGCTACTGGAAAATATAAACTGACATTAGTGGCTGACATCCGTGGCTGCTTTAGACTCCATGTTTTGCTGCCACAATGCAGCAAAATCTGCTTCCTCTCAACTGCTTCCTTTCTGTTGTCGAAACTTTTCTCTTCTCCCTGGTGTTCGCTCCTCGTTCGGTTTGGTTTTTGCTTCTAACAGTTTTCTCCCAGGGTTCGACGCCAGGGAGTGAGTCTTCTCTGGCCATCTGTTAAATCCTTGAGCACTAAGCACCCTAATAGACCCCACTCCTGCGCATTGCCGTTTCGTACCCAGCCACAACCTGCAGTTTGGGAGACGCATTCCAGTTTCGCCGGCAGTTCTCGGGTCTGCTTGCCCAGGGCCCACTCAGGATGGAGTGTTTGGGTATGCAGATCTTTTAGAGATTTTTGGGGTTCCCTGTCTATCAATATCCCGGTGCTCCAGATTCACAGCTGCTCTCCTGTCGTGTACTTGTTGCTCTCGGCAGGTCAGCCACACCTGCCCATACACTGGAGTGATGGAGAATCATCACCTCGTTTTGTTGAAGAGGTTGCCTATGGAGTTTTTTTTCCTTTTGCTGCTCTATTGAATTTCAGGAAACATTTTGTGGTAATTTAAAAACTATACCGCTGCCACAATCTGAGTCTGACTGTAATTCTCTCATTTTCTATATTTAATTTTTTAATCTATCTGGGATTGATTTTGATAAACAGCATGAACTGGGGATTTCATGTTTTTCCCCCCATTTTTAAAGCAGTTCTACTTTTTATAAAAGTTATATGTATATATTGAAGAAGACATATAATATGGATGAGCAAAAGGGAAAAAATTATAATCTTCCCACCTAGCGAGAACTATTTTAGCATTTTGATGTATATGCTTCTAGGCATTTTAAGTTGGCTAACCTTTGTCAAATTACTTAACATCGTCTATGAAAGGGAAATAACATATTCCATTAAATCTAATATGCCATCAATTGTAGGAATTACCTTTTATTTGCCATTGAGAAAGAAAGAAAACACTGCCAATTAAACTATAACACATAAGCAATCAATTTTAACTATGTCAGTGTATAAAAATTTAATCTTAGAATCAATTGAAAATGGTATTAATGACCTCACGGGACTGTTATAGGAATACAATGGTATAATGTATGTAAAGTACAGTAAACAATAACTATATCATTTCATTATGTTAATATATTGACATTTATAAATCTGACCTAATGTTGAACATCTAGTTTATCTCCAGTTATTAGCTATTATAAACATTAATAATTCATTAATATATAAGTGCAAATGATCAGAAAATCTTAGATCTTAACACTGAGAAGTACAAATCAAAACAGCAATGAAATATTATTTCACTTTTCACATTAATATGATTCTTTTACATAGAAGAAAAATTAGGAAAACCTCAATACCTAGCAATACAATGTAACTAAGAAATTGTGATTCAATGATATGTTTCAACCATAAAAAGGTATATAAAGGTGAGCAATTTATAATGTCAAATGTTGCAATTCATAATGAAAACACAATTATGTATATCTGTGCACTTAGCACAGGAGGTACAAGAAGAAACAAATAGAGACAAATTAGTAGTAGGAGGCTTTTATTCACCTAAGTTCATGACATATACATAAAAAAGTAATATAAAACACCTAAAAACATAACGAGGTAAGTCTAATATATAACCACACTTATTTAACATTAAAAATTGATTGCACATACCTTTCAAATACTCCTATTGATTCACAAAATTGACCATATATTAATTTAAAAAGAAAACAAAGAATAGTGAGACAACATTCTCTATTATAGTGTAGTCAAACTAAAAATAATACCCAAACACAAAAAAAAGTTTTCTGCCTGTAAAATTTAGAACTTTCAACCAATTCTTGGGTCAAGAAGAAATCAAACCCCAAACTTCAAAGTATTTAAAAACTATTGATAGTGAAAATCCTAGCTCTTAAATCTATGAGATAGAGATAGAACAGCAATCAGAGGAAAACTCATAGCCTTTGATATACATATTAATAATTAGGAAAGAACAAAAATGCATCATGTTAACTCAAGAAATTAGAATAAAGCTTTAAAAATCAGAAGAAAGAAATGAAGAGAAAAGCAGATACCAATATATTAAAAAATAGGAAAAAAATAGCACTACTAAGTCCAGATGTTAGTTCTTTGGGGGGAAATGAGTATATCAGTGATTTGGTAAACTAATAAAAAAAATAAGAAAGTAAAAAATAGACAATCATAACAAAGTGCAGAGGCAATTGTAAGAGACGCTTTGTTCAACTTGATGCAAATACATTTGACAACTATAAGAAATTGATACTTTTATTAGGAAAAAATAATTTATAAAAATTGACTTCAGAAGAGAAAGAAATAATCAACAAATTACCATAGAGAAAATAATAGAGAGCGCTATTAAAGATTCACCCATCTTCTTGAAAAATAGCCCATCCCAAACAGTTTTACAGGGGAATTCTAACAGTTTTTTTGGCAGATAATTTCAGTGCTAGTGAAACTGTTTTGGTACCTATATATATATATATTTTTTTACTGTTCAAATTGTTTTTGTGAAGCAAACAGATACACGGATGTAGGTACACATCACATATACATACATTTATGAATATTGATACAAAGTCCAAATTAAAATAGTAGTAAGCAAAATACAACAGTGTTTAAAAACAAAACTAAAACACAAGTGTCAAGTAACACAAGAATGGTTCAGTATTTTAAAATCTAATAGAATCACTTAAAATCTTTTAAAATCTTTGCCCCTCAGTGTGATAAAGCAGGATAGTAACATGATAACGGTAGAATGTAGGTGGTAGATATATGCTTGTCCAGTGTAACATTCTTTCACCTTTGGTATATGTTTGAAAAATTTCATAATAAAATGTGGTGAAAATATCTATTACTATAATTCATCATATTAATAGGCCTAAGGAGAAAGATCATAAGATCATCTTCATAAACACTGAAAAAGTATTTGACAAAATTCAATATCTATTCTTAATTTTAAAAACATTTAATAAAATAGGAAGAGATAGTTATTTCTTTAACATATAAAGTAGATTCATCTCAACCCATAAGCCAGCATTATACTTAATGGGAAAAACACTAAAAGCATTCCCATTAAAGTGAAGATAAAACAGAAATGTCCAATATCATTATTGGACTATTATTTAGCATTGTTCTGGAAGAAATAACCAATGTAATTAAAGAAAGATATTAGAGGTATGAAAACAAGAAAATGGGACATTAAATTATCTTTATTTGCAGTTGATAAGATGAGATGATATAATTCTATAGCTGCAAAACCCAAGAGTCTCAACTGAAAAACCATTATTAAAATAAGATAGTTCAATAATGTGGGTTGGGTACAAAATTAAAAGAAGAATCTTCATACTTAACATACTCAATGCTTTATCAAAATAAGCAGTGTGTGATATATATTTGCATAACATTTCGGAATACTGAGGATCACAAGTGATGACTTTAAAAAATGGAAAAATATTTCATGTTCTTGGGTAGAAGACCCAAAGATGTCAGCTCTTTTAAAATTAATTTACAGTGTAATGGGATCTTATCAAAATGCCAACAGTTTCATTTTCTTAATGAAACCTGATGATTCTAAAGTTCAGATAAAAATGAACAAACCAAAAAAGGAAACCAAGTTTTTAAATGTGAAGAAATTAGAGGGAAATATGGCACCAAATAATAAAACATATATGCAATAAGTAGAGCATATATAGGCAGATCGGTGCAGGAAAGATTGATCATTCAATCATATGTCTTACAATAATTGGAAAGTCATCTGGGAGAAAAAAAGTTGAATCGCTAATGTTGATGTAAGAAACATCCAAACCTGTAGAGAATTTTTATGAGTTTATTTGGGTGAAACTGTTAACAGTTGCTGGGAAGCAAAATCTCAATGGATTGAGAAAATGCTCTAGACGATGGCAGTTTTGTAGTTTATTTTATACATTAGAATCAAAGGAAGAAATGTAGGGAGGATTGCATAAAATCCGTTGGTGGTCGATTAAGGCGATGGGAAAAAGCAAAAGGGGGAGGTGGGGGGCCATCTCTGGGAATGGATAAAAAGTAGAATAGGGAGACACTTCTTTTACATTAGTGGGTACAGGTAGTTAATGGTTAACATTTACAGCACACAGGGATGGTGTGCAGGGGACAAAATAAAGCTTTCTGTGCCTTGAGGAAAAGATTAATATATTTGAAAGATACCATTATCTTTGATGCACAAGACAATAGACAGGCTCACTAAAGGTAAAGGCTGACCTTTGTCAAGGAAGCTACAGGCCTAGGACATGACTACCTGCCATGACCCACTTTAAGTTAAGAGTTTTATGTTCAGGCCGTCCTATGTGATTACTTTCAGTCTCTGAGTTTATAAGGTGCGCCATGCAGGCCTACCCCCGAGCCTGCCAGGTTTTTAGTATGTGGCTCCTTTTTCATCCACGCTAGTTTATACCTTACACCAAAATAGATGTCAGGTGGACCAAAATTTAAAAGTGGAAAATGAAACCATGAGCCATAGAACAAGGTTTTTATAATCTTGGAATGGCAAAGGCCTTTCTTTCTAAGTACTACCAAAATGCAGAAGCCATTAAAAGATTGATAAATTCAACTACATTTAAAAAAAATCTGTAAGGCAAAAACCGTGAGAAGCTAAATACCACAAAACTGCAAACTAGGGGGATTATTTGCAATTTATATCTTGAAGAGCCAAGTGAAGCATTCCTTAAAAATGAAGAGTAAGAATGACAGTCTCATAGTGGAAATGTGCAAAGCCTTAAAAGCATGTGTTTTCAGTGAGGTAATATGGCAAAAATTATTTCTTGGGGGGAATAGTATCTTAGACATTACAATGCTTTGTGACCCTCCAAAGTTCCACCCTAAGGAATAAATTTTATTCCTTAGTATTTAATTTCTTTTGTTAGGAAGAAATTAAACTTAATTATTTAATTGGTTAATTGAACAACTAAATTTATTATAAATTACTGTAATGACTTAATAATGAAAATATTTCCTAAATCAGTTAATTAATATAATTAAATTAATTAGCATTTCCTCCTTATGGGGTCGATGATGGAAAAGGGTTGAGAAATACAAATCTAAGCAAATGATTGGCAGAAAAGGAAATGCAGATGGCTGTTGGTCATAAGCTCAGAGAATAAAACTTATGTAAATGTTCAAAGCAGCATTATTCACAATAGCCAAATGGTGGAAAGAGCTCAAATGTCCCTCAACTGATGCACGAATAAAGAAAATGTGATCTATCTATGCAACGAAATATAATTCAACCATAAAAAAGGAAGCACTGATAAATGCTACGACATGGGTCAATGTCGAAAACACCATGTCAAGTGTAAGAAGCCAGTCACAGCGAGTAGACCACAGATTGCATTATTTTATTTATACGAAATGTCCAGAAAAGGCAAACCTATAGAGACAGAAAGTACATTAGCAATTGCTGAGAGCTGAGGGCGATGGGGTGGTGATCGCTAAAGGGTCCAGGTTTCTTATTGGGGTGATGAAATGTTCTAAAATTGATTGCGGTAATGGTCACACAACTCTGAATACACCAAAAGGCACTTAATTGTACACTTTAAATGGGTGAATTGTATGGTATGTGAATTATATCCAATAAAGCTGTTACCAAAAAAAAAAAAAAAAAAAAAAGATCAATAATAGCGGTTCTTAGTCTTTCTTCTGAACGGGCCACCTGGGGATCTCTTAAAAGCTTTGGGTACTCTCCCAGAAAACTTCACACGTTCAGAAAAGTTTGCATTTAATTTCAGTGAGTTTAAGGACCCCCTGGACTCCCCAGGAATTCATGTGGCTCAGGTTTAAGAAATGCCGTGAAATATTTAGTGATATGGAAATATATTCATTAATTGTCATGAAACCGGAAGTGCTGGTATTTAAAGATAGAATGGTTGGATCGAGTTCCTTTTTGTGATGTGTGTGCATGTAGGCACTGAGACTCAACATCTGCAGAATATCAGCTCTTCCCGTTCTTGTACTTTTCTCATTTATTCAAGTCTCCTTTTATGTAACATTTTATAGTTCTCTTCATATGTCTGCACATTTTTTTGGTTATTTAATAATTCGAGTTGCTTTTTTGAATTGTATTTTTATTCCAATATTGCTTTATAAGTTTTTACTGCTGCCACATTTATTTTATAAGCTGCTACCTTACTGAACTTTATTAGTTTTTTGACTTTTTACCCCTCCGTTTTATTTAATTTTCAAAATGGAAATATTATTGTTTTCTGAATATAAAAATAATACATGTTCATCATTTTAAAATTCAAACAATTCAAAAGATTAGAAAGTGAAAGTACCTCGATAATTCTACCCCTAGGGATAACCACTGTTTCTTATTAGTTCTAAGTATTTTTCAGTTAATTATCTGAGCTTTCCCAAATAGAAAATCATATCATCTTTAGTTAATGTATGACAAGGATAATGTTTAGAGGATATTAAACCAATGCATCTTCTTTAAAAAGGAATCTTTAATTATGACATTTAAAATATACAAAAAGTACAGAACATAATATAACAAGTATTCATTTTACCATCATCAGAGTTTGGGAGCTCCCCCCGCCCCCAATCCTTTTCTTACCCTCCTCCCACCATGGACACTGCTCTCTGTAAGTCTGGGGGTATCATTTCCATATGCTTACAACATAAATATGTATCCATAAACAATATATAGAATTCTTTTGCATGTTTTAAGTTTATATGAATAGTAGCATACTGTTCATATCTTTTTAAAATCTGATTTTACCTGATCTACTCTCTTAGTAATTTTCAAATGTACATCATTATTAACTACAGTCACCATACTGTACATTAGATCTCAGAACTTATTCATCTTATAGCTGAAGTTTGTACCCTTTGACCAATAAATATTCCTTGTAAGACAAGGTAAAATCATCTCTTCCCTAGATAACTTTTCAGAGATGAGCATTCAGTTTTATCACATGCTTTCCCCCACATTTGTTGAGATGATAATATCATTTTTCTCTTTTAGTATATTACTGGGCTAATTACATTAATATTTAAAAATGCTAAACTAGCTCTACATTCCTCAAATAATTGCTACTTGTTATAAGGTGTGGTCCTGTTTTTTTATTACTCAATTTGTTTAATATTTTATTTAGGATTTTTGCACCTATGCTCATAAGTAAGCCCGTCTTATAACATGTAGAGTTTGTAGCCTCCTAGTCTGTTTTGGTGTTAAGGTTGTACCAGCTTCATAAAATGTTTTGAGGAACTTTCCCTGTTTTCTATCCACTTGAATATGTTGTAAATGATAAAGATTTGCTATTCCTAGAAATTTTGGAAACTCACTTATAAAATCACCTGTACCTAATAATTTTATTTTCGTGAGTAGAGTCTAAAATAGTGATATAATTTTATTAATGATTAAAGATCTGTTCAGGTTTATCCTCTCTTCTTGGATCAGTTTTACAAATTATACTTATTAATGAATGCATTCAAATTTTAATTTATTGTTATAAATTTCTTCGTAGTATCCTGTGATTTATTACATTTGAAGTTTTGTCTCCGAACCCTTTTCACTCTTAATATTGTTTATTTGTGCTTTCTTGTTTTCTCGATAAGTCATGCTCGGGGTCTGTATATTTTACTAATCTTTGTGAAGAACCATTTTAGAGACTTTTAAAATCTTTACTTTTATATTTAATTGATTTCTATTATTTTCTTCTATTTTTACTATTTTACTTTGTGTTTACTTAGTTTCTATTTTTCTAACTACTGGAATGGGATGCTTAACCATTGATTTTTCATCTTTTTAAAGTACATTCTTTCAGTACTGCTTCCCATATCTTTTAAAAATATAGTACTTTTGTTTTTGTTTCATTTTCTAAGTTATTGGGGTGTTTTAACAATCTATTTGTAATTGATTTCTATTTTTCTTTCATTGTTATCAGATTATATGGCCTGCATGATGTTGGAGTTTTCAAAGACTAGTCTGATCTACTGCTCGGTTATTTTTTTTTTTTTTAACTGTTCCATACATGCTTGAAAAGAGTGATTATTCTCTAGATTTTGTACAGTGTTCCAAACAACTTTATAAGTTCAAGCTTTTTAACTGTGTTGTGCAAATCTTCATCCTTACTGATTTTACTTTTCATATGCTTGACATATAAGTAAAAGAAAGTACATTAAAAACTCCCCTCTATGATTATGAATGTATCTGCTTTTCCTTGTAATTTCAGTAATGTTTTGCTTTATGCATTTTGAGGTGGTTGTTGGGTGTGTACAAGTCGAAGGTTCTTACATCTTTCTGGTTAGTCATTTTTTATCATTATGCAACATCACTCTTTATAAGTGCTTCTGCCTCAAAATCTATTTTGCCAGACCTCAATACAGCTACTCCAGCTTTTAAATTCTTTTTTTAAATTACATTTCTCCGGCATAACATTTTCTGTTCTTTTATTTTCAGTCTGAGACAGTCTTACTTTGTATATAACTTTTTCTCTCCACACCCCAGCCTAAGCATCTTTGTCTTGTAATTGCCAGGGTTAGTCCACTCGTATTCCTTTGAGCACTAACATATTCCACCCTCTTACTTTGTGCTTTCTGTTTGCCATGCTTTTTCTTTATTTATTCCTTTTCACCTCATTTTCTGCCTTCTATTCAATCGATCAGACTTATTTATTCCCCGCCTCTTTTTTCTCTCTCCCAGTGGCTTGGAAGTTTTAAAATCTACTTCTCTGCTTTCAGAGATATGCTTAAGTTTTTATAAGGTATGCTTGAATTACTAAAGTCTGAAGTTAATCAATATCCATGCCCTTGTCCTAAACAGGATCTGATAACCACTCCCTCCCACACTGTCTGTGCTACTCTCATCTAGAAATTTAATTCCACATCGTTTTAACCCTCCAGATTTAATACCTGGTGTCCTTACCTTAGGGCTAAACTGAAGTTTGTATACCTACAGTTCTGGCTTTTGAAAATATCCCTCTTTACTTCTTACATCTGGGCATTTTCCTTGATGAGTATTTATGTGTGTAAGAGGGAAAGAATAAATAGGTTCGTATTTTGAAAATGTCGTGGAATATTTTATACAGATTTCCAGGAAGATTCTAGGTGATAGAAGAAGGGGGTCCCACTCTTCTTCAGTTTGCCATATTGAATGACACTCCAGATTTTTTAGGGATTTATATATATGAACTTAGAGAAAATATGGTTTGTTTTGCTGTGAAATTTTTTAAACATTTATATTTTTAATATATCACATATATTATTCCGCATCTCCTTTCATCAGTAATAATCATCTTTTCCTGTCAAATCTATACATCTAACTGATTCATTTTAACCATTACAGTGTATCACATAGTATGGATTTAATATAGTTTATTCAACCACATTTTATTTGACGGACACCTAGATTATTTCCAGGTTTTGCTATTATAGGGAATGCGCAGTCGAAAATCACGTGCAAGCCGCCTTAGGAATGCGTGCCAATATTTCTCCAACAGAAGCCAAGGTGTGGCATCATTATGTTACAGAGTGTCCATTTTTTTCATTGGGTCCTGTCACATGGCCTTCAAAGTGGCAATGCCACTTTATGTACATTTTCATATACATTTTATATTTCCTCTTGGAATGTATGACTCTCGTACCCCATCCTGCCAACACTTGTTATACTTAAACTTGAAAAAAACCTGTTAATGAGTGAAAAATAGTATCTCTGTTTTACTTTGCAGTTATTTCCCTGATTAATGGTGAAAGAAACATCTTTTTAAATACGATCACTGACCATTTGTATTTTATTTTCCATGAATCGTTTGTTCATATCCTTTATCCATTTTCTATTAGATTGTTTATCTTTTTCTTATTGACTTGTAAGAATTCTTTATTCCTGATCCTAATCCTTTGTCTCTTAAATAGGTTGTCAATATTTTTATCATGTTTGTCATTCTTCGGAAACTTTTGTGGTATCACAGAATTATGGCTTATAGTGTGGTCAACTTTATTAAATTTTGCATCTATGGCTTTTGGTTTTTGTGCTTTATCTAAGAAGCTGCCTGTACCCTAGGTTAATAATGCAGTCTCTTATACTTTTTCTAACAGTTGTTTTGTGTTTTGCTTTTAGGACTTTAACCCACTGGAACATTTTCCTTATGGATAGTGTGAGGTAAGGATCTAATTTTATATCTTCCAAATGGGAGGCAAGTGTCTCAGTATTTACTGAATCATAAATAATTTCCTCATTCATTTGACACTGTATCTTATTTAGATTAATAAGTCAGGGGACAGGACATATCCAAACTCTCTTAATTCTATTTTTCAGTAATTTGTCTTTTCCTGCCCCAATATCACACCATTTAAGTTTCTATAATTATATAAAATTATAAATCTCACAAAAAATAGATTATGTTTAATATTTATCTGGTTAATTCATGTACATTCTCTCTTCTGTATTAATTTTAGAATCAGCTTGTAAAATCCATCAAAAATCCTACTGAGTTGCAATTGGTATATTGACTTTAAAGATTATTCAAGGGAGGAATTTCTTTTCTATTCCAAATGCTTTGGGCTTTTTATTTGTTCGGATTTTTTGTTATGAATTTTTAACTTTATTGCATTTCAAGGAGAAAATATAGACTTCTTTCAACAATAAATATTTATCGTCACCTACTTCGTAGCAGCCACCATGCTAGGCTACTACCCGGTGATAAGGATCGGTGATAACGAGACAGACATGTTCTTTGCCCTCATGTGGCTTAAACTTCCTCTCTTTTCCAAGGTATTAACATTTCCTATGTGGGCTAGAAAAATGTTTCATTAAAAAAAAAAATACTAAGTGGAATGTGTTAAGATTATAATATATGCAGACTACAGGTTTTAAAATATTCTAGTAAATAATCTTATTAGTGAAGCTATTCGTATTTTCCATATTTTTATTTCTTTTTGCCTACTTGATCTGACAAAGACAAAGCGATGCAATAATATTAAGGTATCCTATTAAGATTATGATTTTGCTAAATTGATCTAGGTATTTTTAATAGCTTTTATTTTGTATATTGCTTTTCTTAAAATACCATTTATTAGATTTTTTTAATAAAGAAAATGTTAAAGAATATCCCATAATTCCACCATCGACATAGTCCTTACCAATTCCCAAAATGCGTGTGCGTGCACACACACACACACACACACACACACACACACAGGAAATTCAAATTGTTCAGAAAACCAGAAAACAAAAGCTCAAGCTTCCTGCTTCCCTATCCCCCTTCAGAAAGGTAACTACTCTTCACGTTTTGACCAGTTTCGCTGACGATCACCTTTCCCTGCAGCATCGTTCCACTGAGTGTCATGTCGCTAGAACACCTGTGATGGACAGATCGCGGGCTCTCTCTGATGACGTGGCCCCATGGGGTCTCGGAGCAGGTGTTTTCGGAGCTGTGGCCCAGCCCCTGTTGCCAGTGCCTCTTGCTTTGGAACTGCTTAGACCTATGAAACCTGCCTCCTAGAACAGTGCTTCTTGGACATTTATGTGCATACAAATTCCTAGAGATAGTGATAAAAAGCAGACTTTAATTCGTTGGGCCCTAGGGTAAGATCTGAGATTCTGTGTTTCCGATAAGCTCTCAGCTAATACCCAGGCTGCCGGTCCAGGGGCCACACTTGGAGTAGCAAGTGCTGTGTTTAAACTTGACTGCGCTTTGGGATTCTCTGGGAGTTTTTTAATAAAATCTGGATGCCTGGGTACCACACCCAGAAATTCTGACTTAATTTGTATGGGTTGCAGACCCAGGTAATTCTAATGTACAGCAAACCACTTTTAAGGAGAAGCCTCCTTCCTCGTCTCCACACCTTGCTTTTGCTGCAGAATTGCTCTCGGTAGATGTCCGAACTGAAGCTGTGATTGACACTCCCGTGACCTGTTCTGCGGGGGTCCTGGTGAAGACCACGACCTCTACCACGCGCTTCTCAGGGCGCAGACCGCTTTAGACTTCAAAGGAGACGTTTTGCTTTGTCTTTCCCTGCGCTTGTGGGCGGGTCGCTGCAGCTTTCACCCCTGTGTGTTCCCATTCTCCTCTCAGGAGCCACTGTTTTCTCCCAGAGTGAGAGATGATGAAATCAGAGCATTCCGGCTGTGCTAAAAGCATCCATCGAGCAAACAAATCTTGTCCCGTCTTCACTTCCTAATTAGATGATCCTGTCCAGGATACGTTCCCCGTCAATCAACATCTAACCTGGGCCTGCCTGCCTGCATCTGTCATTATCCTGCGTGGCCCCGCTTCGCCTGTCTTATCTTTGCAATGGTTAGAAAAAGCGGTTCCCAGATTGGGGTCCTTGGGCATCACCTAGGGATTGGTTAGAAATTCAAAAGTCTCCAGCACCACTCAGGTGCTGCCGATCAGAAACTCTGGGGGCGGGGCCCGGAAATCAGTGTTTTATTAAGCCCTCCAGGGGGTTCGCTTGCCCGCTTGGGTTTGAGACGCTCTGCCCAGGAGCATCAGTCAGATGCTGACTCATTTATTTGACCTGGGAGGTAATCGACCATCATGAGATGGAAAAGGTTCCCCAGATGATGCAGGTGTGCCACCGGGACTGCGACCCTCGGCCGGAGAGGGTCCTCGTTCCCGAGATACCAGGTTGCTCTCTCCAGCCACACGGGGTTTTATCACCTTCAAACTCACCTTGTGATCCTTCTTGCATTTTGTGATCTTTTCCCTCTTCCGTCTCAAATTTGTTTGGATTCTTTGTAACTCGTTGGTTTAGATGCCCTGGTATCTAAGGGGAGAGTTCCCATGTGCTCTCATGACATACTCTGTGTGTGTGTGTGTGTGTGTGTGTGAGAGAGAGAGAGAGAGAGAGAGAGAGAGAGAGAGACAGACAGACAGACAGACAGACAGGCAGACAGAGTCAGAGGCCATCTCCCGATGGTTTCCCGAATCTGGTTCCCTTGGAGAGAATCATTCCAGTCTCCTCGCTCAGATCTTGCTTCTCTTCCCCTGGTAAATTTCCTCAGTCACCATTTCCAGTGTAGTAACAGCTAAGACGTGGCCTTTTCTCTGATGATGTGTCTACCTTTCTCTTTCATATCAGTCTATTCTGCGTCCAAGATCACATTTGCCATTTCATATCCATCCAGTCCAGCCCCAAGGTCTGTCTTTCTCTCCTTCCTGCTCAGCAGGGCTGTTTTAAATTTTTTTCTTTCCTTCTCTGCTCCTGATCTGATAGTCTGCAGTATGCTTTTTCTCTGTGTACCTTGATTTTCTGGACAGCCTAATTCCAGAGTCCTTCAAGAACAGGCTTCCTTAACTCCTCCTATAATTTTTGGGTTCGAAACAACATATCGAGTCATTTCTTTATGAACCTAAGAAGATAGCACAACTCTTTATAACAGGTTCCCTTTCCTTTTATCTGTATGTTAAAACATGCAGTTCTTCTGAGAGAGAGAGGCTGTAATTTGGATCTCTGAAATCCAAGGCCATGATTATCCCAGAGCCAACTTTAGGCCACATGGTGGTGTGTGTGACCCATAAGAACCTATGGGGAAGCCACATTAACACATGGCTTCCCTCGGCCCTGAACGTACCATAAGACAACAAAGAAGGGCATATATTTTGGCAGCCTACCTGCACTGTCCTCTTGAGCCTCATACTAACGACATAAAGGTGAAAGCTCACACATGCACATTGTATAGCAGGCGTGGAACTTGGGTGCAGTATAAATGTCATTAAAAAACCATAAAAGCAAAAAGTATTGTTCCTCTCCTTGACGTCTGAAAGGTCTATTATGTGGTAGGATGAATAATGGCTTCCCGAGATGTCTGTGTCTTAGTCTCCAGAAACTGTGACTTTGTTATCTTATGGTAAAATTGAGTTGCAACTGTATTAAGTGAATGATCTTGAGATGGGGACATCAGACTAGGTTATCATGGTGGAACCTACCTGTAATCGCAAGGGTCCTTATAAGAGGGAGGCAGGAGGGTCAGAGTGAAGAAACGGAGAGGTAACAGCACAAGCAGAGAGAGAGAGAGACAGATTGGAAGATGCTATGCTGCCGGATTTGAAGATGGAGGAAGGGGTCACAAGCCAAGGAGTGCAGAGGGCATCCAGAAGCTGGAAAGGGGAAGGAAGTGATCCCTCTAGAGCCTCTAGAGGGAGCATGGCCTCCCAACACTTCATTTTTGGCCCAGCGAAACCCATTTTTGACTTCCGACCTTCAGAACTGTAAGACAATATGTTTGTGTTGTCTTCAGCCACTAAGTTTGTCGTAATTTGTACAACAGCAGTAAGAAATGAATGCAGTCTGTGTATGGGTCAACGGGCATTCTTTTCCCTGTAAGCAAAGCATCCCTTCGCTGGGCTTGTGCTCAGAGGCCTCACAGCCCGCCGGCATCTGCTGAGAGCCTTATAGCCCACGTTGAAGCAGACACCGTGTACCCGGGTCGAGCTGCAGCAGCCCTTACCCTAGGCCTGGATGTACCAGCACAGCCCACGTTTGCTATGGCCTGTTCCTGTATAAATGCAGTAACTTTCCTGTGGAAACAACCTGATAGCCTGGCCCCACCAAAAGCCTCAGTCATTAGGTATTGATTTGCTCTCCAAATTCTGCTCCTGGCCCATTAGGTGTTAGGCCCAGTGTATCACACAGTACCCATCTCCTGAATGAGTTGACCTACCCACCCAAACTGGAGTTTTCTTCCCCCTGAGGACCAAGCCTGTCCCTACATATTTTTAGCTTGAGGTGACCAGAATGAGTGCTTCCTGGGGACAGCTGGCTCAGAGAATGTGGGGAGGAAGGGGCTGGGCTGCACACACCCAGTTCCTCATCCAAACTCACCTATCCCGCCAGTCACTACCCTCACTACCCTTCCACAGGGAGAGCTGAGTGGGCGCCCGGAGTGTTGCCCCGAGGGAGCCCCCTCCTGGAGGCGCGGTACACCAAGAGTGTGAGTGACAGGTTTCTCTTAGTGCATTTCTTTTTTTTTTTTTTTCTTCTTTTCGTGTCTTTCTTTTTTTTTTTTGGCGAGGCAACCCTTGGTTGACCTCACAGATCACAAGGACCTTGTCCGTTTACAACCCCTTATTTTTTTTATTGTTTACACCTACAGCACCTGGTCTTCCTACGTGGTCTCCCATCCAAGTACTAACCAGGGCCGACCCTGCTTAGCTTCCAAGATTAGACGGGATCGGGCTTGTTCAGGGTGGCATGGCCGTAGACTTAGCACATCTCTTGAGCACTAACTGTGTACCGAGCACTGAGCCCAGAGTGCTTTACAGTCCATCTTACCGAAACCCCACAGCATCCCTATGAAGATAGAGTCTCCTCACGTTATCGTCCAGCGCAGTGGAAATCAGGAGCGAAGCAATTTTCTCATAACGAGTAAGTGGCAAAGGTGGGATTCAAACGCAGGCCAGTCTGAATAAAATTTTTTTTTTAATTAAAATATTAAAAAGGCAAAACTATCTCATTTAGAACAGGAGAGGTAAGCCTGGACAGGAGCACATTAAATGGATATGCTGTTTGAGGAAGGTTGTTTTTTTTTTTTCTTCCACTATTACAGCAGTTTATTCTATGCATATTTTTAATCCCGAGGTAGAAAGGAATTTAGGTGCCATATGAATATACATACATACCATGTACATCTTCACAGCAACCCCGCGGGTTGCGTTCTGTTATTATCCTCATTTCTCAGATGAGGAAACCGAAGCTCAGAAAGGCTAACTTGCCCATGGTCACACAGCTAAGAAGTGGTAGCCCTGGGCTTCCATGTTCCATGCCCGTATTTCCCACCGCCTCTAAAATAAATGGTGGCGGGAACAGATGGAATGAGGCCAACCGCACTCTTTGCAGAATATATCGCTTCCTGATAGCCCAGGAGAACACTGATTGGCTAAAACCATATTTAGTCCTATGTGCAAATCTGAGATGGTAGAGGCAGCCTGCCTCGTAGGCTTTGGTTGACTGAATTATAAAGGAGCACTTGAGCAAGGAAAAAAAAAATAACTTTTTTATAGTATCTGTAGTTGGTTGTTTTATATATATGACATACATACGTATTTTTTTTAAGAAAAGTATTTCAGAGACAAATAGCATTATGGGTTCGTGAGCACTGTAGAAGGTGGCATTAAATGGGATACGACTTTTTGCCAAGATTTTGGCTTTTTATGCACTTAATCAAAAAAGGTTAAAACCATGTGGACTCTTCTTGCCACGCCGCATCCTCTGACGTGGACTTCCTGGTAGCAGTGATTGTGCAAATGCTGCTTACACACCAGGTCTTAAGACAAGGCCCAGTCATCGATGTGTCATGGCTGAGTGGAGTATAGTCAGTGTCTGATACTCTCCAGGATTGAACAGAATTGCTGTCAAAGAGAAAACAGAATGGCCTACAGCACAAGAAAGAAACAAATCAAGCATATAGTCGCCAAAGAGACTAGTGACCACAATATCTGTAATGTTATACTGTGAATTAGCCCCCAACTTTCAAAACTTCATTAAAAAAATAAATGTGATGAAATACCTCTATGTTTAGTGCTTTTTTGATGAAAAAACTAGTTAAGTATACCGGCATGACAACAGCTACTAAAATAATTTTGTGCTTCTACCCAACCATTCAGCAGGAAATCTGTTCCACTATGTTTTGGGGTTGACCCCACATGACCCCTCTTCCAGAAACAAGGGCAGCTTTGTGGTCGAGCTCTAGCGAGCACGGGGGTGGGGGAGGTCAGCTGTTCCTCTATTTTCCACTCGCTGTGTACAGCCCCTCCCCCCATCGAACTGCATCTGGCCTTCAGAATCATGCGCCTGTGTGGATCTCGCAAGGTGGGAGGGACTCAGATTGGGGGGCTAACCCGGGGGGACTAACCTTAGAGCGCGTCATCTCGCCATACTTCAGTCTCTAGTTATTCGGGAAGAAGGTCTGCCCTAAACATTGCAACTGGAAAAACAGATCTGACATTGTCACTCCTCTACTGAAAACCCTCCCTTTGGCTCCTCATAGCTCTTGGGGAAAGTTCCAACTGTGTAAGGTGGCCATGTGGTGACTGCCGGGTCTGGTGACTGCTCATCTTGCCAGTCTCATTTCAAGTCGCCTCTGAACTTCTTTTATTTTTTTTAATTGAATTTTAAAATTTATATAGTAGCTCATGTACATGATTTAAAAGAGTCAAATGACAGCATAAGGCTTATGATTAAAACAAAACAAAACAAAACACGATGGTCCCTGCTACATCCTCAGTTTTCCCCTCCCATGAGACAACTTTTAACTCTCTAATGATCTCTTCTCTTTACCTTTGCTCTGTATTTCGAAACAACTGTTTATGGTGCTAGTTCCACATTTTTGAAGAAAAATATATTGACTTTCTAGTAAGAAAAATGAGGGTTTAACTCTTCTACATCACACTAAACTTCCCCTTTTCTGCCCATCCTTCCAATAATGTTCATCACAATTTTTGTCAATCAAATATTTATTATTTACGTAATTAGGATCTTATAGATATTGGCCACAGCCGAACCATGTCGTGCACTATTAATACACCATTTTTTTACAACTTTTGTTTTTCCCAGAGTTAAAAATTGCTTTGGTTTTTTTTTTTTTTCGTTTGCCTAGTTTCTATGACTCTTTCACCACTTCAGCGTCGAACTTGCCAATGAACTCTAAAACTCCTCCCGAAATGGTCAAACTCATCGAGTAATCAATCTATCACTGCTTAGATGCGCGCGCGCGCGCACACACACACACACACACACACACACACACGACGACGGCCCTCCTGTGGCCTTCCACATTCCTGCCATTGGCCAGGGTGATTTTTCTCAAGACCTGCTGGTAGATACCTTGTCATCCTGACACATTTCCTTCTTACCGTTGCAGGTTTTCCTTTTGTCTTTCCGTTAGATCTCACTTCCTGCGTCCCTTCCTTTTTCTTTCTTGATTTTCTCCCTCATTTAGCCGTAGCATCCTGAGAAGGAATGCAGAGCAGCTAATATATTTTTTTTATAAAAACCTTGCAAATCTGAAAATGTGTTGATTCTTCTTTCACAGTTAATTGATGACTAGGTGAGATTCAGAATTCTTGGTTGGAAATTATTATCCTTTATAATTTGTAAGTCTTTGCTTCACGTCTTTTGGCTTCTAGTGTTGCTATTGGGAAGTTCAATAATATTCTGGTTCTCAATTCTTTGCATATAACTCTCTTCATTTCTGGAAGTTTCCAGGATCTCTCTTCATTCTCAGTATTCTAAAATGTCACAATAATTTGCCTAATCGTAGGTCATTTTTCATTGAGCTGGAGCATTCTCTTTCAATCTGCAAATTCATGTTCTTCAATTATGGGAGATTTTCTGGTATTACTTTTTTGATAATGTTCTCTTTTCTCTTTTTTCTTTTTCTAGAACACCTATTAGCATTATTCTAGACTTCCTGACTTTATTTTATTTTGATTTTATTTTATTCTGTCTTTCTTGAGCTCCAGTTATTTGGATGTTGGACCTCCTGGATTGATGCTCCAATTTTCTCATTTTATTTCCTACTTTTAAAAATTCTGTTTTTCTTTATATTCTAACTTCTGGATTATCTTAACTTTATTTTCCAACCCTTTCATATTTCTTCAACATTCCCTTTAAAAATACATAGACAGCATTTTAATCTTATTTTATGGCTGCATTGCCTCCTCTTATCTTTCAGTGGATATTATTTGTAGATGTTTATTTAAATGTTTCCTTGCTCTCCATGTTGCCTTTCTTTCCTCCTAGTTGCCTTTTCCTATTTTCCTGAATCTTTGGTGTCTGTCTTTCATTTTAGAGTTTCCCACCGATACCTGGTGATAACTGGCGTAGAAGTCATAAAGGGCTGACTGGAAGCTCTGGGTAGGGCCCAAGGGGGATCAGGCAGACACCTGCTGTTTCACTGGAGGGCCTTTGACGGTCTCTGTAGAATTCTTCCCTTGTGCCCGGCATTTTCCTTAGAAAAGAATTCTCCAGTCTCCTGGCCCGAAGGGAGAAGGAGGCATAGAGATAGCTCAGGCTGCCAGCATCTTACGAGCATCGTGGGAAGAAGGAGGTAGACGTCTCACGCTTTCGTTCTTTCATTTATTCTCCTCCCTCACTCTTTCCTTAGCTAGTGCCGCAAGTCCATAGCCTCCCCAGTCACCTTCTCAGAAGGTGGTCTTCTCATCTTCAGTTGTGGTGGGAGGCGATGGCCCCCTGGCTAAGGAGGCTTTAATCTGTGGACTCTGGCTGCCTCCCCGGCCCCTTCAGAGGTACCCAGGCTTCCATCCCTGCATCCCTGAGCCTTTTCCAGCTCGGTGAGGATGATTCGTGTGCTCCTACTTGGCTTTCCTTCCTGAAGGCTTAGGTTCCAGCATCTGCAAGTTGGTTATCGTCATCCGTCTTCTTGCTAGCTTCCAAAATTTAGCTGATAACCCGTGTCCACTTTTGTTTTCTCTCCCGTTATTTTTATCCTGTGGATTTTTACATATTTAAATTGTATAAAAGTCTATTTTGATAAGATTTCAAGAGTGAGTATAAATAAATACATCTTCAGTCTATTTCACCTAAAGTCCTATACCTTTATCAATCATTGTTTTCTTTACCTGAGCCACATCTGCTGTTTCTTAAGCATCTCTCTGACTCTTAACCCATGGTAAGCTTCTTCCTGTCTCTGGGCCTTTGAACGTGCCATTTCCCCTGGCACACCCTCCCCTTTCATTACCTGCTCTTCATCTGTCTAACTGTGACTTGTCATGCATGTCTCAACTTAAAAGTCAGATAGACTTTTTAAGCTAGATTCATATCCGATAGACTCAAGTAGACTTCAGCAATCCTGGGCCTTCATTTATTTAAAGCAATTCCAGGAGCTGCCTCTTTACGAGCCAGAACTGCTTCCTCTGCATCTTTTATGGCCAACATCCCCCTCTCCAACTCAGGAGGTTTTCAGAAAAAAAAAAAAAAAGAAAAGAGGAGGGCTTCCTTCCCAGAGCCCTGAGGGTCCTGCTGGGAGCCTGCTCAGTCCTCGCCACAGCCTCTTCCACCCTGCGACCCCATGTCCGCTGTCCTGAGCAGCAGGGCTAGTCCCTGAGATCCCTCCCAGCTATGACCAAGAGCCAAAGTTCAGCTGCAACGAGCCCTTTTCCCGTCCTCTCAGCCTCACTGCTCGTCTGGGACGTTTTACTCACACTCTGGTTCTCTGTGTCGCTGGCACTCTCTCTGGGCCTCAGCCATCCTCCGCGTCTCTCCCCCCCGCCCTAGCTGAGCTTCGGTCTGCTCTGTGCTGCTCTCCCCTCCCCCGCCCCTCCCACCTCCCTCCTCCCCTTCTCCATCTTGCCTTCGCTTCCACCCACCTCATTGTTCCCTTTGTCCTTCTCCACATCCCTCCTGCTCCCTCTCAGGCCCTGGCTCTGAGACTGCCTCTCTCTCTCCCCGGAACCCGCACACACACAGGATTCCTGAGTCCTCCCCCTGCCTCTCCTCAGGTGCACGGTCGGTGGGGGCTTTCCCGCAGCAGGGCCCCAGCTGCGGTGTGGCCTGGTGGCCGGCCGGACTGCCTGCTGTCTAACACTCTTGTAAGGTTACTATTTATCTAGTGCAACCAAAGTTGGCACACACATCTGGCGCCTGGTACTTAGTGCAATTATTTATGATTTCCACCAAGATTTAAAAGCTCATCGCCGGCCTTGTAATGCAGTAACTGATTGCGCTGCTAATGTAATTAAGAAAAGATTATGATGTCCACGTGGCGTACCAGATGGTGGCATTCATAGTAATCGGCGTGCACAACTGGCAGACAACTGCACAAGGGCAGCCGAGCGAAGGCAGCTGGAGACCAGCGTCTTCCTCCAGCCACGCAGGAAGGGGAGAAGGCTGCCGGGAGCTCTGGACAGTGCCGGGCGGGGAGGACAGGGGAAGGAAGGGGACAGGGAGAAGTGAAGAGGACTGGCGAGGAGACGCGGGGTCCCTGACCCTGATCGCTGCTCCCGTGTGGGCCTCCTGGCCGTCGTTCCCACACACGCGCGTTTTGCTGGTACACGTACACACAAACACACGCGGACACAAATGCACCTCATTCTTTTCTTCCTTTATTCAAAAATTTTGACTAAGAGACTAATTGTGTTCAGCCCTTGGAATATAAAGATCAGTAAAGCAGATATGGTTCCCTTCCTTATGGAACCCAACAGGCTAGAGAAGGACTAAACGTTGATTATATAACCACAAGAATCCATATGAAGCTAGATTACGAGCAGTGTTGCAAATGAGAGGCAGGTGGCATCAGGAGGGCTTCCGCGGGGCGTGGAAGCTTCTCTGAGAAGCCACCGCTGAGATGTGATCTGAAGAGCAAGAGCTGACCTGGCGAGGAGAGGAGAGAAGGGTGTCTCAGCGGGAGGGACACGCGCAAGCCCTGGAGGTGGAGGCGCCACGGCCCATGAACCTAAAGGGAGGCTGGCGCCCAAGACCAGCTCAGGCAACTCTGACAGGAGAAGAAAGCCATAGGATGCCCAGGCTTTACACAGCTGTAGCAGCGAAGGCCGTGTGGTACGGGCGCTCAGGATAAATGAAGTGACGAATAGCACAGAGGGCAGGGTCTGAACACAGATCCGTGCAAGTCCAGCTACCACGTTTATGACAGACGTAACACTGTAGTCCAGTGGGAAAGGCGTGGTCTCTTCAATAAATGGTGCTGCGTCAGTTGGCTCTCCCTATGAAAAAAATGTATGTCTCTACGCCTGTCTCACGATATCCACAAAAATCTACTCCAGATGATTTACAGAGCAAAATGTGGAAGGGAAAACAATAAAGGCTTTAGAGGAAGACACAGGAGAGCAGTCATGTGACCTTGGAGTAAGCAAATATGTCTCAAAAACAGGATACAAAAAAGCTAACTACAAGAAAAAATTCATAAATTGAACACGTCAAAATCAAGAAATTTAGTTACTCAAAGATACCAGCAAGAGACTAAAAAGCTAAGTAAAGGAATGGGAGAAGATGTTCACGATTCATGTATTTAACAAAGAACTTGGGTTTGGAATATATTTTTAAAAAGCCTACACATCAATAGGAAAAAAGGCGGGCAGCCCTTTTTTTTTAAGGGGAAAAAACTTCAACAGACACTGCACAAAAGAAGATATTCGAAAGACCAGTAAACCTACTACAAGGTACTAGAGACTCCATTAGTAATCAGAGAAATAAATACTAAAATTACAGGATACCACTACCACGCACCAGCGTAGCTAAAATCGAAGAGACAGAGTATCTGGTATTGGAGAGGACGTGGGGGACAGGAACGCTGGCACACTGCCCCTGGGACGTGTATCGGTGTCTCGGCAAACTGCCTGTCATTATCTGCTCAAGCCGACTACGGTCACGCCCTGTGACCCAGCAGTCCCGCTCCTGGATGTGTATCACGTTAAATGTTTACCAAAGACATGGGCTACAGTGTTCAGAGTTGTACCACCTATCATAGTTAAAAACTCAAAACTACCTAGACGCCTGTAAATAGCAAGATAAATTTATCAAAATAGATGTTGTGGTATACCCATGCATTGGGGACACTATACGAAAATGTAAACAAACACATGACGGGTACATTCGACGTGGATGCATCTCATCAGTATATTTATAGGTGAAGCAGACCGGACAGAAGCTCGGATACTGGATAATTCCATCTCTGTTAAGTACCACAGCAGCCCAAACTAACTCATGGTGTTAAAGGCGAGGAGATCAGTCACCCCAGGGAAAGCAGTAACGGGAAAAGGACACGAAGGTGGCTTCCGGAGTTTGATTTTCTGTTTCACACTCTGGGTACTGGTCACGTGGGCGCTTTCAGTTGGTTCGAATTCTTTGAGCTGTATAATTGCCTGCATTTTTCTCTGTGTTATCCTTCAATAAAAGGTAAGAGGAAGAAGGAGGAAGAGTCCAGCGTGGCCGAAGAAGATCAAGTGAAAGAAGCAGGGTGAGGCTGAAGAGACAGGGAAAGCCACGCAGGGCCTGGCTGGCCGTGCGACGAGGCTAGCATCGGAACGAAAGTCAGGCTGGGAATGGAGAGTCGGAAGGTGGAGACTGCTCTGTTTTGCATTTCACGCAGGTCACCCAAAAATGACTTTGAAGATGACTGATTTCAAGATGCATTTGTCTCTCTCTCTTTTTTTTTTTTTCTCCTGAGACATCACCAAAATGAATGGAAAGAAATAAACAGGGCATACACTTACAGTGATGAAATAAACCAGGAGGAGAGCGATCGTGAGCTGAAACCTTTCACTAAATTTCCGCAAGCGAAGAAGCAGGTGGGAGAGACGGGCTGGTGCAGCCCCAGTGCTGCCAGAGGGCGTCTGTCACCAAAGGATTTGATCCCAGGGGACCTGGGGCAGAGGCGGTCTCAAATACCTGCAGGCAACCGAACGAGGGACAGGTGGGGCTTAAAGCAGGGGCTTAATTGAAAGCTGGCAGGTAAAGCCATCTACACCTCCACCTCCCAACCCTACGCCTACACAGAGAGGGCACAGGACAATCAAATAATAAGAAAGGACTCTGAGAAATTAAACACCGGATTGCTTGAATGAAAAGTCCAATAGAGTTAAAAGATAAATCCAAAGAAGTCTCACAGAATGTTAAGACCAAGGTAAAAGAGACAGAAAATATGAGAAGAAAATGAAACTAATGAAGAAATTTGTTCAGGGGTTTTCAATAGCTGACTACTGGTAGCTCCAGAAAAAAAAAAAAAACTTTTTTAAAGGGGGTGGGAGGAAGAATTAACAGAAATAATACAAGAAAATTTCCCACAGTTGAACGATCCAAGCCTCCAGAATAGACAGACCCATAGAATGATCAGCAATGACAGCGAATACAAGAGACCTTGTCATGAAATTATCTGTGCTTCAGCAAGACAAGAGAATAAACCAGAGTAAAGGAAAACATAGTGTCCAAGTAACCATGGGCCATCCCAGAAAAACAGGAGAGAGAAACTCGAGGAGAGAAGCAATGTAGCAGATCTCAGGGGGAAACAGTTGGTGTACCAGAAGGAGTCTCCTGGGAAGGGAGAATGTAACAAAATACAGAACTGGACTAGGAGACTGGAAATGAACGGAAATATGACCATGGCAAATGGCACAAGAGGAAAAGTGCAGGTGGATATTCCAGGGAGAAAATGGTATTCACAAAGGAAAACAGTATGTAGAGTGTTTTCTGTGAGCTAAACCCTCACCTGTCACGGCAGGAATTCAGTTAGTGTTGTCTAAGTTACATGCATCAAGAAACAGAAGCATGCTGTCGGAAGGGACCAGAGATGCTGTAAATAGTTAAAGGAGCTGAAAGTCGCCTCTGGGATGAGGGCTAGGGGATTGGGGGAGTTAGGAGGGGGAGATATATTGTTTTTAACCATGACATATAATATTTCGATACAGTTTTTCAAATTGCCCATGTCACTGGCTGCAGAGTGGAAATTAGACTGGAGAAGGTCAAGAGCAGATGCAGGGAGACTGCTTAGGAGAATATTGCAGCCACACAGCTGGAAACAAAGGTTTATTGGACTGGATTGGTGGCAGTGCAGATGGGGAGAGGACGATGGATAAAACGCGAGGGCACGCTGGCAGGCCTCGGGGTGGCTTGGGGAAAGGGATGGTGAGAAAGATGGCCATCCAGTGATGTCACCTAGTTTCACGCTTATGGGAGGGGACAGTAGAGCCATAATTCCAGGCTTCTCCTGGGCCATTTATGGCAGTGCAGCCTCCAGTAAAATCCCTAGAATTAACCTGGACAAATGCCTTGAGTTCTCTGGTCCTCCTCTTTCTCTGTAAAATGAGTCTAGTAACCCTATGCTAAGGATTAAGTGAAATAATAAGTATAAACTTCCTGGAATGTGGTAAGTGCTCAAGAAAAGGTCTCTTCTTCTTCTTCTTCTTTTTGTTTTTTCCTTCTTTGAAAGTCTGGAGAGCAAATTTCTAGGCCACACTCTGACCTACCACTACCTGATACCCATTAAGCACTGAGTATCCCAAAGAAGCAAGTACTCTGGGCCCCCCAGAATTTTCTAGGATTGGCAGGTTGATCAGACCCCTGGTCCCCACTGGCCACTTCTCCATCTCCACTGTCCTGTTGCTAGAGTGTCTCAACAACAGGCGGGGAATCCTAGAAATTACTTCTAAGAATTTACCTGTGGATGCTGCAGGACAAGTCCATAGCGGTACAGCTTTGCCCCCCTATCTGAGAGTGGAGTGTTCCTAGGAAACCATTTGTAAGCCGAAACGGCGCAAAGTGAGGAAACCATTACCTTAGCACGCATCTTGCTAACGGATGCACGGAATAAATCGAGATAAAGCACAGATGCTCACAGGAACTGTCCAAAGCTGAGGCCACCTGAGGCTGAGACGCTGAGTGTAGTTCCCAGGGAAGAAGCTTGGTGGCGCCACTCCCGCAACTGGGTACTGCAAACCAAACGCTTGAACACTATTTTTGCTTTTCACCATTTTTCTTTTTTTTCCCCCTGTAAGCGCAGAAATCCTCTCTGAATTTCTGTTGATTGGCAAAAACAGGTAGTGCTAATGTATGTCTTTCTCAAAAGCGAAGTGGGGTAAAGAGAACTTTCGAAAAGCAGGGGACACCTGTATTTACAATGGTGAAAAATTAAAAATAATCTACATCTACGTGTCCATCTGTAAAGGTAATGTCAAAAAAATAAGATGGATGTGTGAAGTAAAATGTTATACATCCATGTAAAGGAACCTATGTGTTTTCCAAAAATGGTGGTGATAGATGATGACATGTATGTTCGGAAAGGAAAAGATGTTCATGATATATCATGTAAAAGAGCCACTTTTAGAAATTAGAACAGTAGGAACCCATTTTGGTGTGCGTGTGTCTGTGTGCACACACGCACACATGCGCACACACATGTGTGTGTTAGAGGCATGCATTTATCTTAGGTACCTATCTCTACATATCTTAGATATATACACACATCTTAGGTACATATATACATTATTACGTATGTAACCAACCTTATTTATTATGTGTGTGTGTATCTGTATGTGAATGTATGTATATATATAGAAAATGGGAAAATAGTCTGGAATTAAATAGGCCAAAAAATTAACAATTGAAGTAAGTAGTTATTACTGGTTAGTGGAATTTTAGATGCCATTTCTTTTTTTTAAATTTATGCATTGTCTAAAAAAAATTTCAATGCTTATATACTAGTCTTTTTTCACTTTTAAAAATTAAATCTTTTAGACGTACAAAAGTATTGATAATGTGATGAAATATTATGAAACCACCAATCAGATCCACATATATACTCCTTTAATTGAAAGAATTATTTTAAGTTATTTCAAAAAATTTGTGATCATCATTATTCAAACAATACTGAAATGTGTAAAATAAAGTCTCTTATCAATCTCTCTAACCACGAATTATGAAAATTTACTTAAAAACATAAAACATAATGTGAAAATGGAAAATATATACCATATTTTTGGGTGGAAAATCTTTTTTTTTAGGAATGCGAAAGTGGTTTTATTGGGGGTGAGAAGAAATGAGGTAAAGGAAACTTTACCTTGAACTGAGTCAAATTTAAAACATAAAGACCATAGCGGATCCACCAAAAGTTGAGATGAATGAACGAATCGGTGGACCGAGGTCAAGATAACTGAGCATGTGAAAAGACGGTGTGGAGACACGAAGGGCAGGCAGCCGAGACCCACCCGCCTGGTCCGCGGCCTTGAGCGCGACTAGTCTTTTGTGTTAAACCATTTTATCTTCAGTCATTAATCTTTATTTTTGAATAAAAATGAGCCCGTAATTGAAACAGCAGAAGTTAACGGTTAACTAAGAATGCAGGCGGATGGAAAATCTTAATATAACAATGTCCATTCTCCCAACATACATATACTTTTATGTAATTCCAATTATAGTACCATTTTTAAGTAAGTAAAAATGATCATAAAGTTTATTCGGGAGAATAAATATCTGAGAATGGCCAAAAAATATTCAAAGGAGTAGATCTTACTTGATAGATAATAAAATATACTGTAAAGCCACTATAATTTGACAGTATGGCGTTGGGATAGGATTATTGACTTGAAAGAAAACTTTGGAACAGAATAAAGAGCCTAGAAATACATCCCAGTATATATGAGAATTCAATACCTAATAAATATTTCACCTCAGTGAGAAAAAAAAGTTAATAAATAATGCTGGAAAAAAGCACCATCTGTAAGAAAGTAAATTTGTATCCTCTCCTCACACTGTATAAAATATCAAATTGCAATGGATTAATAAGACAAATGTAAAAAATAAAATAAAAAATTTAGAAGTTTTAGGTGAATATATGCAGAATCCAGGGATTAGAGGGGACATTTTTAACCTGTGACAGGAAATATGGAGTCTAAGAAAGAAAATAATCATTTTTTTTTTACTATATGAAATTTAATCTCATCCAGTTAATTTTTTATTTTATTTGATATTGTACATCTTGGTTCTAGAATTCCTATCTGTTTCTCTATTGAGTTTTTCTATTCATTCATTACTAGCATATTTTCTTTCATATCTATGAACATAGTTATAATAGCTGCTTTAAAATGCTTATATCTTCTTTCCAAGATCTGGGTCACCTTGAGGTTGGTCTCCATGATTGCCTTTTCTCTTGAGTGTGGGTCAGATTGTCCTATTTCTTCATATGTCTAGTAATTTTGGATTATATCCTGGATACCGTCAATGATAAATTGTAGAGACTCTGGATTCTGTTATGTTCCTCTGGATGACTGTTGTTTTAGTTTACCAGGCAGTTAACTTGGCTGAAGTCAAACTTCAAACTCACTCTTGCCTGTGGCAGGCGCAGCTAAAAATCTCTGTTCAGAAGGCAGTTAGGCTTCTCAGAGTTTTTCCACTGAATTCACAGTTCAGAAAACACCCTGAGATTTGCATTAGGTTTATAAGGAAAACTTGAAACACTCCCGCGATGGATTCTCCTTTCTGGGATTTCCTCTTTCACTTTGCAACTATTTCGAAGCCCCAGATTTTGTCCTCTGATTCCTCAACAAGTAAGAATGCAGATTTCTATCTAAATTTTAGCTGACTCATGTAACACCCTCTGGGGCCTGGCCTTGGCACAAATATGTAAAAACAAGAAATTCGTTGAATGTCATTCCCTTCTTCCAAGTGTCAGTCTCTCCAATTTCTGCTGGCTTTCGATCACTTTCAGTACCCTTACATCGCCTTTTACATGTCTTGTCCTGTCAAACAGATCATCTTTTACCAGGTATTTTGTTATTATTGGGGATGGAACTCTTCAAAGACATAAAATTCAAACTTTCTTAGCTGGCTAAAGATTTCCATAAACAAAGTTAAAAGACAAATATTAAGCTGGGGAAAATATATTTGCCATGCATATGACTGACAAAGAGTTAATTTTGAGCTCTCACAAATTGTTAAGAAAAAGACAAAGCATCCAATAGAAAAATGTTCCCAGGGTATGAATAGGCTCAAAGAACAGTAAACCCAAATGGCCAATAAACATATGGCTCAAACTCCTAGGACTCAGGGAAATGCAAATTGAAGTAACTCCTTGCTCATCAGATTGGCAAAAGTTCAAAAGAATGTTAACACCTACTACTGATGGGGGTGAAAGGAAAAGCGTATTTTCATATATCTCTTTCAAAAAGAGAATTGATACTGCCTTTTCAGGAAGCCATGTAGAAAAAAGTCTGTTCAAAAAATTCAAGTTCCCTTCGACCTACCAAATGCCACTAGTAAGAATTCGTCTCATAGAAATAAACAGAAGCACTCATATGGAGGAGTATGTAAAGGTGCAGAAATATTTGTAGTGCACAAAGGATTAGAACGAGTCCATGAATAGGAGTGTTTAAACCATGACACATTTGCGCCATGAAAAAAGATGTAGCCATTAAAAAGAGTAGATTCAAGCTGCAAGCGTTTTCATAAAATTATTAATTGAGAAATTAAGTATATGTAATACGATCCATTCTGTCAAACAGACAATGATCTGCAAGCTTTATGTGTACATGACTGAATGGACGTGTGAAAGTGTATGGAAGGGTTCAAACCAGATTTTTACTTTGGTTGTTGGAATATTAGGGAAAGACTAGGGGGATGGGAAAGGGGTAAGATTAAAAAGTGTTTAAAATGTATTTTAAAAGCGTGCATGAAAAAAATATGATCCATTTATGTACAAATGTGAGTGTGAAAGCTGAGTCATGGAAAGGTGTTAAGACCTGATCGACAAAATGTGAATGGTTAGGTTTCAGGGGTTATTAATTTGTTCTCTGTACTCCTGTTTTTTAAAAAATTATTTCTTAAATGTGTATAAATCACATCATAGAAAAATGAAAGCGATTTTTATCATGAAAAAAAAAAGATTTTAAAGCTACAAAAGTTGGCTTCCTCCCTAGATAGTCATCTAGCTCAGGGTCACCCGTACACTGACAACTCTTAAATTTCCATCTCCGTTCCCAACCATTGCCAAGAGCTACAGGTTCACAGCCCAAGATGTCAGATCAACAACTCCACCTGTACGGACATCTCAAACTGGACAGAGCCCGCATGGATGGCTTGATTCTCTCCTCTTCAATGGGCTCTTGCTTCAGTCTTCCCCATCTTAGTAAGTGGTACCACCGCTTAACCATGTGATCAAGCCGCCGGTCTGGAAGTTTGTCCTGATTCTTCTTGCTTTCTTCAATCCCATTCAATCCAAGGGCAATTCCTGGAAGGTCTATGTTCAAAATGTGTCCCATATTTCACCATCTGCGATGCTAAGTTTGATCTTTCCAAGGTCTGGCCCTCCCAGCCTTCCATCCTCACCTCTTGCCTCTGGCCCACTCGCTCTCCTCCAGCCTCAGGGCCTTTGCACGGACTGTTCCTGACCTCTGAACGCTCACCCCGGATTTTCACATGGATTCCTTTTTCTTGTCATTCACACTTTGAGAAGTCCTCCCTGCCTCCCCTTACTTAAATTGTTTCCCCAGTCCCACCCAGTCATTCTTTCCCTGACCCAATTTAATTTTCTTCTTGGTGCTAGTTTGCTGTGTGTGTCTGCCTGCTGGAATGTGACATGCTCCAAGCAGAGACTTTGTCTAGTTAACACTGTATCCTTAGCACTGAGAATGAAGCCTAACCCATAGTAGAGGCACAATAAATACTCATTGAATGAAACAATGTGGACGTTCACCGATACAAACACATATACATAGATATGCTTGCACATATGAACGCACGCTCACGCAGAGGACACACACATATGCTGTGAGGAACATGTAGAGAAGTAGAGTCATGTAGAAACAGCCATGAACAGGCATACAATTGTAGTTCCTACTGACACACACACACTCACATGGGACGTGCAAAAGCAGATACACTCACGCAATAACACATGCTTATCTTTAGACACATGTCCATTAATGCGTATAGTTTCAGACACTGACATATTGACGTACAGTGGCACAAACATGCTCACATGGTCACACACACAGACATGCAGGTGTACGGACATAAATGAACACCTACCGCACACTTGCACTTGAGTGTCGGTGCACAAACCGCCTTTGCCGGACCCAGGCTTTCACATCCTTGCCGAGCCCGGCTTGGGTTGGCGTGGCTGGGCCACCCTGCAGCCCTCGGCCAGGAGAGCCCCAGACCTGGCAATGCTCCCCTCCTGGGACAGATGTTCTGGGAGGGGGTGGTGACTGCTGGGCAGGTGGCTCCCGACATGATTGCTCCAAGGCCACTGTTTGGAGCAGTAATGTCACAGAGGCCATTAGCTATTTGGGCAGAGCTGTAAAACATGCCTGGCTTGGCACCCTTTGCTCCGGCCACACTCTCCTCTGCGGTCACCCTGCCTCCCAGAGCAGCGTCTCAATACCATAAGCAGTGGCCTTCTGTAGCCACACACTAAAGAGACAAGGGTAGTGGGGAAAGCCCTCAGGGTTCCTGAGGTACCTAGCAACCCAGCTGGGACAGTGGTGACGCTGTGGGGTGAGGGTCACAGGTTAGTGGTCCTCAGCAGTTTGAGGCGAACGGATATGCTCTCTGCCTTATACAGCTAGAGCGAGCAGGGGCTGGGGTGGAGAGAGCTCTGGCTACTGAGGGAGAGGCTGGGAGGGCACCTGGTCCCCAGGTGGGTTCAGCTACTGCCTAGAACTCCCAAGGCACACTCAGTGCCAGACACTGGGGAGCAGACCAGCCCCAGAGCCCAGTAGCTAGTGAGCTGGGGCCGCCCATGGCCTCCTGTCCAGCCTGCAGAGAACTCCAGTTTAGCTCATGAATACTTCAGGGGGCTGGACGTCATTGTTCCCCCGGACATCCAGGTGCAAGACCCTGAGGAAACAGCCTCTGTGGCCAGCCTCTCGGCAGCCTCCTCTTTACATGGGGCCTTTGGGAGACACCCTCTGCCAGCCTCGGGAAGCAGAGGGACAGGTCCCCAAAGGGTCCTGGTGATACATCCCCAAGCCTAGAAGCTGGAGAGGCCACAGTTTGTGTAGGGACTCTGCGACTTAGCTGTGAATAAGGGCCAAGGCGGGAGAGGACTATCGTGTGCAGGACGCCAGTGGGGTGGCCGACATACCTGGCCTCTTGTCCTCACCCAGTGAGCGAGGGGCTTCCCCTCCCATTTTACAGACAATAAAACTGAGACTCGGGGAGTGAAGCCACCTGCCCAAGTCCTCACAAAAGGCGCTAGGCCCAGGCAGCAAGGCTTCACAGAGTGATGGAGAGCAGCCCGAGGTACTTCAAGGGTAATTTCTATCCTTGTCTTCAAGCCCAGCAAGGCTCTGAAGTTCCAGAAAGGATGAGCCCCTGGGGAGTTGGACCAAGGGCCCAGCGCTGCCTCCCCCTCCGCCTGTGATTAATGCCTGCTGGTCCTTCCCCTCGCAGGGAACTCATCAGACTAATATTTCCTGATGTGAACTCCGTGTCGGCCCAGAATGAGAAATCCCAGCCCCCGTGCATTCCGGGCCCCAGATGTATGGGCTCCCGTCCCGCGCCCGTGAGTGATGCGGCTCGTGTCTGCGGAGGGAGGTCGATAAAGGCCCTTCATCAGCAGAACTGCGGCCTCGCTCAGCAGGCCAGCAGGCCCTGGTTGCCCTCGCCACACCGCCCCCCGGGGCTGGCCCTGGAATGCCCATAGGAGATGGGGAGACAAGGTCCGTGCCCAGCAGATGGGGTGGGAGGGTCCCATGAAGGAAGGGACAGGCCTTCTCCAGCTCTGCCACGGAAGTCAGGGCCCTTGGGGATCAGAGGGAAGGGGCAGGGTCTGCTAAGGTTTTGCCTTGACTTTGAAGCTCCAGGGAGCCCAAGGAGGGTGTCAGCATGCACCTCAAGGCTGTAAGCAAGTGCCTTCTTAAGGCGACATAGGACGTCAAAGGCTGTGTGTGTGGAGGAGGCTGGGACCAAGCGGTTCTAGGACTAGGAATGTGAGTGGCGTTTGCTGTAGTGAGAGAACCACGTAAATAATCGCCGGTGCCATTCGTTAGCTTACCGCGTGCCAGGCGTGACACCAGACGTGGATACGCATTACCGCGTTCAGTCCGCCCAGAGCCCCATGGAGTAAGGTGGCATCGCCCCATTGTACAGAGAAGAGCGAGGCCTGCAGCAGTTAAATGATACTCCCAGAGGAGGGGTCGGGGTTCAGCTCCGGGTTTCTCTGCCGTCAGACCTGCGCTTTTAGCCATCCGTCATCCAGCCATTTCGCTGATATGTGTAAAACGGCGTCTTTGTGACAGGCATTGGGAATTCTGGGAATACGTAAGACAGACACCGTTCCTGCCCTCATGAAGCTTGTGGTCTTGTGGCATCAAACATGGTGGCCGTGATGCCCTAGTGAGAATGAGAGAAGACAGGGTGCTCCAGGAAGGCCTTGCCCCGAGGAGGCGGGGGATCTCGCCTCACCCTTACGCGAGGAGACACCAGCCCCCTCCCGAGTGGACTGGGTCTTTAGGGCAAGTCTTTCTTGAGGTGACCAAAGATGGAGAGAATCCAGGACTGAAAGTCAAAGCATTAAAGGTCAAAGCCAGAGCAAAGAGAGTGGCCTTCCATGTGGCATTAGCAGAAGACGGGGTCAGGATGTGGATGTGGGTGGAAAGTGACCAGAAGGAAACAGGGGGTCTCCTGGGTGAGGGAGGTGGCCCTCGCGATCTGCGCTGTGCAGTATCCGGCTGGGTGGCGGGTTGGACTGGCTTAAAGGCGGAGGTTGGTAAGGACAGCGATCCACACCTGAGAGAGGGATATCTCCTCCTGAGAGTGTCCTTCCGCAACAGGAGACACTTCAGAGTCAGGTCACAGCAGCACCAGAATGGCAGATTCACGCAAGGTCCCCAGACAGCAGCCAGAAGTTCAGGGAGTGGTTGTGACTTTGGGGGATGGGAGGTTGGGTTGTGCAGGTGCTTCAAACCCCAGCCACCAAGGGCAGGCTCAGGGCAGAGTTCAAGGTCCAGCAAGAAAGAGGAAGTGGAGGGTAGTGGCCAAATCTGTACAGATCCAGAGCCCTAGCTGGAGGCAGCTAGTAATACCAAAGGCCACCTGAGGGTGGCGCTGCCGCCAGCAAGCTGCCCTCCACCCAGGTAGGACTGGTGGAAAGGGGGCTCCAGCTGCAAGGGGCAGGGAGGCAGAGCCAGGGGCCTGGAAGATGGTGAGTGAAGCGGCCTGTCCTGGCTGCAGAGAGCTCACCCTCTGCATTTTGCTAGTGGTTTGGCCCCAGGACTTAACCTTCTTGCATGTAAAGTTTGGGTCCCTCAGACCCTCTCACCCCCTCTTTCCCTGAGCCTCTCCCACATGGTTCCAACCGGTTTCTGAATGTGCCCTGAACCTGCACCCTCAATTCAACCTTGACCCTTACTCTGTGCCTTGGCCCAATCCTGAAATTTCTTCCCTGACCCTGCACACCGACCTCATCCCACCCCAGGCCTGAACCTCACCCCTCCCCCTTTTGGTTACCCCATCTTTGACTCCTGCCCCACCCACGCCATCTCACACCCATCCCGGATCTTTTTCCCTCCTTCCCCCAACCCTGCCTGTGAATCGGGGCCAAGATCCCATGGGGTGTTCCAGGAAGACAGATGAAGGTCTCTGTTGCTCATATTCCGTATAAGCCCCTAAAACAGGCGGGAATTTTTAAATGCCTTCGTTAAAACGCCACGTACAAAATCAGTCCACAGCCTGAGACATCGGAATAGTGGTGCCCCTTGTGGGGAGAAAAGGGGGGGGGGCACAGGAGGCCATCTGGGGGCTTCTGTTCTGTCTCTTGATCCGGGTGTTGGGTACACAAGTATATTCAGTTGGTGACGATAAATCAAGTGATATACTTATGATTTGTGTACTTTTCTGTATCTGTATATTTTATAGAAAGTTTTTAAAAAATGCCCTGTGGTCTGGCCACTCCAGGCCCTCAGGGAAATGGAGCTGGCTGCAGGGTCCCTATGTCTGATTCGCAGTGTTCCCCGGACAAGCCTTTTCCCAGTGGGATGCCGACAACAAGGCCAACCCCCCATGTGCCCCATTGTCCACTGAGACTGCCTCAGTGCCACTGCCTTTCCTACCCTAACAGCTGTATTTTTTAGGTACAATATGACAGGCTCAATCTATTCCTGTTATATATTTCCCAGTAAATGGACAAGGTGAAAACAGTGTCAGTTCAAATCACTATCATGACACTTAATTCTGATTTACTGTACCTTTTGCTGCAATCTTGAAAGTGCCTGCGTCTGTGCCGAGCTGGATTGCCCAGCCAGGCCCCACGGGGTCGATGTTAAGATCAGCTTCAATAAAAGAATTTAGGGTAAGACAGCCCCGGGTGGGCAGGGGGCACGCCGGGGCCCAGAGGACGAGCCAGCAGAGACGCTGAAGCTGCAGCTCTCCTGCGCCTCCCTCCCCGCGACTCTTTGTCCCCAGCCCTATGTTTGCGGCAGCTGGGAAATTTATGGAGGCTCCATAAACGGGTTTTACAGACAGCTGTTAGAGCGTGCAGAGCAAGGCTTGGCTGTCGGGGGACCTAGACGCAGGCTTACAGCCAAGACACTTAAATATTATGGCCCCACATATATAAAAATTGTGCTGTGCATGTCCTCTTCTCCCTCCCGCCTCCTGGCCCAGGAGCACGGGGTATGGCCAGAGAGTAGCAGCCACTTCCAGTCGCTGGCTTGCCAGAGACGAAATGCCTGCAACCCCTTGCTCCAGCCCCTGCGGCCAAGGCCAGCAGCCTCTGGCCGGGCTGGCCGAGCGGATGCAGCAGGGAGAGTCATCGAACGGCAGTGCCAGGCATGTGCTGGTCTCCGCCCCTGCCCTCCTGGCCCGCCGTGCCCGCCTCGGCTTACCACTCTCTTTTAGCCCCAGGGCCTGGTTCCAGCTGTTTTCCTTGCCTGGAGGGCTCTTCCACACACACCGTTTCTTGCCCTCGGCCAGTTCCTACCCACCCTTCCAGAACTCAGCTGAAATATTGCTTTCTCAGAGACGTCATCCCCATTCTCTAGAGCCAGGTCCCCTGTTATAAATGCTCGTATCCCCTCGGACTTCTTCATAACATTTATAACAATTGTAATTAAATAATTATCGGTGTCATTATCTGTTTAATGTCTATCTTCCCCACCGGACAATAAACTCTGTGAAAGCAGAGACTCTATTTGAATACATCCCTAGTGCCTTGCACAGGGCCTGGCACTCAATAAATATTCGATGAATGAGTGAATGAATGAATGAATGAATGAAGATGCACGGATGAATCCCACACAACCCTCAGACATAGCACGAGGCAAAATGTGCTCATCTCTAAGGGCAGGAGCAAGGTTTGTGGGTGCTTGATAAAGAGAAGCCACTCTGACAAGGTGGAATCAGGAAAGGCTTCTAGGAAGAGGCACCCTCAGACCCTCTGATGTAGAAAAGTGCTTTCATTCAGAAGTGCCAGCCACGGAGCTTAAGATGTGAGTCAGAGGGCTGGCTACTCCCTTATTCTCATTGAGCCTCAGCCTCCCTATCTGTCAAATGAGGAAAACGATGGTGCCTACATCATGGGGCTGTTGTGAAGGTTAAACGTATTTAGCATTGTGCATATAATGAGAGTTTCTTAAGCTGCATTACTACTGTAGCCAAAACTTGGTAATTCCAGGCGAAGGGAGCAGCATGTGTGCAGGTATTTACGAGGCACCAAAATCATTCCCCTTGATGCCCTGTTGCCTCACAAGTGTGTTTCGTATCTCATAACCTTAGCCTGAGCTAGTCTATCAGGGGAGGGTGACTGACCCAGTAAGAGCCAATCACAGGCTGGCCAGTGACCCATGACTTATGGCTGGGCCAATCAGATTTCCTCTCGGGTGTTTGATTGAAGAGACATGGGAAGAACTGGCAGGAGAGTTGAAGCTAAAGCTGGAAATATCATTGCACAACAGAGTAGAAATTACAGCGAAGCACGAGGAATCAGAGATGCCTCAGATGCCTCAGCTCCCAGCCCCATCTGTAGCCTCATGATAGAAGGTTTTAATTCTTTTTTCTTGTTGCAAAGAGGAGAGCGGGTACACACCGCTTTGTTGTGTTGGCTTTATTGCACTTTGCAGATACTGCGTTTTTTGCAGATTGAAGGTTTGTGCCCAGCCTGCCTCAAGCCAGTCTGTTGGCGCTGTTTTTCCAATAGGCTCAGATGATAGCATTTTCTTTAGCAATACAGTATTTTTTTAATTGAAGTATCTACATTTTCAGATTTTGCTATCGCACATTTAATAGACTAGTTGTATTTACACTAGAGTGTAAATATAACTTTTATATGCACTGGGTCCAAAAAATTCATGACTCACTTTATTGCGGTATTTACTTTATTACTATCATCTGGGATGGAACCTGTATAGCAGTGCAATTAAATGTGACTTCTCATTCCGAGACATATTAGCTGTATGACCTCGAACAAAATACTTAACCTCTCTGAGCTTCAATTTACTTGCTATAAAATAGAGATCATTAAAGCATTTATCTTAGAAAGTTGTATGGATTCAATGAGGTGGTAGCAGATTGTATTACCGTTCACCAATCTCCTCCTCCTTAAGAAGGACCACCCTGATCTAAAAGAGGTTGTGACTGTTTAAGCCTCAACCCCACCCTCGGGCCTCCAAACTTTTGTGAAAAGAAAAAAGGCTAAGAAATCTGTTCAACCCTTAACTGACCATATTTTCCAATGTTCTCAGATGTGGAAGAGAATGGTTTGGGCCTTATGAAGTTGTCAATATTCAATTCGATGTTTTATGGCCATTTTGGCCCATAAAAGTGGATTTCCAGATGGTTCAACCCTAGAAAAGGAAGGATACCCCAAGAGCCGCAAGCCACAGAGAACGCTGGGGCATTCCTCCCAGGAGATGGAATCAGGGCCTAATCAAAGAGCATGCCCCATGACCAGGGGATAGATCCCTCAAAGCGTGTGCCCAGAATGACATCGGAATCTACAGAGCTGTGATTGACAGGTGTCCCCTAGTCTTGTCCCTTCAGAATAGAAGTGTCTAACTGTGATCGCCTCGACCCGCTTCACCATAGTATGTTGGGCCTCTGGGTGGAAGGGGGCTCATCTTATTGGTTCATAGATCTCTGAATTATAATGCTCCAGTTCTCTCTTCTTTCTGAGAAGAGAAATCTCTGTGTCACACAGCAATCTTGGACCCTGAGCTTGAACGGTGACTGGATGGGACTTTGGACTGCTTACCTCGAGGTGAATGGGTTCTTCATGTGGGTGATAGAGGGAATCGAGCGTGTGGTGACCAGAAGGCCGGACCGAGGTAGATTGTTTTATTGGTCACTGATGCCCCAGCCCTTTGAGGTCAGTCTTGGCCACGCAACTTACTTTGGCCAATGAAACGTGAGTGCAAATGACGTGTCGTTCCAGGCGGAAACTCTTAAGAGCTAATCTGTGCTTCGCCACCTCCTTCCTGCTGAGAAGATGACCAGCAGCCAGCAATGTTCCAGACAGAAGATGTTCCAGAAGCCTGAGTCCTGCGAGGAAGAAGAAATGTTGCCAAGCCATCGCCATCATGCCCTGGGCAGGTAGTGTGAGTGAGAAATAGACTCTGGCAGTTGGAAGACCCTGGAAGTTTGGAGTTGTTTGTTACTGCAGCATAGCCCGGCTTATCTTTACTGATAAGATGCTATGCAAATAGCTTAGCACAGAGCCTGGCTCAGAATAAGTGCCATCTTTTTTTTTTTTTTCCTGTTTGTTTCTCGAAAGCCGAAGAGCCACATTCAAAGGCCTGGAGGCAGAAGAATGATTTTGGTTTGGTAACGAATTCAGTGTAACTGAAGTGAAGTTCACACGAAATGAACTTCACATGAAGGGGAGGAGTTGACAATAAAAATGAAAAAGGGGGGCCAGATCATAAAGAACTTGAACCAGAAGCCATATGTCTAGCTTAACCAGCACAGAGAGTGTAAAATCAAATCACCTTTTAGCATCCAGTGACTCTCACACTGCATACCCCCGCAGAAGAAAGAGCGTCTGTCTTCCCTTTTCACGGCACCTGATCCCTGAGTCTTCCCCCATCACCCCAAGTTAAGTCTGAGGTTCCTTACCAGGAGTCTGTTGAAGGTACTGCCTTAGAGAGAGGATCAGGAAGTCTCATCTGTCCACAAGAGGGAGGGCCTGCGTTCCTCGCCGCCGGTTTCCTGCCTCGCAGTGTCCCAGCTGCAAACACACTGGCTGAGAGCAAGCAGCAAAGGAGAAGCAGTTGATAGATCTCACCGTATGAAAACGTAAAACTTCTAGATGACAACAGACACCATAAACAAGCTGAAAACAAGCGATAGCCTGGGAGGAAGTATTTGCAATTTATTTAACAGATAAAGGATTAGCATCCAGAATATATAAAGAATTCTAACAAATCAATAAGAAAAAGACAAATAGCCCAGTAGAACACTCAGCAAATAATAAAATCAGTCGATTTATGGAAAAGGAAATTCAAATGGCCAATAAACGTGAAGAATGTTCAATTTCACTAGTAATTAAGGAAATAAAACATTAAACTACCACGAACTATGTTTCACTCATCAGATTGGCACACACGAAAAATTAAAATTTGACGTTAAATGTTGGTGGGGGTGCGTGGAAATAGGGACTCTTGAATTCTGCTCGGGATGATGTAAATTGGCACAACCACTTCGAAGGGACAGCAAATCCACTTGCTCGTTTCTCCCCAAGAGAAAATGTTTTCCCGTGTGCACAAGGAGACATGCATGAGGATGTTTACCGTAGTGTTGTTCAAAAGAGTAAAAAAGTGGTGAAAACCTGAATGTCCATCAACAGAGGATTCGCTCCGTAAACCATAGCATGGCCATATTATGTAGTACTACACAACTGTTTAAAAGAATGAGGTAAGTCTGTGACATGCCATGAAGAAATAGTGTTGGGTGAATAAAGTGGCAAAACATACTTAAGGCAGGAGGACGGTTTTAATGTAGAGACAGAAGCAGGGACAATCATTTAAAAAAATTATTGATATAAATGTATAAAAATATTTGAAAGGACGGTTCAGAGGATTCAGTAAGAGCGGCAGCCTCTGGGATTGCCGAAAGGACCTTGCGTGGTGGCGGGAAGGTGGCAGATAAGCGGGCGTTTGAGGCAGGAGGCGGGTAGCTGGGCCTGAGATGTCTGGTCGTTTAGATGGGCGTATCCTGCAGACATCTGGGTGAACACATCCGGAGCTCAGGCGCGAGGTCTGGGCTACAGGTAACAATGCGGGGATTACACGTGGTATTTGAAGTGATTGGGTCACAGGGAAGTCTGTGTCATAAAAAGACCAAGAAACACTCAGCTCTCCTCAAAACAGGCAAAAAAATACGTTTTCGTAATTCCAGCATCGTAAGATTTGGGTCAGCTGAAAGGGTGGACGTGTCGACACTGAGTGATCTCTGACACAGGGCACAGAGCTGGGCCCGGTCCGGGAAGCACCTGGCAGGGGGGGTAGCACCCAGCTGGGCCGTAGTCTATCTGAGCGGGAGCAGCTGGGTCCAAGGGTGGAGAAGCCGTGAGCTAGGGCTGTGGTGAGGGCAGGAACGGGCTCAAGACGAGCAGGGCTGGAGTCACAGGCAGGCGACCCCGCAGTCACACTCACACTCAGGAGAGCCCTGAGCCTAGTTCAGCGCTGAGCTGTTGTCACTGTGAAATTCGTAACGACCCGCCAGTCCGCTGTTCCTCGCGCCCCTGTCGGCGTGTTGCTTTGGTGATGTCCCCCGAGCACAGAATTCCAGGGAACCCACAGCGCATGGGAGCCCAGTGAGACGCAAAGCAATCAGAAGCTAAGCGTGTGATTTCTGTGGCTAAGCGGGCTGCCCGCCGCCCACGAGGCTGCACGTTCCCTTCAAATAAGAATTTGCTCGGAACGTGGACGGTGTGGTGCTCGAAGAAACATGAGCTACGGTCAACTCTGTCATATCCTTTCTGACTCGTGTTACTTCTCTGTATTAGCCACTCAAGTTGAAAACCATGACCCGGGAGGAAAGGAAAACAGAGCGACCATAGTCCCCTTTCCTCTCAGTCCTTCCTTACTCATTAGTAAGCTCCAGGTAGACAGTGGAAGGAGAACGTGCACATATCAAGTGAAAAAAACAACAGGTGAGTTAGTTTCGTACAGCGTTCTTGCTGTTCTGATAAGAATAAATACATGTCTATGAGCTGCCAAATACGTGTGTAATTTTGGTGATTCTGCATACGAGTTAAATGATCTTCTATTTGCATTTAAAAGTGGCATTGGAAAATATAAAGTAAAATTCATGCTAATAATTTTAAATTGTATTATTTCTTCGAGTGGCATTAAGTAGCACATAAAAAATATTATGGTAAGTCAGGAGGAAGACCACTGAAGAAAGGAAGAAATTTTGTATTTTAATATTTTTCATTGCGCTTCTCCCTTACTTTTCGAATGCACTGGGCCCTACAAATTTATGTTGCCAGCCCTGAGTTCAGGGTTTCGCCTAGGACTTAAGACCCAAGAGAATCTGTGCCCTTGGGAAAGCATTCTGGCTCGCTTTTTTCTTGCCCAGGTGTTTGACCTCTTCTGTGTCCAATCCGGGTGGCCGATTACTCCACAGTTCAGAGCTAGGCATAAGCCAGGCTGTCTTGATTCAAGTATCAGCTCTGCTTTTGCTGGCTCTGTGGTCTCAGACGGGTCACTTGACCTCTCTCTGCCCCAGTTTTACCATCTCTCCAATGAGGATTTTGATAACAGTGCCTACCTCAAAGCGTTGTTGAGAAAGTTAGATCAATAAATGCCTGCAAAGTGCCTGGGACAAGCCCTGGTAACCTACAACTGGGACCCGATATGTGTGAGCTACTGTAATTATAGCACTTAACACAGTTTCACTGTTCAGTCGAAGAAATCCCTGGGTGCCCTCTCCTCTTGTATCTTGGTGACACTGGAGGACTGGCCCCAACTCAGTCCCTGTGCTGAGGAAGGGGCTGTGGGGAATGAGGCTCGTCACCAGGCCCCGGGCTTTGGGTCTGTGCCGACTCTGGGACACCGCGCGAGGCTACGAAGGAGGCAGTGGGTCCGGGGTTGTTTTGGGGGGACTTTGAGGAGGGGAGACGTCTCTTGGTCTCCAAATATGGTTGCATCCTGAGACACTGGGGGTTAGGACCTCAACGTGCGACTCTTGGGAGACACAGTTCTGCCCCTAACAACATCTGTGGGCACATGGCTGTTCTGCGGGTCTCTGTGACCGCATATTTGCACACCTGTGTTTCTGAGTCAGTGTTTGCGTATCTGTCATTCCGAGTGTCTGACCTTTGGGGACTTTGTCCTTGTGAGCGAGTCCACGATGCTGGGGCTCCTGGGTCTCCGGGTGCCTACGTTCATGAGGCCTCGATAGCATTCTGCATCAACCTACCTGTGACGTGAGTGTGTCTAAACTGGTGTTTGATCCAGGATGCGGGGGGCCTGCAGGAACGGGATCTGCTCACCTCTGGGTCTCTATGCACGTGGTTCCTATTGTGTGCGAACCTGTGTGTGTGTCTGTAAAATCTGAAATCTGACCAGCCATGTGGCTGGAAGGCAGCATTTGAAAGGAGAGGTGAAGGATCATGTTAATTTGAGATCTGAAAGAAGACAGTATGTTTACGAAAACGAAAGAACAGCGGATTAAACATATGTCGGCGCCGACGGTGAGCAGCTGAGGCTGGGCCGGCTCCAGGTGTGAATGCTGTGGCGTGTTGATGTCTTTAAAACTGTCACCAAACCTGATACAGAAGCAAAACAATGGGACTGCGCGGAATCTGCAGCAGGGGCAGGGAGCGGAGGCAGCAGCAGGGTCTGGGAGGCGGGGACATCATGAAGGACGCCTTGTCTTTTTCTCGCTCTCCATCCACTTCTCTCCGGCTGAAACAAATCTGCACCGTGAGCCCTGGAGCAGTAGGGCAGGCGTGACCCTCACAGGCAGAGCCCCTCACACGCAGAGCCCCTCTCAGGCCTGGCTCAGTGCTTTTTCTCTGTTCCTCCCTGCAAGCCTGCAAGAAGGTAATTAGCCCCAGCTAAGAGTTGAGGAAAATGAGACCCAGAGAGAGAAAGGGCCTTGGTCAAGGCTACGGCATCTGGGGTTTGAACTGAGGTGTGTCTGATTGCTCTCAGGATTCTTGGGATGGTGTTTGGTTAAAAATAAATGAATGAATGAATGAGTTTGGATAAAAACAACTGAATGAACGAACGAATGAATGCATGAATGAAAGAATGTACTTTGAGGTAGAATCTACATTCAAGTCCTAGTTAACGCCCCGAAGGGCAGTCGCTAACCCCGACGTTATCCCCATCGGTCCTGTGATACATGGGGCCGACCACCTGGCTCTATTCTTTATGGAGAATCAGTGGCAGTCGAGAGGCGGTGGACACGGGTGGCTTCTAACCGAGGGAGCAGACATTTTCTTGGGAAACAAATAAAATAGGGGTGGTCAGAACAGAGTTCCTTTTGTCCCCCCTTTCCCCCCGACACACAGCATCGGTCTGGCTCGGCCGTGGACCCGGGTTTGAGTGTTAGCTCCACCCTGCACTTACCCGTCCACATTCCTTATTCTTCCGTTTTTGCTTTACCTTTTCATTGAACAGACTTCCATGCTCTTTCGGGTTGTTCTTTTATCTCCAGGTCTGGGGGTACGAATGGCCCCCTTGGATATACCCATGGGTTTTTCTCTCGGTGGCTTGTTTTCTTGTATACTTCGTAATGGTCCATGGACCCACAGTAAGCAGGGTTCGGTGACTCTGGAGGTCCCACAGGCCCTAGTTGTACCTGAGGAGCCGTTTGAAGTTTGCCTCCACTGGGAACCCCAAGGTCTTTCTCTGGCTCCAGGTGAGGTTGCTTATTAGTTTCCCAGGATCAGTCTCCATGGCTCTGGGGTTTACCCTGGCACGTGGCGCAGCCCTGGACACCTGCTTTCTTTTCCATTCTTGGCAGAAGTGGATGGCAAGTCCTTTTGCCTCTTTCACAGACCAGTGGGTAGAATGTCCCCCATCCGTTTTGATGGGCAGTGTTTCTGTCTTCATTTATTTGTAAGTGTGGTACTTTTTAATTTCCACGATGGTGTCTTTTTGGATTGACTGCCATCTGGAACCGTCTTCGTGACTAGCTCTCTTTCTCCTTTCCAATCGCCATGTTGGTGCTGTCTGTTTTCTTACCTGAGTCTTGCTACGTAGCCTTATTTACAGTCTGATTCTTCCACCACAGCCTTCTTTGAGAGTAAAAGTCCCCTTCTAACTATGCCTTTGGCTTCAATCCACAAGTTTTGATAAGGAATGTTTTCTAACTCTGGCGTTCTAATGGCCATTGCAATTTTGTCTTTGACCCTTCATTGATTTACAGGTGCCTTGTTTGCTTTCCAAGGTTTCCTTTTCCTTTATCATTTGTCAGCTCTAACAGACGTTTAGAGTGGATACTAAGTAGAAAGGACAAGCAGAGGTGTCTGGAGATGGTTTATTTAAGTTGGATGCTTAGATAAAGCGAGATTGCCTCACGGTAAACACACAAGCATGGAATCTGGTAGCCAGGTGGAACCAGGCTTGGTTTAGCCCTGTCGCTTGGATATTCTAGCTCCACTGAAGGTCTTGGAGCCTTTGGCTGCTCATGGGGAATTGGTGGCTCAAGAGCCCTGGGCTCAGTTGTCCTGGTGTTTCTGTCTCTTAGCAAGCACGTCCCTGGGGCTTCTGGCTTTATGCACATAGCTCAGTTCTAGCCCATTTCATTCCGAAGACCCAAAGCTCCCCCTGCCCAGGCATGCATCCCCTCAACCTCAGGTCCTGCTCACCTTCCAACATTGGATTCTCTCTTCGTCTGGTTCCTGTGGCTTCCTCATCCTTGGCTCTGAACTCAGCTATGCATTTACATTATTTTTTGATATATTTTATCTAGTATTTTAATGTTAGTAGAGTAGGAGAGGGGATTTTCAATATTGGCTCAATGTACCACATTGTCTGGAAGTTTCTGGCATGATTAACCTTTGAGCAAGACACTTAACTTCTCTGAACCTGAGTTTCTTCATCTATAAAATAAGGAGGTCCTATAATAGGAACATCTACAAAAAAGGCTGTTAAAAGAATGTGAGACAGGTGTGCCAAGAATTTAACATATATGGTGCCTGGAACGTAGTAGGTGTCCAATAAATGGTAGGAGTTATCATTTCTGGTTCTATTACACATATAAAGATCTGGGGCTCAGAGAGATTATGTAACTGGCCTAAAGTCAGTCACACAACTGGTCAGTGGATGAAACCCCAGATGTCTGTGTCTTCTTAGCCCATGAGCCAGACATGTGAGTGAAGAGGTCTTTAGAGTGACCCCGGCCCCCAGTCACCATCTAAATATACCCTCATGAGACACCCCAAGTTAGAACTGCCTAGCAAAAAAACCAGTCAACGTCCAGATCTGTGAGCAAAGTAAACGATCGCTGTTATTCTAAGTCCCTGTTTTGGGAAGCAATGGGTACCGGGAACTCCAACCCACTGCCCGCCAGGCGCCGTTAGCTCCTCGGGCAGGCGGAGGAGATGGCGCTGCATCATTTGTTCATTCATCCATTTACTCAACAGACATGTATCACTTGAGCCCTGCTTGTGCCCCAGGCTCTTTGCTAGGCACCGGGGATTCAGTGGTAAATAAGAGAGACAAGGCAGAAACCAAACGAACAATTAAATAAAAAAGAAAATACCAGGTAGTGATCAACGCCGAGATGAAAATAAAACACGATGAGACGGAGTGACAAATGGAGGCTTTTTGACTCGGGTGATGAGGGAAGATTTCTCTGAGGCATTTAAGTTGAGATGAATGCTAAGAGGGAGTAAGATTTGACAGCAGAATATCCCAGGCAGAAAGAATTGCTAGTGGAAATGCCCGACCGTGGGAATGAGCTCGGTACGTTTGGGCATCCTTCACAAGCTGGTGTGACTGGAGCATAGTGAATGTGGGAGCAAAGGACAGGAAGGGAGTGCCAAGAGGTAGGTAGGGTCACCACAGGTAAGGCTTTGTAGGCCAAGGAAAAGATTTTGGATCTTTTTCCGAATGCAGTGGGTTGGCCCTGGTGGGTATTTTAGCAAGGCAGTATGTCCATCAGAATAGGATAGGCTATGCTGCAGTAATAAATACTCAATTCTCAGTGGCTTTCTACAATAGAATTTTATTTCTCTGTTACCTAACAGTCTACTATGGTCTGAAGATTTTCCTCTAAATGGCAGCTCAGGAACTTAGGTTGACTCCATCTTACAGCTCCGTAATCTTGTAGCTTCAAGGTCACCTTGGTGTCATCTCCATAGGGGCAGGTAGAAGGAGGGAATAGAATGTGGAAGACACACCAGATACTTATCTACCTTAGCCTGAAGTAACACAGATCACTGTGCTCACCTCCCATTGGCCATAACTAGTCACATGGCTAAGCTAACCCCAAGGGAGGCTGGGAAATGTAAAGGAGCACACACGTGCATTGGAGAGCCCCAGCAGTCTCTACCATGGATAGTGATAGAAGCCGATTTATATTGCAGACTGGTACTCTGGTTACTGTGTGAAGCATGTGAGTCATGAGAACAGTGGGAGTCCCAGCTTTGACCAAGCTATTAAATCGTAACCTAGTTCCCTCCCATTTTGAATTTTTGTCCCTTGTAACCTTAAATACCATGCAAATTTTAGCTCCTGGGGCAAAAAACACTGGAAGTTGTGTCTTGAAGAGATAGTCAGATCAAAGTTGGAGTTAAGAGTTCAAAACCAAAAGTTTAATCAGGGAGGTCCTGATTCCCAGACTTTGGGATCATGGATTGGTAAATTCCAGAAATAATTTAGAAAGCAACAGAGAGCTATTTTTATCTCAGAAGGCCATACTATCATCATCACTTCATAGAATAAAGGGCATCTTAATATTTATAAGCCAGAAGGAAATGATAGTGCAATAAAGAACATTCCTTTCATGGAAAAGACAGTTGATAACTTCACACAGATCACACGCTCAGATGCATGCACAGCGTGTGTGCACGGACATGCTAACTGGGTGTACACAGATACTGTACATTAGTTGGCTTCCTGGAATGGCCCATGAGAACTTTTTGTCATCAAATAAGGGAGTCTGTGCTGTGACCCACTGTAAACCTATTCGAAGTTGCCTGTGTAAGAAGCTGCTTGAGGCAAATTACCACTTTTTATTCAAAGAACGTCCTCAAAACTTTCAATTTGGGAATCACATTCGAAATCACCGCTCGTCTTCTCCTGCTGCGAGGTTTTAATGCTCTCACGTTCTTCTCGACTGATGGCCATACAGGCCTCTTACTGTAATAACTGCTCACCTGTTTGAAGTGTCTTTCCCCTCAGGGCCCCTAACGTGAATTTCGTGTACATCATGTAGCTTAAATGTTAAGCCCGAGCATTCCAGACATGCCACACGCTTTCAGTATGTTCAGCCATTTTCCCGTGATGTGGTAACACGCAGAGGGAAATGCAATCCTGCCTTTACCGTGCCACGTTGTCCTCATTTTTCTCATTTTCCTATTTGCATTTCCTGTCTCATTGACTAGGATGGGTCCAGGAAGTGGTACTTGGAGGCTACGGGGCTGGGTGAATGACAGACAGCAGCCAAGGGCCAAAGCCAAACATAGAAGTTTAGGAACTAGGATGCTGAGAGCCTAGGGCAGCCAAACAGGCAAAAGGCGTTAGTCCCTGTGAATGCAGGAGAAGCAGGTGGAATCCGCCCAACTCCTGCAGGTCCTGTCCAGGGTTCTCCAGGTCCCTCAGTTCACCCCGCAGGCCCCTCCAGAGCCTGTCACCAATCACCCAGGTGTGTGTCCTTTACACATGTCTTTTCTGCCTGGAGCACCATTTCCTACCTGGCCAGCTCGTGTGCGTCCTTCCAATGGAACGCGCTCTGCCTTCTTCCACACAGATGCAAGTAAACTTGGCGCTCAGGAGAGACACCTCCTTTACCACCCTGAGCCTTGAGCCTGACGTAACGGGTGAGATACAAGAGAAAAGAAGGAGGCAAAGTCAGCTCCCAGGTTTTTAGCTGAGCACCTGGGAAGATGGAGATTTTAATAGTTGAGACAGGGAAGACTGAGCGGAGGAGTGGATTTGGAAGGGAGGATCAGGAGCTGAGTGCCAGATGTGTTACTTTTGAGGTGCCCACTAGACAGGTCAGGTCGGCTGTTGGATGTACACGTTTGGAGTTAGGGAAGAGGACCGAGCCAGAGACGTAAATTTGGGAGTCATCAGTACAAGGCTTGTACTTAAAATCATTTTCGGATGCAATTGCGTGGGACATGGCTCCCAAAGGCCCTCACTCTGGACACCAGATCCTTCCAGCTGGTTTGGCCACCACTTAAGCTCACTCTGTCCCCTCCCAGCCATGTACCCTTCACCGTGGCTTCCACAGACCTCTCGCCCTCCTCTACACTGCGTATCTGTACAGCTTGTCCTTCTTTGCCTGCTTATTGACTGTTCCTCATTCTTCAAGGCCCACGGATACATCCGTCTCTGTAGCTTCTTCCTGGGAGAAGGAATATTTCTATTCTCACGATTATAACAGCAGTTTGACTATATGTAGTAATACCCTTGGGCAGGTTACTTCACACCCTATTGTAATACCTGTGCCATCAACAAATATTTTGAAAGATTACCCAATGTGTTTTCTCCTTGGCAATTCCTTCTAGGGTCTCAGCCTGAGCCTCTTCCCTCTTTAAAGCCTCTTTCCTGAGGCTCAGTACCTCAGGGAAGAAATGATACGAAGCAAAAGAAAAAACAAACAGCAAAACAAAGGGTTAACTTTCAAATTTCACTATTAAAAATCATGGTGTGAAGAAAATAAGAGCACAAACCGCGGATTGGGAGCCAATCTTTGCAAACAACAGTGCCTGGTACCCGGGAGTAGGCAAAGAGATGTGACCTTGCTCTGCGTCCCAGTTTATTGGTTCCAACTTAAACCTGACCATTTCTGGGCCTATCAGATTCTCTCTCCATCTGTCTGGAATTGGGGCTTAGAGACGCTCGTCAGTGTCTGTGGGTCACTGGAACTGCCACGATACAGACGGGGGCTGAGGGTACCACCTGGGTAGCCCCGTTAGATAGCGAATCAGGAGAAGAAGAAAAATGTGGTCTCTTAGCGCAGAGAATGGAGGCAAAGACCAGCTGGAGCAACAGGAAGGCGAGTGGCCCTAGAAAAACCCTAGAACTTTCCTGCTTTGTCACTGCTTTCACGAGAATCCTCGTTTGTTCTGCAAATTCTCTTTTGCCTTAAGCTGATACGAATGCATTTCTGTTACTAACGACCCCACAATTGTGGACCAACAAGCCCCTGAATCCCCTCTAGACTGAGCATCTTGAAGGAGGAATGATTTTGTTCACCTCCCTGAACCCGGGAGCCTGGCCAGGACTCTAGTGAGGGACCGAAGGCACATGGCTATCCACAGACTAGCAGGTGGGGCTCTGGAATAGCCTGTCCAAGAGTTTTGTATGACAAAATTAAAAGCATCTGCTTTGAGGTTAGTTGCCACAGTGTGACAAAGGAAGCTGCATTTTCCATAGTTACCATGTGGGGGTCACAGTCCTGCTTCCTGGATCAATGTTGGTACTCAGGGATGTAATTTATGCAGAGGGGCCTCGCCCAGTGCCCTCTGAGTGGGAGTTATCACGATTCCTAACAACTGTTGTTAAGAACTGACATTATTCATTCAAGAAATGTTTGTTGAGTACCTATGGTGTCCTGGAGACAAGACTCCCTCGGTCCCCTGCCTTCACGAGGGTTGGAGTCTAAAAGCAGAGAAAGCGGCTTTTTCTGTGATGCCTTCTTTGTGCCAGCTCTCTGGGTCAATTTCCTCTCAATTAGGGAGGGCATGGAAAAAATTACAGTCTGGGTCTGTCATCATGTGGTGCCTCTATGTACTAAAAGCACTTCTGCACGTGGTATGGGTTTCTTCGTTTCAACAGCACTGTTTGTGGTTATTCTGTGTTTATTTTTCACATCCTCTAGTCAAACTCTTGTGAAAAAGAGCCAGCCATATTTACACACCTGCCTCACAAGCACGTCAACCCCACCTGTTTGCCGCCTCCTCCTACAAGCAGCTGTGTTCAATCTAGGAGCAGAGATCAGATCAAAAACTTCAGACCAGGGAACAGTTGTGTTTGGCCAGCAAGGCTGATAACTGATGAAATTTCCCCCTCACTCTCTGCAAGGCAGAATCAATCCGCTCTAGTTCGCACAGATCGATAACAGAACACAGTCGTAGGAGTAAAGATGTGTGTATTAATTGAGAGAGCCCTTGAGGAAGACCACAGAGGACAAAAACGAGAGGTAGGAATCTCAAGTTCAGGAGGCTTCTCGAGGGGGGTTGAAGGGTGGGTAGGAGCAGGGCTGGTAAGCAGGAAGGACTTGCCTTCCAAACTGTTGGCCACACTTTATGCACCTCTTTCAGAACAAGCGCTTTGTGGCATTGAATACCCTCTGGGGTCTCTTCATGTCTGAAATACACTAACACTGTTTTTTTCTTGTTATAAAGCTTATATATGTTCATTACTGAAAATTTTTTAAGATCTTAACTGCCTTCCTCTCTGATAAGGAAACAGTGATTGTTATTTTGTTTTGTTTTTTGTTTTGTTTTGTTTTCCAGCTGTATGGGGATATAATTGACATAGAACATTGTGTAAGTTTAGGGTATACAACATGATGATTTGGTATGCATATACACTTGTGAAATGACTACCACAATAAGGTTAGTTAACGCACCTATCACCTTACATAGTTACTTATTTTGTGGTGAGAACTCTTAAGATCTACTCCCTTAGCAACTTTCAAACATACAGTAGGGTTTTGTTAGTTACAGTCGCCATGCTGAAGTTAGATCCCTAGAACACATTCACTTATAAATTCATCTCAGAAAGTCTGTATCTTTAACCACCTTCGCCCATCCCCCCGCACTCCCGCCAAGCCCACTCCTGGCAAGTGTCAATCTACTTACTCTCTGTTTCTAGGAGTTTGGTGTTTTTAGATTCCCATGTAAGTGAGCTCATTTGGTGTTCGTCTTTCTCTGTCTGACTTAGCATGATGTCCTCAAGGTTTATCTGTCGTTGTCACAAATGGCAGGATTTTCTTCATTTTTATGGTTGAATAATATTTCTTGTATATCTCTCTCAGATTCTCGTTATCAGTTTATCCACCGACAGACACTTAGGTTATTTCCATGTCTTGGCTACTGTGAATAATGCTGCAATGAATGTGGGGGTGCAGATGTCTCTTCCAGACCCCGTTTTTATTTCCTTCGGATATATATCCAAAAGAGGAATTACTGGGTCACATGGGAATTCTATTTTTAATTTTTTGAGAAACCTCCATAGTGTTTTCCAAGGAAATGGTGGTTTTTATTGGCCTGGCAATATGGCCAGCCTCAGGAGGCGACCATGATTGACCAAACCAACTTCCTAGCCTCTCTTGCAGTTAAGAGTGCCATGTGACCCATTTCTGGCCCATGGGATTTCAGTAAGTCTGCTGGGGAGTTTCTGGGAAAAATTTTGTTCCTCATCCCCTCTCCTGCTGTAGAAGAGGCGGCCATGACTTCTGAAGCCGGAGGAGCCATCCTGTGTCCATGAGGCAACAAGCATGAGAATAAAAGACAACCATCTGAGGATGTCGGCAAAGGATGGAAGGACGTGTGTTCTTAACATTTTCATTCTCCAATGATGAGACTGAGGTAGATGGCCGCTGGCCCGTAAAATAAATGCCTGTTGTTTGAGCCACTGTTGCTGGCTGCTCTGTTACTCACATCCATATATATAAGATATACTAACATATAGAGATAGATATGCCGAAAGAGAAAATAAAGCCTCTACCTCCCTCCAGATACAGGCACTATTAAATTGTTAATATTGGAATGCATTTTCCTAAGTATTTTATACATATGTTAATATATATATAAATAATCACTATTAAATATAAATTTAATAGGCTGATAGAATAAATACATTCTGTTCTATAAGCTGTTTTTTATTACTACGTCAGTAGAGCTTCGTTTTTTTTTTTAAACAACTCACTCTTCTATTGCTAGACATTTAGGATCCATCTAATATTTTCTCATTATAAACAATGCTGAAATAATTATCCTTGAACATACATCTGTGTGCACTTGCCTGAGTGTTTACTTGGGATAATTATTAGACATGGACAAAGGGTATGCACATAGTAAACGCCGACACATCTGTCTATTAAACAAATGTTTACTGAGGGGCTAGTATGTGTCACACATCTAGCCTGATGAACAGATACCTCGATGGAGCTGTTAGTCTGATGGGAAGACTGACAGCCGAACAGGTAAACAAATGGTAGGTAGTTACAAATTGTGATGACCGATAAGTGGGAAATGAACTCGTGTGGCATGAAGACAACGAGTCCCTATTTAGATAGATGACCGGTGCAGGCTTCCAAGGAGGTGACCCTGAAGCTGAGAGTGTGAGGATGAGCAGGCCCGGGACCCATACAGATGGAGAGGAGGAATGCTCTAAGCGAAGTCCCCCAGGGCAGAAAGAGCTCCGATGTTTAAGGATCCAAAAGGAAACCAGTGGGACCAGCGCAGCTGCGGAGGCGGTGGCCGGGAGCGCGAGGTGCAGACCGAACGAGATCTTGTAGGTCATGTCGGAGCCTTCGAACTTTATTTTATGTTAGTCATTGGAGGGCTTTAAGCAAGTGAGTGACTTGCTGTGTTTTATTAATATTATCGTTTTTTAATGATCACTTTGGTTGCTATTTTCCATTATTTGGACGGAGGCAAAGCTAGGAGACTAGTAAGTTATTGAAGTGGTCTAGGCAAGATAATATGGTTCGAAGGTGGGTATTAGAAATATATGCATAAATCAGTGGATAAAAACAAGGCATTTATAAACAGAACTTAATATGTGATAAGAGTATATATTCCTGTATACAATAATGCTTTAACAGATGTAATGTAGAGCTTATATTTCTATTTCATATTCATTATTAATATAATATTCTTATATTAATATAATAGAATTACTCAGGTCAAAAAGGTCCTGGATGTGTTCCCATATTTGTCTATCAAAATAAGTTATAGCATAATCTTTTCCTGTTCCATTATACCCCATCCCCCAAATTATATTAGTTCTTTGATTTGGAGTCCACTGAATTTATAAATTGAGTTGGGGAGATATGACAGCTTTGCAATATAGAGACATCCTGTCCAGGGATTTGTTATGTTTTTCCATTTATTAAGGACTTCTTTTATGTCCTTTAGTAAGGTTTTATAGTTTCTTTCTGTGTGCCTTGCCATTTCCTGCTAAGGTTATGCCTAGGTATTTTATAGTTTTCATTGCTAATGTGAATATCATCTTTCAAAAAAATTATACTTTCTAAATGGAAATTACCGGTATTTAGTGTTGTATTTAGGGTCTCCCATAAATAATACCTTGCTCTCTCTTCTGAGTTTGGAAGAAACTGAGGCATTAAGATATAGGAAAGAGACATAGGAAATGAGAAAACTTCTATTACTAACAAAGCTGACTGGAACATGTCGCCCTTGACTTGTAGCCATGTGGGCTTGCTATATTCCCCCCTGACTTGGGTAGATTTGCTTCTGTAGTAGCAGGCAGTACTGGACAATGCTCTCTCTCTGCCCCAGAAACAGGTCCACTTACCACATGGTGGAGAGTACATGAAAATATTCGTTCCCTGCAATCAGCCAAAGCCAGAAAGGAGAACATCTATTCTTGTCCAGTTCCTTCTCCCAAAGTCACTAATCAGATCACTTGTCTTCCCCTAGGATGGAAAGAGGCCAAGTTTCTTATTCCAATGAAAATCCCTCTGTATGGAGAAGATTTTTCCTGTAGTATTTAGGAAAGCCATTGATTTTGATGCTTATTTCATAACTGGCCACTTTACCAAATTCTCTAGAATTTTTATTTGATGCTCTTCAATTTTTATTTTAGGTATGCACTTAAATGACAGTTTTGTCTCTTCCTTTCCAATATTTGTATTTCTTATTTTATTTTCTTGCACTGGCTTCAGTTATTAGCAATTATAGTAGGCATCCTTGTTTTGTTTTTGACTTAGATGGGAATACCTTCAGTGTTTCACTATTAAAAGCTTGATGGCTTTCGATAAACTGTCATGTTAAGAAGTTTAAATTTTCTTCCTAGCTTACTAAGAGGTTTTTAAAAATTTATAAGTAGTTGAAGTTTATTAAATACTTTTAAAGTATCTATCCTGTTGATGATATCCTGTGATTTATTTTCCTATAACATTGTGATGAATTTACAGATTCCCTAATGTTGAATTATCCTTGTACTTTCAGAATAAATCTTGATCATGATGAGTTTGGCTTGTTTTACAGCAAGCCAGATTCAAATTGCTCCATTTTTATCTAGTAGTTTTGCAACTATTATATACTTAAGGAGGTTGGTCTACAGTAGTGATTTATATATTGGAAATTAATTGATAAACTTCTGGTCCTGGCTCAGGTGAGTTTGGAGAATGCCAGGTTGAACAGGTTTCTCTACTCCTGTTGGGGCTGCGTAGGGCATATTTGGTTAAGGGTATAGTTTCCTTCTGCTTTTTTTTTTTTTTTTTTTTTAAACCAGTTGCACCTTTTTATCCTCTTGGCTCATACTTTTTTCAGGTTCTATAGGGCAGCACTTCTGCTTAAAACATTCCCTCTAGATGCCTCCCTGAAGCTGGCCCCATACCCCTGGCTCTAGGCCTCTGGGGGGACATCATTTGCCCAGCATATGGGGAGATGGGAAATTGCTAGGAGATTGGGGTCAATTTAAGAGGCCCGAGATTAGCAGTGGGGTCTGGAGCCTGGCTAAGCTTGTGTTGGGTCAGGTGGGGCAGTGGGATGTCCTGAATCGGAGTGAGCTGAATTGAAGGATTGGCTTGGGGTTCAGTAAAGCCTAGGAGGGCAGAGTGGGCCAGGTGTCCCTGCAGGAGGCCAACGCGTGTGTGCATGTGTGTGTGTGTACGTGTGTACCGGTTATGCAGGGCTCCAAGTGGCCTGGGGGCTCCCAGGAATCTGCGGCAGAGCGTTAGGACTGGTTTGGGATAAAGTGAGGCCTAAGAGAGCTGAGTGGACCGCGGGTCCCTGCAAGAGACCAGCCTGGGGGAGGGGATTGCTGGTGTCCCAGCCCCGTGGAGGCCGGGGGCTCCCGGGGGCCTGAGGTGGGGGCCGCTTGCAGGCTCCGCGAGGCCCGGGCGGCGGCGGGGGCCGGGGGCGAGGCTGGGGTGGGGAGACGGGGTGCCGGCTGGGCGGCGGCGCGGGCTCCGAACGCCAGGGTTCCCGGTGCCTCCCTCCCGCCCGAGGCAGCCTCGGGCGCCGGCCGCCTCCCTCGGAGCCGGAGCCGGAGCCAGCGCCAGCGCCGGGAGGCCCGGAGCCCGGCCCGCCGCCGCCGTTGTCGCCGCCGCCGCCAGGCCGCGCCCCGCCCCTGCCGCCGCTGCCGCCGCCGCTCCCGGTGAGGCTCGCGCTCGAGCTGCGGCGCCGGCCCCGCCGCCTGGGCCCCGGGCCCGGCCCCTCCCGCGCCGCCCGGGCGATGAGAAGCTGCTTCTGCGTGAGACGGAGCCGGGACCCGCCGCCGCCCCAGCCGCCGCCGCCGCCCCAGCGGGGAACAGTTAAGTGAGGCCGCGCGGGCCGGGCGGGCGCCGCGGAGGCTCGGCCGGGCCGGCCCTGCTGCCCCGGCGGGCGGGCGGGCGGGCGCGCGCGGGCCCCGGGCCGAGGGGCGGGCGGGCGGGGCCGGGCCGCGCCGGGGCCTGCGGGCTGCGTGCCCGGCCCGCCGGGGGACAGGCCCGGCGCTCTCCACCCGGCCCTCGGCGCCGCGGCATCCCGTCCCGGCGTGGCCTTGCGCGTGCAGGCGGGACGGAGCTCTGGGACCCGAGTGCAAGCAGCGCCCCCAGGGCCGGGACAGGTGAGGGCCTCTCCACAGCCCCCTCCGCCTGCTGGAAAGGCGAGGCGGCTCACCTGTGCCCAGGCCGCCGCGGCCACCTGGCACGGACTGGGGACAGTCGTTTGACTGCCCTGGCCTGGGGTCCAGCTCTCTGCGGTCACGTGGGTGCAGACCAGCGTGCACCTGAGCCTCGGGCATCATCTGGGGTGTGGCCTCATCTGTGACCTGGGTACCGCATAGGACACCCAAAGGCCAGGGCGCGGGCGACCCGGGGTACTCATCCTGGAAAGATAGTGGGCGTGTTGATGAGCACCCTGTGGAGACTCCAGCTTAAGCGAGGGGCAGGGGCTGGGACAACAGCTATGGCCTAATGCAGAGGGACATCAAACCCCCAGAGACAGGTCCAGGTGAAGAAGGCAGACCCATGAGCATCGTTGCCCTCTGTGTTACCAATACACAACTAAATTATCAGCCTTTCTCACAATTAAAGATGTGACCATTCTGTTCCCAGCTCGCTCCTCAGCAGCCTGTTCAGCAAGGCACAGAAGAAGGCCACACCAGGGCAAAAGGCACATGGCTGTTGCCTGTTCTCTGCTCCCTGCCCCCACCCAAGACAGCACCCACTCAGATTTCTGCCACAAAAGCCGACAGCAGGCCAGTGTCTTTAGCAGCCTTTGTCTCTGGTGGTTCCTTCTCAATATAATCTCATTGTACATTTCTGGACAGCTGGCTGGATCTCATCTCATTTTAACAGGGCTAGAAAATCTTATCAGCTGCACCAGAAAAGCCTTAGAAAAGTTAAGAAATAAGCTCTGTGGAAGCCTAGACTAAAAACTCAGTGTATTCGCAAGGTTAGTTTCAGGAGATGGGTGACACCTTTCTTGCTCTCCGAAACTGTGCAGGGTGCTTGGAGATACTGTGCCATACAAAGAATATTTAAATGGGGCCTCCCGAGAGATAGGGCCTCGGCTGGGACCTGAGCACCAACATCCACGTGATGGGGAAATTATTGGTTCTTTTGAGCCTGGAGTCACCTCTGATTCGCATTTTTCATTCCTTCCTTCTGGGTCTTAGGCCACATTCCTGATTTCTGCCGAAGGCATTTTTCCCTGCCCTGCCTCCGTCCAGCTGCTGGGCCTTCCCCACTTCTAGCCGGCATGTTAAATGCAAGAATTTTAGATTTAGACCTCATCTTAAGCCTTGGCTTTCCTGTTCACCATGTGTTCTTGGGCAAATAAACGAACTTGTCGGAGCCTCAGTTGCCTTATTTGTGGAGTGAGGCTAATGATACCTGTCTCATAGGATTATGGCGAGACGTAAATGAAATATCGCAAGAGAAGTGCTTAGATCTATGCCTGCCACGGGGCAAGTGGTCAGTTAAAGTTAGCAGTTATTAGTAAGTGTTTGTTAACAGCTTAATCAGAAGAGCAGCTTCATTTTTTTTTTTTTTTTTATAGCGCCCGTGTGTGGTTATTATTTAGCTCTTCTCAGAGCAACTAGGAAGTGGTGCTAGAGGAGAAAGAGCACTGGGCTTGGATTTAAGGGCTCGATTTGAACTCAGTCTACCTGCTGGAACCCGGGGGACCCCAGGCAAGTCATGGAACCTTGTGAAACTTTTCTGAATCCCCATTTCCTTATTCGTAGAAGTGGCTTAAGAATAAAACCACCCTGTAAGGCGGAATGAGCTAATATGTGTGAATGTGGGTGACATTGTAGAGGGCGTGGGGGAGTCTTCACTAAATTCAAGTGGGGTCCAACCACAGATGCGAATTTTGTGGGTCTGTCTTTTATGCGTCTGCCATTTAGACAGTTTTTATGTGGGGGAGGGGCATAAGAAAAATACAAGAATATCTTGCTTTGTACATTTCACAAAACCACATAACTAAAGACATTGCCGGAGCCACTGTCAGGGCCTTGGAAGGTGTGGGGTGGGGGCTGAAAGTTAATCTATCAATTTCATGACGGATCTGCTTCTGGGGGCATCAGAATCCAGATGTCCTGGGCCCTTCTGCCTTAGCAGGTTAGAAGTGCTCCGCGCTCAAAGAGCAACATCCTTGCTGCCCTAGAAAGTAATGACGGTGTTGTAGTTCAGCATGGGAAATGTCAAAGGTGCTATTATGATGATGAAGATAACAGATGACTACATGGCTGGATGTGATGGGTCGAGCACACTATTTAGTTGGCCATGGTTGAGTGGGCAGAGCCTCCTTTGTGGGTTAGGTTGTGGGAGGGGAGGCCTGGGTTCCTTGAGCACGCTGCCTCTCCCCCAGGCTGTTCTCCCTCGCTCTGAGGCCCTCCCTGGCCAGTGTTTCACTGGCCTCACTGGCTCTCCTTGGTCTTTTGCTCCCTGGGCTGCCCTGGGGAGCCCTGGTTTCTCTGGTTGTCTGTTCTGTTTGCAGTGGACTTGCCTGCATCAGATCTCCTCTTCCCAGCCACTTGGGGGGCGGACACACTGCAGGGTGTGCTTGATCTTACCTCCTTGTTGGGAACATCCTGTGGGCATGTGTTGGGCTTACTTGACACACTTCTGGCAAGATCCAGGATGAAATGTGAGAGGCTGTGGGCCTGGAGCCCAGGGGTCGCACAGTGGAGGTTTGTAGCTCATACTTCCCTGGGGACTGGGGGACTATCTTGTTGGGCTTGTGGCTAGAATCAACCATGTAAGATTGTTCTGTACACATACACATTTTTAAAAAACAGATACTGATCAGCAAAACAAAATGTTCAGAAGAATATCCCTTGATCCTTTAGAAGAGAGACATAAATGGACTCTTAATGAACTAAACATCCCTAGGATGTTTATGAAAATGTAAATTTCAGGGCCTTAAACCCAGACCTTGAATCAGAATTTCTAAGGAAGGGGCCCCCAAATGTGCATGTTTAACACAATCCTTGGGTTGCACTTGTGCTTACTGAAATTTGAGAAGCACAATTGTAGATGCTTTTTTTTTTTTAAGTTGTAAAATACACATAACATGAAATTTACCTTCCTAATCGTTTAACTGTACAGATTAGTGGCATAAAATACATTCACATTGTGCAGCTCATCTCCAGAACCTTTTTATCTTGCAGAACTGAAACTCTGTGCTCCCATTTCCCTCAGCCCCTGGCAACCGCCATTCTTCTTTCTATTTCTATGAATTTGGCTACTCCAACTACCTCATATAAGTGGAATCATACAGTTTTTGTGTTTTTGCGACTGCCTTATTTCACTTAGCATAATGTCTTCAAGGGTTATCCACACTGTAGCACGCATCAGAATTTCCTTCCTTTTTAAGGCCGTGTGGATGTACCACGTTTCGCTTGTCCATTCATCTGTCCGTGGACACTTGGATTGATTGCTTCCACCTTTTGGCTATTGTGAATAATGCTGCTGTGAACATGGATGTACAGATAACTCTTGGAGACCCCGTTTTGAGTTCTTTGGGCATACACACCCAGATGTTGTATCTCGTAGAGAAGTTCTATTTTTAATTTTTTGAGGCACCTCCATACTGTTTTCCATAGCGGCTGCATTTGTTTCCACCAACAGGGTTCCAGGGTTCCACTTTTTCCACATCCTTGCCAACACTAACATTCTGTTTTTTTGATCATAGCTGTCTTAATGAGTATGAGGTGACATCTCATTGTGGTTTTGGTTTGCGTTGTCCTAATGATTAGTGATGTTGGACATTTTTTCATGTGCTTATTGGCCATTTGAATATCATCTTTGGAGAAATGTTTATTCAAGTCTTTTGCCTATTTTTTTTTTCATTGAGGTGTTTGGTTTTTTGTTGTTGAGTTATAGGAGTTCTTTATAGACTTGGATTTTAATTCCTTATCAGATACATAGTTTGCAAATATTTTCTCCCATTCCCTAGGTTGACTTTTTCACACTGTGAAGTGTGTCTTTTGATGTAAGTTCTACATTTCTACATATGCACGCTTGCTTGCTTGCTTTCTTGCTTATTATTTATGCCTACAGCACCTGGTCTTCCTAGGTGGTCTCCCATCCAAGTACTAACCAGGCCCGACCCTGCTTAGCTTCCAAGATCAGACATCGGGCTTGTCCAGGGCGGCATGGCCGTAGACCATGGACCATGGCTCCACTGGGGCACGAACCCAGGACCTTCTGCGTGTAAAGCAGATGTGCTCACCGCTACACTATGGAACCATGTCCTACATAGTCTTTATATACATTGTAACCCTGTAGAAAAAAATGGTATTGTCTATCATTTTGATTTTTATGGGGATGGAAACTTAAGCTCAGTTTAGTTAACGTGCTTGGGGTCACACAGCTGTAAGTGTCAGCTGAGACGCAGGCTCAGGTCCCTCTGACTCCCAAGCTTGCAGCCCGCTGTTCCGCTTTGCCTCTCATTTCCCCACTGAGCTAACAGCATCAGGAGGCCCCGCGGGGGTCTGCAGGAAGTGGTGCTTTGAGAAGCGTTCAGTTACAGAAGAGGAACTATGAATGGAAGACTTGGGAATCTCTTCCTTCCGACCAGTAGATCTGTGTTACTGCCGAGACCTTAGAAACGACGGAGAAGTGCAGGCAGGTTTTTAACTGTTTCGATCGTTCATTTGTTTGTTTAAGCATTTCCTTGGCTTGTTTCAGAGCCCATCTGCTCCTCACAGTTGCCCCCACAGTCCGTGTTCTGTCCATGTCTTCGGCCTGTGATGTCTTCACCACTCCGTACCCTCCGCCTTTCAGGGGGACCAGATCGAGTGGCATCTCTCCTCTCAGGTCTCCATGACTCACCAGGCACGAGGGAGTGTCCCCTCATTTGCAGTCCCTTTCTTCCTGGCTATTTCCTTCAGCCTCTGAGCTCCACGAGTGGTGGCCATGTCCTCTTCTCTGCAGTATCACCCAGCATAGTGGCATTGGCCCCAGACCTGTTAAATCGGAAGACGGGACTGGAAGGGGCAGCTGTGGTTTTAATAAGCTCCTTTGGGGAGTCTTCTGTGCAGCCAGCCTGGGGTCCACTGGGCCCCGTCAGGTCCTCCTCCAGCCCATGTGAACTTGAGTCAGACCTGCCTCTGGAGCTGCCCAGTACTTTAGTCTTGCCTCCCTGCAGGTGGCCCGTCCCTAGAATTATGCTGTTTGTCCAGCATGGGGCTGCTTTATGTGCCCTTCTTTATCCAAAGAGATATGAGTAGTTTCGAGAGGATGATAGGAACTTCAAACATTCATTCTTCTTCCATCCATCTATCCACAGTCCATTTATTGAGTAACCATTGTGGTGGACACAGCACCTCTGAACAACTTATGTTCTGCTAGGAAAAGTGTGTTTTAACCTTCTGAGAGGAAAGGTTGTGTGTGTGTGTGTGTGTGCGCGCGCGCGCGCACGCGCGTGCGTGCGCATGCACACGTGTACACATGTATCTGTTGAGACCATGTCCTTGGACAACATTAGGATTCTCAGTGACAGTACCCGTCTGGCTGGGCAGTTGGGGAAAGGTTTGGGGAGAATGGGAGATGTGACCCACATTTGGAATGATGGGATGGGTGTCATAGGGGAGGAACTGGGTGGCTGCCGTTGCTGTCTTGGCTGACTTGTGTTGCAGAGGGAAAGACTGGAGCTGTTCCCTACAGTTGATTCCTTCAGGTTTTTTCCATTCATGCATTCAGTCAGTCATCAGACATCTGATGAGTGCACACTGTCTTGTTTTCAAAGTTTGGATTGAGGGCCAGCTGTTTGAGCATCACTGGATCTTCTTAGAAATGCAGCTTCCCAGGCTCCATCCTACACCTGTTGAATCAGGATCTCTGGGAATGAGTTCAAGAATCTGTATTTTAACAAACTCCAGGTGACTCTTATGCACTCTAGAATTTGGTAACTGCTGCGCCAGAGAGTCAGATTTTTCATCTTCCTCAGTGCTTGGCATGAAAGCTCACCACAAATGTTTGTGGACTGACTGCTGTGTGCCCAGTCCTGTCAGGTCCTGGGAATCTGGGAGAGGCTTTGGGGGGATGATGGCAAGGTCAGCCCACTTCGAGGTATTAATGGGACACTAGATACACACCTGAGTCTCAGCAGAAAATTCTGGTCTGTGCGGGTATTTGGGAAGTCATCAGTGTACAGGTAGAATAATTAGGTGCCCGAATGTATGAAAAGAAACTCTCAAAACCCACGTGAAAGTCACAGAGGGGTGGCGGTGGTGGGGCTCGCCTGGCGGACCCGAGGCCATGTGTTCTGATGATTCGGGCCTGGGATCCCCTGAGCCCAGCGTTACGATAACGTATTGGCTGCTCCTTCCTCTGTAGATGCTGTGACCATCAGGGCAAGGGTGCGACTCATGTCACTGAACATCAAGAGAGCATCGCTCTTGGCCTCCTGGCATGGTTTCATTTGTAGGGCGTCTGCCTCTGTTGGGGTCCTCTGTCCTCCCCCTCTCTAAGGGACAGTGTGGCACTCAGACCTGATGGAAGTGGGCAAGGATGACCCCTGTTTGTGGTGACTGAGGGCAGGGTGGTGTGGCGCTCACAGTGTGCTGGAGAATGCCGCTCCCCCCGCCAGCACCAGGATCCTGGTTTTGCAGAGTCAGGCCTGTAACGGGCAGGCGTTTGGCTGCTGCAGTGCCGTAGAACTTGAAACCGGATTTATTTTTGGAGAGTGAATTCCGGTATCTAGAATTGCACCGTACGGGCTGCAGCAACCTGAACCCCAGGCCTGTCTCACGTGGTTTGTGGCAAATCTATTTGGTAATCAAATGGTTAATGTAAGTGTAAGCGCAGGTCAGAGTAGATGCGTTTATACACCAGATTCTTCTATTAGAAGCAACTGACTTTTACTGGGGAAGAGGAAGTGCTTGCCATTGTTAGTTCCCTAGGTGGAAAATTCTTTGTGATCTAAAAGAGCTTAGAAAAATATTTGCTTTCGTTTCCTAACATCTTAGCAGCCTGTGGCTTGTTGCCACCTGACCACACTCAACAGTGTTTGTCAGGGTGGTTTGGCTTCTGACTGGTCATTTGGTAAGTGGTCCAGACCGAAGTGCGGGAGGTGCCAGGATGCTATCCTGAGGTCCGACAGTGGCGCTTCTCAGCCCGCGCACTGTCTCCCCCGTGGCCCCGCCAGCCGGCTGGCCATTCGCCTGGGTGCTGCATGGGCCCTGGCCTCCGCTTTCCTCAGGAGGTAGGTCTCTGCATCTTGGCTGCATGGAGGAGTCCCGGTTGGCGTGTGTGTGTGTGTGTGTGTGTGTGCGCGCGCTGCTGTGGTGTGCATTGGTGAAGCCTGGCCAGGGGCTCCCTCCCATGGGGACAGAACAGTGTCCTATTGTCCCCTGCTTAAGATTTGTCAGCAGAAAGGTGCCAGTAGTTGTGGGACAGCGGAGGGGGGCGTGGACCACCCCTGCCACTTGGAAACCCACAAAGCCGATGGCCATGGCAGCGGCTTCTGCTGGGGGACAGCCGGTCTTAGTGAGACCCTGCTCTTGGGCTGTTTCCCACGGCGAGCGAAATATTTATCCACCGCTCTGCCCCAGCCCCGAAAGCCGGTAGCTGCAGGCAGACACTTCAGACACTTTGTCTTTTGTGCCCTTGACTTTAGATTTCAAAAAGGCCGGTTGCAATTTCGTCCTTCTGTTGGAACTTAATTAACCCACCGGTTTTGTCATTTCAATTACAGTAGCCCAATTTAACCTGCCCCCCTCCTCAATACTTTGAAATTACTCTCTTCAGAAGTTGTGTGGCCCGTCAGGCCTTCGGCCCTGGGCAGTGCTGGCCGCTGGCCCTGGCGGGGAGGCTGGCGGGGTTCCCGCTGTGCCTGCTTTGAAGGCAGTGCCCCCTGCCCCTTGCAGTTGTTGCCCACGACCCCACCCCCACCCCCAGCACTTTACACTTCTCAGCCTGCACCCCCACTCCGTTGCTGGAAGGGCCTCGCTGAAGAGAGGTCTGAGCTCTGTTAGTTGGGTTTGATTTCAGTACCGGAGTTGATAAAACGAGATAAACCCCAGGCTCAGGGGGCCAGGGAAATTAAACAGAGATGATATCAAAGTTCCCCTGAGTTTTCAGCTGTGATACAGTAGTTGAGTTTCCTCCCAGACCTGGGGCGGGAGGCTCGCTTTTGATTCTGAAACAATGTTGGGCAGCGGTTAAGCCTGGCACTGCTGACTTTTAGGGATTAAGCACACTGTTGTAGTAATTCTTTGATCGGCTACAAGGCAGCAGTGTGCTGTCTGTGCGAAGGGGCTTTATAGTTAAAGTTCGTTTCTCTGTGAACCCAGGATGCCGGCACTGGCGGGCGCTGCAGTGCTGGGAGCTGGGGCCGCCCCAGGCTCTGTGGGCAGCATTGCAGGCAGAAGCAGGAAACGGGTTTCTCCCACCCAGTGTTGCTGCGTAGTGTTCATCCAGCATGACATAAAAAAAAAAAAAAAAAAAATCCTCCTGCTTGGAAAGCACACCACACCCTCACTGACCCCAGCTAGTCCTAGTGAGCACATGCAGTGTGCACGCCCGCGTGCGCACATCCACACGGTCACGGTCACACTCCTGCCTTTCCCAGGCAAAATCCCCCCAGGCAGACACAGGAACAGCTGCCGGGAGCCAAGCTCTGCAGCCCCCAGCTTTGCAGATGATCTAGCTAGCAGAGGCTGGCCCGGCGTGGGTACAGGGACCAGATGACCTGTGCGGTTCAGTCAGGAGGGCTAGCTCAAGGTCAGTGTCGCCAGAGCACTCTCTCCACACCCAGGAGCAGGTGTGACTCCCAGGTGCTGGCACCCCCTTCGTTCCTGACCTGGCATTTACGGAGCACTCACGTAGTAGTCTCGGGCTGGCTCAGTCGGTGGTTGGAGTAATCTCCACATCTGTCGCCTCGTTATCTAAAATACTGGGTCAGCTTTTGGCTTTCACCGTAGAGACCCTTCATGCAGCCGCAGCGGGGATGGCGGAGGTTTCCCACATTGCTCCCCACTCCTCCTGGTTGGCCCTGCGACGTGTGGTTGGTGATGGAGCCCCCCGCGTGCTGTTGCCGGAGCTCACCCCGCACCATACATCAACCTGTTCTCTCCTGTGCAGGGCGCGAATGTCCCTCATTAGGCCTAAATTTACCTCCGTCCTACACAAACATGGCCTTCGCTCATTTTTATTGTTGTAAATTATTTATGAAGGAAATGTTGCATCTTGAAACCGAGGTGTGAGGAAAATTAATCCCATGTTACTTTTATCTTTCTCTACTTTTCTTCCCTCCTTGCTTCACTTATTGGGCTATGGCTGGAGAAGGGAGAGCTTTGGCATTTTACATGTAATTAGTGTTGAAACTGCCTTCTCAGCCGGATGGGACGTTGGCCTCTCTGCAGTGTCGTGGGAAGCAGACCGGCCTGGGGAAGGAGGGCTGGACGCCCTGCTCAGCTCTGCCACCCACATGGCATCTGAGAACTCTGGGCCTCAGTTTCCTTTCCTCTAAAACAGGGATAATATGACCCAGCCACCACCGGGCTTCACGTGAGCATTGCCTGAGAAGGATCCTGAGAAGGCTTTTTGCGAATTGCACATGCAGGGGAGGTGTGTAAGCGTGTTTTGCGTGCAGTTAGGACTTTGAGATAGAGGTAGGCGCCGGTGGGGAGCTGCTGACGGTGAAGCCAGGCATTGTTGCAAGCAGACCTTGGTATTTTATGTTTTCAGCCAGCATTGCCTCTTGCCAGACAGGTTAATGTTGGCCTTAAACACCCTGTCCCTCTCCCCTCCCCCCCCCGGGCAGATTTGCTCTGCAGGCCAGCATTAATGGCCTCTTCTCCCCGTCTCAGAGGCCTGGCCTGTGACCCCGGGTGGCTGAGTACTCGGCAGTGCCATCCCTTCTGGCTCAAGGCTCCACGCAGCCTGGGAAATGTGGAGTGCTAGTTAATAAATGGCCTTTTGTTAGGAAGGTCAATTGAAGTGACGGTAGAGACGCTGTTAAAAGTAATTTGCAGTCAGAAAATATGTAATTCAGGGCAAGCCGCTTTGAGCGATTGCCTCTGCCATGGATATCTTGGGCGTTTCTCATTAAAAGCTTCCTTTGCTGGTGGTGGCGCTTCCTCCACCGCCGAGCTGGCCTCAGCCCCACGTCGCGAGGAGTCATTTGTCTGTATTTCACAAAAGGCTGCCTTGATCCCCAGGGTACGCAGCTGGGGGAAAAGGAAAGACGAAGGCGCGCGAGATGCTCCGTGCTAATGCTCTGCGCGGGGCATCCTCCCATCCTGCAGGCCGGGCTGTGACCGGGCGCACACGGGCACAGGCCGCTGGCTCCTTTGTCTGCCTCAGCTGCAGGCAGCCTGCAGCCATCTTGGAACCTGCTGCTGGGCTGCTTCCCTGGTGCATTCTGGGAGCAGCATCGTTGCTTTAAGAGTGAATTTACCCTGCCGTATTTGATAGCCTGCCTCAGAGCAAAAGAGAGACATCGTCATCAGTACCTCGTGGAGGATATTTTAAGCCAAGGACGGGAATCTATCAGCAAATAAAATATTTCTTATTTATTCCCATGCTTATCTCCCCCTCCCTCTCTCATAGATAGTAGAGGCAGTACTATCTTAATAATAATAATAATAAAAAAACTTACCTCGCATGTTCTTTATTAAATTCACAGCATGATATTTTAGCACTGGCAGAATCCTTACATTCTGTTAATGACTTGCTAATTGCAAAGCATTTTGGTAACCAACAGCAGGTACCAATATTTTGCAAACTGCAGCAATGTTATTGTCATGTTACCAATAATATGGGATTTTCCAAGAGAAGATACTTTTTGATCAGTGTTTGCTTTGAATTGGGCCGGTGCCCATATTTAATTCTAAACCTTCTTCATTGGGGCTGTGCATGCATATTCAATGAATATTTACTTAATGCCTACTGTGTGCAGGAAGCACCAAGCCCTGTGCTTTATGCAGATAAAGCTGCCTAGTAAATGCAGTCTGAAAATTAAAAAATGACGCAGTGGTGTGGTGTGGTATCCTTACTCCTTGCCCTGAGCTTCTAGAAGCTTATTTTCAGTAGGATTAAGGAAAGCGGAACTTAGTTTGGCTTTTGTCGTAAATAGGAGCCGAGGGTCCAGGTACCGCCAGGCACTTCCCTGTCTTGATTGGAGACTTGGCTCCATTGCATTGACAAGTCTGTTCCTTGAGCCTTTAGTGCGGATCACACAAGTGACTTGCATACAGCATTCTGGTTGTTCCTATTTAGGAGGTGCAGCCATTTTTAATGGCCTCTGCCTCTTCCGATTCAAGGCTGAGAACTAAGAATATTCCTCCTGCTTGCCTAGTTGGGCTGGGGTTTGGTTTGCTTCAGAAGCAGGAACCAGCCCTCGGGAGATCTGGCCGACCTACAGCCAGTGGAATTTAATTGCTGCAGAAGGAGGCGGGATTTAACCTGCTCTTTCTCACTGCCTGTCCTTTTAAAAGTACGAAGAGCCATTTACATAAGGTGTTAGCTTTTTCATTTGCTTTCTGGTGCGCTGCCACTCCGGCCGCCCAGGCCCAGTGCTCTCTATATACTGCTTGTCTCCTCTGCTCACATCAAGAGGCAGTCGGCGACAGAATAATAATTCCGTGTTCCCTCCCTTTCTCCCACAGTGCCCAGCGAGAATTATGGTCGTTGTTAGTGCTTAGCTTTGAGTAAATGCCCAATACGACCTGAGGGATTAAACACAACAAAGGGGTCCTCCTGGGAATGGTGCCTGCCACGTTTCTGGTCAGCTACACTGGACCAGTGTACCCCAAACCCCGCCAGTCACATTTGCTTTTTTGTCAAGTGCCTGTTGTGTGCCAGGGACCTCTCCAGGCCATTCACTTACATGACTCTTGGATTTCGTGATGGCTCAGCGTCAGTATCATGACACCTTGTTGCTCCGAGTCACCAGCTAGGAAGTCGTGGAGCCAGTACTGGAGCTCCATTCCTTTCACTCCGTGCCCAGAAGACTTTCTTCCATGTGTGTGTGTGCAAAGCTCTTCCAGCGGAACGGTCCACCCTTGGTTATGGGTTTGGAAGTCTGTTCCTCCAGAAGGAAGTAGAATAAGGGAGAGAAATGCAAGGTGGGGTTAGACTTGGCCAGGTCCGATTTATCCTCGGAGAACTGCTGGTATTTGTTCAGAAGTCAGGCAGCTGGATGGGAGATCTGAGGATGTTTTGCTTTTGGGTTTGAGTCAAAATTCCCTACTCAGAGCAGGGACAAGCCCTCATTAACCGTGTTATCAGTATAACTTGAGAGGAGCAGGGGCCAGCGATGTTTTGAATTCTTGATCTGAAGAAAGGCTCAGGTAAGGTCAGGGCTCCTTTAGCCAGTTCAGGTGTATGGAGCTTAGCTCGGGATGCTCGCCCCAGGAACCTGGCTCTGTCTATTTGAGGCTTTGCATTGTTCACTTTAAACACTCAGTTTGAATTTTGTGCTTTCTTTCCCCTTTTCGGAACCAGGACCAATCCACCATGCCTGAAGTCAAAGACCTTTCGGAAGCCTTGCCAGAGACGTCAATGGACCCCATCACGGGAGTGGGGGTGGTGGCTTCTCGGAACCGAGGCCCGACAGGCTATGATGTAGTAAGTCAGGATACTGCTTTGTACCTTTTGTTCACTGATCCAGCGAATATTTATCTCCTGTGTTCAAGACTCTCTGAACCTGTGTGTAGGATATGTTTCTTCCCTCCAGGAACTTAAGCAGGGAGGGGACGCGTCACCAATGGGCAGTGTGGGGAGGGTCCTGGTTTGGGAGCCACAGTACCTGAGCCCACCAAGGCTGTTTCTGTGGCTGATCGCTTGACCTCTGTGATGCTCAGTCTCACCTTCCGTAAAACTCAGGAGTCGGACTAGTTGATTTCCAAAGTCACGTCTAGCTGTGACATTTCATGAAAAGGCTCCACGAGTCCGAAGGGCCGTTGGTGGTTGTCACCGCTCGCCCTGCGGGTGTAAAGGTACTGCCGTATATTCGTGCAGCTCTCCATAGTTTACAAAGCCGTTTCCTCCCCCACGGACTCATTCAGCTCTCACGACGACGGCACCGGGAGGGCCAGGAGCTTTCTCTCCGCTTGGCTGACCAGGAGGACCCAGTAAAGTGCCACAGTGCCCACCCTCGGGGGTGGCGAGTCAGGGCCAGACCCCTCCCAAGTCCAGCACGGACTGACTGACCGCAGCACTGCAGCTGGGCAGAGAGCTCCCCCAGCCTCTCAGCGGACCCCTCTGTGGTGCGCGGTAGTGCTCGTGGCCGGAATTGGTTATTTCGTTGTTTCAATTGATGAATGCCGATTCGAGCGGCGCTTGAAAAATGCAGAGTAACATTAGGAGGGTTTAATTCTGTCGTCATGCTTTCCGAGAGTCTAAGGTGGTCTCGCCTTCACTCTCCTCCTTTTGTCGACGACAGCATTTTATTCTCGTTCCCTGAGAGCGTGCCCCAAGAATACTTAAGAACGAAGGAATGCGAGTTGCAGCCGGAGGTGGAACCTGCTGCCGTGACTGGATGAGTGCCTGGTGTCCCGGGGCCGGGAGGGACGCGGCGCCTGGCCCAGAAGGAGCCCTGAGGCGGTGCTCCCAAGCCTGGCGCTGTTGACATCTTCGGCCAGATAATCAGATAATTATGTTTTGTGGGGCCGCTGCCCCGTGCACCCAAGGGTGCTTCGCTGCATCCCTGATCTCTCCCCACTAGATGCCAAAAGCACTCTCCCCGCCCCCAGCTGTGACAACCAGAAATGTGTCCAGAAATTACCGAACGCCCCAGGAGGAGGGGGCTGGTTGGTGGGCAGAGTCAGCCCCAGCGCCAACAGCGCAGTGGGCGCGGGGTCGGCCGGCACCGGGTCCCCAGCGAGGGAGGAGAAGCCGGTTAAAACGCTCCACGTCACTTTCCCAACTGTTTGAAATCTTACAAACATTTTTAAAGTGAGAGGATGAGGGAGTCTTTTTCTGACGAAGATTTGAGTCTTACCTGCTGTCTGACTTCAAAGCACTGTTTGAATGTATAACTTGCCATAAAATAGAATCATTAGGTATGGCTTTGTGCCATAAACTCTTGGGGAAGCTAATAAAAACGTTCCCGATTTGAGAAGCCAGAACGTCTTTTGATGAATTAGATACGAAGCGGCATGCCGTACATCAGGGCAGAGCCGGGTGCCTGGGTGTCTGGGAGGGCCCGCCCCGGGCTTGCTCTCCTGGAGGGGCTTTCTCGGGGGTCTCACGCCCAGGGCATGGAGGGCCCGCCCCAGGCTTGCTCTCCTGGGGGGGCTTTCTCGGGGGGCTCACGCCCAGGGCATGGAGGGCGGGCCCCGGGCTTGCTCTCCTGGGGGCACTTTGTCGGGGGGCTCACACCCAGGGCACGGGTCTCCCGGCCTTCTCGTTGTTCTCTTGTGTTGGTCTGTGTCTTTCGCGTTCTGCTTGGACCTTTGGGGTCATCTTGAATGCTTGGCCAGTGGGCGGCAGATGGCCTCTGATAGTCTGGTTTTCTGAAAGTCTTGGTAAGTCTGACAGGAGCGGAATCTATCCCTATCATTTTCTCCTAACACCCAGCCTAGGGCAGAAGGGCGCAGTGGGAAATGAGTAAAATTAATAAGCACATTTCATGATTATGCTGCGCCATGCATTACAGTGAAAGGTGAGCAGGGCCAGAGGCTCCAGGGGTCGGCCTTGGCAATTACCCAGCCTCCCCGCCGAGATGGAGGGTGGCCAGGCTCCCTGGGAAGGTCCTTTCAGGAGAGAGCCAGAGTCATCCCGTCCTGATCGCTGGACTCTCAGATGAGCATCTGGGCATTTGGTTCCCCGGAAGTCTGACCCTGAGTTCAAGGAGAATAGGGTGAGGTGTGTGGGGGGGGGGTGGGGGTGGGGAGACCAACTCCCCCATCCCCTTTATCCGGAGTTTTGTGTGAAGTTAACATCCAAACTAAAACGTAGGGCTCTTCGTAGTGGCCAGGCCACAGAGATGCTTCCCCAGAACTGCCGTGGCCGGCGGGGGGGGGGGGGACGGGGGGTCAGCTCTGTGTCACATCTGCTGTAGGAGTCGTTCCCCTGTGCACTCACGTCAAGCCCTGGGGCCACACAGCCCCGGGAGCGAGGCACCGGATGGACGGCCGACCCCAGATGGACAGCTGACCCCGGATGGACTGCTGATCCCAGATGGACAGCTGACCCCGGATGGACTGCTGATCCCAGATGGACGGCTGACCCTGGATGGATGGCCGACCCTTGTTGGACTGCTGACCCCGGATGAATGGCTGACCCCGGATGGACAGCTGACCCCGGATGGACAGCTGACCCCGGATGGACAGCCGACCCCAGATGGATGGCTGACCCCAGTGGCACCGCCACGATGGGCCCTGTTGCTGTCCAAAGTAAAAGATGCCAAATGTTTGTTTATGAAAATTAAATTTTATAACTTCTCTCCAGGTCAGGGGAAGCATCTTAGGCCAGGGGGCTGGAGATCATTTGCTAAACTTCTCCATTTATCGTCTAGATTAATGCAGTGCGCTCTGAAACAGCCTCCCCTCTCTGGTCCCCAGCTCCCGGAGTGACTGGCAGTGGTACTCCCTGCCGTCAGGGTGGATGGGTCTCGTGTCTTCATGACGCTACAGTGCGTGGTCCACTGACCGTCGTAGACACTTGGCGTTGGCCGAAGGTAGAACATGCTGTTTTGTCACGTGTGGGTGGTCAGTTTTCAGTGAATTGTGATGCCGTAGAGACACTTTGTGCCGAAACTCCTGTGCACGGAATTCAGCTTGGATTTCCAAGTCGCTCAGGAATGTCTAAGGCCTTAGGCCGGACGTCACCGATGACCATTGTTGGGTGTATTTTTGTGTATTTCCAGTGAAATCCAGCCTGCCTTTTCCCTAAATTCTTTTGCCTTTCTAAACTAGTATTTACAACTCAGAGACTAAAGTCACAATGCTGTGTTTATGAGATGACTCTTTCCAGAAAGGAGAGTTCATTCTTCGATAACACTCTTTTTGGTAATATACTTTCACGTGATAATATATTTCTAGGGGACAAAAACAAAACGTCAGTAATACAAGGAAAGAACAATCAAACACTCCAGAGTGTTTTAATTTAAAAATCTTAATCTCTCCAGCCTATTTTTTGAGCACCCGCTGTACGCCAGCTAGGAGCTGGGCTGTAGTGGTGAGTGAGGACACACTGTTCCCGCCCTCGCGGAGCTGGCAGGCTAGAGGCAGAGAAGGGCGATTAAACGATCCCACAAATAAATGTAAAACCGAAATTATGGTAAGCGCTCTGAAGGGAAGCCCTGGCAGACGGCACGCTCTCTCTCTCAGATCCAGCTCTGCGGATCTGGCCATTTCTCTTGCTCGTTCCCAGACAATGATAGCATGACCCTCCTCCAACTCACTCCTAGATGTCACTCCCTTCCACGCCCCGGGCCCTGCCAAGCATCTGTCCTCCAGGTGTTTTCGAGCCTTGCCCAGGGCACCACCTCAGGTGCGCTCAGAGTTCTCGCTCGCTCCCCTGTCAGCACACCGTGCAGGTTTTGTCGGTGGCATCCGCGGGGTCGCCGCCCGGCTGGGTACGGCGCCCCTGCTAACCCGGCAGCGACGGCGTCCGCCGTCTGGCCTCAGTGGGCATGGACACCACTCTCTCTCTCCTGTTCCGTTCTTCTGTGACCTTCCACGGTTTCCCACAGAACGGCTGAGACCAGAATTACTTTTAAGGAGACTTTTCTGGAGCTTCGAGGATGAAGGGAATGAGAGAGAGAGAAAAAAAAATCTCAGAGAATAATGACGCCTGCGGCTGAGGCCCAGGTCGGTCCTCTGGCCCGTGGCCTGCCCAGCCTCTGTCCTGCTTTCGGTCGCCTTCGTTCTTCCAACCCAGAATGGCATTTACAACTGCCATCCGTAGAGTCCTGGCCAAACCAAGTCTCGGCCGCCAAGAGACTAGGAGATTCTTTTCTTCTTCCTCACTCTAATCTAGGACCTACCCATGGAAGTCTTCCTGGCACGTGACCCAGAGGTAACAGATTGTCTTCTAGTTCGGTGACTATTCTCAGACGTCCACATGGGGGATTCTCAAGCCTTTATGGGCCTCGGTTCCATGGAGGATCCCATGTCCCGATTCCTGCTGTGGCAGGTCTAAGGTAGTGCTTGGGAATTTGCATTCTAACCACGTCCCCAAGGATGTTGATGCTGCTGGTCCAGGGGCCACATGTTGAGAACTATTGGTCTAAGTTAAGGCATTCCCAAATAATAGCTACATTGGTCACCACAAGTCTGTTTGAGGAAGGGCTGTGCTGGCTTTTCCTGTTTTCAGCCTCTCTTGATTTAAAGTTCAAGAGGTCTCTGGGGATGTGTGTGTAATGTTGTTGGGTTTTTTTTAGAAACATATTTTTTAAATGGGATGATACTATTCATAGTCTTATAACTTTAAAAATAATACAATGTTGCGGGCATGAGTATATCAATCTATATAGGTGTATCTCGTCCTTTTAATAATGCTTATTTTATTATCTGGCTATACTAAAATTTGGCTAATCCATGTTGAAGGACATTCAGTTTGTTTCCATTTTGTATTTTTAATATGATAAAAAAAAAATTCTTGTATGTGTGTACATGTCTCGACATGATTGTCGTGTTAGCTCCATAATCTCATATGTTAGAATCATCGGGTCAGGGCAGTCACATTTTAAATTCGATAAATAGTACCAATCGCCTTCCAGAAAGGTTGTGGCATTTTGTCGTTTTCGATTCTCGTTAAGGGAGCGCGAGCACAGTAAGCTCGGTGGGGGGGCGGGGGGGAGTCGGCTGTGTCTCCCCCTTCCCCCCCTCGAGGCTTAGCACCATCTTCCTGTTCTTCTCATAGCCGGGCGTACCTTTTGAGAGCAAGGGGCCGAATGCCGATGTGCGCACTTGTTTCCGTGGTCGCCGCGGGTCTTCTCCCCCGGAGGCTTCTCATGTTTGATAACCAGATACAGGACGGAAATCTAAATTCTTCAATTTGGCGCACACAGTTTCACTGTGCCATCTAGTCTCGCTTCAACTCACGTCTTCTTTGGGCTTGTTGAACCTCTCATCTTCTCACGTTCAGAACAGGCATGAACTTGGTGTCGTCACACCTCTGATCCTGCTTTTTCCATGTTTCCGAGATTCCTGTACCCCTCCTGCTTTGGTAAAATTTTACTCATCCTTTAAAGCCCAGTTCGAATAGCTCCTTAGTGAAACTTTTCCTGGCATTACTCACTCACGTATTTATTCATGCATTGGTTTCACAGATATTCATTGACTACCTACTTTTGTGCAAGGCACTAGGAATCAGAGTATTCTGGAAGGTCGGGTCCCAAAAGGTGATGAGTGAGAATGGACAGATGGATGAGGCCAGGCCACAACAGAATATTGTAAGCCACACGAAGTTCATTCTGAGGGTGGCCGGAGTCATTCAAGGACTTTAAGGAGAAGAGGTTCTTTCTTAGGCTTGTGCTTTTAAAAGTTTGCTTGTTGTGTGCAGCAAGGAAAATAACTGGACAGCATAGACTGAGGCGAGTGAAAGTTTGTGGGTTCTGTGTTAGTGCAGGGCGAGAGGGTCGGGGTGGCCTAACCCTTTAATCGTGGGGATGGAAGGAAGTGGCTGGATCTGAGGGCTTTGGGCCGTGGGGATCAAAATACATATTCTTTCACAGAAAAAAATAAGATGGAATGTTGGGAGATGGATGCAGAGGTTAAGGAGAGGATGGGCCAGAACGATACCAGCATGTCACGCTGTCTGTTGAGACAGCAACATAGACAATCAGGCAGGCGGGGGGCGGGAGGAAGCCCCCTGGTTCGGTTTTGGACACACCGAATTTGAGGTGCTTGTGTAATGTCTAGGTGTCAAGCAGCTCTAGGTCAGAAGGTCCAGAGAGAGATGAGTGTCCTCGTCACACGCAGAGACCATGGCGTAATGGAGATGGTCCAGGGAGAAGCTGTGGAACCAGAAGAGACGAGGTGTCATCTTAGAGTCCACTCAGAGTCCCCTGGAGTACCACTGCTTAGGGACGGGTGTGACAGAGGCACTGCGAAGGGGACCAGGGCTGAGCATCCACCAGGTAGGAGGAATATTAGTAAGAAGCTGCAGGAAAAAGAGTTATTTCTGCAAGAAGGGGTGGTCCGTAATGTTCAAGGTTACCTAAAGGGTAAGTAAAATGAGACCAAAAGGTTCCCATTGGGTTTTACTAACAAGGAGGTGGCCGTGAACTTGGTGGCGGGCCCAGCAGCAAGACTGGAGGGGGCATGAGTCCAGCAGAAGCGGGAGGCAGCTCTGGGAGGCCGAGTACGGATAACCTTTCAGGAAGGGAGGACGGGGGAAGGTGACACCTGGAGGGTGATGTGGCACCACAAGTCTGTTTTTCTTTGTTTTAAGTTAGAAAGTGTTGTGCGTGTGTAGGCGCTGGTGGGCGGAGCCAGCAGTGAGGCAGGGGCCACAGCAGCGGAGAGAGGCCCCGGAGAGAGGCCCCGGAGAGAGGGCCCGTGCGGAGCAAGGGCCTTGGCATCCACAGCCCGGTCGGAGGGGAGCCGGCAGGTCGCGTTCACGTGGATCTTGTCACTTCCCGCCGCCGCGTGCTGGGGACCCAGCCTTGGTCGTGGCCTCCGCAGGCAGGCGGGTGGCTCATGGACCCTGCATCCCGAAAGCCTCCACTTCCCGTTTCTTTCTTCCAGCTCTCCTCCCCCTTCCCCCACTTCCCTTTCTCTCAGCGCTCCTGTTTATCCCTGCACCTAATTAGACAGCAAACCATTTCTTGAAAACTGTCGATCCGTGTAATTTATATGTGCCCTAAATATATTTTGGGTTTTCTAAGTAATTGGAAGTTTCAGATGCTTCAGTGTCAAATGTGAGGGGCTCTGGGGGCCTAGGAGAGGTCAGCTCTCCTCTGGACCAGTGGGCTGTGTCTAGGGGACGCAGAGAGGGATAACTTTAAAGTCCTAAACCTGCAAGTGAGGCCCTGTTTTTTTTTACTCACCAAATGGTAGAAGCAAAAAAAAAAAAAAAAAATACTGATGCAGATTCAAGCAAGCTGATATTTTTATAGAGTGCTCAGAAAAACTTTAAAAAATCACATGAAAAGCATGTGAAGATGGCAATAATATCTTATTAAAAACATATGGCAGATAACAAGTGAAAAATGTGGGCCATAACCATATGTCCAGTCTAATCACAGCTGTCCATGGATCTCCAGAAAGCTGAAGTTGGCTGGGGGTGGGGGTGGGGGTGGGGGTGGGGGCGGAGAGGCTCGGAGCAGGGCAGGAAGACGCCAGAGGACCATGCAGGCCCAAGACCTCCAGGAGCTGCCCCCTCCTGAAGCTCCACCTCTGAAGTGAAAGCAGAACCCAGAGGGGGGAGGGGAGGGGTGCTTCTTCCTGGGCCCCTGGCCCCCTCCTCACTCCGCACAGCTCTGCATCCAGGGCCCACTCTCAGGTCAGAAATAACCAGACTAAGGCCCACCCTCACACACTGGTTTATTTTCACAACCAGAGCTTGTTTTGATAAAATGTACCAGGTGTTCCTCCCTTTTGTTTCGTTAGAAAATATTTACTGAAAACGTGGAGAGTGGTTTTATGACCAGCCCCCAGGCCCTCGCTTCCTGTGGCCTGGATTAGCAAACATCCCGACCTCTTGCATCTCCCCTGCCCATTCCCCTTCACCCTGCAGAGCCTCGGGGAGTATAGCAGGCTGGAGAGGATGCCTGTGCTTAGCACAGTGGCTGGTACCCAAGAGGTGTGAGAGAAGCAAACGCTGGCTATCCTTTCGATGACTGTATCAGAAATAGTGGCTTAAATTGCCTCCTTCTAGGCATCTCTCCCCTACTAGCTAAGAATTTGGTTTTTGCCCCAAAGATTGGAATGATGACTTATTCATAGTTGGTCCATCTGGAGAGTGGAGCGGACGTACGGGGAACAGCGCGGTGTTCTGGTATTTGCTCCTGTTGGCTAAAATTCCCTATGTACTCTTCAGAAAGCCTTCTGACAATGAAACCTCAACTCAGTGGATTTATGGAAAAGATGAGGGACTTGCTTTAATTTTACTTTTTTTTTTTTTTTGCAGTTAAACTTTTTATTTGGAGATAATTGTGGATTCATATGTAGTTTTAAGAAATAATATGGAGAGATCTTTTTACCCTTTTAACCATTTCCCCCAGTGTTACATCTTATAAACTCTAGTGCAATATCACAACTAGGATATTGACGGATCAGGAGACAACTGTCACTGAAAAGATTGTTCTCATTGATTCCTAAGGTGGGGGGGGGCGCACACACCATCCCATGCAGGGCTACACGGGGAAGCACCAGGGTTGGTCAGGAGGCAGAGGGAGCGAGGGGAAAGCCTGGGCAAGAGCCTTTGTTGTGGTTTCTGTGAGAAGGGCAAGGCAAGGCAGGGTGAGCAGACTTGGGACTGTTTAGATAATTTCAGAAGGCTCTGGGCTGTAGGTGTGGTCTCTAGTTGTCAGATGCCTGGCTCTGGTGTGATTTAGGGCAGTGGGCTCCTGTCCCAGACTGAAGCCTGATAAAAGGAGGCAGGTGGAGGTGGGGACTCAGGATTGCTTGGTTTGCATGTCAAAACCATTGGTAACCAAGTCGCTCACTATCTCTAGGAATTAGCTAACCTTTTTAACCACTGAGAACCACTAATTTGTTTTCCATTTCTTTGATTTCGTCATTTCAGAAATGTTATAGAAATGGAATCATACAGCATGTAACCTTTTGTGATTTACATTTTTTCCTCCAAAACCTCAGCATAATTCTCTATAGAGAGTCATTCATAGATTCTATTGCAGGTATCAATAGTTTGTTCCTTTTAATTGCTGAATAGTGTTCATTGATATGCCTGTACCATGATTTGTATGACCATTTACCTGCTGAAGGGCATCTTGGTGGTTTCATTTTTAGTTATTTTGAATAAAGCTGCTGTAAACACTCATGAACAGGTTTCTGTGCTAACATAGTTTTCATTCCTCTGGAATGAATGTCCAGGAGTGCAGTTGCTGGTCGTGTGGTAGTTGCCTATTTAGTTTTTTTTTTTTATGAAAATGCCAAACTACTTTCCTCTTTGGCTATAATATTTTATATTTCTATCAGTAGCGCATGAATGATCCAGCTTCTCCACATCCTTTCCAGCATTTTTCATTGTCAATTTTTTTTGTTTGTTTTAGCCATTCCAGTAGGTGTGTAGTGATAACTCATTTGGTTTTAATTTGTGTTACTCTGGTGGCTAATGATGTCGAACATCTTTTCACGTGCTCATTTGCCATCTCTGTATCTTCGATAAAATGCCACTTCATGTCTTATTCATGTTCTAATTGAATTGTTTGGTTTTTTACTGTTGAGTTTTAAGAGTTCTTTGTATATTCCAGGTATGCGCCTTTTTTTGGTTATGTGGTTCACAGATATTTTCTTCTAGTCTGTGTATGTGTTTTGATCTTAACAGAGTCTTTTAATGAAGTCCAATTTATCATTTTTTTTCACTTATCAATCATGTTTTTGGTGTCAAATCTAAGAACTCTTAGCCTAGCCCTAAATCCTGAAGATTGCCTTCTGTTTTTTTTTTTGTTTGTTTGTTTTTGTTTTTTTTTTGGTTTTCCTGCGTATTTTACAGTTTTACATTTAAGTCCGTGGCACATTTTGATTTAGTTTTTATATAAGGCGTAGACTTGGGTCAGAGTTCTCCCCCACCCCCCCACCCCCGCCCTGCGCCCCATGTATGAACAACTGCTCCAATACCATTTGTTGAAAAGGCAGCCTTTCCTTTTGAAAAAAATCAATTGGTCATATTTGGATGACACTCTATTCAGTTCCATTCTGTGTGTCTAGCCCTCTGCCAATACTATACAGCATTGATTACTGCGGCTGTACAGTAAGTCTTGAAATTGGATAGACCAATACCTCCTTTTTGTCTTTATACAGATTGTTTTAGCTAGCTACTCAATTTCCTTTATCTTTCCATATAAATTTTAGAATAATTTTGTCTATAAAAACTTTTTGCTGGAACTTAAATGGTAATTAATATTCAAAAGGGGTTTCAGACCCAGTTCCACCGTGGGGGTTCCCCACACCACCAACAAGCAAGGCTCAGACACCAGCTGCAGGTGTATTACAACTCAACAGTTCTGACATTATCCACCACGAGACAGCATCAGACTCTGCAGGTCAAGGGCTCAGTCTCACAAGACTACCCGCCCCCCACTTCAGATGCCAGTTGCAAGTCCAAGTGGTCACCTGTGCTTCCGACTGACCGGCTATAGATCAGAGGTCAAACAACCCCTTCCTCGGGTTTCATTACTTCGAGTGGTTCATAGAACTCAGAGGAACGTTTTACTGACTAGATCACTGTTTTATTATGAAAGGATATGACTCAGGAACAGTCAGATGGAAGAGATGCATAGGGCGAGGTACGTGAAAAGGGCACAGAGCTTCCACGCCCTGGCTTCCAGCGTGCCTCTGTCCCCAAATCTCCACATGCTCACCACCCTGGAAGCTCTCCAAACCTCTTGGGGTTTTCCGGAGGCTTCATTACATAAGCATGATATATTAAATTATTGTCCATTGGTGATTGATTCAAACTTCAACTCTCCCATCCCTGGAAATCAAGGAGAGGGTTGGCCTGAAAGTTTCCCTGGCAACCTACCCCCTTAGGTGCTTTCCAGAAGTCACCTCATTAACTTAAACCCAGTCGTGATAGAAAGGGACTTGTTGTGCATACAGAGCAAGACACCGATTTCCACCTTTATGGCTCTGAAGTGATTTCAGGAACTGAGGACAAAAAAAGCAAATGTTACGAAAAAAGATTCTCCCATTATTCTATTGCCTAAGAAATTCCAAGAATTTTGGGAGCTGCGAGCCAAGAGTGAACCATGGGTGGAGACCAAATATATATTTCTTACTATAAATCACAAGGTCACAATGTTAAATCTGTGCATCAGTTTGAGGAGGATTCACAACTTCACTGCGTCGAGTCTTCCAATTCATGAGCATAGTGTGTCTCTTCATTTATTTAGCACTTTTTTGATCACTTTCACTAGCATTTTGTGGGTTTCAGCAGAGGACCCGTATACATGTTTTGGTAGATTTAAGCCTACGTGCTTTATTTTTTAATTTGAACAATTATTAATGGAATTGTATTTTTAATTTTCATGTCCATGTGTTCATCGCTATTATATAAAAATACAATTGATTTTTGTGCATTTATCTTTGCGGAACTTTTGAGACCTTGCTGAACATATTAGTGTGTATTCCTTGGGATTTTCTATGTAGATTATCATGTCATCTTTTCTTCCTTTTGACCTGTACACTTTCGATTTCCTTTTCTTACCTTATTATGATGGCTACGCGTCTAACACTGTGTTACATAAGAGTGATGAGAGTAGACATTCCTGTTTTATTTCTGATCATTGGGGGGAAGCAGTTCATCTGCCACCATTAAGTATAACATCAGCTGTAAGGTTCTTCGTAGATGCTCTTTATCAGTTGAGGAATTTCCTTTTGTTGATGTGAGAAACGTCCAAACATGTAGAGAATTCTTATGAGTTTATTTGAGCCAAACTGAGGACCATTGCCAGGAAGCAAAATCTCAATGGATTGGGAAAATGCTCCAGAGAATGGCAGCTTTACAGTTTATTTTATACGTTAGAATCAAAGGAGGAGACTTAAGGAGGGTTACATGAAATCCATTGGCGGGAGGTTAAGGGGGTGAGAGAAAGCAAAACTGGGGTGGGGGGAATCTCTGGGATTGGGATTGGATAAAATGGAGAAACACGTACTTCCCTTAGGTTGGTGGATGCAAGACAGTTAATAATGAACATTTACCGCACATAAGGGTGGTTTGTCGGGCACAAAATGACAATGAAGGGCTCTGTGCTCTGGTGCTGAGGCGTCTGGAAAAGATCCCTCTGACGTTTCGAAGGTGTGTTATCTTGGATATGAAAAGACAATAGGCTGACCTAAGGTGAAGACTGGCTTTTGTCAGGAAGCTACAGGCCTAGGACCTGACCACCCACCACGACTAGCTTTTTTTAGTTAGGGATTTTTATGTTCAGACCATCCTATGTGGTTACTTTAGGTCTCTTGAGTTTGTGAGGCCCACCATGCAGGCCCCCTCTGAGCTTGGCAGGTTTAGTATGTGGCCCTTTTTATTTATTTATTTATTTATTTATTTATTTATTTATTTATTTATTTATTTATTTTGTCCACACTTTCTGTTCCTGTTTTTCTGAGAATCTTTATCATTAATGAGTGCTGAATTTTGTCAAAAGCCTTTTCAGCATTGATTGATTTGATCATGTGATTTTTTTTTTCCCCTTCAGCCTGTTAACACAGTGGATTATACTGATCCATGTTCAAATAATGAACCATCCTTGCATCCCTTGAATAAATCCCACTTGGTCATGGTGTATAATTCTTTTTATTTATCACGGAATTTTCTTTGCTAATGTTTGGTTAAGAATTTCTGTGTCTATTCGTGAGAGATACTGATCTGCAGTTTTCTTTTTTGGTACGCTTGGTCTGGTTTGGTGTAATACTAGCTTCGTGAAACGGATTGGCAAGTGTTCCTTCCTCTCTCTTTTCTGGAAGAGATTGTGTAGAATCAGTATTAATAAAATATTAGATAGGATTTAAATGTTAAGTAGAATTCTCTAGTGAGATCATCTGGGCTTGGAGATTTATTTTTTGAAAGTTTTAAAATGACAAATTCAATTTCCTTACTAGTTATAGGGCCAGCGAGATAATTTATTTCATATTGGGTAAGTTGTGGTAGTTTTGTGTTTTTTGAGGAATAGTTGCTTTTCATCTAAGTTGTCAAATTTACGTGTGTAGAATTATTTGTAGCATTCCCTTATTATGCTTCCCATGTCTGCAGAGTCTGCAATAATAGTCTCTGTTTCTGATATTGATAATTTGTGTAGTCTCTCTTTTTTGATTTGTCAGTCTGTATAGAAGTTTGTCAATTTTATTAACCTTTTCAAAAACTAGCTCTTTGTTTCATTGATTTTTCCCTATTTTTCTGTTTTCGATTTCATTAGTTTCTGCTTTTATCTTTATTATTTACTTCCTTCTGCTTGTTATGGATTTATTTTGCTCTTTTTCTAGGTTCTTGAGATAGGAACTTGGATTGTTGACTTGAGACTTTTCCTCATTTCTAATGCAGACGTTTAGTGCTGTAACTTTTTCTTTTGGCGCTGCTTAACTGTGCCCCACACGTCTTCAGATCTGTTATTTTCATTTTCATTCTGGTCAGAGTGTTTCTAATTTCCCTTTAGACTTCTTCTTTGACCCGTGGATTATTTAGAGTTGTGCTATCTAGTTTCTAAGCATTTAGAGAGTTTCCTTTACCCTTTCAGTTATTGACGTGTGGTTTGATTCCATCGTGATTGGAGAACACACCCCGTGTGATTTCAGATTTTAGCGTTTGCTGAGGGTTGTGCTACAGTCCGTGAAATGGTCTGTGTTGGCACGTGTTCCGTGATGGCCCGAGAAGACCGTGCATCCCGCTGTTGCTGAGCGGACTTTTCTTTACCTGTTGATTAGGTCCTCTTGGTTGAGAGTGTCGTCTTGTTCTTTATTCTTGCTGATCTTCTGTCCACTTACTCTATCACTTTTTGAGAGAGAGGTGTTGAAGTCTCCCAACTACGATTTGGGAATTGTCTTTTTTTTTCCTTTCAGTTCTATCCGTTTTTGCTTCACACACGTGTTTCAGCCCTGTTGTCTAGTTCATATGCATTTAGGATTGCTCTGTCTTTTTAGTGTATTGACCATTTTATCATTATATAATATTCCTTTCTGTCTGGTAATTTTCTTAGCTCCGAAGTCTGTTTTATCTGATATCAATATAGCTTCCTGTTAATTGATGCTTTCATGATGTATCTTTTTCTATACTTACTTTCAACCTGCCTATAACATAATAGTGGAAATAAGTTTCTTGAAGATAGTATGTAGTTAGGTCATGTTTTTCATTCTACTCGGCCAATTTCTGTCTTTTAATTGGTATATTTAGACCATTTATATTTAATGCAATTATTGACATGTTAGGGCTTAAACCTGCCGTTTTATTTTTTATTTTCTGTGCTCTTTTTCTGGCCTTCCTGTGGGTTACTTGAACATTTGTTAGAATTCTATTTTGGCTTATCTAATTTTTTTTTAGTATTATTTCTTTGTGTAGCATTTTTAGGAGTTGCTTTTGGTATGACATCGTGTGTTTGTGTACCTTTTGACAGTCTAGTGGTAACGTTATTTAACTAGTTCCAGTGACGCATAGAACCCTTACTCTCTCTCATATCTTTTTACCCTTCCTCGTTTATATTATAATTGTCTTAAGTTTTCTCTCTACATACATTTAGAACTATATTAGACAGTGTTATAATTTTTGCTTCTACAATCAAACATAATTTAGAAAATTAAAAAGGAAAAGGAAAGTCTGTTACCCATGTTTGTGCAGACCGTGTTTTATTATTTTCTTCCTGTTGTTTCAGAGTTCTTTCTTTATCATTTCCTTTCTGTTTAGAGAACCTCTTTAGCCATTCTTTTAGAGTATGTCTGCTGGTGACAAATTCTCTCAGTTTTCCTTTATTTGAGAATGTCTTTATTTCCCGTTCATTTCTGAAGGGTATTTTACTGAATATAGGATTCCGGATTGACAGTTCTTTTAGCACTTGAAAAATGATGTGTTATTTCCTTCTGGCCACTGCGATTTCTAATGAGAAATTTGCCATCATTCGAATTACTGTTCCTCTGTATAAGTAAAGTGTTGTTCTATTCTCAATTCTTCAAAAAATTTTCTTGTCCTCATGTTTCAGAAGTTTGATTATGATGCGTCTCGGTGTGGATTTATTTGGATTTATTCTGTTTGGAGTTGGCTTACCTTCTCGACTCTGTAGCGTTAAGCCTGTTGATAAACTTAGGACGTTTTCAGCCATTATTTCTCAGGTACTTTTTCAGCCTCACTCTGTTCCTCCTCTCCTGGAACTCCGGTGACAGGAGTGTGACAGAAATTTTTGTTACAGTCCACAGGTCCCTGAGGCTCTGTTCATTTTTGGTTCAGCCTCTTTTCTGTCTGGTGTTCACATTAGGTCATTCCCGTTCTATCCCCCAGTTCATTGCTTCTTTCCTTCTCTCTTCCATTCTGATGTCGCGTCCACCTGTGAAGTTTATTTCAGTTATTATATTTTCAGTTCTTAAATTTCCATTTGGTTTTTCTTTATATTTCTTATTGGCCGAGACTTCCTATATCTTCGCTGAGACGTTGTACTTTTCATTTATTTCAAACATGTTGGTTTAATTGCTCAGCGAAACAGTTTCGTGATGGCTGCTTTAAAGTTTTTTTTCCCCGTCAGATAATTCTAACATGTCATCCTGATTTTGTCTCTATAGATTGTCTCTATAGTAGTCTGGCCTCCCTCTTCTGACTGCTGGCAGGGGTGGAAGTGTTTTATATGGTGTTTGGCTAGGCTAGATCTGTTCTTGTCTAAAATATAAATTATCGTCTGGAAAAAAACAGGCTTTCATGGGGTTTTTTTTGGTCTATGTCTGTGCCGTTTCTGGGTTGCTAGCTTCTTCAGCTCCAAGTCTGGGATACGTGGGGCAAAAAGGTACCCACAGAACTCACCGTCATGTTGTTCCTTGGGTCCCGAGGTCCCTAGCTGTCTGCCTTCTCTCCCCTTTCAGAGTTCACTTATGTTTCCTTCATATAATGTCTAGGAATCTTGGTTGTACTTAGCGGGAAGAACAGGAAAAAGTATATCTTATTTCATATTCCTGGAAGTGTAAGTCCTGGCTTGCTTTAATTTCATTTTAATTCAGGGTTAACCAGAGAATCTGTCTATTTTGAAGCCTGTCAGAAATCTTTCCGAAACATTTATGTTTCAGCCTTATTATGTGCATAGACAAGAAATATGCTACTTGCATGCTCGTAAAATACTTGCCAGTCGCTCATTAATGTCTTCAAGACTCAAAACACTTCAGGGCCACCTTTCTCAATTTTCGTGGTCCAGGTTTACAGTGTTAAGACATTGTTTGCGTAAGAGATGGTGCATATTAGGAAGAGGAGATGTGGCTGCAGGTGAGAATTGCGGGTGATGTAGGAGAATCGTGGGTTGAGACTTGGAGTTGAGAATTGAAAGATCGAGATCACCGAAAGGGAGAAAGAGTCTACGCGATCTCTTTAAGTGAGGGAGATGAGACTAGAAGGGAGAATCTGTTCTAACTCTTGAAGTAGGCAGACGTCCAGGGGTCTAGCTACCAGTTCTGTTAATTAGTTTATTATTTGTAGTGTTTTAGTAACAGGTAACTATTATTAACAGTTTGGGGTATGTGTGTGTGTGTAGAGAAAGGGAGAGGGAGAGAGAGGAGAAGCTATGTAATTTAGTGATCAAAAGCATAGACTCTGGAACCCTCCTACTTGGGTTCAAATCTTGGCTTTGCCACTTATGAGCTGTGTGACCTCGGTCAAGGTACTTAACCTCCTAGTGCCTCAGTTTCCTTGTCTCTAAAGTGTGGATCATTAACAGAACTTTCCTCATAGAATTGTGGTCAGGATTAAATGAGCTAATGTTCAAGAAGTGCTTGAAATAGTGACTCGCATTAGCTCAAGCTATGTAGCTTTCACTATATCATCATCATCATTAATACATATACTATATACATTATTCCTTGACCTTCCTCTTTTCCTTAGCAGTGTATGTAGGAAATCTTCCCATGCCGCGACATGTGATCAATCTCATTCTTTTTAATGGCTGTGTTTTGTACTGCATAGTAACTTGTTAGACACTGCTCTGCTAATGAAAATTTAACTTTTTCTTTGGTTTTTGAAAGGCAATGCGGTGATAAGAATCCCTGTATATATGTTTCTGGGTGTGTGCTAATGGATAAAAGAGTATGTACATTTTAAATTTTAATAGTTACCACCAATACCTTTTTAAAACGGCTTTACCAATTTATGTATATCCCCAGTAAAAGATATACAAAAGTTCCTGTTTACCCTTATCCTTACCATCACTCTTTATTATCAGTCTTCTTATTTTTCCAAACTAGAAGTTCATTGTGTGAATTTGCAGTTCTGTTATTAATAATGAGGTTGAGCATCTTTTCATGTTTATTGACCATTTGAATTTTTCTATTTCCTGATTTTATAGTTGACTCATTTTATAATTAGCTTTTGCTTATTAGTTTGTAGGATTCCCTCATATATTCTAGTTATTAATTGACTGTTATATGTTTTAAAAACATTTTTCTTTTAGTCCATCATCTTTCACTTTGTTCATAGTATCAGACTTTGTTGGTGTTTGTTTGTCTCATCAAACTTTCTAGTTTTTATGTAGTGACATCTGACAATTTTTTTTTTTTTTGGTCTTAATGCTTTAAAGGCTATGTCTAATGCTTAAACTAATAGGTGAAAGTTTTATGAGAAATTGTACATTTACATAGTCCCAAAGTAGCTCTTACAAAATACTTACAAAAGAGTAAGTGGGGTCCCCAGCAGATGCCTTCTTAAGCAAGCGACTGGTTAGCATTACCAGTCATGAGACATACAGATACTATGTGCCTCTTGATATGATGCACTGTGAAGAATACAGCATATTAGTAAATGTATGAGTGTATGGATTCCATATATAGAAGAGAGAGTGAAAGGAAGGAAAAAAAAGTGAAAGGAAGGAAAAGAACAACTGTGGTAAAATGTTAACATGTTAGAGAATCTAGGTGAAGAGTAGTAAACAGGAATTTTTTGTTATTTTTGTAACTGATCTCTAAATCTTAAATTATTTCAAAATAAAAAAAAAATTAGACACAAAAAAGTCTTCCTACCCCAGGATTGTAGAAATAACATTCTGCATTTTTTAACTAGTACTTGACTTCATCTTTGTTTTGTCGGTTTGGCTTTTTAAACATCCAGATTTTTATTTTGGAGTATAACGTAAGAGGGTAGAGTCTAACTTATTTTTTCCAAATGCGTAGCCATTAACTAGATCCCTGCGTACATACAGGTTTGTGCTTTAGTCTGGTTGAGAGCTCATTTCCTGCCCCAAGAATGGGTCTTAGCAGCTTCTCCCTTAGGAGGGTAGGGCCCTGGTGCAGAAAGGTACAGGACACAGGCAAACAAAACCCAGCCATGCTACTGCCTCTTTCTGACCCCTGCTGACCTCCCCACCCCGCTGCCCGCCAGGTTGGGGGGTGGGGGCGTGAGAGGAGGAGAGCTGATCCCAGGGGCCTGCAAGGAATGCTGGGTAGGCCTTACCTTCAGGGCTGGGAAATGAGGCCCGGGAGCATTGCCAGTAGACACAGCAGTGGGCCGCCAGGCCAGGGCTGTTGGAACCACCTCAGTCGGGTCAGATGGTACCTACCACTAACAGCAAATCATGCCCTTAACATTCAGCCCTGGCTCTGTGCTTAAATCTAAACTACGGCAAGAGGACAGCGTTGGCACATCTTGCCTGTCACGTAAGGCCGGTGGCATCAGCTGATTTAGGATGCACCCTGGTGACTGTGGGGGAGGGGAGGGCGGGGATATCTGGTTGCAGAGTGACATTTGCTCGAGCCCCAAACAGGGGAATTTACAGACTGTTTCTAGGCTCTATTGCCCTTCATTAATCTAGTTCAACTACTCTTACACAATCACACGCTGTTTCCGTTGTTGAAACTTTATAGCACGTGGGTTTTTTTGAAGTTAGCAATTCTTTGATTTTCTAAAAATTGAGCTGAAATTCCTACAACGTCAAATTAACCATTTGAAAGGGAACAGTTCAGTGGCATTTCGTGTGTCACTGTGTCGTGCAGCCGTCGCCTCTACCTGGTTCCAGAACGAGTCCCCCAGTCTCTGGCAACCCCCAATCTGGGTTCTGTTTCTGTGGATTTACCTGGATAAATGGAATCCTATAATACACGATACCTTTGGTTCGGCTTCTTTCACTCCGCATGACTTTTTCAAGGTTTTCGTAGCATGTTTTGAGACTCGATAGAGCCATCTGCTTTTTGTTCTCTTTCAAAATTTTTGGTTATTACAGCATACTGTCTTTTCTAAAAGAACTTGGGAATCGCCTTGTCAGATTCCACAAAGTATGTTTTGACTCTCATACAGTTGCACTGAGTTAATAAGTTGGTTTGAAGGGAATCAACATATTTACACTATTACGTTTTTCCCTCTAAGAACATGGTTTGCAGTTCTGTTTACTTAGGTCTCGTTTTATGTCCTTCAGTAAAGCTTTTTAGTGTCCCTCGTACATCTCACTATTTCTGTATATGCTTCAAAATTGTTTCCGTTTTGTATGGGTTCTTTTTATATAGATTAATTGAGATGTAGTTGACTTACAGTATAACACATACAGTTAAAGTGTTCAGTCTTATGCGTTTTGATGTATGTGAAGCCATCATCACAGTCAGAGATGATGAGCGTGCCCATCACACCCCAGACTTTCTTCATGCCCTTTCGTAGTGCATTCCCAATTCCCCAGCCCCATCCGTAAGATACCACTGGTCTGCTTTCTGTCACTGTAGACTGCGCCATATATTTCAGAATTTCATATGGATTTTTTAATACAGTTTTTTTCTCTCAGAATCATTATTTTGAGATTCATTCATATCATTGAGTATATCAGTTTTCGTTTGCTTGTTTAATGAGTAGTAAGTAGTTCATTGAATACTTATACAACAATTTACTTGAAAATTATTTGGGTCGTTTCCAGGTTGGGCTATTAAAAATAAAGCTACTGTGAACATTGAGATACAAATCTTTGCAAGGACATATGCTTTTATTTCTCTTGGGTAAATACACAGCACTGGATGCTGGATTGAATAGTAAATAGATGTTTAACATTTTAAGAAACTGCCAAATGATTTTTTTCATTGCTTATATAATTTTATATTCCTACCATTGTTACCAAAATAAAGGGGGTTCATTTTGCCCGTGTGCATCAAAGCCAAAAGAGACACGAACAGGGGTTTGCAGCAAAGAAATTAAAGGTTTAATTAGGGAAATGGTGCCAAGCCTGCAGACATAGGTGAGCTAGCGCTCAAGACCAGCTCTCCCATGGCATGTACATTACAGATTATACAGCACAAAATCACCAGACACCGTGGGTTAGCGGTTTGGGGTTGTGTTGGGAACTGGTCGGAGGTGAGGGGAGGGTAATAAATCATGTGTATCAGGTCTTGGTGACAGTTCTGAGATCTTTTTCCAGAGATTCGATCTCACGGAAAAGTAGCCAAGGAGTTGTTGCACCTTAGGGCTCAGGAGATGAAACCTAACTTCAGTCAAGATGTTATCTGTAGCCTGCCAGAGGTCCCATCCTGTGTGACGTTAGTCAGGTCTGGGCTACTGTCTTCTGCTGCCTTGGGGGTTGCAGAATATCCAGGGGAAAGGCTGGGTCTCTGATGGGTGGAGAGGGAAGGAGAGGAGAAGGCTGTGGGGGAGAGGAAAAGGGAGAGAGAGATGACTTCCAGAGCTAACTTTAATCAAAGTCATAAAGACCCTCAGTTTCCTCATCAGTACGTTAGATTTCTGTTTGTTCCATATCCTCGTCAACAGTTGGTGTGTTTGTTTATTCTTTTTAATTTAAGTCCTTCTAGTGGATGTGTGGTGACATTCAATTATCATTTCTGTAATAACTAATGATTCTGAGTATCTTACCTTGTGCTTTTTCTGCCATTAGCATATCTTCTTTGGCGAAGTGTCTGTTCAAGACTTTTGCTCATTTCTGATGTTCTTAAAACAGTTATTCATGCCACACTTTTGTTTAAAATCTTTAAATGTCTGTACTTAATCTTCAGAATAAAGTCCAAACTTATTAACATTGTTTAAAAAGTCACTTGAGCTCAAATATCTCTTAAACTATCCAACCTCATTCCCCATCTGTAACTTAGCTAATACCCGATGTGTCAGTCAGTTCAAGAGACCATCAGACCTGTTCAGAGCACTTCACAGTGGTGCAGGTGATCGTTTTCTCCTACACGCTGTCTCCTGAGCCCGATCCTCCTGTCGTTAAACATTTATCCACCTGTTGTTTCTCCTACTTAGCTTTTTAAATGCATTAAAGATGCTCTCCTTGGTGTGAATCTTCTTGGCTTTACTTCCTCCAACAAACAGAATTCAGCACCCACTTTTCTGCATTCATAGTCTCCTGTGTGAACACTCACAGCCACACTCGTGATTTACATCAAGTCTGCTTGTTTTCATCCTGAGCCCATTGAGTTAGTGGCTGCATATCCAGTGCGCCACCTGATGTGTGGCACACGTAAGTAAGGCATCGTTTAGAATGATAAAGATTGCCTGGACATACCTCCTTTGCCATTTCCGATTGTCAGACTCTTGATTTCAATAGGTAGGGAGTATCACCAAGTAGAAGAGTATTTAAAAAAAAAAAAAACTTTCAAAGATTTAAAATGAGAACTATGAAGATACTAAAATGATTTATGGAAAATAAACCTATATTTTCAAATGAGGTCTTATGTAGATTTATATAATTACTTGCAAAAAAAAATTGGGTTTTAACATAAAATTTCAGTTCCTTTTCACTAAAATAATGGTTAGAGCAATACTCAGTCGTGGGGCGGCTACGAGACCAGGTTCGGCCCCGTGCGGGCCCATGCCCGTGTGATGCATGTTCTCATTCCTCTTAATCTGGTCCGCTCAGTCGCAGTCACTTCTTATTTTAAGGCCATTATTAACTAATCAGCCAGGGTTCTTGGTCTTTTCTAAATAATCTTAGACACGGATTTTCAGCTTCCAGGAAAACTTAACCACAGCCTCAGGTAAGAGATGGTGCTCCGTCCGTAGGATCGTAATGTGTTAGTTCTGGCCCTCACGTTTTATCATCCCTGCTTTCTTTTATGAGCTGTGATGGTGGGAAGTGTGGTTTTAAACTTTTCTCAGAGATCTGTATTTTCATACCTACTAAGGGTGGGAACTAAAAATTGATCCCCCCCCCCCCTCCATTTAGAGTCTTTGAAATTTCCTACATTCCATCATAAAAATAGGAACTCAGAACATTATTTTTTTTAATTGCTTCATGTCGAGTTCAGTAGTTTCCAAATGTCTGTGCGTGGATGGGCCACATTAGAATTTCCTGGGAGTACATTAAAATTATAGACTATTGGCTTCAAACCAGTCATTTGGGAGAATTTCCAGGGCTAAGGGCCTTTAATCTATGTTTTAAAGGAGAGCTAAAGCAATTCTTGTTTCAACCCAGTTTGGGAATGTATGACAGCTCGGTGGACTATCAGACACCTAAAGTCAGCAGATACTGTTTCCTGATTTAAAAAAGAAATCGATGAATGGATGACATTCATAAACACTAAGAAGACCTAAAGAACTCTTTTGAGCCTTCTAGAGCCTTGATTCCAGACAAGTGAAAGACTACCATCTGTTTGAAAAACTTAAGGCAGCCTATGCTTGTGCATGTAGGTAGAAGGTTGGACATAATAGCCTAATGCTTCCGCAGTAACAACCAGAAAATGTCAGATATATTAGGAAAACCACATTTTAAGGCATCAAGGCGCCATGAAAACAACGAAGATCAGATCATCTAAAATTCCAGAAGAGTAGATCATTTCCAAGATGACTTGATCATATCCAGCCTCCATCTTCATGTAAGAGCGTTTGCCACTTCTGAGCACAGGCTGATGATGGCACTCGCTGAGTGCCTCTTTTGGGGGGATAAAAAAATAAAACAGTAAAATTTGGGGAGTTTGTGTGGTGATGAGCTAAATAAACAACACAAAACAAACAAAAAAAGATTTTTGCCCTGTTTTTTGTTGGGTTGGTTGTCTTATTGTTTACTTTGAAGAGTTCTTTATTTTCAATACAAGCCCTTTGTTTTACAAATATTTTCTCCTAGTCTGTAGCTTGCCTTTTCTTTATCTTAATAGTACTTTTGAAAAGCAAAAGTTTTAAAGTTTGATGAAGTTTAGTTTATTAGTTTTTAAATTTATAGTGTTTTTATGTTACATTTAAGAAATCTTTGCCAAACTCAGGTCAAGATATTTCTCCATAAGCCCTTCTAGAAATTTTATGGTTTTAGCTCTTAAATTTAGATCAGTGACTTATTTCAAGTTAATTTTTTTTATATATATGGTAGGATATAGGGATAAAAGGTCACTTTTACATGTAGTTGTCAAATTGTTCTAGAACCATCTATTTAAAAGATTTTCCTTTCTTCATTGAATTGCTTTGACACCTTTGTCAAAAATCAGTTGGTCTTGTGTGTATAGGTATATTGCAGGACTCTGTATTCTATTCCATAGATCAATCTATCTGTCTATGTAGCAAAACCAAACCTTTTGATTACTGTAGCTTTATAATAATCCTCAAAATCAGGTTGTCCTCTAACTTTGTTCTTTTTCAAAGTTCTTTTGATTATTCTAGGTCTTTTAACTCAATATGAATTTTAGCATCAGCATGTCAATTTCTGCAGAAAAGGCCTGCCGGGATTTTGATTGGAGTTGTATCAGATGTATGGCTCGATTTGCAGAGAATTGACATCTTAACAATATTGAGTCTTCAGATTCAATAACACAGTATATCTCTTCATTTATTTAAGTCCTCTTCGACATCTTTCATCAGTATTATTTTTCAATGTATAAATCATGCAGATCTTTTGCTACATTTATCCTTAAACATTTCTTATTTTTGATGCTATTATAAACTATTCGGTTTTACTTCTTACTGTCCAGTCTGCCTTTTTTTTTTTTTCCCTTGCCTTACAGCACTGACTAGAACAGCTAGTACACTCTTGAAATGGTGACGGCAGACATACTTGCCTTGTTCCGGCTCTTTGGGGAAAACCATTTGTATTTCAGCACTTAAATATAATGTTTGTTGTTGCTTTTTTTTTTTTTTAGTAGGTATTATTTAATAGGCCTGGGAAGTACCCTTGCAGAGAATTTTCATTTTACGTCGATGTTGAATTTTGCTAAATACTTTTATTGAGATGATTATGTTCTTCCTTTTTAGACTTTTAATATGGTGAAATATACAGATCGATTTTTGGATTTTAAACCAAATTTGGATTTCTGGGATAAACCCCACATAGACATAATATATTGTCTTTTCAGTATATCATTAGATTTGATTTGCTAAGCTTTTTGTTAAGACTTTTTATATATGTGTTTATGAGAAATGTTGATTGGTCTAGGGTTTTCTCTTCTTACGTATTTGTCTAGTTTTGGTGTTAGGGTATTGCTGGTCTCATGTAATGAGATGGGAAGTATTCCTTCCTCATCTGTTTTCTGGAATATTTAATGTAGAATTGGTATTATTTCTTTAAATGTTTGTAGAATTCACCAGTAGAGCTATCTAGACCTAAATGTGGGAAATTTTTAAATAACAGTTCAAGTTTTAAAATAGCTATAGTGCTATTCAAGTTATCTATTCTTGAATGAGCTTTGGTACTTTGTCTGTTAAGGATGTTTTGCATTTTTCGATGCCTAGGCCTGAATTTGTTCATAATATTTCTTTACCCTGTTAATATTTCTAGGACCTGTAGAAACAGGACCTCGCCTTCACTCTCAACAATGGTAATTGGTGTCATCTCTCATTTTTCCTCCTCAAGCTGCTTAGACTTTTTAAAATTTTATTAATCTTCTTAAAGAACCAGCTTTTGCTTTTATTTTTCACTATTTTCTGTTTGCTGTTTTCTCTTTATTACCTTTCTTATATTTACTTTGGGTTTAATGTTCTGGTTTTTAAAAGTGCACATTTTGGTTATTGTTTTGAGACCTCTCTTCATTGCTAACATAAGCATTTTAATGCTATGACTTTCCCTCTAAACTCTGTCTTAGCTGCAGCCCTCAGATTTTTTTCTTGTTGTGTTTAATTTTAATTTCATTCACAACACTGTGTCATTTCTCTTTTGATTTCTTCTTTGACCCATGGGTTATTTAGATGTGTGTTGTCTTGCTTCCATGTATTTGAGGATTTTTCTAGATATATTTCTTTTATCGACATTTTATTTAATTTTATGTTGTCAGAGAACAAACTCAGTTTTATGGCTTAGAATAAGAATCAGCAAACTTTTTCTGTAAAGGTCTAGATAGTAAATATTCTAACCTTTGTGGGCCACACATGGTTTCTATTGCATATTGATTTTTTTAACCCTTAAAAATATAAAAATTATTTGTAATTCATAGGCTGTACACAGATAGTCTACAGTCTGGATTTGGCCTGTGGGCTATAGTGCATTGGCCCCAGCCCAGACTATGATCTGTCTTGGTAATGTATCATGGACACCGGAAAAGAATGTATATTCTGCTGTTGTTGCAGTGGGAAAAATCTCTGGGCATTATTAAAATAGTTCTCCATCTCTCCTTTTTCTGGGGTTCTAATTACATGTATATTAGACCACTTGATACTGTCCCACAGCTCAAGTTCCTAGACAAACTCATGGAAGGAAATAACAAAGATAACATGAGAATTTAGAACTAAAAAGAGAAAGAAGAAGAGTTGTTAATCGAGAATTGACATAGTAGTTAAACTTCTGGCAAATACGATAAGAGGAAATAAAATATAAGCAGAATTTAGATTGAAAAATGGAAGAGTATAAGGCGATTTGAAAATTATAAGAAAATATGATGTATAGCTCTTACATGCAGCTTTATGTGACTAAAACTGAAAATCTTTGAGTTAGATCATTTCTATTGCTATTTAAGAAGAAATCTAATACCAAACCCATATCAAAGGAAGAAATTAGAAAAGCCATTAGAGAATTTTTTCCAAGAAAAGCGCTAGGCCCAAATTGTTTTAACGTAGCATTCCCTAAAATTGTCAAGGAACAGGTAATAACCACATTCTATAAACTATCTTAAAGCTTTGGAAAAAAGATAGGAAGCTTCTCAGTTTGTGTAGAGGAAAGTGATTTTTTAAAAATACACTTTTCTTATGTCCAACACCCTCATTGATTTTTTTTATTGCCTCTAATCCTGACCCACCCCTCACTCTCTGGTTTCTGGGCTGTTCTCTGGATCATGGTTTAGGCTGGCAAGCGTGTATGGTTTACGCGATAGGGAGTTAGTTATGTGATTGCAGAGTCCAGTGTTTGCGGAGGAGGCCAGAGGAGAGGGGAAAAGTTTGAGAGGAGATCGACTTGTTGACTAAGCAAATATCCGATAATTCTCTTCTCCACTTCCTGTTGTCACGGCCTGTGGAACTGTCACCAGCACAGCTCTCTTAACTCCGTTCTAACCTCATCCTTCCTACATTACTGCGGGCGGAAGCTTTCTAAGAGGTCAGACTACTCCCCTTCTCAGAGCTGTTCTCCAGCTCTCTGTTTTTAGATTCGAAGACAAATTAATTGTGTTAATTACAATGGAATGTTCAGCCCCTAGCACTCAGGAGGTGTTTATCAAATGGATGGGCTTCGCTGGCATCGGAGATTGATTTTGGTTTGCCCTTCCCTACCTTTCTAGCCCTCGTCCTATCCCCTTGAGCCTTTGTAGTTCTTCAAATGCTCTGTTCTCGCTCCTGCCTCTGTGTCTTTGTGTCTTTGTGCTACCCACCATTCCTCTCCCCGAGGAATGATGTTCTGGCTCTTTGTGTCTTGATAGTGCGTTTACTTTCCTCTGTTGCAGCTCTTAGCACTCTGTAGTTGTTGGTTAGCATGTATCTCTGTCCACACCGTAAGGCCCCTGGAACAGTGTCTTTCGTAAGCTTTACCTCGAGTACCCAGCCCGGTGCCTGGGCGCACACATACACCGCCGGGCATGCGAAGTACGCTTATCGAATTGAATAAGCCGGCTCCTTTGTGCGTCTTGCCTTTCTGTGTCTGGGATAGTGAATGCCGACATCCAGCTAAGTTATGTTTGTGTTAAACATGAATTGAAATGCAATTACAGCTGGCAATGTGGTTTGAGAGCTGAGTAATGGAGTAAATAAGGAGGGTGACTTAGTCACAAGTGCCAGTTCATCTCTTTGCTCTCTTGCCTCCTGTCACTGAGCGTGACTCATGAGCTCACGAGTTCAGCTCTTCTCCTCTTAAATCCCATCACTTTAACTCTTCCTGTCTTCCTTGTCTGGTTGAGTCCCTTTCAGGGCCCTTTTGTTAATGCCAGCCAGCAGCCCGGAGCCCCACCTTGCGGTGAGGTCATTGGCCCCAGCAGGAGGCTGGACTCCCCACTCCAGGTGGTCTGGGTGGGGAGCGTGGGCAGAGGTGGAGCCAGCATGGGGTAGGGGGCATCTGGGCCAGTGCGCAGACCAAGGCCTGAGGAAGCCACACAGGGTCGCTGGAATTTCTGCTCTCCCAGGATTGCAGTTTGGACTATTTTCTTAACCATATCCCACTAGGGCCACAGGAAAGGCAAAAACAGCGGTGTCTATCAAAGATGTTGCATCTTCATCTTAGACCCATTTTGTTTTCTTAGCTTTATGAATTGCACTCAGAAATTATGGTTTAAAACTGGACCTGCCTTGAGGCCAGTTGATTTGGTTTAATAGGAAGACTTCCTTCTTGTTGTTAAGAAGGTACTTTGGTGTCTCGGAGTCTCAGCGTGGGTGTCCCCAGACTCTTTCTGACCTGCGCAGTTGCTCGTCAGTGAGCATTTCTGTAGCCTCTTCAGGTCGACTGGCGTGCTCCTTTGCAAGAGCCCGCTCTGCGGGGTCCACGGGGGATTTCCCGAGACGTTAGAGGTAGAGCAGGAGAGAGGTAGTCATTTATTAGCAGGTCCCATGCTTAGGCCCTGGGAACCCCGTGGCAGATGTAGCCCCTGTCTGCATGTGATTTACAGACCCAGACAAAAGGGAGAAAATGGGAAAAGAGGAGGCAAAGGGTGGCGCCCCTCGGGGTGGCTCTCTTCCTTCCCAAGATGAACTCCCCAGGCGTTTGCATTTCCACGCCTCCCTGCCTGGGTTCTTGCTGGGAACTCCCTCTGTGGTGCAAATCCCGTTCCTTCTCTCCCCCTCCTCCGCCCCTTTCCTCTCCACAGCGCCCTGCTGCTGTGCCCTCTCTCCCTAAAAACAAGCAGACGCCGCTGCCACCTCTTGCCCGTCTCCGGCCAGCCCCTCCAGCGCTGTCTGTCTGTAGGAGCCCTTCGTAACTGTCTAACTCTCTAGCTTTTTCTTAATTCTTATTTTTCTTGACCTCATTTCAGCTTTGGACACTGTTTCTTCCTTAATATATTCATTTTCTGAATACAGAATTAGCACACGTTCATTGGAAGATATAGAAAAGTATAAGTAAGAAAATAAAAGAGACTTATAATCCTACCACTTGGGAAAAATGCTATTAACATTTCGACATACGCATATCCTTAAGTTTTAGTTTTGTGCCCGACTGTGAGTGTGACGTGCGTGTGTTCTACAATAATGGGACTCTTTTGTAAGGACTGTTTTATAACATGCTTAGTATTACCTTACATTTTCTCGCTGTATAATTGCAGCATTTTCATAGGTCATCCAATATTCTTCGATAGCCCATTCTTCTTAAAACTTTTTTCCTATCCCTTAAATGTGATTTTACCTACATTCTGCCTGTTCTCCTTGGTAGTATTCTGTGGTGGTCTCTCCCACAGCCAGCACGTCCCCAGGCTCTGTCCCGGCCTTCCACTGGGTCCCACCACGCTGGAGCCGAGCCGTCTGTCCTCAGGCCTCTGGTTTCACCTGCCTCAGGCCTCTGGTTTCGCCTGCCTGGTCGACCGGCCCACGTATGGTAGCTGGCTGACACTCAAGCTGAATGTTCCTGAAGCGGGCCGGATTCCTCCTGGGGCTCCCCTGCACATTGCTCCCCTGCCCTGCCAGGCAGCTTCCTGATTCTACCTGCTCCGCCTTCCACATCATCCTCGTCTTCTGCTCCCACCCCCCTGCTGGGGCCCCCACCATTCTCATCCCGCATTGTCTCTTCTGGGAGACTCTGGTCCCTCCCTCCTCAGCTCCAGGCTTTCTCCTTTAAGCATCACTCTCAGAATGCCTCCTCCTGCACATGCCCCGCTCCACCCACCTCTGCCACCCGTCTCCTCTCTCACCCTGCGCTGGCCACAGCGCAGCCAGCCCAGCCCTTCCCACCTGTGCCTTTTCTGATCCTGTCTCTGCCAGGGGCCTGCCTGCCCCTCTTCTCTGCTCCCTTTCTGCCCGTTGCACCCCACGTAATGCTGCCTTTGTTTCTCCTCTTCCTGCCCTCCCCTCACCCCTCCCCTCCACACACACACCCCGGATCTTATGCTCCCTGAGAGCACTACGGTGGGTGATTGATTCCGCCTCGCCCTTCTCCTAACTCGGAATTTCCGTGCCGTGTCTGTCCTGTGCCAGCTGCTCCCGTGGACGGTATTTACTTCCCACAATGACCCCATGAAAATTACCATTATAGTCTTCTTTTACAAATGAGAGCACGAAGCCTCAGGGAGCTCCGTGGCTCTTCTTGAGGTCACGCAGCTGGTGTGGATGAGCTGAGACCAGACCTAGGTCTCCCGCCCCTGCACCGTCCCCTCGCTGCTGATCCACCGCATCGGTGGGCCTGACGCGTATCTGTGTGCGCTGAAGTGCGTGGTGCACTGCCTGACTTATCATGAGTGCTTAGTAAATATTTGCTGAAAGAAAAGCAAAGACTTGGCTTGTACGGATGACTTGCACCTGTGATGACTGCATATGTAGGAAGGGGTCTCTATTTAAAGCCAGGTCGGCTTGCACACCCTGATACAACAGCAACACCAATATTTACCATTGATTAAGTGATTACTGTGTGCTAGGTGCTGGGCAAAGCACTTTATTTACACCGTCTCTTTCAATACTGCAGCCGTATGAGATAGAATCTGTTGTTTCTATTTATAGAGGCAGAGGCTGTGACTCAGAGAGGTTGAGGAAGTCAGCCGAGGTCACACAGCTACTGAGTGGTGAAGTCAGGATTTGGATTCACATCTTTTCAGTACCAAAGCCCATGTTTTAACCTGCTACATTCTCTTGCTTCGCTGGCCTAGGAGAGTGGGTATTGGGCGGTCTGAGGCATCGGTCGTTGTCTCAGAGCCCAGCTGGAAAAGAACTTTGGACACTGGCCGCGGTTAGCAGAGAAGGGGGGAGGGGGGGGGGCGGCCTGCAGGCACCGGCCTCACACGGCAGCTCCCCTTTTCTGTGCAGCTCTGCTCAGCAGACGCATCTTCCAGAGGGAAATTCTTTCTTCCTTCCAGGATCTATGGTAGAGAAGGTCAGCGAACCCTACCTTTTTTTTTTATTATTATTTAATTAAAAATATCTTCGTGACATTTAGAAAACTGTAAAAGCTCATATCAGAAAATCCAAATCATGTGGAATTATATAAACTAAAGAGTGAAAGTCATACCTATCCTTTTTTCTAATCTTACCCATATTATTAACAGTTTGGAAGGATCCTTGTAGACTTTTTTCTTTTCACACACAAAAATTGTATTTATTTTTAATTAAATAAGGAATACGAAAATCTTATTTTAAAAAAATCAAATAATACGGCCAAAGTTCAAGTACCTTTCGGCCACACCCCTAATTTCTACTAGCCACTGTCATCAGTTTGCTGAGGTGGTCCCCGTCCCCTGGTGCGCGGTGGTCTGTGGTAGTCTGAACGTGCCACACGAGCATCTTCCTGCTGCTCAACTTTTAGTTTTGTTCTAGTTTTTTAGCAAACAGAGCCTTAGTCTGTGCCTCCTCATTCAATTTGCCAGATTCTGCAACTAAAAATATAGGAGCCCAGTTAAGTCTGAAAATTTTGAAATTTCCTTAAATTTGAAAAAATTATTCATTGTTAATCTGAAATTCTGATATAACCGGGCATCTTGTGTTCTCTTTGGAAACTCTTTGTGCACATTTGCACGTATTTGAAAGCCTACTCTTTTTTTTTTTTTTTTAAGTCTCTATGATCTTATTTTTTTTAAGTAAAAAATTGTATTATAAAACATTCGTATGGCTTTGTCTATATTAGGGAAGGCTTAATGCAAGAAGAGGAAGGGAAAGGAAGATCCTAGAAGGGAGTGTGTCCTTCTGGCTGGAATCGTCAGGGAGGATTTGCAGAGAGGCCCGAAGTGACGGGAACCTTCCCTGTGACAAGATTTAAGAGAGAGCTGCAGGAGCAAAGCCAAGGAGGCTGGAAGTCAAGGGCAGGTTTAAGACGGAGAGCTCGAGGACGGAGAGCTGGAGAGCCAGGATGGAGCAGCCGGGACAGGAGCGAGGCCCAGCAAGAGGGGGCCGGCAGCACCCCTGTGCCCCAGGGTCAGGGAGAGGCAGCTGTCCCAAGGATAGAGACACCCACTCATTTCTTCTGCTCAGAAATGTTAGACGTTTCAGCCTAAGGTCTGTGGCCAGCTTGAGCTCTCCATTTGGGATACAAAGTGATGGACGGAAGCGAATGAACTCGGAACCGGAAAAACAGCCTAGAGTTCTTCCATGCACCAACAGATGCGCCAAATGGCTCTTTCCACGTTACAGGTTTTAGAAAGAATTTTGGGCATACCTGTTCTTAGGGCTCTGGAGCAGGGGTCCCCAACCCCCCGGGCCGTGGCCTGATAGGGACCTGGTCACACTGCAGCAGGAGGTGAGCGGTGGGTGAGTGAGTGAAGCTTTATCTCAGCCCGGAGGGGCTGATGAGTCACCCCTCATCTGTATCTGCAGCCGCTCCCCAGCGCCAGCATCACGGCCTCAGCTCCACCTCAGATCATCAGGCATGAGGTGTGCCGGCCCCTGGTGCCAAAGAGCTTGGAGACTGCTGATCTAGCGGATGATTACTTAGGCTCGCTGCCTCCGCGGTGTGCCCACACAGCTCTGATTAAGAGCTTAAGTGTCTCCGTGGTTGGCCACCGCCTGACCTGGGCCAAGTGTGTGTGTTTCCACAGAGCAAGATCTAACACATCAAGGGCCCTTTGAACTTCATTCTTATTCATGGTGTCAGCCAGATCTTCCCTTTGGAATGTCTGCAGAGTTTCCTGGCCCCTTGGATTGCTTTCTGTCTGCCAGATACATCTTTGAATTGTGGGTGGGCCCTCTTAAAGCACCAGGGTGTGAACAGGGCGAAGAATCTGCTGGTTAGCCCTGGTGTCTGTCCTTCCGGAGCTGTCCTCTGGGCAAAGAGTGCTCGATGCGATGCTGTCGCTGAACAACCTCGGACAGCACTCAGGAGTCACTGCAAAGCCTGCGCCCGGGCAGCTCCTTGGGCGGCTGATCCGCCGAGTGCGCCTCAAGGTTAAAGCCAGCAGATCTTTATTTCCTACCCCATGCAATGAAGTCTTTTAAATTGTGGTTTTCCTCATGCAAAAGCTATGTCGAGTGGAAAGGTGCAGCCTTCCAGGTATAAAATAATTAAGCCGTGGGGATGTCGTGCACAGCGTGGTGTGTGACCTGTTAGTTCCTTTGCACGTGACCTATTATTTCTCTCTGGAAGTGTTAAAGGTGGTTCCTTTATCTCAAATTTGGTGGGATTCTCTCTTTTTTGGCTTCGGGTCGGGACTCGTTTGCTCACTGTGCTAGAACGCCCAGGACCTCTTTTGTATGAGGCTCAATTCTCTTCCATTTTTTGTTTTTCTTTCTGGAAATTGTATTAGTTGGATGTTGTATTGATCCTATAGTTTATCTCATCTTTTCATTTTACTTTCTGGAAGATTTCCTCAATTTTCTCTTCCAATATATTTTTTGAATTTCTAAAATTTTAGCTATAACTCTTTTAAAATTTTAGCTATAACTCTTTTAAAATTTTAGCTATAAGTCTTTTACTTTTAGCTATAACAATTTAAGAACGAAAAAGTACATAGCTATAACTCTTTATGCACTTTTTCTGTTCTTAAATCGTTCCTCTTAAACACATTTTTACAGTATTCCATTCTCATTCGGTGGGCGTGGTATATTCCCTGTCCCCCTGAGGGCATTAATTATAGGTTTGGTCGTTTGTTCCTCAGCTGTCATTGTTTCCTCACATTGTCTGCGCTACCTTCAAGTTCCCCTTTTTCTAATCTGGGCCTTGTCTTTCATATTTGAGACTCTGCCCCAAAGCCTGGTGTTCGTTTGTTGTCAGTTTATATTTGAGAGGGAGGCACGTTAGCTTGTGGAGTTGGAGCCGCGGGGGTCTGGGGGTGGGGCCGCACAGTGGGGACCGAGCTTCTCACGCAGGAGACGCCCAGAGTCTCCCAGGCATTCTGTAGTTTCCCCAGAGACAAACCCTTCACTCTCCAGCGTTCGGAGGGTACAGCTGGCTGCCGAGGCGCCAGAAGCAGGAAAGTGAGCCTGGCGGTGGCGGGGGAGGGGAGGGGCCCCACTGTTCTGTGAGCCTGGCTCACCCCGTTTTCACTCTGGCATTACTTCCTCCTTCCCCCGCATGCCCACTGATCAGGCTGGCGTCGGGGTCCTGAGCCTCCCTGGCCCTGCTCCGGCAGAAAATACATCTGAAATGGGGGCGGGGGCCTGGGAGTCTAACCCCGCGTTTGTAGTCCTCGTCCAGATGGCCTGTCTCAGCCCTGAACTCCCTCCCACCCACCTCCGTGCCCTCCACCCTCACCTGCAGCGGAGTCTGCTGGCTCCGGCCCGGGGCCCTGAGGGGCGACCCATCAGCCCCTCCAGGCCCCGGGATGCCAACCCCTGCTCCGCGCCATCGCACCTCCAGACATTGTTGGCACCCTCTCTTGCTCCTTATTTTAGGGGGTTCATTCTTTCTCCACTTGGTTGTCATTTAGAAGAATATTGGCAGAGAAGAGAGAGAAACCCATGTGTTCAACCTGTTCCTCCCCAGAAGCAGCTCCTGCCCTCAGGGAGCAGAGAGAGGGAAGGTGTGTGTGTGTAAGAGACGGTGAGTGTGAATATGTATGCGAGTGTGTGTATGAATATGTATGCATATGTGTGTACGAATGTATGTGTATGTGACCATGTGAGTGAGCGTGAGCAGGAATATATGTATGGGAGTGTGAGTTGGTGTATGAGTGTGAACATGCATGTGAATGTGAGTGTGGATCTGTGAGAGTGTGTAAGTGTGCATATGTGTGTGAATGAGTCTGAGCATATGGAATATGTCTGTATATGTGTGTGTGACCATGTGAGTGTGTGTGACCATGCATGTGAGTGTGTGAGAGCGTGTGAGTGTGCACGTGAAGCCCTGTGACAGACACTCTGGAGGCACTGCATCGGTGGCAGCATTGGTCATACTCTAGTCACTGGGGGAACAGGACAAACAAGATAATCAAAAATCGGCCTGGTTGTTGAAATGGGTAGGTGGCCTCGCAGAGTGCTGATTTGGAAGAGGATTCATTTAGCTCAAGGCATGAAATCTTGGAAATTTTATTTTAAAAAATTCTGCCTACCTTGCTGGGGCAGCTGGCAGGGACTGTGGCTTTTCCCACTTTGCTCTCGACTGAACGGCCGATTACTTCATTCATTCCTTCTGTGAGTTTTGACAGAGCCTGTATGCATCACGCACTCTGCCTAGGGCAGGGGCTGAGCTGTGGTCAGAGCAGGCGCCATCCTTGTGGATAACAGGGGCAGGTGAACGTAAATCGCACGGGACGGTCATGTGTGTTTGAAGACCAGATCTAGTCCCAGAGATGGCGAAGGAACCCCAGGAGGCCAGAGCTTGGAGCCCAGTCCTGCCATGACAGTTTAGGACTTTTCGAATCTCGATGTCGCGTGACATCATTTTCAATATTTGGTTCGACATACGTCCCCGTTTTTAGTTCAGACATGTCACCGCTGGCCGTGTGGGTGCTCCCTGGGTGCACGGGGGCAGGCACTTGGCACGCACACCATCTCGCCCCACAGTCCCCTAGGCAGGAGGCCCCCCTACTCCCCGCCCCTTGCCCCCCCCCCCCGGCCCTTCCCATCTCAGGGTTTGGGCTGGCCGCTGGGTTCACGCGATCGGAGTTGAGACGGGAGCTCCTGCAGCAGCGCCGCGTGCAGATACCTGCCTTGCCTAATTTGTCTTGTGTCGTTAGTTCGTCTCGACTCGTCTGACTTGGGATGGGAAGCGTTTAGGCTAGTGAACACCTTTATGTGACAGGATTGGAGAGGCGCTTCTGGGTACAGCGCGTTGCCACCAGGGGAAGACAAGGCTGGGAACGCCCCGCCTCGTGACACCAAGGCCACCTCCCTAGCGTTGCTGATGAGACGGGACCGGGGGCCTCCTCACTTCCTCCCGTTCGTGGAGCCGTGGCCCCTGCGTGGCTCCCGCTCCTGTGGCCCAGGCTTCGGGCACCTCTGCATTCCGCTCAGACACGCGCCTGCGCGCAATCACACACACTCACACTCCTCCACACACACACCCCCCCCCACTTCCCCTCCCTACCTCCTGGCTAGGGTTGGAGGGCATTACAAGCTTTTACTTCATTGCAAATGATTTGTGGCCTCAGGGCAAAGCTGGGCCTATGGTTGTCCCTCTATAATGCTTCTCGGACTTGGGAGTGGAGACTGTAATTGCCAGGACAGGGAAGGGGCACTGAGGGAGGAGTCCGTTAGTGGGGGCTGTGGGGGGGGTGGGGAGAGTGGGGAAGGGCAGGCCGCTGCCCTCAGCACCCCTGCACTGGCCTCTCTCTCATGTCGAGGTGTCTTCTCACTCAGGAAGAGGACAACCCTAGCAGAGGCGAGCGGAGGGCATCGTTGTTTTCACACGCTGGGAACAATAGCCTTGACTTAGGGTACAGGCCGCCTCTCCGGGAATTTCCAGGTTCCAGGAGAGCCCTTCCCCGTTCCTCTCCAGTGGAAGGTTAAAGACATAGCGTCCTTCCTCTGAGGCCCCCTAGCCTGTGCTTTCACAGACAGCAAGTGCTCTGCAGACTATGTGTTTTTTTAATGTATCAAAAATAATGCATTTATTATAGAGAAGCTGTACAGGTTTCCTATTTCTTTGTTCCTATAGCATTTTTTTATTTTTATTTTAGCGATTCTGAAATTGGGATGCATCTTAAAATAGATTGTACATTTTGATATGATACTATTTCTTTTGATTTCCCTAAGTGGTATACTTTAAATCCACAGTGATTCCTAAATGACTACATCCTAGAATTGAGGAAATACAGTATAAGTAGAGTTTATTAAAAAAAACTTTCAAAACATGGAATCCATGGGAGAAAACGAACAAAAGGGACCCTTCGTGGTGGAGAGTTGGGGCCACTGCCTTAAATGTCATGTTTTCCAAGAAACTTTATGTATGACTATTATGGACCAAAAAAATGCTGACGAGGCCTAATTCCACGCCCGCGTGTTTCTTTCTACGTGGGTGACATACGTGTAGCAAACAGTTCCTGAAGTTATCCTCATACCATTCCTCCAGATTTCAGGTCAAACATATCTGCATGTTTAACAGAAGGAGCTTTCTTCTCCCTTTGTTGTAATCGCTAATTTATAACTGTTGGGTTTGTGGGGAAAAGCATTTTTCTTTTGGCGGTTGGCCTGTGGGTTTTTCCGAGGCAGCCTCAGGGAACGTAGCTGTGGGGGGCCCCGGGAATGTCCTGGGGGAGGAACCCCGCACGTGCCCGGCCTGTGCCCATGGCAGGCTGGTGGCGCTGTGAGCAGGTGCACGGGGTGCGGCTGAGTCCAGGCCGTGTTTTGTGTAAAGAAAGGAGGCGCTGTTGGCCGTTTGTCCGCATGGCCGGGAGCTTATCAGGTGAAGGGCTGCATCCCAGAGTCTGCCCCTGCCAGGGGCGACTCGGGAGACGGGAGACGGCAGGGAGCAGGTGCGGCAGAGTTCGTCCTGCACAGCGCTGCCCCCTCAGCCTCCCCGATGTCCCTGCTCTCGGGGCGCCAGCCAGGGTGCGGCGCAGGCAGTGCTGTCATGTTGGCTGCTGAGCTAGAAGGCAGAGCGAGCCCTGACTCGGCTCACAGAGCAGTCTGGAAAAGACGAGAGGAATGCCGTCCCCATCCAGCCTTTCGCCTCCTCGCCAGGCTCGCCGCGAACTCTGCCCCACGACGCGCGGACCTTCACGCAGAGCCCCCACCCTGCAGCCCGGACCCAGGTCCTATAGGACTCAAGTCTAGGCTGGCTTCGTCCCTGAGCACTTACTTCATAGAGGAAAATTTCTGTAGCTGTACATGGGAGAACGGCTTCTTAGTGAGACTGTGAACAAGGAACTGGGTGCTTTTTTATTTTCCTATCATGGTCCGGTTTCTGACCTTGAATATCACTTTCAGTGCTTGTACCAAGAAGATACAGTAAGGAGCACATTTTCCTGACACCTGCCCCCGGTCCCCGGTAGAGTCCCATTGACCGAAGCCCCTTGGCTGCCCCAGGGTCCCGGGGCAGGAGGCCGTGTGTCAATGTCTCCACAGGCAGCGACCCTCTCAGGTGGCATTTCACGCCACCTTGGACTTGTTTTCTGCACCCCACACCGCCCCCCGAGTAGATGGTAATGAGCCACTGAATGTGCTGACTTCTCCAGCCCCTTCTTGGTCCATTACAACAAAAGTTGCTCTTTCCTCATTAGAACCATTTTTGTCAGAGTGTCTTTAATCAATGGCTTCCCCGGGGACAATATTTTTAGAAGTTGTATTTTTCACACTCTCCCTTTTCCCCTTTTGGAAAAATCTCTTCCCAGGGCCTAGTGAAATGAACTAATGAGATGCCATGAGAGTTCGGGCCGGTGTTAATTGGCACAGGTATGCAGAAGCTGCTCGCGCGCACCTCCGGTTCCGTCCCGCCTTACCTGTGGTCCTTCTCCCCCGTCTCTCCGGTGCAGGTTGCCCAGACAGCAGATGGTGTGGATGCTGACCTCTGGAAAGACGGCTTGTTTAAATCCAAGGTGACCAGATACCTGTGTTTCACAAGATCATTTTCCAAAGAAAATGTAAGTCCAGTAGCGCTTTACCATTGGCCGAATGAGCGCAAGCCATTTACATTCCTGTTGGAAATTTCCTCATTTTTTTGTTTGTTTGCTTGTTTGTTGTGGCGGTGGTTTATTTTTACTGCTATATTAATTTATCTGTGGTTTTAGTGGACTGGGTAGAATCAGCAGCTAGTGCTGTGTTTCATTTATTAACAGTATTATTAACCACATACCCAAGTGTACAGTGAATTTCATTAAAATGTGTGCGCAGAAGGAAACCGGGAAATTTCTCTCACCGTCTCAGATGCCTTCCCACCCCCAACCCCCTCCAAGTAACAAATCACACAGGTAGTGGCGACGTGGGAACTTGCCCATGGGGCCACGATTAAGATGCTGCACGGTCACTCCTTACCACAGACTCGGCCTTTCCAAAATGACCGCTTCCTCCCTGAGTCTCTGTGTGACCTCTGACATGTCATTGTTTCTGCAGGGAGGCATCCACAGGTGCAGACTGCTTTTTAGTATGCTGCTGTTAATGTTTGGGCCCATAAATCAGGAAACTTTAAAGATATCTTCTAAGGCTTTTCCAATTGTGTTTTAAGGGGTGGCTTAGAAAAAAGGGAACTAGCTTTCCTGAGCATCCACCCCGTCCGAGGCCCGCCCAGGCACCCTGCAGATAACACCTCTTCCGTCCCGAGACAGACTCTTGAAGGATTAGCTCCTTTCCTGAGGTCAGACAGTTTTTGTGCTTATCCAAGGTCACCTGTCTTCCCTAGCCCCAAATAAGGGAGCAGTCGCTTTGTCATTTTCAGGGGTGGCAGTTTATTTTTGGCCTAAATGTTTTTGTCTTTTTCTAATGCAAAGTTTTTTTTGAAATATTTTTATTTATTTTTATAAATTTTATTATAACAGTAATTTATGTTCATGCTTTAAAAAGCAAAACAACTTCAGACATCCTCATTTAGAAGCATGAAAGGGGAAAAGCAACAGCCTTTCTCCTCGTCACACCCCGCCACGGCCCTGTGGACCTGTCACGGGGTCCTTGTGTGTCCCGCCAGCGTTCCCTGGGTGTGGACAGTCGTGAGGCTCTCTGGCCATCACTCTCTTTCACCAGCCTTTCCTGCGTTTGTTGAAAAGCCTTTGTTAGGAAAATTACCTCTCGCATATTTGGGACTGGGGGAGAAGTGCTAACCTTGCTTTAATTCCTCCTCCCCCCACACACACAATTACGAGAGTAACATGGTTATAAAGTGCAGGGTTTCCAGCGGCATAGGGACAGTCCTGGCAGTAGACGTTGGAAATCTTTTGCACACAGGCCCGAAGGCGGCAGCTGAGTCTCCGACGAGTGTGAGCAGGTCCCTGGGGCTCCCGGTGCAGCCCGAGGAGACGAGACTCCGAGGGCCAGGTCCGAAGGCCGGGGCTGCCTTCACAGACGTGCGCTCATGACGTGTGAGGCAGTCCCCCACACCCCCTCCTCTCCTCCTGCGTCCACATCTGCACAGTGCGCTCTGCGCCCCTTTGTCCCTGCCGTTTACCCAAACCCTTTTTTGAAATAACTTCTGTTTTTAGCTTTCGTCACCTCTGGCCTGTCCGCTGGCCCCCGCTTTCTGCAGACGGCCCGCACGTTCACCACTGCTCAGGGCCGGAAGGACGGACTCCCGAGGGTGTGAGCTGCTCCCGTTCACACCCTCGCTCTGCTCAGTGGCTTCGCGGTGTCACTGCTGATATCTGCTCAGCCATCGCCTGTCCTGACGGAAGAGGCTTTATTTCAAAACTACGCCCTCAAAGGACAGCCGCGACCTCTTTGATCGTTTTCAGTGTGTTTTTGCCGTATTTCCCCCGAAGGCTGTGGGTTATTGGTATTCTAGGCCAGAAGAGTCCCCCGATCCCTTGGTGTGGGAACAGTGACAAGTCTAAAAATGACAGAGAGAGGTCACTGGGCCTTGTTAATTTGGGGCGTCATAGGTAAACGTATTACAGAAAATGCACTGACCTGGTCCACATTTGTTGAACATTAGAGAGATGTTTATTGACTGTCTACTTTGTGTGTCTCGGTCCACGAGGGCCAGGCGTGGCGGGGTGGGGGGAGGGCGGTGCAATGAGGGGTGTAAGATGAGGAAGAAGGTAGCGGGGGAACCCCCACCTCTCCCGTGAACCAGCATACAGAATAGGTGCATTTTGTTTTCCGAGAAAGAATGAATGGATCCTGTAGTGAGATGCGAAGGGATCCATTTCGGGGAGGGGTGCCGGGGGCCCCTTGTCGGCCCAGGAACAGAGCAGGAGCGAGGTGTATTTCAGGCCGCCACAGCCGGGCTGTGCCGGCCCTGCTGTCAGAGCCAAGACTTTGCAGAGCATAATTTTTTACAACGGCAAAGGAGGGATGTGGGCTCTCCAGACTGGACAGATTCTTAATTAGGTGACTCGAGACTCCCAGTGTAGGAGTTTGGGGAGACTCCTTTGAAACCTAAATTTCTTTTCCCCTATAACGCTGTTAATACAGAAACCGAGCTTTGGAGTGACATTGCTTCCTGGGGAAGGATCGAGATTAATTGCACTTTTCATGCCCTGTACTTTCTGCATTACCTGTAATAATAATGTACATAGATTAGGTAGGGAGGATATTAAACAGAAGGATTTATGAACATTTGAATATTAAGTTGGTTATCTGTGGCTACCTTAAATGCAAGGTTGTCAAAAATAATTACAGTATACTAGCAAATACTGGCTACCAGAGACAATATAAACACCCTGAGTCAGAGCGTATTGGGCTTTTGGCATGAATCATTTGCTCAACAAGGATTGGGAATACGTTCTTCATATTTATGAGGAGGAAATGAAAGGGAGCACGGGATGGGGGTTGGGAGAGGAGCTCGCAAAATTAATGGTTTCGCAGACCTGCTGCATGAAACCCCGGGTGGCGGCAGCCGTGTGCCCAGGGCGCCCCCCTGGACCGCCGGAAGCCCTGGCGGCACAGCCCCCCGTTTCGTACTCACGGGAGGGTTTCCTGATGCGTTTTTTAAACAGCCTCACGGCTGACGTTCTGGTTTTCTGATCGGGGACGTGCAGCATGTGGAGGGCGAGGTCGCCAACCGGTTTGCAGTGGGCTTCCGTAAAACCCAACCCGTCACGCGGAAGGCGTTCGAGGAGGATACTGACGGACGCCCATCTATCTCCGGGGCAGGGGCACCTACCCAGCTGCTGGTCTCTCAGTGCAGAAAGCCGTGATGACATGGAGACGTAACTGCCACGAAAAAAAAAAAAAAATTACGATGGATTCGATGAGGCGATCGCGAGAGCCGCCGCCGTTTGCGCGTCAGCCTGAGTGCTCAGGCCCAGGCCCTCCCCGCACAGTCAGAGAGTCCTTCCCCACCCGGGAGGGTCCACCTTCCGCGTGCCGTGTGCACTGTGCCCCGTCTCCCCGAGGCCCAGCCCCCTGGCATGGGACGGTATAGGATTGTTGGCAGACACGACGGCCCTGAGAGGACGGAGCGGGTTTGCAACAACGGCGCTCGCCGTGACGGCTCTGGCCGTAGTCCACGCGCGACACGTTAACCTTCGTAGTGGGATTCCGAGGACTTGATTTCATTCGCACACTTCGAGCGTATAGTATATTTATCAAATGTGCCTTTCACGTTTTGATTGGCGCGGTTTAGATTTGTCATCCAGCGGGGAGGGGCTGACCTCCAATGACGCACAGACGGGGAGGTGCGAGGCCCTTCTCCGAGCATGACAGAACCAAGGCCCGAAGGGTCAGCGCGGAGGCCACAGGGACCAGGAGCACAGGACGGGGAAGCTGAGCACGTGCTCGGGCTGGGCTTCCGGGGACGAGGGGCTTCTGGGAATTGGGCACGCAAAGAGCATCGCGAGGATCGTCGCGGGAGAGACTTGGGATCGGAAGCCATAAGTCTTTCCTTAACTGGCTCTAACGAGAGAGGGGGAAGTGAGCTGCAGATCGCCGTGAAGACTGTGATGAACTCTCCGAGGTGGCCCCACATGCTTAAGTTGTAGGGTAGACATCTCCCGAGCTCGCTTCCACTCCGAAATGCGGGCGGCAAGCGCCGATGTGTTTGCAGAGAATTCTCTCTCGCAATTAGAGCGGTGCGTGCCATCTTTGGGAGGTTTTTTTGCAGTGGTTTCCGAAATTGCGCACTGTGGACCCCATATACCACCACTAAATAGAGGCTTTAAGAGGCTCTGGTGCACGTCATTTTAGAAGATGTGTAACACTGAGGCAGTAGGGCTTTTCACTCTATTAGTTTATGATGCTTGGGATTTTACGAGAACGTATCTAGCAGCAGAAATGCGTGTCGACATGCAGACTGGCAGTCCCTTAGGAATGTGATTGGTTCCCTGTTAGGTTTATATGCAGCTCTGTCCCCAACAGGACGGACTACCCCAGGAATTTGCTCTTTATAAAATCTGCGGTGCCCAAGAGCTGACGCGCCAGGCTGAGTGGCAGCCTCCTCGGGACCTGTGCACCGCTGCCCTCTGCCGGGTTATGTCTCTGGCATCCCCTGGGTCACTTGTCTGCCTGACCAAGGCCACATCCGAGTGAGCGGCTTTGAGGTCCTGCAGATGAAACTCCTTCCCGAGGGCCACCGAGTCCCCGTGTAACCGCTGGGGGACGTGAAGTGGCACCTACTCTAATTAACCTGCTGCCGTCAAGCCGCGAGAGTCATTGTGCTAAATAATGCGTCTCGAAGCCAAAATGGCAGACCCACCGCAGGCACGTTCAGATTAATAGTCTGTATCTCTTTCCTTTCTTCCCAAGAGTCACCTCGGGAACGTGTTAGTGGATATGAAGCTCATCGACATCAAGGACACTCTGCCTGTCGGCTTCATCCCAATTCAGGAGACGGTGGACACACGTGAGTCATCCTTTAGTGCCGCTCACCGCAATGAGCGTTTCCTTCCTCCAGGTATATTTTCAGATATGTTTTTATGTGCATTTTTCTTTGGAAACATTTTAGGAGTCTTTACCGCGTGCCCACGAATAAACCCTGCAGCTCTTGACGCGTGTCTGACTCGGTTCCCCAAGGAGTTAGCCGTGTTCTCGTTAGCGCCATGGAAGTGAGCAGGATGTCCTTTTCTGCTAGAATGGGGCTCCCTGCAGAATCGGCCGCTTAGGAACGGACGGACAAAGACACCAGCGCTGGTTTTCCTCAGCGCAGCCCCGGGTGTCGCGAAGCCGAGCTTGGCACGAGACCCAGAAGCGAAGGGGGAAAAATTCAAAAGCCGCCCGCGGAATACGAGCACAGTGATGTCCCCCGTCTCGGGGCCGTGGAGCTCACAAGAAAAGCCAGAACCAGAGAGGGTGCGAGCTGGGACACACAGGCTCCGTTCTGAGTGAGGGCTCTGGGCCCCACGCAGAGCAGAGCAGAAGCGAGTCGCTGGTGAATCGGGAGCTCCTCGGGGGCCCTGGGGTGCTTCCAAGCCCTTGTCGTGCTCGCCAGTCATCAAATAGTGCTGGGAAGCCTCGGGACGTTGGAGCCCCCCATCTCGATGTCACACCACTTGACGTGTTTTAGTTTTAATTACTCTGACCCACTTTAGGATCCCCACAACAGCGAAGCAGTGGACAAAGCACAAACACAGAGAATCCTTTCTTTGTGACACATGATTTATTTGTGACATTCCGTGTCTCATTCTGTGTCAGACATACTTTGCGTTTCCACCATTTTTTGCTGTTTTCTTGCTAACATTTCTTAAAGACCAGACCGTCCATATCTATACAGACCCCACGTAGCCGTTATTTAGTGAAACAAATAGATTCCATCATAGCATGTTTTTATTTTTCTTAGAAGCCTCTTCACTTTTGGACATTTTGATTTTTACTTGCTATTATATGTATCAGCTAATAATTATAATAGCTGATATTGGGCATGTTTTTACTCTGTGCCAACTTCTGTGATGCTTTACATACCCGATCTCATCGAATCTTTAGGAGACCCCTGTTTGGAGACGGGTGTTATTAAACCCATCGTACATATGAAATAAATGAGGCACAGTAACTACTTGGGGCTTAAAGAACGTATCCGAGGTCACACACATCTCAAAGTAGGGGACCGACTGGAACATGCGTGCGAGTCTGACTCCAGCCACGCCTGTAACCACAGTGTCCCTCTGTAAGAGCGTGTGTTTAAGCACCTTTCACACAGATAGTTCGTATTCTATATTCGTGTATCGGGTTTTTACGGTGACTGCTTTGTTGAGCCATGAGTCCCATGTCGTACAGTTTACCCATTTATAGCCCGTGATTCCGTGGTTTTGAGTTTATTCGTGGAGTCGTGCGGCCATCATCTCAGTCAATTCGGAACATTTCGTCACCCTCCAGAAAACCCCTCCCCTGTCACAGGCACTTAACGGTTCTCCCCGACCGTTGTGTTTTCGCCCCCGCCCGCCCTGGGCACTCACTAATCTACCTTCCACGTAGACTCGCCTGTCCTGGGTGTTTCATATGATAGCATCGTACAGTCCGTGGTCTTTTCGGTGGGTTTCTTTCGCTCGGCATCACGTTCCCAGGGTTCATTCGTGTTGCAGTACGTACCAGGACGTCCTTCCTTTTTCTTGACAAACGAGATTCCGTTTACGTGGGCGTACCACGTTGTGCTTATGCCTCCAGTCGATGGATAGACATTTGGGTTGTTTCTGCTTTCGGCTGTTGTGAATAATGCTGCCGTGAACATTCATGTACAAGTTTCTGTGTGGGACAAACGTCTTCATAACTCTCGGGTACGTACCTAGGCACGGAATTGCCGAGTCACGCGGTAACTCTCTGTTTGACGTTTGAGGAACCACCAAACTGTGTTTCAAAGCAGCAGTACCGTCTTACATTTCCACCAGCAGCGTATGAGGCTTACGATTTCCCTGCATCTTCACCAGCACTTGTTACTGTCATTCCTTTTTATCCCAGCCGTCTTAGTGGGCGTCGCGTGATCTGTCGTTGTGGTTTTGATTTGCATTTCCCCGACAGCAAAGGACACTGAGCATCTTTTCATGTGCTCGTTGGCTGTTCGTGTATCTTCTCTGGAGAAATGTCTGCTGTTATCCTTTGCCATATTAATTTAGGTTGTCTTTTCATCATTGAGTGGTAAGAATGTGTTAATACACAGTTGACCATTGAACAATATGGGTTTAAATAGCAGAGGTCCACTTATACATGGATTTTTTTCAATAAATAGTATACATGTATTTCTCTTCCCTATGATTTTCTCAATGCTTTTTTCTCTCTCACTTATTTCATTGTAAGAATACAATATGTAATACATATGGTGTACAAAATATGTGTTAATCAACTGTTTCTTGCTATCTGCGAGGGTTTCGGTCAACTGGTAGGCTATTTGTAGTTAAGTTTTAGAGGAGTCAAAAGCTATTTGTAGATTTTCAACTGTGCAGGGAGTTGCCCCCCCAACCCACGTCATTCAAGGGTCAACTATATTGAAAACGTAAATTCTTTATTAATTATATGATTTGCACAATTTTCTCCCATCCATGTGTTTTCTTTCCACTTTCTTGATATCCTTTTGAAATATAAAAGGTTTTTATTTGTCAAGAGTTTTATTTATCTATTTTTTCCTTTGTTGCTTATGATTTTAGTGACATACCTAAGAACACTGCCTAATCCAAGGTCACCAAGATTTATGCCTGTGTTTTCTTCTAGGAGATTTGTAGTTTTAGCTCTTACATTTATATCTTTGAACCATTTTGAGTGAACTTTTGTCTGTGGTATGAAATAAGGACGCAGCTTTCTTGTCCTGTATGTGACTGTCCAGTTGAATGACCCTTCTCTCCCCACCGGAATTGTGTCAGCATCCTCGCTGAAAATCAGTTCACCATAAATGTGGGCATTAGTGTCTGGACTCTGAGTTCTTCTCTTTCACCGATCTGTATGTCTTTTCTTACGTCAGTATCTCAGTCTTGATCACTGTAGCTTTGTAGCAGGTTTTGAAACCCAGAAGTATGAGTCTTCCAACTTGGTTGTTCTTTTTCAAGATGATTTTGGCTATTCTGGGTCCCTTGAATTTTTTTTACTTTTTCTGGGTCCCTTGAATTTCCATATGAATTTCAGAATTTTTCAGTTTCTGCAAAGAAGTCAGCTGGGATTTTGGTGGCAATGGTGCTATCTGTAGATCAGCTTGGCTATGTGTAGACTTTGGATGAGTTCCTTGTAATAAGTTTCCAGGTCCTTGAGGCTGCTGGGTAATAGGTCCTCTGCAGTCTGTCTCCAACCTCCCTCTAAACACATACTCCTCACCTTCAAGCTCCCTATACTCTACCCAAAAGGAGCCCTTCACAGACGCCTTTCTTTTCTGAATCTACGTATCTGCTTTATTGTTTTCTCCGCCTGAAAACCCTTTCCCTCAACCCTGAATGTCCGCACCCCGTATCTCTCAAGGGTGAGCCTAAGTTCTCCCACCTGCATCAGACAGATCCCGGTTTGAATCAAGCTCTCCTTCCTCTCCACAGCCAGTTAAGATTGATGAGTGGCTAGTAGGCACTGCAGGCTATGGGATATAAAGATGACTAAGACACTGGCCCTTGCTTCAGGGACCGTAGTCTAGTGGGTGACCTGGACCTGGAAACAAGGAATTGCATTACAGCGTAATTGGCCAGGCCTATAATCGGTCAGGGGCCTGCCCTCCTTATTGCTTTTCATTGCGCCTGGCACAGCGCACATTTTTTTGGAAGGGACGGAGATAAGTAAGCGCATGCAAGTCACGGTAGTGGGAAGCCCGCGCGAGTGGCCGGCTCTGCCTCTGAATCCCGTTAGGACAACCTGCAGCTTGGCAAGTTGGAGAACTTGTGCTCTGGAGCGAGACTCGCCTGATGTTGCCTCTGGCTCTGCTACGTCCCGCCGTAGGACTTCACCGTCCTGGGCCTTAGTTTCCTCATCTGTAAAATGGGGGTGGGAGGAATATTATTTATCTCATAATGCTGCTTTTAGCTTGCATTTTAGCCACATCTATGGTTTCTCCGTGTCTTTGCTACTTATCTCTTTCTTTGAGGGCAAGATCCATGTTTAATTCATCTGCGAATCACCTAAGGTGCCCACCGTACACAGTGCCTTGCTCAGAGGACGGGCCCAACAACGATAAGCTTTATTACTCTCTGTTGCCAAATTGACTTCCAGGAATGTCCGTTCACAGTGCCACTGATGATACAGGCTCGTACCTGTGTTCCATAGGCCTGCCAGCATGAGTTTTAAATTTTTTATTTGGTTTTGCTATCCTAATTTTATTTAATTTTCACTTCATTATTTATTAGCAAGACTGAACATTTTCACAAATGTTTGCTGGCCACTTTTGTTTATTCTTAAAAGACTTATCCACTCGAGAACTAAAATTGCCCGTAGACTTGTGTTTATTTCCCACTTTTCTCCAGTGTTTATCTTAGTCTTAAAATTTGCATTGGTGTTCATTTTTGACAACTCATTGACTGATAATGTCTTCATAGTGATACACTGTAGAGACACGAGGCGTTTCCCATTTTTCTCTCAATTTGCCGAACCACTTAAGTGAGGCGGCCCAGAGCTGATTCCTGCCGGGGTTGTGTCCAGCTGCTGTCGGGTGACCCCACTTAGTGATTCTGGGTGGGAAGCCACTCCCCGCAAGTAGGGGTGTATTGGTTGCTGTCCTGTGGACATTCTGAGGTTGTCTTGGCATCTCCAACAGGCATCTTATCACACAAGGAGGGTGGGTTTAGGGTAGCCTATTTATTTTGGGTCATACGGTCATTTTCTGGAGCCTTTTACGCAGGGGACAGGTGAGCACAAGCTGACCAGATAAACCTGTGGTCAGCTCTGTGCAGTTTGAATGCGTTTAAGGCCCTCGTTTTATAAAGTCAGCCAGAAAGATGAGACTTCTATCATTAATTTAAAATAGTTTGTCACAATCCACATAGTACTTAAAAACCGGAGAACTGTTTCAGTAAAGTGCTTTGTCCTTTCTCTGCGTTCATTAGTATGGCTGAACACTCTTCTGTGGACGCTGCATAACTTGTTTACTTAAAATCAGGCCTGTCTGAGCCTGTGTAATCAGCGGCTCCATCTCTGAGAGTTCGCTGTAGATGGGAGGAATGGAGCAAAGAGCAACCTGGCAAAAACAAGGGAAATACCTGCATTTTCGTTTCCTTTGAGGACAGATCTCACCTTCTTCACACTTGCCAAGGCCAGACCTGATCACCTAATAGTTTTCACAGGGGAGGGGTCGCTCTGGACGCTTTCGCTCTCCCGCAGGACACCACGCCTGGGGTCTGGCTTCGGGACGTTATTACTCACAGCTGGTGGGTCTGCTCTCCCCCCTCAGTTTCCTCACTCAGGAAGAGAACCCACACGATTTCCGAGTTTCCGCTCGGCTCTTTTAAACAGCTCCCCCCGCCCCCCGCCCCCACAACAACAGTTCGACACCGCGGATTCGGCCCGCCCCTTGCTAACATCGGTTCCAGAACCAGGACTGCCCTTTCCTCCCGCGCTGCTCCCTGCTTCCCGTGTCCTTATTTCAGGAACCGAGAGTTCCCGAACGTGACTGCCGGACTCTGGTACCCACGGTGCGCTGCAGGCTCACTCGTGAACATGGTGGGAACACCCACGGCCATCCCCTACCCAGCACTTCCTGGGTGCCAGGCGTCGGGCTAAGCGCGGCACGCGCGTTACCCCGTTTCATTAACTTCCTTTTGCGGGTAATGGAACCGAGGCTAAGAGAAATTAAGGTCATGGTCCTGGAAAATGGAGGTGGGATTTTAACTCAGATCCATCTAACTCATGTATCGAGAGACGGCAATTGATTAAAACTCATGTTTAAAAACCACGAAAGAACAAATACCCGGTTGGTCACCACTGGAGGTTGCTAGGGAACCGACTCATTACTCTAAGACTTGATAAATAAAGGAGTCATGTACTTTTTTTTTTTTCTATACAAGCGTATCTCAGCTCAAGTAGTTGAAGAAAAAAAAGTTTTTTTATATAGAAGAGTTCCAGCTAATAAATGTAGAAGGAATGACGGATTTAGAAAATCACCAATTTGAAAACTTTAATGAAATTACGGATCTACGCAGCAGTCATCAGGAGAAGAAAACATTATTACCCAGGGAACTGTTTGTTGGGGACTTTATAGCTGAGGCGCCGGGCTCACAGCACGGGAAGCCCGGGGCGGCCCCGCCGGACGGCTTGCCTCACGGTGCGATGCCACGGGGTGTACGCACACCACCTGCAAAGTGTTCTCACCTAACGAAATGGACCGTGAGCCTTCGGAGAGCCTTGAGCTGTCACTGCCAGTTTACAGGAAGTACAGGGGAACGACCCAGTTTCTTCCACTGACCAGTGCCCTGAGGACAAAGGGAGGGTGGAGAGGTTGTTACAAAATGAAAGGGACTTACTTACGAGCCCTAACAACCAAATTCAGATAAACCAGCGGTTAAAGGACATTTTTTGAGATGATGGAGAAAACTTGAGTCTAGACTGTCTATTGGACGATATTGAGAAATCATTGTTCGTTTTGTTAGGAATGATAATAGCGTAGTGATCAGGTTTTAAAAAAAAAAAGAAAAAAGTCACCTCCACAGAAGCCTACAGATATCCATGGGCGAGAAGTTGTGGTGGCGGAAATTCATTTTAAATTCTCCAGCAAGACCAGAGGTGACGGGGAGGGACGAGAGCAGCCTGTCCATTTTTGACAGTGTTGAAACTGTTTGACCGGAACATGTGGATTCACTTACTATTCCCTCTACGTTGGGGAAATGTTTGAAATTTTCTACAGCAAGAAGGGAAAGAAGCCCACGTGGTAAAACGTTAACACTCGGGGTCTCTCTGTGCGTGTGTGTCTGACGGCCGGTGCAGGGAGCGGGCTCTTTGTGGTCGTGGCCTCTAGAAGCCGGCCCCACGGTTTATGCCGAGCTGCCGCTCCTTGCAGAAGTGGACGTACCCCTGAGCGCCCCTTCTCGGCAGGGGCTGTCTGGGGTCAGGTCGCGAACGCAGAGCAGGGTGACTGACGCCCACTCTGCAGTCACCGCCTGTCTGTCCACTGCGGCCCTGTGGAGGGCAGGAGGGGTAGAACCCGGCCCTCCTGTCAGGCCACTCGGGTGACCGGTCGCTTCCGCTGACAGGAAGAGTATGAGACAGGAGATGCGGTACTCGGAATAGAGATGTCGGCATCTCGGGAAGACTCATGCCTTTTCTCGTTCTTTCCTTCAGAGGAAGTCGCGTTTAGAAAGAAGAGGCTGTGCATTAAATTCATCCCGCGAGATTCGACCGAAGCCGCAATTTGTGACATTCGGATCATGGGCCGGACCAAGCAGGCCCCTCCTCAGTACACGTTTATTGGGTAAGCCTCCGTGACACAGATGGCTTCTTTCTGTCAAGAGCGCTCACGCCGCTTCTGGGGACGTAGCCCTGAGACTGTCTGTGCTGCCCATGAGGTTCTTGGCCTTCTGGGCAGAGGAGAAGAGTGGGTGAGCAGTGGGGATGGACATGGCGCCCGGGGAGCAGAAAGCAGCCCAGCAAGGAGTCGGGAGGGGGGGAGTTGGCAGGACCTCGTAGAGTGGGTTGGGTTTTATGCCAGGTGCACTGGGAAGCCCTCGGGGGGTTCTGAGTCCGGGGGAAACATATTAAATGACCACATGACAATTTGGGGGACAGATTTTTGGCCTGAGGTTTGTTGTCTCTGATGAGCAGAGGCGTGCGAGGCCTGGACCCACTGTGGCTTGTTTGCCTGGAAGCCCAGTACTGGGCACGGGCCTGGCTCTGAAGCCGCATCATAGACACTAAGTACAAGGAATAGGATTTCACTCTGGGCTTTTTGGGTTGTAAGTGACAGGAAACCCAACCTGGGCTGGCTTAAGCCAAGGGAAGAATTTGTTGGCTGACAGAACAGCAGAATTCAGGGGCAGATTGGCTTCAGATGTGGCTGGAAGTAGTCACCGAGAGGAAGTCACTAGGATCTAGTGTCCCCCCACCCCCACCCCACCCCAATGCCTTGCTCTGATTCCTCACGGCAGACTCAATTCTTGGGCATGTTCTCCCCTAGTGGAGGAATGGTGGTGCTGTTGGCTCACCTACTTTTCCTCCAGGGTCAAGACCCAAGCCAAAGAGCAAGCAAGTCTGTGTTCCTAGAAGTCCTAGAATTCTGTCTCACTGGCTGGCCTTGATTGAGCTCACTGGAGTTCTGTTTACCCTGAACCCATCACTGCTACCTGGAAAATGTTTTCTCTCTTTCAGTCCTGAGCTGGAAGCGGGGCCAGTTCCATCGGGACTCGGGGACTAAGAACGGGGTGGGGGTGGGGGTGGGGGTGGGGGATGAATGCCGGACGTCCGAAGGGCAGTGGACGTTCGTTATACTCAGTCCCGTTATACTCAGGCTTTGCAGTTCATCAGCGTGGGGGATGGTTCTCAGTCCTTCAGCCACACGCCGGCTCTGTAGGCATCTCACTTGTCCTGGTGGGTCCCCGCAGGCGAGTTCTCCTCGGCTCCTGAAGTCAGCCCTCTGGGTCTGCGTGCTGCTCTGTTTTACTTCTTGCCCCTTGAGCCCAGACCCCCCTCTTCACTCTAGATGCCAGGGCCTTCCCCGTAGCCAGGGCACTGGAGGAGCGTGGCCTTTGCTTGAAATGCGTGGAGAGCTGATGTCATAGAAATAGAGATTGTTTCCACCTTGGTGCACAAGGGTTTGTTTAGACGCTTCAGCTATGAAATCTGAATGCTCTGTCCCAAGGCTTTGTGGTCCTTAAGAAGGCCTCTATGGTCATTCCCGTCTTACACTCTCAAAAATCCTGTTTTGGAACATGGTTTAAGTAGATTTCGTAAACAGGACTATGTAACAGGAGCAGGAAGTAGTCAGGGGACAACGTGCTTCGGGCGCCTTAGAAGCAGCCACCTAGATACAAACTGTGGAAACCAAGGATTCAATGATGAACTTTTACAGTCTAATTTCAGCTACTATGTGTATTTTTAGTTACAAATTATACTACTTTGAGAGGTTCAGTTTTTAACAGTTTAAACAATTCTAAAGAATAGATTCTTACCAAATACATCTTGATAATCAAAACTACAATCTTTTGTATCATTTTGAAAAGATTGCTAAATAAAGTATACTTTTGTTTCATCTTGGGGCAAAAATTCTTTCCCAGAGCCAGACAATTGTTTTTAAGTAAGGAAAGAGAATTCAGTTCAGAACTCTAAGTCACATTTTCTAAAAAACAGGCACAATTCCACATATTACTTTGCAAGGGCTGGGTTGTCTGCCAGGGGGCACAGACATCCCAGACGGGGAACAGCTCTTCCAAGGCTGCACATGGGGCCTCAGCCAAGACGGAGTGAAGTCAGTGTAGCCGATGGGAATCAGCCATCTCTCTAATGAGACAGGATTGCGGTTTAGGATCATCCCTGTAGTGGACTGAGAAGCTGCTAGAAGAATCCACTGAATAAGTCTGCTCTCATTTTTTGAACAGATGACATTCCTCTCCATCCCGAGATGCAGTTCTGTGGAGGCAGTTGAGAAGTTGTAAATTGGATGTGGCTAAGACGATCTCAGTACAATTCCTAAGAGCAGACCCGTCTCATAAACGCTTGTGGGGCGGGGCTGCGGTGGGCGGGCCTAGCAAATCTGTCAAGCCCTTTTGTGCCCACCCTTAGTTGCGGTGGTCCATGAGGCACATGCTCTGTGGTCGGAAGATGTCTCCCAAACTGACTCAGAGAATGAGGCCACTACAGGGGACATCTCGACAGTAAGGAGCTTTATCCAGAAGTCGGGGCACGTCCCAGAGCAGGTGGGGCTAATTCTCCTCTTGGTCAAACCCATTGCTCTCTCACCCAGACCACACAAAGGACTCGAAGCGAGTCGTCACATGAACACCTACAATTCAATGGCAAAATGAAAACAATTGTAAAGACCGAGAAACACGGAAAATGTCTAGAGTGCAGCCGGAAGAGAAGCTCCGGGGAGGGCGAAGGAGGCGGCCGTGTCAGAGGGCCTGCCTAACGGGGACAGTCGCCCTCACACCTGGCTCTGAGCCGTGGTACCCAGAGCACAGAGAGAGGCGACAGAACTGATCCCGTGGAAGACGACTGACTCCCCAGGGTTCGGGGCTGTGATTCTTTCGCAGGAGTCGCTTTGCTTCGTCACTCCGGGTAAATGCTGCTTCGTGCTACACGGTGCCATGAAGATGTCTCTTTTCTCCTTTTAAAGGGAACTGAACAGCATGGGGATCTGGTACCGAATGGGCCGAGTCCCGAGAAATCACGACTCCTCTCAACCCACAACGCCTTCCCAGTCGTCGTCCGCCTCCACCCCGGCCCCCAGCCTTCCCAGGTGAGGCTCGCCAGCGGCATCCCGGGCTGCCGTGCGTGTTACGGTCGTGTGGTCTTGGGTCCCACAGAACAACCTTCTAGAGCACCGCCACTTAGACTCCGCCGACGGGGTGCAGAAGCAGTGCGCCTCTGCTTTTTAAAAGCCAGTTCGAAATCTTTGCATTACTCAAATGTAGAGGCCATTCTGTGTCCTATTTTGTACATATTCTGAAGGCTCCTGAAATAGAACAGCCAACTCTACATTGGCTTGCTATTCTAGCGAGCTTGTAGCTACTCACACACAGACACACGTTTGTAGCCACACAGTTGGGAACGGTGCGCCGTGAGAAGGGAGGTTCCTCCTCTGCCTTGGCCAGTGACTCCTTTGAAAGCTTTGAAATGCAGGAGGGTCGCTAAGTAATTATGTTCATTTTCATGTTGTTTCTTTTCCCAGTGAGCTCAGAATTGAGCAGTTTCTGCATGGGAGAATAGTGAGACGTTTTTCAGGCGATGTTAGTATTAATAATTGTCCCCATAAAGAAATGTGGGGGAGCAGAGAGTCGCCCTGTGGCGGGCGCCTATTGTAACGAAGGGGGTGGTGGTCTCTACGCTCCTTGCAAGAAGCACCTGGGAAAAAGGAGCCTGTCAGAGAAAAAGCTTCCGCGTCCCCAGTAAACTGCTGGAGGACGAGGGACAGACGGCAGTGACGGATCGAGTTTGAGAAAGGGATGACAAAAGTAAATAAAACAAGTAAACACGGCGAGGTGGCATCCCTTGGGGACTGACGTAGCAGCGATGAGAAGGGACCTAAAGCTTCCGCGTGGGCAGACGGGGACGAGCACTGCCGGGAGCAGGTCAGCATCGTCACCGGCGGGCTCCCCCCTCAGGGCCCCCACAGCCCACACCTGGCCTCTGGGGGTGCAGGGGGAGGGGCGTGGCCGCCAGCTCTCGGCACTGCTCTGGCTGCGGGTCCCCCTCCCCCGGAAGAAGGTCCCCCGTGGAGGCAGTCCGGGCTTCCTCGGGACAGTTTCATAGACCGAGAGTGGCGCTTAGACTTAACTAGCCCTACAGTCCCCTGAAACTTCAGAAGCGGCCTTCCGGTTCTCTTTAGCATAAGAAGATAGGACTAGCCCATGAGCTACCCGGAGTGGCAGGTCGAGCACCTGGGTGTCCGTTTGGTTTAGGTCAGTTCAGCACTTGCCCGTTCCCTTCTCACTACCCAAAGCCCTGTCACAGCTGCCATCACTGTCACCCATGCGGGGGCGGTGGGATGTTATCTCGGGCCCATCACCCTGGAGCAGTTGCGGCCACTCCCCATTGACAGCATGTGGGTGGGAAGGGCCCAGGAAGCGGCAGGACCTCGGGGCGGGTTTCACGTTGCTGTCGAGGAAGAACACTGGTTCTCCCGGTGCCCCGGTGCCAGCAGGAGGAGTGCTCTCTCTGGCTCGCCAGCCGGCGGGAGGACGGTCACCGGCAACTGCGGCAAGAGGGCCCGAGAGCATCGGTGCCGGGCGCCGGGCAGAGCTGGAGGGAGAGCATCGGAACACGGTGTTTATAAGGCTTTTCTATATTTTATAACCTCTCGTACAGTTTATAGTTTACAATGGCTGCAAGGAAATTGGATCAGTTTTGTTTTACTTGCCAAATAAAAAAAATGTCAAAATAGTCAATATAAAATGTATTCTAATTTGGCTGAGTTAAGTCAGCCAGGATGCAGTGGGATAATTGAACATTATATTAATGCTTTCCGGTAAAAATCACCTGTCTGCCCCAAGCTCCCCTCTCTCCCTGCGCCGTAATTTACAGGTGGCCCGCACACCAACGTGCGTCTGATTCGTCAGGGTTTTTGTGTCTTTGGTTTTTGTGGTGGTCTCTTATCCAGTATCTCGATTTAAAAAAACAAAACAAAACAAAACAAAAACAAAAAAGGATTGCTGGTTATTCATTCAGATTTTCCATCGAAGATTTACGAAATGATGAGTACGTTGCTTTGTTCCCTGAGACTGCTTGTCTCCGTGGTCTCGCCAGCGGAGGAATCCGACAGCTTTCCTTCTGACGGTGAGCCGTGGGTGACGCTCTCGACCCCAGCGTGGGGCTCTGCAGTGGCCCCGTGACCTCTGGTCCTCTCCCTCATCCCCAAGCCTCAGGCTTTAAGACGGACTGGTGGTCTCCTCCCTTCCCGTTTCGTGCCTCCGTGTCTCTGCTCGCGTGGACACCCGGGCCTGGGGTGTGTCTCACCTCCCTGCCTCTGATAGCGAGCAGTTCAAGTGCCTCCTCTTGCGGGAAGCCTTCCGTGAACTCGGCGGGGCCGGCCGGGCCTGTGCCGGGCTCTTTTCCCTGAGCGCCCCTCTGCTGTTAGGCCTTCACTTTGTGCTGGGGTGACGTCATGAACTCCTTGAGGGCAGGGACCCTGTCCGTTCCTTTTATTCCCCAGTGCTCAGCCCAGATCCAGGCTCGTACCCGGTTTTGCAAAAAGGCTTCCCCACCAGGTTACCAGCCCCTTCCGCCCTCCCCCCGCCCCACGACCCTCAAGCCCTTGAGCGCTCCTGGAGCTTCTTCTGATTACGAGAGTAACACAAGCTTGTAGCAAATTGACAAGAGTATAGAAAACATGAAAACACAGATTCCGTTTCCAGCGAGCAAAGGCACGTGACCTTAGTTATGTTCCCTTCACGCCATTTTTCTGTGTACTTTTTACATGGGTGATATCATATGGTTGCAGGTTTGTGTTTCGCTGCTGCTTTCTCATGTAGTATGAAACCCCAAGCATAAGAAATACTTCTTCAAGAGCGGTGGGTCTTTGTGTGGCTGCAAGGATCAAGTTGCAAAACCAAGGCTAGAGTGAGAGCGTGGTGATGCGGCGCCCTCTACTGGCCAGACTCGGAGCAGCGGCAGGGAGGACCCGCTCGGGTTCCTGAGCCGTGGACAGCAGGCCCTCTGCCCAGCAAATCCCTTGGGGGGCCGGAACCGAGGGAGGGACTGATAGCAGCCCTTACTGCCTTCTTGAGCTCGAGTCTTTGTCTCAAAAGCTAAAATCGTACGCTCAGCCTCCATTTCTTATGTCGTCGCTCCCATTTCAAAGAATTCCCTGCCATTTTTTTTTTTGAGAGCCGTGGTCCCCTGCTCATTTCAGACAAAAGGGGCAGTTGAAGGACCATTTCAGAGATGATGGGTCCTCAGCCGATGACCTCCTGGTCCAAGCAGAACTGCCTTCTCTGTGCAGAGGCAGGTGCAGCCCCCGGAGCTTCCTGTTGCTGCGGAGTGCTTCCTCGTGGGGTCCGAGCCGGAGCCTGGCGAGGCCGGGGCTGCCCCTGGGCCGTGTCTGGTGAATTCCACGCAGTGTTAGGTGACGTTTGTGTCACAGGCAGGATAAGGTGTCTCCGCAGAGGGCCTCTTCCTCATTCAGTGAAACTTTATCTCGCACACAAACACCTCTGCGCGGTTTCTTGAACTTTCCAAGTGCAGGAGGGCACTTGGAGCCGTGGGCTTCTGTCCGGGCACCGGCGCTGCTCCGTCCTCTGCCCGTCTGCCTCACGCACGTTGGTCAGCAGGGTGGGGCAGGCCTGGGACTGAGGCACAGCCCCGTCTCCCCTCTGTCTTCCCAGCTGGCCTTAGCTTCAGGCGTCAGCCTGGTGCAGGCTTCTCCGATCCTCTCCCGGCCACCGCCCTGGGGCGTGGGGCAGACAGAGGCAGTACCTTCCCGCTTCAGCCAGAGCGGCCCCCGCACTCACCTCTCACGTCCCGGGCCTCGCAGGTGACTCTGCTGGCACCACGCCTGGAGAGGTTCCGGGAGGCAGGCGGGTTCGCAGCTGATGGAGGCCGGCGGCCCTGGCGGGTGGGTGCACATCCCGAGAGGGGGTTCCCTGCCGAGCCGCCGCCCCCGGCTTGCTGCGTGGCGGGACCGGTGGCTTGATAAAGACATCGGAAGCATGCTTATCAAATCTGCAGATGACACAGAGTCATTAGGGAGAGCTGATGTGCCGAGTGACAGAATCGATACTCCACGTCTCCCCTACAGCCGAACACCCTGCCGGAACCGGGAGGTGAAAGGTGACGGTGGAGTGGACAGGGCCGCCCGAGGTGCAGAAATCAGTCGCACGGGACAGACCGAGGAGGCCTGCGTGAGCAGTGCCGTGCGTGCGAGGACCCGGCCGGGCACGAGCCCAGGTGCGCCGGAGGCAGCGGCGTGCACAGCAGGGCCCGTCTCGTCTCGTGACATGGTGTCCCACGCCTGCCCGGTCTGTGGGGAGGGCCATGTCCACTGCCAGGCGCCACCTGTAGAAGTTACCTGCCCACGTGTGGAATTCGAGTGTGAGAGGATCGCCGAGGTTCGACCTGAGACACAGCAGCCGGCTTCAGGTGTTTGCTCGGGGAGTATGGGGGAGGTTTAAACATGGAGGAGGTTTAAACGGTCAATACGCAGGAGTGTTTCCAGGTGGGGATGGGTTGTCGGGAGCCCCGGAAGGCAAAATGAGACGAGGTGGACTGACGTTAGGAGGAGGTAGACTTGGGCCGAGTGTGTTAAAGAATGGATAAAGAGAACTTTCCCACAGTAAAAATGCCACGCCGCTGACGATGTTCAAAGAGCGTCTGGATTTTTCAGACCTTCCGTGGTTCTTCCTCAGCCTTACGTAAGAAACCCGTCGTATTCCCCGTGCTCGCCGTCGGAAGTCCAGATTCACAGGCCTGCAGGGTAGGGCAGCAGACCCCCTGCAAGCGGGGACTCCGGGCAGCGCCGGCGGGCAGGGAGGGCGCGGAGCCGTGGGCGTTTGTCCCTGCGCTCTGCTCACGTGGCTTTCGGCGCCTCCCCGTCCCCTGACGTGCGGCCATCGCCTTCTTGCTAACCAGTTCTGACGTCAGGCAGGGCTCGGATGGCTGCGAGGCGGCTGCTGCCGCACCCTCCCTGGGACACGGGAGGCCCTCGGCCGTGCTGGTGCCCCGTTCCCCGTCCCAGTGTTGGCAGCACAAGCCATCTGCCTGAAATGAGCGGTCTGGACTGTGGCGTGCTGGGATTTCTGGGGCATCTCGGGTGTATGCGGACGTGGGGCTTGGGCCCGTCTCAGAAAACGTGGAGCACGTGCTTCCAGTAGCTCCCCTCTGCCCCGCCCGTCGGCCTGGGGTGCCGAGCCTTGTCCACCGTGGTCCTGACAGAGACGCCGCGCCCAGACTTCGCTCTGCACAGACCTCAGGCCCCAGGCACGTCCCATGACCCTCCACTGACACTGTCCCTCCCCTGGGAGAGTGTCATCTTCCCTCCCAGAGCAACAGAGCACGGTGCTCCTCTCCCAGCCACGGAGCCCCGCCCTGCAGCCTCGGTGGGCGAGGTGCCGCTTGCTTCCTCGGAGCCTCCCCCAGGAGTCCCGCGGGCCAGGCCTCCCTGGGAGGGGCCACGGCGCTGCTCAGAGTTGTTCCAGCAATCTCCCGGTGATTTGTCAGCTTCCAGCGAGATGTCAGTCACCGGTTCCCAAGTATGTTTCTTAGTGACAGACATAATTGTACTTAACTTTTTGCATGGATGTTATCAATCTGTGACAGATACTCTGGGAAATGGGGCATTTTGACTGCAGAAGATCTGTCACCTGCATTTAGTGTTTCTCTCAGGGACACCGGGATTCAGTCACAACTTTTGCATGTTGATGTCAGGTTTCGAGAACATAGATCCTTGCTGACCTCAAAAATCGTTCCGTCATTCCGATCCCAGGGCTGTCATCGAAAAGGTTAATGGCTCCTCCTAAAGGAGAGAGAAAAACCAGGCGGCCGTGATCTAGAATTCAGGCCGTGCACACCCTGTCACATCCATTGTCAGCAGCCCGCGAGCGGCCGCGCTCTGTCCTGGCCTCGCCGACCCCGCCTTCCTACCACGTGGGATCAACTCTGCTCCTCGACCAACCCGCAGCATAAGCCGGCAGCAAGGACAGAGCCTCAGCGCCCGGGCGAGGGTCCCGTCGCCCAGGCCGACCGAACAGCACCCGATCCTCAGGCCGCCTCTGCCCGCGCTCAGTCGCGAGAGGGTTTCTGTGCCACAGACGACAGGACTCGAACGCGAGGCCCAGAGCCGCAGAGGTCAGGGAGGCCGAGTTCACGTTTTGCCGTTGAGATGTTTGCCACCCATCCGAGCGGCAGGAGGCTTGGCGCAGGTGGCATTTGCCTACGAGAAGGCCCAGAAATTTCTCCTCTTTTACAGGTTTCACGGGAGAGGGCTCAGCACAGAGGATTGGAGGGATGTCTGTTTTAGAATCGAAAGCTGTGTTTTTACATCAGGCTCATCGTTTACGAGAAGGGCTGCGTGTGTCCTGCATCAGGCTCAGATTAGGAGGCCAGGCCAAGGGTTGACCCCAGTGAGTCTTTTCTCGCTTCCTAATAGCACATGAATCAGGACTTGAATTTCGACTCCACCTGCGAAGTAGCAAGAAGCGGTTTGGGGGTAGGTGAGCAGGGGAGAGGGGGCGCTCTGCTCCGGAGCCTCTGACGGGGCGCCTGCCGAAACGCGCCTGTCTCTGCGGCACGTCCGGGCATCACCGGGTGCCTGGCTCTGCGTGAAATCATCATCGGATGTTTTTGCCTTCACACTAAAACCACACGCACATGTTTGTTTCTCTGTTTGACTCTGAAGATGGGCCGCACATTTTCACATCCTTCCTCGATGTGACACACCTTTTAGGATGAAGACTAAAATGCAGCATCTAACTCTCTGCACGGGGAGCGCACGCGTTGGCCGCGTGCGTTTGCATTATCCTCACCCTGCAGGTGCGGCGTCCCACCCGCTCCAGACAAAAGTACCGGCACCCAGGGGTGTCTCCCAAGAAGACCCCTCGGGACGGGCGGGACCGGAACGCGAAGTGCGTTGGATGAGAGGCTGGGCTTCCTGGGCCCAGCCGTTACTTCACTAGCCCTCATCGACATCCTCGGCCTGCACCTTCGAAGTCCTGGGTTGCCCGCCGTCCCGTTGGGGTTCTCAAACGTGCACTTGCTCTTCGTGCAGAACCACCCGCCCCGGGCTTCCTGTCACCGGACGCGTCTCCCACATCATCTCGCGCTCACCGGGCGCGTCCTCGCGTGGTTCCCGAGGTTCCCTGCGCTGGCCAGCACTGTGGGCCTCGCTGCGCGCCGGCCCCGCCCCGCCGAGAGAGGCAGCCTGGACTCCAGGATGCCGAGGCCGGTCCTGTCCGCCCTCCGGGCCCGCCGGAGCCCTCGCCTCCCCCGGAAAGCCTGGCCCCTGTTGCTTTCGCGCCTCCTCTCCTCCGGCCGCCTGCGCCAGACGGACGGTGTGACACTTCACAGTCCCCGTCGTCGCTGCCTGTAGTTACGTGTGGCCTTACGCCTAGAGTGGCTGGCTTGTCGATGACAGGGATTCTCATTTTCCTTTTCCCCCTTCGAAGCCTCCGAAAAGGCCAGTCGCACAGGAGTAACGACGAGGGTACTGCATCACTGTGCACCGAAGTTCAGCAAGTGCTGTTGACTGTCATCTCATCCGATAGAGTAAGCATTCGGTGAAAAATGTGTCGCCCCAAACTGGGACCTTTGAATTCGGAAAACGTTTATCGAATGTATAAAGTGAGCCGGTTTAGATACATAGGACCAGGTGTCACATGTTGGTCCGTCTCTCTTTTCATCTGTTTGTCTGCTCATCCCGCAGTCCAGCAGAGGCTGATATTACCCAGGTGCCGGGCACCGTCCCTCATGCTTTACAAATAATAGCTCACTGGATCCTAGCAGCAGCTCTGCGAGTCGGGCGCCGTTATCACCTCCACTTTTAAGATGAGGATGCTGAGAGCAAGGAGGTCGAAACCCTTTCCCAGGGTTGCACAGCTAAGTGTCAAGAGCGAGGATTTGAGCCCGAGCCTTCTTTGGCTTGCAGACCGTTCCCGTGGTCACAGGGTTGTCCCTGGTTGTGAATCATCTTACTGAGAGCCGAGCATGTGCCTCAAGGGGCTGGTGCTTGGGGCGCAGCCGCCCAGGTATCCCCGCCGTCACCACCTGCAGCTTCTTCAGGCTTCTGCCCAGCGGCTGGGAGACAAGGGCGTCCCAGAGCGTGGGCATGGAGCGGACGGGGGTGGGGAGCTCATCGTCTTCCATGGGCTCCCCTGGGCGGAAGCCCCCGAGGCAGCCTGCATTCCCGCTCTGAGGGAGCCGTGCAGCCGTTGGCTGGAGTCCAGGCCACTTGAGCCTTAAAGGATGACCAAGGAAAACATGTGCAGGCCACACACGGCAGGGCCCCAGTGTCACAGCCACGGTGGCTTCACAGCCACGGTGAAGCCAGGTTGCAAGCAGCTTGGTGTATTCTGGCGATTAGGGGAGTGGCGTGGAAGAGACCCGCAGAGCAAGGTTATTCGAATATCTAAAGTGCGTGTGCCACGGAGCCGTGGCTGCTTTTGTCATAGCATCAAACTTGGTTTTGGTGTCAGGGTAATTTCGAAGGCGAAAATTTCATTAGGATGCAGTTTGGTATTGTTAGAGATGAATGATGAGTTTAGGCTGAGCAATACACTTTTCGATATTAATTTTTAATGCGGCTTCTTGGGGAGTCAGAGCTTCCGTTTGGTGAAGGATCGACTGTCCGTCAGTACGGCCCCCACCTCCGCGCTGGGCTCGGCTTTCCGCCCTCGCCCGTCAGATCTCGACACGGCATTTGCTGCTCGAAAGTGCGTTGTCTCTGCGAGTCTCGTGACTCCGTGAGCGTCTTCTTTCTCTCGGTGGTTCCGGCGGCGGTCACACCTGCCTCTGGTTGTCGCTGTCCCGGAACGCAGGGTTAGGAAGGCGAAGCGACTTCCTCCCACGCCTGGCGCTCGGATGCGCACGAGCTCTTTGTGCGGCTGCCGTAAGCTCAGGGGTCTGGAGAGGGGCCTTTTTCAGGATTATGAAAACAGTTCTGCGTGTGTCAGAGCAGATTTATCAGTTCACTTTAGGGTCGGTTTTGTGAACCAGACCATTTAGAGGAGGATGTTTTACCTTTTATCAGAGCGGAAGCTGACAGTCTATTTGCAGGTGGCTCGATGGAATATTTCACCTGGGTCTCTTGGTGTAAATCTAGCCGCCAAACAAAGTGAAATGGGTGTTAAACAAGCGATGCTCCCCGGGATTTTCACCGCCCCACCCCCGTGCCGTTTTAGTTCAAGGCACCGTTTCAATTATTAATTTGGGCATTTAAACAAAATCCTTCGTTTGCAGTAACTTTTAAAAGGCCCTGTGAATGCGCTTGGGGCAGGGCTCGTGCCGTGGGGCGGGCAGCCCTGGCTGGACTCGAGCATTCATTCTCGAGCAGCAGATGTTTTGTTTCCAGTTGAATAATAATATTAATAACTATTATTAGAATAAATACAATTATCATCATCATCATTATTATTTCAGCTACACTTTCCCGAGCGTCCTGCGCCAGGCGTCATCTTTACAGCCGTACAGCAAGGTGAACCACAGTCCCCTCGTTTTAGCAAATGAGGAAGCCGAAGCCCCGAGAGACGGTGGCTTACGTTGCCCAAGGCAGAGCGTCAGGATTTGGGGGGGCCAGGACCGGAGCCCGGGTCCCACCACCGTGTTCTCCCCCACCTTCGAGGGGCCTCCGGGCTTCCTAAATTCGGGGGACTCTCTCCCTCAGCGTGTCCTGCAGCCACTGGGCGCCACCCGGACCGAACACAGCTAGTCCAGGCCTGGATCCCACGGCCCACGTTCCACACCCTCATCTGTCGCTGCTTCCCTTGGTGAGCCGGTGGCTTCCGTAGCTCCCGAGGTCGGGCAAGGCGGAGGGGAGTGTGTCACCAGGGTTCTTTGTTAGGGGCTTGTCCCTCCCAGCCGGGCCCCTTCCCTGCCTGCCCCACGCCCGCACTCGAGCCTTTTATGAACCTGAGTCTGGCAGCCTCGCTCCTCGTGCATTTTGGAAAGGCGGATATTTTAGTAGGCTGGAAGAAGATGAAAAGCTAGCTGTGCCCATATGTTCCTTGTTTTTTTTTTTTTAAAGTAGGGTCAGCGAGGTTTAGAGACTCTTTAAATATTTCAGTTTATAAGATCAGACTAGATCATCTGGAATGGAAGCGTGGTGCCCGCGGCCCCAGACCCAGCTTTTTTCTTCATTTCTTTTATATGGGAGGTAGGTGTTTCAGCATGGCAGGGTTCAAGCGTAATAAAACTTAAATGTAGTGAATAAATGCCATGATCTGGAGTGTTGCCGCAGCTATGAAAGTTAGTTTCCTTTTTTTTTCCTTTTTTTTTTTTTTTTTTTTTTTTTTAAGTAATCAGCGACTTGAAAAATAGCAGATTGGTACAGGATGGTAATTTAAGAAACCCCAAACTCCCAGGCCTTAAAGGAGTACAGCCCTTGTCGTTTTTCTGAGGAAACGTTTTCTTCACTCAATTAAATCTTCCTGGGTCGAGAGGAGACATCCATCCTGCGATGTATATCTGAGCAGTTTGAATTCTGCCCAAGTGCACATTTTCAGTGGAGACGGTGCCGTCTTCGGCCCTCGCTTCCTTTTGAATTGCGAATGGGAGGCTTCGTGGTGGTGGCTGCGTTTCCCGATCCCGAGATGTGTATGGAAGCCCAGGATCCTCGCGGCTGTCAGGCCCGACCCTGAGACGCCGCTGAGGGACCCTGGAGGGGATGAGGAGAGACAGAGCTGGGGCCAGGTCTGGCCGCCCGTTACTGTGCAGCCAGCATCTTACACTCTCCACCGCGAGGTGAGACCAGAGGGGTTTTCACTGCTCCCCGGTCACCAACGCGAGCCAGCTGCCGGGGCTGCCGGGGCTGCCCGGGGGGGGGGAGGGACAGCCCAGGTCGCCGCCTTGACCTTCGCTGTTTTCCAGGGCCCCGCCCGTCCCCTGCAGTGAGCGGGAATTCCGCGCCCGCCCCGGTGTGTCCTGTCATGTTCTGTTCACTCTTCATACCGCTTCGGTTCTAAATTTCAGAAGTAATTTGTCACTTTAGAGGAGGGAGTCATTAATAACCATTATTTAGAACTGTCGAGTCTTCCAGTGCGTGTGTGAGTGTCTGAGTTAAGCATCCAAAAAATTGGCCTTGTTGGTGGCAGACGGGGCCCCCACACTGACAGATCCGGGCCGGCCCCCCCCCACCCCACCCCCACCCGCCGGCTGCACAGTCGAGTGGTCCCAGGTCTGTCTGTCATCGCCGAGAGGGCAGCAGCAGAGGGGTTAAAGCGCGTCCTCTGGAATCCATCAGTGTTACTACCACAGGCCGTGTTGTAAACTGTTGGGGTTTTTTTTTTGTTTAACTGCTCGGAAAAAATTTCTCCTTTAACTATTTCATTTTAATGTACTTAAAAAAAAAAAAGAATTTTTCTCACCAAAAACATTTACAACAGAATAGTGTTCAGAAATCCCGACTTCAGATCCCACTGGGTGTGGGTTCTGAGAGGTTGTCCCAGAGGAAGCTGAAATCCTGTCATCACCCTTGGTTGGTGGCGGGGGGCGGGGGGGACGGCTCTGAGGAAGAACCCCCAAACCTTGCAGTGGTGGTGCAGGAGAAGAATTGGCATGCAGTGTATATGGTAACGCACGTTGTTAGTCTTTAACGTTAAAATTCCACTAAAGCACTAATAATGACTGCTAATACCTTCCAGTGGAAACTCACGGCAAAGGAGCAGTAGCAGAAGCAGTATTTAAGGGAGAGCTGCCGGCATGATCAGCATGCAAACAAGCGTTATCAGCCTAATGATTTTGCCGTCGCCATGGCTGTGCGGCGGCAGTGTTGTGAATATGTCATCCGGCGCCCGCGAATCTGGAAAGTGTGTCAAAACACAACTTCAATTAGTTTGCTCTAATTATGGCTCTGGAGAGTTTGTAACTACATCACTCCTCATTAAAAGAGATTTTCTTATGTGGATTAATGTAATATACAAAGGAAAGTTTCAAAGTTCCCGACGCCATTTGCTCCCACAACACGCACACTCGGAGCGGGGCCGACGGACCCCGGGCCTCCAGCCGCCGGACCCCGGGCCTCCCGCCGCCGGCCTGGCCCACGCAGGGGGCCGAGCACCGGGGCTGCGTGGGCCTCTCTTTCCTTCTGTCCTTCGATCAGCTTCTTGCCAAAAGTGGCCACTGCAAAAGGAGCTTGTTACTATTTCCACGAGAGGCTAACTGAACTTGTCTCAAGGGTTTAAGAGAACATTGCTGATCGGAAACTATCGGGATGTCTCTCATTCTCAGCATCTCCGTGGAGTCCCGAAGCAGAAAGGCCTGTAGACCTACCATGGCCAAGTGCAGCGTGTGAAGTCAGCCTTCGGTCTCCTGCTGGGGGCCTCGGGGGAGACCGTGTGGGCAAACGTGTGATTTCTGGTCACGCAGAATCACGTGGCGTCTGTGGAACGTCAATAAAAGTCTTCAAAGTCATACATCGCGAAAAAGAGGACCTTGCGGAAATGTTATCTCTGGTCTAAACTGATATGTTTGATAAAGGCTGTTATTGAGCTTTTACCGTTTGCAGAGAAGAAAAACAGATTCCCATTTTCTCGCCCTGTCACTGACTTTCCTCCCCCGTCGGACACCGGTGCTGTGCCTAGTGTCCACCTCTGCCAGGGCCTGGACCGCCGCGCCCGGTCTCGAGCTGCCCGCGCGCGGCCGTGTCCCTGAGCTGCGCTGCCTCCCACCTCGCCCCCTGCTCCCGAGCTGCTGGCCACAGCGTCCTGTGACACCAGCGTGGGGAGCTCAGCGCCGCATTTTGAATCTAAGAGTTAAGCTTGAGGCTACAGGCTGAGGGGCCTGGGTCCGGGTCGCTCCCCAGTTCTTTGCACAATGCGGAATCTCCAAAATATCGCTTGGGATGTATCGCTTTGTTGACCTTTAACTGTTCTCCTTTTCCTTGGTTTTGGTGAGCCCACGTCACGTGTGCATGACGGGTAACTCGGCCACCTTTTTTTACCCCGTTTCCAGGCAGTGCAGCCTCGAGCAAGTTGGATGACTCCTTCGAGCCTCAGTTTCCTCTTCTGTGAAATGGGAATGAGAATACTTCCTCTGCGGGGTTTTTGTGAGAGCGAGGTGGCGGGGGCGGGGGGGGGGGGGAGCGGGTGTATAAAAGTGCCATGCAGGCACACGGCGGGCACCCCGTGTCTGTCGGGGTTCACGTCAGAACGCAGGGCCCAGGAAGTCTGTCCCCTTAGACCTTTCTGTTGTGGCCCTTTAGCCCTTCCCTGCCCCCGCTGTGGCTTCAGTCACCAGAAGTCCCCTCCGAGTCGTCACAGACCCGCCCGTGGGCGCGGGCCTTCCCCCCTGCCGAGTGGGGGCAAGAAGCACGCTGTGCTCACACGTGAGCAGCCGGCAAGGGGTTAAGGTAGTAACCGCGTGAGTCTTCCAGGCTTTCTCCCAGTTCTGCGATAATTTGATGAAGAACTTCACCCTAATTAAATATTCAAATTAGGAATAAGTGTCAATATGGCTTCCCATTGCCTGGAATGATGATTAATTGTATTCAAAACTCTAGTGGCTCACTGTAATCTAAACCGAGCCGTTGTTCTTGATTATTTCTGCACCGCACTTGCCATGTTTTCGTTTTAAGATTTAAACTAGTAATTGATTTGCCATATGCTGTCGAGCCGCACGTACTTTAAAGCCCTGCGTTGTGGAACTTGGAGAGTTTGGAGTCGTGACTTCCTTAGTCTTCTGGTGGCAGCTTTTTTTTTTTTTTTTTTTCTTCCCCCTCGTCCAGGGCAGAGTGGTTTGTTCGGGGTGCGTGTCTGAGTCTGTGTTGCCCATGAGGAAAACTCATTATACAGCCAAGTTGGTCGCTTGAAGTTATATCGATCATGGCAAATGGGTTGCTCGAATGGAAATGGGACACGTCTGTGTCTGTACTTGCTTTGTGCTCGCATCGTCTCGGCAAAGCAACGTGGCCTAGTGGCGAAAGCATAGACTCACGTCCTAGCGCAGCCACTTTCTTTAGCCGCGTGACCTCGGGCACGTTCCTTTACCTCTCCGAACCTTCCTTTCTCCCACCTGTAGAATGGAACTTACCTTGCTGGGTCGTGAAGGTCAGAGATGAATGTGACCCATGAGAACAGCGTGGGTGCTCAGTAAATGGTGACTGCCCTAGATGGTCACAGGAACAACGGCCTCAGTGCCCCTTCCTCCAGAAAGCCACTCTCGACCATCTGAGTCAGAGGCTGTCGCCCACTTCCCTGGCTCCAGAAGCCCTGGCTGCCTGCGTCTTAACTTTGTGGCATCTCTCAGGTCTGTCTTGACGCTTGAATTACTTTCCGTTGCTCTGGCCTTTTCTCTGCCACTGTATTCTTCTTTGCAGGTGGGGCCATTGCTCCCAGGTCCCTGGACACTCTACAGGGCCCAACGGACTGCCAGGTGCATGCTAGTTGCTCAACAGATGTTCGTTGTTTTTTTTGTTTGTTTTGTACCATGGCCTTAAAATTGAAGCATATGTCTACGGCCATGCCACCCTGAACGAGCCCAATCCCGTCTGATCTCGGAAGCTAAGCGGGGTCAGGCCTAGTTAGTACTTGGATGGGAGACCACCTAGGGAGACCAGGTGCTTTAGGCATAAAAAAATAAAAAAAAATAAGGGATTGTAAGCTGACATGGTCCTTGCATTGCAACCTGTGAGGTCAACCAATCTGTGACCATCTAGGACGGTCACCACTTACTGAGCCTCACCCCCCAAAATAATAATGATAAAAAAATAAAAATTAAAATGGAAGCATATAACCTTATAGTCCTTCATTTGCAGGCCTTGTATTGTTTAGAGCTTCTGTATGGCAGTAGAGGGTTTGTGCCTTTGTTTCAATGTACTCGTAGATGAATTCCTGGAGGGGAAAGACAGGAGTCTCATTTTTTTTTTTTAAGACTTTACTCTTTTAGAGCAATTTTAGGTTTACCAAAAAATTGAGGGGAAGGTAGAGAGATTTCCCAGATACCCCCTGTGATCAACAACCCCACTAGAATTGTACCTTTTTCTTTCTTTTTTAATGGATGAGCCTCCATTGACACGTCATAATCACCCAAAGTCCATATCTCCCTTAGGATTCTCTCTTGGCATTATACATTCTGTGGGTCTGGGCTAAATGTGTAATGACACATGTCCATCATTACAACATCGTAAAGAGTATTTTCACTAAAAGTGCTCTGAGCTCTGTCTTCTCCAACCCCCATCTGGTAACCACGGATCTTTTTACCGTCTCTGTAGTCTTGCTTTTCCATTCAGAGTTGGACTTATACCGTCTGTAGCCTTTTTAGGTTGGCTTCTTTCCCTTGGCGATATGCATTTATCATTTATTTAAAAAAAAAAAAAACCGTCTCGGCAGGAGCTCAATTAAAAACTGGCGGACTGAACCAATCACAACATCTAATTACAGCAGCCTCGCGTGCCTGTCGACACCACGGTCCGTCTCCCCTCAAAGGGCATCGTTTCGTTGGAAACACTTGGAATTAAGCTTCGGGTCCGGGCATAGAAAGTGTATGAGCTAATGACTGTCGTCGCAGGGGAAATTGGTCTGTTTTAGGCTTTACCGGACCTCACTTGACTTTGTTAGTGTCGATGACAAAAGAGAACATCAACAACAGCAAAAAAATCTCCTAAGACCGTGAGAAGTGATAGCAAAGTTTGTACACGGTGATTTCTTTCTGTCGTCGGCTCCAAAATCAATGAGAAAAGAAAAATCGCCACACCTACAAGTATTTTAGGGCCTGGGGCTGTTGAAAGTCACTGAGTTTCTGTTTTAGTAGTATCGAGTTATAAGAAAAAAATCGCAAGATTTTCTTACACCCTCAAGGTCTGGATCCTGACTTAGAACCTCCGTTTGGAAGCCCAGGGACCCCCCAGCGGGAGACCTGGCTGTGAAGGCCGTGAGGCCGGGGTGCTGGTGCCCGCCAGGCCCTTCCGGCGGAAAACGGTTCCTTTTAATTGCCTTCCAGGGCGATCCGATACCTAAGCATATGGTCCTTAAGAAATAATCTTCCCTAAACTGTCAGTGAGTGCGGGCAGTGGTCAGGGACCTCGCTCTGACACCGGTGACCAGCCTTGGAGAGCTGGTGCTGGAGAAGGTGCTGATTAAAATGCCAGCAGGTGCGGCAGAGGCCCCCTTTCCTGTGACTCCCTCACCCTGCTTGTGCCAGGTGTTTTATAAGAGCCTTTTTCTTCATTAAATGGCATTCATTAAGCACGTCCTTACACCTGGCACAGAAGCTGTGTGTCACAGATGACTTCTTCCCAACGGTGTTTTGCAGGAATAAAGTGGAATTTCATTTAGCCATTTGCTCTTCTTTCTCCCCACCCCCCCGACCACCTTAACTCAATTATTGTGGCTTTCGCAGGTCCCCCCCGCCCCAGCCCCACTCCAGTCCTTTCCTTTGCATGTTACCTCTGGTCCTCGTCCACCAGCAGACACGTTATCTGGAAAACAAGGTGTCCCTTCGGCCCCGCGGGCTGTGCCGGACGCTCTCCTGTCCACTCGCTCTGCCCACGCTCCCAACGGCTTCGAGAAGACTTCTCCTCCTAGCTTTTGCCCTCTTCTTTTTTTCCCGATAAATAGAAAAATAAGTTCTCCTTGGAGAAAAGTAACACCGAATATGAAAAAGCCGGAGTGAAAACTCCGCAGTCTCATCTCAGAGGCTTCCGCCGGCCACGCACGAGCGCCCTTTCTGCTCCCGGCCCCGCCTGGGGCACACGGCCGTCACTGCTGGGCTGGCCCTGCCTTCCGGGGCCCTGCCGTGCCGTGGCGTGTGCAGCCACGCGTAACCACAGAAGTGCGGTGTCTGTGCTGTGTTCACGTGCTGCGCGTCCTTCTGCAACTTGGTTTTGTTTTTTGTTTTTTTCTTTTTGTTCTTCGAGATCGGCTCATGTTGTTATAAAAATGTCTGGCTCGTTCTTTCTCCTTGTTCATTATATGAGCATTTCTCCGACACGTTGTTCCAACAAACACTGACTGCCCCAAGGACTCGGTTCCTGCCGCTGCGGCCCGCGGTCACTCTCCCCGCCCGGTCTGCGTCCCAAGTTCCTGACCCAGGATCACGTCCTAAGCACCGTCCCTCAGTTTCATCCAGAAAACCTATAAATACCACTTTGCATCTGATATTTTGAATCAGACGTTTTGTAATGTTATTTCCAGTTTCCGAGTAGAGCATCATGATTCAGGGCTGAATTCTGTAATTTTCCCCGCCGGGGTTCAAAATCCAAGCCGTGGCCCCTCGGGCCAGCTGCTGAACCTTTCTGAGACCATCCGTCAATGGGAGGCGGTCTCGGAGCCTCGGAGCCTCGTCCTCGTCGGGCGCGGGTGGGGATTGCGTGGTGCGTGTGAAGGGCAAGCGAGCCCCGTGGAAATGTCAGCTAATGTTATCGTTTGTATCTTAAATAAGTCGTTTCCTGCATCTCAGGTTATTTCCTCAGTGTAGATTCCCAGAGGGGAAAAAAAATCGCTGTCGGTCATTGCGTCCCGCCCCCTTCCCGTCTCGAAGTCTAGATTTCGACTCATCTGGAGCGTGTCGTAATGTAGTTCTTTCAGGCAAAGGGACGTGAATGATCTTTTTCGGTCGTCGTCTTCACATGTCAAAGACAACTTGAAGCAGTAAAACTTTCCTGACTCATGACTCTCTTCCCTGTCCAAACTCGGTGGCTCCTTTGTCTCCAGGCATTTAGTGGGACAGAGGAAAAGTCCCAAATCGTCATCAGTAGTTGCCGGGATTCATCTAGCTGTGGCTCTCTCTTCACTGCCTTCTCTGGAGTACTCTGAACCCTGCCGGAGTCTTTACGTAGGTTTTTATTTTCTTTAGATCAGGGAGGTATTTTCAGCTTTACAAAGGTATACTCAGTGGACGATAAACTGCACATATTCAAAGTATAATTTGATGAGCTTTAACATATATAAATACACCTCTCCGATATCGTCTCCATAGTCAAGATTATGACTATGTCCAGCACCCCAAAAGTTTGTACTCCACTGCGGTACAGCGCCCCCCCCCCCCCACACACACACACTTCCTCAGGCAACCAGTGATCTGCATCTGTCCCTACAGATTAGCTTGCGATTTCTGGGCTTTTGTGTAAATGGAATCACACCACGTGTACTCTTTCCGATCCTGCTTGTTTTACGTAGCTTAGTTTTCCTGAGGTCTGTGCATCTTGTGTGTGTGAATAGCTTGGTCCCTTCTTATTGCTGAGTAGTCGACCACGTGGTTATCTGGTCACCCATTGTTGGACATTCGGCTTGTAAATTTTTAGTTTTTTTATGATTATAATGAAAGCCGTTCAGTGCATTTGCAGGCAAATCTTTGTATAGACACATGTTTTCATTTCTCTTGGGTAAAAATTGAGCGGCATGATGGCCAGTGGGTGCAATCAGGGTATGTTGAACTTTCTAAGGAACCGAAAGCTATTTTCTGAAGTGGTACCATTTTACATGCCCGCAAACGATGCGTAACTCCTAGTTGCTCCGCGTTTTTGTCCACAATTGCTGTTGTCGGTCTGTTTAATTTTTGCCGTTCCAGAAGATATTTAGTAGTATCTCATAGCAGTTTCAGTCTTCATTTCCCTGATGACCTGTGATGTTGGATGTGTCTTTGTGTGCTGATTTACCATTTGTTTATTTTTTTTTAGTGAAGTGTCTGTTTAAAGCTGTTGGCCATTTTTTAATCGGGCCTTTCGTCTTCTATTAAGTTGGTAGAGCTCTGTGAACACCCTAGCTATAAGTTGGGTATGTGTTTCGCATGTATTTTCTTCAGGTCCATGGCTTGCCTTTTCATTTTTTAACAGCATCTTTCGCCAAACAAGCGTTTTATATGTTGAAGTCCCATCCATTGATTTTTTTTCTTGCAGACGTTGTGTTTTTTTGGTGTTCCTATTTAAGAAATCTTTGCCAAACCTAAGGCCACAAAGACTTTCTCCTGTGTTTTCTTCTAGAAAAGGCCTTGCTGTCCCTCTTAAATCAAGGCGCAGTTAAATAAAGAGTATTAAACCCTAGGTGTTCTGGACTTACTAATTTACCACTCCCTTTCCTCTTTTCTAGAGAGTTGTGAATCTCTCGGGTCATTTTTTTATACGTGTGTGTATACGGTGTGAGAGAAGTATCAAGTTTCATTTTTTTTGCATATCCAGTTGTTCCAGCATCGTTCATTGAAAAGATCACGCTTTCCTCATTGAGTTGTCTTGGCACCTTTATTGAAAATCAACTGATTACACGTGTGTAGGTCTATGTTTAGACTCTCCATTCCGTCCCATTCATCTGCGTATCTTTATGCCGCTTTTTTAGTTGTTACTTCTTTTAATTGTTCCGATTTCCTTCTGACACCTAGAATATTTGGGTTGGTCTTCCTTCTCCATATTTGTCATGTTTTCCCGTACCATTGGCATTTCTGTTCTTCGTGCATTCTGGACAACCTTGGGGGAGCTCATCCACAATATTCCTTATTCAGCTTTTTAGAATTTTATTTCTGTATTCTAATGGAGACACCTTTTTTCCTGCATCCTACAGTAAATAGTTTTTTTCCAGAGGTAACGTTCTTTTTATGCTGTCGTGTGGCATTTTCTTCATGAGGCTGTATATCTCTAGACTGGGTACTGGCCAAAGGGCAGGATGTGTGGATTACCCTCATCTCACCTGGGTGCTCATTATCTATTGACCTGCATAGATAATCTGAATCGTTGTTACCTTTCTCTGTTCTCGTTAGTTTTTCGTAGAACCTCGGTGACACGAGACTGGCTAGAGCCGTCACTGGCCCTACAGTTCACACAGTCCTGGTACCATTTCATCCTCCTAATTTGAGCTTTTTCAAGCTTTTACGTATTTTCAACCATCGATTCTCTATACCAGTTGAAAGTGAATAAACCAACGCGACCCCTCCTTATTTGGGGGATGTGCCATTTGAATATCTCTCATAGTCCGTCATTCTCGCTTGCTTCATCTCACAAACACAAGTCGTGCTCGCTAAGGGCTTCATCGCTGCCGCCGGGCAAGGCGTCCGCGGGCTCGCGGGGGAGCGCAGAGGTGGCTCGGGCACACGGAGAGTCGCGGTCCAGAGGCAGCGCGACACGACAGCCGCCCTCAAGGAGACATCTGACCCCTCTTCACTGGCCGCCGGTGAGGACAGCAGTGACTCTCCTGCCCTGCCGTGCCTTTTCGGTCCAGATGTACGCAAACAAAAAGTACCAAACCCTGGGCTTCTGGACTTAACGACTTCATCCCTTCCCTTTCTTTTTTTTCTAGAATGGTCCCATGAATCTCTTGGGTCATTTTTTATTTCTATTCCTGCTCTGGACTTTTTTTTTTTTTTTTCCTTTACATGTTTGGACAAACATTTTTATAGCCTGCCGTTCCCCTTTGCATGGGTTCAGGCACATGAACAGTAGGTAAAAACAGAACCCTCAAATGTCTTCGATGACTTTATTCTTGAATTAAATTCTTTAAAATGATTATTAGCCTGACCTTAACAAACGAATCTCATCCTTTATCTTCCTTCCACTTGTGAAAATTTACTAACTCGTTTTCATCAGCATCTTTTTCTTTGATTATGGATATAGATAAGACCAGCCTTTTCCTTTCCTTGCTCCTTCTCCATCACAGCCCAGTCCCGTGAGCCTCGTAACTCAGTCTTCTGCAGAGCTACATTTGACACAGCGTCTTAGGACATTGGCTCTGAAACTTTTTGGTCCAGGACGCTTATGTTCTTAAGCCCGAGGACCACAAAGAGCGTTTGTTTATGTGGGTTATGTTTATCTGTATTTACCTTATTCGAAATCAAAAATGAAAAACCGTAAAACACAAGAACATATAAGCTGCAATGATATCACGTCGTATGTAGCTTCTGGGAATTTCTTTTGTCTGCTCGTGAGGATGAAAGTGAAAAAAGCCAGTGATGTCTTCGTGTTACCGTGAAAACGGTTGTGACCTATGGGCCTCCCCCAAAAGGGTCTTGGGATCCCTCAGAGGTCCCCGGGGTGCACACTGCACCCTGCTGCCCCAGAAGGCGGTTTAATGTGACCGTCAGCCTCGAGAGCCAGAACAGGAGCTGTCCTTTCATGTCGCAGAGTTTCTTTTGGTCGTGTGCGTGTGCACGTGTGTGTGCGTGTGCATGCGCGTGCATGCTCACACGCGCACGTGTGTGTAGAGGGTGGGAAATGAAAGTGACCGTTGTCTCTCACCGTGAGTCTGCCTCTGCCTCGCCGGCCACCACCCCTCGACGCTGCCCTCCGACAGTCGGAGGGGTCAGCAAGCAACGCGGCGGCCCGGGCAGCGCCGTCTCCACTATCCGTGGCCACTGGGTCGGGAAGATGGATGGTAACGCTTTAAAAATTCACGCGGACCCGGATTCGGCACTAGAAAATACAGATTTGAATTAACAAGGAAAAAGCAGAATCCCATCGAAGGAAATAAATCGTGCTGGCAACTATTGTCACGTAATAAAACGTATTCTTGCACCGAAGGGCTTTTACATGGCGCTGTCTGCAGCTTAGCGGCCGTGTTAATTGAATAAGGTGCCCACGACTGACACGGGGTGGGTGGGGAGAGTGAAATTTCCCTCAGCATCTGTCGGCCTGCGGGATGCGGGTTGCTCGGCGGGGCGGGTCCTGTCTCCTCGGGGCAAGTTCCCCAGGCATCCAGGGGCCGTTCTGGTTGGAACTCTCCAGTCAGCAAACAGATTTAGGCATCGTAACCCATCCTTCGGGTCGGGTGGCGGAAGTAGTCGGCCCCCGACGGTCAGGCCCGTACCCAGCGGTTCATGACCGGCGACCGGCGGGGGTGGCTCCAGAAGGCCTCGGGCTCCCTGCGCCACGCCCAGCAGAGCCGGCCTCCTGGAAGCTTCCTTCACTTTGCTCCTGCAGTGAGGCCCAGCACCATGGCGGGGCGTCCCCCCATTCCCGTCAGACGCTCAGGTTATGGGAAAGGAACTCGATGGCAGCTCCACGTGTGAAAACGGGGGCCGTGCATCTTTTCTCCGTAGATGCTCCGGTGTTAGGCGTGGACTCTGGCCGTTACGGTCTTCCGAAATATTTTAAATGATTGTGAACTATTCTATCAGACGGTTGTACCATAGTTTTTGAGCAGTCCCCTCTTATTTGGTAGTTCATTTTATTCCAGGTTTTGGCTGTATAAGCAACGCCATGAGTTATGTATTTACTGTTCATGTAAAAATATCCACGAATCCAAAACAGTTGCGTTCCCCAAGTCGTTTACCGGCCCAGTCCCCGAGACGAGGAGACGAGTGGGGAGCCTTCCTGTAAGTTGCCCAAAACGACCTTTAATTACAAGTCGGAATCAGACTCATTTATTCATTTCGCTAGCGTTAGGTAATCTTACAGGGTTCTTCCTAATAATTTTTAAGTGCCCACTGTGTGGAGGGCACTGGTCCAGGCACAGGGGATGTGGTGAAAAGAGAAAGTGTCACAGGTCGTATCCGGTGACCCGTAAGCAAGTCAGACAGTCCCATAGGTGGGGACGGGCTCTGCAGGCAGGCGAGTGGTGTCAGCGTGGAGGCAGGTGCGTCCTCAGCTGGGCGGTCAGGGCGGGGGTCTGAGGGGTAGCCTGCCTGAGGGGGCGGGCAGCTTCTGGAGACTCGGGGGAAGTGTTTCAGGCAAAGGAAACAGCAAGCGCAAAGGCTCTGGGACAAGACGGGAACGAAGGGATGGAGGGGCAGAGAGCAGCCAGCGGGGCTGGGGGGTGTGAGCTCGTGAGCCGGGCGGGGCCGGGACTGGCAGGACCTCGCGCCGCGGGGTGGGGCGGGGCGGGGCGGGTGTCATCCTGCGGCAGAGAGGGGGTGCCAGCGGGGTTTGCGGTGGCTCTGCACTGAGGCCCTCATGAGCGGGATTCTGAAATGACCCCGGGGCGGGGGGCAGGAGCTTCGTGTGGACTTGTCACGGGAACGAAACGCCCGCGTGCTCACAGCACGCCTGGTTCTGCGCTGTCTGCTCGGCCCGCCCCGCAGCGAGGTGCGCACGGGGAGCAACACCCCACCCCCCACCCCCCCGAAGGGCGCCCAGCTGCTGGCCGTGGCCCTGGGGTTGGGGCCTGCCCGGCAGACTTCAGGGTCCGCGTTCTGAGCCGCCGCCACTTCTCCGCCTCCCTGGTTCGTGCTCGGACCATGGCTCAAGTCCATACGCTGCTTTTCCCTTTGTCCATAGTAGCGGGACCGCGACCTGTCGGGGTCACCGAACCAGTGAGAAGCAGAGACGCTGAGTCCCCAGCGTCCTCGGTGTCTAAAGGGCGTTCAGCCCGGACCCTGCTCTCCTGGTCGAGTAATCTCACCCCGTATGCCTGATGGACAGGCCGACACGTCAGGCAGCCGCCTCCGGAGGACATGGGGACTAACCTCGTCCTTCATTCCCGGCTTTCTCTCTGTCAGCTTTCTGTCTGGGGGCCCCAGTTTCCTGTTCTGTTGAATGAAAATAGCGATTGCTACATGGAAGGCTGCCAGGAGGAGGAGGCAAGGTGACGTGTGTGTGTGTGTGTGTGTGTGTGTGTGTGTGTGTGTGAGGGTCCCCACCACACACCAGGGAACTGGAGTCTTCATTGCACTGAGACTCAGGAGACTCAGCTGATCTCAGGGTCCTGTGTCCGTCACTTGCAGGCTGATCGGGCGCCGTGGCACCCCTGGGCCACTCCTCTCTCAGCAGGCGGTTTTTGTTTTTTTTTTCTTTTCCGATTTCACCGCAGGTGATCTGTCCCTTGGCCCAAACCGTTCACACTGTTCCTTCTCATTAACGGGAAGCCTCGATTTGCCTCCTGTGCCCACGTCCCCTCCTTCTGCCGCCCAGGAACAGCAGAAGGGAAAATGCACAAGCAGCTGTTGGCGGTGTGAGGAGACCGTGGTCCCCAACACCCTGTCCTCGGGGGCTGCCTGTGCCCTGAACGCTGCGCCCCGCCCACCCGGCCATCAGCCACTGCCGCTGGAGTTCTCAGTCGCTTGACTTCAATTCGTGAGGTTCCTATTGAGCAATGACTCTGCCAGAGATACAGTCAAGCTTGTGAGCTGAGTTCTCTTTTAATTTTACAGTTCCTGCAGCACCACAGTGTCTGTTGTATGTGATCAGAAACTTGCTCTTTCTTCTCGTCCGCCTCGTAAATTCCTGGTCACTGCCGCCCCCGATTTTCTCGTTACCCGTTTTCCTCCATAGCAGAGAGGAGTGAGATGCACAGCACGCTGGGTCTCCCAGCGAGCGCCTGAGTCTAATTGGGCAAACGCACACACAGAGAAATAAAGTAACAGAGGCTCGCAGCAGTTCATGTCGAAGAACCCAGGGCTTTTCACCACGTAGATGCCACACTCGATTTGGTCAACAAATGTCCCATGATTATCTACCCTAGGGCAGAAATTGTCCTAGAAAGTAGGGTACAAATGCGATGAGAGTTGATCCTGCTCTCGAGGAGGTCACAGGCATGTTTGGGGAGACAGGCTTGTATCAAACTACTGACGTCTGTTGTGGTAAGTGGAGTGAGGGAGGTGATCCCAGCAGTGCCTGGCCTGGGGCGAGCCCAGGGAAGGCTCTAACAGAGGCGACACTTAGGTGGGGTCTTGAAGGATGGGCGGGAGTTTGGAGGGTTAGGTAGGGAGACGAGATTCTGAGAAGAGGGAGCCGCCTGGATAAAGAATCAGGTAGACGTGAAAAAACACGGCAGGGTCGCGGCTTTGTGATTCTCTCTTTCTTCCTGGGTGTGGGGGAAGCAGGCAGTGATGGGAGACAGAGTCTGGAGAGGCAGGGTCCCTGCGTGCAGATGGCTGACACCGGGCTGTGGGTGTGGGTCAGATTGCCCAGGGGGAGGGCGTGGATTGACAGTCGGCGAAGAGGCCAGGGGAGCCTGGCCACAGCCGTGGGTGGCAGAGTTGCGGGTGAGGCCGGCCGGGCGACCGCCGCTGTCCGGGAGAGGCAAGGATGCTCACACCAGGAGGTCCACATCGGGCCAAGGCAGCCGAGGAGCCCGGTGCCTTGGCCGCTGCCGCGGACGGCTTTGTAAGTCCGCGTGTGGGAGAGTCGCCCCAACACTGCTCGCTCAGAGGCCTGCAGCAGGTCGTTTTGACAGGAGTTGCTGACGGCCGGGGCACAGTAGGGACCGAATAACTGTTTGCGTTTCCGTGACGATCTGCATCATCCTTGGCTGCTCTGTTCCCCTCACTCAGGCGGCTGTTTCCTCCCCTCGCTTTCTCACAGGCAGCCAACCCTTTAAAATTTCAAATTGGATGTTGTCATGTTGCTGCCTAAAAATCCTTCTGGATAAAGTCGGGACTTGTGTAGGGCACTGAGCACTGCGGCCCTGTAGCCCTCTCCAGCCTGGTCCCAGACTGTCCCCCAGGGCCTGGCCATCCGGGTCTTCCCTCAGCCCCCCTCCTGCTGCTTGGGACGCCACGCCCCCCGCCACGCCCCCCGCAGGGCCTGCAGGCACCGCTGCCCTCACGGCTCCCCCCACGCCGTCCTGGGGAGCCTCCAGGAGCCCTGCACGGCACGCCAGGCTTCCCGCTTTCCACACGTGATCGCGCTTGTCAGCAGGTGCCCTGTAACTTCGCGGATGTTTTCACATTCCCTGCTGCAGGGTGAGCCCTGCGAAAGCGGGGTGCCTGTCCCGCCCCTGCTGAGCCCCCCACAGATCTGTGTTGACAAGTGCCAGGCGCTCGCTCGGCCACCGGGTGGCCGGGCTGGCCCCGTTTTCCCCTCTGAGTCCCGCTCGGCCTCTCTGCCATCATCCTGGTCCGCCTGCCTTGCACATTCCACTGACACCCACCTCCTGAGCCGTCCTGAGCTGTCCTGAGCGCCTCCAGCCCTGCCCCACTGCACGGGTGCTCTGTGTCCTGAGTGAGCTTGGACGCTCCTTTTGTAAATCCTTCAAGGCTTAGAAATCTTAGGGTGTGGCAGCCCAGAAACATCCTTCCCCTGGCTCCTGCAATGCCTCCCCCCCCCTCCGCCCCCATCGGTGCTGCGGGAGCAGCGACAGCACCTGCGTGGGGCCTGGTCCCTGGCCCTGCAGCCAGTACCGCCCTGCGCGCAGCGCCCCGTGCTCAGCAGGGCGCTGGGCTTCATGCTCCGCGGTCACCATCTTGACGCTCTTAGTAACATCGGAACCAGAGCGCCACCTCGTCGCCCTGCACCGGGCCGGCTCGGCGTGTCGCTGGCCCTGGACCCGGCCCGCAGGGGCACTGCGAGGAGCCACGGAGAAGGCGTGAGACCGGCGCACCTCCAGGGCCCGGCACGCGGCGCGCGCTCTCTGCAGGGTCACCTGTCATCGGGGCCCGGCACACGGCGCGCGCACTCTGCAGGGTCACCTGTCATCGGGGCCCGGCACACGGCGCGCGCTCTCTGCAGGGTCACCTGTCATCGTCTTGGCTCTGCTCAACCATAGCCACAGTCGATAATTCATTCTCGTGTTTGCGCAGTTTCATTGACTAAGTGCTGTGGTCAGAGGCATTGATCAACCGCTTAAAACCCTCCTGCAGCTGCTCCTCGCCCTCTCGGCTTTCCCAAACCTGGCCGGTCTTCAGAGTCGCCGCTGGAGCTTGTTAAAAATAGACTTCTGGGCTGTACCCCAGGCCCACTGAACGGGGCTCCCCGGGGCCAGGGCTGAGAGTCTGCACTGTCAGCAAGTTCCCAGGTGCCTCAGTGGCCTTGATCTGTGCCGCGATGGGTGGGAAGAGTTGGGAACCTTCATCCCCGGGCGTGGAACCCAAACGTCTTTCTGAGGCACTTGGCGCCCTTCCCAGGCCGGCCGCAGCCCATCTCCCCAGCTTCGTCCCCCGTGTGTGCCCTGACCCTGCTCCGGTGCTGGGTTTCCCTGACTCCCAGCGGGTCCCGTCTCCTTCAGCATCCATGCCCTCCGCGGAGAGGGTGTCACTGGAAGCTCTGTCCCCTCTGCCTGAACATGTCGTTCCCTCCTTTCACGGTCACTGGGCACTCAGTTTTTATCCCCCGGCGAGTGTCACGTCGCACGGGGCTTTTGTCCTGCACCTTTCTCCCCTGGAGCCAGAGCTCAGCTTCGGGGAACTGGCCCCCGACCCTTCGTTAGCATGAGCGACGGGCAGACAGTGCACGCTCACGGCGCACATGCCAGGGCGCCCCGTGGACACGTGTCCGTGTGCCGGCGCCTGCTGTGCTGCATGCACACTCAGCGCCGGAGAAGGCCCCCTGCTCGGTCGGCCGGGCCGGCGGGCGGCACAGCCACCAGAGGCCAGTCTGCAGCCGGCACACACATGCCTCACGGCCCTCGGCTCTCGCCAGGCCCCCGAGCCGCCCGCTCACGCCTGGCTCGGTGGGAACGGGCCCTGCCTGGAGAACAGGTCCTCCCGGGGGTCCGTGTGCGGAGACTTCCCGGAGCTCACCCAGTTGTTACGTGGAAAAGGCGGCGTGGAAAACGCAGAGCTTTCTTTAAGTGCTTAGTGCTCCCTTCCTTTGGGAAATGGCCGAGGGCAGCCAAAGCTCAAGCTACTGCGCTACTTCAGACCAAACCCCAGTCGTGCCGAAAAGAAGTGTTTTTGCTGTTTCTTCCCCCAGACCTGCTGGGTTTTAAGTATTTCTCCTATTATTTTAATCGTCCCTAAAGGCAGCTGACGACCACACCAAATGGGTTTTCTGCTTCGCCTGAACACTCGCCTGTGCTCTGTGCGCACTGCGAGTTCTGACGGCCAACGCCTGCGCCGTAAAAGACCTTCTGATCAACCGAAGGCGCTTTCCTGAGCACCTACTGTGTGCTCCCGCTGGAGAGGGACATGCGGACGGGGCAGTTCAGAGGGGCGTGCCATTCCCGTTCCCCCGGACTCACACGGGAGCAGGGCCAGCACCTCGGTCACAGAGCGTCCTGCGCTGTCACCCTCGGCCCTGCCGGGCAGGCATGGAGGCCGACGGGGTGGACCACGGGACCCCGGCAGCAGGACGCGCCGAGGCGTTCCGGTCCCGCTGCCGCACTGTGCCTGGGGGGCTGCGACCGGGCGAAGTCGCCCGCGTCCTGGAAGAGCCAGGGCTGTGCCTCAGGCCTGGGGACAGCCCCTTCCTCCTCTCGGACGTCCTTCCCGCTGTGAGCACACGTGGCTGCTGACGTCGGGGACCCGTGGGGGGGACCCGAACTGGTGGAGAAGCGCCTCCTGCTCCGTGCTGCCGCGGGCCGGGCCTCACCGGCCTCCGCACTCCGCCCTCCGCCCGGGGCCGCTCCACGCGCCCTGTAACCTCCTGTTTCTCCCGTCTCTCTCGCAGGCACATCTCTCTGACGCTCCCCGCTACCTTCCGAGGCAGGAACAGCACTCGGGCGGACTACGAGTACCAGCACTCCAACCTGTACGCCATATCAGGTACGTGGGGCCCCGGCGGCCGCGTCCCGGGCGCCCCTCCCTCCGCGTGCTTCCCGGCTTCCCATGGCCTCAGCCCTGCCTCTCCGTTTTCCTCTCCGCGAGGGGCCCGTTCCCTGCTGGAGCCAGGCCTCGTCTTCCCTCTGCGTCACCCGAGCACTTAGAGAAGGGCCAGACACTCAGCATGTTTCGAAACTAATGATGAAAAACAGCGTGTGGGTTTCGCAGGCTCGAAGGGCGGGTTCCGGAGAATAGTCCCCGCTTTGTTCACCCGCCGGGGCCGGGCAGGTTTCCCGCGGGGTCGAGGGAGCCGCGCAGAGTCGGGCCGGGTCCCCCCGCCCTGCCGCATCCAGGTGTGTCCTCACCGCTCATTTCTCAAAGCCCGGTTTGTGGCCGGCGGGTGCCCCGGCGGTCCCCCCGTCAGGCCCCTCTCGAACGCGGCCCCGCGATTTCTGAACTCGACCCTGAAATCAATGGTGTTACCTTGGCGGACACATCGTCGGTCCATCGCCCTCACACGGGCGGGGAGGAGAGACTTACAAGCCCCATTACAGGATTGAGATTCATGAGGTGCCCGGCAGGGCAGGTGACTTGCTAAGAGCTGAGGAAACCCACAGACCCGCCCCCGCTTGTGCCGGGGGGGGGGGGGGGGGGGGGGGGCGTCAGGGGCGTCGGCATCTAAGGGGGAAGTGGCAAATCGGTGCCTCTTACCAGCACACATTCTTAATGGTGAGTGACACTTTGAACACGGGAACATGGCATTCATTCATGTACCTTAATGAATCGGTGATTTAAAAGGTAATCTTTTTTTCTAAAAATTGCAACTTCGGTTTACTAAATAGATGAGATAGAACAATGGCGGGCTTCGTGTCAGCATCGGTTTTCCTTGTTATGATCGCTCCCTAATAGGCCGGGAAGCGTAAGCAGAAGCCAGTTGTTCCGTCTCTGGGTGGCTCCCCGGCCGGCCGCGGAGAGGGGAGGACAGGGAGGTCCCCCGAGCTCTCGTCCCTGGCTGCGCTCCAGGAGCCGGGGTCCCAGAGCGGGGAGGCACATGTCGTCTCAGAAAAGCATCTCCAGGGAGAGCTGCCTTTCGCGCTGTGGCAATTTCAGCAGAGTCGACAAGGAGCGTAACAAGTGTGGAAAGATGACCTATTTTATAGAAAAGCTGACTATTTCCCCAGACGCTTAGTGGCAGAGGTCTGTGGAAGCCAGCAGGGCTGCCCCGTTCTGAGTGCACAGGAGGAAGGCTCCGTCAACGCGATGACTCTCTCCTTCTAGCCCGCAGATCCTGTTCCAGCCAGCGTTCTCCTGTCCCGCCCCTCCCCCGCTCACCTGGGTTCTCTGATGGCTTTCCCAGCCGTTGACGTTTCTGCAGAACAGGGCCCACAGAGCGAAAGCTCCTCTGGTTTGGCAGGAATGCTCCTGTCTGCCTCTGGACCACTGCTTCCTCGCCCCCTGGCTTTGATGAGGTGTTGTCTGGGTTCATTTCAGCTGTTAGTTTAGCAATGCGGGGGTAACAGCCTCAAGACACAGGGGAAGCCATTCAGAAACTTCCTGTTACGTTTATGTAAATGGCAGTCAATTGGATTTTATCTTCCAAACAGAGGCAGCAGGCTGCTCGGCCCCCACGGTGGCTGTAGTCACCGAATTGCTCTGCCAGGGTCCAGGACTGCTTCCTTGTCACGCTGCCAGAAATACCTCGCAGGACCTGCTGGCTCCATAAGGCCTGCAAGCTCAGCACTGGGCGACCACGGTGCAGCTGGGAAGCCTGCCCGCCTCCCCACCAGCAGCCTGCCTGCGAGTCGTTCTGGCCGGGAGGGAGCAGAGACCACCCCATCCCCCGCCGTACGAACAGCATTTGGCACTGAGTGGTACTTCTCAGTTTCGTATTGTAAAGTTAAGGTTTCCGTGGTTTATTCCAAAAACAGTCAAGGCAAAGCGAGCCCCAGGCCCCCGCCCTTGCCCAGCGCCTGGTGCCATGACCGTGAAAGCTCTGCTGGCCACGAAACGAGTCATCAGACCGCTCTCCTTCCAAACCGGCTCCGCCACATGCTCACTGCAGACCTCAGGGGCTGCGCAGGCCCTAGACGCAAACCTCTGGTGTGCTCCGATGCGTTCCCAAAAACGTGTGGCCCCTGAGTTTGCGGTTAATGGTATTTGTCTTCTTAAGATAAGCAGATTTTCAAACAGCGTAATTAGAATTTTGAAAAGCGGCCCACATTTAACTTGAATGGTCATTAAAGTAATATTTACTTTTAAATGTTTTCCCAAGGACATACCTGTTAATATGTCCCTTCTCCTGTACCTTTTACTAAGACGGTCCATCCCTAAATACACCCGCAAAGGGAGAAGGACCCTGCTCAGAGTTGCTGGAGAAACCAGCGGAGACATTGTGTAGCTCTGTCCCCGGCACCAGAGGTGACCATGAAATGTTACGGAAGAAAGGGAGGGAGGAGGGCGAGCATTTAGCCCAGTGCTGACCTGGCCCGGATGACTCACTGTGACTTCCGGGCCAGGTGATCATTCCGACTGGCTGCTCACATGCCGCCAGCGGCTCGGGCCACCACCTCCAAGGATCCCGTAGCATCTCTGCAGGGGTCCCCCTCGTACAGCCGGGCTCTGCCTTCCTGTATGTTCATTCATTCATACCCATCCGGCCTCGGCCTCGGGGGCGCTGTGCGCCCCGCCGGCCAGCACGTGACCAAGGCTCCGCGCAGCCCAGCCAGCACTTCCCTCTTGCCCACAGAAGGGCAAGTGACGTCTGCTGACTCAGCCGAAATCCCGAGACGCTTACGCCCCTTGCTCTGCCGTCACGTACCCCGAAGCACACCCGTGACCCTCACACTTCCTCGTCTGGGAATTTATTCTAGAAAACACTTACAGAGACGCAAAAAGATGTATCCACAAGGACGAGCACCGCTGCTTTTCAAAACTAATACTCTGGAAAAGGGGTGTGTGGGGTGGGGGTGGGGAGTAGATAATCCTACATGTCCGAAACAAAGGCAGCTGGTCGAATCCTGAAACATCTGTACAGTGGCCTTAACTTTCCAGGCATCAGAAAATGATGATTTAGATGAGATTTGCGTAAAAATCGTGAAGCGATAAACCGGAACGTGTGGTGCGTGGTCTCATTAATACATACAGAGGTCCGGAAAGGTGCATTGCAAGGTGTTCATAGGGGTTGTCACTGGACCTTCCCGCCCCTTTCTGCTTCTCCACAGTGTCTCATTTTTCTGTGACTGCGTGTATTGCTTTTGGAATAAGGACAAAACATAGACCTCGTTTTAACTTGGCGCGTTCGCGTAAGCCTTGCTGGCCCTCTGCGATCGCGGTGTCTTTTCTGAGTGCTCGTACTTTTGACTCATAATATAGTTTCAGATTCCCCTGGAAATCATTTCCAGACCCAGATCAATAATTTTCTCCCCCCCCCCCCCCCAATAATTTTCACATTACCCCTTTTGGAGAATATGACTTTCCCGGTTGTCCAGTCCCCCGGAACCTCCTGTCCCCTGGCGTCCGCCAGAGACACTGACCGCAATCCCAGCAGCGCCTCTGACACCCGCTCGCCCCGCGGACGCGGACCGCGTGGCAGCAGCTGGCTGCTCCAGCCGCCCCCTCCCCTTCCTTGCTCTTCACGTCCCCCGTCCCCGTGTCATCCTGCTTCTTAGGCTTTGAGGACGGTTTTCCTTGAAAGAGGAGATAGAAATAAGAGAGGAGGCTCCCGGTTTGGCTCACTTTGCCTGTATTGGGGCCGGCAAACTGCGGCCCACAGCCAGCTCTTCTTACCCACCGCCTGTCCTTAACACGATCCGTGAACTAAGGGTGGTTTCATGTTTTTAAGTAGTTGGGGAAAAAAAAAAAACCATAAAAAATATTTAGGGATGCGTAATCTTTAGCAAGGTCACATTTCAGTGTTCCTCAGTAAAGTTTTACTGGAGCACATCTATGCTTGTCTCTCTGTAGATCGTCTGTAGCCGCTTCCACGCGGCAGAGGCGGAGTTGAGTGTGACAGAGCCCGTGAAGTCCGCACGACCTGAAATATTTGCCGCCTGCCTGTCCGTGGCGAATGGCGGCTCGTGCTTTCCTGGCGATGTCCTAACTGGGGTGTTCCTTTCGGGCTCCTACCCTCCCGGAAGGCCTTTTCTTCTGGGCCGTGTCGATTTCTCTAGATTCTACCCCAAGCGTCACGCCTCAGTGTCCTCGTCAGGACTCTTAGTGGCTTTTAGTTTCCTGTTTTCAGAATATCTCCTCTCTCCTGAAAAGTCTTCTGTTTTCGTCCCGAATGATAGTCTTCTACCCTTTTTTTCCTTAGAATTATTTTTTAGATATTTAGACATCTGATCATTCATTCGTTTTGATTCTACCTGTTCTGGAAAGATTTTTGTTAGCTCCAGAAAGACATGTAACAAAACAAAAGCGAAAGTGAAAAAAAGAGCGAATGAAAAAACAGGATAGAGAAGCAGGGTGCAGCCGTGGGCGAGGTTTTACATGCGTGGGATGCGGGCTTTGGTTCTGAGGCAGGACCGCCTCCGTAAAAACGAGCTAGTTGCTCAGGAAGAAACCTCACTGTTCCTTTTACTGAACTCTTCCTCCTAAAGAGAGCCCCGTTAGATGCTGCGAACCATAAAGCAGCTGCTTTTCAGCGAGTTTGCTGAGGACCTCCGGTATGACCATATGTGGGGGGGGGGGATCCACTCACCTTTGAACCCCTAGAATGTTTGGGAGCCGAGTAAGATGTTTCTTAAGAAATGTTCTTGTGCTAGGTGTCCCATGCCTTTGGAACTGGAGACCACGGGGTGTCGGGGAGGGAGGGCTCCCCACCTCCTGTCCAGCCTGAGGGGTGCCCGTGCCAGAAGCTTCTTGTAAGGAGCACCCAGCTTCCTGTAAGGAGGAGCCCAGGGTGGTTTTCTCTGACCTGGGAATGTCTCTTATCAGTCTTATGACAGGTGTTACTTAATGAACAGGTAACTCTAGGGATGGGAAACCAATCTGTGCTGGTCTCTTGTTTTTGCAGTGGTGGTTATAAACTGATTTGTATCACCGAGTGAAGAATTTTTACCGAAAAAGGAAAAAACCACCTTATTTCTCTCGCTTTTGAACACATCGACATAGCAGTGTAAGATGGTAGTAAAATGACAGAAAGGCATATGAAGACCGGCGTGTAATCGAACCAGACACCCCCCCCCCGCCCCCCGCACATCCAGGAGGAGCCCCAACGCACCGACACCCCGAGGCCCCGCGGCGCGGGGAGCTATGGGGGCGCGCGCCTTCCCTTTCGGCCCGCAGGCGGGCGGCCTTGCCAACACCTCCACTTACCCGTCAGCATGAGGCTGACCATATGATGCGCCGCCCACGTCATGGCCTTGGAGAGTCAGAGGGCCACACGGCGGCACCAGGGCAGAAGCCAGAACCCAGAGCCGGCCCGGCCGCCAGGAGGGTGCGGTCGCCCTGCCTTTAGCTTCTCTCTCTCTCTCTCTCTCTCTCTTTTTTTTCCCCCCAGTTTTCTTTTTCACTGCTGGGAAAGGCCAGCCTATCGGCCTCCTCAGCTGTGCCCTCGTAAAAACCAGCCCCCTTCCAAGATGTCTGGCACCAGCACGCGCGTGAGCGTGGACAGGCCTGAGCCCGCGCGCTCCCGACTTCGGCTCGCGGCCCTCGTGCAGCGTGAAGGGGGTGGGGGGTATCTGCAACGACCGTGTACGAGCCACGCGGCTCCGACTTCAGACCAGGAAAGCACAAAGCAATTAAAAATAATTAATGATTTCTGAATATCAGCCTTCTCCATGCCGTTTTAATCTAGTCCTCATTTAAATTGGAAGATGGACACTTAATTATCAGTATTATGAAATTCGTGATTTATATATTTCATCCAATTGGATAAAATTTCTGCTACCAGCTCTTCATCTCAGTACAAAAAAAAAAAAAGCAACCCTTATATTTAACAATATGATCCTTAAAAACAAAACTCATCCACTGTAAATTTATCTTCCTTCTATTTACGGTGATTACGTTATTTCTACCTTCTAATTAAGGAGAGAAGAAACTCACCTGGAAAATGGAAAATAAACTTAAGACTTTAGCGATCACAGAGATTGGAAAACAAAGGCTAGTAGCCCAAGCACGGGTGCTCGAGAAGTTTCCGGGCGAGGTCTTCTCACCCGCGGCCGCCCCGCGGGCGGGCTCCGCCCTGTCACGCTGCAGGATTCGCGCCCCCGCTCTGTGTGCGGGCGCCCGGGGAACCTCCCTTCCCTGCGCATCTGGGCACGCGTCGGCCCCTGCGTGGGTGAAGTGGCTGCGTCACCGATGACCACAAAGGGGGGACAGCCGCTTCCACAGACGGGAGCCTCCCGAGCCATCCCAGTCGACCTCTGTACCCACAGGCCTTCCCTCTGGCCTTTGTCTGTGACGGGCACGTCCGTGTGGCTTGCGTGGCCTGTGTTTCTGACCTCAGCTGTCCTTTAGCCTCTGCCGAGGATGTTCAGAATCACCCGGGGCTGGTTGGAGAGATGGTGGGTGAGCGTGTGGGAGGCCAGCAGGGATCTGAGAGAGGGACATCAGTTTGACGCAGCCACAGATAACGGCATAAGGGGAAAATCCCTGAATGACGTTGTGTGTGTGTGTGCATGTATACATATATAGATAGATCGATAGATATAGATATCTATATCTAGATATATACGTATATAACAACGGTGCTCAAATCAAGGAGGACATAAGACGTTTTACAGGTGTGTAAATTTTCACATCACCCCTAGCAGCCACTGCGTCCTCCGTCTCTCCATCCATCCTTGCCCTGACAACAGCATTGAGTACAAAGGAAAATATAATAAGGAAAGGAAGAAATGAATGGGAGCGGACGGGGACTCGAGCGCAGCGTATTTGTATATCCCGATGTAAAAGGTGCACTTGACAGGTGGCCAGGTTCGCTCTGTACACAGCCATGTGTGTGCTGTCAGGCGCACGCACGCTGCCTTGTTTCGATTGATGAATTGCCTGCTTTCTTGATTAAACCTTCCGTCACTTAAGAAACAAAAAGCCTGTGTTTAGATGGCAGAGTGGGACATGTCAAAAAAATCTGTCTCCTTTACCTTTGTGCAGATGTTGGGCACAGACTGTAACATGTATTATTAAAATGAATGTGGCATTTACTGTGCATTATTCCTTTCCTGGGAGAAAGGACTGTAAATTATATGCTAATAATAAGCTTTAACCCTTTCGAAATGCAAAAAGATTTAAGAGTGCGAATATGCAGGCAGGCCCGGCTAATTGGATGTGCTTTTCCTACATCCTCTGCGGTAGCTGTGTCACTGGAGTTAATGAGCAGCGTGTGTGGGCACACACTCGGGGCGCTCGGGGAACGTGGAGGTGTTCCGCTCTGCGAGCGCCCCCTCCAGGGTTTCACAGAGAGGGAGCCCCCGCAACCCCTGAGCCGCGCTCGGGGCCGCCTCACGGCAGAGCGAGCCCTTAGCCGTGTCCGGTTCGCCCAGCGGGTCTGTCTCCTGGAGCTGGGCGTCCAGGGCGATCGATCCTCTTTTTGCCGCCCCACGTTCTCACCCGAGGGGCTGGCGGGGCTTGGGCCTGGCCGGGACCCGGTGTTGGCGCCTTCCTCAGCCAGGCTTTTCTGCGCCCGGTCCAGTCGCCCAGGTGGCAGACTCATGTCCCCCAAGCGCGGCTCCTCAGATCGGAGCTTCCTGCCGCGCCCCCGCCCGCTGCATTCATTCAGACCCCACCTGCCCAGCGTCGAGGCTGTCGGTGGCCAGTGTGCCCCTATCCAGTACCTCCTCGCCGTTCCTCTTCACTTGTGCCCAGCAGCCTTGATTCCTTACCTTCGTGATTCTGTGCATTTGTCTCTGCCAGTCACATGGCCCAGATTGACCCCCTTCTTCTCTGGGGACCCACCTTTGAGGGCGTGTTCACAGACTGCCTCTTCCACCACGCCTGTCTGGTTCCCTTCCAGCTGGCGATACTCTCTTCCTGGTTTAGTCCCATGCCACTTTGTGCTGTAGAGCCAGGGGTCCCCATCCTCCTGGGCCGTGGACTAGTACCGGTCCTGTTAGAAACCGGGCCACACAGCAGGAGGTGAGCAGCAGGAGGTGAGCAGCAGGAGAGCAAGCGAAGCTTCATCTGTGTCTGCAGCCGCTCCCCAGCGCCAGCATCACCGCCTCAGCTCCGCCTCAGATCATTAGGCATCAGATTCTTATAGGAGCACCGGTCCCTGGTGCCAAAAAAGGTAGAGGGCCGCTGCTGTAAAGAGGTCAACTGTGAGCACCTCGAGGAGGCAGAGATTATGTTTAGAGAGGATGGAGGCTGCTTTCAATCCCCTTTGCATCAAGGAGGATGCAATTAAACAAAGACAAAGGTCATTTACTCCTCTGTTCGTTCAGCAGATCCTGAGAACTGCCGTGTGGCCAGGCCTCGTGTTTCATCGCAACAGTAACAAGCCTGCGGAAGAAGGTTCTGCGTGTGACTGCGGGGGGCGGGGGGCATCTGGGGCGAGAAGCACGTGCGGCCGTCACACAGGGCCACTGAGATCGGCCGCACGTGTGCGCCGCACAGCCTTAGCACGCTGCCGGGGCCCCGCGTTGCGTTGCGTTGCGTTACATGCAAGTCGCTCATTGCCCCTTACTCATACCTGTAAAGTAACACAGTAACCACTGCCGTGAAGGTCCCAGACCTAAGAACTCTTTGTAAATCGGCAAGCGGTGCGGGGAATGTCACTTCTCTCCGCACGCGCCTCCCCTGCGGGGCTGCGATCAGAGCTGCAGCCCAAAGATTTGTTGAGAATTATTGCTTGAGACACACTGCCCGGCGTGGCCTTCGCCTTTCCAGCACCGTGCTCCTTATATGATGTCCTGCGTAGACCCACTCCATCTCAAGAATCAGTGCTCCGGGTACTCCCAGAATAATTTCTTGCTCAGTCCAGAGAAACTGGCGATAGGCTCTCTGGCACGGCTCAGCTCGGCACCCCGAGTCTGCAGACTGAGACATTCTGTCATGCATCATCACTTAGGAGCGGGCTGTTTTCCGTGGCAAGCAGCCCACGAGCCCTGTCTCAGGAAGGTGACAGAATGGTGGCTTGGGGGCAGGAAGGAGAGAAGTACCTGGCAGAATGAGCCCAGACTTCTATAAAATCTTCCCATGTGCCTTTGGTGTTTCGGAGGAAAGTGCTTAGGGGTCTGCTTTCTGCTCCAGACTTTCATTTCTGCTTTTCCTGTGCTTCATGGGTAGGAGAAAGTTAAGACTTTTTCCAGTTTCGTCATCGTGAAAAATAAAAACATTATTAGGTGACAGATACTTCAGTGCTCTTAAGAGGGTGGCCACCCTCCCACTGAGCTTGCATTTCCCTTTGGTTTTTAAGCATGGCAGAGTTTAGGCGGCACTGGTTTAATGGGCCACATCCCCCTCTTAAATCCGAGAGCGAGGCAGGCCCCGGGGGCGCAGCGGGAGGAACCATGGTAGCGGCCAGAAAAGCCGGGTCCAAGCCCTGGTTCTCCCGCCGCCGAGCCCAGAGAAGCCAGGCACGCCACCCAGCCTTCCTGGGTCTGAATCCCCCCTGTCTCAACGTCAGTAATTTCACTAACAACATCAGTAATTTAAACATAGTTCAGCTAACGTTTTATTGGATTCTTCCTATGTGTCGGGCATTGGCCTGTAGCTAAGGTAACAAGGATGACACCCACCTTCCAGGGCCAGGGGCATACGGGAAAGAGCCTTGTGCGTGCTGCAGATGGGGTACCCGAGACGTGACCAGCAAAAGTGCAGTTGTCGGCCCCAGACTTCACGGACGTTCCGTCCAAACACTGCCTTGCTTGCAAAAGAGCACAGGACGACTAGAGAAAAAACCGGCTCTAACACCGTTCTCCCGGTATATTATTTATCTTCTTCATCTAGTTTTTAAGTAGACATTTGCCCCGTTTCCCCATCAGATTTCCCTTCCTGGCAGGCAGCGTGACCGTGGGCCAGCGGCAGGGTCCTTTCTGAAGGCCTAACCAGAGCGAGGCTGCAAACAAAGGGCAGACGCTTAATCCCAGCTCTTCTTCTGCTCTTAGCTCCTTTTCAGAGGTTCACTCTGGGGCGAATAAACTTGTCTGGTTTACCAAACACTCCTGCCTAGGGGCAGCTTGTATCAAATTAGCCTCTTGTTTCTTTTTCTGTCCCTGTCTCTCTTGTAGACTATAGACTTATCAGCCGAGAGAGAAAAATGATATAATTAAGGCAACTTCTTTAATTTAAACACATTTAGGGAGCCGAAGTTGTTTTTGCCTTTATTAAAATGGATTATGTTAATTTATTTTAATAATACCTAACCTTCCTTCAGCATTTACTATGCACAAGACTCCATAGTAAGCAGTTTCCATGCGTTTTGCCATTTAATCCCGACAAATCCTTACCAAGAAAACCTTACAGGAACTCTTCAGGGTCTGTACGATCACTCTTATTAGCATCGCTGTTTTGTAGATGCAGCATGGCCCCCCATGTCGCCGAGCCCCCGTGCCCAAGCCTTGTCAGGTACACACCTGTCATAAATATCTTTAGTTTGCATTTATAAATATTTTTAATTTGACCAGGAGGAAGACACAGAGGTTTTGAGAGATCGTGATTTGCCCAAAGTTACACCGCTAGTCAGTGAGAGGGCTAAGACTCGAACGCAGGTCCCCGACGCCAGGCCTAAGCTCCAAATCCCGGCGCCGCGGACGCGGGTGCGGGGCGGGCGGCCCTTCCTCCGCACTTGCCCGACCGAAGTTGAAAATGGCGCACGCACCGGGAGTGAATGACGCTGGGACTACCTCGCTGTACGAGGTCTCCGCGTTGTTTAACTCCCAGATGATTCCTGGCCCGTCGCCTCTGGGACCTCATGGGAGTGAGGCCTTTGACGCTTGACTGGCGACACCGCGCCAGCCCACAGGACGTCCCTGATGCCCTCCGCCGGCCGTTGCTGGGCAGGACTCTGAAGGGCGAGCACACCGCCCCCTCACTCGGTGCTGAGCCCCTCGGGCAAGGACCTTTCCCCTTCCTGTGCCTTAGCTTCCTCATTTGTTAAATGGGGTGACAGTGGTTCGTGGTGAGGATTAGAATCGCCCCTGGTCCTAGAAATTGCGGCAGCTGTGTGACTCTGACGGTCATTATTCCACAGCCCCTCCTTCCCAGAGCCTTTCCTGACCCGGAAAGGGAATACTCCAGGAGCCCCCTCTCCCTCAGTGGGTGGGGCTACCACTGGTCTTGCTGTTGGAGACCTTTGTCTAGGGTCGCTCTGGGCACCCGGATGTCGCCTTGCCGTGGCCTTCCCTTAGCTCTGTGGTGATAGCGGGCCCCCCAAGTCCACCATCCATCGTATTGGGACTGAACCCCAGTTGTTGTTCTCCCCCTTCCCCAGGCCCTCTTGCACCCTGCCCATGGCAGGGCTCTGGTTGGCACTGACAGTCACCTCAGTGCCTCCCCTGCTCTGAAGCTGCATTCTCTAGGTCGGGGCCTCTTCAGATGCCAGCCTCCGCTGAAACCAGGCCCGAGGTCGCTGAGCCAGCTTACACCTTGTGTGTCCCCCACCAGCTCCCCCCGCCTTGCCTGGTTCCAACTCCTCGAGTCTCCCTGCCGCCACTGTGGCGGAAGTCCCGTGCTCCAGCCTCGTCGACCTACGACAACCATCACAGGGGGTCAGGTTCCAGGTGGGCATATTTTAACTCCCGATGGCTTAATGAGCAAAGACGCGGGTGTCGGCAGAGCCTGGGGAGAAGCCGGACAGCCACACGGGAGTCGCAGATGACATCAGAAGTCCCCCTTTGGCTCTCACACAAGATGAGCCTCCTTTCTTTTGTGTTGGACTGGTTACACTTAACTGCTGCCATCGGGACAGACGCAATCCTGATCCGTTTCCGAACAGCGAAGCCACGTTCCCCGTGGACAGGATACCTGCACGCATCTGTGGTCATACATTTCGTGTTTGTGTCCGGAATGTCCCATGGTTATTTTTTCCCCCTCTTTTTATTAATGGCCAGTGATGGTCCTAACCTGTTCATCCTTTTTGTTTTGTTTTGTTTTGTTTTGCTTTGTTTTGTTTTTGTTTTTTTTTCAAAACACATCTTCTAGGCGCTCCAGCCTAGAGTGTGGATGGAATATATTAATCACACAGAGAACGAGACTCCTTATTTCTCAGACTCGTCTTCCGATTGTCTCGGGGACAGTGAGTGATGTGGCTCTCTCCCCCAAGGTTGAGATCCTTTGTTAGAGGGCGGCTTCTCACACCCAGCTTGTTTCAGCGCGCGAGCGATCTCACGATCCACCCGCGAGGCAACAGCCGTAGTTTTGCACGAGCGAGTGACGCTTGCCTCGTTGGCCGTAAGCGTTGCTTCTGGCCACAACACTAGGAAGAGCTCGATCGCTCGCTCCCGGGGGCACTAAACACACCCAGCTCTCCGTTCTAGTGCCCTACGTGGTCACCTCAGACACGCCCCGTGCTGACAGTGTCACCGTCGCTCTGGTGAGAAGGTCCTTTTCACTCACGAATCGCACAGACGTCGTTTATCCTTCTCTTGCCAAAGGTGGCTGTGCCTTTCCAGGCCCGCGATGGGCGGCTGCTTTGGCCGTGAGCCTCTTGGCTATTTATGCTTCTTGTAAAATGCTGGCCAGCAGATCGGTTTCCCAGTTCCAAGAAAGTTGGTTCATCTTTGGTTGCAACATCCTGGTCGGGGCCCAGTCATCTGCTGGGGTTCAAGGTCTGTTGTGCGAGGGTAAGACACTAATGTCCCCTTCACCTTCCTGTGCCTAACGCCCAGCCCAGGGCCTGGCCCACAACGATGCTCACTGTTCACTCGATTTTTGAGATCCATCCACCCTTCCATACCTGCCCAGCTGTGTGACTTTTGGACAGTTGAGAGAACATTTCATCTCGTTTTCTTTTCTATAATTTGGGGACTCGAGTTCATGGGCGTGAAGTACCTAGTACTGAGTGGGCATCCCCGAAATGGTAGCTGGTGTGACTCTCATAAACACTGTTATTCCCGTGAGGTGCTTCTTGTTTCAAGAAGCTCTGTTCTCATTCCGGTTTGACCTGACCCCCCGCCACCCATCCCACCTGCAAATGCAGCCAGTCAAGGGGACATCCGGCCCACTAAGGTGGAGCCAGAAGGGAGCTCACCCAGAGGGACCCTGCCCAGTTCAGACACCCTAAGGCAGACACCCTCCACCCCCTATTTCGGTTCAGAAACCCGTAATCACTTGAGACGTTCTCTTGCTGCCGGGTTATGCGGGTGTAAAGAGAACTCGGGTTTCCGCCTGCCTCCTCATCCCGTCAGCTCTGACTGAGAAAAGATCGTGCCTGTGCTCAACCGTCGTAATGTGTCGACTTCTTTCTCCTTTGCCTGTTGGTTTCTGGCTCTTTCTTTCCTGCCCCTCCCATCCCAGGACCCTCTAACCAAAGGGGTGGGGGTTGGTGGGGGTGGGGGGAAGCCTCTTTCCTTGACCCAGAATCCTTGCATAGCTGTGAGCCAGGGCTGGGTTTTAAGGGTACATGAAAGTCACACCACCCACCGAGCTCGTCATGAAGGCCCCAGCTCCCAAGCCGCTGCCAGGCCGGCGGCCCTCGGGCTGTGAGGCCCGCGCAGCAACAGGCCGTGAGGCATGCTGAAGGCGTCCATTCTCAGCGTTCGGGAGGGTAAAGCAAACACCCTCCCCAGAGGTCCCGTCGAATGGGAGGATGCCCAGCTGTCCACCGATGCCGAGGGACGGCTCCTTTCTTCGGGCGACATTTTTTAAAAAAGATATTGCACCTTTTATTTGGAGTTAATGAGGACAGACATTTTAATCAGAGGTTAGTCATTTATTTTTGCAAACTATTGTTTTGATTCATCATTTTTGCAGATAATTAAATGGTTCAGTTGGCGCAGTGTGTCTACTTATTAAAACAGGTAATTTTGAGAAAAAAAAAAGATGCTGTTTTTTGGATCACTGCACAAGAATTGCTTTTATCTTCATCTTTGAGCATAGTTTCTGGATGTTTTGCCAGAAGTCTCTTGTTCAAGCATTTGATGTCCTCTCTGGTGGTGGGGGGAGCGGGGGTGGGGGTGGTGCTTGCCTTGGGATGATTGGGGTGTTAGTCCCTACGCCCTTTGAAACAGGAGATGCAGAGAGAGCTCTGCTGTTACCTGTTAGAACGACTCTGGTTTTAATTGGATTGGGGGAAAGAGCCTATAAGTTATGAACTTTGCAGAGCTGCAGTTCTTATGCTAAAAACAGATTAATTGTAGCCCTCGCAGTGGGTGGAGTTTAAAAGTCAATTACGGCTTGTCCTATTATAATTTACACACCTAGGATTTGAAAAAGTCTGTCACTTAGTATAAAAACGAAAAGGTTACATGTACTCGTTGGAGTATACCTGCGACTTTTCAATTGTTAATGCTTTAGCTACATGTATTTGTATGTATGCAACTTGTAGCTGCAGAGCTGCACTATATAACTCCATCCTTGAGCAAGATTCCTTATGGAGAGTAACCTTTAAGATTTAGTTCTTTAAATCCATAATGGCTTAGGATGTAGCCCTTTGTCTGGCAGTTTAATCCACTTGTAGGCACTGTGGCCAGCTCTGCAGAGCCTTGGGACCATTTCATTCCCAGGTCATGAACCAGTAAAGAGATGGCCCTTCGGGGGTCAATTTTTTAAAAACAAATTGCTCACAACATTTGCTTTCTTTGATTTTTTTCTTTTCCCCCTGTTTGTGTCCTGAATCGGTTAATTCGCTCATTAAAAGGATTTATTTTAAGTGGACCAATTAAAACTTTGGAAGCTAAATTTTTGCTGAGCAGTGCAGTCCTCTGAAAACACAATTTATAATACGGCTTCTGCCCTTTTCCACCGAGAGCTGTCTGATCGCCCTGCAACCTCTGATCCTCCCAGAAGTCAAAAACTGCTGTCCTTTGTCCTCCCCTGTGGGCTGAGCCGCTGCGTGGGTAGGTCTCTCCCAGCCTCCATTGTTTTAAGCTGAACAGACAAGTCTGAGAAGTCCATCCCGGCCTGGCCCAGCCGTGGCACACCGTATCTGTTTGCTTGCGTAAACCCGATAGTTTAATTTTTTTAATAGGAAGCTGCTGTGTAGTTTGGATATTTAAACAGTTATTAACCGAATGACAATTAACAGATTGCATAGACAGATTTTCTTTTGAAAACCTCTGAAATTGAGTACAGTTTGCAAAACTATCACGGCATAGTAATGACAATGAATTTTGATTTCCCGGAACTGATATTAGACTCCTTATTAAACTATGTGCATCTGCTTTTAATTTACTCCAAATAATTGGAAAATGCAATGAAGCTTTCCAATTAAAGCACGGCTTTATGCTGTTTAATAATACCCCCATAATATTATAGCTTATGAAGTGACAGGTGAGTTGGTGTATGAATAAAACATAAAGGCAGCAATAAGGGACAGAAAACCGGAGACAGTTGTGGGGATTTTAAATGCTGGATGTAATTTGCATATATTAATCTCTTCTTTTCAGCCTTATCAGGCGTTCTTCAGTATTTGAAGTTAAAATAGCGTTGACAGGCGGGAGTACGCTTAGTTTTTTCAAGGATTTATTACTTGTATAATTTCTGATCTTTAATAAGCAGATATGACTGATCCTCCTAGTTCTATAGAAATCGGTTAATTGTTCCAGATGGCGTGTACTGATTATGCAAAATTACTTTTCACACCATTTTTTTTGTGATGGAGTTTGGAGTAAAATTAAATTTTTTATAGCCTTCTTATCATGCTGTTTTACAGTGGTTTTTCCACAGAAGTTGAATTTAATCTACTATATTACATTGACCAGCACAGTTATTCTAATGTAGCATTTTGTGATTTGACAAAGAATAATAGAACACATTGCTCATTGTTCATTACTGTGTCCCTAATAAAAGGAGCTCCTGTGCATAGAACATAGCTGTTATTTATGAAGAATGCCTAATTCACGCATTTAAAAATGCAAAATTGTACTATGAAGTAGTTCTTTTGGGGGAGAGAATATCTGGGAGAAGCAAATGGAAATAGGCTTGTTGCTACTGATTTTACAAGCCAAAGGAGGGGTCTTCTTTTAATGACCAGAGTGTTGAAATTGTGCTACTTTCTTCTTTGAAAGGGTGAGGGGGGAAAAAAGCCAGCTAATCTCATTCTATTAAGAGAGGTGTCACCGGTTGACTTGTCTTGATTTACATAATCCCAGAAGTCTTTCATAATTGAATAGCATTTATAAAAGGTGGTTACACTTTGATGTAAAGTACCAAAAAAAAAAAAAAAAAGCCTAAAAAGCTTCAACGATAATTCGATAATTCGTCTGTAGCATTTTCCAAAGTGTTGATTTTTGCAAGCCCAGGTTGTGCATGCCTCCAGGTGCCATTGATCTAGGCTAATTTTTGGCCAGGTTCTCAGATAACATTCTCTCTGCAGCTCAGCTGGTAGTGGAATATGCGGGACTCGGCAGATTCACCCCAAAATAGGATTGTAGGTGGAGGGGAGATACACTTTCCAGGGGCTGGGGAGGGGGCGGGGGGATCATTTTTTGTTGTTGCTGCTGCATCAAAAATCCTGGCTGGCTGTGTAGACTTTTAAGTAAAACAGATAAATAGAAAGAAAAATATTTCCATGTATATAATCTGAAGTTTGACCTGTTTTCAAAAGAGGCCACAGTGTATTAAGTCTAATCTGGAATTTTATAGACTCGCATTGTATTTTTCTACTTTAAATAGGGTAGGAACCAAGGCACAGAAAGAATCACACAAATCTCTCTCTCCGTGGCCAGTTGACGACCTGCGTCCGGTGGCTCGGTCTAGCACCCACCCCTTCGTCTGTGGTCCGCAGGCCGTCCTTGTTTGAACAGACTTGAGGTGGCCTTGGATCTATTTAAAAGGTTCAATTTCCTCAGCCCTGGGGGAATCAAACCTTTTTTTAAAATTCGTATTATTATTATTGTTATTGTTGTTGTTGTTATTATTTTTCCACTAGCAACACTGATCTCTCTTCTTAGAGGGGCCCTGCAGTGGAAGCAGGACCTCACTGCCACCTCTGTGGCCAGCTCTAGGGAACTGGACACACAAGGGCACAGGCCTGGGAGTTTAGAGGGCGCGGGGGCGGGGGGTGCCAGCCGGCGGTCGCTCTCCGGGAGTGTGGGGTTTCCACGGGGACCCAGGTGTCGCTGTGGCTGGTGTCACATAGATTGTGCCATGTCCACTGGGCTACATTCTGGTCTTCAATTTTTTTTTTTTTGGGGGGGGGTGTTAAGTTCGACTTTGGATCTAGTCTAGGCCTGAAGGAAGTTTCATAGTAAGATGAGTGTGGTTGGCCAGCTGCAGCACCAGAATGACTAATTAAAGCAAACGTAGAGACATGAGTTGGACTCCACGGCACTGGCGGCCAGCGGCACCAGCTAAATTCTGGACTTGCCTGGCCTCCGCCGTGCCTCCGAAATGTGAAACCTGTCACATGCCGTCTTTTGAAAACTCAAAACACATTTTTGTGAAAACGAAAAGTCTTTTTAAAAATAGAATGCGTAAATCAGACATGATTAAAAATATTTGTTCTAATGCAGTAATAATTTGGTAGTAATGCTTTCATCAGTATAGCTTAAGGCTACATTAAGTGGACAGACTTGATATGGATTCTCTCATTTTAATCTTCAAAATGCTATCTAATGTCTCATTAAGACTTGCATATAATGTATCTTAAGTACAGTCATTAAATATAGTTTAGGGAGATTTATGTTCAGATATTGCTTAAAGATGTTTTAATAGGCCCATTTACTCTGATGATATTAATGAGCTCTTAATACAGACTAAGCTTCTAAAACTCATGGAAAAGACTCCAGCCCGAACACAACAACTCGGAGTCAGTGCCTGGTGTGGACGAGAGCCCACGGGGCGAGCCCCACCCACACCCCGAGGTCAGCGCCGGCCCCGCAGACAAGCCCTGTATTTCAGAATGGCCTGCTCAGTTGTGGTCTGGCCCTGACCCCGGAGGGTCCCATTTTTCTACAAGACTGAGAACAGACCTTTTTCTCCCCATGAAACCGAGCCCCGGACGTGTGCTAGTCTGGGCAAACCGGACATCTCCAAGGTCGTGTGGGCAGCGGCGACGCTCCCAGCCGTGGCCCTGGGGCCTGGGAGGGTTAGAAGGCTGTTGCTGAGCCCCCCTGGAAGCAGCTGCCAAGGAAGGTGTGCGCAGTCTGGCACCGTCATGCCAGCAGCTTCGATCTGCCATAAGCGAGCTGTGAAAGGTCACATGGGTGCGCTTTCATCTCTCAGGCATTCGTCGTGACAGTATTGCACGTAATAAAGTGGCCCTGCTAATTCAGAATCGGGAAGGGGAAAAAAAAGCAGCCCGACGGGAATCGGGAATCTCTGTGTGCCCCGTGCTCACACGTGGTCACCCCCACCCCCCACCCGGCCCCAGGCCCCACTGTTAAGCGCGTAGCGAAAAATCTCCGTGTTGGAATTGCCTTTTCTTTCAGAAAAATACTGAGGAGCAGATTTTTGTTTGTTTCGGTTATTTTAAGGCAGAGGGAGAAAAGAACCTACGAGTTCAGAGACTTTTCTAATTACTAAATTGGTTTGTTATAAAAAGATAATAGCAAATTTCTTCTTTTCATAATTGGACATTTCTTCCCCGTGGGCGAATGCACGCACAGCCCGTGCATGCACAATCAGCTGTGCCTCCGAAAAGCCATAACTAGCTAATAACAGCTACAGTGTCATCGGAGAGTAATGGTGGGCTGATTAGCATAATTAATGACAAATGGTGGTGCGGAATTGGTGGATTGGTTTAGCGGATGATGAATGCAGCCCGGCCTGGGCCGGGGCCTGCCAACTAGGCCTCGCTGGCTGTCAGCCCTTCTGTTCTCGCCGAGGCAGCCCTCATTAGTCATGATGGGAGGTGCCAGTTTGTATTCTGTTTGGAGCGCGGAAAACTTAATAATCCAAGCGAATGTGGCTCTCCCTTTTTCCTCCGTATTTACTCACAAAAAATCTCCTCGCGCCCCGTCCCCACTGTGGCCGAACCGTTGAATGCACAGCTATTTCGAGATGCCCCCGTGATGTCTGAAGGGGAAACAATAAGGCAGAGTAATGGAGAGACACACGTATCACAACTCTCTCCTCTGACCACAGACGAATTACTCCCGTTAGGAAGACTTCTGCCCGGCGCACTCTGTTTATCTGCGTATTTATAAAGGGAAGAGAGATGAACTAGGTAAGCTATACATTCTGTCCTGAAAGAAGACCAGCACATTTATCTTTGACTCGATTAATCAGACCTCATTTGCATTCTCAAATGAGACTGATAAAAATGGATTTACCTTTTAACCTTTAGAGGGGAAAAAAGTATTTCTCTGCAAGATTTCTGGGGGCTATCTTTCCTTAACCGATAAGCAGCAACTCCTTTATCAATAAAAATGAAAATCCTTAATTTGCATTAGCGAATGAGACTAATTATTATATAGTTAATTAGCATCTGGAAATGAGGATTATCTTAATTACAAAGCACAATTTCCCTAATAGCTGCAAAACTGTAAGTTTGATCCGTGTGGAAATTGGTAACTATTATTATGTAATTAGTGATAACATTAATAGTACAGAGTATTTAGTTGTGATTTGCATATGCAAATGTAATTTACCTGAGCCAAACAAGTGGACCATTAATGATTAGAGTGTGATAAAGCCGACTGAAAGTTCTAGATAGCTGAATGGTACCCATTATGCCGAGTATCTAAATTACTGAGCAGTAGAGCAGGTAAGACCTTTTATATTTAGGCGGTCAGGGTGGGTTTTCTTTTGAGAATTAATAGCTGTAGGGCTAAGAAATGAAGCCAACTGTTTCGGGAAACAGCTAGCCACACAGTCATCCCCTTGACTTTGATTTCCCCAAGCTTCCCAGCATAGCCTTTGCAGCTTAGATGTACTTTTCCTATACATTTTACCATCTCTGAGCATCTGCTCTGACTTACCATTAAAATGTACTTTTACAGCAGTCATGCATGAGCACAGCAAATTATGAAATTGATGGTACAGCTTACAGCTCTTGGGGGAAGATCCAGAGCTTTCTGAATTCTGTCCGGGTGGCCCTAGTCCCCCTCCCGTTAGAACTCCTTCTTTAGCTCCATCTCGTCTGGTACCCATCCATCGGCTCCCTCCTTCAGGGCTCCCTCCTTCAGGCCGTGACAGTGTTTCCCGAAAGATGGGCGTGTGCCCGTGAGGGACAGTGAGACGCCATGGCCGCCATGCCCATTTTAATCTTTTTATTTCACCCACATTAGCATATCAGAGGATAGCCTTAGTTGGATAAGATTGAGGTAGGCGTATTGGTGAGTCTTCGGCTGGGTTCTGCTGCGAGTGACACATGACCCCCTCCCCAACCACAGCGGCTGACAAGGCCACCATGTCGTACGTCACTCAGGTTCCAAGTCGGGGACTGCAGATCGCTGGGGTCCTTCTCCATATGTCCTCTAGATCTGGGACCCAAGCCGAAGGGGCAGCCCCCACCTGCAATGTGCTGTTCCTAGGGAAAGAGCAAGAGGCAGGAAGACACACCCCGGGGCCCTCGGCGCTCTGGTCAGACACGGCACGGCGTCCAGGCCAGCCAGCGTCAGTGAGTGCATCGGGGCGCATCCTCTCCCCCACGAGGCCCTCACCTCCCCGTGGCAGTTGTAAAAAGTGAGTTTCAGAAAAAATCAAAAATAACAAAAATAAATTGTAATTAAAAAGAATTTTAAAGGTACGTTTTCAGATCGTGAAGAAAAATATAAAGTTAACAATTATCCCAGGTAAGGCTGCGACAGGAGACAGCGTGTCCTCAAGCTTGGGAAACATCGACCGAGGGTGTCCGTAGCTCGTCCCCGAGTCTTCAGGAGCTCGGATTCTCCTGGGGTCTCTAGGCGCTAACTCTAGGGTTTTCACAGCCCTGCCCTTTGGGGTGCTAAGGCGCATTTTGACACCTCCAAACTTGGGAAAGTCACCTCCGTTCTCTGGGATTCAGTTAGCCCAGCTGCAGAAGGAAGCCGTTGGACCAGGGGGGCCTTTCTTGCCGCTCCGCCCTTCTACCCCGGCCCCTGAGCGCCTCTCGCAAGCCGGGTACCTTGCAGGGGCCGGAATGGAGGCGCTCCAGAAAGTTCTCCCTCAGGGCCGGTGTGACTCCGCAGTTCCTAGAACAGCCTTACAGTTTGTCACTAGACAGAGCGGTACATTGATATGCTTTTCTTCATCAAAAACAGATACAAACTTTTTTCAAATTACGAGAGTAACATGTTCATTCTAGAAAAGTTGGAAAACAGAGTATAGGGAAGAAAATAAATATTCATAATCTTATTACCCAGAGAAACAGTAGTTTAGAGTAATCCTTTCATCTTTTTTTCCATTTCATATATATTTATATAGAAAAGTATGTTTCTCACCAGTTGTCCATTTTGGGTTTTTTGTCAGATTTACTGAGGTGTAATTTACATACGATAGAATGTGCCCTTTTTCATGTGTATAGTTCAGTGTGTTGTGACTAATACGAAATTACATGATAAATGTCACGTAACCACCTGAAGATACAGAATTTTTCCAGCGCCCTATAAAGTTCTGTTGCTCCTGCGTTTAGTCCCCTCCCACCCCTGCGCCCAGTCCCTGGCAGTCAGTCCTATGTCTGTGTGTCATACAGTGCGTAGCTTTGTCACTCAGCATACTGATTTTGAGGTTCATCCACGTCGTCGCAAATATCGGTAGCTTGCTCCTTTTTACCGCCGAGCCTGTCCATTCTATTTTGAGACCTGGTCACACTGCTTTCTCCATGTCATTCAGTAGTAGTCTTCCTCAGGGCGAATTTAATGGTCATGTGATCGTCCCTCATAGATGCAGTGTAGTCCTCCATGACTAGATACTTGCTTAACACTGTCTTCACTTCTAAAAGTGATAACTTTGGTGAACATTCCCTTAGATAAATCTTTGTTCCTTAAGCTAAGTACGTTTTGTTTTTTTTTTTTTAATTAGTTTCAAGTATACAGTTCATTGGTTAGACGCTTATGTAGTTTATAAGGGTAAGTGCGTTTTAAAGCATTTTGATATATAATGACAAATTGACCACCAAAATGGTTGAATTCGTTTACACTTCCATATATATGAAGGGGTTTGTGGCCCTGAAGCCTTACTAACTCGCTATTGTTTTATGAAATCCTTATCAGTCAGAAAGATGAGAGGGCATCTTACTCTTAGTTTACATCTCCTTGACTGTAGGGAGGGGTTTACTTCCGGGTCGAGTGGCCATGAGCACCCTCTCCTCGTCTGCTCACACCCTTGCTTCTTCTCCATTGAAGTCTGGCTTTTATTTATTTATTGAGTTGTAACAGCTCCTTATGGAAAAAGGTCTGTTTTTGTTCTCACGTTACTACTGCTTTTTTCCAGTTTGTGGTTTGACCTTTAATTTTGCTTTTCTTTATGTTCTGTGCCTTTGCCATCTCATTTTAGAAAGGCCTTCTCTCTCTCATGGTGTATTCTGGCACCTTCTCCCTTTTTAAAAAAATGTTTAAATCTAAAATTCATTTGTAATTTGTTTTGATGTATGGCATAAGGTTCTGACTATGTTTTTCCAAATTATCATCATCCGAGCATCACTTACTAAATAATCCTTCATCCGAAAACAATCTTATATTAACCTCCTGTTTTCTATGATATATTTGTGGCTTGTGTCCTCCTGTTCCATTGACTTATATTTGTGGATCACACTTTTAGTTATTATAAACGTATATGTTTTGATATCTTGTCTTATTATTCTTTGTAGTTTTTCTTTCAAAATGTTTCTGGTAATTCTAGTTCAATTTTTTACCTAGTCGAAATTTAGAACCACTTTAAGTTCCAAGGAAAACACTTTCAGGATTTTGAGAACTTGTTGACATTATAACTTAATTTGGGGAGAATAATCATCTTCAAAATACTTGATCTTCTTTTTTAGAAATGTAATGTGACTATTCAAATGTTCTTTTATATCATTTGGCTAAGTATTATAGTTTACTTAATTCCTAGGTTTTAATTTTTTTTTCTTGTTGCATTGCCCATTATGTTTTAACTGAGAATTTTTTGTATATATATTTTTTAACATACCGTTGCAATTCGAATATTCATTTTGCAGCTGGCCATGGCTCTGCTCTGTATGCTCATTATTTCCAGGAGCTTCCAGTTGACTTACTTGGATTTTCTTGGTAGACAACAATATCATCTGAAATATACTTTTGTCTTTTTGATAACATTGGTACCTCATTTCTTTTTCTTGCTTTATATTATTGGCCAGAACATCTAAAGCAGAAAATGGTGGAGGTGATAGCTTGCATTCTTATCTGGTTTCTGACTTCAATGGGGACGTTTCTAGTGTCCTGCCATCAGGTCTGAGTTAGGCTGGCACTTTAGAAGAGACAGTTTGATTATGCTAAAGAAGCGATTCTTCTATCCCTATTTTCCTGGGAGTTTTTTAAAAATTCAGACTTGGATTTCAGTTTCATATAAAAATAACTTCAGAATCTAGCAATATAGTATTGTAGTCTTCCTCTTCTAGCTTATCGATACGAATCTTTTTATTTTGATAATTTAGCATTTAGAAAATCATAGCTACATTTCTGAAATAAATTCTACTTTACCGTGGTGCGTTATTCTTTAAATATAGTTCTAGATTTGAGCTGCTGTTACTGAAGTCAGGATTTTGGTATTTTATATGAGTGTTTTATACAAGAAGAGACTGGGCTCAGTGCTCATCAAGATATTATTTTTGAGTGATCTAAGAATCAGAGTTTTTTTCTTCCAGATACAAGAATATTTTTTAAAGTTTTATAATTTCTGCTACTTGGGGAGGGAGAAAATGAAAATAATTTACCTGTGACAACTAAATGGACCTGGAAGCACTCGGGAGGCTAAGGATACTTTAGAGGGAGGAACAACAATTTCAGTTTCGTTCACAATGATTGATTTTTTTTTTTCAGGCTTTCTGCTTGTTCTTGAATCAACCATATTTTCTTTGAAAGAAAAATCGACCCTTTTATCTAAATTTTAGAGTTTAGTGGTACAGAATTGTGCCAAAGCCTTTTTGATTTTAAAAGTAACATATCTGCGAACATGTACTCAATATTCTTTTTTCTTCCTTTTTTTTGGGGAAGGGGGAGCGTTTACACTTGATAAGGATTTACTTGTTTTATTTATCTTTTCAGACAACCAGGTTTTGATTTATTTATTAAGACAGGCTTTTGATTTGTATTTCACTATTTAATTTTCTCTTTAGTTCCTCTTTTCTCATTTGATTTTGCTCATTTTATTTCCTATAGCTTCTTAGGTTGGTCACTTCATTTGTTTTCAGTTCTTTTCGATTTTAATACAAGTATTTAAAGCAATATAAGTTTTTATTTATTTTTGATGGTATTGTGATACATAGTACTCACATTTATAAATATATAGTAATTTTAACTTTGCCTCTTGGACTCAAGTGTTAGAAAATACTTTTTTTTCTGAGTGATTGAGATTTTGTTTGATCTTTTCTTATTAATTTTGAATTTTATTAAATGTTGGTCAGAGAATGTGACCTGTGTAATTTTTTATTTTTTTAAATATATTTAGACTTCCTTTGTCATCTACTATATGATCAGTTTTAGTAATGTTCCATTGAGACATGAAAATAGGTCTTCTTTCTGTAAGCCACAATGTTTGAGATACACACACACACACACGCACGCACCACGATTCTTTGATCAAGTGGGATGGATGGATACCCATATTCATATCCGCATATACACACATCCATCCTACTTGGCCAAAAAATGGTAGCTTTTATTGTTTTGTAAATTTCTTCTTACGTCATTGTCATTTTTGAGCATCGGTTTTATTTCGTTTTTGTGTTCTCGGCCTTAGGTTCTATAATGTGCTTGTGCCTGGTGGCTCTCAGGTGCTGTGCAAGGGTCCCACAGCCCTGGCTTAAGTCCCATCCCTCCTCCCTCCGTTCTGGCCAAGTCAGGCCCTTCTTGAGGCCTTCGCTTTGGTTTTCCGCCTGCGCCCAGGAGCCTTCCTGTTCCTCGCTCTCGTCCTCACCAGGCCCCAGCTTCTCTCCAGCCCCATTCTTCCTGGAAGCCATCTCTGGTGGCTGCTGTTTTTTTCTGGTTCCTTCTGTGAGCAGCGCCAGTCCACCTTGGTACCCTGAGCGCAAGCGCATCGCCTGAGCGCCTTGCGCATGCGCGTCCGCTGCCGGGCGTCAGCTCCGTCCGCTGCCTGTGGGCAGGAGCTCTGCTTTCAGAGTGCCCCCGGCCCCAGCACGTGGGACCAAGCCCTGCTCTGCTCAGTCTTTCTTTGCTACGTAGTAGTTGTCTCATTATTGAGGGGGCCGTTCGATCGCTGCTATTAGACTATTCCATTCTTAGGAGGTAATCAAGAAACACCAATTCATTTTTTTAAAAAGTACTTCAAGAGACTGATTCCAAAACTTCGATCATTGGAGGTGCTATTTGAAAGCTTGACCACATTTCCCGGTGACGCTCTGGGGATGTGCACTGGGCAGCATGGCACAGCGAAGGGGGTGGGGCTTTGGAGCCCCCCACGTTTCAGGCCGGGCACCATCCGGTAACTGGCAGGGGCTCCCGTTCAGGCTCGTGGTCCCGTCTGTGGCAGGGCTGCTGGCACCTCGCACGCAGGGGTGGTGAGAATTCCACAAGGACATTCACTCATGCAGCAGACAGTTTCTGAGACAAGTCTGGTTGGTGGCATGCCCTGTGTGGGACGGGGCCTGGTGGCAGGCGGGTGCTTGGAGAGCAAGGAGCCCCCCACACACACCAGCTGGATATGACCCACCATAAAAGTTCAAATACAAGCTGTGGAAATCAGAGGCGCTCGTCAGTGTGTTCAGATGGGTCATTGGTGAAGGCTCGGTGACCACAGGCACGTAGCACAGACGTCCATCCACTGAGCGATCATGGCAGATGGGGCCACAGAGATCTGCAGGCCCTTTCTCCCTAAGAATGTCTGTCTGACAGACAGGTGCGCCCCCCCCCCCCGTTCCCATTTCCTGTCATTAGTGTGGTTTTAGATGAGAGCGAATATGCCCACAGCAGCTCCTTGCTAAGGCTCATTTCCAGAGGAAGGCAGAGAGTCATTCTTCATGGTTAAAAGTAAGGACAGCCTATAATTTAGGCAAATTTAGCCACTTCCTACCTTTCCTGCCCAGAGACTTAGGGATATTTCTTAACCTGGAAGAGCTGGCCTGGGCCCAATAAGCCCTGAGTCCCGTGGGCAGCCGTGCTCAGGCCGCGGAAACTGCTGTGTCGTTACCTGGGATGAGAAGGACTGGTCGTGGAGAAGCAAGGGGCACCTGTGTCTGTTTGGCTGTAGGAATAACACTTAACATGTATGAGCGAAATCACGTTCATGTATGAACTCGTTTAACCACAACCCCCCTGGGAAGCGCATGGTGTTATAAATAAGGAACTGAGACAAGAGACCTTCGCGCCCCGCCAGGCCTCACGGTAAATCACAACAGTGCCCCGTGGGCACCGCCATTGTGTCTTCTGCAGAATTCCGTCTGTAACAGCCTTTCCCGGCCTCTCACATCCTCTGCTCTTAGTTTTAAGTTTCCTTCTCACTTCCTAGACCGTTGGTGCCATGAGGGAAGAGCCTGGCCCTCTCGGTCTACACCCCCAGCCTTCCGATGGACGTGGCGTCCAGAAAGTCCGTGAGGGCTCTGCCTGCAAGTTCACATCGCTGTCCGGTCTCCCCTCTGGCTGACGGCCCGGGCCCGGGCCACAGCGACGGCCGCAGAGCAGCGCGGGCGGGAAGGCTCGTTAGTGCCGAGCATCGCCGGTCACCTGCACAGTGCACAGCCAAGGCCCGGGGCCCTCCCCGGGAAGGCAGGCCTGGCTCCGCGGAGGCAGTGGGCGAACTCTATTTCCTCTCATTAGGCAGCCTAACTGATGGCCGGCTGAGCGCTCAGGTCTGTCCGGGGACTAGTGGACTCTCCGATGCTCCCAGAGCAGCACGGGAGGCCAGCCCCATCGCAGTGGCACAGATGGCAAGCCCAAATGACAAAGCAAACTCCAATATGTCTTGGAGACGTTGTCAGCCTACAGCTTATTTGTCATGTCACGGCAGTCTCCTGGATCAGGGACACCCCCTCTCCTGGTCCTGCTCCCTCCCCTGGGCGAGGATTATTTACAGGAAACTGCTTATTACAGGGTCAGGGGAAGGCGCGGAGACAGGCTTTCCAGAGCAGGCCTGGGTCGTTTTCTTTCGTGTTTGGGAAGTGAATAATAGTGACAGTAACTAACACTGTCTATTTTCGTAACAGTCCTGAGAGGGGCAGGCACCGTTCATCCCAGCTCATGGGCGCAGAAGCGAAAGCACAGAGAGCTTAGTCGCTTCGCCCACAGTCACACAGCTCAGGCAGGCCGGTCCCGCCTCTCCTCAACTTCCTGCTCTGTCGCGGTCAAGTCCGAAGGGGCCCTTGTCCTTTGCTCCAGGCTGGCACCTGAGCATGAGAAATGGCACCCGGGATCCAGACCACTAGGGCAGCTGAGGGAGCCCAGAGACGTCTTGCGGGACTCATGGGTGCAGACCAGCTGCTCCCCTCGGCGGGAGGTGGGGGGTGCACTAAGGCAGAGGCATCTCGGCTTCTCCCACCAGTGGCAAGGCCCCGTGGTGACAGGCTGTGGCCGTGCTGGGCAGAAATGCCTGTGTCCTCAGGGTATGGCCTAGGTCCTCGATGGCGACCTCTGTTCCTCTCTGGAAAGGCAGGGGTCAGAGGAGGAGCAAGGGGCCTGGGAGGCCGAGTGTCCCCCAGCTCTGCCCTTCACCCCTAAACTGTGAGCAGGAGCTAGGCCCCTCCCCAGCCGGGCCTCGGCTTCTTCAGTTGTAGAGGTAGAAATGGAGGCAGGAAGAGCCTCCTCGACGAACACAGCGAAGATTCAGCAAGGCGAAACTCGCAGAGTGGCCCACTCTCGGTGCCCGCTCAGGGCAGAGGAAAGCAGGGAGGGGGAGACTCGTCGATGGGCCGCGCCCCTCAGCCCGCCGCTGGTGCGGGGCCGGGCACCGCGGGCACGGTCGAGGGGGCGGTTCTGAGAGCCGTTAGTGCCCCGAGGAGGAGCCCGGAGACCAGACTGTAGCAGGGCTCTGAGAGAAGCGGGTTCAGTCGGGCCTGTACCCCCAGCCCCACAGGCGGCAGTAGTTCAAACATGCCCAGGGCCAGAGGCAGAGAAAGGAGTGAGGGCCGCAGGGAGCTCCCGGGTGGGACTTTCCTCGTCTCCTGCCCTCCAGAGCTAGGAAGAGAGAACACTCGTGAGGGCCTGGGCTGGGTGCCCAGGACACGCGTCCTTTGAAAGGGTTCGTTTACCTTCCAGATTTAACTTTAAAGATGCTTGGGAACTCACAGCCCATGGTCGCAGGTAAGCGCAAAAAGCCAGGTGGCACATAAAGAGCAGATTAGGTGAGCCGTGCGACCGATCCCAAGCTGTTTGCCGAGTCTCTGTGTAAATTCCATGCAGGTTGGCTGACCGAGGACACCCGGAGTGTCGTGGGCTTGGCGGTTATGAAAGTCACACTGTTTCATTCCTCGGCCCCTCTTACTGCTCATACCAAAGTCGTACAGGAAAACCGCCGTTCCCAGCAGCCCCCGCACGAGTGGAGGCAGGGGGTCAGCTCGTCAAAGCCTTCTCCAGATGCTCGAGGGGTCGGTGAGCAGCAGAGACACCTCCTTTTCCTCTGGTGGGCGAAACAAGGAAAGATGTCGCCAAGTGCCCCGGAGGAGCTTCATCTCGTGTGTGTGTGTGCGCGCGCGTGTCTGTGTGTGTGTGCGCGTGCGCACACACACATGCAGGCATGCACACACACGCGCAGATACGTGCCCAGCCTTATGGCCACACACTCACGTACACACAGGCTCCCAAGTAGAATTCACGTCTTGAAAAATGGACCAGCGCAGTTCCTGGTGCTCGGGCACAGGCCTTTGAGCCAGTCATTTGTTAAATCCCGAGCCCTGCTCCCTGCCGGTCACTGCTTGATTCTGGGCCATAAAGGCAAAGAAGACAGGCCTGCCCTTGGCCCGGGGAGTGCTGCCCTCTGCTCCGGCCAGCGCTCCGCTCCCTGGTGTGTGTGTGTGTGTGTGTGTGTGGCCCGCCCTCGGAGTTGGCCAGGGAGCTAGGGAAACGTGTTCCCCGTCTGAGCACAGTCTGTTTGGTGATTTGGGGGCAGCCAGCCTCCACAGGGCCTCCACAGTTTGTTTGGCTCTACTGGAAATTGGTTACATTCCGAATATCGCTGGGAATAGCAAGGCCGCTGTTCAGCCTCCCTGCGCTGGGTTAGTGAGTGGCAAGCGTTGTCGGCCCGACCCCCCCCCCCCGCCCCCCGCGCCTTTGCCCTCTGACTTGTGTTCGGGTGTGGGGGGCGAGGCGGGGTGAATTGCGTTTGGGCGAGTTTCTTGGCTGAAGTAATTGGAGTAGTAATTGAAATATCTGGTGGGGGCGGGGAAGGAGGGGAGTTCAAGGGTAATTGCCAACTGGTGCCAAAAATAAAAGAGCTATGAAACGCTTAGCGACTTCACAGGCCTTCTTCTCCAGCCCGTCGCTGCAAATTACAGTCCAGTTCTTTCTCTGGGACAAGTGACCCACGGGGGAGGGGCTCTCAGACAACGTGGTTTCATTCTAAACACGCTGGACTCGAGTCCCAGCTCTGCCTCTAAGACAGGTCACCTTCTTTGAGCTTCAGGCCGGTCCTCTCTGTCAGGTGGGGATGGTGGAAAAGACTGAGGACTCCCCAAAAGCTCCTTGTCAGCCGTGAGACACGTAAGGGCGACAACACCCCGATTCCTTCCCTGGGCGGGTTTTCAGTGAGCTTCCGTTTTGGCCTGTGCCGAAGTCATACACACGAACCCCGTGAAGGTGCCGCCTCCCTCTGAGCCCTCCCCAGAGCCGCAGGCACTCGGCACCACGGCCCACCCGGTTGCTGGCCCAGCGCACACTGGGAGGATGAGCAGGCCAGAGGGGAGCCAGCAGAACGGAGGGGTTGGGGGACGCGAGCGCTCAGGGGGGCAGCAGAGGAGCCGCTGCTACTCCTTAAGTTTGGAGTTTTCTCTGAGGTTGGAAGTTTCAGTGGCTGTTTGCTGTCTGGCCCCGCGGACCGTGATCACCCTGCACCCCGATGGCGCTGGCCCTCATGCCCCCCGGTGCTGCGTGGAGGAGGTGCTGAGTCACACGGGCTTGGCCTCTGTGCACCGGCAAGACTCATGCTGTGTCTTTCTCCTGCCCTCGACACCTTTCCACGCGCACACCCCCGCCCACCCTTCTCTCTGCGTCACCATCACCAGTCTGGACCTGGCAGGGGCACAGGACCCCCGAGCGAGAGAAAACAAGTGTCTCGTGGCCCCTTTGGGACAAGCAGGCCGAGCACGTACCTCTGAGTCGGTGGCACTGAGCGCCCGTTAGCGCCTTGCTGTGGGCCCGTCAGCGGTTTGAAACCATCTCTCCACCCTGAGAAAGAGCCTCGCTGCTTTAATTTTCAAACTTCAAAGATTACTTTGGAAGTAAAGTTTTTCCAGGGACATTCCTAAGGTTTTACACATGTGTGAAAGGAGGAGTTTGGCTGTTAAAACGCGTGTGCGCTGCCCCTCGGTCCCCCCGCACTGCAAAGCTTCCACGACCCCTGCGCTTCGTTCCCTTAAATGCCGGTCCCCTCCCTCGCCCACGCAGCCCATTGCTGCAACCTCAGCCTCCGGCCTCGCCCGCCCCGGTCTGACTTTTGTTCAGCGAAAGGCGAGTAGGGAAAAGTGGTCTTTTTATTATTATTATTATTATTATTATTATTACTACTACTACTACTACTACTGGAAGAAATATCCCTGCTTGGGCACTGTTCACAACTCTGCGGCTGCTCCCATGGACCCCTCCCCTTCCCCCACCTCTGTTACCGTGGAGACCACAGCGGCCCAGGACGGGTGAATGGCACCGTGGCCCTGGTCATAGCCCAAGGAATTCGAGAGGAAGGATGAGCCTGCAGTGGCTGGGGCCGACTCTTCACTCTGCTGGTCCTTAGCCCCACAAAGATGCTGCTTAGCAACAGGGGCAGGGCCGCTTTTTGAGCCTCTGCTTCCCCGTGCCATGCTGTCCTGGGTGACGTAAAAACTGCGAACGGCGATAAGTCATCTCGAAAGTCTCTTCCCGATGCAGTAATTAGGCCGTAAATGTTTTCGTAGGCTAATTCCGCAAGATATTCCCAAACGCCCAAATTTAAAAAGAGCTCTTTAGCAAGTAATTTCTCCCCCAAAATGTAGTAACGTGAAAGTTACTACATTTCGGTGACCCTTTAGAACTAATGATTCTATACATAAAAATCGACATCATTTATGAGTTAAATAAATTTTGTCACTAAAATAAATTCCTCCATATATTACATCACCGTTCATAATTTTTAACTATGAGTTCGTTTATGTAAAAAAGCGGCGAGCCAGGACCCAGGCCGTCAGTGTGCTAGCCAGGTTCCCACTCGCGGGTTGTTCTCACACAGCAGGGCCCCCAGCCACACCCCGCTGTGGGGAGCCCTCCCTCACAAGCCGCACCCTGTCGGTGATGGGTCCCGGACCCCTTCCCACACCCCCACCCCAGCTCAGACTTTTGCGACTCCCCCTTCCTTTCCGGCACCAGAGGTCGGCTCTTGGGTGGGGTCAAGTTTTTAAAATGAAGAAAAGATCGCTTCAAGGAAGTCGCTGCTTTTGCAGGAGGAGAGTGGGGAGTTAGCCCAGTCAGGCTGAAGTTCGGGTGCTGAGTGGTCCACAGGCTTACTCGCCGGCCAGACACCCCACTCGCGGAATTCTGGTTGGACAAATGGCAGAATTATTTCGTGCCGTGACCTTGAGGATGTCCACCAGGTGTGGACGCCACAAATGCCATGCTCTTCGGGGCAGAAGGACTCAGCCCTTCTGCTCGGCCTCCTCTGCGTTTTCTCTTGCCAGAGACGGAGACGGGCCGCAGGTGGACTTCACAGAAATGCGGGGGTGCCCCACCTCATTCTGCAGAGGGGCGAGGAGGGGCGCGCCGAGCAGCACCCCTCGCGCCTGGGGTTTTACGGGCAGAAATGTTTAAAGCCACCTTGTGTTTTCACGACCGTAGGCGAAAATGAAATCACGAGCTGGCGCGTGTCCAGCCCGGATGGAATCAAGCTGGGAGCCCCAACCCTCAGGCCGGCCCCCTCCCCGGCCGAAACCGAACAATAAAAACAAGCAGAAAAAGGTGTTCTTTCGAAGCGAGCCTGTCAAAAGACGATTTGGAAATTCTTTCTCAGGAAAGACGGAGCAGCTGTTGGTGACCCGCGTCCCCTGAGAACCCAGACCAGCACCCCCGAATGTCACTCCCTCGCCGGGAGGCAGCCTTCGGCTTCGGGTGCTGGGGTCCCATCCAGGGCTCTGCTCACCCGGTTTTTCCACTGACCCAATAAATGATTACACAGCAGTCAGGAGACCTGTATTCAACACCCGGTTCTGTTACTGGCCCACGGGGCCACGTTGAGCAAGCCAGTAAAGCTCTAAGCCCGGGTGTCGTCATGGTGAACCTGGACCGGGGTCAGCCCCCCGGGCACAGGACAGAAACGGGGCTGGAGTCACCGAGGGGCGTGCAGCCCCACAGGGGAGCCACCGGGCACCGCAGGTGTTCACTCCAAAGTTCTTACACCTTGGGGTGTCCGAGTGAGCGACGGCTCCTCATTCCTCAGCTGCTCCCTGCCCTGTGGACGCCCTTCCTCCCTCCTCGCCGGCTTTGGCTACCTGCAGGCTTTGTTTCCCCGGAGGAGTCTGGGTTTTTCATTCGTTCGTTCATTTTTTTTTCTTTTCTTTTTTAATTTTATGTAATATTCCCCCTACCGGAGCTTTAAAGAAAGTACTTTTGAAAAACAGGCCCCTGGTTTCCTACCGGGTCTCGCGTTTCACGAGGGATCCCACCTGGTTCCCTCCGGCCCGCGGTCGGTCCCGGCCCCGGTCACCGCAGCCGCCCTGAATGCTGGAGAAACCGCGTGCGTGTGTCTTTCGAAGCCGTCAGGTTCCACTGAAACGTGTCCACGCTTCGTTCTGACTAAGGGGTCCCTCCGAAAAATTCAGGGCGCGTTTTCAAGTGGCCGGAAGTCATAACTCGGGGAAGCACAGCAAGACCGAAGGAGGAAAGTCGAGAATCCAGGGCACGTTAGAAATACGCTCCTTCGCTTCAGAACACAAAGAGCTCCATTTGAGCCGGGTAGAGAGAGAAAAAGTCTTCTGTCCAGGTTCCAGAGAAGACAGAAGCCATCTGAATTTATTATCCCTCCCCCTCCTCCCCCCACTATTGAAGGTAAAAGCCACAGAAACCCTGAGTATTCAAAACTCAACTGCAGATAGAGAGGACAGACCAGGGACCTACGTGGGTCCCTTTCCTCTTGCAAGTTTAGAGGCTCAGTCCAAGAAAGGTCCGGACCGGAGAAGCCAGGGTGAGGCGTACGTGATAAGCGATCATTGATCAGTGAGCTGAGCAGAGGGCTGTGTCCGGCACAGGGGTTTCTGGGCGTCTTGTCTGAGATGACGGAGGAGTGTCAAGGGCCTCGCCTTCTGAGCAAGGCAGACACGGTCACTGGCGGTGACCTCCCTTCGGCCGGAAGCCGGGCTCCCGTTCACCTCACAGGGTCGTGGCACAGGGAAGGGCCTGGCACAGGGCCTGGCACGGAGTCCAGGGCTGTGACCAAGTGACAGCTGTGACCTGGGCTGCAGTACCACCTGCCCCTGCCACGGTTAGTCCCTGCGGGTAACAGAGAGCTTCCCAGGGCTGTGCCTGTGAGACCCTTGCCGTCGTCTGGGCCGTAAGGCTGCCCGCAGCCGCACCAGAGCAGCCTGACGCCAGGCCCAGAGCCGAGATTCTCACGATGCTGTCGTCCCAGAGGTCCGCAGCCCAAGTCTCCGGAGGTCTGGGGGCCAGGGATGTGCATTTGCAACAAGTCTCTTGGGCCATGCCGACGCCTGAGTTTCGGAGCGGTCGGGCGCGTCTCCTGGAGTGTGGTGGCCAGCTTCGAGGAGCGTCTTGAAACCACGGATTGAGGCCGAGCCCACCAGTGCCCACCCTTCCCTCCCTCCCTCCCAGGACTGGCACCTCTCGCACAGGGGTGCCCTCCAGAGAGAGAAGGCTCTTGCCAGTGAGCTGGCTTCATGAGGGGACCGCCGTCGAGAAGCCGTGTCCCTGTGGTTCGAGCGACCTGCCTGCACTGTGCCCACTCGGGGCTCCTATTCGAAAGCACAATTTTTTCCCCCTGCATTCTGTAGTCTCGTGTACCTCGGTCTCAGCCTGCCCGTCTCTTCGAGGGGCCCCCAGCACTCTCCCTCAGGGATCTGCCGTGCGCCCCACAGCCGCCGACCTTGGCAGAATCTCACCTCGCCACACGGGCTCGCTGAGGCTCTGCCCTGGTGAGGGGACCAGCCCCCAGGCATCACGAGGCAGGCCCTGGGCGAAGGCGGCCTGAGCCGCCCCCTTGCTGGGGATGCCCCTGTGACGGCGGTGGGCAGACCACCCAGGCGACTCCACCTGAGAAGGAAAAGCATGCCACAGAATGGGCCAGCAGACTTCCGGCCCGGACCTGCTTCTGTCCTCGCGTCCGTTTGTCCTCAGCACACTGACACCCCATCGTCAGCTCGCATCCTACGCATGCTCCCCGAGGGCTCTTCTCTGCTGCACTCCGCACTTTGCACCCACTGTGCAAGCAGTGGCTGGCGCCTCGTTTCTTTCCAGTTCGTCTTCTGGAGGAGAGTTGGAGGGATGCGGAGCCAGGAGCAGCCAAGCCGCTAATGTCAGGGCCTGAGGGGCGGGCACCCCCTCCGGAGCACTGGGGGGGGTAGGCACTGGGTTCCAGGGAGATCGCTGGAGAGAACTAAGAGGCACCACGGAGATACAGGAAGGAGTCAGGCTCCCTGGGTCAGTTGCGCCTCTGCCTCTTGCAGCAGTTTGCCCCGGGGTGGGTCGCTTCGCGGCTCTTTGAGTGTCTTCTGTAAAATGGGGACGATGGCGCTGATGAGGGTACACACCTGCCTCGTGGGGTTGTCTTGAGAAGTCGGTGAACACAGAGGAAGCACCTAGCCCAAGGCCTGGTGCCCAGCGAGGGCTGGGGACAAGTCCCCGCTGCTCCAGGTCCCCGGATCGGACTTCCAGGTGGGCGGCAGAGCTACGCACAGGGTGGGGAGGAACCACCAGAGTGTGTGAGGGAGGGGAACCCACCCTTTCTCCTCTTCCTGGGGAGGCGGGGGCACAAGGCCTCGCTGCCTTTCACGCATTGCCTCGCGTAGGCTGGTGCGTGAGGCCGGACGAGCACCCCGCGGTCCCACCCGCACCCCCCGGTCCCACCCGCACCCCCCGGTCCCACCCGCACCCCGCGGTCCCACCCGCACCCCGCGGTCCCACCCGCACCCCACGATCCCACCCGCACCCCGCTGTCCCACCCGCACCCCGCGGTCCCACCCGCACCCCCCGGTCCCACCCGCACCCCGCGGTCCCACCCGCACCCCGCGGTCCCACCCGCACCCCGCTGTCCCACCTGCACCCCGCGGTCCCACCCGCACCCCACTATCCCACCTACACCCCGCGGTCCCACCCGCACCCCGCGGTCCCACCCAAAGCCCCACGATCCCACCCGCACCCCATGATCCCAACTGCACCCCGCGGTCCCACCCGCACCCCGCGGTCCCGCCCTCAGCCTGGCGCTGTAGCTCGGCAGGGATTGCGGTCTGTTGTCTTTGACTCACACTGTTGGAGAGTCCTCCGTATAGATTCCCAAGTTTGTAATTAAAACAATTAAGAAACTATTTTTACAATGTAAAAAAAGAAAGACTAGCTGAACAGGAAGTCTCTTTTAAGCAGATGTTGTGCTGTGAGCCATGTAGAAATATTGTATCTTCCACCCGGCGCTGTTATCTCGAGACTGGAAAGAAACTGAGGGAACATCTTTTCTACTAACCCAGCATTTTTTAGCACCTAATATCATTTCACATTTAAAGGTGACAGCAATATCCTTAACGTTTTTCTATTGGATTAATAACGTTTAATGTTCAAAGCAATAAAGCGAAATGTTTTCGTGAGGGTGCTTTATATCACTCGTGGAAAATTCAAGGAAAAAAAAAAAAAGAAACGAGAAAGACCCCACACACAAAGTCACAGACGTCAGGAGCCACCAACGCACGAGGGAGCCGGGGCGCGGAGGTGCCGTCCGGGGGCCCGCGGGTGCGCGGGGCCGCGTGGTCTTGGCAGTGTGTTCTCGGAGCCCTCACCCACTCCCCCAGCCATCCGTCTCCAGCCGGCAGCAGAATATGACAATGTTAGCATTTTTCATCTCCCTGACATTACCATTAATAAAGCAATGATCCAAAAGGGGCTTTGCTGAGTCTGTTCTTTATGCTCCCATCACTCACGACGAGATAATTTCACACAGGATCGTTTTAAAATTAAATGACGATAAAAACGCTCTGCTGTTCTGTGTTCACCAGTTCATCGAAGTCTATCAAGTCATTAATGTGTCATGACAAACCGCTCGATGGATACAGGAGTAATTAATTATTTGAATAAATAACAAGTCGAACTTGGGGGCTCTGAACCACAATGACACACGCACCCCATTAAGGGCGCCTCGGCGGCCCTGGCGTGGGGAGTTAAGATGCAGGCCAGGGTGCCGGCAGCGATGAGACGCCGCTCCGTGCACACAGGGCGGAATTTCGCAGGGAGAATGCCGGCATGTCACGTTCCCGGGCCCACGTGGTGTCCGGCGTTAAGAGTTCCCTGGCAGCAGCCTTTTCGAGATGCCACCCGATCAGCGATGATTTCGGGGGACAATTACACAGATTTTCATAATCACCATTGATCTCCGCATATTTTTCAAGATAATTACAGCAATTATTATTTAGATTTCTCTTTTATGTGCCCATTGTAGAAAGGAACAAGTGCTTATTATACTGGATAGTTCAAAGAACCTTGGATTACAATTCTTTGTCGTCTCCGCGCCGACGACTTCCCCTCACGTTGCCTCTGAAAGTTCATCAGCCCTAGAAACAAGAGTCATATTAGCAGGCTCTATTATTAAATCCTAAGGCTGAGCTGAGAGTGTGGTTAGCGCGGATGGCTGAATTGTTCGTTCGCGGGACTGCTGAGCTCTGTCGGAATTCCTGTCAGGTGGCAGGAGGTGCCCGTGACAGGCGCAGTCAGAGATGGGTGGCAGCCTCACACCTCTTTGCCCATGATAGACTTACAAAGTGAACTAACAACCAACATTTAGAGAATGCGTTCCAGTGACATGCCCTTTAAAGGTTAGCATTAAATCTGAAATCTGGGTAATTTACGGCACTGTGTTTCCTAGACGCGGCAACCAGATAGATGGAAGGGCGCATGCTCCCGGCACCTCCAAATCAGAGTGGGTGTCGGGTCGGGCACTAGTCCTGGCTCACGCTGCGCCTCCTTCCTCATCTCACAGGGATCCAAGGAGCGTGTCCACTGGGGCCGAGTTTGGGGAGGGTGACGCACGGCTTTTAAGAGAAGCCATTTCCCAGGGACAAGTTTCTTAAAAACTCTGCTCATCGGAAATGCACCTGTGTGCGCCCGGTGTGTGTGCTCCTGTGCTGTACCCCGTCTGTGGGCGTTAATTCTGTGCCCCTCTGTGGGGACCGTCAGAGCCTACCCGCCCCAACCAGATGAAACCAGTTGAGCTTGGTGAGGGTGAGGGTGGCCAGGCCTTTGGTTTTGAACTGGGAAGCCCAGTACTTGAGCTTTCGGTAAAGTGAGGAAAACGCAAGACATAGAGATGCCTTTCTTTCTCTCTTCAAATTTAAGTTTTCCTACCAAGTTACGACCTGGTTGAAATGCATGCAGGCAGTGGGGTCTTACGTAGACGGAAATCGGGTTTAGATTGCTGTCAGGCTTTCCACAGCAGCTCCGTCTGTGTGGGGCCCATGCCTGCCCGGTCTCTGGGGTCACCTGGCAACTGGTGGCTCAGGCGGCGCCTCCCACGGTGGCCGCCCTGCAGGGCTCCCCGGCTCCCAGGACTCAGGCCTTAGGTCTGAAGGCCTCATCCTAGAGTCTCGCATTCACCCGGGGGTGCCCAGGACCTGGGAAGCTGGGTTCCACCGGTCAAGGTCAGGAGCTCTCTTTGCTCTGGCACCAAAAACTCAACGTTTCATACAGTTTTAAACCTGGGGAACAGTCTCTTTTCAAATCTTAAAGGAAACTTAATACAAGTTTATACCTTTCTAGTTAGTGCGCTATTCGAGCCTATTATCCCATCGCTAAGGTACTTGGGCAAACAAAAACAAGTGTAAGGTTACTCGGTTGATCAGAGAAAAAGAGTCGGAATGTCCCTTTTTCACAGAGCCCTAAGGAAGTCCCAGTACAAAACAGCCCTCTGCACAGCGGCCTTGGCTCACCCAGGCCGGCAAGGAGCTCGCATTCAGGGCACAACCTCGGGGCCTGCGGCCAGAGCTCAGTAACTGGGAGAACAGACCCCCGATTCGATGAGCAGCCATTTGGAAAGCACCCCAAATGAGGTACAGTTTGAGCTGATTTGGGGGGCTCAGGAGCAGGAGTGGGCTCTCCAGGCTGAGTCCACAGCAGAGAGAGGGGCACAGCAGCCTGAGAAGGGTGAGCGGGTGGAGGTAGCCAGGATCCTCGGGTGTAGGGCAGGGTGTGGGGCAGGGGCGGACCTGGGCCACCGAGCCAGGCGGGGGCCAACCTGCGAGGGCCCCGGCGGTGGCATCTGGACGTCGCCCTGTAAACTGCGGGAAACAGTTGAAGTTTTTAAGTAAAGGCATGCACGAGGGGTAAGACCTGCATCTCAGAGCTCACCCCGGAGATCTGTGAGGTGGGCACACCTGTCTCGGCCACGCACGGTGTTCCCGTTTCGTGCCCACTCCGTGACGTCCTCCGGCCCCGTGGCTTCCACCCAGCCTCTCACCCTCCCCGATGCGGCTTCTCCGCTTCCACCCCGCTTTAGAGGGCTTCTTCACGTCGCGTAGGAAGGCATCCCCAACCCATCCTCCGGATGGCGGGAAGGCAGCCGGTATCATCTTTGTTTTGAGCAAAATGCGGTTGGTCTCTGCCCCAAGCCGGGAAATGCTTAGGGAGATTAGAAAGCATGTCTGTAGCTAGGGCGAGTGTTCTCGGTCGTGTCCATGGAGGTTCTCATGGGTGCAGACTGTGGGGGGGCCGCTCGTGACCCAGCTCCCTGGAGTCCCGCCCCCCACCCCTCAGCCAGCAGGAGGCCGCCTGCTGCACAGCCCCACTGGGCCCCCACGGGCTGCTCTGAAGGACATGTAGGAGGGTCGGCAGGCCCTCAGATTCCCCCCAGGATAACGGGGGTGCCGAGAGGCGAAGTGGGCCCCACGATGAAAGTGTTTTGTGTGGAGATCGGGGAACGAGAAGTAATAAATGTGGGGGTGGGGGGGCTCCCTAACCGTCCACGCCAAATCGAAGCTCAGAGACTATTCGTCTGTGGTGCGAAGTCACCTTTATGTTGAAGAGTGTGGCATTTCCTGCCAACCTGCCAAATTAACTTCTGACGCCGTGGGCTGTTCTCTCCACTTTGCTTGTGGAGCTCTTTCCCAGGGGACCCTCAGCAGCCCGGGCCCCGCTGGGCCTTCGCTTTTACCGTGGAGCTTGACCCAAACACCGGAGATGGCAGCTGCCAGGGAGAGCCGCGGGCCGGGACACCCGACACGGTCCCCGGGGCAGGCCGCGCTTCTGCCCCTCCACGAGCCTTTTGGGTTGGGACTCACGTCCTCGAGTCTACGTAGTTTAGAGCGGCTGCATTTTCTGTTTCACACAGAGGCAGGGTAGAAAAAGAGAAAGGTCTACTGCCTCGGGAAGGCGTTGTCCTCTGGTGCAGTAATAGTGATGACGACAGCTGTGACAGCAGCAGCAGTTTGTCCCTGGGACTCTTTTCTTATTTAAAATGCATAGCGATCCAGGTATTGTTGTTTTCTTCCTTCTACAGTTGAGGAAAGAGAGGCACAGAGATTAAGTGCTTGTCCTAAGTCAGAGGGGGGCCGGAGAAGACCCGACCTCGGGAGAAGCACCAGCAGCGTGCTGCTGAGTCACGGCCGTGCCTGGCGCGTGCGGGGTGCCCGGCGTGTGTGGGGTGCCCGGTGCGTGCGGGGTGCCGGCCGCGTGCGGGGTGCCGGCCGCGTGCGGGGTGCCGGCTGTGTGTGCGGGGTGCCGGCCGTGTGCGGGGTGCCCGGTGCGTGCGGGGTGCCCGGTGCGTGCGGGGTGCCCGCCGCGTACGGGGTGCTGGCCGCGTGCGGGGTGCTGGCCGCGTGCGGGGTGCCCGCCGCAAGCCGGGCTGTGCGGGCCGGGCCCCGCCTCTCTCCATCACCCGTTCACACCTTCGGCACAGTGGGCGTCATCATCCTTTGACAGGTGGGAGTCTGACTCAGAGGCTCAGTGACTTGCCCAAAGCCCCATGGCCACCAAGTGGCTGAGCCTGGCCCGGGGCTCGCACGTGTCTGACTCCGACGCCCACTCCTTCCTTCCCACGGTGTCACCTCCCACGTGCGGGACTCAGGAGGCTCTCGCCATGGCTGATAAATCACTGCTCTTGGCTTTACGGATGACGTGGCAAAACAAAGTGCTTTGGGGATCTGGAAGGAAGTCGCTGGCTGGCCCTGTGGAAACTCAGCGTCCCCGAGCAGACAGCGCTGGAGGCGTCTGCAGATACCTTCCAAGGAACTTCTCCAGAGCAAAATCACCAGGAACGGAGACGGGGCTGGGTGTTGTGGTTTGCATTCGAGTTGTGAGGAACGGCATTGTTTTTCCCCATACAAGTTGTGAAGGACTTTTGAACCACCACGGGAAAGGGGGGAGGACAGGGCCGGGTTGCTGACTGTTCACAGCCCCGAGCCCCACGCAGCCACGCAGAACCGAAGGCCCCCCCCCCCCCCCGCCACCACTCGTAATTTTATCCTGAGAATGACCAGCGGCCGGTAAGCGCATTGTTCGCCATCATTTCTGCCACGGCTCAGGTTCGCTTAACACCGCTTGGCGACACTGAGCAGATATCGAGGTGCAGGCGACGGAGCCTTTCTCTAAGGTTTATGTCGTTTACCACAGGGTTTCGTGACTCTCTTGATCAAGCATGTTGAAAGTAACGCACGTGTTGATTGGAGCCTTTCCTTGCTGAGATGTCGGCGAGGGGAAGGGGCTGGCAGCCCTGAGCAACTGCGGGCGCCCAAGGCAGTGGGGCGGCCCGGGGTGCAGAGCTCTTGGGGGCTGCCGAGCGGTAGGTTTGGGTCTGGGGGCGTGTATTGGAAGAAGAGAATCAAGGGACAGCTCTGAGGCACTGCCTTGGCAAGTAAAATTATAGTCCTCACCTGAAGGGAGATGCAGGAGCTATGACCCCGCCCCGTTGCCGGGCAGAGTTCCCACCGATGCACGGCGGAGCTGCCCGTTCGCGCGGGGGCCCAAGCCGATGTCCAGACAGACACAGCACGCACAGTGGACAGCTTCCCCAAGAACGGCCAAGGCAGGTATTGGGGTCAGTTGGGGGTAGGGGGTGGGGGAATCAACCCTGCCCCTTTTCCTTCTTTAAAATAGGGGTCGGTTATTACCACAGTAGCAGATTAGAGCTTTATTTGTTTAAACCATGCAGATTCTGTAAGCATTCACAATCCTCTTGACTCGCAGTGCCTGACTGTAAAAAGAACAGTTGAATGAGCTCATTGTTTCCTGGTTTTTTTTCTTTAATGTATTTTACAAACACTCCGGTGACAGGCCTGACATGCTGATTTCTATGTAGCCGCACTTCAGTTTGGGATTACAGCATTAATAACAGAGTTCCATGCATCATGCCATTTTTAAGCATGATCGTTATGATAAAGGGCATATACTTAATTACAGGCCTGCTTAATTACAGCTCTGTGGAAGCTCGTTTGTTTAGGAGAATGCTAATTGTGCCACGGAGCCCGCGGCACAGCCTTGCTTTTCCTCGGCTGTGGGTTGCCGGCGGATCAGCGTTTTGTTAAAACTGCCACCAAAAAATAAAATTAGAAAAGGGAAAAGGAGGAAACACGGCCCTGATCCCAAAAGGAAACGCTCCCGGCACGCGGCTTTCGGTCAGAGTGGAGACCAGCGTCCGCTGGGCGCCCCTTGCCGTGGGCCGGGCGCTTCCAGCAGCGGCCTCCCAAGAGAGGGTCGGATCGTGCCCACGCCACACCCGGGGCCACCAGGGCTCGGGGAGGCGGCCGGCTCGGCCACCCCTCTGTCGCCGGCCGAGTGGGGCTCAAGGCCCAGGCCCGTCCATCCCTACTACACCCACTGCGGCGTCACCACGAGCTGGACTCAGCCGGAATCCTGGCTCCCTCAAGCGACAGAACTCGTCTGCCTCAGTTTCCCTAAGCATAACCCAGAAGTGATCCTTTCAGGGGTTATTTGACGCAGGGTCACAACCCGGTCGGCGGCCAGCAAGTGCGGGCTTTCTCTCTGTCCCTCTCTGAGGTAGGGCTCGGCCAGGGGAGAAGTCGCGTTGCCTCGTAGATTCGGGACGGAGAGCCTTTCTTGTGGCGCACTAGGAGTCAAGGGGCCTGCAGAGGGGACTGCTGTGTGCCCCGGGAATGCCACCTTTGGCGCCATCCAGGAAAGGACAAGCCCTGCCCGTCCCTGCCTCTGGGTCGTGACCACGGATTGGTCAGGCGGTGTCTGTGTGCGGACCCCATCACACCCCAGGCCGACTGGGAGGGCAGGCCGGGGGTGAAAATGCACCCGCGAGCACCCCCGACCGTGGCTCCGTGAGCGCGGGGTCCCCTCACTCGTGGCCCCGTCTCCAGCCGCTTCCCCGTGTGTCGGGCGGAGTAGGGCGCAGCTGTAGGCCAGACGCTGAAAGGCAGATCAGTCTCCCGGCGTGGAAGAGACAGAATGCCGGCTTCCGCTAGTGAGCACATGGGCAGGTTACAGTCACCTTCGCGTCTTCTCTTGCTGGACCGGAGCCCCTGTCTCGCTGCACTGCCCAGGTGCCGGGCACAGCGCTGGGCTCTGGGGCCCCAGGCGGGGGGCGATGATGAACGAAACGGACAGGGTCACCTTTCCCCGGAGCATCGGGCCTGGTGGCTCCCTCTCCTCCCTCGTGCGCTCTGGCTTCGGGTCCCTCCCCATCCCGGGCCTCCTTGGAGGCCGCCCGGGGTGACCCTCTGAGAATGCGGGCCTGGCCCTGAATCCACACTCAAGCTCGGACCTGACGGAGGTGGCCGCTCCCTGGCTCGGGCACCAGGACCGTGGCGCTGTGACTTACAGTGGCATCTCCACCCCCCCATAAAGAGTGAAATCGTATCAATTTATTCAACTACAAACAAGTCTCTTTCCATATCTTCTGCTGTCATTCCGTCTAACACAGTTGGGGTTTTTGGACCTAAAGTACAGGACTTAACACTGATCTTTAATAAATCGCATCCGCTCGATTTAGCCTGCGATCCCAACTTTCTGAGATCTTTACTGGGTTTCTCTCTGTTGTTACGTTGATCGACTGTCCTCCCCCACTGCCCACGAGCCGTACCGTGCACGTCTTGGCTGCAGTAGTCGACGCCCGGGCACCTTCCCCAGCGGTCACTCAGCGTCACCCTGCGTGTCAGCCGCTCGGGCGTCGGGTCCAGCCGGTTAGGGCTTCTGCCGCCCTCGCGTTGTCTGGCTGCCTTCGTCCCTCTGACCCACGTGGGGAACACGAGAGGTTTTGTCAGAGGCTTTGCCAAACTCCACATTCTTCCAGCCTACCACCATCTTCGCTGTACTAGAGATTTAAAATAAGTGACGTTCGGCTGGCAGGTAGCCCGCGGCGCAAACTCCCCCTGGCTCCTGGGGCCGTGGGCTCCCTTCAGGGGACCCCGCACGTGGGCGACCGTGTCCTGCCGCTCCCCAGCCAGCCCCCACTGCCAGCCCCCGGCCCGCAGGGTCCCAGCGACTCACGTCCTTTTCCTCCGAGTTTTGTTTTCTAGGCGAACGTGAGGAGCATCCGCCCGAGCCCGTCTTCCCATCGTAAACCCTAAAATAAAGTGGTAATCTGTCCCCAAGTCCCCATCTCGCTCCCTTCAGCAGACAGCTCCTTCTGGGGTGGGGCCGGGTCCCCGCGCCTCTCCTCACCACCTGCCCTGCTGTTCAGCCCTGTGGGAAGGCTTCGGACTTGGGGCCGAGCAAGACGCCCTCGGTCCCGGAGGCCCCCCCTCCCTGCTGCCTGGGGCACGCCTCGGTCCTTCCTTCCTTCCTCCCAGACAGGCCGCTTTCGGCGTGGTCCCACGGTGGACCCGCTTCTGGCCTTCTCTCTGTAGCCTCCTCCACAAGCGTTTATGTGAAAAAAACTGCCTTTGAGCTACCTGAGGACCGGAAGGTGTGCCTTAGCCACACACCTCGATCGCTCACGTGGGGGATCAGACCCCGCTCAGCCCCAACAGCTCCCTTCCATCCTCCAGGCCTGCGAGTGGGGACTGCTCTGTGCTCTGAAAGGGAGGGAGGGGTGGACCCCCTGGGAGGGGGGCCGTGCACCCCCCCATGCGCTGCCTTCGGTCTCTCGTAGGAGCTGAGAGAGGGCCCTTTGAAGATGCTGCGTGTGTGTGTGTGTGTTGTGTGTATACATACGCATACATGTGTGTGTGGATTTATAGTATAAAAACGTTACATATGTAAACATAAAATACACATGATACATTATACATTTAAGTTTATTTTATATGTTATATATACACATGTGTACATAAAAATGCTATTACTGCTAATATCCAAGTTTTGCAAGTTACTTTTTTCCGGAGTCTTTTCCTTTTCCTCCAAGTTCCATCGGCCACCCTGGGCAGACCTGGCCTCCCCCATCATCTCCTGTCAGCACGAGCGAGGCAGGAACACAGCGTCCAGGGGGCCGGCCGCCCCGGTCCCGAAAGCCAGCCCGATGTTTCTAGGCCTTTCTTTTCAGGGTCACACCTGTCATTTGGAGGGGGAGAGAAAGGCTCTGTCGGGGGCACTGAGTGGCAGGTCCTCGGAGGGAATCGCGTTGGCCCCCGGTGTCAGGTGGTGGTCGCTCGGCCTCGTGACGGTTCCAGGCGCGTCCAAGTGCTCACTCCGACACGCGAACTGCGCCTCAGTGAATTCTCAAAGAACAAATCGCTGTCCCCTGCCTAGGCCTTCGCAGTTCCTGGAGATGGCACATGGGGGCTCTCTCCAGGAAACCCGCGGCCTTGTCGCCGCCGACCAGGACGGTGTGCGGCAGGTGGCAGGCAGCAGGCAGCTCACCGAACTTGCAGGGGGTGGGGTCTGTGCCCCAGGCCGGAGCCCCCCGCCCACGGGGGCGCTCCTGTGTGGGGCGGCCGCCCTCTGGGCCCCGCCCTGTGCCAGGGACAGGGCCACAGAGGCGGCTCGCACCTGGGCCGCCTGGGGAGGAGGCCTGGCCCTGGGCATGTCCCCAGGGAGGGCGTGGAGGGCTCCGGCGGTGGCTGCCTGTGGGAGACGCACGAGCAGACCCCGGAAGGATGGCCAGGGTGTGAACACAAGGGGTGAAGGGACCGGCATTCTGTGACGAGGGACGGCGAGGGGCGCGTCTGCCAGGGAGGGCCCCACCCGGAAGCCCTCCCGTTCTCTTCCCTTTTGGGGTGCAGGTACAACTGCCAGAGGGGCCCCTCCTACTGTCCTGCCCCAGCACCGCCCCCCCCCCCCCGGTCTCGTTCCCTGGGGGGTGACCAGGCCTTGGCAGGTCACCTGACCACCATTTCACAGCGCAAGTCCTCTAAGCATGCAGCCGTCGCCAGGGCCGGGGCGTCCGTCACCATGTCTGAATGGACACCCCCAACACGAATAAGGTCTAAAATGCTGAAGGGGGGGCGCCTAGCGGGCGCCGGATCAGGGGTTCTCCGCTCGGTGATGCGTCTGAAGCTGTGCGTTGAGAACTCCCCACCAGGCGCAGGGGCAGCCCGAGCACAGAGCATGGGGTGCACGAGGGAGCCCCGCCCCGGACCCGCCGTCGTCTGGGGGACAGAGGGGACGTGCCGTCGGGGCCTGGGGGGCAGAGGGGATGTGCGTTCGGGGTCCGGGGGGCAGAGGGAAGCGGGGTGCACACACGTGCACAGGGAGCGGAGCGGCACAGCCATGGCCAGTGACGGCGGTGGGGAGCTGAGATCTGGGAATTGAGAGGAGCCGACCTAGGTGGGGCTTCCAGCGCTCAGCTCGGAGGGCGGGGGGAGGGCGGTGCGTTAAGGGCAGAGGGAGACCAAGCAAAGGCGGGTTCGGGGAGGGGGCACTAGTGGCTCTGCTCGGGGCCATTCGGGCAGCACACACTCCTGGCCCGTAGGTCTGAGCAGGAAGGGCTCGGAGAAGGCCCGCGGGGAACTTGGGGTGAGGGGGACGGGGTGGTAATGGTCCTGGTGCAGAAGCAGCAGCGGACTCGTTCTCAGAAATTTCATTTATACAGACGCCCAAGTGGCCGATGCGTAGGATGACGTCGAGTCGCTGCTCGCCGCCTGCGTGACCTCGGCGGCCCCGACCTCGCTGAGCTCTGCCCCTCGATCTGTGAAATGGCGTGAAATGCCAGAGCCACGTGCCCGCCTTGCTCCGCGGCCGTGGGGCGGGGGCACGAAGTCCGAGTGCCGCGTTGGGCGGACCGTGGCGGGAGCGGGACCTCGGGGGGGGGGGGGCCTGGTCCCGCCCCTCCGTCGAAGGCGCGGTGGCCTTTTGGGCGTCTCCTGTCCCCCGCTTCCTCAGCTGTACGCGAGCGCGGGTGCACAGCGGCTCGGGTTCCACGGGGGCGTCTGTCCGTGGAGCGTGCTGTGCGAGATTGTTCTGGGCGGCTTCCAAACCTCCCTCCTGTCTGGGGAAGTGTTACGCTGTTCACAGCCCCTCGCCGGTCCCCTTCCAGGAAGTCGCGGCAGGTCGCAGGGCCCCCTGCGATGGGAGACCACAGGTGTCCGTCCAGGCCGGTGGCCAGACTTTGGACAGCAGCCCTCGGAAGAAAGGAGGCGGCGTCCGCTGCAGCAGCCGGGGCCAGCTGTGCCGTTTCTTAGCAGAGAAAGTTTCATTTTTTTTTTTTCTTCCCTGAGATCAATTATGCATGTAGTTTAAAATGAGCCATGTGGCTCATCTTGCTAATCAGAGAATTTTCCCCAGATTTCTTTCTCTTATTTCCTTTTCCGATGTTTATTTTATTTTTCTTTCTGCTCCTGCAACTCTTCTTTCTTAGGGCGGAAAAAATCGTACGTTGGGGGGAAAGCAAAGAATGTATTTCCCAGAGAACTGACTCGGCCAAGGCTTCTGTTCTGTCACTCTGTTTCTTTCTAAAACCCTCGGGGTGAGGCCCCCACGCCGACGGCCGGGTGGCAGGTCCCGGCCCCAAAGGCTAGGACCGGCAAGGCCAGGCCGGGCCTCCGCTCAGTCCCCGCTGCTCCCCTGCGACAGAGAAGCCCGGCCCCAGGACAAGCCTCCGCCCGGCCTCGGGCTGCTGAGCCTTCACACTGGGTGTGCCCCGAGGGCGACACGTGCCCAGCACCAAGGCTCCCCGCAGTGACGTGCTGTCAGAGGCCTCTGCATGACTCATAAAGCACACTCGTCCCAGTCCTGGGGTTCGCCACGTGCCCGTGATGGTGACAACCTGGGCCCTGACGCAGTGCGGACAGGGTTGTGAAGAAGGAAGTGCACCCCCCACACCCGTCCCCTTGTTCGCGGTGCTAGGGGCCCACTCATCCCTTTCTCTCCTGTCCTGTTGAAACCAAGCAGAGCGGTGAGCCGCGAGTCAGCCCGGGAAGCCGGGGGCCGGACCCGGTCCACCAGGGGGTGCTGCGCAGCACCCCCCCCACCCCGCCTGCTGAGCACCTGCTCCGAGCCGGGCGCTGGGACACGCACCCCTTTAATGCAGGCCGTGCCAGCCTCTTACACGTAACTTACGCTCCCCCGGAGCCTGGGCCAGGATTCACACTCAGTGACACTCCAGAATCACTCTTCCCTCCAACCCGGGCCCTTTCCCGGAGCCGGACAGCCTGGGCTGCGCTGTGCTCGGCCGAGAGCCTGTCTGCCGAACACGCGGCCGCCCACCTCACAGAGCGCGCCCGGCATTGCCCCCTCTCAGCCCGCACGCACCTCTGTCTTGTGGGCGGCCCCTCGGCGGCTCCCGCCCCTCGTAGGTGGGAGGCCAGCCCCCGAGGGGCGGGCGCCGGGCCGCCTCTGCTCCCGCGGCCTTGGCCTGCACGGCCGCCGGCCGGCACGTGTGGAGCGTCTGCCCCCCTCGCGGCGTGTGCCCCGGGAGCAGGGCCGGTCCCCGTGCGCACGCTCCCCCAGATGCCATCTGTGTGCAGGTCGGCGGGCTCCAGCCTGGTGACGTCGGAATTCGTAAATGCTGGTTGTGTCTACAACGCCGTTTCCTCTTTCTTCTTTTGCAGCCATGGATGGTGTGCCTTTTATGATTTCAGAGAAGTTTTCTTGTGTTCCAGAAAGTGTAAGTGTCACGCTTGAGCTCCCTCCGCTTCCACCACCCGCGGCCCGAGCCCCCTCTGCCCAGCAGCACGCGGGCCTCCCCCGGCGGCCCTCACACTCCTGCCTCCATGGGGGTCATTTCTGCCCCGCGCCCTGCCCGGCCGGAAGCGCAGCCCTGCAGCCCCCGACAGGGCTGCCCGGGAGCTGCAGCAGGCCGCGTTGCCCTCTGGGCCTCTCAGCTGGTGCCGCCCATGATAGGCGTGTAAGGGTGAGAGAAAAGAGAGGAGGAGACGGACGAGCAGAGCTGCCGAGCTTCGTGGTCGCGCCCATGACCGTTACTTGGCCTGAACTCCACTGGTCGTGAACGTGCCTGGCTCCCAAAGTCCGCTTGATCTTTTTTTTTTTTTTTTTTTTTAATTTAACAAGGACAGTGTCCTGCAGTCAGGACACTGCTCCCCTTGGAAAGGCCGTTCCGTTGCCCCCATTTCCCCATTTCAACGCCTCGTTCCCAGATAACCGTGCCCTCTGCTCTGACTCGAGGTCCCTCGGAGGCAGGGCTGACCCTGCTAGTGCAGAGTGGGCCTCGCTCCTGCTCACTGCGGGCCGGCACCCACCCCACGATACCTGCGCGCAAACCCAGGCCCACGCTGGGCTCCTAACCAGCCTTTAGTGACAGAGGGACCAATGACCGAAGGCTGGGCCAGAGCTCAGTGTAAGAGGCGCCCACCCCGCAGGGCACTGGGCGGCTCGGGCCGGGGCTGCAGGCCCCCCTGCCTGGCACTTGGGGGCCCTCCCTCCGTCGGTGCCTGTCCCCCGGGAGGCTCTGGGCCTCCCTCAGCTGTGCGGGCCTGTCCCACGCCTGCTCAATAGACTCGTTTCTGGGTTTTTGGTTTTTTTTTTTTTTTTTTTTTTTTTTACCCTTTCTGCAGAAGTTTGCCCTGAGTAGCTAGCTAATAAACGCGAAGGCCCTGGTTTGGGCACCAGCTAAAGAATCCTTCAGTGTTTTTCTTGGATGCAGCTTAAAACCACCCGGCTTGTGATTCGACCTGCTCTGTAGTCTCCATTTCCATGAAATATAATAGGCCTCCTCTGAACCCTTCTGGTAAGCAGCTTAATCTTGAAAAATGCTCCTGACGTGACATGCGGAGCGTGAGTAACTTCAGCAGACTCCACTCGGCCACGTTGCCATGGAGACGCTGGCGCCGCTCCCGCCAGCTCCCTGGGAGAGGCCGTGGTGGCCCGCGCCCCAGCTCCAGTCAGGAAAGTTTCGTGGGGCAGTGAGAGCCCAGCGGCACGGCATCGGGGCCCCCGCTGGGCCCTGGGCGGCCCGTCCTCGGGCTGCAGCGGGCGCGAGCCGGGCGGCTTTGCGGCTCCTGGCAGCGCAGCCCCGGGAGCTGAGCGCCCGGTTTGGTGGCCCCGTCCCATGATCACCCTCCGTGCTGTGCCGCGCTCCCAGGGCGCTGCCGACTCAGCGAGGGCTCCAGGCCAGCGGACAGACGCGGGCCAAGCCCAGGGCAGGGCGCCGCCCTGCGCTTAAGCCAGGCTAGGGGGCCCGCCCGCCCGCCCGAGCTGCTTTTTAACAGGAGAGGAGGTGATGCGATGTAGCCTGCAGCAGCATCACGAGGAGGCACTGCCCCCCCCCCCCCGCCCCCCGCCGCCCTGTTCTGAATCCAGGTCCTGGGGACGTCAGGGCCGGCTTCACAGCTTCACAGGAAACCCCTGCCGGGCTGGCTCAGGCTCTGCCCAGCCCCGAGGCCGCAGCTCAGAGGCACGAAGGCCCCGGGGTTCTGTCGGGGACTGTCCGCAGGTTTCACCTGTCCATCCCCAGCCACCGGCTGCCGGCTGGGCTCCAGGAGGCCGGGCCTGTGCCCTCATGGGAAGGCAGACCCCAAGTGCGCCTGCAGGGGGACTCAGGCCCAGGGCCTCGGAGGCAGGGGTCTCCTCTGGCCGCTCACCACGCTTTCCAGCACAGGCTCCTGGGGGCCTCCAGCTGACTCCAGTTGCTGCGTTCACGTGATTTTCTGTTCTGTCTGTTGAAAAGCCAGCATCTTTTAAAAAGGAAAAAAAGGTCTCCATCTTCATGAAGTTACAGAAGTATCCATTAAAACGCAGTGCTGTTTTTCACCACTGTTGTTTTCTCAAATGGCAGTTGGTGGGAAGTTATGTCATTCACCCTATACTCGCAGAGACCTGGAATCACCCCCCCCCGCCCCCGCCGCCCATACACACACACACACCCCAGCTCCTTCCCTGGACATGAGATTCCCTGCCCTCCCGCTGGAATTCCTTAGCCGCACTCCGCCACGCGGACGCGGCAGTCGGCGTCCTCTGCCAAAGCCCTGGCCAGCTCTGGCCCCACGGCTGCAGGAGGAGAGCAGACCGGTGTTCCACGTGGCCGGGGAGCAGAGCGAGGTGGACGTCACTGGTGGTAGCTGCTGTCATTCGGGTGGGCGGCGACTCCCCTGGGTGCCATAGACAGACGACTGAACAGGGGTCTCTGTCAGAAGGGACCAGCTCATAGATGGCTACGTTTTCTGGAAGGATGCTCCTGGTCCTGGTCCACTTCCCCTCGCTAAGCACTATGGGGTCACACTGGCAGGTTTCTGCGGAGAAAGCACTGGCTCACACAGGCGGCGTGAGCCCCGCAGCATGGAGGAGCATTTGCTGGCCCTCGAAAAGAATGACGTGTCTGTGTTTTCAGATGCAGCCCTTCGATCTCTTGGGAATCACCATCAAATCTCTGGCAGAAATCGAGAAAGAGGTAAGCGGGCCACCGGGGAAGAGGGGGCGGGGGGCCCGGGCCCGTGCTCACTCACTCGCCCTGTGGCCTCTCAGCCCTGTTAGGGGTCATGCCCGGAACAGGAGGGTCCGAGGGCCAGGACACTGTTCTGAGAGAAGCGCTTTCATGTTACTCAAAACTTATTGCTTGCAAAAAGAGACTCCCTTCTAATGCGTTTAGTCCTTAAAGTCTAAGATGACCAGCATTTCCTTGTCTTCTCTGAGGGGGGAGGTTTTAAGTGACAGACGGAACAATCTCTTCCGCTTTGTTTTTTAGAACCTTCTCAGCTTAAAAAAGGTAGAGGTTGAGGGATGGTCTTGGCCTCGACTTTTTTTTTTTTTTTTTTTTTTTTTTGCCATTTTCTGTTTTATTGTCGGCCGCCAGCAGGGGTTTGGGACATGTCCATACCCCCCACCCCCACCCCCGCTTCATGATTTAGAGGGTCAGGACACACGCCACTGTGCCCGATAAGCCAGACCCCGTTTGGCACCCCGGTCTGAAATAGTTTGGATGTCTTCCTAATAAAAAGGAAAGAAATCCAAGACCGGGGTCCTCGTGACAACTCCGAAGAGGGGGAGTTGAGAGGGAATCAGGCGGGGGTGAGAGGCGCCGGCGAGGTCCCCGTTTTCATCAGACGGCGTTACCGTGTGTCGCCTTCTGCGTACAGGAGGCTGTCGAGCGGTCACGTGCTTGCAGCCGGTTCTCCTCCGAGACGGACATTTGTCTCAAAGATGGAAATGGTAGAACCATTTCAATATTCTCAGTTCCTCTGGGTTTTCTCGTGCGTACCCAGCTCGCAGAAGCAGGTTGCATTATTGAAAGATGGCTGAAATCAAGGAAAATTGAATCAACGTAGTACAACAAATTTCTAAACCTGTCACAGCAAAAACCAAGACAAAAAAAGTCCCCCTTTGTCTTTGATTTTCAGTAAATCACAAAAACCGACCTGATTGTCATTTGAAGATTTTTTTTTTTTTTTTGGTGAGGACAGGGACGGAGAACTTAGGAAAAAGAGTGACTGGCTACCCCATTAGAGATAAACATGCACATAGAATTACCTGTCAGCCCTTCTCGAAAGCCAGGTCGCTGGGGTGGTCCCACCAGCCTCTCGCCCACGACCCGCCCACCTTCGCGTGGGGTCCTGCCCTGGGTGGCCCTCGGCGCACGTGTGGGAAGGCCTCTGAGGGTGGCCCGCTCTGGCGGCAGGTGGGAGAGCAGAAGCCCGGGACCCTTGTAGGATGGGCGAGGTGTCCACGGTGACCGGGGACACGTCACACCTCCTCTCTGTTTCAAGCCGGGATGGCAGCGGAACCCGTCTCGCAGGGTTCTTCACAAATACTAATCGAACGTGAAAAAGGGCCGGCAGGCACACCGGCGCGACCCCGGCCGGGCGCTCCTCCCGTTTCGTGCAGCACAAGTGGAGACTGCGAGGTGAAGTGACTCGCCCACCCCAAGACGTAGCGCGTCCTCTCCGTGGTGACTTCAGGGCTCTGGCTCCGTGTCCCCTCGTGGGGACAGCGGGTGGGAGAGGCCAGTGGACGCTGCTGGCCTTCGAGCTACGGGATGGGGCGATGTAGAGGGCCCCAGTGCAGAGCCCGGTGCGTGTGGAGGAAACCACCGTAAACTTTAATTCTCTTCCCCACCCCAAGGACTGAAATCTGCTCCAAAAACGTGTTTCCTTAGACGGCGTTGCCTTGAGGTCAGATGCTCCGAGCAGAGCCCGGCGGGGCAGACGGCTCCGCAGTCGGCCGCCCCGGGCCTGCACCAAAGCTCCTGCACCGAACCCGTCTGAGCCTACGTCTTCCCGTCTGTAAGATCGGGGTAGTGATAACAGCGCCCTCCCTGTAGCAAACACGGGGCCTGACCGAGGCGATCGTGTAAAGGGCAGAGGGCAGCGCCCGCCCGGGCTTGCTCAGCCGCTGCTGCCGCCGCCGCGGTCACGGGCATCGTCGCTGCCGTCCACCCCGTCCGCCCCGTCCACAGCGAGGGGTGCGCGCCGGCGCGAGCCCGGCCCTGCCCACGGCGGCCGCTGCTCTGTGCTGCGGGCCGGTGACGTCCCGGCTCGCGAGGCTTCGGGTTATTTCTTGTTGTTAGTGGTGGGTTAAAAAAAAACACACATCTGTGGTCTTTGTTCTTAAAGTGGAAGTTAAAGTAGCTTTAAATGTGGGGAAGTGGGGAGAGGTTGGAGCCGTTAGGTAGGTGTAGCCCGTCACGGCACCAGGGCAGTCGGGGTGCCGTGGACTTTCGCCTTTAACCTGAGGATCCGCACGCCCCTTACACCAGCCGTCCGTGTGCACTTAATGGCGATGAGAGTGTGGATGTCCACGCGGTTCGGTGAGCAAGAGGGTTTTCTCCACATGTAACCGGAACTCGCTCCTTTTAGCCTCTGAACCCGGCCTCGCCGGTGGAGCTGGAGGCCGAGAGGAGGCTGTGCTGTGGCTCCCGGGCCCTGCCCTCTGGCGGCTGCCGCCTCCGTGGTCCGAGCCCTGGCAGGAGGGATGGGCGGTGGGCTCGGGGAGAGGCAGCCTCCTCTGCCCCCTGTACACTGTCACTATTTTCTCATACTTTACACTATATTAAGCCAAGCCTCCTTTCCCCAAAAAGGTGGGAGACTGCCTGTGGGTTCAGGGGACAGATGCGTGACCCTCGCCTGTCTCCTCGGGCACCCAGATCTCCCTGGGCCTCACGCCGGGGACTCCTGAGCTGCGGGGAGAGCCCAGCAGGGGCCCTATGCTGGGCCGGCACGTCCCTCCCTGGTCCCAGCACTGTTTACAGCAGAAACACGGAGGGGGCCCCAGGAAGTAGAAAGGTGTGCCCCCCAAGGGACGCGTTGTTCCCCACCCAGACCTGGGGTTGCCTCGTCTTCCAGCTGTACTTTTACTTAACCTGCCCTGCCTGGGGGTGTTTCTGAGTCTAAGCCTGGACCTGTCACCACTGCTTGGCCTCTGGGACAGGTCACTCCATGAACCAACCCCATCACATGTCGGCCTTGAGCTGGGTGGATAGGGACCAAAGGGGACCCTCAGGCAGCCCGCCCAAGAGAGCCGGCCCCGGGTGCTCCCCGCCGTAGCAGACCCCAGCCTGCCAGCCCGAGAATTTCCTGCCACTGCAGAGGGAGGAGGTGTCACCTCAGCTGTGGGCGGGCCCCCCGACGAGCCCTAGGGAGAGTGTGGCACTAGGCCTTGGCATCGGGAGAGAAGACGAGGCTCGCCGGCAGCGTGGCTGACAGCGTGGCCCAGAGCCGCCTGCCACGTGGACACTTAGACGCCAGGTGTTTGCAGGGACAGCCGGGGACTGTGGACGGTGGAGGCAACGTGGCCCAGCGGAGCGGGGGCCGTTGTCATGGCGGGGTGTCTGGGGTGGCGTGCCAAACCCGCCACCCCTCAGGTGGGAGCTCAGGCCCGAGTGGGGTCTCTCACCAAACCCCACTCCGGGGGAATCCGGGGGTTTGGTGAGAGACCCGAAGAAGGTCGTGTCTTAAGGTCGTGATGAAACGCGGTGTGTGCACTGTCGAGCAGAGTGTGAAGGGGAAAAATCACTGGAAAGGCGAAACCTCTCACAGCTCGGAGATACTCTCAGGGGTAGCGGGCTGTCGAAAATGAAGGAAGCCATGGTTCATCATCAGTTCAGGCCTGACCGCTGCTGGCTCCCCACGATGGCAGCGGCCGCTGCCCCGGCCACCCGTGTCCATCCACGGCTCCGAACGGGGGCTTTGCTGAGGAAATTAGTCCCAGGCTTGAGAAAGTGAGATTTTGCTCTTCTCTCTTCAGCCGTGAGAGGTGCCCCGCTGTGGGGGCAGCAGCAGGAAGGTTCCCGGCCCCGCCCCCCACCCCCGTGGAGCTGGGCGGCAGCCACTTTGGCCCCGCTGGCAGTGGAGACCCTGGGCAGTGGCGACCCTGGGGGCTGTGTCCCGGTGGAGCCCAGATTGTCTTCCCCGCCGTGCAGACAAAAGGTTCTCTGCTCAGGAGTCGGGAAGAGTGTGATTTCGCAGCCGCCGCCCGTGATGAAGCATCTTCCCGCGGAGTGCGGAGATGGGCACATAAATATTCTCCGTCTCTGCTGCTCTTTATTTCCCTAGTAAGCAGTCGCCCCATCTCTCCACGTGATGGATCCCCCATCGCATTGCAGCCCGGGCGGGAGCTCCCCGGCCCCGCCGGCCCCCCCAGCAGCCTCTGCAGGCATTCGCGCCCACCACGCACCTACCTTTCCCCGGAGCCCTCTGGTCCTCCTCCCCGCCCACTGCCCCACCCTGTCCCCTCCCCCCCACAGTCCACGCTGTCCCTCGTCTCAAGGAATGATGGCCAGGAGACAGTGGCCTTGAAGGCTGCAGATTTCCTGCTCCGTGCAAAACAGCCCGCAAGCCTTTTAAAAAACAGGAGCCAACGATCCCCGTGATGAAGAGGCATCCGGTGTGCCTTCCAGCTCCATGCACGGCCATTCCGTCACCCGCCGCAAGCCACCATGCTCACCACCCTGCCACACTCAGGCCCAGCAAGGGACGTGCCACGAGCACACGGCCTCCATTTTCACTCGACTTTAAAGCCGAAAGACAAGGGAGAGTCTAATTAGTAAGGGGACAATCCAATATTAATCACTCCCTTAAAATTGACAGGGGAGGCAGTTCGTTTAACCACTTAATTGCTACGGGTTTTTATGGGCTGGTGTTTGCAGACATATTTAATGAAGAAGTTATAAATCTAAGGGAGCTTAAAATTTTAATTTTATACCTAAATATTTTCCTTGTTCTCATGTTTGTAGTCAATCCTCAAGAGTGTAGTCACGTGGAATGTTCCTTAAATGAACATATTTGCTAACTGGCGTGATTTCAGTTTTTAAAACATTGGTTCCAGCAATTAGGCATTTTTTTTCAGTTCCCAAATGACTAGAGAAATTCGTCTTGATTATAATTGCTCTTAGCCACGCATATCTAATTTGTGTCTTTTTAAGTGTTAATTAGTAAACAGTTTGAGCTGACATCTTTATGTGTTTGTGTATTGAAAAATGGGGCTTATTGCTTATTTAGCTTGGGGCCGATTCCACTTGCATTTACGTCACGACATTAAGGTGAAATAAATGGGAACACATTTGGCAGCCTGAGGTAAAAAAAGGATATTTGGGTTCAACTTTTGGACATTCACTTTCAATGGGTGTCTGCAGGCCCCCTCAAGTATGAGGTTAGAGCGGGATTTGGGACCTGCATATGTGGGAAGAAAGTGAGGCGGAAGATTTTTGCATCCGTAATGAAATGGCAGAGTCCCAATTTCATGAAAGCAAAATGTTCATATCCCAGCACAATTGTTCGTTCTCTGGACTCTTGGAAAGCTTGCATGGTGTTTGTGGACGGCGGAGAATTTTGCAGCGGGAGAGGTTGGCAAGATATGCGGTCCCTTAGCACCATCTAGTGGTCAGGTCTCAAACTGCAACAGGAAATAAACCTGCCTCCCCTCTACCTGTGAGATTTCATGGTTTCACCACCCAGGATCCCTTTTCTTTTATTTTTCAGCAAGGAATCTGATACGTGTTGGGAAAGAAAGCTCCCTCCTTTGGTTTGTTATGTAAAAGTTGGTTAAGTAAATAGCGGTTACCCCGTTCTGCTCCCCTCTTTTATATTGCCGAACGACACAAAGCTGCCACCCAAATTCTTACAGAGCCGAAGATCATTCCAGCCCAAAACAGCCTCTTTAGGAGCCACCGGCGATGCCGCAGACAAGATTAGCTCTAGCTCATAAATTGTGACGGATCTTCTGGGCAGTCTTATCTTAAGCAGCTACCCTGCCCATCAGAATCAATTTGTTCGTATTTGATGTTTTCCCTGAGTTCAGAGGTTGTACATGTTTATAAAAATGCAGACATTTCCGAAACATGAAAGTTCCCCACAGTCCACTCCTGGGACACACACACACACACACACACACAGACCTTCAAACGTTCCACACTTAGCACACTTAGCAGTCTATCTTGCACATCCTTCCATGTCCGTTTGCAGAGATCAACCCCATGTTTTTAACGACTACGTGGGGGTTTTTTTCCCCTTTCGTGATGATGCCATAATTTATTTAAGCAATCCGCTATTGACTGACCGTCGAGTCGTTCCCAGTTAGTCCGCTGGCCGCAGTACATCTCGAACCTGTGTCTTTGCTCCTCCTCGGGGCCTCTGGTTAGAAGGACATGCGTGACCCTTCGTCTTCCCAGGACAAGGCTGTCCGCGGAGCACCCCACCTCGGGCGGATGAGGGCGCTGTGTCCCGCCTCCTCACGGTGGCTAAGCTTCCCTGGTTATTTAAACGTGAAAGTCTCTTCGTATGTTTATTGGCCATTCCTATTTCTTCTGTGTATCTCTTTGGTTTGTGCCCTTTGCCCAATTTTTTCTATTCGTTTCTTTAGCTTTTTTCCTTCATTTCTAAGAGTTCTTTATGCTGGTTATAACAGCTTTACCTCTGTCTTATGTTCACACACACACACACACACACACACACGCACACATGCACACACTTTAGCCAGTGGCTTTCCACCTTGCTCATGCTACGTCCCACTGTGCAAAAGCTCTAAATTTTTTATTTGCAGTTTTGTTTATTTTTGGCTTCGTATCATACTTAGAAGATGATAAAAATACTCGCTCCTATTTTCTCCTACCCTTTTTAACATATTAAAATGGTAAATGCTTTTCAACTCCTTAATCCATCTGAAATTTGTTAGGAGTTACAGGAACTGGAACTGCATTTATTTTATTCTAAAGCGTCAACCAGTTTCCTTAACGCAGACCGCTTTGCTCAGTGAATGTTAAGTGCCACCGTTGTCATTGTCGCAGTCACGTGCCGCAGAATGACTTTTCTGTCATGGACAGGCCACGTGGCGCGATGGGCGGCGGCCCCGTGAGATCATAACGGAGCCGCAGCGTTCCTGTTCCTGCCGTCACAGCACAAGGCGTTGCTCAGGCGTCCGCGGCGATGCCGGGGTACACAGGCCCCCGGCTCGGCGGGTCGTGCGGGGGAACCGGGAAACAGCTGCGCAGGGCGCGGGAGGCTTGGTACTGACAGCAAGCGGCCGCGTCACCGGTGCACACGTTTACTGTGCTCTTAACTGGTCTTAGCGCTCCTTCCGCTCGCACAGAACAGCTCGCTGTGAACTAGCGTGCTGCTACAGCAGCCCTCTCCCGCGCTCCGCTCCGGGGCCGCGCGTCCCCGATCGCGTCCGCGTCGTTTGCCCTGGCTGCTGGGGGGCGGCAGGCGGCGCCGTGCAGTGCAGCCGAGGCGTGCGCGGGCCGAGCCGTCCGGGCTCCCGCGTGCCCCGCGCCGTGCGCACGACGCCAAGATCGCCCGCCGACGGCGACGCATTTCTTGGAGCACGTCCCCGTCACTGGGGGGCACGTGACGCCGCAGCCCCACACGTAAGTAGCCCCATGGCCAGTTTTCTTGACTCTTCTTTAAAGGATGTCGCCACACGGTTTTGACTCATGGCTTTAGTATGTGATAGAGCTGGTTCTTTTTCCACCAAAAATTTTCTTAATTATATTCACGTGACTATTCTTCCAGAGTCTTTAGGGGGGAAGGGGGTTCAGAAACTTCCGTTTCAGATGTTTATCCTAACTACACTGAGCATATCAATTAGTCGGGGGGGTTGACTGGCATTCGAGGCGAAGCGTCTCCACTGGGCCTTGGTGTCGCTCAGCAGAGTGCAGTGGTCCTTGTAGAGATCCTGCACATTCCTTTTCAGGTCATTCCTAGGCGTTTTATGTTTTTGTGGTTCGCGTAAACGGGATCTTTTCCTCCATCATATTTTCTGCCCATCAAGGAGCCCGTTGACTTTTGCGTTGTATTTTTCGGACTTGGCGCTCTCTCCGATTTACTGATTCCGACGGGTTTTCGGTTGCTTTTCTTCCGTCCCCCAAGCAGACGGTTACGCCATCTGCGGACACCGACCCCGACCCCCTCCTCCGCGGGGCCTGTCCCTCTTCCCGGCCCCTCAGCCTGGCCAGCGCTTTCAGACCGTTGGGCGGCCTTACTCGTGTTTTCAGTGAAAGTTTCTCTCGACCCCCAAGGTTACGTTCATCATGCTGCATATGGATGTCTCTTTTTCTTCCTTGTGTTAAAGAATTAGCCATCTACTTCTATTTTTCTAAATGTTTTGTTTTGTTTTGTTTTTATCAGGAATGGATGGCGGCTTTTGATAAATGTCCTTTAGTCATCTATAGAGATGGTCGTATTTTTTTCTGCACGGGCATGCTAATATGGTATATTATATTAACAGAGTTCCTAATTCCGAGAGTCTCGGAGTCGCCCCTCCCCCCACGCCCTTTTTGGTCCCGTAGGCAGCAGTGTCGGCCACGCGGCAGCCACCACGCAGGTTGCCCCACAGCGTCAGGACCCGGCCGAGTGTGTGGAGGTGGAGCCGAGGCATTGCTGATGTCTGGCAGGCAGAATTACCTGTCCCCAGACACCAGCCTGAGTTGTCTGCCTGCTCGCGCACAACTAAGGTCAAGATAAATAGTCGTTCTTATGCAAGTCCTTCATAAAAGGACTTTTCTGTTCTTAGGGTTTGGGGAACATTCACTTCCTAGTTTTTAAAGTAATAGCCCCCAAACTTGAACTCTGAGAAGGTTACCCGGCATGCAGGTTAAAAAAAAAAACAATAAGCATTAAGATGAGGTGAAGAAGGGGAGGGACCCTGCAGCTTCTGATTTTCCACTCAGAAATCAGCGCCAGAACGTGGCATCGTTTTAAATATTTTCTGCAAATGATTTAGGAGAGGGGAAAAATAATAAGGTCTGGGTTTTAGGTGACATTCAGGTAAATTCTGAAATGCTGAGCCAGTGAAGTGAGCCCCACGGCTGTTTGTGGACGCAGAAATGGCAGCAGGCACCCCCGCCCTCCTGGGAGTGCCGGGTTCGGGTAGGGAAGGGGCAGGGATGGGAGAGGTGGCTGGGTGTATGGACTTGGAGGAGGCAGGCTGAGTCGGAGCCTGCCGCACATTCCTGCAGCCGGGGCTCGCGGAGCCCTTCGCTGGGCTGGCTCCGTGCCGGGGGGGGGGGGGGGGGGCTGTGGCCGGAGAGACGCAGCACCCGCTCCTCAGCAGGTGGGCCTTAGAGGGGCCTGTGCAACCCCTCACTCAGGGCGAGGCCCACAGCGGGGCTGGCCGCGGCTCTCAGGGCTCACGAACCCACGTGGGAGAGCCGGCATGGAAGCGGAAGAGTGTTCCCAGGGGAGCGTGGGAGCCGCCCTGGGGAAGCATCAGGTGTCCCACGGTCACAGAGTGAGGCGAGCAGGGCTGCACTGAGCCCACAGGGGCGGCGGGGACGGGCACAGTGCTGGCCCGGCACCAGGCGAGTGTCTGTGCCCACGCCTCCCATGGGTGCGACTCGGGGGAGGGGAGCAGAGTGACAGGTGTGCACCAACACCAACTGGCACCTCAGTGGAGCACAGGAGGCCTGCAGTGGCGCGGCGAGGGCAGGCCTGTCGGGGCCTGGCCAGGTGAAGGCAGGTGCAGGGCAAGTCAAGGGGCTCAGGCCCATGGGAAGGGCCTGGTGCAGGGGTCGGTCGACACCGAGGGTGGGCCCCGCAGTCATGGAAGGTTCCCACGTGTCAGAGGGAGGCGGGCGAGGCTCTGAGCAGCGGCCTCGCCTGCCCCACACACTGCCTCTCGTGAGCCTGCCCCGCCTGGCACCTGCGCTTCCCCCCGCCCCGCCACACCTGTTCTGCTCACCACCTGCAGTTCATTCCCTCCGGGAACTGTGGCTGTGGGCGGCCTCCTCTCCTCCCTCAAGGGCTCGTGTTCTCCCACCTGTGTCCGCAGCCTGGCTGCTGGAACCCCGGCCCCCGGGGGAGGAAGGGGGCAGGTGGCACCGTGCGGAGCGGTCTCGGAAAGGCCCCAGGCCGCCTCTGCGTGCCGCGGGAGGGCCCGTCCAGCTGGTTTCCAATGCATCTACCCCGGGTCTTCGAGCTACCGGAGGGAGACCGAGGACATGAGAGGAGGGCCACTCCGTGGCCGGAGCCTTCTTGCATTTTCCGGCAGGAATCCCTGTTTCTTACGTGGACTGTGATTCCACAGAGATGTCTGAACAGCTGGGCAAGGGGGCATGCGTGTAGAGCTGCTTCGGCTAAAGGAGGGCTGTCCACATACACACGCAGGATCACGTGACTGGAGGAAAGCTGTCCACGTGCATACGCAGAGTCAGGTGGCAAAAGGTTGTCCACGGGCACACGTGGGGTCACGTGGCAGAAGCCAGGACCGCCCTCCCCATCCCTCAAGGAGGTTCTAGAATCCCGCAGAGCTGGGGTGAATGCCTTGTCCAGCTCCCTCATTTGCTGAGCATGGGCCTGAAGCTCAGGGCTCATGGATTACAGCCCATGACCATTGATAAGGTGACAGGGGTGGCAGGAGCCACCGGGCACTGAGAGTGTCAGGACCAGATCCTCACACCTTGCGAAGCTGGTACTATTTCCCGCTACAGGCGAGCAAGCCAGGGCTCACGGGGGCCCAGTGGCCTGACCAGGGCCACCGGGACCTGGGACCCAGCTGGAAGGAGCCTTTAACTACCACAGTCGGTGAGGACGCTCCGCTGGTCCCACGGCAACTCCAGGCCTCAGCGTCTGCACAGGTGCTGGACAGTCCCTTCCCGCCCCGCCTCTGGCCGGAGCCTCTGATTTGAGCATGTCGGGACCCAGGGAGTGAAGGGTGGAAGGGCCCATGCTTGCCCTTTTCCTCCTGTTGCATTCTGTGAACGTTTTCAGGCAGACGGTGATGCCTGCCCCGCCGTGCCCCTCAAACCGGAACCACCCCATCCCACCCAGGCCGGGCCCGGCACCCCTGGCTCTGGTTAAAACCCCTGGTTCTGAGGCTTTTTTTCACCTGGGGTGCCTCACCTTGTCGTAGGTTGGGGGGAGGGGTGTTCCCACGCCACCCTTTTGCCAGAGAGGCTGGGGACGAAGCACCTCGGCCCCCGGGGGTGCAGCGGGAGGCTGTGGTCAGCACCTCCCACTGCGGGGACGCTGGCCTCGCGGCCCCAGAAGGCTTTTGGATGTCGGGTCGTGCGCGCTCCAGCTCGAGAGGTCTGATATGTCGGTTGCAGATCGTCTCTCGTAGGGTCTCCTGGCCAGGGGCACCCATCTGGGGTCCCTGGGAAAGCCCAGAGGGAGCCGCTGATAGCAAAGTCTTTCTCAGAGAGGCCGTCCAGGCCGCAATGGCAGCCTGTGCCCACCAGAGGGCGCTGCGGCCCAGAGCCACTCGGCTGGGCTCAGCTTTGCGAGCCCAAATGCTTTTTAATTGAAAATTTTTTTTAATTCAAAAAGGATTTGCTGTTTGTACGCGAGTGCAGGTTTTCCTTATGCAGGAAACTAATGTCTTGAGTAAACAGATCTGGGCCCAAATCCACCTTCAAAGGTACTTGCTGTTTGCCCACGGGAGTGAAAGGGCTTGCAGAAGCCGCCCTAGTCTCTTGGGCAAACACTTTGGGGCCAGGATCCCCGGGCAGAGGATAGCGTCTGTGGGAAGGGTTATCCGCAGCCTAAGGGGGATTATGTCGGGGGACATATGTTGAAATTTCATTTGGGGAGTTAGAGAAAACAAGAGGGGGCAGTCACGCTTTTCTCCAGCCAAGACAGCCTAAAAAGGGAAAAATGTGAGGGCAGGGTGGGGGACCGCAATGTGTGCACCGTGGGGCTCGGGCCCCTTCGAGGGGGGCAGCGCTGTGCTCGGGCTGAGAGTCAGGAAAAGGCATTGTGTGCCCTGGGACTTCCCCCTGCCTCGACCCGCCCCCCGCCCCAGAGTGGGAGGGAGACGGGAGTTCAGCAGTTCATCCCCGAAGGCCCGTCTGTGGCCTGCCTTGCCAGTGACTCTGTCCCCACTCCTGGCCACAAAGACTGGCCTTGGGACTCCGCACCAGGTTCCGGCCAGCCACTTGCTTGCTCAGGCTAGGAAACGTCCTGTTTCCCCTCCACCTGACCCCCACCCCCACCCCGCCGACTCACCTCACGCCCCCTGCCTAGGTCCAGAAAGCCATAGCGCCCTTCCTGGGCCCACTCCTGCCAGCTCCCAGGCCTTCGGAAGACCCAGGCCTCTGGCTGTGGCTTTCTGGGAGCTACTGCCATCTCCCCTCATGGGCTCCCTGTGCGGAGCAGCTCCCAGCAGCTCCAGGAGGCCTGACTGCCCCCCTGCTCCCCACCCCCGGGAGCCTGGCAGAGAGTCCCGGCCCTACACAGCAGAGTGCAGCTCAAGCCTCCGAAGGGGACGCGACACAGCCCACAGCGGTGTGCTCACCTCTGCTGCTGCCCAGGCCAGCGGCTCCCAGACGTGGTCTCGGAACGGCCAGCGTGAAGCCGGGTGGCCCCCTCCCCACTCGCTTCGGTTCCCCGCCTCAGCCCCCCTCTTTGGCCCACTCCCATCCACATCTGCTCCCGGGCCCCACTGATCGGGCCACAGAATTGCCCAGACTGGGCCCCAGAGCAGCAGCAGCAGGTCACCTAGGAGTTGGAAGAACATGCAGAATCTCAGGCCCCACCCAAAACCATCTGAGTCAGAGTCTGTATTTTAACGGGACCTCCAGTTTTATCGGCCTGCTGTTAACAGCTGCTTTCAGGCCTGCATCTCATGCCCTGGGCGCCACCATCTCCCTGCCCCTGAGGTCAGGCTGCATGCACCTGTCCACATCTGTACCTCTCTGGAACCTTGGCCCACCTGGAACTGCTCCCGCTGAGGCCCTAGGTCCTCCCTGCTCTCCCTCCTGTGTTGCGCATTTGGGTTCATGGCCGGGCTCCAGCCGGCCCAGGACCCTCCCCCAACAACCTCGTGGGCCCTTATCCAGCCCCAGTGCATGGCACAAGGTGGACGTGGTGGGTGCTGCCCTAGCCAGTGAGGGAACGCTTCCTGCTGCAATGTTGTTGAGCAGCCACCAGGTGGCGCTATCGCCCAGGTTTTTGCTCCAAGGCCATCTCCTCTAGAGCCACACTGCGCTGGGAGCTGGCGTCCCCAGGAAGGTGAGAGGGCTGGGGGTGGCTTTCCTTCTCTGAGTCGCCAGCAAATGTACAGTGAGTGCCTGCCAGGGTCAGGCGGGCCCTTACCCTGCTGCACCTCATCCCTCCCCCACAGCAGACCCCGGGAGTAGCAGTGGTGACCCCATTTTTTTTTAATTGAGGTATAATTGACACATCTTAGTTTCAGGGATACAACGTAATGATTCGATATTTGCGTGTATTAGAAAAGGATCAGTGTAGTTAACATCCATCACCATACAGAATTTTTTTTTTTCTCACGATAATTTTTACGATTTACTTCCAACAACTTTCAGATACACGGTACGGCATTGTTAACTGGTCACCATGCTGTACATTGCAGCCCCAGGACGTAATTTACAGCTGGAAGTTGGTACCTTTTGACTCCTAGCGCCCATTCGCCCACCCCCACGCCCTGCCGCGGGCAACCACCAGTCTGTTCTCTGTATCTATGGGTGTGGTTGTGTCTGTGTGTGTGTGTGTGTGTGTGTGTCTTTTTTAGATTTCACATCTAACATCTAAAAGAAGTCGTGTGGTGCTTTTGTCTCTCTGTCTGACGATCACGTGGCACGATGCCCTCGAGGTCCTTCTGAGCCGTCCCCAAGGCAAGGCTCTATTGTTCCTGTGGCCGAGGGACGTTCCCCCGTGCACATGCCGCCTCGTCCTTATCCGTCCCTGTAGTGACGGACACTTGGTCGTTCCCCTGTCTGGGCTGTTGTGAATACTGCTGCAGTGAACGCAGGGGGCACGTGTCTCTCCCAGCTCGTGTTTGCATCTCCTTGAGACGAGTGCCCAGAATCGGGATTGCTGGGTCACGTGGTAGTCCTGCTTTTAATTTTTGAGGGCCTCCCGTGTTTCCCGCAGTGGCTGCTCCGGCTCACGGTCCCCCGGGCAGTGCGTGGGGGTTCGCTTTAGTCCACCTCCTCAGCGACACTCCTTTCTTGACGCGACCCCACGTCAGAGGCGAGCTCCCTGGGGTTTAGAGCGGAGAGGCCTGCCTGGAGTCCCCCAGCACCAGGTGCTGCGTGTAGGAGCCACAACCTTTTCAGTGTCACCGGGGCCTTGTGGCTCCAGTGGCTGCTTAAGGCTGCTCGCCTGTGCTAGTCACACAGGGACGGGACCCGCCCAGGCCTCCCCCCACTCCCCACCCCTCAACCCCAGCCCAGATCTGCAAGTCTTGGGTCAGTCCCGTGGGACCGGCAGGCGGGGGGAGCCGAGGACACAGTTACACCTGAAACCCGGAAGCTCAGCTGTCTCCTCGCCCAGTGTGGTCCCAGAAGTGACCCCTTGCCGCAGGCAGCCCACTGGGCAGGCCTGGTGGGAGGAGGTGAGCAGAGGTGTGTGGAGCCCACGGGGAGGGGGGGAGGCCCTGCAGCCCTCCCTGTGGAGGTGCCCAGCAGTTGCCCTCCTGCTGGGATGATTTCACCCCACGTTCCTATCAGCCCCCGCCCCCCGCCATGTCCCCCGACTTGATGGCTTTGGGTGGCGGTCAAGTCCAATGAGGCAGCTCCACGTTGCGGTCTGATGTATTGAAGCCCCTTTAGGACAATTCTGCTGAAAACATTTTAAATGTTACTTTAAATTGCTGACGACCACCGACCTAATCTAAGCTCTCAGTTCCTAAACCCCATGGGACCACATGGCTGCCTCGGTGTAGAGTCCCAGGCTGCTCCCTATGGCCCTGCCCCCGGCCCCTGCAGCCTCAGGCCGGCAGCCTGCGGGCCTGACTCTGCCGGGCGCACACGCCCGGCCTGCGCACACTCTGCCCGGCCTCTGTGTGCCGAGATCCCATCTGACCTTCAAGGTGACCTTCAGGCGCCCCGTCCCCACCGCAGAGCCACTGTCCCTTCTCTGAACTTTCATCAGACTCATTTCTGTGACCCTGGGTCAGTTTGAGGGTCGAGCTCGGGTGCAGGGCAGGCAGCAGGCTGGGCTGAGCACAGGTGCACTGTGGCCGGGCCGGGTGGCCGCCGGGTGCTGCCCCGAGATGCCGGGGGTCCTCATCAGTTTGGACAGCAGACACCCAGAGCGTCTGCTCTCAGCAGTGCTCAGGAGGCGCTGGAGCGGAGTGGCAAGTCAGGGGTCTCCCGAGCCTGGTGGGAGCGGCCGGCCTCAGGTCAGGCTCGGGGTGGAGTCCCAGCTCTGCCCGGTACCACGGTGTGACTCCTGTCACAGGAGGGTGACAGGGGCCGTTTGCCGGCAGGAGGACAAGCAGCCTGGCACGTGGTCCGCCTCGCAGCTCGGGGCGGTGCTGGTGCCGAGGCCTCACCTTGCGGCACGAGGGGCGGAGCCTGAAAGGGGGCCGTCACCGCCAACGAGCCCCCCGCGGGAGCAGCGGAGGCCTGTGCGCACCTCACGCCGCCCGGCTCGCACCGTAGTCCACGCCCACGGGCGGGGGCGGCCACTCGCGCACCTGGGTGCCCAGCGAGGTGGCGTCAGGGCCTGTGCGTGGCGCGCCGGTCCCCAGGGTCCTCACGCTCTGTGCTTCTGTCCCCCTGCAGTACGAGTACAGCTTCCGCACGGAGCAGAGCGCGGCCGCCCGGCTCCCGCCCAGCCCCACGCGGTGTCAGCAGATCCCCCAGTCCTGAGCGCCCAGAAGACGCATCGCCGTCCGTGCGGACTCCTGAGCGCCCCGCCCGCGTCCGCGCCCTCTGACCGCCCCCCGCACCGGGCCGCTGAGCGCGCGCCCGCTCGGCCATCGGCTGCCGGACGTGACACCCCGCCTCCCTGGGGACGTTGTTCATAACTCGACTAACCTGTGTGTGTAGTGACGAGGCTCCTGACACGTCTGCGTGACGACCAGTTGTCCTGCAAACAACCCCGCCCACCGCGGAGTCGCCCCCGAGGGCCCCGGACGAGGGCTCAGGCCGCCCAGGGACGCCGCCGGATCCCTTCGCCCGTGTCCCCACCACTAAGCCATCGCTTTCTTCCTGGATGACCCCGAGAGAGCGGCACTTTCCCCGGGACGCTCCGGGGCTGCCGTGGGGCGCGACCCTCACGCCCACGGCACCGAGCGCCCCGCGTTCTCCCGCGACCCTGAGAGGCCCGTGGCCCGAGCGGGCCGAGCCTGGCTCCCCGCCCCGCTGCGGACACCCCCCGCTCGGACGCATTGTTCGACTCGCACACTGGACATCCCGGGGTTGGGAGCAGCATGCCGCAGCGGCCGGCACGGAGGAGCCTGGCCGCCCTGGCAGAGTGACCTGCGCTCACTCGGGTGTGAGTTTTGCTGCCCGGGAGGCTGCGTTCATCCACTGCGCACCCACTTTCCCCCGAAGGGCTCCTCTCTGCAACACCCACGTGCCAACAGCAGCACCAACTGCCTCGGCCTGGCCCCCTGACCCGGCGACCCCAGCACAGGCCCTACCGCGACTCGGGGGCAGGGGCCTTGTGAGCCAGTGCCCAGCCCAGGCGGCCGCGGACCTGTGGTCGCCCGGCTTCTCAAGCCGGCCTGTGTCTTGGGGGCCTCTGCCAACAGGAACAGTTGTTTCAAAAAGTCCATCTGACCCAGGTCACCAAACTGGGGCCGACCCTGACATTTCTGCCTCAAACGGCCAGTGGACACAGTGCTGGCTGCCAAGTTCAACTTCACGCACGGTTGCCACGAGAACCGGGCTTGCCGCCTTCCCTGGGGGCATGGGCCCTGCCCCCTAGTGACCTGCCTTGTCTGGTTTCCGGGGTTCGTCCTGATCCCAGATAACCTTGGGGTCTTCCACCTGGAAGGCTATCAGCTGGTTGGCACTTGGGACGGGAGGCTTGGCGTGTGTCTGGAGGCTGCCGTGGAGAGTCTGGAGGCTGCCGTGGAGAGCGGCAAGCTTCCCCCACCAGGAGGGTGGGCGGCCCGGGGCTCCCCGGGCGGCGGGGGGAGGAACCTGCGGGGACCGGGGATGCGGGGCGGGCGTGCGGGGCGGGCCAAACGCCTCACTGACCCCTTCCGCCCCGCCCGCTCTTGCCCCTCTGCCCCCCCCCACCCGCACACATGGCTCCACCCCGATGGCTCCCAACGTCTGTGCCTCCTCGGGGTGGCGGTGGTCACCTCTCCCCACTGCCCCCAGGCCTGAGGGCGTCCCTGAGCCTCCCACATGGCAGGGTGGCAGCAGAGGCTGCGGGTGGGGCCACAGCCCCTGCACGGACCTTTTGGGGTTGGTGCTTCACCAGGACTAACTGGTCTCAAATGCCCCCACTGAAATAAGCTAGCTGTGCCCCTGGGGAATCGAGGGAGCCCCATGGGGCCCAGAGAACCTGTGTCTACTGCTGCTTTTTTGGATGGGTGGCTGGTTCAAAACCAAGTGACCTGTGTGACTTGAAGCCCCACAGAGGGTGACGTCCGGCAGGCTTGGGGCAGGGGGCTGCAGAGCTCCAATGACTTCAGTCCATTTGGTTTGTGGACTTTGTCCTTCGATCTTTTTTCACACCCTGGTTGTGAGATGATCTCTGGCCAATGATGCCCAGTGGCCCTTCTCCCTGGCTGACAGGCATTTGCGGGCCTGACGGGCCCAATGGTCCAAACAGGACACCGTGGGGACCCTTGTCAGGCAGCAGGGAGGCGCGGCCCAGCGGTGAGGGCGGTTGTCAGGGGAAGGAGCAGGGGTGGCCACACCTCCCCACTCACGCCCTTGGGGCCTCACCTGCCAGAGAGCCAAGCCGCGTGGGCGCAGGCCAGCGGACACCCAGGATCCCAGACTTCGTCCAGGCCGGACGCAGACCGTGACTGTCACAACGAACGGCAGCTTCAGCCAGCCCAGCAGCGAAAGTGTCAAGTAGGCTCCGTGGTAGATGTTAGGGTGCCCCTAACCCTGTTTCTTTGCCTTGTGTGAGCTGGGTGAGGAGGGTGCGTGTGTGCGTGGGCTCTCACCCCTTGGGGGGGCGGCGCTCCGGCTCCAGCTCGCGCCTAGGAATTGAGAGACCTTTGCTTCCAGGAGGGTGGGGAGAGGAGGACAGGGTTCTCTTGGAAACGTGGAGGGCCGCGGCTTCACCCCCCGCCCCCCGCGCATACGACCCTCCCACCCACCCCCCGCCCCCCCACGAGCACAGCGGCCTCCTCGCCTTCTGTTTTTCCCTCTGAAATTGCTCACAAAGGCCCTGGAAATGGCACAACGGTGAGAAGGAGAAGTACTTTGCTCCAGGTTCACTCACAAATTCATAACAAGGCTTTTTTTCCCCACCCCAAGTCCAAGAACTGATACCGGCCCCAACCCTGCCCTTCCCGAAGGGATAAGAATCTGGGCAGCGGCGGGAAGAGATGGCAGTTTAGACACCAGGCTGCCCGCCACCCCCCCCCCCGGCCCCCCGCCAGGAGGCTTGCAGCCCAGCCCGCCCTGCTGCGTGGCTGAGGGGGGGAGCCCCCGACACTGGCTGGGGCCAGCCTTCCCACCCACCCCTGTGTCTGTCATCAGGGCAGCCGGGGCCTAGGAGGACAAGCACAGCCAAGCCCGCACTCCACGCCAGGCGCCAGGCCGGCACCTAAAGCACATTTTTCTGTCATTCCCCCTCGGAAAACAAATGCCCAGAAGTAGATGTTATATGCCCCTCGTCACAGAGGGAGAAGCTGAGACTCGTCCAAGGGCATAAGACTGGTAAGTGGCAAGAGACAGGCAGGATTCGGCCCCGAGTCTCGTCTGGCCCCCGAGCCCACGGTGCTGGTCGTCCCAATGCAAGCACATGCCTCGCCTGTCCGTTTCCAGGCCAGTAGTGGACACCCCAGCCACCAGCCGCCCTGCTGGGGTCACCTCACCACCGCACTGTGGGCGCTGAGCACGGGCGAGAACCCGGCCGCCCATCCCACGCGTCCCAGACAAGGGCTCCCCGGGTCTGCAGGCCACCTCCCCCCACCCACCGTCGTCTGTCGGGAAGCCCCGCCTGCAGCTCCTCTGAGAACCAGGAACCCCGAGGACCAGGGCAGAGAAGGGCCTCGGCGAGGACACGGCCGCGAGCCGAGCTCGCTGCACGCGGTTCACGTCTGCCGGGCCCTGGGCCTGCAGGAGGCCGGGCACCTGCGCCTCCAGTCCACCTGGCGCCCTCGGGTCAGCCCAGCTTTCTCCACCTGCTCCGAATGCAGCCCTGTGGCGGCTGCAGCTGTCACCACCGGGAGACAGGGCTCCCGTTCTCCCAGCGAAGGGCGCGTGAGCTGCCGCGTGACCACCCAGGGCCTCAGGCCGCCGCGCGCTCACCATGGGAACAGCGTCCTCACCGCGTGTATTTATTTGAGGTGACTCTTGTACTTGGCAAAGGGAAGTTTCACTGTGTGATTGTCTTCTTAATATAATTTGTTAAATAAATGTTTGTTTTAACCTTTTCCTGGCTTGCCGCTGTCTCCGAAGCCACCCAAGGTACCACCCCTCAGGGGTGTTCTAGCCTCCAGCTTCCCCTCCAGCTCGTCCCAGACGCCGGCCGGGCCAGCCACCACCCTGACTTTCCAGCCTTTCTAGAAAGAGCCGGTGGGCTTCTTCGCCCCATTTAGCTTACATGGCCCGGTTACAAGCCGGGATGACTCTAGGGGAGGGCGAAGAGAGCCCTGCCGTCCTCCAGCACAGCCCTCGGGACTGCTCCCAGAGGGAGAAAACCCCCGTGGCCATAGAAGTATGCAAAACCGTGCCTTGCAGCGGTCCCCGTGAGGAACGCAGGGTGCCCTTTCATCTGTGGGCTGCCCCTGAGCCGTGTCTGGGCAGGGTCTGGCTGCTGGGCAGGGACCACGCGGCCCATGGGCTCGGTCCTGTCCTGACCACTCACCTGCTTGGACGACGCCACTCCAAAGGTTGGGGAAGGGGCTGCAGGGCCCCGGGACACGCGCCGGGCTCCCTGAGGACATGTGAGTTCAGGTTTCACTATCAAAGCTCTTTGCCTCCTTGATACGTGACCTCTGCATTTTTGAGCTAGACAGCGCCGTCTGAGCTGTCGCCGCCTGCAGCCCTGTGCACGCCGGACTCGGGCGAGAGCTGGGCGACCCTTAGCTCGTCTCATCTCATCAGGGCCACGATGAGTGTCAGCGCCTCCGGCCCTAGGGCATCTCTCAGGTCTTTCTCCCACAGTGGGAGGGGAGGAACTGCCCCCCTCACTCCACCCCCACCCCCACCCCAGAGAATTCCATGAGAAACCCGCCCTAAACACTTGATGTGGAGTCTCAGGAGCTGGATTCGAACTCTGGCTCTGCCCCTTTCTGACCACGCGGCCTTCAGCTCACTACCCAACCCCTGTCGGGATGGGGACAGCGCCTCCTTCGGTGGCTTGCCCCGGGAACGCGGAACGAGGATGGTCACGGGGCATTCGGCACGAGCAGAGACCACGCCGGTCTCCGTGTGGCGCCCGGGCTCTGTGTCACCATCCACAGCATGTGCTGAGCCCCACTCCCGCTCCCCAGTGCCAGGTCGCCAAGCGAGGATGACTTGTGGCCTTGGACATCCGGGCCCCAGAGTCTGTTTGCAAGAAGCCTAAAACACTCGCAGGCGGTCAGACAGGCGGATGCCCACGGGGAGGCGCCTCACGCATGGGCCTTCCAGCAGCAAGAAACAAATCCGCTCATAGCCAAGGCCAAGGCGGGGCTAGCAGCCAGACCCAGAGGACGCTCAGAGCCCAAAGGGGACGCAGCCGAGCCCCAGAGAGGCCAGAGCCAGGCGGCGCCGTTTTCCTGCTCGCCCACGCTGCCCCGTCTGCCTCTGCCTGGGCGTCTGCTTGCTTCTCGTTCTGTCGCTCTCCGGCCTCCCTCTCCCGTGCTCCGTGCACCACCACACGTGGCACAGGCCACCGAAGTCTGCACGGTCTCAGCTCCGAAGACCCAGAGGCGAGAGAGCCAGGGCGCGCACCGAAAGGCCGGCTCAGGTCAGGTGCCCCCGCCTGCCGCCGGCGGCTCTGGCCCGGGCGGGAGGGCAAGCGTGCGATCACGGGGGATCTGCGGCAGGTCTAGGTTTAGACCCCAGAAAGAGGCCTCTGCTGCAAGAGGAGGGTGAGACCGTGGGGGTGGGGGTGGGAGACCTTCCCGGGGGACGGAAAAGCACCCACAGAGGATGGCGAGGTGGCTGATGCATCATCCGTCCATCCGTCCGTCCGTCCATCCATCCGAGTCATGTTGTGTGAGTCTCTCCCACGCGGAGGCCCTGAGCTGGGCGCTGGGGCCTCAGCAGTGACAACCCCGTCCCGGGGGGAGCCGACGGCCCAGCCTACCGCAGCCCGCGCGCACACACCGCGGCCTCTCTCCTGCTTCTCCTCCTGTGTCTGCCTGTGTTTTTCCGAACCGGCTCATCCCTGAGCCCACCTTTGCCTTTCCCCCCGTTTCTGCATCCTCCCAGCGGCTGTGAGGATGGCTAAAGCCTGTGTCTTTAACCGTGCTTAACTCTGTTACTGAACAATGAGCTCCAGCCACACGGTTCCAGCAGCCGGAGCTGAAGGCACCATCTTCCCCCAAGCCCCAGACTGCTCTGCTTCCAACCTCTCAATCTCCGGAACAGCCCGAGTCACCCACGCCACCCGAGGGAGCCGTCTGCAACCACCTATTCGCCGGCCGGACGGGTCTCTCGCCTAAATTTGTTTTCAGACTCAGCTGCCCTTTCCTCTTCTTGATGTTCCTTTTTCAGTTCTGGCCTTAGACGCTGTTCCCCTGGATCGCAGCATCGGCCCCTGAGCCACGGCCCTTCCTCCAGCGCCCTCCGCGCCCAGTCACGTGGCCACAATCCACTTAACAAGACTCCTCCACTTACTTTGCCCCTGACCCTAAGAATGAAGTCCAAGTCCTTTGGGTTTCTGCATACCACCCTCCTACGTCTGACCCGCACCTCCCGTCCCAGCCTCACTTCCCGTGAACCTCCCTGCTGAATTATCTGTGGTTCATCGAACCCTAAACTCTGTGCTTCCTTGCCTTTGCATGTGCGATTCCCTCTCTTTAGAACGCATTTCCCTCATTTTCTGCCTGGTAAACTCCTGTTTGTCCTTCAAGACCCGCCTCATACGCCTCCTCTGCGATGTCCTCCTTGACCCCTTGGAGTCACAGGTGATGACCCTCCTCCCCTTCGAGCCACTCCACGCCTCCTTGCGCATTGGAGCCAAGGCTCCACTGGAGTCCTGTAATCCTCTCATTCAATTATCTGCTCCTGGAGGAGGGGGTATACGTCTCATTTATTATATCCTCCTCCCCAGCCACACTCATACTCCATCTGAACACCCAGCACAGGCCTAGAAAAACACCAGGTGTGAGCAAACACTCTGAATGAATTCCTTGAAGCAGGTGAAGAGGCAGGTGGGCCAAACTCAGGTGCTGAGGAGCCCATGAAGAATGAGCCCCCGTGGCACTTGCTGTGAGACTTATAACCACCCCAAGGACCATGACAACCAGTGGCAGGCCTCCCTGGACAAGTCCTGATGCCGACCCCAAAGAGACCAGAGGCAAGAGGGAGAGCCAGGCCTTTATCCTGCTTTTCTCTGAAGTCACGGTGCCCAACACCATCCACGGCGGTGGGGTGGGCGTCGGGGGCAGGAAGGTAAACTACATGGGCTGCTGCTTCCCTCCCTCAACCCCAGCTCGGGGGGATGTTAGAGAAGGAGAGAAGACTTGATGGGCCACGGGACCCGGCGCTAAAGCTAGGAGGGGCTTAGGTCTTGGGATGGGGATCAACAGCAGACCAGGGGCAAAAGGTGGCCATTGTCACAGCTGAGAGATGGCACGGGGTGGGGGGCAGTTTTCCTGCTATGCCCGTTCATCTCCCCCGCATCGCCCAGGGTGGCTCCTTTTCATCCTTTTACCATCCTTTCATTTTCATCCTTTTACCAGCAAAACAGCAGCTGGGCTCCCTTGTCTCCTGTCCCCATACCTTAGACCAGGTTAGCAGAACCAGAGACCATGGTCTTGGGAAAGGCAGAGCTGGGCAGAGGTCTTGAATGACTCCCTGGAGGCCCAGATTCCCTAATGAGGGAGGGAGGGCACATGGGCGAGGTCAGCACCGGCTGGAGCACCTTCGTCCCCCACCTTCTCTGCAGGGGGCACAAGGTTTTCCAACCTCGACTGCACATTAGAACCACCTGGAATTTTTAAAACTTCCTGTGCCCAGACCACACCCAGATCACTGAAATCAGGATCGCTTCAGAAGGGACTCAGGAATCAGTCATTTGTCAGGCTCCCCAGGGGCTGTCAATGTGCAGCCAAGGTTAAGAACCACCAAGCTAAATTCTGGGCGTTCCCCACCCCCTCAGTTCCATGTTACCGGCCAGCAGAGCTGAGAGTCCGAAGGACCAGTGAGTTCACAGGGGATAAACAGACACCAGAAGAGCTGGTCCACCAACAGGTAGGCAAGACGCGGGCCAAACAACACCAAAAGAATTGCCTGACCAGACGGAACATGAGTTTAATAAAAACAAAAACAAAACCCCCAAGAAACATGGCAGGACACTGGGAATATGAGACAGGAGTAAGTTATTTTGAATAAGAGCCTATCGGTTTTGAAATACTGACATACTAAAGAAGAAATGGATAAATCAGCAATCGCGCTTAAAGATTTTACTACACCTCTCCCAGTAATTGTAGCCAAGTTGATAAAATATGAGCAAGTAAAAATAACTGTAGCCAAGTTGATAAAATATGAGCCAAAAAAAAAAAAAAGCAACCCAGCATCACCCTAATATCAAAACCAGACAAGGACACGGCTAGAAAACTATGCCTGATGGAGACAGTTGCCAAAATCCGCAACAAAGTATCAGCCAACCAACTCGACAATATGTTAAAAGGATCGTATGCCACAGTCAAGTGGGATTCAATCCCGGGATGCAAGGATGGTTTGACATCAGCAAATCAACCAACGTGGTACACCACATTAATAAAGCAAAGGATAAAAATCAGACGGCTATCTCAATAGATACAGAAAAAGTAGTTGACAAGCTTTGACATTTATTTCTGATAAAAACTTTCAACAAAGTGGGCACAGCAGGAAACATTCCTAATACAGGTCACGTATGTCAAGCCCAAAGCTCACATCATACTCAGTGGTGAAAGGCTGAAAGCATCTCCTCTAAAAGTGAGAATAAGACGAGGGTGCCTGCTCTTCCCACTTCTGTTCAACGTAGTATTGGAAGTTCTAGCCAGAGCAAGTAAGCAATCGAATGAAATAAAAGTCATCCCAATCGGAAAAAAAGTAAAATGGTCACTATTCTCAGATAATATTTTATATAGAAAACTCTAAAGACTCCACCAAAAAAAAAAAAAACTCCTTTTAAACTAAGAAGTGAATTCAGTAAAGTTGCAGGATAGAAAATACACAAAAATTGGTTGCGCTTCCATGCGCTAATAATGAACTATCAGAAAGAGATGTTAAGGAAACAATCTGATTTACAATTGCATCAAAAAGAATAAAATACCTAGGAATAAATTTAACTAAGGAGGTGAAGGACCCGTACACTGAAAATTGTAAGGCATTGATGAAAGTAATTGAAGACAGAAATAAATGGAAAGATATTCCATGTTCACAAAGGGTTAGAATTAACACTGGAAGAATTAATATTGTTAAAAAGGCCATACTACCCAAAGCAATGTACAGACTCAATGCAATCCCTATCGACATTCCAATGGAATTCTGTATGGACCCGCGAAAGATCCCAAATAGCCAAAGCAATCTTGAGAAAGAAGAAAAAAGCTGGAGGCATCATGCTCCCTGATTTCAAACTACATCACAAAGCTATAGTAATCAAAACTATATGACTGTATGATATTGGCATAAAAACAGAAGTCAATGAAACAGAATAGGGAACCCAGAAATAAACTCAAGCATATATGAATCAATTAATTTATGAAAAAGGAAGCCAAGAATATTCAAAGGGGTTAAGACAGTCTCTTTAATAAGTGATGTTGAGAAAATGGGATGTGCAAAAGAATGAAACTGGACCACTATCTTACACCATATACAAAAATGAACTCAAAATGATCGAAGACTTACATATAAGAGCCAAAACCATAAAACTCCCAGAAGAATACGTAGGCAGTCAGCTCCTTGACACTGGTCTTGGCAATGAGGTTTTGGATCTCATTCCAAAAGCAAAAATAACCCTGGGACTATATCAAAAATAAAAATGGGACTACATCAACTGAAAACCTTCTGCACAGGAAAGATAATCACCGACAAAATGAAAAAGCGACTTACTGAATGGGAGACACATTTACAAATCATGTATGTGATAATATCCAAAATTTGTAAAGAAATCATGCAACTCAACAGCAAAAAAAAAACAAATCTGAATAAAAAATGGGCAGAGGATCTGAATAGACCTTTTTCCAAGAAGACATACAGATGGCCAACAGCTATGTTAAAACATGTTCCACGTCACTAATCATCAGGGAAATGCAAATCACAACCACCTGAGTGATCACCTCACACCTGTTAGAATGGCTATTATCAAAGAGACAAGCAATAAATGTTGACGAGGATGTGGAAAAAGGAACTCTCACGCACTGTTTGGTGGGATTGTACACCGGTACAGCCACTATAGAAAACAGTATGGACGTTCTTCAAAAAAATAATAAATATAGAACTGATCCAGCAATTCCACTTCTGAGTATTTATCCAAAGAAAACAAAAACACTAACTCGAAAAGATGTATGCTCCAAGTTCCTTGTAGCATTCTTTTCTCTCTTGTTTTGGCATATATTGAGCTATTATTATGATTTCCATGATTGATACCATGTAATTTCTTGTGCATAGAAAATGTCAGGAAATCTCCATAGAGGCTGTATTCTTTAGAGTGGAATAAGAAGACAAGGAAGGAGAGATTTAAACTTTTTACTTCATCCAGTTTTTTATTTTTAAAAAAAAAAGTAAATAAAATCTTAAAAACTATGCCACCGTATACATCATAATTTTCTTTATATGATGTAAACAGAATAATTCAAGCTCTGAGTGTATGGACTTTGGGTTCTGATATATGAGTGTGAACTATGATTATGACCTCTACTAATTAGGTTATTTTAGTCAATATTAAGCTCCCTAAACCTTAACTTTCTCACATGTAAAATCGGTATAATAAAACTCATCTCACGGGCTTGAATGCTATTTTACTGAGGAAGAATCTAGCATGTCTTTTACACATAGTGCATTCTAAGTATAGAGTAGTTGTCTATTTTTACATCATCAGGGCCCAGGTCAGAGTGCCCCCCAAGAGATCCCACAATGGCATATTGATTATTTCAAGTTAAGATAACTTGAGAAGCAGCGGCGGGAGCAAGAGGAGGTCTCTGACTCTCCTCCATCTAAATGCAGAGAAAAAAAAATCCCTGTGTGGAACATGCCTTCCCCGCCCTTGGGAGTGGAGAGACAACCTTATCATTACTTTTCATAGCCAAGAGATGGAAATAAACTGAGTGCCCATTGATGGGTGAACGGATAAAGAAAATGTAATAGACACACACACGAATACTATGCAGCCACGAAAAAGAATGAAGTCTTGCCGATTGCAACAACACGACAGACCTTGAGGGCATTTACCAAGTGAAATAAGTCAGAGAAGGACAAGTACCGTGTGATCTCATTTATATGTAGAATTTTTTAAAAACTACAAAAATAGCTCATAGATACAGAGAACAGATCAGTGACTGCCAGAGGCGGAGGTAGGGAGTGGACAAAAATGAGTGAAGGGAATCAAAAGGTACAAACTTCCAGGTATAAAATAAGTCCTTGGAATGTAATGCACAGCATGGTGACTATAGATGTTAAAAGTTCTTGTGACAAGAAAAAAACGTTTTGTAACTATGTATGGTGACAGACACTAACCAGACTTAACTGCGGTGAACATCTCATGATAAACGAATATTGACTCATGTTGTACACCTGAAATTTATGTCACAGGTCAATTATAGCTCAGTAAAAATAATTTTTAAAAGGTATTAACAAACTTAGTCCAATGATCAACCGTTTTCTTTATGGTTAGTGCTGTGTTAAGAATCTTTGCTTATCCTCCCAAATCCTTTAAAAATGGCTTTTATATACCCCACAGTACTGTCCTTTGGTGAGGAGTCCAGAAGATGGGAGGGGAAGGCTTGCTGGAGGAGGCAAGGTGTGCGCTGAGCTCTAGAGAGTGTTGGACGTGGGTGAAGGATGTTTCCAGGGAGGGGTAAACAAATGGAGGGGGAGGGGTATTGTTCACAGGGCACCAGCAAACGACAGAGGTGCGAACACCTGTGAGTGTTCCTCCATCTTGCAGTCGGAGAGTCCCTCATTTAGCAGACGCGGAAACTGAGGCTCCAGGACACCCAGAAGCACACAACCAACCAGAGGAGCTCAGAGCGTCCAGCACAAGTACGCCCAGTGCCGTGCTGAGGGCAGCTGGATTGTGCCCCCCAGAGGAAGTGTCCTGTCCTGCGGTGGGTACTTCTGGGGTCAGACAGGCCTGGCTCAGGGCACAGCAACCCTGAATGTGACTCTGAGGTTCTGCAATCACAGCCACCAGCTACCCAGGGCTTTCCCAAGGAGAAACTGAGGTCAGACCCACAACGTGCTTGGCCCAGGGTGCCGCGCAGAGTTGATGGGCACCCAGCAGGACATTTGTCCCTGGGGAGGCCCCAGAAGACTCCTTCAGTGTGGACAGGAAGTGGGGCACAGGATCTAAGGTGACCTGTCCATCCAGCGTGGGAGCCTGCACGCTGATGCTTCATCTGTGTTCCTTGGCTGGAATTTGCCAGAAAATCTGAGCGCTCCAAGTTTGGAATTTGCTTTTGGGCTAAGCACCAGCCCTTCTGCACTCATCAGAGTTTCCTGCTGGGGTAGGGGGCCTCCGTGGATTTGGCCATAGTTACAGGGCTGGGCTCCACCCCCACCCCCACTGACTGGCGGGGCTCCCTAGGGTGGCCTCTTGCAGCTCCCAGGGAGGAGGCACTTTGTAGGGTGCCAAAAACCCCTGTGAGTCCCATTTCCTGGCTGGGGGAACCCGGGAGATCTCTTGTATTTTCTCTTGCCTGTTTTCTCTTCTGAAATGGGGGCCGCCCTACTAGCTCCTTTGCCGGTTGCTGAGTCGCGGTAAAGCGCACATTAGGCGCGAGGCCCCAACCGGCCTGTAGCTCCGGCCGCCGGTGCGCACGCCGAGTCCGGCCGCATGAGGGCGCTCTGCCGCGCCGGCCCCGCCCCGGGCTTTGCTGCGATCCCACTGCGTGCAGGCGATTCCCCCACCTTGCAAAAATAAATCGTTGGCTGCGGGCTGCGGACGTTTGTTTGCGCGGAGTCCAGCCTGCAGTCAGCCCCCTCCAAGCCTCTAGGGGGTCCCACCCTTGCTCTGCCCTCCAGTTCGTGCGGGGAATGGTGCGCAAGGGCTCTGGAGTCCCGAAGGAGAACAGGCTGGGCCGGGCCATGCTCTCGAATCCAGATCAGCTGGAGGGGCGCGGGCCTCAGCTGTGGGACCGCAAGCCCCCAGCTCCGCCTTCCCTGTCCTGTGGGCTTGGACTAGTCACATTAGAGCCTCAACCCCGAGCCTCAACTTCCACATCCATAAAATGGGGGAAGTCCACCCTCCTTACTTTGCAGAGTCACTGAGAAGGTTAAAGGAGACTGTCGTCCAGTGTCCAAACCTGAAGCCAGCCACCTGCACCTCCCTGGGCCTCAGTTTCCCCAAATGCATAATGGGGATGATAAAAGTCCCTACCTCACAGGACCAGCACACAGATGAGAAGGCAGCAGCTCCCTGGCTCCCGCTGAGCTCTCAATAAGCAGAGCGATTGGGGTTGTTAAGGAAGCTCAGCAGAGGCCCCTCATTCCACAGCCTGTGCCCCCAAACCCCACAGTGGTCTCTTAGGGACCCAGGCCTCCCGGTTTGGAGGCTGCTGGCTGAGACCACAGCTGATGCCCCCTCTAGTTCCCGGCTAGAATGGGGCCTCGCTTGTGCAGCCCACAAGCATCTGGGAGGATGGGGGGAGGGGTAGGAGGCAGTGCACCCACCCCCAACCCCACCCCCCACCGGTCTTCAGGGCCCTCTCTGGTTGAGTCACCAGGCAAAAACACTCAGCTTTTTGACACCATCCAGAAAATGAAAACGTCCCAGGCGTCTAATCCTTCCCCTTCCTTTTGGCAACTTAAACCGCCCTGAAACATAAGGCATCCAACATGGTGCGAGCAGCTGCGGGAGGGGTGGCCTGCCTCGGGGCCTTGGGGAGCAAAGCAAAGCATCGCCCCGGGTCAGACTCGGCCTCGCCAGGTACGGAGTGACCCCTGACCGCCACCAGCCCGTGTCGCAATGTGCCTCCAAACCCGCTGACCTGAGGGGCCCCCCGAGAATCCTGCCTTCCTTCCCAGCCAGGCTGCAGCCTACCCCCATCCCCTCCAAAAAAATATTTGAAATGGTCTTTGACTGAAGTGAGATTAATCCTTAGTTCCCTGACAGTGTCCTTGGGCATGTGTTTTTATAACCTCTCTCTCAAATGAGAACCATTCGTCGCGGAGAAGCTGGGGAGGCCCAGCCCCAACTGCCGGGCCAGACATCACCGGCACCTGATTGAATGTCAAGGACAGTGCGAGGGGCCAGGGCCAAGGTGAGGGCAGGATGTCAGCACCGATAGCCTGTCCTTTGCTGGTCTCTGCCCATCCAGGGGCATAAGCCGATGGTTTCTGTCTCCGACCCAGCCTTTCCCACACACCAGCGCATACCCCTGAGCGGCCGACTTTGCCTCTCTGCGCCTTACTTTCTTCATCTGTAAAATGGGGGAGATGACGCCCCCTATATCCAGGCGACGTGCCAGTCCAGTGCCTGGACGACCGAGAGACCCTCCTTGTTTAACAAGGCCTCTGAACACAATCCGGCTCCCTTGGAACTCCTGGTAGAAATGCAGTGTATCCCTGGCCGGGGTACTGCAGATGCCTGCAAATGTCCATCCTAAATGCATGTAGCTCAAGCCCCCCATTTCCAGGCTCACCCCTAGGTGAGAGGGCATTCCTGCTCAGAACTTGAGTTGCTGGCACTTTAATATGGAGAGGGCTGAACTGAGTTTATAGGCGCTAAAAACGCAGTCTCTTTAATTAACTCTGAGGCCTCTGTCGGTGGCCTCCTCCCTCAGCACAACCCCCCCACCCCACCCCAAACTCAAGTCCTGTTTGAAGTTCGCAAACCTCCCCCCCCTTCCTGCCGTCCCTGCATGCTGAACCAACTACAGACCCTTCGGGCTCAGCTGGGAGGGATTTATTGGAGAATTTCAATCATGGGCTCCTGGCTCAAACTTGTCGCTTCCCAAAAAAATCTCCCCAGAAGTTTGATACTTGTGGAACTGAGGCTTAAAGGAGGGATTCCAATGATCTCAGAACTCGGAATTGCACCTGGGCCCGCTGGAGAATTCGCAGCCCCTCACCTGGAGGAAGGGAGCACAGACAGACAGCGAGAGAGATGCGGGTTCCTGAGACAAGGCAGAGGTACTGGGATTCGTTTTCTTTTAAGGAGCTGCTCAGAAATAGAATTTCCACCTTCTCTACTCCCCTCCCCCAAGCAGTGACCTGTTTGTGCAGGTGTCTGGGTCTCTGTGGTTAAGCCTCCTGTTGGTCTTGGGGCTGGGGGACGTTTGGGAATCTGAGTTGAGAGTCTGAACGGTAGAATTGGACATGAAAGCCGCGGAGACATGTTTTTTTTTTTTTTTTGCCATATTTCTTAAGCCGTGTGACTCGCCTCCCCCAAAGGCGTTCCCTGGGCAGTTTTCAGACGAAAGAGCCTACACCCTTGCATGGGAGCCAAGCCAAGAAGGTCCTGGGACCAAGGGGCCCCATGTGCCGCTCATTCCCACCGCCCACCCCGCCCCCCCTCTGGGCAGGGCTGACTGGTTCCATTGCTAGGAGAGATCTTTGCAATGATGGATAAGCCGTGGCCCCAACTGCCGGGACCCTGGGGAGAAAAAACATCTTTTGCCATTTCGCGTAAAGCCTCCCACTTCTCTCTTAATAAGTGCTGAAAGCGGCGCAAACAGAAAGACCCCGGCTTTCCATGACTAACAAGATGACCACATCAGGCAGCCGTGCCCTCGTCCCCGGAGCGGGGTGTCCGATTCCCAGCCCGGCCCTCCGCCAGCAGGGCTTTGAAGCCGGGGCGAGGCGGGCCCCCGAGCTGGGGAGGAGCTGAGGGGGGAAAGGGCCGGGCTCCCCTTCACGATATGTGCAGATCGCCGGCGATAAAGAGCCGCAGCCTCCTCTGCCGGGCGGCGACCCGCTCTCGTGAAAAGCCCCTTCAGATGGTTCCACTTCTCTGCACCGCTCTGTTGAAAGATGTAAAAATTTCAAGCCACCGCAAAGTAAACATTTCAAAACTCGCTCATTTCGGAATCCAATCCCGTTTTCAAAAAAAAATCCCTTGAATTCCATCTCTGCACGGCACCCCCCCCCAACACACACACACACACACACACCGCCCCGATTCTTTTGCTCTCCTTAGACTTGAGTGTTTTTCATTAATTTCGAAGCAGTCCAGGTAAAGCCGGTGTTTTCGAGCCGTGTTTTACGGGCGGGAAGTAGCTTTGTTATTTAAGAGATGTATTAGATAAGTCGATGTCTTGTCAGAATCAAGCAGCTTTTCTTTATTAGGGCGAAATCGTAATGAACTCATCTGCTTCTAATATTTATAAAGAGAAGAGAGGCCATTAATTCTGCTGCTTGTGAATAAAACCATCTGTGATTTCTTTCCATTTGATGGGCTTTGGTTTTAATATACATTTTTCACAAATAAGCGCAGAGATTTTTTGGTGAAAATGTCACATTCAGGATCTCATAAAGAAAGAATGCAAAGGGAGGAAAACGAAATGTTTGGTTAGCTAAGTAATTTCTCACCTTGCAGAGTGGGGAACATTTGAGCCAACTTTAGCACATTAGGTGATAGATTCGCCCGTTCGACGCTAATGCGATCCATGACATGTTACAAGGCGGACCACGTCCGTTTTGAAGTTTGTTTTCCTTCGGGAATTACACAGTTCATTTAACCTAATCTGTCCTGACACTTGAATTATAATATTATGAGCTTCTTCAGGGAAGTAAAACAGTAGTTGCCTGCTTAAAAGCAAAGCAGAAGTTAATAAAGTGGGCAAAATGTCAAGGAAAAAGGGCTAATCGAATCACGGTGTCATTCTCTGGAGAAAATACAGTCAAGTTGTATTTTTTTTTTTTTCCAGTGGAAACCGTGGACGCCTAATGACATATTTTTGTCCGGGAAGAAATGTGAACTCTGAAACCAAACCTGATTAAACCCCAAACTGCACGACACGACCTTGCCCACTGGGACCACTCGGGGACTTTGACTTCTGGGTGTCGGAGCTTAATTAAAATATTCATCCAGCTGCTCTCGCCTCGCCAAGGGGGCCCAGAGGAATTAAACCAATAAGCTTAATTCTATTAGTTCACCTGCCTGTGTACACGAGGATGCGAAAGACCATTTACTCGTTCAGAAGAAAATCGTCAGAGCCACCCTGTAAAATCAGCGTGGGCCATTCCTGCATCAGGACAAGGTCCCCCCAGAGCTCCACGGGACACTCGGGGTCTCCACTTCTGACCCTCAACACATGTAGCTATTTTCTTCTCTCTCATCTAAGAAAATGAAAATACCGAGCGAGTCATCATAAGGATTTATATGTGTGTCTGTTATGACTTACGTATCGCTCATCGTGACGTGTAGCATTCACCGAATTCTCCGTGCTACGACCCGGGGCCCTCCTCATCCACGTCTCAAGGAAATTGTCACTTCCACTCAAAGCCCAGAATTCTCAGACCTGAGTCTGAGCCCTTCACCCCCAGGAACGAGGGCTTCCCTGACATTTTGATCTTTGTTCGAAATTGTAAGGAACTCTATTTTCTATCTGCCCTGCACAGAGAGAGTCTAAAATTCACAAGGCACGGAGGCCGTAAAGGGAAGGGTCACCTTGCGCTCCCTCTTCCTCGGCCCCCTGTTCTCCTCCCTCCCTGGGACGTCCACTCTGGACAGTTTCTAGTGTCTCTCTCCAGAGTCCCAGGCTTATGCCAGGAAACGTGCATCTACTTCTTTTCTAAAAACACACAGGGAGCGTGACAAGCACGCTACTCCTCAGCTCGCCTTTTTTCCCTTCGTAATGCATCTTGGAGGGTTCCCCATCTCGTTCCCCTTCAGACTGCACGCCATTCCTTTCACTAGATGCAGTAGGTTGAACCCTGGGAGATTTGTCAGTAGCCAGCCATTTGTGACCAGCCAGAAAAAAATGGCGATTTAACGTGGTGCTGCCTAACGTAATGTTTTGTTTTGTTTTGTTTTTTTTACCCAATCTCCCGCCATGGACATTTGCACCTACAAACAGTGCTGTGCTGAAAATCCTTTCTCACGCAGAGCCACTGCTTGTGGCATGGGTGAGTCCCTCCCCTTGGCCCGAGGTCCTCGAGATGAAGCAGCTACCTGAGATAATTTCTGACACCCCTGGCAGGCTCCGTTCTGCACCCAGAAATCTCCGCATTTGTAATTCTGTGTCATAGCCAGTGATTACCCACCACCACCTTGGGAACCCAACCACGTCTCCAGTTCAGGGTCCCCCAGATTACTGTGGAGGCAAATGTTCTCCATCGAAGAATAACTCCCTCCCTGCTGGCTGGATCTGTCAGCCAGGGACTGAGACATTTCTCCGTGATCAATACAAACGGAATAGAACTCTATCCCAGGCAGCAGCAGCAAGACGTGGCTTTTTAATAAGTGGACCTCCAGAGGATATTGCATTCCTATGACAACGGCCAACAGGCCTTGATTTTTAGTGTCAGAACCTGTTTAATGCAAAGGTCTACGGCTGGGGCCTGGCTGAGTGCTGGATGGCTGTCTCGGGCTGGAACCAGGCTGGTGCTTAAAGGCTGCTGCGAAAAGCAGCCTGGCCCACCGCCTGGCCGCAGCTCCTGCAGGCCACCTGTTCCCAGAATCAGCCGCCTTTGCCAGCTGGGCTGCGGTGGAACCCCGTGATCCGCAGCCACGGACCTGGTTATTTACAGCTTGCCCGTGGTCCCCGACAACCAGGCATCTCCTGGATGACAGCAACTCGCCTTAAACAGGACCAGGTACCTGGACAGAGGTGGCAGCAAGCGTGAGTGACCATCCTGACAGCCTCTTTCCTTGTTATAAATTAATCTGATAACAGAGTGACTCAAAGGAACACCCTGAGTCTGTTACTGTTTGAAAGGACTTGAAAAGCGCCAGTTATGAACTGTCCGGGACAAACTGGGAGATTCTGAAAACACGATTCTTGCCCAAACAGCCTTGATGCCTCTGGGGTCTGTCTCTAGATTCTTCTGCCTCTTTTTAAATTATCTGCTGATATAGAGCAGGGCTCAGAAAGACGGCAGAAACAGGAAAACAGCTGGCGTGTAAGGAGATAGGATCGGCAGTGATTTATTTGTAGGGATTTGATATTTTAAGTTATTGTTGTTGTTATGTGTGGGCAATAAATCATATTTTAAAGTATGTTAATAGAGTGTTTTATTCTTTAAAAATACTAATTTTTTTTTCTCTTTCAAGTGGATGGGGTTGTTTCTTGAAGCTGAGTCCTTGGGTTTTATGAAGAGATGTGACAATAAGTAAGATGCGTCAATAAATTTTTTTTTTACCCCGCTGGGAAATTTCACCACCCGATCTTATCATCTAGAAATGTCTTGTCCTTTAAAAAGTTAGCAGGAGAAGCAAGGGGGCCTTAGATGCTATTGCTTAAAATACTGCGTTTGAATATATGGAAATGTCTCGAGTCCTTTGTTTGGCTTTTTAACCACTGGGTTCATGTTGAGGAATATTTAAATACTGCGACGGGCTCTCACTCCAAGTTTCAAGAGGCGACTCTCAAAATCGCATCCACCAAAGCCCTTAAGATCAGCCACAGAGGTCCCCTGAGCGAGGTCTTGAGGGGTGATTACCACATTCCTTTGTGTGACTCAATAATACCCCGGCTCGTGGGCACTCTACGACCCTCTGTTGAAAGTAACCGACTGGGCTGCAGCTTAAAACTAATCTTGTCCTCGGCTGGGCTCCCTAGCAAGAGGTCAGGAGGCGAGTCCTTCAGAATATGATCTCCGGTGAGATCTGAAAGGCTCCGAGAACATAACACATCGAAAAGGGCGGGGGAGGGGGCCGGGGGGTGGGGGTAGGGAGGGAGAAGAGAAAGAAAGAAAGAGAATAAAAGCAAAATTAAAATTTTTACAATTAAGTATATTCCTTTATTTTTTTTTTCATTTAGTTAATTTCCAGCCGCTCACGTTTATTGCACATTAATTATGCATACGGCTTTTGTGCGACTTAAAAAGTGAAGAATGTGATTCTTATCCTTTCGCGGAGGATCAGGCTGTCACCCTGGAGGAGACCTAGCTGGCGGCTGGAGAGGCTTCGGGTCAGAAGGGGCAGGAGCTGCGCCCCCTCTGCCAACAGCCAGCGGTGGGGTGGGAGGGTTCTCCGATCCCCCCACGGCCGCTTAAAAGTGTTTCCTACAGCAGGGGTGGAGACTGAGCACCCCACCCCGGAGGGTTGGCAGGATGCGTTTCTGGGCCAAACCTAAGAAAAAGACCTCAAACTAGGCCCCGTCCAGGCACCCTGAGTTTGCCTTGTGTTCGAACCCGCTGGCCCAGGCCTGGGGCTAAAGCAGAATGTGACAGGCAATGTGGGGTGGGGGAGAGTGTGGGCGCATTTCTGCCCTCAGATGCCCCCACACACACCACACACACCACACACACCACACACACCACACACACACACACACACACACACACACACACACACACACACCCATGCTGAAGGAAGGAGGGGAGGCGGAGCCCGAGGCGAGGCGGGAGCAGCTGCTGGGTTGGGAGAGCCTCTCCCCAGTCCCACCCATCCCCACCCTCAGACTCCTGTGCCCCCGCAGTGGCCTCAGGGAGGAATGGGCAGGGAGCCCTCTGCCAGCATGCTGTGTGACACAGACCAGGGCGTCTCTCTGCCCTCCGTTCGGAACCCGCTGCCTTGGCCCAGGATCTCAGGCTCTGCTTGGAGCTGGGCAGGCTGATCCACAGGCACCTACGCTTCCCCTCAGCCCTGAGACCAGGTGCTAGGTCACCGCGTGGGTGCTGAGCGCCCACCCCGGGCTGGCCAGGGCAGGGCCATCACCCTATTTCCTGCGTGGGTTCTGAGCAGACAGTTCCCATCCCTGCTGATGAGCGATTTGGGTAACAGGATTCGCTCTGATCCCAGACTCCTCATCTGAAAAAGGAGGTCAGAACTAGACACAGGGTTCTCCTAGGGTTGGTGGGGGAGAAGGGGGGTGGAATGTTCTCTCCAAAACACAAGCCCTTGGGTGAGCGCCCGGAAATGAGAGCTCACAACAGCCCCGAGGGGTGGGAATGGAGACGCCATTTTACAGTTGGAGAAACTGAGGCTTTGAGAGGAAAGGCACCCTGCCCAGACTGTGCACGGCGGGAGGGTCAGCTATGTGACAGCCTAGGGTGTCCTCCTGGGTCCCACCACCCTCAGCTCTCCAGGGGCTAGAAACCAACCCCTTTTCTCCATCCACTGACCCTGACCGTGAAGATAAAGTGCAAATGGAAACTCGTGCAAATGGTCCCTCTCGCCCTAGGATGGCTTTCATGGTGGCTTTGCGGAAGGGAGGCCTGGCTCAGGGGCCCTGGGGCCCTTGGTCCCAGCCCCCTCTGTTTCTAGCTGCAAACCAGTGACTCGGCTATCAGCCTGGGGAACAAAGGCGGCGGGAGCGGCAGTGCCGAGGGGCTTGGCAAGCCAGGGCCTGCACGGCCAGCGGCTCCCGCCGCAGCCAGCTCCGAGCTCCGAACCAGGGACCGAGGGCAGGCGCCAGCACGCGAGGCGGCTTTGGGCCTGGGCCACCCCTTCTGCCCTGTTATAATAGAAACTGCTCTCTCGATAGTCCGGCTGGGATCAACTATAAAACATCTCTCCCTTCTCTCCTCGAATCCCCACCCCTTGCTGCAGTGACTCCGTGATGAACTTCAAAATGAAATCGTCATCATAAAGAAATCGACTGTGCATAATAATAAACAACATGTTTAACATTTATTACTCTGCCTCCTGACAAACGAAAATGTGAAAATATGCCAAAATTCGGGTTTCATAAAACAATTTTTCATCAAGTTCTTTCCTTTGACAAAATGCCTCCGTTTATTTCCGGGCTGGCTGAGATTCGCTTCGAAGGCAGCAGCATTCACAGCAAAGGGGCTCGAGTCTGATATTCCCAAGAATCTTTTTTCCATTAGACTTTCTCCGATTGACAATATTCTAGCTCTCCTAGCAAGCGACAGTGAGCAGCCACCTCACCGGGTCATGGGCGACCACTGGGCTGAAGTGGAACCTTACGATGTGGCCAGTTACAGGCGCCAAAACCCTACTTTTTTTTATTGTGGTAAAATACACATAACGTAAAATTCACCACCTGAACCATTTTAAGGGTGCAGCTCAGACGCATGAAATGCGTTCACATCGTTGTGCATCCATCACATCCCCCCCACCCCCCCAATCTCTGGAGCTCTTTGCATCTCCCAAAACTGAAACTCTGTCCCCATTAAACAAAAACTCTCCATTTCTCCGCACCCCCCCCCAGCCCACCTCCAGCAGCCAGTTTCACTTTCTGGCTCTACGAATCGGATTCCTCTAGGTACCTCATGCAAGTGACATCATGCAAGATTTGTCCTTTCGTACCTGGCTGATTTCACTTAGCTAATGTCCTTCCATTGTCGTCCCTATTGTAGCAGGTGTCACAATCTCCTTTCTTTATAAGGCTGAATACTATTCCTTTGGACCAAACTGTACTTCTAACATCACACAAATATATGGCCACATGTGCAAGGACACAGTCACATACTCAGGTACGCATCAAAATATGCACCACCGCCCCGCCCCGCCCCCACCCAGCAGGGGGAAGGGGCCGCACAGCACCCGAGGAGGCACCACATCTTGTCTTCATCCCAGCTCAGCTTTGATGGCCCCAAGGGGACCTGGAGACTTAGGGGTACCCCAGTCAGCCCAGGTCTCAAGCCCCCCGTCTCCCCACAGGCTCCTCTCCTCTGGGCAGCGGCAGAGCTGGAAGAACAGGCCCCTCTGGGCTCAGGAGTGTGAGCGAGGACCCAGGGGTGGCCTCTGGCCTGAGGTGTATTCAATCAACAAACACTCCCAAGCACCTACTATGTGCCGGCGCTCTCCTCCCACGGGACTCACAGACTTTGCCGCTAGAACGTCATTCCATCCTCCTCCAGCTGCCCCGTACGGAGACCGAAACCAGGAGAAGTTTTAGATGGTATCACGCTGCCGTGCCTTTTGCTTTCTAGCTGAGACGCCCACACTTGTCTGTTGACTAATTATCAAACTCCCTCCGTCTCGGATTGCCATTAATTTTCCTCAAAGGGTAGTGGTGTTATGGTCATGGAGAGAACATTTTTATTCTTAGAAAATGCCCACTGAAATACTTAGAGATGACATCTGGAAGACGCTTTTAAACTTAGAGCAAAAATAAAAAATGAAAGCATAGCCGTAGATGAGCATACACCTGGATAATGGTTACCTGGGCATTCGGCAAACTCTGCGCTCAACTTTTCTATGAGTTTGCGTATTTTCGCATTGAAAAGTTGGGGGGAAATCCTGGGCTTTCAGTGTGCTCCTCCCTTTACTGCTCTTTCCCACTGTACGAATGTGACCCAGAGGTCCGAGGGGACGTGTCGGTGATGGACATGGAAAGGACGTTCCGCCAGAAATAGTCGCCTTTCCATCTCCTGACGGAAGGGCCACGTTAGGACCGCCCACGAGCTACGGGAGGAGCCGGTTTCGGTGGGAGCGTAAAAGGCGCAAGAATGCAACTAACGCCGCCAACATCCGCCAGCCCCGAGGGCCCACGAAAACCATGAGCGGCACTGGCACCAGACACCAGGTGTGAGGGTCTGTCCCCAGCTCACTCTCGGGCCAGGCAACACACTCAGGGGTGTCCCAGGCGGCTGTGAAGTGTGTGACGCAGAACCCACCGCTAACTGGAATCAGAAACGCGCCCACGAGCTCAGGAACCACGTGCGACTCACTCATTGCTTTCACCCCAGGGCCTGGCAAACAGCAGGCACTTGATGGCAAGAATTAAAGCTTAGAACCAAGGTTCTCTTGTCACGAGTTAGAATAAAGTGAGGGTCCTTCCTCACAGCCCAGAGGACCACAGAGACCAGGTGGTGATAGGGCAACTGGGCACACCTGTCACCTGCCTTTCTGGGCAGCAGCAGCCAGAATGAGCTGCTGCCCATCACTGACACGTCCCCTCGGACCTCCGGGTCACATTTGTACAGCGGGAAATAGCAGTAAAGGGAGGAGCACACTGGGAGCACCATGGGACAGCCTGAGGAGCAGGTGTCAGGGATGAGGGCAAAGGAAGGCAGCCAGGACCAGAGATGGGGGTTGGGGTGAGGTGGGCCACTAGGCCGGAGACAAAGCTGGCCCGCTCAGGTCCAGGTGTCCAGGGGAGCCTCTCCAGCTTGGCCTCTGAAGCCAGGGCCTCTCCCACGTGAAGGCCCTGGGGTGGGACGGCCTCTGTCGGGCAGCTCACCGTCTGCTGGCCAGAAAAGGGGTGGGGGGCTCCCTCTCTGACAACGCAGAACCACTTGAGAGAGTGTTTTGTTTTAATCATCAGAGATCAAAGACAAGTCCCATTGGGCTGGGGATCCCCAGGGGTCCCAAGTGGCCAGCAGGCAGCCAAGAAGAGCTGCTGTGGGCACCAAACCCTCCTCTCCTGCCCCACAGGGTCTGGCTCCATGTCCCCTCCTTCTCGGAGCTGCTACCTAGGCAGTCAGGGTTCAGAGACCTGCAGACACTGCAGTTGTGGGGCGGAGACCTCAGCACTGGGCTCTGGCTGACTTCGTGGCTACGGCCTGACAGAAAGCGCAGGTGTGGGCAAGAAGAAACAAGGGAGGGGCTGTGCAGCTATGAGCTGGTGTGTCCGGGGCCTTGAGGGCCAGCTGAGGCTCCAGCCCTTTCGAGAAGGCCCGCGGTTAAGAGCTGGGCTGTGGGGTGACAGATCCAGTCCCACCCTGACTCTGACGAGGAGGCCACCTACTTCTCAGAGTCTCTATTCTCTCTGCTGTAGAAGGGGCTCACAGGGGCCGCCCTCGACTGTTCTTGCCAAAGACCTGTCGGTCACTGAAGTCAATGCTATCGTCATCACGTTACCATCGTCACAGGCCTGTGTGTGCTCATGGTGCCACTACCCTGGGGCTGCTGAGGTATGTTCTAGAGCAGGGCCACGGACCAGTACCGGTCCATGACCTGTTAGGAGCCGGGCCGCACAGCAGGTGAGCAGCGAGCGAGTGAAGCTTCATCTGTGTCTGCAGCCGCTCCCCAGCGCTAGCATCACCGCCTCAGCTCCACCTCAGATCGTCAGGCGTTAGACTCTCGTAGGAGCACTGGTCCCTGGGGCCAAAAAGGTTGGGGATCACTGATCTAGAGAATGCTGACACTGGAGACCTCAGGCTCATCGTGAGTGACAAGTAGATCTGAATACGGAAGCCAGCAAAGCCCCCTCCTCACCCATTGCTCATGGCCTGGGCCAGCATCCCTAATCCTGGACCTGCCATCTCCCTGCCTCCCATGAGATGGGATGGCCCGCGCCCCACAAGGACAGAGGCCAGAAACTTTTGGCCTCGCTCTGTTTGCCATGAAAGAGCAAAACCACCGCAGGGTTCAAAAGAAGAAAGAGGAAAACCTGGTAACTCGTCCCAGACGGCCCGTCCGCTTTATCAAAGCTGAGTCCAGGGAGCAGCGTTCCCACCAGGAGAGGCCACAGCCTCATTAGGCCGTTCTGGGAACGATGAAAAAGCCGGGCCGCCACGCACATCCCCAGGACAACTAGGCCTTGTCCCTCTGCCTTCAAAGGCAGTCTCTCTGTGTGCGTGTGTGCGTGTGTGTGTGTGTGTGTGCGCGCACGTGCACATGAGAAAATCTCCACGTGGGTCTCTTCTTTCTCTGTGTCTTTTTTGTCTTTCTTTCTGGCTGTTTTCCTGTTCTCTGTCTCTCCTCTCCATCCATCCTTCACCTCTCACCGCCGAGCTACTCTGCATGTGTGTAATGATCCATCCTCTGTCCGCCAGGTACCCACGGCTTTCCCAGACCAGACAAACACCCTCCCACCCCCACCCCCACCCCCAGGAGACGCTGCCCTCGCGTCCTTGAAACAGGCCCCCAAGACACAGCCCTCCCGACTCCTAGCTCAGCCAGAAGATGGGACCAATGCCGCCACTTTGGCCAGCTCCTTCGGAACTCCAATTCTCCCATCATGGGTACAGAATGCAAACTATTCCCCCAGAGCGAGCGCTGGGGCCAGTTTCCGGATGCCTCCCTCAGACGCGGCCGCAGTCTAAACCCGGATTCTTCTCCAGATCCCGGCGAGAGCCGCCCCCTGGCCCGTGGAATGCTTCTTACCCGTGTCAGGAGGCGTGAGCAGGGATGAGAGCACATTCCTCCGCTCGCCTACGGCTGCAGGGGCCTTACCATGAGCAGCGCCCTGCCGTCCAGAAACGCAGACTCGCTGGGGACGTGCCACCCAAAACGGATCCAGGCCCCGCGTGCAGGGCAGGCCTGCCCCGTCCTGCCGACGCCACCGCCACCGCCCCGGCCCCTGGCACCGCGGAACTTTGCTGTACCCGACACCACCGCTTGCGAGACGCAGATCCTGACATCGGGCAATTATTTGAGGGCATCGTCACGTTGCTTTAAGTGAGAAGGCAAATTCTAGATGCTTCTTTTGGTTCCTAACACCAGAGGAAGCAGGCACGATATTTGCAAAATTAGAAACAGCCTGGGTCTCAGCTCCTGGCTGATGGCACTCGGGTATTAATCCATTAGAACAATCAAAAGAGCTTAAATAAAAGTCTGCAGCCTGCAATATACATGTCCATGAACAAGCGGTAAAACTTCCTGAAAAGGTGATTTCAAAGCCATATTGCCCACGCTTGGCAAATTGCATATTTAATTATTTTGTCAGTCCCTCTCTCTCCTCTAATCTTTGGGGAAAATGCCTTCGGACATACGAAACCAGTTAGGATAATTAAGGTACGATGGAATTAGGTGTCGGCTGATTTCTCAGAAAGATGGCATCCTCTAACCTGGTATGAAATGTGTGCAGACCCCAAAAGGCAGCACCGTCTGTAATGTCTGCCTTTCTATAGAAAGATCAAAGGTCTTTTGCCCCTTTCAAGATGTTTGTAGAATTTGTTTCCCAATTATCCCACATTTGCGCACTGGGACATCCTAGCTAACTCTTTGATGGCACCTCTGGAATTGGGCCGTAATTGACATCAAGCTGCACCTCCCAACTCCAGGCTTGGAGCCAAGATTCTGATCTGGGGTTTATGCTCCGAGAGGGGAGAGGGTGGGTGAGAGATGGAAAGGGGGTACAGGCTGAGTGAGGCTTGGGTCCCTTGGGTTTTAGCTGGGCTCTTTGCTTGGTGACACAGGACACGCTCCTTCCATGCAGATTTGGCTGAATGTTGGTAAACTCCCCCTGGTCTCATTCTCGTATGAATCGGGGCTAGGATTTTATCTTTGCAAAAGTTTGCCAACTTAAGAGCAGAGCCTGACTGCCTTTGAATGCCATTCTAAAAAGGAAACACACTGAATGCATTATTTTCCCACATTGGAATATTTCTCCTGCTCCAGCGGGAGATGGTTAAAAAAAAAAAAAAAAGCCATCAAATATTTAGAAAAAGTGAGAAAAGGCCATCAAGATTTGAATTTTTAATTATACCATTTTGAAACTAAATGTGATTACGATAGTACAGCAAAGTATAAAGGTGAATGTTAAAATTTTTAATCTAATATAAAGACTTTCTAGTATGTGTTTTATTCACGTTTTATCTGTTTCCTTTCTCATGTTCTGTTGATCTTTTATTCTTGATTGCTTAGTTCAAATAATGTGTAACAACTTTGAGTTTAAGAGACAGAGAAAGAACAATAAAGACCTTTCTAAGTCTGTATGCGAATACAACCGCCTTCCGGGGAATAATTTTTTTGGAAAAGCCCTCCACAATTTGAAAAAACAAAATACCACTGATCCAAGGAATCGTATTCTAGAAGTTGCCCCAAGAACTTTTGCTGGCACTTTGTTTTTTTTTTCCTTGTCTTGTACTTAAAGATCCACCTGTGTCCTAACAAGTTTTACATAGAGATGAGCTCTCAGAAGCGCCGGAGGGAAAAATTGCCCTCGTGAGACGTCAACGGCTGTTTTCGATCTTCTTCCAAAGAAGCCAGAGATCAGAGGCAGCCCCGAGGCACTGCCCCGTTCTCTACAAACGATGAACTCAAAAATCCCTCATTTCCCCGATAAATAATCCCCACAGTGAGGGAACGCCCAAGCCCCCCTCCAAAATGATATACTGAAAGAAAATAATATCGCGAGGAAATTCATTTGCTGCCCTTGGCAACAATAGAAGGGATGCTGACGGCGTCTCGAGATGCGGTGCCTCTGACCCGGGTACCTCCTGCCGGAGAGAAGCCTGGGAGGTTCTCTCAGAGGGGGTGGGGACAGGCACCCTCAACTGTCCCAGAAGGATCCCTAGGTAGAGCTGCCAGATTTAGCAAATAAATACACAGCATGTGCCATTCAGTTGGAACTTCAGATAAACAATGAATAACCTTTCTTTTTTTTTTTTTTTTAGTATAAGTAAGTCCCATATATTGCAGTGGACATACTTATACTTAAAAAAAAAAAAAAAATCATTCCCGGTTATCTGAAATGACAATTGAACAGAGCGTCTGTATCTTGTCCAGCCACCCTAGGTTCCGAAAGGGTTGGAGGAAGTGAGCAGGAGCACTCTCGTTTATCCATCCAGAAGCAAGATCGAGTCCGCCAGAAAAACCGTGCTTGGAGGTGGGGTGAGGTCGGAGGTCTGCAGGAAGGAAGGAAGCCGTCCGGCTCTGTGCCAGCCCCGAGCGGGGCTTCACAGGGTCTCACCGCCTCCTCGCTTCACAAGCCCCCGAGGCCAGTGACTCTGAGGGAGGAGGCTCCAGGCTGAGTCACAGGCAAGCAGACGGAGCCTGGGTTTAGGGTACCCGCTGGGCATAGGCACCTGGAAACTGTGGTCGGATTGTTTTAAGGCACCGAAGTATTCTTTGTGGGGAGAACCGGGCCTCTGCCCACCTTCCTAACACTTACTTCACAGTTTAGTGCCATTTTGGTGAGCTGTAGGGGTGGGGGGGCGTGCATCATGATATTTCAGGGGCTTTGGCCTCTGACTTCTGGGTCGGGCTGTCCCCAACTTGCATGGGTCCATACCCATGACTGCTTGGTGAATTTCGGGAAGTGGCCTCAGAGGCTTCTGACCAAGACCTGAGAGCTCAGACCACCGGCCCTGCTGGGTTGGTAGGGCCTCTGGTCCACGAGGCAGGGCTGAGTGGCGGATTAATTCAAATCATGACCCCAGAGGAGGCGGCCAACTTTCCAAGCTCTCTCTCTCTTTCTGGCCCAGGGCCCCTGTCAGGAGCCACAGTCCTGCTTCTTATGGCTCCTCAGAGGGTGGCTCCCGACCCCTCGCTTAGCCAGTTCTTTCTTCTATCCCCCCTAATTCCCTCCTGCTGTAGAAGCCCTTCTGGTCCTGCTGGGCCTCCAGGGAGACATAGAACAGCTGGTCAGCATCTGGTGCTCGCCATTAGCCAGGGCCCCTGCCCCCTGGGCCTTCCGCTCCCCAGGCAGAATAATCCCGCTTCCTCTAACCTTTCGTCTGGGTCCCGTGCTCCCCGGCTTTCATCATGTCCATCGTGGCCTCTGAAGCCGCTCCAGGCTCCCTGGACCTCCTATGGCTTCTGCTGGGCCGAGCCAGGCTGACCGGCGGGGATGGGGGCAAGGGGTGAATGACCCCTCTCTCCTCCCAGCCAGAGAAGTAGGGGTGGGGGAGAGCGCTGTGTCTCAGGAAGGAGGCAGACGTCAGGCCCATGCCAGCTTCCCCCACGGCCTGATGAGCCTCGGCTTGTCATCTGGAAATGGGGGACCCTATGCCCTCCCTCGACAGTTTGGTGGGAAGATGCCAGGAGGTGATGATACAAGCTGAGCCCTCTGCTTCTGCTCTGGGCCACCCCGGATTCCCCCTTCTCCATTGGGCAACTGCCTAGTAACCTCACGTCTTGAACTTGAGCTCCCTCACCTACAAAGGGATAGGTAGGAAGATTCCAGAGACAGGTCCCTAACTTGCTCAGCCCTGACTCACACTGAGAGCTCGGGAGTGTTAGGACACGTGGGTGCTGATCACGACGACGGTGTCATTATTTATCACCCCAGACCCAGAAAGTATACGTCCCAAGGGCTCAGCTGCCCGGGCCTGGCTCCACCTCCCACCTCGGGCCTGGATGCTGGCCCTTCTGGGCCCTGCGGGGGCCCTGCAAACACAACTGAGTTCCATTTCCCTCCTCGGTGCTTCTAGAAAGATTTGGGAAGTCTCCCCTTTCCACGGGGTCACAGGAGGGCCGATCCCAGGGGTCCTCTCCCTTCTCTCCCTAGCTTGGGCGGCTTCCCCCGGTGAAGTGTACGTGCCCCAAGCCAGCCTGGCCACTGAGCGGGCAAGGTCAGTGCAGCCGAAGTCCAGCATTTACAGACCTGGACAAAAACCACGCTCACAGAAGCCCTCAGCCACCACACCGACCTCGGCTCACATCCCTCACCGCCCACCACCGTGGAAGCGTCCCGAAGCAGTAGAAGCTGTCTCGGATTAGGGGTGGGCACGCCATGCCGACCTTTGGCTCGCCGGGACACTTTGTCGAGGAGGAGGCTTCGGAGCCATACCCGTCCCCTGTCGCCCTCCCCGGGGCCTCTGTGAAGCCCCAAGAGCCTGGGGATTGCTCACTGAAAGGCCACTGGTGGCATCCCCAGCTCTCCCTGCCACATGTCATCGAATCCGCAAACGGACACCCAGCACATACCTCACAATTAATTTTCACAACTTGGAAAGACTCCCGGAGACGAGAGAGATATTTATTAAATGCAAACTTCTAATTACTTTGCAGAATGCTGATGAAAACGGCTCCTTAAGTAATTTTTTTTCTAGTGACTGAGCTCCGACGTATTTTTCTAGCAATTATTTTTTAACGTCCCAAAAATTGCCCCGAAGATATGCAAAACACATTTCCCACGAATTGCCCTTAAGAGAGGCAAGCTCTCTCTTCCTTCCATCTCGGTTATTAAGAAAATGGGAAGTCAGATTTGTCACTAATCACACTTCCGCAGCGGATCCTAATGGGGGCGACTCCCCCACGGCGAACGAGGAAAGGAAACCAAGAAATAAAGCAGAGGACGAGCCTGGCAGTGCGTCTCTGTGTGTTTGCCATTCCCGCCAAGGTGTGTGGGTTCCAGGGCGCGATTTTCCTGGCTCGCCCACCCTAAGTGGGTCGCACGGAGTTGCGAGCTGTAAGAACTTACCTGCGGGCGTCCCGAGGGGCAGGACGGTCTCCGGAGCGGACCGTGCCAGGGCTGGGCCACAGAAGGTGGAGGTGCGGTGTGTGGAGGGCCTTTGTGGACAGGTGCACAGGCCCATCCCTCTCCGAGGCGCTACCTGCGGTTTACTGGACGTTTATTAGAAGCCCACGCAATATCATGGAGCACCTGCAGGCAATAAAACCCCTTACATGTGTGAGGCCTTGAGGAAATTAACGGCACCTCCCTGGGGATGCATATTTCGTGAAGATGTTTATTACAGATGAAGTGCTCCCGGGGTGGGACATTAACAAGTTGTAGAGTGATAAAAGGGTTTTTATCCTTTTTCAGTGACAGAAGTAGGAAGAAGGCTTTAACGGAATCTATAAAAGGCCCACTTCCTAATGAATTTTCTTAACTCTTTATTAATAGGGTCGGCCGAGTGGAGTTGAGGGTCCTTGGACTGCTGGATCACAGTACAAAGGGGACAGAGTAGCATCGGGGCAGGGGTGGGGCGGGCAGGGGCCTGGATGCTGGATGGAAACGCGGCAGAAGGATCCAGGTTCGAGCTCCAGGCGCAGAAGACCGCTGCAGAGTCTGGGCGTGTGATGGATGCATTCTGCCCCCAGGAAACTCATTTGCAGGCCCCTGCAGGTGATGGGGTGAGCCAGGCCAAAAGGCAGGTTGCAAGACCCTCTTTTTAACCCCCTCTTCCCCACTCCGGCCTGCAGGCCATTACCAAGATGAAAGCCCAGAGAATGCCTTTGGACCACGACTGCGGAATCTAATTGAATTATATGAACGCAGTTAAACGGCTGCTTCAGAGAGGCAGGGCTCACTTTCAAGACTGGATGCTTCAGGAGTTAATGGGCTATTTGAACAATATAGGCCAAGAGCCGAACACAGGTGGGCTGTGTTAATAACTTTATTTAGGCCCGCTTTTTTTTCCCCTTTGAGGCGCACAAGCCTTCCATTAATGCATTCATTAGAGTTTATGGCCAGGCTCTGGTTTTCTCCTAATGACACTGTGCAGACCCGGCTCCCCGGCTAATTGAGGCCAGGTGCCTGGCGGCCCCTCCCCGGCCACAGGACCCAGTGTCACCAGGATTAGCTGCTAGCTGCTGGGGCTGGAGTGGGACCTGAGCCTGGGCAGGGCCAGGGACAATAACAATTTGGGGTGGGGACTCTCCTGCCCTCCCCACCCCGTAAGTGCAGGAGAGGAAGGGTCAAGGGAGCCTGTGTCTCTGGACACCCCCAGCCCTACCTAGACGCAGTGAAGGAGCCCAGATGGGTGGGCTTCCATCCCCCCACCACCATGGCCTTTACCGCCTCCACTCCTGCCCCCTCCTGGCCCTCATCTCCACTGCAGTCACCCTGAGGTTCCAAGAGCCCAATCCAATCCCATCAGGCTCTGCTCCACAGCCTGCTGTGGCTCCCTGCTGCCTTCAGAGAGAAGGGCTGACTCCGTCTTCTTGCCTCCGGCTCTCACTCTCATCTTCGTGCACCCTGGGTCCCTCCTCTGCCTGTTGTGGCCCATCAGCCAGGAATGTCTCCCCCTAACTCCCATGGACACCCCGCTTCTCCCAAACCTGCCGGACCCAGTTCAAACACAGCCTCCTCCAGGAAGCCTTCCGTCTTCTGCCTGGATCAGAATCCCGTGAATGTGCCTATGTCTTATCACTGGCACCCTCCCTCCACTAGGCCATGACGACCTTGAAGGCAGGATCCGTGTTCATTACTATTATTAAAATAACTATAACACACTAACAGTTCCCATTTGCCAAGCATTTACTGTATGCCAGGGGCTCTATAAGCATCAGCTCATTCAATCTCCACAGGATCCCAGGACACAGATTTTAGTGTCCCCATGCCACAGATGAGGAGACTGAGGCCAAAGACAGGAAGTTACTTGCTCAAGGACACCCAGCTCTCCCACTGACCAGCTGGGTGACCTCCCTTCGCCTCGCTGAGGACAGCCTCTACACCAGGGCACTGCAGCAGAGGTCTGCCGGAATTGGTTCCTACCGGCTCGCGGAGCTCACTCACTGCCTGTTAAATTTTCGGGAATTAATTTTGTGAGCCGGTTGTTAAAACAGCCATTGTTAAGAATTGAATTCTATAGACTCGCCATTACATACATGATATCCAGTTGAAAGGTAATGAACACTCCAAACGCACCGACGCCTGTGAGTTCACACCATTTCACTGTCGCCGACGCTCTCGAGGTCGTCCGTCCGCTGCACCTGGGCAGTGGAAATGCCGCGTTTTCGTGTGCCGCCGCGCGCCTCTTCCCTGCGCCGTGTCCAGGGACAGCAGCACGGCGGCAGCTTGAAATCAACCACGGGCGGAGTATTCACGCCATGGAAACCCGCAAACTAGAAATCAGCACACCCCGCATCACGGAGAAGCGTCAGTCAGAAGACCGCCCGGCGCTCAGAGCGCAGTGCCTGGCATGCCCTGAACGGGCCATGGACGTCGCTGTGAGGAAGATGGTGAGTGGTGATGATGGTGACGGCGCCAAAGCTGTCACGCTCCCCATGTCCCGATCCCGAACCGAACCCCTCTCTGCAGCCCGAGCCTCTCTCCTGAGCTCCAGACCCACCTGGCCCCAGCTTTCTGAACCCCTCTCCTAGGAGGCCCGAGAGGCCCTTGAACTTGACACGTCTGGAAAGGAATCTCCCCTCTGGGACTCCCCAGCCCAGTGAGTGGCATCTTCACCCCCCCACCCCGCCACCGGAGGCCATCATGAGTCGTACCTGCTCCCTGTCTCCGGTCCCCACAATTAACCCTTGAGCACATCTCCTGCCCGCCCTGGGGTAACTCGCCCTGCCTGGTTTCCAGCCTCACCCACTCCAGTCCGCTGCCCTCCACGGGGGCAGAGCGACCGTCTCCAAACATAACTATGCTCGTTCATTACCCTCGCCTGGCTCCCGATTGCCTCCAGGAGGAGGTCTCTGCTCCTCGCCATCATCCGAGACTCCCACGGCCTGCTGCTGCTGCTGCTGGTTTCCAACCTCACCTGCCACCTCAGGCGTGGTCTGCGGCCAGCCACGCCGAAATTCTTGTTTATTGAGCATCATTATCTTAGATGATGTTCTGGGTAGTGCGGCTACAAGCTAAACAAGGCCAAGTCCCCATTCTTCTGAAAATCCTATTTTAGCAGGCAAAAAATAGTTAAAAGTTTTTTATATATATATATAATATCATATATCTTACGGTATATTATGATATATACACACATACATATGTGTGTATACGTGCGTACATGTATGCATGTATATATGTATATATGTAAATGTGTGTATAATATCAGGCGGCTTTACTCACATGGATGAAAATAAAGCAGGATAACGACAGAGAGTAACTGAGGGGTGGCCGTTTTATTTAGGGGTCAAGGGCAGCCATGCCAATTGGTGACATTTGAGCAGAGACCCATGGAAAGCGAAGGTGTGAGTTGCTAAGCAGAAGGAACGGCCAAGGCAAAGGCCCTGGGGTGGGACCATTTGGGCTGTCCAAGGAACGGCAGTGGTTAACAGAGTGATCCGGTGAATTCCGAGAAACACGGGGGCGGGTCACATTGGGCCTTGTTCGTGACGAGGACTGCGGGCTTTATCTGGAGGAAGCGAAGTCGCAGCTAGGGACTGGCATGACAGGCTAGGGGGTGATCGCGATCCTCCCCAGAAGAGATGACGGAGGCCGTGCTGGTTCTTCCTTGGCTCATGTGTCTCTTTATCCCGGAGGGATCTGTCCCCACTTCTCCTATCATGTAAGGCTAAATCCAGGGCCACCCCCTCCGGGTTGGGTCACGTGGCCCTTCCGGGTGCTCCCACAATGCCCATTTGTATCCTCCTCACTGCAGTGACCTCACTGTTCATACCGTCTGTTTACTCACCTGCTTCTCCAAATCGCCACACTGCAGCTTGAGCACAGGGCTGGGATTCTTCCTCTCCAGGGCCAGCTTGTGACCAGGCACAAAGGAGACGCACACGGCGAATGCCTTTCGACAAGGACTCAAAGACTACCCCGTCAAAGGGAAGCTTCTAGAGGGTGCCAGAGACCCCACACTGAACAAAACAAACGCGTTCCTATCTTCCTGAATCTCCCGCTCGAGTTGGGGGACTTCCGGAAGTTAGGTGCGGCCAGAGCATGAGAGAGGGCAGCAGCGTGGGGAGAGCTGATGCGGAGTTAAATCATACTGTACCTTGAGTGCCAGGCGAAAGATTCTGCACTTTATCCCGTGCTCAGTGGGAACCTGTTGAAAGCATGCAGTGTGGTCAAATTGCAGTTTTAGAAAGATGACCCCGAAGTGGCACCAGGCCCAGATGGCTTTATGAGCACTCACAAAGAATAGATCATTCGCATGCAATTATACTCTCCAGAAGTATAATGGGAATGGGGAAAAGATGGAAAGTTTTGCTTGTAATAAGAAAGATAGAATGTTTCACTTACAATTCTGTGACGCTGGTACAGTCCTAATGCCGTAAGCCAGCAAGGATAGAACCGTAAGCCCTATAAGAATCTTATCCGAAACGTCAACGGGGAAATGTAAAATCAAACCCTGTCGAAGAGAATCTAGTAGAATATTAAAAGTATAATCTATGGGTTTGAACAGCGTGGGTCCACTTATACACGGATATTTTTCAATAAATACTATAAATGTATTTTCTCTTCCTTATGATTTTCTTAATAACATATTCTTTTCTCTAGCTTCCTTTACTGTATGAATACAGTATATAATACACATAACATATAAAATATGTATTAATCGACTGTTTATATTTTCAGTGAGGCTTCTTGCCAACAGTAGGCTATTATTAGTTATGTTTTCGAGGAGTCAAACGTTATAAGCAGATTTTCGACAGTACGAAGGGTCAGTGCCCCTAGCCTCCTCATTGTTCAAGGGTCGACTGTACACCATGATTAAATACCATTTATTCCAGGAATGGAGGTCCAAGAATGCATGGTCGACATGAAGAAAAGCTACACACGTGGTCCATTACATCCAGCGCTGCTTCTCAATTGAAACATCATTCAGACTTTGTACGCAAGCGTGGAATGCCAGCAGTGGGCAGATGAGCCAGCCCAGGCTGGTGACAGGGCTGTCTGTGACGGTGGCTATGGCGCAACGTTGTCCCGGCTCTGCTGGCTCAAGGCTCCGCCACCTCTGTCTCATGACGCAGACACACATCGACACACCCTTCTCTTCATGGCCACCCCCAGATGTCGGGAGGGATGTTTGGTGTGACTAAGCCAAGCCTGATTTCCACACCACAAACTGTAACCCACCCACTCCCAACGAGCATGACATTCCAGTGACCTAAGAGGAACTGTTAAGTGTTAAAAAAGAAAGCATCGCCATTTTCAAAAGAAGGTGACGTTTGCCTATAAAACCCAAGACAATTGAATAAAAAAAATATTATTATAACTAAAAAAAACAAGGGCTCGGTTAAATAGCAAGTGGTTAGATAAGTAGAATGAAATAACTTTTCTATATTTCAGTAGCAAGCAGTTAGAAAATATAATGGGAGAAAACTCCCATTTATAAAAGCTATAAAAAGGACCAAATGCCTAGAAATAAACATAACTAGAAATGTATAGGACCTAACTATAAAACTAAAAGACTTTATTGAGAGACACAGGACTTTTAAATAGCTGGGGAGACACGGCATTTTACTCAATGGGAAGATCAATTAATATAAAAATCTATAAAAAATGCCTGTCTTCACCAAAGTAATCTATAAACTTAAACTAATAGAAAAAGTCAGTGGGATTTTATTTTTTTTAATTCAATAATTCTAAAGTCCATCTGGAAATGCAAATACTTTAGCATTACCAAGAAATTTTTGAAAAGAAAGATTAATGGGAAGGATTTGCTTCTAAGGTAACAAAACGTATTATAAAACCATAGCAATTAAATCAGACAGATACTGGCAGTGTAAGAAACAAGCATGTTAATGAGATAGATTCAATAATGATGAGAATTGAGTACAGCAAAAGATAGAATTAAAATCAATAAGGAAATAATGGAATATTTAATAAATAATGTGGAGACATTCAAGGAACCATTGGAAAAAATAAAGTTATATTTCTACCTTATGTGAAAATAAGTTCCAGATAGGTTAAATATTTAAGTTTTTAGAAGGGAATTTTTTTGAATTACCAGAAGAAAATATTGGTGAGTATTTTTATAATCTTGAGTGTGGGAAAGAGCTTTCTAATATGACTCCAAAGACAAAAATATATATATAAATTTCTGTATTTAACATCATAAAACTATAAAATATTTGGTATATAAAAATATTCCAAATGAGCAAAATATAAAAGATACACTCTAAACTGGAGGGAAGAGGGATATTTTCTATATATATGATAAATAGAAAGGAATATATTTACGTAAAAGTATCTCTTACAAATCTAAAAATGCGACAGAGATAATTCACCAAAAAAGAAATTAAAACGGTCTATAGAAATAAGAAAAGGTGCCCAAACTCACTAATACTCAAAAGAAAAACAAAAAAGCAAATTAATACAACATCAAGATAGCATGTTTTGAACAGAAACAAATGCAAAAAAAAAAAAAAAAAACCCGACAGCATGTTTTGCTTATTAGATTGGTCAAGATTGAAAAGAATGATAACACCCAGTGCTGATGAAGATGCAGGGAAAAAGGCAGCCTCGTGCACGGCCGTGGGAGAGCTCGCTGGTGCAGCCTTCTGGAGGAGGCAGGGTGCATTAACAGTCTTTAAAATGCACTCGGCCTTTAACCCAGCATTTCTGCTTCTAGGGCTTTATCATGAAGAAATAGACAAGCTCCATACACAGGAGTATTCGATGAGGCACTGTTTATATGTATACATATGTATGTGGAAAATTGGATACAAACAAACATTTAGGGGAATGGCTAAATACATTGTCGTACATCCACCCTAAACAGCGTGAAGAAGAGCCTGGGAGATCTTCCTGAGCTGATGTGGCCCCAGCTCGGAGGCAAATGCCTAGGAGTGTGTATATGTATATCTATATATAGCTATATATAGATATATGAACTATATGCAGTCGTGGGAAATATATATATATTTACATTTATATTGATAAAAATTCTGTAAAGAATCCCCTCAAAGCTGTTAATAGTGGATGTTAGTGGGGGAGGGGGATATAGTTACTTGTACTTTTATATCTTTTTATCTTTTTTTAATTAAAAAAAGGAAGAAAGTTATGCTAAATGTTTGTGTGTGTGTGTGTGTGTGTGTGTGTGTGTGTGTGTTTGTGCTTTCACATGGGAGAGCTGTCAAAGATTATCAGGTCACTAAATAGCACAAATACCATGATACTATCTTATAAAACAAGAACTGTATGTGTGATTGTGTGTGTGCATATGTGTGTGTGTGTCCGTGTGTGTGTGTGTCTGGTTTATTTGTTGCTTCATCTCACTGCTGGGCTTAATAAACATTTGGTGGATAAATCAAAACACATAATCTTGGAAGATATATGTTAATATCTTAAATGGTGCCATTCCCTAGACGATAGGATTATGAATGGTTCTTATTTTCTTCTATTTGTCATTTTTCCCTAAAGTTATTTTTTAATAAATAGGAATTATAATGTATCACTTTCATAACTTTTTCAATTAAAAGAAATAGAAGCTAATCATTTCTCTACAAAATGGGTGGTTAACAGGCAGGTCAATGGGCCGAGTGGCTGAGGTCTGGCCACATTGTGGAGATGGACTGGAGGGGTCAGACGCTCTGGCACAGTCTGCCCCAGACACACCCTATGAAAGACCCCTCCTTTAGGGTCCCTTCCCCACCGTCCTGATTTTCATCCCAAACAAGCATCAGACTCACCTGCCATTGCCTGGCCCCAACCCAGACGGACTGGCTTCCTGGAGGTGGCCAAGGTCACTGTGGTCTGGAGTCCAGTGTGGCGCCAGGACACGGGGTAGTCCAAGGTCAGGGCGCAATGCTACTGCCCTTCTGACATGCCGGCGTTCGAGCCCTCTCGTGACCTGGCCTCTGTTTACTGATCCGAAGTCCTATGGCACCCGCCTCCCTCGAATCCCATTTCCCTCCGCCTCGCACTGAAGTTCTCGCTCCTCCTGCCTGGAACAGGCCCGCCCCCTTCACACCTTCGTATGGTGATGCGGGTAGCTCCCCAACGTGGGATGCTCTCCACGTTGCCTCCTGGCGCCCTCCAACCTGCGGAAGCCAATCCCGACTTTGCATTCAGAGACATCCCCACATTAACAAGTAGAGTCTAGGAATAGCCCACAGCTGCTCTGCGCCCAGAGTCCCAGGGTCTCAGAATGACTCCCACCTGCCTGGACTCCAATTGCCCCTCCCACCCCAGCTCTGGGCAGACACTGGTGGCCCTGAATCAGCTGCCACGGGGCTCCGGGACTCTGGCTTCTCACTCTGACTGTCTGCACCTCTGTTCTGGGCTCAGCAGATCTGGTGGCTGTGGGCCTGGCCACTTGCCAAGAGGTTGGAGGGTGTCCTGGAGCACTGAGGGCAACTGGGCCTACAGCGAGCAGGGCCAGAGAGCAGGCAGGGGAGCATGGGGGGTCTCCTGTCAGATACACCCCCACATCGATGGGTGCAGCAAGCTGCTGGGGTGGGTTTGACTGCTGAGACTCCCGCGTCCACCCCGGCTGAGCACAGGCTCTGAGAGAAGGAAAGATCGAGGAGAGGGCAGGTCTGGCGCAGAGGTCAGTGCCGAGGGTTCGGCTGACATGAGCCCGTCAGAGGCTCTGGCCTCTGGCCATCCAAGGCCCACTTTGTCACTGACCAGCTCCTTGGCTGTGTGGCCTGGGGCGAGCGCCCACCCTCTCTGACCTCAGTTTCCTCCCCGTTAAGTGGGAATGATGTGGCGTCTATGTCCCCAGATGCTCCGTGGATGAAACGAGACTGTCCACTTAAATGCCCCGCTCAGTGCCGGCTCTGGGCAGGCCTCGGTCCAAGGATCCCCCCTTCCTCTCCCTGCCCACTCCTGCTCCCCACCCTCCCGCCCTCCCCTTCCTCCCTTCCTTTTCTCCTCTCCCTCCTCCTTCAACACTTTGAATAATAATAATAATAATAATAATAATAATAATAATAATAAACAGCGAGAAGGAGGCATTTGAAGTCCCTGAAACCCACTCAGGATCCTCTTTACGGGCTCCCGCCCTGGAAGCGGTCTAGCTCAGGAAGCCCATGAGGATGGGAGGGAGGGAGAGAGCTGAGCTAGAACAGAGCAGCCCCTGGCCCTGGGCCCAGCGGATGAGGAAAGAATGATGCTCAGAGCCGGTGGAGGGACAGAGAAATGAAGAAAAGGGGGCCGGCTCCGACCTCCTCTGATCTTCCACCTCTGTCCCTGGTCTCTGAGAGGGAATTCTGCTCCCTGTCCTTGGCGCCGCCCGTGTCAGACAAGTATTGTTGGGGAGATGTCGCTAGGGCCCCCCAGTCCTCCACTCAGGCCCTCGGCCCCAGCACCTCACCTGTTCGCCCAGCCCCAGCCTCTGTCACCCCTGGGACCCAGCAAGCTCCCCTTCCTAAGGCAGTGAGGCCTATGAGTGTGAAGTCCCCTTGACATCTAAGGGCCCCAAACCTAAGTCCCCCTACCACGGAACCCCCTACCTGGACGTGGCCGACCCCGTCCGCTGGACTCTGCCTCCGGCACCTTCATCAGAGGCCCCTTTTCTCTCTCTCCATGTTCTCTTGGCCTGTAAACCCGCTCAGGTCTCTCTCCACCTCACAAAACGCCCTTCGACATCGCCCCCGTCCCCCTCCCCCCACCAGCAGCTGTGCCCTCTCTCCGCTTCTCCCCCGCACGGGCAAACCTCCCAGGGCATCCTTGACGCCCCCACACTCCTGCCTTCCACACCTGGGCTCTGCCCACCTCCCCCTCCCCACAAAGCCCTCCCCCTCAGCCACAGATCCCAGGTGAGTCTCTCTGTCCTGTCTCGGCTTCTTGACCCAGCCTTCCTCTGAGACTCTCCCTTCTCGTGGCTTTCCTCTCCTCCCAACCCTCTTGCTTCCCAGGAAACATCCGTCTGTTCCTTGCTGAATCTCGGGCACCTAGCATGGTGCCTGGTGAGTGTGTGAATGAATGGGTGGAGACAAGCAGAGCCCAATGCTGGGGAAAGATGCTGAGAGGGTCCAGAAGGAAAAGCCAGGCAGGAAAGGCCACCATGGCAGGCAGAGTGGCCGTCACCATGCAGATGGGGACCCGCACGAGGCCAGAGAGGTTGGTGACTGAGGAGAAGGACCGTGGAGGCAACCAGCGCCCTGTTCCGACCTCGCCTCTGCCACCTAGCCCTGCACTTCCTCATCCGTGAAGTGGGGCCCGCGACCGCCCTTGGATGGTGTCTGCAGGGACGAAGCATGCCTGTCCGCCCACTCACTCCTGCTGTGCCGGCTTCAGGGGCCTGAGCGCATCTCCTCGCCACAGCCTGGAGGCAGTTCAGATAACAGTCCCGTTTCTCAGATGAGGAAGCAGAGGCCAGAGACCTTAGGCGTTTTGCCCAGGGCCACGGGGTTCAAGAGCAATGGGGAGAGGATTTGAACACAACAGTTTGACCCCAGAGCCAGCGTGCCCAAGCCAGCACATCACAGGTGTTCCAGGTAAGGGTGCCCACCCAGCACGGGGCTTACTCCCCAGCGTCACCCAGAGGTGCGGCCTCCAGGAGTCAGAAAGGAAGCCCACAATGGTGAAAGCTTTGGGCTGGAAAGTAAGGACACACCTGGCTAGATGAGAAAGGACAGGGACCCTTACACTTCAGGTTCTGAACGTGAGCCAGTGACCGCAGGGACCCAGAGCAGGTTGTAGAGGACAGGGGGCCCTCTGGTGGCTGTGTGGATGGAGCAGACGCTGACTCTCTAAGAGGGCGGGGATCAGGCCGGGCTCACTATACCCCACTGGGCCCTCTGTACACCACTCAGTGCCTAGCACATAGTAGGCAGATGGTGGGTGGATGGATGGATAGATGGATGGATGGATGGACGGATGGATGATTGAACAAACGAGGTCACTGCGTTAAAATGGACTCCACCCTTCAACCCAACAAGTTCCAGTGTGGGAATCGTTCCACAGACAAGAAACCCAATGCTGTGTTTACGAGGTTCTTCCATGAAGCTTTGTTAATAATAACGAGATGGGCCGTGGTCAGAATGTCCCTCTTAGGGGGCTGGGGAAACAAGCCAGGGCCGTCTGCACAGTGGTATACTACGCAGCTGGCGGAAGGGCAGCACCCTTCCGCAGAAACCCGGAAAGGTCTTCAGGACGAAGCAGGTGAAAAGAGCAAAGCAGAGACCGTGGGCCGCAGCGTTTTGCTTTGCTTCGCTTTGTGTTTGTTTCGTTTGCGCCTTACGATCGTATCTAAACACACGCGTGCATCAAGAAACCCGGGACGGGTACCCACGAAGCCGTTAGCCGCGGTTCTCTGCGGAGACGGAGGTGGGAACTGGGACTTCACCGTTCTTTCTGTATTTAACTTTGAACTATGTATTTGTTACGTATGTTAAGCCATTACATCTGAAATGTTTTGTAACAGTTTCCAGGGCGAGGCAGGGTGAGGGGAGAAACGGACAGAGAGGAAAACTCAGCTCAGCCCTGCTGTCTGGCGGGGGGGAGCTGAAGCCTGACCGTGCAGTGCTGAACGCACCCGGGGGTGGCCAAGGGGAGGGGGCAGGGGGCGAGGAACTGGCAGGGGTCACACTCCTTCCCCAGGAAGGGCCGGCTACCTTCCTGATGGCTCCCCTGATGTGCAAGGAGAAAAAAAAAAACATACTGAGGCACAGAAAAGGCAAGTCATCTGCCCGTTGCTGCCTGGTACAGGAGCTCCTGTACCCAGATCAGGCTTGTGCATCTACTTCATTCATTCATTCATTCATTCATTCATTCATCATCAGATAGTCCTTGAGCCCCTGTTTTCTGCCAAAACCCGGGTGCCAGCACTGAGTGCCAGGGACATGTGCAAATCAGAGGAGGGCAGGGAGAGGCACTTCCAGCTTGGGCTTGAAGGTGCAAGTTGGAATCTGCTGACGGGGAGGCTGGGCAGAAGGACCTGCAGGGTGAAGGCTCAGGGGCGGGAGGAAGGTGGGACCGCTGAGCGCGAGCGCCGGGCCTCGCCTCCCCCGCCAGGTGCCCCTTCCGCAAACCCCAGACTCGATGCCGGCGCAAGAGGGGAGCAGCAGGAGACGGGCATGGGCTGGGCGGCCGGACTGGGTTCGAAGGTGAGAACGCCAGGCAGAGGGCTCCGCCCAGGAGCAGAGCAGCTCGTGTGGACTTTGGGGGGCGGGGGACGGGGACACAGAGCAGCAGGAGGGGCAGTTCTTTGGGGCAGCGGGTAGAAGGTGACAGCAGCTGGCTCACCGGCTGCCACCCCTTTCTGGCTGGGTGATGGGCAGGACTGATAGCAGTGACGTTGGGCCCGCCGAGGGGGCTCACTGTGTCCTCCCCCCACCCCCAAAGTTCTTTATCAGCAGGATACGCCGTTGCCAGGGAGCCTGCTTCGGGCCCTGCTCCAGCCGTTGCTGGGAGGATTATCACAAAGATTTGAGTCTTTTTAATTAAAATCCAAGCCGAATGCAATTCTGCGCCCGCCTGCTCAGAGAAGCCCATTCAGTATCCTGTCGACGCCGCCGATAGCTTTGTCTCTCAGGCCCCGCTATCAGGCCATTTATCTGGTCGCAAGGCAGCCGCCCCTGTCCCCGGCCTGACAGAGACAGAGGCGGGCACCTGGGGAGTAAACACGTGGTGGGGGTGGGGAGGGGGTGGCAGCCCTCAGGGTGCTGGGTCCTGGTCCGAGGTCCTCCAGGGAAATTTCACCTTGAGGCAGGCCAGAAAAAACCAGGCACTGGGGACCCCTCCGCTCGGCCTTAAACATCACCCTCATGGGCCGCAGTAACAGCCAACATTTTCTGCGCTCTCACTGTGCGCCTCACGCGGGCCTCGCCCAGCCTCGGGAGGCGACTTCAGCTTCTGTCCCAGTTTCTTCCTGCGGAGACAGAAGATCTGGGAGGGGCGAGTCCCTAGCCGGATATCTCCAAGCCAGACGGAGCCCAGCCCGGGTCTCCCTCGTTTTGAGCTGACGTCCACGGCCCCGCTCCTCCCCGGAGGAGGCCAGTGTGTGCCCAGCACAGCCTGAGAGCCAGAGGCGAAATCAGGGTCGGAGCCGGGGGGCTCGGAGTTGGTTCACGCTTCGGCCAGAGGACAAAATTAACTCGATAAATAACGTGGGCGTGCAAGGGCGGGGGCGTCTTTTTTAGAAAGCCCGGCAGCTCCGGGCACCCACAGCTACGTGCTGACTTGATAGAGCTAAGTTTTAATTGCAGGCCCCACACCCTGGCTGCAGCCGCCCTGCAGAGGAGGAGGACGCGCGTTCTTTTTAATTAAATCTGTCTGTAATCGCAGCGCATGGTTATGAGGGGAAGGCCATTAGCGGTGCAGTGGCCGCTGGGAAACTGCTTGCTGCACTGGGCGCGTGGTCTCGACGTCCCTGACCCCTCCCTCGCCTGTCCACGCTCTGCCACGGGCAGAAGCAGCTCTGGACAGGGCTCCCTCACACTCAGCCCTACTACGCACCTGCCACCCCGGGCTCCTGCTGGGCACGGGAGCCCCTCACGGGGACTAGAAGGAGCTGAACTCTGGGGTCAGAGAACTCTGGCCTGAATACTGGCTCGGCCGCTTGTTTTCCATGTGACCCTAGAATGTAACTTCACTTCTGTCGGTAATGGTGACAAGGGGCAGCTTGCGCGTGCTGGTCCAGCCAGTCAGTGAGCTGTGAGCTTTCTGCGTGCAGCCCTGTGACCCTCACACGACACCCTGAGAAGGAGGGCTGGTCATTATTCCCATTATACAGATAAAGAAATTAAAGCCAGGAAACTTCTTACCGTGGGTCGCGCGGCTTGCATTATGGCTGCATTATCTCCATAAATGAGAGCTGTGTTTCTTGGAACTTTGTATTTCAAGTACAAGAGTGGCTATTAGCCGGATTTTCTAGATGAGGAGACTGAGGCTCCGTCCCTTGGCACCCCTATGCACACACCTCTCCGACATCTTCCTGCATCCGGGCCTCCTGGCAGGCTCCTGAGCAAGGGTCCTGCCTGGACATCGTGCCTTTTAATCTCATCTCCCGTCAGAGCAGGCTCTTACTCTACCACTGAAATAAGGTATATTTGATTTTTACTCGATTATAAAATAAAAGCAGGATAAACATATACGAAAGGAGAGTATAAAAAGGAAATTGAGTCGCCCACAACCCGATTCTATTATCTATTTGGGTTAATTTCTTTCTGTCGTTTTCCTGTTCACTCATTCGTTCATTCATCATTATTTAGAGAGGCCTCACACCGTGCCTTCTGCATGGTGCTGGGGGACCAGGGGTACCCAAGGCCAACCCGGTCCCTGCCTTCAGCATCGCAGGAGGGGGCGGATGCCGAACATCTATGACAAGCGCATCTACGGCACTGGACCTCAGGTGTCAACGTCCTGCACCACATACCTGAAGGATTACACGCTCTGACCGAGTGGGGTTTATTCCTGGAATGCAAGGATAACTCAACCTGTGAAACTCGATCGATGTAAAACACCGCAGTAGCAGAATGAAGGGGGAAACCCACGTGCTCATTTCAACTGAGGCAGGAAAGCATTCGACGAAATCCAATGCCCTTTCGCGATAAAATAAAAAAAAACACCCAACAAACTAGGAATAGAAGGCAACCACCTCAACGCGATAAAAGATGTATATGAAAAGCCCATAGCAAACCTCATAGTCAAGGGTGAGAGATTGAAAGCTATTCCTCTAAGACCAGGAACAAGGCGAGGAAGGTTGTTTTTGCCAGATCTATTCAACATAGGACTGGCAGTCCCAGCCAGAGCAAGTAGGCAAGAAAAAGAAATAAAGGGCATCCGATGGAACAGAAGAAATAAAATTATACCTGCTCACAGATAATATGATCTTATATGTAAAAAAAAAAAAAAAAACTAAAATTCCACAAAAATTATGGTTAGAATTAATAATCAAATTCGGCAAAGGAGCAGGATACAAGAACAACACACACAAATCAGTTGCATTTTTGAATAACAATGAGCAATCTGGAAAGGAAATTATGAAAACAATTCCATTTATAATTGCATCGAAAAGAATAAAATACTTTGGAATTAATTTAACCAAGGAGGTGAAAGCCTTATAAAATAAAAACTATAAAACATTTCTCAAAAGAAATTAAAGACAAATAAATGGAAAAACATCCCATGTTCATGGATTGGAGGAATTCATGTTTCTAAGATGTCAATAGTCCCCAAGACAATTTACATACTTAATGCAATCCCTATCAAAATCTCAGTGATATTTTTGCAGAAATAAAAATCACTCTAAAATTTATATGAGCTCTCAAGGGACCCCAAACAGCCAAAACAATCCTGGAAAATAAGAATAAAGTTAGATTCACACTTCCTGAATTCAAAACTTGCTGCAAACTTATTGCATTAATCAAAACAGTGTGGTACTGGCATAAAGACAGACACACAGACAGATGGAATGGCATAGAGCATCCAGAAACAAACTCTCACGCATATGACCAAATGGTTTTTGACAAGAATGCCAAGACTATAATCAATGGGGGGAAAGAGAGCCTTTCATCCAATGGTGCTGGGAAAACTGGATATCTACACACAAAAGAACGAAGTTAGACTCTTTCCTAACTCCATATGCAAAAATTAACTCAAAATGGGTCCATGCATGACCCATATGTAAAGCCTGAAACTATAAAACTCTGAGAAGAAATTACAGGACAAGAGCTTCGCAGCACAGGATTTGGCGACGATTTCTTGGATGTGACACCAAGGCAAAGGCAACAAAAGAGAAAAAATAGACAAACTAGACTTCCTCAGCATTAAAAATGTTTGTGCATCAAAAGACACAATCGAGAGAGTGGAGAGGCTGATCGTAGTGACTGCGCGTAGTGCCAGATGGGTTCTACAGTAACCGGGAGATCGCTTCATAAATTATATAAATGTCTAATACGTATACCGCACACCTGAAACCAATATAAAAAATTTTTTTTAAAAATTTAAAAAATAAACAAACAAAAAAAGAGAGTAAAAGGGCAACCTACAGAGTGGGAGGAAATATCCACAAATCAAATATTTGATAAAGGATAACTCTCCGAAATATATAGAGAATTCCTAAAATTCAACAACAAAAAATACACCACCAACCCACTCCGAAAATGGACAAAAGACGTAAATAAATATTTCTCCAAAGATCTATAAATGGCCAATAAGCACATGAAAAGATGCTCAGCATCATTGATCACTAGAGAAATACAAATCAAAACTGCAATGTGATACCACTTCACCACTTCGCGCCGTTAAGACGGCCATTAGAAAAGCAGCCGCACCAACAACGGAAAACAATGTTGCCCAACATTGGTCAGCGCGTCAAAATCCTGGGCCGCTCGCACACTGCTAGTGGGAATGTAAAATGGTGGAAAACGGTGTGGCGGTTCCTCAAAGAAATTTAAAAATAGACTTACCGTATGATCCAGCAATTCCACCTCTGGGACTATGGCCAAAAGAATTGGAAGCAAAGGCAGACAGCAGGGGAGGGGAGAGGGAGGCATAATCTTTAAAGTTATCTTATTTTAGGTCACACGCGATATATTTATATCACGTAATGATATATTGGATACGTTTTGTTCTACGTGCCTTTCAGAATTGATTTTTTTTTTTTTTGGAAATCGAGCACATTCAAGAAATAATACATTTTTCTAACATGAAGGTTTTAAAACTCCTCTGTGCAGTAGAGCTTGGTCATCAATTCACCTGGGTTTAAATCCTAACCCCGGTACATACACCCCGGCTGCGTGGCCTTCACCCAAGCGGCCTCGCACCTCGGAGCCTCAGCTTCCTCATCTACAATCTTTAGATGGGAGCAGCACCGAGAGACATGAGAACGAGACGTATTAGGTGCGAGGCACATAGCGGGGTTCCGTTCTTCCCACCTGGGCTCCCCCGGGGCCTCACGCTCCCTTACTTCCTGCCCGGCCAGGGCCACCTCTAGTTCCGGCATCAGAGAGGATCTTCTCTCCCCTTGGAGGTGTCTCTGACCAGCACTGGCCCCAAGCTGAGCCAGGAACGCTTGAAATGGTGGCCCCCAAGGAAAAGAGTCCCCCTCTGGGGCTGGAGTCCGGCCACCCCCATCCATCTCCTGCCAGCTGGCCAGCGCATCTGAGGCCCATGTGTGTGCTCTCCCAGCCAGGGCTTGGGTTCCTTGTTTTATGGCTTCCTAATCCTCACTTGGCAGAAAGGAAGTGGTGGGCCCGCCCGGCCGCGTGGAGAGTGGCCGGAGGATCCGCGAAGGAAAGATTCATGGACCATCAAACGGGACTTGTGCCTCTGGGGCCGCCCCAGCCCTTCACGTGGAGATAAATCACTGCCAGAGAAAAAAGATAAAAGGTGCAGGGTCCTGTCTTATGAGAAGAAACGTGCCGAGGGGGACTTTTCCCCGGACTCCTGCAGAGCTGGGCTAGTGACCTCCCAGGGGCTCCTGAGACCATCCCTTCCCCAGAGACCCAAAGGGACTGGCTTCCTGGGCACACAACCCGTGCATTGACACAGAGTTTTGCACACGGAAGGGCCCTGCGCCTGGCGTAATGCTTTATTGTCACTGTCCTGAAATTCTTAACTTTTGAGCAGAGGGTCCCACATTGTCATTCTGTACTGGGCCCCGAAAACGATGTAGCCGGCCCTACCCGGCCAGGAATGGCTTTGGGCATCTAGGGCCCCGCACCCTCTCTAGTGAGTGCTAATTTGTCACAGTTTGCACACCTCCAGTGACGAGGAACTCGCCTCCTCCCGGGGTGGCCCACTCAGTCCGCTGAGGGACGACTGAAGCTCAGAGGCCTTATCTCAGGGCGTTGTGGAAACAATCTATTAGTCCTGACCCTCCCTTGGCTGTGTGACCTGGAGCATGTTATTGCACCTCGGTTTTTTTGTCGGAGAATGAGGTCAATAATAGGGCTATTGTGAGAATTCAATGAGATAATGCATAAATGGTGCCTGGCACACACAGCTTTTGTAGTTAGGCTTCCTTCTATTCAGTTAGGATCTGCAGATCTAAACAATGGTTACGGGAAGAAGAAGGCAGGTGTGTGCACGTGCGTGCACGCGCGCGCACACACACACACACAGCCAAAAAGCTCCCCTTCAAGGTCAAACCTGTGCCTTTACCTGGGCTCCACCCATCAGGTACCTTGTTCTCTGCTGCCATCTCCTGGTTGGAATAGGGCACTACATCACAGCTGATGCAGGACACCAAGCTTCATTCCTTCTAGTCTCTGGAAAGTAATTGAATCATTTGACAGTTGTTTACCCAGAGCCCGCTTTGTGCCAGGCACTGGGGGCTTTTCAGTGAACATTAAGTCCCTGCTCTCTTGGAATTTAAATTCTTGTGGGAGAATTGGATATAATAAGCAAAAAACAATAATAATTCGATTTCTGATAGTGATGAGTCAAATAAGAAGGAAAAAATAAAAATAAAAACCACACAGGGTGGTGAATGGAGGCAGTGGAACCAGAGGGACAAAGTCCTTCCTGAGGTGGGGTCAGGAGGGCAACAGACTGAGAGGCTGTCAGGTGGGGGCGGGGGGACAGGGCGGACTCGGCTGCTTGTCTGTTCCCATGGAGCAGGCTTCCCCGCCACCTCCTGCTTCCTGGTTAGCCGCGGGGGACATCCTCACCTGACCTTCCTCCTCGGTTTCCTCAGCTGGGAAATGTGGAGAATCATAGCTACCTCTTCAATTAATGCTATTATTATAAGGATTCAACGGGATCCTGGAGGGGAAAATATTTTGCGGATTGTATTATTCTTATTCATTGTAATCCTATTGTTGGTTAACTAGAGCAGGACCTGCTACTGAGCCCCTTTATAAATTACCTCACTGAATTCTTCGAGGAACCCTGCTGGATAGGTACCGTGATTACAGATGAGGAAATCGAGGCTCAGGAGACAAAGCGTTTCGCACAAGGACCCACACTACAGTAGCAGCCGAGGCGCGTGAGTGAGAGAGAGTTTAGGGACCAATGTCTGTCCGTAGGAGGGCAGAATCAGAGCCCTCCTGCTCCTTCCCGCTCTGAGTCCCCTCGCCCACCCTTCCAGCCTTCGCCACCCCGAGGTAAGATGGAGAGAGTGGAGTGAAGAGCCTCTCTTATGGCCGGCAGACCCTGGGCTCCCCGTCTCCAGAACTCAGGAAAGCATTATCTGCTAAACGCAACCGCCCCATGACGCGCCGCCCTCCGGGCCTAGGAGTGAGTTTCGGCATCCATGGGACCAAGTCTTTCACCCTAAGCGGGTCCTGTGTCCACCCTGCCTGACCCCGGATATGCTGCCTGTCCTCTCTGGCCTCGGTTTTCTCATCTATAGAGACAATAAGCAGGATTGTTGGGAGGTTTGAGAAATGGCAGAACGAAGGGGCCGCGTAAGCTGACAGGCGGCGAACACCGGGCCCCAGCCTCCGCCGCCGTTCGCCAGGCCCCACACTGGGTGCTTTTCATGCATTCTCTCTTTTCCTCTTCCAACGACCCTGTACGTGACCAACTTGTCCCAGTTTGCCTGGAACTTTCCAGGTTTCAGCACACAAAAAAAGTCCTCCATCCCAAGAAACTCCTCAGTTCTGGGCAAAACTGTGAGGTAGAGAACATCTTCTCCGTTTTCCGGGTGAGGAAACTGAAACTCAGAGTAGATATGTACTTGCCCCAGGTCCCACGGCCAGGAAAGGGCTCGGGTCTCTGGTCTCTGGAGCTGCCCTCCGCCTAAGGCGCCTGGCTGAGTCCTGTGGTCAGTGGGAGCCATGGAAGGTTCAGGGCAGAGATAAGCTTGTGCCCAGGAGCTCACCTCCCACCCGGGCAGGCCTATACCACGTGGCCACTGGGGTATCAGCCAGTGATGCAATTCAGAGGCGAACACTCTGAATGAACAGTAATATACCCCCGTTACTCTCCCTTCTTTGTTTAGATTTCGACTTTGAAAACACAAGTGCCTCAAATAGGTTCAACATGGGCTCACGGCCCCAGAGACTCAGGCCCCAATTGCTTCCAAATGGGGCCATGGACCTCCCCTTCCCAGGACCCGTGGTCCCTGTGCACATGTTTCCAGACACCTGAGCATCCCTGGTAGAGCAGGAAAGGGCCACATGCATCCCCAGAAGGCCAGGTCCGGGAGTGGACTTGAAAGGCCCCGGGCTCAGTGCTGACAGCCCTGGGGCAAATGCCAGCCCGAGCACTTACCGTCAGCCTCTGCTCGCCGAGTGAGCCCATAAAAGTCACGAATCGTCGCTGTGGCTCGGCGACGGAAGGCCTGCTCTTATCCTCATTTTACAGATGGATAAGCTAAGGCTGAGAGGACCCTGACCTTCCCCAGGTCCCCCAGGGGCACCTACCTGGGCTGAAAAAGACCCGGGGCCCTACAGCCCCCAGACCCCGCTGTCGGCATCCATATCTTACCTCCTGCGCGCCGTGGGGTGACCCGGATGCGCCTCTGCCCCCTGCGTCTTGGTCAGCTCGCCTGGAAGATGAAGGCAGAGTTCACACCCCCATGGGTTCGAGGACTCAAGAGGCAGCAGTTTCTAACGCACTGGGAGGGAACAGGGACTGTGGTAACAAAAGCGATCGATGACTATCGTGGCTGGTGCACGGCGAGGGTGATCTTCACGCTCGAATGTATGATTTACTCCTACGTTCTTGTTACCACTGTGCCGACAACACCCGGAAGCAAGGAGCTGAGCACCTACTATGTGCGGGGTCCAGCCGCAAGTTCTCGTGTACACTATTAACTGATTTAATTCCCACGACGTGCCTGAGCTAGGCGCTGTCATCCTCCTCGGATGCAGAAACTGAGGCCTGGGGAGCAGGAGTTCCACCCCTGATCACTCGGCTCCTACATGGCAGGCCTGGGATTTGTGTCCAACCAGGGGCTCCTGGCTTTGGTGAAGGGCAGGAAGCCGGAGGGTCCCGGGGCACCGTGGGCACCCAGACTGGGGCATCGCTGGCTGCCCTCGGTGCCTGGAACGGTGTTTCCTCTGGAAGGTACAAGGCGAAGCCCCGAAGGCAAAGGAATCAGGGCGCCCGGGCGGAGGACAGGTGAGCGGCGGGGGTAGGAGGGACCCGGGGCAGGACGACCTCACCGAAGGGCCGACCCTGACGCTGAGCCCTGAAGGATGGAACGGAGGCGGGCCCGTGCCGGTGCGCCGGCTCCCCCAGCCTCAGTTTCCCCGCCTGTGAAGCACGCAGGGTGGAGGCGTCCCTGCCCTCGAGGAGGTCACAGGCTGAAGTGGAGACAGAACCACAGACGGCTGCACCCCGCGTGATTACACAGGTCAAAGGCCGAGAGACACACGAGAGACCGCGTGCTGAGCTAGCTCAGAGGAGGGAGGGGTGGCCTTTTCTGGGAGGGTCAGGATGCTGCTCGGAGGGGCAGCCCGGCAGCTGGCCCTCAGGTTGCCGGAGGGGTTGACCGGGGACCTGAGGGGCATGAGGGCTGGGTCAGGGCCAGCCTAGGGGCTGTAGCCTGCATCTCCAGTGGAAGGAAGGAGGGCAGATGATGGACACAGGAGGCAGGGTCCTTCCGCACAGCTCTGAACCGCCCACCTCGAGCGGTAGGGAAGGGCTGGGGCCGGGGCTGGGGCCAGGCTGACCAGACGGGACAGGACAGGAGGAGGCGGTGGCCAGTGGGCAGAGAGAGCGAGGAGGTGGGGAGGGGGGAGGGCACAGATGGGAAGCAGGTGGGGGCTGGGTGGGAGGCAGGAGACCCATCAGGCCTGGACAGGGAGGAAATGGAGAACAAGATGAGAGATAAGATTTCAAAGGCGCGTCAGACGGTGGCAGCCACGCTGTGGGAGCCCCTGGCCCCGGGCCAGGGAGGGCAGGGCTGGCTGCCTGTCGGCCGGGCCCGGCCGAGAGACAGGAGGGCTAGGAGGACCAGGGACAGCTCTAGGCCAGGCTGCCCGGAGCTCTGTCCACGCTGCCGTGTCCCCGAGAACTGTCCCACTGTATCGCTGGTCCTGTCCTGCTGTCCCCAACACTAGTCCACTGTGTCCCTGACTCTGTCCAACTCAGACTCGTGCCCACCATCCGGGGGTGTGCCGAGAGCTGTCCCCTGAGTCCCTAGCCACTGTTTGATCCCAACTTCTACCCATCTGTGTCCCTGTGGCACTGCCTTTGCCCAGAGGTGGCGCCCACGCTGGGCAGCCAGCATCCCTCTGCGGCAGGAGGGAAAATCCAAGCCCCAGGTGAGCAGGCCACACTTTGGGGGTTACCCTAGCCCCTGCAGCCCCCACATTTCAGAAGGAGATGAAACCCAAAAGGAAGGGCGTGGAGAAGCCCATGCAAAGCTGACTCCGCGGGCGCATCTGGCGGGTCCTGGCTGAGCTGAACGTATCTCCGCCCCGACCTCAGCCTCTGTTCACACCTCATCTCAGGTGGCCGGCAGGTGGCTCTGGGGACACGGGACCTGCGGATCCTGCAGCAGCCCCTGACCTGAGGATATCAGCCCAAAACACTGTCCCCGGCTCTCTGCACCGCAGGCATTGGCGCCGGGCACCCTGGCTGACACTCGGCTCCACCTCATACCTGTCCTCTGGGCAAGGCGTTCAGCTCTCAGCGGCTCGAGGGCGGACAGGTGGATGGCGGAACCTGCACCCCACGGGGTAATGTCAGGAGACATCGAGGGCACAGCACACCGCGGGGCCTTGCTCGAGTGGCGTGTGACACCCTCCCCTCAACCCGGCCAGTCCCATGGCTCTGCTGGGAGTAACGGATGTGAAGGACCCAACTAAAGATTAAGACCTAGGATGCCCTTGCCGCCCAGTGCTGGAACCTAAGGTCGGCTCTGACATGTGGCCTGGCTTACAGGACAAGGGTCCAAATGCAGCTCTGCCTCCTCCATGGCAGCTGACCGGTGCAGAGCCCCTGGGTGTCAGCTAAAGAGAGACAGACCCACATTCAGGGCCCCTCTGTCTTGTGGTGACCCCGACGGTGACAGGGGAAGAAAGCCCAGGGCCCGCAGCAGGTGAGGACCCAGATCTGGGCCAGCGAACGCAGCATGGGTCTCGCGTTTCATTTGTGCAGCACAGGGAGCTGGAGCCCACCTGAACGCAGCCTCGGCCGGCCGTGGCTGCAGCTGGAGGCGGGCCTGTGGGACGCACCCATGGGGACACACCAGGGCGCCGCACAGGCCATTAGCCCTGTCTGCGTGCACTCGCGGTCTAGTTAGCAGGGGACAGGCATGAAACAAAATTAATCAGCAAAGGACCTGAGAGGTTGCATGGTGCTGAGTGCTCCAGAAAAAGACAGAGCAGGGAAAGAGGGGAGGGAGGGCTGGAGGTGGGGGTGGGGAGGTGTTCCAAAGCGTCACAAACAGGACGGCCAAGAGGAAGTGCTGCAGGGGTGACATTTGAGCAGATGCGTGGGGGAGGTGAGGGGGGAGCCATGTGGACATCCCGGGGAAGAGGGTTCCAGGCAGAGGGCACAGCAAGTGCAAAGGCCCTGAGGAGGGACCGAGCCTGGCGCGTTTGGGGACAGAGGGCCAGGAGCGGAGCCAGCTCGGAAAGGAGCAGGGGTCATGTGGCATCGTCGTAAGGGTTGTCTCCTGTGCCCCGACTCAGCCGGGAGATGCTGGGCATCGTGAACAGAAGGACACGAGTGGACCCAGGGGACCGGGCCGGGTGGGGTTTGGGTGGGGTGGAGGGGTTCCGTTTTGACCTTTAACTTCATGCACTGAGGGCAGCAGGTGGGTGCAGTGGAGGACAATTTGCAACGGCGGCAGAAATGCCACCGTCTCGGTGTGGGCAGCTCGGGCAGCTCGTGCAGCTCATCACAGCGGAGGGGCTGGACTGCCAAGCATGGGCACAGGCGAACGGCTCCTGGAGCGGCAGGTGCAGGGAGCAGATCACCACCGCAGCGGGGGTGCGAGGTGGAAAGCAGAGGCTGGCCTGGGCGGGCAGAGCCAGCAGGGCAGGTGTGCGGGTGATGAGCTCAGAATGATCCTTGAGAGTCCCGGAACCCATCAGGCCAGCCTGGGTGACTGGTGGCAGCCTCTGACATCAGGACGAATGGAGCCATGTCCAGAACCTGGAGTCTGGCAGGCCCACGTTTGAATCCAGCCCCAGAGAGCAACCCAGCATAAAACACCCGAAAGACAAAAGCCTATGCTCAGGGGGATTGAACCGGGGTCGGAAACCAGCTGGGCTCACACCGCCTGGCCCGAGGTCTCCCCGACAGTCAAGATGTGACCCATAAAAGCCTCAGCACGTGTTCTTTCTGGAAGATGTTCTCACAGGGCTCAGAGTCTGGTCCATTCTCGTCTCAGGTTCCAGCCCAAATGTCTCCTCTTCAGAGAGGCTGCTTTGGACACTCGGGAGCACGTCGACGCCAACGGGCTCTTCTGTCCCTACTGCATCTCCACACATGGGCAACGGGACGATCACCGTCTCACGCAGACCGGGCCGTGCTCGGCTCGCCCGCTGCCGTGGGCTTCTCGGTGGACGCTGCACAGTGGGACCCCAGGTGCGGCTCACGCATTTGCAACCCAGACATTCAGGAAGAGACGACTCCCAGTGGGCGGACCTTTGACCAGCGTGGGGGCCGGCGCTTCCCCCACCTTGCCCCCAGATGGACGGTCCTGCGGAGTGCTCCCCGTGACACGTCCGCCTGTCCTATGACAGTGAGCAAATACCATCCATCCCCAGGTAGCGCCGGCCAACTCATGACGCGCCCTCACACTGGCTCTCTCCCCTCCCCGAGCCGCTCTGCGTCTCGCCACCTCCCTGGGGGGTCACACTCCCCGTCAGGCACTTGCACTACGCCGTGGTCTCAGGCGCAGCTTCCTGGGGAGCCCTGGCTAAGGCGGTGGCCCCTGCAGCGCCCGCCCTGGACAGCCCCCCCCCCCCATCTCAGCACTTGCCTTACCCTCTCCTCTGCATCGTCCATGCTTCTAACGGCCACGTCCTTTTGTGTGTTGATTTGCGTCTTCTCCCCAACTAGACTTCAGACCCCACGAAGCCTCCACCCCCAAGACAGGAAGCCAGGCCTGGCGCCTACCCGGTGCTCTTCGGTAAATGTCTCTCCATCGAAGGGAATGGCCCTGACCAAGCCTGACCTCTCCTCCTCATCCAGAACATTCGGCTGGGAAACCAGACTCTCCGTTCATCCCTGGGACCAAGCGTATCTACAATAGACTGTCTAGTAAGCTGAAAGGTCTTTATTCTGGGGAGAAAAGACATTGCTCTCTTTAAAAATAGGATGTTACCTTTCAGATCCACTTTGCCCTTGAAGATGATAAAGGTCAACAAAGAAGTACGTGCTGAAAACCAGTAAGAAAGCATCATGAGCGACTCTGGGGACCGCGCATCCTCCCCAGGAGTCCGATGGCCTTGAATGTCTCTGTTGGCTGAGATTTTGGGAAGTTATCACCAGGCGGGGCAAGACCCCGTCCTCCCACACAAACTACCTCTACCCGCTTTCGAGGGGCATAAGTCCAGAGCGGGGGTCCCTGCTGAGGGTTCCATTACCCCCCGCCGAGTGGCCGTGTGTCCTAGAGCGGACGAAGATCCCCCCCGTGAGCCTCAACTGCCTCGACTATAAAATGGGGCCAGCGATACCCACTTCTTTAGGGTGCAGGAGGAGTATATGAGACCATATATAAAAAGAGGTTAACTCGGTCGTTCGTGAAAGAGAGCTCGGGAATGGGGCTGGACCGGGTTGAGAAGTGTCACCCCCCCACCCTCAAATTCACAGCCAGCTGGGATCTTTGCGGACACAAGTAGTTAGGCTAAGATGAGGTCATCCCGGTTTCGAGGGGGTCCTAACCTCGAAGACTGGTGTCGGTAAGAGAAGGGTGGGGGATGCCGAGACGTGGGCACCGGGGAGACACACACAGGGGAGCCCAAGGGAAGCCAGACAAGGGCCGGAGCAACGCACCCACAAGCCAGGGAACCCCGACGGCCACCAGCGAGCCCGGAAGCCCGGCGAGGGCAGGCTCTCCCTCAGGGCCTCAGAAGGAGCCAGGCCTGCTGACAGCTGGATTTCGGACTTCTGGCCTCCGGGAACTGTGAGAGAATGGATTTCTGTGATTTTAAGACACCCAGTTTGTCATACGTCTTTACCAGCGACTCAGTCTGGAGCCGCGGCCACCCTGTGCTCAGCACTGCAAGCGTCCACGGCACGTGGGGAGGTGGCCCCGGAGCGCAGACGTCTCCGTGCCCTGAAAAGGCCTGCGTGCTCTCCAGCGTGCTATGTCCGACACCCAAGGACGTGTGTGGAGCTCAGAATTCCTCCAGGGGCCAGGGAGAAGGTCTGTATCTCCAGGTGCCCGGATACGTGGACAGGGCACCCACCGTCTGTGATATTCTGGAGGATGTTAAAGCCTCTGGGATTTACAGAGAGCACACGAGGTACACCTGTGTGCACCGCCTGTGTGCACCGCCCCCAAGGCGTGTCGGGGGCAGGCGGGGGGCCACAGCACGCAGAGCAGCGAGTGTACTAACGCAGCTCCCCGCATGTGTCCACGGGCAGGTGAGCACATCTGGCGGCTCAGGTAGAGCCCTCACCCCACAGAAGCCTCGAAAGCACGTGCGTAATGAAGAGGGCACCAGGGGTGGCCATGGACTGCCTCCCTGGCAAGCATATGGTATTTAAGGCAACCCTGAGGCACCCCCGAGTTCATCCACGGCTCACCGTGGAGCTCTGCAGCCTGGGACGACGTCAGCCCCGCGGAGGTGGCTCCGAGGAACTCGGAGTGACTGTGGCACATGGAAAACAGAAAAGGAGGAAATCCATTTGGGGCCAAGAGCTCTGTCTGAACTTTGTCCTTTTCTCAAGCAAAAGAAAATATTATTTCACCCTCTAAAGAACCACACATAATAACAGGCGAAATGTCAAGACCAATGTTGATATAAACCCCCAAGGAAAACAAACATCTCCGTACCTCCTCCGCGGCCTCCCCACCTCACCCTGCTCAGCTAGTTTAAACAGATCTAGCAGCGGGCAGAGGGGAGGCAGGAGGTGAGGAAAGGTGCCCGGCTGGGAGCCTGGGACAGAGGCTGGGCCTCTCCAGGACAAGGAGCCGTCTGGGCCGGCCTGGCCTGGGAAGGACACACAGGTCAGACCAGCCATTAAAAGCTCCTCCTGATTTTAAATCCCAACGTCACTCACCGGCTCTCTGTGACCTTGGGCAAATAGCTTGACCTCTCCGAACCTGAGTTTCCTCGTTGGCATATCGGGTAGGGTGGCATGGGATAATGCAGGCTGGGCACCGAGCACAGTGCCTGGCACGTATGCTAAATAAAAGAAGCCACCATTACTGGCCCAGCCAGGTCTCCCAGGGGGGAAGGCAAGGGGTGTGCCCCCAAGGAGACCCCCAAGGCTGCATGACTATGTGACCAGACCTTTCCTGAGCTACCCCACTGAACTCACCTTGCTGAATCCACGCAGCCCTGGGGAGATGATCAACCTCATCTTGCAAGGGGGTGAAACAGAGGTTTAGAGAGGCAAAGAGACTTGCCCAAGGTCGCACAGCTGGGATTTAAAGCCAGGCCCATCTGGCTCCAGATGCCCCAGGCGGGGGTGACTCCAAACTCATCCAGGAGACTGGAAGCACAGTTCTCATCCCAGAGTCCCTGCGACTCTCCGCACCCAGGATGTGTGTTGGGGGGATGTGGATTAGACTGCCCAAGAGACCCCCAAGTGTGGCTCTGGCTTGATACCTCAGTTGACCAGCCCCTGGCTGCTGGTCCTCCCAGCCTCACCCAGGTGATCCACCAAACTTTTAGTCCGGTTTTATTTATGGTTTTCCTTTTCTGAACTAAAGACAACCCAACAGATATTTGTTGAGCTCCTTCTCTGTGCCGGCCCCTGGGCTGAGCTTAGAGACCCAGGGTTAAATCCTCCAACCCCTAAGAAACTCCCAATCCAGTCGGAGAACGGGGGAGATATGACAAGACCGTGACAATGTAATGAACACTCGCTTTCGTGGGTGCCCATATGAGCTCCAGTAGGACCACGGGAGGAGCACCTGAATCTTTCAGGGGAAGCAAAAGGCGTGACGTTCGAATATGACTTGAAGATGGACAGTAGTTTGCCTGGAGGCAGCAGTTTGCAGGGAGGAAGGAGGGCCTGGCGTGATGGATTCCTGCACACTGCTGATGTTGCTGTCGAGTGTGGGTGATCGACAAGAAGTGAATGAACCAATCCAGGGTCCCACAACAAGAACATAGGACGGAGGAGCCGACAGGGGCCACATCGCGATGGATTTTATTGAGGTGGGTTTTTGTGCGAAAGCCGTTACAGGCTGGAACCAGATCAAATTGGCATTTGAGAAGGATGGCACTGTGTGTGATGGGATGAGCGCTTTGCAGGGAGAAGGCCGGAGTTGTGAAGAGGCTGAGACTACGGTGGCCTGAATGAGGACGGTGGCTTGGGGGACGCCCAGGAGGCCGAGGCACCCAGGGTGCGTGCAGGGTGGAATCGGAGGACTTGGCGCCCGGCGTGGAGCGAGAGGCCTGGAGAATGGAGAGGAGGACGGAGTCTGCAGGGCGCGCCAGGATGCGCACCTGGGTGCGGCTGGCCGCGGTGCCCGCTGCTGAGATGGGAAGCCCGGGAGCGGGGCTCCTCCTGGGCAGGGAGTGGCTCGGGCATGCGCAAAGCCCGACGGCCCTGTGAGGGGTCCCAGCGGAGAGACCGGAGGCAGCTGTCTGTGTGCATCGGGAGGTGAGCCGGCAGTGGGGTGCAGGCGTGGACATCACCCCTGTGGTCGCGCTGGCCGAGGTCCCCGGGGAGGGGGGGCTGCGGGCCTGAGTTAGATCACCAAGGCACAGCAATCCTCAGAACAGGGAGCAAAGGCGGAGATGACGAGAAGTAGCTGGAGGAGGAGCAGCCGGAGGTGCGTGGTGAACCGAAGGAAAAGAAAGGTCCGGGTGCAAGACGAAGACTAAAAGCCCAACGAATGGACTAGACGACGTGGAGGTCAGAGGTGGCCTCGCCGGGAGCCATTTCAGGGGAGGGGAGGGCAGAGGTTAGAGGGCAAAGGACTGAGGGGCGAATAGAGATGAGGAGATGGGCAAGGACCGGGTCCCCACACTGGTCTTTGAAAAACTTGGCAGCAAATGGGAAGAGAGCCAGGAGACAGTAGTCACCAGCAGGAGGCTCGAGGTCCAGGGAAGGTAAATGTAAAGAGCTGCTGGCGACTCGGAAGTCTAAGTCGCCGGGGCGATGGGTGACTGGAGGCAAGGAGGTTTCTGTGGAGCACAATGGGACAGGGGGACAAAAGTGGGAGGCTGGGCGGGTCACGCCAGAGAGGGCAGAGGAAGAAGCAGCGTGATGTGAGGGCGTTGGGGGGTCGTCTGCACAAGGGCAAGCTGAAGGGCTGGCGGAGCCAGCTGGGCCGCAGAGGGGTGGCGAGGCGTGGGCTCTGGATTCGCGCTGACCTGGGTTCGCAGCCCGGCTCTGCCGCTCGCCAGCTGCGTGACCCCGCAGTCCCCACCCCCCGCCCAGGTCGCCATCCCCGCATCCCCGAGACCCGGAGAGCAACGGCCCCTGTCCCACGGGAACAAATGCACGCAAGGCATTCGGCACAGGACCCGGCGAGCGGAGGACCTCGGTAAATGTTAGGGAACAAGAATAATAAATAACGAGGAGCGATCGAAGGGTTTTGAAGCCGGGAAGTGACAAGGTCAAATCTGTATTTTAGAAAGACCCCGCCGGAGGAGGAGGTAGCCTTGGGGAGAAACTAAGAGGTCGTGCACTTCTCGAGGTATTTCTCTGAAGTCTGTGGGAAGTTTGTAGTGTCAGGTTAAAGATTTTATTGGTTCCATGTTTGGTTTTGATTCGCCAGTTTCCTGGGGTCTCCACGCGTCGGATGCGGCTCTGACCGGCCCTGCCCGTAACTGGCCTGGTGAGCGGGGTCTGTTTGGGGCTTCGATGTGTATTTCAGAAATAAAATAAATTGATAGGAAAAGTAAATACAGAGGAATAAATAAATAACGGGGAGGGTGGATTTGGGGGGAAGGCCTGGGCCACGGCTGGCAGGGGGATGGGTGGTCTGCTGGCCCCATGAGGAGGACACGGGAGGGTGAGGGCTGGTGGCCCAGGGTGGTGGCCCAGCCTGGGAGAGGTGGGGTGGGGGTCGATTCCTTGTGACATTCCTGGTTTCCTCCTCGGGGAAGACCAGCAGCGGAGTTTCAGGCACAGGTCAGCCCTCCTTTGCATCCATCATGGCCTCAGCAGAAAAAGTTTCTATATGGAAACAGTATCGACCCATCTGGTGGGACACTCCTGGGGCCGGCAGCGACCCCGAAGGTTCGGGCCTGGGTGAGACAGGAGGAGAACAGCAATGACGATGTTAGCAATGGGTATCGCTGAGTTCTTACTTCTTACCCATCTGCACGCTCTCTGGCGAGAGACACTATTGTTCGCAGAGGACAGTGAGGCTCAGGGGGCGATGTTGCCTGCTCATGGCCTCGGCTGGGATTAGAACCCCTCGAAAAAGACGCCCATACGTTGATCCATGCTGCTCCAGGAACCTGGACCGTGTGGAGCCCTAGACTCCCTCCACGAGACCCCAGGGAGAGCAAATTCCTCCAAATGTAATTCAGGCACAAAGCAGAAGGGCCCTGGGGGAGCAGGTGGCCTCCCCCTCCAGATCTCCACTCACCTGCTGTGTGACCTTGGGCAAGTAGCTTTCCCTCGCGGGATTTTGGCTACTTTCTCCTCAGTCAAGTGTGGTCCCATGTCTACTCTCTGGGGCTGTTTTAAGGATTTCATCGGCTCCCGCCTGTCTTGGGCCTAGCACATAGTAGGCACTCCACGGAGAAACAAGCCCTCTTCCCAGGATGTCCCTGTCAGGGACGATTATCTCCATGGAATCCACACTGTGAAAATAAACATGAACTCAAGTGGCCCTGGTCTCTGTGGCAGCCAAGGGGAAGCTCGGTCCCCAGCCTGTGTCTGTTCTGGGTAAGAACAAAAGTTTCCCTGTGAAGTTGCCCCCACCCCCCCTCACCCCCGCTTCCCTTCTGAAGCCAGCTGGGATGGGGAGGCGGAGAGGGGGCCAAGCCTACAGCCCAGTGAGCTCAGCTGCCTGTCAAAACCCAGCCTCCCTCCGGCCCAACCCTATCCCAACATCACGCAGGTCAAGGCAGGTGAAGGGCCTTCAATCGCAGTCTCTCCAAGCACAGAAAGCTGGATCGAGGGAGAGGAGATTCCTGTGGTGGCCCTGGGGACAGAGTGTGCAGGGTCTAGAGTCCAGGTACATGGATGGGGGAAGCCACCTAGTCGCCCTTGCATAGAGCACCGTGCCGTTTATCTGCCTTACACGTCGCCCAGCAGCCTCCATGCTCGGAGCTCAGACTGTGTGTTTTAAGAACTGGAAGGAAATAGACAGGCCCTGGAGGACACGATGGAACTGGCACAGAACCTGGTGTCGGAAATGATGCAAATTCTAGCCCGTCGTAACCGGCCGTGAGACGTTGGGCAGGTGAAGTCCTCTTCGAACCTCCGCGTCTGCGTCTGGGTCACAGAACGGACCACCCGGCTGGGGCCAAGGGGCAGCCACGTCCAAGTTCAGCGAGGATAGTTCGACAGCTACGCGCACCCACCGAGGAGCGGACAGTGTCCTGGGGCAGACGTGAGGCACACCCACAGTGTGTTCAGGCATGTGACAGCCTGAGGGGACGAGGGAGCTGGAGCATAGGAGCAGCGTTTGGGGGAGGAGTCGTGGGCCCTGAGCGAGAAAACGAGTGAGACTCGCGCACGGGGCCTGAGGAGCAGAGAGGGGCGTGGTGGACGGGGCGCGGCTGCTCTGGGTGGCAGCGGGGCAGTGCCGACACTGGCGTGGGCGGGACTGTCCCCGGAGAGAACGGGTCCGTGTGGCAGGAAGCCCCGTTTCACCGAACTCTAGCCCTCAGTGTGCCCAAGCAACCCTGCCATGGGGCCCGCCAAAAAATAGAAGCCAGAAGAGTGACCTTGCCTTCCCTTCCAAGGTCATCAGGGCACAGGAAGTCCACGGGAGGGGCAGCTCTGCGTGGGCGGCGGGCCATGGCGGAGTCCCGGCCAGGGGCCACGGCGGTGATCTTGGTGCAGCAGTGCAGTGGCGTAGGGGTCGTCAAATGACAATCGGGATTTATGGGAACTGCATCTCAATAACGCAGTTTTAAAATACTTCATTTATGATTGTTCGCGGCTAGTATGTAGAAATACAACTGACTTTTGTATTTTGCTCTTGTGTCTTGCAACCTTACTAAACTCGCTTAATGGTGTTAGGAGCTTTTCCGTAGCTTACATCGGATTTTCTGCATAGTTAATCACGTCATCTGCATAGAAATGCAACTTACTTCTTCCAGAATAAAATGATAACCGGCACTTACCTGCAGGTGCACATGACACACCCTGTGGGGTCCCCCTGAAGAATGGGGCTCTGCAAGGCCCTCAGTCTCTTGAGTCGAGAGGCTGAGGCTCAGAGCTAGTGAGATCCAGCTTATCGTTGTCACAAGCTGATGACGTCATAGTTATGGTGATCACAGCCCCTTCCCTAGGTGGGAATCATGAGGATTTGTGACATCGGAGTTCTCAAAGTGTCTGATGCACAGCAAGATTTGAAGCCCACAGAACTGGGCTCCTTGTTGTCTGGAAAAGACATTTCAATGTTTAATGATGTATTGTTATGTGTCCCCTCAAAACTCATATATCAAAACCTAATCCCTAATGTGATGGTATTTGGAGTTGAGGTCTTTGAGAAGTCATTAGGTCATGAGGGTGGAGACTTCATGAATAAGATTAGTGCCCTTATAAAATAAGCCCCAGACAGCTTCCTCACCCCTTCCGCCATATAAGGACGGAACAAAAAGGTGGAAATCTATGAACCAGGAAGCAAGTTCTCACTGGGCACGGACACGAAATCTTCTGGCGGCATGATCTTGGACTTCTGGGCCTCCAGAACTGTAAGAACTAAACTTCTATTGTTTATAAGCCACTCAGTCTCTGGAATTCTGTTATAGCAGCCCCAAGGGACCAAGACATGCATTTTATTCAAAAATTAAACACTTCCAAAAAAATTACAATATAGAGTTTTAAATCTGTAAAATGCCTTGACTCTACAATCCTAGTCTTCAAAATTGATCATTAGAAATTTACGAAATGCACAAATATATAGATTAATTGATTGATAGATAATAGAGAACATCACAGCATTATTCATATAAAAATATTCACATTTGGCAGTAACCTGACCATATAACAAAAACATGAAATGCTACACAGCCATTACGTGTCTGCTGTGAGATGCATCTTTATGGTATACTTGATTTCTGTCTGAGCGAAACAGGTATGATACGGTATTAGAGAATAATCCCATGTGAGTTTTTATAAGTAAGTATGTGTACGCAAACATCTGGAAGAAAAATACTTCAAAGTATTTACTCGATTATCCCCAAGAGGTGACGTCAGGAATAATGCATACTTTTCCCCTGATTTTCTTTTTGTTTCATCTGCATTTTCTTGCTTTTTTATAAAGTTATAACAACAACAGTATAAACAATGTATTAAGCACTTACTTTGTGCCAAGCACTGTATCAAGGGCTTTCTATGTTTTCTTATCTAATCCTTATAACAACTCTGGGAGGCAGGTACTATTGCTTTATCAGGCAGGAATCTTTCCGTTGAATGTGACAGAATTTCCCACTCAAACTGGCTTAAGCAAAGAAAGATGATTAATTAGCTCCCGTCAATGGAAAATTATGATTGGCTTCATGCGGGGACTCGAAAGTTGTCTCCCACAGTGGGTTTCTCTTGGTTCTACTCCTCTGAGCCAGCCCCATTCTCAGACGACCAATCCCATTTGGGAGCACGATGGCTTTGTGGCAGGGGGCCAGTCAGACCCTCAAAACTGCAAGGCTCTGGGAAAGACGTGGTTCGAGCAGGAGCCCTAAAGGACACCGCATTGGACCGGCTAGGGCCACACGACCACCATGAACTGGTCTCTGTGGTCGAGTGGCTTGAGCCTGGGTCGCACACCGCGGTCGTGGACCCAGGGAATGGAATCATAGCTCAGAGCGGAAGAGACGTGGTTCTCCCAAAGCAAAAGCAAAAGCAAAAAGCGAAAAGCAAAAGCAGGGGAATGGATGCTGCGTGGGAAGAGGAAAAAGCCGTCCACCACAGTTACCATCGATTTGCTGATGAAGAAGCCGGAGTCCAGAGACGGAAAACAGTTTGTTCAAAGTCATGCGGAGAGTAAGTAAGGGGGCGGGGACCTGAACACCCCATCGTCTAACTCCAGAGATCATAAACTTATTTACTAAACCATATCATTTTCCGTAATTACTTGAATAGTATTACGATCAACTTAGAAACAAAATAAACTCATAAACGAACGGCAGTGCGTTTGTGGTGCTTGGCTGCTTAAGGCGAGGGCGGGGTCAGGGCATGCACGAGACACTTGTGCCCGACGCTTCCTTCCAAGACGGTGACCATCCAGTTGCTTCGTGTCTTTCCATCGAGTTGCCCAGAGCAGCCCTGACACCGGCAAACGGCAAGTGCAGCTCAGAATAAAAAAAAAAAAAAAAAAAAGACACTCCAAACACACAAGTTACCATAACAATATTTGATATTTATTGATGGCTTATCATGTGCCAGGCGTTGCGCTTCCGATTCCTCGTGACCGCCCGTGGAGGTGAGAACGGTTGCTGCCCTGTGTTACAGATGAAGGAAACCGAAGCACAGAGAGGTGAGGTTGTTTTCCCAAGGTCACACAGCCAGCTCAGGAAGAGCAGGGCTTAGCTTGAGTCAGACTCCAGAGCCAGCCCTTGATCATACACTTTGGTGGCTGTCCTAGTGTATGATCTTCCTTCGCAGCCAAGAGAGGATTTTGGTGGTATTTACAAAGATCGGAACTATAGAAAGCGAATGTGCTGATAATATGACTCCAAGTGTCCAAGGAGGCAAGGAAGGCAGATGCGGCTGGCTCCGTCCTCCCAGCACGTCCCTGGGCATTTGCTGGGGACGGACCGTGTGATCGGGGCTGAGCCACAGCACAACGCCTAGACTCCTGCTAAATATGCTTTCCATTGCAATTTCAGTCTTACTCTTGAGTTTATAATTATTTTACGTGGCAATGGCTGCCATTGCTGGTGTCTAAGCAGACACTTCGGTTTAAAGGACGTTCAATTAGAATATTCACGATACATTCTTAGTGATTTTTTCTTTTTAATGCAAAAAGAGTTATTTATCTAGAATGATCTACACATTGTTTCTTAAAAATGTATATCCATACATAAGAAAAACCAAAGGAATAAATAAAACGACTAACTCTGGGGCTTATATTATGGATTACTTTTATATTTTCTTTTGTTCTTTTCTATGCTTTCCAAATTTTCTATAACGAAGTTTATCATTTAAGTTATTAAATTTTTACAAAGGTTTCCAAGTATAAGGATAAGAGGCATAAGACTTCCATAACAACCTCAAGCTTAGTTTTTCTTTTAACCTTCTTTCTTCATTTACTCATTTATTCATTCAACAAACTTCCATCAATTTCTACTGTGCAGGGCTCTTGCTTAGAAGCAGTTTCTGGAGGAGCTCCCTGTGCAGTGGGCAGACTGTGAGATGGACAGATAGTCCTATACCATAGTTGTCTGCTCAGACATGAATGACCCCGCTAGGTGTGTGCCCATGAGGGCAGGACCCTGTCTAGTTCACCTCTACATCTCAGTACCTGGGACGGGCTCGGAAACAGTCAGGCGCTACAGAAATACTGATGAGCAAGTGAGCGAAACCAGAGAGACATGAGTTCGAACGCCAGCTCCTTGAGTTCCGGTTTCCACTTTTGAAAAATAGGGGGATAATACCTGCTTCGTGAGGTTGTTTGAAAGCCTTTTATCCAATGCCTGGGAACTGTCACTAGTAACAGAAATGACTTATTTCAGATTGGGTGGAGTATGACGGTGTACGAAGCCTGGGGTCAGGTCTTCCCCCACAAGTATCTGGAGCTTGACAAGAACGAAATTTGGTTTAAAATTTAGAGGAGGGTATGTAGATTATACTCCCATTTAGCTAAGACAAGAGGAGGCGTTAAACTTTAAAATGAAAAGACAAACCAAAAAAGTGACTTAAAGGGAACAGCGCAGAGGGGTGGAGTTAGAAGCGACACCACTTGTCATGTTCCATGTTTTGTAGACCTGTCTCGGACACCGGGCAAATCTCTCACAGAATCATAATGCAAAATTAAATGTTTCAAAAGGGAACTCCAAATGTCCAAAGCAAAACCAACAAACAAAAAGCTAACTGATGGCAAGTTGGCGATAACCACCCAGAGAGGATTCCTCCAGGTGACTAACGCACAGCGATTGTGACTGTGCACTCCCAGTGAGATATTCCCCAAAGGCAAAGCAAAAATAAAGAAAGAAACTGCAAAAGAAAAAAAAATCAATAATTACAGTGTCGGTGGGATCGGTATTCTTACCTGAGAATGTCACATGGAGGTAGGACTTGCCAAATAAGAACGCACAGCAAGAAAGAATGGACCGAGGTCAGATAGATGAGGCTTATGTAAAAATGCTATCATCATGAATTTAAATTACAAGGGTCGATATGAACTCATGAGGTGTTTTTGATAAAGTGATGTGCTTTGTTCTGCGAGCAGTTTTAGGGTCACAGAAAAATTGAGCAGAAACTACAGAGAGTCCCACATACCCTTCCTCTCCCTCTCTCGTCCAGTTTCCTCTGTTGGCAACATCCTGCATCAGTGAGACCCGTGTGCTACACCTGATGAACCAATGTTGGCCTGCAACTGATCAAGGCTCTAGAACTAAATAACGGACAACATAGAGGGCAGAGGAACGCGTTACAGGACCCCCACAGGAATACAAGCACCAGAACCCAGACTGGGGGAAACTCTGCAGGACTAGCAACCTGCTTCCTTCCACAAATCAGTGGCCAGCGGGGAGGAGAGGGGAGGGAGGGGGAGGGAGAGAGACACAGAGGAGGAGCAAGAGAGACTACAGATTAAAGAGACGTGGATGGAGTTGTATGGGCTTTTTTATCAAGTGTAAAAACCATTTATGAAATCGACGAGACAATCAGGAAAATGTAAACATTAGCTGAATGTATGTGATGATAATAATTTCTCCAGGTGTGGTAATGGTATTATGGCTATAATCCTTATTTTTTTTTTTTTTATGATTTCCTTATTTTTTTTAGAAAGAGATACTGATTTGCTTCAAAATAATCGGCTGGGACCAGGGGAGTGGGCACGTTATGATTGTTGAAGTCAGGTGATAGGTACATTACTTTCTCTACTTTCATATGTCTGAAATTTTTCATAATAATCAAAAAAAAATCTCACCGAAAAAATCAAAATAAAAGCTGCTTTTAAGAAAGGCAGAAGCAACCCAGGCTTTCTTGTGCCTCTGAAGTTTTTGTTGTCACCCTGTGTATAAAATGTGGCATGAGTGGCAACTCTTCCCCATACTCCTCCTACCTTCCGGTGCCCGTGGATGAGTTGGTTCTAACCTGCAGGGGTGAGGCGGGACCTCGTGTGATGCCCCCACCCCACATCAGCCTGCACCTGGGGAAGGACCACCAACCACCAAGCGGAGGGGGCAAAGCTGGGTTTGGGGCCCCGCTCTGCAGCCAGCTTTGCATGAGCGAGGAAGGAGAGTGTTCTAAGCCCAGCCACCTGGGCAGGGTGCTCTCTGGGTCGCAGGCAGTGCCAAGCGCTTCCAGCCAGGTGTAAACTAGGTGGATAAAAGCAGAATGATGTAGCGATTAAGAGCCTGGACCCTGAGAGACAGAGGTTCGAATCCTAGCTCTCTCAACATGTGCCTCTAGCTGCCTGAGCCTCACTTTCTCCATCCGTACATTGGGGACCGTATGAGCACCTTCCTCATAAGGCTGTGGTGAGGACTCGGTGTGAGATTGTGTACAAAGCACTGGGCTTAATACCAGGGTGGCGTGGTACCCATGAACGATGATTATTTCTGCTGCTGCTGTTGATGATGATAATGATGATGATGATGATGATGATGATTATATAACCAGAATATAAAGTAAGGCTTTCCCCCCAAAATTATTATATTTGCCTCTTTACAGAGCATGTTGTATCATGGGACACTTTCACAATTATTTCATTTTGACCAACGGAACGCTGTTTGCAGAAGATGCATTAGCCTGAAATGACCTCACTTGACGCTCATTTTGGATGTTAATCGCAGTAACCTGACAAATGGGCTAAAGGAGATAAAGTAATTTTGTGCAGCTTTAGAATTTCTCCTGAGAGAGGGGCCTCACACAAGCAGGGGTTGGATACGGTTGCAAACAAGACTTTACTACAGGTCTCCTTTATAATACAATAGAGAAGCTGTGCAGATTATGGATTTATGCCTACAAGAGGAGTAGGTATAACCTCGTGGAGCAAGGTTTGGCAAAGAGGTATCTGTGGCGTGGGATAATGACAGCACCACACATCCACTGCCACACGTCGAAGAACTCAGAGAGAAGTGCAGATAGGTGCTCTGCACAACGACCCTGGCCATCTTGAAAAGTAGTTACTAACGACGAGTGGTGAGTAAAGGACACGGATTCAAAAGCGCAGGCGAAGCACAGGTAACAACAGCAAAAATAGATAAATTGGACTTCCAGATTAAAAACTTCTGTGCATCAAAGGACACAGAGTAAAAAAGCAGCACATCGTACGGGAGGAAATATTTGCAAATCATATATCCGGTAAGGGGTTGATGTCTAGAACTCATAAAGAACGGCTACAACTCAAGAACGACAAAAAAAAAGAGCGCAAGATTTGAATTGACATTTCTTCCAAGAAGATATGCCGATGACCGGTGCGCACGTGAAAAGGTGCTCAGCATCACTAGTCATTAGGAAAATAAAAAAACACGATGAGTTGCTCTCTCACACCATTAGGACACTAGTCTCAAAAAAACAGAGGGTGTGGAGAAAGTGGGACCCTCGGGCCTGTCAGCGGGAATGTAAAATGGTGCAGCCACTGTGCCAAATAGGACGGCGGTTCTTCGAAAAGTTAAAATAGAGTTGCCATACGGCCCAGCAACTCCACTTCTGGGTATAGGCCCAAAAAAAACAAAAGCAGAAATTTGAAAAGATATTTGCATCCTCATGTTCATAGCAGCATTATTCACAATAGCCAAGGATGGAAGCAACTCAAGTGCACCTCGACACTTGATGGACAGATGAACAACGTGTGCTCTAAACATACAATGAAATATTATTCGGTCTTAAAAAAAGAAGGAATTTCTAACATGTGCTATAACATAGATGAACCTTGAGGACGTTATGTTAAGTGGAATAAGCCAGTCACAAATGGACAAATATATATGATTCCACCTACATGAGGTTACTTAGAGTAATCAAATTCTCCGGGACAGGAAGCAGAATGACGGTTTCCAGGGGCTCAGGGGAAGAGAGACTGGGAGTTGTTGTTTAATGGACACAGAATTTGTTTTGCAAGATAAAAAATAGTTCCAGGGATATAGTGGTGATGTTTGCCCAACAATGTGAAGGCACTTAATGAAACTGAACTGTACCCTTAAAAATGGGTTAAGATGGTAAGTTTTATGTTATGTGATTTTATTACAATTAAAAATAACCATTAAAAAGGAAGAAATGCAAGTGAAGAGTTTGAAACCTAACTGCCTCAGAAACTGCAAGAAAAAACTCAATACTTATAACTATCATCTCTTTTTAACCCATTTGTCAAGTTACTGTTATAAGCATCCAAAATTATAGCCGAAATTGTGGTCGCGATTTTGCAGGTAATACCCAACTCACAAACTTAACATTTTAAGTAGGCATTTGACTGTCCTGTCGTCTCGAGTTTAGATTCTCAAATTGGCCAGCAACACTTGGGGGATCTTCCCACTAGGAAAATGCACGTGTGCCTTCCGTCCCCTCTCACAGGCTCCGGGCACAGGAGGAATCATCTTTCGTCACTACTGTCCCCGCCGGCCGGCTCTCCTTGGACACCCTCAGCCTTGTTGAGCAGTTCCGGGCTGTTCCGAGCTCCCAGGCAGCCTGGAACCCAGAGCTCAGGGTCCCAAGACTCCCACGAAGCCTGGTCTGCTCCCCAATGTGCTCCATAGGTACTGAGAGCATTTAATGTCTAAAAGCCTCACGTCTGCGCGGGTTTTAATTTCTTCTATGAAAAAGAAATGAGCCTCTCAGAGAAACGACTGGAAACATTTTTTTTTTAAATTTGTTCCTGCATCCCAGCATCTTTAAACAGTGTTCCCTTTGCAGGGTTCCCCTTGCCCCCACAGCGAGCTGCCTCCCTGGGAAGCTGGCCTGCAGGGCCTCTGCCCACAGCCGGGGGCAGACGAGGGCTCGAGGCCTGGAGGGCGGAATGCTGACAGTCACCAGCACGCACTGGGTGCTTCTGATGGGCACCAGGCGCCTGGCCAAGTCCCCGTGGCCCCTTGCGCTGCGTGAGACCATCACAGCGCCCCCGTGAGTTGCCATGGAGAATCCCCTGAGAGCAGACTCTCCTTTCCTCACCATCTCCCATCCCAAACCCAGGCCTCTGAGCTCCTCCCCACCCTCAAGACCCTGCCTCCTCCATTCCCCGGCACCGGCCCACCCTCCCCGGGAACCTAGCAAGCCCACGGAGTTTCGCATCTTCTCCAGCATGGGTTATGAATCCAAGCCTTTCTCCTCTCTCACCCCGCTGCTCCTGGTGGACAGGAAAGAGGTGAAAGAGGGTGAAGGAAAGAGGGGCGATGACTCAGGGCCAGCAATCGGACTCCTCTTATGCCATGGGAAGTCTTTTCTCGCCTGAGTCCTCGGGGGTGGAGGGGTCTACACGGGAGAGGCGTATCCGCAACCACCCAGGCAGCACAGTGTGGGCCATGTTATCTCAAGAGCACTTGTCCCCTTCCCACCTTACAGAACCCCTCCCGTGGCCTTGACATTGAAGGGTGCCCTCCCCCACCACTTCTTACTGATCCTTCCGGGGTTTCTCCCTGACATTGCGCAGGAAGGGGTGGGGACAACAGACAATCCCATCTCAGCCCTGTGTAAGAGGTCAACGACGTAAGCTGGTCCCGGAGGTGAAGGAAAGCTTCTGGGAGGTGGTGACGGTTACGCAGAGACAGAAAGGGTGAACAGAAAGGAGGAGGTTAGAAAAAGGGAGTGGAGAGAGGCTTCCAGGCAAAGGGAAGAGCCCGTGCAGAGCCTGCAGGCAGGAGAGAGAGAGTACGGGAGGCTGGAGACGCTGAAATCAGGCCAGCTCGTCTGGCGAAGAGTGCAGAGAGCAGAGGGGAATGAGACAGAGACGAGGCCAGGGAGGTGGACACGGGCCAGGAGGCCTCAGAGGCCATTGGGAGGATTCTAGACTTGGAGGCTTTTCCTGAGTTTGGAAAAGTCCGATTACCAAGCTCTTCCAGGGAGAACAACTCGGCTGGGCAGATTGTGTGGGCTGAAGTGTATGTAGGTGGAAGCCAGGATGCAGGGATGGAATTCTCTGGAGTTCTGTGCACTGGGAACAGTTGCAGGGCTGCCTGGATCTCACGAGGCACCAACACGCTGGCTCGCCACCCTTCTGAGGCCACCCGGCACCCACAGGTGGCAGTGTAAGGGCAGGGGCTACAGGCCTGGCTCTGCCCCTCGGTAACCATGAGCAAGGCGCTCCCCCTGCAAGCCTCGCTTTCCTCATCTGCCCAGCGGGTATCAACGCCAGTCTCCTCCCAGGCTTGCTTGGGACTCTGTGAGATCGCAGAGGTCAGAGGGTTCACGAGGGCCCGATACAGTCATTCGGCAATAAAGGTTAATTATAATCATCATCACTATTATTGTTATTATTGACGACCGCAGCCTGTCCCGGATCCTAGGCGCTGCTCCGCCAGTTGGTTGCTGGACCGTTTGGGGGACAGACACAGCCAAGCCCAGAGACTGGGACGCCCTACTTTTTTGCATAAATGTGCATCTTGCATTCAGAAGAGCCCCTCCTTCTAAGGAGGGTCCAGCGGGGTTGCTCGGGGGACACATTCCAGAAAGAATAACTCTGTGTAACATGAAACGCTGAATCTGGAAACACAACCTCTATGGGAAATTAGAGGATAAGGCCTGCTCTGAGGACCGCCCAGCCTCATTCCATACAAAAGGGATATTGAAACCCAAGGCCTCGTCACTTGGCCTCCTGCCTCTGGTCTCACCCCTCACTGCAGCCAGAGAGATCTTCCTAAAAAACAAACTTGACCGTGGCACTACACTGTTTAAACCCTCCCATGGCTCCCCACTGCCCTCGGGTTCAAGTCCACACTCCTCACCATGACCCACAATGCCCTGTGGTCAGGCTCCTGCCCATTCCTTCAGCCACATCCTTGCCGACCGAGCTCAACATGTTTCCAATAGATCAAGTTCTTTCCTACCCCAGGACCTTTGCACACCCAGTGACCTGCCCCCGCCCCCTCTAACAGGCCACTGCTGATTCTAGATTAAAAATCCCACAATTCAACTCCCAAATAATAAGGGAAAGTAGTAATATCCCCATTTTCCAGATAAAGAATCTAAGGCCCTGAGAACCACCACATGGGACCTGAAACTAAGCCCCAAGCCATGCCAGTCAGACTCCGGAATCATTCAGCGCCCAAGAGGAAGTGGCTGGCCACACCCCTGACACAACGGGAGGGTGCAGATGGCTCAGATAAGAGGGCTGAGCCAAGAAAAAGAACGAGGCTAATGTGGCACAGAGCAAAGGCACTGCAGTCACACTGAACGCATCCCGAACCCAGCACGGCCACCCACACACTTGTGGTCTGAGGCAAGACATTTGACCTACCTGAACCTCGGTGTTCTTATCTGCAGAGTGGAGCTAAATGATAACGCCTCCCTTGGAGGCGCTTCGTGAGCATTCAGGAATGACACGTAGGAGCGCCCGCATGCATGTGGCAGACACTCGGCGAATGGCATGTGACCCCTCCCTTGATGCATCTGGGAGGCTGCACCAGCCCAAACCAGCTCATCCCAGACTAGGCTTGCATCACCCAAGGTTAGGCTGCTGGGGCCTGGGAAACGTCCCTGCCTTATTTTGTTTTAGGTTTTGTTTCCCAGCGTTTCCCTTGGAAAACGTCCAACTTCCACCCTGGTGGAAGAAGGCAGGAGGGGGTTGTTCACGCCTGGACCCGGATGCCCAGAGGAGCCACGCGGGGAGGTGACAAGAACCTGGGGTTCCGAGTCCAGCCAATCCAGGTTCGAACCCAGGATTGGATACGTGCAGTGCTGTGTGATGCTGGGTGAGTGACTTCACCTCTCTGAGGCGCCGATTCCCTCACTCGTTAAAAAGTCCCGTGATTTCTCCCTCAGAGCATACTAGATGCAGATGGAGGGGCTGGGAATGAGAGAAAATTCTAGATGTGCTTCTCCAGTGTACATACAATGATTCCTCTTGGAAGATGGGGGAGAGATACAAGTTTACAACAGGAGTTACCAACACGAATGTCCCCTGCCAAACGGAAGAGGGTGGATGTCCAGCCTGGGGTGGGGGTGATGGGGTTAATTGCGGGGAGGGCACAATAATTCAACCCCAGATTATCAACACCCTGCAGCAATGAGGGTCCAAGATTATCAGGCCTATGATTTTCAAGGGAAAAAAAATCCATATTTTCATGTAAAATCTCATGATTGAAGTATGATAAGGAGTATATACTGAATGATTTCATTGATATAAAATTCAAAAACAGGCAAAACTCACATACGGTGATAGAAACCAGGACAGCGTTTTCCTTGGAGGAGGGCTGGGTGGTGCCTTGGGGGTGCAGGAGAGATTCCGGGGAGCTGGAAACATCTTCATCCTTGACCTGGGTGTTGGGGGGCATGGGTGTGCCCCCTTCGTAATTTTATGTTTTGTACACTTCTCTATGCGTGTATGGTAGTTCGATAAAAATGCTAAAACAATCTTAGAACAAATAAATCAAGACCGCAGTGCTGGGAGGAGAGACAGCCAACGTGGGCCCAGCTGAACACTCCTGCAGGCTGCGATCTGGGCACCAGTCAAACACCTAAAACAGGGGCATGGACTGAGCCCCCAGGCTGGCTCCTCACCCTTAGGGAGCACCCCTGCTTCCAGAGCCACACAGGAGAAACGCCCATCCTGCCCCGCCCTGGCTGGCCTGTCCAGAGAGAGCTGGGAGCCACGTCTCTGTCAGCCTGCCTCGCCCTGCAGCCAGATACTGCTGAGCTCAGATTCTAGAGAGAGACAGGCATGCCCTGCCACTCAAATGATAAAGAGACGCCCCAAAACCTCACCCTTATCTATTATTCATTTTACTTCACCAAGAATACCCAGAGGACAGTAATCAAAAGGCAGCCGAGTTCTGCTTCCAAAAAGCCTTCCCAGAATCTGGAATTCACTGAGCCCGCCTCCCGGCCCACAACTCCAGTCAGCAAACCCCAAGGCTGCAAACTCAGCTGGCGGCATCATAACCAGTGCCCAGAAGCTCCCGTCCAGCAGAGGGATGGTGGTGGGCAGTGGTCCGCCCTGGCTCCGCCCCTCTGCCTGCTCCAGATACCTTGGTCTAATTTTTATTTTCACTCTCATTCTTTTCTTTGCTGGGGCCAACAGAAGAAGCACACGCCTCCTATATAAAGCAGCACTAGCCAAAACAAATGCACATCAAATGCATTTATTTGCACAGACACTCATAAAAACTTTACTAGACACCAAATAATTACAGGAAGGGGCAAACCTCCAACTCCGCTGATCCCCGTGTTTTGAAGTGGATTTAAGATAAAGATCAAATAGGACGGGCGCTGGCCCGAATCACACCCAGCCCCCTTCTCAGCCTGGACCCTCCCAAGGGAGGCCAATGAACTTTCTTGCTTTTGTGAATTTGTGTCCAATTCATATAAAATGTCTTTCTGTGAGTTATTCTTAGTGTCCTAATGGGGCTTTTATGGCTCCAAGTATGGTCCTCAGCCATCTCTTTGTTGTGGCTCAGGTTCTCAGCCGGGGAAGCCCCTAGTTTAAGACAGGCTGCTGAAATAACCCAGCCCATCCACTGGGTAAGAGATGTAAAGATTTTGGAGGAAAGTGCCTTTTAAAAAATAAATATAAATATATAAATGGTGCCCTGAGAGTCACACACAGGTAGGTTTTGATACAGTGGGTTGAACCCTTAATTCTGTTCCCTTCCAAGGGACTGGCTTGGGTACCCCTGGCCCTGGGCTCCACGGCCAGGGCCAGTGAAGGTTGAGTCTGTCCATACTTGATGTCTGAGCACTATCTGGGGGTCTCCTTAGCCCAGCTCACAGCTGCCTGGATTCGAATCTCATCTGCCCTACAGGAAGGTAGATGGCTGCGCATAGGATGTTTCTCCTCAGGCTCTGGTTGGAGGAGGGGCTGCAATGTCCTCAAGTCCCGGGGCCTCCCTTTCAGTTGACTGTTCACCAGATATTTATAGAAGCCCATGATACGCCAGGCTCTGGAGTGAGCACTCACATTTCTTCCTCTCCACATCCCTGTTGCATACATACTATCATTATGCCCACTTTACAGGAGAGGAAGCTGAGGTGCGGAGGCACAGAGCAGAACCTTCCTGATCCCACAACCAGATCTTGAATTAGACCTGGGTGACTCCCAGAGACCTGCTCTTGGCCACTCCTAATTCCTGCCTGGCCAGTGGAAGAGCTTAGCACTAGGCCACCTGGCCAGGGCACTGTTTGTCCCTCCCTAAGCACCAGCCGTGAGCTGACGGTAGCCTTTAAATCTGAGAAAGCCTGGTCTCCTGACCCACCAGGGAAAAATCGCATGACTAATGACCCAGACCTTACGCTGAAAAGTCATGGGTCTGTGGCCAGAGACCCCAGGAGCTGGTTGAGGGTGGGGCCCGGGGAGAACAGAGGGGTTGTGCTGAGGCTGGGCAGTCCCCCACACTGCAACAGGACACACTCGTGTGCAGCCTCAGAGCCACACGCACTGTGCCTCACCAGCAAACTGCCTAAAATCCCGTCCCCGGCCGCCTCTCTCTCTTTAGCCTACAAAACCCCAGAAGGGAGAGAACCTGCTCCCAGCCCTGAGTCAGAGGGACCCTAGCTTGGACCTCATCTGAGCCACTTTTCTCTGTGGGCCTCCACCCGACCCAGGGTCTCACTCAGTGAGCTCTCTGAAGGTACAAGACCACAGACGCTTTCCCCTGGGCTGCGAGACGCTGCCGGGTTCCTTATCACACACATCCATCTCTCTGCTGGCTGAGAAGGGGCCTGAGCCTTAGAGCCACGTATCCTGGGGCCAAGCATGACCGCAGTCTGCCGAGGGGAGGGGAGCGTGGGGACAGCGGACCACCGTCGGTGCTGCCCAGCGCTCCTTCAGGAGCCACCAGGTCTCCTGACCCCCGGCTGCTTCCCAGGAATACCGGCTCCCAACTCGGGCAGAGTCCGGGCGCTGCGGCCGCCGTGGCTCTCTGGCGGGATGGAGTCGCCGCCCCGTGCAGCTCCTGCGCCTCCGCGCTCCGCGCACCGGCTCGGGCTACGCCCTCTACTCAGTCCCTGCGTCCCTGCAGAGGCTCCTCGCCTCCACCTGGGACCGTAAACTGGCAGGGGGACCCCGCTGCTGGGCTCTGGTCAGAAGCTGGTCAGGGCTCCATGCAGGGAGCGGGGGTCACAGGGCCGGACTCGTCGGGGGTCGGTAGCTCAGGCGGGGGCGGGTGGGGGGAGAGGATTTGGGGGGATGAGGAGTCCTAAGGAGAAGAGCAAGCGGGGACAGGGGAGGGTTCTGTGAAGATGGGGCGCCCGCAGGACTCGGGGAGCCGAGATTCCTCGCCCTAGAGCTTCCCTCTTCGTTTTTGCTTCTTCGCAAGCGATTCGGAACTTCCGACTGGGTCTTTCCTTAGGCGAAGAAAATCTGAAACTGTTTCTGCCGCTGAAGTCTGAGCCAGAGAGAATCCCGGATCAGCCGGAGCGCCGGCGTCGTGGGCCCGGGATCGCCGGGGACATCGCCGGGGACCAGATCGCCCTGGCTGCAGGCGAGCGGAACAGGATGCCAATCGCCGCCCACCGGCAGTATCCGGGCAGTATCCGGGCAGTATCCGACGCCGGGCTTAGGCTCCGGTCCTACCGTCTAGTACGTCACATCTTCAGCAGAGCAAGAGGCCAGGAGGCTCAGGAGCCAGGGATTGTGTTTGGTACAGACCCGGAGCCTCTGAGCGTCTGTATGCGAAGGACCCGGGGCTGCCGACTCAGCTGGGGGAACGCGGGACCCGGGTATCCGGGACAAAGGGCAAGGGACGGAACCTATAGGGTGATCTGGGACACGTGGGGGAGGGGGGAGGGAAGAATGGGCAGTGAGCAGGGGGGACGTGGAGGGGGCATCCGGGGCTAAGCAGCCCCATTCCGGGACCAGAGAGGAGAGCAGCTTGGCTTGGACCCGCACCTGGGCAGCTGCGGGTACCCCTGAACTTCAACTCTGGCCCTCCCGTTGTCGGTCCTGGTGGTGTGGGCTGTGTCTCAGGCAGAGATGCAGGGTGACCTGTCAAGATTCTGTGCACCCCAGGACAGACCAGCCACCGGCACCTGATGGGCAGCTAGCACGTCCTCCCGCGCTGAGACCCAGGCAGCCGGCGCCCCTGGAATACGACTCTTGACACAGCTGGTGGCTCCAACTTGGCTCTGGACGCCAGTCCCAGGGTCTGAGAAGCCTAGGAGGCCTGGGCACAGAGACCCCTACTCAGCCGAAGGGGGTAGTGCAAGACAATGGCTGGGGATGGAGCCTTGCACCGGGACTCTGGGGTGCAGAGTGGGTCTGCAGGGCCTGAGACGGGAGAGGATTCCCAAGTGCGCTCCGAAGAAAGCAGGCAAGGGTTTCGGCTGGGAACCAGGACCCTCTCTCCTACAGGCTGTCGCCCACCAGCAGGTGCAGGGACGCAGCACTGCCAGCAGAGGGCAGAATCTGCCCGGTCGGTCCGCCAGCCTCACGCCGGGCTCTGCGCGCCCGCTCCTTGCCGGCTCGGCTTCTCTCGGCCGCTGTCGCGCCCCCGCCCCAGACGCCGGGAGAAGGCGGCCCAGGCCCAGCCTCGGGAGCTGGAGGCCTGGGGTTTGCAAGGGCAGGGGACCAAGGGCATGTGAGAGAAACTCCACATCCACTCATCAAATGTCCTGGATACAGACACACGAAGACACCGAGAAATACACGGAGACGGAAAGCCAAACACAGTACACACGCACACACACACACCCAAATCCCACAAAACTCTGAGACACCCGAGCACACAGAATTATTCAGAAACTTGGAGATACACACAGACACACTAAGGTGACATAAGGACACACACACACGATCCCAGACACAATACAGAGGCTTCAAGGCGAGACACAAATTCATACACATCTCGAGTGACAAACACGGGGCCATATACAAAACCACATCTACGAAACCACAGAAGACACACACGGTAGCATCCTCAGAGTCACAGACACACACACACAGATGCAGGGAAATCAGACACAGATTAACAGATTCACACTTTCGGGGCCGAGAAAGTCGCAGAAGCACAGAAATACTGCATGTGCACAGAGACACGCGTGCACACGTAAGCGAGAACCTCGGAGGCGAAAGCCCCGACACGCACAGACACACACGCAGGTACTGGGGTGTGGCGGGAGCCCCTAATCCTCCACAAAGCCGGGCCCCTGCACGGGGCCCCACGGCACAGGGGGCCACTTCTGACCTCGCCTCCCGCAGGCTCCAAATCCGATCCGCCCTCTCGCCTCCAGCGGGGTCAGGGGACCCGCCTCCCTTGCCCTCCGCCCCCGCCCCGCTCCGCGCCGCTGCTCCGCTCTGGGAGGGGCGGGAGCCGCCCCGCAGCAGCTCCCGGGGTCAGCCCGCGCCTGCCCCTGGGCCGCATCGGCCTCCCCCAACCCCCACGCCCTGCCCGCTCCTGGGCGAGCCGCCCCTCCGTAGCGACCCAGGGGCCGAGGAGAGCCGGTCACGGCGCGGAGCACTGCAGCCCGACGCAGCGGCCTGCGCACCGAGCGCCCGTGCCAGGTCGAGTGGGTGCCAGGCCCCGCGCGCGCCAGAGTCCGCCGCTTGGTCTCTCCGGGTTTTCGCTCCCCAGACCAAGGCTCACTTTGCCCAGTCTGGCCAGGGTGCTGTCCCTACCAGGGGAGGCCTGACGACCCCTTACTGGGTCCCTTGGCCCCCGAAGATCTCCTACCCAGAGGCCAATCCGGTTCCTTTGAGCGGCCAAACACACGTCGTCCCGGACCTTCAGTCCTCAGCCCTGGGGCCACCACTCCAAATCCTGCGAGTCCAGCTTCTCGTCCATTGCCCCCTAAGAACCCCTTTCCCAGACTTCATCTTCCTCTAAACCCTCCGTTGCCTGAGCACCTTCCCCGCCTGCCCAGTGTCCCTTATTCTTGACCCCAGGGCCCCTCCGCAATCTTCGCTCACCCCTCCACTCAATCTTTGCCACCTCTGAAGCCTTCCCGGACCCCTCGTCCCAATGCTGGACCCAACTCCCCCTATCCCTGGGCCAGGACCCCCTTTGGCAAGTCCTGGGCCAGCGGCTCTCCCTTCCCGCCGGTCCCCGTCCCTCAATCCCGGCAGCCAGCCCTCTTCGCGGACCAAACCGGCCTCAGGAAGGCGCCACCGCCCGGGGGACGCCAGCTCAGCCCGGTGCGTCCTACCTCGGCCAGCAGTCGGAGTCCCCGGGCGGCCACTCCTGGCCGGCGCCGTCCCCTGATGGAGCAGCTGCGCTCCCCGCCGTCTGCGCAGTATGGCCTCGCTCGGGGCCACTCCTCTCGGTGCTTTACAAAATATTAATAATAAAGAAGGCAAGAAAGAAAAAAGAAAGCCTTCATTCCCCAACTCCCAAATCAATTTTTCAAGGGGGTGGGGCAGAAGGATTTGTGAGGAGGGCGACCCAAACTCCTGCGAGGGGCCAGCGGGGCGCTCCGCCCGGCCGGGGCTCCCGGGCCCGCGCTCGGGGTCAGGCGCAAGCCGGGGGCGCGGGGAGCCCTCCCGCGAGGGGGGGGCGGCGACGGCACTATTTGACGTGGAGCCGCCGGCTCATCCCGGCGCAGGGATACGAGGCGCTCCAATGAGTTCAAATGTCAGGAAGTTTGAGGAGGGGTGAGGCGGCTCCCGGCCGGAGTATCCCTCCGCCGCCAGCCCCGGCTCTAAACCGAGCGGCCGCTCCGGCGCACCATGGCACTGGAGTAGTGCGGGGAGCGCGCCCGGAGCCCCGCGGCCCGCTGCGCCCCGCCCGGGACCCCGCTGCGCCGCCCGCGCCCCCCCAGCCTGCGGGGCCGCCCCTGCACCCCCGCCCCCTCCCCCGCCCGCCGCCCGCCGCCGCCGCCACCGCCGCCGGCGTCTCCTCCCGCGGCTCGGTCTACCGCCGCCGCCGCAGCCCGGCTCCGGGGCTGACAAGCAGGTGACAGAGGAGCCGGCGCGCGTGGCTGCGAGTGCCCCGTAGAGCGCGGCGCGGGCTGCAGCCGCCCCGGCCCGCCCGCACGACGCCGGGGCCCGGGGCCAGCGCGTCGCCGCTGCACGCTCGCCGGGCGCAGCCGGCGGCCCCAGCCCCAGCTCCAGCCCCGCGGGGGCCGCGCCTCCCCGGCTCCGGGGCCGCGGCGGCGGCGGCGGCGGCGGCGGCGGCGAGCGGGCGGGCGAGCACCCTGGCCGGCGGGGCCCGCAGCGCGCCCCGCGTCCCATGGATATAGCAACAGGTCCCGAGTCGCTGGAGAGGTGCTTTCCCCGCGGGCAGACGGACTGCGCCAAGATGTTGGACGGCATCAAGATGGAGGAGCACGCCCTGCGCCCCGGGCCCGCCACTCTGGGGGTGCTGCTGGGTGAGTGCGGGGTCAGGACGCCCGAGTGGTCGCGGGAAGGGATCAGGGGCCTCGTCCCGAGGTGGAAACAGGCGTCCAGGCCAACGGATAAAAGAAACGGTTTGCAAGACGTGGGGATGTGGGGAACCCAGAGAGAAGACTCGGAGTGATCGACAGAGGGGCAGCTAGCTAGACAGGCATTCTGATGGGACAGAGGTATGCAGGGACATCACCTAGGAGGAGGGTGGACGGGACAGCGCCAGTCGCCATCCCCATCCTCATCGGGCCTCGGTTCTACAGCTGCCACTTCGGGAGGGAGGTAGGAGGCGGGTAGCAGGGGGTGATGGAGTACCCAAGGAGTCACCTTGGCAAACTTGGGAGTGGTGCCAGGTCACTTGGGGAGGGGGACCTTCTAAGAGAAAAATGTCCCCTGAGTCACCCAAACCATAGCTTTTGGGGAGATTAGGGACAGAAGACCACGAACGCCACTGTGGGGCGTGTCAGCCAGAAGCGCCCCAGCCTCACCTCGGCTGTCTCGGTCCCAGCCGGCTACTCCGCGCCGTGCTCGCTCGCATACGTGTTAACAGACCAAGCGCTGGATCTCCGGAGAAGGGGAGAGCGCCGCGCCAAGGCTCGAGGCCCCCGGCCTCCCCGCGCCCGAGTCCGCGGACTGGGACGAACTCGCCGAGGCTGCCCGGCCCTTGGCGCAGTGGCCGGGGGAGCGCGGGCGGCGCGCCCGGCTGCCCTCGCCCTTGGAGCCGGGGCCGCGGCACCGCGCGGCCAGGACGCCGGGGCCGGGCTGGTCGGCGCTGACGGCCCGGCTCTCGTCCTGTGCGCTGCAGGCTCCGACTGCCCGCATCCCGCCGTCTGCGAGGGCTGCCAGCGGCCCATCTCCGACCGCTTCCTGATGCGAGTCAACGAGTCGTCCTGGCACGAGGAGTGTTTGCAGTGCGCGGCGTGTCAGCAAGCCCTCACCACCAGCTGCTACTTCCGGGATCGGAAACTGTACTGCAAACAAGACTACCAACAGTAAGCGCCTCTCGTCCTCCTCCTTCCCCACCGCCGCCCGGCCCTCAAGCCCGGCCATCCCCCCTGCCAGGCCAGGCCCGCGCCCGCGCCGCCGCCGGCTCTGCGCGCCGCTGGGCCTGTCAGCTCCGAGGGCTCCGCGGGCTGCGCATCTCCGGCAGGGGCGACTCATCCCAGCCCGGCCGACATTGGTGGGGTGGCCGCCGGGAGCCTCCGGCTGCCCACAGTTGCCGTCCTTTGTCCGGAAAACCTGCTCTGGGCCCCTGAGTTGGGTGCAGGACAAGGCCCTGGGCTGACCGCGGGATACATGCTTTGGTCCTGGGAGAGGGCCTGGCTGCACTGAGGTCTGAATTGGGGACCAAGAATTGATTTCCAAACGAAAGCAGTGTTTTCAGGGAGTCAGGCCCCGGCGATGTGCTTCTCCAGCCCTAAGGGAGGGTTTGTGAGGCTTTGGAATTCCTGGAGCACAGAGGTGGAGTGCAGGGGTGCTAACGGCTGCCTGAATAGCCCCCAAACCTCTTTCCTGCCAGGTTTCATGCTGTACTTTTAGTCTCTGATGGAGAGAAAATGATGTCCATCCTCCCCAAACCGTTCCATGCGGGAATCTTGCTCTTATAATTTTCGTTGGCTGGAGAAGCTGTCTAGGAAGAGGACCTCAAGAAGTGGCAAACCACAGTCTGGGGCTCCCCATGGGGTGGGGAACTGACCGAGTCAGCCTTCCCCAACAGGCCTTCTTTCTTGCAACGTGTATGTGTTGGGGCGGGGTGGCCTGCTCTGCCCTGGTGTGGCTCAAGCCTCAGAGTGGAGGCCAGCGGTCTATGGGCTGAGCTCTACCTGCTGACTTTTGTTTTTAGCTGAGACTGGATTTACCTGGCAAGGAGCTTGGGACAGATAAGAGTAGATGCAGGGATTTATTTATTTACTTATTTATTTTTCTCTTCCATCTGGGTTTTGTGCCTGGCAGTGTGATTGGGAGGGAGGCAGAGAGGCACAAAAGCTGAAAGGGGGACATGGGATCCCCGCAACATTACGGTGACCAGTGGATACCTGCAAGAACTTTCTAGTGAGGCCTGGAAAACCCTTTCAGATGGAGCTGCAGAGTGGGTAGGCTGCTCAGGTGGTTTGGGACTCAGAGGGGACAGCGTGTGCCCAAGCCTCTGGGAACAGGCTGGGTTGCCAGTGCAGCCTGCCTGCTCTGCCTAGGGACTGTCTCTAAATCTCTAAAGGCCCTGCTGGGGATTGGAGCAGCTGGTGTGCCCTTTCCATACCTCTCCAACTGCTTGGCTGAGGCCTGGAAATGGTGGGACCGGGAGTCAGAGCCCTTGAGAAGGAATCGGGTTCTGCTCTAAAAGGCTCTGGCCGAGCCTCACAATAGAACCTAACCTAGCTGTGCTCCCCTGTGCTCTTCCTACTGGCCCGGGGCTCTGCAAGCATGAACTGGGGGTGGGTTCAGAGAGTTCAGCTCTTTTGCTGATCCCAGAGCCCACCTGAGGTCTCCCCTCTGGAGCAAATTCCCCCCACCCCCCATTAGGCACACTGCCCATTGATTGGGTTTGCATTGTGCCCTGAGCTGATGGGATTCTAGTTCCAAGAGAAGGTGAGGCTGCTCGCCAGTTAGCTCAGCCACAGGCAGGCATAGGGCAGCACAGATAAAATGGGGCACGGTCGTTTAGGGTAAGCGTGGTCAGGGATTTTGAACCAGCCCAGGAAGCAGCCCCTCGGCAGGGTTTACCAGCCTCCAGCCCACCCACGTCCTGCCGTCCTGCATCCTCACTCTGCCCGCCCGGCCCGAGCTCTGCTCTGGCAGTGCCAGTTCCTACTCAGCTCAGCCACCAGCCCGAACAACTCCACACACGGGGAGCAGGAGGCCCAGGAAACTGGAAATGGGCCCTCAGGCCATTTGTGTAGGTTTTTGGGGAAAAAAAAAAATTTTTTTTAAGGATCGGAAAGACTGTTTTCAACCTCTTGTACAAATCTGCCCATTCTCTCCCTACCCCAGTCATTTATGGGGCTTCTTTTTAAAACAAGGAAAGGATACCCCTGGTTCTTCAGAGCACAGAATGGTAAAGTCACAAAATGTGAGCTGGGTGTTCCCCTTAGAGCTGAGCGGCCAACCCCCATCGTTTTACAATTAAACATTTGCGATCACTTTGTCAAAATTAAACATTTGCGATCACTTTGTCAAAAGTATATTTGTTTAGAAAGAAAAAGGCACTTAAAGAGCTTTCTTCTTCAGTGCACTGGAGGTGTGTTTGCAAGTGAATTTTGGATCAGGGCAAATCTTAGGTGCCGAGTCCCTTAGTCTGGGTCCTGCAGGGCTGCAACCTCCAGGTGGGCATTATTCACAGCCCTCTCGGTGCCCTCTCCTCCCTGACCCCCTCTTTCTTCCAGTAACTTCAATTAGGAATCTGCACTAGGCAGACTGATGGGGGGCTGAGAAGGGGTGATGAAGACAATTCTGGAGACAGATACCCAGGTGGATCGCGTACCAGCATTTCTCAGGGAGAGCTAGTGCAGCCAGACAAGCAGGGGCTCACTTGAAAAGCGACGTTCTTTGCACAATAAAAATATATTTCACAGTTTATTTTTTTTCTTTGAGAGTCGCAGAGGCATAGTTATTGCATCTGTGTTTAAATGCTTTCAGACGAGAATCCAGGCAAGCGGGCACAGAAACGTGCCTTCTCCATTTTGTCTTGTCTGCCCGTCAGCGGTACTGGGAAATTGACAGCCCCCACCCCCAGCCCCCTTCCACGGTAACTTTTGATAATCGTGTCCTCCCCGTGAGGAGCAGCCCGGCTCGGTTCTTAGAAAGAGATTGCTGTTTTTGTTAAACGTCTGTTCTTCCTCTCGATTTGTTTTCGAAGATCCCGAACATTATTTTACGCACCATGGGGGTGATTAATTGACGTTCGGGTGCTTTTAATAGCATTCGATCAAATCTACCGGCACGCCCTGCACAGGCAAAGAGAGCGCGGGCCTTGGCATATTTGTGCATAATTCGAAAAAGTCCCCTTTTCCCCCTAGGCATTTTTTTGGGGCTTCTAAAGAAAAACCCGAAAACTTCGGACCGTTCTCCTCTGCACGGGCCTCTGGCCCCTCGGCTGCCCGAGCTCCTGGGACAGAAAACCCGGTTAGAAACCGGGAGGAGACGCGGCCTCTAAATGCAAAATCACAAACACCCCGTTCCTCCCTCCACCAGAAAACACATGAAAATATTACAACATCCCCCCCCCCATTTTGTTTTCTTGGCATCTTGGCCAAATAGAATTATGTAACTCTTTTCTTGCCGTCTGTCGCTGGTCTGGAAAGGGTTTCTATCCTGAGGAGGTGGCGAATTCCTGGAGGAGGCTCCGGAAGGGGGGAGGGTCGGCGGGAGAGTCCAAAAATCTGTCACAAAATGGAGTCTAATCGCTTGTAAGACAGCTCCCAAGTCGGGCGACCGGAGACTCGGCCGTGTGCGAGCCTGCGTGCGCGGAGAGGAATGGGGCTCCTGGCCGGGGTGTGCGCCCACCTTGGCGGCCGGGGCTCGGCGGCACCCTCCGGCGGCCGGGCCTGCCCCGGCGACCCTCGCTTTTCTGCCGCAGTCACAGAGAGAGGGCCTCGCTGAGCCTGCAAGGGTCCCCTTGGGCTTGCCTGTCCAGGTAGGATGCTCCCGCCTCGGCCGGAGGCGGGCAGCAAGGCTTTGATTGAGTTTCACAAAAAGCTGTCTGAGTCCCGGGGTGATTTTTTTTTTTTTTTAATTTACCCCAGCTGGCTGCACGCAGCTCCAGTGGCCCAAGCAAGCTGTTCCCAGCACATTCCTTTCCTCGGAAGTGTTTACACCGGGAATGGCCTTCCTGGGAGGCTCACCTCCCCTTCGCGCACCAGCAGCGGCCGAGCCCGGGTGTGGCGCAGGGGCAGAGCAAAGCTGGCCCTTGTCTTTTCTGGCTCCTGCGTCTCCCAGCTCCCGAGGCCTCCTATAGGCCTTACTGCAGGGTGTCAGTTGCAAGCAGCACCCCCTACAGCAGTGGGTACCCCAGCTGGCATGGCCCATTGGATTCAATCAAGGCTGTAGGTACACACTCCTGCCTGCAGCTCGGAGTCCAGGGCCTGTCCTAGAAATAGATCTCCTTGGAAGGAAGAGCCAGTGCTTTGCCTTAATAATTAATAATAATAATAATAATTATTATTATTATTATTAATAGGCCTCGTAGTGCTCTCCTTGGGAATCTGAGGACTGAAGGGCTCACTTTGCCAGCCCAAGCCTGGGGACCCTCTGGCCCCTGGGAGGACAGCTCTCCATTTAACCCCAGCACCTCGGCTGCAGGCGGAAGGGTAAGCAAAGGCCTTCCTGAGGCTGTATGTCTGCTGCTGACCAGAGGCATTATTCACAGCTGACTCCTGGCTCACCCTGTATTCCCCAGGCTCTGGGCTCCCGTAGCCTAATTTGCTTGCTGGCGATTTCTCGGATGGGGGAAGCAGGTTCTGAGGATCTCCTCTGGGGCATGTGATTGGAGACCCTCAGCTGCTTCTTGCTCTGTCCACTGGAGCCAGGCTAAGGACCACACAGCCCTGGCATGTACCTGAGGCTCTTCTGTAAAATTGGGATATACCTACCGGGGGGGAAAGTATTCTTATAAGGATTCGAGAGATAAGATGCCCCAAAGGACCTGGCATCCTGTTGCCTGGAAATGATGGTTGTTATTATCACCATCTGTGTGGCAAGGAATGCCTTGTCTTCAAGGACACACACCAAACTGCCTATGGGTTCCATGCCAGGCAGTGGCAAAACTGGTATGCTAGGTTTACCATCAGCCTGTTTATGCCCGGAAGGTGGGGGCACCATTCCCTTTGCCTGAGGGAGACACTGTCAGGGCCCTGCCTGCCTCAGTGATGAGAAGAGCTCAGACTCTGAGGCAGACCTGAGTTCACCTCCCAGCCCCAGCACTAAGCAGCTGTGTGATCTTAGCCAGATGGCTGCCCACCTCTGAGCCCTGGGTTCTCCATCAACATACTGCTGGGGACGATGATATCTTTATTCCACGGGATCCAGTATCCTCTCGCATACCTCCAGGGAGGCAAAGAAACTTCTAGTTGTAGGAGTGAGAACAGATGCCACCTGTGCATTTTCAGGAAGGACAGGAAGCAGGGTGGGGCTGGTGTGCCAGCCTGTTTCTCCTTAGGGACCATGGTAGGTGAGAGTTGGTCCAGAATAAAGACCTTTCCACTGGGGACAGTTGGAATCTCCAGGGTCTGAGTCGATCTTGGAAAAGCATACTCAATATTATGATTTCATATTTGGAAAAAGTGTTCATGCTTTTTGTTTTCGTGATTCAAATGACAGAAAATAAGGCTCAACCAACATCTCTGAGGCTGTAGGGAATTCAGAAGAGGGGGCGTATGGGGAATAGATCCAGGGATCTGTGTGTTTATCATAAAGAAGATGAGGTTTAAAAGGTGAGCAGCACAAGTCTAGGCTGTCGGGAAGATCCTTCAGCCCAGGGTGGTTTTTTGGTCCCTGATGGGGCTGTACCTACCCAGGGAACTTCCTCTGTCCTGCAGCTGTGGCTGCGAGGTTTTTAAAACAAAAAACGGACGGCACAGCTCATCCTACTACGGCATTGGTTAGGCCGAGGAACGGAGGATACTCTCAACGACATGAGTTATAACTTCCAATTTGTTGGACACCACAGTCAGGCCTCAGCTTCAGGGGAGAGGGGAAGAGAGGGATGGTCTGAGCCTGGGGCAGGCCCATGCGAGCTGTCAGTCACTTGGGGGTGCAGGAGGACCCTGGGCCCTTGGCTCTCTGGCCGGCCCAGCCCTCTCCAACCCTCAGATTCAATGCTGATGGCAGCAGAGAGCAAAACCAAAATTATATATATTTATTGCCACTGCAGTAAGAAGTGGGGAGGCAGTGGTGGCGAGGGGAGGGCCGGGCTGAAAACCATGTTTGAAAAAGTTGATTCACGAAGGCAGAGGAAGCAAAGTGGCAGACGTTTGCCATTTCATCGACCGGCTGGTGTTCTCCATTCATGTCATAAATGTCTCCTGTCATTCGAAGCCAAAAGCAACACGATTTGGTTCCCCGGTGGCCTATAGGGTTTTCTCCTTTTTTTTCTTTCTTTTCTTTTCTTTTTTTTTTTTTCTTGCAGTAAATGTTTATTTGTTAATAATATACTTTAAACAGCCTAGCCTTGACCTCAAGTCTCCTGAAGCATCCATCTTCTCTCAGAAAAATTCTTTCAAAGTTTGTGTAATTTGGGGGGAAAGGTGTAACTGACGGGGCAGTGAAGGGCCTATGTTTGCTTTAACTGCTGCCGCTCGGGGGAGCGGTGGGGTATAAGGGGCCACTGTGCTCAGAATGGCAACTTTCTTGGGTTTCAGGCCTGGCTGACAGCACTTCCTCGGTGCCCTGTACCTTTGCTTCTCCTGATCAGTACAAATAAATTTCTGCATGGGCCCTTCCTTTGTTATTCCCGGGGCAATATTCTATCCATTTCTGTTTAGCCTCTTGACTGACAGCCGCTGGACCTGCCCGGTGGACCCTGGGGCCCTGAAGAGGGTCAGGGGGAATATAGGGGTCCCGAGGATGTGTGGATACGTGGGGGTTGGAGAGGGGGCTTTGTCTCAATTGGGAGCCTGGCTCCGACTGGCCTGGACCGGCAGTGCTGGCTAATGGCAGAGCACCTGGCTGGCCCTGCACTTGGTGAACTGGGGGAAGTGTCGACGGAGGGAAAACCTGGTTCCTGGAGTCTGGTTCCAGAAGAAACAAAGATGTTTGCTTCCTGGCCAGCCTGTGCTGTAAGAGGTTTCCCTGGGAACTGCGAGGTCCTTGCCAGCCAGAGAGGGTTCTGAGGGCTGCCCAGAGCAACAGAGGTGCCCACCGGGGCTGGCAGGAGTGAGGAGCCCACAGAGCTGCTGGCTAGATGCAGTAAGCTGAGTGAACATTCAGGACACAGGACCGCCAAGGGTCCGCAACCCACCCCACCCCACCCCACCCCTCTTCAGCTCTGCTGGGTGCTGCAGAAGCAGCGATGGGCAGAGAGGAACAGTGCCGGGCTGAGGCAAGCTGGGCGTGACTGTCGTTCTCCTTCTCCTGCCTTCTGCTTTCCTCGGGGACTCAGCGACTGTTGTCATGTGACTCCTGAATTGCCATAGTGACTGGGCTGTTGGGGTGTGGGCGCCCGCCTAGGCCTGAAGCTGCCTGAGCCTGTGGAGATGGAGGGGACCAACGTGCTCAGGGGCCACCTCTGCCGAATGGAGGTCCCCCTGCGGGGGGCACACTTTTCAAAGGAAAGAGTAAGAGTGCAATGAGAGACCTGGGATGGAGAACACCTCTGAGTGACACAGGCCAAGGGCCTGTAGGGAAGGACCGATGGCTCTTCTTGAGCCTCAGTTTTCTCCTCTGTGAAATAGGGGCAATAATTCCAATCTCACAGGGGGAAAGCGAATCTGTCTCTGTGGATAAAGTGAAACAAGCCCAAAGGTGACAGCCTGCATTGGGCATTCAGTCAATGTATGTTTCCTTCCTGCCCGCCTGCCAGGGAAGTGAGCCAGAGACGCCCTGCCTGGCAGGAATGCATTGTCTGCCTTGCGTGGGAGGCCCAGGGAGGCCCAGAGAGTACGGCCTCCAAAACAGGCCTCCTGGAGGGGCCGAGCCCACCTTCCTGCCCCTCAGCCAGGTCTGGGGCCTGCGTTTTGAAATTTTCCCTGGAAAAGGGAATGGGGCAGGTCTGGCTGTCAGAAACCGGCCCTTGCAGGCCGGCGAGCAGTCAGCAGCCTGCGGATGGACCCCCCATTACTGCTGAGGCACGCAGGTCCCATTTTTCTTCCACAGGCTCTTGAGCACGGCCAGTGTAGATGTGAAATCGCAGGAGCAGAGCCTTGCTGACCCCAGATGGGCAGACCACAGTAGTGGCTCTAGAAGGGAAAGGTATTGGCCTTTCATGAGTGTTTGCGATTTGCATTTATCATTCACTCCAGCTCCATGTGTAGGCGAGGAAACCAAGGCTTGAAGGAGTTAAGTAACTTCCCCAGGTCCGGAGTTACTCTGTCGCAGATTTTTCCCCAGGCGGGTCTAACTCCCAAAGCCAATGGGGTCCCTAAATCCTCAAGTCCTGACCTTCCCGATAGCCCAGATTCCCGCTCGGAGGCAATTGGGATTCTCCCGAGAGCGCCCAGCCTGGAAGCTTTTGGGGGATAACTGGCCAAAGGCTGGGAGGGGTGGGAATAGGGGTCACTGCCCTCTTGGCGCGGGAATGCCCTGTAGGGCGAGCCTTTGCTAGAGAAGGGAAGAAGGTTAGAATAACTGCCTTTCTCCCGGCGGGAGAGCTTCCTTCGCTGCCCCGAGCGCGCGGGTGGGGCGGCTCTCAGTGGTCTCCCGCCGCACCCTCCTCCGGGCTCACCTCTCCGAGGGGGCCTGCTCCTCGTTCTCCGCTACCCTGAGTGGGCAGCACGGTGCACCGGCTCCTGGGCTCCCGTGCTCCCCGGCCGAGCCGCGGGCGCCAGCGGCGGTTGATGAATTTCGGTGTCACCAGGGGTTTAGCCCGGATTTGGGAACCGCGCGCTCTAATATGCGCACACGGTCCTGCTCTTTCTAAAGCGCAGCCCTTTCGCCCAGCCGCTGATTTATGAAGGAACCCGATCCGGGACGGGCTGGGCTGGAGCCGGGAGCCCGGGAGGGGGGGGCCTCCCCGCGGCAGCCTTCGGGCTTCTTAGCATTTCGGGGGGCCCTTGGCAGCTCCGGGCGCTCCCCTGGGCCGAACTTGGGGCACCCTGCCTGGTGGGGCCTCCCAGGGACCAGGAGAAGCGAGTCCCCTCGGAGCCACTTACGCCCGCTGGAAGGGAGCGAGGCTGGCGGAGAGGGTTCGCATTTTCGATCGAAATGGAGCAAAGCCCTCGCCCCTCCCCAAGCCCTCCCGCCGACCCCCTCGGGCAGGCCCAAAAGCAGCGAGTTCAGGAGGTTTGTTTATCGAGGGAATAGAAAATTGAAAAGAGTCTAAGACCTTTTTCCCGCCTGAGAAGTGTGCAAAGCCCCTCAGCTCCTGGAGGCGGCGAGGCGGCCCCAAAAGCTGAGTTCCCGGCGTGGAGGCTCGGGCGACCCCAGGCCCCCCCTCCTCCGCGCGCCCCGGCCGCAGCGCGGCGGGAGGGCGGATTTTTTTCAGATTTGGTTTGCAGGGGGGAAATGTGGTTGTATCAATCCACAAATATTTACTCTTAACAGACTTGTATCTGTGGAGATTTCGAACAAAGACAGTTTAGGGGGATTACAAAAACCCTAAACCCCGTTTTTCTCCCGGACTTGGTGCTTTAAATGCCAATTACAGGCGAGCCATATCCAACAGCAACGGGGGGGAGGCGGGCAGGGTCGGGGACGGGGTGGGGGGCGAATCCAGCCATTAAATGTAACTTTTCATTATGAAAAGGATTTCGCCGGTTTTATCTTCTAATAAGATTATGTCACGAGCACAAGTACCTAGGCTGGTGCTGAGTGACAGGGCTCTGTCGTTTAATCAGAGGCTGCGCCGCTCAACCCGCGGGGCCCTTTGTCCGACGGAGTGAACGACGGAAACTTGCCGTCCTAATCCCCTTATTCATGTCAAGCAGAGAAAAGGAGCCGAGCACCTTACAACCGTGTCCCCTCCACCCCTTCCGAGGGCGGGAGGAGGGGGCTCCGGCTCTGTCGCCCCCCGGCACCTTTTCGTTTCAGAGCGCGCTGGGGTCTCCCGTGCCCGCCAAGCGTTGCGGCAGGGGGAGGGGGAGGGGTCCCTTCCTTTGCGGGAGCCTCAATTGTGAGCCTCTGGAAAATGGGGGCAATGTCGCCACGAATAGACGACACCGGTTGGGGGGATTTTTTTGGGGGGAGGGGACCTCCGCTGACAGAGCACCGACCGCTCTGTCTCCTCTTCCCAGGAAAGGCGGCACTGGGGGGTGGGGGCGCACGCCCACCATCCCCTTTACAGCAGGATTGACAAGAAGCATGAGGCCGCGGGGCGATGCCAGGCTGGGGTCCTCAGCGAGGCGGATTTCGTTGGATCGCCGGGACTAAGGTCCCGGCGCTCGTACCCCTGCGACTCTCCAGGGTTGACCATTCCCGCTGTTCGCTCGGCCCCGTTTCTTCCGAGGGAGGGTGAATTCCTTTGTTCGGCCCCCCGCAGAAACCCGCCTCCCTGCCCGGCCCGTGGCGCCTTTATTCTCGCCACCACCCTTGCCCCAGTGTACAGATCTTTCCTGCAGCGTCCACGCTACGCACACCCAGCCGGGTGCACCGACAGGCCCCTCGACGTCGCCGCCTTGCCCGAGCCCAGCTGCCTGCTCGGACAACTCCAACTCCAGCCAGCAGAGCGGGCGCTGCGCGCGCGCGCGGACTTTCGCCGCTGGCGTTTGCCTCCGGGCACAGCGGGGAGCCGCGGGCGTCGGGGAAGCTGCTGCTCGTTGTTCCGGGTCGCTGCACCGGCTGGAAAAAAAAAAAAAAGCAAAACCAACACCCCGCAAATGAAACTCGCCCCCCCCCCCACTCGGCTCTACTCTGCTCCCCTCCAGAGGGAAGACTAGGCCGGCCGCCCTGGGCGCCTTCTAGGATCTCAGACCGAGGGCCCCGGAGTGGTCAGAGCTGGAGGGGAACTGCGGAGGAATTTGCCTCGAATACACCCGACTCATTGGCCTTCTCTTTAAAGCCTTTTCGCCGTGCTCAGGGCCAGCTGTCCGCGGACCCCAGTGCGCCTTGGGAGCGCTCTGGCGACGCCTGGCTGCTCGCAGTCTCCTCCCTCTGGAGCCCAGGCTCCAGCACGGGGAGGATCGGGCTGAGAGCAGGGTGTCACCTCGTAAAAGCGACAGGCAAGGGCTGTTTTATGGGGAGGGAGAAGGGGCAGGAAGTGTTGCTTCCATCTCTGGCCACCCCGGGACAGAGCCTCAATGGAGGGAGTCCTATCTGGGTGTGGGACGCGGGGAGGAACAAGGTAGGGTCGGAGACAGTGGGGTCCTCGGTCAGGCCATTAAGCGTGTGACAGGGACAGGCTGGAGCTGGGAAAGGCACGGACGGACTGACCCGGAGCCCAGAGCTCACCTCCCACCCGTCCTCTCCTCTCCTCTCCTCGCGCCCCCTCTGCAGTCACCCGGCCCAGCCAACAGCCCGGGCCCTGCCTCCCAGGTCGGGGGCGGGGGAGAGACTTTCTCCCTCGAAACACTTGATACCAACTTTGTTTTTTTGGCAAGAAAAATAAGCCTTGTTTGGAAAGGGGGGGTGGTCGAGCGAGCGAGGGAAGGAGCGGAGCCTGCGGCAGAGCAAACTTTGCGGATTAGGTTTCAGCGCCTCCGCCCCACCCCCAGCCCCGCGGCGGTGATTTGTGTGCGGGGGTCTGTGACCCTGGGAGGCATCAAACGGCCCGCGGGAACCAGCCGAGTTCAGAGGGACAGTGGGCAGAGGGGCGGCCTAAGACAACGCAGATGGTTCATATCAGCCCTGCCTGGCCGAGCCCTGGGCTCGCAGCGTCTGCCTGCCCGCCCGGGCTCCTGGGCAGGGAAGAGGCCCGGGGTCTTCTGAGGAGGCCAAGGCCTGAGCCTGAGCAGTAATCAGGGGGCCAGAAAGACAGCGGTCAACGCCCGGTTGGCCGCAGCTGAAAGGAGGCCAGGCAGCCAGTGACAGAGCTCCTCCACCCCAGGTCTGACCCCAGCCAGCTCCGGAGGAGCCCGACCCTCCTTGTCAGCCCTGAGTAGCCTCTGAGCACTCATTGGTCAGGAAGGGAGACCCTCCAGCCTCTGCCAAGTGGCCAGTGTATCTCTCACCCCTGCCCAGCAGGCAGCTGATGCTCATCCAGGTCATAGTGCCCCTCCCCAGGGACCCTTAATCACCTTATTCTTCGAAGGGAGGTGCCCTACCTTCAGCCTGCCTGCTGGGATGGGTTTGGGAAGCCCCCTGCCTCCTCCTGACATTTATTCATTCGCTCACTCAGTCGTTTTACCACTGTGGTAGTGCCCTCCCCTGCCCTGCCCACTTGAGCCCTGCTGCCTGGCCAGGGCTAACTCTGAGGGACTCTTCTCTTTTCTCCTGCCTTGACCCGAGGGAAAGCTCAGGAGGCTCATTCATACCCTGGCCCAGTCTTGGCCTCTGAACTTGCTGCCCCCTCTTTCCAGAGCGGGAGCCTGGCTGGCTGTTGACATGGGTAGGCCCAGGCCTCCCTGCCCTGATCTTTAAGGCCTGGCTTCCTCGGTGGCCTCCAAGAACCCTCTTCAGTGACCACAGCGAGGGCGCAGCAGGGCCACACCTGCCGCCAGGACCTAGGATGCTTTAGAGTGTCCCCGCTGAAGGGCTCTTCAAGATCCTCCTAGAAATGGGAAATTCCTTGTAAAGAGTCCCAGATGTGGCCAGGACTTGCCCAAAACCTCGTTCAATTGTAGCAGAACGGAGACAGGAATCCCAATCCGCTCACCGCTAGGTTAGGGGTCTTCGCCTCAGCTCCACAATTGTTTCTAGAACCCTCTCCCAGACTCTGGCTTTAGCAGTGGCCTACTCTGCCCTCCCTGGCCTGAGGTCACTGGGAGGGGAAGGCCTTCGATTCTGGTTCCTAAAAGGGGGTAATAGCTAAGCCTCCATGATGAAATGATTTTGTGAGCTTTTTAGATAGCACGGGCCATGTGGGTTTGGGAATTTTATCTTCTAAATTGGGATATTGAGGGACAAGAGCCAGGTGAGCACAGTGCCGCATCCCACCATCTCTCCGTTCTAGTGTTCAGCTCCCAGACTCCCTGGGCTTGGCCGTTTCTCTCTAAAGCAATGATGGTGGCGGGGGGGGGGGAGGGCAGTGGGCTGCAGGGACCTCTCTGGGCCCCGTCTCCCAGGGTCCCTGCCTCAGGGGAGCAGCCGGCTGGGTCATCTGTACACGGAAGACACATCTGTCCTCCACATGTTGGAGGCCAAGCAGAGGACATGTGGTTTGGGACGTGTTATCTTAATCATATTTATTAGCCAATCCCGAAATTAAAAAAAAAAAAAAAAAGAGTTTGATATTGTTACAATTCGGAAAAGATCCCCAAAATCTACAGGGCGACAGATCAGCGGCGGCTGCCAGCCCACAGCCAGGTTTCTTTCAGCTGAGATCAGTACACGGCTTTGGAAGTTCTTTGGGTTGTTCTAGTGCGATGGAATCTCTGTGCTGTGAAACACTTACCGCTTTCATTTTCCCAAGCAGAGATCTGAAGCAGAATTAATTACCTCGCCTTGACTGATAGTTGTTCTGTTGGAGTATGGTTCTAATCCTTATTAACGTTCTCTAAAGTCAGGCATGAAATATGACTTTTACAACACACTCTTTGGCATATGTTTTTCTTTCCCGGGATATTTTTCAGGCTATCTCCGAGCTCACTGCTGTTCATTATTTTTGCCATAGGTCTAAAGTCGCCAGCCCCAAAGCCAGTCCCTGCACAAAGCACAGCCAAGGGGGTGGAGGGCGGGAATGACACATCTCTACTCACGACGCAAATTGCGTCTGATTATTGAGCTTTGAATGTTTTCCTCCATCATGTTTTTATTAAAAACTCCAGCAGTATATTTACTCTTGATGGTGTCTTCATTTAGGCTTAAAAAAAAAAAAAGAAAAGAAAAGAAAAGAAATGCAGAGGGCTCCCCTTCCTAGAGCAGTATGTAAAGAAAATAATTCTCGTGACTGCAAAATTACCATCCAGACCTAGTCCTAGGAAAGCTGGCCCTTCTTTGACAAGCCCAGCAGGCTTGGAGTTTTTATTTTTTTCTGAGTGTTCCAGCTACTGGGGAAACAGACCAGGGAGGAAGCCCACAGAAGCCTCCATTCTGCAGGGTGTTCGGGGCACCTCTCAGGAGCTAACACTTCCCCAGTTCGTGAGCTGCAGAAGGGGGCCCAGCTGCAGGGGGTTTGCTGACAGGCAGGCCCAGCCCAGAGGGCGCGGGACAGCAGCGGCGACAATAACAACTCAGCTGGTGCTTGGTGGGCGCTCCCATTGGCAGGCGCTGCTCTCGGCACTCCCGATCTTTACTCGCATCTTGCCCTGGGTGCCGTTATTATTGTCATTTTCAGGTAAGACCGCTGAGGCACAGAGAAGTTGAGTTATCTTGCCCAAGGTCACACAGCTAGTGAGGGGAACTGGGGTTGGAGGCCAGATGCTCTGTCAGGAGGAAGCGCTCAGCATCCTTTGGGAGGGTAGATTCCGGCCTCTTGCTGGGTTCAGCGTCTGTCTGGTGGTGGTTGGACACCAGAGCTCACTGCAATTCATTGGATGAAGGCTTCGTAATTAATGGCCAGCGTTCACTTCATACTGCCCGTGGTAAAGGTTTGATGGGGATTAGCTCGTAGAATCGTCTCACTGCCCCAGGGCAGGCATTATTATTATTATCATCTCCCATTTTTGCAACACCGAACCTTGACCTGAGAGGGGCAGTCATTTCCCCAAGGTCACACAGCTGCAGATGGCAATGATAAGACCTGCCATCTACTGGGCACGTGTTATGTCTAGGCTCTGGGCTAAGCCCTTGGCACCCCAGATCTTGATAAGAGTTCCTAAAAGCTCTATTGTTTACCCTGGTTTCCAGGTGACAGAGCTGGGGCTCAGAGAGGTGACGCCACACACCCAGGGTCACACAGCCAGCTGGGAGCTGTACCCGTATGGGGCCAGCATGTACAGATTCCAAGAGTTGTTCTCTGGGTTCTCCTTAGCCTTGAGGGGCCCGAGGTCAGGGAGGCACTCAGACTGAGCCTTGTCAGTGGGTCTCGCTTGGACTGAACCAATGTCCTAGCAACAAGCACTGAGGAGAAGAGTGTGTCTGTGGCCACATGCTCAACGAGCACAGCATCCTCCCATCCTAGCCTCACTGTGCAGATGGGGAAGCAGGGCACAGAGAACTTAAGTGACTTGCCCTGGGTCACACAGCCAGTGAGGAGCTGAGGGGAATCGCCCTCAGGTATTTTGGCTTTGGGGTAGTGTTTCTTCATTATCAGTGCTGTGCCTTCTGAGTGCTTTGTAAATAACACCATGACAGTGCAGAGGATTTGGAGAGGGAAAGTGACTTTCCCAGGATTGCACTGTGAGGTACAGCTGGCCAACTGCAGTATGCCCTCCCGCTCTGGGCAGAGGACAGGGGAGCAGGCCTATCCCATGGATGGGAGCTTGGCCAGCCCTCACAGGGCCTCCTTTACCCCTGTCCTGCCTTCTGGGCTCAGGCTGCCGGTACAGCAACTACCACCACGCTGGGACAGGCGCTGTCTCTCCTTTGAAGGGGACAGCTGCCTGAGTGTGTCACTTTGAACTGCAAAGGGGCCTGTGGTGAGGGCTCGGCCCCTTCCCACGTGCCCCTGCTCGCCCACCCCTCCAGGTCTAGTTCCAGTCGGCAGGCCTGGAGCCAGAGGGGCAGGCAGGGCGGCGACCCCCCTGTGGGATGTCAGCCTGATAAGTGAGCAGCGGCAGACCCCTGGAGGAGGCTGGAGCTGGCTGGCCGCTGGTCCAGTCATCCCACGTGGCGAGAGTTCAGCCCAGTCACCGAGGTGCCACCCTCCCACAGACGTGCCCTTGTGGCTGCCAAGAAACATCTCCCCAAACGTCAAAGATTTAAATTAAAATAACAGTAATGATAGTAATAATAACTTGTAAAAGGAAATGTCTTCCCCTGGGGTACAGGGAGTATCATGGAATCAACCACGTGTTCTGCTTGGTGAGCGTTCATGGCAAGAGGTCAGAGGGGGTATTAGGTAAGAGACTGACTGGGTAACTAATCACCAGGAACCCAGCCGGGGGCCTTTAGAGGCTTAGTCAGGTCCTGGCTAAGCTGGGCCAGGATGGGGCAGGCCCACCCTGCCCTCGGAGAACCCCAGGTGAAGCGGATGTTCATAGGGGCAGAGTTAAGTAGACAGCACAGTCCCTCTGCCGGGAAATGTTGGCCTCTTCTCTGATTTCGTGACCCCAGGGCCAATTCCTTGGGAGGCCTGGAACTTAACCAGATTCCTAGGCAGGTCAGCAGAGGAAAGGGGTCAGTGCTTTGGAGCCTCAGGGTTTAGGTTTGGTCTAGGCTCTGCCACTTACAGGCTGTGTGACCTTGGATTAGATGCTTTACCTCTCTGTGCCTCCATTTCCTCAAAGTCTGTTAAGGACCAAACACCTGCCTCATGGCAATGAGGAGCTTTAAAGGACAAAACAGATGTAACGTCCTCACGGTAGATTTTCGGTTCGTTCTTATGCTCCCTTGGTCCTTTGTGTTGGGCCCGAGCAGGCATCTCGCTTTGGTTCTATGTGTCAGGCAGTCTCATCGCCGGAGTTCTCTGTGTGTGCCATGCCCCGGCTGGAGCAGGGCGTGATGCATGGCAGGTGCTCACTTAGTACCGAAAGAAAGTGCAGGGGAATCATTCCAGGGCTAGACTGGCTGGGCTGGGCTCCAGGCGCGGCCTCTGTCTAGCTGTGTGACCCTTGGCAAGTTCCTCAGCCTTCCTGAGCTTCTGTTCTTGTGTGGGTGAAATGAGGGGCATCAAAGAGCCTAGCTTCTAGGCTGGTTGTATCGGATTCAGTGACGAATGCAAGGAGCCATACCAGTCCATGCAAGCTATCGTTGTTAGCAGGAGTCCGGCTGTAACACCAGATAGCAGAAGGCCATGTACTGAGCAACCCCGGACAGGTGCCTGTGAAATGGGAGGCTGGAGCTGAGGAGGACCTGCGGAGGGCATTCCACGTAGGGGCACTGCAAGCCAGCTTATTAGGGGTTAAATAGGGACAGTGCATCTGGCCAGAGCAGCTGCTCAGGGGCTGCTGGGACCTGGGGCTGTAGAGTCGGGTAGGAGCCTGTAGCTATGCAACAGGGTTTGAATTTTATCCTGTGGGCTGGAGGGAGCCATCGAAGGTTATTGGACAGGGGAGTGACAAGACTGGAGAGGCACTTTATGGAGATGGCACTGGCAGCATGTGCATGGGATCGCAGACTGGGGATGGGCGGGAGGAGGCTACTGTCTCTTTGGAGGTGAGGGCAGTGGAGGGGAGTGGGGAGAGGGGACAGATTCCGGCCAAATTTAGGAGGCAGCTATGAGGATTGAGGGGCGGGGATGGGGCAAAGGGAGAGTCAGAGAGGCCTGGAGCTTGGAGCTGGGGTGATGGAAGTCTCAGGTCCTGAGCACCCTGGTCTGGTCCCAGCAAGGGTGACCCACTTGGCAGAGTCCTTGACAGGTCCATCTTCATGGGCATGTGACCTGTGCAGTCACATGGGCGCCATACTCAGAAGGAGAAGGACTCTGCTTGGTTTAATGCTCCGCTGTTGTCCTCTAGAAATTTTTAATGCTTTCTGAACAAGCACCCTGGGTTTTCATTCTGCACCAGGCCCCGCAAACTATGTAGCTGGTCCTAGTCCCTGAGTCTCAGGGTCCGGCCCCTTGGAACGGAGGCCTGCGGGAATCGCGATGTCCCTGCTCCACTGGTCTGTGGTTGATCCTCAAATGGCTTCTTTCTCCCGGCTCTCTCTGGGCGTGGCCTTGCTGGCCTTCCTCCGTCAGGCCCCGCCCCCTCTCATCCTCCGTGCTCAGCCACACGCTGGCCTCCTGTCCCCACACAGCTCCCACTCTGGTGCACATCTAGGTCTTGCTCAGGCTGTAGTGGTTATGCAGGACGTGCCCGCGGGCTTCCATCATCTTCTCTGCTTCTGGAAAAGTCATCCTTCTCTGAACACTTGGCACAGAGTCACCAGTTTCATGAAGTCCCCCTGGCTTTATACCTCACCCTCCCCTTCCCCAAGGCTTAGGTCTGTCTCGCAGTGCTTGTTAAACGTGCAGAGGCCTAGGTCTGCGGTCAGACTAGAACTTTCAGGGCAAAGCCTATGAATCTGCATGTCTAGCAAGAATGGGGTTGGAGGGGTGCCCGTGGACACTGAGGTCTGAGAACCTCTGCCCGGCATACCCTCAAACCCGGCCCGGGGAGCGGCGTCTGTGTGCTGAATGAACAAATGAGAGGCGGTGGTCTCCTTGTGGCCAGGCACATTGTCTGGCATGGCACAGCATGGCGTCGAAGGGTGGGCGGCTCTCGATGGGCGGGTGAGATGGCAGCAAGTGTGAGTGTGGAGGATGGTTGGGAGTTCGCCTGGCCCATCCTGGGGGCTCCCACTGGGCCAAGGTTCTTCTTTCCCTCAGGATGTGGGGGCCAAAATGGGGCACGGGAGGGCAAAATTAGTACCCTCCAGAAGGCAGGAAGTGAGCAAAGCTCATGGGGTCCACCCACATCCTCTCTCCAGTGCTCTACCCCCCAAAGGGCTACCGGCCCCCCCCCCCACAGTTCTCTGCACACAACTGCGGCAGCACGGTGGGAGGAAAGGGTTTTACTTTTATTTCTAAAGCCTTTATGCTGCGTAGTCACCGAGTAAGGACTCACTACAGCCTGACAAGTCTGTGAGGCAGGGTCTGTTGTCCCCATTTCAGAGATGTGGAAACTGAGGCACAGAAAGGGGAAATCAGCTGTCCAAGGTCACACAGCGTAGCTCAAGCACTCTACCCAGTGGCCTCTGAGGTGCTCTATCCCCCTGTGGCTCCTGCTCTTGACGTCCCAGGGGAGCACCTAGTACAGGGTAGGTGCTCAACATTCGTGAAAGGCAGGGAGGGAGGGAAGAAGGAAGCCTAGCTCACTGACGCGACCTCAAGAGCCCCTGCTCCAGGTAGGGCTGGGCTGACACCAAGGGCCGTGGGCGAGCAGGCTTGTCACAGCCCAGTGTGCCTGGGGATGAGGAGCGGTCCGGGGAGCTCAAAGGAGAAGCTCCTGACTCTGGCACGATGGCCAGTGAGGGGACATCTGGAAAACCCTAGGAATGCCTCCTTGCCCAGCAGTGATGGCCACTGTGGAGAAGCCTGGATGGGCCAGTCTCTGAAGAGGACGCCCCATTTCCTACAGGCTTTCCACAGTCACATGTGGAAACCCCTCCATGCCAGGCCCTGGGTGGGTTCTAGAGGACTGGGAGCAAGACAGGCATGGCCTTGCTCTCAGGAAGCTGGTGATCCAGGGGGCCGACCCAGCCCCAGCTGGACGGGCCCTGGGGGCACTGAGCAGGGTGGGGATCGAACCAAGGGAGGACGGATTCCGGAGCAGGCCCGACGCATGGTAGGTGCTCAGGGGCCATCATGATTTTTCAGTTGCCCAACTGCATCAGCCCCTGTTGATCAGCACCCCAGAGTGCCAGGCCCCAGGACCCCCTCCTGCCACTTCTGTGAACTGTGCTGCCTTAGGTGAGTCCCTCAACCTCTCTGAGCCTCAGTTTCTTTACCTGTGAAGTGGATACAGCTCTTCCTCTCCAGACCATCTGAAAGATTAACAATAGGAGGATGTGAAACACTTATCACAAAGCTCATTACTGAAAAAATAGAGTTCAAGGGAAAGAAATATTTCCTTTACAGCCATTGTTATTGTGGTGGTCATTATTGTTTTTGTATAGAATAAGAATTCTAACAAAACAAACCACAGGAGGGCCCGTTGACCCCCTCTGGGCCCTCCAGAGCCTGACTTGGCCCCCTTTCCCCCTCCCTCCCACCTCCTTGGGAGCCAGCCCCACCTCCACCCCCACCCCTACTCCCTGCACAGGGAGCAGGGGACAGAGGTGGCTCAGCTGGTCCCCGCTTTGGGGGAGCTCCAGCCTCACAGGGAACAGAATCCGGGAAAGGCAGGGCTGATGCGGATAGTCCCCGTGGGTGGAGGCCTGTGAGAGAGGGGAGGGTCCTTCGTAGGGGGACACCTGGAGGAAGGGTCATGAATGCTGCTGGGAGGTGGGAACACCCTTGCCAAGCAGGGGACATTTGGACAGGTGGAGAAAGGCGAGGAGGAGGGCTTCCCAGGCTCAGGGAGTTGTGTGAGCCAAGGCCTGGAGCCTGTGGCCTTTTAGGAGAAGCACAGCGACCCCTCTCTCCCTCCCCTTCGCACCCCCGTCAAAGTCCTGGCCCCCGCTACTTGCCAGGCTCTGGCCGAGCTTGTCACAGGCACCTTATGAAGCCCCATGACACGCCCGAGAGGTTGGTCCGGTTATTATTCCATTGTACAGATAAGGAGCCTGAGGCTCAGACGTGGGCAGCAGCTTTTCCCAGGCCACACTGCAGCATCATAGCTGGGTCTGACTCCAGCTCCTGCCCCTCCATGACCTGCCCCCCGGCCCTGCCGCTCTTCTTCCAGGCGGCTGCTTGTCATCTACTCGACTCGCTCACTGCCCGTGGACCATTTTCACGCAGGGGAGCGGGCAGGACATCCTGGAGCTCTCACAAAAGTGGGGGGGGGGGCGGGGAGGCGCCTGTCAGGATCCGGGAGATGGGGAATGGGTATGTGGGGGAGGTAGGTGTGAGAAGTTTGTGCAAAACCAGTTGCGATGAGAGGAGAGGCTGTGGCGAGGGCGGTCCAGGCTGAGGGTACCGCCTGGGCTAAGGCGTGGAGGCTGGCAAGCCCGGACCACACTAACATTCCGTACGTGTGCCTGATGACGCAACGCAGTCACCTGTGACCTTGGAGGTTCAAAGGAAAAATGCGTGTTTCAGAGCCTGGTGGTGCCCATCTCGTTTCTGTCACTTTCGGCCATTTAACCTCAGTTCCTGCATCTGCAAATTGGGCAATCTCGAAACCCAAATCAAGATTTCCAGCAAATGAAGAAATGGTCTTTGCCGTTTATCAACGTCATCATCAACATCATTGCCGTCATCATCGTCATCATCATCATCATCATCATCATCATCATCTCACAAACTTTAGCTGAGGAAACTGCAGCTCAGAGAGGTTAAGTGGCTGCTCTGAGGTCACCCGGCTGGGAAGCGGGTGGTTTGGACTCGGGCCTGACTAATAACTTCTGGGGTGTGGGCACCTCTTGCTGTCATGGGCACTGTGCCCCAGGGACAAGGAGGTGAGACCCTGAGGCGCAGTTTGAACCCAGGCAGTCTGAACCAGACCCTGCCCCGCGGGCTGCCAGCGCTTCGGTGGTAGACAGTGGGAGGTTATTCACTCCCACGGCCCAGGAACAGGCACTGGGGATGACGAGTGACAGAGTGACAGCCGCTTCCTGCAGAGGGGCGGCCTGATACCCCAGGGTTCTCTGGGCGTCCTCCATGCCAGTGCCCTCCCTCGAGGACCCTTCTGTGGGCCTCGGTCTCACACAGGAGCTGGGACCCCACTTGGGTTCTTTCTGGTGTTTACAGCAAGGCTACTGTGCGCCCTGCTTGTCACAGGTACTGAGGACACCGGTCAGACACAGCCCTCTCCCTAAAGAGCTCGCCGTCCGGTGGCAGCAGCTTGGTGAAGGCTCTGACAGAGGAAGAAGGGGGCGTTGACGACCCTGGGGACAAGGCTCCTCTCCCAGAACTGGGTGGTATGGAGGAGGGCTTCCTGGAGGAAGAGCTAGCCATACTGGTGTCAGACAGATTATCCAAGTAAAGGGGAGGGGGGCAGCTTTTGGGCAGAGCGATCAGCCTGGAACGAGGCTGTGGTGGTCACACAGGGAGGGGTCAGATCACACAGGGTCTTGAAGGCCGTGCTGGGCAGTCTGGCCCTTGCTTCGGCGACCCCTAGAATCGGGGAAGGAGTCTAAGCAGGGGAGTGTCATGATCAGATCTGAGCCTGAAATTTACTCTTGACTGCTGAGCGGGTTACAGGCAGAGCAAGGCCGGGAGGAAGCGGTGGACGTGAGGAGGGGCGTGCAAGGCCCTGCTCCCGTGCGTGCAGCAGAACGCACATGCTGTCTGTGCAGGTGTCAGTGGACCTGAGTTCTGTGAGGGCCTGGCCCATGGGGGGAATGTGCGGGTCACATGTAAGTTGGCATTGAGTGAGCATCTGTGTCTACGTGTGTGTGCATCTGGGCACGTGTCGTTGCGAGTCCATCGGTGACGGTGGTGCATGTTAACAAGTGTGTTAGAGAGTGTGTGCATGTGTGTCTGCACATGGCAGGTTTGAGGTGGCAGCCCTCTACCCAGCCATGCTGTCTGGGACAGGCCCAGGGGGCGCTGGGCAAAAGGGCAGAGAGCTGCCGGCCTTGGCTGGACCTGCCAGACCTGGTATAGGTACCAGCTCGTCTTCACGCCCTGTCCCCAGCTGGAGGCTGCCAGCCCCACCTCCGTGTAGCCTTAGTGCCATGCCGTGTGTCAGGGGCTTGTCACTGCTGTAAACTGTCAGAACGGTTTAATCACTGCAGGACCCGCCCCCGGCTCACTGCAGCCGAGCCGATGGGCGATGGGCGGTGGGCGACCCGCTCTGGACCAGGCAGCATCTGGAGAGCCAGGCTCAGAGCCGTCCCCACATCCATGGCTCATCCCCCCAGATGCCGAATGCCAGCGCATGTTCGGGAAGGGGCAGCGGCCGTGGCAGCGTCCGAGCGTGCCCCTGCCCGTGCTGCCGTGTGCCGGGACACGCCGCTCCGCGGGTGTGTTCGTGCGCCCGCACGTCGTCCTCTGTGCCTGGGACAGAGCGCGCCCGCCGGTCACTGTTGGCGAGCTCAGGTCCCGGTGCGCGCACACGTTTGTGCCCATGTGCCTGTTATCTGTCGGCGTGGGAGGGCGTGCTGCGTGCATCTCAGCGTGTGTGTGGACACGGGCAGCTCCCCGGCATGATGCTGTACTTGTCCATCTTGGGGGGCACTGCGAGTGTGCCTGCCACTGCGGGCCGGGCCGAGGCGGCAGGGCAGGTGGAGGGCGTACGCCTGTGTCAGCGAGACGTATTTGGACACACGGGTGGGGTGCCACAGGAGTAGGAGTCGCCGGTGGCTCCTCCTGGCCCGTGACGTCTGTGGCTGTCTCCAGAAGCCCGGCCCAGGTCGGAGCAGGAATTTCCTCTCACCTTTATCATGGCAGGGGTGGAGGGTGGGCGTGATGATGAAGAACCTCTCCTCCGAGGTGGGAACATTCAGCAGCTCCTCCCCTCCCCTCCTCCCCTCCCTCTCTTCTCTTCTCTCCTCTCCTCTTCTCAGGCCCAGGCTTAGCTTCAGAGCCAAAGTTGCAGGGACCCAGGAAGCCTTCCCAGGTTTGGCCCAGACCCTGAGGAAGGACAGACGCTCCCCCCTTCTCTGTCATGGCCTCACCCAGGGGATCTGCTTTGACCTGTCAGGAAGCTTCATCAAGGTCCCAGGGCTAGAGTCTCGGGCCTGGCAATGAGGGGGTCAAGATGGCTAAGCAGGGGGAGGTCCCTGAAGCCCAAGGAGCCCCTAGCCCAGGTGAGCCCCCGCCAGTGCCCCTGGCAGGTGGGTCATGACAGGTGTGCTCCGGTGGGTGTGCCCCTGCTGGTGTGTCCTCACAGGTGTGCCCCAGCCCATGGTCCCCAACAGGTGTGTCCCGACAGGTGCACCCTGAGTTTCTCTGGGCAGAGCAAGTGGAGCCGGCCTGCTGGGCTCCCGTGGCCCCCAAACCGCCACACCACCCCCCCAGCCCAGAGGCCACCGCTGCTGCCCTGCCCTTGGCCCTGCCTCCTTGGGGAGCTGACCCCGACCCCACCCGGGCCCCCCACGTCCCAGCTGGGGGGCTCACAAAGGGAGAGGAGGGAAGAGAAAAATCGCGGAGATTTGTCTTGTCTCCGGCTGACAGCGGAGCGAGTGATTGCCAGGCCCGCTTGGCAGTTTTTAATCATTTTATCTCTGTTCTCGGCTCTCTGGGGAGACAGCCAGTGCTTAGCAGTCTGCTCAGAAAGACCTCGGGGCGCGTGGCGCAGCGGCGGCTCCGAGCTCCCATTATTAGCTGTGCTCTTCGGAGCGCGCTCCGATCTCTCCCGGGGGAGCCGGTGAAAAATTAACACGGGCCGGCGGCGCGGGCGCCCGATGTAACTGTAATTACTCCATTGATATTCCTCACACAATAGCGCTGTCATCAGTCATTTACATAAACTTTCTCTCCGAGAAGACGGGCGGAGGTGCCTAATCCTATTGGGTGCTTCCACTGCATGCATTATACATGGCAGCCGGCTCCTAGGTGAGGGAGGGCGGGGAGCGGCGAGGGGAGGGAGAGCGAGTTGGGAAGGAGAATTGGACGGGAAAGGAATGAGGAGAGGAGGGAACCGGGAAGTGGCAGGGCGGAGAGGAGGGGACGGGTGAGAATAATTGAAAAAGAAATGGAGAGTGGAGAGGCGCTTAAACGGAGAGCAAAGGGCTGGCCGGGTGCGTGGGGAGTGAGCCTGAGCCACCCCACAGAGGGCGGGGTCCCCATGGGCTGGAGCCCTGTGGGGCTGGGGTCCCACTTTGCCTGATGAGGGTCCCATTAAACCCGGGGCCAGCCCCCAAGGTGGGGTGAGGGAGGTTCCCCGCCAGCCCAGCCCTCCGTCCGTCCGTCTTCCTGGGGCAGGTGAACCTGGTCCTCCAGGGGCCTCCAACATGCTTTGCTCCTTCTTCTGGGACCAACCCCCATTTTACCCCTGTGGATGTGGGGAGGCCCGAAGCCCCACTGGGCGTCTGGGCCCCTGGCCGGAGGCTCTTCAGCTGCTAAGGAGTTAAAACCACCCTGGAAATTACCCCCCTTAACAACCTAATTAAAGACTTAGGGGCCACTTACTCCAGGGTGAACACTAATAACACTGCCCAACAATAATAATCCCAGTGGCACCCCCCCACCCCCATTGCCGCAGTCTCACTTCCCACCACCCTGGCCTGTCCCCTCCCCTGGTCCTGCCTGTGCAGGCTGTTGGTGACTGGGGAGAGCCCGCGACCGAGCCCCCGTTTGGGCAAGGAAGGGCTTAGGAGGGCACCAAGGGGAGAGGCCTGGGATGGTCAAATTTCCATTGTTGAATATTTAATGAAGCTCGTGCGGTTTATTTGGTTGGCCTGTCGATTTTTATTCTTCTGTCAATAGCTTCTCATATGCGGGGCTGTGATGATCTTTAGCAGGGCCTCTCCAGGGACGGCTGCCACTAAATGCAATTATGGATTTTATACCTCAATGTCTTTGATATTTCCACTGATCTAATTTGCAGCCTGGTAGTTTATTGTTTGGCATTTTAATGGCGTTCAAATGCTATGGGAAATTTGATTTCTGTTTATAATTCCTTCTTAATGCAGTTAATTTGGGTGGCGGGATGGCCCAGATTTTAGCGTCCAACATATAGAAAGAAGAAGGGTGGGGGGTGGGGAGAGAACACGCCCTCGTTTGTATTTAAGGATAGTTCCATTGAGGGGCGCTCTCCCTTTGAGCGGTGGGGCCCAGGTGCCTGCCTGCCTGCCTGCCCCCGGGGTGGTGGACTTCGATGGCTGGCACCCAGGCTCAGTCCTGTGCTCCTGCTGTCCTGAGTTCTGTGGCTGGTAGGCCTTGTCACGGGACCTCTCCAAGTGGCTTTTGGGTTACTGCCCTGTCCGGTTTGAAGCAGCTGCAGAGTCAGGGAGGCCAGCCTTCCCACTGCCACCAGTTTTTGTGACCTGTGTCTAAAGGCAGGGTACACCAGTCCTGGGCCTTTGAGACTGGAGGTGACTCCATGATACACCCGTCATCTCTGTGATAAGTCCTTGTGGGGCCTCTACCACATTCACCAAATGTATCCATTCCCAAGTCCCAGGTCAGGGATGTCCCCACTTCTGCCCTTGCCTCTCCTCACCTTCCTGGCCTTCTCGAGAAGGCTAAGCATGGGGTCGTGACCAGACCTGGGTTCCTGGAGGCCGTGCCGGTCCTTTCCTAGGCTGGACTAGAGCAGAGAGGAAGCTGAAGTCCACAGAGCTAGACGGAGGTCCCCCACCTCCTTGGGGCAGCTGAGCCACCTTCCTTCCTGATAATGAGTCCGCAGCCTGGGCAGCTAGCCAGCAGTAACCTTCGGCCCTTGGTTAGCAGGGTGGGGCCATGGAGGACACTCAGGCCTACTTCTAGGAGCTGCCTGCCCATGGCCAGACAGCTTGGGCCAGACTACCAGCAGTTATTCCGGATTTTCTAGAACATCATCTGGGGGAAAGGTGTCTTAAAAGGTTCAGGAGGCTCTTCTAAGTGGCCTGCCTGGAAATGAGCAGGGAAATTTTACAAGACGGGTAGGCCAAGTCCCTCTGTCCTGGGTTCTAGGCTCCTCTGGACAGGCCAGGCAGACTGTGTGGGGTACGTTGAGGGACCCCGTCCTCAGGCCTTCGGGGAGAGTCTGTCCAGGCTCCCTGCAACCTACAGACCCCAAGTTGTGATTTGGAAGGTCCCCTTTCCTGGAGCACAATGGCGCATGGAATCCAGGACTCCAGGGGTGCAGAAATAATTCACGCTGCCCGTACTGGGCACTCGCTGGGGCTGAGTAGTGTGCTGTAAGTGCTTTTCACACACTGTCTTGCATCCTCGGGTAGTTCGAGTACCACCATTATCCCCATTTCACAGGGGCACAGACTGAGGCTCTGAGAGTTCTACAGCACCTGCCCGCGTTCACAGCTAACGAGGGGCCAGGACGTGGACCCAGCGGGGGTGCCTTCAGGCAGCCCACGGCGCCCGAGGGTGCGGTCTTCTCGAGCTGGGCTGGGCTGAGCGTGCCTGCGCAGGGAGAGGGAGGGGTGGTCACCCCTCGCCTGTCAGTTCGTATCCTTCTGCTCTTCTCCCCGTCCAGCTCCTCAGGTCACACCCCTCATTTCTGCCCCCCGGGCCAGCCGTCCACCATAAACCACCAGGCCGATGGCTCAGCTGCAGTGGGTAGGTTCTGTCTTTGGAGGAATTTTGTACCTTTTGGAAAGGAATGGCTGACCTTTCCGTCCTTCTGGGGAAGTCTGACCTTGCCGTCTCCCCCGGGTGTCTGCTGTGTCCCGTCCGACTTCCACGTGGCTGCTCCCCGTGACACCAGGCCCACCAGCCTCTCGCCCACTTGGCTGTGAGCAGTTGTGGTAAGGGCTCACGCTCAGAGCCCCTACTCCAGGTCAAGCCCCGGACAGAGCACTTCTCATGACTCCACAAGGCAGGGACCACTCTTATCCCCATTTTACAGACGAGGAAACTGAGGCTCAGAGAGGCCGCATTCCCACTAGGGTCCTAGTGAGACTCAAAGCTTCCCCCCGAGACCCCCTCCGCAGTAGAACAATTAAATTCCCCCATAGTTTCATGCGTATCCTAAGCCACCTAACCGCGGCAGTCACGTGCATGTGTGTTTCCCCAGCCCGTCTGCAAGGCCCGACGGGGCAGGGGCTGCGTTTGTCCCGCTCACAGTCCGTCTGTTGCTACGATGGGGAACGGCACGCCTCAGACCCCAGAAGGGATCACTGCACAAATGAGGGAACAAACAAGGGAGGCACCAAAGCCCGTGACCTTGGCCTCTCCTTACCGCCATCCCAGGATCTCCCGGCACCTCCGGGAGAGATGCCAGTCTGGGGCGCCCACGCCGTGCGCAGAGTTCTTTCCACAGACCCCTCAAGTCCCATCGCCAGCCCCTCAGCCCCCCACCAGACGCCCAGTTCTCACCCCCAACTCTCCTTCATGCCTCTGCGCCCCTGTCCACGCTGTGCCCTTCCCCCAAGAATGCTTTCCTTTCCCCTCACCAGGCAAACGCCGCTCATCCTTTATAAAGACCCGGCTCCCATGTCGACCCCATGCAGTGCCCTAAAGGGCTGCCCTGCCTCCTTTGGGCGCCCCGGCTGCGCATCACGTGGCTTTGCCCCGTCCCCCTGCCCAGGCATTACCTGGAGGCGAGGCTGTCTCGTTATAGCACAGACACTGGGGAGCGCCTGGCGAAGGAATGAACGGGAGGTGAGTGAAAGAAGGAAACGGGGAAGAAATGCTGCCGCGGGTCATCTCGGCCCACCCCCCCCCCCCCCCCCGCCAGCCTGGAAGGTTGAGACAGATTGGCCTCCCGCCCACTCAGAAACGCCCGCCCTGGGGTGGAAGGGAAAATGGATTGAAACTTCGTAGTCGCCAAGTGTGGACAGGACACTGTCAGCAGGTGATGAGTAAGCAGTCCCTTGGTGGCCTCACCCTGTCCAGAGAGCCCAACTGGTGTTAAATGGACTCCCCCCACTTCCCACCCCCAATCAGCAGTGAAATCAGACCTGAGTAACCTGATGTTCCACTTAGGAAAGAAAACAGGATTCCCCCGCCTGGGAGGAGGCGGAGGCCACAGGCCACGGTGACCAGGGGGCAGCCTGCCCGCATGGGCTTCAGCCATCAGGGTCTGATAAGATCTTCACAGCTTGTTATCCTGGGTCAGGCCGAGGTGTGTGCATGGCCGGGGGCAGCTCTCTGGGTAGCTGGTCTGTTCTCTGTAATCTGCCATTGGACAGGTGAGGGCTGTGCGGAGGCAGCCACAGGAGAAACTGGGGTCCCAAGCCCTCTGTCCGCCCCCAGGAGCACTGGCTTTTGATCCTTGACTCTCGACAGAGCCCGTGGGAAGGGCTGACTGCAGGCAGTGCAGCTCGGCGGGGTCACACAGACTCTGAACTTCAGGTGCCTGTACTGACTGGGTAGCGCAACCCCTGCTCCTAGATTGATAAAATTTAGTGGTCTCCTATTTGTCCCTGACGTAGCTGAGCAGCTCAACAAATTAGGTGACCATGCCATCCAAACCGGGACACTTTCAGAGCGAAAGGGGATGTTATTAATGATTATGCCGGGACCACCAGTATAAATCAGGACTGCCCCAGGCATCCTGAGATCTGTGGTCCCCTACCAGTAAAGTACTTTTCCACAGATGAGGGACAGGTATGTCACGGTGTGTCATGACACACCTTATCTTTCCCCAGTGCCTATGGGTAGGCAAAGGGCGCCTCCGGTCTTTAAAAAGGGATTAGCTAGAAATAATGCAGTGCGGCATTTATGGAACACTTCTGCATGCCAGGCACTGTATTTTCTCATGGAATTGTCACAATAGCCCTATGAGGTAGATACCACTTTTATGCCCACGTGACAAATGAAGAAACTGAGGCTCAGAGAGGTCAGGTGACTTGCCGAGCTCTCACAGCTCGGAAGAGGCAGAGCTGGGACCTGAAAGCAGGTCTCATCAAGTCCCAAACCGGAGCCATAACCGCTGGACAGCACTGCCCACTCCTCGCCGGGCAGGCCGGTCCCTCTGCCCCAGCAGCAGAGAGGAGGGGAGGCCAGGCTGATAAAGGGCCATATGGAGGCCAGGTGGGCGCCATCTCACCCTGCCAGGTAACCGGCCGCTGGCTCTTGGGCCTGCACGAGCCTCCCTGGACCCTCTATGGCCTGTACGAGCAGGGCATCTGCGCAAGTGGTTTCCCGGTTGGAGGGTCTCCCCCATCAGCTCAGCAGCTGTCAGGATTAAAGAATGAGATGGGGAGAGAAATCCATAAACTGCGGTTTTGAAAACCTGTTTGTTGGGTGAGCTATTGATTGACTGGAAGGCTCCTCCCCAGTCAGCACTTAAGCTTAATGGCGAGGGAGGATGCTGGGGTCAGTCGCAGACCCCACCCCGAGCCTATCCCCACCCCCCCCCACCCTCTCAGAACAACCTGCTTGGGCCTCCTGGTGGCAGTCTGCCTCCCTGGGTGCAGGGTGAGGGCTGGGGGTGGAGGCCGCCCCTGCAGCCTCAGGACAGTTATCCCAGGGATCAGTTCCCCACATCTGAGGCTCCCTGTTTCCGCCCCCTGCACTGCAGGAATTGTGGTGTCAAATGCAGAGAGCGGGCCTCCAGGAAGCGGGCCGGAGAAGAGCAGCTTCGCACCCCTCCTCCTCTGTTGAGCTGAGCAAGAATCCCGCCCTGCACTTCCTAGCCCCTCCCTGAGCCTTGGCACCACCACCCGCCCTGCAGGGCGGTGCCAGGAGACTCAGATGCACACCCAGGTGGGCGCTGGGGAAGTTCCCGGGCACGGGGTACGTCTTCCTGAGTCAGATGCTGGCGGAGGAGACACATGTTTCACTCGGGCTTCTCTGGAGCAAGACAGGCCCTTTCAGCAATTCTGTTGAATTCCTCAGAATCCCTGCCAAGAGCTGACAGGGACGGGGGCCCGGGGGCTTCTCCTGCCTTCCCAGCCCACATGCTGTCACTCTGCCCCCAGAGAGGGCTCCGCTCCCTCTCCCATCCACCCCCGGCAGCAGGCACCCTACTACTCTGCGCTCTCCCTGCTCACTCCTGATCTGTGCTCAGCTGGCTGGGTCGCTGCCCCACCCCCCACAGCCCCCCACTCCCGCCTCGTGAAGAGGCCTCCTCTCCCAGTTCGAGTGGGCGCCTTTCTCCAGAACTCCGCGCTTGGCACTCGGCAGAGCCCACACCAGCATCTTCTCTGGGCCTGGTCAGCCTTGTGGAGGTCACAGGGAGGACTCGGGCCTGGGCCTGTCCTTAAAGAACACTCAGTCTGACCAGGGAGACAGATAGGGACACTGGGGATACCAAATCTTGCTTGAGGGGAGCCCTAGGCCCTGGCAGGGCTCAGAACCACTTGTAACCCAGCCTCCCCACGGGGTGCACGGCTTGGCAAGCTGAGCACAGATTGGATTTCAGCCCACTCATCCCTCTGCAAGTTGTTCAGTGAACGAACAACTTACACGATCATAGGAGGTGGCCTGGGAGGAGGGAAGAGCCACAAGAAGACAATTTCGTAGACCCTTGCAGTCAGAGATGGTGCTCGCAGGGAAGAGGGCAGGGGGTGGCCCGGTGCCGAGCTGGAGAGGACGTGGGGCTTGTCTTCAGAATTCTCGGATTTGGTGTTTGAGAGTTTGAGTTGACTCCAGAGTCCAGCGGGAGCCACAAAGGGGCTTTAAGCAAAGGACTGACGGGCACCCCAACTGCTTCAAGGGGGGGCAGGTTAGTGGGAGGAGCTGATGAGGGGAGGTTTCGGGTAATACTGTGCCTCCGAGACGGAAGCGCAGTGAGGGCAGGACCTGCCTGGCCCCCTCGGCACACGGAATCCAGGACCTGAGTGGATTATTAGCCCAGGGTAAAGGGTTAGAATCTCAGCTTGGTTCTCACTGGAGGCCAGAGAACCCTGGCTTCTTGGCAATGTGACTGATGGGCTAAATAAACTCTATTCTTCCTCTTGAAAAGAGGAAGCGACCTCGGTTTGCTCCCCTGTGATATGGGCCAGTGCTCTAGAATAGAAAGCTAATGACAAGAGGGTCGTGAGTGCCTAGCAGAGCAGGAAGGTGTGCTGACTCCTTACCTAATCTATCTGCCTCTCCCTTCCTGTCCATCCAGATGTACACCCAGCCTCTCGTTCATCTACCCACTTATCCCTCCATCCATCCGTCCATCTACCTATCTGCCCACTTATCCACCTACCTATCCATCATTTCTTTGTCCATCCATCCCCCCACCCATTTATCCACCCATCCATCTGTTCATTTGCCCACTTATCCATCTACCTGTCTGCCCATCTCTCCGAGGTCTGTCTACCCACCCACGCATCCATCCAGTATCCGCTGAGGGCCCGTTTTATCGCAGACCCCGTGGTAGACAAGCGAAGCCACAGCAGTGAAACCTACAGGCGCAGCCTGCGCTCACTGTCCCACGACCCAGGAGGGGAGATAGACAGGCAGCCAGGTGACTCAGTACAACACACCCCACTGCCATGAGGCCAGGGTCGGTTTGCACAATTGTAAGACAAGCCCCTTGGCCCCTGGGTTCCATTTCTGGGGGGAAAGCAGAGTCTAGCTGTCAGAGACGGTGTTCCCCAGATCAAACTCCCTTAGAGCAGGTAAACTTCCTTAGAGGTGGGCCCGATTCCTCAGGCGCGTTTGCCTGCACATTTACATTCACCGCACATTTACAATCACCGTTATGTGCAGGTAACTTTCGGAGGAAACAGGATCGTGCCTCACGTTCTGTCCGGCAACCTCGTTTTTCAGTGATGGACGATTCCTGGTTCCTTTCGTGCTGGTGTGTTCAATGTGTTCAGCTCCTCCTCCCTGTCAGCTGGCCCAGTGTTGCCATAACCAGCCCCCAACTATGGCCGGGGGTTTGCACTAAATTTTCACTGTGACAAATCATCCTTGCACAACAGCTTCGCACACACACCCAGGAGTTGGGTTTGGGTGTGGATTTGGGAACGGAGAATTGGAGACCAACAGACGGACCTGAGGGGAAAGGCGTTGCCAGTGGGTGGAAAACGTTTGCAAACGCCCGGAGGTGTGGAGCCGCTTCTGCCTGGTCTGGGGGCCGGTCACCCGCTCCTGGGGCATGGAAACCGTGACCAGGCTGATCCCTTCAGGAAGCCACACTGGGAGGAGGCGGGGAGCTTGCGGTGCCTGCTCAGGGCTGTGCAGCCACCACACAGGGTGAGGATTCCTCTGGGTTCTCCAGGGGAAACCCCAGGCCCAGCCCCACAAGCCCGCCCTGTGTCCTGAGGGAAATCGTCTGCCTCAGGAGCAGCCAGCCCAGGGCTGTCCCGGGCCCGGACTGCGGGACTGACTGGGTGAGTTCACGGGGACACAGACTGCTCTCTCCAGAGATCTGATATCTGCCCCTAACCCTCCATCCTGTCTTCTCTGTCCTGCCCCCTTCTGCCTCCCTGACTCTGGTGACTCCTTTCGTGACTGGAAGGCAGCTTTCCAGCTTGTGGCCCTGACTCTATGCGGTTTGCATTTCTATTTCTTCAGCACGTTGTGAAATTCATAACACCCGGTAATGACTTCCTCACTGTACTGGGTAAAGAGGAAAGAGGAAGAAAAAAAAAAAAAAAAAAAGCCCTCGAAGAAAAATGAACCATGGCGGGTGTGGACTCCATTTGTAACAATATGGAAATTGATTGTTGAGTTGGAGGAATATTTTGTAGTTCGCTTAGCTGTGCCCCGCACTGATAGCTGGAGACATTAGTGAGCCCAGAGAATGAGTTATGGGCACATTAAGGAGGCCTCGAGGCTCCCGGGCCTCCCTCGAAGGCAGGTCCCAGCCCCTGGGGTCTGCCCACCCTGGCCACTCACTCCTTCCGCCCTGGGAGAACCAGGCCAGGCCGGAGCCCTGCAGAAAGAGGAAAGCGAGGGTGCCATCCTGGTGGGGTGGCGGGGCTGGGACTTGGGTTCGAATCCCACCTCCTTTCACGTGTTTGCTGCAATACCTTGGGCGGGGGACCTGGCCTCTCTCAGTCTCAGTTTTCTCATCTGTAAAATGGTGCTAAGCATTCCTCACTCAGGGAGTGTGTGTGTGTGTGTGTGGCGGGGGGGGGGGTGGTCCTGAGGAAAATAATCAACATAAAGCAAAGAGCACAGGATGGGCAGAGTGGTGGCTTAGGAAGCCACATGGACAGCTGAGTGGACAGACGCGGCGGGGTGACTGTCCAGCTGAAGATGCTGGCTGGAGTCGGGTAGGTAGATGCTGGGCTGCCTGCCGGAGGCTTTGGGGTGCGGGATGGGCTGCCTGGGATCACGAGGCTCCCCAGGACTGAGGAGGCCACAACTAGACGGCCTGCACGTGGGGACCAAGTAACGGGGTAGAGGGACGGGATGACTTTCCCGCCCCCTCTGGACATTAGTAGCTTTCAGGCCCCGAGCGCCACCAGGGAGGGGGCACCAGCGACTTTTTGACGTGCTCATGTGAGGCCTTTGCAGGGCCCCGAGACCCCGCTGACCTGAGGTCATGGGCCCCGTTCCTGCCCATCCAGAACCCTACTTCCTGTCTGGCTGAGAGGTCCCCATCATCCTCCAGGCGCGTAGGTCGGATCCCTTGATGCCTCCCTCTCCCTACATCCTTCCTACGTCCTGGCTTTGGACCCCTTGACCGTCACTCAGATCTGTCCCCTTCTCTCTGTCCCCTTGATTATCCCTAACCCAGGCCTCCCTATTCTTCCCCCAAACGGCTGCGTGGGTCTCTTCCTGGCCTCCTGGCCTGCCAGCTGCCCTTCCAGCCTGAAGTCAGAGTGCACATTTTCAGATGTCCATCTGGCCATGTCGCACCCTTGCCTCCGAGCCTTCCACGCTCTCTAGTGCCCTTCCAGGGAGCCAGAACATTCTAGGAAGAGGCTTCTCCTCCTGGATGTCCTTGTACCCTCCCAGCACCCTCCCATATAAGGGCTAGCACTAGGGTTCTCAAACCTGAGGAGCCGTCAGAACCCTCACCCCCCCACACCACCACCCAGAGGGTTTGGTAAACTACAAACTATAGTTTGTACAAACTACAAACTCGTTTGTTAAACTGAGCACTTCCCAGAGTTTCTGATTCGGTAAATCTGGGGTGGCGCCTGAGAATTTGTGTTTCTAATAAGACTCCAGGTGATGCTGAGGCCACTGTCCTGGGGAACCCCACTTTGAGAACCACTGTACTAGGCCCGCAACATTTTTTTTTTTTCTTTTACTATCTCAGATGTCAGTTTTATTCTTGCCACCAAAGCGTTGCACCTGCTGAGAAGAATGTTCTTTCTTCCCCTTCTCCACCTGGTGAACTCCTGTCCCTCCTTGCCTCGTGTCTCCAGGCAGAGGCCAGCCTGGAGCCCCTCTGTTACAGCGGCCTTTTGTCCCCGTGGGTCCACGCAGCTGGGGACGCTTGTCTGAACACCTCTGAGTCTCCCCGAGGGCCAGGCATAGGAGGCCTCAGATAAAGGGCTTTCTGCCTTTGCAGGCATCTGGGCTGCTTGTGCTGGGATCGGACTGCCAGGGCTGTGGACCGTTTGTGGGGACACAGACCCAGGTTGGCCTTCCTAGAGGCCAGAGGGAGCAGAGGCCTCTGGGAGGAGAAGGCCAGAGCTGCGGCTCTGACCGGTCAGCCGAAAGGCTGCTCCGAGGGGGCAGCCCAGTGTTTTGTTTTAATCACGAGTGAGATGCTGACGTGGGCCTCCCCGGGGGCAGTGAGGGGGAGACCAGCCCAATGGGCGGTGGAGGCGCTTCTGCAAACAGCGAGGAAAACCCAAGTCAGCAGGAGCGGGGGAGAGAGGCCGAGCGGTCCTGGAAAGAGGACATTCATTATGCCAGGAGGGCGGCAGGAAAACCCCTCGATGCCCGGGGGCCTCCTAGCTGGCTGCTCGGGCCTGGCCCCGGCCATCGTCCTGAGGACGGAGCGGCCGGCCTCGCAGGAGCCCCGGTAGCGGCCGCGTAGCTAGAAGTTGTTGGCTGCAGCAAAACTTCCAGCGCATCCTTTTTGTGGGTGCCCTGGGCGGCCCTCGCCGGGCACGGAAACTGCTCACCATACCTATTTTAAACACCAGTGTAATGGTTTATGGCCCATAGAGGGATAATTACGGAGTGCAGAACCTGGCTTTTATGGCCCCTCCTCCCCGGGGTGCACTTAGAGAGCAGTATGTGTCATGTAGCCAATTTAGATAATGATTCTGATAAAGATAAACGGAATTGTTTATTATAAGTAATTGGGTCTACTAAGGCCCAGATGAGGTGGTGATGGGGAAGGATGCAGTGTATGTGGGGACATGGGGACAGGGGCCTGGACGGGGCTCCGGCGTGGAGACAGGCCTGCTCCCCTCTCATTCTGTGTGTCTCTCCCTTTCCCTCCTCTCTCCCGTCCCTCTCCCCGTCTCCCTCTCCTGTCTGGGGCTGAATGGATCCTCCTCCATCTGCATCTTGGGCAGCGCTGCTCTTGGGCATAAATAAATCATGGGGTTTTCTGTCGAGTCAGCTGAGCGGGGGAGGCACCTGAAAGAAGAGTCAGGAGAAGCTGGCGGGGGGGCGGGGGAGTTCGACCCACCCTGGGCTCCAGGGCAGCCTGGCCTGTCAGCCACAGACCCCACTTAAGTCCCCGGAGCCCTGAGGGCTGCTGTCCTCCTGGTGGGCAGCTGGCAGGTGTGTGTGGGTGTGCAGGGAACTATGGGCAGCCCCGAGCTGAGACACAGAGCTGTCCTAAGGGGGAATGGTGGCCCCCTGTTGGGGGTCTCTGTGAAGGATAAACAAAATGAAGGGCCTTTGAGCCCACCCCTCCCCACAACACACACACCTGAGACCTCTAATTACACCTCGGGCCCAGGCAGGGCCGTGGGAATGCTGCCCCTTTAACCTGCACGCCTGACCCTTCTCCCCCAGACCTCCTGAGTCCTCCTGGGTCTCAGCGCCCGGCTCTGGAAGGACAGGGGTCCTGAACACCCAGATTCTAAAATTAGAGCTTCTGAGAATAGGACCCACGTCCCCAAGGTCTCTGAGCTGAGGATCCCTAGAAGCCAGATCCTGAACTGGGGTTCAACAAGCCGGGGTGTCCACAGAGGGATCCTTGGACAATGCCGCTGAGGGAGGCGTGGGGACCCTCCAAGTCAGGGTCTTAGGTGCAGGATCGCACGATCTAGCTTGAATGGGGGACCCTACAAGCCAAGGTTTGAGCTTGAGGGACCCCACAAAATTAGGGAACCTTATAAACCAGGGTCCTCGAGATGAGGGATCCTACATACAAGGGCCGTTGAAACAAGCAGACAAAAAAAGCCCAAGTGCCTGAGGTAAGGCTTGGGGGGACCAGGGTCCTCACAACAGGGGCCCCTAGCGGCCCATCAGACCCAGGTGTAGGAGCCCCGGCTCGGCTGCCTGAGGCTGCAGCTCCCTCCGATTGAAAACCAAACCGGAGGAGCCACCTGTCACCGTGCCTGTGATCCTGGCGTGATTGAGAGGGGGCGGCGGGAGGGGGACTCGGCAGGCCCCCAGGCAGCCCCTCTGCGCGGAGCAGCAGCAGCGCAGCAGGAGTCTGAGCAGGAGAAAGAGGGGGGTTCTCTCTTTCTTCCCCGCCCGCTTATCTGATCTCAGCGGAGGGAAGGGCTCCGGTTCAAAGGCAGAGCCCTTATCAGCTGAGATTTGTTTGGGGCGTGATAACTGCACCTGGCAGGGAAGCCTTCCTGCAGGTGGGGGGCGGGGAGGCAGCCGGGCGGGTCTGGGGCTGCAGGGTGTGTGTGTCCCCACCCAAGATCTGTGAGCGCGCACACCTCTTTAGGAGCCTCCGTGGTCTCCGCGCCGTGTGTCTGTCCGCGTGTGCACACACCCCTCACCTGCACGTGCCTGTGCGCCCGTGCGTGGGCACAGCACGGAGCAGATGCGCTCTGCACTGGAGACAAAGGGAAGGGGCGTAGAGGCGAGCCTGGGACTGAGCGTCTCTGGTGATGCTTGGTCCCTGCCTCCCTGGGCCTCCCTCTGGGACTGCCTGCGATGGGTACTGGCAGGGACAGGAAGAGGAGGGTGGGACCCGATGCTGAAGTGTGGCCCTGGGGATGTCGATGGAGAAGAAAGAACGTGTGGGAACCAGGTGAGGGAGGCTGGTCCAGCCTGTGGGGCCAGGCAAGACTGACGTGGGAAACCAGCTCTGGGGCCGGGGGGTGCCCACAGGCAGGGGCAGAGCCGTGGGCCAGTCCGAGAGTGCCAGGAGTTGACTTAGCTTGAGTCTCATCCCCCACCCCATTTTCTCCAAGTACGTGTTTTTTAATGAAACTTGTTTATTATGAGGTATTGTAGCTTCACAGGCAGTTGTAAGAAAGAACACAGAGAGACCCACTTTACTCTCTAGCCACTTTCTCCCAGCGGTGACATCTTGCACGACTTAAGTATAATATCACAGCGAGGATGCTGCCGTCAGTCCAACACGCCCATCTTACTCACATTTCCCCGGCGTTATGTGCATTCGTCTGTGTGTGTGATGTGTAGTTCTGAGTAATTCTATCACCTGTAAGTTCTGTACCCACCACGGATAAGATAGAGCCGCTCTGTCACAAGGATCCCTCCCTTCTCTAGCCATACCCACCTCCCTCTTAAGCCCCATCCCTAACTTTCTGGGGTTTTTTTGGTCTCATTTAGTAAATTGCACCTCTATACACTGGGCTCCCAAGCTGAAAACCAGGGCGTTGTCTTGGTACCTCTCACCTCTGCTCCCCACCCCCACGAATCCAATCATCCAGACCTGGCTATTCACCTAATCCTAATCATTTCTGGAATTCTCCCCTTCTCTCCATCATCCCATCATTGCCCTGGCTTCTCTCCCCATTGTACCTGGGCCCTGTCCCCTGCGGGCTTGGCCCTGCCAACCCCCCCACTGTGCTGTAAGGGGCACTCCCCAGACGCAGCCTCAGCCATATCACACTGCATGTCGCAAATCTCCCGTGGCTCCTCTGTTAGAATAAGTGCACAGGACACGCTGCAAGCTCTGCCCTGCTCTTCCCCAGCCTCCCCTCTCGTTCACTCTTTGTTCCAGCCACTCCGAGTTAGTCCCTGGGGTGCCACGCCACCAAGCCATCCCTCTGCTGGGGCCCAGCACCCACCCTTGCCTGCTCTTCCTGGGTAATTCCTGTGCCTCCTGCAGATTTCGGCTGGAGAGTGCTATCCGGGAGCCTTTGCAGCGCTGTCCGGTTTGCTGCCCGTCCCCTGGGCTCCCACAGCCCACTCCGCTCCCCCCACCCCAGCCCCATCCCATATATTGTCATGGTCTGTTTACTCACCAGTCTTCCCCAGAGACGGCAAATAACTTGAAGGCAGAGACTGTGTCTGGTTCAGTGCTATGAGCCTTGTGTCTCAGTGGCGGGCAGCAGGTGCCCAAATCTAGTTGGCGTGAACAATGAACGGATGGGTGGGCAGCCGTTAGGTGCACAGGTTGGCCTGGTGTACCCGCTCGAGGTGGGGACATACAGCCAGGGGCTGCAGCTGGTAGAGGGAGACTGTTTGCGTCATTCTTGCTGAACTGTAGCCACCTGTCCCGGAATGGGGCCTTCCCCCTGTGGCCTCTGCCTTCTCCCCTGTGACCTGATCGCCAAGGCCTGAGCAGCTGGCTCTGGATAAAGAAATAAAGGGACAATTATTGAGTGCCTTCTGGATGCCAGACTCAGAGCACACCCCAGGAACAAAGTGGGCGGGTGGGAAAAGTAGGGAGTAGGGAGAGCTGTGACATGAAATCCTGGGTCTGTTTTTGCCAGCCGTGTGACCTTGGGCAAGGCCCCTCCTCCTGTGCGGTGGGGGATGATGGTATCTTCTGCCCACACTTCCTCAGAGAGTCCAGGGAGGCAGTGCGTATGAGTGTGAAAACAGTTTTCGTTGTGAGCTAATCAACTTGTTGGAGGCCCCCAAAGGGACCCTGTCCTGGGACCGAAGGCAGGAGGGTGTCCAAAGTTCAACCCTGAGGACACCGGTGGCCCTGCCTTCCTGTGGTGGCCTCCTTAATGGGAATATCTAAGTGTCCTCGCTACTTCAGCCCCCCAGCTGGTCCTCCTGAAGGGGACAGGCGAGATGGGGACAATGATGGGTAGGGCCAAGGGAGCTGGCCGGGGTGCTGGAAGTTGGGGGTCGCCTCCCCAGCCCAGAGGGATTCTGTCCCGAGGGCAGACAGGCAGGCAGATAGGAAGGGGGGTGCTCCTAGATGACCGGTGTCACTGGTTAGAATCCTGGCTTTGCCCCGCACCTGCTGAGAGGCTCTCCACAGCATAAGCAGCATGGACAGACCGGGTGTTGCTATTTTGTTTACCGGTGTATCCCCAGCGCCTGAAACAGTGCTTGGCACATGGTAGCTGCTCAAAAAAATAGTTGTTGAATGAATGACTCGACCTCGGCCAGATCACTTCACTTTTCCAGACTTCAGTTGAAACTAGGAATCTAATACGGCTGTTTTGTTTTCTTTTAGCTATAATTAACATAATATAAAATCTCGCACAACATAAAATTCACCGTTTCAGAGTCCACGGTCAAGTGTTTTGGTCATCGAAAGTGGTATCATGGGATGAGCGGTCCACAAAGTGACTGGCTCGCCCTGCCCCGTGGATGGAGGTGGATTTTCTTAGTTTATGGTATATACCTGCTACTTCCTCAAAGGGTGTGAGGTAGCTTCGAAGATTCTTAAAATAAAAGCAGTGGATCAAATTCCTAGAGAGTTCAGGGGAAGTCAGTCGAGCTGACATCTTACCAAGATGAGAATCAAGTTGAGCTCTGAGCATCCTAGCGGCCAAGACAGAAGGGGAAATAGGATGCCGTAGAGAATTGCTTTTGTCTGACCACAGGAGACGGGGACTGTCCTGTGCACTGTAGGATGGTCTGCAGCACCCCAATCTCTACCTATGAGATGCCACTAGCACCACACCCCCTAGTCGTGACAGTCAAGAATGCCTCCAGACACTGCCGAAGTCCCCTGGGCACCAAAATTGCCCCTGGTTGGGAACAACTGAGCCAGATGTCCTGAGAGCACACTTTGGTGTGGCCACATTTGGAGAAGTTATGCAGTGATGCCCCCCAAACTGTCTTCCATCTGGACCTGGCTTTTGCCCGTCACCTGATAAAAGACGGAACCATACCCTTCTGATGGGGCACTGGCCAACCCCGGCCCCAGCCACTCAACCAGCCCCATCGCCACCTTTTAAGTAACTCGTGCATATTTTTAAATATTTTATTACATTCTGTTCCGAGCTTTTAAAACAGTAAAACACGTGGGAAATGGGCAAAATAAAAGCGCCACGGCTAGTAAGAAGAAGCGTTCTTCTCACAAAGGCAGACATCGCCAGCCTGACAAAGCGGACATGGGACTGACTGATTGTGAAAGAAAATACCGAAATTAACAAACACAAACGCAGGGGTGCGTCGGAAACCCCAGAGAGTGTTCTGAGGACGAGGCGGGTCTTCAGAAATGATGCATGAGATGCACAGAACAGGCCAAGAGGACTTGTGAATCCGATTATACTCTTAGTTCTCTGGAAATAGAATCTCGCTTATAATGCATAAGTCTGCCACCCCAAAGCAGAGCATTTCCGGAATCAGCTCGTGCAGGGACTCAGGGACGCGGGGACTCAGGGAGCTGCCTGCGTTGGCAGGGAGGGGGTTAGGAGAGGGAAAGCCCCATGGGCTGTGGATCCCAGAAGCCTCCTGAGGGAGGGCGGGGCGTCCTCGCTGCAGAGCCCTTGCCACGCTCACGAGGGCATGGATACCTTGGTTCTGCAGAGCCTGGGCCGAAGTTTGTTTTGGGAGTGGGAGGATCTTGGTGCAGTCATTCATTCGATCCAGCAGGCATGCAGCCAGCGATTAATGCGTTAGGCATGGATCGTATGTAAATAAGTAAGGGAACCCCAGGGAGCGCCAGTTTCGTGAGAGCACCCAAGGCTGCCCACATAATGTCCTGACGTGCGGGGTGCGGGTCGTTCACTGCACAAGGGCGCCCAGCCAAGGGAGTGAGGAGGGGACCGAAGTCCATCTTGTACTTTGTCCACCTGGCCAGAAGAAGAGTGCTGCCATCATTCAGCGCCAAGGTCCAGGGTCGGCTGGCAGTTTAGTGACCGGATGAACAAGGGGCCTTGGGGCTTCGCTTGGCAGAAGTAGCAGATGTCTCAGAAGAGAGCTTAGGGCCACGATGGCAGCGTCGGAGATTCCTAGATGTGGAGGACAGAGAGGAGACTCTCGGGTGAGTGCAAAGGTCAAGGAGGCATGAAAAAGGACACTGTGTTGGTGTGGCTGGGTTGTAGGAGTTGGGGGAGGGGCGACAGATTACCCAATGGGGCAGGAGATAGGAGCCTGCAAAAGGTACCAAACGCCAGGTTTAGATTTGGGGGAAGGGAGGCAGGAAGGGTCTACAGCCAAGGACGAACTTGTCAGCTTGAGGTCCCTTTGGCCAGGGCATGGGGAATGGGCTGGAAGCAAGCCAGCTTCATTTTGGCCTGCCCCTTCCCACAGGCAGCCAGGCCTCCACGGGCCTGGGGCCACCCCGTTTGCTGACCCTCTGCCCTCCCTGCCGCCTGCCAGCCCCCTCCCTCTGGTCCAAATTCCCACCTTCTGATTAGATTTGGGAAGGACTAATTAGATATAATTCATTATTCTCAAAAATGAGATCAGAAATCAGGAGCTCTCCTCAGAAGAAGGTGGCCTCGCCCCTCATCCATCATGCCTCTAAGTAACCAATTTAAAGGCAGGCAGACGCAGGCAGCAGCATTATTACCTTGTCATAAATAGTTAGGGGAAGGCCCCCGAACGAGGCAGCTTTATAAATGGTTTTTATCACATTAGTTTGCAGTTATTTGTCATCCACTTTGCTTAAGATAAATGCTGAACAAATAATCAAATTATCAAGCCAAAACCTCAGAAAATCATTTGCATTAATTGCAGCAGAAGAGGCCAGTCGTCCCAGTCCAGAAAGTCTGCTGCTCCTCTCAGGCCTAGTTTGGTGGGTGGGGAGGGAGGACTTCCTGGAAGGGGCAGAGGCGCCCAGAGGTCCCACCATGGGCTGGGTGGGCCAGACCCAGGGATGGGATGTAGGATGGGGAAGGCTATGCAGGCGGCTGAAAGACTGTGCTCTTCCGGGGCTGGGGCCAGGTGTGTTTGTGAGTGGGTGTGCTGGGCCTCCCCTCCCTCATGTACATGCAGACATATACACATGCACACATACAGACAGACACAGATGCGTGTAAACACATGCCGACTCACGCCTGCACACACTTACACACAGGCACACTCTGTTGCTGAGAGCTGGTGCCTTTTGTCTGGCCCCAGAAGGGCCCTGTCACAGGCCTGAATGGACCCCCTGCCCCTACGGAGCATGACAGCTTCAGGCAAATTGTGCCTCAGGCCTGTCTGGTTCCTGTCCTGGCCACCAGTGCTGGGCAGGTGGTGAGGAGGGTCCCGTGCCTGGGCGGAACGTGTCCAGGGGCGCCCGTTGACCCTCTCCCAGCTGGGCCCGGAAGACTCTCTCCTGCAGCAGCCCCTCAGTAAAGAATGGCAATTTCACGCTGTCCCCAGGAGGCCCTCCTGTGCCCCAGCTGGGCCAGGGTCGGGCCAGCCCTGCCGGCGCCCACCCCCTCACCCCAGCCTGGCTCCTCCGGCCGCCTCCACACGGAGGTCAGGACAGGGACCGTGCTGGATCTTCTGGGTGTGTGTGGGTGCCTTCGCTGGCTGTAGAGGTTGTCCCCTATGAGACCGTCCCACGTGTGTCTGCGCTAAGCTCGGAGGTTGCCCTGGTGTAACCACAGCAATATGGGCTTTCTGAGGTCAGGGTAGACCCTCCAGGAGCTGCCCAAGAAGTGATCTCTGAAGCCGGCGCTAGCATGGACACCCAAGCCAGGTGGCCCGGGGGAAACCCCAGCTCAACCTCTGTGAGACTTTGGGCTAGTTACTTATCTGTACCTCGGTTTTCTCGTGCGTAACTTGGGGATGGTAACGATATCCACCTCTATGGGTCGCTGCGAGGGTTAACCGAGTTAATATTTGTAAAGTGCTTTTACAGAAGCTTAGAACACAGTCAGCGCCATGGCTGGCCTTGAAATGCTGTAGGTCGGAGCGGTTGCGAGGCTCGTGTGTCCATCTGAGCGATCTTCGCCGAATTGTTCTCTCTGTCCCTTCGACTTTCACCTAACACCAACACCCCCTGAGCACCCGGTGTGGCCGAGGGCTGCGGCTCTTGCCAGTCCAGCTGCAGTCCAGGCCTGCTGTAGTTCTTGGCTGGACTGGGGACACAAATGACAAACCAGGCAGTATCGGGGCCTTTGGTGCGTATCGCGATGAGAGACACACAGGCAGCTGGAGCAGGAGCATTTACCCAGTCAGGGGGCCCCATGGCAGGCATCTCTGGAAAAGCAGGACCTAGGATGTGGGATGGGAAAGAGGTAGCCGCAGGAGCGAGAGCGGAAAAAGTTCCCCATATGAGACGACCTCTGAGGCCAGTGTGGACAACCATCAGGGTGACCATGAGGCCAGAGTGGACGCCCCACGCAGGGTGACTGAGGCCAGAGTGGACGCCCCGTATGCCCTATGCGGTGACCGTGAGGCCAGAGTGCCCCCCTGCCCCATGCAGGGCTGCCTGCGACGTCCCGTTGGCTTCTCGCCAGCAGCTCCAGCAGGCCGGGGTGGCTCTCTGAGCAGGGCAGGATAGGCGGCCCGGGCAGCTGCTCCGGGGGGTGGGCGGAGGCCCGGCGCGTGGGGGGCGCTGAAGCTGACCCGCAGCACATGGTCGCTGTCTGTTTATTGGGCAGTGAGCAGGTTTAATGGGCCAGCCCGGAGGCCATGGAGAGGCGCCCTCAGAGGAGCTATAGGCGAGGCAGGCCCCTCCCTCCCTCCCCAACTGCTCCAGCTCAGCTGGGCCCTGGGAGCCTGGGGCTCTGTGGGGCCCAGTGGTGTCCCTGCCCGCCCCTCCCCGCCCACCAGCCTGCGGTGGGGCTGAGGCCCGGCACTGAGCAGGCACCTGGAAATGCCAGGCCCTGGTGGGAGGGGCCGGGCCTGCCCCTTAGTGTCCTCAGAGCCCTGAGGGTTCGCTGCAAGGTGTGGCCGGCACAGTAGGGAGAGAGGACACCTGGCCAGGCGAGACCTCTGCCCCAGCTGGGGCTGGCCTGCAGCGCCCCCCGCCCAGTGGCCCCTGTAGCCCCCAGCCACCTCCATCACTCATCTCCCCACCCTCCGAACAGCTGGCGCTTCCAGGGAAATTACCTAATGAATCAACAATGCGGGGATTGTGGAGGCAGAAGGCTGGGAACGGGCCTTTCTCCCAGCACGAGGCCCACCGGGCTCGGAGGGCACCTGCGCAGGGCAGCCCGGCCCCTGCACGCCGCCCCCGCCCCCGACCCAGCGCCCCGTGGGCTAAAGAAATCTGGAGTCAGGCAGCACTGGGTGCCATCGCCGGTCCTTGCTCTGCTGGCTGCCGGCTGCGCGGCCTCACACGAGTGACTTTACCTCCCAGCTGTGCAAATGGGGTGACTATGGTTGGTACCTGTGGCCGGAGGCTGTGCTGCTCAAGAGAGAGAAGGCTCGTGTGCTGGGCTTGGCGGGGGCCTGGCGCTAGGGGCTGCCCAGTGCATGGGAGTCTAGCAATAATAATTATCATTATTATACCTGCCCAGGAAATTGTCATTTATTTATGGTTTCCGGTGACCCTCGCCAGGCAACTCCCTTTCAGCCTCAGTTTCCCTAGCTGTCAAGTGGGGTCAGGAGCCTCTTCGCTTGAGCATAGTGGCAGGGACTGAAATGTCACAGCCTGTGCAAGGCCTTTAGCCTGGTTTCTGTCCCTGGAGACCTCCTGGCTCCCAGCCCAGGAGCACAGCCCTGGGAATTCTGCAGAACCAGTTCCCTGGTCTAGCCATGTGGGACTCCCACGCCCTGCCCTCAGGCGAAGGATGCCTGCTCCCAGGGTGGGCACAGGGGCCTGGGGAGGAACAGCGGAAGTGTGTGGGGCTGGGGCTGGGCTGGGAGCTGGTGGGCAGCCTGTTGGAGCAGGCCCCGAGCTGGGCACAGAGGGCCCATTGTTGCTGGTCCCAGCCAGGCCAGGCCCTCAAGAGCGGCCACCACTGCCGAGTTTCAAGAAGTGTCTAGACAGGGCAGCCTGGGGCTCTGGCCTGGCCTTTCTCTGGGTGGGGCTGTGCCACAGGGCACAGCCAGGGCGGCTGGTACCCTTGGCGTAGACAGACAGAGGAAGCTGGAGCGGGGGCAGGGCTGCTAAGCAGGAAGAACAAACAGGCACAATCCAGACACTGCTGGCAAAGATGGCATTGGCCATGACGATTTGCTTGGGACGAGGGAAGGGGTTTGGACTTGGGAGTCAGAAAAACCTGGGTTCCAGTCCTGGCTCTGTTGCTGTGTGACCTGGGGCAGGTGAATGCCCCTCTCTGAGCCTCACCGCCTCAACCAAACAAGCTAAAGTTAAGAACTCTGGAGTCAGAGAGACTCGGGTTCAAATCCCTGCCCTGCCACTTCCACAGCTGTGTGACTTCAGCAAGGGTCCTTTGTGAGCTTCAGTTTCCTCATCTATAAAGGGAAGATAATAATAATCCTTTCCTCCTGTCTAAAATGACATGAAACATGTCTATGGCCATGCTACCCTGAACGAGCCCGATCCTGTCTGTTCTCAGAAGCTAAGCAGGGTCAGGCCTGGTTAGTACTTGGATGGGAGACCACCTAGGAAGACCGGGTGCTGTTGGTGTAAAAAATACAAAAATAAGGGATTGTAAGCTGGCAAGGTCCTTGCAGTCTATGAGGTCAAACCAAGGGTTGCCTTGCAAGAAAAGAAAAGAAAAGAAACGCTTAAGATGTTTAGAATGGTGTGCCTGGCAGATAATAGTGTGTAATAAACGTTAACGACTGGAGCTATTGTTAGCATCATCCCAATTTATTTGGGGTGAAGGCAGACCTGGAGATCCCTTGCCAGGCAGTGACTGGAACCGAGCCGACGCTCACACTTGGAAGCAGCTTTTCCGAGAGAGCGTGCCACAGCTCTGTCCTTGCCCTGTCCTTGGCCTCAGTGGCCCTGCCCGTGAAATGGACTCATCCTAGGCCAGGCCACCCACTACGCAGGAGTGGCGGGCCGGGCCGTCGGCGGGGAATCCCCTTCCTGGTGTGGGGCTGTTTTTAGCAGGGCGGGTGGGAGTCGCTGCTCTTATCTCTGCCTGGTGTTTTTGGCATGTCCTGACTGACAGAGTTCCTCTCCCCTCCCATGCCAGCAGCATCCTGGGAGCCCAGACCGAGTCCTGTGCCAGGGCCTTGCCTCCCTCTGCAGCCCAGGGAGATGCCAGGTGGAAGGGAAGGGACCCCTGTCCAGCCGCCCCTCATTTGCCTCCAGTGGCCTCCAGGCCTCCCACAACTGGCCCAGGTCTGAGGCTGGGGGCTTGGGGGGGGGTCTTACATCCATAAAGGGGAGCTGAGTGCCAGGCTCCCCTCCCCCCATGCTCTGTGTGGTTTCCATGGCAATGAGCACAAATCCCCCAGCCCTTCACAGAGGAGCCTTGTTTGTTTTGCTCACAGCATAGCTCTGGAGAACAAGTCACAGACCCAGGCCCCCCAAATACCCGGGTCAGCCCAGCCCATTTCCCAACTGATCAGATCCACAGGCCCAGGGTGGGGGCCAGCACACGCCTCCTGCTCTGGACCGGGCTGAGCAGCCGTCGACAGCCACGTCACCTCCTAGTCCCTCCCCCACTTGGGGCCTCACTTCCCTTGTCTGTAGAATGGGGGGGATGTGCCACGAGATAGAACATGCGATGTGGCCTGTACTAGGTGCTTAATAAATGCACGGGTTGTGCAAAAGCTTTCCCGTCCTTAACCAAAGTAATTCACCTTCCTGAGCCTCAGTTTTTGCACCTGCAAAATGGGGATGAAGATCTCTATGTCATTAGAGGGAGCGAAGATTAATAACACGATGTGTGTACAGAGCTCACGCAGCGCTTAGCACCGAGCAGGTGCCATTCAGAGGGGATTGGTTTCCTCTTCCCACTAGTGTTTCTATCGTTGTCGCTGTTATTTCTCATTATTATCACCATCATCACCATCATCACCATCATCATCATCATCATCATCATCCCCAGGTAGCAGCAGGGTGTTTCCATCATGCCTTCCTGCCTCTCTGCCTTCCTCCGGCTCAGGGAGCTTCTAGCTGAACCCAGACCCCCTCCTTATCCCCCAACCCCACAGTAACCTGATTTGGGGGGGAGGGGTGGTGCAGCCTGGCACAATCCATTGTTGGGCCTCCCCCTTCGGCTGGGGCCAGGCAGAGGGGGCGGGCTACCAGCTGTGCGGTGACATTCCGCAGCCCTGCTAACCGCTGCTCCTGACTCTGGTGGCTAAATTGAGTCTCGGTTTCCTTAAAATGACTATTTATTGCTTTAATGTAGTACCGAGTATTTACTGAGTGTTGGAAAGAAGGCCAGCTCAGCGCAGCCTCCGCAGGCCAGGCGGCTCCAGGAGGGCTTGTCTGGAGAAGGGGGACGGCCCCTCTTTTTCAGAGAAACAAAGGCCCCTCCAGGGCTCCCAGTGCTGGGCTACAGGGTAGGGTCATGGAGTCTCTGATCTGGACCAGCTCCACCCCTGGGCAGTGTGTGAGGGGGTGGGGACTGACCCGCCTGACACCCCCACCTGCCTCTCTCTCACCAGCCGTGGAGAATTGGAAAATCACTGGTCTTTGAACAGAGCAGGCACCAGCTGGTCCCCACCAGCCCCTGGGTAGCCCACCTCCTCAGCAGACCAGCCCATGCCAGCCTGGGGCATCTCAGCTGTGTCTCCCTGCACAGAGACCCCAAAACCACTACACATACACCCAGCAAAGGGGGTGAGGGCCCTCCCTGAGGGCTGCACCATTGTCTTCAGGGTTAATGCAGAAACTGACCAAAACTCCGAAGAAACCAGGACACGGAGGGGCCGCAGTGTATTGTTGACACAAGGACAGGAGGCAGAGGAATCGTCCTCATCACAGCTAGAGGGCACGAGGGCGCCTGTGCCCAGCCCTGTGCCGAGGGGCTATGCCCCGGGACTCAGTAATGCTCATAACCTGGAGGTAGCTACTATTTGTGCCAGATGGGAAAACAGGTTTGAGAGACTTGACCTGAATCCATGCCGGGCTGCTTGACTCCCCACCTCCCAGGGACTCAGGGTGTTTTGGCAGCCAGCAGAATGGGGTCGGGGAGGGGGTGGGGGGACTTGGACAGGCTCCCTGGAGGAAGCGCCCCTTTAATCTAGCCCTGAAAGATGGAAGAGCCTTCAGCCCACAGCCCGGGAGAGGCAGGGGCAGGCCAGGAAGAAGGATGGCTTAGAGCAGAGGCGCAGAGGTGGGCCAGAGGATTCCAGAATGCAGAGCGGCTGAGCGAGGCTGATCAAGTGAGTGGGGCCAGATCAGGGGAGCTTGCCTTTGGGGAGCTTGCCTTTATGCCGATGGAGCCTCAAATCCATGTCTAGAAAGAGGAAGGGGAGGCAGTGAGAGACGGGTGGAGAGTGAGGGCAAAGTAAGAAAGGAAGTGGGCCAGAGAGGTGGTTCAGGGGCCAGCAGTGAAGATAATAACAGCTCATGTGGCTTCGCGCATATTTTAAAAACGGTCTGACTGAGCACTTGGAGGCCACGCTAAGAAGCAGAGGCCGTTGCTCTGTCCTGTTGTGGAGTGGAGAGGCTCTGGAGACTTCTGAGCGGAGTGACAGTTTGATTTTCTCTCCCAAAGAGCCAGGAGGCAGGCGGAGAGGGGCCAGGAGGCCAGCGTGAGGCCTGGCAGGGTGCGTATACAGGGACAGGTGCCTGCAGAGGGGCCACGTGGGCAGAATAGGACAGAAAGAGGAGGGGACCCAGGATCCATGGTGCTGGCCCTCAGCCCTGGGAGCACGGCCGGTTCCCCTCCAGGAATCTGGTTCGAAGGAGCTGAGCTTAGGAGGAAGTGAAAATGGGGCATTCTCTCTCTTTTTTTATATTATAAAAGTCATTGTTTGTTGCAAAATAAATCCAGACAAAGGAGAGGTAAGTCAAGCAAAATGAGACAGGCCTCCCTCATTCTCCCGCCCCTTTCCCAGAGGCAGTAGGTTGACTGATGGGTAACATTCCAGACTTTTCCTACATGTGCGTGAGCATGTTCTGCGTGCATGGAGTCCGTATTCGCTCTGCACTGGCCTGCTCCACCTAGCAACATGCTAAGGACATGTCAGCGCACGTGGATTCACCTTGTCTCTGTGACCACGACACAACGGTCCAGGGAATGGGCGAACTGTGATTTAGGGACCCATTTCCCCTCACTGACAGCCCTTTGGGCTGGGGCCAGCACTTCGCTGTCACACACACAGTACATCAGCAAACGTCCTGCGACATCCATCTTTGTGCACATGTGCCCCACGTCGGGAACTAGGATGTAAACACATGGCGCCCGGGATGCCCCGGGGGCTCCCGACCAGCCCAGGAGCCCAGGGGAGGAAGCGGGGGAAGCCGAAGGAGGGGTCAGTGCTGCAGAACGAGATGTGGTAGCTCTGGGGCTTTTAGCATAAAAGTGATAGTTGAAGCCATAGAGGATAGAGCCCCGGGGGCTCTGCCGGTTAAGAGCAGGTGGAGAACCAGGAACTTGCAAATATGTGGAGAGAGACCAAGACCACGTAGGCGCCTTCATAATTTCCAGAAGGGACAGCCAGACGCGGCAGATGGCAGAGGAGAGAGTGAGCTTAGACGTCCGGCTCCTCGCACGCTCCAGGCACATTGTAGCTGCTCAGTAGACATTGGTTGAATGAATGAATGAATGAATGAATGAATGGGGCTCCTGGGTCTAGAAGGTGCTGTGTGTGGCCGGAACGAAGGGTGCAGGGGTGACAGTGTGTGTAGGAAGCAGGGAAGCAGAGCAGGGCACTGGCTGAAGGCCGGGACTTCCTGTGCCTGAGACAGGATGGGGCCAGGGAGCCCGAGGGTGCTGAGCCCAGAGGGTGGACACAGGGATGTCTGGCTCGCGCGAGGTTTGGGTTGGTGAGGAGAGACCACAACCATCGAGTAGGAGGAGAAACTGCGGCAGGGAGGCACCTGGCCCGGCCACCAAGCAGCCTCAGCCTGTGGGGCAGTCACTCCCCGCTCTGCCTGGACCTCTCGCCCCGCCCGGCAATAACCCAGCAGCCACTTCCAGGACAGCCAATGCTCCCCAGATGTTTTCTCCTCAAAGAGAGTTTCACTCGGGCCTACAGTGTGTACGTGTGTGCGTGTGTGTACATGTATGTCTAGGTGTGTCCCAGGACACCTGTGTGTGTCTGTGTGTACAATGGCTGTTGGCAGGTGCCTGGGTATCTTTTTATATGTTTTTCATGTTTCCCAGTGTAAGGAAATGGCATTCTAGTCACTTTATGAATGTGTGACCATGCGCCCACACGGGTGTGTCCACGGGTATATACGTGTGTTAATGGATGTGACCTTGTGTCTCTATGTCCTTGTCGGGCCATGTGGTTCTGGGGCTGGCGCTCAGTTGTACCTAGGGCAGAGTGGAAAGGGAGTCACAGGAACTCAAAGTCCCTTAGGATCTGGGCAGCCTGCATCCCTGCCCCCGCCTCCAGGATGACCCCCAAGCACGTCAGGCCACAAGGCCGGGCAGGAGCCATGACAGAGGTGGGGGAAGCAGGTGAGAGGCAGGAAGCCTTCAGAGGAGGTTCAGGGCAGGGCTCCTGGGCTGGACGTTGATGACAGCTCTAGGCATGACCTGCCCAACCGACAACCCTGCCCTGGGTCCCATCCTGGCAACGTTTCCCAGAAATCCAGCACTGGGTTATCCCCCAAATCTAAATACCCAAGAGTATCTCTAGCCTGTGCCTCAACCTCCCAGGAAGTAGGCCAGCAGGACTGGGTCCCCGAGAGCAGTCACCAGACCCTAGGTGACACTCCTTCATGGGGCAGACACACCTGTGACATCCCAGCAGCCTCCCATAGCTAGACATATGCCTGCACGAGTGGAGGCAACGGACGTCCCCGTGGCGGGAGCACGTGTGTGCGCAGCTGAGTGAGCAGTTTTACGTGGGGATGAATGCGTGAACGTGCTCAGAGATCGGCCTGTAGACACAGCTGTACACATGCATTCCTACGAGGTGGCACGTGTCCGTGTGCACCTGAGCATGTGAGGACAGTATGTGCGTGCACATGGGCCCACCCATAGTTGCATATGTCTAAACGGAGTGTGGTGGATACAGATGTCTAGGCAGCGTGCGTGGATACATGCACATACAGTGCCAGTGTGCGCGGAAGTGCTGGCAGGCGTAGACAGGTGGCTGTAGGTGGGGGCCTGTGCCACCCAGGTGCGCACATATGCGTGTGTAGACATGCGTGTGTAGTGGGAGGTATGTGTGTGCATGGAGTCCTGTGTACCGCGGTGGAAGTTCTGTAACAGGCGAGCTCACATGGGTGTGAGCAGGCCTGAGGATTAGGAAGCTGGGCACACACAGCCCTTCTCCCTGACCAAGCCAGCTGCTACCACTGGGGTTGCCTGGAGGACTCAGAGTGCAGGAGAGAGACACACAGCCTTGGGGCACCCAACGTGGCAGAGCGGGGCCAAGGGGCACATGGCGTGCTGGCAGCTCCTCAGCTTTCCCAGAGCTTGGCATTCTGGGCACAGTCGCCAGGGCCAGCTCACCAGCGCTGTGGGCAGGATTCAGTCACTCCTCAGTAAACCCCAGTGTTGTCTGTTACCATCACCACCATCACCACCACCACCACCATCACCACCATCACGACCACCATCACCACCATCATCAGCACCACCACCGCCACCACCACCAACACCATCATCACCACCACCACCACCATCACCATATCACCATCACCATCACGACCACCATCACCACCATCACCACCATCACGACCACCATCACCACCATCATCAGCACCACCACCGCCACCGCCACCACCACCACCACCACCACCACCACCACCATCACCACCACCACCACCACCACCACCATCACCACCATCATCACCACCATCACCACCATCACCACCATCACCACCGCCACCATCATCACCACCACCATCACCATCACCACCGCCACCACCATCACCACCATCATCAGCACCACCACCACCACCACCACCATATCACCATCACCATCACGACCACCATCACCACCATCACCACCATCATCACCACCACCATCACCATCACTACCGCCACCATCACCACCACCATCACCACCGCCACCATCACCACCATCACTACCACCACTACAGCCAAGCTTGAGCTGGGGGGAGGGGAACACGCTCAGAAATCGACCATAAATTTCTCGAGATGCTTTAATTTTTAAAAGCCCCATGTAGATGCTTTGCATTACGAAAACCCACAAACATCAGCTAAATGAGGTGCGCCAGCAGAAGGCCCGGCCAGGCCCGCAGCCCTCCCCTCCCAGCAGCTGGGCCTGGGCTCAGCTGGGGCCCCTGGCCTGGCCAGCGGGCCGAGGGGCCCATCTTTGTTCCGAGAAGGGCTCAGACTGCAGAGTGGCTGGGTAAATAGTCGCCACAGTAATCGCAGGCTGATTCCAACTAATTAAATCCTGCGCCAAGAGCCCACTCCAGCCAGTATCCCAAGAGGCCACGAAAACACAGACACCCCAGACGGGGCTTTGCTCCAGGTCGGGTCTGGCTCTCTAATCCCGTATCTTTTGAAACATAGGCGCGTCCCGGGATGAGGGGTCAGCGGGCCTGCCCTGCGCCCGAGCGGTGGAATTTTTCAATAACCAGCAGCTGGGTCACCAGGCACACAAAGGCAGTGCAATATCCTGTGGGCTTACCCGGGAGAGAGCGCGGGCCGCCGCGCAAAGCCAGCTCCCTCCAGGCCCGGAGCATCGGCCCCCCACAGCTCAGGCCCCCAGCGGCTGAGAGGCCACTCTGCTCCCCTCCCGCCAGAAGGGCAGAGAGAGCTGTGGCCGGCAGCCTCACTGCCCCCTCCTCTCAAGCTGGGCTTTCAAATAAATTCATCTTCCTTATTAAAAACCAGCCTTGATGCTCTCAGGCCCCAGCTGTGGCTGTTGGGGGGACCTGCCTGGGGCAAGGCTGCTGGGACCAAGCCCCTTCCAAGGGACAGTGGATGCGCCTCCCACGGGAAGGCCATCCTGTGCAGGACAAAGGTCTCCAGCTCTGGAGGGAAGGACCCAGGTTCAAATCCCACCCAGCCCATCTGCCCGAGGTCTGGCTCGGCTGTGCACTGGACTGTGCCCTGGCTGATGACCTTGCGCAAGGTGCTCGTTTGTCTCCTCTGTGAAATGGGGGTCATCAGTCAGTGTGAGGTTATGCGGGGGGAGGGGGGCATTAAACGAAGCCAGTCCACCACGAACCAGCTGGACAACCAGGACGTGGTAGCTCTCTATTCCCTGCCTCCAGCCTCAGTGTCTTCCTCTGTATAATGGGGATCAGAGCAGTCTCTGGGGAGAAGCAGGGTCTGTGCCCGCGAGAGGCGCACTCACTGTAGAGGGCTGTCCTCGGCTGGAACCGCGAAGCACATGTGAGAGTGATTAGAAGCTGCAGGGCCCCGGTTGATTTTATTTTTTCCCAGAGAAACAATAGTTGCCCCTCTCCCTAGTCTGGAATGCTTTCCGCCCAGGGTCTGGGACCCCTCATTTAAATTGGCTGCGAAGGGACAGGCGCTGTGAGCCCGGGAGGAGGTTGTTAGGGATGGAAAGCCTGGGCCCAGGAATTTACAATCCGTTACTTGAGAGGTGTCCTGCCTCCCCCTTACCCCCTCCAGGCCTACGCAGGCCCAGAATGTGCCATAAAGATGTCACGTTGGGTGGGTGGCGGGTGCCGAGGAGGGATCCAGGGCCTGGCCTGGGTGTGTGTGTGTGTGTGTGTGTGTGTGTGTGTGTGTGTATGGGGGTGGTGGGTACACAGCCAGGGACAAAATCCCAGCTGCATGTGTCCCAGCTGGGCGAGCCCAGACAAGAACGTCCCTCTCTGAGCCTCGGTGCCCCTATAAAGTAGGACACAAAGTGCTGGGGACCCAGGAGTTTTGCTTTACCATGCACCCCTCACCCTGATCACGCCAGCTGTGCGGCAGGTGATAGACGGCCTGGTGGTAGGGAGGTCCCCAGACCCATGGGGGTGCCTTGCACTGGACCTTGGTCAAAATTGTGCACCTCTCACTGCCCACCTATGCCAGATGCAGAGCCTGGAACTCGGCTCACGTAGCACACATAGCAGCAAGAGGCTCTGTTGTCCTTTGCCAAACCACACACTGGCTCTCTCTCTTACTGGGGGCTTGGCACAAGGCACGCTGGCTCTCTGAGACTCAGTTTCCTCATCTGTGAAATGGGTGGAGTCATTCCCCCAGCCTCATAGAATTGAGGGGAAATGGAATAAATATTGCCTGAGCTGGCCGTCTAGCCAGGCCCACAGCAGACACTCAGGACAGTGCACCTCCCAAGGGAAAGGGCATTTGAGGAGACCTGAGGGAGCGAGTGGAGGCTACCGACGGGCATGGGGAGGGCGTGACATGCTGGTGGCTTGTCATTATAAGCACCTAATAAACCAGGCCCCACAAACAACTCCCCCCCCCCACCCAGGAGGGAAGGCCAGATCTGAAAGCCACATAGGGAGCCTGAGGATGAGTCAATTGTGGGACAGCTGTCAGGAGAGAGGGAGGACCCAGGGGTTGCTTAGGCAGCAACGAAGGTAGCTGTTGGTGGCCTCAGCGGAATGGAGACAGAAGAAGAGACCCAGGTGTGGAGGTCAGCACCTCCAGAGACCCGAGGGATTCTGGGACACTGAGGTGGAGCCGTCCCCAGAACTGAGAGGAGGAGGGCGAGGGTGGGGCTGGCTCGGGGTCTAGGAATCCCTGAATGTCCCACGTCTGCCCTGAGCAGACATATATATTCCCAAGAAGCAATTCGAGATGGCAATTCTCCAGGCACCCCGGTTTTACCAGGTCCCAAGTTTCACCAGGTCCCCAGGCTCCGTGCCATGTAATTTCTGCTCTTGGCAGAGTGGGTGTCGTGCAGCATCCCCCAGAGCTCATGGTGACCGTGGCCCAGCTGGTCAGCCATTTCAGTCACCAGCTCCCGGAGACCCCCCCCCCCCCCGCCCAGAGCCCTGAGCAAGGACGGGCCTCGTCTCAGAGACATCGGTCAGGAACCCTCTGCTCAGTAGTGGTGAGACAGACAAGGGTGGAGGGCGCATCCCCAAGGGGGGACTGCAGGGAAATGCCCTGCCAGCGTGTGACCCTGTTGGGGGAGGGGAGCAGAGTAAACAGCCATTGCCCTGTCCTCTCTGCGGCTGTGGCCAGGTACACAGGCCTGTTTGGACAGCTGCCTTGTCTGTCCGTCTGTTTGGGAGATGCTGGCTGATAGATGGGGTGGGCAGACGGTTAACCCCTTGGTGCCTGCAGCGCCACATGCTCACTGCCTCCCTCCATGGGGTACGGGGGAGCCATAGGGTGGTCCTGGCAGCCCCCACCTAGCTTCTCTCTAAGGGGACACCTCTAGCTCTGAGTCAGGGACAGTGACTAAGGGACAAGGTGAGAGGGACTCTAGGGCATGGACAGTCCACCCGCAACCAGGCAGCCAAGGGCAGAGGAGGAGGGAGTCTCTCCCAGGGGGGAGCAGGGGCAGAATCTGTCCAGAGCCCTCCTCCTCGCCACCACACCCGGGCCCTAGGGAGCCTCCTCAACCTACATTTATTAAAAAGCCAGCTGCCAGGCTTTCTGTGGGCTGCCCCTCTTCACAAACACCAGCTCAGCCCGGAGTGGAGGGAGGGGGGTTCAGGGCCACCAGCAGCAGGCCCCTCTGAAGTGCGAGCAGGCAGAGATGGGGCTTGGGCTGGTCGAGGTGGGGTTCTGGGCTCAGGTCCAGAGAGCCTGACTTGGGGGCGGAGAGGAGGGAAGGGGGGATCCAGCAGGACTCGGTGATGAATCAGAGCTGCTCTGGCTGTCCGTACAGTGAGAGTAGGGTGGCTCTGCGCCTGGCGTGGTCACAGGGCCCCGGCCACCACCACCACCGCGCCTCCCATCTTAGTCACTGCTCTCCCACCCACCAGGCTCCAGAAAGGGTCTAGGGAGCCACCCTGGGCTCCACCCACCCCAAAGCCCGGTCTGCGTAACACCCTACACCACTCAAAGATAACTCATCCCCTTCCTCCCCCCCCCGCCCCTCCCCCCACCACACCCTGGACCGCCTGAGCCTCTCACCTGCAGGCCAACAGCAGGTCCTCTTAGCTGGTCACCTGCTCCCCACGCTGTGCTCCCCACACCCTAGGTCCCAGCTCCGTGGCCAAAATGATCTTTAAAAAATGTAAATCGCTCAAGCCACTCCCCACTTAAAACCTTTCAATGGCTTTGAGATTAAGACAAAAATCCTTTTAATGGCCCACAAGGCCACCCCAACAGGGCCCGGGTTAAGCAAATTAGGGTTTGCCCCTACAGTAGAATGTCGGGGGGCCTTAATGCACCGAGCCAAAACGTCGTGAAGTCCTCCTCAACAGTTATGCAGATGGGGCAGCGAAAATGGGCGACTCGAGAACAGTTTGTAGAGTAATTGGCATTTGTGCATGAAAAATAGTGAACAGAACGCACAACCAATTCTCCTTTAAAAAAAAAAAAGTCAGAGAGAGGGGAATAATGGATGCACACCAGCTCGTGGACGTCTTGCAAAGGTATTGTGGAAGGAGGCTCAGATGGGAGACCGCGGTTGCCTCTGGGGAGGGGACCTGGGTGGCTAGGGATGAGTGGAGAGACCGAACACCTCTGTGCATCTGAATATTAAATCATCACCTATACGGAGAAATTATTATTGTTTTCAATTCCAAATTTTTAAAGTCTCTAAGACCTGGCCCGCTCAAACCGGCTCCTGTGACTCCCCGGCCTCCTCGGGGTCCATGCCGCCCCCTCCCCGCAGCCCCTCCGAACCTTCCGGTTCCCGCTGATGGCGTCGCTGTCTGCGGGCCTTTGTGCTCAGTTTCCTCTGCTGCCTGGCTGCTCTTCCTCCTCTCGATCTCAGCCCAAACCTCTGCCTTCAGGAAAGTGGACCTTCCGGGGCGCCCCTCAGCCTAGTCACCTGTCTCCCTTCTCGGCGTGTAGATCAATGTGGGCAGAGCCCCGTTTCTGGCTTGCTCGCAGCCCCCTCCCGGCGCCCAGCACTGCGCCTGGCACACAGTGAGCACCCCATCAGTATGTGGGGGGACGGATGAACTCACAGGAAGGAGAGCGTGCCCTGAGAATTCTGAGGAGGGGGGCTGTTGCCATGGGGGGTTGGGAGGTGCCCACCTGGGCCTCGACGCAGGAGGATGTGGCCAGATTCACGAGGCGGGCGGCGCTCCGAGCAGAGGGCATGCAAGGTGCAGAGCCCAGCAACCTGCCCGCCCAGGCCGGCTCCTCCACGCCCGGGCTGTGTGTTTTAGGCAAGTTACCTTCCCTCTCTGCGCCTCAGTTTGCTCCTCAACAAAATGGAAGCGCCGGCAGGGCCCCCTCCGAGTTGCGGGGGGCGGGGCCCGCGGTTCCCACGGGAAGCGGTGCACACAGTCGGCGCTGCATAAATGCTGCGGGGAAGTGCTGCGGGCGCGGGGAAAGGGTTAAAGCCGGGCGCTTTTTAATTGTCAAATGACTGCGGGCGATTAGCGCTGGCAGCTTCCTCAATAATCGCTCTTCTCTGTACCTGCTGGGAGCTTAATTAAAAAACAAAGAGGCTCAATTTAAAGGCCATTACTATGCTAATGTGGCCAGGCGGGCGGTGATTAAGCGGCTCGGGCGGGCTGCGGGCGGCTGGGGCGGGGCGCGGGGCGATCAGTTACCCACTAAACGGACCGGCGGGCGGCGAGGGGGTCCCCAGCGGGTGGCGGTGCGCGGTGTGCCCAAATCGGGCGCCCGGCCCTGACGCGCCCGGTTCGCCCCTCGCCCGCCGGCAGTTGGCGGGAGCCTGAAAGCAGAGGCCCTGGGTTGGGGTGGGGTCTCCTAGGGCCGCTTCTTACTGCGTAGCAAAGGGTCCGGTGTGGGTAGGAAATAAATGCCACTCGCACTTCCAAGGGCTCCCCTTCTAGAATGTCCCCTCCACCTCCCACCAGCGTGGAGCCCTGTGCCTCTCACGCTTTCACTTCGCAGGTTCATCCAAGGGCACTCGGCTGGCTGTGGGGCTGTGTTTTGCCTACATGTCACTGGCTGCATCCTTGCAAAAAGTCAGCCAGGCACAGGCAGGCCGCTTGCTGGCTGGGAGCAGGTGTCAGGCTCCCGAAACGCCGGAGCATTTGCTCCTCTGGCTCGACCCCGTCCCCAAACCCCAGGAAGGCAGGAGAGCACGGTGATTACGGGGCAGGCGGACCTGGGACGGGCCCTGGCCGGGCCTCGCCAGCGGGCGATCTGCATAAGGGACTCCTACCTCCCTGGGTGGTGGGGAGGTCTTGGGGAGGCCCCTGCGTGTGAAGCTCTGAGCACAGGGCTGGGCTGTGCCTGCGACTTTGACATTTAGTAGGAACGCACGTGCCAGGATGTTCAGAAATGGGGCAGCAGGCGCACAGGTGTGTGTGGTGGTTGGGGACTAGTCCAGATCTCATGAGGGAGACTGGGCAGTGAGGCTCCTGGCGACTAGGCTAAGGAAGTTGTTGTTACCTCTGGCTGCCTTAGGAGTAGTATAAGGTGGGGGGAATGAGGGAGGAGATGGCTCTGTTCGCCACTAGGGGACGGAGCTGCTCGATGCCAGGCCTTAAGGGCTGTTAGGACAAACTCAGACTTGTGATCTGAGTGTGGAGAAAGAGCCACTAGAATCTGGGTGGTTTAACCAGGAAAGGGAGGTGTCAGTGGAAGGGCAAGAAGGAGCACACTTAATGTGTATGATTTTGACCCTGAGCATGTTTTCATTGGCTGCCTGGTAAAATTGGTGATCATAAGTTTTAATCATTTTGTTGGTAACATTGACCACCCTACCTGAGCCTGGGGTGAAGTTTAACTTGGTAAATTAACCAGTGCAAGTTACAACTGACAACAATGAAAGTATCCATGATAAAATGTGTCGCTGGCTACAAATTAACCTACAAATTACCGGAAGAGTCAAATCTTGATAATCAGTGAGATGTAATAGGAGCACAAACCTGACGATAGAGCCAACCTTTATTGAAATTTTTCATGGAAAATAATTTATCCCAATGAAATAATTTTAGTAAAATAAAAATGAAAATGGAAAAAGTTGTAAATTATTTAACTACACTAGAAGAAAATCGATCAAAAAATTAAATTGCCTTAATGGAGTTTGTTCCAGAAAACACTTGCTCAAAGGAAGTGTATCAGTGTGTTTTTTTAACCCTGATTAAAATGCTGTGGTCTGTGCGTAGAATCCTTGGGGTCAGGAGGATGGGGACACAATGTCGGCTTGGTCAGCTGTAAGGCTCTCCAGTGACACCGGATTTCTCCTCTGAGACCTCCTTGTTCCTTACACCAGGGACTCACTGAGGGGAAAGTGACCCTGTAACTCGTTTCCCACTGATGCCTCATCTCCCATCACAGTGCTAGGTCATGGTGGGAGTCTGGCAAATGCTTACAGAATCAATTAGTCTTACAGTGAAAACCTTAAAAGGCAGTTTCTGCCTTTAAGAGGTAGAATCATGGCTTAAGATTTGGCACAGAGCGAATGCTTAAGTATGTGTTGACTGGGTGGATGAATGCATGGGTGCGTGGACGTGTGTGGATGGATAGATGGATACACGGATGGAGAGGGAGATGGATAGCTGGCTGAGCGGTTATGTGAGGGGGCGGGTGGGTGGTTGGATAGAGTGGCTGAGTGAGTGGGTGGACAGATGGATAAATAGATGGATAGACGGATGGATGAATGAGAGATGGGAATGAAAGAAGCCTGATCTATTCTCTTTAGCCCAACATTCAAGGCCTCTAGCCTAATCAGTGACCCACTGTTTCTTTAACCCTGCAAATGGCCTCCATTTTCTTCATGCCTTTGCTTTTGTTCAGCCACCCCTGCCAGCATCACCTCTCTGCCTCTCTGTTCCTACACAGAGCCCAGCCTCTGGAGTCAGACACACTCCTGTTCCCATCCCAGCACGATCACTTCCCCCATTCAATCATTTGCACTTTTTAGCCCCTTTCTCCGGGAAGTCTTCCCTGACCTCAGCTCCTTCCACCATCTGGACAGGTCTGTACCACATCGGGGCCTGTCCCGGATCTCTCAGCCCTTTCTGGGCACATAGGTCTTGACTTGGCCTATTCTGGTCACTCAGGACCTTGGAGAGAAATCCAAAGTCCTCTGCATCTGGTAATGTGGGGTTTCTCATCTTTCACCTGTGTGATCAGCGCCTCCCCTCTGGAACCTTGGCACCTCTGGATGCAGACCAGGTCAGGAGCCCAGCAGCTCTGAGCTGCAGAAGCACGTGCAGTCATTCCAAGTGGTGGGCAGGGAGCAGGAGGCTGAGGCTTCAAGCACAGGGAGATTTGGGAAGCCAGGCAGCGAGGCAGGGAGAATGAGCAGCAGTTCCGGAGCCCCACATGTCCCAGCTCCCATCTCAGCTCTGACGCTGAGTAGTTGTCAGAGCACCACTTTCCCCTCTTGTGAAAAGAGGGTGGCATCGCCTACCTCCCAGGGGTCTTAAGGGGTAGGAGTACCTATGCAAATAAGCCACAGGGTCTGGTATGTAGGAAACACTCAATAAATCTTAGTAATACTAACGATAATAAAATGGCCGCTGGATTTGGCAACTAGGAACTGGTGACACATTGGAAATGGGGGAAGGGAACTTGGGATCAGCTCTGAGGGGTTTGATGAGTGGGTGAAAGGAGAAGGCTCCTCCTGCGAGCCCGGCATGGGACCTGGCTCATAGTAGGTGCTTAACGAATGTTAGGTGGCTGAATGAATAAATGAATCATCACATGAATTGAATTCTCCATCGAAGGGCAGAAAAAAGAGGGAAGATCATCAGCCCAAGGGTAAATGAAATGTGTACCAAGAAAAAAAGAGAAAGGATCCAAATAAGTAAAATCAGAAATGAAAAGAATGTGACAACTGACATCACGAAAACACGAAAGATTATAAGAAAATACTATGAATAATTATATGCCAACAAATTGGACAACCTGGAAAAAATGGATGCACTTCTAGAAACATACAATCAGACGAACAAACCAAAAAGGAAATTTTGCAGGTAAAGCCTTTAGCTTGCACCTGGCCAGAGCTCACTGGCCTTCCATGCCTCTTGGCCCGGGTTTTCCTGCGGCTCTTCCTTCCTGAAGGGCGTGGGGGAAGATGGTCAGAGAGACATGGTGCGGACATGATGCGGCTCCCAGCAGTATCGCTGCTTGGGCTTCTCTGAACTCCAGACTATTGAATGCGCAGCCCCCTCCCGCCGCCCGCCGATGCAGCCACATTTAACGTGTTGGAAGGCAGCTCCGTTGTAACACGTCCAGAACTGCTCTCCTGATATTCCTAGCCCCGCCCTGCCTCAGTCTCCATTGCATTTAATGGCAATTCCATCCTTCCGGTTGCTTAGGCCCCCGAATCTTGGACTCACTCATGCCTCCAGCCTTTCACACACTCCCATGCCCCAGTCTACCTTCAAAATGCATCCCAGGTCCAGCCACTTCTCAGCATCAACCCTGTCTCACCGGGTCTGAGCCAACAGCATCTTTTGCCTGGACTGAGATAACCACCCATGCATCTGCCTGCTACCCCACATCACCGCCACCCCCACACAGCTGCCCGAGGGAGCCAGTTAAAATGCCAGTTGGATCACATCTCCCCCTCGCTCCAAGCCTTTCCTCGAGTCCAAGCCCACATGACCTGTCGCCTCCTCTCCAGCCACATGGGCCTCGTGGGCCATTTCTGCAGCACCTCAGATATCTCATTAAGCCTCTGACTGCCCGTTGCAAAAGCCCCTGGTCACCGCCATCATTCTTCCCTGCCTCAGTTTCCTTTATTGCATTGTCACTGTCTGTTATACCCTGTATGCTATTGATATATCGAATTGCCTGTCCCCTGGTCCAATAGAATGGAAGCAATGGGGAGGGGACTGACTGTCCGGTTGGCTTTCTGCGCTACCCCCAGCCTCCAGACAGGGCCTGGCACCATAGTAGGCTACATAAAAATATGTGTGGAATCACCGAATGTGTGTACCCTGGGCTCCCGGCTGTGCCCGTCCCTCCGTGGCCCTAGCCCAGTGACCTCCAGCCCTGGCTGGGACTCCCGACAGCGCCCTGGCCTGGATCAAAGGGCCGAGGAGCCGGCGGCCCCGCACAGCTGGGTCTGCGCCCCGCAGGAAGCGCCGGGGCAGCCTTCGCGGCAGGCCCGGCCCCGGCGCGGCGAGGCTGCAGAGAGGCCCTGCAAGGCCCCGCGCGCTGGCGGCCGCCGGTCGGAGCGCCGGGCCACGCCGCGCATTCCAGCCGCGTGATTGACGCGCGCACCGGGGCCCCCGCCTGCGGCTCCCGCCGCCGCCCCCGCCGCCCGCCTGGCCCGCCGCCGCCGCCGCCGCATCAAAGCAGATGTTTGCAGCTGGTTTGAGTTGGATCCCCATCAACAGGCCCCTTTTTGTCTCAAAATAAAAAACAGCTACGCCCGGAATGATAAGGACGCGGCAGGCACGTGGGGGAGATGTCAACGAGTTGGGGGCGGAGGAGGCGAGCAGCTCCTTCTGCCGGCTTTCCCCCTTCGCTTCTACAAGTGACAGGCGAGTTCTAGCAACAGCAGCTGGACCCCCAAGAGTGTCCAGGGTCCTGTCCCCTCGGCTCCTGGGAGCTCAAGCCCATCATCTCTCAACAGACGTCACCACAGACCGGGGAGCAATGATGACCTGAGCCACCGTATCCAGCACTTACTATCCAGGGGTCTGTCCCGAGCGCTCTGACTGTGGCCCTTCCATCCTGTGATCCACCACCAGCTTGGCACAGAGAGGATAAACACACTGTGCTCACCGGGAAGGCGGGGATTGTGGTCCCCAGTTTTCAGATGGGAAAACAGAAAGGAGCTGGCCTGCCCCAAGGCCCGACAGCTGGTAAATGGCAGAGCTGGGATTTGGATCCTTCGGACCATTCCTTCCGCCTCCAGAAGCAGGTTCTTAACTGTGTGTCATGCTTCCTTTTCCAGGAAGTGCCCAGCTCGCCTCTGCATTGGCCATCATACCTCCGTGTCTCCCAGCTTGCTGAGCATACCCCCCTCGAAGCACATGTCATGCTATGCCTGCTCCCCTGGGACAAGATTTGGTCTGACTCTGTTTCCCAAGCATCTTGCATGACCCTGGCTCAGAGCCAGACTCTGTGAATTCAAGAACATATAGCCATTAGGGACGGAGGGACTGTGGTTCCAGGCACCAAGACTGGTGGTCCCCAAGCAGAAAGCATTTCCAGGAACTGTGGGACTTGGGGCTGGAGAGGTCCTAAAGGAAAACTGGCCCGGAATCTGCCTGGTCCCCAGTGTGACTCAGGTGAGGGTCTGGCAGAAGTCCACAGCGCAAAGGGACAGACAGACAGGGAGAGCTGAACGATGAGATCAGCGGCTTCAGACTGAAATTAGAGGTGAGGAAGGGAAGGCTCCAGAGCCTATACTGGGTACCCAGTGAGAGGCTGAGGTGGGAGAGGGATCACACACCTGCCGAGATGCCCTCTGTGCCAGGCTCTGGGCTAGGCTTCTCCACAGGCTTAAAACTCACTGGATTCTCACTCACCAGCTGAGGGAGGGATCAACTCTCCCATTTTACAGAAGAGAACACTGAGGATCAAAGGGACATGAATGACCCAAGGCCACAGGGCTGGTGCTGCAGATGTGGAAAGCCACACCTCTGAGGAGGGAGGGAAGGGGGAGGGATTGGGAGGGGCTGACCATGAGCAGGAAAAGGAAGGGACACAGGACTTAAGGTTCGATTGGCCCACCTTGAGTCAAGCGTCCAGGCCTGGTCCAATCACCTATGGTTAGGGGAGTCATTTAATACCAACATGACCCTCCCTCCACACCTCCTCCTACTGTCCCACTGTAGTAGGGATGAGCCCAGCAGGAGGCACATATAGGATGTCATTGATAAACTATTAGGACTCTGGACTCCAGGTTGTATAGCTGTGAAGGGAGCAGGGACCCAGGAGGGTGAGTTCACTTATCTTGTCACCTGGTGGTGTTTTCAGACACCCTCAAAGCAGAATATCCAATATTCTCATGTCCTTCCTAGCTGCTCATTCCATTCCTCACAAGGTCGTTCATTCATTCAACAAACACTCACTATCATATCCTCAATGTCAGAGCCCAGGGAGGTGGGGGTGAATTAGACCTCATTTCTGACTTCTAGGCCAGTGGGGGCTTCAGATATATAAATATCTGGGTCTGTGGGCATCATGGAAGGCTTCACTTGAATTGGGTCTTGAAGGAGGATAAAGAGTGTAAACAAGAAGCGAAGGAAAGAGAGAGAGAGAAGATAGGCCTTGGAGGCAGGTGAGATTTTAAGTGTTAAGGAGGCAGGAAGGGACCTGCTGTGTTCAAGGAGCAATGAGAAGCACGGTGACTGTAGCAGAGGAGCTGAGGCCTGGTGTGACAGGGGCAGAGCAGGGCCTTGAGTGCCACAGCTGAGTGTTTGGGCTTATCCTGAAACTGATGCACATTCTCGGACTGAGAACCAGCCAGGGCTACGTAAACTGGAAAATGCGGAGACGGGGTGTGGGGATGGCAGTGCGTGGAGGAGGAGGCAGGGGAGCTTCCGGTCGGCAAGGATGGTGAATGGGTGCTGGAAGTCCTGGACAGTCAATGACAGTCACCGCGATCTCCACTTAGCCCATCTCGGGTGTCCAGCCATTATTCCCATCGGACAGATGGGGACACTGAGGCTCATAGAGGAGAAGGGACTTACGTACGGTTACAGTGCTAGGAAGGGACAGAGCCAGGATTCCAGGCTTGGTGAGAGCTGTATGGACTCCAAGATCTGGGCATGAAGACCCTCGAGGAGCGGCTGGAGTCCTCCCGCCGGGATGCTAGGAAACCAGTTTTATCAGGGGCAAAAGAATCAGCCATACTGCATGCATCTCTGCAGTTGTCAGTGGTTTAAGAGAAATTAATTAATGAGATTTGTAATCCATGGTCGAATGCTCCAGAAAAAGTTGGTTTCAGAGTTTTACGAGCTTGACGAGTTTCATAAATTGAGCATTAAACAAATAAACCAACGAAAACTCAGAGGAGATGGAGGTGTGATCTCATAGTCCAGGACTCTTCAAGGACACTCCTGAAAAGAGACTTTCTTGTTCTACAATTGTAGATGATGCTGGGGAGAGGGAGGTGTTTGTGAGGGAGAGATGTTCAGCTTGGTTTAAGAAGAACTCAGACACTCAGCCACGCCTACTGGGTACCATGCTTATGCTGAGTAATGAGAATTCTGTGTGAATCAGGCCCCCGCCCCAAGACGTTCAGGGCCTTGAGGGCAGACAGACATGGGATGTGGTACTCAGGGTGCAGGGCAAAATCATACAGTGAAGCAACACTTGGATGCACAGAGCATGGTGATGCCGCCATGTGACCTTGAACAAGGAACCTGCCCTCTTCACTTTGGTGTGTGCTCATCTGTAAAATGGGGAGAGAAACGGCGTTTCTTTTAGGGTTCGGGATTTAATGAGGCGATGCAAGTAGATGATAACGGAGCTTTATTAGTACTCAGTAATGTTAATGAGACAGACAGAGAATTGAGCCAGGAGTGCTCTGTCCAGCTCAGGCCAGACAGAAGCTAGAAGGACCAAGCAAGAACCCAGGGTGGTGGTGAGAGGGAGGCGTGGTTGGAAATCTGAGACTCCAGTGAGGGTGATCGACAAAGGTATGCTGGACAAACGTGGGACAAGAGAAAGGCAGAGCCCAGCTTTTATGAAGTGTCCTTGGCACTGCGCTACCTCATTTTATAGATGAAGAAATTGAGACTCAGAGATATTAAATGTCTTGACCAAAGTCATACAGTGAAAAAGTTAATGGAGCCAAGACAGAACCCCAGACTACCTTCTCCAGTGTCCCACCCCCTCCCAGGGTCCTACGGACTGCTCTCCAAGATGGCACTGTGTCCCCAGGGCAGGAGGACAAGGGCTCCCACCAGACCAGGTTGGGGGTGGACCTGCCTTGCCTTACTTCCCAGGAAGAACAGGGCACTATTGGTTGGTTCAATAGTCATCCAACAAACATTTATTGCCTGCTTTGGTGTGTGTGGGGCCTTGTGCTCAGCACTGAAGATACAGAGGTGACCAAGGGCAAGATAGACCTGGAAATATGTAAAGTGGAGTCTTTATTGCAAGTGCTATAATAGGGGAGGGGGGTAAGGATAGGGAACTCAAAGAGGGAGGCATCTATCTAAGGCTGGAGAAGAGGGGCTTCCCAGAGGAAGGGGAGCCCTGAGCCAAATCCTTCCAAATCAGCAGGTGTTTGGGGGGCAGAGGTTGGGAGTGGGGTGAATGCCATGGAAGTGCATGGAAAGGCTTGGCAGTTTACATGAAAAATAGGGGAGCAGGGTCGTGTGGGTTACCAGCAAGCCTGCGCGCTGCGATGTGGTCTCGAAGCTGCCCTCTCTATTTGGAGTTTCCGGACTGGGGAGGAGCAGGGGTGGGGGGATTGGCACCCACAAGGCAGGCAGCTGGCAAGGGAAACCACAGGCGGCTCCCCCGGGGCACAGCTTCAGAGCCTCCCCATGGCACCCCACCATGCCCTGGCCCTGCACCCAGCATGGGCAACAGGCACACACCCACCTGGAAACCCCAGCACCGTTCCGGGGAGTGGGGAACGATCGTCCTCATCTTACAGTTGAGGAAACGGAGACTCTGACCTGCCCAGGATCACAGAGCTGGTGCGCGGCTGAGTGAGGATGGAGATCAGGGCCCAGGCTCCAAGGCCAGGGCCTGTGGCGCTTGATCAGGGCCTTTCCAGGCTCAGAGCCCCCTCCGGGGCAGGTGCAGAAGGGAGGCGGAGAGGCCTCCTACCCTGACCAGCTCTGCCTCTCTGGTCGGAATTTGCAGCGTGTCTGGAAAGGCTTCCTCCTGGCCTGGTAGAGCCGGCCCCAGCCCACGGAGACCCCCTGCCTCTTTGCCTGCCACCTCATACTGGCAGCTCGATGCATCTTCACACCGAGAAGCAGGCAGCGTTGTCGGGCCCATCACACAGATGAGTAAGCCGAGGCTCAGAGAGAGGAAACTACTTGCCCAGGCACCAGCCAGAAGTGGTGGCATCAGGCATCGAACCTGGGTCCCTCGGATGCCAAGGCCACGCGCCTGTGGCCGGGCCTGCTTCTCAATGGCGGCCTCCAGCAACCCCTTCGCTGCGGGACGGGACGGATTGAGGGAAGGAGCCCCCCGCCCCCTCCCACACGCACTGTTAGCAGCGCTCACCCCAGCACGGTAGACAAAGGCACCCCGTAATTGGGAGCGAGTATTTCATGCATCCCCCCTGATGTTTTATTGAGAGGAGAGATGCTCCGAGACCAAACGGATGGCACATTCCGTTTATAAAGTGTGCGCGGTTTGTTTTATTTCCCGAGTTTTTGCAATCTCGATAACAGATGATGCCCCGAGTGGCTGGCGCTGCCTCCGTAATGGCGGTGCTGAGCCTTTGGAGAAGTATTAATAATAGATTGTGTTGATGAGTTTGGAGAAAGTAGCAATCGACCCCCTGCTGCCAAGGCATTAGCACGGCTGTTCTGAATGCAGCCTACACTGTGGCGGTGCCTGCGAATGCGAATGCGAATGCGGGTCACCCGCCCCCCTGCCCCCTCCCCCAGCCTGAGAGGACCGCCTCTGGGGAGCCACCCAACCAAGGTGTGATGACGCCCCCTGAGACCCTGTCTCTGCCATGCTGGCGCAGAGATGTGGCCAGTGCCTGTCCATTCATGGGCCACAGAGGCCAGGCTGCAGGCCTCAGTGGGGCCCCTGGGTGGAGAAAGAGAGCAGGAGGAGAGACAGAGGGACGGAGAGGGGGGCCGGGCAGCAGGTTCTGCAAACCTGGCTCCTTCCCCAGCCCCTGGACAGGGCTGGATGGGGCCTCTGCCCGTGGCTGCCGTGGACGGTTGCCTAGGTTGTACCCTGAACAAAGGTATCCAGCCAAAGGCCCAAATCGAAGCTGAAATCCAGCTCAGGATCCCCTTGCAAGATCACGTCCCTTGTGGACTAGAAGGGTCCTCTCTGCCTGGCCTGAGCTCCAGCCCACCCCACCCCAAAATATCACTCACCTGCTTCACACTCACTGAGGCCTCCTTGAGGATTGGCTGGAGCGAGGTCCTGCCTCGTGGAACACCTGTCGAGTTGGGAGCTGAGCAGAGGTGCACACTGCACCGCGGCTGATGTGATCCTCGCTCACCAAGTTCCATGCTCAGTGTTGCTGAATCCTGACAACGGCCCTTTGATGGAGGTCCTGTTGACATCCCCGTTTTTATAGTAAAGGGGACGGAGGCCAGAGAAGCGCGGGTGAGCTTAAGGGAGGCCACCTCCCCCAGACTGGGGCGTCAAAGAAGGCTTCCCAGAGGAAGTGGCATGGCAGTTGGGCATCGAAGGATTAGTAGGAGCCTGCTGGGTAGAATGGGGGTGGGGGTGGCAGAGGTGGCTGAGATACCCTCCCCCAGTCTGAGTGCCCTGGCCTGTGCCAGGGCAGCAGGCAGGACTCAGATGGGCCCTGTCCACAGCACCCCACCGGCTCGCCGTGGGCGGTGCTGATGGCAGCCCCGGGAAGGGAGGCAGGCCGAGTGCCTCACATTTATGGCTGTTTCTGTTCCAGAACCGATTAGTGGAGAATTGCAGCTGTAATCTGTGCCTGCGATGGCGGGCCATAAAGAGGGATGGGATGTGCGCAGCGTTCCCAAGGTGGCGCCCGCAGACGTGGCCCGGGGACGCGGGGAATGAAAAATGGTTTTAATTCCCTCCCAGCAGCAATAATTTGATTCTTCATAATTTTTTCCATCAAAGTGTTGTTGAGGCTGAGTTCCCACAGAGCGGGGCACGTGACGGGGATGGGAGGCCGGGAGGATCGGACGGTAGGTGTGGGCAGAGGGGGGGCCGTGCCGCTCAGACCCTTCTGCACATGCTGGCTGAAGGCACTGAGGCCCCGGCCACCTTTGTCTCTGGAGAGAGAAGATGGATCGACGTTGTCATGGAGGGACTGGGTTAGGTCCAGGCTCAGAGTCAGCTTTTCTCATTTACTACCCACGTGACTCTGGGCGAGTGACTCCGCCTCTCAGCACCTCAATTTCCTAACCTCTAAAATGGGATCGATTAATTTTCGTGCCTGTCTTGTGGAGTTGTTGCAGAGATTAAACGTGCAGAGTGCTTAGAACAGCGCTGGCATTCCCGTACGTGCCCAGGAAACACGTTTCTTCGTGGTGGAGATCCCCAAACTGGAAGGCGAGCTAAGCGAGTGTCAGCCAGACCCAGGGCTGGCTAGAGTGTGTCGAAAGGCCAACGCGATGGTGGCCCGGGGCACAGCCTGGGGGGCAGGGGGAGGGGTAAGGGAAGAGGCAGGATCATGGCAGACTCAGGAACTTGGATGTCTCCCAAGGGCACGAGGGAGCCATGGAAGAATCTGGAACAGGGAAGCAGCATGATCAAGTGCGTGTTTTAGACAGATCTCTCTGGTTTTCCTCCTGGAGGGTGAGTTGAAGGATAGGAGGCACCAGGAGTCCAGGGAGGAAACTGGGAGGAGTCAGGCAGGAGAGGAGGGGCCCGGGCTGGGAGGTAGGTTGCTTGGATATAGGGGTGCAGGAAGGGCAGGGAGGAAGCAGAGCGGGTCCTGAAGTGAGGATGGGTGGACCTATGGGAGCCTGCCCTTCCCCTCAGGGCGAAGCCCTCTAGTTCTTGGGGAGGGTTGAGGCTGACCCTGCATTCTGCCCTCTAGTGGCCTGAGCGGGAAGGGCCCTGAGCTGACGCACCAAAGAGAGGGCACCTCTGGGCAGGATGCCCAGAACCCACCCTGAGGCCCTGCGAGCCAGAAGAGTAGGACTTCAGGGTCCAACCCTGTCCGGCTCTGTGCCCAGGGGCGGCCTCTCCCCCCTGGGCTGGAGTGTCAGGGTGGCAAGAGGGAGAGGCTCTGGGTAGGCAGTGGCCTCTGGGAGGGAGCCCTGAGCCCAGCTAATGCGCCCGCTCTGTGCACCCGCAGGCTCTTCGCGGCCAAGTGCAGCGGCTGCATGGAGAAGATTGCCCCTACTGAGTTTGTGATGCGGGCACTGGAATGCGTGTACCACCTGGGCTGCTTCTGCTGCTGCGTGTGTGAGCGGCAGCTACGCAAGGGCGACGAGTTTGTGCTCAAGGAGGGCCAGCTGCTGTGCAAGGGCGACTACGAGAAGGAGAAGGACCTGCTCAGCTCCGTGAGCCCGGACGAGTCCGACTCCGGTGAGCCCTGGCTGGGGCTGGGGTCACGCGGCGGGGAGGGCGGCTGGGCGGCGTGCTGTGGGAGGGTGAGCTTGCCGGAGAAGCATGCTCGTGACCCCAGGACCCGAGCTGCACACAGACAGCACGCCCACGCCAGCATGCGTGTGTGCACCGATGTGTTCACATACACACGTGCACACGTGCAGGGCACATGGACACCGATGTGCTCACACTGCCACAGGCACACAAATGCACCTGCGGACGGGGCCACCGAGGCACCCATGCCTGTGCGCGTGTGTATGTGCATGTGACCACAGACGCACACGCACAAGCACATAAAATGCACGTGTGGGTGCTCATGCCCAGGAATGCATGTGCACATGGATCGTGCAGATGTGCTTGAGTGCCCAAGCACGCACAAACACACACACACATACAAGTGCACGTGTGACCCATGCGACAAGCAGTGATGCGTATGGCTATACACATATTTATTTACATGCTCATGTGTACCGTGGTTTGCACATGTGCGTGCCCTGAGGGGGTGAGGGCGGTGGGCCCGAGAGCAGGGTGTGCCTTGCCTTGGCCCCCACCATGGCACAGCACCACAGGGGTCTGTAACAACACCAAGTCTGTAGGCTGCTGGTGTCTGAGAGGCAGGGATCAGTGTGTCCAGAGCCTTCAGCGGTGGGGAGCAGCAGCCCTGAGCTATTCCTTTTCCGAGCTGTGTGGGGGGCATGTGGCCCTCTGTGGTGGAGGGAAAGACCCCATTCTCAAAGGACTACACTGGTTTGGAGCGCTCCTGGCAGGAAGGGCAGGGCCAGCCAGGAATGAGCCTGAAGGCAGAAAAAGCCAGGGAGGCGGCCGGCACCTGTCATTCCCGGGGTAGTGGGGAAGGACTGGAGCAGGGAGCATGGAGAGGCGATGGCCTGGTCCGTTCTGGGCCCTTGAGATAACCTAGGGCCCACGGTGACAGGATCTGCCCGGACAGAGAACTGTGGTACTGCCAGGGCCCTTGGTGAGCTCTCATCCATCTGTCCCTCTGTTCATCACCACTGTGGCCAGGCCTATGGCTGCTTGGACTTCTGTGGGAGAGCAGAAGAGGCTGGCCAGGTGTCGCTGGCCCATTCTTACTGGGCCTCGGCAGGGGTCTCAGAGGGAGGAGACAGCTCCATCCACAGAGGCCCAGGCTCTGAGGAAGCTGGCCCTGGAGAAAGGGGACCAGTTCAGACGTGGGAGCAGCAAGAGGCATGTGGTTGGCGAGGCTTTGCTGTCCCTCTGGGGCTGGCATCTCTGAGACCTATAACTCTGGGGCATGGAAGTGGCCAGCTGTACATGGTACGTGTGGGTGTGTCTCTGGGTGACTACACCTGCTTCTGCACGCATGTGTGTCCATGCCTGCGAACAGGTGCCCATGTGTGTAAATACATCTGTGAGCTGCATGTACTCAGGCCTTGGCAGGTCCACGTGCCAGTCTGCATGGGCAAGGACCAGTGGATGAGTGTGCATCTGTGTGTGTGTGTGTGTGTGTGTGTATGTGTCTGTCTGTCATGGGCATGAATACTCCTGTGTGAGAACGTCTGGAGTGTGGTCTTTGCCTGTCAATTTTAGACCCTGGAAACGTCGAGGAAGAAGGCTCTCTCGGCCCTGGGGCCCGGCTAGCACTGGGCTAGTGAAGTGACATCTGGTTTTCTCAAAGGTTGGCGTTCTGGCCTGAGGTCTCCAGGGAGCCAGAGGCCAGCCATGGCAGGTGTGGGCAGGAGGCGACGGGGTCCCGTCAGGGAGCAGATCGCCTAAGGGTACAAGGCTGACAGGCTGGATTGTGTCCCTCACAGTAAAGAGTGAGGACGAGGATGGGGACATGAAGCCAGCCAAGGGACAAGGCGGCCAGAGCAAGGGCAGCGGGGATGATGGGAAGGACCCACGGAGGCCCAAGCGACCCCGGACCATCCTCACCACGCAGCAGCGAAGAGCCTTCAAGGCCTCCTTTGAGGTCTCCTCCAAGCCCTGCCGAAAGGTGAGGGAGGGGCAGCCGGGGTGGGTGGGGGCTGACCCGCACCCACTGCCTTTCCAGGCGCCACCCCTTCCACTCTCCTCCGGGACGGGGACATCCCTCAGCATCCTTGCCCATCCATCGATTCCCCCAAACCCACCACCGCCTCTCAGCTGCCACCCTCCCTCCCCGGGGAGGCCTGACCGGTCTCCCTCTCTCTGGGCAGGTCCGAGAGACACTGGCAGCAGAGACAGGCCTCAGTGTGCGCGTGGTCCAGGTCTGGTTTCAGAACCAAAGAGCAAAGGTGAGAAGCCGCTCGCCGCCCCCGCGGGGCAGGCGTGGATGGGGAGAGGGGCAGGCGGAAGACAGAGGGCCTGGGATGAGTGGGACAAGGAATGAGTGGGGGCAGGGGGCGGGGGGTGGGGGTGGGGATTGGCACGACCTGTGTCTCCCGCAGATGAAGAAGTTGGCGCGACGGCACCAGCAGCAGCAGGAGCAGCAGAACTCCCAGCGGCTGGGCCAAGGTGAGGCGGGGCCAGGGCCAGGGGCCCCGGCTCAGTCACTGCGCCAAGACCCCCAAGAAACCTTCCACCAAGGCGGTCAGAGCTCAGGGAACTTCTGCCTCAGAACCAGCTGAGATCAATAACGTAGAGAGGGAGGCGGCGGCACCCACAGGACACAGGAGGAGAGATGGCAGGGCGGGCGGCCCGGAGGGGTGGCAGAGTCTCCGGAAGTAAAACTTCAGTCAGCCACTCGCCGTCACCAGGTGCCAGGCACCGTTATCATTCGACGCTCTCCCGCTCACTGAATTCTCACAGCTCCCCGCGAGGGAGGGCCTTGTCATGACCCGTTTCACAGACGAGGGGACTGAGGCTCAGTGTGACTAAGGGACCTGTCGTGATCAGTCGGCTAGTAAAGGGCAAAGCCGGGCCTCAGTCTCATGTGCTTGTGTGTGGGGGGGGGGGGCTCCCAAGCTGTGTTTTCACCATGGCCGTACACCCCGCTGCCCGCAACAGAATCCAGCAGAAATCTCCAGAGAGCGCCAGAGGAAGTTTCCAGGGTATCGAGGAGTCAGGGTGCGCTCCCTGGGTGCTGAGGGGCCAGTTTAAGGGGCAGGGGCCAGGCACCTCTCAACACTGGGCTTTGCCAAAATCTCGTTTCCACATCTTGAGCCAAGGCTGGTCTCCCAGGCCTCATGGGGACATCGAGCCTTCAAGGCTTGAAAGGAGGGCAAGGGGAACTCTCTGGGACTGCTGAAGTGGGGTGGGGGCCCCAGAGCTACCTGCTCCCAGGTGAGACAAGGGCAGATGCCGGGGCCCTTCTACTCAGGTCTCTGGGGGCCAGGCCAGTGGCCCAGGCCAAACCCAGGACTTCGAGGCCATGGCCTTGGAGCCTGGTTTTTCCTCTCTTCTCCTTCTGCCCCCTCCCTAGACACCCCAGCTTCCTGAGGCTGCAGCCACTGCCTTGGGTCTCCCAGCCAGCTCCCGAGCTGTGTCCCCATGTTCCCAGCGGCCTCCTAGACTTAGCCTCTCCAAGAACGTTCCACAGTACCCTTGAGTTCTTCATGGCCATACTGGACTCCACGTCGCCGCCCCTGCTGCCACGTGCCCACAATACCCCCTGCTTTTCTCCCCACCCCCCATCTCAGCAAATGGTACCACTGCCAGCCCAGTACCACGCCAGCATCCCAGGAGTCACCTCAGACCTTTCCTGTCCCCCCACCTCACACTCACACACACACACACACACACACACACACACACACTTCATTCGCCCAGTGGCCAAGTCCAGCGGTGGTTTCCTGTCCACGTCCCTCAGGCCCCTCCTAGTCATTGCGTTGTCTTTCCCACATCTCCCTTGATGGGGACCCCAGCCCCTCACCTAACTTCCTCCTCCCACTGACCTCCGCCTTCTCCTCCAGCTTCCTAGCCTTTCTCCACAGCCTCTCCTGGCTGAGACCCTCCCTTGGTTTCCTCCAGCCTCCGGGGTCCCCCACTCAGCTCCGCCCCCCTTCACCATCTCTCTCTCAACTCGAGGTTTCCCCACACCCGGCCTTTCCTCATCCTTGCGCCCCACAGACTGGGCTCCCTGCTCCCCGGGGGAGGTTTCTCTCCCTGCCTCGGCTGCCCTTCAGCCTGGCGAGCGCCCCCTCTGCTCAGGCCTGTTGAACCCCTGCTGGTTCTTTAAGTCACATGGGGGGTGGGGCCCCATCCTCTGGGAAGCCTTTTCTGGGTCTCTTTGGCCTGGATTTGGGCCCTACCCCGATGCTCCCCGAGGTAGGGCGCTGGCCGCATCCACACGTTGTTGAGTCATTATTGCCCGCTTAGGTGTCTGTCCTGCAGAGGGCCTGAGATCCCGGAGGGCAGGGTCTCTGGAGGACACGGGGAGGTGGGAGGGGAGGGCTCTGACTTCCCATACGCTGATTCTGAGGACCTGGAGTGTGTGTCCCAGGAAGGGGTGGGGGGTGGGGTCAGATAACTGGGCTCCGTAGTCCCGCGGGGCCAGGAAAGCCATGGCAACCTCAGCCACGGCAGGGGTGGGAAGGGGTGTCCCTGGGCAAGTCCGGAGAAGGTCAGAGGAACTGCCATGGGCACCTGGACTGGACCGGGGGCTGGTAGGTGGGAGGTCGGTGGGGACTCCTGGGGCTTCTGGGACTGGGGGGCGGGACGGCCAGCGAAGGCGTGCTTTGCCCCCAGAGGTCCTGTCGAGCCGCATGGAGGGCATGATGGCCTCCTACACGCCGCTGGCCCCGCCGCAGCAGCAGATCGTGGCCATGGAGCAGAGCCCCTACGGCAGCAGCGACCCCTTCCAGCAGGGCCTTACGCCACCCCAAATGCCAGGTGACCACATGAACCCCTATGGTAAGCTGCCCCACCCCCACCCACCCCAGCACCGTCCCTGCCCCCTGCCCGGCCTGGCAGCCTGGGGCCCTGACAGCCACCTCCCGCCTCCCACCCCCGGGCTAACACCGCCCGTGCGCCTCCTCCTGACCGAAGGGGGCACTCTCGAGACCCTTCCCGAGGCCCCCAGCGGGTCATCCTGCGCTTCCCGCGCCTCCGGCCACACAGCCTGTAGGGCCGGCAGCGCCCCCAGGAGCCTCGGCCTCCACCCCAGTGCTGACGCCCCCTCTGCTCCCCAGGGAACGACTCCATCTTCCACGACATCGACAGCGATACCTCCTTAACCAGCCTCAGTGACTGCTTCCTCGGCTCCTCCGACGTGGGCTCCCTGCAGGCCCGCGTGGGGAACCCCATCGACCGGCTCTACTCCATGCAGAGTTCCTACTTCGCCTCCTGAGAGCCAGCCTGGCCGTACGGACGCTTGGGCAAGGGTCCTGGGGTAGGAGCGAGGGCCGCGGAGGCCAGCCTCTCCACCCCCAGTCCCGCCGCCCGCACAGACTCTACAGACAGCCATACGGTGCCCTCCCCTCGGCCAGCCAGGCCTGGCCAAAGTGCCCGCTGGGCTCCATCGGACAGGCAGGTGGGCACAGCCTGGGCGGGGGCTGTGTCCTGCCCACAGAGACCGGGTCACCCCCGGGGACCCAGAGCTCTTGGACAGCCTCTCGCCTCCCAGCCCCACCTCGGCCTCCATCGCCTCCTCCCTCCTCATCTTTTTTTTGGGGGAAGCTTAAAGTCTCTCTATTTTTTTAAACGTCCTCTCTGTGTCCAGGCGACCTCCATGGCCGAGGCCTAGACCAAGGCAGGGCCCCAGGCCAAGGCAGGGCCCCAGGAGGACGAGCGCGGTGCCCGTTCCCTGTGAGAAGTGCGTGTGCCTGTACCCAGCGCTGGCGCCCGCCTCCCCCGCCTCTGCGGGCAGGCCCACCGGCCCAGGCTCCGCCTCCCAGCCAGAGCCCAGAGCGGAAGTGGGTAGAGACAGCCAGGTGTGCCAGGCCCACCGCACCTGTGCCGCTGGGGAGGGTAGAGCAGACCCGAGACACACGTGCAGATGCACACACACTTAAAAGGCACACTCATGCAGATGCGTACGCAGCGATGTAGAGACCCTGAGACAAAGAGGCCTCTGTGGGGCACCCCTACCCTGTCAGAAAGGGGAAAGAGTGAGATGGGGAGGACCCCCTCTTCTTACAGCAGCGGGAGAGGGAGGAGCGAGGGGGAGAGGACGATGAGCTTGAAGCAGGAGGACTCAGATGTGGCCTAGCCTTGGCCCAGATGGGGGCTGCCTGGGTAGGCAGGACAGCCCCAGACCCAACCAGCTCCAAGGGCAGAGACAGAGACCCCAGAACCAGGCAGAATTGGGCAAAATGGCATAAACTCCAGGTGGGAAAGAACCTCACAAGTCACCCATTTGACACTCCACCTTGGCCCCTGCCCAAGCCACCTCTGCCTCTCCTTGTATACCTCCTGTAGCAAGGAGCCCGACTATGTCATCAGGCCCCAAGTCAGCTGCCCTGTTCTGCTGATTCCCCTTCAGCCTTTTCCAGCCCTGAGTCCTCACTTCTCAAAGCTAGGCTTTTCCGGTTTCTCCAGCTCTTCTTAAAGCCGCCGTAGCCTCAGCTGGGCTCCAGCCTTCCCTCTAAAGTTATGGAGCAGATATAACCCAAAAATCCCATTAACAACAGCTAGCTAAAGTGAGCAGGCCCCCATCACCTCCCCTGCTTTAGGTGCCCTGCTTCTGTTAATGTGGCCCAAGATCCAACAAAGGGTTTAGGTCACATAAGCTTGGAAACTCAGCCTGCTCTTCTGTAACCGAATCCGCTGACCATCACACACATATGGCAGCTAGCCACATCTCTCTTCTGTATGTGTGTGTGGCCGGGGAGCCGGGGAGTCAGCCCTGTGCCTCTCACTCAAAGCATATGGACCCTTGGGGCCTCTCCCTATTTGGTGTTGGCCCATTAACCAGTCCTCCTTCCAGCCCCGTTCTGCACGCTGCTGGAAGTCAGATATGCTGTATCAACCTGCATCCCCAATCCACACAACCATAACCCTGCCAAAGAGAAAGCGAGGTAGAGCCGATGGGTTCTGCTCTCAGTGACCCCTTGCTGGGTCCTGGAGGTCGCTGTGTCCTCGATCATGTCCTGACAGCCTTGCCTTTAATTCTGACTCAGAGCCCTAGGCTGCCACCCTGAAGTCTGCCCATCTAGCCTTTGAGCAAATAAGACGATGGCTGACTCTGCCTTCAGCCCCCGCTGCCTGGCCCTCACTGGGATCCTCAGAGTTTGCCATCCTGCTCTGTGGTTTTGCTCCTCTGTCTGCTGGGGAGGCCTCAGTCCCTCCAGAGTGACCTGGGCCTATTTCCTCACCTCTGCTGGCTCCCGTGCTCAAACCTCACCCTGCTCTTCTCCAGAGGAGTCGTCAGCAGGGATGCGGCTCGGCATCGGCTCTCCGACCGAGCAGCCAGCCTGGCCCTTCTGGGCTCCCCGTTCCACAGTTGATGTCCTCAGGCCTTCTGCGCCATCTCCTGGTCCCGGGCCACCACTGATCCCTCAGGCAGCCATGCTGGTGCCTTGAGGGATACTCTCCTTTCTCCTTTTTCCTTTTTGTGCTTACACAGTCCGAATCATGTCAGGGGCCCTGGGGTCAGGGCCGGGGCTGGACGCCCCAGCCCCCAGGAGACACGGCCTTCTCTCCCAGACTCATTAAGTTGGAAGAGACCTCAGAAATGGGTCATCTAGTCCACCTTCCCTTATTTTGCAGCTGGAAAACCTGGGCCAGGAGAGGGGAGGGGACCAGTCCTCTCACAGCTGGTCAGTGACAGAGCTGAAGCTGAGAACAGGGACTCCATGCCTGCCCCTCATCCTCCCTGTCTAGCGAATGACCTCCAGGTCAGAGGCATGACTCGTCTAAGTTACTCTTGCCACTCCAGGGCCTTACACACCCCGAGCCCAGCCCGAGCCCTGTATTGCCTTCTGCCAAAAGCATTGGTACATGGACACCCCGCTCACGACCCAGACTGTCAAAGCCAGAAGGGACCCCAGAGAGCCCCTCATTCCTGAGTCACCCCTCAGTGGTGGTGAGGTAACTCCTTCACTGCGTGCTAAGGCTCTCTGTCCCCAGGCTCTGGACTGGCCGTAGGGACATGGATGAACAAGACGTAGGGCCCAGCCTTGAGGGGCTGTCTCCGAGATGAAGAGACGTACACACTCTGTCCCAGACCTGTCCAGACCTCACTGAGGACCCATTTCTCAGATGAGGAGACCGACACCCGGAGAAGGGAGGCTGTGTCAGGGTCACCCAGCAGAAGCACGCAGAGCTAGCAGGCTGGCTGGGGTCTGAGGCAAGCCAAGAAGAGCAGGCTCTTCCCGCTTTATGGGAGGAAGTGCAGCCTGGACTTAGGGGGTGGTGAGTCGCCAGGACCCCCACTCTCTGTGATGAGGGGCCATCATCACGGTGGTGGTGGTGGGGCGGGAGGAAACTGGAGGGAAGAGAGAAATAAGGGTCTGCTCTCTGAAGGAAGAGGCGGAAAGTGAGTGGCAGGCAGAGAGGAGACTGCTGGGAAGCCGAGGCTTAGAAACAGGAAGAAATCTGCCCCAGGTAGCACAGCGAATGAGGGCAGAGGAGGGACGGAAGGTGGGCTGCTGCCTCCGGCCAGAACCTCGTCTACTGACAAGGAGACACAGTGATTCCAAGGGTCAGGCCCCAGATCCAGCAGAGCCTGTAAGAGAAGGGGTCACTGCAAGAGGGTTGGACATCTTGGGAGGCTTCCTGGAGGAGGCGGAGGTAGGGGCAGGGTCCACCGTCTCCAGATGAGCAGAGCCTAGTACGGTCAGGCCTCCGGCACAGGGTTGGGGTAGCCTCTTCTCCTTTAGGGGACTCAGCTTCCTCGCCCATCCATGTGGAGCTGGTGCCCCTCTCACTTCACACTTGGGGGACCTCGGGGGAGGGAGCACTGGCTGAGCCCAGCCTGGCCCCAGCCTGCGCTCTGGGCACCACGTGGGGTGAGGATCTCACCTCCTGTCTGGGAGAGCCCACAGCTCTGGGGCTCCCTCCACCCTGTGCGGAAGGGGGTCCACGCTCACATGCACGCACATGGACACACACACTCACACCTGGACGCACACGGAGGCTCACAGACCTACGCTCCCAGGCACACACGGCCGGGGGGGCCTGGAGAGCAAGGAAGTCCCTCTAGCCTTTGGCCCTTGGGAAGTGCCATTTCCAATGAGCCTCTTTGCTGGCACCCGCCTCTCCCCACTGGGGTTCCCGAGGGAGCCCAGCCCAGCTGGGAGTGGGGACTGGGCCACTGCCTATTCCTCTGTTTTCCTTGTACAGACTCTCACTGCCCGCCCGCCATCCCCAGACACATTTTATTTAATAACTTGTCATTGTTAAATTATTTATTAGCGTTTGCCACATCGCCACCCCCACCCTGCCCTCCACTCCCACCTTCTGCCTCTTCCCACAAACGCAGAAAATGGAAACGACAACGAAAAATGAGACATCAGTATATTTGTAAATAAACCAACCTGTACACGTCCGTGGTGCTTCTACATTGCGGGGAGGGGCTGTGTGGGGCCTGAGCCAGTCCTCTGTGAGCATTAGCAAGGAGGGGGGCTTGGGGTCCCTGGTCTCGCCCCACGCATTCTCTTGTCTCATTCCATAATATTCGTCCTATCCCAACCTCAAACCATCTCCATCTTTGAAACAAACATCCATCTCATCTCATTCCATCCAGCTCCCCAACACTCATTCATTCATTCAACCAACCAATAAGAGGGGCCCCGTAAGTTTAGCCGGCTGCCAGCCTGAGAAAGGGATTGGGGGTCCCCACCTCAAGGAAGTGGTGCGGTATGAGTTCCGTCGAGGTACAGTAAGGCCATCTAGAGGGGCAGGGCATCATGGAAGACTTCCTGGAAGAAGCTACATGTCTAGCTGCGATCCAGAGTTATTCAGCATGGCAGGGACCGGAAGAGGAGGAGTGTCTGGGAGTGCTCCAGGTGTGTGCACAACCTCAGGAGCAGACAAACTCTTGCGAATCTAAATTACAAGAAGACTAGCTGCATTTACGGGGCAGAGGAGAAGCAATGAGGCAGGGCTAGGCCATCCGGGGTCTTGCTGCCGAGTGGAGAATAGACCCAATGAGGTCAGGTGGACTGGATGGAAGCAGGGAGGTCAACTAGATCACCATTCTCACCTGGGCGAGAGGTGAAAATGGCTTTGACTGGGGCAGTAACAGTGTGGAGAAAGCGGGGGTCAGATCTCTGAGATTCTGGGGAGACAGGAAGTCAGAGCAACAGCTTGACTCCCGGGTCACTGGGATGGGGGTCCTTGCAACACCGGTCTGGGGCGTGTGGAGCCGAGGGCTTCCCAGAGCACGTGTCCTGGACCAGGGCTGAGCACCCAGGTGTTCAATGACCAGAAGGGTGGGCGCTGAGGCCCAGGGAGGGCGAGCTCGCCCAGGGCAACGCCGCTTGGCAGAGCAAAGAAGCAGAGGCCGAACCCTGAGTAACCACGGCTTGGGGCTGGATGTGGCCGTGAGATCCGGAGGTGGGGGATGGCAGAGACTCAGAGGAGCTGGGTTCTCACAGTGTGTTCCTGGAACTCTCCAGTTTCCTTCCTCAGAGTACCTTGGAGTGTGTGTGTGTGTGTGTGTGTGTGTGTGTGTGTGTGTGTGTGTGCATGCGCGCTGGTGAGGATGCTCATATGTCCACACGTGGGTCTATCACTGTACATCTCCGCCTGTCGGTGCACCTGGGAGGCTTCTGGGGCTCATGTCCACCGACCTGATGTCCTAACCTTCTCTCCCTTCCCCTATCCCCTCAGCCACCTGGCCACACTCTTGCTGTGGAGATCACCTGGAGCCACCTCTGGCTTCTCAACCTCTGCCCGTGGCCACCAGCACCCCCTGGAGGCACGCTCTGTTTTGCACCCTCTTCCGTAGCCTCTGGGTGATTCTCTCTTACAGCCACAGGGCTTCTGGGAATCTAGACATGTTGAGGCTTCCAGTTCATTTCCTCCTTTGCACTCCGCAACACCCCAAGAGGCAGGTATTAATTTAAGGTCCCAGGTTTCAGAAGAGAAAGCCGAGGCTCGGAAGGAGGAAGTGACTGGTTCAATGCCACGGAGCCAACAAGGGGCAGCAGAAGCAGAGTTCAAAACCAGGTCGGGCTGAAAACCCAGGGCCTTGCCACCACCCTGGCTGCCTCCCCTGGCCCACACTCTCTGGCCCTGCAATCTTGTCCTCCAAAGAGAGGCCCAGGGACCTGGGAAACAAGGAGACTCTCTCCTACCTTCCGAGTGGCTTCACTGAGGCTCAAAGAAATTGTCACTGGACCTGGACTGCACAGCACAGAGGCAGCACGAAACTGGGTCTTCGTGCCCAAGCCCCAGGCCTAGGCTCGCGTGAGAGTGGCCTCCAAGCTCCCCCCAGCCCCACAGCAGTGAGCTGCCAACTTTCTTGCCTACAGCAATCGTCTGTCACTAAAAAATGTGTGTGTGTGTGTGTGTGTGTGTGTGTGTGTAGGGGGAGGATTGAAGGGGAGGAGCTGTTCTAATCCATTGCTCCCCTGATTCCCGCCTGCCTTCTCCCCTCAGCCCAGAAAGCAAAGTCATGGGAAGAGAGGAAGTGTGGGCTGAGTCTCTCGAGACCAGAGAGGGTGTGGGCGGCTTCGAACGGGACGAACACTGGACACATTCCCACCACTGCCAGTCACAGACTGCCCCCGGACCTGGGCGATGCAGCTGGCCTGCTGTCCCGCGGCCAGCCTGCGGACGGTCCCACAGGCAGAGAGGCAGGGTGTCAGGAGGCTGCTGGATTCCACTCATTGCCTCCATGAGAGAGAGGAGACTGGCCGTGTACCACACGCTACCTCACATGCTTCCCCTTAGGCTTCTGAGTGTTCCAAACCCCATGCCAGGAAGACCTTGACCCCAGGCACTAACAGATGGATAGGGGAACTCTATTTCTGTCTTTGACTTCAGTGCAACCCCTGGGGCTTGACTGGAGAGTAGAGACAGCCCCATTGTTGCTCATCCCTTTGGCCTTCATCCCTTGCATGGCAGACCCTCCCATGCCCCTGGCCTGCCTGGGTACAGTGTAAGAAAGAGTGACAAGAGAGGCATGAAGGACTCAGAGTGGGCTGGGTGACCAGGTTCGTCAACCGTGCCTGGGAAACCAAGGAAGACCTCCTGGAAGAGGGAACCGCTAGAACAAATGCTCAGAGGTTAGGACTGCTGGGGCCTAGTGAGGTGGGCACACCCAGGTTGCATTCAGGGTCCAAAGGCCAGAGACGGCAGGAGGTGAGATCTCGGTGCTGCCAGGGCCTGTGCTGGGCGTGCCAGGGGTCAGTCAGGCCCTTGGCAGCGGGTGGATGCCTGACATACATCCCGGCCTCTGATTTGGCTAGAAATGAAGTCAGCACACGATAAGATTTTAAGTAATACAGAGGAGTATATGTAATGTGCTTATTTGTGGTCTAAAGGGTAATAATAAAAAAACAAGAATGCCTGCACCCACTCCCTAGTCGAAGGAAGCGTACATTTTCAATTTCTTGGGGGTTTTTAAAGTGTCCACCATGGTCCCAGGAGCCTCTATGTCTTCATTCAGCAAATTCTGGTCCAAATCCGGAAGGAAGCGATGCAAAGACAATTCTTAGCTCAGAATCTGCGAGAATGCGCCCAGTGGCAGGTGGCCCTGGTCTGTTACAGAACACTCAGGCATCTTTCTCTGGGAAGTACACTCACTTTCACTCTTCGTCTCCCTTGTCAAAGCTTGGGGTGCTTTGCTACTAAATCCCCAAGACAGACCAGAAAGCTAGTTTGAATTTCCCTACTAAACCTGCAGTCGCCCGTCGGGCCACGAGGTGGCGATCGGGAGTCAGGCAGGTGAGAGCCGGGCGGTCGCTGGGGCTTTGAGATGGTGCTTGGACCGCGGAGGAGGCTTGGGATCATGGCGGGAAGGTAAAGGAGGCAAAAACAAAACAAAACAAAAAAACCTCTTCCTCTGAGGCCTCTGTGTGCCAGGTACTGTATGGGCGCTTGATAGGAACGATACGGGCGCTTGATAGGAACGATACGGGGCTTCCCTCGTCACAACCCTCAGAAGTGGGTGTGAGCATTCTTGTTTTGCAGAACAGGAAAGTAGGCTCAGAGATGTTAAGTAACCTGCCTGAGGCCACACAGCTAGGACTGACAGAGACACGTGAGGAGGAAAACGTAGGGAGGGAGGAGGGGGAGAAATAGCAACCTTTACTTGAGCACTTGCTTCAGCCACTCCCAGACTGGTTTGGCTCATCCCACTGACTTCACGGGCCTGGGAGGCAGGTGCCATTACAACTCCCATTTTATTGACAAGGAAACTGAGGCTCAGGGAGGCTAAAAGCTTATGGAGGCTGCTTATCCTCAATGCCCCGGCTGCTGGGGCATCGGCCCTCCCTGAGCCCAGACAGAGGCCCACGGTGGTGAGTAGGGGACTGCTGAGCTCCCCCCACCCCTCCTAGCCCTGCCCGGCCCCTTCTCCTTCACCCCTGCTCAAGCAAAGTCAGCAGGCTCAGGCCCTTCCCAGGACCCACGGCAGCCTCGCCTTCCCCAGGTACAAGAGGCGACTTTCACTGGAGCAAGATCCAGGTCACCTCCAGAGTGTTGGGGCCCCTATGGATGCTTCCAGAACAGGGGATGCGGGTCACAGCAGGTAGCCCCCAGTCAGGAGTCAGTGTTTCGTTCTGATCATTTCAGTCACTGGGACCTACCCACGGCGGCAACTGATCTAGTGGGGATCTGGGGTTCTGGGGTTTGGGGGTGTCCCACCCCATTCGGCTTCAGAGAATGCATAGTGCAATGGTGTCAAACTCCAGCCCCAGCTCTGCCGCTCACTGGCCATGACCTTGAGCAACTCTAGGTTTCTTTATAAACTGAACAGTGAGCACAGAGCCATCGTGAGGGTCACAAGAGTGAGTGAGCTGGGCACAGGGTTCATCCGACCCCAGGTACTCAAACAGTGGGACAAAGATTATTCATGGGTGCCCCTCATTTTTGCCCACCCAGGAGGCTAACCCTCAGCCCAGAAGACTGAGCCAAAAGGGGCCCAAGGGCCCCAAAGGGGGTGTGTGGGGCCATCCTTGCCACTAGCAATAGTGAGATTCCCCCCCCTTAGGCCAAGGAGCTGTGTTTCCTGTGACACCGGCCTTCCTTTTCCCCAGCTTTGAGGCTGACAGGTACCTCCCTGGGCCTCCCATGACCTCAGGGGCCATGCCAGAGGAGGCATCGAGGCACAGGCAGTGGGAGCTTGTCCCTGCTGGTCAGCTGGCCTAGGTGTCCTGGTCCACTCCCAGTGATTGATCCTAAGGCAACGCTGGGTCACCTTCTTGGATCACAAGTTACGGGGTTGCTGACAGCTATGCTCCTTACCACAGGGGGGAGCTCTGGAGACAGCGGCCCATGCACAGACAGGTATGGACACAGAGAGGCAGCCACAAGGCTTCAGTTTACGGGGGCGTTCAAGGGCGAACGAATGACTAATAAAGCCTTTCATTGCTTATGCGAGTTTGACTTAAGTCTCTGTTACTTGCTACCAGAGTCCTGATTTCAAAACCCACACCATTTCACAGGGTTATTGGGTGAATAAGTGGGGTATTATTTTGAGGTTTCTGGCATAAAAACCAGTGCTGAAAAAAAAATGTAGGATGATTGTCAACAAAGCACACAATGACCTCCGCACGACCCTGACCCCTGGTTTTGCAACATCACCCTGCTTTGTTTACAGAAATATGGTTCGTGGACACCTACCTAACATGGGCACGGGTTCCGAGAATTTATGAGGAGACAGTGTTTGGGGGCATTTTTTTCCCCCTGCAGATTCCGTTCAACTGGATATTGTCAGAGATCCCTGAGAACAAATGAATATAATAACTGTTGTCACGAAACGCCCAATGGACGACACATACCGTCACTGCAAGAGCCGTTCCTGTCGCCTGAGCTCCGGTGGCCACGAGCACCTGCCCGGTGCGGGGTCCCCTCTGGTCCCACACACCCCTCCGGTTCATTCACAGCTGGAACCGGGAGCCTGTGTCACAAGCCACAGAGTTCAATGGGAGAAGTGAATTACTGGTGTTGAGTTACTAATGAGCAAATAATCAGGTTATACCCCTCACGAAAATGTCCGCGGACAGAGCGATGGTGACGAGGGCCGAAAACTGGAGTCACGCTCGGAAAAACACAGTGAAGCTGAAACTCTGGAGGATGGCGACTTACTGCAAATGATCTGCTTATAAAATGCCCTGCCAACACCTAGCAATAATGACAATGATGATGACCAGGACAGTGATAAGAGCTTCCGTGTGTGTGTGTGCTGAGCGCTGATCACCGGCTAGTGCCTTCAGGTGTGATCTCATTTCATTCTCACTCCAAGTAGCGGTGCCCCCATTCTACAGATAAGACACCAAGGCTCTGAAGCATGAAGGAGCTTGTTCAAGGTCACAGAGCTAGCGAGTGGCAGACTCTAAGAGGGGGCAGGTAACCAGTGTAAATAAGGAACTCTGCCTAGAAGGCAGGCCAGGGCAGACAGGAAAAAAACTAACTTTTTTTTTTTTTTTTTGCAACACTGCCCTTCGGAGGGGTGGGGCGGGCTTCATCAGACCAGGCTCCAAGCCAAGGGGTGCCTCGGAATGGCCTGGGGTACAGATGAGAAGGCATCTTCCCAGGAAGGGGCTCAACAGCAGAGCTGAAAGGTGTGGCCTGTCCTAAGTTGCTCCTTACCCAGGCACCAGCCAGAAGGTTGGTTCAGACATGACAGAACAAGAGAAGCAGAGAGAAAGGGAGACCGATGGCCAGAAAGCCACCCTCCTTCTCATGGGCCCGCCCAGCCCCGTCACGGGGCACCCCATCATTGCCTTGTGTTGTCCAGGGAGAAAAGCAGAACTCAGAGTGGTCAGTAACTTGTACGTCCACCCAGCCAGTGGGGACAGGTGGGAAGATGGGGAAGGGAAGGGAAGGCAGTGGGTTCATTTTCGAGATTGAAGACCTCCCCCGCCCCCCGACAGTGTGGAGGAGGAATTTTGTAGATTACAAGTCTAGAAAGTTGATGAGCATCAGAAAGTTCAGGAGAAGCAGGAAGAAGTTGGAGGCGGGGGGCGGGGCAGGACATCCACGGGGAGTCCAGACGTCATGGAAGCAGGTGCAAGAGCTGGCACCCCTGGGAACCTGGCCATACTCCCTTTCCAAATCAATCTCAGTGGTGACTCCTCAGGCCAGGACGCTGTTCAGGGTGGGTCTGGCCAGCAGCCCCATTGCAGAGAGGACTCGTACCACTGAGCAGGAGGAATATTAAGACAAACTACTATTACTCCCCCGCTGCCCCCCCCCTGCATTTTGGCTCGTTGCTGATCCCCTACAATGATATATCACTCAGTTTTGATTGCTTTTGAGCTTTATACAAGTGATAATGTACCATTCATATCCTTTGCTAGTTCCTTTTTTTAACTTGTATCTCTGCCCATATCCATCCACATTGTTGCATGTAGCCATTATCAGTGCTACATAACATGCCACTTATTTATTATTCTCCTATTGCAGATATTCGGGCTTTCCCGGTTTTTCGCCAGAATGAATCCTGCTGAGATGAGTGTCCATCTACATGGCTTTTAATGCACACAACCAGAGTTTTTTCCAGAATAGAACCTGGTAAGGGTGTTACTGGGTCACCAAGATACATACGGGGTCAATTTTATAAGGTAAAGTCAGTGTTTTCCAAAGTGACTTCACTATTTACGCTCCTACCAGCAATCAATAAGAGTTTCTATTGCTCCCCAGCCTCGACAATACTTATTGATTGTGACCAGCCCCAAATGATCTTAATTTGCTGCTACCTTATTATTAATGAGGTCGAGCATTTATTCACATGCATTTTCTCTAATTGTGTTTTCTTTTGTGAAATGCCTATTTGTGTCTTTTGCACAATTTTCTTTTTTCTTTTTCTTTTGTCTTCTTATTTACTTTTGGGCTTTTAAAATACATATTTAAATATATATATTCTGGATACAAATCCATGGCAGATGACTTTTTCCAATTTGTGAAATAAAAGTTCTTCATTTTAATGTAGCCTAGTTCATCATCCTTTTTATGGTTTGTGCTTTTTTTTTTTTTTGTCTTATTTACAAAATCCTTCCCTACTCGAGTCACGATGATATCCCCTTACATTTTTCTTACATTTAAAAGTTTTGACCTTCACGTTAAAATTTTCAATCCATCATAAATTTATTTTGGGGGCATAAGTGAAACAAGAATCTAATTTCGGGTTTTCCAATTTCATATTTTCTTATGGATAACCAATTATTCAAGTACCTTAAACCGAATAGTTCGCCCTCTCCCAGTGGTCTGAAAAACCAGTTTTGTGGTAAGTCAGGTTTCCAGCACATGAACCTTAATTACTGCTGCGTCGATCCATCGGTCTAATCTTGTGCCAACACCACACTTCCTTAACCACTGACACTTTATAGTAAAGTCTTGATTGCATTTAGGGCAGGAGCATACAGCTAGTCTTGGACTTACACTCTTCCACACGGATTTTCGAATCAACTTGTAAAGTCCTTTTTAGAAATCTCGTGGGGATTTTCATTGGAAATACAATCGCTCTACACAGATCAATATGGGGAGAATTGATAAAACGTGGATAATGAGTCTTTCCCTCCTTGAACAGGATAGACCTCCCTGTTCATTTAGTTCTTCTTTAATGTCTTTCAATAAAGTTGTATCGTTCTCTGAATTAGGTCTTGTACATCTTTTGATTAAATTTTAGATTCCTTATTTTCTGTCACTATCCTGAATGTTGACTTTTTCTGAGTTGTTTTATAAGCAGGCGCAGAAGAGAGCAATTTAGTTTTGAAGACTGTCTGTCTTATATCCAGCCACCTTGATAAACTCTTAATTCTAATCATAGCTCAGTATATTGAGTTTTTTTAAATGTAGATAATCATATCATCTGGAAATGATAGTTTTGTTTCTTTCTACTTGTTATACCTTTCCTTCCTTCCTTCCTTCCTTCCTTCCTTCTTCCCTCCCTCCTCCTTTCCTTTCTTTTCTTTGCCTCCTTTTCCTTCTTCTTTTGTATTAAACACATTGTCTAGGACTTCTAATAAAATATCGACTAGGAGGATATTAATTAGGATCCTGTCTTGTTCTGCTAAGAAGAATGCATTTTTATTTTTTACTACTAAGTATGATTTTTTTTTAAATTTTGCAACTTAAGAAAATTCCTTTATATTTCTAATAAGGTAAGAATTTTAATCATGAAAGGATGTTGATTTTAATTAAATGCTTTTTCTGCATAGATTTTTCTCCTTTAATTTGTTGATGTCATTGCATATATTTACATATTTTATACATAACATTATATAACATGTAATATATAGTAATGTGTAATATATGTTATATAATATACCAATGATTTACTATTACAATAATATATATCATTAATCCTCATTAAACCACCCTTACGTTCGTGGTATAAACTTATTTGGTCATGATTTTAAATATTTTGTTGGATATATTTTTCCTACTATTCTCTTTTTACTTTTGCGTCTAAGCATGTGGGGAGGTTGTCCTGGTTTGGGTAATAAGGTCGCACTGATTTTTCAAAATGAGCTGAGGAGTGTTCCCTATTTTCTATACTCTGGAAGAGTTTATATAAAATCGTAGTATCTGTTCTTTGAATGTTTGAAATCATCTGCACTGGATGTTTTCTATGTAGAAATATTTTAGCAACCTAGTTTATTATGTTTAGTGGCTTTGGACTATTCAGAATTTTTATTTCTTCTTGAGTAGGTTTTGATAAGTTGTGTTTCAAGAAAATCATGCATATTGCCTGTTTTTAAATTTGTTAATATAAAGTTGTATAAAAGTCTTTTTTAAAATCTTTTAAATCTCTGTTCTATCTGTAGCACTATTTCTTTTCTTGTTCTTAATATTACTTACTTATGCCTGTGTTTTTAAAAATTCTGTCCCATTTTTACCTATTTTATCAGTCTTTCAAAGGACCAATTTTTGCCTCGTCGATTCTCTCTACTGTATCTTTATTTTTTCTATTTTATTAAATGGTATCTTCTACTTTTTCAGAGTTCTGTTGTAGTTTTTCTAATTTTGTAAGTTGGATGCTAGCTTATTAATTGTCAGCCTTTCTTATTTTTAATATAAATATTTAGATTTCTAAATTTCTCCCAAACTACCACTTTTGCTGCCTTATACAAGTTTTGATATGTAATATTTTCATTAGGCTCTAAGTACTTTAAAACTTTTCAGTGTGATTTCTTTTTTAATTTAAAAACATGGAAATTTTTTTACTCATTTTATCATTGACTTTTAACCTAGTTGCATTGTAGGTTACAGAAACATAACATGTATGATATCAATTGTTATAATTTGTTGAGAACTCCATGATGTTTCAGTATGTGATCACATTTTATAAATTTCCCATGTGTGCATGAAAACACCTGTATTCTCTAATTGTTGGATTGAGAATTTTATCTACATCCATTTGTTCAAGTTTGTTTATTATGTAGTTTAAATCTTCACTACCTTAATTTTTTCTTTACTCAAGATATCAATAACTGCAAGAGACATAGTGAAAATTTTCCCTGTGTTCTAGCCACTCTTGCTTTGTATATTTTGATTCTATTTTATTAGTTGAATTGTTTTATCTTCTAGGTGCATTAAAAATTTTATCTTTATTAGGATAATAAAGATAATTACAATAATATTTAACTTAATGACTTTTTTGATACTAATGAAGTCACCTCGATTTTTCTTTGGTTGATATCTTTTTGATATATCATTTGAATACCTTTATGTTCAGCCCTTTGGTGTCCTTATGTTTTAGGAATGGCTCTTGTAGACCACACATAGCTAGACTTAAAAAATATTCTATCATCTGATAATCTCTGTCTTTTAACCTGAGAATTTGGCACATTTACTTCTTTTTTCAGATTAGTGATAAATTATCACTTGAAGCTAACTTTGTGCTTCTTTTTGAAACACCCATCTTTTTCATGGTCCTTGTTTCTCCTTTACTTTTTTAAAAATGAGGGATTTCCCCCTTTCATTTCATTTCTTTTCCTCTACATATTTGATAGTTGCATACTCCTTTTCTATTATTTTAGTAATTACCCTTAAATTTTTTTATCTTTCAAATGTAAAAAAGTCTAAAGTTAATAATTATCTTATCCCCCCTCCCAAATAATTCAAGGACCTTAAACCATATTAACTCTAATCACCCCTTTCAATGTATATACAATTAATATCTAGTAGTTGAGTACTGTCCCTTTTTTGCCTACAAAATAGACACTATTACTGTTATTAATACTATTTTATAAGACAATTTTTGTTTAGATTTACCTACATTGTTACCACTCCTTACTTACCATTTCTTTTTGTATATCAGACTTTCCTTTCAGGGCAATTTTCCTGTATTTTCCTTTAGTAAAAGTCTGACAGTGGCGAATTCCCTCAGTTTTCATTCATGTGAAGATGGCCAGTTTGTTCTTATTCTCAAAAGACAGTTAAACGTGCCATACAAGTCTAGGTTGATAATTACCATGTCTTGGCACTTATTGTGGCTGTTGATAAATTTGCTGATAGTCTAAATGACATTTTCTTTTGTAACCAATTTGTTTCTTTTCTCTGATTGCTTAGCATAACTCTTCATCTTTGGTCTCTGCAATTTTGCTACAATACGTGTAGGTGTGAATTCATGTCTCGAACAAGTTCTGAAAAGTTCTCAGCTATTATCTCTTCAGCTATCACTTCACCTTGGCTATCTTTCTTTTCTTGTGAGTCCCAGTTGCATGGTAGACCTTTTCATTCTTCCTTCCAGCTTTCTCAATCCCCTTCGCATCTTTCACATCTCCTTTGCTCATTGTGTGCTATTCTGGGTAATTCTTTCACATCTGTTTTCCAGTTCATATTTTATCTCTTTAATCTGGTTAGATTTTTATATCATCGGTTATAATTTTTCATTCATGCAAGTTATATTTGGTTTATGTTATGAATTTCTGGGCCATTTTTGATAGGCTTTTATTCTATATTCATTTTTCTTCATGGTGTGAGCCCACCTTTTATTTCTTTGAACATTTTATACATGATTATTTTATAGTCTGTAATTAATAATTCCAGTAACCAAAGTATGTGTCTAAGGAATCTAAATATATCATTTATTATATTGCTGACTCTCACTCATAGTAGCTTGTTTTCCTGTAGTTTGGTGATTGCTGATTGTGAGGTCATTTTTTTTTTTTTTTTTTTGCAATTGTTGAATTTAATATGTGGGAATCCTGAGGGCCTAACCTGAAGGTCGTTCTTACTCAGGTGCATTTGTTTCTGCCAGGAGTCAGGAACTGCTATTAGCCTGGGACTATTTTAACCACCTTTAGAAGACCCTGGCTCAATGCAGGAGTCTCAAGTTAAATTCTCTCACCTTGCCTCTGCCTGAGACGGAATTTGCCTATTACAGTGCTTATTTCAATACTTAGCCTAGTTTCCTGTTTACCTGTTAGTTATCACTCTATGCTACAGTTTCCGTTTCCCATTGTCTTACTGTGTTTTTCTTGGCAGAAGGTGTTTAATCCTTAGAGATTTTCCTTACTTTCTAACAAACCCACTAAGACATTAAAAATAATGGTTTATTTGTTTGTTTTTGTTTTGTTTTTGTAATTCATGCAGAATTGATTTGAATTTCAGGGGAAGGCCTTTCAGGGTAGTAATCCACTATTTCACCGAGGTGGAAATCCCAGGGTGCTATTGTTATCCCCATTTGACAGATGAGGGAAAACTGAGGTTAAGAAAAATGAAATGTCTTGCTCAAGACGTCAGCACCACCACCGGCAGAGTCAAGACGAGAATGCATGCTGTCTGACTCCAGAGCCTGAACCTGAGCGTTTAATCCGAGGTTTACTGGTCCCCGAGGAGAAGAAAAATGCTTACGGGTTTTCAACCTTGGAGCATGTGGTGCAGGCCCAGGCCGGCACTCTGGGATGAATCGACAAGCTTCTTCCGTTGGGAAAAAAAATGAAGAGACTCAGTCCAGGCCAGAGCGGGCAGGCCTCAGCCACGCAGCACCAGCCACCTTCTTAGGACACTCAGCCCTCACCTCCCACCCTGGGAAGGGAGCCAGCACACACTTTCTGCACTCAGGTTTCTATGACAACCAGTCACCCTATATGATGAGAAGCGAAAGCCAAAGGCAACCAGTGGAACATTCCTGAATCTTGAGTTCTCATTACAGGTAGGTCTTCTGCAGCCTGGAGGGCAGAATAAGGGGGGCTCGGAGGAAAGAGAATTTGTGTGAAGGGGCAATGTTCCAACAAGCCCACGATGCCACTTGCCAGCCCCCTCCTCCTTACCCACTCCCCAGTCATGATGGCCCCAGGGACCCAGGTTCAAGGAACCCCAGAAACATGCTGAGGGTGGTCGAATGCTACCCTGTCCCAAACAGCACCAGGCTTCCCTTTTTCATTCAACAGCCATCCTTTCACGCCCCCTCTGGCCAGGTCCACGGGCTCCTATGATAAATGAGGGTCCCAGCCCTCCGTGAGCAATCAGTCCAGTGCAAGACTCAGACAGGTTCTAACAGCCAGTTACAACCAGAGGACAAGGAACACAGAGGCCATGAGAACACAGAAGATGGATCTCCTCTAGGAAGGCTTCCGAGAGAGAGAGAGGGGGGGAGAGAGAGAGAGAGAGAGAGAGAGAGAGAGAGAGAGAGAGAGAGAGAGATTGATTTGAGCTGGGCCTCAATGGCTGATGAGAACCTAGCCCAGTAGAAAAGGGAGGGAAGGGGATCCCAGGCAGAGGAACCCAAATGCGACAGGGGCAGGTACAGTAAGGCGAGGAAAGTGAGGAAGATGGTGGCAGAGGGGAGCAGGCCCGAGCTTGAAGGGCCTTGAATATGATGCCGTGAACTCTGGCTTTTTCGTGGGAGCAGCAGGCAGACGACATGGCCCTATTGTCATCACAGCACTGAGGACGGAGAGGAGCCAGGGAGCCCAGCAAGGAGCCTGTTGTGGTAATGCAAGGACCATGACTGCGTTGGCAGGGATAAGAGAGGAGAGAGATTCGAGAGATGTTTGGAAGAGCAAATCAGCGGGACTCAGTGAGAGATTGGGTGTGAGTATGAGATGTCGGGGGCATTAACCGGGAGACAGAACACAAGCCCGGGGGTGGAAATGGGGGCCGGGCGGCCATATCAGGCCCTTGCTGGGTCACGTGGAGGTGACCAATTTTCCTCATAAAGATGCCAGTGGTTGAGCTCCCTAGAGTGTGATATCCAGGACATTTTCTTTTCAGGTCAATGGAGAAAAAGAATGTTTCAGAGCTTTCTTCAGCCTGGAGGCTTCCAGCAGGCTTCCACCACCGGATGGGCAGCTCCAGCAACTCTGCCCCCAACCCCTGCTCTAAACCACACCGTCCCAGTGTCCCATGGCCCCTGCAAGGGACAATGGGGGGTAGCAAGTGTTTCTTACCACTGGGCCAGTGGCCCCTCATCTCCCAGACTGGTGAAGCTGAATTACTGTTTCATGTCTTGTTTCCTTCTGGTCCCATGCTTGTCACAAAGTTCTATCTGTTCCCCCTGGGTTGTGTAGCCTGGGGCTGTATTAAGAAGTACAATGTAGAGAAATCAAGAAGATGACTGCAAATCTAAGAAAGGTGACTCTGGAATCAGACAGAACTATGTGCAAATCCCACCTCCGCCCTAACTGGCTGTCTCGGAGCATTCCTCCCCCACTGGGCAGGACCCCAGATGCCCCCTGCCCTTCTGCTCACGCTTTTCTCCTCCCTCATACCCCCTCTCCATTTCGCCCTCCCCTCTTCTTCCTCGCCCCCCTCCAGCCACACTCCTCTCCCGCCCATGCCTGGGACACGCTCCACCCAGACTGATCTCAGAAAGGAGTCACAGGCTCCCGAGCTAACAGCGCTGGGGCTCCACGGCTCTCCCCTCCCCTCCCTGCATCTCCAGCCCCAACCCGATCTCCAGGTAGGTGTCAGGCCTGGCCATCAGGGACCAGAGCTGTTGCCTGGCTGGTCTGGTGTATCTGGCCCTGCATCAGGAGTTGGGGGCACCATCCTACCCCCCAGAGGAAGCTGGGTGCGCAGTGCGGCGGTGGGTTGGCAGCTCATCTGGGGCTCCAAGGCTGGTACCCATTTCTGCTCCCCTTATTGCCTCTTCCGGCGGCCCACCCCTCCCCACCCCCCACTCCCATCACCCCAACACACATCCCAGCGCTCGCTGGGTGTAGGAGAATTGAGGTGTGGCTTACGAAGGAGCCCGGAAAGGGGGCGAGGCCCGGCCTGAGACGCTCAGAGGCAAACCCCACCCGCCAAGCCCCAACAGCCCAGACTCCCCCTTCCAGGAAGGCCCGGGGGAACCAGCGGTGGGGTCTCAGGCTGAGCGCCCCGCACAGTGAGGGTGCCCCGGGCCTGATCCGCGCCCTGCCTGGTGGGGCCACCCCTTGGCCCGGGAAGGCTCCCAGACCCGGCACCCGCTTCCTCCCCGGGGCGGGGGCTCGTCGGCCGCAAGCCAAGCGCTGTAAAATTTAAAGAGGTGAGAGAGACACTTCGCAGAAACCTCAGCAGCGCGGGGAAATGAAATAAGGCCTCTCTTCGGGGCGCCCCCAACTCGCCCGCGCGGCCCGAGCCTGGGTCACCCGGGAGGGTCCAGGTGCGGGCCCCACGCTCAACACTCCCCTCCCCAGGGCTGGGGTAAAGACACGCTCCCCTCTGCACGCTGCCCCCCAGCCTAAGAGAGTGAGGCCAGACACCTAGGGAGCTGCACTCCAGCAACCTGCCTGTGCACCAGGCCGGGGCCGAATCCAGCCCCTGCCCGTCACCTCTCCAGGGCAGAGAGCGCGTCTCCTCCCCAAAGTGGAAAAGCGGACCCAGATCCCGCCACCCATGCCTTTCCGCGTGTCCGATGGTGCTTCTGGTTCCTGCGGCCCCCTCCCTCTCCGCGCCGTCTGAGAGCCCCCCGCAGCCCTGCGGAGCCCCAGTCCTCCCCCCCCCCCCATGATGGATGGAGCCTTCGGGGAGCCAGCGCGGGCGGGCTCGGCTCAGGCGGAAATGAAGAGGATAAGATCTGCGAGCCGAGCCGCGCCTGACACGGTGATATCCGCCTTGCGCGCCGCGCTCGGGGTGATGGATGGTTCGGAGCAACCCCACCCCCACCACCCCCCGCCCCCAGGCGCGCCAGCGGTGGGCCCCAGGGTTCCCGATCCACACAGCCCCGGAACCCCCATGACAGAGTTCCAGCATGCACACGCGCACGCGCGCGCGCACACACACACACACACACACACACCCCTGCATCGCTCCTCCCAGAAACAGCGCACTGGGCCACACGCTCAGCGGACTGACTTCCTACACACTCAGCCCCGCAACGCATCTGGCCGTGCCCACGTGCAGATATGGGACCGTCCCTCTCCCCTTGACACACACTCGCAGCTGACCCTTCCCCTGGCACGCACACGAACAAGACTGTCCGTAGCACAAACCACACCTTAAACATTTGCCCATCCAGCGGCCTCTGCCTGTGCACAGACACACGAATCGAGGCAGGTTAGACGCTCTCGTTCTTAAAGTCTCATGGACCACCCGGCCCTGGGCAGGGGCTGTGGCACGGGAGCAGAACAACTTGGGCTCATCGTCTTGTTTGACCACTGAAGAGGTCAGTCTTGGCATGAACATGGATAGCCGGCAGCGCTGGGACTGTCCAAACAGGCCTCCCTGTCAGTGTTGCCATGGTTACCATCTCCCTAGCACTATCTCACGGCAACATCATTGTTTCTATGGTTACAGGCACCGCATCTCCCTTCTCTGCATTGCTGCCATTCGCTGGCCATCACCATTCCCTCGTTCACTCCCTTTCGCGTAGTCACTTATCCCCTCATTCTGCTCATCGGCTGGGGAAACAGCGGCGAGCAAGCTGGTGCCCACCTCGAGGAGGGCGCAGCGGAATCGGGGAGACGGGCAACCAACGGCCTGTATATTCCGCAGATCCCTGAAGAACGATTAGGCCTTGCCACAGTGGGTGGTTCGGTAGAAACGATACTCAGGGGACACCAGGCGGGGAGGGCAACAATTAGAAGACAGACGGGAACCATCAAGCCTCACCACCTCTGTGTGCTGTTTTGTGTGCCCCGAGAAGCATACACTCTCTGGGGTGCCATGGGCAGAGAGTACGGAGAGGAGGCAGCTTGCTGCCACACTGTAAAAGATCTTTAAGGACCCGAGACTCCCTGTGGCACACCTCTCAGAGTCTGACAGATCTGGATTTCAATCCTGACTTTGCCACCCCCGAGCTTAGGGACTATGGGCACGTCATCTCTGCACAGTGTCTCTGGCACTTCAGTAAGTGCTGCGGAAGTCACTGTTTTTTACTCGTTATTTCTAACCTTGCAAAAAGGAGCTTAGGAGAATCCCCAACATTGGCACTTTTGGCCTCTGGGAGGAGCTCAAGTTCCTTTCCTCCCCGACCTACCTCTTGAAGACAAGCCCCAGAGGAAGCAGGGTGGGCGGTTAAGGCCAAAGGTTAATTACTGGAGGATGAAGTCTGGGAGTGAGGCTTTCCTGGAAACATCTCCACCTGTGCTCATCCCCCACCTTTGGCCGCAGGCTGCCTCTGGGGACATGCCCCGCGGGCAAAGGCTGGGGCTCGCTCTCCCAGGCCAGGACTTAACTTGGTGGTGTGAACCCAAGGCCTTTGGTGATTGTTATTTAACTAGAATTTCCCATCAGAACCAAACAACGGCTTTTTTTGAATGCCTGGAATATCTTAACTCAGCAGGTTTGGGTTTGAATCCTGAAAGAAGCTCCTAGTGGATTCTAAGGTGCACCCTGGTTAATTTCCCAGATGTCTTGGCTGCTTAGGCCCCTGGAATGAGCACTCAGTGGGCATCTTTGGTTCTGTCCAGGCAGCTTCCCTTCCTTCCCAAGGACAGCCCTCTGCCAATACAGAGATATACCAGAGCTGCCACATTCTTCCACTGATCAGGAGCATCCGTTCTGGATTTTACGCAAGCCGGAAATGTACTTTCATCACATTAGAGCTTTAAACATGTTGAGGTTGGTCTGTTTCAGCAGCTAGTTCCATCCTACGGCTAACTAGCTCTTTGCCCCTTTGTTTCTTCCTCTTCAAAAATGTCTTGGCCGTCCTTGGCCCTTATCTTCATAGGAACTTTAAGACCAGTTTACCAAGTTTCTTTAAAGAACCTTGCTGTGTCTTAGTTGGAATTCCAATTGATTTCTATATTAATTTGTAGAGGTTTGCTATCTTTACGATACTGCCTTTCCGTCCATAAACATAATCCATTTATTTAGATATTATTTATCTGGTACTTATTAGCTCTTCTTTGACTATATCTTATCAGATCAACAAAGATATATAATTTGTTTTATACAGAGGTCCTGTGGATCTTCGGTTACATTTTGTCATCGTGATTTTCATTTCGTTGACATTGTGAATGAAATCTTTGTTCACACGATATGTCCTAACTGGTTGCTGCTATTACAGAAGAACTTCCCCGTTTTTTGAATATTTATCTTGTACGTGGCAACCTTGCTAAATTCCCTTATTAATTCTAATAGTGTATTGTTTTCGATTTTCTACGTACAAAATCATATCAAAAGAGCCTCCTCTTGCTCTTCCCTCTGCCTGGAACTCCCTTGGGCCGCCTGGTTTGCTCCTTTGACCTTCGTCTTTGCTGAAATGTCGTCTCATCGGGCCTTCCCCGAGCCCGGTATACGGCAGCCCACACACGCACACATCTACACAGCTCCTCACTCCCCTTACCCTATATTGTCACTTTATTTTTTAGGACTGCCATATAACTTATTGGTTTACTTTCGTGTGCCTGCTCCAACAGGATGTAGGCTCCACAAGAGCAGGAACTTTTTCTGTTTTACTTATTTCCGTATCCCACAGTGCTTTGCTCAACAGACATTTTAAAAATAAAGTCAAATATATTCTTTCCATTCCTATCCCTATTCCACGTATTCCTGCTCTCTTTTTTTTTTTTTAACTATTTTTTTAGAGCCGTTTTAGGTTTATGACAAAATTGAGAGAAAGGTTCTAGAGATTTCCTGTATATCCTCTTCCCCATTCAAGCTTAGCCTTTGCCCATTATCAACATCACTTGCCCGATTTTTTTCTTTCTTTCTTTCTATTTTTTTTTTTTTTTTTTACCAGCAACAAGCCTACATCAACACATGATAATCGCCCAAAGTCCACAGTTTACCTTAAGGTTTATTCTCGGTGTTGTACACTCTATAGGTTTGGACACATGTATAATGACTTACGTTTAACATTATAACATTATACAGAGCATTTTCAATACCCTAAAAATCTCTCCCCTCTCCCCACCCCTGGCAACCTAATCTTTTTATTGCCTCCACAGCTTTGCCTTTTCCAGAATGCCACATAGTTGGACTCATTTGTAATGCAGCCTTTTTAGATTGGCATCTTTCCTCTCACAATATGCATTTAAGAGTCCTCTATGTCTTTTTGTGGTTGGACAGCTCATTTCTTTTTAGCACTGAATAATGTCCCATTGTCTGGATGTACCAGTTTTTTTTTTCATCCGTTTACCTACTGAAGGACATCTTGGTTGCGTCCAGATTTGGATAATTGTTAATAAAGCTATTATTATCATCTGTGTGCAGGTTTTTCTGTCTGGATGTAAGTTTTCAACTCCTTGGAGTAAATACCAAGGAGTATGATTGCTGGGTCTTATGATAACAGTATGTTTAGTCTGGTAAGAAACCACCAAATGGTCATCCAATGTGGCAGTACCATTTTGCATTCCTGCCAGCAACGAGTGAGAGTTCCTGTTGCTCCACAGGAACATTCCAGAGTTAGGCCATCCTAACAGGTATGTAGTGGTATCCCATTGTTTTAATCTGCATTTCTCTGAGGACATACGATGTGGAGCATCTTTCCATATGCTGTTGGGCCCGCTGTATACCTTATCTGGTGGGGTGTCTACTAAGATCTTTTAACCACTTTTTAATTGGGTTGTTGGTTTTCTTATTGCTGAGTTTTAAGAGTTCCTTTGTATGTTCAGATAGCAGTCCTTTATCAGATGTGTCTTTTGCAAATATTTTCTCCCAGCTTGTGATCTGTCTTCTAATTCTCTTGATACTGTCTTTTGCAGAGCAGAAGTTTTCAGTTTTAATGAAGACCAGCTTATCAATTATTTCTTTTCGGATCATGTCTTTGATGTTGCACATTTTTTTCAGGGCAAAACCAGAGGGATTGCTTCTAATATTTCACCACTTATAATCTTTGTGGTAGGTTTTTGGTTAAGCTAGGAAAAGGTTTTTTATATTCCAAGCTTTCTAAGAGTTTAAATATTTTATTTTTATCTCAGATGGTTTGTCTCCATCTATTGAGATTTATTTTTAATCTATTAATGTGGTGAATTGCACCAATAGAGTAACTAATATTAAATCATCTTTGTTTTCCTGGGATAAATTTGAGTTAGTCTTGGTGTATATTTAAACACAAATTTTAGGATTCATTTTACCAACATCTTCAAAGGAATTTTGCATCTATGTTCCTAAGTGAGGTCAGCCAATCATTTTTCTTTCTTGAGTTTTTTTCCAATTCTGGTATCAAGGTTATCTCAGTCACACAAAAGGAGATGGAGGTGAAGGTTTATTCTCTTTCCATTCATGAAACAGTTTAAGACAGGAGTTACTGATTTCTTGAAAATTTGGTAAAATTTAACTGAAAAATATCCAAGTTCTGGTGTTTTCATCGTAGGCCAAATTCTCAAGTGGTTATAGGCCTATTTGAGTTTTCTATTTTTTAATGAAGCGAGTATTGATCATTTTTTAGATTTCTAAAAATGATGTCTTTTATACAAGTTTCTAAATGTATTGGCACAGAGTCGTTTAAAGTATTCCCTTATCATCATTTTCATCTCTATGGTGTTTTTACTTATGTTCCTTTTAAAATGTTTTTCTTTTTTTCCTTCTTTCACCTTGCGAGAGGATGTCTATTCTGTTAGTCTTTTCAAAGAACTTTTTATTTTGTTGCTAATTTCTGTCTCTCCTTTGTCTTCCAGTTCACTTTTCTGTCCTCTTGTGTCGACAATTAGGTTCTATTCTTTTCAGTAACTTTGGTTTTTCCAGTAAAGGTATTTTATGGCTATAATTTTCTAAGTTTCACTTTAGCGGCAACCTATAAGTTTTGACACACAGAGCTTTAATTGTTCAATTATAAATATTTGTAATCGATGTTATAATCATCTTTAATTCATTAGTCAGAGATGTTTTCCCACTCTGGCTAGCCTTTTATTATTAAATTCTAATTTCATGAGGTCTGTCGAATATGCTTCTTTGTTATTTTTTGAGTCTTTTATGTGCTAGAATGGGTCAATATTTATAAACGTTCCACATAAACATGAAGAGAATATGTATTCCCTATTTGCTACACTCAGAATTCTACGACTGTTCTTTATATTAAGCTTGTTAATTCTGCTGTCCAGTCTTCTGTGTCTTCTTTATCCTTACCAGTTTTTTCTCTTATTCCGTCCGAAATGCGTTAAAATCTCCCAGTATAATTGGGGATTTGTCCAGTTTTGCTTTTAATGCATTCTAGGCTACATCAAGGTTTTCCTGGGCAGTTGTTGTTTTTATCATTAATTATAACCTATTTTTTAAAAATATTGCTCTTTTCTCTAAAGTTTATTTTGTTTAGTATTAATATTGCTATAACAGCTCCCTTTTGGTAAGCATCTACTTATTACTGTATATTTCTTTCTCTACATTTACTACAACCCATTTAATTCATTGAGGTTTGTCTCTTAAAAATAGGCTATACAGGATAGCTAAATTTTTAAACCAACCTGGAAAATGCTGTCTTTTAATGGGTGAATTTAGTTTACACGTATTATTTTATTTGAAATTATTTAGAAAAGCTATTGAGTATCTATGCGTATCTCTCCACTGTGTTTTTCTTTGTTCTTCCTTTCTTTTCTGCCTTCAATTGAATTAATGATTTTTCCTTTTCCCTTTCATTGGCTCATAAGTTACATTTTCTATTTATCTTAGTTATCTTTACATCATAACATACATAGTTGATATAACAAAGTCAAGAGTTAATAACCAGTATCTCTATAATTTTCCATAATATAAGGACTAAGATTTAATTTATATATCAACCTCACTGTCTATTCTTTATTGGGTAGCATTTTGGGTCACCCTATTTTTTAACTCTCCCATTAGTTAGTTAGTTGTGTTTTACAGCTAACGCTTACCATATTTTATCAAATCTAAGATGTCGTCAGTCAGAAGAAACACTATTATTTTATGGACCTCTAAGAAACAAGAGAGGTGACGTCAGCAAAAATGACAATGTAAGGACCTCTGAAAATCTCCTCCTCCATAAAAGCAATGAAAACACTGGCAAAACTGTCAGAAACGACTTTTTCAGGACTCTGGAGATTAACCAAAAGCTTGCAGCAAACTGAGAAGTGTTTATTTAAAAAAGATAACAAAAACCAATAGCTGAATCTCAGTAAGAATAGCAAGCTTTATAGCATTTTAACTTTCACGATTCTCATTTCCCCCCTTCCTGGCTCTTTCGTAGCCTTTTCAGTATAATTACAGGAAAAACTACCACCCTGGCAGCCATGGGAAACGGGCAGAATGGGTTAGTGCTCCTTTAAAGCCCCATTCTCAGAGCAGACTCAAATTACTAAAATCAGAAATTGAAGGAGAGACTACTACTGACCTTACAGAAAAAAAAAAAATAAGAAGAAAAAAGCTTATAAGGGAATACTATGGACAAATTAAATCACCTAGATGAAATGGACAAATTCCCAGAAAGACACGAATGAATGAAACTGGCTTTTTTAAAAAGCTGGATATCTGAATAGACCTGTAACAAGAGAATGAATTAGTAAACAAGAATTCTCTGCAAAGAAAAGCTTAGAACCAGGTGGCTTCACTGATGAGCCCTGCCAATTTTTAGGGTCCCACTGTTTCTCAATCAATGCCCTCTAACTTTGACACAAGACCTTTCAAAATGTGAATTCAGTTGGCGTTGTCATTCGGTTTGGGTTTGGTGTCCAGAAATCTTGATCTGCAGCTCCAGGAAATACAGGGCAGATATAAATGCTTTCTAGACCTTGACCCATTTCTTGATCTGGGAGTTTAAAACCCCAAGCTTATCTATTTTTCTCCCATTTTTCCAGTGTGCTAAGAAGCAACTAACCAACACCACAGTCCTTATATCTTGTATTTCCACTGCATTGCCCCATGGCAGTAGCAATTGTCGGTCTAGCTTTCTACAGGCCTTGACTCCAGGGGCCCAAAGGTGTTAATTTAAATACTGTTTCACCATTGCATGCCATGGACCACCAGTATCCCCTCTATCCTGGAAGCGGAGTCCTGGAAGCCTGTAAACCTACTCAGATCAGGGAGCGAATGCCGGATTCCCATCCTTAAGGCTCTGCTCCCCTGGAAGCATCGCCACCACCAAGAACTGTATCAGACGGGGTTCGGTCAGGAAGCGGAGCCGCTGTGGGTGTTACGGGAGATGGGTGTACTCTAGGGATTAGGCCTGACACATCTGAAGACAGAACGAGGCAAGCGAAGGTCCAGATGGGGAATCGGAGGGTTGGAGGCAAAGCCTGACACTGTGGCTCAGGCAGGATCTAAGCAGCCAAGCACAAGGAGCCGCAAAGGGGGCTTATAGGGAGGTCTCTATGATGCTCCGAGTAGCTACCTTCTCTGTGAGTTCACTGCAAAGCATCTTATGCTGGGTCTGGAGCTGCTTCTGGTGAAGAGAAGAAGAGCTGGTTGTGGAGCAGAGAAGGAGGACAGGCTGGGACTCATCGGACACCTCGGCATCTGCTGTCACCGTATTTGGCCACGAAGACTGCCATGGAATAACGGCAGCTACTGCACTTTCACCTCCTAATTTCTTTTTTGACTCAACTCTACTGTGGAAGGAGACTCTGGGAGAGGTAGTTCATAGCTTAACCAAGCCAGCAACCATAGAACATTACAGCACAGAGGCTATAATGGCTCTACGGCTCATAAATTTACAAACCATTGATTGAAGCTGATTTGTTCTGGCAAAGCTCCAAATTGAACGGAGAGAGAATCTGATTGGCTCAGCTTGGGTCATGTGTCTTCACCTGGTCCAATCAGCTATGTCCAAAGGGCACAAGTCATGTGGTGAAACATGGTTGGGTGCCCACCCCTGGGAATCAAGGGGCCGTTCTCAGAGAAGGGAGTTAACACATAGCTCGGGCACGAGCTCCCTCCACTGGCCCTGTGGAAAACTGACAGCTTTGGGGAGCTGCTTGTTATTAAGATGAGGTACCCTGCTCACAGAGAAAGGAGAGCTCACATTGCATTCTTGGGATCACAGGAACCAAAGGAGAAAATCAAAATCCTTATCATCCACTCGATAGATTTTCACCATGTGCCACATGGTTTTAGGCTTCAGAACTAGTGCACTATCGGCTCCCCTGGAGCGTACAGATTAGAAAATTTTAAATGGCTGGGGCCTAACGGAAGAAGATGTCGATAAAGAGATGGAGGTTGGTGGCTTTTCAGCTTCACAAACCCAACCACCGCCGGCGGCATGCTCATCACTGGGCCTGTCTTGAGCTCACCCAAGAGGCTCACACGTGCACGCAGAAAAGATTTCCTAAATGTCTACTGTCAAACCAGAAGATTGTTCTGTGTTCTCTTAGGTGACGGTCAGACAGGTGCAGCCACAAGAAGGGACGCAGGAGAGGCTCAGGAAAACAAAGCTAGTTTTACCCATGAGTCCTAGAGAGATAACGCCCAAGGGAGCAAGGTCAAACAAGCAGGTGGGGGGTCAAGAGAACAAGGACCTATGGGTGAGTACCTCTGCTGGGGGTCAGAGTGGGGTCTGCTAGCAAAGGTACAAGGGAAATTCACTGGTGCATTTGAAGTTACGTGTATTTTCACTGGCGCGGTCATTATGTTCACTTCGTTGCTGAGTTTGAAGGTCGCGGTCAGGAGAGGGCAGAAAGGGGAACTTGTGATAGAAGTCAACCTTATCATACTGGAACGCCTGGTCACCTGTGGTCACCTGGGGCTCACAGCCCGTCTGGGGGGGGGGTGGCTATTGAGGCAGCAGGAACCAAGGAGGAAGGAATTATGAAATTCTCAAATTTACAATACAGAGTTGGAAAAAGGGTTGGGGAGAATGTGAAAGACAGGGAGGGGCTGAAAGGACTGAATCGGTACAGCGGTTTGAGCCCAGTGAAGCATACCCAGAGTCAACTGCTTCCCTCCTCCCTCCCTCCTTTCCTTCCACTTTGCCTTCCTTCCTCCTATACATTCTTCTATCTTTCCTCCTATCCATGCTTCCTTCCTTCCTTCCTTCCTTCCTTCCTTCCTTCCTTCCTTCCTTCCATCCATCCTGCCTGCCTTCCTTCCTTCCTTCCTTCCTTCCTTCCTTCCTTCCTTCCGTCCTTCCATCCATCCATCCATCCTTCCTTCCTTCCTTCCTTCCTTCCTTCCTTCCTTCCTTCCTTCCTTCCTGTGCCCCTTTCCAGGAGAGATGGGGAAGCTGGGGCAGTCTAAGGCTCAGTGGTTAGCCATTATATATTACTGGTCACATATTTTACATCCGGCAGCATGAAAAAGAGGCATAAACCTGCAATTAAATGTCTGAACTGTTGCTATTTTGGAAATTAAAACAGCCTACATTATCCTCAGTACAACTCCGATTACTGACTCAGGGCTGAGGAGCAGTTATTCCCACCACTTTAACCGACTTCTTTCCCATAAAAACCCGTTGTTAATGGGTCCCCGGGGACCTCTGAAAATAACAAGATCTGTAATAAAGAAATTAATAACATGCAGAGCAGGCCACAGCTAAAAAGCTTTTTAGAATACATTAATGGTTCTGTTCCGAAGGAGGAATACTGGCACCCAAATACCTCCCGTCTTTGATTTCTAGTTGGTTCCAGGGGGGTAGGGGGCGACCTGGCTGCAGGGGTGGAGGGGGAGGGTCGCCCCCAGTGGAGGGGAAGCAGGCCACCCCTTGGCGTCAGCCTCCCTGCAGACAGCAGAGCGGCGGCGGCGGCAATCCCTAGTCCGCCTCCGGCCTCCAGCCTCCATCCTCCAGCCTCCAGCCTCCTGCTTCTCTGTCCCCACCTGCCCTGCTCTTTCCCGGGACGACTTTCTCCTTCCTCTCGCGCTCCTCTTGTTTACTCTGAGCCGTTATGTCGAACTCCCTCTTTCCGCCGCTGCTTGTTTCTGAGCCTCCGTTTCTCATTGCCGTCCTCTTCCCGCTTGTCTGTTTTCTCTTTGCAGTTCCCATTCTACCCCTTCCTGAATTTCTGTCTCCAATTAAACGCTTCTCTGTGATTTTCTACATTTCTATCATCTAACTTCTCTCTCCCTCCCTCCCTCCCCGCCTCCTCTCCCGCTGTCTCCCTCTCCCTCCCCCCTTCTCTCCCCTCCCTTCCCCCCTCCCCCTCTTTGACATCTTGGCCTCCCCTCCCACTTCTGTCTGTCCCCAGCGCCCCAGCTCTCCCGCCTCCCTCTTCCATCTCCCCAGTCCTGCATTGCTCAAAACTCCACACATTCTCTGTATGGTTCAAAAATTCCTTGCCTTTTAGTCCATCTAACGCAAAGTTAGGAGTTCATTTGGATAGTAAGTGGCCACCAAGAAAACACGGCTGCCTGGAAAGGGTCACGCTCCCCCTGGAGTTCTGTGTTCCCACTCTGTGTGGGGGCCAGGAAGGCCTTTGGGGGGCACGTGGTCAGCCTCGAGAGGGGCGGAGCGATCCGCTACATCTTGCCCTCCACTAGTGTTGAAGACGAGCTTCGGAATCAGACAGACTGCGTTCCAGTCCCGTGTCCTTACTTCCTTACTAGCTGTGGGACCCTGAGCCCGTCACTGAAACGGAGTCCCAGTTTCTTCATCTGTAAAATGGGGACAAGAACAGGGAGGTAAATTATTTGTGCCCACTTTTGGCAATCTACCACGGCACAGTAAACGGAAAATAGAAAATACGATGGCAGAACTCTTTTTTGCAAGTGATTCTGCAGATCCTCCCATCAAGAGGCGGAGCCTATTTATTTCTCTGTCCTTTGAACCTGGGCTGTTCTCATGACCTGCTATGACTAAGGGAATACAGTGGAGTGGCAGTATGCCCGATCCGAGCCTGGTCCTCACTCTTGGGACTCCTGACATTGCCATAAGAATGAGCCCAGGCTAGCCTGCTGGAGGCCGAGAGCCTACAGAGAGAAGCTGTGCCTCTTGAGCCATCATAAGCCAACCAGCCCCTGGCTACCCAGGCCGCTAACTGCAGACCCATGAAGGAGCCCGGCCCAGGTCAGAACTGCCTCACTGAACCCCGCTCAAACCACTAACCCACGGAATCATGAGCTAAATAGATTTTTTTTTTTTTACCACTTTGACCCTTTTTAAGTATTTTTAAGGAGTGTTAAGCATATTCATTGTCGTGCATCAGATCTCCTGAACTTCGTCATCTTGCAGAAGTGAAACTCTACACCCATTAAGCAACAACTCTCCAGTTCCCCCGGCCCCAGCCCTGTTCTACAGATTTAACTCCTCCAGGTACCTCGTATATGTGGAATCATACGGTGTTTGTCTTTTTGTGTCTGGTTTATTTCATTTAGCATAATGTCCTCGAGGTTCGCCATGACATTGTTTTAAGCCACTAAATTTTGCGGTGATTTGTTGCTCAGCAAAAGATAACTGATGAACGTGCCTTCCTTATACTTCACACACACACGCTTTTTTTCTTTCTGTTGATTAAACAAATTTTTTTTTTTACTTTGCCCTCTATAAGTTTGAAAGTCATAATTCTATATCTGTTCTTCTAAAGGTTATTCATAAAATCCTTTTGCCCTCAAATTGTTGACACCCAGTATTAAACATGCTTTTCATAAAATGTCTAAAGGTAATGGGAATCTATATGACTCACCTAAACAAAAAGAACAATAAATTTGAGATTTTTCTGATTCTTCTACACACACACACTTTCAGGTTTGAATTGTGGTTGCAGCTTGTTATTTGAAATCATGTTTTACTATTGCAAGTTGTTAAAAATTGCCAACATGTGTAAGCGTTTTGTTACCTCACCGTCGCTTCGGACCTCCCCTCCTTCCTTCTGGCTCCATTTTTCCTCTTGCTGGAGTTCATCTTTCCTTAGCCTTTGGAGGGCTTGTGAGTGGCATGCTTTCTTCCTTCCCATATATCTGATGGGTCTTTATTTCATCCTGAAATTTGAATGATGGCTTAGAATTCTAGGTTCAAAGTTATTGCCCATCGGCACATTAAAGACATTTCTACACTTTTCCTCACATCCAGCAGAGCTGGTGAGAAGTCTGGTGATGCCCATTTGAGTCTCATTTCTGTGTAAGTAATTTATCTCTTGGGGGGGAAAGGGGGGGCATCACTTTCATGATTTCTGTAATTCTAGCAGACAGATGTTCGCACTCTTGAATCCAGTCTCCAAGTCTCCCAACTTTTCTTTCATATTTCTTTCTCTTCTTCTCTCTGTGCTGTGTTCTAGAAATTTATTCTAGCTCATTCATTGACATTTCAACAGAATTTTTAAAACTTCGACGACGATCTGTTTTTTAATGCACGAGCTAATCGATTCCTTTTCATAAATGCCATTTTGATTTCCTAACTCCCTATTATTGTTCCAGGAATGGGATTCCCTCCTTTGTCTCTGATGGTCCTAAATATCCTTAATTCAAAAATCTTTTTCTGACCGCTCACTCATCTGATTCCTTTGCCGACATCCCTCCTCTGTTGAGCTTACTGCCGCCTGGCATTCTGGGGCGCTGGGGGACCCTCGGTGGATCCTCACCTTTGTGGAGATCCCCCAGCACACCTGGGCCTGTATTTGCTCCTTCCACCTGCTGTGGCTTTCATCTGCTTCCTTCTTCTACTGATACCTGTCTGTTTCTACAGCTCAGAACACTCTCTTCCTTGTTCTCGAGTACACCCACTTCTGTTTGAATTAATTTATTTTATAGATCTTTTCTACCAGTTCCGGGGGTTGATGGAAAATGGTGAGATTTTAGTGTTCGCTTAGTCTCTGCCAGAAAAACAGATTTTCTGGCCCATAGTAACTGAGCATTCAGCAAAAGTGTGACCCCAAAGGCTTGAGAAGGGGAGCCCTTTGGGAGTCTCTGGTACGGTCCCTTCTGCAGCTTCACAGATCGGCACTCAGCGTCCGGGAAGGGGAGGATCAGCTGTGCTTGGGTGAGGTCATGATGAACCCCAAGAGACAACCCGTGAGAGAGCAGGGCGCCCAGGCTCTGCCGTCTCCTCCTCCTCTCCCTCTACCCTCCCTGTATGAGTTAAAACTCTGGGTTATCATGATTTTTAAAAACTACTGGTTTCGGCCAAAGGGGAGATTTATCGGCAGAATCCGGAGAAGAATGTGGTGAAAACCACGCTGAGTACGGGCAGCTGAGCCTTACCTGGCACCAGGAAACGGGGTGCTGTGGCCTTCCTTACCTATACTGTCTTTTCTTCTCTCCGCACACCAGCGTCACCTTCCCCTCCCGGTACACACTGGCTTCCGCTGCCCCACAGCCCCCGAGTCCCTGTGACGGAACACCTGCCACCAGGTGCTCCAGAGCTGGCCGTGTTCCAGCTCCGGCCACCATGAGCACCTGAGTCAACTCCCTCTGATCTGGGATCCTAAGTCGTAGGACAGGACTTGCCTCTTCGGCCTGGGCGGGTGGCTGTGTGGCAGTAGAGAGGCTGGAGAGGCACTGCTCCTGCTCGGAGAGCCCCATGGAGGAGGACTAGTTAGCTTCTAGCCTCCACCGTTAACCCTTTCAGATCTGCCTTGGCTACTGAGCCCAGGTCGTGCACTTGGTGTGGCCCCGGCAATGACTGTGGCACCACAAGGCTGTGGTAGAAGGGTCCCAGGTGGACTCCTCCAACTGGCAACCTTTGTCCCAGATCTTTCCACAAGGTCGGCACAGCCTCTGTAGGTCTGCACCAGGATCTGCCAGCTCCCTCTGCCCACTCCCACGCCCCCCGCCATCTCTTTTCCCAGGCTTACTCTCCCCAAAACCCTACCTCTCGCAGTCCTACCTCTCAGTTCCGGGGTCCCTCAGGACCTGGTGACACACCTTTTGGCCATAACCTGAGCTCGAGGGGTCAGGGAGACTTTGCACAAAATAGCTGCTCTCACAGAGAGACCCAGGGAAGGGAAACTGCCCAGAAGAGGGGGTCCCCAGGACACTCCTTCTCCTGTAACATCCGGCTGCAGATTTTTCAGAATTAATTTATTTTTCATTGTGGTAAAATACGCATAACATCATTTACCATGGTAACCACTTTAAATGAACAGTTAGTGGCATTCAGTACGTTCACGTTTGTCGGGCGGCCGTCACCACCATCCGTCCTCAGGACGCGTTTCATCTCGCGAGACTGAAATGCTGCGCCCATTAAACGCCAACCTTCCCTCCTCCCCCCAAAACCCGGGCAACCATCGCTCTGCTTTCTGTCTCTACGAATCTGAATTTGATCATTCTGAGTACCTCACGCAAGCAGAATCGTCATCATATCTGTCCATCTGTGACCAGCTCATTTCTCACAGTGTAAGGTCGTCGGGGTTCATTCACGTTGGAGTGTGTGTCAGAATTCCCTTCCTTTTTAAGGTCAAATAATGTTCTATTGTGTGTATATGTATATATTCCCTATTTTGTTTATCTTTTCATCCATCACTGGACACCTGGGTCGCTTCCACCTTTTGACTATGGCGAATCGTGCCACCGTGAACGTGGGTAAACAAATATCTCTCTGAGTCTCCGCTTTCAGTTCATTGGACTATACGCCCACAAGTGGGACTGCTGGATCGTATGGTGATTCTATTTTGAATTGTCCGAGGAACTGCCAGGCGGTGTTCCCCAGCGACTGCACCATCTCCCATTCCCACCACCGACAACCCTTTTGCGCTGCGAATGTGTTTAATGCTCTGAGCTGTGCGCGTACCAATGGCCAAGATGAGAAAGCTTACGTTATGTGTATTTTGCCACAGTTTCTCCACATCCTCATCAACACTTGTTACTTTGTTGGTTTCACTGACAGCAGACATCCTAATGAGTAGAAGCTGGCAGGTCTGTACCTCTAGCAGGATGGTCGCCCGGCGATCCCCACCGAAGGTGTGAGGCTGATGTCCTGGAGGCTGTGGTTGACGAGGGATTTTCACTGGAAAGGCTGGCCTTCTAATCAACTCTTTCTTCTGCTTGCTGCATAGGCCGAAGGGCAGGGTGACCTCGAAATTAACTAAAGACTCATCCTCCTTTTGCTTGCTCTGTCTAGAGAACAGATGTATTGCCTAAGTTCTCATCTGAAACTCCCGTGCTTTGAAACCCTTCGTAACTAACTGTAACCCATAGCAACTCCCGAGCTCTGTAACTGCCTGAGGACAAATTAACCAATCAGCCCATGCCAACTGGCCAAATATAACTGTACAGATAAGCTCTATAAAAGCAAGGCTGCATCTGAGCTCGGGGCCCAGATCTTCAGCGCGCTGGCTCTTTTGGGACTGCCGGTGACCACGGGCGTAATAAACCTGAGTTCTCCAACTCTCCGAGTGGTGCTTGGTTTCTCACTGGTCTGATTTTTTTTTCCTGCAACACTCTTGGTGAGCTGCCAAAAGCCCCCTCAGGACCAAGGCACTCACTCCCTCAGCTTCCAGGAGTGTTGCCTACTGCTGGTTCAAAAACCATCGCCTTTGCTCTATGGGGCCCGCCTGCTCCTCTGAGCGGGCCCTCGTGTTACAACCAGCTGCTCGGTGCAGAGATAGAAGGCCCGGCCTCCTCGTCTCAACTGGGAGCATCTCCGAAGGTCCATTCCAGCTCCAGAGCTCCTGCTGAGATGAGCAGAGGTCTCTGTTGTAACTAGATTGCAGTTCAACTTCATCCTGTGCCGAGTTCTTGGGGAACCAGAGGAAGGCCTTTATAATCTGGTTCTAAGCCAAGTTTGAGAGCTCCTGCATTAAACACTGGAACAGTTCTAGTCAGACTGTCAGGGGCCCAGCCAAGGGTGGGGTCCGCCATGGCAGTGTCTTAGGCCGCCCGACCTCACACCTCTGGGTTTTGGGGCTCTGTGTTGAGACTGAGCCCCCTCATTGGACATTTCTTCCATCAGTGTCCCTGTGGCCTGGCCTGCTCAGGCCCCGGGAGGCACTAACCCCTATTTACACTTCAGTTTGCTGAGGCCCTGCACCTCTGTCTTGACACCAAAAGCTGCAAGGACAACGGTTCCTCATCAGACACTGACTTGCCACCTTCATATCTGTGAGTCGGTGCGTTGGCTACTCCATATCTGACCTTGTCTCGGTCATGCCTAGACCTCCAGGAGTCGCTGGTTCTACTGAAGGTCGACGCTGCTCCCACCGCCCTCATCCGGGGGTGGGGGTTGCCCCTGTTCCGCCAGCTCCGCCCACTAGTAGAGACCGGAAAGACCCGGACAGCAGGGCCGGGGAGAGGCACCGGACATAAGCAGGCCGCACTCTCAGGGGCCGGCCCCGGACCTGCACACCTTGAGCACGAGGTTTTCTCACACTGTGCTCCCTGGGCATCTCGCCTGCTTCGCCTCGGTCCCAGCCCTGCCTTGTCACGATAATAACGGCAGCCACACCTGACATTTGTGAAGCAGTTACTATGTGCGGGACACTGAGCGAGTCACGTCGCAGGCCTCCTCATTAGTCCGCACAAAACCCCTGTGAAATGGGAAACTCGGTGTCTCCACCTTACAAACGAGGACGCCAAGGCGCAGAGAGATGAGTGGCTACCGAGCTGGCGTGGACGTTTGCTCCCAGGCCGGCCTGGCACCTTGCGATCCCGCCCTGGAGCGGGAGTCCCTTCCCGCCGTGGTTCCCGTCCCTGGGCCTTTGCACATGCTGTGCCAGGCACTGAAGAAGAAACTCTTCTAGTACCACACCTCCCTGAATCTTCACAACAGCCCTGTGTGGTGGACGCTACTTTACAGGTGAAGAAACTGAGTCTCAAAGAGGTGTGGTGTCTCCCATTCCCTCCGGCCACCCAGGGTGTTGGTGGCAGAGCCAGAACGAGTTCTCCTCCCCCGTCACCCCACCCCACCCCCACCCCCGGGACTCCTCCGTGAGACCTTCCGCCAACCTGCGCCTCATCCGGTATTTATGGTTTTGCCTGTAAAAGGACAAGCCATCCCGATAAGATAGAAACATTTTATGGGGCAACAAAAATATAGATAAAATTTTATAGTGCAAATCAGGAGGAGGAAAGTATTAAGTTCCACAAACACCTTTAAATTTTAAACAGCCCCATTGCAGGGTCCCTGGAGCCAAACTTAAATAATGGATCAGAAAGGGGATAAATCTCCCCGGTCCCCTGTGTGACAGTGGAAGAGACCTGATCGACAAACAGACAGGAAGGGGGGTGCGGGCGGCCGCCCGGTGCAGTGCCGGGCCCTGGTGGGCCGCAGTGCGGGCAGAGCGCCTTGTCTTTATTGTACTTATAAAATATACATGGCCCTTTATTGAATTGCCTGCTGTCGAAATCTGCAAGAATGTTATTGCCTTTTACTGTCCTGGAGAGAAGCAGAGCAGCAACATCTGTGTAATTTCATAAGATGCAGGAGCCGTAAATCTGATTGTGCCGGATATAAGATCGATCGTAAAAAATTGCTCATTGAACAGAGATCGGGGTGCCGAGAAGCAGCGGGGGTCCCGGCAGCTTGGGAGGGCGACGCCCCGCGCCACCCACGTGTGGTCCCCGGTGGGGCTCTGGCCGGGAGGCGCTTCGGAGAAGCAAGACCCTCTCTGTGGGGTCAGAGCCTCCCTGGGGACCCCGTTAGGGTGAAAACCCTCCCAGGCCCCTGGGAGACCCACCTACAGGAGGGAAACAAAAGCTGGAAGGAGGCCAAGGACCCACTGTCCTTGAAAAGAGGAAGAGACAGATGTAGCACAGTCGCTCAGTCACCCCCAGTATCGGGGACACACTGACACACCCAGGGACGGCCGAGATGCACACCCTCCAACCCTTGTCCCAACCCTCCTCATGTCACCAGCCACAATGACCCATTAGCCTGATCCCTCCCTTCAATCAAAAATTGCTTTATATCTTCATAAACATCACAGTTGTTTTGAATGTATGTGTTGACATTTGGGATGGAGACAGCAAATAAAGCCTCTCTTTCCCTCCCGGGTTGGAACCAATGAGAAAAAGACACAGACCAGAGCAAACATCGGCTGAATGACTGATCAAATCAGATGGGAGGGCATGGCCGAGACGAGCCACCCAGAGAGTCTCTTCTTGTGCCTTCTGACCCGAATTGCCCTCCGAGGGGGGCAGAGCCTTCTGAGGAAGCCTACACCACCCCCGCACGGACAAGCCACCAGGCACTCCCCCTGCAAGCAGGACTGTGGGGTTGAGCGCCCAGAAGGGGGCACGTTTAGTTCCTGCCCCCAAATGCACCAATCAAGTCTCATCTCCCTTGGGGAAGAGTCAGTGAGGGCTGCGGAGAGAAGCCAGGAATGTGCTTCCCGGAAGTGTGAGTCCACGTTGCAATAAAAGTGTCTCCATTGCTGGCCTCTCCCCTGAGATGAAGTCCCAAGAATCTCATCAGAAAGTGTGAAAAGATGGGAAAGGCTTGCACAGGACTTCTGGGCTCTCCGAATGTCTGCAAGTCACCTTCTCCTGTCAATCACAGCTGACCGCGCCCTACAGTTATGTGAGAAGGTGTGAGTTTCTGAAGGGCAGAGATAGGAGTTAGTCGCTCCCAAGGAAATGTTCCTCCAACAGCACTCTACCAGTTACCTATTGCTGCATAACAAATTACCCCAAACCGTAGGGTTTTGAAACAAGAACAGCTTCTTGAAGTTCTGGAATCCTAAGCAGTATGGTTCAGCTGGGTCTTCTGACTTCAGAGTCTCGCAGGCGGCAGTCAAGGCGTAGGCTGGGTCATCTCATGGCTCAACTGAGGAAGAACCCACGTCCGAAGGAATTGCTGGTAGAATTCATGCCTCAAGGGCTGGTGGCCAGAGGCCACCCGCAGTGCCTTGTCATAAGCCTCTCCAACGTGCGTGGCAGCTTGCCTCGTCAAAGCAGACAAACTGAGCCAGCAACGGAGAGAGGACACCAGGAAGACAAAAGTCACAGTCTTTGTAACCTCGTCCCAGGAGCGGCGTCTCTTTTGCCACATTCTATTCATTAGAAGCAAGTCTCACTCAAGGGGAGCGATTATTCATTCAAGGGCAGGGAACCCAAAGGCGGGGGCCACTGGGAGCCATGCCAGAAACTGCCTATCACAAGCACTCCTGCTAGGAGCTCCTCTTCCCCAGACACAAGCAGGACCCAGAAGGATCCCTGAGGTCTGAGGTTCAAAGCAGACTACGATGTGAAGGCAGACACGTGAGGCCAGACCGTGAGGATAGCTAGAGGCCAGTATGTCCGGGACCACAAAGACATGAACATGGGTTCAAGAATGGGATTCTTCACGTTAAAGCCTTAGACCGACTCTTGGGGGTGGACGACGTGGCAGGACTGTTCTGGGCTGACCAATCGGCCGTTGCGGATCCCATTTTCCCTTGCCGCCTTCCACTATAGGCCGAAAAGCTGTTACTCTTTTTCCCAGTGTCCCTTGCAACCGGGATAGCCATGTAATCCAGTTCCGGCCAGTAAAATGTGGATTATGAATGGCTTCTGGACAAGAAGTAGCTAGAACCACCCACCTCCCCCTCATTTCTGACTCAAACAGAACTGCTGTCTGGAGTGGCAGCAGCCACCTTAAGACGACAAGATGGCAACCAGGAGCAGGGAGAAACCCTCACCTAAGAAGAATATTGAATTAGAAAGGCAGAAGGAACTTTGAAGCCTTCACCATCACTGGGTCATCCACCACAAGCAGCTGCCTTTCTCCAGACACCGTTTTATATGCGAAAATAAACTATTTGTTGGAGGCGACGTTGCTGAGTGTTTCGCTCCCTATGCGGCCAGACATATCCTCTACCTCGCCGACGGTGGTGGCCGAGAGAGAAAAACGCGGGTTCGAAATGGGTGTCCCTTTCTGCGTTGAAATGCAGTGCGCTGGTGTACGGATGCAAAAAGGGAGAGAGAGAGAGAGAGAGAGAGAGACGAAATTTTCTTTTTAAAGGAATGCCATCCCGTTTGGCAGGAATGTGGGAAAATGATCATTCTTATGTACTGTTGGTGGAAATCTAAACCGCTTTAGCCTTATTGAGAGCAATTTAGCTATATCTTATTATACTATAAAACACAAACTCTCTGACCTAGAAACCTCGCTTCTATAAATCCACGCTACGGAAATAATCACATTTGTGCGTAACGTGGTAAGCATAAAAATGTTCATTGCGGCATTGCTTATAACTGCAAAAACTGGAAGCAGTCTCTATGTCCATCAGCAGGCGCACAGTTAAATAAATTCTGGCTGAAGTCCGTGCTCTCCAGTGTGGCAGTCACTGGCCACATGCGGCTACTCAGCACTTGAAATGTGACCAGTCCAAACTGAGATGTGCTGTGAGTGGAAATCACATGCTGGTTTCAGAGACCGAACATTTAAACACAACGTAAAATATCTTGTTAATAATTATGTATGTTGGAATGATGATATTTTGGACCTACTGGGTTAAGTAAAATATATTATTAAAATTAATTCTACTTGTTTCATGTTCTCTTTCTCAGTGTGGTTACCAGGAAATTTTAAATTACATGTGTGACTCACATTATGTTTCTATTGGACGGTGCTGTTTTAAGCACAGGCGGAGCACTAAGCCTCTAAAAGATTGAGGTGGGAATGAACGCTCATTAGGAAAAATGCCCACAATATACTACCAAGTTAATAAAGAACTTTGTACAACTAGAACGTTAGTACGAGCCCAGATTTGGAGAAGAAAACCAGCAAGGGTTGTCTGTGTAGACAAGATTCCTCGAAGACACACTAAACCACTGATCGTGGTCACCCTTGGAGTGAGACTGGAGTCTTGCGCTTCGTTTTCATACTTGTGTTGTTTGATTGTATCGTCCCAAGCATGCATTTCCTCTGTAATGAATGTGATTTCTAATGGGAAAGACAGGTAATGGCAGCAAAGTAGCAGCCACCACATTTTGGCCACGGAACCTTGTGTGGTCAAAACGAGGTTTCTGAAAAAACGAGGGGAGCAGAACTGCAGAAAAGCCAAGTGAGATGACGGGGTGAGCCCCGGGGGACAATGGCTCACAGGAGACACCCAGCCACGATCCAGACGCAGCTGCAGCATCCCGGCCGCAGCTGCCCCTACTGCTTGAGGTGGCTGGAAGCCGCCACCAACCCCTCTTGAGGGGGCGCCAGACATGAAGGTTCTGAGGACTGCTGTTTGGGGTGAAGCTGAATGCAGGTCCCCCACTTCCACGGTGCCGGTTAAGCCTCCTTTGTACATAGCAAAGGGCCACTTCCAGCCAGCTTAGGAGAAAAGGGACTTGCTGGCGTTGTGGGGTCGTTACTATCCGTCAGTCTCCACAGCTTCATGGTTAAGCTGGAGGCTTAACCGGAACCGGACTGCCTGCATCCGGGAGGGTTCCCAAGGCAACCCGGAGCCTCCCCATCCTCCCCACGTCCATCGAGAAGTCCTTGGCTGCTGCCCGGGCCAGGTAACTGTTGCCAGGGAGTCCCTTGGTGAGCATGGCTCCTGGTCCCGCCTCCCCTCATTTACAGAGAGAGTAGGAAGGTCTCAGTAAGGAGATGCCGTGGCTGGGCAGACACTGTGAGATAGTTACGTCTCAGTGTGGCTCTGTCGTTGTTCTCTTCAATTCATTCTTTAATTTTCAAAGTGCCAGGTTCCAGAGCCTCGCTCTTATATTAAGGTGGGATCACCGGAGCGGAGGAAATCTGCGGGACCACCTGGCCCCTCAAGACCTCGTCAAGGACTGTGAGGCATCCGCCATGTTCTTAGTGCAGGTGAGACCCGTCGTGACACCTGCGGGCCTCGTTCCTGGCTGCCAGCAGCAAACAGGGCAACGCCACCCAAACGTCCGCCCTTCTTCACACCTCCCGCGTCCAGAAGCTGCCTGGCACCTCCCTCACACCTGGATTGGTCCTACACTTTCTTCTTTTTTTCCTTTGCATTTCACCACAGGTGATTTTTTTTTTTTTTTTTGCAACCGTATTGAGATACACTTCACACAGCCTAAAATTCACCCGCCTAAAAACCACAGTTTTGTGGTTTTTCACATAGTCACAGACTTGTGCAACCATCACCCCTATCTAATTTTAGGGCGTGTTTATCATCCCTAAAAGAAACCCTGCTCCCATTAACCCCCAACTGCCAGCCACTGGGAACCTCCAGTCTACTCTGTAGCAATTTGCCTACTCTGGACATCTTGTATAAATGGAATGATAATATGTAGCCTTGTGTGCTGGCTTCTTTCTGTAGCATGTTTTTGAGGTCTACCCAGAACTTTGTTTCTTTTCCTGGCTGAAGACTATTCCCCATATAAATACACCATCTTTTTGTTCATTTACTCATCAGTTGATAGACTTTTCGGTGTCCGCTTTTTGGATAATATTGGGTAATGCTGCTATAAACGTTCATGAACAAGTTTTTGCGTGGATGTGTTTTTCATTTCTCTTAGGTACGTATATACCTAGCCGTGGAACTAAGGTTTCTCATCTTCGGGGGAAGCTGGCCTTTCCTCAAATTCTCGAGCTTCCCAGGCCACTCCTGCCTTTGACATCCATGAGATGGCCACGTGAGGCCTCACCCCACGCCCTCATGGGGACAGTGACTCGCTGACTTTCCTGCTCTGGTGTTGTAGGAATTTCTGAGGGACGCTCCTGTGCTCTGCAGCCCCATCTCAACGCAAACTGGCCCGGGGCCTCAGGGGTTTCCGCCAGTCACCCTTTAGTGCCTGTCACCCTTTCTCTGGAATACTGTGGCTCTCTTCACATTGCTTTGCCCCAAATGTGGATAAAGGCACCCCCTAAATTCTCTCAAAGCCCAGCTAACACAAGACTGTAATACTCAGAATTTTACTAAAACCTGGGGGTGGGAACCCAAAGATGGAGATTCTGGGGAACGCGAAGACCAGATGTTCACAAGAAACGAGGGTGGGGTCCCCTGCTGGAGACAGAACGCAGCCAGATCCTCTCCCCTGCCTCCAGGAGGCTGTGGAAGTCACATCTTCCCTCCATCCACAGCTTGGTATAAGCACAGGTGAAGGCCTGGCCAAGGTGTTCGCCATTCCCCCCGCCCCTGCTCTCCCCGTTAATCTCATCTTGGGTGCTCTAGGTCCAGGGGTGGAGGCGAGGAAAGCGAGGTAAGGGCACAAGAAAGCTAACACCTGACTGCCCTGCCACGACCTGCCGTCACGCTCTCCAGGCCTGGCAGCGGTTCAAAGCCAAGTTTCTTTCTTGGGTCTTTACGTGGGTTCTTAAAAGACCTTTAATCACAGACTTTCTCCCCTGAGTTCTCTTGGCCTAGGCAAATGCACCTCTGTCTATCCCGGCTGCTGGCTTACTCCTTCCTCAGTTTGGAGGAACTGGCGAGACCTCCACACGGCCCCGCTGGGGAGGGCGAAGACAACCACACAGCTAGTCCACAAGAAGCATCTCTGCGTCCTCGGCCACGACCGATCACGAGAGTCAAAACCCCTAACACAGACGCCTCTCCTTTGGTTCCAGCCGCCGATCAGCCCACCTCAGCCCTTTAGAAGTCTCGGGGGGATTCAGACACAAGTCTGCGTGGGCCCTAACTTTGGGGGCTGCATATCAAGCTCTCCAGATAATTCCTTTACCAGCCTCAGGTCAGAGACAGGTACCCCACTACCTCTCCCCACTGGGGACAGGGGGCCTCACGTCACACCAATGACTCTCTCCAAAGGTCATTCCGCAAATCCTCCCTCAGTAGCTACCTCAGTAGCTACCAACCCACCTCTTTCATAAATTCAGTGCGGTGAGAGGTTGGAAAGTCGTCTAATGAGTTTCTCACCACCAGCCCCCTGCAGGTCCCTCCCCCCCTCCCCATGTCTGGTCTTCTAACTCCTGAGGGTATCTGATGTCTATTGCTTAGGGTGGGGCCAGCACTTCCGTTTCCATGACATCATTCTGTACCCTGCTGAGGGAACCCCAGCATGAGAACCGGAACTACGGGGAAAGAGCTAAACATGTCCAGATCGATCAAAAGAGTTATTGACCAGGGAAAGGAGAACAAGTGGTCAGGAGACATTTACCACGGGGAGTGTGAGGCACAAAACGGTTAAGAGTCCTGAGAGCACAGGATCGTGACGCTGCAGTCCCATACCCAGCGGAATAATATTCATGTGGGACGACAAAAGAAATGGATCCTTTCTGTAAAAGTGATTCAAAGAAGTATGTAGTCAAGACAAAGAGTTTTAAAACTGTGGTCTGCAAGAAACATGGGTACCAAATCAAACCTGTTAAAGTTTTTTTTTGACGGCTCAGGTGCATTTTATGGGATTTCTTTAAGAACTGTCAGGCTTATAGTTAATGCTAACTAATGGTTGACCATGTGAAATTTTATGCAATCTTTCAAAAAGAAGTCTTAAAATATAAGACATATTGTTTGGAGATTATAGTAGATACTTTGAAATTTTGACATTGTTATTAGCAATATAATTTTAAACAGGTCAGTTTTTTATATTAAAAAAATACTCGAAGAGCATAGTTTTTCGCTCCAAAAAGAAGGAAAAAGATCAAGCCAGTATAGGTCAAACAAAAAGAAAAACCTACAAAAGTGAAAGAAACAGTATTAACCCAAGATGTCAAAAACAAGACCAATTATTAACACCTGCAAAAATGTTTAAATTCTTGTATAAAAGACAAAGATGCTCAGGTTGAGTGAAAAAGAAAAATCTAGCTCTATTCTTGGTTCAGTTTTCTCTCGCTGAGTAACAAACCACCCCCAAAACTCAGTGGCTTAGAACAACGCGGAATTGTCATTTCTCACGATTCTGTGGGTCCGGGAGGCTGCAAGGGCTTGGCGGGGGTCACTCACCGCGCTGCATTCTGCAGGTGGCTGACTGGGCTGGACAGTCCAAGAAGACTTCATTCGCGCGTGTGGTCCCTCTGTCTCCAAGCGTGCTCCATCACTTAACACTACAGCATGAACGTCTTTAAGGTGCGGGGCTGGCTTCCTCAAACACAAGCAGAAGCCACTCGGCCTCTTAAGGCCCAGGCGGGAACGAATCTGACGTCACTTCCTCTGCTTTCTATTGGTCACGGAAGGATACCAGGCCATCGCGATTCAACGAGAGGGGAAACAGACCCCACCTCCCGGTGGGTGGAGCAACATGCTCTGATGGAGAACTTAATGGTGGCCGTCTCTTGTCATCTCTCTGAAGACTGTCTACCTCAATTGTGCTTTACAAGAGACCTATCTAAAGTTAAATAACTATGAAGGATTTAAAATAGAGAAACATATTACAGGAAAAGTCAAATAGAATAAAGAGAGTGTGGTAATGTTCAGATTTTAGGGGCATATATCAAAGGGAAAAGCATTAAATGGAGCTGCAGGGTTTTTTTTAACTGATGAAGTGTACAATCGTTGAAAGAGTGAATAATGCCCATTTATTGACGATTGATATAGAAAATTCTATTTCATCTCACAATAATTCCAGGAAGTAAATGCTATTTTACCCTATTTCACAGATGAGGAACTTGAAGCTTAGAAAGATTAAATAAATCATCCACGCCTACGTGTTTCGTAAGGGGAAGAACCAAAATTTGAACCCAGGTAACCTAACACCAGAGTTCTTGCCCTTAATCACTGAGTAATTGATTAATTATGAATCTGAATCAGACATAGGGACAAACAAACTGAAAATAATATAGGATGAGCAAAACACTTAAATATGAGGAGACTCTTATAAAACCACAAACAGATTCAATTTTTAAACATCTGTCTCACGATTTAACAGCTCAAATATAAAAATGTATGTAGACAATTGAACACAATTAACAAGACTGTTTTACTATATCTAGATAGAATTTGAACAGGGAATAATACCTTTTCTCCAAATGCTCACAGAACGTGAAGACAGATTGATTAAGTAATGAGTCTCAAAGTCAACCTCAATAAATTCCAAACAGTAGAAACCACAATCTCGACAAATCAATAATAAAAAGACAAATGATGAAATAGAAAAACGGGCAGAGATAGGAAGGGACACTTTATAATTGAGAATATATAAATGGCCCAAAATAAAAAGATGCTCAAACCTCATAGCAAACATGGAACTTGAAGTCAAATCAACAAAGCACTATATATATATTTTTTTGTTTTACCCAACAGACTGGGAAAAATAAATAAATAAGAAAACCTAAAACTTGGACATCAATTGTTGGTAAGAGAAGAGATGGAAAGATTTTATATAGTGCCGCTGGAATACCAATTGATACGGCCATTTTCAAGAACAATTTGGAAGTGTTGATGAATAGTTAAACATATGTGACCACGTCACACAGCAACTCACTTGTGCAAAATCTACACTGGACTTCTGGTGCTGGCCGAGGTAAAGTAAGCCACTACAGCCGATCTCTCCTGCAGGTTACAACAAAAAAGGTCTGAGCGGCATGCAAAAGGCAACTCTGCTTGAGGGCGGGAAATAGCAAGTGGATTGACAAGGGGGCCCAAAGCTTTGAAGAAGACTGTTACGGGGTAAGTTTTCAGGGTTTTGTTTCCCTTTGATCATCCAGCTTTCACCCAAGGGTGGCCCTATACTGTGCAGCAGATGCAGGCAGCAAAACTCTTAAGAAAAATACACTCTCCTGAATAGAGAATTGTGAAAAGAGGCCTGTGTGATTCAGAGAGCGTGGGCTATCTCTTTCTCTGTTCTCTCTTTTGACTTTTTTCTGAGAATAGTAAAACAATAATCAATGAAATGAAAAGCTAGTCCTTTGAAAAGATAAATAATATTAGAACCTATGGGTTATTGCAAAAGCTACATTCACGTCATGGCCTCAAATGCTTTTATTAACAAAGACTATGAACAAACGAACTGAGCATTCGACTCAAAGAGTTAGAAGAAGAAAAATAGAATGAAGTGGGAGGAAAGTATTAGTGATCATAGAAGCAGCAACTGCCTACGTTTAAATCTCAGCTCCACCACTTGTTGGCTGTTATGTCCTTAGGCAAGTCATTTACTTATTTTGTCATTCGCTGTCTCCACCTGTAAAATGAGATAACCAGAGTCCCTAACTCACAGGGTTTTTAGGGCAATTAAATGAGTCAATATAACTTATAACAGTACTCAGCACAGAGTAAACACTGTATAAATGTTTGTTATTGTCTTTCTCTATGGCTATTATCACTATTAAGTTACTGGCAAATCTGAGGAAGATAAACAAAAGAGACACATCATGATTAAGGTGGGATTTTTAAAAGAGAGAAATACAGAAAAGATTTTAAAAATTATAAGCCAATACTATGTATCACTTTATGCTAATAAATCTGAACTTTTCTAGGTAAATGTGATAATTATTTCAGGAAAATAGATATGACTCCAATGAACTCAATAAGGAGAAACAGGAAAAGACTAATCATGTAGCAAATAAGTTTAAGGCAATTGTCAAAGGCTTGAGGACCAGATGGTTTTACAGATAAATTTTAGCAAACATTTTAGGAATAGCTACTTTCTAAATGTTTTTCAAAAATTTCAAAGTCTAAATGTTTTTCAAAAATTTCAAAGTACTAAAATACATGGAAACTTTTCAGTTAATTGTTTGAGTCTTGTCCAATGCTGACACCAAAAGCAAATAAAACACAAAAATGAAAACTTTGTTGATAAATCTAACCTAGATGCAGAAAGCCTAAATAGTTTTTAGCAAATAAAATCAAGTAAAAAAAGTAATACACCATTTTCAGGTGTATGTATGGAAAACAAATTAGTTTAACTAAAGAGTGTGGGTTTTGGGCAAACTGCCTGGTTTTGAATCTGGTCTCACCTCTTACCAGGAACTGGCTAGGTGACCGGGGTAAGTAATGTGACCTCTCTGTAGTTTTTTTCCAGTTTGTAAAATGTAAATAATAATATATAATTCATACAGATGGGAAGAGTAAGTTAAAATAATTCATTCAAAGAACTTAGCCAAGTATTTGGTACATAGTAAGCACTCCAAATGGCTAGATATTAATATTAATTTTAAAAATAATTTAAAAATTTTTTGATGATGCAATTGGCAATTGGCTTGTGCTCTCCACTCAGCTCAAGTTCTCAAACAGGGGTCAATGAAATGACTCAGTTTCTGAGTGGGTGGAGTAGAGAGTAAGGCAGGGTCAGGGCACCAAACTCAAGGGGCAGGGGGGCAGACAGTGTACCCCTGTGTTCCCAGTATTCTTCCAGCCCAATCTTTCTAGATTGGTTTGACATCATTAGTATCATTAACCTCAGGAATCCTAGCATTGCTGCTTCTGCTCTAGAAGTCTTAGCCAGCCACAGAACTCAGAATCACCCCAAGGATGTTTAAGTCATAGCAGCAAATAACCACCAGGAGGCAGCAAACCAAAGCTAAAGTAGGGCAATATTGGACGCCACAGCCAGACCCTGGGAGCACCTGGCCTGCTGGCTGTCCAGTTTTACCCTGTTTATGCCACAGTCATGCAGCCCTGCACTCTACCCCCTGGACTAGCTTCAGCCACACTTAATGCATTGTGGTGGCGTCTCACTATGCAAACTTAAAACAGAAAATTCTACGACCATCTTCAGAAAGATCTAAAAATCATGGAATCAAATTCAACCTCCATTTCCGTTTTCTAAGAAAATGCTTAGTAAATCAGAAACGGAAGGAAATAGTCTCACCATGGTAAAAGCTATTGGGTCACCTCACCCAACATTCTTTTTATAGAAGTCACAGCACACATCGTACTTACTGGTAACACCTTAGAGCAGCGGTCCCAACGTGAGCCTGTTAGAAAGCTGTTACAGATGTTAAATGGTGGGGTACGAAAAAAAAAAAAAAAGGTAGATAGTCAAATCGGTTGAAGAAATGTTAATTAGTCTTGGACATCCACAAGGCATATTAGCATCAAACTTTCTGATTATTGCTGCATTTAAAAAATGGGGTTGTCTTTGTTTAACTCAGCATGTTTTAAAGTTATTGGAACTCAGGACTTTTTTTTCCCCCCTCAATAAAACTGTTAGCATCCTGCAGATCAGTGTTCTATAGATGTCAGCTTGGGAGACATCACGTTAGAGCCTTCCGAAGCCAAGGCAGCAACATTTCAAGGGTGCCTGCCGTCACAACTGTTCCTGACCTTCATTCTGAAGGTGCCGGCCAAGAGACTAAGGTAACGCAAAGAAAGGAGGGGATCTATCTATCTATCATCTATCTATCATCTATCTATCTATCTATCTATCTATCTATCTATCTACATGGCAAAGACAAAATTATCATTATTTGCAGATGATGTGTTTGTCCAGCCTGAAAAGCCAAAAAATAAACTGAAAAACAGCAAGAACTAATCGCGGCATTAAATAAAGAGGATGACATAAGGTGATAAATATACCAAGATCGATGTCTGCCTTCTACACCAGCAATAACGAGTTAGAAAGCTCTGGGGTGGGGGGCGGGGGAGGGGGAGTATACGTAGCAAAATATGTGCAAAGATGGATGCTGAAGGACGCTTTTAAAAAATACTTAAATCAGTGGAGAAATGGATCCTGTTCTTGGGCTGTATTGCAAAATTGTCCGTCTTGCCTCACATAATCTAGAAATCTGATGTGACATCGATGAAATCTCCACAGGAATTTTTTCTCTCGAGAAATTGATTCTATAGTTCATCTAGTAGAGTAATTGCACGGAGCGGTCCCTGACCCCACTAGATAAGGCTGGGAGTCAGGGTCTCACACCTGGAGAGGGGAGCAGTTTTCTGAGAAAAAAAAAAACATGTAGGTACCTGGACACCCCAAAAGATGACATCACTCATGATCTTCGCGGGGACTTCTGACTCTTCTTGAAGGCACTGGACGATAACCTGGTCCTTCTCCAGGTGTTCTCTAGTTCAGAAAGACGCCATCATATTCCCTGTCGGGCAGGTCAGAAGCCCGCGGTCACCTGACCCCTTTGCTCTCTCACATCCCACGTGTCCAACCAACTATGAAGTCCAGTTGATGTTATCTCCTAAACGCGTCTAGAATCTGCCCGCTTTGGTCCATCTTTACTGCCATCATCCTAGTTTAAGGAATTGTTATCTCTCCCCTGAACCACTCCAATAGCCTCGTCGCAGGCACGTCGCTGACAATATTTGCCCCACGGCAGCGGTGACCTTTAGCAAAGGCGAGGCTAACCCAGTCACTCCCCTTCCAAAATCCGCCGGGCAGACCGACGAGGATCCGCATGGTCTGGCCACCGCCTACCTCCCCAGCCCATCCCCTGCGGTTCCTTTCCTCGTCCCCTGGGCCCCTGGCTCACTGGCCTCGCTGTGCCCTCTGGAGCACACACATGCCGTCCTGCCTCAGCATCTGGACACGTGTTGTTCCCTCTTCCTGGGCTGCTCTGCCAGGGCCACTGTATTTGCACAACCCAGGAATACGATCGTTTCTATGGTAGTGATGCCCCCTACAGGCAGCTCTTAACACCTCGCCTTCTTCCGGTTAACGTGGTTAACGTTTATTCACCCTTTGGAGCTCAACACTACTTCATCGAGGAAGTGCCCACACCCCCCCACCGCCCCCGCACCCCCCACCCCGCCCTGATCTGACCAGGTCGGCTGCCTGCTGCTTGCTCTCATTGTTGCCAGTTCTGCCGTAGCCCTTGGCACAGTGCTAAACACATCTGTTTGTTGTATAATAACTTTATGCAACACTTACAGTGTAATAATTATATAGCTTTACTGATATATCATTTGTAGGCAGTAAAACTCGCCCTTTTTCAGTGTACAGATCCACGTTGTGATGAACAGAGGTGGAACCACCACTTCAATCAGGACATAGACTCCTTCTGCCGCTCCAGAAAGTTCTCTCACACCCGGAAGTTGGCCCCCTCCCTGACCCAAGCCCAGGAACCCCTGATCTGATTTCTGCAACTGTAGTTTTGCCTTTCACAGAATGTCATATAAATGGAATCTATAGCATGCGGCCTTCGGAGTCTGGTTTCTTTCACTCGGTTGTTGTATAATAACGTCATGTGTGTCTTCCCCGCCAGAGCGTAGGCCTCCGCGCGGCGGGGAACCACGTCGGACTCACTGACTACCGTATCTCCATAGCCTACCATGGAGTTTCTCAACCTTTTCTTCATTACCATTCCTCTTAGGAGAACATTTTAATTTAATTTAAATTCTCCCCGATGAGAGAAATTAAATCCTAAGGACTTAGATGTTGCTGAGCGGCGCTGGGCTCTGGAGGGCCACAACACATTGTCATAGCTAAATATTTTGTCACCGTCCCAGAATGAAGTTTCCCCGCCTGGGGGTGATGTGTGCATGCCCTAGCACCACCTAGTAGGTGCTCAACCAATGTCTGCAGATTAAGGAGGGAATGCTTACAGACATTGCCACGAGGTGGCATCTCCCAAGGGAGCCAGATCATCTCACCGGAAGTTACCGCTGCACCGCTGGGTTTCAGGCTGGTCTAGGAGTGACCATCCCCCCAGACAGAGCAATGCCCTCCTTCTTCTGTTGAAAACCCCACCGGTAACTGCAAGGTGCCACGTTATCGGCTTCAGAAGCAAGGCCCAGCATCTACCTACTCAGGACATAATCAGGTTTATGCTTTTGAACGTCCACTCTGGCTCCAGAGAGGGAGAGGCTTAGAGGAAACAAGACGGAAGTGGAAGTTGCCGGTAAGAGGCTGTCATAATCACGGCAAGACACGATGGTGGTGTGGACTTGCCGGTGAGGATGGAGACAAATGGATGCTCCTGAGAATAATTTAGAAAGTAGATTCAACAAACTTGGCGATGAGTTTGTTGTAGAAAAGGGGAAGAAGAGCGGACATCCATATTTCTCGCCTGGACATCTGGGGAGAAGGGGGTGCCGTGTACTGAGTTTGGACAACTGGTTGTGGGCATGAAGTTCCGTTATGGATCCTTCAGGTTCGGGTGGCTTTGGGTTATTCAAGGGCGGTGTCTAGTCAACTATCGGATACACAGAGAGCGAAAAGCAAGGATTTGGGAGTGGTCGGTGTAGACGACACCCCCGGCCACGGGAGTGGACGGCCTCTCGAGAGAGCAGGTAGCATGAGAAGGATATATGGCGGAGAGAAGACACCTGGAGACCGGCGGCACCGAAGGGTCCCCAGCCCAAGGAAGTGGCACAAATGGTGAAATTAACCATTCCTCCAGCGTTAACATCTAGATTTATTCAGTTTTTTTTTTATCATCATTGTTGGTTGTTTTTTAAATTTTTTAAATTTTTTTTTTGCTGGTATAAACAATGCTGTTGTGAATATCTTTGTGCGGAATATTTCTGTGTCAAGATTTTTCTGTGGCCAGAAGAATAACTAGGCTAAAGGGTTAAAGAACATTTGTGATTATCGATGTGTTCCATCACATTGCCTTCCAAAAGGTTATTAACGTGCCTTCTTCTCACTGAGATATGAGAGCGCGTGCTCATCAATACATGAAGTCTTCTTCAATTGTGCTCTTCTTAATCTGTGCTAGTTGGATGAGCAGAGGGAGGGAGGGGGGAAGAGAGAGAGGAAGAGAGGGCGGGTGGGTGGAATCCGCAAGATTTGGCGAAGGCAGGACACGGAGAATGACAACAACAGGGAAGTCGAGGATGAGTCCTAGGTTATCCACTTCGGCCCCTGGGTGGTTGCTGGGGTGGACGTTTAGGAGGAGAAACTGGTTTGGCATAAAGGTGATGAATTCGGCTTTGGCTGCTTTGAGTCTGAGGGACACAGGAGGCATCCAGAAGGTCAGATGTCAAAGGTTAATTATGTTTGCAGGTCTGAAGCCCAGAAGAGAGAGTCTTGAGTTCCAGAAGGGATGGGCTGCAATGGCAGTTCTTAATCTGGAATGGGAGTGGAACATTTGGTGTGGAGGGCACATCCCAGGATACCCCAGGACCCTGCACCCCCTCCTCCCAGCTCGGGCTCCGATTTCAGCGGAAGCTGCGGTGGACAGTTCCGCACATGCTCGGACTCGCCTGTCGCTGACCTCACGCACACTCCACGTGTCTTTCCCCTTCCCCAACGCCACGGCTGTGTGCTTAACCTTGTACACGGGTGCCACCTGGAAATGCAAGGAGACAAAGCCTCTGTGGACACGCTCCCCTCAGTGAAGACAGGAGCGAGTGGGTCAGTGCTCCACCCCCATCCTGGGAAAGGTCACTGGAGGGGAGGGCTCTGCACACTTCGCAGAGGCCCCTGCCACAGGAACGCCCCCTGACTTTGTCTCCCCTTCATTCTGCCTGCCCCCGCCCTCCTGCCGCCTGGGATGGCATCCCCCGAACGCCGAATGCCGCCTGCACTCAAGTCCTTGTCTGAGCCGGTGCCGCAGGATGCCCTGGCCTCCGCGCCCTTTCCATACCTGCAGGGCAGACGCGTCGCCGGGCTGGGCCTCTGTTCCTTCCTCTAGTGGGGCCAGCTCTTTTAGGGGGAAGGTGACAGCTGGAAAAACACTCAGCCTAAGCTAACTGAGGTTTATCGGCATGGCCCTGGAATCCCGACCCTGAACCCTCTCGGCAGAGCCTGGGTGTTTACAAAACAGCCTCCGGGAGGGTGTGTGTCTCACTCCTCCAGACCGGAGGGAGCGAAGGGTGGAAGGCGGGTTTCCGGTCCAGGATGATGCTCTACCCACAGGCAAACAGTGCTTCTGCCTTCGTCCCTGCTCTGTATTGACCCCAAGCGGGTGAACAGGACCTCGCCAAACCCAGGCGGGCCCTCCAGCATCGTCTGAAGGTCATCCCTCCCCCACTTCCCAGGCTCAAGCCGCTCACCTCTCCTGGACCAACTGCAACAGCGCCACCTCCAGTCCATGACGGAGAACTGTGTCTCTGAACCCCACAGGCTGCCTGGATTAGTCTTTTAGGCTAGGAGGCCGGATGGCAGGGCCCAGGGCCTCACCATTGCAAGCTGATGGCAACTCACTTCACCTGTCTGAGCCCTGTTGTCAAGTGGGCATGGCAGTCCCTCCAGGGCTGGTCCGAGGACAGATAGTCACATAACACACCCAGAATGTGCTGGCACCCAAGAGCCCAGCCGCCAGTTCTAAGGTTGGGTGACAGACTCGTTGGCCTGGTTTGAAAATTCCCCAAACGACAAACAATTTCTGGGTCTTATGGAAATCTTAAAGACGTCTTCGGCCCCCTTTTCTTTCATTCTTTGCTTTTTTTTTTTTTTTTTTTTTTGCTTCGGACCTCTGAGGCACAGAATTCGATTTCTCACCACCATCGGTTCGGCTCGCAATCATTCTTGGCCACACCTGGGTCCTCTAGTGTCTTCGTCTGCTTTATTTTTGTCTCTCGTATCCCCCTTCTTGAACCCCTTCCCTTCCCTGTCCCCTCTCCCCACAGGCAAACATCCTTATGTCGTCGACGTGTGAGGGTGTGTGTGTAGCCATGAAAATATGTACTGCGGCATGTTGAAGTATTATTTCCCTGATATCGTGCTTGGCAGTCCGTTTTTACGATCCATGTTAATACTTGTCATTCTCATTCATTCCATTGAATCACTGCGTGGTGTTCATCATTTGCATACGGCCCTGTGATTTATCTATTTCTTTACGAGTCGGCATCTCGGTCGTTCCCATCCCTTGGCTATTACCAGTAAATGCTTCGAGGAATATCCTCGGGGAAGTCTCTTTGTCTACCTGTGTGGAGGTGCTCTGGAGTGTGTGTCCGGAAGTGGTAATGCTGGAGTGTGGGGTGTATGCTCTCCACAGTGGCCCCCCCCCAGTTCATACTCCCACTGGGACAGGGATTCCTGAGGCCTCGCGCCTTCACTACCTGACGGTTATAAAGCAGAGCTCGTTGTTACCTCCCTCTCCTTTTCTACCCTGGCTAACCTTCCTGAATGTGCCGCAAAAGGAAGCGATGAGGCCTCCTATGTGCCGTGTGCTGTTACCTTTTAAGACAAGTGTCTCGAACATCTGGATGTCCCCACACCCCATCGCTTGCCATCATCCGTGCACAAAGCACCAACTTGGTCACAGCCAGATGGACAAGGGATGGTGCGTGAGCTTCAAGACATACTAAGGTGAATGGCCAGCCCCAAGATGGCTCTAGAAACTCCATCCATGCTGAGAGTGTCAAATCAATTCATCGAATGCAGCGTGGGTGATTTCATCTGGGCTACTGTTCGGAGCTGCTATTAGCGACTTTCTCAGTTGTCTCTGGGGCATGTGGGGCCACTGTGGTGTAGGATGGATTAGGGTCTGAGACTGGGTGGCAGTGTCTCTTTCAAGCTCACCTTCCTCCATTCTCTGAAATGCTTTTGCATATAGACTTTTAGGTCACAGGCTCTGAAGTCAGAAGGTCCCGGGTTCAAGTACCCACTTAGCCACCTCGCAGGACCATTGTAGGTGATGAAAACATGGCAAGTGTTTGTCAGAGCTCCAGGCACACGCTACGCTTCAAAAATTGCCGTCTAGCAATAGCAACAGTCCACAACGTAGGAAATGCGTCCTCCACTTTATAAACTGTAAAAGTATCTCCTGGGGAGGCTGAGCCGTTCGCACGAAAGCAGGATTCAAACTCAGGTCTGCCTGCGTCTGTTTGTTTCCATCTTCCCAGGCCACCTGACTTTGCTGACTCCCATCCTCAGCCAGGACCTTGGGCCGAGTTCAGTACTAAATGCCTCCTTGGGGCTCCAGGTCCTAGAGTCCTCCCCAGGGTGGGCCATCTTGGTGGGAGTCCTCCAGGGAGTGGGAGGCCCAGGCCTGGGCCCAGGCCAGAATATCAGAGGCTCCCAGGTGCTGGGGAAGGCAGCAGCTTGGCCTTCCTCCAAGTCCATTCGGAGCCAACCCAAGGGAAACCCCGATGCTGTCAGTGCCGGCACGCCTGGGGCACGAGCGTTGGAGACATTAAATATTAAACACGTCGGCTGGCTTCCAAGCCTGGTAATTAAAACTCTTATTTCATATTTTACACAGGATGAACAGGGAGGTCATGGGGCTGCTCTAAGAGGTTTCACAGCTTCCTTGTTCACAGATGAAGTGACTCTGCTGAGGAAAACCTCCCTCTCCCTTGGGACCCACACAGCCCTACTTACAAAGTGATTTCCTGGGAGGGCAGCGTGTGGAGGTCGGGAGGTAGGTATCCAGAGTATGGGACCTCGTGGGGCTCCCAGAAGGGTCTCAGACTTTCTTTCTACTTCTCCAAAATGGGTCTGTGTTCCCAGGAGCCTGCAGAGGGCTGGGCCCCAGGCCCCTCATCCCTCCTGGAATGGCAGCAGGGGAATGGAAGCTGGCTCTGGAAATGGGGCGCTGCAAGGAGCTCCAAGGCCAGACTAGAGGGAGGGGGACAGGGAGGAGGAGTCTTCCCTTAGCTTTCAGCGCCATCTGCTGGTTACATGCTGAACTGCAGCTCTCCAAAATGCCATCTGGAGATCAAATTTGAGCTCTGGGGCATGGGGAGAAGGAGAAGAGGGATCAAGGAAATCCAGGCCTGGTGCTTCAGGGAACACTTTTAAAACTCAATTTACGTTTGTGAATTGTTCATTCTGTCACTCTCTGGGGATCAAGGGATAAGAAAGACTCAGACTTGGATCTCTGGGGACCCAACCCAGTATGATAACCAGAACACACATGATAACCACAGAGGCCTGTCACTCAGGTGTTCACTAAGTGGCGAGCCCTGGCCTACATGATTTACATTAGTTATCTCATTGCGCGGGCTGCTATCCTGCCGTAGCCCATTTTGCAGATGAAAACAACAGGTATCAGGTGTCGGGGTTTGTTACAAGCCTATAGTCATTAAGACGTATGGCGTCGGCACAGGAATCGACACAAAGGCCAGTAGAGAAGGGGAGCCCAAGGTGGATCCCCCCACACATGGACCTGCGATACACATAGGACAGTGAGGGAAGAGAAAGAGTTTCAGCAGGTGATTTTGAGACAATCGGGTCTTCACAGTGGGAAAATAAAATGGGACCTGTAATTTCAGCACGTGCAGCAATACAGATGCTGTACAGGCCTCAGGAGGAACTGCAACCAGGAACTAAAGAACTACTGGGAGCCCAGTGGCTCCTCTGGCCCCGCCCCCTTATCCTCCTCCCCTCCCGACATCTACTGAGTGCATTTTAGGTGCTGGGCACTGTGCAGAGCGCTTCATGCACACTCCTGTTGAATCCCTATGACATTCCTCTGAGGCCGGTATTGTTATCCCCACTTTACAGCTGAAGAACGTGAGGCTCAGAGATTAAGTCATTTGTCCTAAGATTTATAATGCGTAGGAGGCAGGGGTGGGATTCGAACCCAAGTAAGGCAGTTCCAGAGCCCACGGTGTTACAGCACCGCTTCTGGAAACAAGTTCGCTGTGGTGTGGAGAGGAATTGGGGGATCTAGAGGCCGGAGGGTGAATGGAGAGGGGTGAAGGGGGGACGGACCTGAGAAAGTGAGTAGAACCAGGCCTTCGAGGGCCTAGAATGCCACCCAAGGAGCTTGCCCCTTCTTCTCCAGGAGAATTAGGAAACCAGGGAGTCCCGTTTGCTCCTTGGTAGCAAGTTCCCCCAGTCACCACTCCATCCCAGGCTGGCCGTTTTGAGGGGACTGTTCAGACACAGGCCGCCTCCCTTCCAGCCTTAATCCTTATTTCTTGTGCCTTAGAGGTGGCCCAGTTATACCTTCCCTGCTCAGGTCATGTCAGAATCTGGCCTCGCGGCGTGCCACATCAAGGGGAAGTGGAGAACCAGGAGGGAGGCTAGCCGTAGAATGCGCTGGTTGTAAAATGACAGAACCCCACCTGAACTGGCTAATGCACCCGTGTGGGAATTCCATGTTTCAAACAGTGAACATTGGAAACGCCGCCAGGGCCCGGGAAGACCTGGGATGAGGAGTTAGGAGACCTAAGGGGATACGTGTGGTTTTCCTCCACATCTCCCCTCCTTTCATAATCTCGGTCCGTACACTCACTCCTCTCGGCTGTCACTGCCACCCTGCAGCCCCCCAGCTCTATGCACACAGGAGTCCCACATCTCTAGATGCAGCTCCGTCTGCTACTTGACCCCTGGAACCTAACTCCCCATCGCGGATGTGGCCATCTGGATATCCCACGAGCACCTCAATCACGGCATGTCCCAAAATAAACTCACCTTCCCGTCCCAAACCCTGTCTCCTTGCCCTATGTTCCCAGTGAGTGGCACCCTCATCCACCTGGTTGACCCAGTCACCAATGCCCAAAATCTAAGAGTCACCTCCAGACTTCTCCTGCCATATTCAGATGTTACCAAGTCCTGTTCGCTCTTCCTCCTAACTAGCCCTCAAATTGGCCCCTTTCTCTAAATCTCCACGGCCATCCCTTAAACATCCCTCATATGGACTATTATAGTGCCTTCCTTATAGGTCTCTCTCCCTTCAGTCTTAAAAGACAAAGTAACTATGTCATTCTTCTGTCTGAAACCCTTTGGGTTACTGGCATACAGACAGGCACATTGTTCAATGGAATAGAACTGGGAGTCCAGAAATAAACTTATATATTTATGGTTAATTAATTATCAAAAAGTGTGCCAAGACAATTCGACGGGGGAAAGTTCAGTCTTTTCAACAAATGGTGCTGGGAAACTAGTTAGCCACATGCAAAAGAATGGAGTTGGACCCCTACCTCACGCCATACACAAAAATTAACTCAGAATTGATCTAAGACTGAAATCTAAGAGCTAAAACTATAAAACTCTCAGGAGAAAATGTAGGTGTAACTCTTCATGACCTTGTATTAGACAATGGTTTCTTAGATATGACATCAAAGCACAAGCAACCAAAGAAAAAATAGATAAATTGGACTTGAGAAAAACTAAAACTTACATGCAGTTTGGGGAACTTGGCAGTTCCTCAAAAAGTGAAAGATAGAGTTATCATATGACCCGGCAATTTCACTTCTAGCTTTATACCCAAGAGATTTGAAAACATATGCTGTTCACACAAAAACTTGTATGCAAATGAATGTTCAATGGCAGCATTATTTATAACGGCCAAAAGATAGAAACAATCCAAATGCCCATCAACAGATGAGTGAATACACAAAAGGTCGTATATCCATACAATGGAATATTATTCGGCCATAAAAAAGGAATACTGCTCCATGTGACCACATGGATGAACCTTAAAAATGTTATGCTAAATGAAAGAAGCCAAACACAAAAGGCCACATATCGAACGACTCGTTTATACGAAAGGTCCAGAGCAGGAAAATCCAGAGACAGAAAATAGATGAGTGGTTTTCAGAGACTCAAGAGAGAAGAGAACCGGGGAGTGATTCCTCATGGCCCCGGGGTTTCTGCTCAGGGGGATGAAAAGGTTCTGGAACGAGATCGTGGTGCTGGTTGCACAACTTTGTGAACAGGCTAAAAACAATGGAATTGTATGTACACTTTGAAAGGATGAATCTTATGGTATGTTAATTATATCTCAATTAAAAAAAAGAAAAAAAGAAAAAGAAACTCACTGTCTCTGTACAGTCAGTCCCCAGGCTTTTCACGATCTAACTCTGCCTAGCCTTCCATCCCTAACTCCTGTCAATCTTTCCACTAATCTTTATTTTTTCCAGAGCAGTAGAGATCCTGGTTTTTTGTTTTTTGTTTTTGTTTTTTAAAGGAGTTTAACATTGGGATTTGACCTTGGACTGTAGGAGCGGGGCAAGCAGTTATTGTAAATCCGTCACCCCTGCTCTTACACGTGAGACCCGCAACAGCACTTGACAAGCCGAGCCGTGGCTGCTGCCTGCTCAACTTTGCGCGAGGGTCTCTGGACGCTAACCCGGTCCCAGAGCGCACAGGGAAGGGCATTCTGGGAAATGTAGTTCCAGCTTAGCTACATTGCCACGGCACAAAGCCACCCGCCACTCTTCTCCCATGGTGTCCCCATGCCTGGAACACAGTCCCCTCTCCTCTTCCCAGCCACTCATTCCGACTCGACCTTCAAATCTCAGCTTCCAGCAGGAAGTCGCTCTGGCCCTACCTCCAGACTTGGGTGGCCCCCACCGCTGTCCCCCAAGGCCCGCTTTATTGGAGTCCACCATATACAGCTGTGGAGGTCGCACACAACTCTGAGGGCATAACTCACATTCGCGGTCATCACAGACGCGTATCGTTATAGGACTGTTTTCCCACAGGTGGCTGTGAAATGGCTGAAGCAACGGGCTTGTTTTTCTCATTTTAACAAAGGTGCTCATGGCCTGACAGGGCTGACGGCACCTCCTTATTTCAAAGGATGGTGGTACGTGGCTGCCAGGCTGTGTCCCTTCTAGACAGTTGCGGAGACCACGTCGGAGCGACTCAGTTGAGGTCCCCAGCATTAAGCACAGGGCCTGGCACGTAGCAGACACTCAACGTTCATAAAACAAAGGAACAGATGAAGATCTCGGAAATGAGAGAGGAGTAGCAGGCAAGAACACAGAAAGACGAATGAGCGGGGTGGGAGGTGCGGCGTGGGGGGGGGGGGAGCTTCGGGCAGGAGGAAGAGGGGGCACGCAGGGTAGTTTAGAGCACAGATTCGGGAGCCAGGCTCCCATCTCCATTGCTTATCAGCCGTGTGACTTGCAACAAGCTACTTCACCTCTCTGTGCCTCCACCTGCCCACCTTTTAAAAAAATGCTACAAATGGCACCTTTTTCAAGGGCTTAGTAGGAGAATTCATTGGGCTAATGTTTGCAGAACGCTTAGCAGTGTACGAGTGTTTGTAGATATCTAGATGATAGGTAGGTAGGTGATAGATAGATAGATAGATAGATAGATAGATAGATAAAATAAAGAAAAGATGAATCATTTTGTTTCTCTCCCAAAGCTAGAGTAAAAAGCAGCCCCTCTAGAGAAGCATTTGCTGGGGTTCCCTGTTTGAGGGCCGGAAGGCACTGTAGCTCTTCTGCTCTGAAAATATATAGATGTAAGAGCATCAAGACAAATGCCCCGGCTGGTAAGAACATCTAGACAAGAGAGGGTAGCGCATTAGCATCCTGTTAGTTAAGGAATTATAGCTCTTCGGATACCAGCCTCTGCACAATAAAATGATTTTTAAAACAACATTTTAAAAGGCTGATTAAAACATAATGCTCTGTTCAGTTACTGCCACAAAATGTGAGTTTTTTTTTTTTTTTCAAAGTACAGCCCAGTAGATTCAATTTACTTTCTGCTGACATCCATATTAGACGTGATGGACCAGGCAGGAGCAGTTAAGCTGCAGGCTCGAGAGCGGAGTCCGGGGGATGTGAGCTTGTGGGCTCCACCCTGAGCCTTTTTGGAGGAGGTGGCGTGGCCAGGCTCCTCCCCATCCCCAGGACCCTGAGGGGGTCTCCCAATGGCCAGCAGACAGTTATCCTCCCATAGGCTCTTCTTACCATGCAGGATTTTGTGTGTGCCAAGAGCAGAGACGGAAAACTGGTACTTCGAGAACCGAGGGCAGCCGGCTGATTGTTACGCTGGCTCACATCATAATTTCTGAAAATAGAAGCCAACATTTAAAGATCAGGAGATCACACTTACAAATGTGGATGTTTTGCTACTTTTGAAAAATGGGAAGAACTAGCAACACTGGACTGTTGCTGCCATGACAAAAAAAGAAAAAGAAAAGAAAGGCTGAAATCTGAGAAGGTCACATGCTTCCCAGTTTGTCACAATCCCTACCGTTCCTTGCTGTCTTCCTCACATGCAGAGGTTTGAAACACGCTCCAGTCCTGTTAGCTGGTGCCTAGAAGCTATTATTTTTTTCTTTTGGTAGAGAAATATTCTCCAATTCCCTGCATAGCATCCAGTGGACCAGCAGGAAACAGCACACTCAAAGCTCAGTAATCAAGGAGAGTTTAGTAATGGGATTCTTTACAAAGGTATGGACAAAATTTAGGAGAAGCAACAGAGTATGGTATAGTACCCAGTGCTACTAACACTGGGGAGCTGTTACTACCGTCGGTCCGAAGGGATGCAGGGGGATGGGGGCGGCCCGGAGAGGAAGCGCTACCGATGATGCTGAGGCTGGGTCGAGGGCTGCAACTAGCCATGGTGACTCCACATGAACCGAGCCTGGACGAGAATCCTCCACGTGCCCTCTCCAGCCTCCCTCCAATCTCCTCTCGTGCTCCCCACGGGCCGCGCCAACCAGAAGCCAGAAGACGAGAGAGTCCATGTGGGTTAGCCTACTCAGCACATAGAGTTGGAGAGGTGGAGAATGGATCCATATGGAAGAGAGCCAGCATGCCACGTACCCGTCAAAAGTGGCCCAACAAAAAAAAAATGCAGAGAGGACCAAATGTTTAAGGGAAAATAAGAAAGTGTGCGTATTCATACAGAGGTTAAGAATAGGTACTCTTATACGGTTAATGTACAAGTGCCTGGTTCATGTCGCTCAGCGACATCACCTTCCTGGTCCCTGCTGGTACCCGACTTTGCCTTGGTGACACTGGGAAAGCGATGCCCTTCCCTGCTGCCCTCTCCCACTCCACCACGTTCTCTTCGGGCTTTATTTCCTTTTGAGGAAGGCAGTTCCCAACCACTGAGGAAACGACATCAGAATAAGACCTCTCCTGTCCTCCTCGTCATTCCCTTCATCCGTGTGGTAAAATGGGGACAGGTCACAGCTCTGACACTGCCCTCCCCCTTGACCTGCTCTCAAGAGCAGCTCATCCCTTGTCTCTGCTCCTGCTGCTACAGGTAGCTCGGCAAGGAGAAGCATCCGAGCCCTGGAGGAAGCCTGCATGGCTGGGAGAGAAACTCAGAGAGGGAGGAGTCAGAAGCCCCACGTCGGCCCCAAGTCCAAGCTGCATTCTCCAATTCAGATTTGCCATTAATATAGCTGAAGCTATGATCCCCACTTGATCTCAGTTCCTATGCCTTATTTGTTGATGCCCAGCATAGACCTCCCATCCTGTGTTTGAGGAATTCCCCACTTCCTGAACCTCAGAGGGAGACAGAACCCACCACCCACTGTACAATCCCCAAAGGCCAGTTAGTCGCTTTCCGAGCCTCCCTTGCAGCTAGGAGGCAGGCACAGGACCGGGCTTGGCCAGCCAGTGGCCTTCGAATCAATCACTAAAGGCTCAGGGAAACAGGTACAGCAAGATTGGCCTCCAAAGGGCAGCAACAGTGCAGACTGGCGTGTCCGTGGGCAGTGACAACGGTGGTGGCAATGGTGATGGCAGTAACATCTTGGTCACTCCAGTTCTGTGACCCAATTGTGGGTATGCTTATGTAGTCACTGAGCCTGATTTTCCAGCCCTCCCTCCCAGGCACTTTGTGAGCCGCCAGTCCCCTTGAATTCCTTTGCTGCTGAAACCGGCCAGGCTCCATTTCTGTCCTGTGTACCTTTGAACTACTGGTACCCACGCACACATACCCCAACAGCCAGAACCCCAGAGGAAGGACGTGGTAAATGGCAACCCCAACCACTTCCCCGGCAACTGTATGTCAACGAAGATTATCTTGATTGTAAAAAAGCAAAACAAAACAAAAAGCGAAGCCTTGAGTTGACAAACAATAAAGAGAAGTGCTTTATTGTTGGTCCGGGGGAGCCTGATCAGGTAGGTGAGGTTAGATACAGACATTGGTTTTTCTCTGGCTCTTTTTTTATGTCTTTCTTGCTGTCAAGTTCACGTTCAGCCCCTCATAGGGGCCCCTGCAACCACCGGCCCTCCTCTTACAGCAATATGGTGGCTACAATAGTTCTTGACCTCACATCCTCCCACACGAAAGAGGGTCTCTTCTATCAGCTCCCTCACAAGTCCTGGGGTGCCTGTATAGGGTCACCTGCCTGTCCTCTCACACGACATGATGGCAGGAAAATAAGATAAGCTGATTTTGCTCAAGCAAATCAAAGCCCCTCCCTGGAGCTGAATCTCCATGAACCATAGCGTGAGAATGGGACCAGTGGGGATGTCCCCAAGAAAGTCAGCTTACTGTTAGTGGGAAGAGGGGCATGGGTGCCTAAACATTTGGGGGAACTCAGATGTCTGGGGTGGGGCTCAGCTGGACCAGTCTCCTTTTCTCTTCCTGCCTCTATGGCCAAGTCTGCACCACGGTGGAGAGGGGTACATGCTGGACCTCCCACCTCTGCCATCTACAGGCCTGTGGGTCTCAGATTAGGGGGTGGCGTCACCTCCAGTCGGTGACTGTGTGGACTGAACTATCTGCCTAAAACTATCTGCCCTAAGCCCCAGTACCTCGGAATGTGACTGTATTTGGAGATAGGGCTTTCAGGAGGTGATAAAGTTAAAAAGAGGCCGTAAGGGTGGGACCTAATCCAAACTGACTGGTGTCCTTATAAGAGGAAGACATTAGAACCCACAGAGAGACACCAAGGGCACATGTGTTTGCACAGAGAAAAGGCCATGTGGGGACACAGTCAGAAGGCAGCCATAGGTAAAGCCAAGGAGAGAGGCCTCAAGAAAAACCAAACCTTGACCTTGGACTTCTAGCCTCCAGAACTGTGAGAAAATAAATTTCTGTTGTTTAAACCACCCAGTCTGTGGCACTTTGCTATGGCAGCCTGAACTGGTAATAACAGTAGCCATGAATTTGGAACAAAGCATTCTGTGAGGGGAGAGGGTCCGTCCGGCCAGGTGTCCGTCCCCGCTCTGCCCCTTACTGGCTGTGTGACCCTGGACAAGGCACTGCACTTCTCTGAGCCCAGCGGCATAGTCAGAGGAACGCGGTCTGCAAAAATGGTTGTTCTGTAGACGCTTTTTATGGGCCGCCTGCAGACATGGTGATTGTCAAGAGCATGTCCAAAATGATATTCAAAGGAGCAGGGGGAGAGCCGGGGCCAGCCTATCCATCAGGCTGCAGCATCAGTAGTCAGACTTCGAGCCACGTGAGGGGTAGTCAAAGGGCAGCGTGTCACCCACTGGCCGGTGGCAGGGTCCTCCGCTCAGCCCCACATGCCCCGCCTCTAGAACCTGCCCTCAGTGCCTGGGGACGGAACTTTTTTGAGGTTCCCTCTCCCAGGCGATAAAATGTGGCTTGTGCTTCTGTTGGAGCCCCAGCTTCCCCATCTGAAGAATGAGGACAATAGCAGCACCTACTGCATGGAGTGGTTGTAAATATTCGATAGGATAATAAATGTAAAGCGTTGAGCACAGCGCTTCCTACTGAGTAACGCTCAGAGAGTGAGTACGAAGGCCACTGTAATTCGCTGGGCTCAGACCCTAGAAGGCAAAGACACTAAGCTTGCCTGAGAGTTAGAGCCATTCTAGGTTTCCTAAATACACCATCACCCACACGCAGCCCCCGCCCCTGGGAGACGGGCCACCCTCTTCACTGGTCTCTCTTACTTACCTCCATTCCAACCTCCACATGGCAGCCATAGTGATCTTTCGAAACGTCCCTAAACGTGTTACTTACAGCAGAAAATCCCTCCCCACCTCTGCACATTTCCGTTGTCCTTGGATCAAGGTCAAGTTCCCCACGTGGCTTACCAGGCCTGCAGTGACCAGACCCCTGCCCTCCCCTCCAGTCTCATCTCCACCATACTCCCACCAGACTGGACTCTTTTCAGTTCTTTAAATGTACCTTGCCTGCCCGCATCCCTGGGTCTTTACCTGTCCCCCCTACCTGGAATACACTTGTCCCACCTCTTCACTTGGCCAACTCATCCTTCAGCTTCGAGTTGGATGTGGCTTCTTCTGGGAAGTCCTCTTGGCCTCTGGGCCCAAGCAGGGGGCCTCCTCTATGCTCTCGTGGTCCAGAGCTCCCATGTTGAATTGAAAATACCTTTTTACCTTTCTGCTTTCCTGCTATACCATCTATGAAGGCAAGACTGTGACTTTTTCATTCACTGCTGAATTTCACAGGCTGGCATGGGGCCTGGGCTATTACAGGCCCTCGATAAACATTTGCTAATTGTACTCATTTCCTATTGCTGCCAAAACAAATTACCACAAATTTAGCACCTTAAACAACATAAATTTTATTATTTTACAGTTCTGTAGGGCCATCCTATTGAGAGGAAGTGTAGGTCAAAAGTCTGACACAGGTCTCACCCTCAAAGGGAGGATCAGTTTCTTGCCCTTTTGGCTTGTTGGCAGGATTCAATTCCTTACAGGTTAAGGCATTGACATCTTCCTCGCTGGCTGTCAGCTGAGGGCAATTTCTAGCTTTTGGAGGCTACACACATTCCTTGGCTTGTGGCTGCTGTCCTTCATCCTCGATGCCAGTGACAGCAAGCTGAATCCCTCTGATGCCTCAAATCTCTCCTTATTCTAGCTCATCTCTCAGAACCAGGCAGGAAATGGTTTTTCACTTTCAAGGACCCATGTGATCAAATTGGGTCCACCTAGATAATCCAGGATAATCTCTCCATCTCTGGGTCTGTAACCTCTGCAAAGTCTCTTTTTTCCACGTGAGGTAACACATTCACAGGTTCTGGGGATTAGGACGTGGACATCTTTGGGGAGCTATTATTCTGCCTAATACACTAATAAATGAAAGTTATTGAAAAATCAGCGGGATGGAAAAACAAGCTTGGATGAAGGCGGGCCACCCACAGCTAGGGATTTGTGCCTGGCATGGTGCCAGGCAGAGAGGGTGGAGAAGCTGAGTGTGGGACCCAGGGGAGGTGGGAGGAAGCGAGCAAGGAAGACCCTTCTCCATGAAGGTAAGGATCAGAGTAGAACTCATTGGGGCCAGCGATGATGCAGGGTCAGGAAGAATTAAAATCCCAAGCCAAATGGCAGGGATGAGTTCAACTTCCTTCAGACTAGAAACAGATTCTTCTCCCAATTATTATCCAGGTTTTAAGTAGATGCCTGGCCCCCATAAAATACAAATAATGTCAACTAAAACCACCAGAGCTCAGGGTGCTTCCTGGACGCCTGCAAGTAGCCAGGGTATACCTCACCCGTGGATCTAAGCACCAGCTTACGCAAAAGTTTTTCGCTTTCTGTCCCCATACCGCATCATCTCCAAAAGAACTTGACCTTTTCTTTGATGTGTGCACACGCATGCACGCGCACATGCGTGCGCACACACACACACACACACACACCACTCCTGCAGGGCCTTTAAATGAACTCTCATGCTGCCCGCACCAGAGCTTTCTTACTGGCCACACCACAAAGCTCCCTGGATTCTCACCATCTTGCAGACTTCTTGAACCCTTTCGTCCTTCCTCTTTACCCTCTGTCTCCCAATTGGGCCCTGTGAATTCTTTTCATTTCAGTACACAGAGTAAGGGCGGTATATAGTGATTATTGGCCCCAATCCTTTACCCTTCCCTGTATCCTTTTGCCACATGACTTGGCAGTTCCCCCATAAGAAGTGGACTTTCCTACCCCTTGACCATGGGCTCAGCCACGTGACTTGAGCTGGCCAGTAGGATGTTAAGAGAAATGACAGAAGCATGAAATGTGCTTGCACTGTGAGGCTTGATCTCTTGCACTTCTGTAGCCAACGGGGAGAACCTCTTTTGAGTGGCTACTGTCCCTTCAGCTGAGCCCCAGAATGAAAAACATTTGGGTGGACCTGAGTCCAACCTGCATTGAAGAATCAGGTCCAGCTGGACCCACAGCTTGAAGCACGTGGCCCAATTAAGTCCAGCTGAAATGAGCCAACTCTTAGCTGATGTACAGACACATGAGTGAGAATAACTTGTTTTAAGCCCCTGAGTGTTAGGGTAAATTATATACAGTCTTATCAATGTTGCCAGATACCTGTCAGTTTTATTAGTCTTTCCAAAAATCCAACTTTAGGCTTTATTAATCTTCCCTATTATATTTTCCTTTTCCATTTAATTAATATATCTTATCTTTCTTATGTCCTTCCTTTAATTTTCCTTGGGTTTATTTTGTTTCCTTTTTTCATTCTTTAAGTTAAGAGATTAACTCATTACATTTACACTTTTCTTCTGTTATAAGAATTAGAGGATATAAATTCCCCTCTTGAAACCCTTTTCTCTCATAACACAGATTTGGAATGTGGTATTTTCATTATCTGTCAATTCTAAATATTTTAAAATTTTCATTATGATCTTTTTTAAACTGTTAATTACTTTCATGTATGTTTTTAAATGTCCAAATATAGAAAATATTTTGACATGTGGGAATGTAAAATGATACGATCACCGTGGAAAACAATTTGACAATTTCTTAAAAAGATGTATGTGTACAGTATTCCTATTCGTAGGTATTCACGAAAATGAAATGAAAACTTAAAACCTATACGTTGAATTTCTATAGTGGCTTTACGTGTAATTACCAAAAACTGGAAACAAATCAAATGTTCTTCAACTGGAAAATGGATAAACGAACTGTGGTATATCTATATAATACCACTCAACAATAAAAAGGAATAAACTGCTGATACCACAACAACATGGATTAATCTCAAATGCATTAAATGCTAAGTGAAGGAAATCAGACTCAGAAGGCTACATGCTATATGATTCCATTCTGGAAATGGCAAAACTATAGGGACAAAAAAACAGATCAGTGACTTCCTGGGGTGAAGGTAATCTACAGGGTAGGAGAAAATATTTCAAATCACATATCTGATAAATAGCTTATATTCGTAACATGTAAGCAACCTCAAAACTCAACCATTAGAAAGGAAACCATCAGATTTTAAAGCAGGGAGCAAAAGATTTGAGCAAACACTTCTCTAAAGAAGATATGTAGACGGCATATGTATACATGGAGAGAGAGATGTTCAATGTAATTAGTCATTAGAAAAATGTAAAATAAAAACACAACCAGATATCACAGCATATCTATTAAAACGGCTTTTTAAAAAAGCTGTCAATGCCAAGTATTACCCGAATATGGGGTGGACAGCACAGACAAATTCCACAATCTCCACTATGATGATGAATTCGTCCATTTCTTTCTATAGTTTCATCAAATTTTACTCTAGATCATAGTTGGAAGCTATGCTATTATATGGATACAATTTAGAATTATTATGTACTTCTGGTGAGTTGAACCTTTCCTATTGTAAAATAACCCATTGGTATTAGTCATCTTTTGCTAAGTAACCGAATGAGAGCATGAATCATGCACTCGCTCTTAAAGCACCCACATGCAAGTGACACATTTCATATTACCTTAGTCAACAAAAGCCACGTGACCACACCTAAGTTAAAAATCTCAGTGGTCTACAGCAATAAGGGTTAGATTTTCACTCATGTTATTCATCCTTTGTGGAAGTACTCTCCATTTCTTCATTCGATGTTATCTTCATTCAAGGATCCAGGCAGAAACCATGTCCCTAACTGAAACGTGATCTTCTTGTGGCAGAGAGAAAGAACAATGGTTCTCACAGCTCAGCTCAGGAGCGCACACGTAACTTCCATTCACATTTCAGTAACCGGGTCTGAAGTTCAGGCCTCCTTCAGGGAGGGACAGCAAATCATTGATAACAATAACACAATCACCGCACCATTTCTGGCAATGCTTTTTGCCTTAAAGTCTATTTTGTCCACTGTTGATATAGCTAAAGACCCAGAAGAATCTCTTTACCAATCTTTTACTTCAAATTTTCTGCCTTCGTGTTTTAAACAGTGTATAGTTTGATTTTTTAAAAATCTGATGTTATAATTTTTTAACTAGAAAGTTTAGATTTTTAAAAAATGTATTTATTGTGATTACTGATACATTTGAATCTACTTATTTACTTTCTTTTGTGCTTTGTATTTTTCCACTTTTTGTGTTCTTGTTTTCTGTCTTTATTTCCTTCCCTTTTTTCCTCCCTTTCCTTCTTTTTTGAAAGTGTTATTTTCCTTCTTCTGGTTTGGTCGATAAGTCTATTTTTTATTCTTTCGATGGTAAACTTTGAAATTTTAACATTCATATTTAATTAAAAGTCTAACGCTAATCGATATTTTTATGGACAGTGCAAAGACATTCCACTGATTGAATGAATGGCTCCAACTTTTCACTTTCCCACTTTCCCTATATGCAAACCCTTTGCTATAACCCTTCATAGCTCCCTCCTACTCTACGCTAGACTCAGCCACGCGACTTGCTTTGGCCAATGACATGTAAGAGGAGTCTTGAAAATGTGCTTCTTCGTTTCCATTTGCTCTTTTGTGTCCCTGCCATTGCAATGAGAACTTGTCCAGACTACCTGGCTGGTGAGTGAGAGACACATATAGCAGTATCTAGGCCCACAGCCAGGGCCACCTTAGATCAGCTGACCCCAGACTTGGAAGTAAGCCCAACCGAGTCCAGCAGAGCTTCCTAACCCACCTCAAGCAGACACTAAGGTTTGTGAACCATAAACAAATATAGCTGTGAGCGCCTGAGATTTTGTGGCTATTTGTTATGTCACAGATAACTGATGTACACTTTATAATGTTCTAGCTTCAATAATCCTCTTATATTTTATATACTACCATTCCATTATTTTGGTTTTACCTTTTTAAGCCCACAAATTATAAATCGTTCTCATTTTTTCCTTTGATGGTTGTTTATATTTACCTATGTTTACCATTTTCTTTGCCCATCCATCCTTACTACTCCTCAGAGCTTCCTCTTGGGATCATATATTCCTAAATTACATCTTCTAAAAGATCCTTCAGTTAAGTTCTGCCAGAAGTAACTCTTTAGTTTTGGTGATCTGAAAAGTTTTGTTTGCCTTCTTGAAACATTGTTTGCTAAGTATACAATTCTAGGTAGACAGTTTTTTTTTCTCTCATCACGTTAAGGCTAGTATTTCATTAATGACATTATTCCATGCCATTATGCTCCCATTCTTGGCTTCGAAGAGTCAGGAGTTGGTATCACTGTCATTTCCTTGTAGATTATCGGGTTTTTTTCTCTGATTTTAAAATCATCTCTTGTGCTTTGGTGTTCTGCAGTTTCACCAGACTAGATCTAGGGTTTTTTTTTTTTTTCCTATCCTATTTGGAATTTATTTTGTCTCTTCAAGATTCTTATCTTTCATTAATTCTGGAAAATTCTCGGCCTCATTATTTGACAATTGCCTTGTTCACATGTACTTTATTGTCTCCTTTTAACATAACTGATAAGCATATGATAGACTTTCTCACTCTTATCCATTTCTTTATCTCTCTGGGATGCCTTTTGGGTTGTTTTCTTCATATCTATCTTTTAGTTCACAAATTTCTCTTCAACTGTATCTAATTTGGTATTTAACTCTTCCAATGAGCTATACATTTAAATGGACCTGCATCTGCTGCTTGTCCTTTTTACTTATTTTCTCGTGGGTTTTGTGGGTTTTGATTGTGAGTCCATATTCACTTGGAAAACCTATCTGTGGGAATTCTTTGAGACCCATGCTGACAGTTCTTCCAGAGAGAACTTGTGTTTGCTTTGGCCAAGTACCATAGGTACTATCTACCCAGGTCCATTTTAAATGGAAATGTTCATCTTGTGGGCTTTTGAGCTATGCAGGGTAGCCATATGATAGCCAGACTTTGGCCATGTATCTACTAGGGAAATGTTTTACCCCTCCGCCCAGAGCCAAGGCAGAGGGAGACGACTTTCCTTGAAATTTGCATCTGAAGGAAGATTTTCTCTAGCCTTCCCCTAAAGATATATTCCTTCTTGGGTCCCAACCTGATGTTTCAATTTGGCTCTCAACCTGCCTGGACCCAGGCAGATGCCCCTACAGCTGATAGCAGCATCATTGTTTACCTATCTCCAAAGATAATTTTCAAAATGTTTGTCAGTATACCACACGCACCAACCAATTAGACCAGATGCAGACTGCACCCATGCATAACTTCTGAATATCAACTCTATCTTCCTGAGCCTGTGTTTCTACTTTCTTCTTGGCCTCAGATGATTTTTCTGACTTTCTTGAGAGTTATCTATGCACTTAAAAGAGCGTTTTCAATATTTCTCCTAGCAATTTTTATATATTTTATTGCTGTTTTATTTGTAGATATGTTATCTATAATATTGCTAGAGATATAGTCCAAGTAAGAAGTGCATTAAGGATGTGGTTTCATAGTGTAGTGGTTTATGCTCCAGTGGAGTGTGACAGTCCATGGTCAATGGCCATGCCACCCTGAACAAGCTTAATGTCTGATCCTGGAAGCTAAGCAGGGTCAAGCCTGGTTGGTACTTGGATGGGAGCCCATCTAGAAAGCCCAGGTGCTGTAGGCATAAATAATAAGAAGTTTTCTTAAAAAAGTGTATTATGCTTATACAACAAAACAACCAGAGGTAAGTAGTTCAAAATGGGAACTATAGCTTAATGTCACATGAGCCCTATGCTCTCAATCTTTCTGCTTTGCCTGCCATTGCGTAGCATTTACTTGTCATGTCATAAGCACGTGATAGTGGCTGAACTTCCAACATTCAGAGACAAGAAGAAAACACAAGCGGCAAAGCACTTAAGAAGAAGACTCAAAGAGAAGTCCTAGTGGATTAAAAAAAAAAAAAAAATTACCAGAAGCCTCACTCAATGACTTCCACAATAAGTATTATGGGGCTAGAAGTTGCTAATAAGAATGAGGTTACCATTAATAGTTTGCACCAACCATGAGTCATTCCTTCCAGCTGGGGTGAAAGTCTGCCTCCCCTGAGATCAAAGAATTTCCTCTGATACCTGAACGAAAGTGAGTTTTTTCCCAGGGGTGCCCAGCACAACAACGCCTGCCATACAGAGGGCACTGGTCCTTTCATTGACTATTTGCTAAACATGCACCACGTACCTAAGGTCCTGCAGAGGCAGAAACGATCTGACACAATCTCTGCTGGTAAAGCTGAAATAGGGCAAAGTTTAAAAAGACAGGGGTTTCAAAGTCCCTGAAGCCAACGGACCGGCCCCATACTGTACTGCGCAGGCGCTGGCTATCTCTGCGCTCTCTCGCTCGGAACGTGAGTCACGCATGCGCCCACTGCTTTCGCTCTGACGCACCCCCGGAAGTACTGGCGGTTTCGGGGGGGCGGGACCGGGAAGTGTTTCCGGGGGCGGGAGGTGCAGGCTGAGGCGGTTGCGGCGGCGACGGCTTAAACGGGCCTGGTACGGGTGGCGGAAAGTGTCCCGGGCCGGCTATGTGAGCGCCGGGCCCTTGGCAGGTATGGCGGAGTTGGGACAACGGGCAGCGAGGGGACAGGGAGGGAAGCCGGAGAGCTTTAAGGGCTTCTCTGCAGGTCCCGGCCGCGCGCCGCCGGCCCCGCCAGGCCTGTTCCGCCGACCGGGATGCTTAAGCCGCGCGCAGGCAGTTGGAGTCCTGGTTCACCGGGTCCCACTTCTGCTGTGTCCTGCCATCCCGGCGTGCGTACCGCGACACCAAGGCTCCCGAGGCACGTCTCGCCCAAGGTCACCCCGCAGTGGCGGACCTCGGCGGACCAGAGCGCTTGGAGATCCAGCCGTGTCGGTCCGCTGGCCTTTCGCGGCGGGGTGGGCGCGGCTTCATGGCCTTGGGTTCGAGTCGAGGCCAGGAGAAAGGCTGTGCCGGGATTTCGTTGATACCTGTTTCTCTTCGCCTCTGTGTTTCACCTCTGTTGCTATCTCCGTCACCTGTTGTCACTTGCCCTTTTTGCCTTTCAGCTCGTCCCCTTGTCTACTTTGTATTTCTTTCCACTTTGTCTCTGGAGCCTATCTGTGGGTATCTATTTCTGTCCCCACCTTGCTTCTGTCTCTTGACCCTGTGTTTCGCTCTCAGGCCATATTCTCATTCTTGGCCTGTCAGTCTAGCCCTTTGGCCGTCTGAGTTTCTCTCTGCCAATTTTGTCTTTCTCTCGTTTCTGGCTCTTCTAACTGGGTTTGTTGGGCGGGGTGGGGCAGGCTTGCTCGGACCTCTGAGCCATGGAAGGTGACTCATGACCCCGTGAAGCTTCCTGCACTGTTGACATTCTCAGTGACTAGACTGCAGTCTGGCCTCAACTCTGACAGGTGTCTGCCCAACCCAAGTATCAGGGTGCAGGATCTCCTGGCTGGCAAACAGGAGGCCATCTGAGAGCCAAAGTAACTTAACCATAGCTTTCCAGGCCTGCACAGCTCCCTATTTCCCTTCTCTCCATGCACTTAGGCCAGGATGGCCCCCAGGGCTCTCAACAGCCTGCTCTTGCAGTTAGAGCTACTTAACCAGGCATAACTACAGGCTATGGAAGGGTCAGTCTGAGATCTTCTGCTCTGGGGCCTCAGGGAACAGTAGCAGGATTTCTGCTTAGGTCAGAGATTGCCAGTATGTACGGTTCAGTTATGGGAAACAGTAATTTGGAGTTTATTATTTGTTTTACAGAAGTACTCACTGGAAATAAGCCATGTGCAAAAGAACAGATATTATATGAGTACACTTATATGAAGTATCTAAAATAGGCAAATTCATAGAGACAAAGTAGAATACAGTTAAGGGGAGGAGGAAATGGAGGGAAGTTAGTGTCGAATGGATACAGAGTTTTATTTTGGGATGATGGGAAAGTTCTGGAAATGGATAGTGTTGATGGTTGCACAACATGGTGAATGTACTTAATGCCACTGATTGTACAATTCAAAAGGGTTAAAATGATAAAATTTTATGTTGAGTAGTTTACCACAGTACCAAAAGAAAAAAAATAGCTCATTAGAAGCATCTGGAAGTAACAAGCTCTTTGAAGGAAGATTTTACTTTTGCATGAAGAAAACTCACAGGATTAGGAAAATAGCCCTTTTTATTATAATAATGCAAAATTAGCATTGTTTCTTATGTGTATTTTGATGGGGGAGGCCCTTATTTTATATTTTCCTATAAATATAAGCAATCGGTTTGCCCATAACATAGTTTATCAAGCTTTCTTATAAAATACAGCAGCTCAATTACTGTGTTGAATCCTAGATACCATTGATTATTTTATGTACCACCAAAGGAAAACACTGCTAATTAAGCTAAGACGTATGCTTTCTTATTATTTAAGCTTTTAAAAATTGTTATTGAAAACTTTTTTCAACTTAGACATTTTATATGATATCATTCTAATGTAATATAAAAAGAAAAAGCGAAATGGTTAAAGTGTTCATTAAACTTCTTAACATTCTTTCTCTTTTAAACACTTTTCAGCTCAGAGTTGTGTCCATGCTTTTCCAGTGTCATCATTTGTGCCATCAAAACATTGATGAGGCTCTCAGGGAGGCTTATCATTGCGTCAGGCAGTGATGTATGAAAATTAACACCCGGCCATCAGATCCTCTTTTCAGAAATTTAAAAATGTGAGGAAATGAGCCTCTTAAAATCGAATGAATAAGCTCTGTATCATTTTCATGAACTTTTTCCCTTTTACCTCGTTTATATCTGCAATAAGAATAGAAAGATTTTTGTCTTATTTGTAACATTAAGAAAAAAATTCCTTTTATTTTGTTGGTATGTAGTTAATAATTTTCATAAAATGAGTGCCTGTCAGCCTCTGCTTTGTTGATTTGAGCTTCTTGCCCTGAATTCTAATAAATATGAGAAGGGGAAGTTAAAAACATTTCCTTGGCTTTATTGCAGTGTAATGGCAGGATGACTGATAAGTGGGGAGTCAGTGGCTAGAGCAATTCCTTCTTTATTTTTTTTTAAGTGTATCAGGCATGCAATATTATATTAGTTTCAGGTGTACAACATAGTGATTCGACATTTAATGAGGTGATCACCACACTTAGTAGCCATCTGTCACCATGCTAAGTTATTACAATATTATCGACACTGTATACTCTGTGCTGTACACTACATCTTCATGGCTGATTTATTTTATAGCTGGAAGTTTATGCATCTTATTTTCCTTTACCTTTTTCACTATCCTCCCACCCTTGTCCCTTCTCTCAACCATCAGTTCTCTGTTTATATGAGTCTGGTTTTATTTTATTTTATTTTTTCATTTATATTTTTAGATTCCACGTATAAATGAAATCATATAATATCTTTCTCTGTTTGACTTTACTTAGCATTAATACCCTGTAGGTCCATCCATGATGTTGCAAATGGCAAGGTTTCATTCTTTTTATTGTTGAGTAATATTCCATTGTATACATGTGCCATATCTTCTTTATCCGGAAGACACCTAGGTTACTTCCGGATCTTGGCTATTGTAAGTAATACTGCAATGTGGGGGTTCATAATAACCTTTTTTTTTTTTCTAGCTCAAAATGTTTACCATAATGGAACGTTCGCCCTGAAGTTTTAAGTAAAACATTCAGATGTGGCTTAAAACTAAAGAGAGATAGGAGTCAAGCTTCATAAAATAGGTTGTTTCTTAGAAATCCTGAAACAGGTTTCACTAAGTTCTTTGGCTAAAGTGTTCAAATTGGAAAATAATAGGGGTGCTAATTGACCATGGCCTGGAGACCGGAAATGCTTTTCCAGAAGATATTTTCATTCTGCAAAGTTACATAGGCATTGACCAGTGCTGGTTTTCTGTTTTGACAAATGCGCATTGTAGTGTGAGATGTTAACATGAAAGGGAGCTGGGTGAGGGGCATATGGGAACTCTCAGCATTCTTTGCAACTTGTCCATATATCTAAAATTATTCCAATCACAAAGGCAGAAGCTAATAAGATACAGAATAGAAATTAGTGTGACCAAAAATACCAATCTTGATTAGTTTTCTTTTTCGCTGCTCACATACATGTGTAGTATTTGTTAGCAAGGCACATTCACACAGTGAATGACACCAGCATCTCTTATGTCTTCAACATGATTTTCCCTTTCAGAAGTCAGTGTGATTTTAATTTGAAGCAAAACTGAGAAAGGGGTTCCTTTTCCTCATTCATTCATACTGCTTCTTGATGGCCATAGTATAAAGAACCTTTATCCTAGGGTTACGACTTTGCATTAGGTAAACTATTGACTTGCTGAAAATACATTTTTAACAATCATTTACTAGAATTGTTTTTCAGCAAAAATAATAATGTAGTATTTAATTGCCCTAGACCAGAAGTTTCTTTTACTTCTCTTCTGAGGAGATACTGCACATTAAAGGCCAATCACTGCCACACGTTGTACTGTTAGAGCATTTAACTTCAGAGAAATGTTTCTAAGTGACTTTATTTAAACTTAGAAAAATATTAGATTTGGAATTACACTTCTGTTTGAATACTGACATACCATTTCTGAGAAAAGTGGCCTTGGTCAGGTCTTTAAACCTTCCTGAGCTTCAGTTTACTCATCTTTAAAATGAGTGTGATGATATAGGGGTATTTTAAGGCCTAAGTTTACATAGTCTGCTTCGCAAACTGTAAAGCATTTGACTAAAAATTTTGGTAGGCATGGTGTGTTGGTATTTTTGTACATTTTTATGCGAGTCTTTAGTTTTGCTAACGTAATATTTACTGTGCTTAAACGTGCCCTCTACAGTAAGCATGCAAGTTACCATATGTTCTGATTAAGAAATCTCCGGAGGGCTTCAAGACGAGTAGCTGGTGACCTGCTCTCCTATTATTTTACTGTCATCTGTTTTTAGGTTTTGTAATTGGTGTTTAAATAGTGTATAAAACTTGACATATAGTTCCTCAGCTGAATAATACATTTAGGCTGCTATTAAACTCATCAAAAGTGGAAGAGATCTTGGAGGTCATCTAGTTCAGTGATTCTTCAATATTCGCCCTTTTTCTGTCCTTTAAAATAAGGCAGGATAGACTCCATGAATCATGGAGGGAACGATTTGGGATGGGTGTGTTTGTTTTAGAACTGTTACTATTGGATTTTTAAAAAACTATGTGCAGGGTAACATAAAATTGCTAAGTACCTCATTAAGTCTGAGGATGGTGAATAATTTGCTCTGGAGTTTATTAATGCATTATGTATTATTTACTTATTTGTGAAAATAGTATTCACATTTACCTTCGATATTGTCTCATCTCTCAGAGGATAAAGACATAACTCGAGAGAGTGTGGGTTAAGTTCCAGACCACCGCAATAAAGCGAGTTGTAATCTTTTTGCTGGTGGAGGGTCTTCCTTTCCATTAAAAAAAACACAACACGCAAACATCTGTGAAGCACAAGGTATGCCTGTGATGGGCCTGAGCAAATGTTTTAAATCTAAATTCCAACTTCACCCCTTACTACTTTTATGAGCTTAGGTACGTAGTCTAGCTTCTTTGTCTATTTCCTATTCTATGGAATAGGAATAAAAAAATACCTATGGAGTGGGTTGTTACAAAAATTAAATGAGATAGACTACGTAAAGTGCTTTGCATAGACTGTGGTATAATGCATGCATTTAATAAATAGTAGATGCTGTCTTTATTCCTGTTGATTAAGACATTTTCCTAGTTATGCAGTCAGGAAACTTCAGAGTCGGTATCGGTAACTAATTTACAGTACTCTGTTTCTTTAAACAGTTTTATTGAGACATAATTCATATGCAGTTAAGTTTTTTTAGTGTGTTCGGTGGTTTGTATAGCCATCACCAGAATCTAATTTTAGAATTTTGTTCCCCCTAAAACCCAATTAGCATTTCATTCCCCATTTCCTCTCCCCAATGTTCCTGGTAGTCACTGATTTACTTTTTGCTTATGAATTTTCCCTATTGTGGACATTTAGTATAAATAGAATCAGAATCATACAAGGTCTGGCCTTTTGTGTCTGATTTCTTTCACTTGGCATAACATTTTCAGGGTTCAGCCATGTTGTCACATCTGTTGGTACTTCATTCTTTATTGCCGAAAGAATGGCGTAGTACGATATTACATAATAAGTGGAATAATATTCCATTGTATGGATATATTCTACTTATGGATATATTCTACTTATGCAGTCATCAGCTGAGGGCATTTGGGTTGTTTCCAGTTTGGACTATTACCAATAATGCTGTTATGGACATTCATGTATGGTTTTTGTGGACATCATGTTTGCATTTTTCTTGGATATATACATATGAGTGGAATTGTTGGGTTCCACGGTAAATCTGTTTAACTCTTTGAGGAGTTGCCAGACTGTTTTCCAAAGTGGCTGTACCATTTTACATTCCCGCCAGCAATGAATATAAGGAGTGTAATCCTTCTGTATCCTCACCACCGTTTGTTACTGTCCGTCTTATTTTGGGTGGGTGAGAAGTACTGTCTCATTGTGATGTCAATTTGCATCTCCATAATGAATAATGATATTGAGCATTTTTTGTGTACTCATTTGTATGTCTTTGGAGAAATATCTTCAAATTCTTTGCCCATTCGTCAGTTGGGCTATCTTTTCATTACTGAATTTTAAGAGTTTGTTATATATTCTGGATACAAGTTACTTATCAGTTATATGATTTGCATATATGTTCTCTCATGTTGTAGGTTATCTTTTTACTTCCTTGATGGTATTATTTATACCTTTCAACTACTCTTGAGTAATCCTGCTTACTGATTGAGTCCGTCCCATCAATTCTACCTGTCTTCTCCATGCTCACTGTTACTTTCATTGTCTTCAAACTTACGCTATATTCGCTGAAATCTTAAAGTTAGCCTCTCCTTCAGACTTGCCCCTGCCTTAAGTCCATCAACAGATTTTCTTTCCTGAACGTATTTCACAGCATGTCACTCAGAAGTTTTCAGTGCTGCCCCCAGTGCCCACATTTGAAGCTCAGACTCAACCTTCAGCCGGGCAGTCCCAGTCATTCTTTTCAGGTTTCTCTCCCATCAGTCCCTGTCACCTGCAGAAGGAGGCACAGGTCATGATCTTTGTTTCACCAGACGTGGTCTTGAATGGAAGAGAGCAGAGGGAGAGTTTGTGAGATGGCTTTCTGGTGGTAATTTTACCATAGTCTAGTATCTTGCCTTCAGTGCGATGGGTCTAGGAATTCAATTTCTTCAGTATGTCACCTTCACAGTGCACTTAACCCACAAGAGATTAAAATAAACAAAACAGAATGCCACGTAATTTTATAATTTATAATTTTTCTACCTTACTAAGTGACATAGGCTTACAGTTTTGTGTGTGGGGGGGGGCGGTGTCAGTTTTGATACCAGGGTTTTCTATAAAAATAATTAGCAAATTTTCTCCTACCCTTATTCCCTTGCCTCTGCCCCCTCTGAAACAGTTTATGTAGCATAGAAATTAATTTGTTTTACAGAATCTTTTCATAAAATATTCTGGGCCTGGTGTCCTTTTGGAAATAATTTGAATATATTTTTCAGTTACTCCACAGTTATTAATCTGTTCAGATTTTTTTCTTAGGTCAATTCTAATCATTTATATTTTTCAGTAAAACTATCAGTGACACTTTAAAATGTATTAGTGTAGAATTGTCTCCTATTTTAAAAAGTTTTTATAATCAAGTTTAATTTCTTCATTGTGTTTAGAATTGAGAACATTCATTCTTGAGAATTTGAGTTTTTTAAAATTTATAATTTTGGTATTTCCAAATTTATTGCATAGTCAGTCCCATGTAATCAGATAGGCTCTATGTATGCATTTCTGCTATGGAGAATTTACTGATGCCCTCTGTCCCCTTATATGATATTTTTTGTAAGTGGACCATGGAAATTGAAAAAGAAGGTGGATTATTTAAGCAGAAGTCCCCAACATTTTTGGCCCCAGGGACCGGTGCTCCTATGAGAGTCTAACGCCTGACGGTCTGAGGCGGAGCTGAGGCGGTGATGCTAGCGCTGGGGAGCGGCTGCAGACACAGAGGAAGCTTCGCTCGCTCGCCGCTCACCTGCTGTGCGGCCCGGCTCCTGACAGGCCACAATCTGTACTGCGTCCTGGGGATTGAGGACTCCTGATAGGACACAAAGATTGGGAGTTTCAGTTAAATCAGCATTATTAATGATACCAGTGTAAACCTCTAGATCCTAATTAGTCCTTTGCCTGCTTGATTTATTAAGGATTAAACAAGGGATATTTATATTTCTTAACATAATTTTTTTTCTGTCATCGTTTTTTGAAGACTATACTACATTTTACACATAAAAGTTCACAAGATAACACTCATATTGAGCTAAATCATCAATTAATAAAGTTTTATAACATTTGATACTCTTTACATTGAATTTTACTTTGATATGAATATTGTTGCCTGATGTATATTTGTTTTTATGTACATGTTTTTTGATTTTTTTTTTACTTTTGACCTTTTTGGTGACTAATTCTATCAGCTTTTCTATGTCTGAAAAATATTTTGCTTCCATTTTGAAAGATTTTGATTGGGTATAGAATTCTAAGTTAACAGTTTTTTCTTTCAGTACTTCAAAAATGTCTTCTGTTTCGCATTGTCTCTTTTCTCTTAGCTGGCATTGCTTCTTACAAGACGTTTACAGCCTTTTTTTATCTTTGATCCTCTGTACCCAGTGGGTCTTTTTTCTCTGCTTTTCATATTTTCTCTTTCTCACTGGTTTTAAGTGATTTCATTATGATATAGTTTGGTATAGTTTTCCTCATGTCTCTTGCATTTGGGGTTGTTGAGCTTCTTGGATCTGTGGGTTTATTATTTTCATCAAATTTGGAAAGATTTTACCTTATTTCTTCAAATAAATTGTGGCTCCTATACTCGCTCAAGCCCCTTGCAGTCCCACAGCTTGCTGATATTCTGCTCTCTTTTTTTCTTTTTCTCTGTGTCTTATTTTAAGTTGTTTCTATTGCCTATGCTTTCAATTTCACTAACTTGCAGTGTTAATTCTGTTCTTATTTCCATCCAGTGTTTGTTTCATTTTTTTTTTCAATCTGTAGATGTTCAACTTGAGCCTTTTTTATAGCTTTGCTATCAACCTATGCTTAATTTTCCTCTTTTTTTCTTGAACATATGGAATATAGAATTTTTTACCAGTTCTATAAATCTGTCGTTCTGGGTCTGTGTCTATTGATTGATTTTGTCCCCTCTATTATAGGTTATATTTTCCTGCTGCTTTGCATGCCTGGTGATTTTTTTTTTTTTTTTTTTTTTTTTTTTTTTTTTTTTTTACTGGATGCCAGACGTGAATTTAGCCTTGCTGGATTCTGGATATTTTTGTATTATGTAAATATTCTCAAGCTTTGTTCTGGAAGACAAGTTACTTGGAAATAGTCTGATCCTTTGGAGCTTGTTTTTAAGCTCTCTTTAACAGACCAGAACTACATTTTATCTGGGGCTAATTTGTCCCCACTACAAGACTCTTCTATATACTTACAGTTTTCCACTCAGCGAAGTTTTCCTTTGTTGAGTATTTTATTTGTTCCTCTATCCATTTGTTTCGTTCTTTTTTTCACGGACACTGATTAGCCCATACATTGGATCTCCAGTCTCTGTTCTCCTGTTCTAGTATCTTCTCTTGCTGTTTTCATATTTTCATCATCCTCCTGCATTCTCCTAGAAGTGGCCCAAAGTGCCTTCCACATCATTGATTCCATTTTCTACAGTTGCACTTCTCATTCTTATTGCCTATTAAAATTTCTGCTGTATTATTTGACCCCTGGCACCCATCCCAAGTCTTCAGTCTGTTCAAACTTTCTGCTCTATTAGTTTTCTTACATCTTTAATTTGGCTGGCTTTTTCCCCCCATATCTTTCTGCTATTTTGTCTCATCTTTCTTATACTTCACTCATAGAGCCCATGTTTTCATAAGTTAGTGGAAAACTTCAGTTTAAAAATGGTATCTAAATTGGATTCTTTATCCTTTGCTATTTACTTCCTTTTTGTTATTGTAGAATATATTTATAGACCTCATTTACTAACAAACCAAGTTGGTTTTATTCCGTTTATTGATTTTTTAGAAGGAAACATTCTGTTCAGGTCCAGAATGTCCTTTGTGGGTGGATTGGTTTTGCTCCTTCACTGTAGATCTGAATCAACTTTTGGGTCTTTTGCTGGAGGACAAGCTGCACCATGTTGACACCAGGACTTAGCTTGGGTGTGTAATAGCTGAGGCCAGAGGCTGGGCCTCAGGTACTTTCAGGAGAGCTTGAGCTCTGTGCACTTTCTCCTGCGTCAGTGAAATTGTGGTGCCAGGGACCTACTTTAGTCTCTTTGGCCCAGCTGGGAAATGATGGGTGGTGCCTTTGCTTCCTTCCTCGGGCTGTTACTGAGCCCCACCCTCTCATGTCATAAAAAAAAAAATCTCTGCCGAGGCAACCTTTGGTATCCCAGTGCAGCCCCCTCTCAGTGTTGCCAGTCTGCAAGACCTGTCCCATGGTTCACTCTGGCTTTTTAGTTGCAGGCCTTCCAAATGAACAGGTATTAGTGGTCCTCTGTCACGACGGCTGCTACTATACCAGCGTTGCCTGGTGTAGCAGGTAGAGTCGCAGGGGCACTTTCTCTCTTCAGTCTGGCCCCATCTCTGCTGTATCCTTAATTAAAGTCTGCGGCATATAGAAAACTCCAATCTCCTTTTTTTCAGAACTCAGGCCAATTTTTCTATATTTCTTAGATTTTTTGGATTAGAAGGTGATAAATGGGAAGCATTATATGCTGCCCTGAAGTCTTCCTCTTGCCCTGGTGACACCAACTTTATAGTGACAAGATATATAACTGTGGGTATACCAGGTTCCCTCTTCTGAATTCCCTCTGGGCTTGTAATTCTCTTGTGGTGCATTTTACCAGGCTTTGCTTGATAACTGGGTTGTACGCATGTGTTTTTTTCTTCCCTATCAGATCCTAAACTCTGGACAGTGAGACTCCTTGATCATCTTAGATTCTTCCACACTACCTTACATATAGTATTTTATGTTTGTTTGTTTGTTTGTTTTTAGTGAGTTAATTCATTACTTCTATGAAAGTTTTGAACAATTGAAGTAGCAACTATACCATTAATATAGATCACACCACCACCACCTATAAGTTTGTAAATATTGCTTATATAGCAGGAAAATCTGTACAAGTTCAGGCTTTGCATATTACTAAGCTCAGGGTATATGTAGAAATGCCACACTCACCCAAAATTAAGGGCAGAGATCAGATACTTATTAAAGTGCAAGGACTGTGACCACCTCGACACCGTTAAAGTTACATGACCTTTTTTCTAGTTTTTTTTTAAATGTATGGTAAAAGGAGATATCATTCAATTTGCCATTTTAATGTGTACAGTTTGGTGGCATTAATTATACTTACCATGTTGTGCAACCAGCACCACTTTCTATTTCCAAATTTTTTCATTACCCCAAACAGAAACACTCTACCCATTAAGCAATAACTCCCCTGCGCCCATGGTAACCTCTAATCTACTTTCTTTCTCAATGAATTTGCCTATTCTAGATATTTCAGATAAGTGGAATTATAGAACATTTATACCTTCATGTCTGGCTTAAGTTAGTGTTTAACATGACGTTTTATTTTTAGCATATTTTCAGTGTTCATACTGTAACATGTTTCAGAACTTCATTCCTTTCTGTTTGTGTTCTGTAGATGGTTTTTAGGTTTAATCGATTTAAAATGTTCAAGACCTCTCTTTCCTCAGGTCTTCTGTCTGGTTTTTCTATCCATTATTGAAAGAGATATAGAAGTCTCCACCTGTTATTGTAGGTCTCTTTAATTATGTTCATTTTTCTTCATATATTTTGCTTAATTATATTTCTCTTGTTAGGTATATATATGTTTGTAATTGTTATATCTTCTTAATAGATTGAACCTTTTGTCAACATATGTCTTTTGTGCTTGTAACCTTTTTGTCTTAAAATCCGTTTTGTCTGATTAGTAATATAGCCACCCCAGCTCTCTCTCAGTTATTCTTTATATAGAATATTTTTTTCATCAATTTACTTTCATCAGTTTTCTTTTGTATCTGAAATGAGTCTCTTGTATACAAATAATTTTTAAAAATCTAATCTGTCAATCTCTGCCTTTTAAAAGGAAAGATTGACTTCTTCCATTTAGCTATTTCTCTTCTATGTATCTTATGTTTTTTCTTCCTCAGTTCTTCCATTACCGCCTTTTAAAAATATCTATTTTGTTTTTGTTTTTTGGCATTCCATTTTAATTCCTTTTCCTTTTCGTGTATGTTTTTATTTTCCTAGTGGTCACCTTGAGGTTTACAATTAACATCTTTAACTTATAACAACCTAGTTTGACTAATTCAAACTTAGTTTCAGTAGTATGCAAACACTACTCCTATACATCTCTGTCCCTCCCCCTTCATATTGTTGTCACAGATGATATCTTACTACGTGTGTGCCGATGAACATAGATTTATAATTGTTTAATGCATTTGCCTTCTAAATCGTACAGAAAAAGTTATAAACCAAAAGTATAATATTGGCTTCTATATTTACCTATGTTGTTACCTTTATCAGTAATCTTTATTTCTTTGCATGGCTCTGAATCACTATCTAGTGTTCTTTTCATCCTGAAAGACCCGTTCTCATTTTTGTAGAGGAGATCTACTGGTGACAAAACCCTTACCTTTTGTTTTGTTTTTGTTTTTGTTTAATTTCTCCTTCACTTTTGAAAGTATAGTTCTTCTAGATGTAGAACTCTTGGTTGACAGATTTTTCTGTCAGTTTAAATATGTCATACTACTGCCTTCCGGTCTCCATGGTTTCTGATGAGAAATTGGCTGTTAATCTTTTACAAGATGAGTCGTTGCTTTCTTTTGCTTTCAAGATTCTCCCTTGTCTTTGGCTTTCTCCTGCTTGACTTGCAGTGTATCTCATGGGGATCTCTTTGACTTTATCCTGCTTGGAGTTTGTTGAGCTTCTTGACGTATAGGTGTGTCTTTTACCAAATTTGGGAAGTTTTCAACCATTATTTTTTTTAATACCTTTTCTACACTTTCATTTTCTGAGACTCCCATGGTTTGCCTAGTGGTAATTTGATGGTGTGCCCAGGTACCTCAGATTGTGTTCATTTTTCTTTATTCTTCTTTCTTCCTCTAAAAAGTGGATCATTTCACTTCTTTTATCTTTGAGTTTGCTGATTTTTTTTCTTCTGCCTGCTTAAATCTGCCATTGAACTCCTTTTGTAAATTTTTAATTTCAACTCGTATTTGTTTCCTAGGCTGCCACAAAAAAACATCATAGACTGGGTGACTTAAATAACAGAATTTCTTCACAATTTTAAAGGCTGAGTCTGAGATCATGATATTGGAAGATTTGGTTTCTCCTGAGGACTACTCCTTGGCTTACAGACAGCCACTTTTTCACTGTGTTTTCATATTGCATACACCCCTGATGTGTGTCCAAATTCATTTCTTACAAAAGCACCAGTTAGATTAGGGCCCATCCTAATGGCCCCACATTAACTTAATTACCTCCTTAAAGGCCCTCTGTCCAAATGCAGTCACATTGTGGGGTACTGGGAGTTGTAGGGCTTCAACGTATGAATTGGCAGGTGGTACAGTTCAGCCCATAACACAGTTATTATACTTTTAGCTCCAGAATTTCTGTTTGGTTCCTTTTTTATAATTTCTAATTCTTTATTGACATTGTTCTCCTGATTTCCTTTAGTTCTGTGTCACATAGGGTTTTGGGGGGTGTTTTTTTTGGGGGGGTAGCAATTTGAGCACATACAAGACAGTTGATTTAACATCTCTGATTAGTAATTCTAATGTATAGAATTCCTCAGGGATAGTTTCTAAACCCTCCCCCCCCCCCAATGAGTTTTCCTTTTAGTTTGTATACTTTGTAATTTTGGTTGAGAACTGGAACATTTTGAGTATTCTGTGTGGTAACTCTGGAAATCAGATTCTTCCCCTCCTAGGAGATATCTTTTGTTACTTGTTGAGGGCTACAGTTGACTATTTGTATGGTGATTTTGCGCAACCGTTTTGCAAAGTCTGTAGTATTCCTTGTTGTGTGTAGTCACTGGAGTTTCTGTTGCTTTATCTATGTGGTCAGCCTGTGACCTGACAGAGATTTGCTTAATGTTTTGTGACCCAGGAAAGTGTTTGTCTTTTACAATCTTATGATAGGTGTTGCTGGGAAGCCGTTGCAGTCTGAGGGAGTGCGAACAGCTGCGTGGGCCTGCCAGCCGCCCTGTGGGAATGCGGGCCGGCAGCCCCACGGGCTGTGGCGGGGCTGAGGAAGGGAGGTCGTAGCTACTTTGAGCACGCTGCTCTCTTTGGAAGCTTCGGCAGCCTCTCCCTCCATCGAGCATTGTCTGGTTGCTGTAAGTGCCTGGTCAGATTCCGGGGTCCCGAAATAGTTGATTCTGACCATTTTAACAGTTGACCGGTGGTTTTGGCAGAGGGACTGACCTCTAGAGCTTTCTCTTTCACCGTTTTCTGTAATATCACTTATGGCATTTATTTTTGTAGAACTGTTTTTTAAAGTCTTATTTTCAGTCATTTAAAATTCCCCAACAGATATTTGAAATCTTGAGGAAGAGGAACATACCATAAAAGAGTAACTTCTATAAACTTCTATAAGAAGAGAACTGCTTCAATAAATATTGTTGGACAAACAGGCCAGCCATTTTGGAGGGAAAAGGCTGGATACCAATCTTACTCCTTATGCCAAAATAACTCTTTGTGTATTAAAGGTTTAAAAGCTTTTTTAAAAAAATGTACCAGGGAAAAACTTTACTAATTCTTTTTACTTTTTAAAAATAACCTTGGAGTTGGGAATGCCTTTCTACATCTAACACAAAGCCCTGGAGCCATAAAAGCAAAGATTGAGTAAATTTCAAAGTTAATTTCCTGAATTTACAAAAAAACTACAATAAGATGTATTCTTCAATTTATTTGAGCAAAGGATATGACTGGTAATTTGTAGGAAAAACAACCAGTAAACATGAGTAAAGAATAATCTCATTCATAATTAAAGAAATGTTGATCAAAACAACAGTGACTGTGGATTCACTTTGCAGTTTTGTAAAGTTTTTTTTTCTCATTGAGGAGTAGACACTGTCATTACTGTTCGCAGGAGTGCAACTTGCCACAACCTCTCTGGAAAGTAGTTTGTTAATATGTGTCAGAATATAATATGTACAGCCATGTGACCTTGCAGTTCCACTGGTAGAGATTAACCTATAGATATTTCAAGGATTTGCCAAGATAGTATACACAAATATCCATTATAGCATTGCTCATAATTTTAAAAACCTGGACAATTAAACTTCTATAAGAAGATAACTACTTAAATTATGATGAATCCTATACAGCAGGAGGCTGTATAGCCATTAAACAGAACGAGTTAGCTCTTTTTGTGCTAATGTGGTGTCTTAGTCCATTTGGGCTACTATAACAAAATACTGTGGACTGCGTGGCTTATAACAGATTTATTCCTCAGTTCTGGACACTAGGGCAGTCCAAGGTCAAGGTGCTGGCAGATTGGGTGTTTGGTGATAGCAGCCTTTTCAATGTGTCCTCACAGGGAATTAATCCTCTTGTGACTCTTTTATGGTATGTCCCATCTTTAAGGGCTGCCCCTATGACGTAAATACCTCCCAAAGGCTCACCTCTGCATACCATCACGTTGGAGGGTTAAGTTTCTACATGAATTTTTTGGGCAAAAATCAGTATATAGCATGTTGGAAGATTGCAAGATACATTAAGCGGCAAAAGCTAAGCGCAGAATAAAATATAGTCAATGAACCTGTTTAGTTAGGGAATTTTAAAGGTAGCATATGATTTATTCTGATATATGCCCAGAGATGTTTCTGGAAATATATGCAAAAGTTTATTAATGGCGATTTCCTTTGGGGGGAACAGACTAAGAATAAATAGTAGAGAGGGGTTTTTTTGTTTGCTTGTTTGTTTTTACAGCTTTCTGTAAGTTTTTTTTGCATGTGTGTATTAGTCTCTCTCCCCACTTTTTATATATCTGAAGACAAAATTCTGCAGTGATGAGATCTAGCTAGCAGAGAATCCGTTTACCCAGAGGTGGTTCTCAGAATTTACATGACTCTAGTCTATGCATTTACCTAGTTAACTTTTTTGCTTTTTGAAACTGCAAATACCTAAATAGCTTATTTCCTGGTCTGTTTTTATTTTAAGTTATGATGGAATGTTTTAAGAGGTATAAACCATAAACTAATACTTTATTCTGAAAACTGTTACCTCTTTAAATTGTTAATGATTACTCTGATATTTTGGCATCTCGGAAGAGGCAGAATAATGTGATAGGAAAAATAACATAGGCTTTGGCATCATAGAGACCTAGATTCAAATCTCAATTTAATGAAAACTACCTTTTATTTTAACCTTGGGGAAGTTACTTGAAATAGCTAAACTCGAGAATATCAATCCTTATATTTGCAGAGTCATTGAAAGTTAAGTAAAAAAAAGGTATACAGTCCCTGATATATAGCAGTTACTTAAGAAACATTAGTTTCTTCTTTTGGCGTCTCTCCCTATCTCAAAGATGACTTGCAACATTCATGTGGGTTGGCTGGTTCTTTTATCTCATACCTGGTACTTAGCAGTATTTAGATATAGATTAGAGCCAGGTGACAAATAGGACTCATAAATCTGTTGGGTTTTGTAGTTTGTTTTGATTTACTATGGAATTATGGGCATGAGCAGGATCTCTGACAAAATTTATCTTGTTCATTGCCTTTGTTAGAGATTGTCTCTAATGCTTGATTTACCCAAAATATATTTACAATAACAACACATATTCTGTTATAACTTATAATTTATCTTCAGATTGGGTTCATTCAGTAACAGTTCTTAACTATCCTTTGGTATATAACTTTTTAACAATTCCAAGACCACCAGATAGAAGGAATACCTTGCCTTGCCATTTAATTTCATTTGTTTCACATTATCAGAAGCTCCTAAAAGGGCCAAAATTCTGACAGCAGCTCACATGTTTGGGGGTCTCAGGAGTTCCCCCCTGTGGTGCTGAGGGACTAAAGGCACAATTGTTCTGTCCTGGCCACTTCAGCCCCCTTCCCCCTCCCTCAGAGCCTCTGCGTGCACTCTTCCTTCTGCGCACAAGCCGATCCTCATTTTCATCCTCACCCCAACTTGGGAATTTGGGTTGAATCTGATGAGGCCTTTTTAAAATTCTGTCATTTTGATAATATATCACGTTTGTTTTGACTAGAAATATTTACTTTATTTCACCTGGGTGATTTCTATAGTTTGCAGATCTTATCTCTCTGGATTCCATTCTCTCATTCACAGTCAGAATCAAGAGTTACTACCATGCAGAGTGGTGGGCGGTTCCTGCACGCTCACCTGCAAGTCTTGCTCAGCGGAGTGAGTGTGCCACTCAGTAGTGCCCACGGGCAAGGGGACGTTAGGGAACTGGGGCACTTGTCTTCGTTTTCTTAGCGATCAGTAAGTGTCTCTTTGTGCTGGAATTAGTACTAATTTTTCTTTCTCTTGTAGCGCTGAACAAGATTTGTGATGAAATGGAGCCTGGAACAAACTCTTTTCGAGTAGAATTTCCTGATTTTTCCAGCACCATTCTGCAGAAACTGAACCAGCAGCGCCAGCAAGGGCAATTATGTGATGTCTCCATTGTTGTGCAAGGCCACATTTTCCGGGCACACAAAGCTGTACTTGCTGCCAGTTCACCCTACTTTTGTGACCAGGTACTCCTGAAAAACAGTAGGAGGATTGTTTTGCCTGATGTGATGAACCCAAGAGTATTTGAGAACATTCTCCTGTCTAGTTACACAGGACGTCTCGTAATGCCTGCTCCAGAAATTGTTAGTTACTTAACAGCCGCGAGCTTCCTCCAGATGTGGCATGTGGTGGACAAATGCACTGAGGTTTTAGAGGGAAACCCCACAGTCCTTTGTCAGAAGCTCAATCACGGCAGTGACCACCAGTCTCCGAGCAGCAGTAGTTATAATGGCCTGGTAGAGAGCTTCGAGCTGGGCGCGGGGGGCCACACAGATTTCCCCAAATCCCAAGAACTGAGAGATGGAGAGAATGAAGAGGAGAGCACCAAAGACGAGCTGTCGTCGCAGCTCACGGAGCACGAATACCTTCCCAGCAACTCGTCCACAGAGCACGACCGACTGAGCACCGAAATGGCAAGCCAGGACGGGGAGGAGGGGGCCAGCGACAGCGCCGAGTTCCACTACACCCGGCCTCTGTACAGCAAGCCCAGCATAATGGCACACAAACGCTGGATTCACGTGAAGCCCGAGCGCTTCGAACAGGCGTGCGAGGGCATGGACGTGCACGCCCCCTACGATGAGCACCAGGTCACCGAGTCCATCAACACCATGCAGACGGAGCACTCAGCCCAGCCCTCGGGAGTAGAGGAAGACTTCCACATTGGGGAGAAAAAGGTGGAAGCAGAGTTTGACGAACAGGCCGATGAAAGCAATTACGATGAGCAGGTGGATTTCTACGGCTCTTCCATGGAAGAGTTTTCTGGAGAGCGGTCGGATGGAAATCTAATTGGACACAGACAGGAGGCTGCCCTAGCAGCAGGCTACAGTGAGAATATTGAAATGGTAACAGGGATTAAAGAAGAAGCATCCCACTTAGGTTTCTCTGCCACCGACAAGCTGTATCCTTGTCAGTGTGGGAAAAGTTTCACTCACAAGAGTCAAAGAGATCGACACATGAGTATGCACCTCGGTCTTCGGCCTTATGGCTGTGGTGTCTGTGGTAAGAAATTCAAAATGAAGCATCATCTCGTGGGCCACATGAAAATTCACACAGGCATAAAACCATACGAGTGTAATATCTGCGCAAAGAGATTCATGTGGAGGGACAGTTTCCACAGGCATGTGACTTCTTGTACCAAGTCCTATGAAGCTGCAAAGGCTGAGCAGAATACGACTGAGGCTAACTAAAAATAGGATCTGGCCCTTGAGTGGCAGGCACAAAAATAAAGTATGATAATTATGCAAATCTGGGCACAGATGATATGTGCTACTTGCTATTATGAGAGAAGCTTAAAAAAAAAAAAGGAAGATATTTCTGAAAGACCAGTTCTAAGTAGGCCAATTAAAAAATCTAATTCCTCAGCTCTGTATGTTCCAGTCCCGGCCTTGAGTAGGTAATGGGGGTAAGTTACCCGCCTCCCAGTAGCGAGGCAGACCTCTAGGCCTGTCCCGGTTGAGGCGGGTGGATTTGGGGATGGATACCTGCCCTCGGAACTGGAGTCCAGCCTGCCAGTTCCACTTCCAGTGGCAGCAGTTTTTGACCACTCATTATTATGAGCTCATGTTGGGATTTCATTTTGCTCTTTCTATGGATACTTAGGTAATATGGGTTTGTTTTGGTAACTGCTTCACTGAATGAAATGCTACTTCTGTAAAAGCTACAGGTAATGTGATTCCTACGATGCAAATTTGATTAACAGAGCTCTCTTGTCTGGTTTTATTCTTTCTAAAGTGTATTTCACATAAAACAATGGAGATACTAAGAGGTGACATTCTAAGTATGAAACAACTTATGGTACAAGCTTCAGTTTCTGTAAGATGCCACTGTCACAGTGTGTTTCAGACTCTTGATAAGGCAGAGTATTTTAGTACTAACATTTAGTTTGAAATATTGTATCTTATTATAATGCTCTAGTGTGCCAGAGATAGGTATTTCAAATTGGTTCACTGTCCGAAATCCTTTATTTAATTGTAGCATCTACACAGTGGGGTCTCCTCTGTGGCTGGAGACGCCTGGCCTGCTGCGGCTGACCATGGTACCACTGGCTGCTGCAGCCGCTTTGCTCTCTTAGGTTATGGTGCTTCCCGAAAGGGTCAGTCAGTGGCCACACTCAGTGGGGAGGAGCCAGAAGTCACGGCTGAGCGTTACCTGTGACCTTCAGGAGTTACTAGAGTGCGGCAGTGATACTGCAGCTGTCAGCGTGAGAGATGCCAGGAGCGGGATTTTGAGTGGCAGGTTATACTTGAGGGGGGAAAAGCTGCCCAAGAAAAGAGGAGTCTTGCAAATGCACTGGAAGGGGCGATACTCTTCTAGAGGGGACGCTCCGCTCCCGCCGACAGCTCTGTAGGAGTGCTGGGTGTGTTTTAAAAGGGGGAAAGGACGAGTCCTAATCTTAGAAAGTAGTCTACAGATCTATGCTCCCAAATTCTATATAAAGCTGCATAAATTTACAAGTCCACATAGCTGTACCTACCAAAAACAACAAAATCAGCAGCTATTCTGAGACCTTTTCTGCCAATCAGATGTTTTAGGGTAAAAAGCAAGCTTAAATTCAGGATGCTCGTAAGCGGAGTAATACACCTGAGGTTTCCACCAGGGTGGGGCAGGTGCTGCTCTTACGTTACCTTCTCCTTAAGCTTCCCGGCCTGTTACTGCCAAGTGGAAACTTTTTTTTTCCCTTAAAATAAAAACTTTTCTTGGATTTGGGATGAAATTTTGTTTTAAAAGTTTGGTTTTACTCTCATGTGATAGACATTGCTGGCAGTAGCCTCTGGTCCTCAGGCTGCTACCACCAAGGGGTTTACTGTTGAATGTCGTCTGGTACGGGGAAGAAAGGATGGGGAAGAAAGCAGTTAGCTTGTAATCAAGATTACAAAACAGGGATCTATTCAGTAACACTGTATCATTCTCGATATATAAAAAGCACTTTGTATTTAAAACTTTATTATAAATATATATATATATTGGTTTTTTAACCTAGAAACTAGATATTACCTCTTGGTCGTTTGCCACATTAATATCCTCTTAGTGTTGAAAATGCACCTGTTAACACCCCCTCCCTGTGTACCTGAAAGAAGTGTAGAGAGGTGACTGTACAATCAAGCTCAGTGGCTCCTCGCTGGTGGGGTCGGGGTGTGATCCCAGCCATTACGTGTGGGGAGAAGTTGTTTTATTACTCCTAGTCATTTCAGAACTAAGGCGGTGAAGCCGTTTCGTTCTGCCAAAAGCCAATCACCGTCTCCCATGGTTTTAGCAAACCTTTTTCTGCTTGTTCGGCAAGTTCGATGTGCTAGTTCCCCTTAGACTTTATATTCAGATGAGCATCGGGACATTGGGGAGAAGAGTCCGAGAGGTAAAATGAAAATGTTTTAGAAAAATGGTGGTCTTTCAGTTCTGCTGAACTCAGCCTGCCCCTTGGGCGTGAGTGGAGGTGAAGCGCTTTCGCTCTGCCAGGAGTGGTGGGTGCCCTTGGCCGGTGGTTTCGGAAGCAGTCAGTTGTGCTGGGACTTATTTCCCATGTGAAGAGAGGGATGTCTTGTATCGAGATCCTTACATGCACGTTAGCTACCTGTAGAATTTAAAATGTATATTCCTCAACATCTGCTGTTTTAATTTAAGTTTTTTAAGATAGTTGGGGTTTCTGTAAAAGTTAGAGTTGTTATTCAGGTCCCCCAGAACCCGTGAGATGGCTGGGCATCTGGAATGCTGGCCGCGTTCAGAGAGGTGGGGGATGGAGATTGCCTTAGTTTGGATATTAAAAGTGAATTTTTATAAACTCTACTTTTTAGGATGAAGAAATCATACTGTATTACTACCTTTTTTTTTTTTTTTTTTTGTCTCCTGCCCGCCCTGGGTTGGATCGATAGTCTGTCTCCTCAGCCTCAGTACAGCTTTAGAAAATCTTTATCCTTCCAAAGTTTGGATAGTGGTGGGTAACATTTTCCAAACAGCCTTTCAGGGATCGCGTCACTGGCCTACAGCCGAGGTATTTGTCCTCCACTTTGAATCTTAACTGTGGTTTTCCTCCAGTCCTGACGGGAAAGGGCTTCAAGGCACTGCCAGTGGTATTTCATGTTAGTACTTAGACCACGCCTTTAATTTTAGTTAAATCATTACAGTAATCCACTTGGTAAAGTAGGCATCACTGTCTAGGGAGGGGCCGCGATAGCCTTTCCTGTGTCAGGGGCGACCCTCAGGCGCCCCTGGGCCCTGGCCTCTTGAGTCTGACTTTTAGATCTCACCGGCCCCCAGTCCCTTCCTTTGACCACAACTTTCAGTGGGTCCTGCCTGGAAGGGTCTCCTCCATTCTAGTGGGCATTTGCTGAACTAAACTGACCCTAAGCTGACTTTCGGCTGCCTGGGAAAATCGCTTGGCCTCAGTGGCCCCTTCCTGCGGAGGTGCACACCCCCCCCCTGCCCCCCGCCACCGAACTGCTGCGCAGTGACTCTGAGGCAGAGCAGCAGCAGCGTGGCTGGGCCTGCCCGGGGGAAGGGGCTTTGCTGCAGCCCCCGGCCACCGAGGGAGGTGAGGGTGCCGTCACAGGAAACCCAGATGTTTGCTCCTATAAGGTCTCTGATAACTTAGGAATGCTGGAGACCAAGCAGCATGTCCCCCCTTCCCCCAGGCCCCATCTGTGCCACACTTAATTTTGTGATTTAGGTTGCTGTCATGGGTGACTAACTTTGTTCAGTGAAACCAGGGTTGGTTGGTTGGTTTTCTTTGCAACTTATATATTAAAGGTACATGTTCCTTACTTCAGATCTCTACTGATTGATAGTGCTCTATGGGAAGATGCTGGAACACATTTTGCAAATGTGACTTTTTTTTTTTAGTTTTGCTTGAAGCCTGTGTCATAATGTCAGTTGCTGCTGCCTTCTTTCCTTTTATGAGGCTCCCAATGTTTCTTCCAGAAAATTACTTTATTTATGCAAGTCAGGTGACTCTTAGACCACAAAACCATTTGATGATAAACAGATTATCACTAGGTGCATATCTAATTGATATTTTGTGAAATGTTATGCCTGTGTTGCAAAAGTTGAATAGTTCTGTCTTTATATATTGCTGTCTTCAGTGTACAGCATGGTTTTACTTAATTGAATGTTACTGTTTAATATTTTCTTCTTATAGAAGAGACCATGCCCTTTTGTATGACATGTTTTAATAAATGTTATCTGTCAACTTTGTAAAAGTTTTTTCACTCTGGGTATATGACCACATGTCTTCGTCTTCATTCGGGCTTTTGCTTCCTGAAAATATAAATTTTATTGTGGCCTTTTAAGAGTAAATGTCAAATAGACAGTTGGATCAGGGAGGTAGGAGTGAGCGATCATTCGCTGTGCCAAGCAGGCACTTAGGACGGTTATTTCATTTCAAACCCGTGCCAGCCGCATGGGGCATTTAGGTGTGCTGAGTATTCTCCGCGCTGCTCCCTGGAAGCTGGCCTCCGTGGACGTGTCCTTCTGGCTTCTGGTCAGGGTCTACCAGAAACACGCTGCAGGGAGCTTGGCGGGTGAGGGGAGAGAGGAGCTGAGGGATTCGCTCCCCCGGCTACCGCTTGCCTGGCGTGGGCCGACGGCGGCTGGGCTCCACTGCCAAGGGCCACCCGTCGGGCCACTCCAGGCAAGGACCCATCGATGACGCACACTCCCCTCGTCATCGATGGGTCCTGACTCCCCGTGTTGCCAGCCCTCAGGGGCCTCACTGTCCTCCCAGGAGTTCTTAACCCTGCCCACACTGCTCGTGCGCAGTCCCTTTGTGACACTCCCCAGTCACCCCAGCTGAGTTTCAGGCCGGGACCCAAGTGGATCTCAGGTCTGTGCATTTCACACACGTGAGCCGTTGTCATTCAGGGAAGGCAGGTGTGTCGCCAGATGCGGCACAGTGACTGTGGGGCTGGCGTTCAGACGCAGGACTTCGTGGCCACCACACAGGGGAGAGCTTTTTCCACTGCCGCGTGATGCCTCCGTGGGCTTTAGGCAGATCTCACTTTGCCCTCCCCCAGTCACCCTGCCCCCCAAAACGTCCCTCAGGGAACAGCAGCAGAGCTCTCTAAAAGCGCTGCAGGCGCCGAGGGCCCCACGTATTTCCTCACAACAGCTCATTACCAGAGACACTGCTTGTTTTAGACCAAACTTCACCATCTTCCCACACGAACCTTCTGTTACCACTGTTTGCTGTGAGGTTTTCCCCCCTCCCCAGAGCTGATCTCGAAGCCAGCTACAGATTGCCTCGGCTAGCTTAGCCGTTCTCCGTACGTGAAGAGGTCCAGAAGAACCATTTCCAGCCTTTTTTTGGTGCGGCCTGTCCATCCCGAGGAGGGCAGACAGGCCCTGTGGCTTGGTGACCCCTCTGACCTCTACTCTCGCTCCTCCCCGGTCCCCTGCTGTGGCCCCTGGTTGCCAGCAGTCCAGCCCACCTAGGAAGCAGGGTTTTTCCCCACCCTGCTCCCGCAGGGCGGGACCTCTGGGGTGTGAAGATGAGAAGCATCGCGCTCTTTATCAGGGGGAAGGAAAAGATGAAGTGGCTCATTCGTATTTGGGAACAGAAGCGGGGTGGGATGTGAGAGGTGTTACCCAGATGGAGTATTCAACACCTGTGCAGTTTATTTAGGTCTTCTCATACTTCAGGGACCGCTTCCCACCAACCCCCCGGAGCGGTCCTTGAGACAGTTTCCATGCCTGGGCATCTCGGAGGATACTCAGCTCTAGGATTTGCCCACAGTCCGTGGATCACTTAGCAGGTCAGCAACAGGAAATGAGGTAAGCTTGAACTTGAAGTAACTTACAGTCAGTGATTATTTGGTAAATGGTTTTAAGTTTGTTCTTTCTCAGTGCAGAAAGCGAATGATAAGAACTCTGCCCTTCTCACTCTGTCTTGTGTTCTCTTTAAGAAATCTTGCTCAGAGTTCTGTGGTTAGAGTTCAGGGACTAGAGGTGGGCACAGGTGGCAATTTTTTCGCCCTGAATGAGAAACCATAAGGGGAGTAAGAGTGTGTGGGGGGGGGAAGTGTCAATGTTTTGTTTTGTTTTGTTTTCCCTTGAACTGATTTGACTAGTTTAGATCAAAACCGAACAATTTGATTTTATAATCTACCACTTTCTCATACCACTGCAAGTAGCTCGATGCAGTTATGGGAGCATCACAGCTGTCGTTTGAGGGGACATGCGGCCTCTATAAAAACGGTAATTCGTGAGCAATACTGTAGGTAAATATATAATATAGTGACTTTTTACTCAGAGTCTAGTGATTATGAGTTCTGTTTTTTCTTCTCCATATTACAAAAGAAGAATTGAGTACTAAAGCCATTAAATGTATTTATAACTTAATAAGATACTGGTTACTCCCCGGAGTATACTGGTCTGCCGAATGTAATAGCTAACCTTTATTAGTGGGTGCTAAAGGGTGTTCTAGGACTGCCCTGTCTTCTTACTTTGGGGTCAGCAATGCTGTATTAAATCTTACTCGTTAGGGTTTTCTAGAAAGATCCTCAGCTGCACAGTACTTCACTCATGATAGATGGATGCCAAGTGGGTGAAAGCTGCTAAGATTCCTGCAGGATCCGGCTTAGCAGAAATCCGTAGGTTTTAAAACGACAGCGCTGACCTTGAACCAAACTAGAAAGGATTTAATTTTTACCTCATTTACACAGCGTGTCATAATGTGTGAAATGTCTTTTATCTGCTGACTTATGAGAAACGGAATTTTCTTGGAGAAAAATACTTTCTAACTGCACTTCTGTGTATTTATTGGGCTCTGAACAACCCACTCAACCCACTGAACACCATACCTACTTTAATAGGTGTAGGAAGAATTGGGATTATGGACTAAAAATAACCACTCTAAGAGAAGGTTCAGTGCATGCTTAATAAGTGCTAAGTGCTTAACTCGCATTAACTCATTTCTTCAGTCCCACGAGGTAGGATTTTATTCCAGGCCACCTCAGGTAGCAGGAAAGGATGACAGCTTCCCACTCTGTTGGAAACCCCTCCCTAAGCCCTTACCCCTGCGCCAGCACGGACTTCTGTGTCTGAGGGCGGGACTCGCACAGTTATCCCTCTCCATCTGCAGGGCACTGAGCATGGCTTCTGATGCTGGGGAGCACAGATCTGGGCCCAATTAGCCTCTGGTGCCTTTAGGGGGTGGGTACCCCTCAGGTGGTTGCATTTTGCATTCTTGGGAGAAATAGAGACTGCATCCAGAGACCGTTCCACGCCCAGCATCAGCAGCTAACCCTACTTGACCTCCTCGGGTTCAGGAAATAGCGTCTAGAAATTTACCCCAGGAATGGAGAGTCCAGCGATTTTCAAACTGGTAGAAAAATTCCATCGGGAGGCCCGCTCCAAGGACGGGCAGGGGAGAGGAGTGCGGGCCCCACCCCACCCCCACCCCGCTGACCGAGCAGCTTTAGTTTCAGGCGGGACCAACTGTTGACATTCACTCAAGGCCTGCGGAAGTTCCACGCTGTTCTAAGCACTTTCTGTGAGTTAACTTCACTCCCACACCAACCCTGCAGGGTAAGGGCTAGTGCCATTCCTGTCTCGCAGGAGGGCTGACCGCCGAGCCAGGATTCTAACCCAGACAGCCCGGGTCCTGGCTCCACTGAGCCACGTGTGTTATGTTCTGTTGCTTTCTGGTGACTTGCCTGCCCCAGGCAGAACATCCGGGGGAACCCCCACTCTGCCTGCTGGGGAGCTGGGTGTTAAATTTTGAACAGAAATAATCTAAAGAGGGGTTCCAAAGGCCAAGGGCTTATGTGAGTCCCCTGACCACTGCTCTGGTAATTATCTACAGGAGACCGTGGGTCTTAGCACCAACAGCGCCTGCTTATCTCCGGGTTGGTGGGCACCAAGCCGGCCCACCCTGTTCCCATCAGCCTCTGGGACAGCCACTCCCTCACAACAGGTAGTCTCCCTGCCACTTGACTGCTCCAAGCCCTCCTCCTTCCTGAGCAGATCTCATCCTGTCACCTCCCATGATCCCCCTGACGTGCTCTTGTTAGCCTGACGTCCAGGCCCCAACCTGACGTTAGCTTACTTGTTCATTGGGCCCTGGCCACTCTCCTCGGGCTGTTCTTTGTCCCCATGTGGATGATTTTCCCTGCTTTGAATACTCACCATCTCTCTCATCTGCCCCTTCCTACCCTCTGTCCTCCTGGAGGACTCTCTCACATTGATCTGCAGAAATAATCTGCGACACCTTCCCAGTTATTCACACCACTCGCGGTGATACCGTCTTATTGTGACCTTAGTCCTGCTGTAGCATTTGCCACCGTATTTTAACATGTACTCCATCCGTCCGTCACATCCCCGTTAGCGCCTCAGAAACAGGAATTGGGTCTTAATTATCCCTACGTGGCCGTTCCTGGCACAGTCCTAATCCTCATAAACACTGCTGAATTTTAAAAATAATGCAGATTTTACTGTTCTTTACTCACCAGTTACAGCCATGGACTTTTTGCTTTGTCAAAGACCTTTCTTAGGAAGCATGGGCACCCAGCAATCTTACGCAGTGCCCTCTTCCGACTGAATGCCATCTTAAGTATTGCTGAAATGGCCTGGTAGCCGAGAATTCTGAGATAAGTATGGGTCTTCTTTCCCAACCCAAATGAAAGATTTTATATCTGAGTAGGTACTTAGCCGTAATACCGGATGCTCGCTTATTTAAGTCAAGACAGGCAGAAGAGGCCAATGGGATTTATTAAATAATGATGTCTAGTAGAGAAAAGTTGGTGTCTGGCTCAAGCTGGTAGAATAACTTACAGTTGAAAACTTGCTTTAGAAGCAGAATGAACTGAATCGCCACACATCACTTCTGAAAGCATGATTCTGCCTCAATCAAACCTGACTACAGGCGGTGATCGCCACACTCCTTATGAAAATATACCATCCCTACAGTGAAGAAAAGTGACTCATTTTTTAATTGTCATTTATTTCTTCTAGAAACTTGTCTAGACGTGGGTATATTTTCAGTGGCACGATCTAAAACAGTTACATGTCATTTGGTGGTTCATGTTATAATAAAATTTGTGGCCATTGATTAAGAACCGAAAGTTGGACTGGACTGCATTCACATTGCCCCTCGGAGCTTTGCGTAACAGCAGGATCCTACAGGCGGGAAACCGCGTGTGGGCCGGACACCTGGGGGAGCTACATGCAGTGAAAACAGTTTGTTTCTTGCACATCAGCTCTGAGGGAGCATGACGTGCGACTTTTCTGACTATCTGAAAGTAAGTACAAAATCCTATATGAATATTAGAAAATTTTGCATTGCTCCCCCCTCGCAACGTGATCATGGTTGATCAAGAACAATTCAAAATCACAAAACACTATTATGATCAGTAATGATTACAAGCATTTATATTTATTCTTCAAAAAGTATTATATGGTTGAAAAGTATTAGCACAAACATTTGGGGGATCTAAAGGAAGTCTGGTTCCTGTATTCTCTCATTTATTTACCAAATATTTATTGACCACTGGCTTTGGACCAGTGGTGATTGGCTGTCTTCAGAGGTTGCGGGAGACAAAGAAATGGACATTTCAGGATAGGTCCTATGCTGTCTGTGTCACATAAGTGGCTAAACCTTAGGAATCCACACCTGTAAATAAGATTTAACCATCAACCTCAAGAGGACACTTCTCAATCAAACCTGACTATGAGCGGTAACCAGGACACACTTAGCTGTGGATATGGTCTAAGCCACTGAGCTTAATTCATCAGTGGCCAAGACCCAAGTGACAGCCATTTCCTGCAATAGCTGTATAGTCTCACCCGCTTTTCTGGGTTTTCAGTTAACCCATCACTGTCTTCCCCAGGGTGAAAGGGGACAAAACTTCCCCATCAGTGATTCCCATTTCTGCCTCCCAGTATTTCCCCATCCCTCTTTTCTGAGCAGAACCCTTTTCTCATCATTCGTCTGCTATAGTTAAAACACATTGACTTCATAAGGATGATATGGAAGCTATAGAATAAATCAATAACAAACCTTCAAAGAGTGTCCTGTCTAGTAGGCAGAATCATGCTTTCAGAAGCCATGTAAGAGCCTAATGCTACATGCTGTTCTAGGTGCTGGTGATATAAATAAAACTCCCTGCTCTCCTGGAGTTCACGGTCTAGAGGCAGATAAGACTGGCACCTCTGTAGTGCTAATGAGAAGCCTACAGACTCACACAGGAACAGGATCACCAGGGACGTGTAGAAAGCTTCCTAGTGCTGTCAGCATCTGAGCAGAGCCTGGAAGGATGGGTGGAATTCTGACCTGTGGAACTGTGGATTGTGGGTGAAGAAGAGGCCAACCTCCCCCAAAGGGAAAAGTATTAAGAAAGGCATGGAGGTGGGGGAATGTGAAAGGAGCCGTGGAAATACAGTTAGAAAGTGTATAGGGTTTGGGGGCCAAGTTGTTACTATGGTAATGGATGTCAACTACAGAGCATTTACTGTGTGCCAGACTCTGTGCTACATTCTTTCCATGCATCTCCTCCGATCTTCATGACAAGCCAGCTAGAAAACTGAGGCTCAGGTTAAGTAAGAGGCAGAGCCAGAATTCCAAATGAGGTCATTTGACTTTAAAGCCCACGCTCGTGAAAATTACACCATACTGGTGTCTGAGGTGATGACGGGCCACAGATCCCAGGCTGAGGAGTATGGTTTTGATTTCGTAGGTGACGATCAGGGCTGTCGGAAAGATTAACCCCACGGAATGCTGTGACCTGGGATGTGTTTGTGCTGCATTCCCTATGTAGGCTGAGTGACAGACACTAGGCTTGCCCATGTGGTTCTCCTGGGTGTGGAACAGATGCCTGGAGGGGGGAACCACCACGGCCCAGGTAGGCCAAGTTCAGAGTCAGTGTTGGAATGGGGCGATACTACTGGACTCCCAATAGCCTAATTGGGGGCTGTTAGCCTAGGTGTGGTAGTCTTAGAATAGCAATTGCAGACAGAGGGCTCCTCCTAAACTTAGTTTTCTGCCATGGGATTTTCGTCGCCGGTGCAGGTCATGTACCCTGTGCATGCCAGCCAAATTCCAATTAGCAACTTCCTAAATGGAAATCAAAAATTGTTCCACCAGTGTCCTCAAGAATGGGTGATGCTACTCGCTTCTCACCGTGAAGGTCGCGAGGGAGGGTGACCGGCAGGGAAGGTGAAGAGCCGCATCAAGGCCAGTTCTTTACGAGAAATGGGCTGTCACCACCCCATCCTCATATCTCTCCCCTAGATTATCGAGCCAGCCTGGTCACCCCATTCCACTTCATCCTACACATACCTGTCAACCTCACTCTGTCATTGTGTCACCAAGCTGCTCTGAAACCTCCAGGGCGTCCCCAATTCCTTCCAGAGTAGATTCCAACTCTCCAGACTGTAGGCTTAGGCGTCCTTTCCGGTTCGTTTCCACTGCTTCTCCATCCTGCCTTTTCTCTCCGGCCCAATCCCATGCCGCTTGAACTTGCCCTCGATGTCCCTATATCCGTGAGCACTGCTGATGTTCCCTCTGCCGAGGACGCCCGCTTTGTCCTCTCCTCCTGCAGAATCCTGCCCGTTAGTTCTGCCCAGAACAGAGGCCATTTCTAATGCCACCTCCTCTAAGAAGCTCCCACTGTTCTTCCCATCTCAGTATCGTCTGTCCTTCCTTAGAGCCCCCACAAAGCTCAGATTGTGTCGCTCACGCAGGCATCATTTGCATGCACATTGCTGGGGGCCATGAGGACCGCAAGGGTGTCATGCTTTATGTCTGTGTTCATTGCACTTCCGTGTTCCCGACAGCGTAGGGCCTGGCACCCAACAAGTTCTTCAGCTGAAGTCAGAGCAGTCTCCTACGGTCTTCAGGAAGGCTTGGGTGTGAAGGCTGGGGTAGCAAGACGAGAGACTGGGGACACCAAAATACTTCTCAGTGAGATAGAGAGACATCAAATCCTTGTTCTCGTGAGAGCTGAAAATGTATGAAACTGTACCATTATTGGTCGTAGTCCCTCTTGTAAATTCACCCAGCAAATGTAGATTTTTTTTTTTTTTTTTTTGTAACCAGCCACTTCCCCCCGCCCCGCCCCCTGAAGCCAGGAACTGCTTCAAAAATTACTGGGTATTGAAGGTTGTCACATGCGAGTTGCTCTTGTCTTCAAGACGGAAATGTGCTGACTCGCGGAGAGCCCCCGCTGCCCCTCACCAGCCAGTGAGCAGCTGTCACAGCCCGGGGCCTGGGGTCAGGGGCCGAGCACTGGTCTCAAACCAGATCACACACGGCAGTTACCCCCGCGGCAGAGCTGCTTCTGCGTCTCCTGGTCTCTCCCCACTCTTTGCACATGGAGGCCCATGCTAATTCGGCTGTATTTTATTTTTGAACTTAGAAAAATGACGAGCTTGGCTGACTTTAAAAACAAAGTCTCTTCTTGCTCGTGGAATAATCTGTCAGAGTCACAAACTGCTCCTTTCAGAAGTGCACACCCCAAAGAATCCCCCTCGCGCCTTGGGCAGGATAAAAGTCAACTCGTTATTCCACAGAATGCCCGGGAGGAAGCTTGTCCTGTGATCAGAGTGGCACTTGGGGGGAATTCTGCAAGATGGAAGGGCGGCCTCAGAATCTGTGGTCGGGGGCCCCTCCCGAGACAGGACCCTCATCTGCCCCAGGGGAAATTGTTGCACGTTCTTAATTTCTCCAGTTAGCCGCTGCACTTTCTAGCAGCTACTGACCCCTTACCTTCATCAGAGGTCATGACACAGAACGTGTACAGACGATGATCAAGGAAGAGGCCCGGGGTGAGAGTTCCTCCCCTGTTCGCTAGGCAAGGAAAGTTTTCTCTCAGTAGAGTTTAATGACCCCTATGGGCACCAGAAACCTGGGTAGCGTGCGCTCGCCTTTCGTCGCGCTGGGAGTGAAGTTTAAATTTACACAAAAGCTCGCATCATCGCTGTGTGATTCAGTCCTGGACCTCAGGATTTCCTGCTGGCCGTGAACACTTTTTTTTTTTTTTTTCTTGTAACTGAAGTGTGATCAAGCATAAAGCACAAATCACAGATGTGCAGCTCAATGAATTTTCATAAAACGAATGCACCTATGTCACCAGTGCCAGATCGAAAAAACGGGGGGCTCGACAGTCCCCTCATTGCTCTTTCCAAGAGTAACCTGTCCTGACTGGCCGCACTGTAGATTGCTTTTGCCTGTCTTTGAGCTGCACGTAAATGGGGCTCTACGGCACGTGCTCTCGTGCCTGGCTTCTTTGGCTCAGTGTTCCTGAGCTTTAATCCACGTCCTCGTGTGTCGTCATAGTTCCCCGCGCTCATTTGTAATTCATTCGTTCTTCAAAGGGGATGATCCCCAAAGCTGCAGCTCACACTCCATCAGAACAATGTACTCCACAGCAGACCGGTGCAGTTCCGAATGAGATTGTCATACATGTCCTCATCCTGCTAGAAACAGCAGTCCTGTCTACAGGAATGTGATACGAGCAAGGAAAAGGATGAGTGTTTGGAGAGGTTCCCGGGCCAACAATATGCCTTGCGTTCTACTGAGCAAAGAAAGGGCCGTGCTTACACTTTTCCCTCCGATTCTTTCTTCTGAGCTTCTGGGTCTCCCGAAACTCTTCGGAGCGTGCTTTAGAATTCAAGAAGTTTAACTGGAGAGGGATCTGAAAGCTGGAGGATCAGCAGAGCTTAAGGAAGAGTCCCACACATTTAACTGGAAGAAACGGCGGTCCCCATGGGTGGATTTCAGGAACACCTTGTTGGCGCAAGTTTGTTGATGTGTTGACAGAAGAGAGGTTGTTGTAGGTGACTATGGACTCTGGGAGAGAGGACTCAGGTGCTCACTGCCCTTAGCACCCCAGGCATCGTCGTTGCTTATTTCTTAGGGGTGAACTCTGCCTGTTTCTCAGCTCTGCAGAGAAGGCGGGGTGAGCCGCAGTGTTGAGAGGAAGTTGGAGAGAGGACGGAGGAAGGCCGGCATGGCAGGGGGTGTTCCGCCTACTGGCAGGGCCGCTAGAATGCTGCCCACTGGGGAGGGCTCTGGGAATCTATGCCCCAGTTCTGAGCCATCTCATTCTAGCAGGAGCCAGCTGGAGCCTGACCGCTTTTTGTCCTTTGTTTGTTCCTTTTTTTTTAAAACGTTACTGAGCACTTGCCTTGTGCCCTACTTGGTGCCAGGCACAGGGACCACAGTGATGAGCAAGACAGAGTCCCCGCTCTCAAGTCACAGGAAGCCCTGACGACAGGAAACGCTGGTAACTTCTAAGAATTGTGAGCGAGCTAAACACGGTCCCCGTGTTAAGCTGCTTGTGCCTGACAGATGAGTCAGAAGATGCCCAGGGCTCCGCGTGGTAGCTCCCAGGGAGTTGGCCATGAAAGAGAAGCCTCAGCAGGAAAAAAGACTCAGCCTAACAAACCGCAATGTGAACATACGCGCTACTGGGTTTTTGCATGTTAATCATACGTGAGGCCCTTTTGTAAAGTAGCTCATCTTATTGTACTATTCCCAACAAGCCTTCGGGGTCAGAACACTTATTATCTCTGTTTTCTAGATGAGGAAACAGAGGTTCAGCGAGGTTAAGCATCGGAACTTTGTTCAGTGTGTTTCCACCATAGACACCATGTTGTAATTTCTTGCTTGACTCGAAGTCGAGCCGCCCCTCAACGAGACTTCAGGACTGAAAGGTCCGCCTAAGAGGCCAAGGCAGCTCGAGGAAAAGGAAGCAAGAAGAAGTTTAAAGGGCGAGGAGAACGGTAGAGGTCGCTCACTTGTCTGAATGTCTCGTGAGACCTGGGGGCAGCTTAAGAAATAGGAGGTGTCACAGTGTGAATTGCTGGCTCAGCCAGGCTTCCACGCTGGGAAGTAGCAAGCCTGCTTTGGCTTCGGCCAGGAGAAGGGACCCAAGGGAGCGCCCGGGATGGGTTTCCCCCATGGACTGGGTTGGCGATGAGTGCTGATGTTTCTGGGTGTTCTGAAAGGCTCCTCCTTTTCAGAGAGGAGGAGAACGGTGCCTTCCAGAACAGGGCGCTAGAAATCAAGGGCCAGGATGGCCCGTCTTCTTGAGTCTTGACTGACAAGTGAGGCGTCTTCCCCTTTGAACAGACTGTTCTTCAGACAAGGAGAGTGAGTGGGACGGAGGGAGGGAGCCAATGAGTTGAAATGGCCAGAGGCAAAGATTCCGTGGAGTTAAGCTCCCTGATGAAAGAGGAGCCAGAGTGACAGTGTCGGCTGGGGGAGGGGAGGGAGAGACACGCCGGGGCTCAGGCCCCTCCGCCTGGCGCTGCCCCCTGCCCGCCTTCCGGGAGCTCAGTCCCTCATGCGTTAGCAGCTGCCAGTGCTTAGGCACCCACTAAGTGCCAGGTGCTGAAAACCACTTTACCTCTGTTATCTCATGGGGTCCTCGTAAAGACCATCTGGGGGGCAGGTGCTCTTGCCATGCCCATTTTGCGGATGAGAAAACCGAGGTTCAGAGAACGGAACTGAGGACGGGGACGGAGGGGACACAGGGGCTAGGGAGGAGCAGATCCTGGAGGAGCCCAGCAGAAGACGACTGATCGGGAGCAGGGCAGGAACACAGGGCTCGGGCAAACCCCAGCTCAATGTCAGCAGGAAGGAAGAAGGTCAAGGTCAGGAAGGCAGGTGCCATGCGCCCCTCCTCAGCCTGCCGCCGTGAGCATCCTCTTGTTTGATACAGAAGTAAGGAAAGAATTTCAAACTGGCATCAAACTGCCATCGGGGGATGCATAGTCTTCTCTCCCCTTCCCTGTTTATTCTTCCGTAGCCCTCCTCCCCATCTAACATGCGACATGTGCTGTTAGTTTATGCCTCTGTGTCCCCTAACAGAGCGTATGGTCCCAAAGGGCGTGGATTTTGTTTTTCTGCCCACTGCTCTATCTCAGCACCTAGAGAAATGCTTGGCCCTTAATTAGCACTCAAAACCATATGTCAGATGAATAAAAGCATGCAAGCATACTGTCATGACGGGGTTCTCTCAGGCCTCATGTGCCTCCACCGCCCAGCCGATCGGCACTGGGCCTGGTGACCTCGCCTCTCCCGTGGGGACTCCCTCAGTCACTGACTTCCGCAGGGTGGGAAAGCCAGGCGAGGTACACAGGGACTCCAGGGGGCAGGAGCAAAACCCGGATGACGAGCACCTTCACCCCCAGCAATAGTCAAAAGAGCCAAGGTGGTGGTGGCAGTTAACAACTGTCTACACTGGTCAAAACTCAGCGTGCTTCATTACATAAAGCTGATTAAAAATAAAGATAGACTCTCCTTCCTCCTCCACGATGCCGGGGACCATCCTGCAGCCCCCTCCCTGGGAACTCCGCTTCCACAGGGCTCCCCTCCGTTCCGATTCTGACATCAGGAGGGAAAGAATAAAGGACTAGCAGGAAAAAAAAGAGAGAGAGAGATTAAAGAGACGCCCCGTGCCCAGATCCTCAGCTTCAAAATCTTTAGTGAGGCCCTCAAACAATCAAATGCCATGATTTTTATTTTTAAACAGCTTTCAACCCAAGAAAGTGCTAAAGTCATGTCTAAGGTCAATGGAACTATTTGCTCTAGGGGAATCTACTCTGGGGGGGAAAAGATTCCCTCTCCCCAGGCATCTTTTTAAAAAGAATCTTGGTCATCAAAGTCATCCTGCAAAGCCCCCTGACTCCTGAGCGAAGGCGAGTAATATCTCTGGTCTAACGTTTGACGGACAGGCTGTTGGCTGTACATGAAACACATGTGGCGGGCGTGAACACTTCATGCGCGGTTTGCTCACTCCATTGAAATCCAAGGCGTGCCCGGCGGGTTTATGCCTGGTTTATAACGCTTAGAGCACGAAGTCACCCTTTTAAACCAGGCTAGATCTTTGCAGATGTCTTCACTTTACCGACTTTAGTCAGACATCTGCCTGTGAGAAAGTATGAGTGACAACATTCCCCCTTAAGACATAGCTTTCAAGAATGCCCTTGATTCTGAGATATACTCTGGATTTACTGACCATGTTTGGGGCCAAAAAAAAAAAAAAAAAAAAACCCCAACCGGATTAAATATACCCATTGATTGTAAGATGTCTTCTGATTCCAAGAATGTTTAAATGTGAACAAGAAGACATCCTTTATTAAAAGAGGAAATTCAGTAATATTCGACCCCACTTTCAGATGAGGAAGACAAAGGAAAAAAAGAATAAGCGATTCACCCACACCAGCTCTTAAGAACGCCGCCTCCTCTTAACCGTGCAACGCCACCTCCCACAGTGCATACGAGCGTGAGTAGGAAACGTTGCAATTAATGGCTTGGATGAAAATTGGGAAATGCACTGGGCCAAAGAGCTGGTCCTGTGTGTATCTGTGTCTCCTCTCCTGGAATATGGCCATCCTTTTTGACCAGGTTGGTACGTCCTCTGTGGGAACTGGGATAGAGAGGACCCATGCGAGTATCCTGAAAACCTTATTTTTCAAATGAGAATGCCTTACGAATACGGGAGGCTTTTCTCTTCTCACCCATCATCCTTACGGGTCAAGGAAAGCCGCACGTTAGGGCCTCGTCAGGTCCAAGAGACCATTCATACAGATGGGGAGACTCGGTTGTCAGGTGTGATGCAGGTAGAAGGGGAAGAGAAATGGGGGTTCGTTCTCCGTTTCACTCAGCAAATCTTTGTTGCTGCCCGTTCAGTACCAGGTTCTCTGCAGGGCGCAGAGGAAATGCATTACACAGCCCTTGCCCTCAAGGAACATAGTCTTAGGAACAAAAACAGGTAACCGCTCATTAGCTATTAATTCAACAAACATTTATTGAGTACCAAGCACTGGAGAAACAGCAGGAAAGAAGTCAGGTCTCATTCTCGTGGACTTTACAGGCTAGTGACGGGGAACACAGATATTAAACTCATAATTGTACAGGTAACTAATTAATTACCATTGTGGTTACCACAAAGGAGATGTAGAGAGTGCCAGCAGAGTCCATTACAAGGGGCAGTGCTGGAGAATCAGCAGGACACCGGGAGAGAGGAGACTAGGAAGAAAATGATCGTGGGGAAGGACTCAGGGTCAGTACAGCTGGGCCCAGTGGGTCTCAGCAGGGATTACATCAGCAGGGTAGCCAGAACCCACCCAGAAGCTGGACAGGTGAGACAGGAAGAGAGGAGAGAGGAAGCCGTCTTTCCAGGAAGTGAGAAAAGGCCTCATGGAAATGGGTGGGGGGTCTCGAAGCCATCCTTCCTCCTTTGCTTCCTTTCTGACCAAGAATGATTATTGAGTGTGCCATGCTGGACACATTATGTTATCTACCCAGCGAGGTAGGTGCCACCGCCTTCTTGACACAGGCGAGGAGGCCAACACTCCTGGTGTGAGTGCCTTCCCCACATCGGATCTAGGGGCTCATGTGTGGCTGGGGGCACGCGGGTACTGAGACTTGGGTCTGCTGAACTCTAAGCCACAGCACTCACTGCCCAGTCCTGGATGTGAGAAGGGAGACTGTATATCTCTATGTTGCAGAGGTGGTGGCCTGGTAGAAGGAACCCCAACCCACTGGGATGTTCTAGAAGTCAGTGGGCATCTTGGGGCTCTTTGGAGAAACGGACTCCCCCTGCTGGCTCAGAACTATTCAGGTGGTGAGGCAGGTGGAAGGGGCTCATCAAGTGGATTCTGGTGAGGGGAGCAAGAGTGAGGAAACCCCAAATAATTCATATTGTTTCGTTTAAGGGACACTCACGACTTACATGTGTCCTGTAAAGACTCCGACAAATGCCAACACAGACAATGAGTTTTGCCAAACTCTGGGGATTTCAAAGTGGGCCAGGGCCAGGTAGCACAGCCTGACTCTGGCAGGAAGGGTCTCCTGTGGAGAAGGAGAGGTTGGGATCAGATAACCTGGCTATCTGGATTCTTCAAGAGCTCAGGGAACTGGAATAGATGAGAAATGGCGATTCGGGCCACATCTGTCGTAGGAAGGGAAGAGGAAAGGAGAGGAAGGGAGTTCACTTTATAGGCACTTCACACACTATCTCAGTTACCATGTGACATGCGGGGGAGGCTGGGCGGTGTGTTTAACCACGTGCCTATGAAGAAGAGGAGGAGGGACACCAGCTGTCACTGTCACTGATGCTGACCCCCATTATGGCAAAACCCCTCCTTGACTGGATCGAAATTAACCCCAGACTGAGGAAATGTGAATTTGATCATTCCATAAACAGTGCTGGGAAAATTGGATAACTGTGGAATAAACTAAAATGAGGCCCATACATTACCCTCTGGACTCTCCTTGACTTCAAATAGGCTAAACCATTTAAAATGCCACAAAGATTATGGGAAACCAGAAACACATGCACCCCAATTTATGGAGAAGTGACAATTTTCTAACTAAAATAATTGGTTGGAATTTTTTTTTTTTTTGACACATAATCCCTAAACAACAAGAGCAGGGGACTGGAAAATATCTGAGTTTAATAGCCCAATTAGATGGGAGAATAAATATAAATCTAGGAGGGAAATAGCCAATGTCCAATGGACAGATGACCAATAACCTTGGGACACTTGGCACAAAAGATAAATACTTAGGAACATTTCAGTGTGTATAGTCCTTAAGGACATGCAAGTACCTTATTACAGCCAGAAAGACCCTAATTTACCAACAAATTTAGCAAAAATCCAAATGACGAGGTCTGCCACTGGTCTAGAAGTTCACAGGAACTCACTCATGTGGGCATGTGAGTCAGCCCAGTGGTCCTGAGGGAACCTGGCCTAACAAGATGATGCATTCCTGTGACCTTGGGTTTCCTGGGCTCGCTCTTGTGGACAGATCTCACGGAAGCAGCCCAAGATGAATAGTAATTAGAGTGAGATTGTCTGTCCAGGTGCCTGCAGTTAGAAGCTGGTTACCTAAAATTCTGTGTTTGGAATATTGTTGCCATAAGAAGTTCCTGTCTGGAGTCAGAGACACAGGGGAGCTCATGCTGTCATTTAGCTGTGTGACTTTACATATGTCATTTACTCTCCCTGAGGCTCAGTTCCCTCCTGGATAAAAGGGGGATAATAATAGATGGCTACTTCCTGGGGTCGCATATTAAAGGAGGGCCCGTCTATAAAGTGTCTACAGAGTGCCCTGCGCAGTGTTTAACAAGGGGTAGCTGTGGTTACTGGAACGTGACTACTGGACGGATCCTGGAGAGAACTCTTGCTTGCAAAGGATGGGGCAGCATCAGGAAGTCTCAACTTTATATCCTGACCAGGAGCTGGTTATCATCTTTCGACTCCTAGTTTATTTGTACTACAGTCAGAAAAACAGACCTCTGCCGACTACTCAGGAGTCCACCAAAATGCAAAGGGAAGCTCCTTAAAGGGCGTTAAATTCAGCAGAAGCGGAGAGTAAAATGCTTCCACTCCCACCCAAGATTAGGGTGCCTCCAAGAATCTGGCAACGCACATTTTTTGAGGCCTGCTCTGTGACAAGGGTTTTATAACCTCAAGTTCGGAATTTTCGTCTCCGTTTCGAGGGAGAGGAAATATATATTCCCAAGGTCCTACGTTAAGTGACCCGTTCTCTGAACTGTTACACTTCACTGCTTTCTGCTGCTCCTCTAAACGCAGCTCCGTGAGGTCCAGGAGCTGGAAGGGCTCTGAGAGCGAGGGTCTCAGAAGCGGAAGGCCGAGCAGGGGCTGGGCACAGGCCCCAGGTGGTGGCGGGTCGAGGGTCCTGACCTCCCACCCATTCCGCTCCGGGAGCCCCGGGGCGCGCCCCGCTGCGGAGTCCTCCTCCCGCCAGCAGGGGGCGCTGAGGAGAACACGGGCGGGAGGCTTGGAGAGCAGAGCCGTCGCCGCTCCCTCCCGGAATCAGGACTAAGGCTGCCGCTCTCCCGATCTTCCGCGGCCAGGCTCCGGGACGCTGCCGGGGCGGAATCCACGACTCAGAACTCCGGCGCCAGGCCCATTCTGCAGCGCCGCTTTCCCGGTCCACGCCTGCCCGGAAGTGCTGGCGTCTAGGGGGCGGGGCCTAGAAGCGCTTCCGGGGGCGGGGGGCGCGGGCTGGGGCGGCAGCCGGAGCGGCGGGGACGGGCCTGGCGCCGGCGGCGGCGGAGGGAGCGCCGCGGGCGGGCGATGTGAGCGCGGCGCTCTCGGCAGGTGAGGTGCGGCGGACGGGGACGACATGCGGCGGGAGAGGCGCGGGCGGAGCCGGCGGGGCCCGGGCAGTCCCCGGCCGCTGTCCGGCTCCCTCTGGGCGCGGCGGGGCGGGAGCCTCCGCGCTTGGTCAGTCCCGCGGGCTGGCGGGCGGCGCGGGCTGGAGCCGAGGCCGGGCGGGGTCGGGAGGCCCCGGGCACCTGCTCGGGCGAAGCGTGCGGCCCCGAGGGGCCAACCGTGCTCGGCCCGGAGTCCGGGCGCCCCTGGCGGGGCAGAGGGTCGCGCTCGGTCAGCTGCCCCGAGCGCTCCAGCCTTTGCCCCGGGCGTCTGGGGATCCCCTGTTTCCGGGCCCTTCGCCCCTGAGGGCGCTCCCCCTTTGTACCGGGAGGTCGAGTGGTAGAAACCCCTGGATAAGAGGGCCGAGTGGGGTCGGCCCTGCGGGTGGCTGCAACCGAGCCCCTACCCCACACCAGCGCCCTTCTCCAGGTAAACAGGCGGCGACGCGTCATGCTTGGCCCTGGACGTCTCCATGGTCACTCTCGCCTTCAGTCGGTCCTGTCGTTACGGAAGGCTGGGCTGACCTGCGGGTGTAAAGTGTCTTTCTGGGTTAGGCTGCTGTGCTGTAGGGCGACACTAGTTCGGGAGTCTCAGTTTTGAGGCTTTCAGCACGTCTCTTCCACGCTGGGCCTCAGTTTCCCCCATCTGTTCAGTGGGGGTGTTAGATTAGCTTTCTAAAGACCTCTCCAGGTCTACCATTCTGTTGCCTGAGATTGGAAGGACTGTGCCTGGTTCAAGATATTGGGCAGTTTCACTGAACAGTTTTTGCAAATACGGACTTTTGGCCACTTAACACACTTGGTTTCAGACAGGCTTTAAAATGATTCCAAGAAGTGTTTCTAAACCTTACCCTGATCATAATTCATCCTTTGCTTTTGCTCATAGTAGTCGTCAATCACATCCCGCTAAGTTTTTACATGCAAAATTTTTTTGTTTATATTTGCCTATATTCTCTTTGTTCCCTAGTTCAGGCCCTCTTTGCTTCACATCTGGATTATTGCAACAGCTTCTTAGCTGGTCTCTGACTTCAGAAGTTCCCCCCTCACCTCCCCCATCCTTCCTTTATGCTAATGCCAAACTTAATATAGGAAGTCAGAAAAAGAGTTGAGTGTTTGCTTGCTTATTAAATGTCAAGATGCTGTTCCATGTGATGGGGGAAAGTAGAAGACACACAGCCTCGGAGCAGCCTTACATTGGGTGCTGAGACTTTACCTATGAAAAGGTATTTGATTGATTAGACAGGACTGAATGCTGTAGAATTAACAGGAAGACAAGGTGGAGGTCCTTACAAGCCAAGTGATCAGGGAAGGCTTAGGGGTGGGGGTTGAGCTGGCTGTTAAAGGGTGAGTAGGATTCAGATAGGAAAAGAGGAATCAGGCCCAGTGATCTTACGGAGTTAGTGAATAGACCAGTCTCCTTGTAGAGAAGGGCTCATATAGGAAGGGAACAGTTGGAAAGATTGGTTGGGCTAGTTCCTGAAGGAACTTGAACACTAGGCCAAAGTTGAAACTATTCCAAAGGCAGTGTCGAGGGCGGGAGACTGGGGCTGGTTCTTGATCATTTTGCAGGAGAGGAACAGAAAGCTTAATGGCTAGATTAGCCAAGAGGCCATGGCATTTATACCACCCTTCAAAACTCAGTAGAGGCCTCTCGCCTGTCACATTGTGTCCAGCCATTGCCCACCCTGTCTTTTCAAGGCTGTCCTTGATTTGGCCCCTCCTCACCTACCTGAACCTTATTCCCTGCCTTATTCTCCTCCCAGCCTGTCCCCTTTGGAATCGAGTTTGACTGCCTCTAGGGTTTTGCTCCTGTTGTTTCCCCTTCTGAAGTGCTGGCCTCCTTTTTCTTCTCTGTGTAAATTCTCCATTTCACTTCCTTCAAGCCCCTGCTGAAGATATACTTCCTCCAGAGGGTGTTCCCTGACTGCCCTACCCCCATGCCTTTGTGGCGCTCAGAAGCTAAAGCACAGGATTCAGCACTTGTTCCTTGGTTATTGGTCTTGTTCTTGTCCCAGCTGGAATGGGAGTTTTTTGAGGGCATTGTGTCTTAACACATCTCACTGAGCCCTCGTAGTATCTAATACCGTAGCTGGAGTTTTTTAATAGGCACTCAAATACTTCTTGATTTTTGCTGATAAACAACTTTAAAAAAAAAAAATTGCCTCCCCTCTTTTTAAAGGAGATTCTGTTATTGTCGGCTTCCCTGTCATACATCACTTAATGTCCAATGCTGCCATTCAAGGTGGATGTCTTCAGTTCTCATTCTTAGGGTACCGATGTCATAAAATGAATATTTGAAACCTTAAAATGTTTACTCTTGATTATAGGAAAAGAAAAAAGGTCGTGTAATTCTTCGAATGGAGGCTGTGGGAAAAGAAAGACCATCAGTTCTGGAATCAGACAGGCCTGGGTTTGTCAGACAGGCTGGATTTGAATCCCAGCAAGGGTACTTACTACGTCTGTGAACTTGTGCAATTTATGTAATGCCCCTAAGCCTGTTTTCTCCTCTGTAGTGTGGAGATAAAATCCACTTCATACGGTTGCTATGAGTTTTTAAAAGAAAAAAGTATATGAAGGAGGTAGTAAAATTTGCAGCACCTAGTAATTCCTCAGTATTCCTCCTCCTCATTATTATTAATATTAGGTGTAAATATATCAATGCGGGGAAATGATAGGCTGTGGAACCTTAGTGTTTTATCTACTGAGTTGTGGATTTCTGCGTCTCTAGATCCTGCTTCTACCTTCCAGCTCAGGCACTTGTCAAAAATGTCAATATGTGGATCTAGAAATCCATCATTCTGTCTTATTTTCTATTAATTTTCATGTTTCTTTAGCTTAAATTCTGCTTAATGTTTCTCAAACTTCTTAATTGTGTCCACTTAATGTTTTATAACTGACAGACTGCTGAATTTAGCTTAGTGAAAGTCATCAACTGAATAGTTTAATTTCTCATGGTTTTCTGGCTGATATGGATGGCGTGGAAAACCTCATGGAAGAAAGCCATTCCAGGTGAGCTTTTCTAATCCTTTTGTCATTAGAGGTGGAACTTGCATATTTTCCAGGTCCACCACCCCCTGCCTGAACTGCCAGCAGTCAGCAGATCTCAGTTCAGACCCTGACTCAGCCAGTCTTGGTGACCGCAGGAAAGGTCCTCAGTCTCTGAGTTTCCTTGTCTGTGGAATGGGGTGGTAGCAGTCTCCATGAAGGAGTCATGCCATTCAGTGAGCAGGTCCAGAGCTTACTTACCACTTAGCATACGGGACGCAGTGGGAGCTTGGTGACTGTTGGCTTTTACACGTTGCTGGTGAGGTTAAAGAGACTGCTCCTGCCCCGCTAAGAAAGCTCAGAAGAAGCCTCTGATGTTTGCATTGACTGGAAGACAAACCCTGTCAGATCAAACCGCACTCTCAGAATTAGTGTATCTGAGCAGACTTGGAGAATGTTAACGCCTTGGTAGGAAATCTAACAGTTTGGATAAAAATGTTCTTTCAGGCTCACATGAATTAATGCAGTAAGAACTCTAGACTTGTTTTCTTTTAAATTAGGATGAGTGCCTCATGAATACCCATCACGGAATGCCATTTTATTTATTTTTTTCTTGCCTGGGGTTTCAGCAGCCCCAGAATGTCTCTTGCAGCCCTGGTGTCATCCGGCTGCTGCTTTCTAAAGGATTAGATTATAATTTATGACAACTCGATTTTAGTTTTGATCTAGACCCAGACAGAAATACCTAGAAAAGTTCTTTTTATATCATTGTTACTGCTGTTCCCAGGCCTGTCCTCCCTACTGCTTCCATCTGCGGTCTTTTAAATGACTTTTTGTATGAGAACAGAAATTGGGGATCCTCGGGCCTTTTGTGCCTGATGGAGGTGCCTGAATGAGGAAAGCCTCGTTTGAGTTGCGTCTCCGGTATCAGCAAGTGACTGAAGCCAGCAGGTGCATGTCTGGGTTTGGAATCGTGGGCATCTTGATTGAGGATAATAGGTACCTCCTGGTGCCTAAAACAACTCCCAAATTTTTAACCTTCCCTTTCTTGGACGTGTCACTGGGTACTTTTAAGTGAAATGGAGCAAATTAGAGCGTTGATGGGCTGGCGGAGCATGAGCCACCTTGCTAGATTGTGTCTATGGGCAGAGATGGCCCTGCGTGTCTCTGGTCTTCAGCAGGAAAAGTTGAAAGCTGAAGGGTGCAGCTATGGTGGCAGTCATGGATTTTGAACCACTACCTTGATTTAGGTCGCATCAACTGACATGTTAAGAGTCTCTCTCTGTCAGGCGCACTGCTGGGCTTGAGGCACACAGTCCCTACCCTCAGCTCGCCACCGAGAGTGTGAGAGCTCAGCAGCACAGGAGGCCCCAAATCAGCCCATCTCTAATCACGGGAGGCCCCCAAAATCAGCCCATCTCTAATCACAGGAGGCCCCCAAAATCAGCCCATCTCTAATTGCTTAGGTTGTGCATGTTCGTTTTGTTCGGCGTTATGGGGAAACAGCCCCAGGGCTTTACCCAAGAATATTGGTGAGGGGATTTCAGGGCCCATGTGGGTGTTTTGCCCAGATGACATTTAAGTGTTCTTTCACATCTTTAGGTTCTCTTGAAAATGGGTCAGCAGTGTGAGAAGATGTCACTGGTTTTGGTTTTCATTGTACAGTTCCCTTGCAGCTTCACAGAATGCATGCAGAATTTTACTCTTCATCGGAATGATGTGTTAAGGAGAGGGCTAGGTGTGGCTGTTACCTTTTTCATGAGATATCATATTACAGCACTTCTTACAGGAGCAAACGACTTTTCTGTTCTCAGCTCGTTTTTTCTGTCTTTTCTTTTGAGTAACCTCTTCTTACCACATCCATCCTCCTCCAGTAGTTTTTGGTTACTCCCAGTGCTGTCTCCACGCGTGGTATTTCTCCGCAGCTCTAGCCTTGTACTTCCCACTGCTTACTGGACAGCACGACCCAGATGCCCTAAACTCAGCTTGTCTGAGGCGGAACTGACTTGCCTCTGAGAATGGAGAGCATCCCCCAGTGTCCAGGCCCTGTCGAGTCCTTGTCTGGACCCATGTTCAGACTGCTGGCTGCAGGTTTGGTCTGAGTTTTCTAATCTAGTGTTCAAGGTCCTCCACGTTCCAGCTGGGGTACTCCTCTTTTCCATGTCGCCCTTGTACCTGGGCCCCCGGCTGCTACCCCAGACACCGTACATTTTCACTCTGCTGTTCTCTGCTCTTGCCATTCCTTCCGTCTGGAGTGTTCTTTCTCTTTCATTTGAAATGCAAAATCGTGTTCAAATATTACTTCTACTGTGAAGTTTTCCTTTATTCTGTTTCCTTTTTAAAAATCTCTTTTTGGTCAAAAGTAATCAGTCTTATTTATTCTATCAGTTCTTCATTTCTGCCTCCATAATTGCTTGATGCAGTAATTATCCATTTGCAGCCTTTCTCTAGATTGTTTGATTTAAAAAGGTATATAAACTTTTAGCAAGAATAACACAGCTATTTAATAAAAATATTAAAAAATATAACGTCTGTTTCTCTTTCCTCTCCCCAGTTTCACGTGCTCCCTTCCAGAATGGCTACAGTAGCATGCACTTATTCTTTTCAGGAAAGTACATGAAGGGAATCACATATATATACACATATTGTTCCCTGTTTTGCTAGTTTTGGCTAAATATTAGAGCTGTTTCCTTGGCCATGTAGTGTTTCATTATTGACTGTGCTTTTTGGAACCAGTCTTTTGTCGATTTTGAGGTTGTTCCCCTCTCCTCCTGTTTTGTTTGCTATAGCAAATAAAAATGCTCAGTGGACACCCTCCTTGCATAGAGCTTAAACTTTTGTAAGTACCGTATATTTGTGGGCTCAATTAATTGTGGAGCAAATGGTAAATGCCTTTTACATTTTGATCGGTATCACCAGATTATCCCTCAGAATTAGCTTGCCAGCCCTTTTAAAATGTGCACAAGTCTGACGGCTTACAAATGGTATCTCATTTTCTTCTTTTTTTTGTGATTCACATGTCTTTAGTCATGAGGAAAGCCATTTCTCTTTTGCTCAAAACTCAGTGGGAGGAGAGGGGCGGAAGGAAGAGCCAAGTGTCGATTAACCGGGACCTGTTCACCTCTCAGGATCTGATTGGTTGTGGTTTCCCTGTCTTTGCGAAGTGACCTTTTTATTCTAAAGCATCTCTCAGGGGTGCGGTGATGCAGTCTGTACTCTTTTGGGGGCGATCTCACAAAGCTTTCCGGAAGCTTTACCTACTAAGCCTGTGGTCCTGTGGTCCGGCATCAGATCTCGGTTTTCTTTTCGGAGCCGGCGTGCGTGTTTATGGCGAGGATTCCTCTCCTTCAGTTTTCACCCCAGGTCTGTGGGAGGACTGTCCCAGGCTGGCTCGTATGGTAATTTACAGGACAGCACCGCTTTCCACTGTGGCTTATGCCGACAGCGCCTCGCTGTGTAAGTGGCCTCTCCCCTGCCGTGGCGCGGTCCGCCTTCACTCCGCAGTGTGGGTCCGTTTGCTTCCCGAACCGGCTCGCTCTCCACTCCTCGTGGTTCTGTCTTGCCCTGGCCTGCGCTGCCGTCCTTGGTGCTTGGTCAGCCCTGGAGAGCCCCTCACGGTCTGCTCTTGCTTTTTGAACACCAGCCTCAGTCCTGCTTTGAATTCTGTTGAACTTGGGCTGAACTTGTGTCTTCTTGGCAGCTTCTGCTGTCTGTGACTTTCACCTTCAGACATCAAAAGGACCAGTTACTTGAGCCCTAGATCAGTGGTTTCTAATTAGTTGAGGCTTCAGCATATAAAATTAGCTCTAAACCAGGTGAAACCAACCAGGTTTAGGGGCTCTGAGGGGGAAAAGGGGATAAAAGCTGTGGATGTGGAAGACATAATGCACTTTGGCGGGAGGGTCTCACCTGGTACTTATTTTCTAACCTTTGTCCTTACCTCTACTGGTGATTTTGATCTAGAACAGCGGGAGATTTTATTCTAGAAAGAGGGTGCTGTAGTAAATTCTTAGAGCTGAAGTTGCTTGGTCACAGGGGATGTGCATTTGTCATTTTGATGGCCATTACTTCAGATGCACTCACAGAGGAAGGAGCAGGGGCCCTGGGCAGCCATGCGGTCTTTGCCACCTGCCCTTCTCTCTTTCTCTGGCCACCACCCTCAGAAAGGAGGGTAAGCTAAGGCAGGCTCTCTTCTCATCCTGCCTTTTCCTCAGCTTTTCCTGCCTCCCTCTGCTGGTCCTCCCCTCCCCCTCGGGCAAATGAAGCAGGAGTAAGGGCTTATTGCATAGGGGTTCAGGGTGAGCAGACTTTGGAACAGTCCTGGGAAAGTTAGCCTCTTGGAGCCTCAGTTTCCTTATTACTAAAGTGAGGGTGGTGGAGCCTGCCTGCTGGCGGACAGTCAAGAGGACCCAGTGGAATAATGCAGAGAAGGCCTTTCCGACATGCCTGGCACGTAGCAAGCATTCAGTAAATGTTGGTCATTAGTGATGATGTTGGACGTCCCCAGGTATGGGGGGAAGGAGAGGCTACAGAGTGTGGTGAGAGGGGGCAGTGATCCCATTTTACAGTCGCTATAGCTAGTGCGGCGGTGGCTGGACACGTGGATGTGGACAAATGGCCAGACTCCCATAGCAGAGGTGTTCCTTCCCAGAACCCACTGTCGAGCCCAGTGGTGGCATCTCATCAGCTGACCATGGCGGAAGCTGTGTGCAAGGCGAAAGCTGCTTCCAGGGGTGTGAAAGTATTCTCAAATTAAAGAAATTGGAAGAGCAAGACGCTTGTCCATTGGCTTGTGAGCAGAAGCGGACTACGAGGAAGTGGAGGAGCTGACGATTTTGAACTTCCCAACAGACTGTTTCAACCAAGTCCTCTCCATGTATGTTTTTTAAAAGCAGTATTTCAGTTTTACCCAAGGTGTAGTTTTTACAAACAAAAACAAAATAAGTATTCTTAAAGTAAGTATTAATGCTATTGAAGAAAAATAGCTTATATATGCTTGTTTTTTAAATTAAAATATAGCAATGTAAACTTCTAGTTTGGAGATTTTTGTTTATTTTTTGCTTAATATGACAGAAAGACCAGTGATTAATCTGCTGCATTAAAGACCACTGATTTTGATGTATTTAGTGAGTGGAATAATCAAATTCATTATTGTTTCTGAAGCAGCTGCAAACTTAGTCTAAATGAAAAGCTAATATAAATCACTTCTCTGCATTATCAAAAGTTAATTCCATTCTCGTATCTCTGAGTTGGGAGGCATCTGCATTAACTTGTATCAAACAGCAAGATCGGGACTCATTCATCTTTGAATTCCCTTTGGTTTTGTGCATGCAGAAGATTGAAATCGAATGAATATTTCCTATAAATGTAGAAAAATAACTTAAATTCACAGTCAGTATACCATTTAGTGGTTGCAATTAAGTCTAATACGTACTTGCAGCACATATGACAAAAGGCTAATTTCCTTAATTTGTGAAAAGTTCTGACAATTCAATAAAAAAGGCAAATATGGGCAAAGGATATGAGTTGGCAATTCAAAGACAGACTTAGACAAATTGCCATTAAACATGAAAAAAGATGATCAACCTCATTTATAATTAAATGCACATCAAAACAATGAGACACCGGTTTTAACCTATCGAGTTGGCGAAAGTGAGAAAGTTTAATACCCATTGTTGGCAGTTGTGGGGGGAATGGGCACGTCCATGTGCTGTCGGTGGAAGGGTACTTGCTACCCCTTTGGGAGATAATCTGGCATTATTCATCGAAATGAAAAATAACCCAGCACTTCCTCTGCTAGGAGGAAATACTATGACTGTTTAAATGGTTTCCCGCTTGGGTATCACTTGGGGACTGGTTAAGAACATTGTGACACAGCCGTCTGTGGAGTACTAATAAGTCGGAAGAGATACTGAGGTAGGTGAGTATGTGCTGCTCCAGAAGGAGTTTAAGGTGTATTAAGTACATTTTAAAAAGCAGAGTACGGAACGGTTTACACTGATAGATTAGATATTTACAGTTTTCTCTGAAAGAACACCTAAAAACTCTTACCAGTGGTTATCTTTGGAAAGAGGGACTGGGAAAGAATTTTGCTATTCATTCTATATTTTTCTGTACTGTGATTTGAAGTTTGACCACATGCATATATTTTATTTTAAAGATAAATTAATTAAACACTGGTGTAACATAGGTATAGGCCCACTGACATTTCCATGCAGGGGAGAAATCAGGACCTACAGGAAACCAGTGAGTAGCCCATGCCGGGAGACTGCTGATACAGAGGTGTGGAAGGTCATATTTGAAGTTGATGTCTCTGTAAGAGGGTATGACTTGCTTTACCTTGGAACCACTGGACCTGATAAGTCAGGTTGTTGGGTGTAGAACTTGTGATTTTTAATTATGTCATTTACTCTCTTTAGCGTGGTAATGTGCCTAGGACTTAAACTACCTGCAGATTCCGCGTGTCAGTCTTTTGGAAGCCTCTTACTGGAGTGTTGCTTGTTAACAGCTTTAGGCCGAAGCCTTTGAATCTCATTGTCACAGCGGAACGAAGGTGTGAATGTAAAGGAGAGTGAAGCACTTCCTTTCTCATTTTGCAGAAAAATGGAATCCCTAGCTTAGGTGTTAATCATGATCGTTCGTTTTTTTTGTTTGTTTGTTTTTTTGTTTTTCTCTCTTTAGTGATTTTCTTTCAAGGGTGGTTCTCTACTTTGAGAAGAAAGTAAAAAGCCATATGGAGGAGGAGGAAGCCTCATTGGGAGACTGTTATCAGTTTTACAGACTCTTTCAGAAATGCTTTATTATTTTCCTTTCTGCACAGGGCTCTGCACCTTTAAAAAGCCTAAACCCATCTTCCTTTTGCCCTTTAATTCCAAAAGTCACTATTTACACACTCTTGTGTCATGAAAACACTGTAATGAATAGGTAACATTTGGACATTTGCTGGGCGCCAGGCAGTGTCTGTGTTTCTAGAAGGCAGAATCCAGCACCACCTCCGGAGCCAGACCAAGTTCATCTAATAGCTGTGGGGCCTTTGGCAAGTGTCTTAACTTCTTTTCCTGTTTCTTCATCTATAAAGTGGGAGCAATCATACTATTTCCTTCACAGAGTTCATAAGAGGATCAAATTAGTTAACATATATAAGGTGTGTAGCACAAGGTAAGTATTCATTATATGTAAGCTATTATAGCACATTCACTGCATGAATTTCTAGATAAGGAAATCAGTTAACTGACTTGTCCAAGACCAGATAGCTATTTCAACGTTCACTGTTATTATTTATATTAGAAAGTGGCAGAGCCAGGCTACATGTCCAAGTCTAACTTCAAAGCCATTCTCTTTGTTACACCATCCTGTCTCCCTGAAAAGAGCCTATAGTAGCTAACCTTGATTACCATGTGCCAAGCAGCCATTATGCTAAGTGCTTCCTACTTACATAACAACCTATGAGGCAAAGACCGTTATTATTCCATTTTAAAGATAAGAAAATGGACACTTGGAAAGGTTATAAAGTACCTTGCCCAAGTGGAAAGCAGGCATCATTTGAACTCAGATCTGACTTGAAATTCATGCTCCTAATAGTTTTATTATGATCTTATTTTTTAAAAACTGGATGAAGTGTCTTTAAATTTTTAAATGTTTCCTATGTTTAATAAGTAATATGTTCACATAGTTTAGAAATATTAAGAGTCTAAAAAGATTCCCTGAAAGTGACTAGGCCTTCCAGCTACCCCGTTCCCCTTGCAAGAGGCAGTTGAGGTCTCAGTATATCATTCCAGAAATATTCCGCGCATGTCCGTATATGTATGTAAGGACACAGTGGGGTGCGTGTGTGCATATGTGCGTGTGTGTTCATATTGCTTCATACAAATAGTGTATATACTGTTCTGCATCGTACCCTTTGCAGTCAGCAGTGTATCCTGGTGATTGTTTCATATCAGTACTAAAGAGCTTCCTCATTTATTTCTTCTGGATGCAGAGGGATCTCGAATGCGGATATGCCATAATTGATTAACCAAGCTCCTCCTGGTAGTTCGTTTCGAATCTTGTTATGAACAATGCCACAGTAAATTCCTACAACCAAAATTGCTCAGACATAGGGGACATGCGCTTGTAATTTGGTGGATATTACTAAAATCCCCCCAAAGTATTTGTGTCATTTTATATTCTTTCAGTATTGCTTCTTTGTATATTTAACATATGTATTTGCATACATACTTTTAGTAATATCCTAATTTTATTATTTGATTTTTTAACAGCTTTATTGAAGTATAACTTACGTATCATAATATTCACTTATCTTAAGTGATTTTTAGTAAATTTATAAAGTTGTACAACTATCACCATAATCTAGTTTTAACCAGTTATTTCCATTATCCATAAAGATTCCTCGTGCTCATTTGCAGTTGATCTGTTACCTGATTTTTTTTGCTCTGTTATTAAATATTCATTCAGCAAATATTTATTGAGTTTCTTCTATTCGACAGTCAGTAATCTGGCAGATAGTTAAGAAAACAGATAAAAATGGGGCTTACATTTTTGGAACTACCTTTGTATTCTTCTTTAACATCATTTTAATAAAGGCAATAATATTTAGCATATAGGTATACTGTACTTTAATAATTCCCTTTTGGTTGGACATTTCATTTGTTTCCAGTCTTTTGCTATTGTAATTGAGTATTCTTATTGATAAGTTATTATGCCTATATTTGTGATTTTTAATGATCTAGAGTGCCAAATCAAATGCCCATTTTAAGGCTTTTATTATACTTGCCTCCCAGGGGTATCTGAGCTGCCCTCTCCCTATAACACTGCCCACTGGGTTGTGTTTTGAATTCTTGCCAATTTGAGAACGAATTGTGTCTCATGTTAATTTTTATTTCTGTTTGTCGATGAAGTTGTTAAGTATTAAAGGTTCTTCTGATTTCTTATTTTAGCCTCTTCATAGTCTTTGCCTATTTTTCAATTGTTATATTTGACTTTTATTGATTTGTAAGAATTTTATACTTCTCTGCCACATGTTATATTTTTTCATAACTTGTCCTTTTTTTGATAAAAGGTATTTTTTTATATGCATAAACATTTATAGTTAAATTCCTGTTTATTCTTCTGGTCTTTGTGTGCTTAAAAATGCCTTCTCTAGAAGTTATTTTTGGGTATGTCATGAGGAAGGGATCTAACTTTATTATTCCTTATTTCTATTATCCGAGCAGCATCTATTTCAAGAATTCTTTCTTTTTCACTGATCGGAAATGGCTCACGAGTTCATTGTGGTCTGATTTCTACCTGGCTGGACAGCCCTGGTGGCCTCTGCCTTTCTTGCTTCTGTCCCAGCCTTGCCACGATCCTCCCCAGCATTCCCTCCCTTCCCAACTCAGGCTCTCATCTGTGCACACGTGACCCCTTCTGTCTGCCAGACTGGACGTTTCCCTGCAGCCCCTCCCCGCCACATCCATGCGGCCGACCTCTGGGTCTCAGCTGAAATAGCATTTGTTCAAGTGGCCTTCTCTCACCACTCCCCCATTGTGAAAGATCTCATAGCTTTTATCACATTTTTTAACAAGAGAATTAGAGCTCTCCTGGATCCCCAGGGCCTGGCACATCAAAGACACTCAGCCCGGACTTACCAAATGAATTATAGTCTAATCATACATTTTGACATCTGTATGTTCGCCTGCATTTTTCTTTTTCTCAGGTTTCTTCAGTGTTTATTCTGTTGGGTCTGCACTGTCCAGTACGGTCGCTGCCAGCCACATGTGGCTCTCGTAGTGTGGTTATCTCACGTCGAGATGTGCTGTTGGCGTAAAACACACATCAAATTTCAAAGACTTACACAGTGTTTTAATATCGATTAATGTTGACAATATTTTAGATATTATCGAGTTGATAAAATATATTAAAATTCATTTTGTATGTTTAGGTTTAAACAATGTAATGGCTAGAAAACATTACACATATAGCTTGCACTGTATATCTTTGGACAGCAATGTTCTAGCACAATTTTACCTTTTTTTTTTTTTTTTTACTGTCCCCGCCCGCCTCACCCAGGCTGCCCTGGGCTGCATTTATTTATAAATGCCCATTGGGCTGCATTATATTTATTTTATTAATTAACTTGCGGGAAAATATCCATCTTTATAGTGTCAGATCTTCCTGCCAGAAGCATGATCCGTATCTTCTGTTAGACTTATTTATTTTTGTCCTTATTGGAGTCTTACCGTTTTCTTCTTGTCAGTCCCGACCAATTTTTGTTTATCCCCCAGATATTTTATAGTTTCTATTACTATTGTAATTTCTCATTATCTTGTTTTTTTTTGTGTACAGTAATATTTGAAACCCTCCACTTATTAGATCCTGATTCTAACAGATTTTTTTAAGTGATTCTCTTATATTTTCTGTGTAAATAGTCATCTCTTCCTTGAATGATAATTTCACCTTCTCCCATCTAATGGCTGTATGCCTTAACTTTCTCCTGTCTTGCTTTGGCTGGAACTTCCAGAACAATGTTAAGTAAGAGGAGTGATGGGTAGACAACTTCGTATCTTCCCAGGCACTGACGGGAATGCTTTCACAAAAGTGTTTATGGGCGTGTGCACCAGGGAACAGTAATTTTTTGGAACATTAATTTGTATACCTTGAGAGAGGAGTTTTGTGGTCAATTGAGTTTGCAGACTGTTGAGTTAAATAGAATTCTTGTCTGCAGGACTTTTCAGATGGGTTGTTATGCTAACGTGCTTTGTAATCCCGGGGAGGTAGGAATATTGAAGCTAGCTCATGGAAGGAAGTGTGTTCTAATAAACACAGTGTGGGAAGTAAAGTTGTGACGTTTCCTTTTTAAGGGTGATGTTGTCATTGGTTTGCAGTAGATACTGTTATTGAGAAAATGTTTTTCTATTCCTAGCTTTCAAGTATTTTTTCCTTACTTTGAAAGGGGATTTAGCTTTCTGAAATGCATTTTGGCATAGTATCGATTTGGCCATATGGTTTTTCTCCTTTGACTTACTGACTTTGCAAATTCTGTTTGTATATTTCCTAACATATGGCCATCCTTACTTTTGGTCATACTCTATTATTCTTTTGATGGGTTATTTCGCTAGAATTTCCTTTAGGACTTTAAAATCTGTTTACTTAGGTAAAGTGGACAATTTTCCTTATGCTCTGTGCTGGCTCTGGTATCAGTTTTGTGCCCCGTGAACGAAGATGCTTTGAACGTTTTAACGTTCATCTAGAATAGTACGAACGACCCGAAGATCATTGTGCTTTGGTGCTTGTTTCTAATTTACTTAATTCTACCAATTAATGTTATCCTAAATATGTGTTCATTATGTACTGATTTCAGTCATAAACCTAGGATAAATGAGGGCACTGTATTCTTCTTTAACTAATGACACGTTTCAACTAAAATTCTGGTTAAAAAAATTATGATGTGATCTAGTCATAATAAACAATTGATACTTTCCTGCAGAAATCTTGGATTTAGTTTCACATTGTCTTGTAGTTTAAATTTTTTCTCTGATTATATGCTGTTCTGTATTAATTACCTTTTTGCTTTCTTTGGGTTTGTTTTTCCTTTACTAACCTCATGAGCGATTTCATTTATTTTTGTTGTTTAATGATAAAAATTAACATACCGACTTTCCATGTTAAAATTTGTTGTTATTGTTTCAAGACCCTCAACATTTCATTATGAAAATTTTTCAAGCATACAGAAAAGTTGAATATTATGGTAAACCCCTGCGTACCTACCATCCAGACTCTGTACTTATTAACATTTTGCTGTGTTTGCTTTATCACTTATCCGTCCATCTCTTTTTGGATGCGTTCTCAAGTAAGTTGAAGATATAAGTAAACGTCACTCCTAAACGCTTCTTGCTGCAGAGTTGATGTGAGTTTTCTAAATAGTTTTATTCCTTTTTGATTTTGTCTTTAATTCAGTACTGTTCAGATGGTGTTTACATTTCTATTGGTTGGGTTTTAAAAACTGAAATATAATTGTTAGATCTAATATTAGTTATGTTCGGCCAGGGAATGCAGCCCGGGCTATAACACGCTTTCGTAGTGTTGAGTGATTCAGTACTGCGGATTCTAGGCAGGGGGCACCAGCCTGTACTAGATGTGCCAGTGCGGTGGACAGTCGTGGAGGACAGTGTACTTGTGATGTCCATCACTCCTGTTGCTCCCGCTGTTTACAAACCTTTGCAGGACCTCCGGTCCTGTCCAAAATGTCCATGGAGACATTTTATCCGTTCCAAAAGGTCCTTGATATTTGGTGCTGTCAGAAACGTCCATGAGCATGTTTAGTTCGTGCGAAATTGTCAAGGACTAAAGGTCTCCATGGATGTGTGGGACAGGTTTTAATTTTGATCAAGATGAAAGTTAGGCAGTTAGCGTACTGGGCTAATTGATCATTTGGTTATTTGGCTTTAGGTGAATTAGCCAAGACAGGAGAGACCGAAAATGAGTAAGAGGAGGCGTGTGTGCGCAGGCAGAGGCCGGGAGGTGCAGCAGCCGCAGTGGCGAGGGCGTCGTTTTTGCAGGCTTGTGTTTATGCGAGTCGTACTGAGTGAGGAGTCGTTGGTCAATTATGAAACTCTCTCTCTCCACAGATCACGCTTCATGTCAGTAGAAATGGACAGCAGCAGTTTTATTCAGTTTGACGTGCCCGAGTACAGCAGCACCGTTCTGAGCCAGCTAAACGAACTCCGCCTGCAAGGGAAACTATGTGACATCATCGTCCACATTCAGGGTCAGCCTTTCCGAGCCCACAAGGCAGTCCTTGCCGCCAGCTCCCCATATTTCCGGGACCATTCAGCATTAAGTACCATGAGTGGCTTGTCAATATCGGTGATTAAAAATCCCAATGTGTTTGAGCAGTTGCTCTCATTTTGTTACACTGGAAGAATGTCCTTGCAGCTAAAGGATGTTGTCAGTTTTCTGACGGCAGCCAGCTTCCTTCAGATGCAGTGTGTCATTGACAAGTGCACGCAGATCTTGGAGAGCATCCATTCCAAAATCAGTGTTGGAGACGTCGACTCTGTGACCGTTGGCGCTGAAGAGACGCCAGAGAGTCGGAATGGAGTTAAAGACGGCAGCTTCTTCGCCAACCCGGTGGAGATCTCCCCTCCGTACTGCTCTCAGGTACGGCAGCCCACCACGAGCGGCGACCTGCGGATGGAGACGACGCCCAGCAAAGCTCTGCGCAGCCGCCTGCAGGAGGAAGGGCACTCGGACCGAGGGAGCAGCGGCAGCGTTTCTGAGTACGAGATCCAGATCGAGGGGGACCACGAGCAGGGCGACCTGCTGGTGAGGGAGAGCCAGATCGCCGAGGTGAAGGTGAAGATGGAAAAGTCCGAGCGGCCCAGCTGTTCCGACAGCTCCTCCCTGGGGGACGATGGCTACCACACGGAGATGGTCGACGGCGAACAGGTCGTGGCGGTGAACGTGGGTTCCTATGGTTCTGTGCTCCAGCACGCGTATTCCTATTCCCAGGCAGCCTCACAGCCCGCCAGCGTCTCAGAAGCTTTTGGAAGTTTGAGTAATTCCAGCCCGTCCAGGTCCATGCTGAGCTGCTTCCGAGGCGGGCGTGCCCGCCAAAAGCGGGCTTTGTCTGTCCACCTGCACAGCGACCTGCAGGGCTTGGTGCAGGGTTCCGACGGCGAGGCCGCGATGAATAACCCCGGGTACGAGAGCAGCCCCCGGGAGAGGAGTGCACGAGGTCACTGGTACCCGTACAACGAGAGGCTGATCTGTATTTACTGTGGAAAGTCCTTCAACCAGAAGGGAAGCCTTGACAGGCACATGCGACTCCATATGGGAATCACCCCCTTCGTGTGCAAGTTCTGCGGGAAGAAGTACACGCGGAAGGACCAGCTGGAGTACCACATCCGGGGCCATACTGACGACAAACCATTCCGCTGTGAGATCTGTGGCAAGTGCTTTCCCTTCCAAGGTACCCTCAACCAGCACCTGCGGAAAAACCACCCCGGCGTCGCGGAAGTCAGGAGTCGCATCGAGTCCCCCGAGAGAACAGATGTGTATGTGGAACAGAAACTAGACAATGATGCATCGGCCTCAGAGATGGCCCTAGATGCCCGGATGGAAATTCACACAGTGTCCGATGCTCCCGATTAAGATGGTAAAGAAGTGCACCCAAACAAAGCACATTAATCAATGCATATTTGTGATTTGCTTTGTTGTAATCTTTAGTTTTCCCAACCATCTGGAAATCTCTTGGTCTCTTGGCAGTTTTTCTAAGGTTTCTGGAGGAACACTTCATTGTGTTTGTCCTTTCTTCCGCCCTCCCTCCCCCAAGGAGCTCAAAGCATGAAGGGCATCATATCCAGGGAAAACACAGGCTGACAGTATTCCTCTTTGGCTGAACTCTTAATCCGAGATGCCAGGGATTCAGCTACGCCAACTGGTTGACCCTGCGTCCTCCGCCGGGAGGCCCGCTCTCCCGCGGGTGCCACCGCGCACTGGCACCAGCGCGTTGCCGCGGAGAGAGCCTAGGGTGCCGTCAGCTGATGCAAATGGGTAACTTTTCTAATTTAAAAATTACTTTTACGGAGTAGTTAGACAATTTATATATATATATAATAAAGTGATTATTATATATAGTATATATACATTTTCAAATTTGATTTTATTCTGGTTGAGGTGAATGTAAGAGGAATATATAATTTAATACAATGTGAACAGGGCTTTTGACTCTGTCTCATCTCTACCTAATATGTTAGGGTTTTGCCCCTTTATTTCCCTTACAAAAGAATGTTAATAGGTTTTCATATATATTAATCATTGTGTCCAAAAGCAAGCAAAGCAAATCACAGTGTTCATAGCTCTGCTTCATAACAAATACATAAACCAAATGCCATAAAATGTATTCAACTCTAGTTGGAAACCATTTGGAATTTTTGTTAGTCGTCCAGCAGGTAAGCTGGATGACCCGTGGTGCTGATCTTTTTACATATCGTAGTGTTTTATTAGCCAACCCCAAAGGAGCAGTGGTTTTCAGTGTTTTTACTGGCCTACGAATCTACCTTCATTCCGTACTGTAGAAACATACATACCAGGTAACTAAATGGGATCACTCTCTACCATGAGTTACTACTCGCACTGAAGGAAAGGGATTTGTAGTTCTGTCTACAATATTCTCCAAGCAGTGTTGTGGTTTCGTTTTTGTTTTTTTCTTTCTCTTTTCAAACAGCCAGTTCAGGTGCACAGCAGCTTTTTCTACATGCAGTTCCCAGGGAAACTGCAGAACTTGGAATTTGTACTTTTGTAAAGATATACTCTATGGGAATTGCAAGCAATATATCTATCTTAGAATTGTGTGTGCTAACGAGAGCCTCAGTGACTCCCCCACTCTCTCAGTGTTTCCTGCTTAAAGAAACCACCAGTTCAAAAGCCCCCTGAGATACTCTGTGTGTCACCGAATCTGTGTGTGTCACCATTGTTTTGGTCGCGTGGTGCTATCTTTATGTTATGTATCTTTTAGGTCAGTATAGTTGTAGAAAATGTGAAATCATACGGTAATAGTGAATTACTATTTTTTTCCTCTGAGTTTATAGCTTGAAAAGAGACCTCAAAAGCATGTGCTGGCAAACACATTACTGTATAAAAACATACCTGAGTCCTATTCGAATAATGTTTTATTAGTACTTTAGCAAATGTCTTCAGTCATGTATTTTGTTCACCCCTGTGCTTCTAGTAAACAAAACGGGCTTCACAAGATTGCTCTGGTACTTCATGCCCTGACAGAGAGTAATTTTGTGAGCAGTTTGGTGGTGAGCTTGTGCTGCAGGCCGCCTGTGGTCGGATGTCAGCACTCCAGACTCTCTGTTCGAGAACCTTGGCTCTGAAACTCACAACCAGTGCGTTCCCCACAGGAGACCAGCACAAACCACCTGAAAGAAAAGCAAACGAAAAGATCAACCTCAGAGGCTAGGAGTTCAAGGAATACGACAGTACACGTTTGCTGGTTTTCCATGCTTTTTTGGCTCTTAAAAACCCAAGAATGGTGGGGGTTGGGGGGAAGTCCTTTTTTTGTTATTTGTTTTTGGGGGGGGGAGTTATTTTGAGAAAATAAACCATTCGGGCCCTCGCGTGTGTCGGGCCCTCGCGTGTGACAGGCCCTCGCATGCGATGGGTCCCGGGGGCGGTAGCCGTGCAGCGGCGTCTCCTTAGCACACAGGATCTGTTCACGCGTGAACTGTGCTACACATCAGTGTTACTACGTACAGATTACACTCTAATCCTGCTGCTCCCGAGGAGCAGCTTTTGCTAAATCGGGTATATGGTATGCCTTTTCCTGTCAAACTGCCTAAGTAAGGGGCTTGTTCTCTCCCTGAAGCACTTGTTCAACTCCCGTCAAAGCCGCGTGCCTCAAGGGGAGGCTGGACCCCCAGTGTTTACCCACTTAAATATGTTCTGGGGTTTCAGGTAAACGTTCGTGATTTTGTTTCCTTACACGAATAAGTTTCGTTGTTTTTTTTTTTTTTTTTTTAAGAATTAAATGCAAAAAATTTATGTTGTGATACAAAATTAAGTTTGTGACGAGAAATGCCCAAATCGAGGACATGAGGGGTGAGGCTCAGGGATGCACTTCCTTTCCACTTACGCTCGGGGCCTTCTGCAAGGTCTCCAGAGTCTTCCATGATACATCAGACAAGGCAGGAGGGGCAAACGCTTGGGGCAGGCACCTTGAATGTCCTGGCTCTTGTCACCGTGTCAGTCTTAACCTTACTTACATGGAGTTCTTTGTATTTGTAAATTTGTTTAACTGGTTTGAGTTTACCAAAGAGTGACTTATCCAAAATTGTCTTTGACAAAAATATACATTGCTTTGATTGTACAGTTCAGGTTCAAACATTGTAATGGGACTGTAAAGGGGCAGAAAATTGATCGGGTTTCTCTCTAATAATCCTAATTCCACATTTCGCAAGTTCCACTTGCTCCCATTCATGTTGCTACACTTTACCCTTTCCACTGCTAGCAGTGTTAAGAATGAATTCTCAAGCCATAACACAGTACTGTAAGGTTCCACGGGACTTCGAGGGGGGCGGCGCCGAGGCCAGCACACGGCTGTGTGGCCTCTCCGGGCGTGCGTACTGTCACGCTCCTCGGTGTGCGTGGCGGGTGAGAGGCCTACTCCATTCAGATCGGGCAGTAGCAATCACTTGTGCCTTGTCACAGGAGGATGTGCCGGGAGGGTTAGCATGACCACAGAACAGAACTCTTCCCTCCCCGAAGTTACGAAGTATGCTGTGTAACTCTTTAGAGCGACTTTTTGGAAAGCAAAGTCCCTATTTCTGTACAGTTTTAGATTAGATGTTTCATTTATAACAAATGCAAAAATCAATTAAGATAAAAGTGATATGTGAAGAAATCTTTTACAGTAAAATATATCCTGAATTCATATAGGTTTGTTCATAATTGAGTCTCTTCTTTGAGCTACCTTTTCCATAACGGACAATGTGAAGACAGTGACAGCGTCCTTTTCTGTAGGGGTTTTACCTGTTACTACAAACTGTGAAAACAAAGATTTTTATACTTTTGCTGTTTGTGGTTCTAAACAGTTATTTTCATTCTAATCAGTTCTCTACCCTCTAATTTCTAGTAAAGCTGTAAATACATTTAGAAATTATATTTGTAAATACAGTATATGAAGACAAGTTAATTTTTTGGTCAGCGGAAAACCTCCCAATTGGCTCTGCTTTGGCAGTTTTTTTGTTCTTTTTTTGTTTTTTTGTTTTTTTGTTTTTTTTTTACACCAGAAAGGATACTGTCGGTTCACTGTTAAGCAGAATATACTGTAGAACTAAATTAATCATTTAAAAATCTTCCAGAGCACGAGTAGATGTCTTTTCTAATGACATAACAGTCATCACCAAGTCTTTTGTCTTCCTGTAGCCCGGACTGCAAGCCTGCACACCTCTGTGTGTGGCTTCGTTTTCACTTTTGTTTTTTATGGCCTAGACTCTAGGAAGAAGGTGCAGGAACACACAAAACAAGGGCTGGGGAGAGGGGGGATCATCCATGTGAACGAGCTTTACTTTAAGGATATCAGTGTATTTTATTTTAACAACTTTTTCTATTACTGTGATTTTTTTTTTTTGTCGTCGTCGTTATTGTTAAATTCTGTAATGGTTTCCTGTGAAGCCTCCACTGAAAGGGACTCAAATATGCAACACCTAAACTATTTTCCAAGGGCACACGCCCCTTGAATGGTGCTTCTAGACTGGTCAGGGTTATTTATTAAATTTTATATATGAAAGTATTGGGGAATTATGTAAATTCTTTATACGAAACTAGTTCATAAATCATAGATTTCATATTACTCAGTGCAACTGAACTGAAAGTTCAGAAGAGTCATTCACATTGTTCCGAATTTGTAATGGTTGTCACATGCCACATAACGTCTTTTTCAGTAAGTGCCAGAGCGTTTCCACTGTTTCTGCCCAGTGCTTGACCCCTCGGCCCGGAAGAGAACCCGCTTTCTCCGGCCCCCCTCTGGGTCTGCACAGACAGGGCTGTGGCAGTTCTGGATCAAGGCCTGGCCTGAGCCTCGCAGCAGGTTCAGCGAACGGCCCTCTCGCTGCCCCTCAGCGACAAGTATGCTGTGAATTCAACCTTTGGTTGCTGCCCTGACTATAGTAAGAGGTAGACTCACCTGGTTTCTTTGCGAATGACCATTTTCCTAATGTGAAAACCATCTCCCTCACCACTTTTATTAGTAGGGCTAACATTTTTTTCCGTTATAAATGGTTGAGCAATTTGAATGACTTAACAGTGTCATTATCTTGCAATATAAACTGGTAACCTCACGACTCCACACTTCATCACCATATGAAGTAAATGAAGCTAGCTAAGCGGATGCTGTATCAACTAGTAACTTGCCATTAAGGATTATTTTATAGCATGAATTTAAGACTATTTATTCAAATGATATTTTACTCTTGTATTCATTTTGTTTTAGATTTGTGACATGAATATTTCAGTGCTGCTTAATTTTGTTCCGAATCCTTGTTTCTTGCTTGTAAATGGCTTTTTTATGGTATAAATAAAGTCGATGGAAATTGCTGTTTGTAAATAAAAATGCTGCTAGAGCAAACGGCGCCGTGGTCTCCCTCTGTGTTTGCCCCTCCGGCCTCTCAGTTTTACTGGCTTAACAAACATCCGCACTGTCATCGTTTCTGTAACCGCTCTTTTCGAAAGGTTGCGGTTTCATAAGAAGCTCTTATGCCACTGCGATCCGGGAAGGGAGAAGCAGGTCTGTTTCTAACCTTTCTCTCGTGTGGCGGAGACTGGATTGTCGGGGGCCCCGCTCTGTGCCCAGACTGCCCCAGAATGAACCGCCGGCCTGCAGAAGTACCCCTGGGCTCGCCCGACGGCGCCTTGTCCCGCAGAGCTCTTGTGCCGCAGAGCTTGGGGCTGCACGTGCTGTTGCCTGTCCTCACCTGGTCCCTCTCAGCCTGTTAACTCCTCAGACTTCAACTCAGGGAGGGAGCCCTTTCCTCAGCGGCCCTTCTAGGTCAAGCCCCTTTAACAGAGACGTGATGGAGCCTGTTCCGGTTCTTCACAGCACTTACTTCGACTGGTAATCGTATATTGATTAGGGAGATTATTCAATTCGTGTTTCTCCCACTAACCTGTACGTTCCATAACAGTAGGGATCCTGGATCGTCTCCCGCCTGTATATCCTTAGCCAGGACCTGTCACCACAGCAGGTACACACTGAAAACCGAATGAGCAAATGCATGCGTTGTGGGAAGGCTGGGAAGCGGGTGGGGATTAAACTATGCTTCTGGAGCCAACTTGCTCCTTAGTGTAAAACAGGGTCTCTTCCCGGGGCTCCCTTACAGGCGAGTGGGCAGTGGCCGGTGCGCAGCGTGAGAGAGGACGTGGGAGCCAGCGTCGCTCGCCAGCCTGGGTCTCCTAAGGTACTCCAAGGGCATGGTGGAGAAAGTGCATTGACCTGTGAGTCGAGAGGTCTGGCATCTAGCCATGCCTTTGCCTGACCAAGACGTCAAGCTGATCACTCACCCTCTTGAGCCCCAGTTTGTCTAAAACGGTGGAATTGGACTCTCGAGGCTTAGAGAAGTCGTGAGGCAGTGGCTTCGATAGGTTTCCTTAAGGCCGGAGCAGTAGGCCAGCGGTCAGGAATCGGGCGAGCCTCTTCTCCAGCAGGGTTACAGGGCTATCCCTGGGGGTGCCATCCTGGGAACGGGAGCACCCCCCGAAGCTGGTACACTGAGTCAGAGCAGACGTGTAGACGTGTTGCACCGCATTGCCAGCAAAGGCCATTGGCAGTAGCTGGCTCTTTCCGTTCGTCCTGAAGTCATGATCTGTCTTCACTTTTGTTTCTTCCGGTTATAATGAGTTCAACCGGCCAGGCCCGCCCGGCCTTAGGGATGTGCATGATACCCTTTATACTGCCAAAGGACCACCACCAATCCTTCATTGCTCGCTGGTCTTCATCTCTGTTTCCTGGACCATTTCCTCGAAAATCCCTCAGGCCTCAATGACTCATGTTTAAACATCCTGGATGATGTTTTCCTTCTGTTTTTCACAACAGACCTAGCTTGCATACCTTTTGTCAGCAAACAGGGCTTAAGAACTTCTCACGAGACAAGACAAATGACAAAAAGAGGTCACCTATGTTGTGTGGTGCTGGGCAAAAGAGGCACAAAATAAAGCTTGCTGATCCGGCTTTCATCGGTCAAGAATTACTATTTAAAAGTGGGGGTGGGGAGGAGGAGCGGGGAAAGGGACTATTTCGTATATATGAATGGTAGATTATAATACAGTCACCCACAGGGCCACCTGCCTGAGTCTGCAGGGACAGAGCTGCCTCTTTTTCTTCCCCTGCCCCTCATCTGTGAAAGAGGTTGCTTACTCAGGCTTTTGTTCCTGCCTCTGCCCGAACGGAGTTTGGATCTAATCAGTCTGGCTGGGCCTCTAGGGGATGATGACATTCCCCTTTGGGGCAGCTAGCTAGGTGTTGCTGGTGGTTGTACTACGTAGACAAGCCCACCTCAAGCTTTGCTGAGGAAGCGGTGAGGTCCTTTCACTCAAAACATGTCTTCATCCCTTTCGGCCTCAGCCTTGGGATTCCGATCAGCCTCGGGCATTCACTCTTCTCTGTGTCCCGAACACAAGATTTGCCCCTGTTGTCATTCCCTGGACTCCTGTGGGCCCCTCTAGTAGCTGTGCATGGCCCGAGCCTCTGAGCTAGACTAGATCCTGCAGGTTGGCTTGCACCACCTGCAGGTGCTGTGCGTGTGTGCACACGCACGTGCATGTTCACTACAGGATGCAAATTAAAGGATAAGTCATTCTGAATTCTCCCTTCCCCAGAAAGCTCAACATGGAAAGGAAAGACCCTTATTACACTCTCGTAAGAGTGGGAAGGGACCTCGCAGACTACCTACTTCCTGCCGTCTTATACTGGGACTGCAACAGTTGTCTCTGTAAGCAAGCCCCGGGTTCTATTTGTTTGTGGAAACTGGCTACCTCCCAAGGGACTTTGCCTCCTTGACAGCTTTGTATGACAGAAAGTCCTTCCTTTCCCTGAGCTCAATATCTGCCTCCCTGGAGTCAGACCCTTGGCTTTCTGTTCCATTCCACAAGACCATAATGTGCTTTAAATATTCAACAACTACGGTCCATCTCCCTCCAGCCCTCTCCCGGGGCTTCTCTAGGCTAAATGTGACTCTAGGCTATTTTTTCTATAGAGTCTAGGCCATGGGGGACATTCTCCTCCTTTCTGTCTGCTCACCGTCCACTTCAGGGCTTAAATATTATCATGAGACATGTTTCTGAGAGAATCGTGTTGGAGCTGAGGTGATAGAATCCGTAACTTGGAAGAACACTTCTTTGGCAAACAAATTACTTTTGTGTGACTGTTATTTCAACTCGCCTGTCTCTACCAGATGTTCTATTCATCACGCATCTGGCTCCCTGGAGCTGTTTTTCAGGTTTTTGGTTTTTTGCTTTACCCCTCGGCTCCTTTCTTCCCTTACTTCTCCAAATATTAATGTGAGACTTGAAAGCCACCTTTAATTTGGGAGGTCTAGGCTCTGAGAACGGATTTTCTCTGAGAGCTTCCCCCTGAGAGCTTCCTTGCCCTGTGTGATGGATTCGTTTGCTCTCCAGGGATGCTCTGACTTCCTTAGCCTCACAGGTGCTCGTGCTAACTCAGCTGGGCAGAGGTCCCTGTCTTGTGTGTGTCATTTTTGCAGAGGGCGGGCACAGGGGCCAGTTACTGGCATCATACAATTTCCTCTTTGCCTTTTGAACACATCTGCCTCCCCACATTCTGGCCTCATTCACCCCTTCTTGCCCGCTGGAGCCTGGCCAGGCTGGTGGCGCAATAGGAATGCTATTAGGTGTTCAATAACTAAACGACTAGTTTCCTTCCTTCCCTCCACTGCACAGTCCCCCTTTCCCCAGAAGGGGCCTCCAGGGACCCCCTTCCAACTGTGGTCAGACCCTGTGAATACTAGAGACTTCCACCCTGAAGGTAAACCAGAACTTCTCTGCTTACAGTTTTACTTGCAGAAATGTTTCTCTTTATAAATTGTCAGGTGCTATCTGGATATAATGTTCTAAGGGGAGAAAGGAACTGGATAGTGTCTTTTAGTGGGGCTCTGTGTAAATGGCTGAGGTTCACAGCCTCACTGAGTCCCCCCAGAGAGCCAGCGACAGGGCCTGGTAACCCTGAGCGCTGTCAGAGGCCAGAGGACCTGGGGACAGGACATTCCACACCTGGGATTTGTCTTAGTACTGAGGTGATCACTCTCTCAGGTTCTGGATGGCAGAACTCAGGTGGCCTGATTATGATTCCAGGACACCACTCCCTCCTCCTGTCTCCAGAAAGGATTACGTTGTTATGAGTCTGGCTGTGGTGCACTGCGGAAAAGCATCGAGATGCTGCTAGTCCTGCACTGGATAGAGGCTGCATTCACTCCCTGGCTGGAGCCAGTGGGCACATCCTGGAAGTGGACACCTCAGCTTTAGGACTAAAATGGCCTGGGACTAGTTTTGAGGTCTCTTGAGAATCTATATCCTGCTGGAGGGAAGAGGCCCCAGGAGAGAGGAGGGAGGCCAGCCAAATGAAGAGGGAGCAAGACTATTAAACAAAATTCAGGTGAATTAATTAGTTAATTGTAGAAAAACGAAACCATGAAACAACCAGTTTTGTTTTGTTTTGTTTTGTTTTGTTTTGTTTTTAAAGGAGGTGATGACATTGGCTTTGGCAGGGGGGAAGATCTTTTTTTAGGATAAGACCAAAAAGAAGAAATCCTAAGGTGTTTACACATGTAGAATATGTTTAGCAAAGCAAAACAACAGTAACAACAACAACAACAACAACAAAAACCACTACAAAAACCACTACAAATTTAGAAAAAAACCTTTGCAATACATATAACAAAAACTTTTAAAATTGATAAGAAAAAGATGAATAGTTTTTTAAATAGAATTTTTAAAAGGGGAAGGAACTAAAGAAGCAATCCACAGAAGAAATACTCAAGGCTAATAAGTACATAATGAAGATATTTTACCTCTATAGAAAGTGATCAAAGCAATAACAAGAGACCATTTTTCTACCAATTCAGTTGGCAATACTCAGCATTGACAAGGGTGGGGGAAATGGGATGTTCATACCCCGATGTTGGAAATATAAGTTGATATAACATTTCTGGAAGGTAGATGGGTACCACGTCACAAAATTTTAAATGTGCATTCCTCTTGATACAGTGGTACTACTTTTAAGAATTTAACCTCATAAAATAATCTCACAAGTTATTGGAGATGTGTAAATTTATTCATTCCAGTGTTCATGGTAATTTTGAAAAGTTGGAAGCCAGTATGATGTCTATCAATAAATCTGGTACAGTTCTACTGTGCAATTGTAGAGAATCATTTAAACTGATGATATAAATGTGTAAGTAAATCTTTACGGCATGAAGAAATATCCATGACATATTGTTGAGTGTGGAAAAGCAACTTATGAAAGAACATGTGTTGTATGAGACCACTTAGGTTAAAGTATACACATGTATAGACAACATTATATAATATATACACGATGGCCTCTGTTTAATACCTGTAAGATATGTTGATTGAATGAGAGCATGTATTTAATGAAATGAAACTCAGTAAATGCTTTATAGATGCTAGTAATTAGGAGATGAGGGTAGATAGAGTGGTTCAAGCTAGATGTTGAGGTATCTTTTATTTCAAGATAAGAAATGGGAGGCAGTGGAACTCGACTCAGTGAACACTTACGGAGCATCTACGATAGGAATGCCAAAACTGAAAAAGCTTATTTCCTAGAGAATATTGCTGCAGAGAGTGAGCAATGTCAAGGGAAGGTTAGCCAATTGGCTTCCAGGACGGATTGTCTTAGGGACTTCACGAGGGTCTGGGGTCAGCCCTCAGCCTTGTCCACCTAGAAACCTGACTTTGGAACTCAAGGAAAGTGGCTCTGAATCTACCACTGACTTACAGTCACTTACAGTCACTAAGTGTAAAGACTGGTGTGTAGAGTTAGAGTGCTACCCTATCACATTTCAGTGAGACGTAAGTGGTATGCTAAAATGTGACATGCTTAGCGCATTAATTTTCAGCAGACCTACATGGGAAGCTACTACTGGTAGTACCAATCAGTGATGGCTGCCGTTTATCAAACATTTAGTGGGTGACAGACCGTGTCTTAAGCACCATTTATACATTATTTCCTTAGGTCCTCAGAACAACGATGTGAGGTAGGTGCTATTATGTACTATCTCCACTATTTTTTAAAAATTTCTATGTTCTATTGCTGGAACATGGAGTGTTCCATGACCGAGCTGCCCACGATGAGCTGAACATTATCTGATCCACCAAGCCGTAAGGTGGTGGATCAGACATTCATCATCAAGTAGAAATGGCATGTAAGAGATCAGATCGACAGTGCCCAGAGGCACCAGTAAGTTCTATGAACAAGTGGCTCAAGTACCCATAACACTGACTCCCGCCGTGTTGCCTCCCCTACCTCAATCCAAACTTTGAGCCTCAATCTATACCTATACGGGCACTGTCTGGAAATGGACTGCTGAAAAATCACAGCCCCATTCAAGAGCGCCTCAGAGAGGTGGCATAAAGAGAAATCCTCCCAGTGGGCCATGCTTTTGGTTGTCCATTTTGTGTGGCCTGAGAGATGACCAGAAGTACAGATATACATAGATTCGTGGGCACTGGCTAATGGTTTGGCTAGGTGGTCAGGAATTTGGAAAGAAAAGGACTGGAAGATAATCAATCATAAGAGAACCTTAGGGAGAAATTTATGGATAAACCTCTCAGAACGCTCACAGGGTGTGAAGATCTTTGTATTAGTAATATATTATTAGGCAGCAGACCGTCCCCAAAACATGGAGCCTTAAAACAATAACCAATTCATTTTCTCATGATTCTGTGGCCCAGCTTCATTGGGCTTCTTTTTTAAACTTTTAGGTTCTGATAACCAGAATCTTTCCGTGATATTATGATTTATAAGAAATGTATGCTTGGTCATTCAGACGACCAAATATGTTTCTCACATACTTTTGGTCCTCATCCACAGTTGCCGGCTCACGGCTCCAAAAACCTTAGAATTTCCTAAGCTATAAGAGCAATAAAAGCATCTTTTCTTATAATATTTGGTCATTTGTTCTCAGTTCCTGAAAAATACTTCAGAGCCCTAAGGGTGACATTAGTGTCTTGTTATTCATAACAAGTCCTTTTCAACCACACCTGAGTTTATGTTAATGAGGTGACCTTTGGAAATCCCTTAAAGATGGCAGGGATGGGGTGGGAGGTGCTGGTTTCTAGGGAAATCAGCCACAATAGAGGGTTGAAATGTTCTGTCCCACCCCTGATGTCCGGGGAGGGGAAAGGGACTGGAGGTCGAACCAATCGCCAATGGCCAGTGATCTAATCAATCATGCCTATGCAACAAAGCTTCTAAAAACCCAAAAAGGATGAAGTTTGGAGAGCTTCCAGGTTGGCGAACCAGAATGCTTCCCCATGCCACCATGATGGAACCCAAACTCCATGAGATCAGAAGCTCCTTTTTGGGGGAGTCTTGCCCTATGTATTTCTTCATCTGGCTGTTGATTCGTACCCTTTAATATCCTTTGGAATAAATCAATGACCTAGTGAGTAAATAGGTTTTCTGAGTTCTGTGAGCCACTCTTGTAACTTAAACCCAAGGAGGGGGTTTGCGGGAGCCTTTGAGTTACAGCCAGTCTAGTCAGAAGCACAGGTGACAACCTGTACTTTCAATTGGCATCTGAAGTGGGGGACAGTCTTTGGGACTGAGCCTTTAACCGATGCTATCTCTGGGTAAATAATGTCAGAATTGATGTTGAATTGTAGAATATCCCAGGGGTGTGGAGAAAAGCACCCACCCCACTTCCACACAGTGGAATTGGTGATCAGAACCTGTACTTTTCTTTGTCCCTTCAACCCGGGGAACAGAAGCTTCTCCCTCCTGACGTTACGGGTTTCCTCGGGGGAATAAGATCCTTACACTTCTGTGAAATGATATAATATTCTTTGAAGATAGACTCTGATTGATTAATGGTGTAGGTATATTGTAAAGCATAGAGCAACCATTAACATTTTTTTTGAAGCTTTTAAATGGTTTAACATACTTAAGTGGATTGTCTGTTATCAGTTGAGCATCACTCCCCCTTTCGTGCGCTCTCGAGGTCTGGACACTTCTATGCGCTCTCAAGGTCTGTATCACAAGGTCTGGACACTTAGGAGAACTACACTTCCCAGCATTCCTTGCCAGTAAGGTTACTACTTAGAGTCTACCAATGAGAAGTACAGTTGACTCTTGGTATTTGCAGTAGTTATGCCCTATCAAGTTATTACCGACACTAATTAAATTAGTAAAGACTGAAGGATTGATCCTAGGGGACATAGAGGGTGAGGTTCCTGCGAGTCTTGTGAACCGATCAAAACAACCTTTTTTATGTGTGCTTCTGTTTAAAGACAACTTAATATATATTGTCGATTCCTTAATGTTGAACTCACAAGCAACGGCGCTCTAACTCATGCCTGAATCAAGTTTATTGAACACATGCACTTTCTCCGTAAGGCACCTCACAGCCTTCCTGTGCTTCTGGGACATTAGCACCTCAGCACTGTGCCAGTGCATCGTTTAAACAGAGCAATCGTCAACAAAAAAGCTCAGAAATGTGAAAAATGTGACACTAAATGGGCTGAAAAAAGGACACTTGTTTACAGTCTGAGAGTCGAACAGAAGGGAGGGTGTCACCTTGTTTGACCTCTGCTGGGAATGTGCCCGATGGGCCACTTAGGTATTTTGCTTGTCTGCGAATGAGTTCAGAAGTGCTCTGAGCACTGATTTTTGGATTACAAATAGATTGTAGCGATAGGCTAATTTGCAAATAGGGAAAGCACAAATCATGAGGCTCCAGCGTATGTCCGCTTCAGCACGCACACTTCTACCAACGACCAGGGCAACTCAGGCACTTCCCCTTCTCTGAGAAGCGGCCATTGTACTTTTCAGGCTTCTAAGAGCTACTCCAGTAGCCAGGGTCCTTGCTAGGAAGTCACATCCCATCTCTTGAGGAAGTGTCTCCAAGTCAATGACTCCTCGTTTATCTAGTTTTAAATCCCCTCTTCCTTGATCGAGCACCTGCAAAATTCAACCCCGGGGTTACTCCCCTGGCTGCCGCCAGTACATGCTGACTAGTTCTTTCATTCTTCAGGCATGTCGTCTAGTTTTTTCCTTATCAGGCCCAATGCATCTCCAGCTGGGTTATGCTGGGATTTAACCCTAGTTACCAGCCTGGCAGCCTGGAGAGGAGGTGGGGGCAGCATGGAAGAAGGGGACACATTTTGTGTGTGGGGAGGAGCTTCTGTAGCACCTGCCGGCACAACGGTGGCTCCATTTCTTACTAAGAAAGGGTGCGTCAGCCTGGTAAGCCTGGAGGGGCCTGGGGTGTATGTTGTGGAGCTGACATCCTCAAGAACATCCATCTAGATGTCCTTGTCCCATGTTTTAGCATCGTAGGTTTTCCCCACCAGGGCCTTGACCTTCCCCAACAGACTTGCCTTGGCTGAGAATTGAGACATCTCTGGAGCTCCAGACTCTAACAAGTAGGTGTTCAGCCTGCCGCTCAGTGTGTCTGTCCTTCCACAGGCACAGGCATTGAAGCTGCCTTCGCAGCTCCCTAGTTCTCACACTTAGCCATTTACTGCTCCCTAACAGCCTCCGGCCTTCACTATCTTTCTGCGGTACAACTTTGTAACCAGCCAACTAGCTTCCTCTGTCTTTGCTGACATTCTTCTCTCTGTATTTGTCAAACCCTGGCATTATGTCACAGTATCCTCCTCCACGGGGATATTGTTGCAGGTCACTGCCAGTGAAATCTTTAGCATTTGAGCCACCATCGTGTTCCAGGGACTGTCCATGTTCTACCAGGAGGGCAGCCTCTTTGCCTGCTGGGCAGTGGGTGAGCCAGTCTTAAATCCGTATCTTACCACCACCTATTTTCCCTGACCAGTCCTGGTACTTCTTGTGGCGGTCTGGGTTCACTGAGAAGCAGATGCCAATGCAAGATTAAACGTGCATTAGGAGAAATGGGCAGGGAGCTGAGAGGGGTTGGGTGAGCCACCAGACTGTGATGCATGTCTGACCCCCAGTGCAGGGCAGGCAGTGTGTAGGAGCAGCCTATGCTACCATGCTGTCTAAGGGAGTCCTTGAGCCAAAAACGGTCATCAGAGGAGTCCCATTGTCACCCAGGGACAGCTCTTCCTTAGACTCCCTGCCATGTCTGGCATTGGGTGCAGTTCGCGGGTAGTGTTGCCTCAGTGCAAATGCTTTGTTGGGTTTCAGAATGCAGCAGCTGGGCCCTTGCTCAAATGAGCTCCCAACAGTTGGAGGTCTGCAAGGTGCATGCTCATGGCCACCGGCGGTCCCCAACCTTTTTGGCATCAGGGACCGGTGCGCCTGTGAGAATCTGATGCCTGATGATCTTAGGTGGAGCTGAGGTGGTGCTGGGACGTGGCTGCAAATACAGATGAAGCTTCGCTCACTCATCCACCGCTCACCTCCCTCTGAGCAGCCCATTTCCTAACAAGCCATGGACCGGTACCAGTCTGTGGCCCCGGGGGTTTGGGGACCTCTACACTAGAAGTCAACTCAGTTTTTTCAGGAGAACCCTGCAAGGTAGGGACTCTGAATATCACCTTCTTGTGAATGAGAACGCGGAGGCTTAGAGAGGTTTGGACACTTGTCCAAGGCCACATAGCTGGTAAGTGGCAAAGCCAGCATCATTTCCAAGAACTAACTGAATTGAAAAATTTATTATAAACTTCTGTTCTTCCAGTCTCCCCCAGCCCCTCATGTTGATTGCTGCTCCCCTTTGGGGTACCTCATCATTGCCACTGCTATCTGTACCCCAACGATGGCATTCTTTTCTATGTCCCCTCCTCTGTCTCCTGATGCCCCCAGGATCTGGAGAAGGGCTACATTCTAGAATCCTTGTTGCGCCTGGATGCTTGATAGCCTCTGCACGGACACTGTCTCTTCGGCACCAGGGCAGGGTAGGATGTGCCTCTGTATTAGTTATCTATTGCTGGGTAACAGTTTTATCACAAACTGAACAGGTTAAAACAACACACGTCTGTTATCTCAAAGTTTAGGATTTTGGCACAGCTTAGCTGGGCCCTCTGCCTCAGGGTCTCACAAGGCTGTAATTCAGGTGTTGTCCAGGGATGCATTTTCATCTGAGGCTTGACAGGGGAAGGATTCACGCCCGAGCTCATGTGATTGTTAGCATCATTCAGTTCCTGCAGGGTGCTGGACTAAGGGCTGCAGTTTCTTGCTGTCTTTTGGCTAGAGGCTCCATGCTGAGTGCTCATAGCATGGCAGCTTGCTTCTTCAAAACCAGCAAGAGAAAGTCTCCTAGCAAGATGGGTTACAGTCTTATGTGACATAATCACATACACCCTAAAACCTTTGCCTTATTCTACTGGTTAGAAGCAAGTCAGGTTGTCCACACTCAGGGAAGGGGATCACACACGACCATGGCCAGCAGGAGGTGGGGGTTATGAGGGCCAGCCTAGATAGAGCCTGCCTACCACAGCTTCCTTGTTGATCGGCATCTGCAATGAAAATAGCTCCTTGAACTGTCCCAAACCTTGGCTCTGCATGTAGCACAAGTCTACGCAGAGGTAGCCAGCCTGGAGGATCCCCTTTGGTGATTTCTCCAATGGTTCAACAGATCCTTCCCCTCACTGAGTATCTCAAACACATGAGATGCTGAGAGCTGGCCCACATCCCTAGTAGTTACAGCTAATACGATCTCCTTATCCCGTTACACAAGGTTGGAGCATGAGAGTGACATGAGTGATCAGACTTTATGATAACTTTAAAAATTAATTAATTACCATGTAATTATATACTATGTAATTCACCCATTAAGGTGAACAATTCAATGGCTTTTGGTATCTCCACCAAGTTGTACAGCCATTACTACAATCGATTTTATAATATTTTCATTATCTCAAAAAGAAACTCTGCATGTCTTAGCCCGTACCCCCAGTTTGCCCATTCCCCAGCCCTAGACAATTACTAATTTACTCTCTATCTTTATGTATTTGCCTATTCTGAACATTTTATATAAATGGGATCATACGAGATCTGGCTTCTTTCACTTAGCATGTTTTCAAGGTTCATGCATATTGTAGCATGTATCAGCACTTCATTTTATTTATTCATTTATCAGTTGATGGACTGATTTGGGTTATTTCCACTTGCTCACCTGCACACACCTTTCTGGTGGCACAACCTGAGTTTAGACTCAGACAGTCTGTCCCCCCGGTTTTTGCACTCTACCCTCACCCTGCGCATTTCTAAATCTACAGGCTCTGAGCGGAATCCCTGCATCACACTGTCTCTTGTTCTCTTTAAGTAAAATAGTTAAGTATCTTCTTTGACGATTAGTCTTCTTAATGCAAAATGGCAGAAATTTCCCTCTGAAGAGAGATTGACTATTTCATTTCTTTTCGTTTGTTTCTTTTTTTCTTCAACAAGCTTTGGGGAGCACAGTAACCAAATACGTTTATACTCTAATGTTACTGCAAAAGAAATCTGAAAATTGTCACAATGATGTTCTACTTGTCTACGTGTTCCATAATCATTCAGAGTAAGGCAGGATATAGGGCCTCCCTTCTGTGAGAGGCAGAATTTTTTATGGTTCTGGATTTCCAAGCCTTCACAGACCTGACTTCCATTGTAACTTTTTATCTCTGTGACTTCAATCAAATGACTTAACTTCTCTGCTCACCTCATCCTGCTTGGCACGGAGTAAAGAATCTGGGAGCAGGGAGACAGGAGACAGGCTCACTTCTCAGCTTTGCACCAGTGTGGTCTCGAGCAAGTCCCTTCATCTTGTGGGGCCTAATTTTGACTAGCTGTAAAATAAGTGGGTTGGACCCGAGGTTCTTTGAGGTTTCTTATGGCTCTGACGTTCTGTATTCTGTGCCTACCTCTGAGTTGTAAAGAATGGGCATTATGGTGATGTCTCTTACAAAACCATTTTTTGTCGAAAACGGCAAATCTTAGGTAGGGTAGGAATTTTAAGGGGAAATTGTAGGAGGCTTGCAAGGATGTATGGGGAATGAGATGCGCAGCTATTTCTAGGAAGGGGATGGGCATGGCGGGGCGCTGATGGGGGTGTGCGGGCAGCGGAGCATCCTTGCTGGCTGAGGGTGTCTGCGGGCTGGAACAGAGGCCGAGTCTAGGGAGGACCACTGCTGCAGCGGCTGCGCACTGGCGCGCCCAGCCGCCCGATTTGCGTGTCTCCGCCTTTGCAATGAGCTGATTGGGAGGACTGGTCGGGAGCCGTGCGCCGATTGGCTGGGCGGACCGCCGCTCAGGCCCAGGAGCGGACGGTTCCTACTGCGGCTGGGCACCGGCTCCGCTCCCGCGTCGGCCCGCGCTCCAGCTGCGCCCGGCCCCGGCCCGGCTCGGCCCGGCCCAGGCCTCCGAGCGAAGGCGCCGCTGCCGCCTGGGCCGCTCCCAGGGCCATGAGGAGGCGGCGGCAGCCACTGTGGCCCGCGTCAAGGTGACCGGCCGGGACTGCAGCGGCGGCGGCGAGAGCGGGCGGTGAGAGGAGCGGCCCGCGGGGCGGGGCGGGGCCCTGAGGGCCGGGCCGGAGGGAGCTGCAGGTGCTGGGGGCGGGACCCGGAGGGACCGCTGGACCGGGGAGGGGCCTCGGGGCGGGAGGCGGGACCGGGGGGCGGGGGTTGTGTCGGGCGGGTTTGCGGGCGCGGGGGTCGGGCCCGGGGCCTTAGGTGCGCTGGTCTGGTAGGGACTTGGTAGGAAGGACAGCGGGTGTGCGGACGCGGGGAAAGGCCATAGGTGCCGGGGGCGGGGCTGGCGGAGGCAGTTGGGAGGGGCCGAGGGGGTTGCAGGTGCGGGGGGCGGGGCCAGGTGGGACCGTAGGTTTGCCAGTGGTTGGGGGCTGCGAGGTCAGGCCAAAGCGGCCGGAGAGCGGGGCCGGAGGAAACCACAGGTGCAAAGGGCGGGGCTAGGGAGACCTGCAGGCGAGGGGGGCGGGGCCGCGAATGGTTGCAGGTCCGGAAGCCGGGCTCCGGGTCAGGAGTGGACAGAGGTGAGTGGTCGCCGGAGAAGGGAGTGTCGCCCTCTCTGCTGTCCAGGAAATTTGGGTGGAAGCAGGAGTTTGGAGCTTTTTAGGATTCTAGAGGTTTCGAGGGTTGCCGCTAGGCTGGAAGGGCGGGCCAGGCCTGCCTGTGCCTCTCCTGAGTCGGACTTGGGTCTCAGCTGTTCTGGTTACTAGGCCGTCGGCTTCCCGTATGCCACGCCGTGCCTTAAGTGGGACGTACCATTTTTTGCGTCTTAGAGACTTTTCCTGGTCCTGTTGCAGAGATCATGCCTAGGTTGGGGGCTGTGCGTTCATTCGATGTTCAGCTGTTGAGAAATGTGTGTACTTGGAGAATAGTTAGTATGAAGCTTGAAGAGTCCTGGCTTGCTGGCTCCTGATACCAGATGCTGCTGCAAATCTGAACAGTGGTAGTCTCCAAAAGCCTGAAATGGCAGCCCGTTGAGGAGAAAAGAACACGAATAAGGGTTCAGAAGCTTTTGCCTCTGTGTTATCTTGGAGAGTCTTTTCCTGCTTTGCAAAATGAGCCTCATGGTACCTGCCTTGTGTGCCTCCCAAGGGCCTTGTATGCCTCCCGGGGGCCTTGTGAGAATAGGTGGAACCCTGCTTACTGAGCACATCCTTGTGTAAAGTTATGAGTCTCCCTTGTCTGTGCTGATGGGCAGGTTGGATTCAGGGACTGGGGGGTGGGAGTGGTCTAAAGAGGAGGGAATTTCTAGACCATTTTCTTGTTTGAGTTTAGGATGAGTTTTTTTTGCCAGCAAGTCCCCAAAAGACATGTTTCTTTAACTGCTCCTCTTTGCAAGGTCTCTGAGGGAGCCGTGCAGGCAACAATGGGAAATGGAAAGCAGGGGAATGTTTAATTGTTTGCTGACCTTTAGACCTCAACCCCACAACCCCAGTGAGGACTCTGAACTGGAGCATGAGGCTCAGACATGAGCCTTATCGAATTCCCTGCCCGCATCCGAATACAAACCCTGATTTCAGAAGGAAGACACCAGACAGGATGCCAGTACTACAGGGGCACAGAGAGGAAAGCAAGATGATGGGGCTCGCTCCTCTTCTGAAGTGTCCCGTACCCGCGTGTGTGACCTTTCATTGTAGTTTCGGACCAGTCAAAACTGCAGTTCTTCCTGTGTTGCATGGACAGAGGAGAAGACAGGCTTCTCCTGTGCTGGTCAGCATCTTTATTCACTTCAGAAACTTTGGGACTTTTGGGGCCCAACTCCCGTGGTGCCGTCCTTTCTCACTACCACCAGTTTTGCGGTGGTGACCCAGTGACATTGTGAGGATGGCATCTGAGGGCCAGGCCCGTACTGGGGTCTGTGCTCATGTGGCAGGTACCCAGAGGGTCCAGAAGCAGCATGTGTGTCCTCTTCTGTCCTGGCAGAAACTATGGAACTGGCCCTTAGAGATTGCTGCCCTCTGGATAACCATCACGCTCTGCAGGTTAGAAGGAAAGCCCACACTTGGTGGCACACAAGCGTTAGAACATGTGTTGGATAACGAGGGGATAGGCTTTTGGGTTACCATTGCAGTGACAACACCCAGGGTTGAGAGACAAACTTTATTAATGAAACATATTGCACCCGAGGCTCTCTGTGATACGGCCCAATCCACCTTTTAAAATTGATTTTCCCTTTCATTGTGGAGAGTAAGAGCTCTGGCTTGGAAGTCAGACAGGTCTGCATTTGAAGCTTCACGCACCAGTTCCTTAGCTTCTCAGAGCTGTGGTTTCCTTATATGTAAAACAAGGATGATCGTGCCCACCTTGAGAGCTCGTCATGAAGAACAAATGAGACAAGATATGTGACAGCATCGTATATATTAGGCAGTCAGTGTATGTTAGGGTCCATTTCTGTCCCTCCCTGCCTGTCCATCTTTCGACACAACAGAACAGCATGTAGCAAGTAAGGAGAGCAGGACTGGGAATTCTGAGGCCTTCACTTGTGTAACTTTGGTCAAATCCCTTTCCATCCCCAGGCCTCGGTTTTCTTAGCTAAGAGAGAATGGTGTTAGATATGTAAACATCAAGGGTGGTCCTTGCTCCGGCATTCTGATTAGCATGCTCTCTTATTTTCTTGAAAGGCAAGAGGGAGGACACTCATGACCTGTTGTTTAGTTTTTCTTTTAAAAATGCCTGTCTACCACTTCGCATGGCACATACTAGGTGCTCGTTAAATACTTGTCGAAGGGACAGATGAAGGACTTTAAGAGGGTGTGACAAATTGTCCCTGATGTTTATGTGTAGTATCTGTACCTTCGAAAGGCGTTTATTATAGAAAAAATAGTGCACCAAATGTTAGTGAGATTAGTGAACCTGAACATGGAAGACAGAAGTTTAAGTTCATCCAATTTATGTTCGTAAACATACATAATTTTTCATGGTTACAATCATATGTATGAGAGCATTTGGGAAAGTCCTGGTTTCTTTAAAAGGTGCTTTTATGTTATTTTTATCTTATTTTTTATAAAGTAGGAAAATCACACATGGATTTTTTTTTTTTTTTTAAAGGCAGGTAGTTCAAAGGGGAACACATTACAAAGTACCCATATTTCTTGCCTCGAGCTTCCAGTTCCTAGTCCTTCTCCCTGGAAGCAAGCCCTGTTACCATTTTTTCGTTCGTTATATATTCTTTCTCTTACACAAAGAATAGCATTTCGTACATACTCCTGCTCCTTCATTTATGAAATTGCTCTATTTCTGAAATTGTTTTAACATTGGCAAATGTTCCAGTTGGTACAAATAATTCCTCCGTAATCAATGTTTTTGACCGATGCTGTAAACACAATTTTGTCTCTCCCCTCTCCCCGACCCCATGATGTTTGCTCAGTAATGGTTAGCAGTCATTGTCGAGAAGGATAACAAGAGACAGCTATTGTTCTCCTCTAGGAAAAAAAAATGACTGTGGTTCCAGTGAACAGTAGACGTAACGGGCAACTCATGTAAGTGGATTCAAGGCAGAAGAGAGAAAGGAAGAGGGATTCGTTCACTAGTAACTGGAAACTGGTTTTTCTATTCAAACCTGATTCAAAGTTCAGCTCTGAAACTTACTGTATGACTATGAACGATTTGCCGAGTCTTTCTATATTTCAGTTTCCTTATCTGTAAAATGGATGATGGAGTTTTTGTGTAGAGGAGCTGAGACGGCGCCTGCCTGGTCCTCGCGGCAAATAGCAGGCCGTCGCAGGGTCAGCCGCGGTGTTCTTAGCACTCTCACGTAGACTCTCTTGTGCTTTGTTTGAGTGGGCAGTTGGGGGCGAGCCGTGGAAAACGCCCCACATCCTTGCCCTTGAGACGCTCACCTGCCGTGCAGGGAGACGGCCATGCAAGGCACTGATGGTAGAACAGCAGGCTGGGGCTGATGGAGGCGGGGAGGGTGAGCAGTTCGCGGGGCGTGGAGGCAGGAAACAGTGACTTCTCCCTGGGCTATCGGGGATGGCTTCCCAGCTCAGATTCCCCGTCCTTCGTGAAACTTACCCCACTGTGGGGACAAATGACGGCCCCTGTTCGCGCTCCCTTGACTTTCCTGTGTGCGCGTCTTGCTGGGAGTGCGCCTGCCGTCATCCGGTGCTTCATGCTCGTGTCTCCGCCCTGCGCGGAGGAGGCCTCCTGCTTTCCTCGCCGCCGGGTCTCCAGGGTAGGCTTTTGGTGGACATGGTGGTGGACTTCTGCACAGACAGTTCGTGCCACCACATGTCGGCATACTCTTATGGATAAGTCGCGAGGTCTCTGGTGTAACGGCAGGCTCCGGACCCTACGACTTCATCCCCCAAGCGCTTGAGTGCTGACTCTGAGGCAAGCAAGTGCTGTGCCATATGCCGTCTGTAGAGTTTGGGTGTGGCTGGTGATAACTTGTCCTACGAAGTCTTAGGGATGAGCGAGGAAAGAAATATTTGCTCCAGATGCTCCGGGACAAGACGAGGATGCTGAATAAAGGACCAGTCTGCAAAGAAACTGCTGGGCTTGGCAAAGCACGCCTCTCCTTTGCTCAGAAGTGTGGCTGCTCACCTGTCCCTGGGGAGGGGGGGGTCGTGGAGGAGCAGGCCGGAGGGAGCTGAGTAGGGTGTCTGCAGATTTTGACCAGGGGCGGGGAGAGTTGGTTGGGCTGGTTTCCGTGAGGGGCATCCTGCTACATTTCTGTATTTCTTAAAGGGAGGAGGTATCACTTCTCTCAGGCAGGCGTTCATTCACCAGCCTCGCTGGGCTCCTGCTTTGGGCTAAACTCTTTGCTGGATGCTGGGCATATAGAGCTGAAGGGGCCCCATCCTGCTCTTGGGGAGCTGATGGTCAGCGGGTGCAGGAGTCGTGCACAAACAGAAGGTGACTGGCTGTGGCAGAGGGCATCCAGTGCAGTGGCCAGGCAGATTCAGGCTCCAAGGCCAGGCAGACCTACGTTCAAGTCCCAGATCTTCCACACGCAGCCTCTGTGACCTTGGGCAAGCGTGGTCTCTGGTCCGGGTCTTAGTTTACTAATTTGTAAAATGGAGATAGCAGTATTAGCTCATTTGGGGCTGTTGTCGATTCAGTGAAATAATGTGGTGGCCTATGTGGCGTGGTGCCTGACAGGAGCTTACAGAGTGTTCTCCATCATTTTAATGAGCCTCAGTGCTGTGGGAGCTTCAAGAAGCACCCCTTTGGCGTTCTCTCTGGGCACTAGTGTGGTGGCAATAGTGCCATTTGGGTAGCGAAGGTGACGATTATGGCTAAGGTATCCAGGAAACCAGCTCTGAAGTCACAAAGTGCTCAGGAAGCCCGTTCCTCACGGGCCCTGTTGACTCCAGGGCTCTGGGTTTGCCCACAAGTGTTTCCTCCCCGGCGTTCGCACAAGCTCTTCTCAAAGGCGGTTTCCAGCTCAGCACCACGACCAGCGCCTGCGCTTTGTCCGATCGCCTGCACCCATCAGTTCCAGGGCTTTTCCTGAGGCAGGCACGAGGCCGGCCTGTCTCACCTGCACTTAGCGAGACACTGTGAAGACCCAGAGCAGCCAATCCTTCTGCGGTTTTTCTGCAGAGCTTCAAATCGTTGTGAGTTTTACCTCTGAGCATCGGGGAGGCGGATAGAGCAGCGCTGAAAGCACGGACGTGGGGTCAGGACAGTGCGGGTTCGAGCCCCGACCCTGCCGCTCACAAGCCCCGTGGTTTTGGGCAAGTGGCCACGCCTCTGTTTCCTCGTGGATACAGGGAGTGTGATAGTACTCACTGCTGCATGGTTCTCACAGGGCTTCAAGAAGATGCTGTGGAACAGGACTCAGCATTGTGAGCACCCGGTAAACGCGAGCTGGAAAGCTAGGGTCGTGTTCTCGCCCGGCCACCGTTAGAAGGCTTTTAGGGTGCTCTGTGTTCGTGTGTGAGGGGCACCCAGGGTGGCAGGCAGAGCTCAGCCTGCGTTGGGAGTGCAGGTGCAAGCCCCAGACAGCAGCAGGGGGAGGCGAGGGGGAGGACGAAGCCGCCCTGGGGGTGGGCCCCGTCTCCGGCCAGTCCAGAGACCGAGGCCTTGTGTTCCCAGTTCTGTTTTTTTCATCATTCTGCGATTCCATGTAAAAACGGGTGTTTAATATGAACTAATGCAATAATATGAACTAACATGAACTAACATTAAACTTTTCCTCTGTAGGATTTCAATATTTTTATTATAAGGTTTTAGGGTTAAGACAATTACTTGAGTAATCAAGCAAAATTAAATATTTGGCTTCAACAGTCAAAGTTTTTTTTTTGAAGATCATCCTGTTGGAGATGAAAGAAAGAATAATGCACGTAATTAAATCCGTGTTTATTGGTTACAGTAATTCTCTTGCACTCTTGTATAAGCTTGATAACTAGGTCAAGGGAAATCTGTGCTTTTGGTGCATTTCTGAATAATTAAATATTCATGGAAAACAACTTAATGAATTCAGGAGAACTTGCTGTGCCTCTTCTTGTGTCCGGAAGATCTATTGTATGGAATTAGTGACCTTCGCCATTTTCAGATAGTTCTTAGTTCGAGTCCTTGTTCTGTTGTTTTTTTTTTTTCCCTCTGGGCACCATATCTCCAGCAGTTTTAGTCCACTAGCATTTATAGATCGTCTCCCTATTCAGCGCCCACAAGGCCCTGCTGCTGCAGCATGTAATAACACCGCTGGACTTCACAGGGTTCCGAGTCCGTTCCTCCCGCCACATTCACAGTCTGGCCCAGGGCTGGTGCGGGGCAGCTGGGCTGATCTGAATACGCCATTCCTCTGCATAAAACCCTCCAGTGGTTTCTCATTTCTCTTAGAAAAAAAAAAAAAAGGCCAAATTGTTAGCATGGCCTGCAGGGTGTAGCGATGTGTTCTTCGGTGTAATTGCTGGTCATGTCTGTCTCCCTTGGAGCAGTGTAATGCGGTCCTATCAGATCATGGACGGCGGCTGCTTCGCTCACCGCCACAATGCCTGGCAGGTGGCATCTGGCCTGTAGTAGGTGCTCCGTAGATGTTTGTTGAATGAACAAATGAAGTGAGTGCCCAGGGACTGCTTCGAATTCATAAAATGAAAAGGCTGTTGGACCTGAGGTACCTTCATTATAAAATATTCCAGCACTTTACAAAGTCTCTGGACACCTGTTTCTTCATCCTCTTATTGGTTCTGCAGGGTAGGGGGACAGGCTTTGAAGTGCAGAGGAGAAAATGGAAGTTCGGAGAGGTTAAAAAAACTGCCCAGGATGTAGCCGTGGGAGAAGCCGAGAGCTTCTCACTTTCTTTTCTCACACCGCAGGCCGCCTGGAAGGATGGTGTCTGACAGCAGTGGAGGAGTCACAGGAGAGAGAAGGAAACAGGGTCAGCGAAAAAGGGTATTTGTAGTAGTTCTCTTAGTTTTGGTTATTTTAATTTCCTGATCATTGAATTTGAGGAATTGAGTTCCGTTTGGAGCGATGGGTTAAGGGCCGGTTCATTCTAGGGACAGGAACACCCTGTCTTTCTTGTAAATGACGAAAGTGCGGTGATCGCTGATGCGTGTGCTGATGGGCTGATAAGGAAGATTAGAATTTGTTCTCGAAGGGGAGCTTTTTGATAAGACTAGAAGTTACTTGCTGATTGATGTATAGCATTCTTTTGCTGTTTTCGAAAGTTGCGGATTGCCTCCGTCGGCTTATTTCTCTACTTCATCTGCCTTGTCTCTGGGTTCAGCAGCTGCTGGGCTCACTAGCACCGCTGTGGCCTTTGCGCTCACCAGATGTAGTCAGTCCATCCGGATCACCGAGTCCACTCTTCCCACTTTCCAGACGCAGATGAGAGCGGGGACTTTGGCAAGCTTTCACACCCAGGTATCCTGGTTCCCTACCTAGCAAATCCCTACCTAGCAAAACCCCATGGACTTTAGCACATTTGCATAGTACAGTTTCTCAACAGCTATCTGGAACATTGCTCAGAGACCACGTCCCTGAAGAAGCGTTTCTCTCCGATGAAACACTCTGCTTCAAGGTCCTTCGTTGCCTCTGCAGGGTGACGGCATGGGAGGAGGGACTAGGACCTGCCTGCAGGCACAGCTCTGAAGTCCGGGCTTGGTGGCTGGCTGAGCATAAGCAGTGCCTCTGGTGGTCTGTTAGCAACACAGGTTGGGGGCTTCATTATGACACTCGGGGGCTTCTCCAGGACCGAGAGAGTTTTGGGACTTAGTTTTATTGATGTAGCCAATATGCTTGTGGAACAGAGAGAGCAGCCTGGTGTTATAGAGTGATCGCTGGATATGGAGCCAGAATGCCAGGTGTGCCATTTGCTTTGGCACCTGCTTTCCAAGTAAACAGGAACATCCCTGGTGTGCGCACCTCCTTTCTCCAGTAGGACAGCCCCAGCTTTAAAATTTCAGATTGCTTTGTGAGGGCGGAGTCAGAGTAAAGTGAGCTGGATGGTATTAAAGTATTGTATGTTAGTCAGAGGCAGCCTTCTTCCTTGTTCCTCCGTCTTCCAGACCTGCCTGCCAGTCCATCTGTCCATCCATTCATCCATCTATTCATCGACTCATCAATCCAGTTCTTATTCAGGGCCTGCTGAGTGCCAGCACTATGCCGAGTGTGGGGCCACAGTAGAGGAAAAAGACAAGTCTGGTCCTTGCTCTCTTGTAGCTTACAGTCTAGAAGCAAAGTTAAATAAGAACAATATAAGTATGTAAAAATTCCAGCAATGATGTTGGCTACAAAAGAGGAGTATGAGGTGCTGGGAGACTGTAAATGAGATGGTTTCACCTGGCTAGGAGGGTCAGAGACAGACTCCCAGGGGAGGATGAGTTGGAGTTAGACAGCTGAAGAGGTGGCAGCTGTATCCATTGTGGTCCCAGCCGGGCCAAGGGTATGGAGAATTCAAGACGTAACAGCAAGCCGGTGTGGTCGGGGCACCGAGCACGAAGGCGACCCTAATATACATGTGCATGCCCCGGCGGTCAGGGCCTTGTTCTCCTCACCTGTGCTGGAGATCCCGACAAATTCTGTGGTTGCTGCCTCCTTTTCACATCTCCCGTCTGTCAGCAAAGCATCATCGCTGAAACCTGCCATGGCTTCCAAGATAGCAGTTGGCCTTATTTTTATTGCTTTACAGATTGCTTCCTTTGCTTCTCAAGGGGACGGAAGAGCACCGTGATCTCATTAGCGGTTTTCATTCACGAAGTAAACATTTACCGAGCGTGTAACGGGCCTGACTCCTTGTCCTCAGGAGCCCACGGACCTGACAGACAGGAGTAAATAAATGATGATGACATAGCGTTAGGGGTGGCAAGTGGTGGGAATGGAAGCTCGGGGACCTGAGTCAGACTCACAGGCTCTTCAAGACAGACTTTCAGTTTTCCCAGGGGAAGGGGGGGCGTAGGCAGAGGACGCAGACTGTGCAGAGCTGCAGGAGAGCGCGCGTGCTCGTGACGCTGAGCTCTGCGGCGGTGCCGCGGTGTGTGAGGCTCGCGGCGAAGGGACGGAGCCTGGAAAAGTGGTTCGGGATCAGAGCTCAGGCGGCAGAGAGAGGCCCGGGCCCGCACAGCGGTTCTCGCCCTGTGGGGCGTCAGAGTCCTCTGTGGGGTGTGGGGGAGGGAGGCCGGTCGTCCTTGTGTTGAAGAGTTTTCACGGATGGTTCTGATGCCCCCACTGGTCTGGAGAGAGACTTGGGGTCACCGTCGTGTGGCTGGCCCTGAGGTGGTGTGAGGGGCGCGCCTCCCTCAGGAAGGCTGTGTGTGTGAGCGGGGGGCCCTGGCCGGGCTGCGGTAGCACCAGTGTGAGTGGGACACGGTGGCCGGTCAGAAGGAGCAAGAGGGGTCAGTGCGGAAGGAGGAAGGTGGTGGCGGTCACGGGGGCCCCTCCAGCTCTCTCCCCGCAGGCCTCTGCCCCCACCCCCTGACCCCGAGGGGTCTGCTGCCCCCACGTTGGAACTCTTACGTTCACAGATGTCGCAGCCAGCCTTGCTCGAGAGGGGCCGTTGTGGTTACCTTGCTTCTGTGCACAGAAGACCCTGAGGAAGGCCGTAAGCCCTTTAGCCTCCCTCAGGACCTTCCAAGCAGCCGCTCACACCGTCTGTCGATGGTCCTCTGGACTGAAATCTCTGGCTCCTGAAGCAGGAGTGTTGGGGCCCCGTTTAACGTTCTGGGGTTCAAGATGAGTCTGTAATCTTGATGGAGAGGTTGTATGTCTAGATCCTAAGAAGGGCAGCTGTCAGGACTGTTGGAGGAAGTTCTGGAAAAGTGAAACCACTCCCCCTGGATTGTCTGCCGCGGGAGCCCTGGGTCTTGGGAGTACGGCCTTGGTCCCCTGTGTATCCCAAGCTTCGGTAGCAGGGAAGAGCCTGCTGTAGGATCTCAGAGTTGGAGTACACGATGTAAACCCAGACTTCTGGTGGAGGCAGGATGCTCGTTTGGCAAAAGTGGAAGTCCGTCCCCCTGGTAGCCCTAAGCGCCTGGCTGAGATTAGTTTATCGAACTCGGTAAGGAGCCTTTAATCTGAGACAGCCAGTGGGAAACTGATCTGTGATCCAACATGTGGTTTCTAAGTATTACCCTGGACCCAAAGACGGGGCACGTAGGACAGAGGCAGAGACCCGGGGCCACTGGCCCTGGTGCTGAAAGCCACGCTGAGGAGTATTAAGAACGGCTCAGGGATAACTCAAGGGAAGCAGCTGTCCTTAATGCCAGGGCCAACCACCCTCGTAAGCCATTTGTTCCTCAGGAAAGAAAAAGGAAAGGATTATGTGGAGCTGAGAAGCCCCAATACTTAGGCAGAGAAAAGGGAGCAGATGGATAGATGGGAGTGTGTGTGCCGGCACAGAATGTAAAGTGCTGTTCAGCTCTCTTGGGATGGAACATGAATAAATGGTTCAGAATAGGGGGCAGGCTGAGACGGCTTCAGATCCTCACCCAGGGACTCACTACCCGCGCCAGCGAGGGGATTTGTGTTGACGGTGTGTCCTTTGAGGAGTTATCTGACCTCTTTGGGCCTCAATTTTCTCACTTTAAATGGGTTTGATAACCATACCTACCTTAGAAAATTATTGTAAGGTGATCTCAGTGGTACATTATATGGGTAAAGTGCTTAGCAAAGTATGTCACAGAGTAACATGATGATGATGATGATGATGGTGATGATACCATCATCGCCTGAGTACCTCTGCAGATGTCAGCACTAGACCGAACCCCACCAGCATAGCAAATGTATGAAATAAAGAACTTCAACAATAACAGATTCAGCTACGTGGACACCACCAAATGGGAAGAGAGCCCGATCGACTGGTAGAAAGACTTGAGGATAAGCACAGCTGGACGCGATAAGGACAGGGGAGCACGTTAGCCTCCGTCTTCAGTGATGATAGAGCTTTTCATCACTTCTGCCTTCCTGAGGATTGTGGTGGGCACCAGGAGAGGCTGTTTTGCAAATTAGTTACCTAATGTTTGTTTGTTTATTAGCTCCAAAGTCTCATTTTCATGACAAGGCCTGCTATAGGATAGCCTCTTATTAAATGTGTTTTGAAGGAATTAATCAATTTCTGGCTCTTTCCAGAGACGTCTGGACACAGTTAGTGGTGACAATAATGTTGGTAAAGATTTAAGGCAGTTCCAATGAGATGTTCTGTAAAATTTGATAAGGTAGTGATGCGCATCCAGAAAAATAAATTGGTAAAGAGATTAAAATTTTTTAAAAGTAATGAAATGGACATCATCTTCCAGATTCTTATTCATTTCAACATATGTTTGAGTTGCTTGCTGTATGTAGAAACAGTGCTAGACCCTTTGTTTGGGACCTCTGTCATGATAGATGCTCTCATTTAACTCTTATTCCTTTCCTTAAGAGGGAGCCATTTCTGTAGGTTGGGGTATGAGTGACAGAAAACTCAAAATAGCAAAGACATAGATCAGTCAGACGTTTCTTACGTGTGAGACATCAGGACATAACCAGCTCAGAGTAGGCAGGTAGCTTACGTGGTCAGAGACCTTCTGTCTTGTTCCATCATGAGGCGATCTTGGGAATGGCTCCATAATCTGAGGTCACTTCGTGGCCTGAAGTGGCTGCTGGAACTCTAGTCTTTGCACCTACATTCCAGCATTCGAGGGCTGCTTTCAGTGAATTGCACGTGACTATTTTTTTTATCTCATTGGCCTGATCGTGCTCACGTGGCCACACCTAGCAGTAAGGGAAGCTTGGGAATATGATGTGTATTCCGAAAGCCATGCATCCTCCTAAAAACCAGAAGTTCTTTTACCAAAGATGGAGGGTGGCTGTCGGGGGCCAGCCTCACCATTACTGGACGTGTTTAACAGTTTTATTGGCTCTGGAGCCTCGGTGTAGTTGCGGTGACCCCAGTATCATATGGCCTATAAATGGCCGAACTTTCAGAATTTATTGTAAAGCACTAATTTATTAATCCCACATCGTGCTTGGGTGAAAGCAGGAAAATACATGAATGGCCAACAAGCGACTTTGTTGCTAATTACACGGGAGGTTAACTCATGAGATGCGAGGGTTCACACAGCAGCGAGGGAAGGAATGAATGTTACGTTGCCGGGCATTTGAATCTCAACGCTGAAAAGAATTTGATAAGCAGTGGAGTCCCGATGAGTCTGAGGTAAAGGACAGAAACAGTTAAAGATGGGAAGGTGTGTACCGACTGCAGCGGAGTCTAGGAGAGGTGGGCCGCGCAGGGCTCGGGTAGGCGGGGAGCTGCGAGGGAGAACTCTCCCCGTCGTCTTCCTGTCTTTTTGTCTGCGTGATTCCTGAGTCAGAGATGAAGGCACGAAGATGAGCGTGTGTTTCCCTTACCCCAGGTCCCGTGGGGGTGACTCCATGGGCCCAGGCGGGTGCCGCACGTTCGTGTCCCAGCTGAGAGAGTGCGCTTGCGGAGCCTGCGGCTTCATGGCCGGCAGTAGGCAAGCCCGCTCTTTGTCCTTAAGGGAGACGCTGACCCGTCCTTCGAGGTTGCTCACTGCAGACGCAGCCCCGAGAAGTGGCCGGCTCAAGGTGTCAGGATCCCACCTTCTTGGCGTATCCAGTAAGACGTGTTGGAGAGCCGGAGACCGTGGGGACTGAGTCGCCCAGCACGTGGCTGGGGGATTCAGCGGGACGCTGCGCGCAGAGCGTGTGCCGCGGCATGTGCCAACAGGAAGCTGCCCGTCAGTGTTGCAGTGACTGTGGGCTGTGAGGGGGTAGGCCCAGCGAGGACACAGCCAGCGGCCACCACCTTCCCGCCTCGGTTTCAGGGTTTAGACAAGACTGAAGGCCCCGGGATTGTCAGGGCAGGGCGCCTGCGAGGCCGACAGGGAGAAGGAGCTCTCAGTCGCTGGTGTGCAGCTTGTATCTTGTTGCAAACATTTCGTACGCAGCACATCCCGGGGGCATGTACTCTCCTGGCTCTTGGAAAATTATGTATAATTCTCTTTTTTCTTATATATAATCACATGAAGTCTGTTTGTTGAACTTACTATTTCTGGTTCACTTAATTTGAAATATGATCTTTCTAAGGAAAGACGGTATTGTTTGTTTATGCATGTATTTAGCAAAATCTTGATAATTAATTTCAGGCTATTGAAACTTTAACTTTGTATGATGTATAAGAGTATTACAAAAATGTAGAGCTGAAGGACATTTAAAGATTAGCTCAACTTTCCAGTTTTATAGTAGGAAGCTGAGGCAAGAAAAGATGTTTACTGGAGTGGTCACAGTTGAAGAATGATGGACATGGTGCCAGCCCTTGGCCCGTCCAAGAACGTTTGATTCTATTAGAGTAAATAGGCGACCAAAGGGAGTCCATCTACGCTATTTTTGGGTAAATATCAGGCCAGTACTCATCGGTCTTCATTTAACAATGAACAAATAGAAAAACTAAGAGACGACCCACTGAAAAGATCCAGCCGTATAAAGGGAAGTAAACAAAGCATGCAAGAAATAGAGCAAGAGCAGGCTTCGGGGAAAAAGTATCCAGACCTTTATTCAGTAAACTGAAGTAGATTTCAAACATCATCTTCATTGTCCTCTCAGAGAAGTTATAGATGCTCTGAAAGATGAGATGATGAGTCAACAGACAGGGAAAAAGGAGCTTGAGGCTTTAAAGAACATAAGGAAGCAAATCATGTAACGCCAGCATCTGAAATTCACAGCACTGCAGAAAGTCAGGGTGTCAGGAGGAGGACAAACCGCCGATCTCAGAAGGGACAGGAAGGCGATGAAGGTGACCCCGGATGTGGGGGGTGGGCCAGCTTGGAGACCAGAACAAATGGAAGAGAAGGAATCCTCAATTTTCCTGAGCCGTAGAGGGACCTGAATCTGTAAATTATAAGGGCTCATCGTGAACTAGGCACAACTAACAAACTAATTAACACTTGAAATAGTATCCAGGTTAAGTATTTTTTAAACTTTAAGACTATACCATTAGCATCCAGGCAGAAATAATCTTTAAATCAAAGAGAAAAAATAGGCTGGGCTCGGACTCGTTTACACATAGGTGCCAGCAGGCGGTGGAGCAGCACCCAAAAGCGTCGCGACCCAAGAATTTTATTCTCAGCCAAGTTTTAGTTCACATTTGATAGAAACAAATTCATTTCAGTCACGCAGAAACACACCTCGTGCGTAGCTTTTGCTGCAGCCATGCATGATTTCTGGGGGGAAAATCGCTGGAAGGCATGCTCCGGTCAATCAAAAGAAAAGGCCACAAATGGGCAAGTCAGAGTCAGAAAGGGCTGGCCGTGGGAGTGGAACCATGCAAGTGTAAAATCACTTCCGATTGTTGTGATTCTGATTATAAAATAGAATTCTGATTATTATAAGTGTGAAATGATTGTTGAAAGAAGATACATGAAACCATAATTAACAGAGAAGGCAGGAATAGAATTCCTGTTCGAACCGGAGACCATGCATGCGAACGCACTCTGCAGTCCAACGAGAGCTGTCCAGATGCGAAGGATGAGAGACTGACAGCGAGATCCACGCCCCCGATGCGTCCGGACATGTGTTTTTTAGCTAATGAAATGCAATGTTATGCGGTTGTTACACAGTCCCCCCGGGACCACTGGCAGCGTGATTTCTCTGGGCACCGTCTTTTGCAGCTGACCTGGAGAGGGGTGCCTGGCGCCTTCGTTCTGCAGGGTGGCACATTGCCTGTGGGAACGTGAAACGGTGCAGTCTTTGGAAAATAACTTAGTAGTTCCTCAAACAGTTAAATGTCATTACCGTAGGACCTAACAGTTCTACTCCTAGGTGTGTATCCAAGAGAACTGAAAATATACTTCTACACAAAAATTTGTACCTGCGTGTCCATAGCAGTATTATTCATGGTAGCCGAAATGGAAACAACCCAAATATCCATTAATTGACGAAGGGATAAATAAAATGTGATGTATCTATATAGTAGAGTGTTATTCAGCTGTACACAAGGAAGTACTGATTCATGCTACAACACGGATGAGCCTTGAACACACTAAAAGAAACCAGACGCAAAAGACGCCCATGCTGCATGATTCTATGTAGAAGTGGATCTGTAGGGACAGTAGATCGGTGGCCGCCAGGGAGGCGGGGGAGGGGAGTGAGGGCCGATGGGTTGGGGTTTCTTGTAAGGGTGCTGGCAGGTTCTGGGTAGTGTGCTGGTCACACAGCTTAGCATGCTAAAAACTGCTGAGTTCAGCTTAAAAGGGCACATTTAATGGTATGCAAATCATTTCTCAATTTAAAAGCTATTTTTATTACTAAATATTAATTGTAGAAAAATAAGAAAGTATGTAGACCAAAAAAAAAAAAAAAGCCATCGTATCGTTAATGCTTGATGTCTACCTCGACTTCTGTGCGTCCGTCTCAGAGTCGGGGTGATGGATCATTTTATTCCTTCTCGTCCATCGCGAGTGCCGTGTTGGGACCAGCACAGTGCACAAGCCCGTTCTTCTGTGGCCTCTTGTTGGGGTGTTCCTGCTGGAAACAGTATTTTCTACAAGTGGAAACTGCGTTTTTTTGGAGTCAGAAGACCTGGGTCCCTGCTCTGACTTACCCTAGGTTTGTGAGTTTGAGAGACGCACTTAATTTCCCTGTCCTCATCTTTAGAGGGGGTTGTGATACTCTTGAGACGTCTCACCCACCAGCATAGCTAAAATGAAAAATAAAAAAGACCGCATCAGGTGCTGGCGAGGATGTGGAGCAGCCGGAACCGTCCCGCCCTGCTGGCGGAGTGTCGGTCACCTTGGCCCCATTTGGTAAACTGGCGTCAGCTGCCGAAGCGGGACGTACACCTGCCGTGCGACCTGGCAGACCCCCCGCTGGGTCTCAGCCCAGCAGAGAGGCGTTCCCGGGTGTGCCGGGGGCGCTCGGGCACGGGCACCGCGGCGCCGTCTGCAGGGGAGACGGGCCAGTGTCTCCGGCGGGAGGATGGACAGGTACAGTGCAGCCCCCTCAGAGGAAGAAAGCCGTGCTCAGCAAGAGTCGCTGACAGGGCGCGTTTCGCAGACACGATGTTCCCGGAGACGCAAAAGACTATATATATATACAGTGTGTTCACCGGGAAGTTCAAATGGAGCTAAGCCGCGCCGGCACAGCGGGGGCGCCTGGGGCACGGGCAGTCGCGGAAGGGCCACCCACCGCGGGTTTCCTCCGTCTCCGGTCTCCGTGCGCGTGCGGTTATCCGGGTGTGTGCACTCCGTGAGAAAGCCGTGACCTCTTGCTTATGTTGCATGTACATACAGTTCACTTCCATAAAAAAATGGCTGGAAACACTGAAAAAAGGGAAGCGCGTAAGTCACATTGCTCTCACTAAAACTGTTAATGACAACAAAAGTTGCTGTATTATTGATGAATAAGAAAAATATGTTCACATTTATTTTATCTTTCTTTGATCATTTGTACTTGTTTTTGATAATGTACCTACCGTATTGGTACATTGAAACATCTTTACAAATACATACATGTAAGAGGTTCTTGCTTAATTTTTTTTTTTAGCTATTGGTGATGAGGGATCTAAAGGTTTGGTGAGCTGTGGCTCAGGGTTGTAACAGAAGGGGGCACCCCGAGCAGAGGCCTGGCCTTGGGGAGCAGGTGGGCAAGGGGGTGCACTTCAAGCGGTCCAGTCAGCGTCCTGTGCTTGAGTTGGTGTCCTTGTCGCTGGAGCATGAAGTGTGGGACAGAGGGGCGGCGGGGAAGCCAGGCATGTGGCCAAAACATAGCGGGAAAGGAGAGTAGTCACCGAAGAAGCTTAAGTTAATTTCAGTGATTTTAGGACAGGCTTTGCTACCTGGCTTTGCTAATGATGATATTGATCTATGAGGAAAGTATTCGACGTTTCAAAGAACAGGTCGAAATCAGATCTTGTAGCACGGTAGTTCGTCTGGCCTTGCTGAGCTTTGAAAATCAGGTCTTAAGCATATGGCACAGTGGTGGAAGTCGAGCTGTTCCCCTGCTTTTACAGCTGCTGCTGTTTGGAGAAGATGTGCTGGGGGGTGTTTATCCTCTTGGCCTGAGATTATGAAGCGTAATGTTTATTTCTGCTAAGTCGGGTCACTGACCTTAGTGAAATGTCCCCTTGTGAGCTGAGGGCCATGGTATGGGCACCCAAAGGTACAAGCTGGTACAGGGGAGCCATGCGGTGTTGCAGAGAAACCTTGTACCAAACGGAGCCTGCTGGGCTGAGGAGCTGCAGAGTGACTTTGGGGGCCTCAGGCATCCTCGGCGAGCCACACACACAGAGGGCATTTCAAGGGCTGCTCGCTACATTAAGCCCTGGGGTTTCCTCTGTGGTTCTCGTATCAACAGTTTATTCCTTTCTTTCCCTCTCTGCCTCTTCCTGTGCAAAACCTCCTGTTGCTACCATGTCATGCTGTCACCTTTTTGCTCTCATTGGTTGGACAGAAGACACATATTCTGTGTCTGACTCCCCAGCAGCTACGGATTCTCGGGGAACCTGCCTCACAACATCAGGTCCCTGTCCCTCTCCGCAGGCCCCTCTCCTCTCTTCACTTTGGCTGTCCTTGCTACTTGACCCTTCATCAGAAAGGGCCACCTCGTTGCGCAGGTTACGCTTGGCCATAGGAGGATAGGGTGAAGGAATACAAAGATGAACTGATTATTGTCTTTCAGAGACTATAATCCCCGTTTGGCACCTCTTCTAAGAAGGCGTTTCTGCGTCCCCCAGCTCCCTGGAGCTCTCCTTCCTCTACACCTCCATGACGCGTGTCGTAACCTCCTCTCGAGGCCCGGGCCACGTTCTGCGTCACGTCCTGCTTTTTGACGCCCCCTTACCTGTTGTCCTATCTCCTTGACTCGACGTTAAGGCAGGAGCCGGGCGCTGCTCATCACTGTGTCCTGCGCAGTGCCTCGCTTAAAACCTTTTGCACAGTGAATGTTACGAGACCGAAAAGCAACATGGAATCTCCATGGCTCCCAGCATCCATCCCACCTGTGGCCATGGCCCTTGGGCCTTGAGGTAACGTAAAAAATATGAGGAGAGCCAGAGAGTGCCTAGAAGAATAGTGAAAGACTCTAGTCAGGTAGGAGCAGTCACAAAAGTGTGAAGAGCGGAAATACTGCCGTGTTTTTCAGATTCTTCTAGTAGCCTTACCCTCTGTCGACGCATTGTCACAAAAGAGGCAGAAGGTGAGGTTTCCGATGCCGGCTTGCCAGGGGTCCGGTCTTCCTTGATGTCGTGTGATTAACTACAGTCCAAGTGATTCATATGGTGTTTAGAAGAAGCAAGTTCCCCAAAACTTCATTATCAGTGGGGTTGGCTCCCCTGAGGAGGAAGCTGGAAACAACTGTAGGTTTAATGGAAGGCGCGTGGAAGAAAACGGAGACTCAGACAAGGAGTTTTCCTGAGGTCGCATAATAAGAAAGTAGCCGGATTGCGATTTGACTCTAGGGCCGTCTAGTTCCTCTCCGCTGCCTGAGCTTTTGATCTCTTTAGAACTGGGTTCCACGAGAGGGGCTGCAGCTGCCTGCTCACTGCCTGTGCCCTCAGAGGGACCGCCTGATCTTGCTCATCCCAGGGGACCTGTGCAGAACTGCTCCCAGTCCATGCAGCTGCGAGAGGACTGCCTGTCCCCTGTCATCACCAGGGGACCAAAAGGCAAAGGATCTGTGTGCCCCACTTCTCAGCGGGAAGATCACGGATTGCCAGCTCGTTTCACTTGGGTCCCCTTGAACAAAGGCTGTGTGGTCATCCAGGGCCGCTTATTATAGCTGCAGAAGCTCAAGCAGTCTGCCATCAGCGGGGTGTGAGAACCCTCATCCTCCCACAGGCAGAGGCAAATGACAGCACATTCGCAGGGACTTGGCTGTTGGAGGGATGGAAGCCAGGCTTCACCCTCGGAGCGGTGGCTCCTTTGAGTTAGGATTAATGGAGATGATGCACAAGAACTTTAGTGACCAGGAGAAGACTTCCAAAGGGACAGGATGAAAGTGTACCAGAAGTATTCTGGAGCTAAAAACCACGGCTCTTGAATTTAAAAATCAGTTGAACTGAAATGAGGGGCTTGGAAGATCCTGTAGAAGAAACACCTCACAACCCAGAGGAGTAACAAAAAGAAATGGAAATAACGGATTAAAACGTGAGGCACGTGGAGACCTCATGTTCCAGAGGAGAAAGAGGAATAGTTGGAGGGGCAATAGAAAAATAATAGAGAAAAATTTAAACTGAATTGAGGAAAGATTTGATTCTTTAGATAAATGATTGATTTAGCTCATACTAAGACCAACACTTCAGACCTATTTCCTAGTAAAACCCCTAAGCTTCAAGAAGAAAGAGAAAGAACACTCCTAAAGTTTTGTAGGAAGAAAGAACAGGTTGTTTTCAAAGGTAAGAGGGTCAGACTCTCACTGAGCTTCCCCCGTGCAGCGCGGGAGCCTGGAGGCCGCTGGGCCGCTGTCCCCTGACCGTCGGCGGGCGGGGGCTGCCGTCCTCCGTGTCCCCGGCCAAGGTGTCACTCACGGGCCATTGCAGAAGAAAGACGTTTCAGACATGTGAGGACAGAAGACATCCCTCACCTATTAAGTGTGCCCGAGGGAAACACCCAGCCTCGTTCTCTGACCAGAGGACAGGAAAGCAGAGCGGAGGCGCTGGGCCCAGGGACGCGAAGGGCGCAGGAGCCGGGAGCAGCGGGGCTTCCGGTGCGTACGGCGCAGCCTCAGTGGGTGTTGCTGCTGCGAGTCGGAATTTTTACTGTGCGTTAAATTAGCAATAATTTTTACAACAGAGAAGGAACTTCCATATGGGAAAGCATATAGGCCGAAAATAAAAATTATAAACCACCTCTGCAAAACCTAAGGCTTTAGCAAGAGAGGATGGGAGAGTGGGGAAGTACGTGTTCCAAGGTGGGTCGATGGCTTCTTATTTGTACACCCTATTGCATCTGGCTAATGGCAATAAGGATATGTTACTTTTGCAGTTTAAACAGATAGTCCAGTAAAATATAATTTAAAAATAATCGAATACCAAGAAACGACCTATATCAGTAACTACACCTTCCTTCTTTTCTGTTATTTGTTTCTTTTAAGATTGTTTTTATAAATGTCACTGTTGAAGCAAGGATTCTTAAAGTTTCCTTTTGGTAAGACAAAGGTTTAGGCCGTCGTGTTAACATCTGATACCTTCCCACTTTCGGGCACCTCATTCTTGAACCTGAGCACGAGTAGATGGCAGCACCTGCCCACGTGATCAGGAGGAGGGGGACTCTGCCCCATCGTGACCTCAGAGTTGGGTATGGGAAGCAAGAGGGGTGAGGCCATATCCTGCTGCTGTTTGCATGGCCCTCTCACTGGGCATCTCGGAGGGGCAGCTGAGTGTGGCCGCAGCTGTGGCAAGTCCAGGCAGGAAGATGGACTCAATTCATGACACATGCAGCGAGTGTTCTGGAGAAGTTCGCTCCAAAAGCCAGTGGGAGAAGGACGTGACATAGTCAGGGTCACGGAAGGGTTCCCGGAGGAAGCGGAATCAGCAGTGAGACTGGAAAAGAGCGCGGAAGAGAAGGGAAGAGGTGAACCAGTCCCTGTGAGAGGCAGCGGGTTGGCTGCGGCCACCGGTGCTCTCCAGGGGTGCTCTCCAGGGGTGCTCTCCAGGGGTGCTCTCCAGGGGTGATGCTTCGGTACCTGTTGGGCACCTATTCTAGTCTTCACATCGCTTCTTCCTTGGCCGGAAGCCACTTCCAAGGGGCCAGGGGGGAGGTGCCGGCAGATGGGAATCACAGGACACGCCGTCCCGAAGGCAGGGCCTGGGCTTCTTAGTGGATTGGGTGTCTCTAAGCCCCCTTCCTTCCCTCACACCCGGCTTCCCTTTACGGCCTTGTCTCCTGCGCTTCCCCTGTGAGGCCCGTGGCCCTGACCTCTTGGGAGTGGAGGGGAGAGAGGAAGCAAATGCAAAGCCAGGGTAGGGCGGGATGTTCAGATGGGGCGATTTTTGGTTGGGTGTGTGGAATGGAGGGAGCCCAGGAAGGGATCTGGGCCGGAGGGATTGTTAAGGCAAGTCTCACCCACTTCTCGCTGAAGCCCATCTGGGGCGGCCACGTCCACCTGTGTCCTGCTTGAGCCAAACCTGAGCCTGAGGCCAGTGTTCATCCTTCCCCCCTCCCTCCCCTCCCCAGGCCTGCAGGGGTGTTTGCCCCTGCCAGAGTGCCCCTCTCTTTGAAGTCCTGGAGCCTTCCCCCCCGACCCCCTGTGGAATTAGGTGGCTGGGGTGCTGATAGGGGGTGTAAGCTTGGCAGTCTTGCTCTGACCCTGCGCCTTTCCATAGTGGTTTAGGGGAGTCATTCGTTTTTATTGAGAACACAGCAGACGGCACTGGGCGCTGCACTGGGAACGGGGTAAAATGACATGCGAGCTCTCACCCTGTGCCGGGCGCTGCGATCAACACTCATTCCACAGAGGCGGCCTCAGCCCAGGCACTTAAGACACGCGAAGCACGTGGACAGGTGCCTGGCACCCACCAGCACTCCTGAGAGCCTGCCGAAGCTGTTAGGTGAGGCTCCCGTGAGGTGAGGACAGACCCGTGTCCCCGCTTCACAGAGGAGGCAGTTGAAACTGCAAGGCGCTTGCAGGATTCAAACCCAGAACCTTGGACCTCCACGTCCCAGCTCCCTGAGGGTGAACGAGGCAGGCGCGACTCTCACCTGCCAGGGCTCCTGGTCTAGCAGGGAGAACAGCGGCTCCCTGTCAGAGTGACAGGTGCGACAGCGGGCTAAGCAGAGGGCACCCTGAGGAGCAGACCTGGTGCAGCCCGGGGACCTGACGGACGGAGGGGAGGGGCTGAGAATTCCAGGCAGAGTCCTCACTGTGGCCATCGTCGCTTCCCCGTCCCTCGTGGCTACGCCTCAGTCTCCGTGGGGCTCTGGCCAGGAGGACTCGTTCAGTGGTCTGTGCACACGCTCAGTTAGTGATTAATCGTTTGAGGGCAGGGCCGTGGCTGCTCGTCCCGGCCGGGTTCCTGGGACCTCACCCCCCAGGCAGTCAGGCCCACTGGGGAACACATCTTCTCTTCCAAGCACCGCATGACTCAAGGTCCCGCCCCTCTGCGAACCCCCAGCCTTTTTGAGGACACATGTGCACGCGGCCTGGGTTATAGATCAGTGTTGCCTAGCCGCCTCTCAGTCCACTCTTGTCCCTTGCGGGAGTACCTTCGGCGGTCCCGTAGGACTGACTGCTCTGTCGCAGTTACCCGTCGAGAAATGACGCGTTATGATAAAACCACGATTGAACGTCTAAGCTGAATGACCCTCGCTGAGGCCGGCCGCCCCAGCAAATCAACCTGTGTGTGTGTGTGTGCGTCCCTCCCCGTCCCTGTCCCCGGGGCACGTGGGTTTCACACAGTCGTGCGTCTTGCCTCCTTGGCTTCCTTTCCGCAGTTGGGAAGGAGAGCGAGCGGGCAGGAAGTGGCCACCAGGTGGCGCTGCAGCACCAGGCATCTGCCTCTGACCGCCTAGGTCTGTAACCCCTGGTGGTGAGCCGTCCTTGAAGAGCTCCTCTCTGGAAGTTCACTTTCAGTTTTCCCCCTAAATGCCGCGCTGCTCACAAACGGTTTCCATCATAATGCAGAAGAAATGGATGAGACGAGCGCAAATAGGAGAGAGTCAAAGTGCCGCACTACGACGCTCTGAACCGTCAAGTGGATATCCTTGTGCGCTTTTGTGTGTGCGCCCAAGCGAGCATAAAGATTTGCAACCACGTTCAGATGCCACTTTCTCAGCGAGGCCTTTTAAGATCCGCCGCGCTCCCCGTAAGATCGTCGCCCCGCCCGCCCCCCACTCTGCCCGTCCTCTCTCTCCACTTTGCGTTTTTTCTCCGGCGCTTGTCACCAGCCGACACGCCGTATACTGTACTGAACACTTTATCCTTTGATTCCCCCGCTAGCGTTACTGGGGGACTTCTGGCTTCTCTGCTGCTCTATGCCCAGTATCCAGAACAGTGTCTGACTTTTAGTAGATACTTCGAATGAATGAATGAATGAATGAATGAATAAATATGTCCTGAATTGGTGGATATCTTTGTCTGTAAAAAAAAAAAAAATAAAAGGATGGGCTGCCTCATTCTATAAGCCACTGCTTAGTGTCCCCTTGGATGGGTGCCCTCCAGCTGCCTGTGCTCGAACACATGGGGGTGGCTCTCCAGGGTTTCCTTGCCTCTTCCTAGATGGCCTTGCAGTCAGTGAACTTCCTGGATCAGACTCTCGGGTGGTCTGACGATTTCCTTGCTTTGCTCAGACTCTGGCCTTAGTGCTTTACAAATAGCATCTCATGTGATCCTCATGCCATGCAGCTCACACCTGTGAGAGGTGCTGCTCTTAGCTTCTGTGTTTACAGGTGACAGGCCCCACCCAAGGCCGCACGTCCGCCGAGAGGAGAGCCCCAGCTTTTGGGGTGGGGGAGATTCTTTCTATATTAAAGATATTCCTTTATCATCCTTTCCCCAGCTTATTGTCTTTCATCTTTTTCGTAATGTCTTTTCCTAATCAGGAGTTTTAATTTTTAGTATAATTTAGCATGCATCTGCCAATAGTTCCCTTTCTTTTCAGGCTTTTGTATCACCCTAGAGAGGACTTCTTCACTCCAAGATTGTAAAACAATGATTTGTGTTTCGTCTAGTGTATTTTTATGGATTTTTTTTTGTTTAAATCTTTAATCCATCGAAAACTTATTCCTATACATAATATTGGGTGAGATCTTAAACAAATCCCCCCTCACGTGGATGGTGAACCCTTCCATCACCATTTATGGAGTGACCCCTTCTTCCCCCGTTTGAAATGCCGTCTTGAGCAGACGTTAGTTCTTGCATGTGCTTGATCCTGTTTTCTGGACCGTGTTCTGTCCTGCTGATCTGCTCGCCGCTCTCATGGGGCTTCCTGGCAGGACAGGCCCCGTCTCAGTATACTTCTGTTTTGAAAACTTCTTAGCAATTTTTTTTACCTATTCTTCCAGAGGTAATTTTAAATCCTTTTGTTGAATTCCAAAATGAACCCCCTTAAGATTTAGAGTGAACTTACATTTTATAGATTGATAATTGGGGGAGAATCAATGTCTTTACAGCATTGTCTTCTTATTAAGAGAAATAAAATCTCCTTTGATTTTAAACCCTCTTTTTTTTTTGTATTTTAGTGACATTGCATAATTTGCTTCAGATGATCTCCGTACATTTAAAGGTTATTTCTAGACATTTTGTCCTTTGGTTAGCAGTCTCCTCTCCATTTTCTAGCCGGTTATTGTTGAGAGTGAGGACACAGCTGAGTTTACGGCCGGACGTCTAACATTCACAGCTTTCTCCTCAGTCCAGTTCCATTTGTTTCAAATCTTCTGGGAGTTCTTAATTTCTGGTTTGTTGATGTCATCCTTCCTTGTATTTCAAGACTGCAACAGATTTCTCATTTGGCTTGCATTTTATTTCTTTGGTCGTTTCAACAAGATTTGAACAGGGAAAGAAAGGCAAAACGTGTAGACCCAGTTTATTGTCCTGAAACCAAAATCCGTTTCTTACTTCGATGTCACAATGTCATTTTCTCCGTGCCCTTCTGACGGCTCCACCCACCCGTCACCCCCCGCGGTGCTGCCCACGCGGTGTGGAATGAGGCTTGAAGACAGCGTGGCGCTAGGGCATGTTTCTGTAAATGCTGGCTCCAGCCTCACGGGGCCACGCCCCTGATTCCCAGCGGGCCGCCCAGACTGTTGTCACAGCCCCTCTCCAGCCAGACCTTGCCCACCCATCTTACCCCCCCACCCGAGGCAACCTGCCTCCCGTTTCGGTGGGACGTGCCAGGCTGTGCACGGTGAGTCATGAGCCAGTGGTGTTTGTCAGGGGGTTCCAAAACTGTGGGTGTCCTCTCCTGCCAACCTACTGCTCACCTCGAGGTCTCTGAAGTACCTGAAGTACCTGGTCGGAAAAGGGACAGCAGCAAAGCAGAGTTACGAGCTGGGCCAGGGTCTCGCACCCCAATACAGGCCTCTCCGGTCAGAGCTGCTTGAAGCAAGTGTTAGGCTCATAGCTCGAGGGGGCCTCCCACGCCCCCTGAGCTTGATCCGTGTCTTGAGCCCTCTCCTTCCTCTGGCCAGCAGCAGTGTCCAGGGACGTGCCGGCCAGGCGGGCACACGTAGGGGTGCCTGTGGGAGTCAGAGACGCCTGAGCCGCAGCTGGACCCTATTTGCCTCCGGCCCTCGTGCAGCAGTGGGGAGAGGGGAGGGCCTTGCACAGCTGTGTGACCTCTCGGTCCTCAGGGATGCCCCTGGCGCATGTGGCCCGGGCAGGGACTGGGAGGGCGAGAGGCGGCCCCTGGTCCTCACAGTCTCCTGTCTCCTTCCTTTGTCCACCACAGACGGTACGTTTCTGGCCCACATGTCACGAGCATGAAACGGCTGAACCTCAACAGCTCAGCTGTGACTCTCGAATCATGGTCTGTGCAGGAAATGACAAGCCCCTGGTTTTTAGGGCCGGGCGTGGGGATTGTGTGTGTTGGGGTGGGGAGTAGGTGGGGGGGGGGGTGAGGGTATAGAGTCCCTTTAAAGAATTTGCCTCTTTTTTGAAATAATTTTAGATTTACTGAAAAGTTGCAAAATAACACAGAACATCCACCCAGCTTACATGTTAACAGCTTATGTAAATCACACAGTCATCAGGTTAACACAGGTGCATACTCTGAACTGAGCGACCTTTTTGCACATCACCCGTGTGCCCTGATGTTTTCCTCCTGATCCAGGATTCAGTCCGGGACCCCTCCCAGCGCTTAGTTGCCAAGCCTCGCTAGCCTTCTCCAGTCTGTGACAGCTCCCAGTCTGTCTGTCCAGAAGGCCACGTCGGGTCCTCGCTGGATGAGGTTTACGGTCCGGGTTTTGTGCTTCTGCGTCCCTGCCGCATTGAGAGACCACGCCGAGCCCCCAGGCGTGGTTGCGGGTGTCCGGCTGGCCGGTACCCCGGTGGGAAGCAGGTTCTCCCCAGGCCCGCCCTCCCCCCGGGCAGGCCTGAGTGGCGGCCTCACTGTCCAGGGCAGGGGCAGCCGCGGACAAGCCCCGCTCTCGCCGTCTTCCCCGAGACTTGCTTGGTCAGATGTCCTTCCTCCTGCGTTTTCAGTATCTCGCCCTCCACTCACTCCTGAGCTCGTGCCCGAGAGCATGCTCAGGAGTGCCCGGCGAACCCCCGCCTCCGGCTCCTGTCCGCGATTCTTGCCCTCCCTTTCTGCCCCAGCTGGCGCTGGGGGCATCAGGAACTCCTGTCTCTGTGCGTCAGCCTTTCCCTGACACGTGCGTCGGATCCAAAGGCCGTCCTCCGCCCGTTCTCGGGCCCCGTCCTCGGGCCTCGTCCTCGGGCCCCGTCCTCGGCCCCGTCCTCGGGCCCCGTCCTCGGGCCCATCCATGGCCCCGTCCTCGGGCCCCGTCCTCCGGGCCCGTCCTCGGCCCCGTCCTCCGGGCCCGTCCTCGGCCCCGTCCTCGGCCCCGTACACGGCCCGTCCTCGGCCCCGTCCTCCGCCCGTTCTCGGGCCCCGTCCTCGGCCCCGTCCTCCGGGCCCGTCCTCGGCCCCGTCCTCGGGCCCTGTCCTCCGCCCTGTCCTCCGGCCCCGTCCTCGGGCCCCGTCCTCCGCCCCGTCCTCCGGGCCCGTCCTCGGCCCCGTCCTCGGCCCCGTCCTCCGGGCCCGTCCTCGGCCCCGTCCTCGGCCCCGTCCTCGGCCCCGCCCTCAATGGTTCTGCAGCGTCTGGGCCTCTGGTGGAATTCTTTCTCCTCTTGCCCGCGTCCGTACAGTGAGGTCACTGTCTTGTCTTATCCAGGGTCCTTTTTTAGCCTCTTTCTGGAGGAAGATCCGGGGTGCAGCCTGTGTTTCTGTAGCGACAGGTGTGCCCCGCATCCAGAAGAAGGGCTCACCGTGAACACGTCTCCGTGCTGTGGCTTTTAAACCACGAATTCATTTGAAAGTGCTGGTGATTTATCGTGGCTTCTTTATCAAAGGTTTTTTCCTCGTTAACAGATGTCAAAACGAACCGAATTATTTTTAGTGCCGTCATGTGCACGCTCATCTGTCTGTCTCCGTGTGTGTGCGTGTGGGCGTGCGCATGAGCGTGGTGCTGCAGGGCACGCTGTGTGACCTTGGGCACGGGGACCGCGGCCGTGGGGGAGGAGACGTGCCTTTTCTTACTTTGTGCCTTCTTATTCCGTTTGTGTGATTTTAATACGCACGTGTGTTAACTTTTACGTAAGAAATTCAGGAAGTCCTGCCTCCCCGAAAGGTGAGGCTGGACTTCAGGCTCCTGAGGACGGGAGGGGCCCGATCACCTCTGCCCCCGGCCTCAGCACACAGTGTGTGGTGGGGGACGGGGCGCGTGGTCGGTGCCCGTCACGCGGCTTTGTGGCCCGCCGCCAGTTCGTGCCCGCCCTGTTTCAGCTCCGTAAATGTCGGTGCAGCCTTTTCCCTGAGAAGACACCCTTCCTGGCCCTTTTCGGCAGGTTTGCTCGGTTTCATAAGTTTTATCCCTCCTTCATGGCGTCTGCAGACCCTTCGTCTCCAAACGCAGCCCTCTCTCCCCGGCGCGGCGGCTGCTGCTCCTCCACGGAGGCGCAGCGGCGTGTGGACACGGTGGCGCCTCCTCAGCCGTCTGCCCCCACACACGCCGGCCCGTCCTCTCTCCCTCAGTGGGGAGGGGGGTGCTGGCCGGAACGTCTGGCGGGTGGTTTGGGAGGAGTGGGGCAGGGCGCGGGGGGACGCCGCAGCGAGCCATGGCCTCGCAGGTCTGGCATGTGCTTACGTGGCCAGGCCTCTCGAAAGCCCCAGACGCTGCTGCTTGCCAGGGAAGGAGGTTTGGCTGGTGGGAGAGGGTCAGGGGGAGGCGGAGACAGCAGCAGCGGCAGCCTGCGCGAGGGGGGGCCTCCCTCGGGCTGCTGGCAGGTGGTCCGGCCCCGGAGTGAGGTCACTCTGGGGGAAGCTTTTGGCAGTACAGAATCTGACATCCTGTGTCTGGTTCAGAAAGAGAGAGAGAGTGTGTGTGTGTGCGCGTGCACGCACATCCATGTGTAGACACACACACACTTACTGCTCCTGAACTGGACCCAAAATTGGTGGAGGGGTCGCGGGCAGAAAAACTCTCTTTGTTTCCTTCCTGTTGGTCCTTGTCACAGCTCCTGGTCAAGGCACAGGAGGGTGGAGAGCAGCTTTGACCTGTCCACGGATTGCAGCTCGCCCGCTCCACGGGTGCGGGCTCGAGCCGGGCGTAGAGTCCGTTTCCATCCTCGAACATTTGGAGGCAATCGCTCTCGGGTGCCGAACATCCCTGGACGTGTGTCTTGTCTTTGAAACGACCTCCGTGGTTACTCTGCCTTCCCGGCGGTGGCCCGCACCAGACGGCCGCGTGTGATTGTCTCGGATTCCCGGTCCCGAGACGCCGCAGCAGAATCCCGAGCTTGGGAGGGACCCAGCGCTGCATGTGGGGCCCCCTTCCGCTCGTCAGGAGCCCACACACACCAGGCCAGACGGTCACAGGGAAACAAGAGGCGTGGGGCTGTCCTGTGGTTCCGACGCAACAGCCACGTTCCCGCCGGGTGACATCATGAGAACCGTTTTTCTCCTGCAGCGTTTTGGCTTCCAGGGAGGCGTTGGCAGCATGAGCGTGTGTGTGTGTGTGTGTGCACTCGCGTGTGCACGCGCACCCGTGAGAGGGGAGGGAGGCCGGGGAGGGAGGGTGTGCAGGTGGACGTGGCCAGGCCGCCGCCCAGTGCAGCCGGGCACGCGGCCAGCGCGGGAGCGTCCCCGGTCACAGCGCCGTTCCTCCCAGCCCCAGGCTCCTCACCTGTGAAGCGGCTGTGTAAGATGCGTGTAAATCCTCAGCCAGAGCCCGAAACGAAGCGAGTGTCTAACAGATTGCCCGGGCGACAGCGGCGCTCGGACTGCACGTGAGCTCCTCGGGGTCGAGGGCTGGCTTGACTCCTCTGCGCCGCGCGGACTTGCGGAAAGATTCGCCGGGCTCGCCGAGCAGACGGGGGAGCCAGCAGGCGGCGAGGGGCCGCGGCCGCGGCCGGCGCGTCAGGGCCACCCGTTCAGACTCCGCACCCGCCCCCCTCGCCGCTGTGTCCCCAGCGCCGTGTTAATTGAGGGCGGCCGCGGGGCTGGGGCGAGGCGAGAAGGGCGGCCTCCTCCCGTGCCCCGGGCAGACCGGCCTCTCGGGGCCCTTCCCCGGCTCCGCGCTCAGACCGCCTCCCGTTCCGCGCCCGTCCGTGAAGACGCGGCTCAGCCGCTCTTCTCAGCGATGGTGAGCCTCAGGTCTCGGAGGGCAGAGCTGTGTTGTCTTTGACTCTGGACCCCAGAACTGGTCCATCTCAGGGGATGGGTGTGGAGTGAGCCGCCAAGCAGCGCGGGGCTCCGAGGCCCCCATCTGCCCAGTCGCGGCACCCCTAAACTTCGGGGCCGTCTTCTCTCTGCCCCTCTGCGCGCGTGAGGTCCCTCAGCCACGTCCGTTCCACCACCGCACGCCCTCGCACGCCCACCCCTCACTCCGTGGGGCGGTCCGAGCCATCGCCGTCCCTCACCCCCACCGGCCTCCCTGCTCCCGTCTTCGGCTCTCCAGTCCAGTTCTCCCCACAGGAGCCGCAGCGGTCTTAACGGATCCGGTCACGTCACTCTCCTGCTCAGAGCCCAGTAAACCCAGAGCCCCCGCCATGGCCTGCAGGGCGCTGTATGCTCCGGCTCCTGCCGGTGTGTGTGTCCCCCGCCTCCCCCCGTCTAAGGTCCGGCCCTGACCGTCTGCCGCCGTCGCGAGGCTTCGAAGCTCAGGTGCGTGCCGGGGCCGTTGCCCTTGCTACGCCTGCTGCAGAGAAGTCTCCCGCTGGAGTTCACGGCCGACTCCTTCCTAAGGGCTCAGCTCAAACGCTGTGTCCTCACAGAGTCCTTCCTCGACCACCCTGGCGGATACGTCTCCCCCTTACCTTATTTCTTCACGACGTTTCCCATGACCTGAAGTTATTTTCTTTGTTCGTGTGTATTTTCCGACTCCTGCCCTAGAGTATAAATTCTGTGGGAACAGGGCCCGCTCACTTCATGTCCTCGGTGCCTGGAACAGGGGCTCTTGACCAGGCATCTCTGAATTCGGATGGGCAAAATATGACATCTTTATTTTCACAGACTGCTAACTGAAATTTGGCATGTCTCTCAGTAACAGATATAGATAATGAATCATCATAATGAATCTTGCAGTACCTTGGACTTTGTCACTGATAAAAATCACAGGTATTATCATATCGCACAATGACCATGGGATCTCAGAATGCCCGTGCTCATAACCACTTTGGAATTATGGTAGTTATTGGCCCACCAATAGGTCTTGTTATTTAATTCAGTAATAAACACGTGTGTGTGCCCGTACACGAAGAAATACATGTATTACTTACTACATTACACACTGCTTTTACAGTAATTTAATGACTGTATTTTAATATAGTTTGTTTCCTGAGTAATCCTGTGTAATTGGTTTCCCGTGTAATTTTATATACGCATTTAAAAGCATTTCTGTGAGAGGGGGTCCTCGGGCTTCACCCGACTGTCACAGGGTCCAGGCGCACAGCAGTCAGGGACCCGGGGGCCGAATGCGCGCGTGGTGCGTGGACGGGCGACCGAGGTGCACGCCTTCCCGTGGCACACGCGCCCCTGTGTTTTCAGGGTCAGGTTTCCGGTGTCCTGGCATGAACTCGGTGGGCAGGAAGGAGCCTCGGTCAAGGTCTTTGGATATCTAAGCACTCGACCCTGGGAAAGGGGCCCGCGTTACAGCCCTGGGCGGGGCCCGGGCCCACCGCCCTTCCTACGCCAGACGCAGCTCTCTCTCCAGCTTCCCTCTGTGTCTGCCTCCTCCCCGCTCTGACCCACCCGTCCCCGCCGGATCGCCGACCTCTACTCCTGAGGGTTCAGCGCCTCGGTTTGGCCGACGGGCAGAGTTGGGGATCTCAGGGTCCTGAGTTACCAGGACAATCAGGTGGCCACTCTGGTCCAATCAGTCTGGCCTGGAAGGCGTGGTTCCCATCTTCGGGGGCCCTCCCATGGTGGGGAAGGGGTTCTCGGAGCGGCCTGAGTCGGGCTGACCCCCTCGGTGGGAGTCTGGTCCCTGACGAGGAGGTAGGGCTTGGCCAGGCCTCAGGGACTGACATGGGTTGGTGGGGGTTTCTCTGGGCCCCAGACAGGGTGTTGTTCTATTCTGCTTGGTCCTCTTTTTATTTACCACGTGAACAATTACTTGTCTGAGAAGCACTGCCCATAAATGAGGCTGTTTTTGTCAGTGGCAAGACACGCAGGAGTCTGGCCCCGGCCGCCCATAGGAAGCATAACGGGTAGACAGAGTCAAGAGCAAAGTAACACTTCCTTTCCATCTGCCTCTAGGCCATCATTCCCAGTGACCTTTGGGCTTGACCTTATTGCTTTCCAGGATTAACTTTCTCATGGACATGACAGATCCAGTACGTCCCAAATTAAATTCAGCTTTCCTACGCATCTGCTACACCTCTCTGTTCCCTTCCTTGACGAAGGACATGGCCCCCTCTGGAACCTCAGCCAGAAGCCGCTCATCCTCAGCCCCTTCTCCCTGACGCCCTCAGCAGTCTCTATTCGGTCTCTGTCTTGACTGGCCCTCTGTCCGTCTGTCTCCTCCCGGACCTCACTGCTGCAAACTTAGCTCCGAGGCCCCCTCGCCTCCTGCCTGGATGATCGCCGTTGGCTTCCTGCCGGTACTCCCCTTCCCCCCTCCCCTCCGCCCTGCTCTCCCGGTCATTTTCCTGCCAAGAAGCTGGGGCGGCTGCAGTTCTGCCATGCCCAGGGACGTGGCAGAGGCCCGGCTGCACTTGTGTACACACCGGCACCAGAGCAGCTGGCTTCGCTTGGGGTGGTCCGGGCGCGATGACCAGACGCAGCAAAGTTCGAGCCGCGTCTTGAATGGTGACAGGCTGGCCGCACAGACGGTCCAAAGCGCGAGCTCCTCGACCTCTGGGCCTTAAATTAGATGTAGTGTGGGCGTAATAACGGGAGCTACCTGAGGACCGTCGCGAGGGCGGGGTGAGTCACGTGACGTGCAGCGCCTGGCGCGTGGCGAGCTCCGCACAGGTGTGAGCCAGCCCGTCGCTCACGTCGTTGCTGACGAGCCTGGGCGTAGTCAGCCTGTCGCTCACGTGGTTACTGACGAGCCCGGCCGGAGCACGGGGAGACGCAGTCTGTCGCTCGTCTTCTTCACCTGCCTTCGTTTTATAACAAAGGTCACAAACCCTAGTGCCTGCAGGGCCAGGCATGTTGCCCAAGTGGCCATACAGGCCAGGTGGGCGGCCGCCTCTCAGCCCAGCCGATGGTTGTCATGCGAGAATGTGGGCCCGGCACTGCCAGGTCCTTCTGTTGTCCAGAAGAGTCAGAGATCCAGAATTCTCTGTGAAACCTTTCCAGTTTTACACATCGGCGGTTAATTTAAAAAACGTTAACGTCTGTACAAGCCCAACAAACTACGTCCGTGGGCCACGTTCAGCCCAGAGGCCCCGGCGTGTAACCCTTCCTCAGAGACCTGCTCTGGGGCCCTCTGCTCCTGTCTGCGCGGCCGTCCCCTGGGGCGGGAGCGAGGCGTGCGGAAGGAGCCTGAACGAGCCCCTTTGCCTTGCAGGACTTGTGCAGACGGGTTATGCCACCGTCGGAGGCTGCCCTGAAGCTCCCTGTGGCCCGGAGACTATGTACAAGAGGAATGGTCTGATGGCTAGCGTGTCGGTCACCTCCGCCACTCCACAGGTACGGAGGTTTCAGGGGCGGGGCCGGGGGGGAGGGGGCTCCTTGCCGCCGACCCCGGCCCCAGCTGGGCCGCAGACGCCAAGGCTGCAGGGCCCATGAATACCCCCATTCTTCGTGCTCTCGAGGCCCCTGGCCGTGCCAGGAGTGAAATCTGGGAGGCAGTCAGCCTCGAGGATCAGAGTGTTTTCTGAAGTTGTTCAAAGAAAAGCAAATCCCTGCCCAGTCCAGCTGTAGTAAGCGCCACATTCCATTTCGGTGGCAAGAAGAGAGCAGACGTTTCCCAAGAAAAGCCACCGCTGGTGGTAAATAAGTCCCCCACTCCGGAATGAAGTCAGACAGGAGGGGTTCCAGCTGGCCCTGGGCTCCTGTTTCCCTTGCCTCAGTAGGAAACGGCCGGAGGACTGGTGGTCTGAGTGGCCGGGGGCCAGGGCGCCTGCCCGGGGGGCTCGGGAGTTTGCTTTTCCGAGGTCGGTAACGAACAGAGGCATGCAGGGGTGGGTGTCCCCTGAGGCCCGGGGATGCCACCGCGTCCAGTGCGTGACGCCTGGCTCCTGTGACGGCCGGGCAGCGGTCAGCGTTCTTTGCTCACGAGGCCCACGTGGTCGAGCTGGGTGTTTGAAATGATCCTGTGTAATCAGCTAGAAGTTCACAGGAACTAATTCATTTCTTATAAACCTTTCAAAACATTCCTTCTTTTGATCTCTGGTTCTGAGAGCAGACTTGCGGCTACCTTTTAACATTCCCTGATGGCACCAGTATAGGTTTAAATAAAGTTACTGCATCATCACCACGGCCGCCACCACCACCTAATATATTTGAGGCCATTTTTGATTCAATAAGGCCCCTTTATGAGTATATTTGGAGCAGATGGAGTGGATGTTATAGGAAAATTATAAAACCTGAAATCCCAGGAGTGGACTCTGGTAACTAGATGGAGCAAACTGTCTCTGTTTATGGTGTGCATTCCATCTAGATTAAAATGTGTTTCCTGTCTAGTTTCTCTGTGTGCATATACACACATGTGCACGCACACACGCGTATACTGTGTACGTGTGCACATACGTGTATGTATACATTTACGTGTGTGTGTATCCACAACATGGTAGGTACTTGGTCAATATTCGTTGAATGAATGAATGAATGAATACACATATAATCGAAGTGCTCAGTAAAGTTTGGTGGCCGAATGACGTGCTTACGTGCACACACCGCCCTAATTAGCGCTTGCCGTACACCAGACACACTCGCATTTTCCACAGGCATTAATTACCTCACTTAGTCCTCACAGTAACCTCATCAGGTGTGGGCCGTTGTCTCACCCCCAGTTCATAGGCGAGGAAACCGAGGCAGGGAGAGGCGAATCACCTGCCTTCAAATCACACGGCTGGACAGCAGTGGGTGGGGACTCAAAGCCGGGTTTCTGTGGCCCCAGCCGGTGCTCCTGACCCCGGCGACGACGTCTGCCCTGCCGCCCGGTTCGGCCTGCTCCCTGGAAGGCGGCTGTGGAAGTGCAGAGGGGTCTGCGTGTGAGACCGAGGGGTAGAGCAGTCCGCCGGCTCCAGAGGCGTTCAGGGTCGACCTTCATTACTTTTCAAAAGTTTAACACAGGTTCTCCTCGGGGGAGCCGGCCCCATCGGCCGTGCAGCTTTTATAATGGCCACGCTGAGCCCCCCCAGGCCCCTGGAATCAGCGTCTCCGGTGGAGGGTCTGTGTGTGTGTGTGTGGGGGGGGCTGCCAGTCGCTGTGTGAGCGTCACTGTGTATAGCCCACCCCGCATCCCCGCGGAGGGGGTCCCAGTGGTGCCGTTTCACAGATGTTAACAGACTCAGGAGAGCGCAGGGACTCGCCTGCGGTCAGGGAGCGGCCGGCGTGGAGCTGGCCTTGCAGCCAGGCCTCTCGGACCGAGAGCCGCCGTGGTGTGCTGCTTATCAGGGTCATCCGAGAGCTTTTGGTAGACTCGTTTGTAAAACCTTTCGATGACACAGGCCTGTTGGAATCTACAGGTTTAAGTGTCTGCTCCTCCTTTCAACCTCACATTTTCAGTTGTCGACTGTGGGTTTCCCTCACTGGCCTAGTTTACCATAAGACTGCAAAGTTTTTCCAGATATCCCCATTTCGGAAAGAGTAAAATAAAGGGGAATTAATAAAAGCATATTCTCTAAATCACAGTCCAAGATGTTGAGCTTAATGGAAACCACAAAATCCCTCTTCATGAACTGAGACAAATAAAACCATTTATGAATGCGGCACGGTTTTGGGGTGGTAAATGTGATTGGTTCCCCAAAGTAGAATTTGATGGAATTAAATTGAAGAAAAGGTACGTTCAGGATTCTGAGATCCCCTCACTGTTGTGTTTCATGGAACCGGTTGCATTCGGGGGGCTTACACTTGCCCTTTTGTGGGGGACCCTTTCTGGGGGGCTCACAGTGTTCTCTGTGACGAGGGGCTCTCCTAAATATAACTCACGCCCAGTGCCCGGCTGGCTACCTCTCACCTCATCAGCTAGCAGGCTTTGAAGTTCAAGTGGCCCGCATGTGAAATGGGCTTTGAGAGCCGGTTTCACGTTTTGTGAAATCATTTCCTGCAGTGACTTCAAGGAAAAACAAAAAAACAAAAACGTAAAACCAGGTAATGTTTGAAAGACGTGACAGAACAGGTGGTCTCCTCAGGCCGCCTGAGATGCGAAGGCCTGTCCTCTCTGAGGGAGGGGTGGGCTGCGTTTTTGACCCCACCGCCGCCCAGCCAGCCGGGGGCAGTTGGGCTGCGGTGACTGAGGTTATGCGTCCCGGGATCAGAGAGAGACAAGCCCAGGTTCGCTTTCTGGCTCTTCGGTTTCCTCTGGAAGAAGCGTCGCTGCTGCTCCCTGAGCTGCAGGACGGGAACGGTGAGAGCGTGTGCTCAGAGAGTCGCCGCGAGGATTCAGCGCGATGACCGGAATGCGCAAAGCACCGCGCGGCAGGAGCTCCCTGCCCGGCCACGGCGCTGCCGCTCTCGCCGCCTCGGTGCCGAGGCGTGGGCGTCCGTGGCTCGGAGTCCCCGGGACAGACGCTCAGGCGGCACCCTCTCCCCCCCGTCCTCCGCAGGGCAGCAGCAGCTCCGACTCTCTGGAGGGCCAGAGCTGCGACTATGCCAGCAAGAGCTACGACGCTGTGGTCTTCGACGTCTTGAAAGTGACTCCTGAGGAGTTTGCTGTGAGTAACAGATCTGGCGTGGGTGCTGGGCCTGCAGCTGGGTGTCGGGCTGGGGAGTCACTGCCCTGGGTGTCGGGCGGGGAAGTCACTGCCCTGGGTGTTGGGCGGGGGAGTCACTGGTCTGGGCTTTTTGCTCAGGTTGGAAGCAACCCATATGCTCAACGACGGGGGATTGTTGAATAAAATATTCTTTACGAAATACTTTGCAGGATTATTTCAGTCTAGAAATGAGCCACCTTGGGAGGCACACACAATCTATCTAAATAGCAAGTGAGAGGAGCAGCTTACAGCACAATTTATAGAGAATGATGCCATTTTTAAAAAACATGTACAATGCGCACATATTTATAATTGCATAAGAAAAGGGCTAGGTTGGATGTTCACGTACTCATAAATATCTGGATAGATAGAGCCACACATGGTTTACTGTAGTTTCTGGCTACAGGATTCTAGGTAATTGGAATTTAATTTTTCTTCTTTTTACTTATCTGTACTTTCTACATTTTTACAGTGACCATTTTCTACAATGATAGATGGTATTATTTGGGGAATGATAATGGGACATTTTTAAAAACTGTTTTCATCTCAAACAGCGAGTTGCTGCTGGTCTGTCCGGGCGTCCGCTCCTTGGCAGAGGGGTCGGCGGAGGGGCAGGGCCTGCTCCCCGTCGGGCCCCGCCTTGGGTCCCTCCTTCTGTGGTGTGAGGGCGGAGGGAGCACGGTGGCCCCTGGGATGACCCATCCCGACTGTGGGCGCTGTCCCGGGGCCGCGTTGCTCCTCAGAGCCACGGACTGTCCCCCGTGAACCCCGTGCCCACTTCTTTTCCGTCCCCACTGCTGTAGCAGGCTTCGTGCCCCCCGGGGTGCCGTGGGAGCTGACTGGGCCCCATCTCATTGCCCTGTCGCTGACCCCCGTGTGTGCTTTGTGCCAGGCCACGTGGAGCCGGGCACGGGCGTCTCTTCCTTCAGTATGTCCGAGGGACCCTTTCAGAACCCGAGGAGGGCCCTAGTGGCTCCCTCTTCCTGCGGTCAGACCCGGAGTTGCTCCCAGGCCTCCGGCGCCCGCTGCAGCCTGGCCGGGCCTCGGCGCCTGCGCCGCTGTAGCCGTCTCTCCTCCCCAGACTGACCGGCGTCCCCGGCCCCAGGGCCCTGTGCTTTTCTTCCTCAGTGCCCATGGCTCTTCGCCAGGTCTCACTTGTTCCAATGTCAGTCTTCGGAGAGGCCTTTCACGGGCCGAAGCGGCGTCTCTCCATCTCCCTCTGCCCTTATCTCGCTGTCTTCTCCGTGACTTGTCACCACCCAGCATCACAGTGTTTAGTGATGTTTTCGTGGTATATCTTTTCCACTGGAATATAAACTCCTGACGGACAGGAGCGTAGATGCGACTTTGCCCCAGTGCCCAGACTAATGCCTCGCTCGTCGCAGGTGCTCAGTCAGTGCACGTCGCCTGAAAGAATTCGGTTCTCAGAACAACCCGATGAGGCAGATCATTAGCTCCTGACTTTCTGATCAGTGAAGGAAGGATCTAAGGGATTGGTTTTTGTGCCTGCATCAGGCGCGGGCAGAGCCAGGTCTGAAGCCTTCGTCCGTCCGCTCCCGCCTGCCGAGCTGGGTGCCGACGCCTGGGGCAGCTCCCGCTGGTGCCTTCTGCTCAGTGTCCCGCATGTGTCACCTGGTTGGCGTCTCACGACAGCCGTACAGAGTAGGTATCCTCGCTCTTCCCAGTGTACCGACGAGCGAGCCAGAGCTTAGAGAGGAAAGTCACCTCCTCACACAGCAAGCGGCACCCCGTAGCTGGGGTTTAAAACCAGGGCTGTTTGACATTCCAGGCCAGTGGCATCCAACGGACCTATAGTCCAAGCCACACGTGCAATTTAAAATCTTCTAGCAGCCACATTAAGAAAAAGCAAAATTACTTTAAAAATATATTTTATTTAACTTAGTGTATTTAAAATTTTGTCATTTTAACAAGTAAGCAATATAAAATTATTGAAATATTTTGTATTCTTTTTTCAAAGTAAGTTTTCAAAACTCAATGTGTATTTTAAACTTAGAGTGCTGGTGACATTTCAAACGCTCAGTAGCCGCATGTGGCTAGGGACCGCCATATTGGGCAGTGCAAGGTGAGTCTGTACTCAGCCACAAAGTCGTGTGGCCTCTCCTTTAGGACAGGGGTCCCTAGCCTCCAGCCCATGGACTGGTACCGGTCCGTGGCCTTCAGGAACCGAGCCGCACAGCAGGAGGTGAGCGGTGGGTGGGTGGGCGAGCGAAGCTTCCTCTCTTTGTGGCTGCTCCCCAGCACCAGCATCACGACCCGAGCTCCTCCTAAGATCACCAGGCGTTAGATTCTCATAGGAGCACCAGCCTCTGGTGCCGTAAAGGTCGGGGACCGTTGCTTTAGAAGACTTCATGGACTTTGCTGGCTGATGGCTGAGCTTCTTTCTCTATTCTATTTGCTCTTGTTCGCATCATGAAAGGAATGAAGCAACAGTGAGGTTTGCAGACCCCTTTACAGTTAGTTGCTCCCCGTGTGGAATGACAGAGGGTTAGGCTGCACCCGGAACAACATTGCCCAGCAGGAATCCTCGGTGAGACGCTGGACCCAGGTTTCTGGTCTCAGCCCCAGAGTGTGGCTTGGCCTGCCGCGGGCCACTTTCCGGAGGCCGGGCAGACAGTAGGGGGGCTGGTGAATGCTTTGAGGGTTCGGTGCTAAATCCCCGGCTGCCCCTGCCAGAGTCAGTGCATCTTTAGCTCCAAGTCCCCTCAAGCCTTTGGTCTCTGGGGAAGCACTGGAGTTGCCAGGTGTTGGAGTTAAACCAGACCCCCTGGTATTTTAGTTTTCTGTCTAATAATATGAAAAAAAAGAAAAAGCCAGACACAAAAGTCCATTAAAAATCATTTAAGTGAGTCTAGGAAGATTGCGGGAGCGGCTTAGTTTTTAATTCTCTCTTAATCCCCGCATAAAAACATCCAGAGACAACTAGACAGCAGACTCTGAAACACATTAACAATATTTATAATAAGACTAGATGCCAAGTTGTCCCTATCAAACCAAAAATACAAGTGTCTGGGGTTACGCCACCATCGACAAGACCTGCAAAGTGTCAGCCTCTGCATAGGAGAAGGCAGAAGTAAGTATCGGGGCATTCGACAGGCTCTAGAATTGGAGAGATGCAAAATTTCCTACAGGAATTCACTGGAAAGTTTGGCAGGTCAGTGTGGGAATAGCGACTGAAATTGAGAGAGAGTTTGACCACTCACATAATGGATGGGTGGAAGAGATCCGTGGACTAGCCACTATAATCTCTTGACACCAGCCACCCAGGGCTCGCTTCCAGGACAAGCCTCCATGCCAAAGAGAAGTTCAGAATGGGAGTGGAAGCAGAGTGATCAGGATAGGCGAAATTATGGTTAAGGAATAAGGAGAGAGAGAGAGCGACAGAGACAGAGAGAGAGACAGAGAGAGAGAGAGAGAGAGAGAGAGAGAGAGAGAGAGAGACAGGCAGACAGACAGAGAGACAGAGACAGAGAGAGAGAGAGAGAGAGAGAGAGACAGGCAGACAGACAGAGAGACAGAGACAGAGACAGACACAGAGTCAGAGACAGAGTCAGAGACAGAAATATCTCAAAAAGCAACTGGGTGACAACAACCGGAAGGAGAGCCATGTGGAGTTAGGAGAGATACCCTGAACCATAATTTCCTCTAGAAAGTTCAGGCAAACTAATTTCACATAAAAATAAGCAAGGGGAAATTATCGATGTCAGATCTTTCAGTTATTATAAGAAAAAATGAGTAAGGAGAGACTCCCTATAGATAATGAAAGTGTGCTAGAAAGACATGCCACAAAACGAAAACTGTAACTCTATTTCAAGATAAGAGACATTAAGACCACACCGTTAGGCATAAACAGCATAAATCTGAAATGGAAAAATTTCAGAAATGAGGCGACAGGACTTAGGAAAGATGCGAAAATAAAAAAAATGACTTAGAAACGAAAGTTGAATTAGAAGAAACAAGAATCGCTAAATGTAACAGAAAATGCCTTTAGGGTGGAAACTTTTTAAAATCAAAAAAAGTGGCAAATACTGATGACGGGCAAAGAAAATCCAACATATAGATAATAGAAATTCCTGAAAGAGCAGACCAAAATGGCAAGGGAATTGAATAGATACTTGAACACACACACACACACACACACACACACACACACACACACAGATTGAAAGGGCACAGCACGAAGCTCACAGTGTCCACCCAGAGAGGTCAATGCCATCGACATAGACTTGGTAAACTACTGGATGTTCAAGGAAAAGAAAATCCTTTAGGCATCTAAGCAAAATAGCAAATGACTCGTAAGAGAAATAGATCTCCATGGATCTTTTTGATGAAACACTTTTTGCCAAAAGAAAGAATAACAAGTCAAGGAAAGAAAGAAATTTGAGCCAAAGATTTTATAGTCAGCAAAACTGATTTTAAGTATAAAGGGCACAGATAAACTATCGTGAACATGCAAGGCCTCAGAGAATAGTATTCAGGTGAGCCCTTCCTGAGGAATCTAGAGAGAGCAAACTTCGGACAATGAAAATTGTTAGAGAAACATCACTGTAAAGACTGGTGGAGAGCAGTAGACATTCAGTTACAGGATAATTAACACTAAATAAGGATTAAGAGGGAGAAAGCACAGTATGTAATGGCCTCATGCTCATTAATAGACATAATGTGACCGTTACAGTATAAAGTGTGAAAATGGAGGAGAGTGGAGAGAGCATCTATACAATTGCACAGCTTTTCTCAGTAATTACAGTGATAGTGGTAGCATTGGTGTGGTTATTCTGAGGCTGTTGTGTATAATGTAGGATAAAGTAAATGGATAGTTATGGGATACTGTAACCCTTTATACTTTGTGTCCTTGAGACCAGGACTTTTGAGACGGAAGAAATATCAAAAGGAGATACAGACGTGATACAGAAGAGGTCAAGTAAGTAGGTTAGGAAAAAAAAGTGTTCCGAACTTGGTTTCGAAGGATCAGTATGAATTCCAGGTTGTGGTCTTGATTTTCCACTGAAGGAAAGGAAACCTAGGCCTCCTGGAGAACTGGTCGACTCCAACTCCAGGATTGGAAGTGTTCAAGATAAGCCTGAGGTAGCTTTCCAGGGCCAGTGAGGAGGCTCTCAGGGACTCTAGGGCCATGTCAGAAGGACTCAGGAGCCAGCCCCAGGAGGCTCCCCCGCCCAATGAAGGGACAGTTTGTGCTTCAAAAGGATAATAATTGCAATTGATTGAAACCCATCAAACAATAGGTTATCTTTGGATGATGCTAGGGAACCAATTTATTATCTTAAAAACTGAAAACTATAATGATAGAATCCAGTATTTGTCCTGCCTTTTACTTTTGATCTGTACTACATAATACATAACCAAATAGTAGATGAGGGCCAGTTTCTCTCTATTAAATTCTTTCAGTTATTAAATGGGAAAGAAATGATGTCATTGGAATTATCATCTTATAACCCCAGTGCATATGTAGAGATAAGCATTGAACATCAGTAGCCACTAACATCACAAAAGGAGAGGCGCGTACCTCCTGATGAAGCAGCGTGACACCACTTCCCGTCCTGCCAGGGGGTCGGACCTGCGACCCAGCACGGCTCCGGTTCCAGCTGCCGACTTGCAGGAAGTACCAAGGCCACGGGAACACGTCCATCTGAATCCATGGGTGTGAGGCCCTGTGTAGGTCAGATGGCCTGGACTCTTAGCAGATACATTACAGGGAAGATAAAGGGATTAGAAGAAACTTAAGAAATATGCATCAAATTAAAAAGAAACAGGCAAGATGACATTGGTATACACACTTAGGTGATAAAATAATAAGGAAACTTGAAGAAAATCACGATAGTGGTTACTTTCTACAGGAGGGAAGGACTTGTGATTGGGACAAGGGACATGGAGGAGCTCCTAGGTGACTTTTTAAAAAAATTGTGGTAAACTACATGCAACATAAAATTTACCATCTTTACCATTTTAAGATCAGTGGTGGTAAGTACATTCACATTATTGAGCAACGAATCTCTAGAACTGTATTCACCTTGTAACCCAAAAACTCTGTGCCCATTAAACAACTCTCATGGCCCCTGCCCTCAGCCACCATTCACCTTTCTGTCCTGTGAATTTAACTAATCTAGACACCTCACATAAGTGGAATCATACAGTATTTGTCTTTTTATGACTTTATTTTACTTCGTATATGTCTTTGAGGTTCGTCTATCTTGTGGCAGGTGTCTGAATTTCCCTTCTTCTTAAGGCTAAATAATACTCCATTGTGTGTACATAGCACATTTTTTTGTCTGTTCATCTGTCAACTGGGGTGGCTATTTCTGGACCTGGGTAGTGGTTAAAAGTGTTCCTTTTATCATAAGTCGTCAGACCATGCATTTGTTTAATGTGGTTTTCTGTAAATGTGTGTTACTTTGTATTAAAAAGGGTTAAAATTATTTAAAAGGTCTTCATTCCCCGCCCCCCCCAGGGGTGCTGTACAGGTAGATCTCAGTCCTTTTACCTCCCAATGTCTGAAAGCAGAGCACAAAGCAACACTGGAACTTGTCTTATCATCAATAGATATGGACATCCTTCCCGGTCAATATGTATAGATCTAATACTCTATTTTTAATAGCCGTATAATATTCAGGAGTCTGGGTATACTGTGATTTTTTTTTTAACAAGTCCCTTCTGATGGCCTTTTAGGTTCCAGATTTTTGCTACTCAAAATAATGGCACGGTAAACATTTATATGTATACTTGTATCTAAATGTAGATTTCTATATAAAATCTCTTTATATACTATATAAAGTGCTTTTCTTTCTATAGGTATAGGGATTATTGTGTCAACAATATGCTCATTTCACTTTTTTAGGAGATAGTATCTAAATGCAATGCATGATCCTGGATCAAGAAAAAAAATTGCTGTAAAAACTGTATTGAGATGATTATCAAATTTTGATTGCGGATTACATGTTAAATAGTACTGTTGTACTAATGATAAAATTTCCTGCAAGTAATCAGTTTGACGTTATTTAGAGGATGGTCTCGTTCTTGGGAAATTACATGTTGAAAGATTTAGGAGTGAAGAGTCAGAATATCTGCATTTTACTCTCAAATGGTTTGAAAAAATATGTAATTATAATTCTATATATAGAGAGAAGGCAGATGAGGCAAAAGGTTAATAGGTGAAAGGTTGTAAGGGTCGTCATATTCTGGCAACACTTTTCTAAGCTCGACATTTAAAAAAAAGAAAAAGCTGAACACTTTGCGAATTACTGTCAGATTGCTTTCCAAAAGAACATAGCAGTTCATAGTCCCATCAGTTGTGATGGCACTGAAAGATGGCAAGGGATATCTGCCTGTTTAATTTGCATTTCCTTGACTACGAGTCTAAAATTGCCAGACACATGCTTCCTGTGGCTCTGGGACTAGAAGCAGAATATATCTTTGGAGCTGATTACTTTTGGTTCTGTGAGCCCCGGGTAAGCACTGGTGGGGTGATCTAAATGCAGATTGAAAGAGCTCTTCTGTCACAAGATATGCCACTGATTTGCCAGCAGCTTTTTTTGTTGTTAGTTTATTTGGGGGCTGGGGGAGCCTTATACTAAGCTGTAGCTGAGAAGAGAAGATTTAATCAGTTGCTGTTAGAGCAGAGACACACACTATATTCAACATATGCAAAACCGTTTCTTTTTTCTTTGGGCTAAGTAGCTTTTGCTTATCCACAGAATACCACCTTTTTCTTTAGGGCCACACGTGAAGTGGCTGTCCATATAGGTCTCTCCACTCTGAAAGATTCATATTAGGTGGCACATTGAGATGAGCCATTTCCCTAAAAAGCCTGGAATTTTAGGGGACCCTGGACTAGGAAGTAGATGGCAGAAGGGGTTACGATTAAGGAAAGCATTGCCAAGTGACTAGCTTGATTGGACGTCCTGCGTTAAGGCTTTATTCCCAGAAGTAAAGAGAGGCCATTAAGATGCTTGTTAATGAGTGTCCTTACCAATCCGGGCACGTGCTCCCCACTGAGCAGGTTTGCTACTTGGAAACAGGAGTCCAATTGTCTCATGTTCCTGACAAGGCCGTGCCACACTCCTAGGAGATGGCCTTTCTCTCCAGGAAGCCAGGGCTTCTCCCTGAGGGGGTCAAGAGCTGGCCATGCCTGAAGGGGGACAGGACCTGGCCTCGCCCCTCAGTTCCCGCCCCTATCCACACCCTCTCTCTTTGGTAAAACTGCCTGCCTTGAGGGCTCAGACATCTGGGAAGGATTGCTTGCAGGCAACCTGTTCCACACGTGTTTGGCTTTGTCATGAAGTAACAAAATTCATAATTGGACGATTTTGCCTATATGTTGGTATATTCTTGCTCTGGACCCTACATCTTTTTTTTCGTCAGAGTTGAGAGGATAGAAATAGGAGAGATTATTCTAAAGATCCTCAGATTGTGTGTTTGGGACCAGCCAGTCTGTTTTAAATCTGGTGACCTCTGTTGTTCTTGTTTGTTTTGAATAGAACTCCTAAACACATTTCTGATTTATAGTCTGAGCAGGAACCAGGATATTCAAAACTTGGACCATCCAAAAAAATACGAAACGTAAAGTCTCTATTTTAATAGATCGTTTAGAGATTCAGTAGCAAACCCGAGAACCGACGGCGGGTGGAAAGGAAGTTTTCTCATTTTCACATTAGCAGACTTTTGGTTTCTTTCCTAAATGACATTGCAAACATCCTGCCGGCTCTCCTGCATAGGGAGTTAACTTCAACTGCGGGAGAGATTTCCAAGGCCCTCTGAGCGCTCAGCTCAAATCTCCTGTTTTTACAAGGCCTTTCTGTTCCCCAGGATGGCAGAATTAATCCAAATGTCAGGAGTACCTGGCCAGCAATCGCCCTGGGTCTGGCAGGAGAAACAGCAGTCTGTTTGCACTGCCTGGGCCAGACACGCAGGCCTGTGGGCCTCGGGGCTTGGTACTCACCCGACACCCAGCTTAGGAGGGCCAGGATGCTCGCAGGCTGATGTCTGCTGCCCCCTTGCCCCTGGTGGGCACACCTCGAGGTGGAGGCGCCCATGTCCCTGGGGCGTCTTCCTTCCTGGTGCCATCTGCTGTCCCTCTGCCGAGCCTCCACTGATGGCAGCATCTGTGCCCCTGAAGAGCACTAGTCCCTTGGAGGGGACAACGAGGTTCCCCGCCGAAGCCACCTGCTTATTTCCCCCTTCCATTCAGCCCTGGGGAGGGTGTGCCACAGTCGGTGTGCTGTGCTCCTCAGGAGCCCAGTGATCTTGGGCTGCTTTTAAATCGTGCCAACAGGTGTCCGTAATTCTGCACCGAAGCCCTGGATTGTGGTCGACACACACTGTGTGTTGCCATTTTTCTCCAGTGCATTCTTGACATGAAGCTTTTTTTTATGCCAGTATTTGCCAACTCAATATAACAGCCTCCTTTAAGTATTTTCTAGAGCAACTTTAATGCACGGATGTTAAATCCCTTATTTCCTAGCTCATGTATTGGTCAAGAACCATAAGTTCACACGCCAGTTAATAAGCCCATCTATGTGATTCCCCTTTTGCATATATATACACGTACACACACGTACACATCCATATATACATACAAATATATAAAATCTTTGTGAAAACTCAAGATGAGAGGTACAGAATGCCCGGCACCTGAAAGGTGCTCCATGTGTGTATCTGTGTGAGTGTGTGTGTGAGTGTGTGTGTGTGTGCGTATATATACACACAGATCCTCCCTACACCTTCTGCACCTCTCGAATTTTCACTAAGATCCTATAAGATAGAGGTTATTGTCACTGTTTTCTAGACGTGACATCTGAGACTAGGAGAGGTTGTCGGGTGTCAGAACATTGCTGTTAAGCGACAGCGTCCAGACACACGGCCAGGCCCCGCTGACCCCAGCGCCCACATTTGTTCAGTGGCGCCACACCATCCCGGGCGGCCTGTGCTCAGAGGAAAGGGCGTTTTCTTGTAGGAAGCGCCCGAAGGCCCTCCGCTCTCCTCTCCCTGGCCTGTCACAGAGGCGTCTGTTCACGGACACCTGGCATCCCATGTGACGTGCAGATAGGTAGGTCATGTGAAGTCAGCTCAGTCCATGCCGTGGCCTCCAAAACTGTCAGCAATGACGCCTCTCTTACTGTCACCTGATAAGCTTCTAACAATGGGAACAGCCTTTTAACGGGACATGTGTTTCTGTGTTTGACATTAGTGCGTCTCAAGTTAGCTGTGGCAAGGGACTAATTTTTTTTCATTTCCTATCTGTAGAGGACTCATACTTAAAAGAAATACAATAAAAATGGCATGACAGTTTGCTATAAAGTTTCCAAACGCTTGCTCTCAAATTCTGTAGTGATCTTCTCTAGTGACCTCCTGGTGACATAAATGGCTCGCAGCCACACACTGGTCGGCAGAGTCATCTCACATAGCACGCTACGATGTAATTTAGAAGAGGCTTACCGTTCAGGAGAAATGTTAGCTTTCTATAAGCCACAATTTTTAACAGATTTAAATTTAGGGTAATGACGTCTCTGTTTAACAGTCTAATTTTTAATATTGTCAACTTTTTAAAATTATAAAAGTAATTCATCCTTGAGACTAACAAAAACCTCGAATTGTACAAAATAATCCAAACTAAAAAAATGCCGCCCTTCCTCTCAGTCCCGCCCTCCGGACTACTATTACCAATTCTTAAATTGGACGCTCGCCTCTCATTCAGGAAAGAAGGGTGTGGATTAAGATTTATGAAGAGGGAAGGGATGGGAGAGGCATTTTAGGAGTTTGCCTATTTTTTCCTCTGTTCTGTCTCGATTTGCACTCATGGGGCTCATGTAACCTTAAGAATGTGGGACGGTGCTGTACAGATGTGAAGCGGCCTGGCCGCCAGCTCCGTGTCCTCTAACACCCCTTCTCTTTCGTTACAGACTCAGATCACATTAATGGACATACCCGTGTTTAAAGCCATCCAGCCGGAGGTCTGTACCTTGTCCTTTATACCGTTCTACTCGCGCGGTGCCTGGGCAGAGAGGTTGAGCCAGCCATGCTGGGGAGAGTCCGTTGCTCAGTTTCCCGATGGAAGCCATTACAAATGCACATTATTGATTTAAACCCTGATTAAAGTGAACGTCCAGGAACTTTGCCTTCTCGATGGTACGCATTCTTTGAGCCAGGTGTTTGGGTTCTGCAGGGAATGTCAGTCACCATGTCCGGCCCACTCTGACAGGGCTGGACGCGGCTGGGACCCATGACCCCCACCCCTGAGTCAGGTCTTGCCACCCGATTACTTGCCCTAGGCTCCTCCTGCTGAAAATAGTCGCTGTTGAGAAGGGGGGTGTGAGGGAACATTTTTCTAAAGAGCTGTCTTTTTTTGTTGATCTCAAATTTTGGTGGTTGCCTTGTTTCTGATTTTGAAACCGGTTGCTACAGTAAAACATGTACATATTTACATTAAATTGTCCATTTTTAGAAACAGCATATTCAGTAAAGAGAAAAAAGTTGACTTTAAAAAGTCGATTAAAAAAATTCCTAGAAGTGCTTCGTGGTTGATCATGAGTTAATTTAGACAGGGTTCGTTATTTGTTAGCAAGTCATAGAAATGCATTTCAAAGTAGCTGTAATAGGTAGAAGATGAATTTATCATACTAGGAAAAGGGCATTTTACAGACGCAGCGGGCGTGGGGTTCGAGCAGCTGGAGAGCCGGCCAGCGTGCGAGCCGTCTCTGCTTCTGGCCCCTTCTTTCCCTCTCCTGTTCCCTCCTGCTCATCTTCCCGTCTGTCCCCGCTGTCCCGCACGGCCTCCCCGAAAGGCCCCATTTGCATGGTCCCCATTTCAGTCACCTTCCAGACCGAGACCAGCTGAGCCTCGTGCGGTTCCGGGACCTGGGGCAGGAGTCTGTGGCCAGGAAGAGTGGGCACAGCCTCATGAATGGGTGCAGACGTCCGAGAAGAGGGGTGTCGGTGGGGGGAGAGGTCGACAGGCGTCTGCTGCAACCACGCCTTGCATTCCAGAACACTCTCAGCCCAGCGCCCTTCTTACAGTGTGGTAGCTGTCGAGACTTTGAGAAGCGCAGCATGTTTTAATACAAAGTCAGACCAAGGATCCAGGCCTTCCGGGCCCTGACGTCTAACCTACTGCGCATTAGGAGGAAACCAGCGCTGATGTGAAGATGTGGCGATAACGTGTCTTATTGTGTGTGTGTCTGTGTACGTACGTGTGCGCGTGCTCACACACGCATGTCATGTTCGTTAGGTCTGGGCAACAAAGCCGTGTTTACTTCTTTTGAATTGGCTGACTTCCAGTCTCTTTCTGTTTTCTTCTAATGTGGAGTTATCTATTCTTTGTAATTAAAAAAAAAAAAAAAAAAGAAACCACTCATAGCCTCTCGGAGCCTTTTGGGGAAGTCGTGTAATGAGTTCTCTGCTTCCTGCCCCTGTTCCCAGCTTGGCTTTGATCTGGAGCTTGGTAGACGTTCGCATCTTTCTTCTTTGACCTGAGTGGTGAGGCGGGCAGCCCAGGGTGCCACGAGCCCCAAGCCCTGGACCCGCATGTGCCCAGGGAGGCCGGGACCCCGGCTCAGGCTGATCGCAGGAGGAGGGGTGGGCAGTTCTCAGAGGGATGAGGAGGGGCAGCCCGAGACTTCCCTAGGGCAGTGCAGGTGGGACCTCGCCGCATCCAAGGCATATCTGGTTTCAAGTTGCGACAAGACATTGAGGTGGAGATGTTTTGCTTTTAAGATTTTAGCCTGGAGCATTGGTTCTCGATTGTGGCTGCACCTCAGAATCACCCGGGCAGCCTTGGAGACATGGGGTCCCCAGTCTGCACCCCAGACCACTGCATCTGAATCTCCGGGTCAGGGTCCAGAGCGCAGGCAGCCCTATTTTGTCAAAGTCGACTAGGTGATTCCGATGTAGGAAGAGAGTTAAGAACTGATGGCTTTGACGTATTTAGAGAAACCCCAAACTTGGCTGCCTTGGATCTATGATATGTTAGTTAAAAATGGAAGTGTGTGTTCCTTGTTGTCGTTGCCGAGATTGTGGTTAAAAGGAGGGCCCTGGGAGCTGCCCCCAGCCTTTCTGCTCTTTCTGTTAGCAGACTGAGAAATGGGATTTTCCCCCTTGAAGATGCCTGCCACATTATGGCTGGACCACCCCAGAGTCGGAAGGACACGAATAAGGGACAAGTGTAAGTTTGTCGTGGGCAAGACTTTCCAGGATGTAGAGGCCCGCATCTGAGAGCAAGACCGGCACCGCGAGTAGCCTGGCCTCCCGGAAGATCCGGCAGCCTGTGCTGTGCCTCGGAATCAGAGGAGAGCCCTGTGAACACGCGGGCGCCCGGGCTCAGTCCTCGGAGATTCCAGGGGGTCGGGATGGTTCGCAATCTGCATTTCAGTCCGTTGCAGTCACTATTCTTTTTGATGCTTAAATTGTCTTATCGTAACCAGTGGGAGCCCTTTCTTGTCCTCTCCGATATCCTTTTAACTGTGTGATTCCCACTCGTTTTTGACGCTTCCTCGCTCTTCGGCATAGCAGGCAAACCAGTGTTAGGTCGTATATTTACTCCCGAAGACCTGGAATCAGGCATTGTTTCAGGGATGCTGGAGAATGATATTTAGAAACCACGGTCTAGCGAGAGGATGTTCGTTGCTACTGGGTTGCCGTTGCTTTTAGGCCTCTTTGGCGGACAGGGCTGGGAAACATTAATTTTTTTAAAAGGACTAGTCATGAGTTCATGATTAGGGCAGGAGGTGTTAATTCTCCACAGTTCTCCCTTCTCGCCTCCTCCTTGTCCTAACTTTGCCGTGGGTGGCTTGGCCCTGTGCCTTGGGCACAAGCGACTGTGCAGGTGGCGAGCCGAGGTGGTGAGAGACGTGACGAGCTTCCCCCGTCCTCTTGGAACTTCCGTTCTCCGTGACCTACTGGTCGCCGTTGCTCGTTTAGCCTGAATCCCAACACAAGGACCCCGCGGATGGGCGGAACCTGACCCAGAGCCTGAATTCCTGGCCAGCCCGGCCCAGCCCGAGGGGACCCAGCAGAGGGCGGCGGAACCGCGTTCCCGCGTCGGACCCGTGAGTGTGAAGTCGGCATGGTCGCCCGCAGCCTCTGAGAGTTGAGGGGCGTTTGTTATAGCACATTATCCTGTAGAAACAAGACGAACAGTCTAACATTACGGGGTCATTGGCTTAATTCCCTTGACTTTTATGTGTTGTCTTTTACACTGACGATTTTGGTTCCTGACACATTAAATAATTATTTTTTTTGGATATTATGCCATCATATATAAAATAGTTTTAAAACAACAATATCAACGTTCCTGTTGACCAGCAGACGACTGTTAAAGCTGAACGTTTCTTTGCAGTTCTGCTTGTCTTTGGTGCCTTATCTTTTCTCCCTCCACTTCTACCACTTACACACCCAGGCCCCCCCCCCCCCGCTCCCCCCCAGAGTTCTCGGGAAGCACTGGGGCAGAATCAGAGGGTTGTGCTCACCCGATTCCGGAGGTCTGCATCCCGAGAGACCTCGTCGTCACCCCCGTGCCTGGAACGTAGTATGTGCTCAATAAATATTTGTCGAATGAGCGGAGAATGAAAGAATGAGAGGAGAACCGCTGTACAGAACGTTAGCTGGGTGTGTTCGGGCCCACTGCCCGGGGTCGGGGGACTGAGGGGGTTACCAATGAAGGGGCGTTGCCAGCAGGGCGCCTGTTTTGCGGTGTAACCACTTCCCCAAAGCCAAGGTTTTGCCTGGTGAGCTCAGCCTTTGAAGATTCGAATTTCCAAACGCTGTCGCTGTCGATAGCTGAGGGTAGAGCTGCAGCCCTGGCCGTTTCTGCGGGGGGCGGGGGGGGGGGTGGACCGCAAGAGCTTCACCCCGGGCTTGGAGGAAGCCAGGCAGACGGTGAGTTAAGGGTTGGCAGAGAGCAAGGAAAATGGAAGTTCGCAAGTACGGAACTGTGGCTTCCTGGTTCCCTGGTGACTCTCAACAAGTGAAAATTTTATCAAAAATTGGCGAGTTAATGCAGACACAAGTTTGCAGCATAATAGCTCACAGCTGTGTTCAGCTTACAAACTGTGGCCCAGAACCCCATCACCACAGTGGTGGGTTGGGTCGCAGAGGCCGGGGCCCGGGGTGGGGGCTGCGTTGTCGGGGGCGCCCGTCTGAGGGGTCCCAGTGGCAGCGGCCTCGTGAGAAGGTACATACGTGCTCCCGGTGGCATTTTGTCCCCGCCGGCATTCCCTACCTGAATAAACCTGTCTGTCCTTGTGCCCGGCTCCCAGCCTACGGCAGCGGAGGCCAGCGGTTCCTCGGAAGCCAGTTACGTGTCGGAGCTGATTTTGTCATCGGCGGCGTCAGTGTGGACCAGCGTCAGGGAGGAGCTGCTGCGCTCAGAACGTGCTGAGCATGAGCACGGCGCTCGCCTTCCCCAGCCCGGCGCTGCAGGCGGGCCAGGCTGCCGGACCCCGAGCCCTGCACGGCTTCGGGGCGTGGACTGACCCGGCCGTGGCGTGGGTCCCGCCTCTGCCCTTCCGAGCTCAGACTTGGGACCATTCTCTGTGCTTCAAATTCCTCACGTGCGAAATGGGGAAAATCGTAGTTTCTCCCTTGCAGCGGGTGTGTGAGAGCTGGGTCCGGTGTCCGTGCGCAGCGAGTTCTCGGCAGCCTGTGGCGACTCTTCCCCACCGGCCGGGTTTGCTTAGGCTCCGTGCGTTTCGACACGTGGTTGTGCTCAGCAGAAGGTCGGGCGATGCCCGTACGGGAGCCAGGGCCCCAGACGGGGTGACGCTTCAAGTGGCAGGGTGATTACGAGCGCTGTACCTGGGGCGCGTCAGACCCGAGGTCACATCCAGGTCCCCTGGGTGGCGAGGAGGCCGAGGCCCGATGTCGACTTGCACCGCGGTGCCCCGAGGGCGCGGCGCAGTGGAGCAGGGAGACTGGCTCGGCCTCAGAGCTGGGGCGTCAGCGTGGAGCCTCAGAGGCTGCATGGGACGGGAGCGGGGAAGGGCGCCTCGGGCAGAGCGACTGACTCACTGAAAAGGCAGATACTCTGTAGAGCAAAACCGAAACGCGGCTTTCGGCCCTGTGACCCTCGGGGGCGTCGCTGCCAGAGACGCTGGCACGCCGAGGGCTCACCCCAAGTCGGCGCGTCATTTTCTTCTGAAAACGGCCCTGGCACTAGGGGTGTGCGGGACACAGCGCCGCGCAGACGGCGTCCGGGTGTCCGGCGCGCGGTGCAGGTGAACCGCAGTGGGCCCCGCACTCGGGGAGGTGGGGCGCTGTCCTGGGCGCGGGGCCCGCTTTCCGCAGCGTCTCGACGCCCCTGCCCAGATGGCGCCTCCCCGCTGCCAGGCGCCCCAGGGGTCCCACCCGCCTTCGCTCCTCACGCGTCATCTGCTGGGCTGCTCCCTGGAGAGACAGGGACAAAGGGGACCTTGGCACAGTCCGGCGAGAGCGACGGGCAGGATGGAAACAGTGGACAAGAAGCGTTTGTGGCTGGGGGCTGTCGTGGAGAGCATGGGGGTGGGGGTGGGCAGGAGGCAGGGCTTGCCTTGTCGGCCTTGGGGAGTCACTGAGGGCTTTCAGAGGGGCCTGACGGGACAGATGTGTAGGTTAGGAAGTTCCTTCTAACCTGAGGCAGAATCTGCTGGAGTCGGGGAGACGGTCGGCAGCAGTCTTTGTGAGGCGAGTCGGGGGCGACGGGGAGAAGGGCAGGGCCTGGTGCCGGGCTGGTCCTGTGCTGCGGGGAGCAGAGGGAGAGCAGAGGCAGAGGAGCAGGAGGCAGAGAAAGTGGCCCCGGGGGTAGGAGCCGGCCCAGGGAACCGGTCTCGTGTGAGTGAGTCAGGCAGGGCGGTCAGCAATGCTGGGCCTGGGGGAGGGAGGTCAGGAGGGCCCCAGAGGGCTGATGGCCTGGAAAACTCAAGGAGGGCTGAGGGACTGACTGTAAGTGGAGCAGGGGCAAAGCAAAGACCTGGCTAGGAACAGGGGGACCGACAGGGAGGCCAGGAGGTCATGGCAGGAGCAGGGTGTCAGAGTTCAGGGTCGCGGAGGCAGGGCAGCTCGAGGGGGTGATGGCCGTGGAGGGGCCGTGAGGGTTTTTCTGGGAAGAGGTCGAGGTACGGTGTGACCCAGGGGTGAGAAGGCACACCACCCACCCAGTGTAGTCGCCCCGTTTAGTGACATCCCTGGAGGTGACGGCAGGAGAAAGGAGGAGACTGAGGCAGAGTTAAAGGCACAAGGACATCCTGGGGTCAAGGGCTGACGAGGAAGGAGAAGGACGTGCCAGGAAATAGCTCCCCCAGAGGAAAGCCGTGGGCCTAGACTGAGACTCTCATGGGGTGAGGAACCAGAGTGTCACCAGTACCTGCCACTCGGGTCAGGGCACAGACCCGGTGCTCAGTGTTAGCGGAAGGCCGTGTCGGAGGAACCAGGGGCGCTCTGGGTGGGTGTGCCATCCAAGGCCCCCCTCGCCGTGGCCCTGGCGGGAACCTGGTACTTAGAGGGGGAGGCGGATCCGGCGAGGGTGAGGAGGAGGCAGCGGCGCTCACAGCTGCTTTGGGACGTTATCCAGGCAGAACGCAGAGGGGCCTGTCCCGCCTCCGCTCAGAGCCTGCGACCCCGGGCTCTCTGGCCTCTGCGGCAGCGGGAGACTCCTGCTGAGCTGCCCGTGGGCTCGGGAGCCTGACCCTCGGGCCTTTTGTGTGGATGCCATGTGCCTGCCCCCGAGAAGCGGGCATTCCAGAAGGCCGAGGTCAGTGCTGGATGCGGGACAAACCCTGCGTGTCTTCGCTGCTCCTCGGAATCAGGCGTCGGGCCCTGGGAGCAGGGAGGAGCGTTGCCAGCCGGCAGTGATTTGTGAAGAGGAGATCGGTTTTGCTGACATCGTTAAAATCCCCCTCTCGGGTCACATGCTGGGCAGTCTTCTCAAACCAGCTCCCTCCTCTGCCCCAGCCTGGCCTGAGGAACCGTCCCTCCTCTTCTGATCATGGCTCCCCACGGCCAGTCCCAACCCCCACCCGCCTCTCTGCATCCGGAGACATCTTTCTAAAGCCAGAGTCTGACCATTCTCTGGTCTCGCCCAGCACCGCACTGCTCTGGGGACGCAGATCTGCCCCTCCCCGGCCGGCCACAGCCCCGCAGCTCCGGGGCCCAGGGCCCGCTGCCCCACGCTGCCCACAGGGCCCTCGTTCCCCCCCTCGGTGCCTTCCCACACGCTGCGCCACCACCCGGGACACGCTCTCTTCCTTCCCTCGTGCAGCGGACTCGTCCTCGTCCCTTAGGAGATGATGCACTGAGCACCCGGAGCTCTGGGGTGGAGCAGGCGCCCTCCCGACCCCTGCGTCCCCTACGGCCACGCCACCTGCTGCTGCTTCTGCGTCCGGCTTTTCACCATGGCGCTGCAAAGTCATTCATGACGTTTAAAAGTTCGAATAATTGTGTCAAGTCTGTCTCCCCCACCCCCCCAGATTATAAACTCCATGGACGCAGTGATCATGACGTGACCATTCACCCGGGACCCTGTGGCCCAGTGTAGTGCCCGACGTTATTTGCTCAGTACCTTTAGGATGCAGTAGTAGCGAGAGTGATAATCATGGTAACATCCTTTGGAATTCGCCTGACTTTTACGCGATACTGCCTCCCTGTGTTCAGAAAACTGCGTTAGGTAGTAGGCGGGGGCCCAGGTGCGCGCCAGTCGGGGTCAAGGCGTGGGCAGGCGGTGGCTCCCGGCCTAACCCTCGTCATTGCTGATGTTAGTTCACACCGGAAGCCCGAACAGCTGTCTCTCTCATCTGTAATTGCTCTGAGTTTGCATTTGGTATTTGCTTCTCATTTCCTAGTAATTACTGTGTCCACTGTAACGATTCCTCGTGACCACGGGAACAGAGTGGAAGGGGGTTACGCCCCCAGCGGCAGTCACGTGGAGACAGAGGTTGGAGTCCCTCTCCGGGCGGAGGGTGGGGACGGCCGGCCGGAGCGGGAATCTTGGCTGCAGATAGAGGCCAGCAGCACGTTTGGTCCAATGAAACCAACTTTGCAACTTCCAGACTCGTTTTTTTTTTTTTTTTTCTCCCTTCTTGACCGTGGATATGACATTAGTTCTGGTTAGAAACCAAATTTCCTTTAAAGTGAATTAATAACACAAAACAGAACCTATGGCGAACAGCTGTCTTTACCCACGGGGGCTTGGCGCCGGCCTGTGATTTCGTCTGCAAGGAAAACAGTTCGTCTGGACTTCCGTTGTGGGAGCGACTGTGTGTTCCCAGGCAGGGCGGTGTGGTGGGGGGACCATGCGCTTCAGAGGCGGGAAGGCCCGCGTCCGACACCCGGCCCCGCTCCTCCCTAGCCGCGCGGTCCTGGCGAGTTCCCTCGCCTGCCGGTGCCCCCTCTCCACAGCGCCAGCAATCCCGACCTCAGAGTGTCGTGGTGGTTAAAGGGCACTGCACAGGCAGCCGGCGTGGCACAGGGCAGGGACTCGCAAGTTATTTCCCGTCTCTCGAGAGGAGTCAGGGATGCGATAGGACAACAGCAATGGCTGCGCTATTAAGGCAAGCGTGGACGGGCCGCGGGCCCTCGGTGGGTAGAGCTTTCCGAGGAAGACCTTTCCTGACACTGCCGTATCCCTCCCTCCGGCCGCAGTGTCTGGCGCATTACAAGACCCGTTCTCGTCAATGCTTGTGGAACGCGGGACGGGCAGATAGCAAAGCATTCTTTCTGTATAGCCCAAAGCTGAACAGCTGAAGCTCTGGAGTTAAGAAGGAGCTAGGTTCGTATCTATGTGACCAACGTTCCGGTCACGTAACGTCTCAAGGTCTCAGCTTCCGTATCTGTGACATGGAGATGATGATATGATTACCTCCAAAAATTGGATGTGAGGACCGAATGAGATTTTTTCCAGTTTTAACTGAGGTGTAACTGACATAATAAACCGCACATAAATAAAGCCAACGATTAGATGAGTTTGGCCGCATTTATATTCCTGCGAAACCAACATCAGATCAAGATTCTAAACTTACCCATCGCTCGGAAAGTTTCCTCATGCTTCTCACAACCCCTCCTCTTCCTCTCTCCCCACTGTCTTAAAATCAGTCCTTAAAATGTGTTTCTGTTTCAAAATTGTTATGGCTATTCTAGTCCTTCTCATTTCCATATGAATTTTAAAATCAGCTCGTCGAGCTACAGAGAAAGCCGGTTAGGACGTTGATTGTCATTGCATTGAATCTGTAGCTCAATTTGGGGAGAATTGACATCGTAACAATTCTGAGTCACCTCAGTCAGGAGGAGCACAGTATGTACCTCTGTGTATTTATGTCCTCTTTAACTTATTTCAGCAATGTTATGTAGTTTTCAGTGTATGGGTCTTACCCATCTTTTGTCAGATTTATTCCTAAGTGTTTTCATTTTTTTTTGTGCTGTTGTAAATGTTATTTTATTTACGTTACATTCCCATTGCTCATTACTAGTTTATAGAAATATGGCTGATTTTTGTAAATTGACCTTGTATCCTACAACTTTGCTAAATTCATTTATTCTAGTAGCTTTTTTGTAGATCGTATTGGACTTTCTGTGATGTCTCTGTGAATGACAGCCTTCTCTCTTCTTTCTTGATCAGTCTGGCTAAGTTTATTGGTTTTATTGATTTCAATCAAGGTTTTCGATTCCATTAATTTTTTTCTATCGGTTCTCTGTTTTCTAATTCATTGATTTCTGTTTGTATTTTCTAATTATTTCCTTTCCTCCGCTTACTTTGGGTTTAATCGACTCCTTCAGTTTCTAAAAGTGGAAGCTGAGGTCAATGATGTGAGCTCTTTCTTCATGTCTAATGTAGCATCCAGCTCTATAAACTCGCTTTAGCTTTGTCCCACGCGTTTCGATATTTTGAGATTTCATTTCCATTCAGCTCAAAACTCTCTCAGATTTGCCTTTTGATTTCTTTTTGACCCATGAATCATTTAGAAATGTGTTCTTTAGTTTCCAGATAGTTGGGGTTTTTCTAAGTATTTTACGCCATTGATTTCTAACTCCATCGTGGTTAGAGAAACACTTTGTACAGTTGGAATTATTTTGAATTTATTGAGATTTGTGTTATGGCACACAACATGGTTGATCTTGGTTAAGTTCTGAGTGAACTTAATAAAAATGTGTATTCTGCTGTTTTTGCATAGTATTCTAAAATATAATTGAAGTCAAGCTGGTTAATAGTGTTGTCGAAGTCATCTATATTCTTGTTTTCTACTTATTTGTTCCATTAATTATTGAGAGAAGGATATGGAAATCTACTGTAAGTACGGATTTGTCAATTTCTCTTTTTTAAGTTCTATCAGTTTTTGTTTCATGCATTTTGAAATTCTATTGTTAGCTGCATAAACATTTATAATTGTTATGTCCTCCCACTGAATTTACCCTTTATCATTATGAAATGATCGGCCTTATCCCTGGTAATAGTCTGTGCTCTGAAATCTACTTTGTTTGATAATATAACCATCTTTCCTTTGCTCAGTGTTAACAGGTGCAACGGTCTGAATGTTTGTATCCTTCTCATGGTGAAACCCTAATTTCCACAGTGATGGTGTTAGGGGCCTTTGGGCAGAGTCGTCGTGTTAGGGATCAGTGCCCTTACCAAAGAGACCCCAGAGAGCTAGCTCATTTCTTCTGCCGTGCGAGGATGCAATGAAAAGGCACTGCCTGCGAACCAGGAAGCTGGTCCTTAGCACACCCCGAAGCTGCCAGCCTCTTGATCTTGGACTTCTCCGCCTCCAGAACTGTGAGAAATAAATTTCTGTTCTTTATAAACCACTCCATTTATGCTATTTTTATTATAGCAGCCTGAACGGGCTAAGATACAGCTTTTTCATCCTGCTGCTTTCAGCCTATTTGTGTCTTTAAATTTACGGTGGGTCCGTTGTGGGCAGCATGTCGTCGAATCCTCTGTTTTTACCCAGTCTGACAAACTGTGCCTTTTAATTGGGTATTTGTGCCTAACGTGGTTATTGCTATGGTTGGATTTAAATCTAGTCTTTGTTCCCCTTTTCCTCTTCTTCTGACTTACTTTTGAGTAATGAAGCATATTTCATTATTTTATTTTATTTCCTTTATTGGATAACTAGCTGTAATTTCTCAGTGGTTGCTTTAGGGTTTTTGGTATACATGTTTAACATATCACAGTCTCTTTTCAAGTGACAATGTACCACTCCACGTGCAAGAGCTTTATAACGGGGTCCTTTCATTCACCTCCCGTTCTTTATAGTATCGTTATCACACATTGACTTCTACATTGGTAATAATCTCCACGAGGTATTGTTTATTGCATTCACATGAACAATTATGTGTTAAAGTCAACTATCTTTTAAAGAGATTTTCCAAGGTAGATAGAGCAGTTAAGTGCAGAGAACTCAAGGGTCCAACTCAATGCATTTTCGCAAAGCAGACCAACCATGGGACTGCCCCTGGACCATGACACAGAACGTGCCGACACCCCAGAAGCTAGGTCACGGCCCGTTCCGGTCATCATCTGCCCCCAAGTGTAATTGCTGTTCTGACTTCTGTCAGTATTGGTAGTTCTGTCTATTTTAAGCTTCACGTAAATGCAGTCGTATATACACTTTTTGTCTGTTTTCACTCACAGCTATGTGCGTGAGCTGTATGCACCATGTTTTCATGTGCGGCGGGAGCGTCATTCTTACTCATTGTGTGAGGAGACCATATTTTCCTTATCTCTTCCAACGCCGATGGATGTTTTGCTTATTTCCGGTTTAAGGCTCTTATCAGTAATGCCGCTGCAGACACCCTCGAACATGCGTTTTGCTGGACATAACCTCTCATTTCTCTCGAGTGTAACATCCAGGAGTGGAGTCGCTCGGTCTCAGGAATGTGGATGTTCAGCTCGACAGCAGCTGCCAGACGGTTTTGCAAGGCAGAAGGTGTGCCAGTCACATTCTTACCAGCAGAGAATGCGAGTTCCACTTGTCACACGTGTTTGTCAACGCCTGGTATCGTCGGGACAAAACAACGGCGAACACCGCTCGCCGCATCTCCCTCTCTGGGGTCGCGGGCCCTCAAATCCTGGCCGCTTCGCTCGCCCTTTGCTGTCTTCAGAGAGCCAGGTGTTCATCGTTGTTCCTTTTCCCATTTTTATAGTTCACCCGATGCTAGCTGCTTTGTCACAGAATCAGATGCCTCCTTCTCTATTTGGGAAAGAATTTTTTATTTCGAAAATATCTTCCGTGGAAACAGAGTTCTTCCCCAAATGACATTAGGGTAACGTTCTGCTCCAGAAGCGCGTACGACAGCACGAGACGTTCGCATGTGCAGCCGGGTGGTGACGTTTCGCTGTCACCGCCTCACGCCGCCCTCCGTGAGGCGTCTTCCCTGCCTTTATCGTTGTGCGCGTCTCTTTACACCGATCCCCACTCGCGTCAGCCGGTGTCTGGCGCAGAGAGTGCAGGGAAGCTCCGCCGATCGCCGGTCTCACTTCTGTAAGCCGACGTGTAGGCTGCAGTGACGGGACTCTTGTCAGTGACCACGTGACGCCCGAGGGCGGAAAGGAGCGTCCACCTCCCGAAGATTCGCGGGGGGGGGGGGGGGAGGCGACCTTAATGGGGAGAAGAAAGCTTCCCTGAGAAAGGCCAGGAGTTTTCAGACGTTTGGACTTACCCCAACACGGCAACCTTGTTTTGTAATACCCTTCAAGATGGCTTACTGCGTTGCCAGGCGAGAAAAGGCACTGTGGCAGGAGGGAACTTGGCGAAGCCACACGACTTGGACCTGACGGAGCTGGGTTGTGGCTTGGAGCAGAGGAAGGAGATTAACGCAGCCCGTGTCAAATGACGTCATTTCTAGAATAGCCGACCCATCTTCTGGCATTTTGAAGTAGGCCACAGAAACACTGAGCAGCTGCGCTGTTTCTCTTGAAATTCGTTGCACAAATGTTCACGATAGTCTCACCGATGGTGTCCGTTATCTGCATGTCGTCAGCATCCAAGAATTCTTATATCGCACGTCCCTTCGGGAAGCTTCCAGGTCTTCAAAACCACACACAGTTTCTCTGCCACGCTCCATGTTGGCCGAGAGGAACGTCAAGGCCGTCCGTGTGCAGATGGAGCCTCCGCCGCGTCGGCAGCATGGCTGGCTCTGGAGCCCTGAGCCAGCGAGGCAGCCAGCCCGCCCCCGTGGCTGGGACCTTTGCTCGCACGCGTGGCCGTCCCAAGTGGCGGACGCCCCGCTCCGCAAGCCCATGCCGTCTGATCAGAGCGGGGCCTGGAGTCACCGCCTTCTCCGGAGGTTTTGCTATAAAACGGAGCAGATCATAAAGCTGCTTCGACTGCCCAGGAGTTCGCCGGCTCTTCAAAGGACAAGGGCTTGAAGCACTTGACTGCACTTCAGACCGAAGTTCTGCTTTTTTTTTTTTTTCTTTGAAAGTAAAGGAAAACACAAAACAGAGAAAGAGGAATTCATTCATGACTTGGCTTACTTACTAGATATTTTTGGCCATGCGAATGAGGTAAGCCTTTCAATTCACCATTAAAGATGTTTCTGAAAAATGGGCAGTTTGGGCCATGCCGCCCACTAAGCGGAGACTGGGCCGGGCAAGTCTGTAAACTTTCTGCTGCTGGAAGAAATGTTCGTACAGCCCGGGAGCGGCCGAGTCACGTTTGTTCTCAGCAGTGGAAGTCCGAGGATCCCTGGCTGTCCTGTCCTTCTCTTTGGAAGGCCACTTCTGCTCAGCACAACCTGCAGGAGGGTTATGGATTCACGGTCTCTGGGGACAACCCATTGCTGAAGGAGACCTTGAGATTGCTTTCCTCAGTGGCTCGAGAGAAAAGAAAATGACGCGGCATTGATATAGCTGGAAAACTCCTGGAGAATGACGACGGCCCTTGACATCTGATACTTGCGGACTCACGAGTGGGCTTTTGGAGTGGCGATCTTGTGCATGCCTTCGGGAGTCAAGATTCCCAGCATCTGCTGGTAAACAAGAAAGTCAGGTTGATTGAATGTCAAGGCGCCATGTGTCAAGGAGCATCGCTGGTGTTGGATGTCAAGGAGTGTCACACCGTTTTAGCTCTGTCTTCAATAATAATAATAATTGTGAATGTTTATTGAATGCTTATGTGTCAGTCACTGTTCTAATGATTTTACACGAATCGAAGCCTTGCATATGCATAACGATTGCATAAGGAAGGCCCTTTTATCATCATTTTCGAACGAGCAGGCTGGGGCCAGAGAGGTTAATCTGCCCGCCCATGGTCAGAGGGCTGGTGAGTGTCAGGTGGGCTTCCCGCGTGGGCAGTCCTGGCGCGAGGGGCCACACGTCCACCCCGGCGGCTGCCTGCGCCCGGCGCCCCACGGCAGCCGGTTCCTGTTGTAGTTCACGCTGCTCTCGTTGCACAGTTTGGATTTTTTTAAAAAATTATTTTCAGGAAATTGGTATTAATTTTTTTGCTTGAAAAAATGAGAGAGAGAATCTCTGAAAAGATATTTTTCATTTAGATTTAATGTTAAGATAAATTACATCCCAAGTTTTATGTAAATTTTTATGCGCATTTCACCGGGGCGGGAGCCAGCCGATAGCTCTCATTAAATGTCCAAAGAACCCTGAAACTCACGGGCAGGGGCCACCACGTCTGTGTGTCTGTCTCTCAAATGCTTGGCCTGGTGCTGGGCACGTGGTATTTGCTCAGTAAATTTTCATCGACTCACTGCGTAGAAAGTTACTACGCTTAAAGAATTGAACTTCCACTACCTGGAAAGTCGCTTTTTCAAGTCGCTATACTTCTTGCTAGTTGGTACAGAATACCACTCATTCAGTCAACAGTTAGTCATTCTGCATGAGCTATGGCCAGGGATTAAGGTCTCATTCTACAAAGATGAAAAAATTAGATTCTCAGGTACTATGCTGTAGTCTAGCAAGGGAGGACAGACAATCCGACAAGCATGTAAACGAAGGACAGTAAGGGCTGCTGTCAGGGGAGTGACCTGTGCACGTGGGGACATCCCCGAGGTCGGGGGTAGTGCTGAGGGTTCTGGAAGGCTCGCCTGAACAAGCGGTGCCTAAGCCCAGACCTGCGGAATGAGGTGGAGTTGGCCGGGTGACGGGGAGGAGAGGGAGTATTTCCAGGAGAGGCAGCAGTGTGTACCGAGGCGTTAGGTGAGAGAGCTAGACGAGGAGGACAGAGGACGGAGAGAAGCGTGCCACGTCGCTGGGCCGCGTGGCTGGGCCACGTGCAAGGGGCCAGGCGCCGGGGCGGTCGGTGGAGTGGGGCACTCGGAGAATCTGGTTTTGTGTGTGTTGCGTGTGAGGCACCCACACGAGATGCCCAGTGCCAGGCGCGGGGCTGTGCAGGCAGAATACTTCTTCCGTAGGACGTTTAGATCGGGCTCTTCCGTGGCCATTGTCTGCAGGCCTTCCGGCAGAATTCTGGGTTCTTAGGGGCCGATGACCTGGAGCTGTCTGCGGGAGGACCCCTGGGCCTGTGAAGGGATCGTGGGGGCTGACGGCTCCTGGCGCCTCGTTAGCGGCCAAAGCGTCCCTGGAAGCTGGGACAGTAGCGGCAGCCTTTGGAGACGTGGCCCCAGTGAGAACCAGCGCAGTCGGGATGGGGTGACACTGAGAAACCGGCAGGCTCTCTGGCCGAGTCGGGGCTCGAGCACCTGATCTTGGGGGTGGGGGGGTCGTGTGGCGTGTTGGCGGTTGAACCACAGCATGAGCCGTGGTCCAGGCGGAGCCGAGTTGGAGATCCTGCTCCACCACGGACCAGCCGTGTGAATTTGCTCAGGTTCCTCAACATCTTCAGATCTCCGTCATTTCATCCGCGGAGCAGCGGTGACGGTGGTTCCTCCGTCACAGGGTTGTCGGGAGGATCCGTGCGGTGATGCGTTCCGGCCCCTACCCAGCACCCTGGCTGGAACCCCGCCGCCTGCGCTCGGGGGTTGGTGGGCGGCTGCCGTTTCTCCCCTTCCTCTCTTACCATCGTCACCCAGATGTGTCTCCGAGAGGGACAGAAACTGGGCTGGAGTCTCGAGTCCCAGTCCTGTGAATTTAGGAAGGCCAGGGCTTCCTCTCCAAACCTGCGTGGCTCCCCGAGGCTTCCCCTCTGTCCCGCACGCCACCGTTACCCCGTGCCACGCGGCGGCACCTCGGCAAGTTCCTCCAGGAGACTCTGCCGCGCCGAATGCTGGAGCGCCGTGGGGCCGCCGCGGGACGGGTGTCTGGGCGTCACCTCGCCAGCCGCCACGCGCAGCGCGGGCATCGGTGTCCTCAGAATGCCCGGTGGCCGCGCCGTCGGCGTGGCGGCCCCTCAGCCGAGCTCGGTCTCCTCCAGCGTCCCCGGCTCTGGGCTCCCTCATCGGGACCGTCCGTCTTCCTTCTCTGTGCAGAATCGTGCAGACCGCGGGTGCCTCCAGCCCCGTGTGCGTCTCGTGCCCGCGAAGGGACGTCAGGACGGGGCGCCCGCCCGCTAGCAGGACCGCCTTCCTCGAGGGCCGTGGCTGTGGAGAGCTCCTTCGGTGGCGGTCGGGCACGAGGTCTGCTTCCGTAATTATTTTTATCAACGGTCACACATGCTTCTCTGCTCTAGGCCCTAGGGAAAGGAGAGTCGGCAGGTGAGATCTGCTGATGGGCTTGGGTTGGGAGCACGACGTCGGCATGCGGCCAGCATGTACCTAGGTTGAAACCTCGGCCTTGCCACGCGCTGCTGTGTGTCCTCACGCAGTTCGCTTCCCTTCTCTGAGTCCCTGAAGCTCAGAGTCCGGAACGGCCTTTCCTCCACGCGCTGCTGTGTGTCCTCACGCAGTTCGCTTCCCTTCTCTGAGTCCCTGAAGCTCAGAGTCCGGAACGGCCTTTCCTGCTTGAAAGCTCCATGCTCTGAGGCAGATGTCGTCCAGGGTGCCCGTGGGGTGAGCCACGACTGCCTTAACCTCCACCCTTCCTACTTCCCTGACGGATTAGCCCTGATTTTGTTGAAATTAACTGCTGACCTCTCTGGAAGAAGTGGGGAAGCAAAGCCGCACATTAGGAACGTCAGCAGATTCCAAGAACTCTCAGAGTCGGAAGCCATGCTGCCGGTCTACGGTTCCTGGCTCCCGACTCTTGCAAGGAGGCCCCTGGATCCCTGCCCGGTCATTTGCCTGAGAGAGGGGCTCCCCTCCCCTCCCCTCCCCATCCCTCCCTGTCCCTCCCTCATCCTTCCCTTCACTGAGGCCACCCAGGCTGATGGGCGGTGGGAACAGGGCAGGGAGAGACACCAGGTGAGTCAGGGTATTTTTTGTTTCCAGTTAACAGAAAACAGCTCAAGCTAGCTTGACAAAAGGGGAATTTGCCAACAAAAAGGGGAATTTTCTGTAAGCCTCGGGGTGTCTCATGGGCCCGGAAGCCTGGCCACCTGGCCAGACACTAGCCTTTCATCTCTGTCCTCTGTCGGGCCTCGTGCCTCTTTCTTGGGCTTCCTCTGACCCCCGGTAGGCCAGGGGGCCTGAGATGGCTGCGCAGGGTCCTGAGCCCTGGCGGCTGATTCTTTTCTCTCTCCCTCGGTCCAGATTCCAAATTTGCACGCAAGGATCAGGTAGGTTCCTGTCGTTCGAGGCGCCTGCCCCTGTCGTGGGGGTGAGGGCAAGGTGCAGTTCTCAGACAAGCAGGAGTGGTCGGAAGCTGGGCAGGCACTCCCCAAAGGCCAGGCTTTCTGTGTCCCCCTGTCCTAATATGTCATTTGCCTCTTGGGGACCTTCTGGCTCTGAGACACATCTCTGCTCCAGTCAGTGCCTTCCACGTTCACATCGTGCAGGCTTCTGAGCGGGTTCCGAGGAGGTGGGGTGGGAGCCCGCGGAGCAGTCGGTTGAGTGAGTGATGCCGCCTGCAGCTCAGTACCCCTAGATGTCCGCGTTTAGACGGCCTTTATTTACACACGGCATAGGGCAGCCTTGAGAACACTCGGCCACGAGGAAGTGAGCTTTACGTGTTTATCTGGGATTAGGAAAGACCCCTCATGCAGGAGCGCACTCTGCGTCTTCGTAATCCTGGCCGTGGGCTCCGACATGTAAGTCCCCGGGACGAAGGCTGGCCTGTGCAGGGCCTCAGGCAGCCCGCGGAGGCTCCCGCAGATCTCCACTAGGGCGCCGGGGGTCCCAGAGCCACCTCGGTCCCTTCCCTCCAGCAGCTTGACATTGGCCGGGCTCCGCCGGGGTCTGCCCCAGTGGCTGGGGACGTGTGTGGAAGTGTCCTTTTTCTAGACGCTCAGAATTCAGTGGGGTGTATTAGACAAGTTATACGTCTAACTGGAAAAAGTCTGACTGCATTTTAAATCCTTTATTTCTATCTGGCTGATATTTAAAAAGCCATTTGACTAGGTTTGTACCTGCGTGCAATCAAGACAGTTAGGACGACTCTCCCTCCCACTCCAAGATGTTTAAAAAAAACAAACAAAACTAACACTGTTTAATTGCATCTTGCATGCCAAGATTTAGTCTGGATGTCAGAGCATAGAAATGGGTTTGCATGTCATGGGAAGATGAACGGGCAGCCTCCCCCACCCCTGGCCTCCCTCACGGACTGGTCCTGGCAGCCCCTTCCTGCCTGTAAATCCTCGGGGTTGCCTCACTGGCATGTTGGCGCGGGGAGAAGCAGCCAGATGATTTTACAGTCCATAAATGCAAGCCCCAGACGTGCTCCGAAATTCATTAGCATTTGTTTGCTCGTCATTACAAATGTCTGTGTTGTTTGCTGTCCGACTAGACTGGCGGACAGGTGGGGCCCGACCAGGGCGCAGAGGGCTCCGAAGCCCTGGCTCTCGGGAAATGGGAGTTTCAAGCAAACGTTTAATTTATGGCTGGAGATGGTTTCTCTCTCTGGAGTACAGGTCTTGAAAGTTTGACTCTTTAGATGTAGACCGGCTTTTCCTTCAGTGGAAAAAAAATGAGACACTCGATAAAACCTCAGGAGAAAGGTGGTGATGCCCTCAACCCCCACAGTATAGATGAACTTCGGGGAGGGCAGGCCCCTCGAAACGTCCTGCACAGACACTTCCCTGTGCAGCGGGGTCTGCACCAGCCTCCCCCTGTTTGGCAGAGCTCAGCCCCACCCCGCTCCTCAGCCGCCCTTCCCTCCTCTGGGCCCCGGAGCACTCAGGGCCCAGACTGTGGCCAGCCCCTGCCCGTATCCTCACAGGGTCCGTTTCAGACCCCAGGTGACCCTGCAAGCTGATGGTGAGGCCGCGGGAGGCTCTAAGCCGCTGCGGGCGGAGGCGGTCAGAGCAGGGCTGAGTGTCTCAGCTGCGTATGCTGAGGTCGAGGTTTCGGCGGCCCGTGAAGTCTGATCAGCATCTGGAGGGAGGCTGATGTGCAAGGGGCCAGATGTCTGAGGTCTCCGAGTGGAGTTGGAGATGCCAGTGTAATTAGTGGAGAGCTCTTCCACATGGCCTTCCTGGGGCCTGCTGTGCATTCCCGGGGCCTGCTCGCGACGGCAGCCCCGAGCCTGTTCAGCCGTCCCGCGTATCGACTGTGCGTGAGGGTCCCTGCCTGGCGTTTCAGGCACTCAGCGATGGAGGAGAAATTTCTGGTCTGTGTACGAAGAGCTACCAGGGCCGCACTGTTGTAGGGGACGGACTGAGTGCCGTCCAGGAGGGAAGCCAATGCCTCCGGCCGGCAGCGCATCCTGGAGGGTCCTGTTTGCTCGCGGCCTGGAAAGCCTGTTGTGAGTTAGACACAGGAGAGGGCGTTCTGGGGAGAGGGAGCAGCCTGCACTTGGGTGAGGCAGTTGAGAAGAAAGGAGCCGTGTGCCGGGACCGGTGAACAGATTAGTTTGGCTAGAGCAACGGAGAGGTGACGGGCCCCGTGGGAAACCGGAGCACAGAGTGGGCCCTCTGTGCAGGCCTGGGGTGCCGCGCCCGGGCTCCCGGGACCGGCCCCTCTGGCAGAGGAGCTGAGCAAGCCGCAGCCAACGTGCAGCAGGCCCCGTGGCCACAGCGCGCCCCCCGCCAAACCCGTGACTCTTTCCCCAGAATCCTGCTGTGTGTCCCGTCCCCGGATGACACAGCTGGCCACCCGGTCAGGCCAGCCCTGTGGCACCTGTCCTCAGTGGCTCCGCGCTCTCCCACCTTCTCTCCTCCTAGGCGGTCCCCGCACCCCGCCCCCCCCCACCCCCCGCTCCCCCCACCCCCCGCCACCTCCCTCTGTCCCCAGGGCCCCCTCCCGGCTCAGGCTGCCCTCTCGCCTCCCCTCAGTTTATACGCTTGTCTCCTGGGTGGCATCTCTGTGCCCACCCTGCCCCACCCCACTCTGCCGCTCACCCTGCAGTTTTCAAGTCTCTGTCCACGTCACATCTTCAGAATTTCCGGAGGTTTCCCCTGGCCGGCGCGCCCGCCCTCCGCGGCGCTCCTCTCCTCCTCGCCTGGCTCGCCGCGAGCCCCCCGCTTCTCGGCCGAGCCAGCCCCCTGCCGCACTCCCTCTTCACGTGCTGTGTCCTCCGGCCCTTAGTAACACGTTCGTAGTTAACGTGTGTCTTCTCCACGGGAAGGCAGGTGCCCTGGCCACTGCCCCGTCCCCCAAGCCTTGCACAGTGCCCGGGGCGGCGCGCCGTGCAGACGGCCTGGGTTTTGCCGGTTCGATGGGGCTGGAGACGGAGCCGAGGAGCTGGCCGGGCCTGAGGTTGGAGTCCAAGCCCTGGTCTCACTCCCTGTCTTACCACGGGTGGTTTCACACCATAGGAGGCTAGTGGCCCCAGCGTCTGAAAGCTCTCCTCATACTTTTAATTTAAATAAGTATCTTTACGTAGATCAAACATTTGAAAGGTTGGTTTGTTTTTTTAGCCTTTCAGGAGAGGAAATAGGTCTAAAAGAGCCATTCCTCCTGGTCTGCTTGTGGTCATCTGTCAGTTCAAGTTTCAGAGCAGCCAGCGCTCCTGTGATTTGTCTTGCTGAGTAGCCATTGCTGGAATTTATCAAAAGTCTATCACTCCCTCCGTCCCCCAAAATCCTGATCTTGCCAGGGGCTTCCAGCTGCTTGTGATAAAAGACCAAGTTACGGGCAGGGGTTGGGGCGGGGGGTGGGGGGGGTGGAAGGGGGCGGGGGAAGGGGTTGGGGGAAGACTCAGGATGACGTGTTGAGTGAAACTATTATTTGGACAAATGAGGACTTTCCCTGTGGCCCCCTCCTGCAGCTCCTCTGCCTGGCTCCGTACCGCAGTCAGGCCGGACTCTGCAGGGAGCGGGCGTGGGGGTATCCTGAGGGCCGAGACAGCCTTGAGCCCCCGGGCAGCCTCCAGGCTCATCATCTTCTGCAGCTCCCCCTGCCCCTTAGCCTGTTCCGAGTGAAGACTGTCTACAGCCTGGCCCCTGTTTGGTCACCTTCCCTTGCATCTCAGTGTTCCTCCAGGATCCGTTTGTATTAAAAACTCGGGCTCCGGGGTCCGCCACTTGCCATCTAGACAGAACTTGCATAAATCACCCATTCGCGAGCCTCGGTTTTCTCGTTTGCAAAATGGGATCGTGAAATCCGCGTCGTGGTCTCTTCGAGGCTCAAGCCAAACAAAGTAGGCAAAAGCGCAGCGTACAGCGCCTAGGACGTAGGCAGCGTGCGACAGCCGTTCTCTCCTTTGTCTGTCTGTCGTGCCGTCTACTTTGCAGACGCTCAGTCGATGTTGTTCAAAACGTTGGTGGAAAATCGCAGTGATGGCTCTCAGCCAGGTCGAGAGCGCAGTGGGTAAGAGCCCGGGTTTCGGAGTCCTGCAGACCTCTGGGTTCGAATCCTCATTTCGGGACTGGCCGCATGACCTTGGGCGAGTTCATTATTCCCTCCGAATCTCGACTTTACTTACGCGTGAACCGCGGGCGGCCGTAGCGCTCCCTGACGGACGCCGTCATTGAAAGGCTGGGCCGCGCACCGTAAGCGACGTGGCCTGGTGCCCGGCGCACGGTAAGCAAGCTGTTCGCTGCGTCTGCCGCCGTCGGTTTATTATTGTTATTTTCAGCCCGGATACAGGACCGAGCTCCTCTGGGAGGACCCCGCTCACCGCCTGCCTCCCAAAGTGGGGAGGAGGCGGGACCGGTGGCCGGTGGACTCGGGGTGTTCCCACTGAGTTCTCTTCCTGTCTGGTGAGATCTGAAGCCCTACAGTTTGGGTCTCAGCCTCCCGAGATGGGTCCCAGGTGTAAGGTGACTAATACTGCCTCTTTGGTGTCTGGCCGGCCGGTGGCGACCGCTCCTGGCCTGTAGACCTCCCGAGACTGGCTTTTTTTGGGAAGATGGGAAACATGTGGGGCGCTTCGTGTGTGCTTCCCGTTCGTCTCTGTCTCCCCGAGTTCCTTTCCTGCCCCAGACAGCCCGCCATCCACGGGGGGCGGGGGGGGCCTCACGCCGCTCACGCTCCCCGCCCCGCCCTGTGCCACCTGGACATTACCCCAGTCCCGCCTCAGCAGACAGCCCAGTCCCACCTGCAATTCCATGCTTCTGACGTTGAGCACCTTTCTCTTCTCTCTTTTTCTTTTTTCCCTTTGCTTCTTCCTCTCCTTCCTCCCCCGCCCCCCATTTTCCTCCCCTTTCTTCTGCTCCCTCCCCTTTTTTTCTTTCTGGAATCTGAGTTTCCCAAGGTCATGGTCCATGGTCATTTGCATTTTTTTCTGTTTGTCGGCCCCCTTCTGCCTCCTGCCTCAGCAGACGGTCATGGCCACCTCATCCCTGCGGAACAGCGCAGCACCCCGAAGCCCCCCACTCCTTCCCGACTGTGTCCCTTTGACTGTGTCCTTTAGACGCCACCACCTCTCCACACCCCCTCAGAGCAGCTGAAGAAAGGAAGCCACCGCAGTCATGCCGTCTCCAGGGACAAGTCTTCCTTAATAGTGTTTTTGATGGAAAGACATACATATCCCTCTGCTTCTCTTCGGCTCACTGAATGGGAGAACTTGGTGGGGGGCCTTAAAGACCATTCAGTGCCACTGTGTTTTACAGACAGGAAACTGAGCCCCCAGAGAGGAAACGACTGACCCAAAGCCTCAAAGCGGGCTTAAGGCACAACCGAGATTAGAACCTAGGACTCCTGACCGGGACGTCCCCATAAAACCATGACGTTGCCCATGTAAATTGCATGTGTATTTCTCCATCTTATTGAAAAGAACTTTCTATTCCAGCGCTCTGTAACCCAAATCCCTCCAACAGTTGCTGCTGGACCTACCTAACCCATTAGCGACAATGGGTTTGAGGGGGGCAGGGGAGTGGAGGTGGGGACAGACTTTAAGGAATGGGGACATAAAGAACCCGGGTCGATCGCTTGCGAGCTCTTCACCTGTCCAGGCTTCCTGCTGCTCCTGGCCGACCTCGCTCTGGTTTTTAGCTGTCCGCCTTGGCTCCCCACCTCGCCCTGGCCCTGCCCTTGGGACGTCTTCACTCGTCTTTGGTTCTCCTGCCTGACCCCTCCTTTTAATCATTTCAGTATCGTGCCTTGTGCATTTTTAGAGCCGTGTTTTCCAGCGTGTGGCCATGGACGCCTTAAATGTGGCTAATCCCAATCGAGGCGTTGCGAGTGTAAAAAGCCTCCGATTTCAATGACTTAGTACAAAAAAAGAATGTAAATTACCTCATCAGTAATTTATTACATTTTACAGTGATGACAGGTTGAAAAGATAATATGTGGCATATATCGAGTTAAAGAAAATAGATTATTAAATTTTGTCTGCTTTTCCCCATTTTTTTTTTTTTTTTAGTGTGGCAATTAGAAAATTTAAAATGTGTGGCTTCACTCTATGTCTGTTGTCCAGCACTGGGCTATAGCTCCTGGGCCTTTCTCAGCCAGTGGTCCATGAGAGGATGAAGCCGAATGCTGTCTGTAAGAATACGCCGTTCTCAGGAGACTTCGGGAAGTCACTCACATCATCTTCTGTGTTCCGCGGTTCAGATAAGGCACCCACCTGAGGAAGGCCATGGCACCTGTTGTTTCTCTTCCTGTGTAATGATGGCTTTTGGTTTGAGATAGGTGTTACTAAACATCTAAGAAGTTGTTTTTTTTTTTTTTTTAAATCTTAAACAAATGTTGCATTTTGCTAATTAGTTTTCAGTATCTGAGAAGATCATATCCCTTTTCCTTTGATTTACTGACGTGCTGCTGTTATATTAAAATGTTCATCACATTAGCTTTATTCTTCTATTTCTCAGCCCCGCTTGGTCATAGAGGATGATTCTTTCCCCCCCTCGTTCTGTACGTGTTAGCACTCGTGGCTTCTTTCCATCACTTTTTATGCTCTGGAATAAATTATTCAGTATAAGAATTAGGTGTCCTTTAAAAGCCCAAGAGGACTCACTGGCGACATGACGTGTTCCTGGAAGCTCCGAGTTAGCTTTCCCAGTTTCTGGCGTGGTGTTCAGCGTACTCACCAGTCACAGAAAAGTGTATTCGTCCAAAAAAAAAAAAAAAGGAAGGTGGCACAAAGATGAGGTTGGAGCCTGCATCTTCCCGTGGAGCAGGCACTTCCAGAAATTTCACTTCGTGTTCCCAGCAGCGTTCAGGGGGACCCTGCCATATGTGAAGATCAGGGTTAAGAAGGATTGACTCGTGCCGAGAAAACGTGATGACCAAGTTTAAATGGCAGTGGAGACAGTGAGCCGCAGATGGGCTGTCGCCGAAAGCCAAAGTAGCATCACAAGGCAAGCTAAAGTTTCCTCATGGAGCTCGGAGGAAAAGCAAAGGAGACGAGTGTGGCGGATAGTTTCCAGCAGAGGCTGCGTGTGCGTCCTAGGGGGTCCTCCGAAAGGGGAGGTGGGCAGGCGTGAGGAAATGCAGCGTAGTTAGGACAAAAGCAGGTTCTGAAACCGTCGGGACAGCGTGAGCTCAGTTTTCGAGACAGCGAGTGGGTGTGTTTGCACCTGTGGCCAAGGGCCCAGGCTCCGGCACCAGCAGGCCTGCCCGGGTTTGGACCTTGGCTCTCATGTTGACCACATCTGAGGTTTTGAGCTAATTACATAATGTTCTGACCAAACTTTTGTTCCTTCACCTGTAAAATGGGCCAGTAGTTATACTTATCGGGTAGGGTTGTGAGGATTCAGTGAGCAGTGGATGAATGCACATAAAACTGTTGACCTTGTGCTTGGCACTTAGTAAGTGCTCAGTAAATGTTAGCGATCATGGTTATTTTCATTATTATGGACCCAAATGTAAACTCTGGTTTTCTCTGGGTATTAGGCTAATGGCGATTTAAATGTTCCTTTGTAGGCTTTTTGAATTATCCAAGTTTTCCATAATAAACACATATTAGGTCCCTAAAATAAAAAAAAAAAAGAAAAGAAGAAAAAAACCAGTGTATTCTGTTTTACAAGAGAACATCTGAATGATGTTATTTAGAAAAAAATAAATAGTTCCCAATAACATGGAGAAGGGGACTCGAGCCTTGTCCCCAGGGTAAGAGAGGAAAAGGGGCGAGCGGCCCTGTGGGGCTCGTGTCGGGCTTGGGCCCTGGGCGAGCTGGACGCCGGCGGCTGCTCTCCGTTCTGTTCCTGGGCCCTTTCCCCGTCACATGGACGGAAGGCTGTTCGCAGGGATGCAGCTGGCCGCTGGCCGGCGTTGACAGCTGGTTCTAATTGTGCAGAGCTGCACAGTACTAGGGCTGGAAAGGGAATGTTTTGGGAAATTTGCATCATCTTCATGATCCCAAGTCTACATGTTTTCTGAGCAGACAGTAGTTTAGGGATTTGCTGGAACAGTAGTGGCCGTAACGGAGTTGCCTTTCTATAGAAACGAGGAGGTCTGCAAGCGGAGCAAGATGAATTACTTCTGTTCCCTCCGGGGTCTCCCCCGCCTCACACATCCTGACTCCACAGAAGGTGGCCATTTGCCCCCAGTGACTCTTTCCCCCCCTTGTGGTTTGCCCAGCCAGGGCTCCCGAGCCTCGTGGAGGCCCTCCTGTTCATCCCCGCCTGGGCCCTGCCTCCTCCCTTTCTCCACGTACACTGCTGCTAGCAGGTGTTTATTTTAGATCACTAACGTGAACTGCTCTCACGTGAGAAAGCTGTAGCACCCGTGTGTGAGATGACAGCACACTCGATCAGAGCACGTCACGGGTCTGGACCTTTCTGCCGCTTGCTGGCTCGTGCCGTCAGGGCAGGGAAACCTGCCTCGCCCACAGCGCGAGGCTTCTGGGAGCGGCCTCTGCTCAGCAGGTCCCGTCCTGCTCAGAGTAAAGCCCAGTCCTTACCTGCCCTCAAGGCCGGGCTACGACCCCGGGCCTCCCCGCCCCCTCCCTTCCCCACCACCGCCCCTCCCACTGACGCCCCCCCTCGCTGGTCTCGGAGACACCGCGTGTCACGTCACGACTCAGGGTGTCGTGCTCGCGCGCCCTCCTTCCTGGCGCCCTCTGCCCAGCGCTTAGAGCTCGCTGCCTCACCTCATTTGCATTTCCACCCCAGTGATGGTCGATCAGCCAGGCCTCCTGAGGCATCGCCTCCAAATCGTCCATTCCTTCACCCTGGTTGATGCTTCTCCGAAGGATTCATCGTCACCTGACTTACCGCGGCCTCCCAGCTGCACGTTGGTTTTGCTCATTCCCACATTCCCTGAAGCGCGCTGTGACTCCGGTCGGGACACGAATGTCGCCGTGTCTCACAAACTGTCAGGCGCCGTCGTCCCTTCCTTCTCCTTCTCTTCCTTCGCTCCTTCGCTCCTGCCTTATCCTTCTCAGCCTTTCTTCTCGTCCGTCATCATCACCATCAGCAGCAGCGCCACCAGCCAGGAAAGAGCCGAAGACATCACAAGCCCCTGGCAGCCGCTCAGGAGGCTTGGCTCTGGGAAACATCTTTTAGGACTTCAGCCTTGGGGAACGAAGCAGGAAGGCCCTTTGTTGCTTTGAGTTACGGTAATTTATGTTCCCGTGTGTCTCCCCCTCGGGACAGACACTGAGCTCCCCTAGGCCTCCTGCGACATCGTGGACCTGCCCCAGCCCGGCGCCTGGCACTTAGCTGGCCGCTTTCCCTCCCTCTTCTACCTCGCTTCCCTCCTTTCTTCCGTCCTTCCTCTCTTCCCTTGCCGCCTGTCTCCTTTTGCCTTTTCCTCCTTCCCTTTTCTGTCCCTTCCATCTTCCTTTGCCCCTGGTTTCCCCCCGGGGGTTTGCGCAGCTCCTGCCACGAGCCCCCGGGAGCTGGCCGGGCCCCGGGGTTAGCCTCTGCCGCTTTGCACTTCACGAGGCCGCGGCCGCCGTCTCTGGAGGATGGGCTTGTTTCCCGGGGGCCCAGCCGGTCACAATTTTCACATGGTTACTCCTTCGGAAGGTGCAATGCATCTAGTGGTCGTGGGAAAACGACCTTTATTTATAAATGTTGTCACTGACAGGTTATAAGCAGGTTATGACTTTATAAAAATGTTGTATATTTCTGAGTGTTCGCCCAACTTCGAAAATTTAATTTTAGAAGGATGACAGTGTGTAGTAATATGTCATCTATTAAAAGTTGTTTCAAAGTGATCCTGTACCTGTACCTTCCGAGAAGAGGCTCGACTCCTCCCCCAGGCCCCTCCCCAGAGGTAAATGCTTTGAACTGTTTCTCTTTCTCTTCTGGTGACTTTTGGAGCTTTAGTCGGCGCCCTGGAACCTCGATTCCTAGCTTCGGCAGCTCCCCGTGGTGTTTCCTGGCCGCTCACTGCCTCGGCTTCTCCTCCCGTCTCCACTTGCCACCTTCTCCAGTCAGCTGTGCGTTTTCATGTCAAAGTACTGAAGTTAACATTCTCGTATTCTGCGGCCGCAACCAAATCCATCACACTTTTCCTTAGGCTGACTCCAAAGGTTGAAAACCAACCAACAGCATTTATTTTTGTTATGGCCGTGTAAATACTATTGAGTGCCATGCTGAGCAGTGTGCCGGATGCCGCGTGACCCTCTAACGACCCTGGGCGATTCAAGGGGGAATAGGTGTCAAGGACCCACAGATTCTCTCTTTTTTTAATTCATCAACTGCCTAATATCGGGGTGTAGATACATGTGTAATATTTAAATGGATCCGACTATGAACACATATTTAAACATAAATATGTACTATTTAAATGGACATGTGTTTAAATACGTGTATGTTTTAATACATACACACAGGCATTTTGGTTTTTTGTTTTTCTTAGAGATTATAATGTTTTTTTTTCTGTTATTATTCACCTTCATTGTGTCCACAAACTTTTTCAAGCTTTCGATTATATTTTTATTTCTACCCTATTTTTAATTACATTAACTTTTCCCCGGAGACCCCCCCCTCAGGGCCCCTCGTCTACCCCAGTTCGAATAGTTGCTCTTCATCCTTCCGCACAGCGGTCACTGTGGGCCTTCCCTTCACGGTGCGGTTGGACTGTTCCTTTTCTGTTTGTTTTGTTTTGTTTTGTTTTGTTTTTTTAAAGTCATATTTATTGGGGTTTAATTTCATCCAGTAAAATTCATCCCTTTTGGTGAGCAGTTCGGTGAGTTTCGATAAACGTGTACTCTCACGTCTCTACTGCGATCCCGAGAGAGCACTCTGCCGCGTCCCCGGGCTCCACTGTTGTCATTCGCTCGCTGTCCCCAAGTCCCCGGCAGCCAGCGGGATCCAGTTTCTGTCCCCGTAGATTTTACTTTTCTCAGAATGTCACGGAAAGGGAATCATACGCGATGTTTGTGTCGGTTTCTCTCACTTAGCACGGAGCTCCCGACATCCCCCCGTGCCGATGCTGACGCGCGATCAGTGGTTAGTCCTCTCTCGTGGCTGAGAGGTGTTTGATTGTGTCCATCCGTTCACCCGCCGATGGAAACCTGGCTGTTTCCAGTTGGTGGAAAGCGAGGACGAAGCTGCCGTAAACACGCACGTGTTTCTCTTTGCGTGGGTGCGTTCACAGGAGTGCGGTGGCTGGGTCGTCAGGGAGGGGCACGCGTAAGACGATGAGGACCTGCCGCGCTGCCTGCCCAAACCGCCGCGGCGTTTTTCACGCCCGCCAGCGAGGCGCGAGAGTCCGGAAAGGCCTGGCTCCCGAGTCACACCCACGCGTGGCCCAGCCCTGGCGCTGCCTGTCCCCGCCGCGCCTTGGGACTCCCATTCCCGGGGGTGTTTCCAGAACTGCGACCGAGCGGGCGACTGTCGCGCCGGTTCTGAAGACGGCTTCCCGGATAAGACGGGAGGAGGAAGGGGGCACGGTCGCCATCGAGCAGGGTGGCCATGTGGTGCCGGTGGCCGCCAGCCTGGCGGTGGCTCCTGAGGCCGGACCCGGTGACCTTTCCGCGAGGCGCTGCGGCCCCCCCCTGCGGCCCGTTGCAGGGACGTGATTTGGGGACGATGGCCGTCGGCGTGAAGCGTGTGCGCGGAAGCGCCACATGTTGGCACCAGGCTCCCGTGGGGCCCTCAGGGAGGACTGGTCCTGCTCCTCTGGGCTCTACCTCACTGGCCCCGGATGCGGTCAGGGTCAGGCCTTTCTCAGGCCACGTCTGGGCATCTGACTCCCAGACCCCTAGGCGCAAAGCTGGCAGCTGCTGGGGACGTGCCTGGCAGTGTGGCCCAGAGCTTTGCGGGGCGAGCCACAACCAGTGGTGACTCTCGCTGCCACCTAGGAACGCTTGCCAACGGGAATATTAAGACAGTTGTTTTTACGTCAGTTAGGGACGTTTTTCCATAGACAGTTTCTTCGTAATAAACGTTCTCCTTTGACTGCCAGAATGGACGTCTGAGTGAATCTCATGTCGTTAGGTGCTTTTCCTTTAAGGCAGGTGGGCAGGCACCCTTCTGGCCTGGGCCTGCTGATTTGAGGTGCCCGTGGGATGCCAAGGAAGGTGTGGCCAGGAGGTAGCCGTTGCCCCACTTGGAGCTCGGGAGAGAAAGTCGGGCTGGACGCACACACGTGGCTGAAGCCACGGCAGTACATGTGACCTTGCAGGGAGGAACGTGGGCACAGGAGAGTGCAGAAGGCCGCCCTAAACGGCCTCACGCGTCAGAAAAGGACCACAGCCGCCGGAACAATAGGCTGAGGATGGGGGGCCCTGAGCGGCGAGAAGGCAGCCAGGAGAGCACAGGGCGAAGGGCAGGGAGTGAAAACCGCGGCGGAGGACGTCGTCACTGTGCAGGACAGGACAGTGCCCGTGGAGCAGGAGGCGGAGGAAGGCGGAGGGCGGAGCCCAGAGACCCGGCAGCCCTGCTAGGGAATTCGCCGGTGAGGAGGGGAGGGCAGCCATGAGCAGGAGCTGGGAGAGGCGGGTCTAGAAAAGATGTCTTTTGCTATTACCGTCATTATCATCTTCATCACCATTATTATGATTAATTGGAAGGGCGTATGTACGTTAAAATGCTCAGAAGCAGGAAGAAGAAATTGGAGAGCAGGCGGTCGAAGATGCAGGGATGGAAGCGGGCGTCGGGGCGAGGCCTCCGAGCAGGGGGACGGGAGGGGGCCCAGGCCGCGGCGGACATTGGGGCCTGAGAGGACAGGGCCAGGAGGAGGGGAGAGGGGGCAGGCGCGTCTGTCCATCTGTGGCAGAAAGTTTTCTTCTCACGTCTTTTTTGGTCTCTGATGAACCCGGAAAACATCCAGGTGACGGAGGAGAGGTCCCCGAAGAAGCCGGCACAGGGCCGTGCAGGGGCCGTTCTCCTTTCGCATCCAGGTGACCTCAGCAGAGGACTCAGAGCCGAGGAGATCCTGGGCGCGATTGGGGGTCCCGGAGCGCAGCCCCGGGGACAGCCGAGTGGTCTCTCGATGATGCAGAGCCACCAGCGCCTTGACAGCCTCAGGCCGGCCCTTGCCTCCCGTCTGAAACCTGCCCTGTCTCCTCTGGTCCATTTTAACATAATCGCTCTCCAAGCAGTCCCATAGCATGGACCTTTTTTAGGCATTAGTGACTGGAAGAGTTTTGTTCTATTACCTCACATTTTCCAAACCCACTTCACACAGATGGAATCTCTCGTGATCCTGTAAGGCCAAACACTGACGAGGAACAGTGCCAAGGACCCGTCGTAGTGTAGATGGAGTCATCTTATTTCTTTTGTCGTCTCGATGAATCTTTCTGCACTGAACCCGGGCGATTGCAGCACTGAGGACCACTCGTCCTCGGTTCGTTCAGCAGATGCTGGTGGCGCCTGCCGTGAGCCAGGCCTGTGCCCTGCACGTCACCTCCTTCGTCGGGCTCTCTTTTGGTCTCCGCCACCATTCTGCGGAGTCCGGGTCAGCGTCCCTGTTTTCATCAGCGGTGACACTGCCGCCTGAGGGTGCCCGGGAATTAAGTGGCAGGGCCGGAATCTGCAGCAGGATCTTGGGCTTAAAGTCCTTGGCTCCTGCCGTTTCATCAGGAAACCTCTTCGGCGACGTTCGACTCTGCTGAGGTTTTAATTTTAAAGGTCGCGAGCCTTCCACTGCCGAAGCTTCCTCAGGGGCACCGTCTGATCCCGCCGTCTTCCGAACCCCAGAACTGCACGTGTGGATTTGGAGTCAGGGTTCGGAAATGTTCACGTCGAGCAAATGCAGGGAGATGTATTAAGCACCCGCTTGGGTTCCTGGCTGCGTGACATCGGTAAAACGAAAGGGAGATGATAGTGAGTTTTTAAATGATTCAAGACAGCGCCAAGAGTGTGACGTGGGAGGAAGAAGAGGACGTTCGCAGTGGGAGCTGAGGCTCGCGGCAGCGTGGCCCTGGGATGCGGCGGCGAGACCACCTTTGTCGCGCACTTGCCCGTGCTGAGAAGCTAAGCGTCACGCGGCTGGTGTGCAGAGGACCAGGGTGTGACCCAGCCTGTCTAACCGGGAGGCCCCCTCCGCTCCCTTGAGGATGCCTTCCTGTGTTACTGACCGTGGGGAAACAGGACCACAGATTCTGAATTAAACGTAGACTCATACATACCTCTACACATATGTACGTGTATATGGTTTTTTGCTGGTTTTTAAGCATTCAGGAAAAAACAAAGGGGCAGCTCTCAGCCATAAATTGGGCAACATCCATGCCTCCGTCCTTGAATATCAGTTTTGTGAATTCTCTTTTATATCTGATTATAACCCATACCTTTCCAGGACTGGCTTTGGGATTATCACGGGAGAAGGCTCTTGTCTTCACCATTAAACCTCAGAAGGGCGATAATATACATTTGCAAAATGCTTAAAATACGTGTTCTACAGGTGGGGAGGGGTGGGAGAAGGAATGTAACTGAGTTAGGTCAAATATATATTTGAAAAGAGACACAAATATACATTTTCAGAACAAGGAGAAATGTAGTAAACAGAGATAAATTCCATATCTCAAAGAGATTCGTGTGTACTTTTGAAAAGAAGTTGAGTCTAAGCATTCAGTCATGAAAATGGGTAATACCGAGCCCTTTTCCTCTTGGTTAAAGTGGGCGTGGTAAAAATTACATGCAATGACAGGTGAAGGGCCTCATCCAGCGCCTGACATGTGGGGGATTCTCGATAAAATGGCAGCATCAGTTAATATCATTGCCATTACTGCTGCTACTTGGGGTCTCCGTGGTGAGGGTGTGAAGGGCGTGGCAGGGTCAAGGGTGGTCGTGTTTTCTCGTGTGGGCGGCTGGGAGGGTGACGATGGTGCCATTCACGGAAGCGAGGCAGCCGGGAAGAGCAGCCGCTTCTTAGCTCCTGGTTGGAGCCCAGTCGTTCTCGGGTCCGGGTCATTCATTCGTATCCAGAGCTGCCCATCGCTCTTGCCCAGGCTTCCCGCCAGTGCCCACCTGCGGTGCGTAGCAGGTCTCAGGGTGCATTCGAAGGGCCCAGCACGTCCGGCACAGCTGCTCTGGCTGTTCCCACTGCCCTCCCCGACTTCCGGGGAGACCCCGGTTTGTGTCTGTGCCAGCCGGCGGGCATCTGGCTCTCACCAAAGTCCCAGGTGTGTGCCAAATAATGTTATCAGTAATACGAAGGCCCGGTATCTGTCAAAAGGAGGTCTTGGAACGTAGGGGCAGAGACCTTTAAAATCTGCCTTCCCTGCCTTCCATTCTGCAGGGCTCCCCAGGGCACAAGCTGGGAATGCTGGGTGTTTGGATAGTGGCTTTTCCTTGCTCCTTTATATAACCCCCAAGCAGCTCATTAGATGCCCGTTATCCCCTTGGATAGGAACCAACCTCGCCGATAAGTAAATTCAGGTAATTTGATCAAATTGTAACACTAAAGCTGCTGAGAAAGAAGAGGCAAGGCCCTGAAAATGATGCTCAGGGGTCCCTCCCCTCTGCCCCCCTCTCAGTTGTATGGGAGATGGGAGGGGCCAACTTCAGGAAGGAACCCCAGGTAATTCCAGAAGCTCCTCTGATGGCTGTGGGCTTGGACTGAGGCTTTCCCTGACTCCAGGAATGGAAGATGTCACATAGTTGATGAAGTCTGAGATTCTTCAGTCAGACTGAAATTTTAAGCTTGCCTGTGGGGGAGGGAGTCCCACCAGTTAAAACATCGTGTCCCCTCTCAGACAGTGTGCATTAAGAAGGGCTTCTGGTTCTAGTGGCGGTGGTAGGGTTAAGTCTGTTTTGACACAGAGGTCCTGGGAAACGGGGCCGGGGTTGTGGAGAAGGTTTCCCATGTCTCTTCCTCACTGCGGGGGTGGGGGGCGGGGTGCTCCCAGGAAGCACCTCCACCTGTCGACTCAGCCCTTCTCCCGGAAGAGGGGGATCCTCGTCCACCCTGGCGAAGATACGCATGGCCAGGGTTCAGCCCTTCCCCACCTCCTGTCCGCAGTCAGCTGGGTGCTCCTGGTGTGCTTGTATCCCATGAGACTCGCTGTTGAAATGGACTCTTTGCTTCCTAGGAACTAGCCAGCTGTGGATGGAGTAAGAAGGAGAAACATAGTCTCGCCCCAAACGTTGTGGCCTTTACCCGGAGGTTTAACCAGGTAAGCAACACCCCTTGCATGTGCCTGTCCAGTGAGTAAGGATGTCCCCCCGTGGGCTGGGAGCCCTGCCAGGGGTCAGTCCCAGGCGCCTAGTTCCAGGGCCAGACCCCTGTTCCTGAACCCGCCACCCTCAGGAACGACTCTGTATCGCAGTCCTTTTTGTCACTCAGCAGGCGAAACTGCGTCCATCCTTCCTGGGTTTACATTGATTCCGTGGCTTCCAGTTCCCTAGAAGCTAGGGTGCAGGCGCCTCAATTGCTCCGCAGGGTCCCGCACGGTGGGTCTGCTCTGTCCACCCCTCCGGCTCGCCTCTCGTCCCTCCGCCCTGCTCCGCGGGTTCCGGCCGCCCTGGCCTTCCGTCCCTTTCCGGAGGCACCTTCTCTCTGTCCCTTCGCACTCGCGTTCTGCTCAGCCCAGAATCCTTCGTCCCTGTTCGGTCCCCAGTCGGGACTCAGCTCGAATGGGGTCTTCCTCGAGGGGTCTTTTGTGAATCCGCAGCCTGTTTAGGGTCTCCCCACGTGGCCCTTTACTTGTCTGTCCTCATTTTGTGGGACCCTTCAGCCTCCATCCTCCTCGCCCGCCTGTAGGCTCCAGGAGGGCAGGAATCAGGTCCGCCTTGTTCATCACTGTGCCCCCCTCCACGGCCTTGTCAGCCTCAGGCATGCAGCCGACCCCCAGGACATACGTGGGCAGCGAATGAATGAGGTGCTCAGGAAACACTTCTTGAATTGAGTTTCTTTGGATTCCCGAAGGCCTGGTCACCAGCTCCATTCGTACTGCTGTAAATCAGCCTGGTCTAACTGAACCTTTGCTCCAGGAATGAAGATCTGCACCCCTACTTACTGGAATGATGGCAGGGACTTGGGCCCACTGAGCGGGGAGAGCTTCCGATTGCTCGGCCAGACCCGCCAGAACGTGATCTTAGGGGAAAGCACCCTGCACGACCCCCCTTGGACAGCTCACACCCCACAGTGGTGCTGTCGTAGTTTTTCTCGTTTTTCTGGTCTCGCCTGAGGGCATCGGCCTAGAGGTTACATAACGTGCGTGACTGGAGCTCTGGGTGATGAGCCCGGGTTCCCGTGGGCCCTCTCTGCAGCTGGGCCCTCCCTCGGAAATGCCAGGTCCTGTGCCTCACACCATTACTCAGCCCTCTCCCGGCCTCCGCAGCCTCGGCCACCACCCCAAGTGCAGCAGGAGCCTCGGATCTGGAGGCACCAGCCTGTGGTCCCAAGATCAAGGCCGGAGTTAGCATTACTGCTGTTTCATGAGATTTAATAGGAACTAAGAAAGGCCTAGATCCATCTGTAGTAGGGACTGCACATCGTTTGTTTTGGAAAGGGAAGTTCTGAAATCTTTTGTTCCTTTTTCCTTTCTTTTCAAAATCTTTTCCTTTTCAACCAAGCTTAGTCTTAAAAAAAAACAAACAAACAAAAAACAGAACAAAACAAAACAAAAACAGATGCGCGCATACTATCAGGGGATTCATAGTTTCCTTAGCAAAACTATGTGACTGGGAGCCAGCTCCGTCCCACCTCTGAGCAGCCGCAGAGCTCCCGGAGGAGGGCTGCCGGGGTCCTGATGTCATCTGCTTTGCACGCGGAGGCCAGGTCAGCTTGGCAGAGGGCGGCGCGGCTTGCTCTGCGAACCATCGCAGCGTGTCCAGATCGGACCAGTGCGGCGAGCCAGAGTAAAGTCAGCCGCGTTTTCCCGAACAGCGCCCTGAGAAACGGTCTTTCTGCCAGCCCGTCAGCTCCTCGGAGGGAGCAGCTCCTGGACACGGTCCTGGTGGCTCCGGTTTGTCAGCCGGCCAGCGGCCAGGCCCGGTCTGCCACTGGGGCTGCTTTCTCGGAGATGACTCGCTTGGCCTCCCTTCCTGGCGGGCCTCCACGTGGAAGAGCGCGGCTCCTCATCAGACCCCAGTAAAGGAAAGCAGGTCACCCACCTTCCGGGCCGCAGTTCCCTTATCTGTAATTGAGAACAGGGACGGCATTCGCCTTGCACAGTTATTAGCAAAATGCAATGAAGTGGTATGTGGAGCGGTCTTAGCACAGTGTCTGGTGTGTACATAGTAAGTGTCCGAATGTTTGAGGGGAAAAGAAGGGGAAATGTGATGATCAGCGCATTGGAAGGAGTTTGCCAGGGGATGTGAGGCTCCTTGTGGCCAAACCAGAAACCCAGTGGCCAGTAGTCTCGTCAGGCCCTGTGGGCTTGCCCGCTTCTCCATGGGGCCTGAGTGCCTTGGGATTTGTTCCTAGAGTGGCTGAGATGGGAGCCTGGCCAAGGTCACTAAGGGACTGTTATGGGCCAGGCTTATGTCCCGGCCCCAAGGAGTTTAGCATAAAGCACAGAGGGTCCCCACCTTTCTTGGCTCATGTGTTTTTGTTTATTAGAATCTGACAAATCATTTATGAACCCGCCTCCAGATGAGTGCACAGATATGTAATTTTGCATTTAATTTAATTTTAGTGAGTTTGCTGCCCCCCACCCTGAAGTTTGTGCACAAACACTTTAGGGGTCTCTGGACAGTAGGCTAAGAAGCTGTGGTTGCAGGAAATCAAACAGACCTGGGTTTCCATCCTGGCTCTGCAGCTTGTTAGCTGTATGATCTCGAGTTGTCTTTCGGCCCCTCACTTTCCTTACGTAATCCTTTCGGGTGGTTTTGGAAGCTTAAATGAGAATCATGGACGTAAAAGGTCTAGCTCAGCACTTGCCACACAGTGAACAGTCAAGGTCAGCTTCCCCCAGAAGGTGCAGGGCAGTGGGAGCTGAAAGAAGTCGAGGCTGGCGCCTCACTGCTGGCGGATGTGGCGATTGTGTCCTCAAGACGCTGACTAGTTAGGAAAAGAGGAAGTGGGAACTGGGAGGCCCGGGTTCCAGCGCAGACCCTGCTGCCACCTCGCCTTGCGGCCTTGGGCAAGTCTCTTCCTCCCTCTGGGTCCCTGACAATTATATGCTAATGGAGATCAGGCAGGGCCAGAAGGTTCCCGGGATCTTTCCCTGGAGGACTGCTTTAACTGTTCTCATGGATATATATATATATATACACATACACACACACATACACACACACACACACACACACACACACACACACACACACACAAATACGTAGCTCCTAGTGCAGAAACCCCAGCCTAAACTCGCCTCAGTGGCTATGGAACGAAGTCCCGGGAGTGACTGGACCTTACGTGTTGGGAGGGCGCCCGGGCCGCGCCGGCCGGCCTGGGCGCCTCACCTCCGGCTCCAGCGCGGCTCCCCGCCACGCGGCCGTCTCCCTTGTGGTTGGAGGCAGCCGCCAGCAGCCCCTGGCCCGTCGCATTCCCAGGGCGATCAAGGCGGACACGTCCTGCCTCTTTTTCGGTCGCACTGGCATCCGATGTCCTGGAATTGAGACTCAGGGCCTCCGGCTGCCCCGGCTTGTGTCCCAGCCCGTTCATCCTGATCTCCGCGCTCCGACCAGCAAGACGGGAGGCCGGGGTTGGCCAGGTCTCAGACGGGGCTTCCCGTGTAGGGGTGGGGTGGGGGGGACATGCCGCGTGGACCGAGCGTGGAGGAGTGGTGTCCCTCAGGGAGGGTCAGGGTGCTCTGACAGGAAGCAGCTGAGGATGGCGGCCCGAAGGAGAACACGGGTGCCCCCCACAGCCCCTCCGCTCTCTCCCCTCATCCTCCCGCTCCGGGCTGCCGCCCCAGTCCATCTGCGGCTCCCCTGTCTCTGTCCAGGCGCGGCTGCCTTCCCTGCTCCCGCACACCATCGGCCCAGGCACCGAATGTGCCCGCCGCCTCTCGGCTTTCATTAAAACGGTCTAAAAAATATCCATTGAACACTAGGCTCGACCTACTGAGTCAGACGCTATGCTAAGCATTTTACGTGGTTTTCACAGAGTCCACTGAGGTGGACGTTTTATGCCCATTTTATAGATAACGAGCCCGAGACCAGGAACGTGGAGCATTTTGTTCAAAGTCACGTAGCTGGTGCGTTTCCTCCACTGAGGGGCCTCCCCCTTTTTTCTGAGCACGACTCCTGGTCTCCCAGGTCTCATCATCGTAGGGCTGGAGCCAGTGCTCACGTTCCCCCTTCCAGATGCTGGCTCTGAGCCGTCATTCCTTCCCCGTTGTATAAACCCGCTTTCATCTGAGGCTCATTACGTCTCATGTTTAACAGGTGTCAGCTGAACACAACCCAGGCCCTGTGCTCGACGGGGGTCCACGGGACACCAGATGTAGCCCTCGCCGTTGTCAGCTCCGAGTCCGCGGTGGGGGGCAGATGCGATGGCGGTGATGACGGTCCGGGGAGCCAGCGCCAGGACGAGGACCCCAGGGCGGGGGCGGGGGCTGTGGGACGGGAGGGCAGGAGACCGCATCGGAACCAGGGGAAGGAAGTGGCGGGGCCCAGGAGTAAAGAGCAGGCTTGGCGATTGACCGGATGTGGAGGGACATGACAGGAGAGCGAAGGCGGGTCCCCTCTGGTCCTCGGCCTTCGAGACAGCGAACCCAGAGGGAGGTGCATTGCCAGAGTAGGAGAGGACTTAGGTCTGGACATGTGGGCTGAACTACGCAGCAGGAAATTAGACATTTGAGTCTGGACGCCAGGGGAGAGATCTGGCCGGAGACGCCGCTATGGGAGGCATCTGGGTTTGAAGCCACGGGAGTAGATGAGCTCATCCAGGGTGCAGCAGGCCCAAGCGAGAGCCCGCGGGCTGCTGACATTTAAGGGGTGGCAGAGGAAAGGGGGCTGCGAAGGGGCAGCCTGGGGCGGGGAAGGGCGCTCTGCAAGGGTGGCGTCTCGCATCCGTGTTTCGGGAATGAGGGGGCGCTGCAGAAGAGGTCAAGGGGGAGAGACCAGGAGGGTCCCTTGAGTTAGGCGGCCTGGGCTCAGCCGCGGCCGTTCTGTGCGGATGTGACGTGGAGGGTGGGCTGTAGCAGCTGCGGTGGCGGGGGTGAGGAAATCAGGACAGAGGTGTCAGTGACGCTTAGGACAGTGACCCCCAGGGAGGACGGCGAGGAGGGAGGGTGGAGGGGTGAAGGCACCCAGCAGCTGGCTTCTGGCCCTTTTTCTTTTCAGTGGGAAGAGCCTTGAGGGCGTTTGTGTTTTGAATGGGAGGAGCCAGTGGACCAGGACAAGCTGAGAGAGAGGGAACATGTAACAGCAGCGAAACCCTGGGGAGGCGGGGAGGCCGCGACCGGGGCGTCTTGGGCAGGGCAGAAGGACACAGACGGGGGCCTGCTCGGGGAGAGGGGCTGCGGTTCATGGCGCCTCTTCCCTCAGTGGAATGGGAGGCGAAGCGGGAAGCAGTGGGGCGGGAAGACCGAGAGGCTCGGGGAAGCTTGACGAAGCCCCCTCAGGGGACCGCAGAGCAGGCGTGGAGAGACGCTGGGGCAGGGACAGTGGTCCCCAGCGCGCGAGGGAGGCGGTTTTCTCTGGCTGCGCCTCACAGCCTGGGAGTAGGGGCGAGGGGGCCAAGTGCTGGGACCCATCCCCAGTCGGCGTTAGCAAAGCGGAGTTTTGGGAAGGAGCAAGGGGCAAGGGGACTTAAAATGCTGGCTAAGGCAGGGCCGGAGTGACAGATGACAGGGGATCAGTCTGCCGAAGGGGAGAGGGCTCCCCGGGGGTCCAGGGCATGGGGACAGGGACAGACGGGCATGGCGCGGGGGCTCAGGGAGAAGGTCGGGGCTCGGAGTTTGCCAGGCTGTGGCCAAGACTGGAATTTGAAGTTTCTGGTGCAAGGCCATCCCGGGTCATTGTGGGGAGGAGGCGGCTGAGGTGGTAGGTGGAGAACAGACACAGGACCTCGAGGCCACGGTCACTCACAGTGATGCCGAAGTCGCCCAGGGAAGGAGGCAGGGTTTGGTACGGACAGGAAGACGGTGGTCCACATCCTGATCTGTTTACCTTCCCTGTAGCTGTACCTTTTCCGGGATTTTTGTTCACATCTTCCAGGATGTGAAAAAAAAATGAAAGGGGGAGAGGCGTAATCATGCATGTGTCGCCTTTTTAGACGGGCAGTGAACCTGGACACAGACTTTATACTTTTCATAAAAATTAACTCAACGTGGATCATAGGCCTAAATATGAAAGACAAAACTATAAAATTTTTAAGAAAAACAGAAGGAAATCTACATGACCTTTGGTGATGAGTTATTAGATATAACACCAAAAGCACAATCCACAAAAGAAAAAATTAAAAAGTCGGACTTAATTAAAATTAAAATTTTCTGCTCTGTAAGAGACACTGCTAAGAGAATTAAAAGACAAAGCACAGACTGGAAAAAATATTTGCAAAGCATATCTGATAAAAGATTCGTATCCAAAATAGGCTCCTAAAACTCAATAGTAAGAAAACATCCAGTTAAAAAATGGGCAAAAGATCTGAACAGACACCTCACCAAAGAGGTACAAATGTAAACACATGAAAAATGCTCAGCATCATTTGTCATTGGGGAAAATGCAAAACGCTAGATATCTACTAAAATGGCTAAAATACAAAAGAAAATAAAGAAGAAAAACAACTGACCATACTAATCGCTTACAAGGGTCTGGAGCCGCACAAACTTGTTCATCGCTGGTGGGAATGCAGGTGGTACGACTTAGCATTTGCACTCCTAGGTATTTACCCAGCTTACCTGAAATCTGACACACACACTCACACACACACAAAGCATGCACACCTTTATAGCAACTTTATTCATAATCATCAAAAAGTGGAAGTAACAAAGATGTCCCACAACAGGTGAATGGATAGACAAACCGGTAAAATTGTGTAAGGGAATAGTAGTTATCCAAAAAAACAAACAAACAAACAAAAAACAACCCCATTAAGCCATATAAAGACATGGATGACTCTTAAGTGCATCGTGCCAAGTGAAAGAAGTCTGAAAAGGTGACATATATATGATTACACCACCCTCTTTTTTTTTTGGACATTCTGGAAAAAAAGGTCAAAAATACTTCTGAAAAGGTAGAGCCATGGAGATGGTAAACAGGTCATTGGTTGCCGGAGGTCTGCGAAGGGGAGAGGGTTGAGTAGGCCAGGCACAGGGGACGTTTTCACAGCGATGACGATACCGTAATGTTGGGCACATGACGCCGTGTGTTTGTGAAAACCCACAGAACTTCATAGCACCAAGAGACAACATTAGCGCATGCAAATTTCTAAAAAATTCAGTGTGTTCTTAAACTGGGATGCAGAACATAACAAAAGAACCTACGTTACGAATGTGCAGTTAAGGCGGGTGAGGGGGAAAAGTGCCGACCCAAGTGACTTTGGGAGTGAGTGGAGCCGGTCCGACTGAGGACGGGAGGAACCGCGGGTAAGCGCTGGACTCTGTCTGTGAAGCCCTTTCCCGGGGGGGCGGGTAACGATGCCGGTGCCATCATGATGCACGAATGCTGGAACCGGATAATTAAGGAAACGGATGGCAGCGGGGGCAGCCAGGTTTCTCACGGTCAGAGTGGGGAGTTACAGACAGGCTACGTGAGAGGCTAGCGTGATCCGTACAGTAACGGACCGCAGCTGGAGACGTCAGTACGGACTCATATGTAGTCTAATGTAGATACGTACGGATGGTTACGTGTAGAAATATGTATAGATGCGACTATATATGTGGGTTAGTGCGCGCATACACACACACACACACACACACACACACACACACACACACACACGTACCTCCTTGCCCTGCCGAGAGGGCCTAGAAACAATGATACCCCCATCGCAACAAGCACACCTAGTGCCCAGGTCTTGGCGTCTAATGCCATAATCTACTAAAAGGAATCGAGGCTCCTTGGAGAAACGGCTGGTTTAGGACTGGGGCGCGAAAAACGCAAGGCGAGCCCGTGGCATCAGATAGTGCCAGAACGTGAGGAAGTGCCCAAACGAGCAAGCAAGCACGCGACACCGTGCCGGGGGCCTGTCCGAGGGGTGCGGGAGCCATGCGAGAGCTCTCTGTGGCCAAAGCTGCAACAGCTCGAGCAAGAGAACAACATAGCATGGGATTATAGCCCTAAGTATAAAGTAAATAGACGAGTCCCTTCTGATATAAATAAACGATTGAATAAATAAACAAACGGAGACAATAAGACAAACCTCCGATGCAGAAGAATTCCAGAGAAGTTATGTAGAAGTTTTGCTCTCAAGAAGGTAGAGCCCAACTACTCACTTCCTGCCATAGTGACTTCCTTGGAAAGTTTGGGGTGAAAGTATTACTTATATAACCAATTCCTTATTGATGGCCATTTTCCCCCCTAATCTTTTGCTTAATAAACAGTACTTCAGTGAACCCTTGTACATATGTCCCTCTAAATTTCTGTATATCCATAAAATATTCTAGAGAGATTATACCTTTAATATCTTGAAAGATATTTTCAAGTTGTTCCTCAGAATAGTCTTATGGGTTTATATTTCCCCAAACAGTGTATAAGAGGATATGACTCACAGAAGGTTAAAGCATTTTCTTTAATATACAAAGACCATTTACTAATCAGCAGTAAGAGGACAGATATCCCAATAGAAAGATAGGACATGAGTAGATAATTTACAAGGCAAATAGTACAAATGACCTATAAAGTTTGTAACAAAGACTTGAAGAAAAAATGCAAAAAAATGTTAATCAAGTAGTCAATGAAGGAAATGCAAAATAGAAACAGACATTATTTTGTCCATTAGGCTAGTAAAGAGAAAACAAGTTGTAATGACTGATGTTTGCCTGTGTGTAGGAACACGGGTCTGCTCAAACTTGTGGATGGATAAACAAATAGACCTTTTGGAGGCCAAGTTTTTTACATAACTTTTGAAAAAGAGGTATGCGGACTTTTATTCACTCTACCTTACAGGAATTTACCCTGAGACCTTAATTAAAAATGTATGCAGGTATATATAAGCTCACTCCAGCATTGTTTATTACAACAAAATAATTAGAAATAATGTATCCAAAATAGAGGGTTACTTAATGACGATACATACCTAAGGTGAATTGTGTGGCAGCTGCTAAAAATCATGTCGTAGGAGAATATTTATTCACTTATAAAAATTCTTCCAATAACATGATTAACATATACCGGTTTAATGGAAAAAGACAAACGTGTTTTATTTGTGGAAAAAATACGACGACACATACCACAGTGTTTATCGTGGTGGTCTGAATGTGACAGCAAGGTCGCAAATGACTTGCCTTTTGTGCTTACTTCTGTTTCCTTTATTTTCTGTATCGAGCTTTTCTTAAATTTCATAGTTAGAAAAGAGACAAAAAATGTTTAAAACCGCTGATCCCACCTTCATAATATCGTTCTTATCTGCCCCTTCTTTCCATCTGCTTCGGTGTGGCCCTGGCTCAGGCCTGCCATCCCTCACCTGGACATGGCACCTGTGTCCCGTCGGGTGTCCCTACGGAAGGATCGCACCCGTTATTCCTTTGCTCGGAAGCCTCTGGGACTCTCCCGTGTACCTAGTGTCTTGGGGCCTTCTGGTAACCCCGTCGCTCCAGACACCCGCACTCTGGCCTTCACCCCCCTTTTCAGCTTCTCAGTCTCCCTCATTACCTCCACCCCGCAGAGCACCTGCAGCTCCAGCCCTGTCGGCCTGGCCCGCTCAGCGCTCCTCGGCCCCGGAACGTACAACCGCGGGTCAATCCTGTCCCTCCCTGGTTAAAGTCTGCCTCTCTCTCAAGGCCTGCCTCCTCCAGGAAGCCTTCCTCTATCATCATCTTCCCCCCACTCCAGGCCATGGTCACCAGCTGCCTTTTAATAAATACAGTGATTTCTGGAGGATGCTGCCTCTTCCTTTGGTCACCTCCATGTCGGGCAAGGACTGATCAGATCTGGACTTGGGGTGCCTGGAGCCTGCACAGGAAGGCTCTGTGAGAGTCCGTTGGATTCGGCGGACCCAGAGCTGCCTCCGCACACCGCGTGTTGCAGATCGGAGTCAACTCTGCCGTGCTCCGTAATTATGCCTGAAATGCGTGTGATTTTTTGGCAGGCAGGAACCTATTAAATTATACAGTACGTATAAATGATCACATTGGAGCTCGTGTGGCATAAAAATGTGCACGCATTAAAATAGAAGGTTTATGGGCGAATCACTTAGTGTCCAGAATATCTTTCTTCCGTAACTGGCTAGTACACAGTTGAGTCTGAACTTAATTTTAGGCAAGTCCTTGGAAAAAGTGATTCTATGGAAACCCAGGCACGTCCTGGAGGAAACCACAGATAATTACACGGAGAAAACTTTTCTATAATATTTCTGCTTAATATGAAAAGGAAAGTTTTGATTCTTGGTTACTCTTCCTTTGTTTCTTTTCATCGGAAAGTAACAGTATTTCGGTCCAGAGAATACATTTGGATGCCGCAGTATAAACCTGCTTTGCTCGCTCTAGAATACCCTTAACTATTTTTTTTTGTCTTTGTAAAATTTAGAGGCTTCCAGTGCTTCTGCTTCCTTTCCATCCCGCGCACCCCCGTACCTGCCCAGCTCCCCAGCCTCTCTCCACAGCGCTGGCCTTGCTCTCTCGGGCATCCGTGTTTCACACACAGCGCTTGTGTTCACAGTGGAGTGTAGGCAGGATCGCGAACTGCTGCCCAGAGCTCCTTGGCATGAAGTCCCTTCTGCATTTTCTGAGGTGCCACGCGAGGCAGCTCTGCACTGGTGGATGACTTTCCAGTTCTCACGAAAGGACTGGGGCTCGGGGAGGTCGATGTATGTGAAAGGCCAAGCATGAACGACGTCCTGAACCAAGAGTACCAGCACATCCTTTTGGCACGTGCTGTCTCCAGACACACATGCCCCTTAACTTGCATGTCTTTATGGAACTTTAAAAGATGTTTATGAGAAACTAAATCATTTAAGCGAGTATTCGAGTGAGCCTGTCTTAGAAAATTAAATATTTTACAACTGTGTGAGTATTGGTAAATCCTTCTGGTTTTGGACCTGGCCGGGAATGTGGATCCCATGGGTGGAACGGCCAGGACGCATGTATCTCTGGCCACGTGTCCGTCCGTCCGCCCGTCTGTCCGTCCATCCACTTGGGAGCCTTCTGAGCGGGAATCCTGTCTGGTTCATCTCAGAGTTCCCTGCAGTACCTTCAGAGAGACCGTCGTGTGGCGGAGGCCCAGGCACTCCCCTGGTGACAACGGAAGCACTCACCCCTCTGAGCGCCCCCGTGTGTGTCGGGGAGGTGGTGCCGGGCCCTGCTGCGGGGTTGGGCGTCACCAGGGAACCTCGACCCCACGCAGCCCTCGGCTGTGCCCTCCCAGCCTCCTAGGCTCTGAGGCTGCCCCGGGACAGTGGTGGGCGAGGGTGACATGGGCCGCCCGGCGTGTAACAACTTCTCTGCTGTGTGTGTCTGTGTCTGTGTGTTTGACTCCACAGGTCAGTTTTTGGGTTGTACGAGAAATTCTCACAGCACAGACTTTAAAAATAAGGGCAGAAATCCTGAGCCATTTTGTGAAAATAGCCAAGGTAAGCTGTTTCCCCGCCTCCCCGTCCCCTTCCTTTCTTCCTTTTTCTCAAAAATGTGTTTCCTCAGGAATTTGGGAGCAGCGTTGCTCTGGGCCCAGCAGGCGGTGGGGTGTGACCTGACTTCCCAGGCAGGGGCAGCAGTGCGACCAGCCTGGCTGCCCGCTCGGCCTCCCCGCCCCTCTGCCCCATGATTTTGGCAGCCAGCTCTTCCCTCTGGCCTTTGACAGCCCCCATGTGGCCCCGGGGGCTGTCCCTGGAAGCTGGCTTGGGGTGCACGCCTCCTGCTGGAGATTTAGCGGGGGCCAGGGCTTGCTGCGTTCCAGTTAGTGCTGGCGTTTGTCATACCGTCACATCCTGCACAACTGCGTCCTCGGTCAGCAGAGCTCACGCCACCCATCCGGCGCTCACTGCCTGGCCGGGCGACCTGGGCGACCCTGGTGACGCGGCTGCCCGCCACCGCCTGCCTCCCTGGCCTGAGAGGTGCTGCGTTGGGTACCAGGCTCACATGCACATCCCCCCTCTCCCTTTCCCTTCCCTCGTGCCTGTCAGCGCCGGCCGTGACGCCGTGGGCCTTCCTGCCGCACTGTCCTTACTTGCACGGCCCCGCCCGCCGGGCTCGCCCCACTCGGCGCCGCGCCGCTCTCTGTGTGGTCCGCTGCGCGCTTCGCGTGTGCACGGCGTCTTGCCACCCCGAGCCCAGGCCAGCTCACCTTCACTGAGGACCCTCACGACCAGGCGCCACGGCCGGGGCCTTGCTGAAAGAATCGCTCACAGTACTGTCATCCCGGGAGGAAGGGGCGTGTCAGGGCCCAGGGCCCCACGGAGAGGCAGCGGGAGCTTGTCTGTCTGCCCCAGGGGCGCTGTCTGCTGCCGCGCACGTGAAGGTTAAGTGCATCCATCTATGAGCATGTCAGGGCCAACGCACACTTCGAGGGCCTCTGCATTCCGAAGTGCTTGGGCCCAGCTGGGCTTGATTATACTCGCCGCTGTCAGCGAGTTCATGCCGGGCCATGTGAGGAAGTGGGCTTAAGTTCCAGCCCACCTGGTGCTTTCAGTCTGGAAATGACTTCAGGGTCCACACCCAGGGAATCTGAAACAGTCCCCGCCTCAACTTCTGCCGTCTTCCGGCGGCGGGTCATCCCGCTGCCCTGTGCCCTGGGAATGTGCTCGTGCAAGGCACCTCCTTTCTCTGGGGGTTGGTTTCCCATCTAGACAATGAAAGAGGTGGCTTTGGTACTCTCCCGGCACACCAGCTGCTCTAAAGAAACTTTGTGACAGGCATAGCAATCCAGATACGTAGGGCGAGATTCAGTTCACGCAGAGAATCTGTTATCACACACAGGAAGCAATTAGGGAATGTTACAAGATGAGTGACATGGCAGTATTAACTGTGCAAGAGGAGAAGTCTCCGAGTGGGACCAGGGCCACGAAGCCGACACATAAGGGCCCTTCATTCGTTTGTTCATTTTAGTGGGCCCCGCTGTGTGCCGTACGAGGTGCTGGGGCACGGTGGCGTGCACAGCTCCGTCCCTGCTTGCAGGGAGCATGGTGCGGGGTGAGACAGGCGTGTGAAAGCGAGGACAGCCCAGCGCGCTGAGGAGACGTGCACACTGCTGTGGGGACAGGCCAGCGGCGCCCCCAGACTTCCTGGATTTGGGAACGTGGTCCGCGGGAAAGACAGAGTAGAGGAAGTGGCACCTGAGCCTGGAAGTACCCAAGACGAGTGGTGGTGGGGGCAGAGGGGACAACGAGTCCCCCTGACAGAGGATGAGCACCCCGCCTCGCACCGAGCGCTCTCCGGGGCGCAGGCACTGGTCCAGGCAGGGTTTACGCGCTGTCCCGTGGGGTGGAGGTGCCACGCTCGCCTTCCTTCCGCATTTTAAATATGAGGACGCCAAGGCTCAGAAGGGTTGGTCTGCCACGTGACACGCAGGCAGGGGGAGCCGGGCTTGGAGGCAGGTCCCTCGGTTCCGTGGAGCCTGCTCGCCTCCCAGACTTCACCGACTCGCAGGAATGAGAGCTGGGACCCCAGTCCCGCTAACGGCTTTCCCTCGGCACAGAAGCACGAACAGGGCAACGGCATTTTCCCGCACTTAGCCTCCCCCGGGTCTCCTGCCGCTGCCCGTGTTAAGGAACTTGCCTGAGACTGAATCGAACCCAGTGTTCTCCCTGATTCATGGTGTGGTTCAAAGACGCATGATCAAGCGATGGCCTCCCAGCGGTCGGGGGTTGTGTGGGCCGCTAGCATCGTTCCTCGGCCCCTCGTTGCAGGTGCCGGGGTGGTCACAGAAAACCCACGCGGACCTTGTTGGCACAGCCGAGGTTCCGGTTTACAAACTGGGCAGTTTGGATCCATCTAAGAACATGAAGGACATCACCCAACCTCACCCTGAGCTGCATTTTTGTCCAGCAACCAGATGATCAGCTTATGAAATTTCGCAAACGTTTTAGATGCAGACTCACCTTTTGGCAGTTTGAAAGAAAAAGAGCATATGGTTTCTGTGAACTTCCTGGAACTATGTTTTCTACATGAGCTATTTTTCAGTGTAATTGAATTTCATAAATATGACATTTGGTAACACTTGAGTGTGTTTTTTGTTTTGTTGTCTACAGCAGCAAAATAATCTATTCCGTATCTTTTTTTTCCAGAAACTTCTAGAACTCAACAACCTTCATTCTCTCATGTCTGTGGTGTCAGCATTACAGAGTGCACCCATCTTCAGGCTGACCAAGACCTGGGCTGTAAGTCCCCCTTCCTAAGTCTGTGCCTTTGATGCCGGGGGAAGTTCCTCATCCCTTCAGCCCCCAGCAGGCTTTTCTCCGACTGCCTGCTCTTTGCCAACCACAGAGGATGACTGCGGGGAAGGACGTGTTCCCCGGGCATCCTTCTCCTTCCGTGATGTCAGCCCCATTTGGGGACAAGGAAGTTGTGAGGACGCTGACGGGGATGGGGTTGGAAGCCCCCCCCAGAGTGGACCTTCCTGTACTCTGCGATGTCATGTGTGATGGTTGGGCCAGCGACATGACCTCTGGCCTCCACGTGGCTGGTGTTCTTCGGGCTCCCAGCTGCCCTGTGCAACTGCCGTGGGTTGCTGGCCATGTAGCCAAGAGTGTCTCTGGAGAAACCTGTGACCCTAATGTAGGGAAAAATGATTTTTTTTTTCCCCTGAAGGCTATGGATAATTTCAGCCCAGAGGTGGAGCCTGATAGTTATATAATTGAGTCTGTAGGAAAGTTTTTCTGCTGTAAAAATACTTTAAAAATATCTCAGACCTCTTTATCCTCCTGAGCTTGGCACAGCGCCTGACGTGCAGAGAGTAATTGCTATTTCCACAGCTCATTAGCATTCACCTCCTGGCCCGCCTGGGCCAGGGTCTCACACAGCCACACCGCCCAAGCCTTTCGAGACCTGTTTATGTCCCACGGAACTGGAGGAAACTGTGTGGAATTGTCAGCTGTGCTTCTGCAACTCATTTCCGAATTTCTCTCTGCCAGCCGGTGGGGCTGGGCTCTGTTTCACACTCAGCTAGTTCAGGGGCTTTTAACCTACTTAGAGATTTTGTTGTAGGTGATCATATTGGAGCCTTGTTTCTTTAAAGTGCAATTTTCCGTAGATCTAGCCCCAGCGAAGCGGAATGAGAGGTGTGAGCCCGAAGTCAGGAAACTGAGTTTGTGTCCAGGCGCAGTTCTGAGCGTGACTTCTGCGGGGCTTGTTTTCCGCGTCACCTCAGAGGTCGGCCTAGCTTAGCAGCTTTCCACCAGTGTTTTGGGAGTTCCAGGAGTTCCTCAGAGCTGCATTGGGGATCACTAGGGCCCGGGAGAGAGGAGAGAGGGTGCCGGGCAGCCAGGCTGGGCACTGTTTCCGCCAGGGCAGCTTCGTGTCAGTTTTACGCACTGGGTGTCTGGGCGAATTGTGGTTGAGCCGTGGCCTTGGAGGTCAGAAGCAAGTTTGCAAGCCCCTGGTCTCTGCAGGTGCTGCCAGCCCTGTGATCCCCTGGATCCATCTGAGCTGTGAGGCTCTCTTCAAAAGTTGCATAGAGATTCTTTCGCAAATGAATTTTCCATCATTTAGATGCTGTGATTGTTTCTTGGACTGCTGGGAGCTATGTGCACACCCGGAGGAATGAATTATGAGTCTCGAGGTGCACAGAGCTTACTGTCAGCGATACTGGGACTCTCAATGACCCCCACAAGCTGTGTAGTTGGTGAGAGCCGTAGGGAGTCCTGCAAGCCACCTGCCTGTCCTGATAGTCCGAGGACAGGGGTTTGCACAGAGCATTTGGGAAGTGGAGGGGCCAAACTCGTCACCTTTTCCCTTCATCCAAGTCTCCTCAGCCCAGGGGAATTGACAGCCGCATTGCCTTCCTGACACTCGCCACGCCTGTCCTTACACAGCACGCAGCACACCTGTTTACAGGTGTGCCTCCCCCTCTGGCTGCTGTCCTTCACGATGAAGTCCGATCCCTGCCGTTTGCGTTGTTGATGTTTGCCGTGCCGAATCGCATCCTTCTTTTGCTATTACTTTCTGCTAATGAGATTAGCCCTAGAAATGTCAAGAAGAGCCGTTTCCCATTTCTCCACATGTCCCTTGATCTGGTACTGGTGACGCCCCGTGGGCCCACAGAGCAGGGGGGAGCAGGAGCACCGGGGCCGCTGCCAGAGCAGCCCAGAAGGTCAGTGCTTGTGTTGTCTCCATTTATCAGAGAAGGAAACTGAGGTCCCAAGAGGTGCTGTGACCTGTCCAAGACCACCGAGCTGGCGAGTGCCAGAGCCGAGGCGATGCGGCCTCGCCTGGCGGGACCCAGAGCCCACGTTCTTGGCCAGGGAGCCGGACGGCTCATCAGTGACGGGTAATGGTGTCGGCATCAAGCCGGGCACAGGGCAGGGAGAAACAGACACAAGTCCTGCCTGGGGAGTGGGTCCGGAGGAGTGAGGCCGGCACCTGCCGAAGCCCTGGGCGTCTGGGAACCTCGGACGGAAGGGAGGTACAGGTGTGGCAGGAGACCTGCCGCTTGGTTGCACTGCGGGTGACCGTAACAGAGGGCCAGTTGGTCATCAGCTGTAGGACAGGTAGCCTGTTGGTCTGTCCATGGCTGGCTGCTGAGCGCCAGCAGCTGAGTGACCTGGGACAGGACCAGGATTGACACCGGGCATAGGCCTGCACATAGTAGGCCCTTACTAAATGCTGGTTGGATGCACAAACAGGGAGGGGGTCACCCTCCGCTGGCCTGGAAAAATGCAGACAGGGTCCGATTACCCCGGCACTGGGGCCACTTTGGCATATTGTCTTCCTCAAAACCGTGAGACCTTAGTGAGAATTTGTATCGGCCGTTTCAGATTTCCCGAGGTCACATTACCGTGTGTACATATTTATTCTGCAAATCAAATGTTTATGGAATGCCGCCTCCATGCCTGGCCATGCTCCAGGCCTCATCTCCGTGAGCTTTGGTTCTGCAGAGGGCACACGTGTGTCCTTGAGGGAGCATAAATGCGCCCCGAGTCTGGTCGGCACGGGAGTGATGGATGAGCGTGCGCTGTGTGCGCAAAGCAACGCAAAGAGCCATCGGACGGGAGTGAGAGCGACGGAGGCGCCCACAGCGAAGAGCGGCTGGGCGCCCCGGCAGGGCCTGCGGAGAAGGCGGCCCGAGGGCGAGACCCGAGTGGCGAGAGGAGCTGGCCGTGCCCGCGTGGGGGGCGTGGGCGTCGCAGGCAGAGGGCGCAGCCAGCGCAGAGGCCAGCAGGGCAGGAACGTGGGGGTCCAGGGGCAGATGGCCGGGAGGTACACACTGTGGGCCGGAAGTGGGGTCCCAGCCAGGGAGAGGAGTTGGGTTCTAGTCTAAGTGTACGAAAGGGTTTCAAATAGGAGACAAGATGCGATTCACAGCCGCTTTATGTATTTATTTTTCTAAGGACTGTCGCTGCCGTGTGGAAACCAGTGCGTGGTGGTCCTGGGGGGCCGCGGGTGGAAACGGCCCAGCCAGAAGTCAGGGTGGGGCCAGGGGCTGGGGTCGAGGTGGTGGCAGTGGGCGTGGAGAAAAGCGGACCGACGGGGAAGGCGGGCGGCGTGGCGGGGGCGAGGAGAGGAAGGTGGCGAAGCCTGGGCCCAGGAGGGGCCCGGCCTGCTCACGAGCGACCTGGGGCTATGGGCTTCCTGGCGCATGGGTGACTCACTCATCACAGCAGTCACAGTCACATGCTGCGCATCACGCCACACACGCGCGCACACACGCGCACACACACACGCTCTGCCTGCCCCGTCCACATTCCTGTCACGACTCGCACTTTCCTGCTGCATCGATCCAGAGTCTGACTCGCCTGCAGCAGCCGTGAAGACGGAGGCTTCCGGCCGGGCGGACTCAGTCCATGGGCCGGGAGGTCTGGTCTGGGTGACCTGGAAGGGGAGTTCCCCGGGAACGGGGCTGTCACCCCCAGCCCTCGGGGGGCACAGGCCCGTGGAGCTGCAGGTCAGAGTCTGGCTACTTGGCCAGGGTCCTAAGAAGGCAGATGTGGGACGGGTGTTGGGTCTTAGAGTCTTTCCTTTGGAAAGTGTCCTGGAAGCCCCGCTCTGGTGTTGCTGAGACGGTGGTGACAGGTACGGGCCACCTGTTTCAGGCTTTCCTGAGGTAGGAGGTGGGACGGGCGAGGGAGTGAGGAGATAGAAGGCAGAGGAAACCGACGTTGGTGCCCTCCAGTCACTCGTCCCCCCGCAGCCCAGCCTGCACGGCTCTCACAGTTCCTGGTCATGACTGCTGCCACGGCCACCCTCATCTTCCTTGACACTGTCGTAACATTGGACAGCGTTCATCACCCTCTGCTCCCTTGGCTTGGTCCCCGCCCTGCCATTCCCGACTGCTTCGGCTCCTCCCGCCCACCGCACGTGAGAGTCGAGAGGCTCTGACCCTGCTTCCTGCTCTCCACTCCTCGGGTGCCGCACTAGCATGGGGTGCTCCAGCTGGCCCCTCTGTGCCTCCGTGGTGGCTGCCTCCTCCGCCCTCACCCCGGCCTCTCTCTGGCGCCCGAGACCCGAGTTCCAGCGCCTGCCCCCCCGACAGCCCTCTGCTCACACGTTCCCTTGACAGTTCACAACTTGGAATGTCTTAAATCAAACTTCGGCTTCCAGGAAGTGAGCTCGAGCGCCAGAAGACTCTCTCGGCAGGCTGTGTTTTGGACCTCGAGGCACTATGGCAGCCTGAGCTGATGAAGACTAAACTTCTCCCTCCTGACTGCCTGCGCCAAACACAGAAACACAAATAAATGCTGGGTAAAAGACAACCACATTCAAAACCGAGAAGCAAAGCCGAGCTAGCAGCCAAGAAAGGGGAATCACTGTGTGCTAGAAATAAAGGATGCTCCCAGAGTCGGCTCAGGGAGCAGCGTTACGGGAAGCGGCTGTGTGTAGGCCTTTGCTGCCGGGGGCTGGGCTTCTAGTAGGAAGCGGAGTCCCGGCTGCTGGCCCATGTTCGGGGTGGGGGGATCCCCTTAGACTTCAGAGACCCATCAAGTGTCATCCCAGCAGAAAATTTCTTTTCGGCTTGCTGGGGAATTCTCAAGGGAACACGAATGGAAAAAGTCACCTACGAGAAACGGTCACTCTGGCCTGTGTGTCAGGTGGCTCTGGGGTCTGAATACCACACGACCCGAATTCCTGAATTGGTGTGGGGACCCCAGGCCAAGAAATGAGGCACAGCATCCCACGAGATTAAAAGTGTGGCCTCTCGAAGCAGATGCCCAGGCGCAGCCTTGGACCTGCCTCCCGTAGTAAGGATTAAATCAGTGAACACAGGAAAAGACGTCGAGAGCGGTGCCCGGCACAGTCTGAGGGCTCGGCGGGCGTAGCTGCCGCCCTGCTGCTGCCGCTGCTCCTGTTTGCAGCTTTTCTCGGCTGTCCTCAGACGGGCTGGCGGAGGCTGCCCTCCCCGTGAGCCGGGCCCTTTCACTGAGGGCCCGAGGTCGTCAGCATCCTCTAGCCTGTCTCCTTGCTTCTCGTCTTGCTCTCTGGTCTTCCCTCACACCACTCTTGGAGTGATCACCCTAAAACAGAGTTCAGGTGTCTTCACGTCCCTGACGAAAAGATGGTTTTTAATATCTCCCCACCTCCTGCTCAGTTGCAGAGGGCAGGGCGGGTCTGTGCTCACCAATTCTCCAAAGCAGGATGCTCTGATACGACCATTTTGAGGCTGCTCTTTTAAATCCCTCATTTGAACTTCATCTCACCACCTCCAGGTTTATAATAGTAATATTTTGTCAGCCAAGTTTTAACTATCATCTGGATTTCCACCCCTGAGCTTCAGTGACCACTTAGAGTAAGGAAAGATACTGAGCTCAGATGAGAGAGTGCTGGTATCTCGATGGGTCTCTGCAAGGAGCTTGCACCGGGGACCGTGGCGCTGGATGGAGTGCACAGGTAGTGAGCATCTTCAGGAGTATAGAGGACGTAGCAGAGGCATTTTGGCAACGGCAGTGGATACCTACTTCGTGCCTACTTCCCGTGGCCAGTGGGGCATCTGCTGCCACCAGCACTGTGGCCAGCCGGTGTTGCACGTCACATGCCGAAGAGGTGCGAGAATCGGCCAGAGAAATTTCCTGTTCAAACACGGCCGCAATCAGCTCGTTCTTGCCCTTTCGATTAGCATTCGCTGTTCATGCTTAGCTGCCTGTGACTGGCACCCTGTGCCAGCTGAAGCATCCGGAGAAGTGGCATGAGCAGTCCATGACGGTCATCACATCTCCACAGTATCCAGACGGCCACGCCAAAAGCACGCTTTGCCAAATGGCAGATTTTCATCTCTTCTGCCTTTCCAGTCTTGTCCAAATCCACACTTGCCTGCGTTTCTGCTCAACTGCTGCTCCCTTGAGCATCTCTTTCGTTCCCACCTCCAGGCCACAACCTGTGTCTTCTGTGGCCTCTTCAGACCCTTCTGTGCCGGTTGAAATCCTTCCAGACTCGCTTCCAGGACTACCTCTTCCTGAAATTCCTCCCTCCCGTGGTGGAGTTTGCTCTCCCCTTCTGGAGCCCTCTCGCAGTGTCTCTGACCCTTCCCTGCCATCGCTCAGCCAGGTTAAACAAATGGGGGTGCACATTGGGCACCCGACTCCTCGCCCACCCAGACCAACTCTGGACCTCGGATGGGCCCCTGGCAAACATCCATTAGGGACCAGTCTCAGCCTCCTGGCTTTACCCTTGGGTCTTTGTCGGAATGTCTCCTAGGGTTGCCATGAATGGAATTAAAAGAAACAAAATAGCAATTTTATTGGAAACACCTATAAAAATTGGGATACAGGGTGATATATTGTATGTGTATGTATACATGTGAATGTATGTATGTATATATGCGTATGTGCATGTAAACTGGATTTTTTTTAAGTAAAATCGTGATTCATAGAAGTATAAAATGAATATTTGTCCGAAGTGTTATTTAACTTGTTAAGTAGTGAGAGAACCAGTAAGACATTACAAATGGATCAAAAGAGAACCCAGATTACTACACTTTTAAAGTCAGGTATGGAATGTTGAAATAACTTTTTAAATGGATGAAAAATTTGTCAGTATTCCCAAGGTGGTAATCAGTGGCATCCCGTGACACATAATTATTTGCATTATTTCATTTTTTACAAGTTGATTTTTATCTATACATATTAGTCAAAGACAAATATAGACAGCTAACACCTACTAAATTTCAAAGTAACAGTTTTCCCTGTAGTTACTTATGACAGTCTCCATTACATCTGCTATTTTACATTAGATATGTGACTTTGTAGTTTATTTTTCAGAAACGAATAGTTTGTATCTAAAGAGGTGAAAATTACTTTTTTTTTTTTACATGCCCTAGTTTTATTTCTTACTCATTCCATACTCAGTCTGTTGAATCCATTGGTCCATAGATTATCCACAGCTCTAAAAATTCTTTCCATCCCAACAGTAGACACTGAAATTGAAAAGGAATTTTGAGCCAGTTTTACATATTTGGAGCAACAGGCTCTTCCTTGAAAAACATTTCCACGTATCAAGAAATGTTATTCTCTCAAGGCAAGGGAACAAGATACCAAAGTCCTCATAAAGAGGATTGGAAGGGACTTTTTTTTTTTTTTACTCCATAGATACAGTTTCCATATTTGAACTCTTTACGAGAAGAGGGGGATTTTTTTTATCATTTGGCAAATACAGGTGCCGCACACAGGCTCTTGGAGCGTAACACGGGAAATTCCCCCAGGCAACCCTCTTCTTCAGGTACTTGACCAAAAGTTTTGATCTTCCTGGCTTTTTAGTCTCATGTAATTTTTGTTCCTGTAGTTTTGGTCCCGTTTGGTCCCGTTTAACCCTTACTTGGTACCATGAAAATTGCAAATCAATATGCAGGGACTTGATGTTTTACCGTATGATTTCAGTTCATTTTGCATATGTGGTTATAGCTCCTTTCTCAACCCTAATCTTGTCACTTTTTGCTTTTTGCCTTATTTGTAGCGGTTTTACCCGTTTCATCAATAGTTTATAAAAATTAGTTCTTGGGTTTAGTTATCATTTCTATAGGTTTGGTGCTTAGTTTTTAACATATGAATTTGTAATTTGATCTAGTAATCAGTTCCTTACTTTTCTCCCACCCTGTTTTTCACTGCTTGAGTCGAATGTTTAGTTCGTGTATATATTCTTACCCGTTTAATTATAAAAGAGTTGAAAACCATGCAGTTCCCTCCTAGTCCAGTTTTGGCCTCATCACATGGTTTAACATAGTGTTCTCATCATCTTTGGTTTGTAAATAGTCCATAATCTTGGCTTTCTCCCCATCCCCCCTTTTACCTAAGCATCGTTAGAGTGTTCAGATTTTTCCAAAGAATTGGATTTGTAAGCTATCATTGTTCGTTTTCTAATTCTTGTATTCAGCAGACATTCACGCAGTGTTTCCTCTGTGTCGGGAACCAGCCCGGATGCAGAGAATGGTAGGGTGGACACAGCCAGCCCGGGGGGCTCCTTCGCGGGGGGACCGTTAGCCGAGCGAGACACAACCGTACCTGCACCAGGAGTTACAGTCTTAATAAATACTGGGGAGGAACACCCCAGGGAGCCCAAAGGCTAAACTCTGCCGCAGGCGAAGTTGCCTGTCGTAGTTGTGAACGAACGTTCCCTCAGTTCTGTTTCTTTCCCTCTTTTTTCTGAACACGAATGTTTTTAGTATTTGTTTGACTCAGCTAGGCACAAATTTATTTTCTTACACGTATGTCTGAAGGTTTCTTCCTGAGGCGTCCCATAAGCTCTAAAATCTAGAGAACCTTTCATTCGTGTGAGATTTTCAGTTTATGGCTCTACCTGTAATAAAAGTTTAAACTGTGTATAAATAAAGGCTGTTGTTTTGAATAAACCAACCCCATATTTTTAAAAAAAAAAAATCTTAAAGGAATTTTTCCGCATAATACATGCACATTAATTTTTAAAACCGCTAAGTACGGAAAGGCTGAAGGAAACAACGGACACGCGTCTCTCTCTCTCTCCATAACCCCGTTCATGCCCCAGAAGCGGCCGCTGACCGTTGATGACCAGGTCCTTCGGGTCGTCTCCGCCCGTGTGCTTTTGCTACAGTTTCCTGATCCATTCGCTTCAGACAGTGTCTGGCGACTCCTCTGCGTGGTCGATGTTGGTTTGGTGTCTCCGAACCGCCTCCTCTCATTCTTCAGACACACTCACGTGGCCGTGGTTAAATCACGTTCGTTGACTGAATATTCGTTGTTTTAATTATTAGAATGTGTAAATGTGGGTCTTTGTAGTCAAGTAGTAAGTTATTGATAGCATATCCGTTCTAGAATATTTTTTTGTTTCCCTGGAATTTCTAATTTTCTTTCTTTAAAAAAAGTTATCTCTCTCTCTCTCTCTCTCACACACACACACACACACACACACAACATGGGTTTGACCTGTGCAGGTCTGCTTCTATGCAGATTTTTAAAAATTGACCCACACAGTTCAATCGACCTGTGAAGTTCAAACCTCCATAGTTCAAGGGTCAACTGTGTATGTGTATATATAATATAAAATATATATTCTATTTTATATTCTATATTTTATTAAATATTTATTGTTTTATGTATTTAATATATTTTAATTTATATTATATTTTGTATTTTATAAAATATAGTATATATTTTGTTATATATTTTAAATGTTTTATATATTTAACATTGTAAATATTTGTTATATTTTAAACATATAATATTTTACTAGATTTTTACCTAACATATTCCACATATAAAACCTTAAATTTAGTTGTTTTTCTTTTTATTGTATATGATAAAGCCATCTTTTTCTCCCCCACGAATGTGAGGCCCTGTCAGGACGACCTTCCCCCTCCGTGGACACGCCTCTCCCGGGTGATAGGGCGTGGACGGGTCCTTCGCAAGGCCGGCTCTTCATCCGTCATCCCACAGCCCCGCTTCGCTGCGCCCAGATCGGATCCACTGTTTCCTCTATCCCCCGTCTTCCTGTACTCGGTTTGTGCCTTCGTTTTGCCAGAGAAGGTTCTGAAGTAGTTTTCAGATACACGCTTGCGGAATAGATGTTCTGACTCTGTTCACGTCTCCTAGCGTCCTGTGCATTATCGTTGAGAAATCTGATTAACCCTGAATTTCATTTGTGGGCACAGAATGGAGCAGAGGAGTGATGTAACCCAGACCCAGCCCTTCCCGATGTGCGGATGTGCACGTGGGTGTGCGAAGGGGCTGGGGGTTGAGGCAGAGCACACGGCTACAGGCAAGAGTAACAGGGAGGTGTGGCCTGAAGGAGTTTGGTTTTCGATTTAGGAAGCGTGCAAACATGGCTTGGTTTTCCCTCTCTGCCCAAAGAACCCCAACTTCAGGTGTGAGGTCGGATCTGCAGAGTGGTTTTCAGGGGCACGCTCTCCTCCGGGCCTGGTCATACCCGTGTTAGTAGATAGACAACATGCCGTTTGTTCGCTTCTTTGGCGCCGTGCGGAGAGGTACTCGCCGGCTAGGCAGGGGACATGGGCAGTCCCCCAGCCGCGTCCAGAGAGCCAGTGGTGTGAGCGCTGGGTACCAGCACGGCTCAGCTGCAGGGGGCGCGAGGAGAACACGGAGGTTTGGCTGCTGGGTGAACGTGGGTGATCGCCAGAGAATTCCGTGGGTTCTAAGTTGCATTAATGAAGAGACGACCTCCCAGCCAAGGGTGTGAGGGGCCTGCTCAGCTTCGCGATGGGGGCAGTTCACAACTCGAGCATCTCGTTCTCATCTGGGCATGCGTTGTTCATTTAGTGAATTTATCACCTTTAAATGTTCATTTCAGATGCCTCCCTCTGTTTAGCTTTCCTTGGCACTTCCTTCGTGCATAATTTACTCATTATTTGTCTGGGTTCTTAGTCTTTATTTACTTATCACATTGCTACAACATACATCTCGCATCTCTATCAGATTGAGTCCCCAAGGATACTCAGACGAGTCATTTATTCCTTGTTTATGGACCTGAGATAGAGGCGGCCGCCTTGGCTGCATCTTGTCCCCGGGCTTTACAAAGGTCAGATCTGTTGTAGATGGTGGCGCTTTACAAACACAAGTGGGAGGTGGCGTTGCTCCCTGTCCGTTTGTCAGCGTGATGAATAACAGCCTCGAATTAGCAGCCAGTGAAGCAACCGCTGTCCTTGGCATGTGTGCAGCGGTCCGCCCTCACATGTCCTGGATTTCTCAATAGGAAGCAAAAGCGTTTTATTTATTCTCTAACCTCCTCACACTGGGCCCTTCCTTTTAGCTTATTCTTTTCCCTCTCCCCCTTGAAGTCCTTAGACTTCCAGTGCCCAGCGGGGCCGTCGCACAGCAGCGGCAGCCACGACCCCAGAGGCTGAGGAGCAGGGCGTTGCGCAGGGCTCGCCCATGGCAGCCCAGGCTCCCTGGGGCACCAGACATGGCCTGAGACCGGGGTTTGCAGACACGGGTCTTGGGAACTGCACTGCGTTTGTACTGAAGTAACCTCTTTGGGTTACTCCAGTGCAGAAGTCCTGCTTCCCCTGGTACCGTTCCGCTTCTCTCCGCTGCTGTCTGATGGGGCTGCTAAACACGGGCCTCCCTCAGTGTGATGGACATGGCAGGCGTGCTGGTCAAGGTTCTTGCATGCACCATTGGGGTCTCAACACCAGACTTGACCAAGGATGCTCCAGGCCTAGGGTCCCTCTCCATTTATACTCCTGGGCTTAGCCATTGATCTAAGATCCCAGAGGCTAAACTCGAGGGAGCTCCCAGCATAAGCCACGTGCTGTGCCAAAGCCCGCCCTCTCCAGGGGACCCTCCCCCACATCTGCTTTTTAAGCCTGGTCTCCCTGCCTGGACGGACACCTTTCCACAAAGCCATTTTATTCAAGAAACCCTGTCGCCATTTCCTGGGCCTCGGCCTGGGATGTGCAGGACGACCACAGCATGAGTCCTCAGCATCAAGTCTAGAGAACCGGGATTCAGGTTTCTGTTCCTTTCTTCCAAGAAGCCTCCTCTTCCACAGTGAGCCATCCCTTCCCTCATGACCAGCTGCACGCACCAGAGACCTCCTAAAGGACCTTGCTTCTCCAGCCTCCACACTGCGGGTACCTGCTTCTCCCGTATGTGCTTAACTAAGCCACCCCTTGGGTGGCTGCCTATGGCAGAAAAGCTTGGCTTCTTTTGATTAAGATACCGAAACCAGTGTAAAGGTGACACAGCCCTAGATTATAGGGAATCGGGAGGAGATAGCCTAGATTGGAGAGACGGCCTGGCCATGGGCGCACACGCAGGTGAACCATGTGCAGTTCCCCGGGGCCTTTGCGCAAAGGCAGAGACATCGAGGAGAGACCAAGCCGCTGTGCATGGGTGAGTCGCTCCGGGACACAGAGCAGCTTGCTTGACTCTCTGAGCTCCTTCCTACCTGTTGTAAGGTCTGTGTCCCACGGAGGCAGGTGCTATGCCGGACATTCCAGCATCATTTAGAACAGTGCACTGGGAGACTTCGGAGGATATCTCTCCCAAGCGTGAGATTGCATGAAAAACGAAAAATTGAGGCCAGGAAACGTCCCTGTCTGCATGAAACGGCCTCTTAACATCGTGGTTGTGCCCAGGATTCGGCACGCCGTGGACACCCACGCGGGGCGTCCCCCTGCCGTCTGCGCCCACACTTACTCCTTCTCCTTAGCCACGTCTGGTGTATTTCTCTTCTCTCATAGTCTGCGTTTTCTTCTCACTCCAGCTTTTGAATCGGAAGGACAAGACCACCTTCGAGAAACTGGATTACCTGATGTCTAAAGAAGACAATTACAAGCGGACTCGGGAGTATATCCGAAGCCTGAAGATGGTCCCCAGCATCCCGTATCTAGGTAGGAGTCTGAATCTGATTATTATTATTATTTTTGTAAGAAACCTGCTCGGCGCCAAATAAGATGTTGTTACAGTTTCTCGTTGAGAAGTTTCCGGGAAGCAGCATGGGCCGTGGGTAAAGAGGTAATTGATTGGCTCCTTGGATTAAAACAGGCGATTGATTCTTCCCAAGGACAGGGACCTCGATGAGGGCCTTGAAACAAGGGATGTTCTGCTTTTCACATAAGTGACGTGTGGTTCGAAGCGTCCCCAACCTGCAGCCCAGAGCGGTCACAGGCTCTCGCTGGTTCATCCACATCCCGAACGGGAGAGACTCGGGCCCCAGCCCCTCCGTTTTGGCTCTCTGGGCATTGTTGATATATTTTATAAGGTTTGTACCCACAAAATTATAATAATGATTACTGATTTTTCTGATTAGAAAATAATATACATTCATTGCAGGGAATTAGGACGAGAAGAACATCGCTCTGATTGGCAACGCTACCTAGAGATAATCCTGTTTTGCTTCACATTGTTTCCTTTATTTAGGTGCATTTAAAATATATATGTTTATTTTCGTGAGAACACTTAATGGTATTACCTCTGTTTCTATGCTATAACTCCGTCCCATCAGACTTGTAAAATTTGAATCTACTCTCTAATATTGACATTTTAGTTGTTTTGACATTTTTGCTATAAAAATTTTACAATGAATCTCTCTTGCCAAAGGTTCCTGCATATAGTTATGATTATTACCTTACAATGACTTCCTAGAAGTGTGGTTATTGGGTCGAAATGTAAACAGAATTTTATGCTTTTCACATATATTCTTAAAATGCTCTCCCTAGTGATTGTAACATCTTATACTCTCATTGGAAGGGGCTGCAATTACGTCTTTTCCCTACGTGCTCAAATACTTTGTATCTTCATGTGCTTTTTTTCTTTTACTTTCTCTTCTTTTGTCTTTCCCTTTGAAAGGGAAAAATGCTTCTTGTAGTTTGGGTTTCAGGGTTGTGCTAATTTTATGAAAAAATATTTGTCTGTTTATAATCAAAATAGTATTAATAACAAGGGAAATTACGTTTTTATAGAAGTGACTTCTAATATTTTCAGAGATCTAGTGCAATTTTTTGGAGATACGTTTTTGACAACTTTTAAATTTCTTCCCTGAGCATCGTTTCCTTAGATTTTCTCAGTTTCTTGAAGCCAATTTGGAAAATTTATTTTTAGTGGAAAATTGTCCATTTGATCTGGGCTTTCAAAATTATTAACATAGAGGTTTTTTTCTGCATTTAATTTTTTGACCATAAAGTTTTTATATGGCACTCTTACAAATTTTGACCTCCTGCGTATGGTTATGTTTGCTTTGCATTCCTAATAGTTTGAATTTCTCTCTTTCTTTCTTTAATTTGCTTAAACCAGAGGTGTGTCTCTTGGTCTTTCCCAAGAATTAGACTTTGTATTTGTTTACGAGCCACATTGTCTCTCTGCTTCTAACTCACCGTGTCCCGTCAGCCTAGCGTGTGCTTTTTCTCTCTACGTTTTAATACCTCTGAAATTGGGATGCATCTTTCAATGCTGGTAACCAAGCGTTGTGTGACATTGTTTCAGGGGCAGCAGTTCTTAGTGATGCATAAAGTAACGGCACATCTTATAATAGATGACATCCTAAATTTGAGGGAGTATGGAATTTCCACTTTTGTCTTCTATAATTCATCTCTCCTGCTTTCCTTAAGTTGTCTTGTTATTTCTCTTACTGACTTCAGTTGAATATTGCTTCATTTGTATATATATTATTCTTTCCACTTTAATTTGGTAAACAGTTAAGGGGATACATTGTCCTTTAATTGTGGCTTTTGTTACATCCTACATGTTTTGATATATGGTGTTCACACTCATTTTCTTTAAATGTTCTGTAATTATAACTTCAATTTTCCTTTTACCCAAGTATTATTTAAGGCAGTGGTTTTTAACTTACAAGGGCTTGCATTTTTTTTTTTCAAATGGCATTATCGAGATAAGATTAATCCATTTAAAGTGTACAGTTCAGTAGTTTTTAGTATATTCGCTGAGTTGTGCAACCATCAGCACAATTTAGGACATTTTTATCACCCCAAAGAGAAACTCCATACCCGTTAGTAGTCATTCCCCCTTTTTTTTTTTAGCCACCCCACTCTACTCACCCACCCTCAGCTCTAGGCGACCACCAGTTTACGTTCCTCTCTATGTATTCGCTTATTCTGGACATTTCATGTAAACTGAATCATGCAGTGTGTCATCTTTTATGACTAGCTTTATTCCCTTAGCATCACGCTTCAAAGGTTCATCCACATTGGTGCACGGTAAGTATTTCATTCCTCCTTATTGCCAAATAACATTCCATTGTGTAGGTACACCATTTATCATTTGATGAGCATGTATATGAGTTACTTCACTTTTTGGGTATTATGCATAACACGGCTATGAACGGCTTTGGTTTTTAAAAACAGAGGCCCTTCTCTAGCATTTTTACCTTGGTTTAGAATATGTGACATGTATGCTTTCTAGGTTTTTAAAAAATGCTTGAGATTTGTCTTGTGGTTTAATATCAGATCGGCTTTGGTAAATGTTTCCTGGGTGCTGGAATAAAAAAGGCATAATCTCTCAAATGACTCTGATATTTACATTATTGTATTCAAATGATTAGTTTTTGACTGCCTGGTCTATCAAGGACAGGGTGTGTGTGAGACTCCCCTTGCGTTCCTAATCGTTTCTGCCCTGCGTCATTGAGTCTGCGGAAGTTGGCGGGTGGTGGCCATTCGCTGCGAAGTGTCCCCTACAACGCGATCTGGTTCCATTTATTATTTGCTTTTACTTCTTTGTCTGATATCGAGTCCGTGAACTCTGCTTTATTTTCCTTCGCATTCATTTTATAAATCTTTGACTACATTTCGGATTCGAATAATTTAAATTGCTCTGTTTTAGGCACAGTCCTGGAAAACAGCGTTTAGTCAGGCCCGATACGAGAGACCTTGCCTTTAGTAGGGGAGTAAAAGTTTCTCACGTTTGGTTAGTCCTAAGCCATACTACTGAGTTGAATATCACCCTGTGCTTTTTTGGTGTATTTTCTCACCTTTTCCTTGTTCTCTGAATGGCTTGCAGTAAACCGCAATGTCTTTCTGCTCGGTGACGGGCAAACCGCCATCTCAGACCCCTGATGGAGGGCGTGTTGATACGCTCGGCTCCCAAGCCCGTTCCCACCTCGCCTGAGGCTATCGTTTGAGGGGTGAGAGGATGGGATCGGGTGAGGGGAGCCTAGTGCAGCCCGCTGGTTCCACGGCCAGGTGCTCCGGGGTCGTCGACGACGGCTGATTCTCTCCCGTAAGAGGGGTCAGCAGAGCCGCCACGTACTGTCTGCTTTCTCCGTGCCTGGCACTTCGCTAGGCGTTTTAATGCATTATCGCAGTGAGTGCTCACAGCAGCCTAGCGAATGAGCAGGTGCTGCGAGGTCGCCTAGGGTCACATAACTGGGAAGCGGCAGAGCCAGGACTCGGCCCAGATGGCCTGGCTTTGGGCCCTCAGCTCTTGACACTGCCCTCTCCTGACTCCCCACCTTCACTGTCCGGGTCATGTTTTTCCTGCTTCTCCTTCGCAATCACCATTCGTACATCCTCTGCCATTTAGGACTTGTGGGTGGCCTCCGTCGGGCACCGTTTGGAGCGGGATGAGTTGTGACACTCTCTGTTCTTGGACCACAAAGCCGTGCCGTCTTAGGTTTCATTCGTATGTGGGTCTCAGCCAAGAGCAAACTGGACCGATACCACCTCCCCTTTCTGACTGTGTCCCTTGTCATCAGACCAGGCGTGTGCACCCCGGGTCCCCCCACTGCTGAGGAGTCCTGTCCTCAGGCCACTAGCCGCTCGTGCGTCACCACAGGAGCCTGCGTTAGGCTGCAGGGCAGGTGTGCACTTGCAGGGGACACGTAGCCCGTGCCCGCGCTGGGGCCCCTTGCCACCAGCTTTCGGGACAGATGCAGCCCTTGTCCCTGATCACCTCAGCTCAGCGGCCCCTTCCTGGCAGGCGGCTCTCGCGAGACTCCGTGGAGGCCTCCGTCCTCCTGCAGGGCTCTCCTGCTCCCGGCCCTGAGCGAGCCCAGCTTAGCTGCCATGCTGCGGTCCCCTCGGCCGTACGGTGACTTCCCTCTCCCCTTAGGCCAGTCGGGCTGCATTTCTCGTGTCCGAATGACTCCTGACATAGACAAATCAGAGCAAAAGAACCGGACGGTCCCGCCGTTCTCGGGACAGTCCGTGAGGGTTTCCTATGGAGGCGTCATCGTTTCATTTAAAAGAGCGAAGCAAGATCCCGTTCCGAGGCTCGGCGGGGCCCTCCCCGCCCGGCTGCCTGCCCCCCAGATCCAGCTCGCCTTTCCAGCCCTGATCCCTCCTGTAAGCCCAACCTGTCCTGGAGGGATTCGTTTGTCAGAAGATGAACAGTTACATAATTCCTGGAAAGTACAATGGAGGGAAAAATGTCTGAAACCACTTTCCTCCCGCCACAGTCCTCACTGCGAGCCGCTCCCTGGGGAGGAGGAGGTCGGTAGGTGCATCCTTAGGTGGTTTGGTTAGGTCACGACCGTTAGGTCGGCCTCCCGTCCTCCAGCCGCTCTGTCAGACCCGCTGCTCGAGACCCCGAGTGCTGCGTTCGCGCTCAGTACGCCCCTAACAGCAAGAATCTTTCACACCTCCGTGGACAGTTCTGCGCCGACCGGTTTCCTGGGGCCGCTCACGCGTGTGTCTCTCACGCCATGCAGCGATGGCCTCACTTGTTACTCACCGCCGGGGTGTGTCTTCTGACTCACTTCACTACAGATTTTGTGCCTTGAAAACTTGGATGCACTGAGTTCGCGTGAGATAAAATTTAAAAAACACCGAGGGAAAAAACTACATTTCAAAACGAAGACTCTCTTGGTATCAAAAGCTTTCTTCTTAGTGACTTCTAAGTGTAAAAATGGTGGCGGGAAGTAGCCAGATCAGCTCTCTGCAGCTTAATTTCGTCTGACGGCAGATCCTCGGAAGTGCCTAGATCAGATCGAGATGGTAACAAAAGCAGACGCAGAGCCGTGAAGAATGGCCACACCATTTATTTCTAAATAGCTTTATTGACTTGGAGAGTGTTTGGGTTTCACTACCTATAATTCCCTCCAGGAAATAGCTAAATAAAAATAGGAATGTTATTGATTTTTAAAAGTTTCGAGCTGATTCTAAAAGTAACTATAGGCAGCATGGACAATTGTGATCTCTCAAAGAACAAAAATTAGGCATTCTGACAGTTCTGAATCGTAAGACAATATTTAGACATTTCTTGGTAAATTTATCCAGACTTCTAATTTGTGAAGTAACTTTCTAGAACCTAAGCTATTCTCCCAAATAAGCAAACCCTTCCATTTTTCAAAAGTATGCCTTTCTTTTCAATGAACTCTCAATTTTAAAATAAAGGCAAGTCGTTTCTGAGTATAGAATCAACAGACCTACACTTAGATATCTAAAAAGACTTTCAGAAAGAAGCTGACAGTGGTCACAGGAAATGTTCACACTGGCTCCCCAAAGCCCCTAGAACAGCAAGGCGAGTGAGGAGCCCCTACTCTGAGCCTGAGGGTGGGGTGCGCCAGGGCCCCTGCCTGGTGCGGGGGTGTCCCCGTGCTGTCATCAGGTGATCAGTGGGCACTTCCGCTCACAGACTCACGGGACGCCGCCGATCCTGCTGTGGCAGAGCTCACGGCCCAGATCTGATCACGGGCTTTCACGAGAAACCAAAAGTGAGCTGAGCCCTGTGAAGGGAAAAGCCGAGGAGTGGGTAAAAAGGGACCCGACCCAGCCCGGTCTGGGGGGACCGGGGAGGGTTCCCTGGAGGGGAGCCCTGAAGGGTGAATAAGCAGGGTGAAGGGTGGGAGGTGAGCGTGCCAGACAAAGACGGCGGCTTGTGCAAGAGCCCTCAAGTGGGGAAAAACATGTTTGTTGGGAAAACTGGCTGGAGTAGAGGACGAGGGGGAGGGTGTCACGAGAAGCAGCTGGAGTGGAAGGGAGGGCGACATCGCCCGGGGCCTCGGCGCAGAGAGTGGGGCGCCCAGGCTCTGACCCCCACCAGAGCAGTCGGGGCCCGCAGGGTTTTGAGCAAAGGCATGACCGGATCGGATTCACATTTAACACGTGTCACGGGCTTTGCATGTGGCGTAGGAGTGGCTTGGAGGGGTCCAGGCTGGAGGAGGGGAGACCAGGTTGAGGGGTCCAGGCTGGAGGAGGGGAGACCAGGTGGGGGACCGTGCAGAAGCCTGTGGTGTGTCAATGTGTTTCAGAAATTGCTGGAGAGGGAGGCGAGGCCCTTAGAAACAGTTCATTTTAGAGCAAAGCCTTGGAAAGACATAAAACAGCTGTCAGTGAGCCTGTCCCTTATACCTGATGGAGACACACGTGTTCCTTGTACTTTGGCTCTGAGAATGAGTGTGCACATCTGAGCGGCGGGCTTCCCGAAAGCAGAGATCAAAGGGCAACACAGGTGCTCTCCCGAGCCGCCCCCCGAAGGTGGGAGGGGTGGGGCTGCTGGCATGCCCACAGTGCCCCTGTTTCCCAGAGCATGTGCCAGAATGGCTGTGGCCCCCCTGTACCCTGGGACCGAGACTCGTGGTTCCCGAGTCGGGGCTACCACAGTATCATCCGGCTGTGCCCACGTCTGCCAGCATTCAGGGTAATCCTTTCCCCGAAGGCCCAACCGGAAAAATCCCATTCCACATGCGAGAAATCCAGCCTTTTTTCCCCGCAGTTCCCCGCTCCACGTGTGTCCAAGGATCCCCGGGCGAGTGCTCATTTGTTCCACAGATCCATCCTGGTGGCTGCACCGTGCCTCGGCCGGCTGCCCGGCCCAAACCTCGGGTCCCTCCCTCCAGGCATCGCCTGCCTTTCCTCACCGGTCTGTGCAGCCGCAGCTGCGCCTCCGGCGAGCCAGGCCCCTCCTTCTGTGGTGACGGGCGAGGGGATGTCGGTGGCACTGAGAAGAGCTCGCGTCCGCACTTCGGGCCGCCTGCCCTGGAGCCCGGGCCATGCCCCTTCTCCTCTGTGCCCACGGCCACGTGCCGCACTGGCCGACCTGTTGCCCTTTGTCCCGTCGGGTTTCCCTTCCCCCGAAGGAGGTGTCCTTTCTCTCCGGGTCCCAGCAGGGAAGAGCCGCCCCCTGACTCATCTCAGACATGCTTCTCAATCAACGGAATGATCTCAAAGACATAACCCCCCCCCCAAATGCAGGAAACCTTTTCCCTTGTTCTGTAGCGTGGTCGGCTGCATGCCGTCTTACATCTCTCCCTTCCAGAAGAGAACTTTGCCTTTACTTTTGCAATCTCAGGGTTTCCTGCCTTAAAATTTACATTTCTCTAGGACTTCACAGTCTTGCTCAATTTTTGCAAAACATCCAGTGGATGTTATTAAAATCCCCATTTTGTGAATGAAACAAAACAAAACAAAACCACAGTTTGACTTATGACTTACCCGACGCCGTGTGCCAGGCGGGCACCAAGTTTAACGGAAGATCTCATGCTCTGGCTGGGGCCCCTCTCGCCTAACTTATGCATCCTCTGTTTAAAGTCTCAGTCTCCATGGAGAGAAACAGTGTGGGAGGAAAACATGGCCGGGAGGGGTTTGTTTCCCGCATGCTTTGCTGCCCAGAGCCGGGCACCTTGTCACATTTCGTCCCTTCTGGGGCACAGGGAGGACTTGCAGTCAAGCTTCTGTCCGGGTCGGGAGGTTTTTTTTTGTCCGATTCCCAGAAAGGAGGTGAGGCCACACGCCCATTTTGTGCGAGAGAAAGTGTGTTTTCCTAGCAGGACGGCGGCTCCTTCTCGACCTTCGGTCTTCGGGTTTCTGATCGGAAGCGAGCGGGGACGGCGATGGCAGCAGCTCGCGCGCCTTCCCTCACCAGGCGACGGGCACCGCACTGCACTCTCCGCACTCGCCGTTCATGTCTCCCAATCCTCCCGCCGCGCCTTCCTCTGCGGGAGGCACTGTTTCCCACTTATTTCGTAGCCGCAGACGCCGAACAAGACTCACGTGGAAGGTCTCACCACTTTCTGGGGGTGGGACCAGCGTCAAACCCAGGTCTGACCCCAGCGCCCAACCACGAACCGCAGAATATGCCGGAGAGTCCCTGTCACAGGTCTTCACCCTCTGGGGAAACCAGGAGAGTGGGCTGAGAAGAGGAGCGTCCCCAGGGACTGTGCACTGTGGCACAGGGGCCTCAGATGGGGGACCAGGGCCCTCCCTAGCCATAAAGAAGGAAAGAGTTAGTGGTGGAGGAAGGACCAGTGAGTCTCCATCCTCAGGACCGACCTGGGCCGTCGGGACACCTGTGCCGTGTCGGAGAGGAGCGTTAAGGTGGTGCTTTGAGAATCGTGCAGTAGGGTGCTTGCAAGATGCCCCCCGCCGCCATGGTGTCCGCCTATAATCCCTCCCCCTTGAGTGCGGGGAGAACGTACTGACTTGCTTCTAACACATAGAATGCGACAGAAACAATAGGACGTCGCTTCTGAGATTGGATTATAAAAGGATAATGCCTTCTGTGCTGGGCGCTTTCTCTCTCTCTCCCTTGGATCACCCAGCCTGGGGGAATCCAGCCGTCACGTGCTTGGCGGTTATGTGGAGAGGCCCATGCGGCCGGGGATCGAGACCTGCCAACAACCCCGTGAGGGTGCTTGGAAGCAGACTCTGCCTAAGTGGTGCCTTCGGATAAGATTGCGGCCCCAGCAAAAAGGTTGACCGCGCCCAGCTGGCATCCACTCCAATTCCTGACCCACAGAAACTGCAAGATAATGAATGTGTATTGTAGGCTGCTAAGTTCGGGGATGACCTGTCACACAGCGCTGGATAACCAGTACCTTGCACGCAAGCTTTTTCCCTGCCCCACATTCATTATTCTGTTGCCCTATCTGTATGTGGACAAAGTCAGGAATAAAACTCAACACACGGAAGACTGTAAGATTGGCCTCTGGGGAGCAGGCAGTGCTAGGTCCTCGTGAGAAGCTGATTTTGAGGGGAGGACATCCTGTGGGCGGAGGGCGTGGTCACCCTTGGAGGGGTGACGAATCTCGCGGCTCCCTAGGGAGGAAAGGTGCCCGAGGAGGGCCTGAAGGCATCCCCGTCAGCGTTTGCTGGCCTTTGGAGTGTAGCGTGTTTGGACGTTCCCTTGCCCAGGAAGGCCTGCCGGGGAAGCGAGGCCACCAGAAGGGTGGGGCTCAGGAGTGGCCTCTAGCACCCGCTCCTTCTCCTAACCTTCTCAATGACAAAAGTAGCCCACTGTTTGTTGTCCAACCCATTCACACTGAAAAGTCTGCAAAGTAAAAAGTGAAAATCCCGTCTTCCTCTCCCGTGCCCCAGAGGCATCCGCCGGTGGTGGTATGTGCCCTCCCAGACGTCTAGCCTGCGTGTGCGAACGCGAGTGCGTGCGGGGCGTGCGAACGACACCGCGCCTTCTGGCCAGGACGGGCACGCTCCACGGGCGCTCACGGGCAGCAAGCGCAGGCCTCGTTCGCCCTTCCCGGTGGCCCCGTGGCTCCCGCAGACCCCGGGCGACGTGAGGGCGGTGGCCCGGACGTGAGCCGATGGCGTTAGCTGGGCCCTGACCCGTGACCATTTCGGCGTTTCCTGCCGTCCCGCTTTGACGGGACGCCCGCGAACACCGTTGCCCGCCTGTCTTCCCCCGCCCGTCAGAGGGTTTCCGAAGCGCTGAGGGCCGGGCGCGGGGTTGCCGGGACAGACGCCCCGCGCCTCTGTCTGTGACCGCGGGAGGCTGGGGCCCGAGCGGCCTCCCAGGGGGCTGCCGTCACGCCTCCGGCCGCAGAGTGTGCGCCTGCCGATCTCTCCACTCTCACCAGCGCTGGATGTTTACTATAAAATGATGGGTGAAAGACGGCTTCTCCTTTTAATACACATTTCTCTTCCTACCAACTTTTTGTGCTTTTGGAGGAGAAGCCGTTTTCTTTTTTCAAACATATGTTCCCCAGACTCTCCTGGGCCCGATGTTAGGCAACTTTTAGGTCTCCCGCCCCCAGCTGCTCAGCCACCCTCTGCTCTTGCTTCTGTGTCCTGAGTGTCTGTCCTGAATGCCTCTCTCTGAGCCCCGGCAAGCCCTGTGCTGCCCTCATCCACGAAAGGCTACCTGGCTGTCAGGTTCCCGTGGAGGAGGCTGACGGAAATCCATTCCCCGGCACCCTTGCCTGGGCCGAGGCCGGCGTTCCAGGCGCCGGAGAGGCTAAGTGCTTCTTCTAATCCCTTCCCCTCTTCGAGATGACTAGGGCGTTGGCCCCTGTCATCACACAGCCCCAGAAGGGAATTCTAACTCCATCTCCTCTACATTAGCTTCCCACCTGGGCTCAGGGCCACTCCCAGCTCTGCTAAGGGGCAGGGCCAGTGTGGCCTGTCCACCCTTGCCCAAGGAGCTCTCTTTCTCTGTCGTGAGATGCCTGTTAGCTTCAGGAAGGTTCACGTGCTGAAGGAGGGGCAAGGGGGGCACCGCTGACCAACTCGAAAGCCAGATTGATCACGGCCGTCGACCAGCAGGGGCTGGGGCCGCCAGACGGCCTGCCCACTGGAGGTGCCGCCGCGGAAGGGCTGTGGGAAGGCCGCGCGGCCGGGGGGGATGGTCTCTGGGTTCCCACGCGTGGGCCGAGCTGGCCCAGGATCCCCCCGGTCAAGAGAGACGGGGGCCCTCGAATGTCACGGTGGTGGTTGGTACTAAGGTACCGTGTCCACGATTGGTGGATCCTGGACTAGGGCTGGCTCGGGCCTCACTCTGGCATCTGAGTCAGGCACGGAGGTGGGAGACGGGCCACCACATCGGGGACCCGGTTACCGGGTGACGTAGATAGACCAGGACTCGTACCAGGCAGAGTCGGCGCACGAGGCGACGACCAAAGCAGCCACATGCCAGACGCTGTGAGTGCAGTGGGCGGGGCTGCGCCTGAGGCTCGGCGGACAAGTGGCGTCTCGCCCCACGGGGGGAGGCGGGGGGGGGGGGCAGCATCGAGCGGCTTCAGCCCTGGCAGAGGGCGGAGGTTCTCTGTGCTCGCCCCGTCGCCCCGCGCCCTGCCCAATCGGGCAGGCAGCCCTGAGCCGCCTCTCCCACATCTGGAGACCTGGTGTCCGTCCAGACGCTTCTGCACGGCCGCGCTGGCCGACTCCCTCTCATACCCGCTCCTGTGGGCAGCAGGCCCCGAGCCAGGAGGACTCTAGGACACATGGACTAGGGAGTGACGAAAGCCGAGAGAGGAGCCCCGGTGGTTTCATTGCGTCCTTGGGGACAGTGACCCATCGCTGCAGGGCCCGGAGCCCCGATCCCGAGCGTTCCAGGCCGCGTGCTCCGGGTGAAGCCACTTAGTGCCTCTGAGCCTCAGCTCCGTTTGCGTGAAGGGAGAGTAACAATCGGACTCACTTCATAGGGTCGTTGTGAGGGTTTGAAGAGGCCCACGCGGTGCCTGGCACATGGGGAGCACCCCACAGGGGGTAGGTGGCATGAGCGTCACCCGAGCAGAACGCTGCCAGGAAGACTCCCCACCGTGGGGACCTTGTTGCTCCTGTATCCACACAGGCTATTGAGAAACTCGGGGGTCCAGGAGGGGCAGGGAGCGGCCCCTCTGGGTGCAACCAGGTGTCGCATTTAGTGTGACCCAGCAGGGCCTGGAAGGGTTAGAGGCGTCTCCGGTGTAGGGATGGGGTCGGGAAGGGAGGGGCCGGGGAATATAGGACACAGTCTCATGAGTAGGGGGCCGGAGTCCATCTCGCTGGCAGACTATGGTCCCTAGAGAGGATGGGGCCAATAGCAGCTGGAGCAGCGTCTAGACACTTTCTGGGTACAGACGCAGCCAGGGAGCCCTCCTTTTCGGGGAACCCAGGCACTCCCCCACCTCTCCCACAGCACCTACTCTGCTCCGAGGCAGAGTTGATGGGATGGAGGTGGACACCCCATTCCCCTCCCACCACCCCGCCTGAGGGGCCAGTCGGACCCTCTGGCCGGGAGTCAGTGTTGGAATGGAGAGGTGCTTGTAAGTCTTTGCTGGCACTCGGACCAGGAGGACATGTGAGCTCAGGAATCCTGTGCTCAGCAAAGCAGATGGGCTCACAATGAGAAACAGAGAGCGAGCGAGCGCCGGCAAGCAGGGACGAGCAGCAGGGGAGGCCGAGAGGCTGAGGACGCGGCCGCCTCGCCTCTGGACGGCTCTCCAGCCAGTTTCTGGTTCCTGGCCTGCACGGGGCCCAGCTGTGTCCCGGCTCATGGCCTCGGGGAGATACCTCGTGTCCTTATGTAACCAGCTTATTAAGTGAGCTGGAGCCAGTCAGGTGTAAGAAGAAACCCACTTCATTTTTTCCCTGGCGTCCTTTCCAGCCCGCTCTCTGGACCAGCTTTATTCCCAGCTGATGCCGAGGACTCAGTGGGCCCCTTCGTCTTCCTGCCGTTAGGCACGAGAAAGCCCTGTCGTTGCCTCCTGTGTCCACAGAGGACACGTTCTAACTCTCACGCCATTCCAGACGGCCGAGTGTCGTAATCAGAAGTCCTCAGAGGCCTGGGCCGGGGCAGGCACGCGGCCACCTCTTCCCTGCACCCCGCTGACCGCTAGGCCTGGGCCGGGGCAGGCAGGCGGCCCCCTCTCCCCTGCACCCCACTGATCGCTAGGCCTGGGCCGGGGCAGGCAGGTGGCCCCCTCTTCCCTGCACCCCGCTGACCGGTAGGCCTGGGCCGGGGCAGGCAGGTGGCCACCTCTCCCTGGCACCCCGCTGACCACTAAGGCCTGGGCCAGGGCAGGCAGGCGGCCCCCTCTTCCCTGCACCCTGCTGACCGCTAGGCCTGGGCCGGGGCAGGCAGGCGGCCGCCTCTCCCCTGCACCCCGCTGACCGCTGCCTCCCCTACCTGCTGCCTGCTGCCGCGCGCGGCCCTGGGGGTTCGCACAGGGATCGGGGGCCAGCTCGTGTGGCTGGTTCGGCCGCAGTCCCGGGCTCGTGCCCACGCTCTTTTTCCCTCTTTGCTGTCTTTTCTCCCCCTTTTTTTTTGGCTGCTGCTTCTTCAGACTGCCTCTTCTGGGCATCTCTGACTCGGCTCCCCGAGGGTGACGCTTCTCTAGCTGACCACTCTGCCGGGCTCCTGTTCCCCCTGCACCACCCCTACCCCCACCCCCACCCCCACCCCCACCAGGGCTGCCCCCTGGCTCCCGTGACACCTTCGTCCATGCTCCCCGGCCTCGGCTTCCGGGGGGCTCGCGAGCTGCTTCCGGCGCGTCAGGCTCACCGCCCTCTGCCTCGGCCTGTGGACTTTTGAGGCGTGAGTTGATCACAGTGCTCAGGCTCGCCCGTGCCAAACTCCCGAAAAGGTGCCGTGAAGTGCCTCTCCCTTGATTTAGGGTGAGGGGGAACCCGCTCTCCTGGAGGTGGTGGGGAACAGCTCGTCCCCCCACCCCAAAGTGCTTTTCCTCACTTGTGTCCCAGGCCGCGGGCGGGCCGTGAGCTAAGGCTGCAGAATCAGGCTGCGGCCACCCTTTGAGGTGGCCGTGTCTCTGTGCTAAAGTGCATGATACTTGGCAGCCTTTGGCATCCAGATAAAACCGAGGAAGAGAGAGTGCCTCCTTAACATTGTCACACTTTTCCTTCGAGCTGGTTGTCTGGCTTCCTCAGTAAGCAGGAGCCTTTATAAGACTGTGTAAAACAGACGAGGCGGCCGTGGAGGTCAGGGAGGACCCCCGAACCCCCACAGAGCATCTGTGGGCTGCGAGCATCGTAGACACCCACAAACATCGCTGTCAGTAGTTCAAAGGCTTCCCTTTTCAATCTTGCTCCGACTGACGAGATTCGGGGGACCCCCGGGGCCCTGTCAGTATCACTCGCCGTCTTCCTGCCGTGTTTCCTGCATGAGCCCAGTGGCCAGACACCCTCCAGTGACTAGGCTAACGGCCCAAGCCGGGATGTGGGGGGTTTGACGGACAGGGGAAAGTCGGGGTTTCACTGACTTCCTTCTGGATGCACTCACCACGGAGGCCTGAGTAACAGCGGGACTTTGGTGACTGTGGGCCTTAAAAGTCGCTGGGCACGTGGGTGAGGAGGGGAGTGTCCATGCGGATCGGCCAGACCCAGGGGCCACCGGCCGCGTTCGCTGGTGGGTGCAGCCCCCCGCCAGGCACTTGGGCAGGGCGCCGAGTGCAGCTCTCTCGTCTCCTCCTCCCCTTGGGTGCTCTTCCCCGCCCCCACTTTGCTCTAGGAGAGTGGGTTCCGCGTCTCCGATGGGCTTGTTCCTTCCTCTCCTTCGGGGAGCGATGTGGCTAAGACTCAGGTCTGAGCATCGGGGCGAGACTTGGGAGAACCCGCTGGTGTCACAGCCTGCTTTTGTTTAGACACCACCTAGTTTAGAAAAAGGGTGGCTCCGCCTCCTCCGGCATGCTTCCCAGAGCGCTCTGTTCTGGGATTTGGACCCAACACCAGTGACTGGTAGGTTGGACCCCATTTTCCTTTGCCATTGTCCCCGACGCTGCACCCCAGGTATGTGGGGGAGGACTAGCTATGGTCTGGGCCAGGGTTGAAATAATCTCACCAAAGAGCATCCATATTCCAGTATGACCCCCAAAACTGACCAAATGGTTTGGGAGAACGGAGTTGAGAACTCCTAGTGTGTGCCCGTCACCCAGAACCTTCTGAGTTAACTGCTGCTGGGGCGTTTGTCCCAGCAGTCCGACCGCGGGCCTCATTTTCTCTTCTTCTGTGACGTGAGAACAACCCACCTTCACAGGGCACTGTGGGGGGGTCACACAGGAAAGCAGAAGTCCAATCCTGGGCACGCAGGAGGCGTCAGGAAACCCCAGTCCCTCCCCAGCTACAGCGCTGCTCCCTCACGGTCATTAAGAAGAGGGATTTTTGGGTCCGGAGGTAAAAGTGCATTTTAAACTCTGGGATATACATTGCCAAATTCTCTTCAAAAATATCGTGTCCATTTATCATCTTACCCAGAGTAAATTTTTCTCCACTCCCTTGCCGACGTGGAGGCTGGCATCTTTTTCATCTCCGCCAAACCAGCAGGCGCCGTGCGATGGCCGAGGCTTGATTTATGCGCCCGCCTGCTCGTTACTGAGTTGGCTCCTTTTCTCGTTTGCTGGCCATTTGTGAGTCTTCTAGTGTGTGTTTGTGTGCTTTACCAAGTTTTCTGTCACAGTGCTGGTACCGTCTTAATCTGAAGGCATTCTTTGTGTGGCATGAATATCAATCCTGTATTTTTTGTCTTATTTAATATTTGTCTTTCAGTCTCAGTCATGTTTCGTTTCGTTTTTCGGGAGGGTGGAAAACTTGGGGGCTTTCTTCAGTTACGCCCCTCCGTCTTTTCCGTTATGGCTTTGGGGTTTCCAGTCATGCCTAGAGCTGCTTCGCTGGGCGCGGGTTTGTTTTACGGGAAGGTGCTCCCGGCAGTCAGTGTGGAAGTTGGGTGGAATGAGGGAGCAGGAGGCACAGGGCTCCTAGTCTCGTGGGGAGCCCGGTGCAGTGGCCGAGGGGAGAGGAGGCAGACGCCCACACTGAGGCAGAGGAGAGGGCTCGCCTGGAGGGCTGGGTCGACCTTGTGCGGGGGAGGGAGAAGTCTTCATTTTTGACCTGAGCCGTTGAGTCCATAGTGCCATTTGGTGACATGGGACCAGACGAAGATCTGTTAGGTGTTGACTGCACTGAGGTGTTCCCAGGACATCCGGGGCGTGGCTGGATGTGGTGCTCCCGAGAGCCCCCATGGCCGGAGGCGCTATCAGGGGGCTTCCGGGGGGCATAAATGGGAACCAGAGATGGGGAGGGTGGGACCTGAATGGTTTTGAATCTCTTCCTGGTTTTAGTTAAAAGGCTGTCCGGTAGGCGGTCCCAGGGAGGCATTCCAGAACAATAACATACAGTGCAGATACATCCAGATAGCACTGACGGCTTTTATTGCAGATTTGTGTCATTACAAGGATAATTTGGGAATATATTAAAAAAAAAAACCCTCCCTTTTATATACACAAAACGTGCTACATGGTACACTTTGTGAGGATGCTGAGGTAACAGGCACACACCCAGACATGGACAGTACCGAATGCTCCAACACCTCGCACGCCCCAGCCCACACGCCCACCGGGAGGGTCTCGCACTGAGTCTGACACCCCACGGCCACCACCCAGGGGGGCCACTGGCCCTCGGTTGTTCCGGAACTCACAGGAAGTAGCAAGTTCTCGTTTTCGTGGTGTCTGCCTTCTCCAGGGAAGTGTAGTTTGGGGACAAGATGCAGACTCTGGTCAGCCTGAGAGCGTGGGACCTTTGGTCTGTAGACATTGGGGGTCCCAGCGATGACGATGACTCTTCAATTGAATAGAGCTCCTGGACAAGGCAGGTGATTATTTCTGTGAAGGTTAAAATGACACGAAGGCTAAAGTGTGAACGGAAAATACAAAACTGCGAATACATCATCCGTGTGGCCGGTGGTCAGCTTTGGGGCCTGGCCGTCTCTTTCCCGGCCAGACACCTGGAGTCCAGACAGTTCCTACTTAGAGGCTAGGGACTCTCGCCTAGAAAGAAAGGACCGTGCAACAGGAAAGGTGAGGAGAAGGTAGGCACGGAGTGGAGGAGAGAGCGGAGAAGACACCTGGAGGTACGAGTGGCCGAGGACGGAGACGCACGTGGCGCTTACCGAACGGAGTCAGGCGGATGGACAAGTGGGCGGATGGATGGATGGATGGTGAAGATCCTGAGGACGGGGAGCAGGGCGTGGAGATGGAGGGGGATTTCGAAATTCGATTAGGTGCCCAAACGGGTGCTCAAGCGAGGAAGTGGGGAACCCCCGTGTGAGAGAAGAGCGTCGCGGGCATGCCTGGAAGATTCCAGGCCCGTGGACGCCCAGGGTGAGTCTCTGAGTTGGAGCTGTACAGTCTGTGATCCGCTCTTAGGCTCAAGTAAGGCAGCAAAATGAAGTGCTTTTCTCCTCAGAGGAAAGCTGTTGGTGAGAGCTTCGACATGTGAGAGTTGAATATATGTGTATTTGGGTATATAAGGCAAACCTGTATATGTATCTAGATATATTACATGGGGCATATATCTAAATGCATATATACGTGGCATACACGTACGTGCACCGAGTCGGCTCGTGCACGTGTATGTTACGAGGGTATTTTGCAGCTGTGTTTTTATCGGAGGGATTTGGTTTACATAAAGAAAGACTGGTCTGCAGTCCTGTCCTGTCTGGAAACGTGAGGGGCTGGCTGTCTGGTGTGAAGGAAGGTAGTAGGGACAGAGAATACTGCGTCGATCCGGTTCCGCTGCCTGCCGCAGCGGCGTGGGAAGACAGAGTCCAGGATCCCAGTCCTCGCGGCCCCCAGGCCGACCGGCGAGGAGCCGCTTCTCGTGCTGGGGCCAGCGCGGCCGGGCAGGCTCCTGGCGAAGGCCCCGAGAGGCCAGGAGGGGAGCTGGCCTAGTGGAAGGTGTTGGGGTTGGGCCGGATCATCATCACCACTTTCTTGAGCGAGTAGGAGCCTCCGCGGAACTCAGCCCAGTAGACCCCATCCTGGTAGCGGCTCCGGTAATGGCCCCCGCGGTACCAGACCCCGTTGAGGTTGGAGTGGGCGCAGGCGTTGTACCACCAGCCTCCCTTCTGGTAGTGGGCGCAGTTTCCTGCAGGAGAGAGGGGGGTGCGGTCTCAGGGAGGAGGCAGCTCCCCGTGTCCGCTGTTTGCTTGGGGGTCTTCAGCAGACCCTCTCTGGGGGGCAGCTGGAGCACGCTTCAGAGGTAGACGGGGCCTCAGACCCGCCCACACCTGTCTTCGAGGCTCTGGCTAATGAGCTGTGTGACCTTGGTCAAGCTACCTGACCTCACTGAGCCACCGAATTCTCACTGCAGAATGAGGATCCGCGTCATGCCTCCCGCACGGGACGGAAGGAGGGCCCGTGGTAAAGCACTTAGCCCAGGCTTGGTGCAGAGGGAGTGCTAGGGGGACCCCACATGTCAGGTTTAAAGAGAAACCGGAAATGACCTGAGGTGGGGGTGGGGGAGAAGGCAGAAGGGTTTCTCTTAGGAGTTTAAGAGTCATGACTATTGGATCAAGAGCCTTTCTAGAGTGATGAAGGAAGTGCTTGAGAAAATTCTCTATTCTTCCCCAGCCTGTATTCCAGCCAAATATAGTTTTTATTCTCAAAAGAAAGATATTTTTATGAACCCCTTGGCGCTATCATGTCATGCGAGGCTGTGCTGCCAAGGACAAGCAGTCCAGGACAGCAGGGAAAGTGGGCAAGGTGCGGGCGGCGAGCAGGGGCACGGCCCCTCACAGGCAGGGGGAGGACGGGGGCCGCCGCCCCCCCTCCCGGCTGCCTGGTCCAAAGCAGGGCTCCCGTTTCCTGATCAGGCCGAGGAAGAGGACCCCCGCCCAGTTCAGTTTGTGGGTTGGGGGGGCCTCCACAGGGCTGGCGGGCCGGCTGAGGCAGAAAGCTGAGGGGAGGCTCAGCCCAGGTCTCCCCAGATGGTGCCCTGAGGCCGCAAGGACCAAGTGGCAGTGCTGGGTCAGGAGGGCAGAGAGAGTCCTCGGCAGCCACGGCCGGCTCCCCCGTGCCCGCAGAGGCCCGTCCTAGGCTTGCGCACACGCTCCGGGGCCCAGGCGCTCACCGCCTCACCGTCACTGCCCGTGCTGCTGGACAGGCCTGACGGTCAGGGTCACAGAACAGTCTTCTCCCCGCCCCCCACGATGTCCCTGAAGAACGCTGTACCAACCCCCCTGTCCCCACCCCCGCCCCCCACGTCTGACCGGCTCTGAGGGTCGTCTCTGGCCTCTCCACCCTGATGTGGTGGGAACGGCCTGCTGAGATGTGGCTGCCATGAGGACCTGGAGTGGGGACCTCCGTCCTCCGCGTGTAGGCAGCAGAGCTCGCCTGCCGTGCAGGTCACAGGTCGCCCTGGGACAGCCCTCAGAGGGGAGGGGCTGGCCTTCAGACCAGGACCCGGTGGGAGCTGGGGCAGGAGCGGCCGGGCTTGCCATGAGGACAGACAGCCCTGGCCTGGAGGTGGGTCGGCCCTCCCTCCAGACCTCCCCAACTTTGCCACCCAGCAAGGGCCTCATCTCAGGAGGTTGGGTGTGGGACTTTGGGGCACAGTAACTGCAGGGGTGGGGAGTGGAGTCTGTGCTTGTAGTTTTCTGTTTTTTCTCTTGTTTTTAATCTAAGAAAGCCCTGGGTGTGAGGTGCGCCCCTCTGGCCCCGCTTTGGCAAGGCGGTCTGTGGGCAGTGGGCGGAGGAGCGGACCCCCCAGGGCAGGGGCCAGGCCAGGCAGCCAGATTCTCGGGCCCTGCCGTCCGGGGCTCTGGCTTCCCTTCACCTCTTTCCCCTGCCCTCCACCTGGGTTTGACTCCGCTGCTCCTACCTGTGTAGACATCGTGGTCTCTGTCCAGGGTGGTGAACTGCTTGCCGTTGTGCCAGGTGAAGGAGTCCCCAGCGTTGCCGTGGTAGCGCCCCAGCCGCAGCTTGTAGTACTCGCTCTCAGGCTCCAGGCGGAAGCTGGCATATTCTGCAAAGACCTTGCGGCCAGACCAGTCCTCCATGGTCACCAGCAGTTTGTAGTTGCCTTGGTTCGTCAGCCAGTAAATGTTCTCCAGGCCCAGCCAGTACTCGCCGTCAATGTTCCCGAACCCTTGCTGGGGAAAACGTGGGAGAGTGTTAGCCAGGAGTGTGCGGCGCCCTCGGCCAGCGGCCAGCGGGGCTCAGCCCAGGACAGAGGGGCCGGAAGCCGGCAGTGCGGGAGGCGGGCCTGGGGCAGGTCCCGCCTACTCGATGAGTGTCAGTCACGCAGTCCATCGAGACTATTTATAGAGAGCGCCGGCTCCGCGCCGGGCATCATGGGAACATGGGGATGCTGTGTGACCTTCGCCACCTGGTCGTGTAGGACCACGTGCGATGCGGTCAGCAGAGACCTCAGCACGCAGCAGGCGTGCAACAGGCGCGCCTCAGACAAATCCCTACCTTCTCTGAGCTCCCGTTCCCTTGCCTGGGGGTGGGCGGTGTGTGAGGGTCCCACGGAAACCCTAAAGTACCAGGCAAGTGTGAGTGTGACACATGTACTGCATCCACCCACGCTCCTCCCTAGGTCAAAGATCATGGTTTTGTTATTTTGTTTTTACATGTAATTTGGGGAGTCATCAGCTGAGTGGTAGCCACTGAAGTCTTGAAAATAGATGGATTCATTAATAATATAATAATAATTAATAATAATAATAGCCAGTATTTAGTGATCTAACTACTATACTGGCACTTTTTTTATAACTTTACATAGGTTAACCTATTAGTTCTCATGTCAACGCTAAGAGCTAGGTGCTCTTATTATCCCCCCTAGAAAAAGTCAGCGGAAGCCCAGAGAGGCCCAGGGTCCCAGAGTGCCTGAGCGTGAGCCAGGATTTGAACCAAGAGCCCAGTCCTAACCATCGGGCTCTACTGCCTCTGAGAAAGAGGATACAGAAAGGAGGAGGAATGCGTTAGGGAGAGATTCCGGAACCTCTCAATGAGAAGGCCAGCAAAAATAAAGCTGGTCAGGAGGTGGGTGGGAGGGCCGCTAGGACAGGAAGGGGGCACGGCAGAGCCACGGGCGGCGTCCTGGCCAAGGGAGTTCGTAGGCCTAGGCTCTGGACACTGCTTTGCCACTTCCCAGCTGGGTGACTCTGAGCAAGTCATTTCACTTTTTCATCTGTAAACTGGGCCATTACCAGTACCTGCTCCGTCCTAGGGTTGATGTGAGATTAAGTGAGATACTAACGGAAGCCCGCGGTGGTACCTGGCCCGTGGCGTAGTGCTGCCTCTTCATCTAGGGGTGGGAGGCAGAGGTACGGCCCAGCCCCGGCAGCCCTTTCTGCTACGAGGATGAGCGGTCAGCCCCCTGGGGATGGGGAGCCAGAGGACGAGCCCTGGAATTAGGACCCGCACGTTCCTGCAGCTCCCTACAGCAGGCCCTTGGGGCTTGCCCCTTCTTTCCCGAGGGAAGCCCCAGCTGGGAGCAAGATGCTCCACACACCCAGCCGGAGCGAGGGGCCGCCGATCCCCGCCCCACCTGTGGGGCCGTGTGGTCTGCACGCCTAACCTGTGTCTTGCAGCAGCTGGCGAGTGGCAAGCGGGTCCCCGCCATCTCCGGCAGGTGTGCAGGAACGGCCCTGTCAGGGTCCTTGCCTCAGAAGTTTACTGTCTGGGCCTCATAGGCCCCGGCAGGTCAGCACGGGCCTTCCTTCCCTCTGCGGGGCTCTTTCGCTGGTCAGTCAGGGACCGATAGGCTCCGCCCCTCACCTTGTATGTCTCCCAGTTCCTGAAGAAGTTGACCGAGCCGTCCAGGCGCCTCTGGATGACGGTCCAGCCCCCAGGGTCGTGCCTCTGCTCGCACCACACCTGCATGAGGCGGTTGGTGTTCTCCGGCTTCACCAGGTAGATGGAGCTGGTGTCATGCCCGTCTTCCAGGGCCTGCAGGCAGTCTCTCCATGGGCCTGGGGACACAGACGTGCACATGTCACACACCGGCCTGCTGCCTGTTTCCAGGCCGCCGAGTCACATGCACCCCCTCCCCCCACTGCACCTCAAGCAGCACAGCCTCCGACAGGGCTCTGGCCGCCGCAAGGGGAGGTACAGCCGCCCCCCTCGTCCGCGGTTCGCTTCCCGCAGATTCAGCGCCCACGGTCCACCATGAAATGGAAACTCTCATAAACAAACAGTTCGTAAGCTTTAAACGGTGCTCCGTCCTGAGCAGCGCGGTGACACCTCATGCCGTCCCGCCCCATCCCGCCCAGGACGTGCGTCACTGCTCTGTCCAGTGTCTCCGCGCCGCGCACGCTGCCCGCCTGTCGGTCACTCAGCGGCCGTCTCGGTCATCAGGTCGACTGCCCTGGCATCACAGGGCCTGTGTTCAGGGCACCCTTACTCTGCTTAGTAACGGCCCGAAGCACAGGGGACGTGAGGCCGGCGATTCGGATGTGCCAAGGAGAAGCCGTAAAGCGCTTCCTTTAGGTCAAAAGGGAAAAGTTCTCTACTTACGAAAGGAAAAACTTGTATGCTAAGGTCACTAAGATCTGCAATAACCATGAATGTTCTCCCCATGAAATTGTGAAGAAGGAAAAAAAGATACTTGTGCTAGTTTGAGAGAGAGAAAACAGTCATAAACCTTTATTATAGTTTATTGTTATTTTTATTTTTAGTTACTATTATTACTGTTACGGCGTCTGATTTACAAATTTAACTTTAGTGGTTTCGGACATCCACTGGGGGTCTTGGAGTGTAATGTGATATCAAGACGAGGGCTGGGGGTCTGGATGCTGGACTCCAGGCCCGCGGAGCCCTGATCCCTGGGGCGTGGCCTGGGCGAACTTCCTTACCTCTCCACGCTTCCCAGGTTGGCGGGAGGGAGACCATCTTTGCCCCGTTCTAGGTTGTAAGGATTACCGAGATCATTTGCGTGGTGATCTTGGAGTGGTTTTTCTTTTAGAGTTGGCGATATTGACAAAAGAAGGCGCGTGCCCGCTGACGACGGCAGTATTAACCAGCGCTGCGGGCCCCAGCGCCTGTCCGTCGGGGAGACCGGCCCACTGCCCACACCGAGCGCAGAGCACCGGGCGCCGTGGGCTGAGGTCGGCCGGTGGCACTTCCGTTCCGACTCCACACTCGCCTCTTCAGTGACAGCGCTCCGTGACGATTGCTGCGGGTTTTAGTGAATCCGTTTCCATGGAGTGAGGGGCCCAAGCAGGGCCCAGAGTTTGGCCGTGGAGCCAGCATTTTCGGGACATTTCTGGGATTCAGCCCCTGGCCTCCAAACGTCTTGGAGGGGACCAGGCTCCCTTTCAGCTCTGCCTGTGTATTTCCCATGCGAAACTCACCGCCGGCCAGATGCTCAGAGATCACAAGGATGTTTCATAGTCAGGCCCGTGAACTTAAAGGATGGTGTCTAGGACACACCTAACTCATGGCTCTCCTCTGAAACAGACACCAGACGTGTTCCGTGGGTTTTCAGGGACTTTACCGAGCTCGGGCTCTCTGGGAGTGTGACTAGCTGCTGTGGGCCTTCCCCCCGTCCCCGCCCCCCTCTCTGCTGGCGGTTTCCTGTGTTTGGGAGTCAGTCCCAATCAGCAAGGAGGTACTGACTTGAGTCCCCGAAGTCCAAGAAGCTGGGTTCTTCTTCCATCTTCATCTGAGGAACCGCGAGAAGGTTTTCAAGACTTAGCCACTAAATTACGTATTTTAAAACAGTATCACCGTGCTTCTGCTTCAGCTTCTCTCCAAAATATTCCCCAAGCCGAGATCAAAAATGCCAGTAAAATTCCAGCTCGTTCTTTCTATTAGTTTGTTTGTTTACTCAACGGCTGTTTGTTAGGCCCCTGCTGTGGCGGGTACGGGGTGCTGGCAGCCGAAGCCCAGGGCAGGGGGGCGCTGCTCTGTTGCCCCACAAGGGAAGAGCCACCTCCGTGGCCTCCTCCTCTCCACTTGAATTCCTGCTGAACTAGTCCTCTCTCCTCTGTGTCAGGGAGGGTGGGGAGGGGTTGGGGGAGGGGTAACACAGGTGGCAGGTGTACACAGCTTCGCCAGTGTAGCTCAAACGTCTCAAATTCCTTCCTGGCTGGTGTTTGGGCTTAATTAGTCCACACATGACGGTAAAACAGGAAAAGTTTAGGTTTTTTTGGTCTTTGTCACACGTCTCAGGTGGGCTTTTCCTGAGCGCTTGCAGCTGTGTGTGAGCATCTCACCTGGAACCTGCTGGGAAGGTGGGGGTGGGGGGTGGCTGTCTGGCTCAGCCCTCTGTGCCTAGTGCCCAACACCGAGAAGAAAGGTCAGTGTGAGTGCCTCCCACCGACAGTTAACTCCGAGGCTTTTCTCGTCATTCTGCAGGGACAGGCTCCCCACCTGTGTCCCTGTCCGCCAGCCCTCTGTCCCTCCAAGGGACGGGGTGGTAACCCCACGCACCGCTGTTAGCGGATGTGGCACGATCGGCTCCTTCCTTCTTTGCCTTGTGCCTCTTCCTTCCTGGGAAGGGGAGGCCAGACCTCCAGAAAGAGCATTCATGAAGGAGAAAAATGTTCCGGTTGTGTTCGGCCCACAGCCCCAGGGACTAAGGCAGAGAATAGGCGTCTGTCCCTGACAGCTGGAGCAGAGCGTGCAGCAGGCGGGGAGGCCGCCCGGCTCCTTACCGCGGCAGAAGCACAGGAGAGGCCATCCGATGCGAAGCCTGGCGCCGAAGTCCCCGCCGAAGCCTGCGGAGTCACACCCACTGCGAACCAGCGCCAGACCCACCCTGCAGAGCCGCCACGGGGCTCCCGGGGGGTTCTCGGACGGAAAGGCGGCACCACGTGAGGACAGGCTCTGAGGCCGCGAGAGCGGGCAGGTCAGCTTCACGGCTCCCGGCCTGAGGTACTTTTGTGGGTGCCATCAGGGGTTTCAGCTTTACCTTGGACATTTCTACAAAGAGCTCTTTAAAAGGCATGTGTTTTAACGTGGTCCGGGGTCATCAACCCCTTTAAGAATTTGGGGAAAGCTCTAGAGCCTCTTCGGAAAAAGGCACAGACTCACAATTTTGCTCATAATTTCGGGAGGTACGTGGACTTCCAAACCCCAGGTTACAAACCCCTGGCTGTAAGAGAGTCCGAACTGGAGAACAGTAACGGTCAAACACTGTGCGCCCTGTCCATGAAATCACACACGCACCCTCCCGGCGCACCTGAGGTAGGTAGTCCTCTTCCCGTTTTACAGCTGGGAAAAGTGGAGCCTGGAGGCAGGTGACAGCCCCGATGTCACGTGGCTGGTGAGGGGCAGGTCCGGGATCAGAACCCAGGTGGTCCGGGTGGTCCAGAGCCCATGTTCTAATGCTCTCCTCTTTTCCTCCGATGAGCACGAGCTCCGAGGTGGGAGGCACAGAGAGAAGTGTCCCCAAGACTGTTTTCGATCTTCGCCAGTCGGCAGGTTACAAAAATTAACATTCGCGCTTCTTATTCGTCGAGGCCTTAAGGACGATTGTTCTCCTCTGCTTACCTTTTGGTGTCCTTGGCCCAGTTTTCAATTAGTTTAGTATCTTTTATGATGTGGAAGAAGTTGTCCCTTCCTTTTCATTTTTTTTTTAAAGGTAAATCTGGCATTTCTGTCTTTTAAGGCTTTTAGGTATGGCATGCTTTCTGAAACCACAGAGTATGCATGAAATAGTGTAGAAGTGTTTAGTATTTTCTGCTATTACAAAAACAAAACAAAACAAAGCCAAACCCTCCGCATGTCTCCTGGTCCTGCCATCCTGCTCGACGCCCAGGCCCCATTCGCTTTCGTCAGTAGCCATGTTTTCAGACGATTTCCCCTCAGAAACCCATGCAGAGCCGTGGCAGATCCCGTGAATTCAAACACATTCCTCGTCCTGTGTTAATGGCACCGGTGGCAAAGGTCAGAAAATTACACAATGGATGAAAATTTGTCAGAAAAATACTTAGCACTGAAAAATCCACAGCCGTAAAACGATCAAGTAGCAGAGAATGGCAGCAGCGGGATTATCACGTGGCTCCATTTAAATGGCTGATTCGGAACGTCCTCCTTGGATGAGAAATCGGTGCCTGTCACAGATACACAGTGTCGTGTGGAGGGCCAGGCGAGGTGTCCGGCTTCGACTGAGGAAGCCGTGGAGGAAGCGCGGGGCTGTGGACAGGACCCCACTCTTGGAGTCTGGACCCCTCGGCTCAAACCTTGGTGGCCTCACCTCCCCGCAGCGGGACTTTGGGCAGTTCCTTGAACCTCAGTTTCTTCTACTGTAAACGGGGGCAGAGAACCCCGCTCTCGTCTGAGGCTCTCATGACCGCGAGGGCACCAGCAGCAGGCCGGCCAGGGCGGGAGCCGGCGAGGGTTCTCCTTGCCTGACAGATGGAAGCTGACAGACAGCTTTGACGTTGTCCACCCTCCGCCTCCCCCACCCCCAATGAATGAGTTCCTGTATCTGCTTTTGAGTTTCCAAGACTAAATGCAAGATTATTGACTGATGGATGTTTCCACAGAGGCGCATTATAAAAGTCAGGATTTCAGTGGAGGGGGCCACACAGATACGTTGAAATGACGAGTGGGAATCTTTTTTTGTTAATGAAACTGCATTGTCAGTGTGCAGCGGGCAGAGCTGTCCCCTTGGGCAGCGCAGGGGGCCCAGGCGGTGTTCTGCTTGGCTCCCGTCGGAAGGGGCAGCCTGGCCCGGAGCAGCGGGCCAGCATTAACTCGGCAGCACCACGGCTCCGAGTGGAGCGAGCACCCAACCTCACTCCAGAAGGACCTTATTTACACCCTCGTTGGAGCGGCAGCCAGAATGTCCCACGTGGAGGGACGTGCAGCCGCCATGGCTGAGCTCGTCCGCGTGGTTCCTTAGCGAAGCCGCACAGGGTGTGGAAGCACACAGGACTTGGAGTCAGGAGGCCTCAGGGGGAAGGGAGACGGCAGTAGGAACGCAAAGTGTGCAGGTCGTGGGCCACCAAATCCCAGTGTCAAACCCAGTCAGTGTAGATAGAGGGAACCAGGTTTGGGTACCAGCGTCCCCTGCCTGCTTCCTTCCTCCTCTCTGGGGTTCCCGGCAGGGGTCAGGCACACAAACAAAGCCTCCCAGGACACAAGGAACCACTTACTGATGGCCGATGAGGGGCACGCTGTCCCCGGTGCATCGCCTTCCTGGCGAGGTGGGGCTGCAGCTTGCGGCCAGGCCGGACCTAAGGGCGGCTTCTAGTCCCAGTCTCCTCCTGGGCCTGGGGCAGACCAGCGGCAGCCTGACGGCCCACGCAGGCCCCATGGAGAAAGGGCTCACCAACTGCGCCAGCTCTCAGTGCAGTCACCCCTTCCCCTGCCCCCGCCAACAAAGGTGGCCCCACGACTGTCTGACCAGGTTGGCCAGTGGTTCCCCTCGAGGCCAGGAGCTGTCAAGTGGGCAGACGGCGGGGCCTCTGTGGGCAGGAGTGATGTCTGCTCACCCTGGCTACGCCTAGGGCAGGCGGAGAGGGGCAGTGGCCCTCCTGGCCATGAGCTGGACTGGAGCACGTGGCTGGCCAGCAGTCGGCCAGGCCTCTTCACCCCCGGAGCCCAGGTCTCCGGACTTGACCACCTGAGGTGAGACAGAGGCCCCTGTGGCCTGTGGGAATTGCCCTGGGAACGTTTTAGTCCACGGGTGAGCGCTGGGGAGAGGCTTCTGTGATATCAGCATGACACACTGCCTTTGCGTGAGAACCGCATGCTGTTTTCAATTAGTCCCACTGATGGTCTGTCTCCAAAGAGCCTTTTCGCCACTCCCTAAGACGTTTTTTCTAACAGAATTGACTAGCTGTTGAAATTGGATCTGGAATTTCCTAGCCAAACGAACCTATCCGAGAGCCAGGGCGCGTGCGAGGCTTAGGTGCGAGTCCCACCCTGGCTGGCGTCAGAGGCCTGGGCGTCCTGCGCATGGGCAGCAGAGCAGACGCCCGAGGAGGGGGCGGTGAGGAGCAGTCGTATGTGCCGCGTGAGGCGTGTGTACCAGAAGGCTGGGGGAAGTCGTGTTTTGGTCACAAACATGTATGTTCTATGTCAGTCACCACTTTTCAGTGACCCGGAGTACAGAATGGCAACCTAAACTCAAGAACAGCCCGTCCGTTCCCAAAGGCATCTCAGGCCTCTGCAGGGCCTCGGCCGACGCTGAGGATGCCGTTCCTGGTCCTTTGGCGAAAGGGGTCCAAACGCTCGGGCCTGCGGTTCAGGCCGCTTAATGTGCCCTCGGACGATGAGCACAGTCCCTGGAGCTGACGAGCTCTTCAGTCCATGAAAGTGTTTGAGGCCTGAAAAAATATCCATTAGCTCTAAAATTTGAAAACTACAAAATCAAAATTTATAAGTATGTCATCAAATTTCTGCTAAGGGTAACGTCTTGTCGGATTCATTAATTGTTAAGTTTAGTCTTCGTGAAAATGTTATTCCTTTCAAAAACAATTTGTAGGTAGATTTTTCTCACTTCCCAAGAATTCTCGAACATGCCTGACGTTTGCCGAGAAATTGGAGCCGACCATAAATTAATTGTGTTACGCTTGGGCAAATAATTTCAAAAGCAGAATTATTAAAATTCTTTCAAAAGTCTCACAGTAAAAATTGTAGTAGATGTGTGAGGTGGGTTTATTCCAATGCATTTGATACGCTCTGAGGGGTCCCAAATAAGGGCTCTGAAGGCCCATGAAGAGCTTACGGGGACCCCGTTTCTGCCTGTTTGACCGCGGGACAGATAGACGTGGTGGCTTCGCTCCCCCAAGAACACGTGTGAAAACACTGCGCTCACGCCTGGGTTCCGGTCACCGCCCCTGGGCAGGAGGGGGAACGAGGACTTTAAAGCGAAGAAAGGAGAGGTTAGACTCGTCAGGGCTGTGGCGGGCGCGCTGGGTGGCTCCCGGGACTAGTCGCCGCGGACCCTGCGGGCTCAGTGCCGCCCGAGGCTTGGACGTGGAGGTGGGCAGCACAGCAGGGCTGCCTGGGCACAGCGACGAGAGTAACCAAGAGTCTTCGCGTAGAGGTCGGCGGTGCCATTCTGCAGGCGCATGGTGGAAGGGCTTCGCAAACCCACCACCACCATCCGCGGTCCTGGGCAGGTGGCAGCCCGGGCAGGTGGCGGCCCTGGGCAGGTGGCGGCCCTGGGCAGGTGGCGGTCCTGTGCTCTGCCAGCCCCTCAACCCTTTCCAAGAAAGGGAACCAGCGTACGAGGTCATTCTTAGACGATGTATATTGGCGTTCATTGATCACCTTTTAATTTTCTAAGTACTCACAAACCCCTCTTTTTAATCTATTCTGTAATTTTTCTGGGGTTTGACCACAAGCCAATCGGCATGTAATTTCTGGTATTTCGTCCTTTTTCTCTTTCGGAAAACAGGACCTTTGCCCAGCTCCAAGCTTGGTCTTCGTGATTCCTCGGTGATTGCTGGCACTGGTTCTGAGCATGCCTGCGAGGCCCTCGGCCCTCCTTATTCCCCCCTCCGGGAGGTCTGCCCCCCCACCCCAGAAGTCCTACTGGGCCTCCTCGGGGCTCCCAGGATCCCTCACGTGTTTATCTCTACCGGAATACAATGAGGACGACGACTGTCGTGTATCTAGAGCCTTTACACGCGCTCCCCGCTCATCCTCACGAGCCCGACAGGGAGGAGACTGAGGCTCAGGGCGATCGCATGACCGCAAAGTGGCGGGTCTGGGATTAGAACCCAGCCCTGCCTTCCAGGCCCCGGGTCCCTCAGCGCTGCGCTGTCCCACCGAGCTGGGGTTGCGGGGCGTCTGTCTCGCCCCGGACTGTGGGACCTGTGGGGACGGGAGCCTTCTCGGGGGCGGTGGCTGCGTGCCGACCTTCCCCGTCTAACGCCGAGCTGCTCGCGCCCCGCGCGCCCTGCTCCCCGCCCCCGTCCTCTTACCCCCGCCGGCCGCGTTCCCTGCCTCGTCTTCCTTCTGCGGTTTCCAGCTGGAGAACCAATAGTAACAGATCCGTCTGGGAACAGGAGCCACGCGAGGGGAGAGTCAGGACGCAGCCCGAGCCGTGGGAGACGAGGCCTGCGCCGTGTGCGGCCGGCCGCGTGGCTCGCCGGGGGCAGCGCAGTGCCCGGTGACTGGGTTTTCTGTCCTCCGAGACGTTTTCTAGCATACCGCCAAAGATATCTTACTTTCGACATTTAGAAATTTAATGAAGAAGCCTCTAATATTTGTCACTTAAACTGAAATTTCCCTAGCAAAATTATTCTCTGTATGCACGGCAATTTTAACTTAAATTATTGAATCCAAAAATTCTATTAAGGGAACATTACTTATTCATTTAAAAAAAAAAAAAAAAAAAGGAATGACATGAAGCCACTCTGAGTCCCGGAGCTCTGCTGGCTCACCCGGGGGTGCAGGGCCAGGATGCCTTGCGTCCGGAGTCATCACAGGGGAACTGCAGCTGAGGCCGCCCTGCCGTGGGGATCACAGCAGGGACAGTCTCCCGCGTCCCTGTGAGCAGCCAGTGCTCCCTGCGGCCTTCGTCGGTGCTGACCGCTCGGAAGTATGCTGCAGGCACGTGACAGCCCTTGCCAGCTTTGTTTAGCTGCTGTTGCCGGGTGCTAACCCACTTCCGCTTTATCCCTTTTCTTCTGGCGGCGCGTCTCAGGATCACGATGCAGTCTGCTGCATGAATTCACCACAGCAACCCCTTAGTGTGACCGGTGAGCTGGCCGCAGATGCCTGAGCTCCAGGATTTTCTAGATTACTCTCAGTCTGCCCAGTGCCAAACTGCTGGGACTTCCAGGCCACAGGGCGCCAGATATCACCCCTTCGAACAGTAACCAGCTGATTATCTCCTGGCCTTGTAAATAGCCTGAGCGTTGAGCCAAATGTCTTCGCTGGGAAAAGCCTGAGTCACGGAGGAAGAGCTCACCATCGCAGGCTCTCGTGGTCCCCAAGGTACCCCAGGAGGGGAAGGGAGAAGGCAGAGCTGGAAGGAAGATGACCCAGCTCGAACTGGAACGGCTTTTGTTTATGAAAAAGGCAGCAAAGAATGCTCTTTGAAATAGCACTGGATTACGTAGCTCGTCATGAATTTGAGAATCTCATTTTGTTCAACAACAACATTCTAGAAACGAGGCAGCACGGTACAGAGAGGGTCACGCGCTACGGAGGCACGAAAGCGGGGTCGGGTCCGCCCTCCGCCTCGGGGACCCGAGAGGCCCTCACCATCCTCGCACTTCCCAGAGGCGGCTCCAGCTCCCCACAGTGCCTCAGGCTAGGGCTGGTCTGCACGTCCGTCCGACCAACAGCTTCTCCCCTGGACGGACCGTGCTTGACCTCCAGAAGGGATGGAAGCCACAGGGCGACATGTTCCCGTTCTCTGTCTTACAACACACCACCGTGCCAGCGTGCGTGCTTCCCTCCTCCCAGGGCACAATAAAATGAAAGGGGGGCGGGGAAACCCACCCAGGGAGCACTTGGCCTGAGCTGTCCAGGCGTCTCTGGCACAGCCCGTCGGTCCTGAGGAGGGCGGGTCCTGTGTGTGACAGGTGGGGCGGCGCGGTCGTCGCCCAGTGTGGCCGCACGGGCAGATCACAGCTACCGATTTTTATATGTTCAGGGTTAACGTATGTGAAGAGATCAGGACTGAGACTTAGCTGTACATTTAAACGCCGGGTAGAAGTAACTTCTGGAGAGTTTGTCCAGATTTGATACAAATTAAAAATCAGACTTATTATCTACAGCTTCATTTGGGTCCATTTACTAGAAGTCAGGCGTACGTTACGTTTTCTGTTGAGCTCACTTGTTTTGGATACTATAGATGATGGTAACTGAATTCTTCCTTTGTGTGTGCGTGTGTTTGTTTGTGGCACGTCAGGGTTGTGATACAGTCCACTACGTGAATTCACCTCAGCAGTCCCTCCGTGTGACTGGTGAGCTGGCCACCAGTGGTCGGGTCAGCTGGTTCCTCCTAGGTGGCATTGTATCAGAGGGTTCTTAGTGACGGTACTTTTGTTTTTAGAACCACGACAGTTCTAATGACAAGTCCACCAACTCTGTTCCCAGAGCCCTTTTACAAGGAGCTGCTTGGAACCGGAACGTGAAATGGTGACAGAGGGTCAGGCCTCAGGCAGCTGGCACCGGGGCCGAGTTAAGCGTTTATGGAGTGATTTTTACACCGGTTCTCCTCCAGCCTTTCCATGGAAACGTGCAGTGTCCCAGGATGGTTAAAGCAGATGTGGGTTTAAGCCTTGGCTGAGCCACCTACAAGCTGTGTTATCTTGGTTAAGTCACTTAACCTCTCTGGACCTCAGTATCCTGGATGTTACTAGTCCAGGGACCAGTCTTGGCCCTGCCACTGACAGGCTATGGGCTCGGGAGGTTGTGCCAGGGGATCTGAGAGGCCCCTAAGAGGCTCTAATGTTTTATGACTTCATGGCCCCTTCTTATCCTGTTGGGAAACAAACAGCTGATCATGCTCTTCCTCAAGAGAGAAAACATCTAAAAATGCCTGATCTTTCTGGTTTTTAAAGATTGGTTTTGGACGAGGCCTCGCTGTGGCAGCTCGTAGTAACACTGCCTTTTCTTGTCTGATCATTGGTGTCGAGGATGGGTGCTGTGGCTGCATCTGGGCTGAGCTGAGCAATGGGGTCCCAGGCCTCCCAGAACCATCTCCCAGAACCATCTCCCAGAACCATCTTGGGAGGCCGGAGCTGAGGCTCCTGTGCCTCTTGGAGAGTGAACCCCACAGCCTTCCTCTTTAACGGACCTGACCGACATGCAATTACGTGTCTACGTCAAGGGCACAGAGCTGGAGCACAAGGTCAAGGGGTATGTGAGTATGAGGAAGAGTAGAGAGGAAGGAAGGGCAGCATCAGTAGGACCCCAAGGGGAGAGGGCCACAGACTGGGTGGGCCATGTGGCCCAGGCCTTGTCGCAAGCGTCGTCCTCAGGTCTGGCCAAACCCGAGAGAAACAGGACAAAACCCAAGTGAGATGCCGAGAAAGCCAGGAGCCCGCGGCCAGGCCAGCCCGTTAACTGTCTGGCAGGGACAGCCGGTGACTGCAGCTTCAGATAAGTGGCCGTGGCTCCCTCAGTCCCCTGGGGAAGGAGCGCTGGGGGCCGAGCGGCCTGGACAATGAGGAAGAGAGTGGACGGATGGCTCTGAGGCTGCGGCATGAAAGATTTAAAAGCTGCCAAAGCTTGAGTGCAAAGGTGTTTAATTGCAAAGATGTTTCTGGCTGAGCGGTGTCTCCAGGAACAAAGAATCTGTTGGGCAAGAGCACAGAAGGAGGTTTTGTTTTCCAGGACCAGAACCTGCCCCCGAGCTCTGTGACCAGGCCTGATAAGAGCTCTCTGCTGGTTGGCTGAGAGAGACAGTCTGCTTCTCCGCCCACTCAGCCCGACACCAGGCAAGGGAAGGGCCCCAGCCAAGACCTTCACGGCTCTGTCTGCCCCTGAAGCATCTACAGCCAGGTGCTCACTGGTAACACCGGGGCAGGAGCTCGGAGGGCAGATGGGTCATAGGAATCTGTCACTAACTGTCAGTACTCTAACATTTGGAAGGGCTTGGCTTAAAAAAAAAGAAAGGTAAATTATAGCACATCCGAGTCTCCATAATAAAATCGCTGCCATTCCCTCCCATGGAGGTATGCTTTCCTGCGTGGGAGAGAAAGGGGTCGGGTGCGTGCAGGAGCCCCGGACGGCGCCCAGCCCATGCTGGTGTGTGAGTGTGAAGAAGCAGGGGATGCGAACCATTCGAGGTGCCAGGAGGAAGGCCGCGCCCCTGGGGCTTTGCACGGACGCAGGGACCCGCTCGTGACTCGGTTTCCCAACTCCCAAGACCACCTGGTAAACGCTCACAAATATTTAAAGATGCAGCACTGAGGTCCTTACTTCGGTCCAGCTTTCCCCTTCTACTCCCGGCGGACTCAGTCATGCTACCTCGGTGTCCCCATAGCCCCTCTGAGGGGCACTTAGCACACCGTGGCGTTAACCAAGCGACCATACAGCCCATAATTTCCCCCGTGGTCCTGATTTGAGGTACTTTGTTATGTTGGTCCCATAAATTCCCCCTACGTTCTGGAAATTTTGACCTTGACTGGCGGGTCCTTTTAGAGCACTCGCTTGTCAGACCTGATGCGCTGACTGTTGGGGACAGAGCTGGTGAATGTTGGGCGGATCCCAGTGCATTCGTGCGTCTGCCACCACTGCCGGGCTGGGTTCCTGGAGGCTGGGGACCACAGTGTTCGCCTGCTCCCCATGTCTAGCTCTGCGGCCAGCACGGAGGAGGGGCTCTGCCGCTGTTGGCTGTCCCAAAGGGTATAGCATCACCTGCCTGACTGCACTGAGTGTCCTCAACAACCCTGTGATGTGCCTCTTGTCTCCATGTCACAGAGGAGAAAATCAAGGCTCGAAGGAGTTAAGTAACTTCGTCATGAACAAACAGCCAACAAGGGGCAGATGCAAACCTAGGTCCTTCTTCCTACACTATGTACTTGTCAGCTTGGCTCTAGCTCAGCAATGTCCGGAAATTGTCGAGTCAGAAACCAGACATGCTGAGGTGCGAGGAGATCTGTTGAGTAACCGTGAGACCGGCCCGACAACCCTCAGGATTACGACGGCAGTCAGCTGAGCCTCCGTTTGGTGCCCGAGGGTATGGCCGACCCTCTGGGCATGAGCACACTCTGCCCTCTGGTTTGGAGCTTGTGATTTAAGCCAGACCCATGTACACTTGAGCCAGTCACCGGCCGTAGAATGCCAGTGCTAAAAAGGGACTGTTTATTTCCCTCTCCTCGTTTGAAGAGGAAGAGACCCAGACCGAGGGAAGTGTGGAGCTGCCGCGCGCTGACGCCTGCCGCGGGCCCCATGGTGCTGAATGCATTTTGGGGGTATTTCATTTGATCCTCGAGTGGGCACCGTTTTAGTCTATCCCCACCGACAGATGAGGAGACCGAGGCTGAGGGGTGATGTGCTTACTGTCCCAGAGCGCATCACCGGGGGAACCAGAATTCGCGTCCAGGTCATTCTGCTCTGAAGCACCTGTTCTCGGGCCCGCACACCCAGCGGAGGCTTTCCCGCGAGGCTGCGGGCGGGAGCTCCGCCCCGCGCCCCCGCCCTCGACGCCACCCCTGCCCTTTGCACAGGCCACCGCCCCGCGTGCGGCTCCGCCCTCCCTGCAATTCCCAGTCGTGCTGGTTCCTGTCAGAAGTGTGAAATAAGCGTGAAACAGGATATTTTCAGTAAAAATATCCCTGCTCGTTCAGTGACACGGTACCAAAATCACTGACTCTGAGTAGATAACGTGGTTAGTTTTTGCAAAGCTGAGTCTAGTTCTCATATGATGGCCACTCGAAAGGCTCACAGGGTCCCAGATGAATGAGACTGAGCTTCGGGGGGCCGGGCTCGTGCTCCCCCCAGAGGGAGACCTAGGCACAGAGGAATCAGCGCTAGGTTAAAAGTGCAAAGGTCCAAAGTCAGATCCAGCCTGAGGACCCCGAACCTCCGAGCAAGTTCCTCGTCCTCTCGGTTAGCTTTCCGTGAGGAGCTGCAGGGGTCGATGACACGGTGTGCGCCAGCGTGCCCAGTGCCAGTGTCTCGGCCAAGCTTCAAAACGTACGAACAGCCTCACTCCGCCCTCATCATGGTATTCTGAGAATGACCATATTTTGGGGTGAAACAGGTATTTAAGAGTCTATGGAAGCATCACTGAGAATTCCAGACCGCAGCAGACTCTAGGAAACACACGGGTTTTAGAAAGCGATCCTTCCCGTCCGCCAGCCCCTGCGCCGTGTGGATCATACCACGACGTGACAACACTTCCTCTCCCTTGGGCCTGTTGCTTCTTCAGTGGGCACTTACCAAATGCCGGTTCCGTGCCAGGCACAGTGCAAGCGCTTTCAGGAGAGACACCCTACTGCCGACACAGAGCACCTAATGCAGAGCCTAGAAAACTGCAGGTTTGGGGTTCTTCCCTATCAGAAGCCAGAGGGCACCTGTTCCCTTCTGAGGCTCTCCCTCACCCCCCCCCCCATTTCCTGGTTCTGCCTTGGAGCATCCAAGGGACAGGGTCCCCTGCGTACCCCATCAGCTCCAGCGGCGTGGCCCAAGGGATTGCTGGGGGATTGCACAAGGCCGTTGGCCCGGCTTCAACTGGCCGTGGCTTTTCCCCAACTCGCGGCCACAGCCAAAAGGGAGCCGGGCACCCAGCTCTGAGGCCCAGAGGGCGCGGGCTCCCGAAGGACTTACCCGACGGCTTGTCCGTGGAGGACGGGAGGCTGGTGAGGGTGGGCATGGTGGGCAGAGGGGGCGGCAGCGCCTTCGGGTTCTGGTCGCTCTGGATCTCGTTGGTGGAGATCTGGTTGGTGATGCGGTTGTAGGGGGCCGGCTGGTAGACCTGGGGCGGGGCGGCGGGGGGCGGCGGGGGCGCGGGCCGGGCCTCGGGCACCCGCTGGCAGTGCTCCTCCAGCTGCGCGATGACCTCCGACTGGTTGCGGGCCAGCGTGGCCAGGTGCTGGTACTTGTGCTCCAGGTCCTTGTACTTGCTGGCCAGCTGCAGCATGTCGGCCGTCTGGTTGAGGATGCGGTTCTCCAGCTGGGACAGCTCGAGCGCGTTGTCGCGCTTGCGGATGATCTCGTGCAGCAGCTGCATGTAGAGCTGCGTGACCCGCGAGTTCATGTTGCGGCTCTCCTTGCGCAGCAGCTTCACCTCGCTCACGATGCCGCCGTCCACCTCCACCAGCTGCTGCAGCGTCTCGATCTGCCGCTTCTGCTTGAGCAGCTCGCTGTTGAGCAGCTCCAGCTCCTGCTTGTGCACGCGGTTCTCCAGCAGCACCTCGGGCTCCTTGGAGTTGACGCAGATGGCGCCCGTGACCCGCTGCTGGGGCACGATGAAGGTGTAGGTGCACTTGTCCGGGGACTCGCCGGCCCGCTTGTACCTGTTCAGGTAAATGAACTCACTTGGCGAGCCCTCCTCCGTGCCCTCCAAGCCCTCCTTCTGGTCGGCAGCAGCCCCCACGGCGGCCAGCAGTCCCAGCCACCAGCACGTCACGCACAGCGGCCTCATGGTCCTTGCAACACGGCGGTTCTTCTTTGCGAACGGAGCCTGTGAAAATCTGAAAGTAAACAGAAGGGGAGGCTCAGTAACGGTCCCGTCACTGCCTGTAGCTGAGCGCAGCCTTCTCGCCAGGCGGACCTTTCCAAAAATGCAGCTTCAGGAAGCAGCCCTTTCTGGAAGCAGCAGAAGGAGCGAGGCAGCCCCAGCAGAGATAGAAAGGAAAAGGGGGGAGACTGGAGCCTCCGCAGCCGGAGGCCCCAGGCCTGCCGCGCCCGGAGCCAGCTCCAGTGCCCGTGGCCTGAGCACCGCGTGAGGGCAGCTTGACGCCAGGAGGGGAGGCAGAGGAGGACCGTCCGATTCCACCCGTCCTGCCCATTCCCCCCGCTCACTGCCCCCTGGATTGTCCCTTTGTAACACCCAGTTGCGATGCGTCAGAATCCCCTGTGATCCCTTCCGCTGGACTTCCTGCTCCGCGAGGGGAGGCACTGTGCCTGCTTCAACCCCGTGTCCTCAGGGTGCTGCACCGAGCAGGCTTTCCGCAAATGTTTGTTAAGCGAATGAAGTGCTAGCTTGAGTGTGGAATGTGTTCGGCTTGTGGTGCAGAGTGTCGGCGGAAGGATGTGTCCAGTCCCATGGCTTCGGTCGCTGTGTTAGTCAAGTTTCAAACAGGATCAAGCAACTGAGCTCTTCTAAATCCAAATATTTGCCATAGCCAGGGAACTGCACGGTCCCGGTCACTGCGATGCGATGAAACCAGGCGGGAGGAGAAAACAGACTCGTGACTCTGTGGCCGCTTCGGTTCCCTTCTTGGACCATTCATCCCTGCCCCCGATATCCGTCGAACGCGTGTGTGTGTGTGGTGTGCCCGGCAGTGCGCTGGCTGCCAGAGACACCGCCTGCCCTCACGGGGCTCACCCGTCACCGCACAGCCCCCACGTGCCCTGCAGCGGAAGCGGAACGGGGAACTGACCTCGTCGGAGGGGTCAGGAACGCTTCCCTGAGAAAGTGACCCATACACTGACCCCTGAGGCGGAGTTAGGCCAAGAGGGCGGCGACGGGCACACACAGACCTCGCCTCTCGCCTGCTCGAGGTCTGCGCTGCGGCCCTCCTCCCCCGCCCCCCCCCCCCCGCATTCTTTCCTACACCCCTGCCGCTGTTCCTCTCCACTTAAAGACTATCCTCTCTCGACCTCACATCCGCTCTCTGGCTACTGTTCCATTTTTCTGCTCCTCTTTTTTGGCAAAACCCTTCAAAGAGTTTGCTGCAGGCGCTCTCCAGAAAGCCCCCCTCTTCCTGTTCTCTCTCGAGCCCACTCCCATCAGGCCTGGCCCCCTCCCCTCCGTTCTAGACAAGATCACGCGGGGCCTCGCTTGCCCGGCCAAAGGGCCAGTTCTTGGTCCTCACGAGCACTTCGCCTCCCGGCACTGTGCGGCGTGGCCGATCCGCCGCTCTCCTCCTGTCTCGCCGGCCGTCCCTTCCTCCTCAGTCTTCTTTGCCCGTCCATCCTCCCGTTCCTGTCCTGGGGGCAGGGGCGGGAGGGGGGTGACGGGCGGAGCTCCGTCATCCCCTCTGCCTTGGTGGTCTCACCCAGTCTTGTGGCTTTGATGACCTTCAAGCATTGACAACTCCCACAGTCAGTTCTGCAGTCTGGACCTCACCCCTCGACTCCCGACCATACTACCAACTGCGTCTTCGACACTTCCACTCGAGCACCGATCAGCTCGGTACCTCAGACTTGTCCAGAAATGAACTCCTGGTGTTCCCCATGCCTCCATCCCAACCTGTCCACACCAGTTTCTCCTGCTTAGGAAACGGCGGCTTCATTCCATAGTCACTCAGACCAAGAACCTTGAAGTCATCCTTGACCCCCCTCCTTCTTTCCCTCCCTCCCTCCCTCCGCACATCTCATTCACCACGAAATTATAATAGCACTACCCTGAGAATACTCCCAGAATCCTGCCGCCTCTCCTGCCTCCCCCGTGCTCCGGGCAGCCTGCCTTCACCTCTCACCTGGAGCCGACGGGCCTCCCTGCTCCTGCGCTCACCCGCCGCAGCCTCTCCTCGGCCCAGCAGCCAGAGCGAGCCTTCGACAAAGTCAGATCGGGCCACTCTTCTACTCGGAATCTCCTCCCGGCTGCTCATCATGGACAAAAAGTTCACGGGTCTCTAAGGCCCCCCTGATGTGACCCCACCCCGCCGCCCGACATCACCTCTGACTCCTCTCCTCCACGTTCACACCGCGGCAGGGGCACTGTCCTCCCGCGTGTTCCTCGAGCTCACAAGCACCCTGCTATGCCCCTCTGGAACACTTTCTCTTCGCCCGCCACCCCGCCTCTGTCAGGTCTCTGCCGAAACAGCCCCTTCCCGGCGAGGCCCTCCCTGCCTTACTTGAAACTGTGACCTCACCGCCTTCCCCCTCCAGAGTCCTTATCACCATCAGACACGTAGAGTCCCCCCCACCCCACCCCTGTGGACGTGAGCTTGGTGAGGACAGCGGGGCGGGGGGGGTGTATCTGTTTTGGTCACGTCTCCATTCGAAGTGCCCAGTGCATGGCCTAGAACACTCGGAGCTTTAAAAGTATTTGTGGACGGAAAGAAGACACCCCCCAGCAGTTGTACGCAGTGGGGCGTCCTGTGGGGAGAGGTGGCAGGAGGGGGTAAATGCCTGAGGCGGCGGAGGGTGCTCGGGTGGCCGGCCATTCATTGATTTTGTTCCCAACTCTCGCAGCATCTGTTACTGAGGGCCCACTAGCTACCTGGCCCCGCACTAAGCATCTTCCAAGTGTTTTCTACTTGTGTGAGTTCTTGATAGATACTGTTCTATTCATTTTACAGATGCATAAACTGAGGCTCGGGCTAAGTGACTTGCCTAGGATCACACAGCTGGAAAGTGGCAGAACCAGGACTCAGCCCTGGTCCGAGGTCCTTAAACCTGTGGGCATGAGAAATGTCCACACCCGTAGAGAATTTTCACGAGTTGATTTGAGCCCAGTTGACAATCGCCAGGAAGAAACATCTCAATGCTCTGGAGGATGGCAGTTTTGCGGCTTATTTTATACATTAGAGTAAACGGGGAGACCGAAGGAGGGTCACGTGAAATTCGCCGGCAGTAGGTCAAGGGGGCGGGAGGAAGCCAAGCAAGGGAATCTCTGGGATGGGATGAAAAGGCAGAGTAGGGAAACAGACTTCTCTTGCATTGGTGGGTGCAGGATAGTTAGTAATTAACAGAGGTGGTTTTCGGGGGACAAGGTAACAGGGAGGGGCTCTGCGGTCTCTGCTCTGGTGCCCGCACCTGTGCATTGAGGGGTCCGGAAAAGATGATCGCTCTGATGTTTCAAAGGTACCTTAGATGCAGAAAGACAATAGACAGCCTCACTTAAGGTAAAGACTGACCTTTGTCAAGGAAGCTACAGGCCTAGGATGTGACTACCCGCCCTGACCTGCCTTTAGTTAAGAATTTTCATGCTCAGACCGTCCTAAGTGGTGACTTCTGGTCTCTGAGTTGGTAGGGCCCGCCGCCGTGCAGGCCTCCCCCGAGCTCGTCAGGTTTAGTGTGTGGCCCCTTTTTCCATCCACACACCTTCGGACTCTTCATGACTGCACAGAAATGCTCTTAACCTGGTTTTTAGCAGGAAAGTGTCAGCATCACCGCTTTCTGATTTCATGCTAGTTTATGCTAAAATAACAACGACAACACAGGACCTCGAGGTTTTGTCTTCCTGGGGCCCCTTTTGAGGGCTCCTCGGTGCCTGGGTCCATGCTCCCCCTGTGCTGGCCAGCGGGCAGCTACAAACAGACGCCATGCTCCCCGGGGCCAGGCTGAGCCGTTCTCCCCTTGGATGAGCCGCCCCAGCGTGGTTCCGATGGCCGGCGCGGGCCTCCCAGGCCAGGCAGAGAGAGGTGTTTGGGAACCTCTGGTTTGGGTTGGGCTACAAGGTAGGCTGCAGTGACGTAGGTGGAAACCAGGCTGAGTTTGGGAGTGTTTGCTCGTTTCCAACACGCAGGCGGCCACACCCGACCTAGAACAATGGGGAGGAGCCGCCCTCCCTGCCAGGGTGGGCCTGCCCGCTGCCTCCCAGGGCTGTTCACCTGCAGCAGCTGGTGACAAACACCTCTCCGTGCCGGTGGCGATGCTAGCGTGGGCCTCCACCTTAGCCGAGAAACTGCCAGAGTCCCCCGGAGGCAGCTTGAGTCCAGGGAGGGGTTGACATCCAGCCCTCTGCAGGCAGGCCTCGCGAGCGGGCGGGGAGGCGCCCTCTGTCCCCTCCCCCCCTGGCTGCGGGCTCTCACGGCTCCCTGGGCAAAGCTCTGTGCCCCTGGACGTGAGACCCCGCGTGAAGTGGGGTGATCCGACGCACCTGGCTCACCAGGCCAGGAACACGGAAGCGCTTCCGAAACCGGAGGCGGAATGACGGGACGGCGGCGTCACGGCGAGGACAGCGAAGCCGGGCTGGCCGCGGGGGCCGCCGGCCGCGTGCAGGCGGCGTGCCCGGCACGTGCGCCCTCTCCTCACACCCTTCCCGTCCCCCCCGGAGGCGCGCGGTCCATTGTCACGTTTCGCAGGGGAGGAGCCCGGCCGCGTCCCCGAGCAGGGCTCTCACCAGGGCGTCCGGCCTCCCTGCCCAGCCCGGAAGCCGTTCGCCGGGTGGACTGGGTCCCCGCCACCCCGGCGTCTCCAGCGCGTCACGCAGCGCTGAGCACAGAGCGGGGAGGCAGGCGGCGTGCAAATGCCGCCAGGGACGAAGAACACTTCCGGCGATCGCGCGATCAGAAAGTGAGCCGAACGTGACAGTTCACAGGTTTCTGGGTTCGCACGGCCGTTCGCAGCACAGTGTCTCCTGGAATCGTTGCAACACTCAGAGCCGCTCAGTAGCGTCTTCTCCTTCGAGGGTGAGGAAACGGGCCCGAGGAGGTGTCCGGTATCTCGCTCAAGGTCACATCGTGAGTGGTGGGACCAGCCACGAAGGCGCAGAATTCAGGGTCTTGCGTTTCCATGGGGTCTGGGTTTGGCAGGAGTGACCCGGAGCCACGTGGGTCACAAGAAGTGAGGGAGGGAACAGGGCACTGTGCCTTGTCCCAGGTGATCCAGGGAAGTCGTTATGAATGGGGACGCGGGAACCCGGGCAGGCCACGTGACTTCCTCAGGGGCACATGGCGGATAAGGGTCAGCGCTGACCCAGCCCAGAGCCGAGGTCAGCCTGATACGAAGGGCTGTGCTCCGTGCCTGCCCTTGGCTCAGGGTCATTTATTTTCCTTAAAGAGTCCCTCCCTCCCCCTTCGTTTGTTTTGCTAGTTTGGCAGTTCTTAATGGGCAGTGATGAGTTTGTTTACTTTTGTTCTCTTTGATATTTATTGAACTAATTGCATCCCAAGGGAAGTAACCCCCCCAGCATCCCAGCCATCTTAGACCTGGGGAAAGAGCTCGACTCCAGGCAGAACGATGCTCCTCGGTTTTTTCCTGTGACCAACAAAGAAAAGCAAATCCGACTGTTTTCCTTGGCTTCGAAATGAAAATAAAAGCGATTCTTGAAATGGCTTTTCCACATTGTATTGTAAGGAGTTTCCATTAGGCACGGGTTTCCCTCCCCACAGCCGGCTGGTGTGACCGAGCCACGTGAGGGCCTCTGCTCGCTGGGAGGTGGCCTCGGGTCCTGCCCCGCCTCCCGAGGGCAGCTGTGAGCGTCCCTGCTGGGCCTGGTGGCGGCGGGGCCACACGCCGCATGCCCACGTCTCTCTCGGCACCACAGCACGGCGGCCCAGGTCACAGGCCACTTTGTGGGAAGCATTGTTTTCATAAGATGGAGCTGTGTGTCCTGCCCCCGGGGCAGACGCAGCTGGCCTGGGTACTCTGGTGAGTCCTCCCCCGAGAGCTTAGGGATGCGGACGGTTCAAATACTGAAAGAGAACAGCCAGTTCGCAGTCTGACCCACGCTCTTGACGTGCACCGGCCCGCTCGGTCTTCCCGCAGCGCTGGGAGGGGAGCCCTGTGACTTCGGGGCTCCGTGCCCCAAGTCGTGTGCTGTGCAACGAGGAAGCGCAATGCACACACGTTGTCTTTGTAGTTCTGTGTATTTACATTAGCAATTTTCTAATTGCCACAAAAATGCTGTTAAGGCTAACGGCAGGGATGACAATTATCCTCACTTTCAGGCGAGTAAGCTACTGAGACTCAAAGACCATGAGTCACCGAGCAAAGTGCTACCCAGTGGCAGAGCTGGGAACAGAGAACTCCAAAGCGTGCCATGCCGAATGTATAGAAACGAATGCGCTGAAGTGACAGGAAGCTCAAAAGGGATTATTCTCTGACCCCACCCCGGCAGGGGATGAACAGGAGAGCTCCTGAGACCCCCAGGACTGCCGGCGCCCGGGAAACCTGAATTAAGTCCAGATTTCAGGATGGAGCTCCATCCCCAGCCCAGGCTATGGTCCTGTCTGAAGGGCTCGTGGAACCCACTGCCCCCCCCCCCGCCAGCCCTATCCCCATCATTCTGTGATCACAGAGGAAGGCCAGATGTGCGTCCAGGCCAGAGGCACTGCGGGGGCCTACCAGGGCGACGAGGGGGTCCGGAACCCGCCTGGCCCCGATGTCGGGGTTCCGGGGAGCCCAGAACCTGAGTCGCGTGTGCGTGAGTCTGACGGACCCGAGCACCAGTCAAGATTGTTAAGCCCACATCAGGGCAGATCAGAGAAAATCAAAACTTCCGAGTCGACAGTTGTCCCAGCAAAGCCGTCTGTGGTAGGCGGTGTGCCAGAGGGCGAGACATAAAGCCGGCTGGTGACCCAGGAGGTGGGAGGGTTCCAGGTAAAGGACATTCCAGAAGAGAAGGCCCTAGAGGGCCCCGCGGCCACACGACCAGTAGTATAGACGGCGGCAGCGGCCACTTTGTCGTGAGCCGTCCGAGCGGTGCTCGTGCCCTGCGAGCAGAGGACCACGCGTCCCGGTTGGCCCCAGCTGAGGTGTGTTGCCCCACGTCGTTGTGAATAGCACCCCCTTTACTCCTAAAAGTGCCCCGATTGGGCAACAACTTATATGATCCTCATACCTGGGAGAAAGCTGTTATCATCTGCCTTTCGCAGTAGCGGAAACCTGGGTCCAGGAAGGTCGGGTTCCTTGCCGAAGGTCGCCTGAAGTACACATCAGGGCCGGGATTCAGCTGTTGACGGCTCAGTCCAGGCCCTCACTTCCGTCAGGATTGTCTCCCCGACCGGCGTGAATAAAAGGCGCCTGTCTGGCTCATGGCCGGGTGCAGATTACTTCTTAGTCACTGCTGACCGAAGGAGGCATGGCTTTCAGGTCAGCACAAGGGCGAGTGTTGTTGCATCTTAGAAAGAGCTTCTTGATCATCTTCAGTGGTGAGACCCCAAAACAGGCATCTATGGTGAGCAGTGGCATCTTCTCCTTAGACGACCTGGAGGAGGGACTGTGCATCCTTGTCCTAGGTGATTCACCGCCGGCCTGGAGGCCAGGGAGGGAGCAGCCACATCTCCAGCGGCCATCCCCACCCCCAGAAGAGGATCCTGTGAATCACTTCCCACCAGAAGACCACGTGGGCACCAATTCCCAGGCCCTGCCAGGGCGGCTCTCGTAAGACCGTCCACGAACCATTTGTCCAGGCACCTGGCCTCGCACCACCCAGGCACTGTGCGTGGCTGCAGCCTGTCGTGGATGATAGGGACGCAGGTGTGAGCCAGGGAAGATGGTAGAGTAGGATCGGCCAGATCAGCCTGGAACGGCGGCACGGGGGGAGCGAATGAGCCCGAGGTCCCGGGCTCCAGCGCTCTGCCCCTGGGGAGCTGCTGGCTCCAGGGGAGGGCTGAGTTCACGGAGGAGGCGGACTGTGGTCACACCATGAGATCATAGGTTATGAGGGGATGTGGTTAGGCAGTGGGGGGCTGGTTGCCTCTGCCAGGGGGACAAGGATACGGCTGTTACTTTTGCAGGGTGCATTATTTGAGAACCATTTTGAGCTTTCCCCCAAAGCCAGCGCGCTGAGCCCTCTGTGCCAGGAGCCTCGGCCAGCGGAGCAGAGGCGGGGACAGTCTGCAGAAGCCATTTCAGAGCCCAGCTTCTGAGTTGGCTGTTGCATTTCCGGCAGGGCCTCGTGTGCTCTGGAGCCCTGGAACTGGGGGAGCCTCAGAGGAGAGGGAGAAGCCAGGGGCCGGGTGGACAGCGCTGTCCCAGGTGGCTTCCAGAGAGAAGAAGCCTTGCCCGGGGCGGCTCTTCTGGGCCAGGCTGAGCGGCTGGCACCAGGGCCACCGCAGCCTGCTGGCATGGGCTCATCCTTCGAGCACTGGGACAAGCACTTTTTGTGTCTGCCTCGCCGATCCCAGCAGCTCTGTAAGGAAGGGGCTAAGCCTGTCCCCATTTCACAGATGAGGAAACGGAGGTAGTAGAGGGAGGCACTTGCCCAGGGCCACACAGCTGCCAAGAGGCGGAGCCGGGCTTGGAACCAGGTTTGTCGAATCCAGAGCCAGGTTCTTTTCCACGCGGTCCCAAGCGGCCTCCCCGCCTTTGGAACAGTGCAGCTCCGGGCCCGTCTTTCTGAAACTCGAATCTGGTCTTGTGAGAGCCCCGCTTAGTAGTCACACCTGCCTGCCCCTGCTCACGCCGTCCTTCCCGCGCCTCACCTGCCGCGTGCCTGTCTTCCTTCCTAAGCTGACCGCACAGGCCCACCTCTCCGTGGAACTCTCCGCGTGCAGTGCGGGGCCCTCCAGCTCCCAGGAGCCGCTGGGCTCCCTCCGTCAGAGCGCCCACGACACGGCTTGTTGTGTGCCCCCCAAACGATGCCCCCTCTGGCTTCCCCAGTAGGCAGGGTGGCACCTGGGGTACTACGCAGGAATTCGGGGGTTTCCTTCGCCGGGCGTGTTTGCTGAGCGTTTCCCCCGTGCCGGCCCCTGTGCCGGGGGCAGGAGAAAGAGCAGGGACACGGGAGGCCCTTGCCCTCCGGGGGCCCCCAGTCGTAGGCAACACGAGAGCTGGCGTTTGTAGTGCAGTGATCCGTGCCCCGATGGGGAGACTCGGGAGACTCAGGAGGCGCCTCCTCTAGCTGGGACGAGGGGTGGGGGAGCCACGGGCTGGGAGAAGGCGCATCCCAGAAGAGACCTTGGCTGGACGACACCGGGGAGAGTGGCATGGCGCCCCAGCCTTGAGAGGCTCGTTCGCCTGGGTCTTGGGCTTGCTTCATGCACTCATTCATTCATTCCTGCATTCACTCACACCCCAGATGCCTCCTCGGCCCGGCCCTGAGTGGGTATTGGAGGTTCAGCAGTGACTAGGACCTACTACAGCTTTTCCTTCGTGGAGGCTGGAGTGGGACCACGTGGGCAGGAGTGTGGGCCTTGCCGGAGCTGGGCGGGTCCCCCGGCATCTCTTGGAGATAAGAACAGTTAGTTCAGGGCTTCTCCGAGATGACCTTGGGCCCGACTCCCTGGAGGACTAGGCAGCAGGGGGAAGCTGAGGCCCTGGGGCTGCTGGTCCCCAAGATGGGCCGGTTCTACCAGAGAATAGACCTGACACAATAGCTAGATTGTCAGAGGCCTGCCTGCTGCCCCGCCCCCTGCCTGCCACACATACACCATGAAGCTTTCTGTGGTCAGAACCTCTCACGGCGATGTGTACGTGTAATGGGAGCCTAACGTTTTTCAGGGCTTTACAACATCACAGTGTGATGTTCCAGAGTCTCCGCGCCCGCCCCCTCCCACCCCCCACCGCCAAAGCTGTTATTAAATCGGTCATATGGCTTACAGTGGAAGTGAGGGAATTCTGTTTTTGTCATAGAAACGACCCTCAGAATGAGGTTCTGGTGTGACCTATCACCACAAACTCCAAGCTGCCAGCGGCTGAATAACCCTTCTATTTGGGGCGTTTTATATAAATTCACAGAAAAGAAATGCTATTCAATGAATTGATTCATTCTCGAGATTTGCACAGTGTGTTTGTCCAGGATGGCAGCGGGCTGGGGTGGAACGAGCCCAGATCTGGGTTTGAATCCCTGCTTTTTGGCCCACTAGTGGGGAGACCCTGGCAGTGGCGCCACGCCCTCTGAGCCTCAGTTTCCTCCTCTGTAAAGTGGGGACGGTGCCGCTCATCTTGCGGGACACTCAGCGCCACGTGCTTCATCGTTATAAGTCTGCCCTGTGCCATCGTGTGATGAGTAGATGCACCCTCCGCCCCACCCCCCCCCACTGGGCTGCGGGTGCAAAGACGCAGAGGCCCCTCCCCCTTCTGACTGCTGTCAAGGAGACCGTTCCAGATGCAATGAGCTGTGATTCATGGAGAGGCCAGAGTCGTGTGTACCTGCCTTGGGCGGGGCTGCTGTCGGTTTTGTTTGTTCTGATGTAGCTACCTGGTGCCATCTCCCTCACGGCTTCTGAGGAATTGCTCAGGTGTGGCCCAGTATAGACCCTGAGGACCTGCAGGCCCTGGGGTCTCCAGGCAGGGCGCAGGAAACGCATGGGCGGCATCTCAGGCACACAGATGGATGTTTGCCCGAGGCAATGCCCCGCCGAGCTGGTGCCAGAGTTCCGAGGTGCCGACATGAGGGTGCGGCCGCGCCAAGGACCAGGTGCGTGGGTCTCTGAAGTCAGGCAGCCCGGCTCAAAATCCTGCTCCTTCTCTCCCTGACCGCGTTACCACAGGCATGCTGTGTGGCCGTGCGGAGACGCGTCTGTGAGAGAGGCGGCAATAATGCCCGTCCTGTCTGAGAGGTGGGCTTCTACAGCAAGCAAGGGAGGCATCCGAATCAGGCCAGCACTTAGCTGTCCAATGGGGTGGTGCGGCGCTCTGTAGGACAGCAGCCAAACAGATTGGGAGGGCGGCTAAGGGCCGCGGGCAGAGACCCAGCGACAGGATCAGAAGTCAAGATGCCTTGCACAGGGCAGCGTGGTGGAACGGTGGGGAAAAGGTGTGGATTTCAAAGCCAGACTGACCAGGAATCAAGTTTCACGTCGTCATCATCATCATCTGTGTGACCTTGGGCAGGTTGCTTATCTTTTCTGAGCCTTCGTTTTCTCGTCCGTACAATGGGAGGCTAAAACTAGAACCTTCCTCATAGGTTGTGCTGAGGATGAAATGAGATAACGAGTGTGCCTTTCTTAGCCCCGTGGGTCCTTAAATCATTGTGGATGGAGGAGCGGAGGGAGGCATGGCTTAGGTGTTCGGCCCCTGAGCTGGGAGCCGTACCGTGCAGTCTCCTCCCGGGCCATGTGCTTTATTCACGACTGCCTTTAGGGAGTAATAATCCTGGTTTCGTTAGCCAGGCCTGTGAAGTCAGAGCCTCTGCTCGGCCTGGGCTGCCCAGAGAGCACAGTGAGGCGGCTGTGGTTCCAGGCCAGGGCCTCCGCAGCCCGGAGGCCTCGCGCTAGAGGAGCGGATGTTTAATGTCAGCTTTTCGAAACGCTTCCCGGAGTTCTGGAAGCCCACTGAGACCTCCGGGGCCACAGGAGAGAAGCTCCTGCCTTGGGTTAAGATACACCAGTGCTGGCTGGTGTCAGCTCCACCAGACTTGGCCACCGTGTGGCCAGACTCGGTGATAGGGAGGGGTGGGGTTTGGGGGAGGGGTCTTTACCTCTCCTTCCGCAACCCCAGGACAGGCCTGGCTCGGGTCCTCCTGCTTTGTGGGCAGGGAGGTAGCTCACCTTCCTCAGCCACTGCCGTCCCGCCTGGGGCACCAGCAGGCAGACAAGCAGGATGCTTGTCCGGTGAGGTTGCCGTCGGACACACTGCACCCCCTTCCTCAGTGTGTCCGCCCTCTTCCTCGGTGTGGGCTTCTGAGACCCGGACATGCTGTCTTCACCCCCAGACGCAAAACCCCCCTCGGGCTGCCGCAAGGACCCCCGGGGTGGGCGGCCTTGCGGATTTCCTGATACCCTGGCAGGAGGTGCCCGGACAGAGCGGGAGTCTGGGTCTCTGCGATTCTATCGCTACGTTCCTAATAATCCGTGACTAGCATTTTCTGCGGTTTCGTCGCACAGCAGGCCTGCCCAGGCATGACCACTCATGCTCCTCCTAGCAGGCTGTGGAGCGTGGTTCAGGGTGCTGGGTTCAAGTCCTGGAGCTGGCACTTCCTGACCGTGCGGCTTTGGGCATCTTGCTTACCCTCTTTGCCTCAGTTTCCTCCCCTGTAAATGGTGACGGGTAGTAGGTCTTACATTACAGGGCAGTTGTGAAGATCCTACAGGTTGGCTCAGGGTAGGTTTTATAAGTGCGATATATGTCTTAGCAGTTACTAAGAGACGAGTACTGTTATTATCTCATTTTTCAGAAAAGGAAACTGGGGCTTAGGCTAAACATTCTGCTGGAGTCACTTGGCTCCCAAGTGGAAGAGCCAGGATCTGAACCCAGCTCGCGGGCCCGGCCCCCCTGTGCCTCAGCGCGGGCGGCACACGTGGGCGGCCTTCTCCGCGTTCCTCAGAGCCCGCTGAGAGGAGCTCTTCCCTCAGTGACCGGGCCGGCCTCTGGGAGCCCTCGTAATCCCACGGCACGGGCAGCAGCTGACCCGTGACACACACATCACAGAAGGAGAGGGAGGGATCAGGGGAGAGTTTCTGTTTGGAAGTGTTATCTAACACAGAGCGCTTTCAAGGGACACGGAATGTGGAGCCCGCGCTGTTGTCCCCCCCACCACCACCCCCGCCACCGCCCGGTGCTGGGGAGCCCGCCCCTCATTCCCAGCCGTGTCCAGTCTGCTGGAGACCTGGGCTCCCTGGGGTGCCGTCCGGGCCGGGAGGGATCAGGTGTCGTCGGGCGTGCAGGGAGAGCCCGGGCAGCACTTTGCCCCGGGCAGGAGTCTCTGGCTGCCGCGTCCCCCCCAGCGTGGAGCCCTTCGCCCCTCCGCGCCCCGCCGAGGGCATGAGCACAGGCGGCTGGGCTCCCGGGACCTTTCCGAACAAGGCTCCCGGCTCCCGCAGATGCACTTGCTTTTGCCTGCGTATCGTCCCCCAGCCAGGGTGCAGAGGGACCCAAAACTTCAAAACGACTTCCTGAGTCCTCGGCTACTGCCCCTGCCGTCCACTGTCCCCGCTAGCGCACACCTACACACAGCACACGCTCGTGCACACACCCCAGCCACCGCCACCACCCAAAGGCTCTTTGTCCAAGCAGGAGAGTGGGGCCTCGGAACCCCAGCCCACGAGCTCGTGCCCGGGACGCCACCCTCTGCCCAGGCGGCTGCAGGTCCTGCCCCGGCACACGCCGTGCTTGGCTCCCAGTGAAAGCAGGAGTGACACCTTCCGGGACCCAGCTGTGCACACACCCCCAGCCGGAAGGGTCTGGGGTCTTGAGCCCCAGACCCAGGACCAGGTGCTGCCGCTCGCCCCCACCCCTCGGCACCCCGGAGCTGGCCCCTTACCTCGTCCCTCCTGCTTGCTTCCGGGGCAGCTGCTCACATGCTTGGCCGTCAGCGGGGCAGCCCGTCCATGGCCTCCAGGAGGGGTCCCGAGTCTCAGGCCAGCCAGCCACCCAGAAGCCCTGCCTCACCGGCCTGTGCCGGCTCTGCTGTGCCCGCACGGTGGGGCTCGGCCGGGCCGGGACGGGGCTGGCCGCGGGTCCTCCGCAGCTGCTCACAACCTGCCCTCTCGTGCGTCGGAGGCTGGTGGCTGCCTCCAGGCCGTGCTGTGCAGGTCCCGACCCGGGCGGCACAGCTCGGGGCTGCCTCGCGTCCGTCCCCAGGCCGTCTGCAGCAGCCTCATTTGAACTCCCAACTCCTTTGTGGAGCCTTTACATGCCGCCGGAGGAAACTGTGAGCACAGCCTGACCCTGGTTGGCTGCAGGCACTTCTCTCCACCCACCAGTGCAAGAGGATCCCCCAGGCCCCAGAAAGGCTCCGGGCCTCCCCTCAGCCCCAGACAGAGGCGGGCCGCCCGGTGATGTCACACTAGCTCCAGCCCCAGCTGGCCCGGCCCCTCCCGCCCCAGCCCGCTTTGGCGGCCTCCAAGGGCCCCCTCCTTCCCTGGCACGAGCAGCCTGGCCAGCTCTGCTCCCTGGCCCGCCTGCTTCCCCAAGCTGGGGCAGCTCCTGGTGCACTTTGCAACGCAGGCAGCTTCCCCTCTGACTCAGGTAGCGGGTTTAGATCCGCTCCAGCTGTGCAGGCGACTGACGCGCGGGCAGCAGGGAGCCAGCCGGGTCCTCTGCTGTGCACGGCCCACAGAGTTTCAGGCGGGGCAGCCCCCCCACACACAGACGGCCTCCCAGAGGGCTCACTCCCAGCTCCAAACCCTGGGGAAGGGAGCCCAGGGCTGTCCGCACGGGAGCCAGCCGCATCTGGGAGGCAGGAGCCCGGGAGTGGAAATGCCGCGGGCCGGGGTGGGGCCGTGCTGGAGAAATGCTGCGTCACCTCCTACCTGGGCGGCCGGGTTCAGTCCCCTCCACTCGGCATCCTGTTCATGCAGCAGCAAATGAGCTGACAAGGAACCCGCCTCCAGGGCAGTGGCGAGGGCTCTGCGAGGCCCCTGGGGCAGGGGCTTGGCCCGGGGCAGGGACGCCTAGGTGGTCTGGACTCAGACTCGTGGGTCAGGTGGGGCCAGCGGTTGCTGCGAACCAGCCCCTCCCAGCAGGCTTTTCGAGGAACAGATAATGGGGGGTCCGCCGGTCCTCAGCAGTCTGTCACCGGTGTGGAGCTTGTGAGTGCTGACAGAGTCGGAGCAGGCGAGGTGAAGACAGCATGGGCCCCGCGAAGTAAGCAGTCCTGCAGGAGCGGGGGGCGAGGACCAGGAGGGGGAGCAGCCAGACACAGGTGTGCCCTCTCACCTGGACCGCGGCCGCGTGGAACATTGGGGGTCGCCCTTTCCTTTAAAAAAAAAAATCGGTGGTGGTGGTGGTGGCGGTACTGATGTTTGGTTACAAATCGGGAGAGAAATTTTAACGGGGGTCCCCCACCCCCACCCCGAGACACAGTGCGCCGTGCATGTCCTTGGTCCCTGGGCTCGCAGGTCCATCGCGGCCCACCGTGTTCACCACTCTCGTCTCTGCAGGGAGCCGGCGTTTCTTCTTGCCTCAACTGTCCTCAGCCCAGCGGACCTCCTCCCCTCGCCATTTGTTAGCCCCTGACCCTTTTTAGAAGGTGGTATCTTATGGGCCACAGCATTGACCAGACGGACGGGTTGGACAGGAACCCCCCCCACACCCACACCCACACACACACACACACACACACACACACATTTCTATAGTGAGGGTGAGGACGCCCACCTGCTCTGGACCACGGGGAGCCATTGTGGTGGGGCCACGGCAGGCTGGGGGCTCAGGGTCAGCAAAGGCGCAAGGGTGGAGCTGAATTCTTTTCGAGCTGCGCCCTCGGCAGCCTGGAGGCTGGCCTCTGTCCCTCTTTCCCCCTTCCTCTTCCTCTCTCTCTCTCTCTGTCTCTCTTCTCCAGGATGTGTTTATTGGAAACGTACTCAAGCCAACCGCAGGAAGCAAAGTCCCCGTCCTCACAGAGCGCACAGTCAGGGGGAGACAGACAGACAGACAGATGGGGGTGCCTGGGAAGCGCTGGGCACTGAGGGAGCCTCTGAGTGAGCCTGAGGCCGGGTAGAGCTGGGGCGGGACCGTGAGGGCGGGCTCCCTGCCGGAGAGGTGGAGAGGCGCTTCGGCCGAAACCCGCGTGACGGGTAAGAAGAAAGAATCAGTGGCGAGGCTGGAGAGGGGGTGGTCTAGGCAGAGACGGCGGCGGACGAAGGCCGTGCGGTGGGTCGCTTTCTCAAAGATGGCCCTCACCGTCTCTCCTGGTCCACGGTGAGACCGCGACACTCCTCCATGGAGGGGCAGGGCCTCTTCCTTCTCCCTTTGAACCCGGGTGGGTCTGTGCCTTGCTCGTAGCCAGCAGAACGCAGTGGCGGTGACGCCGCCTGACTTCTCAGGCTGAGAACGGGCAGGGCAGCTTCTGCCTGGTTCACCGGGACACTCTTCTTTTGGAGCCCGAGCCACGCTGGCACCTGAGAAGTCCGGCTACCCGGAAGCTGCCATGCAGAGGCCACGTGTAGCCTCAGTCCCAGCTGACAGCCGGCCTCAGCCCCCAGACGTGTGAGGAACGCTGCCTCTCTGTGACTCCAGCCCCTCGCCATCGAGCCTCCCCCCCAGCTGGAGAGGCCCCAGACACCTGAGAGAGAAGCCATCCCACTGTTCCATGTCAGAACTGCCAACGAACCCACAAGGGTATAAAAATGGCGATTTCGGGCCACTAAGTGCGGGTGGTGATTTGTCACACGGCGGTGGTAACCAGAGCAGACCCCGAGGCGGGAGCAGCTACAGGTGTTCTGTCCAGGAGCCGAGGGACGTGCCCTTGGCTGAGGAGAGATGGGGAGCAGGTGAGGCCTTGTGAGAGGTGGCACTTTATCCCAAGGGTAGTCGGGAGCCTCTGAAAGTTTTTAAGCAAGACACCGTTCCGACGCGCTTTTGTTTTCAGAAGCCCCCGTTCGATGTTGAGTGGAGCCTGGGTTGATGGGAGCTTCGGACTAGTCACCCAGAGCTGGGGGGAGATGGTCGCAGCCGTCCCGGGAGGAGAGGCGGTCGGGGGGTGCCCAGGACTTTCCCACCCTCTGGGAACAGGCACAGCCCAAGTCCCTTGAAGACAAATCTGCTTTCACAATTCAGAGCTCCAAGGGTCCCATCACGTGCGGGAGGAGCACCAGGGTGGCCTCGCCCTGACCTCTTCACGTAGCCGCTGCCCCTCTGGTGGCCGTGGGCTGTTGAGTGTGCTGCTGGGGACATTGAGCTGCAGGGTCAAACCCTAGGCCTACCACTCGGCCGCTCTGAGCCTCACTGTCCTCATCTGTGAAAACAAGGATTTGCCTCACTGGGCTGTTGTGAAAATTAAATGCGACCCGTTAAGCATAACACACAATTGGCCGGCACGCAGTACGTGTTCAGTGAATGTTGGCTGTAGTCATCTTTATTAACTCCTTCGCTTGGCCGTGAGCCCCCTGTGCCCCGGGGCATGGGGAATGGCCCGTGGAGCGGAGTGGACACATGGTGGCTCACCGGGGAAGCGGGCAGCGAGGAGCTGAGGCTCAGAGTCACTAACTGGGCAGCCTTCTGGCTCTCTCTCAGACTTTGCGTCCTCATTTTAGGAAAAAAGAAAAAAGAAAGAAATGGTAACGGTCCTCGGGGTTAGCGTGCGGGTTAGAATAACACACCGGGGCTCCCCGCGCGGCGAGGCCTGGCCTTCGGCACCCGGCACGCGCTCAGGAGACGCGGGCTGCTCGTCCCTGCCCCCAGCGTCCTTGTCATCCTCCTCCCTCGATGGCGCCCGGGTCTTGGAGTCCCCCCGACCTCGAGGAGCTCCATCCTCACAGGTCCACCGGCCCGCCGGACCAGAGCACCATGTAGCTAAAGCATTCGACGAGAAGGGAATTTTCGGTTTTCTTTTTTTTTAGAGTTTTTATCAGGATGAAAAATGTCTGAGGTTCGCACGGTGTCAGAACACAGAGCATCCTGAGGATGCGCCACGGTCTGCGTGAGTGATTTCACGTGCCGCCGCGTCGTTACCGTTTCTTTCTGCCGTCGTTGGCAACGCGGAGATGTCGTACTGAGATGCTCTGTACGAGACAGGAGTGCGTGGGGGGCCGTGCAGAGTCTCGGCGCCGTTTCAGGCTTCGCATATCCCAAACCGACGTTTTTTTGCCCTTTTAGAACTTTCTAAACACCATTTTATTGCCTTCTGGCCCATGTCATTCCTCATAAGACACCAGCTCTCTTCCTTCTTGCTCTTCCTGTGTCCATGATGGTTTTTTTTTCCCACTCTGACTTTTTTAAAGATTTCTCTCTATCTTTAACTTTTAGTAGTTTGACAGTGGTGTGACTAGATGTGTGTGTGGGTTTTTTTTTTTCTTTATATTTATTCTACGTGGGATTCATTGAGCTTCTTAGATCTATGGGTTGGTCATTATTACTTCAAGTATTTCTTTGGCCCAGTCCTCTCTCCCCTCTCCTCTGGAACTCCATCTACACACTGGACGTCGTCCCACTGGTCACTGAAGCTCTGTGCATTTTTTTTATTTTAATCTCGTTTTTCACTCAATTCTTCAGTTGGGATCTTTTTTATTACCTGTCTTCAAGTTTGCCGATTCTTTCTTCTATAGCATCTAATTATTCATTTCATTCAAAATATGTTTTATGTCAGGTGCTATATGTTTTAGTCCTCGAATTTGCACTTGGTTTATTTTTATAAGTCCTGTCTCTCTCTCCTCCCTGCTCTTGGTCATAGTCTGTAAGGAAATGTCAGTCCCAATAATTCATAGATTGGTTGAGCTCAGTGTACCCACTGGGGCACCAGAAGGTGGCAAAATGTATTGTCCCCACGAGCCTCGTTAGAGCACCTTATGTAGCTGCATGTGAGGCACTAATCATCAAGCTCAACATTTTATGGGTATTTTTTTTTTTTTTTTTGGCCTCTGGGCAGTGTTACCATTCTGTTCTACTAACAAGAAGACAGAAACTTGGCAAAGTGAAGTTCCTTGCACCAGGCCACATAGCTAGGAAGTGACGAGACTGGGGTTAAGACCTACATCAAAGCCAGCAGGAACACAGTCGTCCTGGGAACAAATCGCCTTGCTTCAATTTTAACCCCCTTTTTCTTGTTTTAACGTCTCTGAAATCAAGATGCATCTTAAGGTTAATAGCATGTCAGGGTTTCATTGGCAGCATTTTTTGTTTTTTACTAGAATATGACGTATTTATTGGTTGATGACTTCTCAGATGTGAGGAACTTTGGCAGTTTTAGTGATCAGGGCTCCAGTGAAGTTGACCCATGGTTAAGGGACATGGCGCAGGGTCCCTCCTCTCCTGGTCTGCTGGTCTTGGAAAGGCCTAGGGGAGTGTCCGAGCATCAGGAAGCCCGTGGAACTGCCAAGAGCCTCTGTCCACCCAGATTTAATGAAACGGCTGCCTCTGAGCTGATAGTGGACCAGCTGGTCCTCTTCTCTCCTGGAGGTGTTGCGGTCAGGTCCTGTGACTCGCTGCCCCATGCCTGGCTGGGAAGCCACGTGTCTCCTGGCCCTACGACAAGTCAGGAGACTGGCATTTACGTGAGGATTCCAAGGCGGAGCTGCTGGCCATCTTGTGCTGACCAGTGTCCTGGGGGATGCCCAGGCAGCCTGGAGAGCCCTTTGTAGACACTACCTGTCACGGGGTTGCCAAACGAATGTTAGCGCAGCGCGCACGCTCAGTCACGGAGCGGCTCTGAGAGCCTGCCGTTAGCTCATGCATGATCCACTTCATTCCTGACTTCTCAGCCCACTGCCAGGGGACGGAGTCAGGGCAGTGCCGCTCGAGTCTGGAGATCACTTAGCAGTCAAAGACATTTGCTGTTCAGTCAACAAATATTTATTAAGCCCCATCTGAGCGCCAGAGTTTGGGCTCCAGGTCAATTTACTCAAGGCCAATTTGCTGAGACTTTAGTTGCCTGGTTTTCATTTTGTCATCATAACAGTATTTTAAGGAATGTTCGTTCGGTCTGGTCCCTGTGTGCTCACGCTGCAGCTGATTCTGGGCCCATCCCCAAGCGGGGTTGGGGGGGCCGAGGAGAAGAAAGAGGAGAGACATAGTTTGCTCATTTTCTTTGTATCTTCATAATAAAAACTTTACAGGAAATTTCTGAAGCTGTTTAAAATCATCCCCATCCTACATAAATTTTTAAAAAATTGTTGCTTCTGGAATGTTGTGTGCGTCACACAAGACCTTCGTCCCTAACAGGAGACGAGGGGCCGAGGGCAGTTTTAGGGTCAGTGAAGGGCGACTCCGGCCCCCTTGCAGATAACCTGCCGAAGTGCTCATCGCAGGGAGCAGCGAGCTGTCAACGGCGTTGCTTCTCTCTCCCGGGGCCCACGGAGGCGGCCGGCTGGGCAGATGAACGAGGCCTCTGACGAGAGCCTGGTGGAGTGAGCGTCCCACGCCTGAGGCCTGGGTAGAGTCACCAGGCAGAGGTGCTGGTGCTGGTGCTGGTAGGGAGGTGGGCAGATGCCATCAGCGGGCCGAGGGCGGAGCCCGGGACCACCTCGTTCCAGGCTCCGTCCAGAGCATCTCACTCGAGGCCGAGCACAAAAACCCACGTGATCCCTGCCTGTTGAACAGCTACACAGGAAGGCTAGCCTTCAAAACGTCGTCTTCTAATGCAGGGTCCTGGGATCGAGGGCAGCAAGGAGTGCCACTTGGGAGTCTGACTGGAAAGAGAAGGGAGAGGAGACCCAAGGAGAGAAAGCCCGCTGCCCCGACGCCATGCGGTTGCATCCAGGCCACCGAGGGTCCCAAGCTGGCTCTGGGGGTCCCGAGTAACTCCCCGCTCCACCGCTCTGGCTCCGAGGTGCCCTTCTCCCCCTTTCCACTGTTCCATCCGCCAGGCAGGCGCGGGAAGGTCGGCGTCGCTGTGTCGGGCCGTCCCGCCAGGCGTGGGTGACGCCGCAGGGGGACGGGTGTGCACGCGTGTTCCCGGCAGGCGCGGGCGGCAGACGGTGCCGTTCCCTGTGTCAGCCCCTCTCCCCGCGTGGCACAGCCGGCTCCCAGGCCGCTTTGCCCTGTGTTCCCTCCCTCGAGCCTCCCGGCAGGTCGGGGGGCGGGGGAGGGCAGCGATGATTCTCCTTCCGTCTGCGAGGGCAGTGCCCCGGGCGTGGCTCCGACTTCGTCCACCGGCCCCAGGCACTTCGCTTTCATGAAGAATGTGAAAATCCATCTTCTATGACTGTGTCGTATAAAGACAGATACGTTCATATTACGTACCAAAGCATTTTCTAACCTAAAACTTCACTTTCCTTTCTCATTTTAAAAGGAGTAAACGTTGTCACAAGCCCCTAACGGTTTCGTGAGCCCCAAGCACCGTGGCCACTGTGCCTGACGGGGTCCCTGGCCCTGACTGTGAGCTCCCACCCCCTCACCCACGAATCCAAATCCGGAAGCTCTAAGACAGACAGCGGGCCTTTTATAAAAAGTCCGGCACAGATTTATTGGGCGGCCGAATCTGACCCGGATTGACGTGAGGTTCTGTGCAGTGTTCGAAGAGCTCATGCCACCACCCCCCTCGTGTTTAGACGGAGCTGCCCCGAGCACACGTGGCCCATGCAGCACATGACGGGCCGCCCGCCTCATGAATCATTTGCTGCAGATCTAGTCTCCTCTCCTGGAACGAGGGTTCCCCGAGGTCAGGGCCACGTGGTGTTCGCTTCACGGATGCAGATACCAGCCCTGTCTCTTGAAATCCGTCGTTTCCTTTTCCTTAATGAACCCACAGGGAGCCGCCACTCACAAATGTGTTTATAGCTGGGACCCAGCTGAGTGCGAGTGCGGGAGGGTCCCTCCATAAGCAGATGTGAGGAGGGTGTGTGCACTTGGGTCCCTGGGGGAAGAGAAGGGAGACGCCTACATGGGAAATCACAGCAGCGACAGCAGCGGCCGGATGTTAACCGGGTGCCAGGCACTGCGCCGAATGCTTACGTCAGCGACCTTATTTACTCCCACAACTCGCTGTGGTAAGGACCATCCTTGTCCTCCTCTTAGAGCTGAGGAAAACAAGGATCAGAGACGTAGAGTAGCTTCCCCAGGGCCACACAGCTGGGCAGTGGTGGAGCGAAGGCCCAGGCCTGCAGGCCTCAGGCTGTGTCCACCGTGGTGATACCAGCATGGTGGCTGGATCCAGCCTAGCTCCCACAGGGCAGCTCTGAGCCTCAGGACAGCACGGGCTCTTGGCAGAGGCTGGGGGAGCTGTCTTCAGGCCACGCGGTGAGACCTCGGGCTCCAGCCGTGCTGAGTCGGGAGACTAAGGGCCAGGTGATAAAGTGCCACGGATACGAGCTTGGCCTGTCCGAGGACTGGAATGGCCAGTGTGACCAAGCAGTGAGGGCGGGGGGCGGCGGGCGAGCGAGGCAGGCCGGGGCAGGCCCCGTGGGCCAGGTGAGCGCAGCGGAGGCCCCTGGGGGCTGCAGGCCGGCCACGACGCGCTCTGGTTTGCATCTTCTCAACGTCCCTCTTGTCGTTAGATGCAGAATGGTCCAGGGGTGGAAAAATTGGAACTGGGAACTCCACCAGGAAACTCGAGGGGCCGTCCAGGTGAGGGGCGAGGAGACGGGCACTGGGGCGGCGTCGAGGACACAGTGACCCGTGGCCGGGCGCAGGATGGGCTTGGGAAGAAGAGCTGACAGGAACTCGGCGTGGCTGACACGGAAAGGATCCAGCCGTAGCCTGTCGCGCCGTGAAGGTCCCCACGTAGAGCTCTGTGGGGCCCCACGGTCAGGACCACAGCCAGCGCTGACGGCTGGGCAGTGTCGGGCACCATTCCCCAGGAGCGTGGGGGAACAGAAAGCTGGGGTACGCAGACCCCGCCCCGGCCGCTAACGGGCGGCTCGGGGCTGGGGTCCCTGGGCCGAGGACGTGCTGCACACTGCAGCATGGCTGCTCGCGTGGCCCTGCGCATCCCACCCTGGAGGTGGCTCCTGACGCGGCCTGCCGGGGAGATGGAGCTCAGGCTCCCCTTGGGCTTGCCGGAAGTTGTTTTCAGCACGGCACCCTAGCTCCGCCGACCCAAACGCAGAACGGGCGACTTTGCAGCAGAGAGAGGCAAGAACTTTGCCGCTGCGGCCCCTGACAATCAGAACGGACTATTTCCGCATCTTTCCAGGTTGGAGATTCTCAGACCTGCTCCGGGCTCTCTGACTAGTGGGCCTGGGGTGGGGCCACTCAGGGCCTCCACTCAGGCCCGGCAGGGAGTTAGGGCAGCAGTGCAGGAGGCTCGCTTCTGCCCCGCCAGCCTCCAGACCACCCTCTGCCCTCCGTCTCACCCTCACTGGGCTGGGCCAGGTAAATCCCAGCTCTGAGGCCGAAGCCCTGCAGGGCAGGGGTCAGATTTCCACACTGCTCTTTATCCTCCCGGTTGCTGGCCCAGATCTGCTCTTCGGCACCCCGCCCTGTGCCCAGAGGCCGACCCGCATGGATTGCCTCAGTGGATTCCCCGGTGGCAGGTGCCGACAGGAGATGCATGGGTAGGATGAAAGGAATGATGGACGCGTGGCAGGCTCCCCACTGCTGGACCGTGCCTCGGTGGTGTGAGTTCTACCACGGGCTGGGTTTGAGTCCTGCCTCTACCGCTCGTTAACCACGTGACTTCTGTAATTTACGCATCCTCTGTGCGTCTCAGTTTCCTCATTTAAAAACTGGGGATAATAATACCACCCTCCCAGGACGGCCGGGAGGAACAGGTGAATGACGAGAGCACGGCTCCCCCGTGCCCGGCACACAGCCGGCCAGGTCAGCGCTGGCTCCCTCCCGTTACTCACCTGCAGCCCTATTAACACATCCGGGTCCTCTGAAGACCACGCGGTTGCTTCGTATCTCTCCCGATGGCCTCCCGTAGTTATCCCTTTAGTTTGCACATCTGTCACTGTCCCCAGAACCGCAGCTGCAGGACCTCACAGTTCTTCAGCCAAAACAGTGCCTTCTTGCCCATGCCTTTGTCCGCGGGCTGTGAACGAAGTCAGCTTAACCAAAGAAAATCACCCTCTGAACAGGGCGGGAGAGGCCGCTTGGGGACAGCGCCCGCGCACGCCCCCCGAAGTGCCGCATGACATCGCGGGGCCTGTGCCGATCTCACAGCCACCCCCTGAGGCAGGTTCTCTGATTGTCTCCCTGTCATCAGGTGCGGAAACCGAGGCTTAAGAAGTTAACCGACTTGTCCAGGGCCAGACGTGAGTGAGTGTTAGCGGGCCGGCGTTGAACTCGGGCGGTCTGGGCCAGGAGCTGCCCTCTCAGCCGCCGTCACGGGGAGGCCTCAGCAGTGCCAGCCCCAGGCACCAGGTCGTTGTGGATAGTCTGACTGACTGGAAAGCTGCTCTTTAAACATCCAACGTTTTAATTTTTGTGTCCATTCTCATTAAGCTTTTCATAAAGACACACGTGCCCGTGCACATGCGCACCAGCCTCTGTCAGCCTCGGCCAGTCACCCTGCCAGCCTCTCACCTCGAGGGGACCAGCTTCACTGTGGGCCGTCGGGCGGAGGGCCCTGTAAACAGAGCCCTGAACGGCCTGCCAGCCCCAGGCAGCCGTGTCTGGCTTTCCAGCTCTTTGCTCCATGGCAGCAGTCCCTTGCCTTCTGGCCCCTCGGCCCTCTCCTAAGCTGTGGCTTCTCAGCAGCCACGGTCCCAGAAATCCAATCGAATGATTTGTAAGTGAGAGTTGCGGCGCTATGCGAGGAGGTCCCGTGAGACTCAGGGCCTGCACTTGCTCACGTGGGTCTGGGGTGCTCAGGGGGCTCTGGGCTCTTACGAAATACCTGCCACACGCGACACACTCACGCTGCGCCCAGCGTGGTCGGGGGGCCTTCTGCGTGGATCGTTCCCTTGAGTCCTCAGAAGCAGAACCTTCCAGGAGAGGCTCACTTCGCCGTCTCCATTTTACGTGGTGAAGTAGCTCAGGCTCAGAGAGGCTGGCGGAGGGGGCGGGGGTCTGCCCACAGCCACACAGCCCATAAGCGGCAAAGCCAGGGTTCGGACCTGGGCCCGCTCGAACGCAGAGTTCACAGTTGGAAGACTTTAAGCTTTCCAGCTTCCCAGAAGTGTGGAGAAGTGTGAGGTTGGGGAGCTTAGGGAAGCTCCCGACCCCCATGTCTTCATTCATGGGATAATGCTGTTTATTCGCAGAGTGATCATGAAGGTTAATTGAGATGTTGTGTGCTTGACACATAGGAGGCCCTCAGTCAGTGTCGGGTCCTTTGCACTGAACTCTTCGGTGGCTTTTAAACCTCAGTGGCTTCAGAATCGCCTGGGGGCTTTCGTTAGAACACAGTCTGCCAGGCCCACTCCGGAGAGCCTGAATCTTTAGGTCTGTGGTGGGGCCCGAGAATTTTCATGTCTGACAGGTTCTCATGGACCACACTGTGGGAGCCGCTGCTGGAGACAGATGAGTCTGCCAAGAAGGTCAGTCCAGGGCGGCCCAGCCGTGACCGTCCCCGACTTCCGGTTCACGTGTGTGCAGATGCCAGCGAGGCACCAGGCAGGGAGCGTGCGGTCTGCCTCTTCCCGGCCGTTTCCTGGGAGCTGGCTCGATGTCTTTGGTCTCATTCTTTCCTTCACCTCCACCAAAATGCCCGAGTGTCCCTGGCCTGGGAAACTGTAAAAATGAAAAGCAGCATGTTGACCTCTGGACTGTGAAACAAGGTTCGTTCGACTGTCGACAAAAGAAATGTCCACACCCGTAGAGAATTTTTATGAGTCGATTTGAGCCAAACTGATGACAATCGCCAGGAAGCAAAATCTCAACGACTGAGAAAACGCTCTGGAGAATGGCAGTTTTGCGGCTTATTTTATACATTAGAATATGAGGGGAGACGTAAGGAGGGCCACGTGAAATTCGTGGGCGGTAGGTTAAGGGGGTGGGGGAGAGCCAGGCGGGGGAATCTCTGGGATTGGACCGAAAAGCAATATAGAGAAGCGCCTCTTTGTCATTGGCAGGCACAGGACAGTTAACAGCGAACATGTGTGGCACATAGAGGCGGTAAGCGAGCAGTAACATGCCAGCGAGGCGGTCTGTGGTCTCGGCACTCGGGCCAGGTCCTGCCTCGAGGGGTCTGGAAAGGAAGATCGCGCTGACATTTGAAAGGCCTGTGATCTTAGATGCAAAAGGACAGTAGCCAGGCTGACTTAAGGTGAAGATCGACCTTTGTCAAGAAAGCGACGGGCCTAGGATGTGACCACCCACCCCGACCGCCTTCAGTAGGGATTTTTATGTTCACATCATCCTGTGTGGTGACTTCCGGTCTCTGCGTTTGTAGGGCCCGCCATGCAGGCCTCCCCCGAGCTCGTCGGGTTTAGTACGTGTCCCCTTTTTCGTCCACACAACCAATTTCATTAACATGTCTCTGATTTCCAATTATTTTCATACTATGGAATAGGAAATCAAAGGCATCTGGAAAGATAATAAATCATCTTGCAGAAATAACTTTTGGTAATTATCCCTTATCCCCCAAAAAACCTTCTGAAGCATTACTCAGGCCGGGTAGACTTTCTTTCACACTTGCAATTTTAGGTTTATTTATATGATGATATGATTGCCGTTCTGCTTTCCCCCAGCAGGCTGCAAGGGTGGGGCAGGTCACCTTGCCACCTCCGGGTCTCCAGTGCCCAGCACAGCGCCTGGCACCCAGCAGTGGGTATTCAGCTGGCATCGCTGGTTGCGCAGTGGTGGGTGCTAGGGTTAGAGGGGCCCGGGTTTGAGCCTGAGGCCTGCGCTTCCTAGCCGACTGGCCCCAGGCAAGTAACTTATCGTTTATACTTTTGTTTCTCGCTTTCTAAATTGGGGATGATAAAAATAATATCGATATGTTACAGGGTTGTCATGAGAATTAAACGATAACGTGCTACCCAAACTGCCTGCCACGTCATCAGGGCTTCGTTTCTTCCCTCCTTCATCACCATCTTCATTGGCAGCATCATCCTTCCAGGCAGGCGGGTGAACTGGTACAGAGCGTGGGCTCTCGACTCAAACCCGCGGGTTCCGATCCCAGCTCCGCTGCGTGCGAGCTGTGTCGGTACAGAGCGTGGGCTCTCGACTCAAACCCGCGGGTTCCGATCCCAGCTCCGCTGCGTGCGAGCTGTGTCGGTACAGAGCGTGGGCTCTCGACTCAGACCCGCGGGTTCCGATCCCAGCTCCGCTGCGTGCGAGCTGTGTGGCCTTTAGCAGTTCATGTCACCTCTCTGTGCCTCAGTCGCCTCGTCGCCCCAGGCACCAGCCTCACAGAGTTCTTGTGACCAGTGAGGACGCATGTGCCTCTGGTGCTTAAGCAGAGGGCTGGCCCGCAGCCCGCGCTGACCTCGCCCCTTTCCACATCTGCAGAGGGGCAGGAGCTGTGGCGAGAGCAGCTCAGCCACAAGAGGAGGACAAGGCAGGAGGAGGCACAGTGCACCCCCACTGTGCCCCAGGGGCTGCCCTTCTCTCCCGACGCCCGCCCTAGCCCCACCACCGCCGGAGAGAGAGGGCCAGTGTGGCGGGGGGGCGCTCCTGGCTAAAAGAAAAAAAAAACCTTCCCCAGCTTCTGCCACTGGAAATCCCCCTTCTGCCCTCGGAAGAGCAGCCCAGCCTTCAGCTGGTTCTCATTACCCTCACGAGCTCGAGAGCGTGCCGCGGCGGCGTGCCCCTCCGCAGACGTCACCCCCTCCCCGCTACCTGCCAGGCCCGTCGCCTCTCTTCCTCTCTCCCTCTGCCAGGCTCGCTCTGGGCAGCCCCCAGCCGTGGCCCACCTCCCCGGCATTGTCAGAGGGGCTTCCAACACCTCGAAATGCACCCCGGGGGGACTTCCCCCCAACCCCCCGCACCCTGGTCCCCTAGACCGTCCTGGTTTCTATGTGTGCAGAGCGTTTGGTAAACAGAATGCTTGAGCCCTGACTTGCTGGAAGGGGCAAATCCCAGCTGACGCCCCAGACGCTCAGTCTATTTCGGGCCCAGTCTCTTCACCCGCTCCCGTCCGCTCCCGTCCCCCCCCCCCACCCTCAGCACCCACCGTGGGGGTGGAAGGGGTGCCGCCGGGGCAGCCAGTGTCACGTTCCTTTCCTGCCGGAGCGTCGGCCTGGCCAGGCCCACCCCCAGCCCCTGCCCCAGCCGATGCCCGGTGTCCACTTAGTAAACGCTGCTGTCCCTCTCCCCCCGTGAATGCTGGGATTCAGCACACACAGAGGAGCTTCACCGAAGAAAGGAAGTATTCACGGCCGCCGTCCAGCTCCGGCAGGCGCCGGAGACAGCTGCCGGCTCCGGCCCGGCCGGGACGGGAGGCCGCCCACCCTCCACACACAGAGGGGTCTCTCCTCCTTCGGTTTTTTTTTTTAAGACCCACAGTCTCTCTTGGTTGCTGGGCCACATGCAGCTTAAATCTGTGTTCAGAACACTTCATTAATAAGTAGCGGATTAGTAGTCTCCTGGGATCAGGAGAACGCCGCCCATTCAAGAAAATGTGTGTCACGGGCCCGCGAGTGCCTGGCGCTGGCCTAGGCTCCTCCTCCGCCAGAGCCGGAGCCGCCTGGAAGACCCCGAGCCAGTGGCCGTGACCCTCCCTCACCCCAGACCCCCTTTCGTGCCCCCTCTTCACTCTGGGTTTTGAAAATGCCAGTAAATGATCGTCGCCGCCACGTCCGTTGTGAAGTTCACGGTCACTCCGCGCCGGGTGCGACACGAAGCCCTTTGTTATCTCAGGGAGCCCACGGCTTCCTGTCGGGGGGTACGAGGAGTCCAAGCTCCACTGTGTAGATGAGGACAGTGAGCCCTAGAAGGGACGAAAAGGCATGTCCAGGGTCACTTGGAGCGAGGTCCAGCCCCCGGAGCCGACTCAGCCCTGAGTTTCTTTACTGTTGAGATGTAAACGGTCTCTGGGAAACATGCTGCTCGTATCAAGTGAAAGTAAATGCCTTTCCCCATGACTGCTAACAAACACAGCCCAGGAGCTTCCGGACGCTGAGAGCGGCCGTGTGACACACGGCCGTCCCGCCCACCCCGCTCCTGTGACTCCGGGACGGGCGCCGTGAGGAGACAGGGTCCTGGACGCGCATCAGGCGTAGTTCTGAGACGAGGCAGCTGCTTCTCGTTCCCACGGCCAAGCGAGGGGCTCTGGAGAGTTCTTTATTGAAAACTGGGGTGCGTCCTGCGGGAGGAGGACTGTGCAGGTGACAAACTGCACACCCCCACGCCCACAGTGGAGCAGTGGGGGAGCCCCCCAGGAGCTGAGGGCAGGAGGGCCGCGTCCTTTCCCGTCCCCCTCTCTCTCCTTGGGGAAGCAGAGGAGGAGGGTGGTTGACATTAGCCCCCGATGAGTCTAATGTGGGTCACGTTGAGCATAGAAACTGCTGCCTGTTTCTGGCGTCAAGATGTCTATGGAATCACCGAGACTTAGAACGATGTGGGTATCGGGAAGGGGTGGGTTCTCCCCTCCCATTCCAGTTCTCCGTGGCCCTCACAGGGTGCCAGAAACTACCCCACGGGTTACGTGACTCCGTGTGAGGAGGACAGAGGCTGGCAAGGTGGCCTCCACACCAAGCAGTGGGACACCCGGCCTAGAGAAGGGCTCGGGACGTGTGTCCCTGGCGGCAGGGGATGGATGCCTGGCCGTTCTTCAGCCGTGGAGGGGCCAGGACACAGCCGGACACGTCCCCAGGAGACCCAGACCGCCACCCGCATAGTGCCCGCTGGCTCACCAGGGCCACCTGCATCAGAGGGAACCAGACCAGACCAGGCCTGTCCCGCCGCTGACAGGTGATCCCTGTGTGAGCGGATCTCGGATCTCGCTCCTCCTGGAGGGGGCGGGCCCTGCGAGGTCTGCTGGAGTCTGAAAGGGGTAGGGGAGGAAGTTCATACAAAGGAAAGGGACTCAGTAAGGGGCGAGGACATTCCAGCCCGCCTCCTCCAAGCCCTGCCCCCCAGTGGCGGGAGGGCGTGGAGAAGGACGTGAGCTTTGAGTTGCATTAGTGCATTTGAATCATGTCTTCACATAGACAGAACCAAGTCTTAAACCTTTAAGTGTGACTGCCACTCATGGGAAGTGACTGCAAAGTTACAGAACCTGGCCCAGATTTCGTTTAGGGACCAGCTGCCCAAAACTGGGAAGGGGAGTCAGCACCGCATGGGTGGGGGTGGGTGTTGGGGAGAATGAAGGGTTTATACTCCCGGTGGGCTCAGATTCCTCAGTAGAGTAGTGATCGCCCCGTAACCCAACCAGGGGTCAGCCGCCCGAACTCCCACAGAGGCCTGGACAGTCCAGGGCCGCCCACGGGGCTTCTCCTCGCGGTGGGAGAGGCGGTGGGGGAGACGTGGCAGAAGCTCGCCCCGAGCCACGGCGTCGTCCAAACCCGTGGGAGTTGTGAGCCCTGCCGGTCGGGGGGCCGGGGATGTGGGGTGATGCGGAGAGGTGGGAGGAAGAGAAGCAGCAGGGGCCAGAGGGTGTCGTGAGCGTCACCGGGCCCCGCCCTCTGCCTGGCGCCGGCCAGGGGCTCTCGCCAGCCTCCTTCTCTCCCCTGGTGCAGCCAGTGCAGGGGGGTAGGGGGCCTGACCCAGATGTCCGGGAGGATTCGGATTCAAGTCCCAGCCCACTGCATGCAGAGCGCCTCCTCGGGGGAGCCGTCCACCTGTCTGGACCTCAGTGCATGCGGCCGTGAGGGTCAGTACTCCACAGCGTAACAGTTCGTGTACTTTCAACTTGTGATCTTTTCACCTCGTGGCGAGTTTATTGGGACATAACCCCATCGTAAGTCGAGGAGCATCTGTGCCATGGACTAGGTGCATCATAAACAGCAAACGTTTGTTTCTCAAAGTTTTGGAAGCTGGGATGTCCAGGATCGAGGCGCCAGTCGACTCAGCGTCTGGTGAGGGTCCACTTCCGGTCGACAGACCACGGTCTGCTTGCTGTTTCTGAACGAGGAAGGAGTGAGCGAGCTCTCCGGGGTCTCTTCAGTAAGGGCACTAATCCCATTCAGGGGGGCTCCACCCTCATAAGCTAATCACCCCTCCCCCCATCTCCCGCCCCAGGGCCCACCTTCTGACATCATCACCTTGGGGGTTAAGATTTCAACGCACGAATGTTAGGGGGTCACAGCAGGCCTGTGTTTTTAACTTCCCTGTAATGAACAGTAATCGAGCTTGACGAAAAGCCTAACTCACACGTGGATGACGGAGATGACTTCCTGCGCGATACGGTGACCTGCCAGGATGGCTGTTTTCTTTGTCCGCGCAGCATTCCCCTCCCACGCAGCCCTCACCCCCGCCCACCATCCTTGGGGCTGCCTGGATTTCGTGGTGCAGCCTCTGGTCTCGTGAGCCGTTCTAGGACCCTTGCAGTCCTTCTTCCTTTAGAAACTGGTTTCAGGAGAGTTTCTGTCGCTAGCAACCCAAAGCGTTCTGGCTTTCATTCACTCGAGAAATACTTACTGAGAGCCCGTGGCGTAGTAGATACTGGGCTGACACTGGGGAGATGGCCGTAGGCAGAGAAGATGTGGTCCCTGACCTTGGGGACTCACAGCCTAGTTGGGGCAGGTGCTGCGTAATCGAGAAGTAGAGGGTGAGGAATCTGGCCGATGTGGCGTCGAGTCCCACTCTGTCGCTTGCCGGCCAGACGACCCTGGCCAGGGTTCATGTATCTGAGCCCAGAGTGGGCAGGCCTCTGCTGCAAAGTGGGCGTGATGACGAGGACGCCTTCAGGGGGCTGTGCGAGGCCGTGCGACGCTCACTCGGCGCCCGGCTGATCCGTAACGTGCCCGCGTCACCGTGCCCGGAGGGCGGGCAGCACTTGCACTGACCAGAGTTTTATTAAAAAAAAAAAAAAAAAAAGCTCAAACCTGTTCTGAACTCTTCACGTTCTTGTTCTGGTCCCAGCAGAGATGAGAATCCCATGTTTGGGTCCCACAGGATCCCACAGGACCGCCGGGTGCCCCTCCCCGTGCTCTGCTCCCAGGGCACGGCCCCCGCCTCTCAGCTGTCTGTCCTTACAAGGCATGGAAGACGATCCTTCCTGGAGAGACTCGTCCAGACCTCGGGGCCAGTGGCGCCTTGTCTGGGCTTGCCGGGCCTCAGAGGAAGGTTTGGCCAGAAGGTGGGTCACGCTGTCCTGTGCTGACATGCCGCAGGCCTGGCAAGGGTCGACGAGCCACCCTGCGCCCCGTCCCCAGGAGGCTGCTGGCGTGGCCTGTGGCTGGGAGCATTTTCCAGAGCTGCCATTCTGGGCCGCTCTGACGAGGGAGGCCCCAGGCGGTTGCGGCTGCCGGGGCCGCAGCAGACCGGCCCGTCTGCGCCACCCCGTCCGTGGCACCCGGTTCACTCCTCCTCGGTGGCTGCGTAACTGCCCTGGAACCCAACCTGCTGTGCCCAGCGGTGTCGGCCACAGGCGCCGCAGTGGACAGGGCCAGTAATAGAGACCTGTGGGGATATGGGTGCCAAGTGGCCAGAGGCACGAGCCGTCCGGGGGCCAGAGCCCAGAGAATCTGCCCGGGCCCCCCTGTGAGCAGCGGGCGCATCGGCAGGGCGAGGGCGAAGCCGGGGAGAAGCAGAGGCAGCCTCAGCAGGGCCCGGGGCGGGGAGGGCCCACGCTCTGGGGCCTTAACCCCCGTCGCCACTCCTCGGGGCGCCGCCTCCCCTCCCTGCGAGCCGTCGCACGGGCGTGGAGCGGCTGCCGACAACGCAGTGTGTCCCCCAAACTTCAGCCGCCTTCACTCCAACTAGTTTCTTTCTTTTCCTCTTTGTCTGTTATACTCACATCTGCGATGCTGAGGGTTTGATGGGCTATAGTTTTCCTAGTACACGCTAAAATAGATACACACGTCCATCCCCAGACCACCCACGATTCAATGAAGCGTGTCCACACTCTGGGAAACACGGAGATGACAAGTGTTGTTGAACTTGGCGCAGGGTGAGCTCCGAACACGGGTCAGCTTTCATGTGATTACGATTGTTGTTATCGTTGCCATTATCACGTCATTGAGCCCGTAGGAGGAGGGGCGGGGGGAGCCCGGCTGTCCGGTTGCCGCCAGCCCTTCCCCGCCCCAGGAGGCCCGGCCTCTTCCTTTTCCTGCTTTTCTTCCCACCTTCAGAGTGGGATTTAGGGTGCCGCGCGGGCTGCGTCTGTCCCTTCCCAGACCCGGGAGCCATCCGGGCACCTGCCCTGACTACGTGTGGTCAAGAAGGGCCTGCCCACGCCCGGGGCCTTCACGGGAGGCGTCTGGGGTGTGCAGCCTCAGCGTCTAACTTGGGTTGGGACCTTTTCCACTTCCACTGAAGGATAAGTCCCTGGGGGCCTCCGGCCAGCGGAACGGCATGTGGTCGGCTTGTCCAGACGAGCGTGTTTATGCGAAGGACACACCTCAATCCTGAGAGTGCTTATTTCACAGCCGTGGGATTACAGGCAGCTAAGTTAGTTTTCTCTTTACGCTTTTATCTTTTTTCCCTAGGATGAACATAAATTCCCTTTAATCAGAAAAGATATGTTCTTTTAAACCTTAACAAACACAGTGTAGACCGGGAGGCGGTAAAGATGCCCAGATAAGCATGTGGGCAGCCAGGGAGCCGGTCGCCGGAGGAGCCGAGGGAAAGGTGGGTGGAGAGAGAGGAGGCGCAGAGCAGGAAGCCGAGGTCACTCACTCAGGGGGCAGGGTGCCCGCAGGGAGGGACAGCTGGGGACGGGGGCGGTGGGCAGCTGTTGGGGGAAAACCAGCCACCAGCGGGACTGGGAGGGAGCCAGGGCCCCGCCAGGGCTGGAAGCGGGGAATTTCAGCAGCGCTGGGCGAGTGCCTCCGGCAGCACTGGGAGGCCCGTGCAGAGGAGGGGGGTGCCCCCGAGGTCATGCAGGGATGGGGCTTCGCTGCCCTGTCCCTGGCCGCGGAGAGGAGCCGGGGTTCGAGGGTACGAGTGAGATTGGGGTCCACAGGATCAATCCCGCAGAAAGACATAAACCCTGACAGAATATAATATAGGGAAGAGGTGAACTCAAGCTTGAGAATTTGTGCCAAACTGAAATTCCTACTTACTCAACTTCCAAGCATTTTGTAAGTTGCAGAGCTCCTCCAGCCTGCAGGGACGGAGCCGCCTCCCTGCCTGGCCATCTCGCTTCCCTCGCTCGGAAGCCACCCTTGGGTGCTTCCAGCCCTGGCACCTCTGCGCCGACCAGCAGTCTGGCCACTGCCAGAGAACCACTTGCGATCTCGGGCCGGCGGGTCCCAGACTTCAGCGTCACGGGCACGAGGAACTTCAGAAAGAAATCTTGGAGACTCTCACAAGGCTGCCAACTTTTTCTTCTTTTAATGGCAGATGAGGAGAATATAAACTATCATCAGTAATTCACCATCAGTGTAAGCAGAGCATAGTCTCAGAATAAAGGATATTTTTTTTCCCAAGTAAGGACAGCTGGCCGCCTTTTGCTGACACTTTTGTTTTTAGAGTTTTAAATGTAATCTTTATTTAAAATGTTTCAAATACAGAAAATTACAACAGAAAATTTTATTGCACGTTTTTACCTTATATGTAAATGCATCTCTGGTATGAATTTGTCACTTCGGAGTATGTATTCGACAGCTCGTTCCAGAACTTGGTGTTTCTCACAGTTGTCTGTGAAAATCCAGCCTCGCGTAGGTCTGATGAAAATGGGCACAGCACCCGAAGAGCCAGCTGGTCCGTTCGGAACATTCCGAGTGGACAGGAATGTCCTTTGCTGCCTTTTCTCCTGCGCCTCTCCCCAGGTTCTCGGAAGTGACTCGTGGTGGCAGGCCAGGTTTTGCGCTAGCAAAGGCTGCGGACTCTCCTGCCCAGCGGCGAGAAATGCCCAGGGCTCAGTTCAAGAGGCCTGGTCAGCCTTCAGGGAGCAGGGGACGCGTCTAAGAGGGCTCAGGGGCTGGTTTGTCCTTACAGACCCGCCCATGCACAGGTTCAGAGAAACCCTGGTCTTTGGCTCCGCGAGCAGGGCTGGTGTCCGATGGACCAGCCTGCGTCACCCCACACCGTGAGTGGTACGTGAGCCCAGCCGCACCACGGAAGGCCCGGAATGCCAGGCCGCCTGGTCCAACCTAACGGCGTGGGCGAAGGCCGATGGGGCAGGGACTCTGGAGACCGCGGGAGGGACTGTACCCCGGGGGGAAGCAGGAGCAGGAGCTGGTGGAGTGGAGGAGAGCCAGGGAGCCTCTCCCCCACTCTGGTGAGGTCTCCAGGCCCTCAGGGCTCCCTTGGGGGAGGGGCTGCCGGCTCCCTTCTCCTGGCCGAAAGCAAGACCCTGGGAGTCACTGGCAGCTCACCTGAGTTTCCCGTGCCCCTCACGGTGGTGGCAACCAGTTAAATGACCAGGAAGAGGAGCGACATGACAGCTCCCGGTGTTTGGGGAGGACACCGCCTTCTTTGGGGGCCCGTCGACTATTTATTTGTATTTACAAATATGTATACACACATACACACATATATATTTGTTGCTACTTTGATGGAAAACTTAAATCTGATGGTTAATACCACCGATTAGAATACAGTTTTATCTTAAAGAGTAATACGTTCTTTTTAAAAATGTGCAAACAGCTGTATAATGCAGCTGTAAATTATTTCAAGCACCTAACATCCCACCGGTCCAGCACTTGACGTTCCCACATCTCTATTTCCACGTTTCTGTCATGCTGTTTACTTTCATTTCCTTTGCCATTTCCCTACTGTTCGACATTAGAACGTTTCCGGTTTTTGTTGTTTTTCTTTCGTTTTTAATCACGGTAGATTCCTCTGCAATGAAGGTCTTCACGTGTGCCCCGTTTTCCCTTCTTTTAAAATTGTTTCCTCAGAACGAATTCCCAGGGGTGCGATTACCGAGTCAAGGATACCAGTATTTCTCTGGCTCTGGCATCCGCGAAGCGCTCCCAAAAGGTCGTCCCAGCCTGTGCTGCCGCCAGCCACGAATGGGGTCTTCGCCACGGCCTCGCTGGCGTTCAGCGTTGGCCTTCTTTTAAATTTACTAATGTCATGGATTTTTTAATGGCAGCTTTTATTAATTTACGTTTCTCTGTCCACTCCATTCCTCTGCTCAGGGCTCCCAAACTTTCCCCATGTCCCCGTGGGTGACACGATCGCTCTCTGCCCCCAGACGCGAAGCCCAAATGAATGAATGATTGTTAGGGCTGCCCCTTCTTCCTTGTTAGTGTGGGAAGTACCTCAATGGATTTTAAGTGGAAAGATGTTTAAACTATAAATAGAGTTGGTGACACCTCTTATTTGTTCAAGGTGGTCCCAGGAATGAATGCAGACTCTGTGCTTCTGGGCGTGTGTTTATGTCTCGTTCGAATTCTGGAAGACATCAGAGTTAGAGCGTTCGTGCATGATGTGTAATTTAAGTCAGAGATGAAAGAGTCCTCATCCTAAACAGCCCCTGCTTTCTCGGCGTGCCGTGATTACCGAGGCGGAGGTCTCCGAGGGGGGCAGGACTCCCGGTCGGGGGAGGGCGGGAGGCGACCCGCCTGCCAGCCCCGACGTTCTTGCCTCGCCCTCTCCTCCGGGCACCCGGAGCGTCAGCCTCGAGAGCAGCGAAGGAGGAGACAGCCTGGGACTAGCCCCAGACCCCCGCCGGGCCCTTTGCTCTGCCGTCAAGCCCTGGGCCCTCCGCCTCATCGCTCCCCTTCCACCCCCTTCCGTCCTCTGCGCCCCACGCTCCCGTGACTGCGTGGGCCGAAAGCTGACCCCTCGGGCCCGATAACCCATGCCATCCCCTCTGTCTCTGAGCCTTGGCTGGCTCCCTCTACAGTGCTTCCAACCCATCAGGTAACGCCTGCACGCAGCGCAGCCTCAGCTCTCGGGACCCCAGCCCGCGGCAGCCCCGTGGGCGGTCAGCGCACGAACGCACGGACTCCGAGTGTCCCAGAGTGAGGACGCACACGGCGTGCGGCCCTCGTGGTTTTAGATGGCACGTGGATGTGACCGCCCGTAATTCGATAGCTAAGTGTTTCTGTCAACGTGGTCAGCACATTAAATCCATGATTTCAGTTTAGAAATTGAAGTAACCATAGTGACCCAGCAATTCCGCTCCCGGGTGTAGACCCGAAAGGATTGGAAATAGGTGTGTTCAACCAAGCACTTGTACAGCAGCCCTGTCACAGTAGCCAAACGGTGGAAACGCCCCAAATGCCCACCAACTGGAGAGAAGACAGAGTGAAACATGGTGTATCCACTCAACGGAGTGTTATTCACCCGTAAAGAGGGATGAAGCCCACGCTACAACACGGATGACCCCTGAAAACACTGGGCCGAGTCAAAGAAGCCAGGCACCAAAGGCCACATGGTCACGTGGCTCCGTCGACACGAAACGTGCAGAGTCGGCGAATCCCTGGCGACAGGAAGTAGATCAGTGCTCGCCCCGGCCTGATGAAAATGCCCTGGAACGGGGCGGTGGCGAGGGTCGTCCTAAATGTCCCTGGCGGTGGGAAATGTCGCTAGCGATGGGTTTTACGTCGCGGGTACTTTACCGCGGTGAGACGTGTAATACCATAGCACTGGGCTGGCAAAAATCAGGAAGGTGATACGTAAACGAGTGAAGTCGAAGTAACGCTGCAGAACACAAAGCCAGCCGAGGACCAGAGCTGCAGGCCCTCCCCGCAGGGACGTCCTGTTTCCTACGGAAATCCACTTTGCCGGAGGCTGGAGCGGGGCCCAGCCCGCCCGTCGGCGTCTGTGTGGGGACAGCCCCCGCCTGGCGCTGAGGAAGGCGCTTTGTCTGACCTCGCTGCAGCTCCACGGCAGCCTTCTGAGGGGGCGCTCTTGTCCTCCCCGTTTTATAGACAGGCACCCCGGGGCCCACGGCGCTGGTCAGTGGCAGAGCCCGGCAGGCGCTGCCCACCAGGCTCCATGACAACCTGGGTCTCTTCAGCCAGGGCTCCGCAGGGGGATCCCAGTTGGGTTGTCTGTCACCTGCTCGTGACACCTGCTGCACTTAGTTCTCAACAACTAGGCAGTTACTTTCCTAAACTCGGTCATCAACTGCAGAGTCCCTCCCCCGTGCCTTCCTTGCAGCAGGGCCGAGTGGCCCGCGGCACCAGGCCCGCCCCGCCTTCTGACTCAGGCCGGCGCGGGCTGCGGGTCACAGAGGTGCCTGGTGGGACAGGGGCAGCGGGCACCGGTTCGCTCTCAGCCAGGCTCGTGGTTCGCCTTTGCTCTGAGCAGTGGCCCTTAGACCAGGAAGAAGCCTCGGGGTGGGGGGGTCTCTATAGGCGACCTGCCGATGCCCTCCCAGGCATCGTAACCTCCATCTAATGAGATTCGGGGCCCGGCCCTGCCTCTTACCAGGTGTGTGACCTACGCCTCTGACCTTCATCTGTCCTCACCTAGAAAACACATGTAAGCGGTGTTTGCTCAGGTGGAAGACCGTCCTTCTCCTTTGTTCTTCTCAGTAGCTTTCATTGAAGACTTATTCGCGAGGTGACTTGTTTCCTGTGTGGCCCCTCCTCTGGGCGGCAGGCACCACAGCAGCAGAGGCTTGGGGATCCCTGCAGTACCCCTAACTTCTAGCATGTCAATAATTGTTGAATAAAAAAAATAAATAAATCAATGCCTGAAACGCACTTAGCACAATGTTTGGCACACAGTAAATGGCGATAGATGGTGTTTGTCATAGTGTCACCGAATGCCACCACCGCTGTCCCAGTTGATTATTAAAGGCTTTCTGATTCTCAAGGCAGCCTCGCAAGGTCGGGATTATGGGCCAACGGAAACCGAGACTCAGGTCAATTAAATGCTTTGCCCAAGTCCCATAGAAACTGCTGACAGCAAAGCCCATAAGCTGTCACTACCCTAAATTCGTTGTCAGCCACCGCAAAACCCTCAGTCCCTTCGCGGAAACTCGGAACGGTGTCCCGTGGCATCAGACCCTGCTTTGCGAGCACCACGTCTTAGGAACAGAGAGCGTGCCGTGGGCGGCCGCGGAGTCCGCGCAGCTGCGATGCGTGAGACATCGAGGTCGCCCAGGGGACGAGCAGCCTCCTGAGGCTGCCGCCGAGGGCCGCAGGACTCCCCTGCCGTGCGCCGCCCCCTTCCCCCCTGGGGTGCTCCCTGCGGCCGGCCCATGGCGGAGAGGCAGGGCCAGCGTCTGTTCAGTGCCGGATCATCCGCTTACGAGGGCAGGCCAGGGCCGCGTCCGGCTTTGTCACGGCTGTGCCCCCGGAGCCCAGGGCAGAGCTCGGCTTACGAGGGCAGGCCAGGGCCGCGTCCGGCTTTGTCACGTCTGTGCCCCCGGAGCCCAGGGCAGAGCTCGGCAGAGGGCGCTCAGCAGCCCTTCAGCGAATGAACAGATGGGCGCATGAGTGAACGAACGAACGAACGGTGGGCAGACGAGCGAACAAGCCTGCCGTGGGCCAGGCACTGCGTCGGCTTGCGTATGGCATCTCATTTAATGCTCAGAATGGGCGTACACAGGAGTGGGAACAGGGGAGGAGGAGAGACCTGGAGGGGTGAGGCTTGCTGGGGCCACCTGGGGGGGCAGGTGTTCAGACCCGGCCTCCCTACCCATATGCTGCCCGGAAGAGCTGAAATGCTGTCCAGGCCACTAGGCTTCCTCCCCCACGCACGAGAGAGCCCCTCACGGCCCCAGCCGTGGTGGAGGCCAGCGAGGAAGCAGGACCAGGGGGCGAGCTGTTCTCACGGTGGTCACGTCCTCATTCAGCCCTTGCTGTGGGTGTAACGCGACAGGCGGGGCTGGGAGAGGCGGGGACGGTGGGGAGGAGCAGAAGACGCCACCAGGGTCCTCGTCTCTCCGTAGGCTGGGCCTGCCAGTTCTCTCTCCTGCTGCCACATCACCCTGACCTTCATCGAGCAGTGACCTTGTCCTGGGGGATGTGCACACCTCAGCTCGTCCTGTCTGACTTCCACACGAGGGAGGCATCGCCATTGCCTGCCCTCTGCTCCAGAGGCCAAGACTCGTGGCCAGAGGGGCAGAGGAACTATTCTGAGGCCACCGAGAGCAAGTCGGTGACAGAGTTGGCCCTCCCGCCAGACCACCTGGCTCCAGAGCCATCACCCTAAATGGCACCAGTGCGACTGGCTTCCCAGGCTGGCCTCAGAGGGCTTAATCCCTGGAGCAGCTGCTCGCCGCCCCGGAGGGCAGCGGCCCTCCTCCCAGGCCCAGCCCATCCACGCTGGTCGACACCGATGTCTCACTGTTAAAGCTGAGGAGTCTCAGAGGGCTGTGTCCTGAGGTTCATGGCCAGGGCAGTGCTGACGCCCCTTACTGGAGGAGGCATTTGGCGTGGAGGCCTTAGCTCAGAGATGCGGCCGAGCCGGGGCCCATGAGCCAGTTGGAGTGGAGTTTGGGCTTAAGTCAGACTTTCCTGCCTGAGCTCTTGGTAATCCACTTGGAACGAAGGCCTCCTCTGGCCCGGAGATGTTTCCACTCCATGGAGGGACATCTGCCTGCCCCGAGGGCGGGGCCTGTGACTTAGCCCGTGAGGTCGGGACTAGGGATCTCGGAGGGCAGTGACCACAGGACCCAGCTTCTGGCATGAGACCAAACGGAGAAATTCAGGACCGAAAGGCAGCCCACCCAGCCAGGGCCGGGATGTCGAAGGAGCGTGGTTTGGAGCCAGCCAGACCTCGATTCAAATCTTGGCTTCTCGAACTGCCAGCCAGGAGACCTCTGGAGAGCCACCCTGCCTTTACGTGTCCGTTTGTGCATCTGGACGGTGTGTCAATGATGCTCTCCTCGAAGCCCTGTTGGTGGACGAGTCGAGGAGATTGGTCCAAGGCCCAGAGCACAAGGTCTGGCTCAGGGTCACCCCGCAAATGGTAGTGCCCCCGCCCCAGCTCCTCAGGCTTCAGATGCATGTGCGACTCTGTAAGGCGGGGCCTCGCCAGGGGTCAGAGCCCAGACTGCAGAGAGACCCGGGGCGCAGTCAGCGCGGCCACTCACTCGCTGCGTGATCCTGGCCTAACGACGTAGCGTCTCAGAGCCTCACTTTCCTCCTCTGTCAGACAAGGCCTCGGCGCGGTCATGCGGGTGCGGCTCTCAGCCCGGAGCCGGGCACACGGCAGGAGCTCCGCGCGGTGGGCTCGGTGCCCGGCATTCGCGTGCCTGGGGCCCCTGCGCTCCCCGCTGAGCTCGAGGCCGTTCTCTGGTCCCGGAGCCTCATCCGAGCCCCTCCCGACTCCCTCCATCCCTGTGTATGGGGTCCGCGTCACCAAAGGGTCTTGCCGACAGGAAGATCCAGGCCGGATCCCCGGCAGGAAACCCTGACCGAGCGAGGGGAGCGAGCCTCGGCCAGAGCAGCCCCCAAATAGGACATTTGCAAATTATCCTTCCTCCACCATTGCCCCGAGGTGTCCACTTTAGCTTTTACAGCCTCCAAATGGACCTTCTGATTGGGGTCCCCGGGCTCCCTCACCCCCACCCCGCCCAGCCTCACGGTCATCAGCCCCACTCCGTGTGGCCCCTCCATGGCCGAGCGCGGGCTCCCGCTTCCGGGGTGCCTGGTCCCCAGGGAGGTGGCAGGAAGCACCCTCGCCCCACACTGGACTTGACAGAGATGCCTGTCCCTGTGCCGTCTTAGCTGACTACCTGGCGGCCTCTCCCCTGGGCCCCACAGAAGGGCGTTCGTCCTCGGAGCTCGCCAGCGTCACCCAGGCCCGACACAGCCATCGGAGCCACCCGAGGGCTTGCTCTCTGCCCAGCTGCTGGGTCAGCGGCCGCAGGAGAGGTCGCGGCGTGGCAGACTGCTGAGCGCGGGCCCTCTGGGCGGGGTCGTCGCGCGTGCAGAAGTTGGCATTTTCCGTGCCCCTCGGTCTGCAGCGGCGGCGCAACCCCATAAATTTATATGGAAAAAAAATGTGCATCGACCACATTTCCTGGCATCCGAAATCACATGTTGAGTCTCTTTGGGTCTTTATATACTCAAGTACCATAATTACTAGAGGACAATATATTTCTCCTTAAAATGTCAGAGCAAGTGACAGGAAGTCCAGATGTTCAGTAAATTTCACGAACAAACAGCCCTTCCTGCCTTCGAGAAGCCCCGTCTCCCGCAGGCCTGCGGTTGCCAGAGTCGCCACCTCTTTCTGGGGGAGTGTCAGGGTGCATTAGAACAGAGTGGGGGGGGGCTCCCACAACCCACTTGGTGGAGCGGGGTCTCTTTTATGTTTTGTTGTGGGGGGCGCTTTTTGTCGTTTGCCCAGATCTTGACAAGATTTTTTTTTTTTTTTTTAATTCAGACACTTAATCCAGGAAGTGTGCGGGGGTGGGGGGGTCTCTTTCCTGGGGCCCGGCCTGCAGCCCTCCCCCGGCCCGCTCCCCCCCCCCCCCCGCCCTCCCCTCGCTCTCTCTCCTCCCTTGCCCTGGGCCCTGGGCGACCCCTGCCGCGCCGGCCTCTCGCAGCAACGGCTTCGCTGCGTGGCTTTCTTACCCTGCCGGGTTTTACTCTCCCTGACCCTTTTTTTCCCTCTCACGCATCTCTCTTTCTCCGCCATCTTCTCGCAGTTCCACCTCTGACCGTCCCCTCCTAAGCACCGTCTCGTTTCCTCACGCCGACCGAAAAGACAGCTTTGCCTTGAAACGTCCCCCTGCGTCCCGGGCAGGCCGCCGGGACGCTCCTCACGTCTCGGCCCCGTCCGCGCGCATCCAGGCCCCGTCATTGGCCCGCCTTTCCGTGGGTCCTTGTTGGCCTCCCTCTGAGTGTTTCCTCGAACAAGATAAAATCTGTCATCGTTGGGGTTTATCGACAGGCGGAGCGTCTGGGTTTCCCTCGGACACACTCCGGTTCTTCCTGCACATGGGTGCGAGGAGCGGGAGGGGAAAGAGCCGACTGGAACATTCCAGAGCCCCTCAGACCGGCTCCTGCGGGGCAGTGACCTGGACATTGACCCAAGGTTTCTAGTTTGTGTACCCCTGGGTCTCTGAGTCCCAGCACAGGCCCTAGGAGGGACCAAATTGTCTTCGTTTCAAGAGACAAAGTCTAAATTTGCTCAATTTCTGTCCTTTACATCCGCCTGTAGTATATTCCATATCTTCTTAGAGTCTAGCAGTCTGTCTGTCTATCAGTCTCAGTCAGTGAGGTGGGTTTCAGCCATTTTTCTAGCAGCAAAAATTTTAGCGATGAGTCGGCGAGGCTCTGTGAGGGGCTATCGAGACTCTTCTGAAAGGTTTCCAGGACCAGGCACAACATACTCCATCATCCTTAAAGTTTTTATTTGTTTGTTTGTTTTTTCAAGTAACTTCATTGAGTGCCCGCTTTATCCAGATGCTAGTCCCTTTCAGCTAAAGAAAGCAGGCGAATAACTCACCCAGGGTCCCCCTGGGTAACTAAGTGAAGCGGCAGGATTCGAACACAGAAGTCTCACGTTTTGATATCGTTCCTCTCCTGTACACGTTGAGCTATAAGTAACTAATGCAACATACTGGACAAGAGTGTGGGCCCCAGAGCCCAGCGCCCTGGCTCAAACCCTGCCTCTGCTTTGCGTGTGCTGGGCGGCCTCAGGCAGGTTACCCAACATCTCTGGAGTTAAGCAGCTAAGGCAGGGGGAGCAGGTAATGAACCCCGTTTCAGTGTTAAAACATACGACTGACTGATTTCTGTCACAAATGCCGCCGATCCCTGTGGGGTCTCTCACTGGCATCTGAGGATTAATTCTCCAAAGTATGCACTAGATATTATTATTATTAATTTTTAGCTGTTTCGTGCCCTTAACTGTTTGTGTAATTAGTGCCTCTTCCGAGTGCCTCTGGCAGCCTGGACACCTCGTGGGGTCAGGGACCGTGCTTGCCTGGTTGTCCTCTGTGCACCTGTGCCTAGAGTGTGGAAGGCGCTTGGCGAATCTTTGCAACACTGATGTCCTTTCACGGTGATGGAGGGCATCGCTGAGCGGGCCAGTCCCTAAGTGTGTCTCCCTGAGCCCTTGCAGCTTCCTTCTCCCGACAGTCACCTGCCACCGCCCTTCCTGCTCTCTCACCATTTCTGACTGGTCAGCAGGCACGTTTCCCTGCCACTTTGCAGACGTGCCCCCCGACGGTGTAGCCAGGAGTATCCCCATGAGGGTGGAGTTGGCCCCAAAGCCTGCTGGGACCTGAAGGAGCCGTGAAGAAGGGGAGGAGCCAGGACTGAGTAAAGCTGGTGCCAACCAGCTAGAAGGGTGCGTCCCAAGGGGGTGGCCTGGAGCCTGGAGTCTGGGGGTCGCATTTTTTTTTTTTTTTTGAATCGTTTCCCAAGGATGTCGAGTCTAGTGGGCAGGGGAGAGGCAGCACCGAGAGGGGATGTGGGTGGGCCTTCCAGCCTGAAGCATGATCCCAGCCAGTGAGCTCGGCTCTCCCCCACCCCGCCTGCACCCCGCCCCACAGACACAACCCCGGGCCAGCGAGCACCCCCTGCTAGTGGGGCCGAGTGCTGTCCTGCTGCATGAGGTGGCGCAGGCTGGCGGCAGGGAGGGGGCGGGGCCAGTAGCTCCCACAGGTGACCCAGACCACGGAGCAGCGCTGGAGAGGGCCGGCTGCATCTGGCTGCGCCCAGCACCTCTGTGCACAGCGTGTCCGGAGGAGGGCAGAGCCCACTGTGAGGCAGAGGGGCCCCTGGTCCCCAAGAGCCAGCTTTCTAGGGGCGTCCTGCAAGGTCGCTCATCCTGCCATCTCTGTTGGGCAAGGCAGGGAGAAATCAAAACACCTGACGGGAAACCCACCGATCAATTATTAGTCGGATGTCTTCTTCCTCCGAAGGGGCCCAAGGAGCCTCTCGTTTCATTTCTACAAAATCAGAAGAGAATTTGCTTTCAGGAAGCGAGCATCAGTTTGGACCTAGCTCACTCTCCGAAAATCTGTTGCTTGTTTTCCAGAGAATGCAGGGTTTGGTGACTGAGGTTTAGAATGTCGTATTTGGTTACACAGTTTCCACTGAGTAATGACCGGATCTGACAGTGTTGCCTTTGCCTCCGTTATTTTTCGTTACACTTAAGACTAGATGAAGTGCGGTCACGGATACGTGAGCGTGGACCAGTGGGAGTGGAAAATACTTCGGTGATGGAAGCGGCGGGCCGGCCGTGAGCTCACTCTCTGGCCAGGATCCTGGTGGCCTCAGACGTCCAGAGAGCCTTTCTGTGCACAGTAGCGAGCCTCTGAGCCAGGGCTGGAAAGACAGGCCGGGGTGTTTTCCTTGGCACACGTGGGCAGCCTCGGTTCTTCCCAATGTGAGGCAGGTCTCTGAGGCTTTCACTGGGGGAATCATCTTGCATTTCCTCTCGGTGACGTTAGCGACTCTGGAAGCGCTTGGTAACACTCAGGGAAACGTGGGTATGTAGCTGGGGAGACAGCAGAACACAGGGCCGACCCTATCAGGGGCTGTGGCCGGGGAGCCTGGCAGCCACGGCCACGCTTTTCCGCTGAGCAGTGGAAATTCAGGTGCCGAATTAAAGAGTCACGTGCATGCATGTACAGATTCCGCATCCCCTGGTCCCCCAATCGTTTTCTGAGCCCCTCCTCCCAGAGATGGATAAGACACAGACAGCCCTTGCCCCCAGGGGGTGTCCAGTAAATGCTGTCTTCGAGGAAAGGACACTCACTGTGTGTTGTGTGCCCCGGAGGAGCCAGCTAACATCTGGAGGAGAATGAGGTCCAGTGGGCGAGGGGAGGAAGTGCGCCTGCCAGGCTCAGGCTCAAAGCGGAGGGCTCGTCCAGGACACCGCAAGGCGCCCCCATGGCCCCGGCATCTTGTAAGCAGAGAGTGGGAGGAGAGGCCAGAGATGCAGGCTTGAGGCTAAACCCAGAAGACCGCTGGGGATGGAGAGTCGTTGGGTCATTCTCTTGGCAAAGGCACAGTCTGATTGGGTTTTAGAAAGAGCACGGGTGCAGGATGGATGGGAGGTGGAGACCAGAGGAGATAATGAAGTGTTAACAATGGCCTGGAGACGGTCGGCCATGGCCTTTACATCAAAACCTAAAGACCAGGTCTGCAACAGGAGCTAAGAATGTTTGGGAAATCATTTGCACAAAATATCACCTCCCTTTTCCCTGCCCCAAAAGTGTTTGGGGATAGATGGGTGGGCGGAAGATCTTACTCTTTTATATTTCTAAAAGTAATACATATTCATAGGTGAAGGCTGAAAAAAAAGCATAAAATTGTATAAAGCAGAAAATAACTGTAAAATTCTATCCCTAAAAATGGCAACCATTAACAGACCGGACAATACATTCTCATTCTCTCTCTCTCATGTAAAATCATACCTGATTTTTTTTTTCACATAAAACATCATGGGTATCTTTTCATATCAGTTTTTAAAAATGTATTTTATCCTTTGAATATTTTCATCTTCTTCCTCTGCTTGGAAATCATTTCTCTAAACCATGCGTTTTTTTTTTTCCCCACAATTACGAATTACAAACAATGGTGCAATGAATATTCCTTCTTTATTTTGCCAATTCGTAAGAGTATTGCTGTAGGATAAATTTCTAGAAGTGGAATTGCTGCAGATCCTAGAAAATACCTATTCAGAATTTTTGATAGCTACTGCCAGATTCTCCTCCCACGAGTCTCTATCGCTTTATACCCCGGTCAGCTGTGCGTGGCATGGGAGTGGCTGTTTCTGCACACTCCTGTCAACGCCAAATATTATCAACCTTTTTGACCACTGCCAGTACAAATGGAGGAAAAAAAACCCCAAAAAACTTGTTTTAGTTTGTACTTCCTTGATTAATAGCGAGGCCCGAGCATCTTTCACACCTTTGATCATCTTCCGTAACATTATTTGCCTTCATTACAGGTCTTTATATATCAGAACTGTTGACTGCCTTTAAATTGCAGATATTTTTCCCAGTCTGACATTCGCATTTCAGTCTTGCGTAAGGTGTTGGCTTTGCCCGTGCAGCGTGTGAATCATCTCTTCATTGCTCAGGTTTCACCCAAAGTTGTAAAAAGGTTCTCCTGTCTTCTAGTACTCTTCTGACTGCTTAGATCGCAATCCCTGATTCATCCGGAGTTTATTCCATTGTAAGGACCGAAGTAGACGTCCAGCTTTACGTTTTCCTAAATGGATAACCGTCTGTCCCGATACCATCCATCGGAGGACCCGCTCCTCCCCTGTCGACTTAAAATGTCCCTCTGTCTGTCACTAAGTTTCCGTACCCTCGGACGTGCTGCGAGGCTCCCGGCTTCATGTCGTTGGTCGTTTGCCTAACTCTGAAGCAGTGCCACGCTGCTCGATGACCACAGCTTCATAGCGCATTCTGCAGCCGGTCCCTCTCTTGGCTCTTCTTTTCAAAAATGTTCCATTTTCGTGCATTTACTCATCTAGGCGAACTCTGAAATCAATTATATGAATTTTATATATGAATTAGGACAAACCCTGTCTGTGATTTTTCTTTTCAGGAATGTTCTGTTCTCATTCCAGATGAATTTCAGAATCAATTTTAGAATCTCATGAAATTCATATATTAGGCAATAATGGACACGCTTATGATGTTGAGTCTTCCCACCTATTTCCTCATTTATTTATGTATTCTTCCACATCCTTATAATTTTTTTACTTTATTTTTATCTTAACTACCAATGTTACATTCTCATTGTGACAACTAAAATACAGGGCATTATAGAGACAAGGTTCATATTTATATGACTTGTGCCTTATTGCGGTAGAGTCTTCAAAGAAGAATTAATGAGCCCAGGAGATGTGCATATTTAATTTTAATAAATGTTATATAATTTTTCTATTAAATAAGTTTTATTCATATAGATCTTACACATTCCTCTTTAAGTTTACTCCCAGGGTTTTAATAATTTTGTTTTTACTGTACATGTCCTCTTTTTTTCCCATTTTCTAGCTGATGATTGCTGATACAGAAGAATGCTATTGATTTATACACACACACACACACACACACTTTGAACTTTGTTATTTAGTGCTGTTAGTTTTTCAGTTGGCTATCTTAGATTATCTAATTATATAACTAATATAATAACGAATTCTAATTATATAACTGATCTAACTAATTCTATCTATATTGTGTACATCTGTGATATTTGCAACACATTTCTTGGCCTCGTCTTGTCTCATTGCCTTGTGCATCCAGAATAGTGTCCGATATTAGCAGCATAGCAGGAATTCTTGTTCGTAAGAATCGGATTTCACACTAAGAACAGTGTTCTAACTTTTCTAACATGCATCTTTTATCATATTAGGAAATCTGTCCCTGGCTCAGCACTTTGTCAGTGTCGGGTATTAAAATTATTAATGACTTTTCAGCATCTCTCAAGATCATTTGTTGAAATATCATTATACTCCTGTAATAAACCTATTTGCTTTATTAATCTTTAATATACTACTGGTTCAGCTTGCTAATATTATTTTAAAACACTGATGAGTTTTATTTACTAATTTTTTTGGGACCTGCGGATTTTTATTAATGAGATTGGTCTCTTTTTTTTATGCCATTTCTGCCAGGTTTAGGTATAATGGTTATGCTAGAGTCATAAAAAGAACTGCAGATGTTTCTGACTTTTTCTTTTCTCTGGGGCAGTTTAAATAGCACTGGTTTTTCTCTTAAGGTTTATGGATGATGTCCATAAAACTATTTGTATATTGTACTTTTTAATTAGAGCATCTTTATTTATTAATATTTTTATCTTTATCGGTAACTCGAAGGTTTTTTGCCTCCCCTTGAGGCAAGTTTGGGAAGATAGATTTATTTCCCTAATAACCACCCATTTCATCTAGATTCTCAAACATGTTGGTGTAAAAATTATACATTCCACCATTTCGACACCTCCTCCGTATTCTCCCTCTCATCCCTAACACTGGACATCTGTGTTTTTTTCCTTTTTTTGTCCATCATAGAGTTACTACTTCATTGACTTTTTCAAAGGACCAACTTGTTTTTTTAAAATTTGTTTCTGCTTTGATATTTTCAATTGTTTTCTCCTACTTTCTTTTACTTTGTTTTATTGTTTTTCTAGTTCTCTATAATGAACACTGAGTTAATTTCGTTTTTATCTTTCTTAAGTATTAATATAAACATCTGAAGCTATGGATTGTTACCCAGAGTAGTTACATGTGACTTTGACTATGTCCTATATGTAGACATTTTGTTATTTTAATTTTAATTTCTCCTTTCATCTCTGAATTATTTGGGGTGTATTTTTCTTTCCCAAGTGGTTCATTTTAAAAAATTCGTTTTCATCCCCTGGGGCAGAGAAGGAAGTGGAACTGCTCTAGACCCACCAAAACCACATGGATTATGAGGGCGGGAGGTACAATTTCTCCCAAAGGAAAAGCGAGGGCCGTTTCCAAAAGAATTGGGAGTGGATGTCAGGCAGACGGAAGTGCCAGTTCTCTATTGTCAGCAGAGTTGTCGAAGGACTAAATGAGATAGTACATGTCATTTACTTAGCACAAAACTACCCAAATAATAGTAATCGGATTAATGCCGGCCCCTCATGCCTTTTCTTACTGACGCTCAGAGTACAAGCATGTGCTCTCTGGCCCCCAAAGCTCTCTAGGAGAATATCTTCAAACTGTAGGTTACCCCATTGCAGCTGTAGATTGCCAGGTAATCCCCATGGCATGAGGGGATCTGTGGTTATGTCCTCATTTTACCTTGGGGAGCCATGAGGAGATCTGAGTCCCCTGGTCCCCGGGTTCTGGCCAGACTGCGGGACTTTGCCCACATGCCTTTGTGATTCATGAGCCTCCACAGCATGCAATAAATGAGGCCATGTGCTCTTCCAAGAAACATGGGCCCTGACCACCTGACATGTGACTGTCCAGGCCTGCCGCCTCTCTGCAGACCCGGGAAACATCTGTCTCTGTGTCAGTAACCGTCCAGCACATTTTCATATAAGGAATATTCTTTAAATGAGGATTTTTTTTCTTCCTGCAGTCCATGTTTTGCATGATTTATATTAATTAGCAGGCACTAATTAATACCTCAGCCCTCTGCATCTTGACAGGGGGCCTGAGCCGCATGCTGCGACTTCCTCCTGCAGTAGATAGAATTGCTTCGTGCTCTCTAAAAAAAAGAAAAAAAAAATGACGAGCTGCTGCTCTGTTATTTCATTTGGAATTTATCAGGACAGTTTATGTGATCAAACCACACAAGTATAGTTCTGGGTGCCAGCACGCCCCATTTCTGAAATTTGAAAGTGATCTTTTTCAAGGCAGAGCAGGAGAACATGGAAAAAAGTCTTTCATCTCCAGCTTTAAAAGAGAGAGAGAGAGAATGGAAAGCATAAGATGGAAATGTGGCATCTTTGCATGCCGCGGAGGGTTTTTTCCCCTCAACACAGCAGAATTTTCCTTATTAAATAGATAGCTGTGTGAGTAAAACCAAAACCAGACTCGGGATGGAAGTGGGATGGGCGGCCCCGGGAGAAACAAGAGAGCAGTGAGCTTCGGGGCTTGCGGCGGAGCCCGGTGCCAGCCCGGGCTTTGGCCCTGGGAGCGCCCGGCTGCAGGCGGACGCCGCTCCGTGCAGCACGCTGTCCCTCAGCTGATGAGAAGGTGTCTGTTCAGGAGAGCACCTCCTTTGTCAGCCTGGCACTCCCTCCTCGGGCCGGGGTGTCTTGTGGACAGACCCCGGTGGGGGGCCTGGATTCACTGTCGGGAAGAGGGTTTGGCCACACGCCCCTGGGGCCGAGACCAGCCCAGAGCGGAGGGCGTGCACAGCAGAGCGGGGCTGAGGGCTTCTCGCTCCCGGCCCTGGGGCGGGCGCTCTGTCCCACCACGGGGGGCTGGTTGGCACCTCTGCTGCAGCCGCAGCGGTGACACCAGGCCCTGTGTGGGGCACGGAAGGAGGGAGCAGAGCAGAAGCTCGGCCGGGCAGCTGTCCATCTCAGAGGAGGGCCAGCGCGCAGGCTGCCAGCGGCAGCACTGGGGACAGCAGGCCACAGCAGGGGTCCCCACACCCCGGCTCCGTGGCTGGGACCCTCGTCCCTGTGCCAGCCAATGGCTCCCAGCCCTCAGTGCTCGGCATTGCAGTCCATCCCAAACCTTTGGAGTCAGACAGGCCTGAACGCAGATCCTGACTCCCCCACTTGCAAGCGGTGTGATCTTGGACCAGTCACTTTTCCTCCCTAAGCTTCCATCTCCTGATCTGTGGAATGGGGAAGTAGGGGTACCTAGATGCCGTGACGCAAGCAAGGCCAGCTTGTCTGTCGCAGCAAGTGGCTGTTACTGTTATGGTTGTCTCCTCCAACGCATCTGGACTTCCCGGTCTAACCCTGGGCCCTGGCAGTGCGCGGCCCCATGGCAGCCAGGGCCAGCAGCTGGGCCAATTACTGTCCATCTTAACAAGGCCAATAACACAGTGTCGTCTGCTGCAGTAACTCCATATGAATAGGAAAGGAGCTGAGATGTCCCAGCTGTGCCGTCCCAACCCAGATGGAAGCTCCCAGCAGTGGCCTGTCAGAGGTGGGTGGCCACCACGTGGTCGGCATCTGGGCGCCATCCATGGTTATGGCAAACCCAGCCAACGCGTCCCTCCCAGGGGCTGCTCCACGTGGGGCCTTGCCGTGGAGCCAGGCTCAGGGTCAGCTTAGCTTCTTGGGCATCTCAGTGGTCCAGGCCCTGGGCCAGGAGACTCCTCACGACCACCGTCATTACCCTCAATCACAGTCAAGGAAACTGAGGCCCTGGGAGGTGGAAAAGCCTGCCCGAGGCCACCCAGATGGTAAGTGGCAGAGCCAGGGTGCCAAGTCTCCTGGCCCCGAGCCCCACACTCTCCCCCTCTCGCCACAGCTGCCTGTCACGTGGCAGAGTTGGCGGGGCCCCCAGGCCTGGGTGGGCCCGCCGAGGATGGGACCTGGACAGATGTGCCCTGACGGGTGCCAGGGAGGCCGTGGGAGGAGGTGGAAGACGTATCAAGGGATGGCGAGACTTTTGGAGAGCGTTGATCCCAAAGGAGAAAGCAGGCAGGGAGAATCCTAGCCCGGATGCTTCTGGGTCCGTTCATCTTGCCGCACCTGCTGCCAGGCACCAGAGGGCTGGCTGGGGCAGCAGAAGGGCTAACAGTACAGCAGCCTGGACGGACCTGTGTTCAGATCCTGCCTCTGTCATCTCCCAGCTGCGTGGCCTCAAATAAGCGACTCTCTCGGCTTCAGTTCCTTCTCTGTAAAACAAGGATGACACCTCCCTGACAAGAGCAGTGTGGTCATGAGTCAGTAACCTGGGCAAAGCTCTTAGCATAGCACCCGGCACATAGTAGGTGCTCAGTTTTATTATCGTTATCATCACCTGACTCTCGGTGTCCCTTTTCCTTCAGCTACAAAATGAGAGGAATAATGTGCTTCCTGAAGTGATCGTATGGATTATATAAAATAGGTTTTCGAAAAGTTCATGCTTTTATTCCGCCAACTGATTATCACCAAGCGGCACCTGTGTGCTCCGTCCCAGCCACTGGGGACTGAGCTTGTGGAGAGAGACACACTTCCTACGTGGAGGGGCTTGACGTCCGATGGGGAAATCAGACATTAAATGCATGGGTGAGACAAATTAGCATATAATTGCCATGGTGGTGAGTTCTCTGCGTGTGGCTTAGCATAGCATTGGCACAGTACGAGTGGGAGGTGGCTGTTTTTATGATATCATTGCAGTTTCGGCTTTTAAAGATTTCCAGTTATGGGCTAATAATACCGAAACGATTTCCCTGGATTTGTACAGTATTAACTGTGGAAAGATTTGCTGCTTTTGGAGTTTTTTGTTGTGGGAGTGAAAGGCCACATATATGACGGTTCTGCCCAGGAGCTGCTGAGGATCAAGGTCTCGCCAGGTCACTGGGTTGTCCTCTCTGGTCCTAGGGAGCACACAGGTGTTGGAGTCTCGTGGGAAACACTCAGGAACCACGAGGCCTCTCCTCGCCCCTCATCCTGCTCCTGGGCCGAGCATTCAGCCTGCCACTCAGGGGCCGCTGGGTTCAAATCTGCACCAGGTTCGCATCTCAGTGCCCGTGGGTCCTTTCCGTTGCGGTCGAAGCCGTACTGGGATGTCCACTGCTGGAACCTTGGGGAGGTAACCGAGTTGCATTTTTAAGAGGCGAGAGGAAAAACAAACTCTGGAGAAAGAATAAACCTGTGGGTTTCGACCTACCAAGCTTGGAGCTTCTACCCAGGGGAAATTATTTCTAATGATTGAAATTTTGGAAACACGACGCCGCTAGAAAGAACGGAAGTGGAAGCGGCTCCTTTGAGAAGTACTAGCATATGTTTCTGTGATTTAATGGTTTCCTGTGACAATGTGTAGCTATTTTAAAAGCAGATGAGTGACTCATGGCATCCAGCAGCAGCAGCGGTCTGGTGCGATGGCGGCAGCAAGTTCTCTGGAGAGGCAGGCTTGAGTTCGACCCCCGTCGCCATCACTTGGCAGCTCTGTGACGTGGAGCTGCTTGCACACGCCTTCTACACTTCCTGTTCCTCCTCTGGAGCATGGCTTGTTGCAAGGACAAATAACATCGTGAATGCCTAAGTCAGCGCGGTGCTTGTCCATCCATGCAAAAACCCCACAGCTGTTGTATTAAATACCCGGTTAATTACATTTGTAATAATTCTTAGTAGTTTAACAGTATACTTTTAAAGCTATACATTTTCCTCTGATTACCGCTTTAGCCTGATCTCATACATTTTGACATGGAGTGGTCTTATTGTTACTGTCTTTGCATAGACTTTTTATTTTAAATTTTTTGGTTTTACCTTTGACCTGGAAGTTGCTTGTATGTGTATCCACGTGTGTGTGTTTTGAAATGGTTGGACTTTTTTCTGTATTGTTAAATCCTAGATGTAATGTAAGGTCAAAGAGTGTGGCTAATATGACATTTACATTCTGAAACTTACTGAGCTTTTCTTTACAGTCTAGTGTATAATCAATTTTTGTAAGCATTTCATAAAGAATAATATTTTCACTTAATTAACAGACACCAAGTTTGTTAATTTTGTTACTCAAATAGTGTGTTTATATATGCACACATATTCACATATCTGTGTATATGTGAATGTTTTGCAGGTACATGCGTGCACATATGCGTGCGTGCGCGCGCGCACACACGCACACACACACACACACATTCTAGAAGAGACATACCAAAGCCTCCCTCTATGGTTATGGCTTGGCCGAATGCACTTTTCATTTCTGGAAGCTTTGATTTGTATATTTGGAGGCAATGTTGCTGTGTATAGAAATTTGTGATCTTTGATCTCACATCAGCTGTGCTTTTCATTAATATCAATCTTTCCTCTTTGCCTCGTTTGATGGTTCCTGCCTTGCAATCTGCTTTACGTCACCACTCCTGCCGAACCCCACCAGTATCGCGGGCAGCGGCTGCAAGGACGTGCCACCCATCGTCCAGCAGCAAGCCAGGCAGTGCATATGTGACATGGCCGGCCCTCGTAGAGGGCACGTGGCACATCCCTGGCCAGGTGGCTTGCCCCGAATTCCCCCAGGGGGCCTCCATGAGACCATGCTGAGGCTCAGTGCTGGGCTGCCGTAGCAATGTTTTCATATCACATGTTGTTTTCTTATTAAGCACTCTCAGGAGAATTCTCTGTCTAGCTTTAGTTTTTTCTATTAAAAACTGTTGCTTTTTTTTTTTTATTTCTTCTTTTGTCCCTAAGTTAATTTATGATTTGTGTGCACATGTGTGTGTGTATACGGAGAGATAGACAAATAGACACACAGCTAAGTGAATAAACAAAAAACTGAATTCAATCCAAATGGTGTTCTGCTGGATATGACAGCTTAAACCTATTACACTTCATCGGTTGGTGAAAAACACAAGTATTCATTCATCCCTTTTTTGGTCCTGTTATTTTCCAGTTGGGTTATAGGAAAAAAAAAAAAAAAACCTTGTCGCTGAAGAATATATGAACCAGAAACGCGAAAATCTTGCCAGTGTTCAGTTTCGGTTATCGCTCAGATGTTTGATTTATAGTTGAGTGATCTCCGTGAAAAATTAGTAGTCAGGATTGGAACTGAAGTCGCAATGGTATCTTGGATTCCCAGATAAGTCGCCTTTATACCTTGTGGCGGAGCAGCTCTGTTCCGTCTCGTTCCGTGTGGTTGATGGCGAGTGCCTACCCTGGTTAAATATCCTCTTTACTTTTAGGGATCTATCTTCTGGATTTGATCTACATCGATTCTGCATATCCTGCCTCAGGCAGCATCATGGAAAACGAACAAAGATCCAATCAGATGAACAATATTCTCCGAATAATTGCTGATTTACAAGTTTCCTGCAGCTACGGTTAGTACCCCTGATTGTCAGAGTTGCGAAATCTTCCATCACCGAAATTTGGGTCCAGCACATTTTATCAGTGAGAAAGCTCTAGAAACCAGGTAGTCCCCACATCACTCTTCATTTTACTATCTCAAGCATCAAACGTGCTAGATCCTTGGCACGCATTTGATCTTCAGAGAGCGTGCAGACTAGATGTTAACCACCTTCGCGTCGCCGATAAGGAACGGCGGCTGAACACAGGTTAGTCGCTTGTCTAAGATCACACGTCCAGGGAGTGGCAGAGCCCAGGTGTGCCTGGCTCCCAGGCCATCCGTTCGTGAATTCATTCACAAAGTGCTTTGTGGGCAGGTCCTGGCAGTGCTCCTCCAGGCAGATTCCGGGACCCAGGCTCCTCCGTCTTGTGGCTCTGCCGTGTCCCCTGGCCTCGGAGTCCGCCCCTGAACTCTACATCCAGCTGGCAGATGCAGAAAGAGAGAGTCGTGTAAGAGTGGGTTTTATGGGCCAGACTTGCACGTGGCACACGTCACGTCCGCCGAGGAAGGCTAGGAAACGTGATCTCGCGGTGGGCCTGAAGGAAAAGGGAAATGACATGGTAGAAAGCCAGCCAGGCGCTGCCACACGTGACCAGACCCAAAGTGTGACCGTGATGGTGGGCGTCTGAGATGGTCGGAGGAGACAGCTGTTGGGGATGAGGTCAGGGCACTGGGAAGGCGGAATGCTGGACCGGCCGTCCCTTTGGGCATTAACTTCACTGAAGATGGCGGTGAACTTGGGGGTGTGGGGCTCAGCTGTGGGCCAGGCGCCCAGGTCCTCCAGAATGGGCGTGAGAGACCGGGGCCCGTTGGGAGACGTCAGCGGTGAAGAGCAGAATGGGTGCCAGAGTTGGGGAGCGTGCCTCCGCGGAGCAGGGTTCTCACGAAAGCTGGAGGCGTAAACGTCTGGAAGTGGCGAAGGGGGCCGAGAGAGGAACCGACCCTGCCTGCCCGACGCGGAGTGTGCGTGGACCTGCCGGACGCGGCGCGAGCGAAGCAGCAGCAGCTGCCTCCATGGGGGGAGGCCCCTCGGAAGCCAGGGTGGGCTTCCTGCAGGGCAGCCTCACTGAAGCAAAAGGCCCGCTCACAGGCCACCCCACCCGCACCCGGGTGGGGTGAGGTCGGAACTTCCGGGTCAGCTCTCCTCCCGGCCAGAGGAGCAGGGAGGGACTGTGTCCCCAGTGCCGTCCTCGCCTGCCGGGACCCTTTCCTCCGACAAGTACGTCGACCCCTGTCATCCTGCTGGCCGGCAGGGCAATTACAGACACAGCTTTGGGGCCAGACTGACTCAGCTTCACTTTCTCCGCTGAGTGCGAGGTTTTCTGGTCAGTGAGCATGACGCGTGCAGGGCCCTTCCCACGCCCCGGCATCTCCTGAGAGCTCAGCAAGTGCTCTACCCGCGGTCACCTTCGCCTGCATCTTCCCGTCATCAGCTTCGGAGAGCGGGCGTCATTTCCCTGTTTCAGAGACGAGAACACGAAGGCCCTAGAGAAGCAGAGCTGCCTGTTCCGCATCTCGAACTTCCCGGTCAAGGGGCGGAGCCGGGTGCCCCTCCCCGGAGCCCGAGAGCCCTTCCACGCTCTCCACAGCCACCTCCACTGCCCATGCCTCTTCCCTTAGCGTGGTCTGTCTCAGCCACGGGGACGGGCAGAGTCCCTGGCACCCTCAGGAGTGCAGTGACCATGAAGGTCTGCGGATCGCAGCTGACGTCAGTCACTCCAGGAAAGAGAGAAAGAGTCCAGCGTGGCGGAGGCCGCGGGGGACCTGGAGTCCAAAGCCGACTCTGTCACTCCTCAGGGACGCGGGCTTCACAAGCTGCCACAGCTTTTTCCTCCGTGACGTGGGCATGTTAAACCTCCCAAAGGAGACAGGTATGAAAGTCAAAGCAGGCGACGCCCGGAGATGCCTGGGCATGGAGCCCGGCACAGAAGATGCTCCAGCCTCTAGGTTCTTCCCAGGATGCAGCAGCTCCGGCCCGCTGTGCCGGGGTCTGCCTGGGCCCCCACACCAGGCTGGGTGGGGGCTGCTGCTCATCCCTTCTTCCATTCTTGTCACTCAATGGTCAGGCGTGGGGGGCTTACCCAGTTGTCCTAGTGGAAACCTGTTTTAGGGAGCAGACACCTGGCTCTGGTCTGTTCTGGAGGCCAACTTTCCCCCAGAGACCCATCTTTTCCCGGCCAAAGAACTATGGTGGCCTCAGGGCATCATGTCCATGGCCCGGCCATCTCGAGGGCACTCCTCAAGGGCAGAACCCAGGCCTGATGACCCCTCTGTGTCCAGTGCCCAGCACAGGGCCTGGCTCAAGGGACCATTAGCAACTGTTGGAATGCCGAACATATGTCCCAATACCCAGGGAGCATCTAGCGCCAAAATCGGTGATCCCTACACGTCTCGTTCCGGGCCCAGAGATGCAGAGGGACTGAAGCCTCCGGGTTTGTCTGCCTTTTGCAGATCACCTCACGACCCTGCCCCACGTGCAGAAGTACCTGAAGTCCGTGCGCTACATCGAGGAGCTCCAGAAGTTCGTGGAAGACGACAACTACAAGTGAGTGCCCGCCCTCTCCTGGCCCTCGTGGGGACAGGCAGGTCGCTACCCACGGGGCTGACAGGAGGCCATGGCGGCGGCAGCCGCGCCCCAGCCCACAGAGGCGCGTGCCTGTCACATGACCTCTGACCCCACAGGGCCTGCAGTGATGGCGACTGTGTGTCCCACCCCCGCCGCCCGCTTCCACCCGCCTCCGCCCCAGGCCCACGGGCTCTGTGGGTCTGAGCAAGGTGTTCTGCGAACTCCCCAGCCTGACCCTCCCAGACTGCATGCATAACGTGAACCCCACAGCTGTGCGTGGTGCGGGCTCGGTGCTCCGGGTTCTCGGGGTGACTCCCAGTGCTGAGCAGAAGGGCCACTTTCCAGCTGTATTCCCGGGCCGGCAAACAGTTCCTCCACGAGCCCGTTTCGTGGCCTGAGGCGGCTCTTTGTGGTCCCAGCATCCTGCGGGACGCTTGGCCCCGGCGCCGGCTGAGGCCTCATCTTCCAGTCAGTCACCCTGCTCTGGCTTCCTGTTCTCTCTTCCTTTGCAGCACCTGGGAATTCATTCGGCATTTCTATGTGTTTAGAGGGAGACACAGGATTTTTCATATCAATTCTTTTGCCACATTGATGGGACAGCCTCTTGGCTGATTCTGAACTTGAGATCAACCAAGAGCCTCAGTACATTTTCATATGACCTGATATTATCAAGACATTTCTCAACCCCCTTGTAATTGCATTTACCCCTCAATTGTCAATTTTACGCGTATTCCCTTAAATCTCATCTTACTGCTTGTCTGCTGTACCATGATTCTTTTGAGTCCTATTACCCAACATATATATGATCTTTTTAATCTTTTCCAGTTTTTCATCTGAAAATGTGGTCAGCTTGATGACTTGGTCTCCATCTAAGTTACTGAAAACTGTAGAGCCCGCCACCCCCCAGGTGACCTGCGATTCACTCCGCAGGCCTTGGGAATGGCTGCTCAGACAGCCCCACACCTGCCGCCCCTGTCTGCAGCCGTGTGGGTCTCGGCCCTGGCCGTGACCCAGTCACCTGGGAAGCCTCCTAGCCATCCAGACGTCTGGGGTGGGAAACATGTATTTTTTTCAAAGCCCCCGAGTTGGTTCTAACGATTGGTTATAATTCTGGGGACATACCCATCACGTCTTCTGTCACTATCGTATAATATTTTGTTAAAATAGGCGATGTGGAATTTCGATCTATTACGTAATAGTAACAACAATAGACAAAGGCCAGGGATCATCATTCAAATGACATTTGCCACAAATCGAGCTCATTTTACTGACGAAGCATTCACTATTCCTACAAAAAGTACCCCAGCGTGTGAAATTATTCCCAGTTAGGTTCTGGGATAACATTTTCCATTCGTGCGCCAGGAGTACAATTAAAGAGACAGTAGTTTTTCATTAACACGAATATCCCTTAAGGAGAAAAACTGTCTATAAATACTTCTGACCATGAGATAATCCTTGGACAAGCTGCAGATTGTGAGTAAGTGCTCCTTCCCCCTGAAGGACATCGAGCACTTTTGCTAAACAACCGTCCGCAGGACTTCTCAAAGGCCCTTTGTTGTGGTCCGAGTGGGCAGATCCAGTGGGGAAGCCTGCCTTGTCGCCCCTGGGGCCTGGACCATTCAGGGGGTCCCTTCCCAGGGAGAGGCTCCCGTCCCTGGCTCTGCATGGCAGAGGCCTTCAGAGCCCATGATTCTGGGGGAACCCACACGCCACGGCCCAGCTGGAGACTCGCTGCCCAGCCCTGGACACAGCTGCTCGGCCGTTACCTCCATGACGCTGCGTTCCTGACGCCCAGCCCCCACACGCTTGGGAAACACTCCTGTGCCAAGGGGCCCACCCAGCGCTTTGTTTTTCTCAGTCTTTATCGTCTGTTTTACTTAAGAAAAAAAATACCCAAATTCCCACCACCTGGAAAGCATGACCATTAGCATTACGTGGACATAACTTGGGACATTTTTCTATGCGCAGAAAATGCATAGATACACACAGAGAAGGCTAGATGCAAGGATAGATCTATTAAAACGGAATCATGCCACACACTTACTACTTTTAACTGAAAGCATTAACTTTAATTTTATATTACTTTAACCAGAGGGGGAAAAAACGGAGCTGAAATAAAATTGGAGGAGTTGCTGCTCGCTCCTCAAATAAATAGTTCTCCACCACGAGAGATGTTATTTCCTCAGAGAGCCTTCTAAGATTAATAAAAGAGGTCAGGAAACCATTAAGAGGCTCGAGTCCTCAAGTTCTGCTTTCACCAGATCGCCATCATGAACCGGGTGGGGAAAGATGGGAACATCGGTGCCCCCCCCCTTCCCTCGCCCCCACCTCTCCGTCTCACAGTTTTTTGTGAGTTACACCTGTGAGTTACACCAGCACTGCGGAGTCCGAGTCTGTAACCTGCACATCGTGTCCAGGAATCAGGATTCCAACTGTTCGGTGTGTTCCGGCGGATTCCGTTCTCACCGCCTGTTGTTCCTCCGCAGCGTCTTTATCCCCAGGGTCCGTCCTGTGAGTCGGTCCCCGTTTAGCGGGACCCGGTCGGGAAGCAGGCCGCCATGGGTCCCGCGTGCCGCTGTTCTCTCTCGCGAAAGTGTCCGCAGCCGACTTGCAGGGCCAGCCCCTTGGCGCCTCTCCCCCCGGGACCCTGCCGCACGGCCTCTGGCCTCGCGTGTCGCTGCGGAGAAGCCGCAGGCCGGTCCGGATTTTTTTCCTCTTGTAAAAGTGTCTCGTTCTGTCTGCCTGGTGGGTGAGGTTCCAGAGCTTAGCAAGGGGACGCCTCCGAGCGGACCTCCCTGGAACGTGGCGTGCTCGCTTCGTCTCCCGTGGGTCTGTATCTGACGCCTTCCTCTGGGCCGTTGCTTAGCTTTTCCCTCTCAGCGATTCCAGGAATCCGCCGCGTGTTGGACGCTCTCTGCCTTCCGCATCCATTAGCTTCTTTCGGATGGCCGCGATCTTTGTCTCTGTCACCTACGGTCACCGGGGCGGTCTGTTTCTACTTAGGTTTTCATTCGGTCCTGGATTTGTTCCCTGGGCCCCCCGTCTCCCTTTTCATCTCACTCCCGCGTGTTATCTATTTTCGGATCCCGTTTTATTCAGCCGTGTTCTGCACGAGGGCTTCCCGCTCAGAGCACGTGCGGGGGTGTCCTGGCACTCCTGGGGGGCGGCCCCCGGGCCGCACAACTCGCCGCCTTCCTCTCCGCCTCCTTTTCCTCTGAGAGGGTGCTCGCTAGGTGGCCGTGCCATCCTGTTCCTCTCACTCCCATTGGAGAGGCTTCGTCTGGATTAGTCGGCCATGTGCTGTGAGGTCCCGGGGGGTCTTCGTCTTCCCCCCTTCTGTCCCCTGGGGGAGCACAGGCGGGGAGCGAGCGGTCTGCTCTCGACACGGGGCCTCTATTAAAAGACCCTTGTCAGGGTTTCCTTCATCCCTTGCCCCGTTCCAGAAAGGGGTACCCCCTTCAGTAGAGGCTTCATTTCCATCAGAGTATCCACCATGCTCTCTACCCATCCCATCCGTCTCTGCCCAGCATCTGGGGCCACTCGGAAGGGGGACAGGTAAGGAAGCCCACGCAGACCTGCCGAGAAGCCTCGGAGGGCGGGGCAGGAGCCAGGCCGTGTCCCTTACAGTTCTCCGTCTGAAGTTCATGGCTTCAGTTCACCCCCTCCGCTTGCCGAGAAGCAGCTGGTGCCTTTGTTTACGCCCAAACTTTCGTAATCGTTTGTCGGTTTTGTTGGGAGAGGGAGAGTCTGGCATCTGGCTTCGCTCTGTCACTTTTACCCAGAAGTTCTTAATTGATGCTTTTAAATAATAATAATAATAATAATGAGGTGTCAGTCATCATCATCATGTGTCTTCCGCCTCCGGGCTCGCCGGGGGCGCCTGCGAGGAAGTGCTGCGTGGTGATTAAAAACCTGGCGTTGGGGTCAGACAGTGCGGGGTGTGATCTCCCGCTCCGCCACCCGGCGCCCTGTGGATTCGGGGAGTTACTTGAGCTCCCTACTGCCCAGTCTTCTCATCTGTAAGACGGGGTACTATGTGCGCCTATCTCGTAGGGTTGTCTGGAGCATGTACACGTTGGCGCCCAGCCAAAGATGCTTACTCTTCTGCACTGTATAACGCCTAACCGTGATTTCTTGGTCATGGAAGTCCCTTGGGGACTCAGAAGTGGCCGGGACCTGGAGCAGACCTCGAAGTATTCCTGGGTCTGTGGCCGTCATCGTCTTTAGCAGCAATCCGGTTTCCCAGTTATAAACATACATATGCTCAGCCCCACCCCCACCCCCCATACACCGTAGCCCCTCTGATCTTGTGAAAATCTTTGTTTTCAGACTGTCACTCAGAATTGAACCAGGAAGCAGCTCTCCGAGACTAGTCTCTTCCAAGGAAGACCTTGCAGGTATGGTAGCCACACCGTATCGAGGGGGGCCCAAGCTGCTAATGGCCCAAACATGGCTTCCAGCGTTGGCCTTGACCGTGGAGCCCAAGGGGTACAGTTCAGTTTGCAGGTTGGCCAACTGAGATATCCCTGCGCACAGCCCTCTCACACCAACCTTCCAAGGCTCCCCATCGCTCGGGCCCCTGGGGGATACCTCTGGGCCGGGACTCCCTGGAAGAGCCTGAGACCCAAAAGCCCCAGGGGAGGCAAGATCAGAACCCCAAGTCGGGAGCATGCACAGGGCAGATAGGGAAAACCCCAGGATCTTCTCATCAGGCCCGCTGTCCAGGCTCGGTCGACACGCCCCGGAGGGGTACGAGGGGCACACACAGCGTCCCCTCGCGGTGCAGGGCCCAGGCTTCGAAGTCACCCTGAGCTGTGCTGTTCCCCAGCTTCGTCACTTGACCCCTCTGATCTCGAGTGGCCTCGTCCACAGCGTGGAGGTGGTGCTGGCGCTCGCCTGCTGGGCGAGCTCCCGCCTGCAGGGCGCCCCGCCACCCCGCACGCAGTGCAGGCGCCTCATAGTCCCACTGCGCCCCGGCCGGCTCCCGGTGCAGGCCGGGCCGGGCCGGGGGAGGGGGTCGGGGGAGGGGCACACCGACGCCGCCCTCACGGGATCGTCGTGGGGACTGGCCGAGACCGCGTGTGTGAAACCCTGAGCGCCAAGCCCGACACGTGCAACGCTCGTGGGGTGCGACCCCGTTATCAGGACGATGTCATCACTGTCACCACGACGATCCTGCCCCTGTTGGCGAATCACCCTCTAGTTTGAACATGACGTCATGTCTCTGCCTCGAGGAAGCGTTCGTTCCCGCCCTTCCCCCGCTCCAGGCCGGGCCCTGTCCCGCCTGGCCTTGGCGAGCTGTGGGCCAGATCCACCACCCCCGGGGCCGCGGCGCACCACCCCTCTGCTGACCTCTCGCCGGTGGCAGTCCACTCCCCAGTGGCAGGGTAGAGGGACAAGGACCCTTCCGCCGGCAAAGCCCAGAACATTCACTAGCTGGCCTGTGGCAGAGCGTGGGCTGACCCTGTGTGCCACCCTCTCGCAGCCGTGTGTCCGTCCCAGTCACACCTCCCTCTGTCTGCCCCAGGCCCGCCTTCGCCATCAGACGGGAGCCCCCGGGGCGAGGACCTGGCGTGGGGTTCTCAGCGCCCGGCCCGCAGGGGCGCCGGGTAAATCTGCACGGTCGCCGGCCCTCATCCCCTCGGCCCCAGCCTCTGAGTTCCCCACCGGGCGCTGTGGGCACCTGGTTCTCGAAGGCAGCTGGGGAGTGGCCGGCCGCCGACCGCGCGGCCTCCCAGAGACGCACCGCCTCAGCGGTTCTCAGGGAGCGGACCGCTGGCGGCGGCCTTGGACGCAGGAGGTTAGGTTTTCTTCGACGACCCGGCACCGGCAGTGACTGGAAGGCTTTAGGTGTCCCTCGGGTGTCCCGGCTTCCCACCTGCAACCTCGGCTGACAGAAACAGGTGCCGCTGCCGCCGGGGCCCACCGGGGCAGCTCCGGGGACGCCTGCCCTGCTCTGGCAGTGAGACCGGGCTGCGTGGCAGGAGACCGAGCCGACTGGGGACAGGAATGTGCCCCTGGCAGCCCCAGGAATGGGAGGAACGCAGCCTCCCTCAGCCCCTCCTCTGTGGGAGGGGGTCAGGCTTCCACTCTGGGCCCTCCTTCCCACAGTCAGACACCCCCACACCTGCCAGCGAGAGGCCCCAGCATGCGTTCATTCTTTCCTTCACTCAAGGCTTGTAAGCCAAGGGCCTGCTGGGAGCCAGGCGCTTGCCATGGGCCACGTACCCTGTGACGCAAGGCGAAGACCCGCCCACGCGTTGCGGACACCTTCGTGAGGGAGGCCTGAGGGAGGCGGGCAGCAGAGGCCACCGGGGGGCAGGCGGGGGGGACGTGTCGAGGAGCCAAGGGGAGACCGGGCCGAGCTGCCTGGCCCGCCTCACAGCTGCGTCCACGTCTCTAACCAGCTTGCCTGCCTGGGACACGGGAGACATGGCTTTGGGGCAGCCCTGGTCTGGGGTCCCTCGGAGGCCTGGGTCAGTGTCGGAGTGGGCCTGCGCCGGGGCCGCGCCCCCTGTTACCCCACGCGAGCTGTCCCCACCCCTCACCCCTGGGGGACTGCCACGCCCACCCTTCCACAAGCGACAGATAGATGGACTGTGAGAAAGGAAACTGAGAAACCTTCTCAGCTTCTGCTCTGTGGGGGGAAAAACGGCCAGGAATGCCACGTTTTCAGTTTTCCCCCGTATGCGATGTTTAGTTTATATAAATGAACTAATATTTTCCTGGAGAGCAAAAATCGTAAAGAATGTTGACCCCCAGAGAGGGCGGGTCACGTTCGTGTGTGCCTTGGACCCGCGTCCACGTTCGACCCGCCTCCGCGCGGCTCAGCCAGCGGACGCCTTTCCTCTGCGTCCTTGGCAGCAGAGCGAGTGTGCGGGGGCCCTCGGCCTGCGCCTCGGGCTTCTGTCCTCACACCTTGAGGACAGCCCCCCACCCCCACCCCCACGCCGCTCTGTCTTCCTTGTTTTATCGCCTGGAGGGTAAAAGCCCGCCTTGGAGTCGGCAGACCCGAGCATGTCGCTGTGGGAGCGTGGGCCGCTGGCTTCATCCTCTGAGCCTCGGTTTCCCTATCGGTGAAAGGGGAGGCGGCGTGAATACCCGGCGTTCACGTACCTCCCAGCCGAGGCCGTGACGGAGGCACAGTGTCATGTGGGAACGTGGCCCTCCCCGGCAGCTCCGGCCCGTCCCACTGGAGGGGAGGCTGGGGCCGGCAGGGAGCCAGAGGGCCCTCGCCGTGGCCACAGCTCACCACTCACCGGCCGCACCACGACTGTGGCCACGTGACCAACGCCCGGGGCCCCGCGGCGTGTAACAGCCACGTCATGACACATGTGCCCTCTGCGGGTCAGGAAGCCAGACAGGACACAGCCAGAGGCTTGTCCCACAGCACCCGGGGCCTCCGTGGAGGGACTCGAACGCTGAGCGGGATGCGTGGCCGGGGGCCGCGGTCATCGGCTGGAGTACGTGTGGCCTGTGCACGTGTGGCCTCCCGCGTGACCTGGGCTTCCTCACAGTGCGGCAGCCTCGGGGTCGTCAGGCTCCTATGGCAGCGTCCCCCAGACAGGAAGTCCCAGGAGCAGGCGGAAGCTGCCTCACGGCGTCTGGATGACCCACCTTGCAAGTCGTGCAGCCTTGCTTTCGCCACACTCTGTAGGTCAAGGCGGTCGCGAAGGCCTGCCCAGGTCCCAGGAGAGGGGACGTCGACCCGACCACTCAGCGGCAGCTGTGTCGGGGAGCGCGTGCACCTGCGTGAGACATGACACGGCTGGCTCACGGGGGGCGGGGGGAGCCGAGGCTCCGAGATGACGATGATCTGACACGGCACACGGGCGCGGAGAGCGTGTCCCCTGCCAGGCGCTGTTCTCAGCACTCCCCACCTGCTCATTCGGGTCCCTCGCGGCTTCCCTGCGAGGGAGGGGCCGATATCCTCAGTCCGCAGGTGCGGCTGCCCCGTCTGATGCCTGGAGGGAGGGGCAGAGCCTGGAAGAAGCGGGGTGCACGTGGGGGCCAGGGTGCTCCGAGCTCGGCGCCCACCGCCCTCGCGTCTCTGCAGTGCTGTGAGCACCCCGCCCCAGCGACAGCCTTGGCACGTGCACGACTGTCCTGCAGACGCTCGGAGTCACACATCGTCCCAACCCGGGCCTTAGAAGGCTGGTTCTGTGTGAGAATCGGAACTCCAAAGCTGATTTGGCACGAATGGCTTCCTCCGGCCTAGCCGGGGTCCTGGCTGACTCCTTTTTGGGTGGGGTACAGGGGTGCTGGGCCCTTCTCCCTCCCGGGGTGTGCCTTTGCCTCCCTCGGCTTGCTAACCACAGGCAACCGGAGAGGACGGTCTTACCGGCGAGTGCCGCTGTCTTGGGACGTGGCGCCAACCCCAGGTGGCAGTTGGTAACACCGACACTCCCTCTCACAGGCCCTTCCACGGGCCCTCAGAGTCTGTGCCCACCTCCAGCTGCTCGCTGCTCCTCCGTCCTGGTCCCTACCGACCTGCAAGTACAACCGACCCTTGGGTGGCCACCGCTGTCCTCTGGCTGTGGCCACGTTGGCCTCTAGGTCCAAGTAAGGCTCGAGTTGTCGCCCGGGCCTCCCAACTGCTGGGAACATGTTTCAAGTTCCCCAAGTGGTCTGTGGAGCCCCCACACTAAGGCTGAGTAGAAGAGAGCACCGTATGGGTGAGGGGTGGGGGCTTCGCCTTCCACGTGCTCCTCTGTCCCCCCTTCCATAGCCTCGGAAGGGCTGGGGGCCCCTGGCTGAGGGGCTCGAGGGCTGGGGAGCCACTTGCCACCCATTCGGCCTGGAAGTTCACGTCCGCTTTGTTCTCGAGATGTCCCGCCTTAGTAGCCTTTACATCGAGGTCGAGCAGAGTTCGAGCCTCAAGCCTGGTTTTCCCACTCGGCTGCCGCGCTGCGGCCCAGCTCCTCACGCGGCGCAGGCGGTGTCCCCCTGCTGCCGCTGCCCCCCGTGGCCTGGGCGTCCGGGCCTTCCGACTCCGGGGAGAAAGCGTCCGGGCCGCAGCACCCTGGACGGGTGGTCTCGACTCCGTGAGGACGTGTGAGAAACGGAATGTGTGTGAACGTGAAACCTGGCCAGGCGCAGGTCTCGGCACAAACAGACTTTCTGTGCAGAGCGGCCCCCGTGTCCCAGGGTCCCGCGGGGCTCTGGCCCACCCGGAGGTGGCCGGGTCCCCGGTCTGGGAACAGGGCACTGAGCAGGTGCAGCAAAGGAGCCGAGCGGCAGGGCCCCCTTGGGCGCGAGTGCGCCCTGCGCGTCAGACGCTCGCGGTGGCACTTCGACGCGCTCCAGCGCGGCCGTGGTCATTCCCCCTCGTCCCGCGAGGGGCCGGAGGCGCGGAAGGCTGAGGAGACGGGCGTGAGCGCCCCGCTCCACCCCGGGCAGGGGCTGGACTGGAACTCAGGTCTCGTGACGCCGTTGAGTGGTCTCCCCACTGCCACAGCTTGGAAAGCGCCCCCAGGAGCAGCTGCCGGTCGCCACGCCGACCCCCGCCCCGGGCGGAGCCTCTCAGTGCTGCTGGGATGAGCTCCCACCTCACGAGCCTCGTCTGCAGCCCCGAGTGCCACGCGGCACACCCGGCCACACTGCAGCTGTCACCCAGCCCTGCGCTGGGCACCAGGACACACAGCTGGTGATGGGCAGTCAACGGGAAATCACACACGATTCCCGAGCCGCGAGGGCGGGCGCTGTGGGGGCAAGGTGCCGGCCACCGAGAGCAGGGGACGGGCCTCCAGTCCCCTCCAGTCCGGAGGGGCGTCCCCGCCCTCTGTAAGAGCTCGGGCGGAGCTGCGGAAGCCCAGTGCAGGCCCTCGCTGCTGGCGGGAGGTCAGCGGTTCCTTCCCACCGCGTCTCTCTCTTCTCCCGAGAGAGACTTTTAGGGTGAACAGGACATCGTTTCTGGAGCATTCCAGGCTTGTCCGCTGTGGTCTGCAGGGGTGGACAGAAGAGTACAGTGGGTCCAGGCAATGCTGTGGTGCTGGGCGGCTGACCAGTGGCAGACCAGCCGCCTCCAGTTTGCCCTCCCTAGAGACCAGGACCAGAGGGAAGGGGACCAGCATGTGTGTCCCAGCCTCAAAGATGTGAGCTGCCTGCAGCAGGCCACCTCTGAGGGGGAAGAAGGGACAGTCGAGACTAGGGGCTGCCAGGGCCAGGAGCAGGGTGCCTCGCTTCTGAGACGCCTTCCTCTGGAAAAATGAAGCCCGGGATCACTTTCCTGATGCACCTAGAATGATGCTGGTCTCAAACATTTGTTCTGGTGACCCTGGTTGTACACAGACTCCTTTCGGCCTTTCTCTTCTCATCCCACAAATGCTGATTTCCCCCACGTCTGTTCCTCCATCTGAGCTTACAACCCTGGAGAATCACCCCTTTGTGACATGTCCTACACATCCGTCCCCAGCCGCCATCTGCCTCCTGAGTACTGCACCCATCTACTCAGGGGCCTCTCTACAGCTGTCCTAATCCGAACTTCCTATCTGCCCCCCAAGCCTGCTCCCTAAGAGACTGGCGCCAGCCTCCACCGAGGGTCACTGAGCCCCGCTCCCGCCACACCCCCGCTGGCCCAGCCCCCGGGCACCTCTCCCTCACAGCCTTCCCTCCCAGCCCGTGGACTTGGCCACAGGCACGTGCTCTCTAGCCAGAGTGAGCGTCACAGATCCGAGCACATTACAGCTGCTCCTGAAAGTCAGCTCGCCTGCCCCTCGCTAAACGCGAGGCTCCTCGCACGGCCCCGCAGCTCTGGCTGCGCCGTCAAACCCCCCCACCACCACAGCACCCACACATTCCCCACCCTGAGCTCAGCGGCCAGGCGGCCCTCTGCAGCTCCTGTAGCAGGTTCTGCTGTCTCTTGTCTCGGGGTCTTTGCACGAGCTGCTGCCACTGCCCCTGCTGGAGCCTGGACGCCAGACCCTCCAGGCCCCCTCTGACCTCCCTCGTTCTCAGGCGCCCTGCTCACAGCTCCCCCGCTCCCCAGCTGCCTGCCTGGAAGTCCCTCGGCCCTTGTGAGCTCGGGTCCCGCGTGGCGGCGATGAGCTAACAGTGCTTGCAAGGCGGTGTCGTGGCGAAGCTTGGAGAGGACCCTGCGCAGGGTTCAGCACGGTCTCTGGCCCCTTGCGAATGCTCAGAGAGTGTGGGCCGTCACCGTCACCACCACCACTGTCATCGCGGTGGTGACACCGTTGGTGCAGTCATCGCCGTCACCGGACTCATTACTACGATTTTCCTGTGAAGACGTTTCCATCCTGGGTGTAGTTACCTGGCTGCTCGTCTCTCTCCCCCACTAGACTAAACATTCGGCCTGGCTGCCCAGCACCCGGCCCAGCGGCTGGCCCGGGGACAGGGGATGTTGGCCGCAGGAAGGAGGGAGGGACGTGCCTCATTTCCTCCTCGCGGGGAAGCAGGTCATGTCGCCGTCCCTGTTCCGTAGATGTAGAATTCAGGCCGGGAGGTGCGAGGTGACTTGCCCAAGGTCACTCAGCCTGCAAGCGGCAGGTCCCAGTCACTGGCCGCCTCTGGATCCTGAGTTCTTTGCTGTAGCCGTCCACTCCGAAATCCCATCCACCCCAAACCCATGATTAGAAGGCCCTGTGGGCTCTCCTCTTACACTCAATGAGTGGTCCGCTGGGCAGGATGCTGGTTTCTTGAGAAAATGTAATGAAAACCAGATATTTTTTTTAAACATGATATCTCATTCTCCACAGACTGTCAGTTCTCATATGTTCCAATAAAACTGCTAAAGGAATAGCCACTTAAAGAGCTTTAAAGATTATTCATGGAAAAATTATGCTGAGGAAAAATAAAGCAATCCTCTGAGATAGTCAAGCCACATGGTCAGTTTTTCCAGCTGTTCGTGCCATATCGGGCCGGAGCCCCAGCTCTCCAGCGCCGCCCCCACCCCGGCCCCGCCCGGAGGACAGGGAGAAGCAACTTCGCCAGCCGTGTAGCTCAGAGACCGTCGCAGAAGGCACATGTCCCCGGTGCTGTCACGTGGTGGCCACCCCAGGCTTGGTGGGGCAGGAACGTGAGGCCTTGCAGTAGCCGAGAGAGTGTCACTCGCTGGCAGAGAGGCCACCCCCATCCCTAGGTCCCAGCTGAATGGAAATTCTTCTGCTTCAGCGTCAGGCACAGGCCGTGGGTCAACAATGCAGGCATGGGCGTGGCCAAGACCACGGCTCCCAGAGCAGCGTTAGCTCTGACACGGGGCCTGGGGACATCACAGCCACTTCTGCTGGGGCCCCCCCATCCTCCCGCCAGCTGTGCTGAGGGGCGTCTGAGGCCAGGCATGCCTCCCAAGGCTGTCCCCAGCGAGCGAGCAGAGGGGGCAGATCCAGGCCTCGTTCTGGAGGGAGAGTCGGGAGAGGAGACGGAGGGTGAACGTGGAGGCTTGGGAGAGCCCGAAGGTGGGATGCGAGCCAGGACCGGGAGCCACACGGAGACAGGAGGGAAAGGGGGCCCTCGGGAGTGAACGGGAAGGCCAGGGAGGTTACCAGAAGAGCCTTGCCGCATGCACAGCTAGCTCAGAGAGCCACCCAGCGCCCCTCCGGCGTGGGACCTGGTGTGCTCCGCGCATCCCTTTGAAACGGCGCTCGTCAAAGTAACAACTGCGTGGGAGTCCGCGAAGTAGGACGTTGACGTGTCTGCACAAACCCGGCACGCAGCTGGCACAGAGCGGACGTTAGGCCCCTTCACCGCTTTCCAGAGCAGCAGCTGGACCTCATTCATCACGTATTTCCTGGAGGAGGTGCTTCTAGCTCATCAGATCCCCTCAAATGTGTCACCGTTCCTGCTTCCTCAGGTTTTCACTGATGCCTGACCTTCGAACTGTAGAGCTCCTCTCCCCCCACCCCACGCCCTCCCCCATAGTGCTGTACCCCTGGGTTCAAGTCCTGCATGTAGCAGATGTATAAGCCCTGGCTCTCTCTCCTGTCAAACGGGCTTGCTAACAGAGCCCGTGTTCCGGGTTGCAGCCCACACGCCCAGCACGGTGCTGGGCACCGAACCTTCCACCATAATTCTCGCCATTATTATTATTATTATTATTATTATTATTATTATTACTATTATTGCTACGACACCAGGGAGTCGAGTCCCAGTTCAGACCAGAGCGGGAGGAGCCATGCGATTTGACCTTTACGGAACACTCTCTGCACCCGGGATGGGAGCCAGAGTGACTCAGGCGGAGAGACCGTCATCCCTCTGATAAACAAGGCGAATTCCACACTCCGCACGGACTCGCGTATTGAGCAACATGTACAAAACAAAAACAAGGCAGGACGGCCTCCGGACGTCTCCTCCGGGCCGGGGCCCGCGCCTGCGCTTCCAGCGGAAGCTCTTCCACGGGGCGCGCGTCGGATCCCCGGGAGAGCAAAGCCCAGCCCCACCTGAGGCGCCGCGATCGGAAGCTGCAGGGGCGAGCCCCAGGCCCTCCATCTCCACACCCCGCTCGCTCCCCCAGGCGTCCCACGCCTGCCCGGGTTAGGAATTGCAGCCTCCCGGAGGCTGACGAGCAGGGCGGAGCCCTTCGCCGGGAAAACGCACACGTGCCCAGAGCTCGGGCGCAGTTTCGGGGCCTCCGCACACTCACTCCTCAGAGGCCTTCCCGGGGCCTCTCCGAGCTGGCGACAGTCGCACCCCGCGTAGCGACGATTGGGTCAGCAGTGGCCCCACAGATTATAACGGAGCCGGGAAATCCCTATCGCCTAGTGACGTCGTAGCTGCCGTGACGTCATAGTGCGAGGCATTGCTCACGTGTCCGTGCCGATGCCGAGGCAAGCAGCCGCTGCTCGGCCAGTGGTGTACGCGTACAGCACATGTGGTCACGTACGGTCCGTCATGCTCGATGATCGATGCCTGCGTTACTGGTTTAGGTACTTGCCGTGCTGTACTTTTAGCTGTTGTTTTAGAGTACGCTCTTTCTACTTGTAAAAAGCGTGCTGCAGAACTGTCCTGCCTCACGCCGGCAGCCGCGTACACCGCACGTTCTCCGAGTCTCTCGATCGCTTCGTTTCTTGAGCTTGATTTAATTTCACGTCGGTCTGTGCAGTCACGTGCTGTACAGGCCCGTGGCCTGGGAGCCGCAGGCCACCCCGTGCGGCTCGGGGCTGCAGCGGGCCGGACCGTCTGAGTTGGTGTAAGCGTGCTCTCTGACGCTCGCACGACACAGTGGCCTCGCTGGGCCACGCCTTAGAACGTATCCCCACCGTGAAGCGGCTTGTGACGGTGTCGCTTGGTCCGTCAGAGTCCTGTTCTTGCGCCTTCGCGTGCAGGCTGGAATTGGGACCTCAGACCGTGACCCCTGCCCCCTGCCACCGGGCCGGGTCTTGCAGACGGTGGCGCCCAGAGGCGGTGTGGTGTGAAGGCCCCCTCGTTAAGGTTCCTTGGGCCACAAACAGTGATCAGTAGGGTCCTATGCCAGGGGCTCTGGTGAGAAGCCAGTGAGTGTTCACTGGTGTGGCAAAAATGAGGTTGATGGAAATGTCATTACTCATGGACACCGGATTTTAGGGACTCATTTCGACATAAAGGAACAGGGTGAGCCAGGCATGCAGGAGGACGTGGGAACCCTTCGGTCACTCGTGCCGTGTGGTGGAGGCTCTGGAGCCCTGGGTGGACCTCGGGCTGCCCCAGTCGCCCCGGGGAAAGTTATTCGGCACGGCCAGGCAGCAGGCCCTTGCTTCGCTGTGCGTGGGGTGTGCCCCGCAGGACATGCAGAAGCCCTGGCCCCCACTTCCGGTGTCCAGCCCAGGTAGCGGAGGCTAGGCCAGCATCTGGGGTCGCCTCCCTTCAAAACCTCCCTTCTCAAGCCACAGAAACTTCGAGAGTACAGTCGTGGGTGGTACCACGCCCCTCAGTATGTAGCCGTGGACGTGGCTGGCGTGAAGGATTCTGCCCCGGTCTCTGCATGTGACGCTTAGAGGGGTTTGTGGCCCCAACCCCCGGTCTCTGACAACCCCCTACTGTCCCCATGACATGGTGGTGATTATCATAATAAAACAAGTCTGAGTGCACTGAAACCCTGCATACATCACCTCACGACTGCAAGGCGAGTTGAATTATTTCCACTTTTCAGAGGAGAAAACCGAGGCTCAGGGAAGAAGCAGCCCGTCCAAAGTCACCCAGGCAGCAACTTTCAGGCCCGGGGTGAGGCACCTCGCTGTGCTGTCACTCGGTAAATCCTTTGCCCGCCCCCGACCCCCACGGCTCTCGCTGCCCTCACTGAACGAGTGGCTGGAGCGAGATGCAGGGGTGAGGACGGCAGACCTGGGCTCAGAGGACGTGCTGCTAGTTCTCAGTTCTGTCGCCCGGCTGGGTGTCGTCCCCTGTCAGGGGCGCCGGGCACAGCAGGACACTGGCCATCCTGACAGATGTCAGCCCCAGGAGCTGGTTGTCCTGGGAGCGAGGGGTCAGCGTGTCATGAGGAGAAAGCCACGGGGCTTGCACGGATCTTGCCCCGTCGGGGACAGCCTGGCCAAGTGCCTTACCCCACCCCGCGCCCACCGCCTCAGAGCCTCTGCAGCCCCTCACGGCCCCTCTCTCCGCTCTGTTCCAGGCCCCTCCGCCGGCTCCAGCTCCACAAGGTTCAGCCGGCGGCCCACCTGCCCCGACGCATCCGTTGCCGGCAGCCTCCCCACACCCCCGGTCCCGAGGCACAGGAAGAGCCACAGCCTGGGCAACAAGTGGGTAACGGCGCGAGCTCCCCTCGGGCTCTACGTGGGCTGGGCGTGAGGTCTGGGCTGAAGGCCTTTGGGAGCGGTCGCCCACCGGGCCCTCCCCACCCCGTCCGGGAATTGCTGACGACTGCCCTTGGCATCGCCGGCTGGTGCCCTCTGCTCCGACTGGCACGGGGTCGGGAAGAGCTGTGGGGCCTGCACAGCGCAGTCCAGTACTGGTGATGGGTCTCGCTGGCCCAGCAGCTGGGGGAAGGGGCGTGGAGGGAAGGGCGGGAAGCAGTGGTCCGTGCCCCGGTGTGTAAAGCCCAGAGTCCAGTGGGCACCGTGACCGTCATCCGGGGCAGCACGAGGTGGCTCGTGGCTCAGTCTCTGCTTGCCAGTTGCTAGAGAGAGCCTGCAGGAGAGTGAGCCTGCGCCGGTTCTCCCAGCCCTGTGGGGGCGACAGCTGGGGTCCACGCGTGGTCCCCGGCATGGCCGGGAGCAGCCGTGCCCGCGTCCCCAGGGCGTTGGGCACAGGCTTCTGAACAGTTGGGTCCATCTCTCCCTCCTTCTGTTCCTGTCTCCCTTCCATCTCCCCTTCTTCCTTCCTTCCTTCCTTCCTTCCTTCCTTCCTTCCTTCCTTCCTTCCTTCCTTCCACTACGACACAAGCCTCAGCCAGCCCAGGCTGGCCCTGGAGTCACTCACGGGCTGGAGGAGGAAATGATTGTTCTCTGAGTGTCCAGGGCTTTCCCTGGGCTCGACACTGTGCTGCGTGGCCACCGGGCATTGTCTCGCTGAGCCCCTGCAGGCCCCCGAGGCGGGCACTGCATTAAGTGCGTGGTAAGAGCGAGGCCAGTGAGGGTCGATGGTGAGTAAGGTTGGAGCAAAGATTTGGACCAGGCGTGTGCGACTCCAGAACCAGACCTAGCGACCACAGGGTCACGGTCCCCCATCCCTGGCGCACCCCATCGCTCACAAGCACTGTCCACCCTCGTGAGCCTCATACTCATCCTGGGGGGACCGGCGGGGCGAGCATCGTTAGTCTCCATCTGACGGATGGAGAAACCGAGGCTCAGAAAAGGATGTGACTTGCCCAAGGTCACGCCGCGCGGCAGGGCGGGGCCCTGCTCGGGGGCCCCCCACAGACACGGAGCCGCGCCCTCTCTCCCCCCTTCCGTTTTCCAGTATGATGTGTCAGTTGAGTGTAGTTGAGAGTAAAAGCGCGACGTTCCCGTCGGAGAAAGCGAGGCACCTGCTGGACGACAGCGTCCTAGAGTCCCGCAGCCCCCGCAGGGGCCTCGCGCTCGCCTCCTCCTCCGCCGTCACCAACGGACTCTCCCTAGGTAAGCGCCTCCGGCCCCCGCCCCCCAACGCGCCGCAGCCGGGGGCCGCGGCCCGGCGTGTGCTCATGTCTGTCCGTCGCTGTGCAGCGTCCGTCAGCCCTGCAGCGGCCGCCGGGGCTTCGCAGAGGGGCCCTGGGTCCGCCCTCATCCTGCCGGCGGCCCTGAGCACGGCAGGCAGGGCGAAGGAGCAGCCCGACACACACAGCCGGGACCCGCCGTCGTGGGTCGGCAGCTGTCAGGGCCTCCACGGGACTCCTGCCCCTGGGGGAGCCACAGGCCCCAGCGGGCAGGACAGAGCCGGGGAAGCCGCCCGAGGACAGCAGCTCGGTGGGCCACCGGGTCCTCACGTGTGTCCTTGTCGTCACACGGAGGAGTCGGAGTCAGGGAGGACGAAAAAGGGACCTCGGGGATGAAACCGCCTGTCTGGGCCTCGGCCGGAAGTGGCGCGCAGGCCAGCGGAGGGGACGGGGGCAGAGCCGGGCAGAGCCGAGCCGAGGCCGCAGGCCCGTCCCCCTGCGGTGCCCAGGCCGCCGGTCGGCACTGCCCGCCGGCCACGCCCTTTCCGCATGCCTGTGCTTCTGTAGTCCTTGTGTCCGTGTGTCTGTCTGCTTCCCTTCGCTGGCAGCAGTCCTGGGGCCCCTGGCGGGTCTGATCTGGTGGGGCCTGTAGGGTGGCGGGCCCGTGAGCACGGGGAGGAAGGCGCGGGACGGGGAGAACAGGCAGGGATCTCACGTCCCACGTCCCTCTGAAATGAGGCCAGCGCGTGAGGCAATCTCACTCCAGGGGACAGCTCTCTCCCACCCCCAGAAAAATCTGCGATAAGGTCCGTGTGTGTCTTCTGACTCGGGATGAGGTCATCCCGTTGGGGCCCAGGCAGGGGTGTGCAGCAGCGTGGTTCAGAGGTCTGCCTTTGAGAGGGGAGTTTTGGGGGCAATGCGGCAGGGAAAGGCCGGCTAAGCCAGGGGAGCAGGTCTCGTCTCAGAGACCCCGACATGCTGAGGGCGTTAGGGCTCTCCAGAAGTCAGTAGAGCCTGCAGGTCCCCCGCCCCCTGGCTTGTGGTGGGGGACCCCTTCCCTTGGAGCGTCCTGTGGGGTGGGGTCGTGAGGCACCAGCGTGGGAAGTCCTGGCCCAGGAGCATTCAGCTGGGCGGCAGAACAGCCCCTTTACACCCTGGGACCTGTCTGAGCTGTGCCCGAGCCCAGGTCCCGCTCTTCCCGAGACACAAAACGCAGCCAGGCTCAGCGGCACTGCCCGCGATCCGGGCGGGAGGTCGCCAGGCGCTCACGCGCTCGGCTCCTCCTGTGTCTGGGGAATGCAGATTTTTCTCTGTTTGGAGCCGAAAGTTCCAAGGAGAAAGTTGTGTGTGCCTGTGCCCTGTCTGGAGCCGAACGGGTCCTGTCTTTCCTGTGACCCCCACGGGGCCGAGACGTCCTCCTGCCCCCTTTCCCGCTGCCCAGCCTCGGTGCCAGCAGGCAGCCCAGGCAACGCGCACCGAACCGTGGCACCTCCAGGGCCACTCGGGGGTGTGCAGTGACAGGAGCAGATCTCTCAGAGGCAGGCCTCGGGGAGCCCCTGAGGGGAGGGCGTCTGAGTCAGCCGCAGACAGGCAGGTGGGGGAGGGGGTGTCGAGCCCCTCTCTGTGTGTACACGGCCAAGGGCCTAAAGGAGACCTCCCTCGAGGCTCCTGTGTAGTGCTGGGCAGCTGCTCAGTGACCAGCGACCAGCCCTGACCCCTGAGGCCAGACGTGCTCACTGGGCCTCCGTCCTCACCGGGAGAGGCCTGCCCTGGCCCTGGTTTTGCGTGGGCCAGAGGGAGGCGGTGGCGGAGCCGCCAGGCCGACCCGGGCCCGAGGCCCAGACCCCAGCAAGCAGCCGCAGGCTTCCTGAGGGGCTGCAGGAAGGGAGCGAGGACCCCCTGGGAAGGTTGGGGCGGACGGATGGGCCTTCCGACCCTCCTAGGGCAGAGAGGCAGAAGCAGAGGCAACAGGAACCCGTCGCACTGATGCCCGCGGGGCCAGGGAGCTGTTCCCCGGCCCTCCTGTGGCACCCGCTGAGCCGGGAGGACAGGCCCCTCCGGGGTTGGCCCCTCCGGGGTGAGGCTGCCCCACTCATTGATCTGTGTTCCTTTTCCAGGCAGTAGTGAGAGCTCAGAGTTTAGTGAAGAGATGTCTTCAGGGCTGGAAAGGTGAGTGTGGCCGCACCTCGGCCTCCCTCCCTCCCAGGGGAGGCGCTCAGGGCCCCCAGGGAGCGGGAGACAGTTCCAGGCAGGGACCAGACCCCTGGTCTCACCTGCTGGGGCTGCTCTGCGGCTCCTCAGGAAGCTCGGCCCAAGGGCAGGGCCGACTGGGGGGGCCGGGGTGGGGTCCCAGCCCCATGCTCTGAGCAGCCCCCTCATCGGCCGGTCCAGCGCTAGGCCAGGATCCTGAGGCCAGCGCCTCCTCCTCTGCTGGGCCGAGCTGCTGAGGAGGCCTGGGAGCAGGTTTGGTCTGTAATGTGGGTGCTGGAAACCGGAGCCGGAGAACAGCCTCGTCAGCAGACGGCCCCGGGGCTCCACCTGGTGGCGTCTGAGGGTGTTGCACCCACATGGCCCCGGGCCTTGGGCTGACGCTCGGCCTGCTGGGCGCTGGTGACAGCAAAGTGGACCCTCAGCCCGGGATCTGGCTCCCTGCGGGGAGCCGGCGCGCCCAGGGCCTCCTGCTCAGGAATGCGCCTCAGCCCTCGCTCCGCAGACGGGTGCTCTCCCGGCACCAGACGCCCGGCGGGGTTGGGGGACGGGGACTCTGCGCACGGGGCTCCCATAGCCTTGGTGCCACCGGAGGTGGGGGCAGCACGCGACCGAGAAGCCAGAACGTGGCGAGGGGCAGGTTCCCACGGTCCTTCAGGGCGGCCCCGCCACGAGCGCGCGGGGCCTGTGTGCCGGGGCAGACGCGCACACGCACGTGGACACACTGCATGCTCACACACGCGCACACACACATGGACATGTTCTACATGCTCCACATACATGCACACTCACACACGTGGACACACATTCTACACACACACACACGGACACACTGCACGCTCACATAACATGCACATGCACACACTCACTTGGACATACACATGGACACACACATTCTGCACGCTCACACACACACACATGGACACACTGCACAGTCACACATACACACGCACAGTCATATGGACACCTACATGGACACATTCTACATGCTTCACATACACGCACATGCACACACGTGGACACACACAATCTACACACACACACACATGCCCATCACACTCACACTCATATGGACACTACACACTCACACATGCACACGCACAGGCACACTTTCATGTTGGTACACACACGCTCACATCCTCTCACGTGGGTGTGCATACACGTGCACACAACTATCTCTCACACATATACATACTCACGCATACATTTGTGTGCACACTCACACACGCTTCTCCTCTGGTGCTAAAGCCTCCCCATCATCATAAAGTAGCCAGACAGGAAGTGAATCCCGCCCAGCAAATTCTCGCGGGGCAGAGGGACGTAGCATGGTGACAGGTGATCTTTGCTGGGCATTCCCTCTGTGCCAGACACTGTGCGGGTCTCACCGAATCCTCACACACTCCAAAAGGTGGCTGTTTGTTGTGCTCTATTTGATGCATGTGAACAGCAAGGCTCCAGGAGGTGACGTGAGGTGACGTGACCCCTCCCGCTTCACACACCTCTGCCGGGACAGAGGTGACCATCTCGCTGGCCACCAAGCCCACCCCTCCACTGCTGTGCTTCAGGCCTCGCCCAGAGGGCCGCCGTGACAGCTCCGGCGCTGGCCCCGCGTCGGTCAGTCAGCCTGTCTGTCCTTGTGAAACCCTCGTTGGAGGGCAGGAAACGGGGAGCAATAAAGCCATGGGCCCTCAAGGCTCTTCCCTCTGTCCCTGCTCTAGGACTCCGGGAGGGACGTTTGCTCTGTCCTCACGGGGAGGGGCTCATGCAGGCGGGCCGCGCAGCCATAGCTCTGGGGTCACCCCAGCGGTAGGACAAAAACCAGCAGGCACCAGGGGCCAGGCTCCAAATCTGACGAGCAGAAGTTGGACTTTTCTCAGTGCCGGTCAGGGGACGCCTGAGGGGGGGGCTTGTAGGCAAACCAGCCGCTCTCCGGGCCGCGGGCCACCAAGGGGACGTTGCGTGGGAAACATGGGCACAGTGTCAAGAGCCTGAACGTCATTCGGACCTGGACCTGTTCGCTGGCTCCCGCCTTCCATGCTTCCTCGCTTCCTTCCTTCTTTCCTTCCTTCATTCATTCACTCATCCATCGCCCCATTCATTCATTCAGTCGGCATTTATTCGGCTACTGCTCCGTGCCAGACACCACGCTAGTCACTGAGAGTGGCCGCACGGTTCCTGCTAAGCGCCCACAGCTGAGGTTAGAGCTGCCGGCGGGGGGTGGGGGGGAGCCTGAGGGCGCACCTGGCCAGAGCGACAGCGCCCTGCTCAGTTCAGTGGGGACGCCGAGGTAGACGCGGCATTTCTCCTTTCCCTCTGTCACTTAGAAGGCAGCATGGGGTTCACTGTCCACCCGAACGCCCGTGGCAGGTGCTTTTACGGGCGGCATCTCCTGCAGGTGCTGCGCTCTCCGCCGGCTCACCCGGGCAGGCGCCCAGCCCTGCCCTGCCGCCGGCAGGCTTCGGGGCAGTCCCGCAGGGAGCAGGTCCTGGCTCTCCTCCTCTCGGGACCTAGTGTCTGGTCCAGCCCCTCCTTGCTGAGGGGAGCAGGAGACAATCTGGTTTGGAAGGTGCTGTTGGGGCTTGGATGTCTCCCCCCCGGGCCCTTCTGAGGCCCAGGGCAGTCCTGGCAATCCAGATGCCAACCACCTTTTGTCCTCCAGCCCCGGTGGCCCAGCCTCCGGTCTCTGTGTCCATCCTGCATGAGCCTCTCTCCCCGTCCACCACAAAGAATCCCCTCCCCGCAATGCCCGCGAGCATTCTAGACTTCCCCAGAGGGGAGGGTTTACCGCACACACTCGGAAATCTTCGTTCTGTGTTCTTTCTTCTTACAGTCCGGTGACCACCATTCGCATTGTCACCTGGGCACCCTTCACCCACCCAGCGCTCAGCCCCACTGGGTCCCCCTGCACCCCGGCCCTCCCCGGGCCACACCGCCCCTGCTCCACAAGGGGGAGCAGATTCCCCCTTCCCCCAGAAGCCCGGGCATCACCCTGCCTGGGCCTCGAGGCCAGTGTCAGCCCCAGAAGAGCCCCCCCAAACACTTCCAGCAAAGCAAGCGCCCCCCTCGGAGATCCCGCCAGCCGTTCCCACCAGATGGGTAGACGGGTAGGGACGCGGCTCTCTGCATCTTCACACCTGCAGGGGGACAGTGGCCTGGGAACCAGAGCTGGGAGCAGGAAAGGGCTGGGCCCCCCCAGGGGAATGAGGTGTGTGAAAGGAAGAAGCCCTGGCTTCTCCAGCCCCCCAGGCTGGGCCAGGGTGGGGGGCAGGGGGCGACGCCTTGCCCCAGAGCCCTGAAGCTGAGGGAGGACAGCTTGCAACCGACCGGCCCACCAGCCCCCCAACCCCCAGGCCAGGAAGGGAGGTGGGGCCAGATGCCAGCAGGAAGGGCAGCGAGGCCCCAGGCAGTGACCCACGCCACGGGCACGCACCCCTGCGCTGGCCCGAAGGCACGTCTCATCGCCCTCTATGCCACTGAGAACAGGCTGGCGGGAGCATCCCGTTATCTGGCCAAGGCCGGACCATCTGAGCCTGTCAGGCAAGTCTGCCTCCCCTGAGTTTACACACATGGACGTGTCAGCCTGGTGGCCCGTAGGTGGTCCTTGGCTGGCAGCCAGAGCTCAGGCTGTGTCCAGTACTTCCTTGAAGAGGCCAGCCTTAAAGAGCGCCCGCGTGGGAGCCCACAGAGCCCCTGGGACCATGTGCTGCTCCCTGTGGGAGTGGGCCAGGCGGGGGGCCGAGGGGGACACAGCCACCGACCCCGACCCCGACCGTGGAGTGAGGGTTCAGGGAGCAAAGGAGGCGGCCTGCTGCTGTGCCTGTCTGCTCATCCTGTCCCCAGCTCAGCCTCGGCAAAGCCATAGGGCCTGCGGGCTGGGGGCAGGTGGCCGAACTCAGGGAGGCGTTGTCCTTGCTCAGCCCCCAGGCCACCCTAAAGACCCTCCCCATCTTCAGGACCCAGAATGAGGAAAAAGCAGTGCCCTAGGTCAGGGCCCTCAAGAGTCACTGGCTTTGGTGGGGGGGACCCCTTCTCTCCTAAGACACTTCCTCATGTCCCCAACCTGCAGCTGTTTTGCTTAGATGTCCCAGGAGTGGGGACAAAGGCAGAAGGAGAGCCCTGAGTCACACACTACTTTTCCAGGGAGGAGAGGGAGATGGCCCCGAAAAGGCATTGTCCACACGGACCTAATAACTGGACAGTAGGGACCATGGACATTGCACAGGGTCGGCCTCTAGCAGACGTCAGGCTGCTCAGAAATTCAAGGGGGAAGGGAGTGTCTTAGGCCCACTAGTAAAAGGTGACAGGTCCTTTTTTATGCCTGATTTCTCACTAAACGTGAGACCAAGAGTATCAGCCTAAGAGTTAAAAATGTTAAACGAGGTTTTCTAAAAGAGGAACGAAGTAGACGTTAGAGATGAATGTATACGTGGGTATAAAAGTACATAACGTCATTCATCTTGGTTGTCTCTGAGTCCTAGGATTATCGAGTGAGTTTCTTTATTTTTTGTCTGTATTCTCCAAATTTTCCACGATGGGTAAATGTTTCAATCACACCCAGAAAAAAAAAAAATTAACTTTTTTAAAAAAGACATAATCGGAAATGCTTACTGATCACTTTTTAAGAGGTGAAATATGCAAGTACGTCACAAAGTTCATGACAAAACTCTCCACCACCCACCTCCCCAGTCTGGCGGGGCCGCACCGTGTGGAGGGCCGTGAGTGTGGAAGAGCCGGGCCGGAGTACAGGTGGTGGCAGGGCGGGGGTGCGGGGGGCCCTGGGAGGACGCCCCTCCGCTGGGACAGGGAAAGGGGGGGGCGAGGCGACACCCCTCTCTGAAGGGGCGGGATGCAGTGGGAACCAGTCACAGCTCGCAGTCTCGTTGGGAGTGAGGTTAGATGGATGCACGCTGCCAGGTCCGCAGAGGTCACGAAGAGGGCGGGCAGCATACGACGGGGGCGTCCAACAGAGGGACCGAGTCCGTCCGCAGGATCGGGGGCGGCTCCTGGTACAGGCGAAGCCCAAGGACATTTAGTGAAGAGGACCGCTGTGGGCCCTCAGGGCGTCCCGGACTGAGGAGGCGAGGAGGCCTGAGTCACGTACCAGGATGGGAGGGCGGCCCAGGGATGCTGGAGGTGTCTCAGCGTGAGCCCAGGAGAGGAGGGCTCCACGGTGCGTCCTGGCCCCTGAGTTCTCAGTGCGCCTCTGCAGGGGAGGCCCGCGGCCTGGCTGCCGGGCCCTGCCAGTAGAGCCGGGAGGGGCCTGCAGTCAGGACTGCTGACTGTCTCAGTGACCTTGGCCATGTCTCTCAACCTCTCTGAGCCCCAGGCCCCTCAATGCGACAGGGAGGATGCTCACAGGAAATGCCAAGCCCCTAAATGGAGTTTCTTCCTCGGGGGAACTTTGGGATTTTTGTGAGTTTCAGTTAGTGGGTGCCTCGTGCCAGCAAGCACGTGATCCAGGCTCTCAGGCTGGGTGGAGACAAGACTGCTGAGGTCCAGGGGTGATTATTACCCAAGACTCCTCCCTGCCTCCCAGCCTCCGAGACCGGGAACAGGGACTTGGGCTAGAATGTGAAGTTCAGCCCCCGAGGCACCTACCGCCTGACGTTTGCCCAGAAAGCTGCCGCGGGGAAGGCGCCGTCCAGAGCGGCCCCGGCCAGTCTGACTTCTCACGGCGCCACCGGCCTTGAAGGCCCCTGGCTGCCTCCACCACAGCAGTACCACCCACTCCTAGTGCCGTGACCTTGGGCAAGTTACTCGGCCTCTCCAAGCCTCGCAGGGTGGGGGTAAGACTACCCCACAGTGGTGTTTGATTAAACGAGACGACGACTGAATACTGCTTAGCACGCGCCCAGGCACCCATCACCCCCCCACCGTCACCGTCACCCCATAATCCTGTCACAGCCGTCATCGCCATCTCGCACGGCCTCTGGGACTGAGGTTCTGTTTGGTCGTGAGCCTCCATCTTCCCCGGACGAGACGTCCCCTGAGGCAGGTTGCCTCCTGCAGCCCTCCCCGCCGCCTCCCCCAAGATCCCTCCTTGGGAGGGAACAGTAAAACGGCCTTCCTGGGGTGCAGTGTGTTCAGCCCCAGGTTCCCCCATGATGCCGGGAAGGGCGCCTGGGGTTCTGGAGCGGGAAGCCCCACGTCGGTCAGTCAGAGAAATCCCGCGCTTTCTAGAGTTCATCAGGTACTGCTGCCGGCTGTGTTTTCTGGCCCTGAACATTCAAACAACAGACCTTCTCAAATCAGGGCAGGGACCGTTGTCTGGCTCCCGTGGCCGAAGATCCTGGCTCCTCTGCGCTGATGCCAGCCTGCCTGGGCCCAGCCGGAGCCCCCCGCCCCCCATCCTCCTCCGGGCCTGCAGGGCTCACCGTGGGAGGGAAGGGTGGCCACCACAGCCCTCGCTCTGCGCTCCAAAAGGCCGGCCTCGGGAGGAGTCACCCTGACTTTAGGGACGGGGTTGCACCCCCAGGTTGCAGGGGACTGGGGCGGGGGGAGGGGAGGCCGTGGATCGACGACTCCACCTGCAGCAGCTTGACCACGTGGGCCTTCCCTTCACACGGGAAGGCCAGCCTCCCTTTGTGGGCATCTGCATCTCCATCCTTAATGACAGGCAGGTGAAGCGAGACAAGTGGCTTCACCTCCTTGAGCCTCAGTTGCCCCTCCTAAGACAGGGCGGGAGCAGTCCCGCCCCACAGAGTCGGGGGGAGCAGGGTGTGAAAGCAGTCGGCGAACAGCAGCTGCTCCGAAGTGCCGGGCAGCCGAATCCGTCGGGAGAGCACCCTGGCGGCGAAGCCCGGGACCAGGGACCCAGGAGGTGGCCCGGCCCCAGGAGATCCAGGGCCGGAGAACTGTGTGGCCTGCAGCCTCACGGACACCGACGACGGCCCCGCAGCGTGCTGCAGCCGAAGCGGGTAGGGCGCGGAGCCCACGCGGTGCTGGCTCCGGACCCGCGCCCAGTCCCCCTGGCAGCCCCTCCCGCATGGCATGGGAGGAGCTCGGGCTACAGAGTCTCACAGACCTGGGTTCCAATGCCGGCTGACGAGGCTCATGCCTCGGTCAAGTGTCCTCACATCACCGAGCCTCAGTTTCCCCGTTCCGAGGAGGACGGTGGTGCTCGAGCACAGCTCCCGTGAGGGGACGCGTGTGCGGCCTGGCGCCTCGGCGCCCTCGCTAAGCAGTGACCCCTCCGTGAGCCGCCCCAGCGACCCCGGCGCCCCCGCACTCCCCCGCCGGCCCAGTGCACTCGGGAGCGCCCCGCGCCGTCTGGAAGGGCTCCAGGGAAGGCTGCCCGGAAGCCTCCGCGGGGTGGAAGATGCTGATCTAAAGCCCTCCGGCAACAGATGTCAGTCCCACTGCGGCCTCTCACCAAAGGGGAGAGCGCGGTGGAGAGGAGGCGGCCGCACCCGCCACGCCGCCCGGTCCGAGGCACTGGAGGCTGCAGGCGGTCCACTGTGGTCACACGTTTTCCTGGGGAACCTGGGAAAGAAGACGCAGCAGAAGAAAGGTGGACAGAAGGGGTCGGAGGGTCCGGCTCTGGGAAGGGAGGCGCCACATCCAACTCCACACCGGAGGGAACTCGGCGTGGGAATCGGGAGCAAAGGAGGAGACTCCCCCGGCGCGGGCCATGGGGGGTGTCACCACGGGAAAGGCCGGCGTCGGCGCTGCCCCACCCTGGGCATGCTGGGAGGACAGCAGCCCGCGCAAGCACAGGGTCGTGACCTGTTGCGCCACGTCTTTGGGTCACACCGTGTTGCGAGGTGCACGACAGGTATTGCCGGTCACCGTGAAGTTTCTGAAGCTTCTCAGACACCGGGGCACATCCATCATTACGTGCAGAGTCCCGCTCGCTCGCCGCGTCCCGGCCTTTGTGAACGGAGGACAGGGAGGAGGCGGGCCCGCCCGCCGGCCGGGCGCCGAGCGTGCCAGGGCCTCGTGTGTGCCGCAGCCCACGCTGGCGCTGGGGCCGGGCTGCGGTCAGCCTGTGACCATCGTCTGTGAGCAGCGGGGTGGGGGAAGGGCCGACGCCCGTTACATTCGGGAACCTGGGGGGCCAAGCACACGCTGCGGCTCTTCACCACCTGACGAGGAGTGGCCTATGGGCCGGGTGGGCGGGGTCCCGGAGCGGCCGACCTCGATAACCATCCTGCACTTGGGCCCCCGGACAGTGGACCTGAGATAAGCATCGAGGACAGTTCCTTCCTGAGTGGAGGAGGGAGGGGCAGGGAGCAGCCTGGCCCTCTCGCGAGGACCCTGAGCTCAGCCGTGGTGTGGTGCACTGGCCCCAAAGAATGAGGATGTCCCCACGCCAGCCACGGGTGTCCAGGGCCACAGGGCAGTACGCAGCCATCCGGGATCAGCAGTGGGTAGCAGAGGGAGCGTTTGACAAGGAAGTCTGGCCGTGGAAATCGGGTTATGTTGTCATTTGGCCCAGAGATGGGCCGCGCGGCAGAGCTGGGGGGAAGGTTGAGGACCAAGTGGACACAGGAAGTCCTTCCACTAGGAGAGAGAAGGGTCGCGAGAGGAGAAAGGTGGAACCCTCCCCGAGGTCGGTTCAGCTTCCTGCTGACCCCAGAAGCGGCGTTTTCCGCCGGGAAGGGTCACCGTTGGTGACTTCAGGTGAGACAGGAGCCAGCTGGGCAGCCCATGTAGGGGTCCCGGAGCACAAACTCTCGGACGGAGCAGGTCGCAGAGCAGGTTTGTGGGGGACCAGGTCACAGAGCAGGTTTGCGGGGGACCGGCAGAGAGGATATAGAGGAGAGGAATTCGGGTGTGCCCCGGCTCAGGGCTGTGTCCTTCGACTGGGCTTGCTGGGTTTACCGTGGGCTGTTCTGGTTCTGCGGCCTTTCCTGTTAAAACGCTCAGCCTCACCCCGGGGCAGGTGGGCATGCCACCTTGACACGGGAAGGAAACAATGGGCCGGGGCCCTGGGGACGTGCCTGGATGGAGGCTCTGGGGGTGTTTGTTCCCTGACCTGGCAGCTCAGGAGGCTGGAGGTTGGCACTTCCTGAGCTAACGGCCACCGAGTCGGGGACCCTCGCGCCCCCTTCAGAGTATCTGGCCTTTCCATTCCATTGTTAAAACTCAGCCTTTTCCTTCTGAAGCAGGGGACGTCTCTACGCCACACTGGGGCCCAACTGGCGGGTTCCAGTTCGGAATTCGCCCAGAACCCGGAGCTGCGTCTACAGGTAGGCATTTATGCGTGTGCGGCTTTACCTGGCAAGTAGCGAGAGGGCGCTCGTTGGAGGCCAAACACCGTGCTAGACCCGGGCCACGAAGGACATGGACGCAGCCCCTGCCTCGCCCGCGAGGCCACTGCAGCAGGGGAGGCGGGAGCGGAGCCCAAAGCCACAGGCGCCCACGGCCTTGGGTGGGGGCGGGGTGCTCCGGGAGGGGCGAGCAAGGCAAGCCTCCCTGGAGAAAAGACTGGAAGAGTGGTAGGAATTAGCCAGATGAGGGGAGGGGAGGTGGAGGGACAGAGTGGCAAAGGGACAGCCCCCGGGCCCAAGAGGTGGCTGTGAGTGAAGGGAAGCTGGTGCGTGAGGGGGTGCGGGGGGGGGCCTCAGAGGCAGTGAAGGGGTGGTATGGGAGAGGGACGGGGGAGGACGGGGGGGGCGGGCGGCATGACCCCAGCATCCTGGCTGTGGGGCGCCGAGCACGCGGGAGGCAGGCACACATGGACGGTGTGAGGCCACGGTCGCGCATGGGCCGTCGGCCGAAGGAAGCTCGGGTCCTGCCCTGCGGCGGGAGGGGTGGCGGCTGAGGTGGACAGTCCAGCGTCTTTAGGACACAGGATCAAGGCATCCTCTGGGACCGGCTGGGTCGCAGGGGTGGAGGGGGGAGAGAAGAAAAGGCCTAGGTTTCTGCCCCGAGCGACCGGGTGGGTGGTGGTGCCGTTCACGGGGACCAGGAAGGAAGAGCAGCCTGGGGGAGGTGGCTGTCCCTGGGCAGAAGCTCCCGCGTGTGGGGCTGGAGCTCAGGAGAGACGTCTAGGGAGATAAGGGAGGGGGGTGGCTAGGTCACAGGATGCTTGGTCACCCACCAAGCTACGGCTTCGCAGCACTCGGAAAGATGAGGGAGGCGACGGTTGTCAGCGTTGGGTGAGCCCAGGGCCACCTTCCTTCATGCTCTGCGGCCTCGGGGCCCTCCCCATGCTGGCCTTCCCCAGCAGCCCGTGGACTCCGCAGTGGGGGACGCGCGGGCCCCAGTCGGTGGGTGGGCGCCTGGCCGCAGCTCCTCCAGGTGTCTGACCGGTGCTGTACCCGCAGCCCCACCGGCCCGTGCATCTGTGCGCTGGGCAGCTCGGCGGCGGCGCCCACCATGGAGGGGCCTCTGCGGAGGAAAACTCTGCTCAAGGAAGGACGGAAGCCCGCGGTGAGTCTCCTCGGAGGCAGCAGGGGCGTCGGGAGGGGCCTGGCCTCCGGCCGCCAGCCACGGCTCCGGGCCCGGCTGTGCCGCTGAGTGGGCAAGGAACTCGGCTTCCACATCCATAAACCGGGGTGGAACGTGCCCGTGTCCTAGCGGACTTGACCAGGGTGTCACGGCACGCACAGTGAGCGTGCAGCGAGCGGGAGCCGGGCGAGCGCCCCGAGACCCGGGAGTCCGGGGGGCACTGCCCCTGAGAAGCTCCCCTCAGCCCGGGACAGTCACGGACACAGCGTCCCTCTCCACCTGGCCTCGCAGCAGGACAGGGGCGTGGAATCTGGAGGCCTTTGCTGGCATCGGTTCGGGGAGGGGGCCACCCTCCTGCCCACACAGCTGGTCCACGATGAGGCAGCCGGGGGACTCCGCCCCCCACGACGCGCGGCATTGTCACTCTGCCTCCCCTTCCGGTGCAGCTGTCCTCGTGGACCAGGTACTGGGTCATACTCTCAGGATCCACCCTCCTGTACTATGGAGCCAAGTCCTTGCGGGGAACGGACAGAAAACACGTAAGTCCCAGGAAAGGACTCTCCGTGCTGGGCCTTCATCTCACGTGACCCGCAGGGCCTGGGCGGAGGCGGCGGAGGCGGTGGGTGGGGTGGAAGGAAGCCGGTGGGTGGGGTGTGAAGGAACCCGGCGTGGCCCGGGCCGGCCTTCCTCGGGGGGTGGAAGCTGTGAGCCTCCTGGCTACCAACGCTCTTGTTCTCCAGTATAAATCCACGCCTGGCAAAAAGGTCTCGGTCGTGGGCTGGATGGTGCAGCTGCCTGACGACCCCGAGCACCCGGATATCTTCCAGCTGAATAACCCCGACAAAGGTAGGCGCGGCCGGAGCCGGGCGCCTGCAGCTGCTCCCTGCCCTGTGTCACCTTCTGCCAGACGCACACTTTGGAACAGCGGGAACGTCTGTGGTCCCTGGTTTCTCCTTGCTTTCGATTCCGATGTTCACAGGGTCCCCTCGCTAGTCCACAAAAGCTGCGCACATCGTGCTCCGTGTGTCCTCTGGGCGGTGTGCATGGCATGTGCTCACAGGGATCCCTTTTGTGGCCTCACCTGTGGCTCCCGGAGCCCATCCCCCCCGGAGCCGTAACCTCAGCGTTTTGTAGTAAATAACGTAATGCCACGTGGCCAGAAGGGTCTTGGGTCTCGGGAGATTTCAGGGATGCCCCTGACATTCCCCATGCCATGAGACTCTGGCAGTGTCCTGGTCCAAGGCCAAATCAGGGAAGAACCCTTTTACGAAGGGCCAGCTTTAACTTGCCCAGTCGTCTCCCAGTCCTTCCTGGTTCTTGTCCCATGACCGCGCTGGGAAGATGGAGATGTTCTGGGCACCGTCCTGCCCGAGAGCCCCGGCTGTGCTGACACTCAGAACAGGCCCTGCCGGTCTCCTTGGTAGCCTGAGTCATGTGACAAAACCCCCAACTGCCCGGGTCTGGGGTCCTGGCCAGGCAGACTCTCGGGTGCGTCTTCACACCTGCATGGGAATGCTCTAGTGCAGCGTTCATGTACGTAACCATCACCTGGTGGGGATCTTGTTAAAATTCAGATTCAGATTCAGGGGATCTGGGCGGGAGACCAAGATTCTGCGTTTCTAACCAGCAAAACAGATGATGCCGCTGGTCTAGAGACCACGCCTGGGGTGTCAGAGCTCTAAGGTTTCTAGTGGGAAGTCAAAACCGGGCACCTCAAGGAGCCCAGGGAATGGGGAGGAACCGAGGCCCCCGCTGTTTCTGAGCGATCGGACCCACGTGCGGCTGCCCTCAGCCTGGCTACCACCGGGGTTACTTCCTCAAGGCTCTGAGCCCGGGTTAGAAGTGATTTCTTTAGCAAATGAAGGCTGTGCCTACACAAGCTTGACTCAAAGGCCTTATGGCCATGGGGACCACAGGCCACTCTTGAGCCTTCGCCCAGAGGAAAGCATGGCCACCGACAGAGGGAACTGTGACACTTGGGTGGCCAGGGTCCTCGGGTCGAACACAACAAGGGGTCTGTGAGGTCGGGTGGGAAAAAATTACATCTTTGTTTTTCGTGACCTCGAACGCTTTAATTACGAGTGTTAAACTAGAATGATGTTCACACTACCTGTGACTTTAGCTCCGAGAGAAGCCACAGGTGTCCTCCTGTCCCATGTTGGTGCAGACGTCTCAGAGCGCCATTTCCGCCCATCCCTTCGAAATGGCGCCAGACCTGCTCCCGCGTCCCGTGCATCCATAAGGAAGCACAGCTCTATCTCCATCGCCCATTTGCGTCTTGGGAGTTTGATAACTCCATTTCAGTATTGATTTTCTTTGTGATTTTATTTTATGCATTTGAAAACATTATTCCGAGGAGAGTCCACGTGCCTCACCAGCGCCGAAGGCACCGTGGGCCGAAAAATGGTTAAGAGCCTTGGTCCAAATGACAGCCGAGAGCACGGGTCGGGGGAGGAGGGCTCCCTCTCTGCAAGTCCCATGCTTGCCTTGGGCTGCTCTTGACCCTCCTTAGTTTAGTTCCCATGGTCACGTTCATCTGCATGCCACAGTCACAGGCAGACCCTCCCCTGCGACCCTCTTCTTAACCAATGGCTTCTCTACCCGACAGGCAATGTTTACAAGTTCCAGACTGGTTCTCGGTTCCATGCAATTCTGTGGCACAAGCATTTGGATGATGCATGTAAAAGCAACAGGCCTCAGGTAAAGTCACCACAGTCCTGCTCGCCCCCCGAAATACCCTCTCCCGCCCTTGCTCGGGACTACGGGTCCGGTCCGGGCCGCAGATCATTCCCCCAAAGTTAATTCATGGAAATACTCCAAACTTACGATGGGCCTCCTGCCCGCCCCCACCCCCCACGCTGACGGGCGGGGCTCTGGTCTGCTGGGCTTGGTGGTGGTTCCCTCCCCACCATGCCCACCACCCCCTCGGACCCCACGGCCAGGCATTACCCGGAACGTTCCACAGGCAGGACCGGGCCCACACCCTCCCGCCGCCCCTGTGGGGCCGGTTCTCTCACTGTCTCCGTTTGGCACCGAGGACGCTGAGGCTCAGACAGTGGCAGTGCTCGTTTAAGGTCCCACGGGGAGTGAGGTCTGGCCCGGGTCTGCCCCGCACCAAAGTCGACACTCGCCGTCCCTCAGTTCCCCCGCCTCCTGCGTCCCGGGCAACCTCCGGCTCCCTCGGCCTCCTGCAGCTGAGCTCAGGGCCCAGGAGCACAGCCCCTGCTGCCCAGGCTCGTGCGAGGAATGGCTGCCCAGCCTTCAGCACCAGGCGGGCAGGCCAGAGCGTGCGCGCCCTGGGCACCAGGGTGCCAGGACATGCGCTCCTGGCCCCGCGCCACCCTGTCTGCGTTCCCCAGGGATCAGCCTAGGCGCTGGGGCGTTGGGTTCCTCTCAGTCTGGGGAGAGAGCACCAGGGCTTGGGATAATGGCGGCCGCAGCCCCGAGGCCCGAGGGCGTCTCAGCAAAGGCCAGTCCGTGCCAGGCGTACGGGTCAGGGAGGGGAGCCGGCCACGGCGCCTTCACGGCCGTCATGGCCCCTCAGCGGTGCTGGCGCGCGGGAGGGCGGTCTCTAGCAGCGCATCTCGTGGGTCCATGCTGTCTGTTCCCATCCAGGGTTTTCACCTGTAACGTAGACGAGGACGTGGCTGACAAGCCGATCGAATTCTAGGTGATAGAAACTAGAAAGCGGACTTGGCAGGAAGTCCTCGACAAACGAAACAGTAGGATGAGACCGACATGGGGACTAACTTGGGGCACCGCAGGGAAGCTCCAAATAAACGGCGTCCGAGCCCCTCATACGCTCCCGCACGCAAAGCCCGGACGCCTCAGTGACCCTCTGTCCGTCCCCGTCGGGCGACGCCCGAGGGCGATCAGAGACGGAGGCAGCTCCGAGTGCGAGCGCTGAAAGGAGCTCCGTGATATGAGTGAAAAAGCAAAGTGTGAAAATGTGTGTAAGGACGACCTCATTCATACTGGTACATCTGCATCCTTATGGGTGCGTATAAATTTCTAAAATGATGTTCAAGAAACCGTAAGTGTGACTTCTAGAGTGCCTACGTATGTTTCTCACGTTAAACAAATGTAATTGCCCATCTACACGACGGGAAGACCCGGGGGCTTGGGGGACAGTCAGGCGTTAGGACTTGAACAAGGCTGGTGCCACCTCAGGGCACGTTGGGAGAGGAAGAACGCCCCGACTTCCTCCGCACCAGTCACACAGTACGCATCTGGGGTCTGTCATCAGCTCCGAGGGCCACTTGTAGAGAACAGAGCACACGCGGGCGGCCCCGTGGCCTGTGAGCGGGAGGCTGGGGCGGCTTCCGGTGCGACAGGGACTGACAGCACTGTGGTAGCCCCAGCCAGGAGCACCAAGGGTTGCTCTGAGCAGGAGCCTAGCGTCCCCTCCCGGCGGGTGGGAGGGAGGCAGCCCGAGGGTGACAGCAGGTCCCACAGCAGGTCGCTGGGAACTGGGTCAGACCCATGTGACAGAGCAGGTGTTTGGTCAGAAGGCCGAATGGATTGAGTTTCGTGTGTGGCGAATGCGGGTGCCATGGCGTGGGGTAGCTACGTTTACGGACTTCTGTCCAGCGTTCAGACCTGAGGGCGAAGACTGTCTTGTTTTCCCACTCTTTTCTCTTTTTACTTCTAATTCGCTTTGAACCAAATGTTCCCGCTCTGTGCTGTACGTAATAATTAAAAGCTGGCAACAGCCGAGTACCGCACAGCCATCCGCCTGAGGGCATGCCACGAGAGCTCCCCCCCCCACCACGGCCAATGTCAGTGACTAAGCCGAGACTGGCTTTCTTTTGGGGGGGGGGGGCGGGGATCGCATTTCTTCACATTGTTTGAAGTCACACTGAATCTACGTAAACCTCATCGCCCATAACCGCTCTCCTGATTTGTTTGTTTACCATTCTGGTAAAACGTGAGCACGTGCAGCGATTCCTAATACATTGCCTAGGGTACCTTTTTTTTAAAAAAAAAAACAAAAACAAAATACAAAAAAACTTTCTTTTATAAATAGAACCATAACTGTGCATTTTCTTCTGTGACTTGCTTTCCTCCTGCAGTGCGTCCTTAAGATTCATCTGTGTCACCGTGTGTAGCTTTCATTCATTTATTGGTACTGATTTTCTTAAAATTGATTCCTCTGCTAGTGACCCCAAGAATGATTTCCTGCTTTTTTTTTGCCATTCGGAACAGCGCTGCTGTCACCGTTATTGTAACTGCCTTTTTTCCACTTCATCACTTGGACCGAATTGACACCAAGATGGATTGTTGTCGGTGAAACTGCTTTTCATCAGCTCTCTGGGCCCCCGCATGGCAGTGCTGGGCAAAGGGGGCCCAAAGCTCGGGGGGTGTTAGCAGTTTTGAGGGGAGGGGGAGACACCCTCACCTTGGGGCTCGTCGCCCCCGCGGTAAAGGGAACTGGGGTCTTGTCCTGGGGACACAGCTATGGGAAGGTCTTGGGGTTCCTGATCTCCCCAAACTTGCTCCCCCTCCTTGTGCTTCCGCCTGCCAACTCCTGCCCCTTCCGTTCCCCTCCCCCCGGCCGGCTCCCCTTCCGTAGGCACGTGCCCATTCCTGCAGGGTCTGCGTCCTCCCACGCAAGTGCAGTCGTATCTTGACCCAGGGAGGGTGCTAGAGAGCATGGGCTGCGTCTGAGCCCCGCCACCTGCTCGCTGAGCCCCTTCACTCTCTAAGCCTCAGTCGTCCTCTTTACAATGGGGATACTTCCAGTACTGGCCTCGTGGGGGCTGCAGTGAGCGCCGGAGGACGCGCTGCATGTGAAGTATTCAGAGCGGTGCCTGGCACAGGGCGGTCACTGAACAGATGGCAGTGGATGTTACTACCATGCCCTCTCCTCCCCTGACCTCATTCGTAGCCTCACTGCGCAAGGCCTGGTCCCTTCCCCTAGGGACCACCCTTTGTCCCCTTCCGAAAGGGAGGGCCAGAACTTTGACAAAAGGCTGAGCTTTCTCTTCTAGGTACCTGCAAACCTTATGTCATTTGAATAAGCCTCTGCGGGACTTGGCGTGACTTCACAGGCTTCCGGGAGGCCCGCTCGGGACTGGTGGTGAAGCACGGGTCCTGGGCACAGGCCGTTGGCCGGGGTGCTGGGAGACTCACAGCCGGACCCGAGGGGACGCAGCCTGTGGCCTCACAGCCCAGAGGGCCCCAGTCCCCAGCGACTCTCACGACCCCCATTCTGCAGCTACACCGCCCTCCCTCCCTGGGCCCTCGGCCGGCCGTCCACCAGCCGCAGCTGCGACCAGAGAGCGTCTGGCCCGCGTCGGGTCCGCCGAGCTTCCTCCCGCATGGGACTGGACAGTGCTATCCCTCCCGCCTGAGGGGCCAGAGGGAAGGACCAGGCTGTGGAACTGGCTTTTACACCCCAAGTGCATGGGGTTGCTCGCCCACAGGGCGGCCTCAGATTTTGTACAACCCCCGAAGCGTCCTCTGCGTGTGCGTGCTGTATACATGTGCGTGAGCGAGTGTGAACTCTTCGAGAAACATGCATTTTGGCACAAGACTCGTGATATCACACACTTCATTGGCTTTGAGGCCCTGCTTGGACCTTGAGTGACAGCCTTGTCCACCGAGGAAGGGGAGAGAGCACAGATCCCTCCTGTGTTAAGGGTCCCTCGATTTCTTTTACTGTAAACGAACAATGCCTTAAATTGTGTCTTGTTTTCTGTTCCTATGGGTGCTATTCATCTGGAAGGCCTGCTTGCTGGGCCCGGGTCCCTTCCAGGCCTTGTTGCCGTCGGCTCTGCTGAGACAGAACCCGGCTTCCGGACTGTGGACTGGGCCGCCGGCCTGCTGGCTTCCTCCCCCGCCCTCGGCCACAGGGCCCGGAGGCCCTTCTCTTCTCGCCCCCTCCCACCAGGCCAGGACGGGAAGTCGCGACCCTTCTCCCGGCTCCTCAGAAGCGGCTCGGAGGCCACCGTGCTCACCGGGGACGGCTGCATGGAAGCCGCTTCGCATCGACCTCCCCCCGCAGGCCCAGGCTTCCGCTCTTATCATCTCGTTCCTTTGCCTCACTGCCAGGGCAGGGCCCGCTGGGGCTCCTGATCCCACTGGGGAGCTGAGCGACACTGAGGCCTTAAGCTCCCCCAGTCTTGGCCCCAAACCCGGTCACCAGCAAGTTTTCCATCATCCAAATCCAAGGGCACAACCGTTGATGCCCATGGTGACAAGGCAGCAAAGCCCTGGGGAGCGAACGGCCCGAGCTCTCCTTTCAGTTAAGAGCTCGTCACCTGAACCACAACCTTTACCTGTCACTGTCATGTTTTTCAGACGATTTTATTTTGCACAAATACATTTTTATTCAAAATAATGAATAAAAATCAACTTTATTTATGGTAGCTTCAGCGCCGTAGCTCCCCCACTCCTCTCTCTCTCTCTCATCGGGGTGTCCTTAATCTGAGAAGGAAACCCTAAAATGATTTTCTGAAAGAAACTGAATTTCTGGGTCATGGTTTCATGGCTCACAGTGATCAGACAACAAACCACCCCTAGAAGTTTCTGGGCAAGATGCTTCAACACCTTAACCAGTAAACCGTAATCGGTCAATTTAAAAACCACTAAAGGACCCACCACCGTATTTTGATCAAATGGTGACAACCTCTGAAAATCTGAATGAACTGGCGAAGAAAGGAGCTGTCATCAGGATCTCGTTTTGTGGTCGAGCCTTACGGTGCTCGGTCACTAACCCTCCTTTGGAGCAAAGTCTAGAATACTTCCTTGCCAGGAAAAACTTCCGATGGTAAAGTCGACGCCGTCAGACCTCGGCCCCCGGTGCTTTGCACACCCGCCCGCAGCCGGGGTCCGGATGCCTGCACCTCACTCATACCAGTGACTGTTCAAATTAGCACGTAGAGGCTGAAGGGAAGCGCCGAACCGTCTAAACGCCTCTCGCCAGAACCGCCCAGTGTTAACGCTTTAACTTGACGTTCGACCCGATGCTACCTGTTCATTTTCTGTCTTAAGGCTGGATGGACGTGCCAGACTGGAGCGTCAGCTGCTTATTTCCCTTGTGCCCGTCCGCCCTTCGACTGCCCACGTGTTTCTCCCATGAAACGTGAGCGACGTCGATCCTGAAACCTGACTTCAGGCTCCACTAACCCGGATAACGTTCTCCCCTCCTCCGCACATGTTTTCTTCCAAGCCTAATTCGAAATAGCACAAGCACGATTCTTTTCACAGTGTTTGGCCTTTTCGCTCGTCGAGGCCCATCCCACATCCCCTCCTCGAAACCCTATGAGACCGGGCTCTTGAAACCTCCGTGGAAGCCTCGTCGGCCAAGTCCCCGTGGAACCGACGAGAACCGTGAAGGCAGCGGGAGAATCCTGGAGACGAGGCGCTCGGGGCCCAGCACGTGAGCGCAGAGCAGACCGTCTTCCCAGCGTCGGTGTGTCCCCCAAGCTGCAGGCGAGGAGGCCTGCAAGGCCGGGACACGGGGGGGCCAGGCATAAGCCCCAAAGGGGGAGAGCCTGTGGGTGGATTTTTACCCTGAAGGGAAGCAGTTCTGGTGTTTCCTACTCGATCGTCCCTAGTGCACACATGTTTGTGAAACCATTGGAGATGACCTGTCTTGCATGCGTGTGCTGTTTTGTTTTGTTTTTTTTTTTTAAGCAAACAGGTCACGGCACCCCAAAAAGAAAATTATAGAATGCTGTCTTCAAACTGGCATAGGTAGCCGGTATCATTATGGTGCCCCGAGAACAAACAGCCCCCTCACCTCTTTCTGGGAGAAATTTTCACCCCTTTCAGCCGAACACGTCTTGTAACTGAAGGTCAGCCAACTGCGTTCTGACAACTGAAATACTTCCTGGAGGATTGATTTGGTGGAGAGCAGCAGAAATATTGTTCTGAGCGTGCCCAGGGAGAGAGAGCGGCCTCCTTTCTCTCCCCCAAAGAAGCCCGTTCATCACGCCTGTCCCACTATAGCACCTAGAGAGGAAGATGCTCGAAGGGACTCTGTTTGGGAAAGTACCCGCCGCTCGCTCTTGCCAACTGAATTTATAAAGCTTTTTTTTTTTTCTTGCCAAGATGGCCAGTATTTCTTTCATCATCTTCCTCCCACCTCTGAAGCCCAAGACCGATACCTTTTAGGATGCCATCTACAGGTGGAAAGTGGTCCATGACAGTGGGAAGCCATTGGCAAGCAGGGTCTGCTTTCATTCCACAAGTGGAGTCTAGACCTCCCACCGGCATGACTGATGCTTATCACCTGGTGAGCGTTGCCAAAAACACAGCCTCGCTTATTTTCACTGAGTTCATAAATGACTTTACTCAGTCCCACGTCGTTACTGGCATGGTGGGGGATTCCATGTTTTAAAAAGAAAACGAAAACAACTACTAGAGTCGCTTTGAAAGAATAGATGCGCAAAACCGCCAATTCGTTCGTTCATTCACGTGCCTGGTGAGTGCTTCCTGTGTGCCCAGGACGTAAATGCCTGAGAACAAAACAGACCTGGTCCCTGCCCTGGAGGAGCTGACCATTCAGCAAACAAACGGTCCTCACACTGCATCTGCCCCCACAAGACCCCGCCTCTCTCCCTGCGCTGAGTGCAAACCCTGTGCAGGTTCCTCCAGGCAGGCTACAGAAGGCTTGACAGACAGCCTGAGCAGCCTCTTGATCTGCAACTTCAGTGGCAGTGAGGACTAGATGGGTCGCCGTCCCAGAGGCGGGTTGGCCCAGACCCCGTAGGCACAGAGCTTAGCTTGGGCACGCAGAGGACTCCGAGGTGGGATGAGAGCAGGGGCAGAACATTCACAGTGTTTACTTCTGCAGTCTTTTGGTTTTACTTTCAATGTTCGATGCAAGTACGGCGTGAGCAAGAGCTGCATGTTCTTTCTTGGGTGTTGAGGACTCGTACCGTGGACCACCTCACAGCAAGTAGGCCAGGGGCAGCGGGATGCCATGGAGCATCAGTCCGCTCTATAACCATCAGTCTCCTTACCCATTTCTGAACAACTGTGACCATTCGGTAATGAAACAATGGTAATTAATTTATTAGTATGGTATAATCTTTAATAAATTTCGTGCCAAAATGCATGGTTTTTCACTTAGCATTCAAAATGTTGCGTAGAGAGTAGTTTTCGATTTCTTATGTATCCTTCGAAGTAAATTGAAAATCAGTTTCTACATTTTAATTTGTCTCTTGTTAAATCTGTTGCACTCTCCCGGGCTGTCTTTTTCCCAGCAGACTTCCTGCATGCAGTTGCGTAAGGACTTTCTAATTCCCATAAAGTGTCCCACCCGCAATAACCACTGGACATCAGCCCCACCCCCACCCCGATTCTTTAGATTTTTGGTGAAGTATTTTGTTACCTCAGTCTTGTATCAAGTTGCTGTATTTTTCAGCTTGTTACACTGATAATAATTGTTTCACTAATTAAATACTTTAATGTACAAACATCTTTGTTTACTTTGAAATTAAATGTGTTTTCAATGAATCTGGCTCGATTCATTAGCCACGTGCATTTCACTTAGCAAGCAGTTGCTGTGCCAGATACAGACACGAAGGAGTCGTGGGGTGCTCAGGACCCGGTTAAGAGAACACAGGTGGCCTGGAGGAGCAGCGCCCTTGGGAAGGGAAAGAGTTGGTGCTGTGGGCACTCGGGGAGGGAGGTGGGAGCCCGGGGAAGCTTTAGAAGACAGCGGACATTTGGAGGTTCATTTCGGAAGTCTCTGAACACGTGGAGGACGAAGGAGGCAGGGAGACAGGAGAAAGGGCGGGGCGAGGTTGGGGAACACAGCCAACCCAGTCTCACGGAGTAAAGGATTCAGGGGAGTAATGGGATCAGAAAAGATATGTTGGGGGAGTTCATGATGTTAGGCAAAAAACAGAAGCCCACTCTAGCTTGCTTAAGAGGAAAAGGGGGACTGTCTTACAAGGGTTGTTTCCCGGACACCTGGGGGGAGGACCAAAGTGGAGTCTCAAAAGGGCCAGAAGGAGACATAGAAAGCCCCCACATCTTTCTCTCTCCCTTTCATTCTCTCTTCAGAGTGGCTTCTCTGCTGGAAGGTGCAGCAGCAAAGAAGTTGAGGCCTTACTGAGAAAGCAAGTCACTGAGGGAGTCTGCACCAGAGAGACACATGATCCAAGTGGATCATGGGAGCCCCTGGCCCTGCCTGCCTCAGTTTCCCAGCTAGTGCCTTCCTGAGCTGCAGTGGCAGATTATCCCAAGTACAAGCTCCCCCCAACACACACTCCCCACACACTGCTCCACCACCCCAGTTCCAGGCCAGGGTGGCCATGCCTTCCTAGCCAAGGCAAGCCCCGGACAACGGAGGGATCCTAGTTCACCTCATGATTTTAGATGATGGCACAGTGACCCACAGCTTTACCCAGATGGAGTCGCTGCGCTCTGCCCCAGTGCAGTGCTCAAGGGCTCTGAGACGGATACTGAGTCTTGGGGAGAAGATGAGGACGGTGGGATCGGGAGTGGTGGCTGTCGCACAGCTAGAAAGTGATGAAGTCAAGATTTGAACACACGATTGGTAGCCTGCAAAGTTCCAGCCCCTCAGCCTCGCTGCGTCAGGCGCCACACAACGACCACCAGGAGACAGCAGTACCTCCTTTTGGTGGATGGAGAGATCCGCGAGCTAACACAGACAGACGGTGCGGTAGATTCAGCCGCTAAACCAAGCACAGCCCCCCTGCGCGCAGCTGGCCAGCGCTCCAGCGCCTGCGGAGGTGAGAGGTGGGCGTGGTCGCCTGCGTGGGCGGGGCCTGACAGTGGGCGGGGATTGGGCGGGGCTGAAGGCGGAGCCTTGTCCCCGACAGGGTTGAGGAGGGTCGCAGGAGTGAGCCGGGCACAGTCTAGGGGGCTTGGGAGAGAAAAGGAGAGGCTGTGCCTGTGGGCGGGACACGGAGGAGGGCGCCTCCCAGGGGAGACGGTGCTACAGTAGCTACACTGGAAAGCGCCAGGGGGTACCGAGGTGTGCAGGAGCGACACTACAGGGAGCCGACCCTTGCTTGGGGTGAGGGCGAGGGCCGCACGGGAGCTCAGTGGTGCGGGGGTCGGCGAATGTGGCCCGGGTCGCGGCTGAGAGGCAGGAGCGGGAGGGTCGGGGCCGTGGGCAGTAGAGCTGAGGACGGGGTGGGAGTTTGGTGCTTGTGGGCAGAGCAGAGGTGCAGAGCCGCGCGGGGAACCGGGCGGGGCCGGGGCGGCATGGGCGTGGCCAGAGAGTGGGGCGGGGCCGGGGCGGGGCACTGGCCGGGCTGAGGAGCACGGAGTGGCCTGGGCTGAAGTTCAGGGGGTGGGGGGCCGGGGCGGGGCCTAGACCCGTCTGAGGGACATAGAGTGGGCTGGGCTGAAATTCGGGGCGGGGTCTGGACCCGGTCGAGGGGCAAAGAGCGGGCCGGGCTCAAATGTGGGGCGGGGCGGGGGCGGAGCCTGGGCCGGGCGGAGGCGCGCGGGGCGGGGCGTGGGCTGCGGCGCGTGAGCCGAGCGGCCAGCCGAGCCCCGCCGAAGCCCGAGCCCACCCGAGTGCACCCGAGCCCGCGGCCCCCGCCCGGGGCGATGGAGCCCGAGCTCGGTGGGGAGGCCGCTGCGCTCCTGCGGCAGAAGAGGGCGGCGCTGCGGCGCAGGGGGTGCAGCTTCGAGAGCCCCAGGTACTGCGGCTGGGAGGGGTGCGGCCGGGAGGGACGAAAACTGGGAGCTGGCCACGTGTGAGGGGGGTGGCGGTCGAAGGGAACCGCGGCGCGGGGAGGGGTCCCTGGGGGTTCCGAGGGTATTGAGCGAGGAACCTGGACCGAGTGGCCAGGGGTCGAGGGAGACTGGGCCGCCCGAGCGGCAGGTGCGGGAAGGGGTCGCCCCAGAGAAGAATCTGGTGAGCGTCGGGAATCCAGACCGGACGAGACGCCCGCAAAGCGTTGGTCCTGTGGCAGGCCGCGAGCAGAGCCGTGGCCCGAGGCGGATTTCGAGCTGTGGAGAATGTGTCCTGCCCGCCTCTTGTAAAGGGCTCAAGGACAAGGTCGGGAAATTGCCCAGCTAAAGTCTAAGGGAGGTCTCCCTCCGCCGGGGAGCCGCTCTGCACTGCCCCAGGACCCGGGCCAGCTCCAGCCTCCTCATCCTCGCTCCGCAGGTAACGCACACCTGCTGCCTCACGGCCCCGCCCATTCTGGCGCCATGTGGACCCCGCGAGGTGGGGCCCCTCGCGCCCCCCTGACCCGCGGACGTCGTTCCTCCGCTGCGGGTGCCCGTGCCCCTCCTGGCCCCCTTCATTTGGCCTGGGGAACTCTCCTGAGATGTTGGGTTCCTTCTCTTCCCTGGAAGCTTGCCCCACAGGCACGCCCTCCCCTGCCTGCCTTGGCGGCGCTCCCTCTGCTCTGCCAGACTCATTCCCTCAGAGGGCATTTTCTTAACTTGGAATGCCTTCTCCCGCTCCAACATCGCTAAAGTTGGCCCTGCCATTTTTCAGCTCCTCCACCCCACCCCCAGTGCTTCTTCTAGATGGCTCCAGCACCCTCCCCACTAGACGTTCTGTCTTTATTCTTCCTCCTCTCAAATCCACATCCTCACTGGCCGCCGGAGGGGTCTTACCATAACTGTCAGTTGGACCCTTCTGCCGCCTAACCCCCACCCCACCCCATGCCCGCCATCGCGAGCTCTCGCTCTCGCTCTCCCACGGAAGTGATGGGGACTGGGGTAGGAGACCAGGAGAAAGATAGGAGGTAGGACTCTGGCTCTCACAGAGGCCGAAAAGAGGGTTCGACTGTTAGGCCAAAAAACAAACCAGCATCCTTAATATGAGGTGTGAGTCCTTGCAAACCTTGCCTCCTCCTTGGTGCTCCAGCAGTACTAGATGAGACTACAAGCATCACGAGGACAGGGATCGTGTGTGTCCTCTTCACTGCTCCATCTCCAGAGCCTTGCCCAGGCCTGGTGCATCACAGACATTTACTATTTGTTGAATGATTAAATGCCTGACTAGCTGGGAACTCTCTTATGCTGGGCTTTTTCTCATCAGTGCCTTTGCTCATATCATATTCTTTTCTCTACTCTGAATAGTCTTTCATTTACTCTTTGGATAGTGCCTACCCCTCCTCTTCTGGGAAATCTTCGCTGAACCCCAGGCTGAGCTCTGTGCTGTATCAACAGTCTATGCATATATCAGCTCTTCCACATACCACTGTAATTACCTGGATAATACCACTCCCCCACTAGATGGGGAGAACCAAACAAATATGATCTCTGTCTTTCTGGTGCTTACACCCTTGTTCCCGGAACATGAGGATGACAGAAAGTGTATGAGTCTAGAGAGATGAGCCCCAAACTGGATCCACCCTGGCTCCAGGCGTGAGGTAGAATGTTTAGATCAGCACTGTCCTATAGAACTTGGGAAGCATTCCATAATCTGTGCCATCTCATACTGTAGCCACTAGCCACCTCCCGGCTATTGAGCCACCTGAAATGTGGCTAGTGCAACTAAGAAACTGAATTTTAAATTTTACTTAACTTTAAATAGCCACATATGACTAATGTTTAAAATATTGGGCAGCACCAAATATAAAATTTTTCTCTTCCTCTGAATTCTCACTTCTACCACCCCCTCCTTTGTCCTCATGATCTTATACCTGAAAGACTAAATTATGACTTCTTGCCCGCCAGAGGTGTTTTTCTCATTTAACACTCCACGATATTATTGTGAAAACCTTAGAAATAATGATTACCACTTTTCTGATGATAAAAATAATGTATGTTTCCTGGAGAACAATTTATTTAACCCATCCTTTATTATACATGCAGTTTATTGCCAGATTTTCACTCTTAATAAAGACACATTGAATCTATATGCATTAGCCTGTGTATGAAGAGGTCATCATTTCTTTAAGATAAATTCATAGAGGAGAAGGGGATTACTGGATCCAAGAAAATGAACATTTTAATGGCTTTTGAAGCATAATGCCAAATTGCCCACCAGAAAGCTGTACCAGTTTACAGTTCTCCCAAGAGCGTAGAAATGTGCCTGATTTTTTCTCCTCCTCAACACTAGCCACTATCATTTATAAATATTTGCCAGAGCAGAACCTTGTTTTAATTTGGATTTCTTGTTTAGTAGGGAGGTGAAACTTTTTTCTCATATTTATTCATAATTTGTATTTCTTTTTAAATAAAATGTATATGCATGCACATTGTCCATTTTCCTTTGGAACGTTTAGTCTTATTGAATCGAAGCACTTTTTATTTATCAAGGGGATTAACATTTTTGGTCAAATATGTACTAAATATTTTTTTGTAGTTCATTGTTTGCCTTTTAACTTTATGGTGTTTTTTGATAAAGCTTTTACTATCGTCATTTTCTTTAATTCAGCCAAATCTATTTATTCCTCCTGCTTATGCTTAATTAGAAAAGACTCCCCTAACTTAAAACAGGTCAGTGTTCATTCTATTGTTTCTGTTCCTTTTTAAAAAAAATTACCTCTTTAATCCATTAATTTAAATTATTGCACTTTCAAGTGAGACTATTAAGAGCTATCTTGTGTTGGACAGACATAATCGGCTCTTGTGGCCAACAAAAAGAAGAATCACCTGTGAAAATTCTTAACAAGCATGTGGGTCTTTACCCCAGGCCTATTGTTCCAGAAAGTCCAGGGCGGTCATGGGGTGCGTGGATGCTCAGATAGCCTGCAGGTGATTCTGATGGATGGCCAGGGGTGAGAGCCGCCCCTCCTTGTGGGCATTTTGCCAGATTACCCTCCCTCCAAAGTCCTCAATGACTTCTCATTTCCTATTGTATCAAGTTTAAATGCCACTGCCTGGTGTTTCGGGCCTTTAAGAATCTGGTTTAACCATATTCACTCAATCACTTTGTTGACATCAGGAGACAGGCATTACTTTCAGGATGGCAGCTGTCTTTGCCAAACACCCCACGTCAGCTCCAATAACTAGTGGGCAGACGTGGCAGATCATGTAAAGGAGCAAGGAGTGGTCCAGGTGTTAGGCATCCAGGCAGGTGGTGGTGGGAAGGATTAGCTGGGAAGTCCGGAGGCTATAGGGCAAGACGCTTATGCTGTGAAACCATTTGCCCTAGATATGTGTGTCCTGATTTTGTAGGATGACTGATAACAAGGGCTTTGGAGTGAAACAGACCCAGGTTCAAGTTCCTGTCCTTTCACTTGCCCTTGGACAAGTTGCTTAAACCCCTGAACCTTGGTTAATTCATATGCAAAATGACAGTAACACCTATTTCGCCATATTGAAATAATTTACGCAAAGTGCCAAAAACAATGTCTGGCACAAAGCATTACTAAATTGGTAACTTCTATGGACAAAAATGATGAAGAATTGTATGAAAGTTTTACCTTTCTCTTCCCTGGCCTCATTAAAATTCTAGCTTTGCCCATTCAATTTTTCCTCCTCCTCTGCCCTGTTTGCAAGGTCCTGCCTTGCAATTTTGCATTTTTGAGCTACAGATTGAGGAAGAGAGGGATTAACGAGAAGGACAATAGGGACACAGGGTGCTCCTTAGGACTGGGTAGAAAAAAAACTTTTAGGGGTATTCAGAGACGAGAGGTACAGAAACACCTCCTTTGGATGAGGGAGGCCCATAGGTCTCCCTATTTCTGTTGCTTTAAGATGTAGTTCAGAAAATATATCTGTTATCTTTTGTGACTTTGTGGTGATCAAGAAATACAGTTAACAAACCCGAGTTATTTTCAGTTTCGCTTCTGTTGCCGAGCTGGGGGGTTTGGACTGCCACACTTCACGGGGCCGGACCACATGCGAGCTGCAGCCTTAACAAGGCTACATGTCAGCAGGATTGAGTTTGCAAGGCAAATTCTAAAGACCTAGAATCTCTACACTAAATGGAACTTTGGCCATCAGTTGGGTCAACCTCTCTGATAGTGGGTCTCAAACTGTGGTCCCTGGACCAGCAGCATCAGCATCACCTGGAAATTTGTTAGGAAAGCAAATTATCAAGCTCAAGCCCAAATCTACTTAATCAGACTCTCTGGGGATGGGGCTCAGGAAACTGAGAACCAGTGACCTCCACTTTGATACATACACTCCATCCTAACATAAACAAAAATCACTTGGGATAGGGGGCAGGGTTCTTAACCATATCCTGGGCCCCACCCCCAGCGATTCACCAGGTCAGGGTGGGTCTATGAATTGTACTTTCTAACACAAGTAATGCCAGTACTGCTGGCCTAGGAACGTACTCTGAAGATCACTCCTCTAGGGTAATGCAGGAATCTCATCCGACTTCTGTGTATTACGCCTAAGCCCACTATGTCCTAAGGCAAGCCTTCTTATTATTGGGCCGCTCTGTTATCTTTCCCTAATCACAAAGTTGAAGTTTGCTTCATTATACTTGCCACCTATCATTCGTGGTTCTGCTTTCATAGTCATGTAGAGTAGCAATGCCTGTGGTTCTGATTCCAGGTGAAAAGCGGTGGCTTGGACTGCGGGGTGCAGACTTAGCGGTCAAGTGGCTCTTACTCCTGGCGACCCAGTTGTAATCACCACTGCCCAGTTCTCCCTCAGCCAGAAGCAGGGCTAGTAACTCGTTGCCATCTTTTCTGATTGGCGCCTTACCAGTTTAATTGTTTTTAAGGATTATCAAAGGCTATGAATGACAAGCAAAGGAGAATTATTGGTTCATGGTACTGCAGAATGCTGGGGTAGACCAAGCGTTGGGAGATCCAGGTGTTCGGATGTCATCAGTAGTCTTCTCTTCTGAGTTGGTTTTATTCCTAGGCCTTTCCTCATGGAGGCAAAGAAAGTTAACTCTTCCAGGCTGGCTTTCTACCAGTGTACAGCCCCAGCAGAAAGATTGGGCCTCTTAGTGGTTCTAGAGCATACCTCAGGCTTGACATTCACTGGATCTCTTGGGTTCAATGCTCATCTCTGAACCAATCATTTTGACCAGAAGGGGGTGAAACATGCTAATTGGCTGGGCCTGGGTCATGTGCCTAACTTAGAACTGAGAAGTTAGATCACTTCCATCCATAGAGACTAAGAGGCCATGATTGCCCAAAGGAAAAATCACAGTGCTGTTACCAGAAAGGGGGTGGATAGTAGATTGGAGGGGTGGGGAGGTGCCTTTACATCTGGGAAGCCTTCCAAAATACAGATACCCAGATGCTACCCAAGAGTCACAGAATTGGGGTTTCTATGTTTTTTTTTTTTTTTTTTTTAGTTCTTTTAAAAGACTACCTTAGTTGAATGGTTAAATTATGCTTTCCACGTTTAGCCACAGTAGGTACAGAGCCCTACATAGACAGAAGACTGGGAATCACAAATGGAAAACATATTTTCTACTTTCCAAAATATTGCTTCCTACATAGTGGCTTCCTTATTAGTAATGCACATAGCCCACGCATTGTGAGAACAAATTTGATGCCAAGACAAATGCTTTCTCGTTCCTGAATATGGTTCTCTGGGCCAAGATAGGATCAGAAAAGAACAATTATCCATTATTCATTGGGTTGCCTTCTTTTCTTCTTCCTTATGTTTCTCCTGACTCTTAGATTCTTAGATTTTTTTTTTCTTTCCATTTTTTTTCCAGGAGACCTTTTTCCCCAGGTAGTTTTATAAACAAGTATTTCAACGTGAGCTCTTTTCCTAGGCTTCATTGCTCCATATTCTGTCGTTACTCTTTTTGTTTGTGTCAAGCCCGTAAGTATTTAATCACAAATAAATCTGCCGCTGTCATTTTTCTTTTGGAAAAACAGCAGACTTCCTGAGAAAGACTATTAAGAGCCGTCTTGTATTGGGCTGACATAATGGGCTCTTAGGGCCAACAGAAGAAAATTAATTTTCATATTATGTCTGTTCTCCTATAAGAAGGGGGAAAAAATCTTTTATTATTCGCTGAGAGTTTAAGTTAATATAAACCAGCTTCCTTTCTCAGAGGAAGACAACAACAGTCAAATTAGTTTTGCTTTAGAAGGTTAATATTAGAAATTATGTTTGGTTATCTGCCTTCCAGAGCTGAAGATCTGAGCAGAGATGAAGTCTGACAAATGATGCTGTAGGAAAATTATAGCGATTTGGCCTATACAGTGAGACTCGCTGCTGGCTTTCAGGGATGGGGGAGGGAAGTTAGCAGCTTGCAGGTGTAGAGATTTGGGAAAATGTGAACCACACATCTAGGTGTCTCTAGAGCTAGGATGTTGAACACAGTAAGCAAAATATGAGTTAGCAATGAGGTGTGACTGCCCGAGGAGGTTTATGAAGAAGGTCGTTTGCTGTAGGGTTGCTTATCAAAGTTTTTTTTAAGTCCTTCGAGAGTATACTACAATACTAATCACCTGTTAAAAAAATTGGTGCAAATCCATATTTCTGACTTGGAAAGCTATCTGGGGTGTTCATATATGTTAAGGGAAAAGAAAAAAGTGGTTTCTGGTGATAGCCAGTGTGTAGAATTATGCGTGGAATTTAAAATTTCCCAGCAGCCATATTTTAAAAAGTAAAAAGGAACAGGTGAAGTTAATTTTAATAGTTGACTGTATTTAACTCACTGCATCCAAAAGATTATCATTTTAACTTGTAACCAATGTTAAAAATAATTAAGATAATTTTTTTTGACTGTCTGAACTCTGTAAGTGTCTGTCACACTTACAGCATCTCAATTCAGACCAACTCTCTGTTAAGTGCTCAGTAACTGGATGTGGTGTGTGGCTACCTTATTGGAAAGTTTAGATATGGACACTCAGGTAGGAAATGTTTGAAGAAGGCAACAGTGTGTTTGTTTTGTTCACTGTGAATCACAGTGAAATAGGGAAAGGTAAAAAGAAATGTGGGGAAAAGGGATACCAGGAGTCTTTATGAAAAGGGAATCAGTGAATAAACTTCGTGAATTGGGAAGAATGACTATGATTCGATGGATTTTGGTTAACTATTCATATAAATCCCAAAGAAAATTTAGACTTTGAGACTTACATGTGAAACCATTGCATCATGGATACATGATGTCATTTAAAAAATTTTTTTCAGAGGGGATTAGTATAATAAACAGTTTAAAAGAACAGAGAGAGAATGATTTTCTGTGTCAAATGTTGCTGATCGGTCAAACAAAATGAAGAACTAAGAATTGACCACTGGGTTTCACATCACGTGTGTCATTGGTGGCCTTTGACAAGAACTGTTTGGAATAGTGAGTACGATAGTCTCACTGGACTGGCTTCAAGAGAAAATGAAAGGAAAAGAATTGGAAAAAAATGAATGTAGTCAACTCTGCAGGAGTGAAGGGAGTGTGAGTTGGGAAATTGTTTGACTTGGTTTGGATTTGGTTTTGGTTTGCTTTTTGCTTTTGTTTTATGAAGATATTTATATCTGATGGGAATGATCCAGTAAAAAGAAAAGATTTTGGTAGGGTTATACTGCACTTGAAAAAGAAAATTCACAGAAGATAGAATAGCTGCCTTCCCACATTTGAAAAGGTGTCATATGAAAAAGAAATTAGGCCTGTTCTGTGTATGGCCCCGGGCTAGACCTAAAATCGCAATGGGCATGAGGGACAATAAAACGAGTTGGACTCAGTACATGAAAGTACATTCCAGCAGTCAGTGCTCCCCAAGCTAGCGTGGCTTACTTCGAGATGCAGTAAAATTTTTATTGCTGGAGATGTTAAAACATCTGTCAGTTAGGCGAGTATTTCTCCACTTTTCGTGTGTGTTTTCAGCAGCACATAAGGGCTGCTACAACAGCTTTTGGTGGCACACTCGAAAAGACCCCAAACGACGCTAAGTGGGCCAGTGATAGTGACGGCAAGGTCAGTGCCCAATACAACAGCGAACTTAGAAGCGTCCACGTAAGTGTGCTGTTCTCTGGTGGCCCTTCAGCACCTCTTTGCTGTTGGAGCAGAAGGGCTTAGTGCCGTGAGCACGCTCTCTTTTATACTCAAAAGGCAGAATGCCCATGCATTCCCATAAAAGCACATGGTCTCCGTCCATCACCCAGTGGAAGCCATGCTGTCACACCCACCAGGAGGAGATTTTGCCCTTCCCTGCACTCTGCTAGGGTCTCGTGAGCTGGTTAGCTCGAAAATCACTATAAAGGCCTGTCAGTCAGTAATCTGTTGCCGACAACAGAATCCACTCTTCCTGCTGGAAGCAGATGAGACAGAACACTGACATGGGCATTAGGTGCTGACAAAGTTGTTGGCGGGGCTGGACAGCAGGCTCCAGGCTGAGCTCCGGGGAGCAGCTCCCAGCCCCCAGAACCACCGTGCTCTGCCGTGATCGTAACAAGAAGCTAATCAATCCAGACGCTGCTGCCACCTTAGCTAACTGCGGAGCCACACTACCACCTCTGCTGTGGTCCCCAGAGCCGCCACTGTGGCTTCAGAGAGCTACAGAACCAAGAAGCCGTGGGCTCCTGGACCATGGCAGCTCTGTCATGACCTACCAAAGCAAAACGATGCCCCGTATCCTCTCTGAATCCGCCTGGCTCCATTGCACATCAGAGTGTCTCACGAGTGCATCTGATTTGTGGAATATAAATCACGTCCCGAACTCTGAACTGCAGAGGAGGTTAGGATGTTTGCGTTTTGGCTTTCTAACATCTGCACACACACTGGAACAGGATCGAAATGGGGACTGAGCAAGTCATTCCACGGTGTCTGCCACAAACAGCATCTTTCTTCAATACAGCAAAAATGGATTAGACACATCGATCAGAGTGGGCAGCACGCTAGAGAAGCTGCCTGGACCTCGGCGTGCTGCTGCGTACCTGGCACGCCCATCTCGGGGCTGCTCTAGCGGGCAAGGTCAAAATGAGAAACCAAGCCTCAGGTGGGTGCTCCGAGTGGCCTTTCCAACCATAAATGTCAGTGGTTCCAGAGCCCAAAGGGAAGCCGGGGCGTAAACGCCTGTCGTGCATTTTATGACCAGAGGAAAAGTGTCTTTAGAAGGGCTGCCGGCCACTAAGTATTCTAGCGTCAGCGCCACTGAGCAGGCCCGGTTTGATGCTTTGCAGATGGGTTGTCTGTTCCGTGCACTTGTCACAGTCCTCATAAAAAAGATTGGCAAAGAAACTGGGCAGGTCCCACCGCGGTCTGCCTGAAGCCACCAGTGACCTCATTCAAGAAAAGCCCAAACAGCCTGACTTAGTCTCCCTGTTCCAAATGAATCTTGTCCTCATGTTTTCGGCATTCGCATGTCACTTATGATTTATTGAGCGCTGCCGTGTGCGAGGCACCGGGGAGACTCCATGAACAGACAGATGGGGTCCTGTTGTCGTGGAGCTGACATTCCGAAGTGGACAAAGCAGTGCCGGTGGAAGAACACGTGCCCCGGGATGACTTCGATCGTGCTGAGTCTCATGGAGGAAGAAGTTACAGGACAGGGAGCGGCTGTGTGTGGGAGGGGCCAGTTTAGATTTGGGGACAGAGGGAGTTTGTCTTCCCATTGCCCCCAGTTCAGACTCCAAAAGCTGATCTCAGTTTGAAGAGAGGCAAGAATGGTGATTTCTGCTCGGTTTAATGTCGTTTTTATCCAACAGTCAGTAAGGAATAATGTACAAGACCAAGAATGCGAGGGAGGGGGTGTGGCCCCCAGAAGTCCCCCACGTTCCCCGTGGAGTTACAGCTGAAGCTCAGTGATCAATGCGGCCTGCAACACGGGAGATACCGGCCGCGCCAAAGGAGCCAGAACTGAGGCCTTGTTGCCTTTTACGTCATCTCACTGCATGCCGGGTCTGCCTCCCAGCATTCGAGATGGATGGCGTGCATGCCACAGCCGTGTCCTTCCGTGGCCAGTTCTCGATCAGCACTGGGCCTCAGCAGGCCTGGCCATGGCTCCTTGATGAGTTCTCTCGGCCACCACTGCCGCTTCCTCGTGGCCGTCAGTGAGGGCTGACTGTGAGGGAGGCCACATGTCTCATTGCTGCCATCTCTTTAGACTCACAATACTAATACCCAAGGCACACTGAGGGCTTGGGAGTCACAGCATCAGAGGAGAAAACTGTAAACCGTGGCTTCTGAGGGGCTGTCTTCAGTCCAGTTAAAAAACCCCACACGTACAAAAGCATCCTACACGGGTCCTCTCCTCGCCTCAGGCCCACTTCCCTCCCCGAAGGCACCTCCACGCTGAACCAAGCCTCGTCCTGCCACATCCTGGCAGTTTTATCCTAGGGCCTGGTGCAGTCTGTTATATTGATCTTTTGTTTTGAGAGACTTCTTGTTCTTTCATTTTCTTGAGGAAACAAAGCTATTATTTTTCCATCTGATCCCTCTTAGAAAATCTCCTGATCTGCGCTCTTCATCTGCCCTTTGCAAACCTTATTTCGTGGAGCCTGTGCTAGCTTATTCCTGCATGCTCATCTTTGAATAGAAGCAGGTCCATCTGGGTCGGTGTTTACCCACTTATAATATGGGCAGCTTCCCCTCAACCCCCTTCCCCATTTGTCTGAGCAACGATGAACCTTCTCCTCCAGAGCCCGAGTGGATCGTCTGGCCTCGACACTGCTTAGGAGGCGGGAAGGGTACAGAGGGACCAGGCCATCTGTTTTTCCTCTCTCCCTGGCCTTTCCCTCCCATCTGCAGAGTCTTTGATGTATGCGATGCCATGGCAGGACTTCCCTTGAATTTTCATCTCTCCCCCGCCATCCCTACTTCAGGGCAAACGGGCCCCTCCAAAGAGGATCTGGGTCCGTGTGATTCCCATGACTCATGGGTCTTCTCTTGGTTCAAATGTACTTTTGGTTAACATCCTTGAAGAGATTCAAAAAGCTCCTAAGATATAGTTCTCCTTCTCCGACATTTCCTCAGATTTGGCCACCCCTTCCTATTAGAAAGCTGGGGGCAGTTATGAAAACGAAAAGGAAGAAGAAACAGTTTCTGCCCAGCACTGCACACACTTCCGGTGCTCATCCCCCAAATCGGGCACTGTTCGCCCCCAGGACCATTCCTGCTCGTCACACCACACAGGTAGATCCCATGTTCGCCTTTTACTTGTCCACACTTCACCGTATACACGGATCTTCAGAGTTAGAACATGGAGTCTGGCCATTCTCTGTTTCAATAAGTTTTCTTCTCTATTTTTGCTTATTTCCATGGATTCCAAGGAGTCATGCGAATGAGAGCTTACTTTCAAGGAGTACGTCAACTGCTGAATATTTTAGATGAAGAGACAATAAAGATAAAACATGTCAGAAGATTAAGAGGCATTTACATTTTTTAAATTAGGAAGTTAAAACTAGAAAAGGTAACAGAAATGAGTAAAAGGACTAAAATTAACAGCGATGAGACAAAATCCGAACAGTTAGAAAATGAAGCTCAAGAACGAGATGAAAGTATAAAAAAAGAACTCAGAAACTCTCAGGGTAAAGTTATGGCAGAAAGATAAAATTAAATGATGGGAAAGCTTGAAAAGAACTAGCAGTTAAGTGTTTTTAAATAAAATTTTAAGGATTAAAGGGCTAGAAAACATGCTAAGACGATGAAATAATATTATTTCAAAATTAAAACAAACTAAAAAAATAGAATGTAAGCAACACATAAGGCTACCTCATTCCGAATAATTCATATTAAGAATGTACCTGTATCTACCAAGTTACAGAAATGTCTGAGACCGAGATTTAGATAGAAAAGCAAGTCACGGAACACCATATATGTCACTTAAAGGTTCGCAGCAACACAGAGAAAGGAGTGATGAGAATCGTACAGTTAATGGGGAGAGGAAGGGAAGTGGAGACGGAAAAGCCGCGGCCACCATCAGGTCCCCTCGCTGTTTCTGTGTTCTCCTCCCCTCCCCCCTTCAGTGCACTGTTGCTGCAGCACCCGCACTGCTGGGGACTCCTGGGTGGCGGCCGTGCAGCCGCTGTGCTCATGAGCGCAGAGACCTCCAGGTACCTGGGAGTTCACATCCCGGGCCCCGCCCAGCGGTCTTCAGGAGGAGCGACTCTGAGGTGCCCTGTCCCTCAGGCAGCGCTGTCCAAAACATAAAGTAAGCCACATACTTACTCAATGTGGCATTTTTCCAGTAGCCACATCAAAATGAATCCTAATGTATTTTACCTTCACCAGGTGTTCAATATAAAAATTCCCAATGAGGTGTAGATTCATTTTCATGTGTACTAAGTCTTCGAAGTCCAGTGTGTATTTATGCTCACACATCTCATTTTGACTGCCGACCTCACTCAGTCGTCACAGGTGGCCAGTGGCCACCACGGTCCACGGCCCGGCTTCACGCAAGCTGACCGTCGTCCCTTCACGGGACTCTGCCTGCAAATAAAACCTCAGTTCCCCATCCTGCTTCCTCCACTCCCTTATCTGTTTCTTTAAAAGCACCTTTTTTTATAAAAAAAAAAAATTATACGATTAAGAAAGAGGCACTTTCTTAATCTGTGCATGCAGTATTATTTTTGTAATTTCAAAAAATCTAGAGGGTTCTAAAAAAAATAGGTCTCCCGTCCAGAAGCCCCCACTTTGTTATTTATTTGGTTGGTTGTTGCCAAGGCAGCCAGAAAATCTGGTGACACTGTTTCAGAAGACTTGGGGTTCCACAGAGTAAAGAAAAACTGATACCATACCAGAACCTTGTCTTCTTGCCATTTGTTGTATGAGCCTTTCACATCTGTCTAGTTGCTTCCAAGATAAGTGGCCTGAAGCCAGCCCAGGGTAAGACTATCTAGAAGTCTGAGTCAGGTCTGCAGCTCGGGCTTCTCAGGCCCAGAAGAGGCGATGGGAGGAGGGGTGGGGTGGGGCGGGGAGGAGCTGGGTCATCACTCAGGATGAATGCCCGGAGGACCTGGCAAGAGTGGCCTTTTTCCCCCTTTTTAACATGACTGCAGGCTAACTGGTAGGACTGGGGCAGCCTGGGAGTGGGCAGTGCCTGTGTGGAGTCACTTCTTGGGGCATCCATGCCTGCAGCGGGAGGACGGGTCCCCAACCCTGCCCCTTTTGTCCTTTGCCTTGTCAGTTTTTGTTAGGAAGCCATTTTGAAGAGTCCCTTCTGACCAGAGTGTTATCCAAGGGTGATTTTGATTTTTGTTTTTCCGTCTCCAAGTCGTTGGATGTTGTCTGCGTGTCTGTCTCTTGAGGGAGAGGTGAGCGGAGGGTGCAGCCGAGCGCGGATGCCTACACTTCCCTAACAAGGCGGCCCCTCCCTGCAGCCTCCTTTCCCACTGTCCTCTGCAGTATTGTCGGGAAAAGGAGCACGCACACCTCAGGGGTGCAGGTCTCAACTGATCCCCAGGAACAATTCACGTTTAATTCAGCAAGCGTCCCTGCCTGCATTCTCTATGCCATCGCTCTTGAAACGTGGGTTTGGTTCTTTTCGTCCACAGCGTTGTTGCCGGTGTATCCCCTTTGTATGGCTTTTCTTGAAAAATTTTGGAGACCAGGACGTAATCCAAGCTCTGCTAGACTAATACAGTGACGGCCATGAGGTCCCACCACTAATTCCACTAATTATTGCCCAAAAGCACTCTAGACATAGCCGTCCCTTGCTGAATGAATGTTGCCTTTTTCTAAGTAAGTTTGTGATGGTCGGAATGCTGGCTGTCCCCCTTTTACCCCAGACCCCACTGACTGGGCAGTGTGGATGGCCGGCCCCGCTCACTGCCGAGGGATGTGCCGAGGGCTGTTCCGGGGTCACAATGCCTTCCTCTCCCTCAGCGTCTCGGGCATCGCACAGCATCCGGGGCATCACATCCGGGGCATCACGTCCGAGCAGTAAGGGGCGTGGCCCCGGCTTGGTGGGGCCCCTGGCGTCCCCGCCACCTGACTTACGCGCACGCAGCCGGCCTCTGCGGAGGAGTGCCAGCATGCACCCGTGACCGGCCTGTCGCTCTCCTCTGTTCTCAGTGCCTTCCCCAACTCCTGCTCCAGTACGGCACTTCAGCCTCCAGGCCCACCGATGGATCCGCTGACGAAGGGGTCCTGTGGGGGTCAGATCGCACAAACCCTCCTGTGGAAAGCAAAGTCGTCTCTGTCCTTCGGCATCCAGCCCCTTCAGACGTGGCACACGAAAGACCCGGAAGTAGAGTCCCAGGTCAACCTGTAAGTAAGTAAAGAAGCATCATCCGTCTGTGCCTGTGCTCACTGTAGCATGAAACCGCCGAAAGCTCAGGAAGAGAATGATCTGTTTGGGGGAGACTAGGGGAGGAGAAGGAGTAGGCATTTATTTGTGTGGGAGGTTTCATTTCTGTTCTTAATGATGTCTTATTCCTGTATTTATTTATTTACGTACTTAGCAATATTCATTGAGCACCCACTCAGCCAGACCCTGTGTCAGGCATGCCGAGTGAAACAGATCCAGCTCCTGTCTTCAGGGGAATTACAGCTCATGGGACAGACAGCCATTACTCAAATAATCACACAAATAAATGCTGACAGATCGTGACAAGGGCTATGAAATGCGTTCCCTCGATTCAATAAACATTTCTAGAATGCCTTCTATGTGCCAGTAACATACTGGGTATATAAAAGAATAAGAGATTTCCTTACCTTTGGATACCAAATAGTATCTAAAAGGAGAAAAAAGTCCAGTATTATTCAGAAGGAGTGATAATAATAATTATACTACAACTAATATGGTAATACTCTAAATCTCATTAGTGGTAACTGTGTTCTCCTGTTTACTGCTGAATCCCCAGGGCTTTGATATGGTGTACAATAATATTTGTTGGATGAATGAATAAGTAAATGAAGAAGATACTAAAGACAGAGAGGGTGCTTAGCTCTCCAGGGGAATCAGAGGCACTGAGTACAATGATAGGATTGACTTTTTTAAAATATGAGATGCTTCAACACTTCAATGCAACATTTACCTATCTGTAATTTTGTGGAACTAATCCTATCTGGGGGCGCAGATCAGAATCGCCTGTGGGGCTTGAGAAACAACAGAGGCTTGAGGCTCCTTCCCCACCCCACCCCCCACCCCAACCAGGGAGATTCTGACCAAATAGCTCTGTAGTGGGTGAAAGAGGGCTCTGCACGATGCTTGCCTTCAGGGAACTCCTGGCATTTCCAGAGAGACAGACAAGTAGCCCAATAACTTCAGTGCCACTAGGAAAGAAGCACGTGATACAGAAGTGATCTGCAGGGCTAGGAAGAAAAGGGGTAGCAGCCGAGCTTAGCCAGGCAGGCTGAGCCTCACCAAGCAGGAAAGGGGGAAGAAGGTCACTTGAAACAGAAGAAACTACAGAGCTAAGGTTGGGATCCATGAAAGTATGTTCCAGCAATGTTGAGTGGCGTTAAACCAGTGGTCCCCAGTCCCGGCTGCACATGAGAATCACCCTGGGGAACTTTAAAAACATATGGAGCCTGCACCATCCCCCCAGGATTCTGTGGTCCAGATTAGGACACAAATATCAAGATTTCGTAAAGCTCGGTAGGTGATTCTCATGTGCAGCAGATGTCGAGAAAGGCAGCTTTAAAAAATGTGACCACCATAAATAAATATAGTTATGGAGCACCCTATATGCCTAGCTAAGGGGTCTGAACTTTGAATCATGGGTAATGGGGAGCCTTCAATAGCTTTCGTGAAGGTAAGAGATAATGCAGTTTGAAATAGACGAGCCTCACAGAGTTTGGATGAACCTATGATCACCAGTTCTGTAGTGGATTCTTCAGGGAAATCAGCAGAAGTCTAGTGTTGCCACTGGCCTTTCAGAGCTGCCACCACACCTTCCACAAATGGGCTCGTAGGTCCATTTGTGAAACTATGGGAATTGACTGTCTCCCAGATTTGAAACTGAAATCTAAAATTTCAGTGAATACTGAATTTTCTGAGCGAAATGCACCAAATTCTTGGAAGCCACTGGTAACCAGCATCCTGGGCAGCCCTGGCATGACGCAGGGGACCGGAGGGGATGCCAGCACTCCATGCACCAGAGGTGGGGTGGGGAGAAGGGCCGCTTTCCCTTCTGTCAGGCGTGGGTCACAGTCCTCATGGCGGTCCGGTGCCGCCTCTTCTCCGGACTCCCAGACCCGCAGTGCCCTGCGCGCTAACAAGGTCGGAGGGGCGGGCAGGACCGAGGGAGTGAGAGCCTATGAGCCGCCGCGGAAGCAGCCCGAGGTGGCGCATCCGAGGCCCTATTGGTGAATCTGGCTAGGGGCGGGACCAAGCCCTGGTGATTGGCGGCTGCAGGGCTAGAGCCGATGAGGTGAGGCTGGGACGCGCGGGGTCTCAGTGACTCAGGGGTTTCAAGGGCCGGACTTGAAGCTGATTCTACGGGAGCCAGATGTTGGGTCCTCTGGAAAACGGGCTAGGACGATGTGTCGTAACCGCTGCTGTTCTGTGGGCCGCTCATTCATGAACTCATTCATTTAACAAATGTTTATTGATCACCTGTGTACCAGGCACTTAAGCAAACATCCTAAATGGGTTTTCTTATTTAGTCTTCACGCACACCAAAAAAACCCCTGATGAGGTAGCTACTGTTAACTCCATTTTACACATAAGGAGGGTGAGGTCCAGAAGAGTTGAGAGACTTGTCCAGGACACACAACTTATAAGCGACAACAGGGATTTGAACCTAGGTCTGTCTAGCTACAGTGCCACATCCTAACCTCAGTATGCTCAGCCGTGCAATCAAGAGCAGTGTTTATGGGATAACAGTGTCCACATGGCGTCTTGGCTCTGTCCAGTGATGACTATAACAGTACCATACTGGACACCCATAAAGTTGACCAAGGACAAAGCTGGGCCCTGTGCTAGGTACCGTGGTAACACGAAGACTTTCTCTGCCGGAAGAAGCTTCTGGTATCTGTCAAACAATTTACTGAGCATTCGTGTGCTGTGCTGGGCCTTGTTCTAGGTACTGAGGATGCAAAAAAAAAAAAAAAAAAAATCTCCTTCCAAATTAAGTGGGGGCTTATGAAAGTGCTGTTACTTGGGGCAGGCTAAGGAGATTTCTCAGCGGGGGATATACCTGAAGGATGGGACCTTCCTAGGCAGTTGTCGGGGAGGACTTTCTAGACGTGCATGCGTACGAAGGCCAGAGGCATTAAAGCATCTTGGGTGGTAAGGGAACCGTGAATGCTCTGGTTTGGCCAGTGCTTCTTGGGGGAGTGGTGAGCAGTGAGTCTGGGAAGGCAGACAGAAGCCAATTCATTGGGGAGTGGAAAGGCTCAACTACCCTGCTGAGAAGTTTGGTCTGACTCTTTAAGCCAAGGCATAGCATGATAAAATGTGCTTATTGGAAAGAAAGCTGGTGTCATTGGGCAGCTAGATTGCAGTAGGATAAGGCTGGCGGCAGGAAGACATATTCAAGTTTGCAGGCAGGAGCTGGCAGGAGCAATGGGCTTGATTTAAGGACCAGGTGGCTGGGGGAGGAGGGAGGAAGTAGGCCTCAGAGTTTGGACTTGGGCAGCCGAGTAGTTGGTCTTGCCATTTATAAGAGGGCTCTGAGATGAGACAGCGCAAATCCAAGCTAGAATAAGACAAAGATCATTAAATAAATTCCATCAAGCCAAAGAGGGGTACAGTTACATCTCCGGGGGCGAGAAGTACTTGGGAAAGTCTTCTGGAAGAGAGTAATATGAAATGTGCCTTGAAAAAGGAGTAAAACCTTCCTTCCTTCTTTGCTTCTTCTTGAGAAGACTTTATTAAGCAGAGATGGCGGGGGAGGTTTGTCTCTTATGTGAACTAGTGGGAAGTCTGGAAAGTCAAACTGGGGGACGTATTATGAAAGATGTTGTACTTAACCCTTGGGACATTAGTTTTGGGTCGATTTTGGGACAGGCAAGTGATGGTTTGAGCTCTGTTTTTAAAAAGTCACTTTCACAGCTATGTACATTAAGGAGGCCAGGAAACCAATTAAGAGATGGGCTATAAGTGTCAGAAAACATATTCAAAATTGTTTAAGCCAAAGAAGAAAATAAATGTATAGGTTCATGTAACCAGACTAAAGAAAGGGACAGATCTGGCTTCAGGGCTGACTTGATCCAAGGGCTCAAAGGCTGAACATTCAGTCCATTTTTCTCTTATCCCCATAACATTCCATTTTTAGTCTTCCTTCTCTCTTCCCGTTGGCTTCAATGTTTCCTGCCAACCTGAGAAGTGACCTCAGGCAACATGATGTATATTCTTACAGCTTTGCAACTTGAGGGGAAAAATCTTCCCCAACAGTTAGAAGCACCCTGGGGAAGGACTGTAGTGGCCCAGTCTGTGTTACACGTCTATTCCGGGTTCTGCTGGGGAGATTTGCTACCAGGGCCAGAGGGGGTGGTTGTCGGTGAGCAGAGTGGCCTCGGAGGCTGTTCAAGAGGTAGGGGAACAGGACTCGAGTGGGTCACGGAAGCTAGTGCAGGAGTTTCAAGAAGAAGGGAAATGCTCTGTGACCCGTCACAGAAGCAGCTTGGGAAGTCATTTTAAAAATAGGCACCATGGAACCTAGTTAATTAGCATCCCCAGTGGTGGGACTCAGGGATCTGGCATAAGGTGTTGAATGCGACGGAAAGTTTGAAGAGCAAAACTAAAACCTGACAGTTGGATTCGATGATTAGGGCCATGCTGCACCTCTGAAGATACGTTTTCAGTTGGGAAGGGAGGGTAGAAGGCAGATTGCAAGTTTCTGCATCCCCCACTTTTCTTAATTCCTATCCTTGTTTCAGGACTATTACTGACCCCGAATGAGGTAAAATTTCTTCACAGCGGTATTCTAGCTCAATACATTCGGGGGGAGAGGGGGAAGGAAAGCTATTAGAAAAATGGTTATTTGAGGCCATTCTGCCTTAAAAAGATGTCAGCCAGAAGAGGAGGGAAGAAAGTTTGAAGTTTTTAAACCCCTCTGATTTACCTGCTAATTCAGTTTTACTCTCAGTCCTTATAATATACTACCAAAAAGGTGATTTCTTAAAAAGTATAGTTCAGACTTAATTTCCCTCATTAGGCTGAATTAGCAATGTTTTCCTTTTCGATCTTTTGAGGATAGCTGCCATATATTCGAAAGAGTTTCTCATTTATACAAATATTAGACGTTATACAAATATTAGGCAGTTTTGGATTTAGACGTTTTTAAATAGCTTCCAAAAGCCTCCGAAGACTTAGCGTGTTCCTGCATGAAGGCCAGCCTGGTTTGGAAACACAGTGCTGGAAAGCGAGCTTTTTGGTTTCCTTTAGGGGACATTCGGTTCCCCTGTCCTCACCTTTCCGTGAAGAAACCTGCGCCCCGCTCACATGGAGGGTGTTTGGATGGCCGACTCGTCCCCTCCCCCTTTCTTCTTTCATTTTTGGGATCCGGTTGCCCCAAGAGCGAGCATTATCTCCTCTCCTGTTTCTTTGTGGGAAACACCCCTGAGTCTCCTGGAGACAGGTGTGGAGGCCCATCTGCCTCAGTCTCCCCTTTCGGACCTTGACAGTCATGACGCAGCAGTTCCCCTGGCAACCGTGCAGACATGTGTCCGCCTGTCTATGCACCAGACTCTCCCACGAGGGGATGTTCCAAGGTCTAAGCTTGGGGAGAAGGAGGAAGTGGCCCATTTGGCTGTCAGGCTCGGTTTGCCCATGAAACTCTGACAGTAAGGAAATTGATATTTTGATGTCCATTTGCCTGACTCCTATCCCGAACGATTCCACACACAGGGAAGGGAGTGGTTTGAATTATTGGTAAGCTCCCGGAGCTCCGACAGTTGTGAGACAGACAGGGATTTGTGTGGGTCGCTTAGGAGGGGCCGGTCCGTTTTTGTTTGTTTTCATTCTCCTGTTCTTCCCTGACTTAGCAGAGTGTCTGACGCATAGAAAGTGCTGACTATGTATTTGTTGGGTGTAAGTTAAGGGTAATAGAGGAGAGACGCCAGCCGAGGAAGGTCTCAGCAGCAATGATAAAGGTCTGAGCAAAAGCAGAGAGAGCGGAAACGGAAGGAGAGAAGGAGCAAAGGACTCGGAGACACTGCAGAATTCTACACGTGACCTTGGGGCAAAACGGCACCTGCCAGGTTATGCGGTGCGGGTTATTAGTCATAACAAAAGATTGAGAACCATTTACCTAGGAAATCGATGACATCAAATCAGGTACATCTGCTCAGTGGAACACTGTGTGGCCATGAGAAAGAACACAGGAGTGTTTTTGGTACTGCTTTGGAAAGATCACGAAGATAACATGAAATGAAAAAATAGCAAAAGCAAGGGATAGAGTCATGTATGGCATCTTGCCGTTTGTATAAAAAAAAAAGTGGGGGAAGGGAATGTGTATTTCTTTTTCTTTGGAAAAGCATACAGCATCTCGGGGAGGGACACAGTAAACCATACACATTGCCAGTGGGGAGAGGAAATGGGGGGCTGAGAGAGCAGGAGGGGGAGACTTTGCCTTCAATAGCCTTTTTAGACTCTTGGGTTATAAACCAAATGAGTGTGTTATCTCTTCAAAGAGTGAAATACAAATACACAGATACAAACCTACAACTGTTGAAAGCCACGCTGTGCAGGGAGCATTTGCAGGACCCAGTGACTGATTAGCTGTTGGATGTGAGAGATGCCACAGCCATGACTTGGTACCCTGGGCGACTGGGAAAATCGTGGCAGTTCCGCTGAGGTGCAGGTCAGGAGCGGGAGCGAGTGGGCGTTGGGCCAGGCTATGTCTCAGGGGCTGCTGGGGCGACCACGGAAGTCTGAGTTGGCAGTTGGGGAGAAAGGTCTGACTTGGGGATTTGGTTTAGCGAGTTGTCAGCACAGAGGTGATATTCTCAGGTGCAGGAGCAGTGAGGTCCCCAGGGAGGGAGGTGGCCTGAACCGACGGGAGAGGAATGTGCATCTTCACCACTCAAAGATGACACGGGGTTCAAGATTATAAGGGCAAGAGGTTGGTCTCACCTGCCAGGAGGACATCCTGGCACGTGTCAACACTGCCTGGAGGGGAAACCCCTGAAAACGACCATTTTTCCTCAAGGAGGATGTGCCGTTACTAAGAACCGTGTTCCTTTGACGATTCCGTTTTCTGTTCTTTCAAATTTTACAGTCCTTAAGGGCCAGCAACCCATTTTTGGTGCTCACCTCAATTCAAAGTACAGTGCAGAGCACTGCAAGGACACACTATAAATAGTGCCTGGATGGTATTACTCTTTTAATCATTGCTTTTAAGAGGCAAAAGGAAATAGTTCAGGCGGCCCTGCCCTAAATTCCTTCAGCCGACACTTGTTTTTATAAATACGTTTTTATACATTTTGGCCTTGGATGCGGGCCCGTTGATTTCTTGTCATCTCCTGTAGTAATAAATGCTCTTAGTTAAAATACTTTCACCTCCTATATTTTTGTAAGTTTTGTTTATTATTTTGCTTTCTTTAAAGAACATCCCCGCCACTCTCCCTCGCCCTTGGTTTTATAATCTCATTTTCTTAGACTATCTCAGAATCAGAGTAGCTTAGTGAAGTAAACATTTTAGAAAATCTTTCCAAAATATAGTTTGACCTTAAAAGCACAGAGTAAGCTGCTTTTCTTCCACTACGTGGTCTGAATGTGCCTGGAGGAAAATTGAGCACAGATAAGCGTGGAATGGATCTAAATTGGTCCAGAAAATTAGAATACAAAACGGAAATCATTCAAAAAGGAGGCTGGGCCTTCTTCTTCTCCTAGGTTACCTTAAAGTAAAATTCTATCAGTTCCGTAAGCATTTATTTTTAATTTTGAGAGTCTGAATTCTTCACATATTGGTACTGGCTACGAAGGAGATCAGAACATGACACCTTAAAATATGCCACTTTAGCCTAAGGGTTATTTTGAGCTGAAGGCATTTGATAAAAAGCAAACACAGGAAGTCCTCTCTGTCCTCCCCCATCTGCATGAAAACAGGGTATAAATTTCCTTTTGTAAAGGTGCCCCCTCTCCTCTCCCTACCAAGAAGAGAACAGCCCTATCACCAGACACAGAGAAGGCACCAAGATGAGTCTCCTTAAACAAGCCCTACGAAGTAACCCTTAGCTACCATTAGCTTCCCCAGCGTATTTATCTTCTCATGATTTACCACTTCTAGCAGCCAAAATCCCTTTTCTTTTAGCTCATCACCTCTTCACCATTTATTGCCTTTTTTAAAGTGGTATATAAGCCCCTGAGTTGAACTACTTCTTTGGGTTTGCTTTCCTGTGGACTACTTGTGCACATAAAATTAAAAGTAAAACTTGTGTTTCCTTTCTCTTATCTTTTGTCAGTTTAATTTGCAAGGCTCAGTCACAGAACCTAACAGGGTAGAGGAAAAGCTTTTTTCTCCAACACCCATGTTCCTAAAGTGAGAAAATTTGAGATTACAGCAAATGCTAACTTGTCCCTAGCTTTTTTGTTTTTCTTCTTCATGTTGTTCATCAAGCACACACACATCTGCTTCCTAGCAAGAGGTGTGGATGCACGACCTCTGTTTATTCTGGTTATTGCACTCCAACGACACCACGCTACATGCTTCATATGTATATTTTCATTAAAAGCAGCAGCCCTATGAGGAAGTTACCATGGTTATCAGTATTTGTTGAATTAATTCACTAATCAAGCTCCATTTTCCAGTTGTGCCCTGAGGGCCCATCAAGGAGCTCTTTCTCGCCTCAGATCAGGCAGTGAATTAGTGGTGGGTTAGACAGGGCCAAGTAAATATCAGGCAACCCTTACACACATATAATTTCTCTACACAAATAGATATTACTTTATTTAACTTTGGAGTCGGGTTTCTATATTTTTTCCTCTGACATTTTAAAATGATTTTTTTACGAAGCTGTAATTTACATGCAATAAATTGCAAGGATCTTAAAAATACAGTTGGATGAGCTCGACAGTCGCAGCCGATGCGCCGTTTCAGTGTGTGTCCGTCAGCTGCACTTAATTGCATTACCGATTTATTGAAAGACACCGATCGCCAGACATATGAAACGTAATCTTCATTATGAACTAATGGCTAGTGAATGATGTCACAATTTGTTTATTGTGATGGCTCCCCTAACGTTTTCTTGGCTTGCTCATATTACTGGAATCGTATTAAACCGTGAAATGAATTTTCCGAGATTAACCTGAGGCAACATTTACAGTATTTTTATGTCTGATTCCAAAACTAATTTCGTGAATATGCTGTATAATGCAGCTCACTTCCTACAGCAGTCTGCAGAGGAATCATGAGCAAATGGGGGTGTCTCTCCGGGCCGACCCTAGAGAAAGTTACAAAGCAGTCCGTGTATTTGCTCACCTCTCCGCCCACCCCCACCCCCACCCCCCTCCACACCTCACTCCCAGCCCTTGTAAAGAAGGAAGACCTTAGAGAACATGATGACTCTCCTCAGGTATTTGAAGGACTCTCCTGTAGAAGTGATCTTAACTTGTTTTATATGGCGCTAGAGGGTCGGCTGGCATTCATTCATTCATTCATTCATTCATCATTGAACACAGCCCCACTAGACCTAAATGTGTACCAGATGTTATGTTAGGTGCTGAGGGTTTTACATTGAACAGAACCAACAGGGAACCTACCATTGTGAAGCTCGTACTCTAGTGGGGAAAGCAGATGTCAGCCCAATACTCTCTGTAATTTCAAGTCTGGGTTTCGGGGGCAGGTCAGGAAGAAGGAATTTGGAGGGCACATTCCAGATTCCGAGATGAGAAGAATCTTAGAAAGCTGGAGGAAAAAGAGAAGCAGTGTAGCTGGACTGCTGAGAGGGAGGGCGAGTGGGCCAGGCTGGGAGCGACGGTAGAGAAGAAAAAATGAAAGCGTGAAGATGTAGGAGCAGCTAGCGGAGGGTAAGGTGTGATGGATTTCAGCTCAATGTAGAAGAAAACTGTTGAATGGGAAGAATGCAGGGCCTTGGGCCATCCCGTGTCTCTCACGTGTAAGTAGAGACCGGAGAGCTATTTTTCAAGTATCTATCTGCTGGAGCAGACACAATTGCTGATCACAGGTTGTACACCAGATGGTCCTTCTGGACCTGGAAGTCTCTGGAAATCTCGTCCACCTTAAGATCCCATGGTAAGGGGACAGGAAGACTGAGACGCTACCACAGGACTCTGCGGAGGAGACAGGGAGGACCCGAGATCGAGGAGCTGGGCTGCCTAAATCCGGGAGATGATCACTGATAATATTCAATGATGATTGATTGTGGAGCGTAAAAGAATGGAGAAGTCAAAGATGATTCCACAGCTTGAGATTGTGAAAATAATCATACACCGACAGAAATGAGAAACCAAGTCATCGGATGAGTTTTGGAAGAACCATACCGAACTGCCGGTACTGCTGGGAGAATAAGGAAAGGTAACTTGAGTGTAATGAAGCCCAGAGGGGTACATTTGGGACTTGTCGGTAATATTGATGCTATAAGAGTGGATATGTCCTTCAAAGAGCAGACCGTAGGGGGCGATTCAAGTTTGGGAACAAAAGAAAAGATGAGCCAGTGAGGGAGACAGAGAAGAGATGGTCTCCTGGGACTTCGTAGAGGAGATGCTTCCGTCACCGTTCAATGGGCAGGAAATGGGTCTGCCTGCATTTCTGAGAATCCCCTTTGGAACTGATTTTCGCGAAAACTACAGGTGCTTAGATCCTGCTCCTGAAGATTCTGATTGAGGAGGTCTGGGATGGGAACTGGGCATGTATATATTTAGATGAAAATGTATTAAGGAAACTTTAAAACTTATGAGGAATCACAGGATACTGTCTTTATGTTGTCATGGTGGTGAAGGATTTCTTGTCAGAAAAACAAAGACCATAAAGGAAAAGATTTAAAAAAAAAAAAAAAGTTAGAAGTCTTAAATTTCTACATGATAATAGATATCAGGAACAAAATGGAAGGAAGGAAGGAAGGAAGGAAGGAAGGAAGGAAGGAAGGAAGGAAGGAAGGGAGGAAGGAAAGGAAGGAAAGGCAGAGAAAGAAAAAGAAAAAAAAAAGAAAGAAAAGACAGACTACTTTCTGGAAGAAGACATCTGTAATTTGTTAACAAAAAAAAAAAGGGTTGGTATTTAGAATATACAAATTACTCCTACAAATCAATTAGAAAAAGACCAACAACCTACAAAAAGTTGGAATAGACAAATCACAGAAAAGGGAGCCCGGATAGCCAATAAGCATAGGAAAAGAAGTCCAAGCTCTTGAATTAGCAGGGAGATCCAAACTAAAACACAACTCGGGGCACACCATTTCATATCCTTCAGACTGACAAAAAACAACTTTCCGACAATCCCAAGTGTTGGCTTGGATGTGGAGCAAATAGAACTCATCCGATGCTGAAGGGTGAGTGAATGGGTATACGGGAAGTCCTCACTTAGCAGCGTCCATGGGTTCTTGGTGAGATGACATATAATGAAACCAGTTTTACCGTAGGCTGATTGATATAAGCAAGTTAAGGTCCTACGGCATCTCGCGAACGTTATAACAAAACCATGTTGAACTGAACGACATTTTTGAGGACCTGCTTTACTCACTTTGGAAAGCAAATTTGGCAGTATGTAAAATAATAATAATAATAATAATAATTGTACATATCATGACCCAGCAATTGCATTCCTAGGTATAGATCTAGGGACGTGATTGTACTTGTGTTCAAGGAAGGAGACACGTAAGAGGATGTTCGTTACAGCATCATTTAAAAATTGGAAACAACTGACATGTCCAATAATAGGAGAATGGAGGGCCAGTGGGGTATTGATGCAGGAAACGAATGAATTTGAGCTACGGGTATCAACATGTACGAATTTGAAAAAATGTTCAACCAAGAAGCCAGTTGTGGGAAGATATGCACCGTATGGTATTTGCATAAAATTTCAAAACATACTAAACAGTACAGTACGAATATAAAAATATGTGCGGGAAGTATAATCCAATTTATTTAGTAATTGTTTCAGCAGAGAGGTACACAGGGGTTGCAGTTTTATCTATAATGTTCATTATGTTATGCTTTATTTTTCTGTGTCTTGAAATATTTCATAATAAAACAAATAGAACAAAAATCCAGGTGATTCTGATATATAGCTAGGTTCGAGAACCAAGGCCTAGAATCAGTGCTTCTCAGATTCCAACGTGCATATGAATTTTTGAGAGAACTTGTTAAAATGCCCATTCTGTTTCGTTAGGTCTGGGGTGGGGCCTGAGCCCCTGCATTTCTAACCAGCTGAGATCCACACTGTTTAGCAAGAGACAGAACGACCTCGGTATTCTCTAGGATTCTTGCTGCCGCGGGCGGAGTGGAGTCGCAGTGGTAGGGGGACAGTTCGGAAGCACCCACTCAGCATGGCATGCCTCCCTTCAGAGTGTGGGTGCGGTTGGAGGCAGACCTTGTGAATGAATCTCAGCGGGGAAGTTTTTGAGAACCTGGGGAGACAGACTCTGGAGGGATTTCCCCCAAGCAGTGAAATCTGCAGGTGTTGGGAGGTATGTGGCAACATATGTTGTCTGCCGACCTTTTTCCTTAAATAAAGATTCTGCTGAGCACTTTATGGTCACGCATGTGCCGGTCTCCTGTGAGCCCTGTTTCCCAAACCAAGTTAAACGCTGAGCTGGAAAACCCTGCAGTTTTGACCTTCCAGGAAAGGAGAAGCCAAGGTCACCGAAGAGTAGGGCGGGAAGGAGCCCACATGCAGACGTTACATTCTGAGGAAGCAGTTCCCAGGCTTCCGGATGGTGGGTCTTGAGCTGAGAAGAACACGGCAGAGCTCTCGGGCTTCTGCCGTGGGCACCCGCCCCCAGAGCGTGCATGTTCTGCGTGTGATGGGGATAAAAAGAGGCTGTTTGACAACATACCAGATTTGCTACACACAGGTGTTCTTTGCTTGCACAATATTTTTTTCCCGTGAAGTCTTATGTACCTTATGTTTTCCCACTGCACGGTAAGTGCTGACAGCAGGGACCACACAGCTCAGGGTGAGCACCTGGTGCCTCGTAGGTGCTCAGTTTATTGAATGAGAGAAAGCATTTTGACTCAGATAGATTTTTTAGCAAAACTTTTTACGAGAATCATAGATTCGTATGCACTTACAAGAAATGGCACAGAGAGACCCCACGCACCCTTTACTCAGTTCCCCCCGACAGTAACATCTTGCATAACTACAGTACAGCATCACCACCAGGAAACCGTCCTCGAGTCGATCCACGGGTGGTGGAGTCCCCGTCTTACATGCGATCTTATCGTGTTTGTAAGTCCATTCTTCCCTGGCAAGATACCGCGTGGTCCATCTCCACAGCATCCCTTTTGTTATTGTTTTACGCCCACCCCCACCCTCCTCTTCCCTGTGTAATTTTGTCATTGCACGAATGTTATGTAAATGGGATCATACCGTATGTAACCTTGTAGGCTCAGCTTTTCTCACTCATCCAAATTCCCTGGAGATTTATCCAAGTCGTTGTCTGCGTCGGTAGTTGGTTTCTTTTCATTGCTGAGTAATTTAATGTTCTGTGGTGTGGATGAACCACAGTGCGTTCAACCATTCCCCTTCTGAAGGGCGTAGCCAGGCCTTTTGCAGCTCAGGGCTATTGTGAACAGAGCTGCATTTGTTTGTGGGTTTACGTGAATACACGTTTTCACTTCTCTGGGGTCAACACCCAAGGGTACAATTGCTGGGCCATTTGTAACCGCATGTTTAGTTTTATAAGAAACTGCCAGCTGTTTTCCAAACAGGCTTAGCTTACCATTTCACTCTCCCACCTGCCGTGTGCAAGTGGTCCAGTTTCTCCGTATCCTCGCCAGCACTTGGTATGGTTGCTGTTTTTTTTTGTTTTTTTTTTTTTTAACTTAGAGAATTTCAGAGGCACTGGTAGAGATTGTGACTGAAAGGAGCCTTGCGGCGAATCACTGTAAGGCTTTATTAATGGTAGAGAACCAGATAAGTTTCACATCTTTGTCAGAAACTTAGCGGACACGTAAATACTATAGGAAAAGATGACTAGAACGAGAATGATGACTGAATAACGGGGAAAGTGACCTCAGACATACCGGAAGGCGTGTATGTCAGGACGTCTCACGGCAGACGGATAGGACTTGGAGGAAAGGAGAAGAGGCAGGAGCCCACCTGCATTCAGAGAGAACCAAGGCCAGCTGAGGTTATCATTTATTCGTGATTCATTCATTCAACGATTATTTATTGCTGTGAACCAGGCACTCTGGGACACGTGGGGCGTGGTGAGGACCAAGGTCACTAAGGTCCCTGACGGACAACCAGCATTTATTTAGTGGCCACCATGTGTCAGGTATTGTCCCAAGCACCTTGTGACACCTTTAGTCCTCCCACGGAGACAGATATTATTTTAAGCCCCTGTTACAGATGAAGAAACAGGCTCAGAGAGGTTAGGTAACTTCCCTGAGGTCATGGAGCTGAGGTGCCCGAAAATCTGAATCCAGGCATGTCCGCCATGTTATATGGCCAGTGGAACTTACTGCGGTGTTGGATTTAAGGTCCTGGTACAGAAACACAGGGGACCGCCACCTCGGAGGCACAGTAGGGCCACAGAGAGTTGTCCGGTGCAAGAAGCGAGGGGCTCTGCTTTCCTGGGACCCTCCCACTCCAGGAATCTTCCTGCTTGCTTCCTCATCCCTTAAAGCTGGTGTCTCAAATCTTTTCAAAAGAGGGCAGAACATCGCCCATTCCATCATCAGAAATTAATGGCGTCTCTGGCATCATTGGCATCTCTGCTTTTTTGGTGTCATTGATCTTCAGAAGGAGAGACAACTCGTCCCTTTTGTGTAGTGATCTGTTCTACAGCCTGTTGTTAGGAGGTCCTGGGTCCCTTCCCTGCCCAAATTTGTAGTCTGGCACTTTTTTTTTTTTTTTACCTTCTCTATCCCTCAAATAAGGGGATCCCTTCCACCTGTCTGTTACTATCCGCTTATCAGGGGGCTGCGGCATTGTCCTGGAGCTCCTGACACTGAACTCTGCTGTCAGTAGCTTCTGAAAAACTGTTTGATGTTTCTCGGGATTTTTCTGACGAGTCCTGTTCTTGCAGCTGGGCCGGAAGCGACGGAGGCCTGGGCGAGTGGGTCTGGCCGGCCGTAAGGGTCAGCCACTAATCTCTAGGTGGGCTGACTAAGGGCCAGGATCACTGAGTTTCAGCTTCCTTCTTTTTTTCCTTATTCAGTTTCCATAACTTTGACCCTTTGGAGGGGTCTGTGCTGCTTTCTGAGACTCTGACTTACGTAATGACGATTTTTCTAGTCTGCGTGGAGCCGGGAATTTTTGCTTTTATCCCGGGCCATCGTTAGAGACTCAACATGATGGCCTCCTCAGCGCTGCTCGTGTTTGCGAAGCGTGATCCACATGCTCGCGAGTCCATTGCTAGCACAGAGGTGCTTGTATTTAGAGCCTAGACCACATTGCATGCGAGGAACTTGAACTCCCTGGTGCATTTTTGCACCTGCCACATTCTGGTGCCCTGCTCTTGGGTCCCAGGTGCTTTCTTGGTGAGGTCACGCCACTAGGCCCATGCTTTAGGGAGGCGATGTCATTCCGAGTGGTGATGCTGTCCCAGGCCCTGCCCTAGGGGGCCCAGTCTCCGTCTCTGCTGCAGGGGACAAAAGCCGTCACCTTGTTTTAAACTCTTAATAAAGTCAGTCGTCATTTATGCTGAGCACCCCTTCTCAGCGCTCTCTCTAGCACCCTGAAAAGAATCCATCCCAATGATAAGAGCTAATAATAATGATGATGATGATGATAAGAGATAATAATAATAGCAAACATTTATTAAGCAGTTTCGGTGATAGATGTTGTGCTCAGAATTGACTTTTATCTGCTCCTTCTACCTGATTCTTAATAACCCTGGTAAGGAGGCGATACCACCAACCGCACTTCATACGTGAAGGAGCGAATGCCCGCGGAGGCACAGAACCCCGTCTGCCTGCAGCACACGCCCTCCGGGGCGGTGTCCCACAACCCCCATCCGCAGGAGCCTCCGTCAAGGCCTTGTGCTTCCGTCCGGAAGTGCTGCAGAAATGCCCAACAGGTTCCTCAGGGACTCCAGAGTCATCTGGAAGAGCAGTGTTTTTCACAACGTTGTCTGTGGCCCACCCACAGCAGAGCTTCCCCAGCTGCTTGTTGAAATCACAGACCTGGTGAGTCACAAGCTCTGGGAATAGGGCCAGGGAATCTGCATTTTTAGCAAGCTCCCTCAGGGACTCTGATGGACTCTGCTGTCTGATAAACACCACTATCAAGTATTTTCCTGGGCACACTTATCGCAGTTTCTGGGTAGGCCCGAAACCAACCAAAGGGATTCCTGAGGCTATAGGGTGGAGTGCGCAAACTTTTTCTCGAAAGGGCCAGATAATGAATAGTTTGGGCTTTGTGGGTTATATCGGTCATTGTCGCAACTACTCAGTTCAGCCATCGTAACCGCAAAGCAGCCACAGAGGACCTGTAACAAAGGGCGTGGCCATGTTCCAATAAAAGTTGGCTTTCAAAAGCAGGTCACGAGGGCCACAGTGTGCCCGCCCATAGAGTCATCCTGGCCCACCAGCCCTTTGGGGACCCCTTTTTGTTGGAATTATTCTTTCATTACTTTCTGTTACCTATGGAGAGCTGCATTAAGATAAAATCACCTGTTGTAATAAACCCTGAATCTTAGTGACTTAAAACAATAAAAGCCATTCCTCACTCATGTCGCCGCCCAGGGAGGGTGTTTCCGCTTTGGACCTTCTGTGTGTGGTCATTCACTGACCAGGGCTCCCCTGTGGCATGGCATGCCCCGCCCCGCCTTGGTCCCCACGCCCTCTCCATTAAGCCAGCAGATGGGACAAGAGCAAGGATGCCTCATGGGAAATCTCATGGGCCGGGTCCGGAGGAGGGGCCGCCATTCCTACCCTCGTCTCATGGGCCGGAACTCTTGTGGTTCGGGGTCCAGAAACAGAGTGATTTCTCAAGCCCGTGAGGCCCTCGGTCACTAGGCTCGCCCTCCTCCCTTCCGTCTTTGTGTGACCAGGTCTTGCTTGGGCTCGTCTCTTCCTCGCACGAGACCTTGCTCAGGTCGGCCGGCAGGAGCCAGCACACGGTGTCACTCCGGTCTGTCTGGCCACCTTCCCCAGAGCTACGGGCTCAGAACACGCAGAGCCTTCTCCTCACTCACTGCAGGCGTAGGTCTTACCCCATAGTTTGCTCGTGTGGGACACAGATCTCCATATTTCAGCGTCTGGGAGCAATTTCTCACTGGCCACTGCCTGCCTACTTAGTGCCAGCACCACATATTTGGGGTCGTTGCCATGGTAGCGCCCCACTGCATGATACCCACCTCTGTATTAGTTCAGGTAACACGGTGGCTCTCCGAGGGAAAGCCAAGCCCCACGTGCTCAGCACAACTGAATGTTCACGTCTCGCTCACGTCACATTCTCGGAGGCGTGACCCTCTACTTGGTCATGCAGAGACCCAGGCTTTTTCCATCTCGAAGCTCTGCCTTCCTGCTGGCCTCTCCACCTGCTGGCCCCGAGGAGGAGAGCACGTGTCCCCCAGGGGATGGACCTGGAAGTGGTGCACCTCGCTCTTGCCCAGAACTCAGTTATATGGTCACTTCGTGCTTGCTGCAGGAAGGGCCTAGAAATGTAGTCTGGCCACAAGCCCAAGAAGGCAAGAGAACAGGCGGGGGCGCGCACAAAGCTGGGCGTCTGGACCAGTGGAATAGCGACCGAGGACTCAGCAGGGAAAACGGCGACAGGCAGCCTGCCTTGGTGCTCACAGGCGGCAGCTAGTAAGATCCGAAAGATGGACAAATACCCTCATTAACGCAACAAGTGTTTACCGCATGCCCACCGTGCGCCAGGCAGTGGGCTAGACACAGGGGACCTAGAGGAGAATGAAGCCCCTCTTGGAGCTCTGAGAGAGCCCCTCTCGTCGCCACCCTTGTGCTGGATGCCAAGGGGCCGAGAGAGTCTGGGGAGGGAGGCGGCTGTGGGGAGTTTTCAAACATGGCTGGTCTGAGTGCCTCCTGCAGGCCTAGATGCACACCCACGTGGGTCAGCCTGGCCGCCACCCCTTCCTTAGCCTGCGTCTCTGCAGCACATCAGATGAAAGGCAGTCGGAGGGGGAAAGGGCAGCCCAGGGCGGATGTTCTGTTTGTATCTGGCTTGGTCGTTTTCACAGGACGCTGTCTTCCCCCTCTGAGGCTCCTGAGGAGGTGGTTGCTCCAAGGCATAGGGTTGGCATCTTTTTTTGTGTATTCGTCTCTGGCCGTTGGCAAAGTTAGGGAGCTGGCAGCGCATCTCAGAACCCCCTGGGTGATGCCGAGGGCAGCGCAGGGAGGGGCCTGGGGCTCAGCCTCCAGCTCTTTTCAAGCTGCTGGCCATGGGCGTTGGAAGCCTCTGCAGGTGTGGACCGCGCAGCCTGCCCGGCTGTGAGCGGAGGTGCCTGGGACCCGGCGCGCGGAGCCCTCGGCCCGCAGCCGTTGGCCGTCCGCGCGGTGCCCGCGCTCTGTGCGAGTGCATGGACGTGCCTCCCACTGGAGCCCGCTGCCCCTCAGCAACTCAGGGTCCCAGGGGAAGGGGCGTACGGGGCGATGGCAGCATCCTCCAGGGGGGGTTTCAAAATGAGCTGAGAAGGTGGGCACAGAGGACTTACTTAACACAGACCCAGAACAGGCCATGAAGCAAAGTTTTTAAATCTCTTTCAGATATATATATATATATATTTTTTTTGGTGGAAAAATCATGTCACTAGAAGCAGGAAGGTAGCGGGGTCATATCTAGGACACCCTTCCAAGCTGCTGTCGTTAATCCATTGCATATTTTCAGCTAGGGAAGTGAGAATACAAAAGGTTAAATTTCTCATATAGGATGAATTCAGCCATCTCTGAAATGGTGGAGCGGAATACCATTCGACTCTCTAATCTCATCCCTCACACGCTGCCTTTCTTGGAGCCCGTCAGTGTCCTGGCACTGAGTCATTGCGGTGGGTGCTAAGCCTCAGCGCCGGTCAGTTTCTGAAACGTGCCAAGAGGGCTGCAATTTAGAAAATGTAGCCTCCTTTTTAAGGAAGGATGAAAAGGTACTAAAAGGCACCTTTCTTTGCATGTGAGACTCCCAGATATTTTGCCGGTATTAAACATGTAATTCCTGAGTGATTTTTGTTCTCTGTGTTTTATGTGAGTCATTTGCATGACGTATTGGAACAAAACTTATTAAAACTGCTCGTATTTGTGCATCTCTGGTGGTTTCCTGAGTACTGTTTGGGGTCCTAGAGATACGAAGTAATAAGATGTGTGTCTTTCAAGTGTGCAATCAAGATGCAAATGCAGTAATGATTTTGCCCTTGTTCTAATTGCTCTTCTTCAATAACGCATGTGATTTTTCTTATCTGATTTAAACTGCTTTTGAGGGGTGGGGGTGGGAAAGTATTAGCTACTGCTATGTAAAAAACTAAATATACTTGGAAGTTCGATTTTTAGGTTTTTTTGTTAGTCCTGGTCTTTTTTCATACTGTCAGGGTGTCAAAAATTAAAGGGGGTGGGGCCCACCAGGATTTTGAAGTTTTTCTCCTCCGATTTAAAGTTTTATTTCCCCTATATAGCATCAGATAATGCTGGTTATTTTTATGGGTAATATTTGGGACAAAGAGGCTCTCGTAAATGAAAGATAATTGCGAGCTTTGTCCCTTGCCTCCAGATTATTGCAGGGTTGCTATCCCCTTTGGGTTATACAGATAAATTATAAAGCACCAGTAGCCTTGGAAATTTCGATCGATTCCAAATGACTAAATATTTAATTCAATCACTGCCTAGACTTCCAGGGATGACTCGGGTGTTTTTCTTTTGACTGAGGGCTCCGTGAAAGCCGGAATGGCTGCTGAGGGCTGTGTCTGTTGCAAAGAGGCTCCCCTGCAGTGAGAAGCTGGGGCCAGCCTAGTCCACAGCAGCCCTTTTTGCAAATGGTAGTCAATTTTTGCAGAAGGTTTGTGGCCAGATCGCTATGTATAATACTGATGAAGCATTTTTGTTCCAGCTCTGTCTCGGAAGACCTAGGCTGTAGACGTGGGGATTTCAGTAGGAAGCATTATGGATCTGTGGAGCTGGTAAGTTTACACCGTCTGTTCAGTGGAAGTACATTGATTTAGATCTAGAGAGACTCGCCAAGCTCATCGGATCTTTTGTTGTATGTTTACTGTTAGACCATGTGAATGCGTATAAGGATTGGATACAAGTAAATGACTATTAAAGGCTGTAATAATCTGGTCATCTTTGTTTATGTTATGCACTTTTCATCTGTGTCTTTCAGTTTGTTAAAAATGTCTTGTGCTTGGCATTTTTCTCTGTTAATGATGTATATCATTAAAACAAATGATTTGTGAATCAGGAAAGATCGTGTTTGGTTTGTATATTATCTTGTTCCTAAAAGTTTATAAATCTAGTTTTCGAGGTTTAAATATTATTGAAAAACAAATTCTGATTTTTTTGTACCTTTGCTGTCTGGGTATGTGATAAGAGTTAGGATATTTATGAGATCTTTTTTCCTGTTAAAAGTATATTTGATGGACTAGATAAATAGACTATAATAGATAATATATATCTGGAATGAAGATATCCACATTTTCCTTAATGAGGGACATTGGGTTTGTGTTATGATTTTAAAAATAGTATGCTTTCATTTTAAAAGAGGCATAATGAAGGCATAAAATAGCCTCAATTTTTTTTTTTTTAAGACAGAATTGTGACTTTTTTTCCAGCTGCTTGGAAATTTGAACAGATTTTTAGGAAAATATGCTCATAAAATTCTCTTGATTAATAACATTAAAAACATTAAGATTGTTATTTCTATCTGTTTACCCAAAAATGAGTCGATTGAATCCATTTATATAGTGCCCAGTTATCCCCCATTAATACAAGCTGCATTCTAACAAGGTTTAACTGGTAGAAAAATTTATACCAGAGTTGTGTACCAGTAGCATTCTACTCAAGTAGAATACATTACAGGTTTGACTGTATGCCTGGCCTAGAGCCAAGTATTCTTGGAAATATAAAGTAAATAAAAGATTTGGTCCTTGTTCTTAAGGAGCTTACTGTCCTCCAGCTGGGCAGATATGATACGTAAAATATCTAAAGAATGAATTTAGTCACATAAGAGACACATTGATTGACTCAGTCAAGGCCTGTTCTGTGTGTCAGACACCTGCCAACTCAGACCACTACCTCACTTGAAGGAGCATGTGCATAACTCTAATTCAGGGCGGGAACTGGTAAATATTGTGAGAGGTATACAATAGGGCCCGGTTGGGGTTGAGAGAAGGGAGGGAGCTACCCATTCTAGCCAGTGATCTTGGGGGAAGTGGCCTAGAAGGCTTTAAGGAGGCCGTGGGTTGGCGGCAAAGAAAATAAAACCGTAGATATTTGCAAACAGCATGATTTTTGGCAGTCGTGTGTTGGAAGGGCCATGAGCAAATGGTCCTGCCTACCAGAGAGTGTAAGGCAGCAAAGCTTAGTGGTTACAGGGGAGGTAGGTTTGGAATCAAGAAGGGCTGGGCTCACGGGGGTCATCACTCATCTCTGTGAACTTTTCTGAACCTCGGTGGCTCTTAAGATCTGGTGCTCTGAAATCATCTTTCGTTCCTTTACTAGCAGTACTGTCTTAGCCTTCTTTTGGTCTCAGTTTTCCCATCTGTGAAATGGGGACATTAATATTATCTACCTTGTAGAGTTGCTAGAGGACTAAATGAGATGATGTGCAGAAGTACAGTCCACGTGCACTAGCTGTTGTAGTACAGATGAAATTTGGTAGCAAAAGCAGAACCTTGAACTCTCAGGTGAAGACTTTGAACCTGATCCAGTGAGTAGTATGAAGCGCTTATGATCAGTGAGAGCAGTGTATTGGGGAGACAGCACAGGGTGAAAGATGGACCCTTTATAGACTCGTGGAAATCGTAGACTGTCAGATTGGGGATGTACCTGAGAGTACTGGTTTCCAACTTGAGCAAGCACCAGAATCGCCTGGAGAGTCTATTAAAACAGATTTCTGGACCCCATTCCCAGAGTTTCAAATTCAGTTGGTCTAGGGTTAACCCAGAATTTGCATCCCTAATGAGTTCCCAGATGATGTTGATGCTGTTGTTCCCAGGACTACGGTTGATGAAACCCCGGCTTTGGAGAAGCCCAGCCTAGTCATCAGTTATCCTCAGCCCGATGGGGCCAAAATTCCTTCAATCCATTTGTTTGAGTTTTTACTTTGGAGCCATGCACGTGTGTACAGGAATGTGTTTATAATTGACTTTTTAAAATATTGCATAAAATAAATTTGAAATACATTTTTTAAATCCCATATATAATTTCACCACCTTATTGCAAGTGTTATCATCTCCTTTGGGTACCTTCCAATCTTTATGTCATTTGTCATAATGTACAAATGTCATTTCTCCATGGTGGTGCTCAAATGATATATTTAATTTTCCATTCGTCCTTTTTCTTTTAACTCTATTTTATAAGTATCTTCTTGTTATATAGTCTTCAGTGTTGCCGTTTTAATCGGCGCTCCCTTGAGAGCCCAATATGGTGATAAACAGTGATCTGCATGATGATTTCTCTCCTTTTGTAAAACTAGGGCGTTTCTAGTTTTCTCATGTTAGAAATGGCCTGGACGGCTGAAAAAAAAAAATAAGTTCCATTTTTGCTACCTAAGGATCTCTGGAAATTCTGACTCCAGTGTTTGAAGGAAGGGGACTTATGAACAACAGAGTATTATTAAATTAAAAACTTTTTATGCGTTCTGTGTTTATGAGTAAGTGAGAGTAACATTTCTTACACCTGTTTTAATGAATATTGTTGGGAAGCCAGTAAATCTCGGGTATGCTGGAACTCAAAACTTTGTCGAGGGGTACCCAGGATTCTGGAAAATTGAAATTTTAGCATCTCCTTCTCCTGACCTTGAGCAAATCAGGTAGAAGTCCTCGTGAAGAAGGAAGCTTGGCCATGCAAATCAGCGATGAAGGTTGACTTAGAGGCTTAGTTCCCTAGGTTTAAACTGGGTGTGAATTTGGTGAGTGAGTGAGACATGGATGCTCAGATCTGATAGACTCCTGGGACGGCTTCTCAGCCCTTGTTCCGTAACTGCATCGAAGGCTTGCCACCACATGGCGGGCACTGTGCCAGGCGCCAAGGAAGAAGGAACAGAGTTTTCCCCCTCTCGTGGAGGTATGGGCTGGTTTTGGAAACCCACCACCTCAAACTTTTAGTCTCCGGGCTGCTGCCTAACTGGGTCCCAGCTGTGTTCCCTGGGACTGGTTCTTAGTGAGGAACAGAGATCCCCTCCTCGGTCCGGCTCAGGGATATGAAGTAATTCGCTGAAAGGACGTGGGCGGATCTCCCTGAGATGAGGTGCAGGAGGCACAGCTGGGCCGCCTGTGACCGGGGGGCCCTCGGGCAGCTCCTGCCCGTGCCTCCGGCTGCTGTGATCCGTCGCTTCTCTTGTCTCTGCGTGCCTGTCGCAGCCTCCTCTCAGTAGACCGGCCTCCCCTGGCTGTGTGGTCGCCCCTCTCCAGTCCGTTTCTCCCAGCAGTGGCGCTGCTTTAATGCTTTCTTAAACTGTAAAATGTATCGTTTTTCAGGGGACCCTTCAGGGTACTAAGTACGTAACATCACCTCTGCCACTTTCAGCACATTTTTCATCATCCCAAACAGAAACTGTGCCCGTTAAACAGCCCCTGGTAACTTCTATTTTTTGTCTCGATGAATTCGTCTATTGTTGGTGCCTCAGGTAAGTGGAATTATACGATATTGATCCTTTTGTGCCTGGTTTATTTCATTTAGCGTAGTTTCCAGGTTCATCCATGTCCTAGCATGTATCAGAATCCCATTCCTTTTTATGGCTGAATAATATTCCACTGTGTGTATATGCTGCATATTGTTTATCTGTTCATCTGTTGATGGACACTTGGGCTGTGTCCACTTTTTAGCTACTGTGAATAATGTTGCCACGAACATGGGTGTACAAGTATGTGCTCAAGTCCGTCCGTTCAGTTCTTTTGGGTATATCAGCTAGGAGTGGACTAGCCGGGTCATTTGGTAATTCTGTTTTTAACTTGTTTCCACAATGGCTATACCAGTTTACAGTTCCACCAGCAATACAAAAGGGTTCCAGTTTTTCTACATTCTCACAAACACTCGTTATTTTCTTTTTTTTCTTCTAGCCATACTGATGGGTGTGAAATGGTACCTCCCTCTTGTTTTGATTTGCCTTTCACTAGTGATTAATGATGTCAAACATCTTTTCATGTGCCTATTGGCCATTTGTATATCTTCTTTGGAGAAACGGTGTTCAAGCCCTGTGCCCATTTTTAATCTGGTTGTTTGTTTTGTTGTTGTTGAGTTGTAGGAGTCCTTAATAGATTCTGGATATTGATCCCTTCTCAGATACACAATTTGCAAATATTTTCTCCTCTTATGTGGGTTGTCTTTTTACTCTGTCGACAGGGTCCTTTGCTGCACAAAAATTTTTACTTTTCAGTTCATCTCTTTTTTTCGTCCGTTGCCTGTACTTCGGTGTCATATGCAAGAAATCATTGCTAAACCCAGAGTCACGAAGCTTTCCTCCTATGTCGTCTTCTAAGAGTTTTTCAGTTTTAGCTTTGACATTTATGTCTTTGATCCATTTTGAATCCATTTTCGTATATGGTGGTGGGTAAGGATCCCTCTTCCTTCTTTTACATATGGTTATCCAGTTTTCCCAGCACCATCTGTTGAAAAGACCGTCCTTTCCCCATTGGATGGCCTGACACCCTTGTTGAGCTGACCACGTGTGCAAGGGTCAGTTTCAGAGCTTTCTCTCTATCTCATTGGTCCACATGTCCGTCCTTATGCCAGAGGGATGTTTTAAAATGTTGATAATACAATGTCTTTTCTTTCTTAAACCCTTTGTTGGCTGCCCATGGCACTCTAAGACCAGACCGTTTACAAAGTCCTGCAGGAACTCGCGTGATCCCCCTTCTCCCTCCCTCTCCCCCTTTCCCCATGCCGCTCACGCACCGCGCTTCAGGCGTCTGGCCTGATTGTGGACTCTAGAACACATCAGGTTCTTCCCTGTCCCAGAAAGACACTGTTTCTTCTCCCTGGAACAGGCTTCCCCAGCACTTCTCACGGCTGGTCTCAGTGTAAATGACGCCTCCTCAGAGAGGCCTCCCCTGACTACCCTATCTACGGGAGTCTCCCGCTCCGTGTTGTTCATTCTCAAATTCGGCATCCTGTTTATTTTCTTAATAGTATTTGTCACAGTCTGCATTTATTTCATGTGTTTGTTTGCTGACTACTCTCTCATCCACTAGAGGCGAGGGTGAGAACCATGTCTATTTCTAGGCCTTGTCACATACTCAGTTCTCATGAAATGTTTTTATTACTAAATTGACTTCCAGCCCCCAGATCTCTCTAGACTTAACAGCTCTGCCACCCATCATAGTCTGTTCATTCTTGGATCCTGATCTCAAAATCCAAACAGAACTTTATGGATTAGCTTCTCTGGGTCAGGTATCTATCCTTGATTCAAACAGTTCCGTGCAGGGTTGTGGGCTCGTGTGGTATAAAGATGGCCTCCCATCTCCTCTTGAAGTCTGTGGACAGGACAGGCTATCAAGGGGATGTGAGCTAAAGTCGGTCTCAAAGAGCATGAGCCGGACAGGAAACCAACCCCCTGGACTATTATGTCCCTGGCACTTCTTAAATCTTGTAAACCAGGATATAGATTATAAACTCCCTAAAAATAGGAAGTGTGGCTTTTTATTAACCACTGTATTCCTAGTACCAAGCACAATGCTTAGCACTAGTTACTTAGTAAATGTTGATTAAACGAATGAATAGCTCAGTTTGGTCGAAATTAAGAGAGTCACCTAACTCATCAAAAATAAAGGAAAGGAAAAACAAGCCTGTGTTAGCCCCCACCCCAAATACTGTTAGACTCACTGGCTTGTGGTACCTTCCATCTAAAACGTGTGCCATTTTTCTTCTTGATGAATCGAAAGTCTGGTCCCTCGTGGCAGCTTTCCAAGCAAGGCTCAGCTATTACATCATCGAGCACTCTTCATCACTTTATATCGAAATCTGTCAGGAAAAGCTTAAGATTGTTTGTAACTTTTATTGATCTTTTCTTGGCCTTTGACTCAGTGGATGAGAAACTAATGTGTTATGAATGACAAATGGTATGGGCACAATATAGACCTTCCCTGCCTGCATCCAGATACTTCTGGGCAAGTCACAACCTGCAGGTAATTTCAAGTCAGAATGAACCAGGGTAATATATTGTCCTTTTTTTTTTTTTTTTAACTTGTACCTTAACGCCTCCAGCCTGCACTTGGATGAGCCGCATACTCCCCTTCTGCATCGGAAAGATACATACAAATGCTTTTCTCTGAGAGAGCATGGTTTTGTCGTTATGAACTCAGGGCGGCTTCAAAAGATATCTGTACCATTTAATTACTGTCAAAAGATGGGTTTACGGTGAACTTGCTTGGGATCCGCAGATTTTAACACGTGCGGTTTTGACTGTTTGGAGGACTCTCGAAGTCTCATACGTAGTCATTTGCATTTTTGCTCAGGCACGAACCCGAATTATGCCTGGGCGACTGTTGCTCAGAAAGACAACTCTTGGTTAATGAGTGATTTAGCTGCCTGTGCAGCATCCTTAACACAGCGCAGTTTTGTTCTCTATTTAGAGTCAAGTAGGCTTTTTTGTTTTCACAGGCATTTTATGGGAGAAATTATATTCTATGTAGTATTATCGAAGTGAGAGATTCATAAAGGTACCAGCATATTTCCCCCAGGAATATCAAAACATCAAGACTTCAGCATTCTACAGCCAAAGTCGTAATTTCAACAGATGTTCTTAATACTTAATTGGCTGGGATCTAACTAAGTCTTTTAGGGCAGGTTGAGTCATGTAGGTACCACATTTAGCATTCCCCAGTAAGTTAACCTGGTTTAAAACTGTAGGTGCTTTTTGGATATTTTTGATGCCTTTGTGGATGATGGGTAATGCTGACTTTGAACCTCTTCCAGGCCAAAATTACTGCAACCATTTTCAGTGAGTTAGAACTTTGAGACCTTAATCATATGCTTGTTTATACATTAGAATGGAACCAGAAATCTTTTATTATGACTGTTATTCTGTTATTGCTGTTATTAGTTTTGACATTAATTGAATGCTTACCCTTAACCAGTTACTGAGATAAATCCTTTACATGCATTTACCTGTTTAACCCTTACAACAGCTGTAGATGGTCAATACTATTTATTTAATTATACCACATTCTGTGGGCCCTCAGAAGAACTTGGGGGTACTGAATGTGTGGATTCTCATTTCACTGATGTTCTCAGAGAGGTCTCACAGCTAGTGAGTGTAGAGGTGACATTTAAACCCAGGTCCATGTGACTCCAAGAGCCCATGGGCCTACTAATATCTTAGTCCTTGCTGCTTATAGGCTGTTTACTAAAGAAACTAGGTTGATCGTTAGAGCAAATGCTTCTGCCCTTAATGAACAGCAGAGAGTACCTCTAATTTAGGTTCTAGCTAAACGTATAATTTCGAACTTTCTTCTGTTCAAATCTTAACAAAAGCTTGGTTTAAAGAAGAATGTTTATAAAGAATTATACAAAGAAATGTCCATGGTTTAAATTTAATTCCTGGGTGAATCTTGGCCCCTCTCCGATTTGCTCCCGTGGACCCATGCCTTAGCATTCTGCCATTAACTTACGCTGATGGACAGGGTGGGAAAGAGCCATCTGGATCTGAGTGGTATATCTCGTGTAGGATGCTCTTGAGGAGTTTTCTTCTCATTCTGCTATAAAATGTCTCTTTTAAGAGGACCTCTGAGAAAAGTTGTTCTCAAGACCGAAAAGTAGCATGCTTCTTCGGAGAAGTTGCTTTGTTCTTATCCTTATAGGCAGTGGGAATCCCATAAATGACTGGGGTTTTTCCTCTTTGCATTGGTCTCAAGGAAGCTCAGAACCCAATTTATGTCTTGCCTTAAAGCAGTGGTCCCCAACCTTTTTGGCACCAGAGACCGGTGCTCCTATGAGAATCTAATGCCTGAGGATCTGAGGTGGAGCTGAGGTGGTAATGCTAGCACTGGGGAGCAGCTGCAGATACAGATGAAGCTTCGCTCACCCACCTGCCCACCCACTGCTCACCTCCTGCTGTGTGGCCCGGTTCCTAACAGGCCACAGACTGGTATGGTCTGCGGCCCGGGGTTTGGTGACCCTTGCTCTATGATTCTCTTTACTTTCTCGTTATTTTCATTTTGTTTTGTTTTTTTACATTCTGGGAAGCCTCTGAAATGATGAACATATTATTGTTTCTGTTTTCTACGGTGAGCATATTGCTTTCTTTCTCCAATGAGGATTTCAGTCGTACATTTGCATATTTTGGTCCTCTCTTTTTTATCTATCCCACTTCCATAAGGTTTATACAATTGTTGCACAGATCACATCTCCTGTCTTAATTAAAGACAACAACTGCTTTTCTTAAATGTTATTTTCATTTCCTAGTGAAATATGGAATGTTTCCTCTTTTAGTTTTCAGGATCGTGTATAGGTTTTTTTTCATAGATCCCATGTCGGTGGGTTTGGGTTTTTTTCCCGTCCTTTTACAAAATCTTCAAACAAGGAGAGCTATTCAGACCTTGTATTTTTCAACAGACAGTACGTATAACTGGCCTCGGCCCTCATTGTCCTTTTGGGAACTGCAGCTCCGCCGAGCTAAGCAGCTGGCTTGCGCAGAGCTGCCCGGTCAGTTCCCAATGTCTCGCTGGTGTTTATCTTGTAAAGCTCTGCCGGAGTGAGACAGGTCGATCTCCGCGCTCGGCTTTTGGCCGCTCGGAACCAGCAGCTCCAGGATTTATCTATATGGCGGGGGCCTAGGGAACCAGAGGTACCAGCAGTCTGGTTGGAAGAGTTAAGTTTGCTTAGCTCTCATTTACATAAGCTTGAGAAAGTGGCATCTGTGTAACATTAAAAAATGGATGGAGGTTGTAAAGAGGTAAAATCTCTTTTTAGCCCCAGCTACCCTTTGGTGGCCAACTGCTCTGCCACTAGGACTCTTCTTGTCCCTCTCCCCACCTGCGGCACTTGGCTTATGAAGACTACGTTTTCTAAGATGGACTTTCTCTTTCTTCCTCTTACTTCCTGCCCAGTATTTTCTTGGAGTGAAAACGAGGTGTTAGTATGGCTGAGTGCCATACTCATGAGACCCCTCACAGAGACCCCGTGTCTCTTAGCCAAAATGAGACCGTGGAGTGAAGAATAAAGTGGCCTTCAACTTTCTGTACTTTCTGTGCTCTGGTTCAGGCAATAAAGCCAGCGACCAAATATGTTTTTCAGTTCTTCTCCATGGGCCATGTAGTAAGGAGGAAATGACCCGATATTTTGGCCATAGGATGGGCAGTCTTTCTCCAGACTCATGACTTGCCTGTCATCTTTTGCGCTGAATCTTCACAGATATTTTGCTGGGAAGTTGGATGTCAGGGACTGCTAGTCGGATATTATTTGAACGAGGAAACTGAGACAGGTCTATTTTGAGATGCAGGGTTAGATACCAGAGCTCACCCTGATCTTGCCTCACCTTTCTCAGTAAAATAGGTGGAAAGGTCACCTCGTAAAAGAAAGGGTGTTCCAGGAGTGGTGACTTGGTGACCGACGCGTCAAAAAACGAGGTGGGAGACGTAAGGGGAAGTGCCAAAGGATGAAAGAATTGAGGAGGAGTAGCGAAAATGTAGACAGAGTGGACGTCAGTCACGTGAGCTTGTAGTTGGCCTGTCATGTGGAAGCTTCCGTTTCTCTGGGCACGGAAGAGGAAGAGTGAGAGTTTGCTTGGTGGGGGCGGCTGGGAGCTGGGTCTCCCCACTCGGTGCGCGTGAGAAGCCAGCAGTACGCAAGATCCGTGTGTGGGTAAGTGCAGTGTTGGCGTGTGATTAATCATGGATCCCCAGCCCGAACGTGTGCCCAGAAGAGCCAGAGAGGGCTATAAGCCAGGCGCAGTGATGGCAAAGCTATGCCAGTGTGGGCGAAAGCACGTTTGGGGTTTTCGTAGTGGATGGCAAAGCCAGGAAGTCAAGTGAAGTTATTAGATTTGAGAAAGCAGAAGGCCGTGAGCTCAGACATCAGATAAATCATCGTGATGGATGTCGAGTTTGCCGAGGATGGTGGCCAGGGATTGATGATGATAAAAAAAAAAAAAAAAAGTCTGAGCCCAGATACAAGGCCTTGGTAGTTTTCCTTCAGCCAATATTTATTCTCCCGGCTCGAGAATTTTCTAACCAACCTGGGTGTTCTGACATGCGCCCAGGTGCTCAGTGCTCCAGCTGCCCAAACCCCCAAAGATTTTCCCTGTCCCTGGGCACAAGCAGAATAGGAGAACATAGGAGGTGATAACATCTCTTCCGGGCTCTGGACCCCACTCCCTCGCCCCTTCCTGCAGGCAGTGGAAGTGCACAGAGGGTGACCAGGAGGCAGGACCTGGGAGCAGCACTCACCAGTCGGGGGGTGGCTCATCCTACCCATATTTAGGCTGAACAGCCCCCTCCTCGCCCCCACCACACACATTTTTTTGATGGAAACATCTAAACTTTCTTTCATCCCTCTGAGCAGCACTTTTTAATTCAGGGCTCTGTGCGTGTGCGTGTGTGTGTGTGTGTGTGTGTGTGTGAGATTTGCATATACAAACTCTTCTTGACCAGTATTTGTAGTTTAAAAAAAAAAACTCCGCTTCTGTTGGAAATCCTTTCTCAAGTTCCTATACATCTTCCAGAGTAAATCGTATTAGAGCAAAGAAGCCTGCACATCCGCAGGCAGAGGTGGCCTCTCCAGCCTCCGACCTCTCAGACCCCATCCTTGCTTCTGCCGTTGTGGCATTTAACCAGGTTGCGTGGTGATTTATCTGTTTACGTGTGTGTGCCTCTCTCTTCCACTAGTCTTCGTGTTCCTCCAGGCCAGGGATCATGTTGCATTTGTCTTTTTAAGTCCAGCAGTTAATACAGGCCCTGAAAAATAGGTTCTCAGTAATGTTTGCCAGATAGGCAGAGGTTTAAACAGAGCTTCTAAGAATTTAAATGCAGCATTTAAATGGCATAATCATACTACTAATGAGCAGAGTATATTATTATTATCATCATCATTATTATTATTATCATCATCATCATCGATGTTGTGTGATGAACAGAAATGCAGGGAATCCTCGCCCTGCTTTATAATGGAAGCAGACACCAGCCCAAAGATACAGAGCAATTAAGTAGGGAGGAAAAGAGCCTTTTGTTTTTAAAAAATTATGTATTTGTATTAACTTGGTAACTATTCTCATTTAATTGCCTATAATATTAAACTAATAATACTTTATTTACAGTAGTTAACGAATAACATTTTATGCTTCCTGTTTTGTTTTAATTTGTTAAATCATATAAATGGATATTTTTACTTGGATGTTACTTTTTTCCCATAAACAAAATGTCTAATATGTGGAACATTGACTGTTTCGTGTTAAATGAATAAGTTACAGTTTTGGCTAAGATGGGACCAAAGCCTCGGCTCAAGGTGTTAAAGTACATGAATTTCCACCATATTTAGAGTATTTAATGAAACGAAGGAGTCTCAGCCTGAGAAACTGATTCGATCTTGGTCACCCAGAGTTGCATACAGCCTGTGATCATGGAAAATTGTGATCTGTCCAACATAGTGGCCACACGTAGCTATTGAGCACTTGAAACGTGACTAGTGCAACTGAGGAACTGAACATTTTTTATTTTCATTCATTTAAAATTAAATTTAAATGATGCCAGTGGCTACAGTATTGGACAGTGTAAGAGCTCTAAAGGAACCCCAGTGCCCGGCAGATCCCAGCCACATGATCATTTCATTTGCCGTTTGGATCTCTCTCCCTTGGGCACAGTCTTCCTCAGCCCAGCTCACTTGGTGTATGACCGAATCAGTTGTTAAGACAAACTTAAGTAAAATAAAATTAAAATCCTTTTTTGGTAGCATTGCTGATGTTAAATACATGTTAACACCCCGGAATTTCTGCACCGAAACGAACGCAAAAGAATTCTGCCGCTTCTCTAAGGCAATGATCCCTGCAGTCCTGTGAGTGCGCATGCGCCATTGCTGTCCGTCCCGGACCGGACGGGGGCTCCTCGGAAAACTCCCCGGGCCAGGGTTGCCTCAGTGGGGCAGTGTGTGCTGACACCTCGATTGGTCCTACAAATAGTTCTTTGTATATTCAAGTTTCTTTCTCTTCTTAAAATAATTTGTATTATGTATATTGTCCTAGAAAATTTCCATTTCATTGACATTTTTGATAATATTTGCATAGTTGCACATAGTACTCATGCTTTTGCAAATCTTTTTCTTCTCAGAGGTTACATTTTCTTCATTTTCACTGTGAATCATGTTCGTTTTTTGTTTTTTCTTTAAATCAGACTTGCTGGTCATCTCTCGGATATGTTTATTGATTCTAGTCTTTCTAAATCTATAATTTCTGCTCTTTTATTGATTCCTTTCCCTTGCTTTCTTTGGGTTTCTTTTATTGCTCTTTTTTGTATCTCCTAGAGGTCAATGCATATTTCATTGTTTTTATTTTTTCATGTTTAATAATGAAAGCGTTGAGATTATGAATTTTGCTGCAAATATAGCAGCAGTTGCATTTATGTTTTTATATGTATTGTCCTCATGGTTGACATCTGAATAGTGTCCAATTTTGGTTTGCCTATTCAACCCGAGAATTTTTTCAGATATCTATTTTTTAATTCCCAAATTTTTTTATCCTTTGACATTAATTTCTCATTCAATTGCAATATGCTGCTGTACTGTTTCTATTTTATACAACTTATTCATGCTTGCTTTCTACCCAATATTTAATCAGTTTTTAAAAGTTTAATAGATGTTCTTAAAAGATGTTTATTCTCTGTACCTTGTCTAAGGCATGTTTATTAATTTTGTAATTTTATTTCTCTGTAAATTCTTGACCTATCAGGAAAAAACATGAACATAAAATTTCCCATTATAATTATAATTTTATAAACTCCTATTTATAATAGTTTTGTTTTATAATAAGCATCTATAGTTGTTATATTTGGGGAGTGGATGGATTTACTTATCCATGTACTATAATTTTTTTTAATTTGGTATTTTTCTAAGTTCTAACATCTGATTTTATTATTCTCTTACCATTCTCTTTTTTCCCAACTTATCATGAATATTTTTCACTTTGCCTCCCTTTTTGATGATAATTTTATTGTACTTAATACGTCTCTTGCTGCTAGTTGGATTTCACTTACATTCCCAACCTTTGAGTCTCATTTTTCTTTCAACAGGGGAGTGTAACCCATTCACATTTATTGAAATGTCTGTGCTGTTCTCCCCACTGACTTCTGGGGGGCTCCAGGTTTCCCTTTTATCCAGGGTCTCACTTTACCCCTCTCCCTCACTCCATCCTTCAGGAGTACAGATCGGATGGATCAGACTAAAAACATCTTACTGGCCACTGAACTCCTCGCTAGGCAGAGCTACATTTGCAAAGATCAGAACCCATGTGTGAATGTCCTTTTTGGACACTTCTCCCAGAAGAATAACAAAAGGCCAGAAATGCTCCTCTGGAAGGGGCTGACCCAGTCCCTCCTCTCGCCTGGCTTTGGGGTGGTAAGGTCTCAGACTGCTTGCTCTTCACTTTGATTCTAAGCCTTTTGGGCCAGTGTGCCAACTGATTTTTTAATTGATGTTTTCGGGGGCATCTTCTTCCCAATATCTAATTTTTGGTTCAATGTGGTCACTGTGAAATGTGATCTCCATCTCAAAATTCAGAAACCATGCTTTATACATCTGAGAGCTGATCACAAATTGTTCCATTTTCATAGATCCAGGATTCTCCCAAATTATTATAACTATCATCAATTGCCTAAAAATTCTGTGTGCTTTTGGCCATAAATATGTTTCACGGAACATTTGCTCTGATACCGCAGTTTCCACATTTTAATTTATGGACCTGCCATAGGTTCAATGTTTTTGCTCTTTGTTCTCCCTTATTAGTGGGCTTAGAACATCAGATTGCAGTTAAGAGCAAGTTTCTACCACTGTTGCATCCAGATGGGCATTCTAAGTCAGCGGGAGGCTCTGCCCCACACAGTCAGGCTCGAGATGAATCTACTGTCTTCACTGTGGACTTCAGGATCTGTCTGATCATTGAAGTTCTAGCCAGCGGGGAGAGAGGGGACATGCAGGAGGGCTCCTTCCCTCTCTGAAGGGTCTAGATCCCCACACGCCACCTGGGACTTGACCCACCTTCAAGTGGAGAGAATTACATCAAACGGCCACCGGGAGGGAAATGTGGTCTAAGCCACATGTCCAGCTACAACGCTGACAGTGAAGAAGGATGGATTTTGGTGGCAGCCAGAACTCTGTGTCACGTGGAAAGGGCCTCTAGCTGTCACAGCGCTGGCCGTTGAGATGGGTTCTAGGACACTGTGCCCTTCCTGAGTCAAATCTCCTAATGAAAGGAAGTTATAGACTTCTATAGCTTTCACTGGTCAGATGAGAGGTTTTTGAGAATAATACAAAGAAAACTACTAGTAGCAGCAGCTCCTCTGCTGGGTGGAAAGGGGTTTTCCTTTTTCCTGCGGTGCTGTTTTTTCCATCCCCTCATTGGCTGGAGCACATCAGCTGGCGTGCCAGTCCTCACCAGGCACCGGCCACCGGGGCACCCTCTACGTTATAAAGCCAGCTGCCCGAGCCAGCTGCAGCGGCGGGGGCGGGGCGGGGCGCTCCGGAGCTGCCTTCTGTGTGCCAGCCGGGATCGCTTTCCCAGTGTGACTGTCGATGGCCTGGTCACCTACTGCCCCAGCACCCACCCTCGCCTCAGGCAGGCTCTGCCAGCCTGCGCTCAGGGGCGTTAGGGTGCCCAGCCCTGTTTGATTAAGTTAATGTTCTGGCTGACTTTCCCTTGCACGTGGATTCAGGGTATTTGGTGTGTTTTTCACTTTGGTCTTTCCTTCGTGATAGACCTGGGAGAATTCCTTTAAAATTTCTCATGCAAGTAAGGAATCTTGTCTGGTTTCCAGGACTGGCATAGCTCTGACCCCAGTTTTTTAGATTCGGTCATTTCAGTGGGAATTTGGCACTCACCTAGTCACACATCTCTTGTTTGGTAAATATTTCACGAACATGTCCGCTGTGTCAGGCAGTGTGCTTAGCTTTGGGGCACAGTGGTGAAAAGAAGGACCGTGGTCCCCGGAGCGCACGAAGAGGGAAATGAATGGAGTGCCCACACGAAGGATGTAAATCGCCCCCTGAGGAGTGCCCCAGAACTTCCAGTGACCTCATTCTCCCAGGTACCATGGTCACAGAATATGACCTCCAGCAACGGGGACTGCAGTGAACTTGACTGATGAGGAGGAGACGTTCGTTAGGGGAGGTCTAGGGGAGCCGTGGGCGGGCCAGGCGGGGAGAACCTTGCGCGCGCGCCCCCTGGCAGGGAGGAGTCGGGGGCTGGGATGCATGGGATTGTGGCCAATCAGATTTGCAGTTTGCCGAAATCTCCCCGGCCGGGTGTGAGGAGTGGTTGGAGAGAAGCAACAGTGGGTGGATGTATGGACTGGATGTATGGACCGGTTAGGAGGTGGTTGCAGTCAACTGACCGGGAGAGAGACGTGACAGTGACTTCGATGGAGGTGGTGATAGAGATGGTAAAGGCGATAGAGTTAAACCAGTTAGCCTGAGGTCTGGGCTTCATAGCTCTGTTTTGTGATCATAAGTTCAGAGGGAGCTAAGTACCTTCTGATTATCAACCCATCAACATGTCCCTTCTTTCTTCTTCTTGAACCTTTTGAGCAAGATAAGCAATGAGCTTCCCATTCCAGTTTCAGCCAAGGAAAAGGGCATCGTTGCCTTGGCCTGACAGTGTCCGGAACATAGCAGTGTCCGGAACATAGTTGGTAGACATTTAATTTATAATCGTGTGAATGAATGAGTGACTCAGTGCACGACTGTCAGCTCTTCTCTCAAGCCTTCGAGTCCTGGATGAGACTGGCCATAGTGAGGGCTCCACCTGCCGCCTCTGACTCAGGGCTGTGTTTATACACCACCCTCTCTCTTTATATACCCGTGTCAGACATTATTAATTGATTGCATCTCTTTTTCTTCTTGCCAAGTCCAGATGTGACCTCAGAATGCTTCTCCCAAAGCTTCGAGGCAGCCTGTACCAATAACACTTAACTGGAAACCCATTTGCTATTTTAACAGTGAGTAGAAGCTCACAAGCAAAGAAATTAACTGCGAACCCTCTATGTTTCTTCTGTGAAAATAGCAGTGACCCCAAGAGACCTAAATTCACCTTGCCCTTGTACTTTAGAATCGGCTTCTGCGAAGTTAGGAAATAGTCCACGAGAGCCCTCACTTCCGACACCAGCTGCAGAGTTCGGGGGTCCCCGAGGCCACCCTCATATTCCATACTTTGCTATGAGGAGACTCACAGAACTTGCTGAAAGCCGTTAAGCTCACTTATGGTTTATTACAGTGAAACGATGCAGATCAGAATCAGCCAAGGGAACAGACACGTGGGACAGAGTGCAGGAGAGTTCCGAATGCAGGGCTTCCAGTGGTCCTCTGCCAGCCGGGTGGTGGTCAGCACCAACTCCTCCTGGTAAAACATGACAGCATGGGTGGACTGCAGCCAGCCAGGGAACTCGCCTGAGCTTGGTGTCCAGAGGTAGATCTGATACCGTGTGACCCAAAACCCCCATTATAAATCGTGTTACTCCCCCATGTGACTCGAAATCCCCAGGTAAACAGTCAGTCACATAGGGCACTCCCAGAGCTTAGAGGTCACCTCCCAGGAGCCGAAGGCGAAGGCCAGCCCCTCTCTGGGCGAGGTTAAACTCTTCCCCAGGCAGCCTCTATTGCTCATCTTCAGCGTTTCAACAGTGTGATGATCTGATGCCATAAATGGCTAAAAAGAGACATTAAAATCTTTTGTTTGTTTTTAGAAGTTATTTTTCAAGATGAAGTCTAGGTACAAACACTGGACTTTATCGTGTATGTTCCACGGAGTGTGGTTAGGTACAGCAGTGCTCAAGTAAGGACGGTAGGCTTCCGGAGGCTGAGTGCCTGTGTCACATCCTGGGTCTGCCGGGTACTGATTATGTCACCTTAGCTAGTTATTTTACCTTTCTCTGCCTCAATGACAATAATAGTACCTACCTGATGTCGTTATGCTGAGGCCAAAATAGTGCGTGGCACCTGGAAGCTCTCCGTAAATGTTAGATGCGATTATTTTTATATTTATCACGGAAAAAAAAAATATCCATCTTTTTCAGATAATTTTCTGTGGGAACATTTGTAGAGTTTTTCCATGAAATTTTTCCATTTTCACACCTTTCTATCTCTCAACACAAGTGAAAATACGAAATAACAATCATTCTTAAGAAATTGTGTGTCTTCTTCCTGGGTCTGAAGTGCCCCTCGGGGTAAGTGTGTGCTAATGAGTCTGGGATGTGGAAATCGTTGGCAGGTCTTAGGCTGTAAATTGTGGGCAGATTGTTATAAAAAGACCTGTCATTTTCCCAAGATGCTCCTGAGAAATCTAGAAGACTTGGGAGAAATTAAGTTAAATCTCGGTTCAGTAATTTTACGACCAGTGTACCATGCCCTGATCTCACTTCCACTCATCTCTCTCTGACATCGAGCCCCTGGAAGACCGTCTGGTCACAAGCATGGCATTGCCAGGGCTAAAATACAGTCCGCCCACTGTGGACAGGCAACTCGGCCTTTCGGAAAACTATTTAAAACTGAATGAAGCGCAGACGTGTTCAGCAGTGTTAACAGAGCCTCGAGTTCATGCCAGCCGTTCATCGTTTTCAGGCTTTGCTGTGAGCTGCCCTTGTCCGTGTGTGGTTTGCATTAAGATTGTTTTTCCAGGGAGCATCATTTTAAACCTTTTCGGCATTGGAAGACATTCAGACTTAGATTTGAAGCTCTCGTTTCCCACTCTTGCGGGTTAGGGGTTCCCCAGTCTTCAGCGCCCAAGGACTGAGGGGAGCCAACTGTGTGAGGACTCAGCCGATAGAGTTTCAAAAAGACCGTTAGCTTCTAGGCAGGGGCCCCGAGCTCTCCGTGGATTTGTCTCACTTAGAGGATAGATACAGACAGTAGGGGCATTGCAAATGGTGACCCGACTACCTAACCGAGTGCTCTCTTGTCCCCCAGCTTATTTCCAGTGATGCCGATGGAGCCATCCAAAGGGCTGGAAGGTTCAGAGTGGAGAATGGCTCTTCAGACGAGGTAAGGAAGCCTCCCAGGTCCCGTATCGTCACCAAGCACATGGTTCTGTGATGCAGCAGTGAGCAGTTGGTGACCCTCGTTACCTCAGTGAGATTTGCCTCGGTGGAGCCTGGGAAGGGTAAATGGAGCTCTTCAGGGCTTCGCTTGAAGCAGATGTGAAGGGAAGATGCCATTATTCTTTGTACAGAAGGTGCCGTTAATAGGGTGACACATACCCTTTAAACGGTCTATAATGAAGACAGGTAGACACAAGAGATGAGACCAAATACGAATTTGCAACCTTGACACCCTTTGCGAATGGCCCGCAGAATCCCAGGCTAGTCACCTTGGCACTGCCATATCAGCAATACCAGGGTTCAGGAGAAAGATGCAAAAAATGACCATGAGGACAAAATGTCATCTTTATTCAGAGAAGACATCGGGAAGGACGCCATTACTATCTCCCACGCCTTGGGCCCACGCGCTCATTCTGGGCTCTTCCCGGTGTTCCTTGCCTTGTTTTACTTTCTTCTTTAAAACTTCCACTGCCTGCTCTATCTTTTGGGATCTACCCCCAAAACCACAGAGTGCAGCATAAGACCCTCCGAGTCTGTCCCTCATTGCCACCTTTCGGGGCGGGGGGCAGGGTGGGTAGTTCTCATTGTGCTCCAGGGGCCTCCAGCTTCTCAATCAAAGTCCCAGCTCCTCCTAGGTGTATGACCCTAGCAAGTAATCCAGCCCTTCTGAGCCTTGGTTTCTTCTTTATCTGTAAAACGGAAACTATCCTAGGATGATTGTGAGGATTCAGGCAGCTGAACTTGAAAAGCTATTAGCCCTAAGGCCTGGCATATGATAAGCATTTGATAAGCGATGGTTGTAATCCTAATAACGGTGGTGGTTGTTACCAGAACTGGTGCTGAATAGCCAGCCTTGCCTTCCCGACCAGCCCTGAATCAAACTCTCGGTGAAGGGATATAGATTAAACTCGAAAGGCCACAGCGTTCCAAAAGCCGTTACCCATCTTCGCCTTTGCCTTAGCTTAGCGCTCGCCCGCCCAAATGTGCACCCTCACCATTGTGCTGTGAGGCGCAGGGGCAATTCCATCTTGCGCGGAGCTCCGCATAGGTGCCCACGTGCTTCTTGTCCAGAAAGATGTCAACTGACCCACATAGAAGAAGGAACTCGCCGGGAATTTGCTACCGAAGCTTGAGAACAGCCCTCCCCAAATGGCCCCAGCTCTAGAGATGAGACAGTCTCAGCACCGTGGACTCAGGCAGCCCAGGGTGTCCCAGGAGCCAGGTCAACAGCAGAAGCATCGAGTCCTCATCGCCTAGTACTCAGAAAGCTAGCAGCCGCCATACTGAGTTTCTACATTGAGCACCTAAGGACTAGAGACCGCAGAGGTCGCCGTACCTCGAGAAATCCTTCCGCTACCAAAGTTTTGCAGAACGTCAGCCCAGCTCGGGATGAACAAACTTCACGGGACTTGCCCCAGACACATGAGCCCGGTTCCAGCCCCTGCCAGCCCAGGGCCTTGAGAAAAGCCCCGTCTCCCAGAAAATACAGAAGTGGAGCCTCCACGTGGTCCTAGGATCGCCACACACTTCGGTCATCAAACAGTCCTCACCTGGTGATGTCACCTGGTCCTGCCATCTGGGACCTGGTCAGGGACCAGAGGTCTCCTGTGGAGCCCAATGGTCAGGAGTGGCCCCACAGCTCGCCCGCAGGTTGGCCATGGCAGTGCATGTCACATCTTTAGAACTGCTTGGTGGGGTGACTGATTTCACAAATCGCGGTGGTCTGTTGAATTCAAAACACAGTCCTGTCTCGGATGGCTCCTCTGGAAAGTACGACATCGAGGCTCAAGTACGGTTTTAAATTTTGTGTCTACCAAAGCCACTGAGCGTGAGGACTCGGTTGGAGCAGCCTGCCTGTGTTTTGTACTGATGGTCTGCAGTTAAAAACTTCTAGCCAGCGTTAACGCACGGCCTGAGAGAAGACCTTGCGGGGACCTGAGGCTTGGGGAGGCGAGGCGGGAAACTGGCTTGCTCTGAGTTAGCTAAAGCAGTTAGTGCATTGGAAGATTCCATGGAGATGCTTAAAATTTTTCAGAAGCGTGAAAAGATAAATTGCAAAGCAATTGCACTGTTGGGTATTTTTGCTTTTGTTATTGAGTTTTAAGACTACTCTGTACGGTGTGGATGCTAGACGCTTGTCAAATATATGGCTGGCAGAAATGTCCTCCCTTCCTGCCTGTTGTCTTTCCGCTGTCTCGATTGTGTCCTTTGAAGCACAGAAGTGTTTGAATTTGATGCTGTCTAATGCATCTATTTTTTTTTTCTTTTTGTCGCCTGCGTTTTTCATGCCATAGCTAAAGAAACCATTGCCTAACCCAACGTTGCTTGGCCACTTCCTATAGTTACCATTCCCTTAAGGTAATGTCACATTCGCCTTTCGGATTTTTAAAACATGGTCAGCGCAATGGTTGTATCAGCCGTGACTGACCAATGCGATGCGCGGAGTTTGTTGTGGTTCTCTCCCTGCTGTTTGCCTTTTCCCCCGGCGTGTTTGTGGTGTGCTGTGTTTCCCCGTGTAGCTTGGCAGCCTGCCGGCATGCCGTTCGGGGTTCAGGTAGATGGTGTCGGAACTGAGTTAAATTGTACGGCATCCAGCTGGTGTCGGAGAATTGCTTGGCGGTGTGAGGAAAAAGATGCACGTCGGAATTGGTGTCAGAACCAGAGCGGGGATTGGCATTCACTTTTTCCAGATACCTTTCAACTAAATTCTCAGCTGGAGACTTTTTAAAACCACCCAGGCGATGCAGAACGGAACTGCAGACTTACATAGAGGTTGGCCTGTGGTCACAGTGCCTCCCAGACACTCCCGACTCAGCCTGCTCGCCGCCACGGCCACCTGCCTGGTATTTCTGGGTAGAGGCGGTCTCTTCTGATTTCCCCTTCCCTCGAATGTGTAGCCCCTTTGGGATGTGGCATGGAGTGGGCCTCCTGTCAGACTGACCTACTTCAGTGGGTCCTGGGGATTTGGTTCTTTGCCCTCTCATTCCTTGAAGTCACCAAAACCCAAGTTTAGTTTTGCCAGGATTGACAAATATCCTCAAGCTAAGTTCTTCCCTCAAGCTAAGAGCTCAGAAGGTGGTAAGCTCCACGTACCTCTCTGGGTTCCCACTTGCCTTCAGTTTTGGCCTGTAATTCTAGTGCTTTTACAGAGATGGTTTTTAATATTTTTCTAATACTTTTAGTTTCTTTAGCGAGAGGGTTGGTCGAATAACCCGGCCCACTGGCGTTACCAAAAACACAAGTTATAGCGGGAACTCTTTGCGTATAGCGCGTCAAGTCATTCACTCCAGCCACATCCGTAGGATCGTTTCTCGGTGCCGGACTGGTGTCGCCGGGGTGAGTAAGACCACTGGGGTCCCCGCGCCCACGGGCTCACAGAGCGGCAGCGGGGGCAGTCGGTAAGTGAAGCAGGTGCACGGGATGATGCACGTTTCGGTAACTACTGTGGGGAAAACAAGCAGGGGGCAAAGCAGCCACACGAGCCCTGCAAAGACGGGGTCGGCGGGCAAGGTGTCGTCAGGGACAGCACAGTGAGGCCAAGGCCGCTGAGCCGTGCTCCTCAGGCTGCGGTGAAGGACCCACTTTTTAACGTCCAGGCTGCTGCAGAACTCTGTGGTCCTGTCATAAGCGACGGCCGTGCAGCCCTGAACCCCTGCTGCTCACCGTCAGATTCAATACCACCCAGACCGGTCTGCCCTCGGTTTAAGGAGCCCGTCCTCAGGTGCCCAGGGATCTCAGATTGCTATAGAAGCTCCTCCGCTCCTGTACACTTCGTCGTGGGCTGGTGAACAGCTGGCGGATTGGCACCGCGGACCGTGCCTACCGCCTTAGCGCTCAGCTATGCCAGCCCCAAACCCAAGGCGCGAAGCCCGGTGACAGCCCGGTGCCCACAGTGAGCTCGAGTGTCTCTGGCAAAGGGAAACTTGCTGCTTCCTCAGGAGATTGTTCTCTCCTGATGCCAACTGATTCCAACACCAACCGAATGTCCTAAAATTCACAGGTTCAAGGTCTCAGTCCCGTAGACCGCCCTCCCTTCCCATGCCACCTGCAAGTATCAGGTCCACAGGTTACCCACAATTCTGACCCATGTGACTACAAAGTCAGAAGTTCCCACAACCTTCCTCCTCGGGTTCAGTGATTTTTTTAAATGACGCACAAAACTTGGGAAAGCACTTGACTCACTATTACCCATTTATTATAAAGGACAGAATTCAGGAGCAGCCAAAAAATAAAGAGCCTCGATGTGCTCACCAGCTCAGAAGCCCCCTGAACCCCATGATGTAGGGGGTTTTTAAGGAGGTTTCATCACATAAGCGTGATGGATCAAATGGGCGATTGAATCTCTCTCCAACCCTCTTTCCTCATCCCAGAGGTTTCAAGGTGGGATTCAAAGTGCCAAGCTTCTGACCAAGGCTTGGTCTTTCTAGCCACCGGCCGACCAGCCCCATCCTGAAGCTGTCTCGGGGCCCACCAAGAGTCACCTTGTTTGAACAAAAACCGCTTCTATCATGCTTATCACTCAGAAACAAATTCTAAGATTTTTAAGAGCTCTGTGCCGGGAACTGGAGACAAAGACCAAATATATATATATATGTCCTGTTGTGCCACACCCCCAAAGCAAATCATTTCATTCTCCAGTATCTCTGATTGCTGGAAATTTTTCAAAAATCGAACAGGATTCCTTTGTCTGTGTTTTCCGCTCAGAGTTTTTGTTTACATCTCCTGTAACCCATATTATAAGGCAGAGTTTCTGTTAATGTTCCCTGAAACCCATATTGTAAGGCTGTACCTCTTCAACATGATCACCCTCAGCACCCAGGACGTCTGCTGCTTTCCTCCTGAGACGTGGACTCGGTTCCCCTGCCTCCACCCTCACTGCTGCTCCCTGGACACGCACAAGGTCATCAACGAACCTTTTAAATTGAAACGCGCAGAGCTGAACTCAGGGCCCCCAAGGCAACACACACAGCCACAGAGGGGAGCAGGCTCGGCCCCTTCTGGACACTGCCCCCCCCCCCCGTTTATTAAGCCCGATGACCCAGTACGAACCACCGTACGCCACCCCCCAGCCCAGGCTTTTTCACGTGCGCTGTTACTTAGCCATGAGGCGACATCATAGTGTAGTGGGGACAATCTTGGAGTCCACCGAACCCGGGTTCAGACCTCAGCTCTACTACTCACCAGTTTGCGACCCGACGTCTGTGAGCCTCACTTCATAGCGGGTAAAAGGGGTACGAATGCCTGCTTCGTGGCAGCGGGCCTTCCCCATCCCATGCGTGTGCAATTTGCATCTGTACCTAAGTGTGGGATGCTGCCTTGTCCACACTGAATGTAACCTCATTGGTGTGTCCCACGATTGCGAACCGTCAAGGTTTTTTGATGTCTTGATCCTATTAGCTCGCCCACCGAGAGGCTTTATGCTGCCTTTGCTTCTCCTGCCATCTGTTCACTCATTCCAGTTATTAATTAAAATGAGTGCGGCCCTCGGGCGGGTCACTGGAGACTTCCCTTAGGGCTCTCTGGTATGTATCGGTGAGTCTACGGCAGAGCGGGGGACGGTCTTTCAGCTCTTCACAAATCTATCTTCCTTAGCATGGGGAGGGTTCTCCCATGTACCTTTGGGGGGATATGTAAATGAGCATAATCTTTTGGGAGGGCAATTAGGAATAATTAAAAATATATCCACCATTTAGCCAGCAGTTCCACTGTTAGGATGTGGATGGTAGCGTTATTTTAAACAAAACAAAAAAAATTTTCTGGACAACACCTGGAAACTACCCCAATTTCCATCAGTAGAGGAACGATTATGTAAATTCCGACATGTTATGCCATGGAATGCTTAGCAGCTGTTAGAAGGGATGAGGCGGAGGTAGGTGTAATGTCATGGGAAAATATTTAAGATACAGCGTGAGACAGAAAAGCAAGTTCCAGAATGATTTGTATGCTATCATCCCATTTCCTTTAAAAAAAAAAAAAAGATAAATATGCTTGTCGATAGGCAAGAAAATTTCCAAAGGGACATCTAAGAATTTAATAGTCATTTATCCTGGAGAATGGAAATGGGGGGTTAGGAAAGAGGCCGAGGACCTTAACTTACTATGTAGGCCCTTTTCTGCTGTCTACATATTTCATGCAGCTACACTCAACGGAAGTGTTTAATTAAAAAAAAAAAAAAGAATCTGTATAGTTGTGAAAAAGAACAAGGTAGATCTCTATATACTGACATAGAAATGTTTCTAAGGTATTTTCCTTAGTGAAAAAAAAGTTTCACTATAATATCTATATGGTCTCATTTATGAAAACAAATCATGTGTATGTGTGTATGAATGTGTTTATCTGTGTATTTATAGATAGAGTATATACATATGTTTATATCTTTGTAAATGCATAAAAAGATATGGGGCTCTCTGAACCATTTAATCTAAGACCATAGTTATTCTAGGGAAAGGCAGCGGATTGAGACATAGAGGACGGGGAGATGGAAAGATTTTAATTTTGTGTGATTTCACTTTTTTCAACCGGCTTATGTTTATATCTGCAATTCAAAACATTTTCGTTTATTTATTTATTTTTTTAATCCGTCTTCTTGACTGCCCATGTTCTCTCGGCGGTTTAACCTAGAAACCGAAGTCAAGTCAGCAGAAATGCATTCCCTCGTTAACCACACGCGCTCTAGGGCTGACGGAACTATCAGGGGCATCGTGGAACCCCGGGTCTCGTTCGCCGTATGAGTGTCGCGTCTCGTCGTGTTCTCGTGTTGAATCGGGTGGATTCCCCGCTTCAACTCAAGTAGTAGAGAGCATCCCGATAAAGTGAGGGGGTTCTTTACATATGGCTTTTCACTAAATCCTCCTCAAGATATCTCGGCCAGGTTCAGGCTCCCTCCTTCACATCCCACATGTAGAAAGGGATAAAAACAAACAAATAAACAAACAAAAAAACTAGTGATGGCCACAGGGAGCCTTCGTGGGCATTAGGACCTGATACAGAAACACTTCTAGATATCAGGACTCCTTCATATCCGAGCAGGTTTGCAGCACAGAGCGACTCAAGTTCATTACTGTCCATGATGCCTTTCAGCTAAGGATCCTCTGACAGGGCGTCCCACAAGTGTGGGCGTCGGCAGTGTTAACCTCCAGTCGGCTGGGCAATGTGCTCATCAGAATCTTTCCCCCGAACTTTCTCACCGATGTCAAAAAAAATAGTATGTCCCTGTGTCACTGTCGCCTTCAGGTGCTGCAGACAAACGTTCTGCATCTCCGAAGCCCTCCGCCAAATAGGTCATACTTAAAATAGCTGGGATTTAGTGCAGAAGTAAAACCTCAATCAGGTACTACCACACCCACTCCAGAACTGCTCAAACAGAAAGATGGAAAAGCTGAGCGTTGGTCAGAGGATGTGGAGCAGCTGGAATGTGCGTGTGTATTGCCAAGAGTGTCACCTGGTGCACACGTCCGCTTCGGACAACTCGGCAGGATCTGCTAAACGCAGCGTCTGCGTCCCGTGTCCTAGGATGTGCAGCCAACAAAAAGGCAGTGCTCGTGTGCCCCAAAAGACGGACACCAGAATGCGCAGAGTGGCGTTCTTCTTAACGACCAAGAACTGGAGGCGATCCCCACCTCCACCAACGGAAGAGCGACTCCATGACTTGTGTCCATACTGGGGGCTGCCTCATGCCGTGGGAAAGAGTGAGCTCCTGCTACACCAGTAACACGGACGCATGTCACAGATGTGATGCAGAAGGACAGAAAGCCCGGCTCCTGTGAAGACACACAACGCGACTTCATTCTACGGACTGCAAGAGCAGGTGAACAAATCTACGGTGCTGGGAGTCTGGATTATGGTTCCCTTTCAGATTGTGATTGAGTATTGACTGGAAACATGAATGGAGGAGCCTTCTGGGTACCAAAAATGTTTCCTGTCTCGATCCAGGTAATGGTTATAAGGGGGTATACATTTTTAAAAAATTATTTATTTAGCCGTTAGGGGGAACAGAGTTTTGCCACCCCAAAATGTGCCCTTTTTTTAGATATTATTTTAAGCTGGTTTTCTTTTTCAGGAAACGAAAGACTCAGCAGAGCCGTTCACCTCCCCCTTACCTGCCCAAAGAAATTCAGTCAGAAAAACCTGCTTCAGGAAGGGGGATCACCTTAGCATAATGCAAACCAAGTGTGGCAGGCAGGAAGGAACCTAGCAAAGTCCCTCCTTAGACTCCCCGCCCCCGTCCCCTTGTTTCTATGTGACCAGCAAGAATCGCTCACGAAATGTCTACACTTTCTCATCCACCTGTGACTCGCCTACCTTCCCACGAAGTCCAAGTCGCTATGCTCCTTTCTCCTTAGCTCAAGGTGGCATGTAAGCTTCAACTGCCCGATTTGTCCTCAGGTCCCCTAGTCTCACAGAAGCCCCGTATGTACATCTGTATTAAATTTGTTCTTTTCTTCTCCCATTACTCTGCCCTGTGCTAATTGGATTATTAGACCAGCCAGAAGAACTTCAAAGGGTAGGAGGGAAATGATCTTTCCTCCCCTTCCCTGTACCCTTGAGATTTGTGCGCTTTGCCGTCCGCGTCCACTACATGCCATCAGAAACTGGAGCGCACTTTCAGAATCATTCCGCTGGGGTCCTGGGAAGAGGGTCTTTGTTTCCCCCCCTTCGTTTCCATTCCTTTTGTCGGCGTCCGTGGATATTCTCGTCTTTACACCTCATCCCACGTGCTGTTAACAAGGAACAGGAAGTGTGTCGCTCCGCGAGACTCGCAACTTCGTGGTGTTGGGTTTTTTTTCTGCCAGTTTAGCTAAGTATTCAGAGAAGATGAAAGTTTCATAGGTGACTATCTGACTGTTAAAAAAAGAACTCATAGTCGCCAGTTCATACAGGATAGAGGTACAGGCATGCCGCTGGCCAGAGCCCCAGCTCCCTCGGGGCTGCTGGGCCGCGCTCGTCTCTCCCATGTTGTTCCATTCTTCAGTGGGCAGTGTGCAGACCCCTGAGGGGGGCGGGGGGACAGGCCACAGGAAGTGCTTCAGCAGGTCTAGAGCGTGAGGGTCATTTATTATGCCTTTGAACCTCCCTGGCAGTCTGTGAAGCCTATAGACCCCTTCTCATGATAATGTTTTTAAATGCAGGGGATGAAATCCCTAGGATCACAAAAGAAAACGGTTATACTGAAATGGGGATCCAAATGATTTTTTAAAACTAATGTACGATACCACAATATACATGCTTTTTTTAATACGTTAAATAACAAATCCCACAGCAGGTCTCATAACTATTGTAATTTTGAACAGTAAAGACCGTAAATAATATTCCAGGATCTCTGCAGTCACTATAATGAGTTCTAAAAATATCTGTGGATTTTTTTTTTTTTGGTGACATGGTTATTAGGGCTGCTCATTCTGCCGCAGTTTTTACATTTATTCATAATTGAAGGAAATTCCAAATTTTAGTTCGATGTTAGGGAAAACCAAGAATTTTATTACTCCATCCAAGTTCAGTCACATGCTGGATTCCTTTAGAGCCCCTGGTCTAGAGCACTGACTCTCAAAGTTCATTATTCACCAGAATCACCTGGGATGCTTGTTAAAATGCAGATTCCAGGGCCCTGGCCGCCGAGATTCTGAGGAGGAGCTTAGAATGGCCCAGGGTGCACATCTGAACGCATTGAGAAGCACTAAGCTAAGATCCGGGCTGCTACCTCAAAGAAATCTCTCAGCACTGCCCAAGTGTGGGAAGCTCAAGAGGCTTAAATGTCCTGATGATTTAAGAGACCCCTCTTGAGGCTCTGCTAGTGCTTTCTGGGATCGAGGGCCTTGGGACCATGACACCGGCCACTGTGGATCTGACTGTGTAAGGCTAGCTGCCTCGGCCAGATGTGACCTGTGTCCAGTCAGCTGATGCAGCCTGAGGCTAGCTGTGGACCCCAAGTTACGCCATAACTGCATGCCACATGGTGATGTAGTGGACGGAACTGGGGACGAGGAGTACTGTTGGTGGTTTATGGTACAAAATGAATTGCCATTGATAATGAATCATCCAGAAATTCCACAAGAAACAAAATCCAATTACATGCTCTTCCCAAGTCACAACCGAAAGGTCTAAACTAAGGGGCAACACCTTGAACAGGTGATCCACCTTCGCATCGCCAAAGAGGAACAGGTGGGGATCTCGATATCTGAAAAGCCGAGAAGGACAGCATTACTAAATGCAGCATTCCAACCAGGTGCGCACAACCTGAATCGAACCACGGGAAAACATCAGACAATCCCAAGGTGGGGAATGGTTTATCTTTAAAAAGGGGCGGGGGGGGGGTGCGCGCTGCAGGATGATAACAGACAAAAATTCTGTGGAAGCGTTCCAGACGAAGAGACGTGGCACTAAGCGATCCTGCACCAAAGGAGAAAGTGCTTTAAATGACATCGCTGAGTCAGCTGACAAAATGGGAGTACAGATGGCAGATTAAAGCTCTGTATCGAGGTTGAATGTACAAAAGTTGGCGAAGCTGGATGGTGGCTCTGTAAGGAGATAATAACGCCTCTCCTTGGGAAACACACCGAAGTCTTCAGGAATACAGGGCTATTGTTAATGCAACTTTGTCTTAAATGATCGAGAAAAGATTGGGTGTGCATGCATGCGTGCATGTGTGTGTGCGTGCATGCGCGCGCGTGTGTGTGTTGTAGAGAGAGAGAGAGGGAAATAAACAAATGAATAAATGGGCCAAAATGTTGTCAGTGAATCTGGCGAAGGGCACGCGGATGCTCTTTGCTTCCTTCTTATCCTCGCGACCTTTACGTAAATTTCAAATTATCGCCAAATTTTTTATATTTATATAAACTTATATAAATTATAAAACTTTATATAATGTATATCAATCGCTGATTTCTAAAAATCCAAGAAAATCCACTAAAAGCACAATAATACTAAGAAACTTTAGCCTACTTTTTTACTCCTTGATAGATTAGAAAAGCAGACCATAAAAAAAAAGGAATACAGAAGACGATATAATGGTTAAGATTTTTAAAAAGAAAACAAACTTCTGAAATTGGAATTGACTTCAGCTCCACTACTTACAATCTCTGCCAGCTGAGGCGACATATTTACCCTCTGCAAGCCTCACTTTTCTCATCTGAAAGTCTGGGGATAAAATCGCACCTGTCTCATGAAGTTGGTGAAGGTACTGTGAGGCCAATGCATGTAAGGTGCCCGGCCTAGTCCTGGGACCTTGGTGTTCGCTCAAGGGATGTCACTATTTCAGAGCCACGAGAAAGGCAGGAAGCATCCCGAGTCACTTTGTAAAGTAATAGAACCCTGAAAGCATGACATAAATCCATATGGAAAACTATAACTTCATCTCACTAACAAATATGATACATCAATCATTGCTTTAAATCTAGCTGTATATCCAAAGAATCCTATATACCATGACCTCTAGTGGGGTGTATTCTGTGAATCTAAGAATGATTCGGCATATAATTCATCATTATATTGCTAAGATTTTCCCCGTCTATCCTATTCTTTCCATAGTTGCCCCCAAAAATGCTTTCAATAAAACTCAATATTCATTCCTAAGAAAAGTCTCTTTGTAAACTTGGAATTGAAGGATACTTCTTCAACATGAGAAAGGAACTGTCCAGAAACATCTCATGAATCACTAGAGTCACGTCAGACCCAGAAGAGTGTGTTCCAAAAGTCTGTCTTATACACATGACACCATGTCGAACTGTATATTCATTATGATTCCATTTTGGTTAGAAAAGTACATCTGTATATACATGTAGGGAAAAATATTAGAGGAAACCATATCAAATCATTAATCATGATTACCTCTGGATAGAGGATTCACATGATTCGTTATGTTTGTGTTTTGCACATTGAGTTACTTTTATGATATATATATATATATTTTAATTTTTCAAATAATATGAACTCGAGTAAGATGCTGCAGAGAGATGCATTCCTGGTGAAATGTGCCAGTCACAGGGTAACGAACAGAAGGGCGTGCCCTGAGGGGACACCAGTCCCCAAATACTGTGGAACCTTTGGACCAGAAAGTAGAGAAACTTGAAACACACGTGATGTTCAAGTTAGAAGTAACTGAGTTCACTGGTCCGCTTGGTTCTTTTTCCCACACACCCCCGCGACCTTCTGTGCTGTGGATTCAGACCGGGTGCCTTGTCTGATGACGACACGCGGCTACAGCCCCGTCCGTGTGCTTCTAACGATGGTTCTTGGGGCTCCGCTGCACGGTCAGCCTCTTGTTTACTTTCCAGATAAGCCTCTTAATAGCGCGACTTTGTTCCATTACAGAACGCAACTGCCCTGCCAGGTACTTGGCGAAGAACAGACGTGCACTTAGAGAACCCCGAATACCACACCAGATGGTATTTCAAGTATTTTTTAGGACAAGGTAATTATGCCATTATGGTGGTTGGGAAGGAAGGACAATCAAAATGAAAGCTAATGTTGGTGTAATTTCTGGTGCCCTGTATGTGTGAAATTAACCAGTTTAGGGACACGAATGTCAGGGCATTTTGCTTCCAAGTCGGCAGTAAGCTTTGTTGACTTGAAGATTCAATTCAGAGTCTCAGCCCTGGAAGACTTGTAACATTTTTTTTTTCTGTTTTTTGTTTGTTTGGGTGTTTTTTGTTTTTTATTTTTTGGGTTTTTGTTTGTTTGTTTGTTTTTGGTCCCTGGGGAGTTAAAGGGAATTAGGTCATCTGAATGAGCGGTTTGAGGCCTAAGAAGAATTTGCTGGGTGGAAAACAACTGTAGACTTAACAAGACAAGTACCTTGTGGGTAATGGGATTTGCACACTTAGTTCAAGGCAATAAGGGAAAGAAATGGTTCCCCGAGCTTTGGCGCCGATGTAGAACTAGGCTCCTCTGACAGGTGTATATTTATCACCCACTGTGAGCCAGGCAGTGTGCACCGGTGAAGGCAGCCACGATCCTCATCTTCGTGGAGGCTGTAGTGTGGGTTCGAATTCTGGTTCTGCCATTGTTAAGCACAGGACCTTATACCGGTTACTCTCCACTTCTCCGAGACTTAATTTCCCTGTCTGTAAAGTCGGGCATATTACTGGTCCACACCTAGTAGGTTTGGACAGGCGTTTCAAGGAGATATAACAACGACAACAACAACGAAATGATGCCTGACACGTAGCAAAAGCTCAGTCATTAAAAGCGATGTAGATTTAAAGCGAAGGGCTCAAGTGAACATATATAGAAAGATAGACAATTGTGGTTAACGACAGACGCTATGGAAGAATAATCATTATGGCAGGATTAGAAACGGCTCAGATAAATTTCTCATCAGGCTAATACATTCGTTTGTAGGAGAGGTCGTGCTTGAGCTCTAAAAGACAGCAAATGATGTCTTTTTAAAAAATCCGATACCGCACTATTCTAAGAAGTTCACTTATTTGGCAAAGCATATTTCTGTATAAAGAAAGAAACCAGTGGGAAAACTGTCATCTTCCCAAATGCTCGAAAGCGCAGCGCCTGGAGCAGTGGTGACTTTAGAGGAAGATGGTGCCATCCGTTTGGATGCCTGCAGCTTCCTCCGCTGGCTTAAACCGTGAGGGACATACCGCGAAGCCCAGAGGGAGGGCAGACTCCGGGGCCGGTGCATCCTGTGATGTAGTCAGGGCCAATCCTCTTCAGGGGCCCGCAACGGCTCCCCCGAGCCCAGGCATCACCTCTGGACACCACTGTCCAGAGATCAGAGGAGGACATCTCCAAGAGCGAGGAAGCCTTTCCAGAAACCCCTTGGCACCCTTCCCCTCCTGTCTCGTTGGCCAGACTGGGAGTCACATGTTCATCCCCGAACCAGTCACCGGCGAGGGGGCTGCGAGTGCACGACTCACCTAGAGTGATAGGTCCTGTCCCGCGCCGGGTTTGGCGGGACTGTGCCCCGATCCCGTGGGAAGGGCTGCGTCCCACCTGACGCGTCCACACTGCCGGCGACCGAAGAGCCAGTCGCATGGTCACTGTTCTAAACCCGTTTCTTTTCCAGTCCATCAGAATTACGTGGGAAACGATGCAGAGAAGAGCCCCTTCTTCTTGTCTGTGACCCTTTCTGACCAAAACAATCAGCGTGTCCCCCAGTACCGTGCGATTCTTTGGAGGAAAACAGTAAGTAACTGGCCTTGCACCTGGAGGTTCAGCACCGCTCACCCCGCATGCCGCGCTGCCTCTGTTTATGTAAGCTTCTGGGTAAAGCATCAGGAAATTTATTTAAAGCAGGTTGAAGGTAACAGTCTGATGCAGAGTTAGGCCTCGCCTGCGAATGACGTCCTGCAGACAAGCTCTGGCACTTAACACCTCTCCCCACGTCCCTCGGGGAGACACCGCCATCAGCATAGCTGCTCGTGAAGCAACCTTTATGCATCTGTTGCAGAAGATGATGTTGGGGCGCTGGGCTCCAGTCTGTTTCTCTGGAGCAGGCATGATCACCATCGTTTCTCGTTATCCACCTCCTGCAAAGGGGTAGCACCTTTGTCCAAAGCCTCTTCTGCACCAGGAAGGCTGTTTCCTGTGCCCACTTCCCCCACCTTTTTTTTTTTTTTTAGTGTTTGCTAATGACAGCATTCCATTCTCTTCTGGTTTAAATTATTTGTCTTTTGGACAAATAATCCGTCTTTCCAATTTTTCCCTGCCCCTCGCTCCTCTTGAAGCTGATGTTTGGGTGCCCGGGGAGAGGGTTTTGTGAGACCTCATGGTGAAGAAGACCTTGGACCCACACGGGGGCCCCTGGGTTCTTTCTGGTTCCTGTGGTGGAGTGGCTGATCGGGTGTCTGAATCAGCAACCACTGAGGTGTAACTGGTCCCCTCTGGCCTTTTTTGGGGTCATTGGAAAGCACCCTAAAATTCAAAGTCCCAGCCATTTGCCCTTGTTGTGAAGTCACCACATGTTGTAAACTCTGTGACCTGATCCCGGGTCTCTGCCAGCTGCCAGGCCTCCCATGGGCTCTGCCCCCTCTCACTGGGCATCCCAAAATGGGAGGAGGCAAGAGATTGCCTGAGGCTCATGTCTCTTATCCTGCTGACCATCCGCCCTCGAAGCCACTGAGTTATTGCCCCTTACCATGTCCGAACAGGCTCTACCTGGACCTAAGGTTCTGTGGATGGCCGTGCCTGGGACGTGAGCCTCTAGTCCAGATGTCCTTAGGGGCCTCCAGGTCCGACCTCGACGTATCTGCAGCACGCTCCCCGCCCCTTTCAAGGCCTGCCTCGGAGTGGGGCGCCGAGGACCCCGGCACCTAAGCCCTCAGCTTTCCTACCTTCCTCCCCTCCACCAAGGCAGGAAGGCGTAGGTTTCGTACTTCTGCTGCCTTTCCGGAACATGTCTTCATGACATCAAATCTTCTTCCCTCAGGAAGTAACAGTCACTCTACCTCCTGATCTGGGACGTCGCCAGGAACCGTGGGAGGAAGAGTAGGGCAAACGCAGGAGGACATTTTTTCTTATTTCCAAAGATGTTGTCTCTGTTACATTACAAACTGTAATAAGCACTCTGAAGGAAACAAAGGCACAGAATCGCATGGGAGACCAGCTATAGATACGACGGTGCAGGGAAAGCTTAGGGAGACGATGGCATTTAATAAAGGCTTGCGGGATGAAAGAGCAGGGGTAGGGGTGGGGGAACGTTCCAGACAGAAGGGGCAACAAACAAGGCAAATGAGGGGCGTCCTGGGGGTCCCTCTCGACCAGTATTAGAGAAGTTAGAAGGAGGGCCTTCAACCCCAGGACCACAGTGGAGGCACCAGCACAGGGCTGGGCACAGTGGGTACCCGTCCCTTCTCTTGAGAAGTGCCAGGGTCAGGCCTCTGACCCCGGACTTAAACTAGGGGCCAGGGCAGGGGAGCATTTGCTGCCACCTGTAGGGGGAAGTGCGGAAAGGCAGCGAGGAACTGGAAAATCAAAGCCAAAGGGCAGAACACAGCATGGGGGCCGAGGGGGGACGTTGTTAAGCCCCTGTTGGCCCAGATCTAGTGCTGGAGACTGTGGGAGTCTGAAGTAGAGGCTCGGCACCTCCTCTCCCCTCTGCGAGCTCGCACCCCCTCTCCCCACTGCGAGCTCGCATTCTCTTAGAAAACAGAGAAATAGCCAGACATATAAACTCTGCTTTAAACAGTCTTGGCTCTCTCTGCTGTGTTTCTTCTAAACACAAAGAAAAGGCTTCTTCCACACACACACACACAAAAAAATACTATATATATATATATATTTATTTATATATATATTTATACTTGTAAAAATTTTGTTAAGACAATACAGAAAAAAAAGTCAAAATCCAAGTGCTCAGAGATAATCACTGCACCATCCTCTGGACATCTGTGCACGCGCACGCACACAGGCGCACGCACACCCGGCCGTGTACGCGAGGCGGTGTGCAGCCTGCCTGTCTCTGTCCTCGCCCCGCTCGCTCAGTGTGTTCCGACACGCATGTGGGCTTGACTCTACCTCCGCGTTCGCGGGTTTGCCTGGAAACCAGCAGACTGGACGGGGTTTTTGTTTGGAGAGCGACTCCGGAAAGGGAGAAGATGGAAGGAAGAGCTTCACTGGCTCGTGGTGAAGAAAAATCCGAATCAACAATCCCGCGAGCCTTGGGCTTCGCATCCCGGCAGCAGCTCACGAAGCTGTGGTCGCCCGGGCTGGGGCCAGGTCCCCTCTCTCTTCCATCCGTTCCCCCTCACGCCGCCCCTGACTTCTCTTTAAAACTGCATCCGGAATGTTCCATGAGAAGAGGAAGTAGACGAGGTAGGGGCTGAGCAAGAAGGTCAGGTTCAAGAACCTCTTCTAGGCAGGTCGGCATCCCACACGGGTGACTTCAGCGTGAGGTAGGCTGGGGGCGGGGAAAAGGCAAGGCCACAGAAATCACTCAAGTTTCAAGGAATGGTTCATGTGGGATTTGAAAACGTATATTCCTATCATAACATTCCTCTATAGCGGGAGAAATTTTTTAATCTCCGTAACACAAACTACACACACACACACACACACACACACACACACACACACGCACATACACACACACGCACGCACACAGCTGAATCTGAATTTCCTTGGCTAGCAGAGGGCCCATAGGAAGTAGCCGTCTGGTCCAACTTCAGGAGCCGGGCTGAGGCCGCCAGTGCTCCAGAGGCATGGACGCGAAAGTTTACTTTGCTGAACACGCTTCCGGGCTCGAACAGCCGGGGAGCTCCACTCCTGTAGCGTTGTGCGGGGCTTGGACAGATGAGCTGGCAGATGTGTCCCCGAAACACGAGGAAAGTCATCGTTACTTCTTTGCCACCTCCTGCAAGAAATGTTCCTACCATTCTCGAGCCGTTTGTGCTGCCAATTCTATTATTAGTCCAAGTGGGAAAGGAAGTTTTAAAGGTGGACTCTGTCATAATCCCTTTTGCTAAATGAGTAATGTAAATCCTTAGTGGATTATAAATCTTTATCATCTTTTTTAGGGGGAGTTATAAGGAGACTGGTATTCCTTTTTTTTTTTTTTTTTCTGGGTGGTTTGCATGTAAGACTGAACCATTCAGGCAAAATCATTCATTCATTCCCTTTCATTCAACCAATATTTCTTGAGTACTTTCTGTGAGTTAGTCGCAGTGTAGAGAGGAGGAAACAGACTTTAAATAAGAAAACAGAAAACTATACAAGTACACATTATGCAGACCACTCTGAAAGAGTCAGATGATTTCTAGTTCAGTCTTTGACTTGGAGCTGTCACGTTCGGGTCCCATTGAACATGTGGAGACTGTTTCCTTAGGATCTTCGAGATCAATCTGACTCTTGGCTCAGGGACTAAACCCCCTTCTCATCTGGTTCAGATGGCTCTTCTCAGCCCAATACCTAAGACACTGAGGACCCGTCAGTTTACATCAAAGAGTACCATGAGCCTAGTGGAAGATGCTGTCAAGACTGAACCAAGATTTTTTGCCAACGCAGAATGTGTTTATTCCTACATATGCCCCTTGAAGAAAAATGAGAAAGACTAGGCATGGTTTTTTGGTTTTATTTTTTTTTTTAATAGCCAGGTAAGGCTCTTTCAGAGATGAAAATTACTGATTTGATGTTTTGACTTTCCAGGGTACCCAGAAAATATGCCTTCCCTACAGCCCCACCAAAACTCTGTCTGCGAAATCCATCTTAAGGTGAGTACTACCAAATGAAAACCCCACGCCAGGGGCCTTTGTCATTTTTCTCCTGTGGTCATTCTGTTAGCTTTCTGTTTTCTTCGACCAGATATATTGCTCAGCACTGAACATGCATTAGCTCATGTAATCTTCACAGTAGCCATAAAAGGCAGGTCCAGTCATTATCCCCATTTTATGGATGAAGAAGTGGAGGGTCGGGGAGAAAGCCAAGGTCACACGGCAGTACGTGGTAGACCGAGTCCGGGTCCGGTTCATCCTGAGCATCTCCACGCTGCATTAACTGTCTGCTTCCTTTTTTCTTGTGTGCAAGCAGATACTTTGGTTCCGTAAAGAAAATCAGGAAATATTTTTTCCTTTCATGTTTCTGCTTTGAAATGGAAACTTCGGTGTCAGCAAACGCTGCTCAGGGAATAATGTGCTTGTTCTTCACCAGACAGAAAGTTAAACGAATGGCACATCCCGCCGCCCTGTGCTCAGCTGTCTCTGGTGCCCCCACTTCCCCCACTCCCTTTCCTCTCTCCCCCCTGCTGGCTGGCCGCCTCCGCTAGGGAACGCCACCGCTCAGATCGGGCCCGTTGCGCGGTCCCCGGCTAAGACAGCACATCACTGCTATCAGTCACTTCTGTTCGTCAGGCGCTGTACGAAATGCTTTCCCAGCATCCTCCTTAAACCAGCTCCACAAAGTGGATCTGTGATTATCTCCGCTCCACACAGGAGGACTCGGCGCCTCAGAGAGTGACAACGATCTCACAGCCCGTGAGCCCGCAGAGCTGGGCTTTAAACCCGGGTTCGTGTGACTCCAGGGCGCGAGGGCCGTTAACCGCTGGTGCCATGTGGTGTGACTACGAGAGCTCGTTCCGTGCCCTGGCGACTTACGCTCTGCTCAGCTGGAGCTAGGTGCCAGCGGGCATGGCGTCTGCCGTGTTCCCAATGCAGTTCTCACTTGCCATAGTGTCCCTTCGAGTGTCCAGGTTGACACTCTCAGCCACAGTGGCACCTGGCCAATGAAAGGGCACTGCGATTAAGAAGGTGGAAATTTCATATCTCATTTGCAAGCTTGATTTGGTCTCCTAATTGCAGACTTTCCCCTGTCTGCTCTAGGGCTTCAGGTTTTTCTTCCAAGTGGTTTGAAGCCCACGTGAAGAAAGCATCAGCGACGAGGTTAACACTTTGGCTGAGCACAGAAACATCTTGCTGCTTCTAAATCTTAACTCGCCTTGAAAGGACCACTTTGAATTATAGTGGCTTAAGATTTCTGTGCCTCTCTTTTTCCTAAAAAGGAGTTACTCCAGCTCCTTCCAGCTTTATTTTTAAAGACAAGGGATTTCATTTAGTTCTAATGTCATTTAGTTATATGACTAGGGCCCTCGCTTCTCAGCCCACCACTCATAGCCAGAGCAAGCTTCAGCAAGAAGGTGTTTTGAAAGTGGTGAAAAATTCAAACTTTTACAGTTGCTGCCAGTTGGAGAAAAGAGTTTGTCTTCATTCTCGTTATAATCACGAACTAAAAAAAGAAATTAAAATATAAATACTATGGAGCCAGATAAGCCCAAGTTCAAATCTTGGCTCTGCTATTTAACAAGCTGTTATCGTGGACTGAGCCTCAATTTCCTCATCTTTAAAATGGGGATAAAATAGTACTTGCCTCATAGAAACTAAATGAGATGAAAGCATTTGAATACGTAAGTACTTTATAAACATTAGCCAGTATTTTTACCTGTCACTTACAAATACAGGAATCCTGGCTGAAACGGGCCTTGGAGATCATCTAGTTCAACTTCCTTGTTTTACCTCTAGGGGGACTTAGGCTAGAGGACGTCAATGCTGCTCATCCAGGGTAAAACAAAAGAACAACTTCGTTAAAGACGGTCTTTTGCCCCAAGTGGCAGAGCCAAAGGAAGAAAAACATATCAGGTGGCCTCAGTTACGTTTCATCTTACCATTAATTGCTGTGTAAATGTCAAGGAATCGCTTTTTGAGCAAATAAAAGTAAGATCATGAAGATTAGTCAGGATAGCCGGAAACAGACGTTCCCGAGTCCTCCATTCCTCCCTTATTATATAAGTGTCATTAGGGGACAGTTATACAAGTAAAATCCAGTGCAGTACTTGGTTTCTGTCGGATATTTTCATGTTTATTCACTGCTCCTCCTTTGTTGGGTTTTTATCTCCTGTGGGCCAGGCCCTTCCATGATTTACCAGGAGATATTATTTAGCTTCTCTAAAGCAGGGGTCCTCAACCCCTGGGTCACAGACCAGTACCGGTACCGGTACTGGTCCATGGCCTGTTAGGAACCGGGCCACACAGCAGGAAGTGAGTGGTCGGCAGCGAGCGAAGCTTCGTCTGCGTCTGCAGCCGCTCCCCAGCGCGAGCATCACCGCCTCGGCTCTGCCTCAGGTCCTCAGGCCTTAAAGTCTCACAGGAGCGCTAGTCCCTGGTGCTGAAAAGGCTGGGGACCGCCGCCGCCCTAGGGAACTGAGATTACGCCACGGTATTTGAGTCTCCCCCACACCGTGGCTCATTCTGTCCATTCTGTTGCAGTGCCATGAATCTGGACAAGTTTGAGAAAGGCCCCAGGGAGATTTTTCATCCTGAGATACAAAAGGTAACGGAGAACTCTCTGCTTCGTAACTGTATAAATTTGATCGCGGCGTTAGATTGGGACCGACAGGTGCGTCAGTGGTTCTGAGCCTCCCATCCCTGCCAGAATCACCTGGGCAGCTCTGAAAACGTCCTCATAGGGAGCCTCACACCTGAGATTCTGATTTGGTAGGTCCGAGGGAGGGGCCGGGAACCTGAGTGTTTCAGAAGTTCCGCGAGTGATTCCGAGGCACAGCCACAACGAAGAACCGCTGAGCTACATGGTCCCCGATCCGTGAACCCAAAGGGTTTGTGCTCAGAAGGAGCTCATTGGCTTAAAGCCAGTCCTTTTACTGAGCAATATGGAATGATGTGGAATGCGAGATTTTCTTAAGTCAATAAAATGAGAAATGTGTTTCTTGAGATCCAATTCACATAGAACGCTGTGCTGGGTCCCAGAGAGGACGGAGGGTGTCCAGACTGTCATCCTGTTTTCTTTGAACTTATGGTTAAGGGGAAACAGTCTACACTGGGAAGAAAAAACCCCCTGAGTCATAGGTAATGGTCCATCGGAAAAATGTCTACCAAACTAACCGACTTGCCTTGAAATCCTCCCCTTGAAACATGTGAACTCGGCCGTCACTAGTAGTGTGCCAGCTGTGTGTCAGGGAGCTCCTAGGAGCCGGGCGTGCCAAGGCTAGGTGACAGGGAAGAGGCTGGAGTGATGGGGTCGGGGTGGGGATTCCATCTGGAAGGGAAGGGGTTCACAGAGGCTCTCCGTGGAGAGGCCGCGCTTGAATCTGCCTTGGGGGAAGTAAACAGTGTGAAGAGGACCCATGGGAGGACAAGCCCGTGCCTAGTACATCTTTAAAATACAATGAGCTTTTAGCATAAAGCGATTGGCTCTCAGCTCACCTAGGAGGCAGGCAATTCCCTTATCTTTTGTTTTAATGTAATTCTTAAAATATCACATGTACCCTGCCTGCACTCCAGAAGGAACTGAGGCAGAAATGAGTAGGTGAGGTTAAACTTCAAGCCGCTTTAAGCTGTGCTATGCTTAGAAGTAATTTTTATAGCAAACTTAAAGACAAATGAGAATTATAAATAGGCCGGTACCAGTGTGCCTTTATTACGTCATTTGTACGGGTTATTCTTAATTCTTTCCTTCTTGCAGCCTGGATGAGACCCCCAGACACAGGGCCCCAAAACCCCCGGCACCCACTCTGATGCTTCTTTCTGCATCGTGCAGGGGAGCAGACGCCCTCAGCTGAGCTTGTCTCCGCTCAGCCGTCCTGACCTGACTGGCTCACTCTCTCTCCCATAAAAGGGGACGACCTTGTCCCTCTTTGTAGCATAACAAAAGAGACTTCCTGCTTTTCTTACATTCACATTTTGACTCCCTTAATGAAGAACTATTCATGAACTTTCCTCATCCCCTGCATGTGTGTGTGCACCTGAGTGTGCAACTGAGCAGCAGCAGTTTGACAGCTGTCAATCAGATTTCTGTAGATTTCTCTTAGGCAGCCTTGAGCAACAGGTTTTAGGGAGAAGGGAAAGAGTTCTTCTACATCACTGGACCCAAAAAGTAAAGTAAGCCAGTTGTTATAAAGAGGGCGTCTCTCCGCCAAGTGGGAAGGTGGCTGGTGCTATTTAAAGACGTTAAATCTCTGTCTCTGACTACTTTACTGGAGCAACATTTTTCTTGACCAGAATCTTTCCAGAAGCACCGCGTGATAAGCGAGCTTTAAATGGGCACAGAAACCTAGGTGTCGGTGTGTTTCTGCCCACAGCTATGCTCCGCGCCATCTTTGTTTTTAGATAGTGGTGGTAGGTATAACACGACTTTCCCAAATGACCAGGTGTCTTATAAAAATCCATAGAGCTGAATTCGAATTTTAAAAGCACTTCGGGAGTGGGGAGAGGGGTGGCGAGGAAGTGGTATAAACTTCAGTAACCTGAAGCGTGGCTTTCACAGAAGGTCAAAGCGTGGACATAACTTTTCGAACTTTGTTCGGTAGGACTTGCTGGTTCTGGAAGAACAAGAGGTAAGTACTTTTATGCGCTCTCAGTCCCTGCTGTGCTCGGCCTCCATGTTCATAAACGTGCTTCTCCCTTCTCCGTGAAAACAACCTTTTCCTTCAGTCAAACCCCTGCATGGATTTGCACACTGCGAGTCCGTTATCGCTGAAAGACTTTGCTGACTGGTTTCTCAAGGTGTGTTTCAGAATTGTCTGTGCTGCTAGTTATAAAGACGTAAAAGCCACCGAGCTACTTAAATCTGGCTTAGAAATAGTCAGATTTTTAGTCTCGCGATCAGGGTAACGAGGTTTTGACTGTCATCAAATTAAAGACAAGGCGTTTGCACTTTATTACACACTCCGCTGGCGGGGCGTCATAGTTATTTGTGTGTCTCTAGTCCCCGTTTCCTCACTTAAAAACTGTATTGGGTTTTCTAAGTACGTAACTAACACAGGGGCGTATCCAAAATGTTACAAATAGGCGTTGAGTAAGTAAAGGCCAGTTTGTGGATACCGTGCCCCTGGTAAACATCACTCATCCAGTTGCTCAGGCCAAATTTGGAAAAATCCTAAACGCGTCTTTTCCTCTCGTACCCCATATCTAATCCATCAGTACATCCCGTTGACCCTTCTTCAGACCACACCCCTAAATCAAACGCTCCTCAGCGCTTCCGCCGCGACCGCGCCAGCCCGGCGGCACCAGCCCGTCATCTCACGCCCGGACGATGCCGCGTCTCCGGCTCTGCCCCCTGCTTCCGCCTTTGCCTTCCGCTCCAGCTTTCATACGGTGTCCCCACGGTCCTTTGAAAACATGTCGAATCAGGTCGTCCCTATGCTCAAAACGCCAGTGGCTTCCCCACCCCTCTCAGCGTAAAGCCCGGTGTCCTTATCGTGCGTGGCCTGCCGGGGCCCGCGAGACCCGGCTCACGCCACTCTCCGTCCGTCCTGTCCCTATCGACGGAGACTTACTCCACCTTCTCAGCAAGAGCCTGGTGTTCTCATCGCCGGGATGCTCTTCCCCGGATGTCCTCACGGGTCACACTCTTACCCGATTAGGACCTCTGCTCGGAGAGGCCTTCGCGCGTCACCCTAAGATGGCATGCCTCTCACCCACTTGGGCGCTGTTTTGCTTCCCTTCGTAACGCACGGGTCTTGTTCGTTCATCCATTTATTTATCTGTCGCCCCCACTGGACTGTAGGTGCCACGAGAATGGGGACTCACTCGGTCTTGTCCCCTGCTGTCACCCCACGTCCTGGAACAGTGCAGATGGAGGGCGCAGAGTAAATATTTGTTGGCAGACTAAGTGAATTCTGCATTGATTGAATGGATTATGAGATGTTATGATGTCTTTAAAAAGAATGAGGTGGACCTTTATTTTTACTGGCTTGGAAAGATTTCCATGACATAATGTTTATTGGAAAAAAGAAGCAAAGATTTATATATATATACATATATATATATGTATATATATATATTCATTTGTTCATCCATCCATTCATTCATTCGACAAGTATTGAGCTCTCACTGTGTGTGTGCCGTGTACTGTTTGAGGCATTGGGGACACACCCATGAACAAGACAGGGTCCCTTCTTCCTGGTGGGTAAGACGAACTAAATAGGTAAACCAACAAACGTAAACATGGTGATATCGATAGCCCCATGAGATCTGAAGAGAGTTTAATGAGGTAAGTGAAACAGAGTGAGGTTTTCTACATTGAACAGAGGGGGACGGTTTCTCTGAGGCAGTGGCGTCTCAGCCGATCCCTGAACATGGCAGAGGGGACTGAACAGCTGTACCCCGGAGCACTGGCGGGAGAGTCTTCGGGCCGGGCAGTGGAGACGTAGGCTGGGATGCGGCAGGGAGCAGGCAAAGGGAGACATCTACATTTTCATCTGCATATTATCCATGTGTGAATTATGCTTGTTGCTAAAGAATTCCTGAACTCCACGTGTAATTTGTAAAAGGCAAAGGATAAAAGTAGTACACGTTTCTGGTGAACATTTGAAAAACACAGAAATGCACAGAAGATAAAAGCAAAACGTCCCCTACAATCACAGAGAAAACTAGGATTAGTGTAGTGTCATGTTTTGGTATCGGTTTTGTATTTTATATAAAACTAGAATTATGCCATGTACAGTGTGTATGCCTCAAAATCACTCTACTTGCTAATTTGCGGAGATTTATGGAGCACCCGCAGAGCGCTTGCTTGCCCACGCCCATGGTGGCAAAGGAACAGTCCGGAAATCTGCCAGTGTACAGTACAGAAGCCCCTCCCGCTCTGCCACCCCCACCCTCCCCCAGAGAACCCTGGTAAACCGTTTGGCCATGTCCTCTCATATTTTCTCAGATCTCCGAATTTTTTAAAAATAAGTAGCCGATCTCTTGATTCTCAATTTTATTTTCTTACTAACGGGATATTTGCTTGAAGCAACAAGAGTCCTCCTTACAGTATAACGCGTATGCAACGTAACGTATTTTTACCCCAATGTCTTTGAGGAGATCTGAGCGGTGGCCGCCATCTTTCAGACCCGGCCCGAGGGCCGTGGGGCCAGGGCTCTGCTATTTAATGCCGCCAGCTTCTTGGCCAAGAGCATTTATCCCAACTCCACCCAATCGTAGTGATGAGCAGTCAGCTACAAAGATGGGCAGGGGAAAGATTAATAGAGAACTCTAGCGATGTTCCTGAAAGGTTTTCTGTTAGGCAAAGTATTGTCTGTCTCCTGAAACCCAAGTTTTATTCACTGCATAGAGAGACGCCCCCAGGAGAGGACGTGGCTCCGAGGTGTGATACACGCGGAGTGGGTGAGAGCCGTGTGGGGACATGTGGATCTCAGAAACGTGGAGGCATCACCTACACCAGGGTCACGAGGAGCCAGGGGTGTCCAGTTTGAGTCGGGCCATCATTTCTTGACCCCAAAAGATTCTTCTAGAATCATTAGGACTTGAATTTACCCTCATACTTCACTTTCCTCGGAAGAAATATAATTCCTAGCATACTATTAATTCCCAAGAATGCGACTGAGTATACACTGGTTTATAATCATGTTGAAATTTTGTCTCAAAATTTAGAGCTTAAATGTTAGATAATAATTAAACAATCTCAGAAAAAAAATTAAGATGCTATTTTCTATATGCAGTTGAAGTAGTTAAAATCTAACCCCAGTTTTGTGAAGTAACATATATGTGCTACAAAATTGGTGATAATATGATCATAAATGTCACCTTAAATTGTTTCAGTAAAAAGGACAATTGGTTTCTTTATTAATTATAAAATACCCATACGAGTAGGAATTACGGATATGTGTTTATCTTTATGGTGAGTGTCTGAGCAGGACTTAAGGAAACCAGTCCCCATGGATGCCCTCCACCAGTCGGTCACCTCGGGGGGCCCAGGTCTGGTCCTCCCCCGTGCCCCAAGTTCCAGCAGCCAGCCTCATGAAGCACTAATAAGGTTAGTGCGAGTGGTTTGTTAAAACGTGATCCGTGATGGATAGGCAGCCCCAAGTCAAACTAGCCCCCCCTTAAAAACTGTCTTCTTCCAAAATATTATCCATTGTATTGAGTGATACCTTGATTTCTAGAGATAAGTAGAAACTCCATTAGTGTCTGACGTCATCTGGGAAGTCCTAGAGACGAAATTACCTAAATGACACCCTGTAAGTAATTTCAAGTACTTCACAAGGCCTTGCAACGCCCGTCTTTCTGGGGTCCCCACCTGCAGCGGGAGGGGTCCTCAGCCAAGGGGACAGGCAGCATGATGCCAATGGTAGAGCAGCCCCACGAACGCTTTCAAAAGCCTCGGCCAGCGATCAGGCAGCAGTGGGCCCCATTCCCGTGTGTGGCTCTCAGTGTCACTCGGCTGGAGACCGCCCCAGGAAGACGGTGCGGTGGGGCTGGAAAGAGCAGCCGCCGTCCTGCCAGTCATGCAGTGCCAGCCGGGGGCAAGCCTCGCCTTCCCTGGGCGTCCGGCGTCCTGTCTGTAACGTGAACGTGTGTATTCGGGGGGCCTAGGGTCCCCCTAATTCCACAGGCTGTTAGTTCACAGCTCATGGCCCCCATGACAGGCCTGGACCTTCTTTCTGCCCTTGGCTTGCGAGCCGGCCGCATAGCTGGGCCTGATCCAGGGCCTCCTGACTCTCTGCTATTTGTTCCTCTCGTCCAGTGGTTCTCCAAGTGGGGTCCCTGGGCCATAGCATCAGCATCACCTGGGAGCTTGTCAGAAATACACACCCTGGGGCCCCCCCACTCCCAGTACTACTGAACTGGAAACTCTGGGAGCAGAGCCCAGCCCCCTTTATTTTAACAAGCTTTCCAGGGGATTCTGATGCCTGGCCAAGTTTGAGAACCAGTGTTTCAGTCTCTACACTTTTGTCCTAAGAGGGTCACCTGCCAGACCCCAAACTGCTATCGGTGCTTTTAAGGGACCCCTGAGAATGGAAGAGGTGCCGAGTCCTGGGACGTGTGATTGCCGTCATTTCCAAAATAGACAAAGAGGTGATTGTCTGGAGGCAGCTTCTGAAATAAGTTGTGTCTGACCAGCTATGTTCCTTTCCTCGTTTATTATGCACACGATTATGCCATGAATATTTATTAATCCTATCCCGTGTAGCCAGCACTGTGATGGGCCCTGGAGATTCCGTGGAAAGTAAGACCCGTATGCTCCTTCCTTCATGGGACTTGTGTTCAATGGTAGAAACAAATATTCCAGTTTAATAAAAGAATTGCAGAGTGCTATGAAGAAAATAGACAAGGTGCTATGACAGAGGATAACAGTTGGGGAAAGGTGACATTTGAGCTGAGACCTATGTGGAGAAGTCCCAGCTATAGAAAGAGCTCCAGGCGGAGGGTCAGCTTGGGAGTGTCTCCTCTCTGCCTCGCTCTGTGTAGCAAACCACCATATAGAAAAACCACTGTTCATGATGGGTGTGCATCTGTCCCTCAGGTGTGTTGGAGACAGGGACATGTTTGGAAGCACAGCCTTGGACCTTTAGATTTTCATAGTCTTAATTCTGAAGCCTGGCATTCTGCCCTGTCCCCAACTCCGACCCACTGGCCAATGCTCTAAGCACCTCTGTCCTTGTCTATCTCTTAACTGACCACCAGGAATCCCCCATGTGGTAGTGGATCAGCCAGCCTAGCAAAGTTTGAATCTCTTCCAACCTCAGATGATGATGATGATGATTATTATTATTATTATTATTATTATGAAATACTTCAGGAATAAAAAAAAAACATAAAGAATAATATAATGAAGACCTGTGAACCCAGTATCTGGCTTAAGAACAAAATATATATCAAAAAATACAGTTGAGCTCCTGACCCCATTCCCCTTTCTTCTACAGAAGCTACTACCTTGCATCGGGTATTTATTATTCCCACGGGATTCGATTTTAATTCACTATTTAAAGTAGAAGACAGCAGACTGACCGTTTGTACTAGCTACTTCTTGATTGCCTTCCCCTCCCTCCATATCCGTTTTGTAAATTTTTGAGCATAAATGCCTTTAGGAATTGACCGGAGGGGGCGAGCTTTTAGAATAACTTGTCTACAGGTTTCATTTCTCTTTCTGAAAGTCAACAGGTATCAGCCTCGGAGTGTCATGTTGGGTTTCAAATTACACTGAGCTCTCTGTGCCAACCGGGGTCATCGGAAGATGGAGCGGGTCCAGGGAGTCCCAGGGGCTGCTTATGCTGAGCTCTGCTCTGCTCTGCAGAAGCATGGGCCTGGCATCCTGCGGGCGCCATTAGCAACGACATTACGAATGAACTAACTCACATAAAAGCGTACATAGAGTTTCACCGTAAGCTGAGGCAATCTATGAAAAGAAAGGAATGGTTGTTATCAATATCGATCAAAATTGAGCTGGAGTGGGGGGAGGAATCCCATCCCCTAGTGTCCATTCTGGTCACATGGCAGTTTTTTCCTAAATATTAACGACCAGCACATCTCATAACCGGGCACGCTTTGCCGATAAAATGCAAGTCACCGCCTTTTGTCGTCTTGTTGTCAAGGGCTCTGTGAATTTCAAGTTCGGGGTTCTGTTTGCCAAAGACGGGCAGCTCACTGACGACGAGATGTTCAGCAACGGTGAGTGTCCTCACGTCCCTTCCACTGGCGGAGACCCCACTCCGCTTCCCTGCGGTCCTGACGGTCGACACTGATCTCGCCAGTCACGTTGGAGTCTTTAATACAAAGAAACAGCCAGCGGTTTCAGAAAACTAGGGGCAGATTTTCAGGGTAAATGTTGTAGGGCAGAGGTTGCCCGGTTTCGTTCACTTGCTGAATACTGATTGGTCACCTACTTCGTCCCAGGCACTGGCACCAGAGATTCAGTCTAACTGGAAAATTACCTGGGATTGGAAGAATTTGGTTCTACGCAGTCTCGGTAGCGGAGGAAGATTCTTCGCTGTGATTTTTAGGGTTGGGAAAATTACAAAATAGTGCCATTTTCCTGTTATCGAGCACCTTTCATGTTAAATTCCTGTTTATTATTAATGAAAACAGTAATATTGTTTTTATTACGGGACCCCCATCAGGCAGGGGTAAGGTTGGTTGGTCTGATTTTGTAGTTTTCCTTTCCTTGGATGCCTGGGAATTGTGGACCCGCCTACACAGGCTTCAGGAAAAAGGAGGCGAGAGTTCATTCTCTCTCCTACCGAGCACAGCTGATTTTCAAGCAATTTCTGTACATAGTTAGAAAATGAGGACTTGTTGATACCATACTCTCTTCACACTTTTACGTCTCCCTACAGAAATCGGAAGTGACGCTTTTCAAAAATTTTTAAACCTCCTGGGTGACACGATCACTCTAAAGGGCTGGACAGGCTACCGCGGAGGTCTGGACACCAAAAGTAAGCTGGCCTCTGTCATTGTTTGTATCACTTTTGTCATCATCCCGATCTGTATTTGAATGTGGTACCCAAGATGGAGGGAGGGATGGACTAAGAGGATAAGAGGGAATTTGAGATTCACATCCAGGCCGACATGGGGCCCCTGGACACATTTGGTGGCTCCATTGAGCTTCGCCAGGCTACGTCAGCCCTCACAGCCCCTAGGAAGTCGTGGTCTGCCCGTGAATTCTTAGCGTAGAGCATTGTCGCATGCCAGGACTGTGTGAGGCTCTGGCTGCACAGTGGCGGATAAACCAACATGGTCCCTGCCTTCTAGGAGCTTATAGTCCAGTGGACAGCACAGACATTCAACAGATGCTTATCAAATAGCTTAGCACTTGGATGAAGTAAGAAGAGAACGTACAGAGGGCCATGGGGGCACTTTAACTAATCTGGGGAATCAGACCCAGGAGGCTTCCCAGTGGGAGCGATGAATGGGAGTGATTTGAGTATCTTGAAGGGAGAAGAGAATTCTAAGCAGAGAAGCGTGTGAAGCCCCCGAGGCAGGGAAGAGCATGATATGTTCTAGAAACTAAGAGAATACCTCTGTGCCCAGCAGGAGCAGAGGGACTTGGAGAAAGGGGGGAAGGCGATCCCACAGGGAGTTTGAAATCATATTAATGATGTCGGATCTTATTGTAAATGGAATTGATGTCGCTAAGGGGTTTTGAGTAGGGGCGTGACGGGATCAGATCGCACCTCCGAGCAGAACATGCTGGCTGCCGTGGGGAGAAGGGGCCATTGGTAGTTAGGAGGCCGTTGGCACAATCCAAACAAGAGACGATGATAGCCTCCCCTGGGAGCTGGGGGGAGGTTGGGGGGGGGAGAGAAGGGAAAGGCCTGATTCGAGAGCGGTTTTAGAGGTAAAACTGGCAGGATCCTCCTGCGGCTGATTGACCATGGGGATAAAGCGCAAAAAGGAATGACAGAGGACACCTGGGTTTCTGGCCCTGGCGGCCGGGTGGGTGGGGCTCAGACTGGGAACCCCCGAGGGGAAGCAGTTTGGGGGGGGAGGGAGTCTGAGGAGCGAAGATAAATAAGACCACAAGTTTCGATTTGGGATCGCCGATGCCATCTTACAATCGTGTAGCATTTCTAGTTTTCCCTGTGCCTCCACTTCCGTCATTTTATTTCCTCTTCATAGTCGGTCCTTGAGGTGAGCCAGGCGGGCGAAGCGAGGCTCACTTGCCCTAAATTTGACAGGCTTCAAATCTGGGTACCTTTCCCCTCTGGGAGCCTCAGCTCTCCACCAGCCCACGTTGGCATCCGTTCACAGAGTCCGAGTACGGAAAGGTAGGCGATCTGTGAGAACTGCACCTTGATGACTCAACCTGCAGGTGCAGGGATGAAGTATTTGGCCCCAGGGGTCAGGCCCCGGCCTCACCCCGACAGGCTCCACATGCTCCTGGTGAAGCCGGGAATGCCTGCACATTCATTCATCATCCCGGCACCAACCCTCGGCCCCTCTCTTACCTTCAAAACCACCATCCACTGAACCCTTGCTATGGCCAGGCACTCTGCTAAGCACTTTACAGGTGGGATCTGGTAAATATCCCGAAGAGTTAGATACTGTTTTCATCTCCTTTTCCAAATTAAGGAGCTGAGGCACAGAGAAAGGCGACTTGTCTAAAGGAAAATAGCTAATGAGGACTCAAATCCAGGCCTGCCTGACTCCAAAGAATTTTGCCCATGTTATAGTCCTTCCGTCTTGCGGACGCGATCATTATTTGCATGTCGCCCTGTGTTAATTTTGTCCTGTACACCAGCAGTAACCAGATGGCAAGCATGCTCTCCTTGTCGGCCCAGACTTCTCACGACCTCCTCCGCCGTGGGGCGAGGCGTGCATCAGACAGCAGGCGAGCTCAGAGGGGGAGGAAGAGGTGTCCCCCGCGTGGGCGGGACCCTTAATGCTGCTTCCCCGAGGTGGATGATCCAGAATGAGCTGTGGGGCTGTGGCGACTCTGGGCTCTACTGCCCTCGTCCGCACGTAGAGGCCGTCTCCTTCCGGCCCCAGAACTCCCCGCACCCGCGACACGTGTGCTTGTGTCTTACAGACGACACCACGGGGATACGCTCGGTGTACACCGTGTACCAAGGGCACGAGATCATGTTCCACGTGTCCACCATGTTGCCGCATTCCAAGGAGAACAAACAGCAGGTACGTGTGAACGCGCAGGCCCTCCCGCCGTGGGCGCGACGTGGGGAAAGAGAGCATCGTCATGACCCGCGCACGCGCCGCTCTGCAAAGTCCGGCCCAGGGACGGCGCAGACAGGCGGCCGTGCGTTCGAGCTTTCCGCACGCCTCGGGAAGAAGGGCCCTCGCCGGCAACGGGTCGGAGGCACGGTGCACACGCGTGTCTGTGCGCGAACGTGTCGGCGCATTTGCGCGCGTGGTTCCGTGGACTCCCGAGAGACCCTTTTGCTCCGTGACTCCCCTCGAGGTGCCGTGTGTCTTGTTAAAATGAGATTATCCGGGACATAAAATAAGTGGATCCTGAGTCAGGGTCGGCAGGTGCCGTCCAGGTTCGTGCGGGAGCGTGACACCGAGTGTCTACGCGGGCTGCGCCACGTTGGGGGAAAAAACTGCCTGAGACGCTCCTCGCCCACCCTGGGGACTGGCCATTTCCAGGGGAAAATGTTTCTAGTTGATGGAATTTAGGCTTCGCTAAGGTACGTGCTGCTGGGTTTTGAAGGAGTTAGGAGGAGGAGCAGTTCATTTAACTTTCTATTATATTCTCATCCACTTTTTACACATCGAAGGCATCTGTATGAATATATATCACGAACATGAATAAACAGTTGTTCAGCAAAGAGTCATGAACAATATGAACTTAGAGAGGGTACGTGAGGGGGCTAAAAAGGCTTTTTTTCTGAGCACTTGTAATTTTTATTTCAAGAAGAGGGGAAAGACACAAGGCAGATCAGCGGACTAAACGTGTTGTCGCAGTTGGGGCCGTAAAGGCGCTTTGGGGACATGGCGGGGAGGGGCAGGAAGAGCTGGTTCTGTCTGACGGATTGGGGCCTGGGGCGAGGAGCTGGTGGATCGTCTTCCCGGCGGTGGAGACCCGCTGGCGGCTGTAAGCTTGTTCTGGCTTCAGACTAACTCGGGAAAAGACAGGCGGACGCAGGAAGGGCCTGGGCTTCGACAGTCAGAACTTGTCCTCATCACCAGGAAGACGCCGCAGGTGGGAAGAGAGACAGAGAAGAGCAGGATGCTGGTGAACCTTAACCACGCCCGCTCCTGGGAGAGCAGACGAGGACCACTGACCTGCGCCTCTCTCTGCCCCTGCCGTGGTCTCCCGGCGGCCTAAGGCAACAACCCGAAGGTCGGAGGCCAAAGGTCGGAGGCTAGCCCGACTCATAAAATCTCGGTGGCCTTTTGACATCTGGAACACTCGTGGAACAGTCCGAGCCACTCCCAAGGCTGACGTAAAGAATCAGACGACCTCACGAAGCTTTTGCAGGTCCTGGTGCCACGGGAACTTCCACCATCTCTCTCCTTCCTCCATCGCCAAACCACGGAGGAGGGGGGCGTCGCTGTCTCCTCTCTGTGTTCTTAACACCCCGTGGTGTCCGGCACCGCTGCCTGGCCCCCAGCGCTCCGGACCCTGACGGCAGCGCCTTGTGCCGGACGGGAGCACGGGCTCCGATCAGCCATGTCTGCCCCCGTCCCAGCTCGGCCGCCAGCCGGCTCCGGGGTCTCGCACGCTTTTTGTGCGTTGCGTCGCCCCGAGGCTCAGTTCTCGGTCCTCTTCTCTTTTCCTTCTACACTCATTCACTCCCTTGATGACCTTATCTAGTTTCATGCCTTTAAATGGCTTCTGTATTCCGATGATACCCAACCTTCCATCTCCACCCAGCGCCCTCTCTGAACCTCAGACTCAATGGGCCAAATCCAGCGTTTTGCCTGTTTTGTTAAAGAAATGTCCTTAGAACACAGGCGTGCCCGCTCACTTATGTGTTATAAATTGTCCGTTTGTGCGTTGTCCACTCATTTGTAGTTTCTTTTATAACAGCAGAGCAGCATGGTTGCGAAGAGATATAATATGATCTTCAAAGCCGAAAATATTTACCGTCTGGCCCTTTATGGAAAAAAAAATCGCTTACCGCAAGTGTAGGGGATTGTTTTGGAAAGGTCATCTGGGGTGAGAGTAGACAGGGCCATGGTTTTCACCAAGCATATGCTTCAGAACCGGCCAAGGCTATTTCAAAAAATATGCACGTTTGGGCCCCACCCTCAGGGAATTCTGAGGTAACGCCTCTTCTTCGGGGGCCTTGAATGCTGGGCTAAGGCGATGAAGAGGGAGTAAGCGTGGACATGATCACAGCAGTAGAAAGGGCGAGAACGGAGGCCGTGGGCTACTTGTTAGGAGGCTTCTGTAGCAGGGCAGGCAGGAGGGGTGCAGGCCCGACCTGGGGGAGGACAGCCGGGAGGCGGGCGGCTGGCGAAAGGGGGGAGGCAAGAAGCCGAAGATGACGGGCGTCCGGGGCTCCGTGATCCTTCTGGTTGGTCGTTCTGTGTCCGCCTTTCCACGCCGTGACCGCGTGTGTCTCAGTGACATTATCTGTGCTTCCGTCCAGGTGGAAAGGAAGCGCCACATCGGAAACGATATCGTCACCATCGTGTTCCAGGAAGGAGAGGAGCCTTCCCCCGCCTTTAAGCCGTCCATGATCCGCTCCCACTTTACACGTATCCTGGGCCTCCGCGGGCGCTCCAGCTTGGCGGGCGGTTGGTCAGCCTCCCTGGACCCAGAATGCCCCTCAGACCGAGGGTCGTTCACTGACGTGCATGTTTCCACTGTTTCCGCGTTGCTCGATTCTTAGGCCCACCGTTTGGGATTTGGCTTTTTTTTTTCCCTCAATGTTATTCCCTCCTCACCTGCATTACTTACTTCAATGGATGGATTAATCCATTGAATGCCTGACTTCTGATATATCTTCCCTTCCCCCAGGTAGTCTATGAAACGAGGGACACTTTCTACTGTCCATCGATAAGAAATGAATTAGAAGAACATGGGGAGTGAATGCTCAGAGACATTTGCTTTAGTTATACAAACTTGCAAGTAAAGGTGGAAAGCCAAAACGTTCTCTCTTTGGCTGATTCTAAGCACCACTCACTCACAGCTGCCGCCTGGCCATCTCTTGGCATGTGAGAAGCCATAGAGCTGATCCTGTTTTCACTCCCTGCCACCCCTGTTTAGCTCATGTTGCCAGCGACGTGCTGCTCGAGTTCTCTGTACCGTCCGAGCTCAGCCCAGGCACACAGGCGTGCGACATGAGCGTGGCCAGCCCGACGGCTCCCCAGTCCTGGGCCTGTCGCTCCGGGTGACAGTGAAGCCCAAGCCCGGTGCCCCTATAGGTGGTACGTAATTAGTACAAGGCACTTTCAGAATAAATTCCGGCCTAGTTCTTCACATTCCCTGCCATCTCCAGTAAAAACGTGGGGACACAGGACCTTACGACTCACTGCTGCACCTGGAGGAAAGTCGGACTGACATGTCCCGCTTCCCGCAGAGGTTCTTGTGGGACAGAAAACTTCTTCAGGGAACGTACGGGAGAGGGGCGGGGACGCTCTAGGTGACTGAGGAGTAGGCATCAGTTTTAGAATATCCTTTACGAACACACTTCAGACTCGGGGCTTGGCGCATCTGTGTCTTGAAAGGGACAAGCAGAGTCTTCCACCGAGTCTAGACGTGGACACGCTGTGAGGAATCGATGGTTTTCTAGCCGTAGCTAAGGAAAGCTGGGGCTGGGAGATGGAAGGAGGGAGGAGGAGTGGGAGAAAGCAAGCAAAGCTGGCCGGAGGTGCGGTGCTATTTTAACTCAGCGTGCCAGACACAAGCAGAGTAGATTCTACCCAGGGAGTAGAGAATCCACAGTCCCCCAGCTACACGGGCTTGTTTGGGTTTGTTTAGCCTACCAAAGCCAGAAGGAGAGAGAGGGAAGGTGTACGGTGGAAACATTTAAAGTGCTTTTCTCTTCAAAATGTGTGAGATGAAGTCTATGACTAATTTCCTATTGGGATCTTTGTGTTTCCCAGCAAGGGAATTGCTCTTTTTTGCTTTGTTGGCTGCTTTGTGGCTTAATAGCTGTATTTATATTGCTTTTCTGACAGATTTGGAGATTTAGGTCTTTCCCCAAAGGATGAGCACACAGAGGTTGAACCTGTGTCTTCCTGTCTCTTTCAAAGAAGTCAAGGTGCCGTCTCAACCTAAGGGTGACAGGTGCCCTGATCACAAACGGCGGGTCTGGGAAGATCCTTTACGAGGGATTTTCAAAGCACAGACGTTGACTGTGAGCGTCGGGGTCGTTGATTAATTTCCTTAACCATCACTGCAGATATTTTTGCCTTAGTGAGGTATGATCAACAAAATGACAATTACAGGTAGGCAATGACCTTATCTCGATTGCTTGTTCCAATCCTGACATTTACTTGTTACTTTTGCATCCATTTTATGAGACTCTTGACATAGGTATTCCTTGATTGATTTGCTGTATCCTCACCTTATAGAACTTTCTTCGAGGCCACCATTTCTTCAGGAAAAACATGTCTGTGCACTGTTGCTCTGTGTCATCAACACGGAGTCAGAGTTAGCTTGGAATTTCATCGTCCTCTACAATGGGCATGAATTCGATCTGTTTCATCTTGACCAGAGTACCCCTTTCCTAGGCTACATCCTTGCCTGTATATCCCTTTTTTTCTCAAAAACGAATCTGTTAAGAGGTGTCATGACATATCGTGAAAAGAGCACTGAGCCAAATAGATGCGAGTTGGAATCCCAACTCTGTCACTTATTAACTTTGAGGCTTTGCGAAGAGTGTTTATCATCCCGGAGCCTGAGGAACGAAGGCAATGATACCGCCTGGGCCGGCTGGTGAGAATCAGTCGATGCCGGTCTGACAACTTACCAAGTACGCAGCCAGGTGTGCAGCAGGCGCTCAGGGGTGGCCTTCGCCGTTACTCCTGGGGTGCCCGACCCTGCCCACGTCTGGTGCGTTGGGCCACAAAGGGTGCAGGAAGACCTGACTTCCGCCCTAAAGTACTTACTAGGAGTGCCACATGGTGGCCGAGGCTCTGGGAGCCCAGAGAAGTCACCTCCTGTGAAACAAATGTTCCTAACACATCACACAGGCACGGGACAAATTGAAGGTCTAAATGTTGCTGACCTCTGAAGAAAAACCAAGTAATTCTGGAATGTTCTCTACGTAGGCTGAAAATATTTTCGGAAGAAAGCGTACCACTCTTTGGCCCACCCTTGCCATCCCCTCCGGTATTCACAGACCATCAGGAATTCAGGGACTTCTTGCTAGTGAAATGTAAGTTCTGCTTTGAAATGTTTTTGCAACTGAGTCTGCCTCAGAATACATGTCTTTAAATCCCCCCAGGATGCTGCATAAGAAAATATCATTGTTTAAGCATTGATTCCAATGCATGGGCTGTTAATGCTTCCCGTGAAACGTCTTTAGTTTTCTGGTAGTGAGTGTGGATTTTCCACTGTGTCCTCATCCATATCTACCATCCTGTTCACCTTCAAGAGAGGGTCTTGAAACCTGGGGCTTACGAGATAAGCCGTCTTTGCAGGGTGCCTGTGGCAGGGAATGGCCACCACAGGCATGAGTCCTTTAGCCATGGATTAGAGATCGCTCAGCAACACTAGGGGCCCGAGTTCTTAGTAGAATCCCTTGATTTAAATGGAGCCGGTGAGCAGAGCGGCTTTTCTTCGGCGGCCTGGGTGAAAGGAGGTGAAGGGTTCAGCTGATCTACAGCTAAAGATTTACCAAGCAGGGGTAGTGGAAGACGATGAGGCTAAAGGTTATGAAGAGGGTGTGTGGAAGTAACAGAGCATGGAGCCAGGAAGGACCAGGACGGGGCAGTGGACAGAGAGAGAAGAGGTAGGAGTCAAGGATCAGGGTCCCTTTGAATCCCAAAGCGGATGCAGGAGGGAGGACGTGGGCCGGGTGGAGAACTCTCAGATGACAGGAAATGGTGTTTCAACAAAAGTCTGATCTTTCCCCTGATTTGGCCAAAACAAGTCATTCAAACAAAAAAATTCCCAGTCACGGAATTAGAGAATATAATACACGTGCTAGAGAAAATAATAGACGTTTAAATTCCTTAAGAGATGTCTTGCCACAAATAAACCCAGCTTGTCCCCAGAACACAGATGCTACCCATGAAATGTCCCTAAGCAGTTCATTTCCAGCCTATGAACACTAGCCTTCCTTTGGCAGTTGGTATAAGAAAAATAATAGTTAATAAGAGCTAATTTATCCAGTTCGATATGCCTAGCACTATGCTAACTCTTCATATATGATACATCATTTAAAAAGGTATGACTCTCATAAGGAAATATGGTTATATCCATTTTACAAGGTAGGAAAATGAAGCCCCAAGAAGCTAATTTGCTCAGGGACACATGGACAGCAGCGCATCTGGGGTTCAACCCCTGACCATCTCGACCTCAGGCTCCTAACCTCTGTGGCACACCTGGCGTCCTGTGCTCTCAGGTGTAACTGGGCCTTCCACTTTGTTGGCACTGTCTGTAGCCCACTAAACCCCCAGCTTTTGTTTTTCCCAGAAGAAACTTCTATTAGGCTAAGAATCTGAGTACTCTGCTTACACAGTTATTTTTCTAACAATAAGCAACAAATATGTATTTAATCCTATTGAATGGCAGCCTGGGGTTTTGGCCCATATGTTGGATGGGTGGAAGGATGAGTGGGTGGGTGGGTGGGTGGATGGGTGGATGGGTGGATGGATGGATGGGTGAGCAGGTGGGTGGGTGGGTGGATGGAATGGGTGGAATGGTAGAGGGGGGAAGGTTGGGTGTGTACTGGGTCTTCAAGTAATTCCATACACCCTCTCTGCTCAGGAAGCTTACAGTCCAACAGGAAAGGTAACATAGACATACCCAAGGACTGTTGATTTGCATAAGAAAATGTAGAGGTTTTAAGTGTCCTTCCGTAAAGGAAGGGTAATACCTATGGCGACACCAGTATTAGGAAGGTGGATGGTGGTCGCTATGAGGAGTTTCCTTGCCAACGTTAAGATTCGTAACTCTCTTTATAACTGGATTTATTTTAGTGATTAATGGTGAGAAAGCCACTTTGGAAACCCCAACGTTTGCCCAGAAACGTCGACGTACCCTGGACATGCTGATTCGATCATTATACCAGGATTTAATGCCAGACCTGCATAAGGTAACCAACCCTGGGTTCACGGTCTGGGTTGAGAGCACAGTCCTAGTGAAGAGCCCTGGTGAGGAGAGCACAGGGGTCGCCTGGATCCTTGCTGTCCAGACAGGACCGCGGCCGCCACGGCCGCCACGGCCGATGTCCTGCCACTGTGACCGTCACGAGGAGGGGCAGTGCCCGTCCACACGTGGGAGCGGGGCTTTCATTAATCGAGGTGCAGGCTCGGGGCCCGCACGTCCAGCAGGGACCCCGGCAGTGCTGGAGAGCGCTTCGGGGGGTGGCTGTCCTGGTGCTATACCACTCAGCAGTCACCGGTGCCACAGAGCTGGTGGACAGGCCAAAGCGGGGATCGTGGAGAGAGACTGGGTGCTTTTTAAGGTTTTCTGGAGATTTACGGGCCGGCCCCACAATCGGGCACTGAAACAAACGTTTACATTTCGCAAAAATCCACTTTGCGCCACACACTTCCCTGGCTGGCTGACGAGACATGCACACCGCTGAGACCCAGCGCCCCTCCTCAGGAACTCAGTGCCTCACGGGGCACCCAGGCACCCTGGAGCTGTCCAGACACAGTGTGAGACCACCGGATGTCAGGGGGCTCGTTAACAAATTTGTAAACTCCAGCAAAACGAATTGCTAATGATGCGTGTAAATAAACGGAGTACTGGGTGTCAGGAGCTTGCCCAGGGGAGATGAGGATTCTCAGAATGACCTAGTCCCTTCCCTTCAGCACAGCGACCGCCACCCTTCTGTAGGCTGCCCTTGACTCCTGGCTGGTCAGCACACCCCAGCTACACACAGGGACTGGGCCAGGCTAACCCAGGGCCCCAAAGAGCAGCCGGTGATCCGTCGACTCCTTTTTCCCCCTGAAGTCAGAGAGGGTGCCAGGAGGAGTGCCGGGTGTCCTTCAGGGCTCAGCTGACACATGGCTGCCTTAGTTGGGCCTTCACCAGGCCCCAGGGGAAGCTAGGCCCCCTGCTAAATGCTCTCAGATCCTGCCCTTCGCAGACACTATCCCCTGTGCCCATCAGAGAATCAGTGACTCAGTCTGTCTTCCCCGTGAGAGCCTATGCTCCACGGGGACAGAGACTTTGTATATCACATCTCCAAAATCTGGCAGAGGAAGAGGCGCCCGGCAGCACCTGCGGATGGAATGAGTGTGCCCAGCCCTCAGACCGTGGTCTGGGAGAGACCTCGCACCTGCTGAGCATGTGCCACGCTCTGTGCCGAGCGCCTCGGGTGCATTTCCTCCTCCGCCCTCATAACCCGCCCAGGAGACAGGTGTTAGCCACACGGAGACCCGAGGCTCACAGATGAGCTCACTTGCCAAAGTCAGCCAGTGGGCCACTCCAGGGGGCGCCATCTGCGTAGACCTCAGTGCATCGTGTTCCAGGGGGGCACTGGGTGAGAATGGCGTCCCTGGAGCCCGGTGGTGGCTCAGTCCCACCTCAGGGAGTCGGGAAGCAGGGGAGCTGCCGCTCTGCTGGATTTCGAAGCCCGTGCTCTAAGCCGTCACGCGGCGCCGGCTCTCCACCTGTTGCTCCTTCTGTCCCTAGCACGGAGCACAGACCTCGGCACGGGAGTGGCGCTCCGTGGATGCTTGTTGAGCGAATGAATGCGAAAGGTAGACATAAGAAGTGTGGCACTCAGCGGAGACAGAGAATGGGGCTTGACAACCATTTGTGGAAGTCGTAACTTGTTTTTTCTTTTTTAGAACATGCTCAATAGACGATCTTTTAGTGACGTCTTGCCAGAATCACCCAAGTCAGCACGCAAGAAGGAGGAGGCCCGCCAGGCAGAGTTCGTTAGAATCGGGCAGGTGGGTGGGTTTTATTCTCAAACCTTTTGTGCAGGATATGTAGCTGCGAGTCCCATCGGAACCAGATGGCCGCCGCAAAGAACTTGGGTTCGCACACTCCCGCAGGAGCTCTGCCACCTCCCTGAGGGTTATTGTGACACTTTGGACAGCGTGTAGGTACAGCTCCCCGCAGGTGCGTGAGGGAGAGACGCACCCTGGAGAGGAAGTGGTGCTGCTGAGCGGAAGCGAGAGGCCGCAGGGCTCAGGCCGCGCCGCCTCTTCCCGAGGGAGCGCGGCTCGTTTGCCTGCCTCCTGGGAATTCTCTGAAGAGGGGGCAGCCACTTCGGAAAAAGCGCCTGAACTCATTCCTCCCTGGCCGAGGGGCCGTGTCTTTCCAGAAGACCTGAATTTCCACCCTACTGCTCGGAAGCAGTTGCCACAGTTAGGTGACTCCCGATCACCACCTCGGTCCAGATTTTGGAGGAAATCACCGCCCGCCCCCCTTCTTTGCCCTGCCCCCACACGATGTTAGTGTTTTCCGAGTTCGGGGAGGTGACACAGCTTCCTGCCTTGATCCCGTGTCACAGCAGGGAGGAGGAGGAGGAGCACTGCCAGCTGCAGACGGGATTCCGACCTGAAACTGCAGAGCCTAGCAAGGTGACCAAGGGACAGCTTAGAGGCAGAGAGCACTGTTTCCCAGAACAGGGCCCCCCAAGCATCGGTCCTCGGCTCTACTGTCACAGATTCCGATTCAAGTTCCAGGAGGGACCTGGGAATTGGTTTCAATACTCACAGTTTGGAAATTAGTGTATAGATTCATGGATTGTTTGAAATGACAGAGTGCATTTGGGGGTCGCTTGGGTTGGGACGCTGTCATCAGGGCGTCACCCTACCAAGCTGGCTTCAGTCCTTAGCGTCGATGATGAAGCCCTGTGGCAACCTGAGACTTTAGTCTGAAATTGCTCCCGTTCTATTTTAAATTTTGTTTTCAAGTCATAATTGTTGATCTTGCTATTCTTGGACGGCCTGAGAGCAAACTTTAAAAGAGCTCTGTCTTCTGTAAGGCACTGAAACTGAAATCCATCGTGAGAGGGGACGCTCCATCCAGCTCGGTGGCTTCGGGGATCTATAAAAAAGAGGTGAGCTGATGAGACTCTCCAGTTCAATTGTGAATGTCTTGTGTCCTCAGTGAAGTTGCTCAAATTCTTGGAAGGAGGTTTGTGGGCAGAAAGAAGAAGAGCATGTCTCCTGCAGAGTCCTTATGGACAGCTGCAGACCAGCTGGGTGGCATTCGCTCAGAGCCTGTCTCCATACTGGGCACGTGCCTTTTCACGCTTATATGAGGCAGAGCTGCTGGGCCAGGCCCGGTCAGGCAGACCGGGTCCGGCCGTGCACCCAGGCCTTGTGTGCACACACATCGCCTGGGCGTCTCAACCAAATGCGTGTTCTGATCCAGCCGCTCCGGGGCCTGGTCAAGATTCTGCATTTCTGACAAGTGCTAGTGTGGTGCCTCAGCCAACCACAGGCACACTCTGCAGACAGCCAGGCCCCGGGCAGGGCTTCTTGGGGCCTTTCCCATGCGCGGGAATCACTCCCAGAGTTCCCGGTGCAAGGGGTCTGGGGTGAGGCCTGAGAATTCACATTTCTAACAAGTTCTCAGGTGATGCTGATGCTGCTGGTCAGAGGACCACAGCGGAGAAACCACTGCCTACTGGTCAGTTCGTTCAGTCGGCCATAAAATCCTGTGGCCTGTGTATCTATGTCTCGTTTCCATTTTTCATGGAAAGAGAACTAGGTGGTAATCAAGAGGAGAGAAAAAATAAACAAGTTGCAATCTGAACTTACTCTTTGCATGATTTTTGTATTGTAAAGCAATACATTATGTACTTAATTATATCTGTGTTCAGGTTATGTAAAAATTGGTTAAATGGAACAAATCCATGGACACACACCACTAGGGAAGCGTCCATTGTAAAAGCAAAAGAATTATGAATACACTGACTTTAGCGATCAAGATATGGGTGATTCTTATCAGAATTGGGGACCCTACACACTTTAAAGTCTGTTTTCAGGAAAACGATGAGCTCGAAATACAATTAATGCTAAACGATCACAACCGACTTAAGACAAAACCGATGACAAAGCATCTTTTCCAAAGTTGCAGACATTCCCACTGTTGGTTTGTCCATGTGCATACCAGAATCTGCAGTGTGGCCAAGCATTGCATCAAATTCCAGTAAGATTTAGAATCCTCCTGTAGCAGAAGTTCTCAGGTATCCAGAAAAATGAGTCCATGGAATGGAGACCTGCTCACCAGCGAACAACGAAGACAGAGCTTCCATTTTTTGGATCAGTCCGTAACCTGTCATCCTCCGGCCATCCCTGGAGGAACTCTGCTCCACAGGCCCTCGGGGTCTGCTGCGTGGGTGTCTCAGCTGAGGCTGGAGTCCCACGTCCCACGTCCCACGTCCCACGTCCCAAGACCGTTTTATTTCCAATGAACGGGCTTCGTCAGCCTCTGAGGCATCCAGAGTTTCCTGAGCTGTGTCAACATTCTCAGAGGGAACGCGTCAGGAGCCCCACGCTTAGACACGAAGGGCCGGAGAGCACATTCTCACCCTGGGGAACCCGCACGGGGCCCCTCGCGTGGCAGAAGGGAGTCCAGTGCAATGGCACACGCCCCCAGGCCTCAGACCAGAGCCTCTGTGGGGCCAGATCTGAGTGCGTATCTCTGACACTGTATCCAGGTCCACACGTCATGGAGTCCCCGACCCGTCTGAGAACCTGTGAAAGAAATGGACACACACACACACACACACACACACACACACACACACGCAGACACACACATACATACGCACTAGCCCGTTAAAATACACAAACAGCACATATCACATTCCAAATTCAATTTCAGGACGCCACGGGCCTCCTTACGCCCTCCGTGGGTCCCCTAGGGTCCTTAGATCTTCTGGGTTAAGAACTCCTGCTCTACATGTGTGATCTAAACTGTGTCCTCCGGCCAGAAAAGACTGTTAAGAGCTGGTTTTGCTGTCTTGCTGTTACCTAATGCTCCGACGCCTCCGTCTGTCCCCTCCCCCGTCCCCCGTTGGCATTTATATTGGCTTTACTTTTTCACCTCTTCCTGCTGTAAGTCGCAAACTCAGAATGTTCAGAAATCTTAGGGAAATGCCATTCCAATTAAACCTGCACTGTGCAGCCCCCGTTTCAGTTCAGAGGATGCCTTCACGTTCTTTATGTGATCTTTTCGGAGCAGTTCAAGCCTCATCTTAGCCATTAGAATATTCATTTTGAAACATGTGGGCTCCCAAACGACACCCTCGAAGGTGACCTCCAAGCCATCACTGCTACTTTGAGTGTGCAAGCATGCGTCCACCCAGCGTGCGCGCACACACACACACACACACACACACCTGTGTGCACACACGGGCTCTGGTACAGCCCAGGTGAGACATCTAATGGAACGTGAAAGCGAAGAGGTAAGACTTCAACTCGTCCCTGAGAATCTCCAAAAGCTTCTTTGTCCTCTGAGGCCAAGCCATGCGCTTTGGAGAGAAGGTAACAGGTCTCCGAAAATGTCCACCATTCCGGTGGGACTGAGAACCCGCTAAACAGCGCCTGCCGCCTCCAGGCGCCCACACACAGCTCTGTGTGAGGAAGGGCTGACTCTCTCCGCCTGAACTGAAACTGAGACAGGAGGCCACGGGGTAGGAATATGTCACATGGGGGAACATGAGACTTCCTCGGCGACACTTGCCATATTTCTACAAACATATTCTTTTTTTTTTTTTTTAAAGATTTTGTAGCCTCACATGGGCCAGTAAGCATTTTCCTGTTAAGACAGCATCGACTTCTCACATTGTGTATGGTTTAATCATTTTGCTGAATCAGCAACACAGGAATCTGACATTTTTAATAGAATTACGTGGGGCTTCCTTTTACGATGAACTAACGCGAATCCTCCAAAAAAAAAAAAGCAGACACCAATTGGTTCGACTTCCAGGTATTAAAAGAAGAAAAACGTTTGCTTAGAAACCCTTACCAGCGCTTCGATGCCCCTGCACAACTTTTACAATATAGAGACAGGTCATGATGCCAGAAACAGGAGACATCGCTCTTTTCCTGCTGCATACGTATCTGAAAGGAGACGTTTCTCCTTCAGAAAGGGAGCTGAGTCCGGAGCCTGTCTGGCTGTCGGGGCGTGGAGGGGACCGGTGTCGCCGTTTCGGGGGCCGTACTTACTGTGCCGCCCGTCGGGTGGGCCGCGGGGTGTTCTCTCGGGTGCACTTACGTTCCGACGCTTGTGTCTCCTCGCAGCCTTGGGAGCCCCAGTGTTTCTGCAGTAATTTCCCTCACGAAGCCGTGTGCGCAGATCCCTGGGGCCAGGCCTTGCTGGTCTCTACCGATGCTGGCGTCTTGCTAGTGGATGGTTAGTGAGTAGCCGCGCCTTCGAATGTCTTTGTTTGCATGACTTACAGTACTTCTGCGATGGGTGATGGGTGATCGCGGGCCAGCCAACGCCCTCTCGATAAATATGTCCTTGGCAGTACGGTTAGCAAAGTTTCATTTCCTTATAAAATTAACCCCTCGTTTTCGGGACAAGCACAGGGAATATATTCTGAACAAGCCAGAGGATGAGTCATGAGTGATAGGTCTTTACCTTCCCCAAATCTCTAAGTAGTTTGCAGATATCCAATGGCCTGAGAAAAGAATCTCCTTTTTGCCCAATACTCATCATGATTCCAATACGTTTCCTTCCATCGACAAGGACACATTATTTAGGGCCACTCTATCAGGGACATGCTCTCTCTCGAAGCTTTTTGTTTTTGATTTGTTTGGTTTTAAGGTTTCTGATTCAAAAAGTACTTGATGTCCAAAACAAACACTAAGACTCTTAATTTAACATATTTTTGATGAATATAGAAACAAAAGAGATTTTGACAGGAGGACAGATTTCACCTCAATATAACACTGAGCCTTTCGATGGCCGGGTGGAACAGCCTGCCTGGGGAGACAGTCGGCTCCTGTCACCACAGATCAGCCACCAATCAGACATGCCCTTGGCGAGGATGCTATAGGAGTTCAACTTCAGATGGAGATTTAATCGAGACTCAAGGGCCTTGTGGTCCCTTCCTGCAGGAGGCCCCTGTGGGCTTTTCCAAACTCCTAATGAATGTTAAAGGGGCTAAGCACTGATAACAAGTGTCCCCCGCGGCTTCAGAGGGAGCCATGGACAGAGAAGCAGAGTCCTCCAAGGGCCCATCCTCCACTGCGCAGAAGCAGGCTGCCCGGGCTCTGGTTACCATAGCAATGTTTTATGAGAATTCTGAAAGCCACCACTGTGAGATGGCATAATGGCCTAGAACTGCAGCATCTTCCCGCCTTTGGCTGTGACCTTTAGTTCCTCCTCAGACCCTGACTCAGCATGTTGACTGAGTACCTGCAGTGTGCTGCGTCCTGTATTAGGTGCCTTCTCCAGGAAGACAGGACCAGTGGGCCGGCCTTCATAATGGACTTATTTCTGACCTCATCTGTTATTTTTGATATATTTTTTAATCGTGTGCCTATAACATTTTTTAAGTTGACCTACACATAGATGATTGCATATATAACTAATTGACTAAAAGGCAGATCATTTAAAATTCAGCATTCAAATTAAAGACTTAATTTTAGAAACTATAGAACAATTACAAAAACCTTTACGATCTGGGAGAAAACCTCTCTGAGCCTCAGCTTTCTCTAAAGTGGGAGTAATTTTTTTTTAAGTGTCTGAAAAATCACTTAGGATGATGAAAAATGATGAAGAAAACAGGGATGACGATCATTCACTGCAGGGAGAAAATCACGGGGATTAAATTGTCGCGTGTGTTAAGTGCTTAGAGAAGTATCAGCACATCGTAGTCGCTTATTAAACAGCTATTATCTTTTCTGTATCCCTGGGAATTTGCTAAAAGGTAATGAAATTTACAGACCTTGCCAAAAGAACAACCAAATAAAAGAATTTATTCAAAATAACAACATACACACACACACACACCCCTGAGAGGTGCAGTCTAGTCTCTTCAATAAAGAAACTGAGGCCTAGAGAAACGAGGCGCTTGCCCAAGCTCGCACAGATGCTTCATGGCACACCTGGGACCGGAACCCAGAGGGGATTCCTAGCATAGCGCTCTCTGCGCTAAGCCAGCTACATTTTATTAAAATGAAATTAAACTCTACCAATATTATTATCTTTACCTTAATGCAGATTTCCAAAGATATAGACCCAGGTAAATAAATTACGAAAAATCTTTGTGATTAAAACAATGTTCACTGATACCCGTCCGCCTTCGTGGGAAGAGAAAGTGAGCTTCGCAGCGACTATTCGTAAGGCTTGCCAAAAAAAAAAAAACCACAGGGAAAAATTCTATTTGAGTTGCTTCTATTTTTTGAAATGTGAAATCTAAAGCAAGGCGACTAAGTGCCTTTCCGAAATTTTCATCTTCGTGTTTCCAACATTTATGGGAGGTGTCAGATGCTGGGATTATTGCGATCTGCCAGGAAATGTTTTTTTCTTCCAAACTTGAGAGTCACCTGCCGCAGGTGGTGCCACAGACACCCCATCCCCCCCACCCCCGGCAGCTTGGATGTGTCACTCAGGTCACCGTTCTTCATGTCCTGGTTATGCAGTGATGCCTCCCTGTTTGCTTTTGCTAAAAAGAGAATGTGTCTATAAAGGCTTTTCTTGTATTCCTTGTTGTGCTCTTAAAGCCTCGATTCTCTTGTTATTTCTTGATCTTTTCCTTGTCTACACATAATCATATTACGAATTGTTTCCATGAGTGAATCTCTCCTCTCTTTTCAGGCTAAGTTTCCCTCTATCCCATTAGCCTCTGCTTAATGTCCTTAGACTTACCCCTTGAGAGTCTGTTCCTTTCAGGGTCATTAAGAAATCAATATCCTTTGTATTCTCAGTGTAGCAAAACCTGCTTTGAAGGGAGACAAAATTCTGAGTAAATACGCCATTACCATTTGTTTTGGTTTGGACGGTAATAGAAAAGCCAGCTCTAAAAGATTGTTTCTTCATGAAGAGATTACAAGAAGAAAAAAGTTGTCCCGGAACTACCATTAGATCCACACGTCACTTTCTCCTTGTCTCCTCTTTTCTCTTATGCTACATATGTCAACAACCTGTGCAGCTCCCCGAGAAAAGGTCTGATGGAGAATAAATGCTGATTTACTCTGTACATAGTCGGGCAGCTATACAGGTCCCCGTTTTAAATGTTCCTCATTAATTCTTTATGTTGCTTTTGCTTCCGGGGTCACACTATCCTTCCATGAGGAGGTAGGCTGCTTTTTGTCCTCACACAGGTGACCTCAGTCGAGTGATTAGCACCTCTGAGCCTCAGGTGCCTCCCCTGTCATATGAGAGTATTAGAAGGTCCTACCTTATAGGGTCATTGGGACATTTAAATTAAATGGCACGTGAAACACTTAGCCTCAGAGCGGGGTGTGTGTGGGAAGCCCTTTGTGGCTGTTAGCTGCCATTCACAAAATGAAACCATCATGGTTATTCAGTCAGATATGATAATGGATCATCCCATGTTTCAAAAAATCAAGTCTGTCCCCATCTGGAGCACAGAGAGCCTGAGAACCAGTTCCTTTTGAGACAGAGGAAAAAAGAAAGTGATTTGATGGGAGCTCCTAAGACTTATATTTGCCCCATCATTATGGGAAACTAGAGACAACACTCCGCCTAGTAAAAGCTTGGCAGGTCCTGAGCTCTGACCAATCAGAGCCCTCACTGGGCTGCAGGAGCAGGCGCTCCCGCCCCCATGAGGTCGTTATCAATCCTGAGGATGGCACTCTGCCCCCTTCCAGCACCACCCACATAGGGATAAACTCCCAACCAGATAAGATTTCTGGAAGAGGCAAGATGTTCAGGGCCCCTTGCAGCTAAATTATAACTAGACAGACAAACCGAAACCCACGGCAGAGCACTGGAAGACCTGTGTCTGACGAAATGCAGATAAGCAATAAGCTAGCCCTTCTGCCTAAAATGTCTGCACCACCCCGCCTTGCCCTGATTCTACGCCACACTCAGAACAGACCCTTTACTTATGGAACAGACGTAATTCTTTTAGCCTTCTATGTCCTAGGGCCCCCCAGGAGCGAAGTAATTGCTAGCAATTTAAGATCCCAGTAAGTAAGCTTAAAAACAAATCTTACATATAATGGCAATGTCTTTAATCACCCATTGACCTGACATCTTCCTGACCATTTCCACAGAAATTCTTTTTTTCTCCCCCTGTTATCTGGGCAATTTAATTGATATTTTCCTCATTTTTATCTAAAAAGGAGATTTTATATTCTTATACAGAGAAATGCTGAACATTTATAGGTAAACTATTGACCCAGACATAGGTCATGTTGGAATAGAGTATGCTTGTGTTTATTTTACATGCAAAAGGAAATTTCAATTTTACTTTCTTGAGAAATATACAAAATAACCTGAGATATGATGCAATTTCAAGAATGATCTAAAAATCAGAAAATACTTAAGAGAATTGGCTGATCTTATTTTTTTAAAAAAACTGGATGTTCAGTCCTTTGGTGCATCCCCACCAAAAAATAAACTAGGGTTCAGAGATGCCACTTACCCTTCGATGAACACAAGGATGTAGTTTACAGGCCCTGCCGCCCTCCCTGTAGAGGGGTGTGAACCCCTTGGGGAAGGAAGTATCAGTCCTCCTCTCTGCTCAGAGAGGAGAACTGAGCTTGAACTTAATGTACAGCCCTTAAGAAGGTCCTAGAAGCTGCCGAGAGAGAACTGGGACCCAAAACTACCCCCCGGGGCATTGTACAGGTTCTGGAAAGCACAGTTGGGTAACCAGGTTTTCTGTTCCAGATGACCTTCCATCAGTGCCAGTGTTTGACAGGACTCTGCCCGTGAAGCAGATGCATGTGCTCGAGGCTCTGGACCTTCTGATCCTCAGAGCAGACAAAGGTGGTACCCGCCCCCCTGCCCCCAAGTGGTGGTCTCTGGGAGGGAGGAAGGAAAGCGAGTGGCCGTCTATGGCCAACGCCGAGGGTCACGGGTCTGATCGCATAGGCCAGGCCAGCTGTTTCCTCTGGTACCCAGTGCTCTGGGTTCCTCGGTGGCCCTAGTAGTAGGTAAAGGCGGTGTGGGGTTTCTCCCAAAATCTAGAAATCCTACTTCCCCTAGCAGCAGTTTTCACACACCATCTGCCCTTTCGGTTCCTCCGGGTCATTTTACCTCCCCATCCATCTCCCGCTCTGTCCGCTTTCACTCACCAGGAAAGGACGCCCGTCTCTTCGTCTTCCGGCTGAGCGCCGTGCAGAGGGCCATCGAGGGCAAACAGGCCACGAGGGGCAGGTGTGACTGCAGGGGGAACAAGCTGGAGAAGACAAAAGGTGACCTGCTTCCTTGGGTTTTGCTCGTTCCTGTTCAGGCGCTCTTTCTCTCAGACTGCCCAGATTTTACTAAAAATAAAAAATGAGTCAGAATTTGATTTTATTGGCTTGGTTTTTACCTGGAAATGTCACAAAGATAGCATCACTGGGGACCGGGGAAACGCAAGTTTTGGAGGTAAGTTAAGCTCTGTTAGCAAACCCGTGAAAAGCGACTCTTTGAACTTCATTCCTGATCACCCCTCACTTTAATTCATGTCACCTAATGGGTATAAAAATAAATTCTGCCACAGAATATGAAATATGAAATCTTTCGTTTTCCCGCGACTCCACCCGATTTTTATTCCAAGCCTCCGTTTTTCCCGGTGGCAGCAGCATTCTTAGGCATTGCGCCGGGCCACGCGCAGTCTCCAGGGGTCCCGGGCGTCGCCAGGGTGCCGAGGCCGGGGGCCCCCAGCCTCACGTCACGTGTCCCGCATCATCCCGTCCGTCTCTCCTCTCCGCAGGCTGCCACCTCTATGCCACTAACACTCACCACAGCAGAGAGCTGCGGATCGTCGTTGCCATTCGGAATAAGCTGCTCCTGATCACGAGGAAGCACAGCAAGCTACAGGCGGCGGCCGGCACCTCCCTGCTGTCTCCCCTGTCGGAGTCGCCTGTCGAAGAATTCCAGTACATCAGGGTAGGCCTTCTCTTCCACCCGCTTCTCTCCCGGCCAGGGGTTCACAAGGCGACTCTCTCCTTCCACTCGGAGTCTGTCATCCCGTAGTCGGCAACCCGCCAGGGACACCCCCACCCTTTACCGTCGTCTCCCGCAGAGGACGGAGGCAGAGGGGGCTTTTGCGCCTCCGTCCAGCTCATTCATGCCAGTGACCCCGCCCGGAGGGGCCGTGCTAGGCACTGGGGGACACGGCAGTGAGCAAAACAAAGCCTCTCTTCTCAGGGAGATCGCTGTCGAGTTGCAGGATAACGGAAATAAGCAGATAAATCTATGAGTCCAGGAAGATAACTGTAAAGTAGGGTAAGGGGACAGAGGGTGATGGATCGGGGAGGCGGGGCTCTATTTTAGAAAAGACGTCCCAGAAGCCCCCTCTGAGAAGGTTGCCTTTGAGCAGAGATCCAAATGAAATAAGGCGGTGAGTGAGGGCAGTATCTGGGTGGGGGCGGTGTTCCAGGCCCCGGTCAAGGTGCATTCAAAGGGTGCGGGAGTCACTGGAGCCGAGGGAACAGCCACAGGGGGCAGAGTACGTGGACCAGGCCACTGCACAGACTCTGAGTCTGAGTGGGGAGCAAGAGGCGGTGGGGGGGGCATTGGAAGGCTCGAAGCAGAGAAGTGGGGTGTTTTACAAAGATCGTTCTGGCCCCTGGAGAGCATCAGGGCCAAGAGTGGAAATAAGGAACCTGCTCAGAGGCTAACGCAAGCACCCAGCAACAGGTGGCAGTGGCCCTGGTGGCCAGGGGGGTGGGAGGAGCAGCGGGCAAGGCGGCTCTGCTGATCGATTTGAGGGTGGAACCTGGTAAAGAAGCCTCGTTGAAGGTCAAGTTCTTTCCTTCATCGTGCCATTTCTCTCTTTAAAAACATTAAGGTGTGAAATATGTCAAAACATTGGCCACTAAGGCAGAGTAGGCCTACAGGCAAGCTGAGAAATTATTCGTGCCTCGAGGTAAAGCCTCCTGAATTATGCATATCAATTTCTGCTAATATTCATTAGGGGGACTAGAACAGCGTAATCGTTAAAATACGTTAAAATCTTGCTCGAAATAGGTGTTAGTCTTCTTAATACAGTAATTAGCAATTTTAACAAACATTTATGTGGCGTATGAGCTTTGAAATCAGATTTCTTGAATTCGAATCTTGGCTCTACCACATATAAACTGTGACCTTAGGCGATCACATGACCTTCGAGCCTCAGTTTCCTCATCGGTCACATAGTATAATAGCCTTACCTACTTCATAACAGGGACACAGTGAGCACAATGCCACACACTGCAAGTGTTCAACAGAGTTAGCACTCAGCAGTCATTGTTTTTATTAAATCACAGGCCAGGACAAGAGTGCCTGAGGGCTAACGCAGATGGCACTGTCGAGTCAGTTTTGTGAGTCTGTTTCCTGGGCAGTGGGCAGAGGTCTGAGTCTGGAGGACAGGTTGTGGGAGGGAGAAGCCTGCCACAATCCCTGCCACACTCCCGTCCCTGCCTTCTGGGAAGGGGCGGGGTCTGCAGAAGCCCGAGGAGGGGGACCCACTCCCGGATGGGGGGCGGGAAGTGGGGGCTTGATACGAAGGAAGGCGGCAGCTCCGCGTCCTAACCCCTTTCTCCTGCACCGTCATCAACCGCACAGGAGATCTGTCTGTCAGACGTGCCCGCGGTGATGACCTTAGTAGACGGGCCGACAGAGGAGAGTGACAATCTCATCTGCGTGGCTTACCGACACCAGTTCGATGTGGTGAACGAGAGCACGGGCGAGGCCTTCAGGCTGCACCACGTGGAGGCCAGCAAGGTGAGTGGACAGACGCAGGGGCACGTGGGACGCAGAGGAGACGAGGGCTTGCGTCCTCGAGCTTCGTGAAGCCACGATTAGGATTCCTTCCAAGTTATGTCTTATTTATCTCATCAATATCATGGGGTATACTACTTAGGCTGCGCCTCATCAAGTTCCCATTTTTGTTGGTCAGAATGGTTCGGTCCAATAGGACGGCCCCATCGCCCTGTTCAGCTTTTCCCTGTCATTCCGTCCTTCCCAATCAAAGAGAAATGAAGTGTCAAAAAGCTACATATAGATAGCTAAGTAAATGAGAGCATTCGTTAATTCATGCGGGAAGGGCCTTCGGAGAATGAGGTTGCTCTCAGTAGCCCTGCTGGCTCTCAGCTTGGGGCCTAGGTGGCTGGGGAGGGTACAGCGCCCTGTCTCCACCCCTGAGAGGCCACTAGAAAAGAAAGAAGGGACAGAAAGAGAGAGAGAGAGCGCACAGCACCGGAGCTGTGTCCCCGGCCTGAGCTACACAGAAAGCGGCGACGTCCTGGCTGTGGACAGAATCTAGGGCCCACTCGAAACTGCACCGAAGCTCTAAAGATAACTGTGTGAGTCTGCACGTCAGCGGCCCTGGAGGGCAGAGAGCACTCGCCACCTGAGACCTGGTGACCTGACTGTCCCCGGAGCAGCTCCACGCTCATGCTGACCCAGCAGGTCCCAGGGTCTTCAGCTCCACGTCGCTTAGAAGCAGAGCCGGGCCTGATAATGGGCGAGCCGCCTGCGCTTGCGCAGTGCAGGGCCGGTGCTCTGGCCTGGGGACCAAGGACAGCGCAGAACGGGGGGCGTTGCCCCGGTCAGCGAATTTTTCCTAATCATGCTTTACAAGACATAAAAAAAAATACCACTTGTATTAGGACATGGCCTACGTAAATGTCCATTAAAATGGCTAATTACTGCATGAAGAAGACAACATTTCACGAGAGCAAGATTTGAAGAAATAGGAAAATCAGAAAAAGAAAAATCTAGATGTAATTAGGAGGCCTTCTTGTCCTCATCGTGGATCGGTCTGTCATTTCTCTGATGTATGTATTGGTGGTGCCCATGCTTGTCTGCAATTGGAGTCATCTGAGGAGTGTCAAAAAATGCTGAAGCCCGTATCCCACCCCCAAAGATTTCCCTGGTCTTGGGTGTGGCACAGATTTTGAAATTTTTAAATAATCTCCAGGTGGTTGTAATATCCAGACAAGTTTTAAATCCACTGGCATACACTGCTTCTCAGCTCCGGCTATAATCACCCAGAAAGCTGTAAAAAGATGGGTTCTCTGTGCACACCCCACCACCGCCACCCCTACCCCAAGTAAGTTACATCAGAATCCTGGGCATGTGCTGCCTGGGAATCAGTATGTTTTAAGTCTCTCCCAAGTGACGCTGATATAGACTAACAGAATGAGTCTATCCCGAAACTCTTTCTGATTTAAAGCCAGGAGGACCGCCCATCCATCTCAGCAGCTGGGAGCCTACGGCCTCTTCCAGCCAGCCGACTTCCAAGGCGGAGGGGCCCGGTCCTGCCCCTTCTTGCTTTTCAAAACAATCTGTGTGACCGGCCAAAGGAGCAGAAAAATCACAGCCTACCAGGTCTTTGTTCCATGACTTAACCTGCTTTTTCCAGTGATTATTATTATTTCCTCATATTTAGTATTCTGATAATTCATGAGAGTATCTGTAAATTTTTTCCCCAAGACTCATGAAGATTCTAAGATGCAGAAAATATTGGGTTAAAAACAACTTTTTTTTTATGGAAAACATGGTCTACGTTTTGTTTTTTCCAAAAGCTATGGAGAACAATTCTAAAATTTCCCACCTTTTCTTTAACATGCTTTTGAAAACAGATGTAAAACTTTTCCCTGAGAGAAAATAGTTTTTTACAAAGCGTTGAGCGCTTTCGTGACCTGAGAGGGTCGGTATCCACAGTCCCCCCTCCCGTCAAGCGGCAGCTGCCGAGCGTTTGCCGAGCAGGCGGAGATGCTTAGCCACAGCGCCCATCTGCAAGGAATTCACTGTCTAGCTGGGAAGAGAAGCCTGAAGGAATGAAAAAGCCCCAAACAATGCCGTTTTCAAAGAGCCAAAGCAGAGACAGCCTGTGGGATCCAGATTAGCTCACCACCATGGCGTTTCTCCGCTTAGGCCTCCCGAGTTCGGTGGAAGCAGGAGAGAGAGGCCGACCTGCCTCAGGGCGGTCACGCCCGCCGGCCACCTGCCCTGCGTTCGGCCCCCATGGGGACTGGGCGGCCTCGTTTCCTGCCCCCGTCCCTCCTCACTCGTCAGCCGAGCCCACTCAGTTGCCACAGCAGGCCTCAACCCCACCGCGGGGTCTGAGACGGTCCCAGCTCAGGAGAGGACATGCTCAAGCAGCAGCAAAGTGGCATGCTGGTCAGTGTCGAGCTCATCTCACGACAGGCCTCCAGTGACCCGCTGTCCCAGCTCCCGCAGCCGGCACTAGCCGCCGCCCCAAAGCAAAGGTCTCCTGTGGAAGGGGCTGCAGACGTGGTCGCGGCGTCTGGGTGTCTGGCCTACTCGCTGGCCCGAGTCCCCAGGGTTCTCTGTTGGGCCTGGAATCACACCTGGATCACGACGTGGGAAGACTGGACCCCGGCCTAACGGTGGCTTCCTCTCTCACCGGGGTCTGGGGCTGGGCCAGGCAGGGGACAGGCTTCCCTTGTTCCAAGTCTGCATTTTGAATTTTCATAACCACCATATGTTATTTTTATCATTTTCAAATGCCCATAAAATGAACTATTTAATCAATTAAAAATTAAAAAGCCAATGCCTATGTCCTACGCAGGGCCTCCTATGTCAGGAGATCTAGGAGTGAGAACCCAGAATATGCATTTTTTAAAAAAAAAAATTCTCTAGGTGATTGTCATGTCCTCACTGGGTCAAGAGCCAGTGCCGCAGAGACTGGGCCCTGCTCAGGGAGACACTGAGGTGCACCGAAGCGAGAAGGGGTCCCTCTATGCTCAGGGGTCCCACCGTGCAGGGCTGAGCAAAGTGCTGTGGGCGCCTCGGGAGGGAGCGATTGAGCCCAGCTGTGGGCTCTGTCCCCGAGCTCGGCCGTGTGGCCGGGGCGCCACCGTTGCCTGTCCCGCAGCCTGAGTCGGGACGGCCATGCTGGTCCCGTCAGCACAGTCTTCGGATAGTCCCCGGATAGACCTTTATGCCAGTTACTTCCCTGGCATCTTTTGCCACCGTGCACAGACCTCGGCCCGGAAGGCTTCCTGAACTTCCTCTAACTGTCACCGCAGTCCACTCTGTCACCGCCGCAAACACGTAAGCAGGCCTCACCTCTACCCTGCTGGGCCGTCCAGTTCCACCCTTCCCCCTGAGGCTAACCCGCCGTGAGTATAAAAACACAGCCACCACCACATGACCACTTCGATGTGCCAAGCCCCACGCCAGGGCACTTCAGAAGCGGTATCACGAAATCCTCCCAACAGTCCTTGAGGAAAGTACTGTTCACTTCCCCATTTTTTGGACACCGAGGCTTGGAAAGGAGGATATGCTCATTTACCCAAAACTAGCAGAGGCAGACTTGAACTTGCCCGACTCCGAAGGCCAGGCCCCTAAACCCAGCACGCTGTGGCGTCCACAGCCACATCACAAAGTATAACAGGGACATCAGGTCCCAGCTGCGAAGCCGGTAGCACTTGACCCCTGCCCTCCAGAAGTTCACAGTCCGGCAGAGTGGACGCACACATACCCACGACGGCATGAAGCCTCCGGCTGAGATAGGTGTTGTCCAGCTGACAGGTACGGGACACCTGACGAGGAAGTGATTCCAAGTTGAAGTGATTCCAAGTCGAACAGCTAGCCAGGTGCACATACGACTAAAGCGGCAGCCGGGATCCAGTCGTGCGTTCAGCAAGTGACCACTCGGCACCCGATCGAGACGCGGAGGACTTCGCCGTGAGCGGCTCGGCGCAGCCTCTGTGTTGCGAAGCTTCAAGCTTCGTGCTGGCGGAGAGAACAGCGGCAGGAAACGAACCGGCCAGGGCGCGCCTGACAGGGAAGCTCGCCGCGGCGCTTTCAGCAGAGGGCGTGGTGTATGGCACTGGGGGAGTTGTTTGGGATTCGGACCCCAGGTCTTTCTGATCCCAGAGTCAGTCGGTGCTCTCGACCTCTGGGCCTCACTGTCTCCCCCACCCCGCCCAAGTTCCCACGACTCCTGGTCATATGGCATGTGCCCCATTATGCCTTGTTTTAAGAACTGGCTTTTTTTTTCTCAAAAGGTGAAACCATTTCCGCCTGCTTCCTGGCACCTAGTACAGTGCCAGGGACTGAGAGGCGGAGAGGGGCGGGGGTTCTGTTGGAGGGACTGCCAGGGCCAAGGCAGAGGCCCTGGGCCTCGACAGCGTGGTGAGACTGTGCAGAGAAGACTGCGTTTTGGTGACAGCAGTGAGGCGGAGGGCTGGCCGGGCAGAGGGCCTGCGGCCATGCCGGGCAATGCCGAGAAGGGTCCGGAGAGACATGAGCTGAGCGCCAGGAGACAGGGCGCATGTTCCTGCCTGGGGAGGCTGGGCTCATCCCGGCATGGCGAGCAGTGCCTGAGGGACCCTGAAGATGACGCCGTCGGACGTGGGCGAGCGGGGAACCCCCGACCCATCAGGGGTGGGTCTGCTGACGAGAAGGAGACGGTCTGGAAGGAAGCTCGCCACGCTCCAGAGAAAGATAACAACCCTCAGCGAGCACTGGTTGGGTGTCAGGCCCGTGCGGGAAGCTTTGCCTTGTAGATGGAGTTCTCATCACAGTCCGGCGAAGTAAGTATCGTCGTCATGCCGGTTCATAGTGCCGACCTGAGGCCAAGGGTGACGCCACGTGCCGCAAACCACAGAGGCACTAAGTGGCAGAGGCGGGATTTGAGCTCGGGTCTGTCTGAGCGGAGGCTGTGCTCCTATCCTCACCCCGACCCCCCTCTACAGCCTCCTGCATGTTTGAACATGGAATGTGTTGTATCTGAGAGAAAAAGACTTAGAAATACGGACTGGAGCTCCGAGGAGATGTGCCTGAGGTCGTCGACTCAGGGATTTGGGGGCAACGAAAAATTCGAGGCTATTAAGGCGGGCGTTTTTCTAAATGAAAGAGGAGCTGAGCAGTGGAAGGGTCATCTGAAGTGGGAGGAAGGGCGGGAGGGAGGCGACGTCGCGTGTCAGAGGCCGCAGAGAGCCAGAGAGACGCGTTGGCCCCGAAGGCCCTCAGTGTGGGGGGCAGAGGAAACTTCTGTTGCGCTCAGAGCCAGCTGGTCCCCTGCCAGTGAGGGAGGCCAGACGTGTGGGCTGAGGACACTCGCGAGGAAGCGAAAGGAGCAGGTGGTGTCGGGGGGATCAGGATTTTGAAAGTCACGAGGGACCGAGGGACCGAGGGCGGCACCAGGCAGAGCGGCCTTTTCTCAAGCACAGGAACGGGGAGGCCCCGGGAGGGGGGCTCACCCGGATCGCACACGTCATCTCTGCCGGCTGGCTTTGCGCTGTGTCCTGCTGCCCGCCCCAAGGCGAAGGGGGCAGGGAGAAGGGAGGTGCCGATTTCAAGGTTCACGGTCCTTTTGCGTTTGAGTGCAGGGGTGGGAACCGGCCCCGAGGCCCAGCTCAGACCTTGGCTGTGGCACTTCCTCGCCGAGGGACCAGAGTGACTTCGCATCTCCGCGCCTCACTTTCCTCATCTGTAAAATGGGAGTGATGCCCTCTACTTGCCGGGGTCGATTCAGGGTGAAATGAATAACCCACAAGCCGTGCGGCCTGGATCACACCGCACAAATACAAGTCACATTTATAAGGCAAGCAGACGCCCGCCTTCGGGGCTTCTCAAAGGGACAAAGAGACAGTGAGAAAGTCCCAGGGGAGAAAGAAAGGAGAGCCCGTCCTTTCTTTTCCACCCACCGTGCGTTGGAACCATGGCCGCCCCCCAGGACGGCACCTGGGTGCCGGTGAGTGGCAGTGACCCCCCAGTGCCCGCGTTTACAGAGAGCCGAGGGCCACCGCCAAACACTCGCGCCTCGGGGAGCCGTGTGAGCGCGTCCGAGCCCGGCCCGCCACCACCACCGCCTGTTATCATTGCAGGTTAATTTCGTTGCAGTGATTGATGTGTACGAAGACGGAGAAGCCGGCCTGCTCTTGTGTTACAACTGTAAGTGAAGGATGTGTCTGTCTCTGTACCTCCTAAAATTAACTGTTCTTTGTCCGGGCCGTTTAAAGGGACTTAACCTTAGACCAACCTGATGTATCGTTTCCTGCATCCTTAACTGCTCTCCGGGGAACATCAAAAAATTGCATTCCTGCCGGGGTCTCCCGGGACACCCTAGGTCTCCTGGTGAGACGTTGCAAGAGCCGCTGTCTGTGGCCCTGTCTCCAGGACACGGCAGTGACAGTGGCTTCCATTTAGGGAGTCCTTTCTGTGTGCCACGGCCTGTGCTCAGCCACTGTCTCTTTAATTCCCAGGCACTGTTATCACCTGTAGTTTGGAGATAAGGCAGCTGAGGCCCGGAGAGGTGAACTTCCGTTCTCAAAATCACGCGGCTGCAAAGCAGCACACCCGGGGTGCACGTAGGGGGCCCTCTTGACTCCAGCGTCCCCAGATTTTAACCACAGTTACTCTTCTACTTTTTTGCTATTTCTCAGGTGTTCATGAAATCAGCCTCAACCCACGTATCCCATCTCAGCTGGGTTAGTTTGGGTCCTGTGGCCGGGTGGGTTTCGTGCAAACCCAAGGCGCCTATTAGGGTCTTTAAGGACTTTCAGCTAATTTCAAAACTAATATTGTACTACGCTAAGAAGGGATTTTTTTTCTTCAGGCGAAAAGTACTAAGTCATTTTCCTGGATAAAGCTGCCCAGTCTAACTAAAACAAGAAAACATTTTTCAGCCTACAGTTATATCAATTTAGAGTGAGTACTGCTGGTTATATCACACGGGGAAGATATTTTGATTAATTAATCTTTGATTAATAAGCATGGAAAAGCTAATCGGTTTGGTAAACATCTTTCAAAATGTGAGATTTATGGGGAATAAGTTAAGAGAAGGTGAAGTCACGAGGGAGAAGCCTCTTCATCTATAAATTGTTCTTTTACACTATTTTAGCCGCAGAGCTATCCAAACCCTCCTGAAAAGGACTGTTCTTCAATAGCCCATTTTATGAGAAGGGCCACAGGGGCAAGGTGACAGGAACAGGCCACACCACCCACGCTCCAGCATGGTTCCCGGATGCCAGTGTTCAGGTGGCCAGGCCACTGCTACCCTTTGTCCTAGATTCTTGGGGACACAGGAGAATAGGGGTCAATGTGTTTGAAGTCAGTGCTATAAGATGTTACTCTCTTTCAAGTGCGGTCTTTTTACTTTAGTGGAAAATCTGAGAAAAAACTTGTGGCGGAATGCTTTACAAACCGATGTCGATTTTCATTTTAACTTCCTAAAAAGGTGGGAGGGGTTTTCGGTGGGGGAGACGTTAAGAACAGAAAGATCGAGCAGGTTTTCAGAACGGGAGCGTGAATCCCTGACGAAGAGGGGGGGTGGACACGAACGAGCATGACGTCCGCTCTGCCGCACGCGAGTGACCCATTGGAGCCGGCGGCCCCCTCCTGCGCGCGGATGGGCTGGTCCGGGCGGCGAAGTGACCCATTGGAGCATTGGAGCGGGCAGCCCCCTCCTGCGCGTGGATGGGCTGGTCCGGGCGTGGTGCCAGCGGCCTCTCTGTCTCGGAGCCCCTTGGCAGTTACGTGGCCCGGGCTCTGATCTTCTGCTTTTATCTCAGGATGGGATCCGCGTGGATCTGTCTCCTTAGGTCTGCCAGGCCATCGCAGAGACAACCTCTGTCTGTCCCTTTAGGTTTCTCATGTGGCTCAGGACCTCGGCAGCCCCCGGGGTTCCCAGACCCGCCTCGGTCTTTCCCAAACTGTGTCGCTTCCTCCCATTCTGGGCGTCAGGAGCCTGTCTTGGGTTTTCCATCTCCCCGTTTCTCCTGGCAGGTTGGCGGGTACCTGGCGAAGAACTCCAGGTAGCCAGGTCACCTCTGTAACTCCTTCCTCCCCCCACACACAGCGCACACGTATCTGCTCGTTCTATTGCATGTTCTCGTCTGGGTCACAGATGCCTGTGCAACCAGACGCCCTTTCCTGTAGGGTGCTGTACAACGATTTTGTCCCCACGCCCCCAAATTTGAAGCTTATTTTTATCATTTAAGTCAGTTCCTTTCTATTAAAAAGTAAATAAATAAAAAATAAAAAATAACTTTTATAAACTCAGGGTTCTATATAGGGAAATTTTTATCTCAGAGATGTTAAAGATTAAAATAGTTTATAATAGATATTATACCTTCTAGTTACATGTTATTTGAGGAAAACGTATGTGAAGGTAAACTTCAATGGGGGAGAACATATAAATGGGACAATACGTTGATGATGTTCTCATTTTCTAATGATTAATCTCTACCTTGAATACCCGGGTCAGTCTTTGCTTAAAAAAAGAAAAAAAAATGTGGCTGTGACCTGAGCACAGAGTCATGACTCACCTTTAACGCAAACAGTAAGTCTCAGCAGTAAGGGTGAATGAGCTCTTTGTGGACGATGTTTTAAAGATAATCACACAAGAAAAACTGGAAAAACTGGAAAACTGCCATTGTATTACTCACTCTCCACACGACTGCATGTGACCTCACCAAGGCTTAACTTCCAGACGAGTAAGGTGAAGAACACTAACCCCCCCCCCCACTGTAGTGAGGATTAAACGGGATTATGCGTGTAAAGCCTGTACCACCTTGCCAGGTGCAGCGGATTTTATTTTTCCTCTTTTAGTCCCGATTCACTGGAGTATTGACTCAGAACCCGGTTTTTAACCTCTATCGACTTTTCCGAATGCAGAAAAGGACTTTTCCTCGGAGAAATGTATTTTAAATTTAGAAATAGTATCTGTGCCCCCTGCTCCCCACCTGCTGGCTGGGCAAAGTCGAAAGAGCGAAGGTCGCACGCTGTGAGAGGTGCAGTGACATTCTTAGCGCCCCGCTCCTCACGCCGGCCCCCCACGCAGGCTGCCCTTTCTAACCCCGATGAATGACCTTCTCTGTGCCAGGCGCCCTGGAGGCTGTAGTGAGAGGCACCAGCAGGGACCGCAGTGAGCTCATAGGTTAGGGACGCGCCAGGCGTGGACACCGGCACGGGGCAGGATGAACGGCCCCCACAGGTCTGGGGTCCGAGAGACGCCGTTTGCTTACGTTTCCTGAGTCGATCCGGCCTGTTTACGGCGAGCCCGAGACGATGACCAGGAGAGCGCATGAGGGCACGAGTGGATCAAATGGCATCAGCAAAAGGGGCCGAATCAGATAAGGCCTTTGCATTTTACTCTGATGAGCAAAGGGAGGACGTGGCCTGAATCGCACGTGCCAGGGTGACTCTGGCGGAGAATTACCTGAAGCAGGTGGCGGTGGAGAGGGCAGCCGGGAGGTGGGTGCGCTCGTCCGATGAGAGGTGACAGGGGCTCGGACCAGCACGACAGCGGTGCAGGCGCTGAGAGGCGCACCGATCCCAGATCTGTTTTAAATATGAGAACCACGATAGTTTGCTGACAAGTCAAATGTGGGATGTGAGAGGAAGGGAAAAGGAAGATTCTGCAGTTTGGGGCACGAGCAGCTGGAAGAGCGGAGAATGCCGTTTACCCAGAGGAGCACGTTTAGGGGGACGATCGAGAGGTCAGCGATGCATTTGTGCTTTGTAGGTGGCCAAGTGGAGACCCTGAGTGATCAGCTGGCTGTTCAAGTCCAGAGCTCAGGGGAGGCCTGGCGGAGGTAGCCACTGGGCCGCATTAGCATGTAAGTGACATTTAGAGTCAGGAGACTAAAGAGATTACAGAAGGAGAGAGCAGGGCAGAGGCAGAGGCAGGAGGGACCAGCAAAGACGGAGGAGAGGCCAGAAAAGCAAACCAAGGGTAGGCGGGTCCCAAAAGGCAGTGTTAACAAAGGGAGTGACCTGCTGTGTCCTTTGCCTCAGACCGGGGGAGCCAGGGTCTGAGAGCTGCTCTCGGGGTTGCAGGGTGATGGGGGGCAGGGCATTCGGAAACCTGGGTCAGAGCAGGTGTCTGTAGGGCAGCGGTGGGAGAGCGAAAGCCTCACTGCACGGGACACGAGGGAATGGCGATGGGGACTAACTAGGGAGAGGAGACCAGACGGCTCTTTCAAAGAATTTTGCTTTCTGGGGCAAAGAGGAAGGAAGGGAGTGATAGCTACAGGGGAGGGGGGCGGGGGGAGGGGAGAGAGAGCTCAGGCGGGTTCTGTTTTTCTAGGAAGTGGAATAAGCAGCAATGTCCTAAAGCCATCGGGAAAGACCCAGTGCAGAAGGCAACGTTGTGACTCAGGAGAGGGGCGGAGGGGCCAGTGTGGGAGGAGGAGGACTGGCCGAGCCTCAGGGCGTCCAGTCCCGGGAGTTGGCAGGTGAGGGCCGCGGGAGGGCGGACCCTGGGCAGACCCTGGGCGTCTGTTTTCTCAGGGAGCAAGAGTGTTTTTTCTCCCCTAGCGAATCGGTTGTAGCAAAATCAAACGATACTGACTCCAGTTAGTTGTTTCTCCCCCAGTAACTCACTACGTGGAATAAATAGTTACAAGACAGTGCAAGGTAACTGTTTTACAAGGCACAGTAGCCACATTGAAGGAGTCCCCAAGCGCCAAGGGAGCGGGACGTTCCAGAAGGATTTGACGGGGCTGGCGCTTCAGGTGGGCCGTGGCTGCCGCTGTCCTGGCCCCGCTGCCCTCACCGCCACCATTCCCGCCTGGCCTCACGGGGTCCCCATCAGCCTTTCTGCTCCCACATCCGCCCCTCCCCCGGAGGGGGTGCAGCTTTCAATCCCAGCACCAGGGACCGGGGCGGCTGCTTCAGGGGCTCGAGTTTGCGTTTTAGGGTGATGAAAATCTCGCACAGTCACAGCGTGACGATGTCCAACTCTAAATCGACTAAAATTCATTGAACTGCACACTGAAAATGGACGGATGTTATGGTATATAAATTAAATCTCACTAAAACTTTTTTAAAAAGGATTTTAAAAATAAAATTGTATAGTAAACCGTGATGGGCTTCTGGAATCAAAGGGGCCTCTGTTCCCACGTGAACTTGCTGGCTCCGAAAGGGCGCAAACCACCTGGTGCTCAGAGGCCAGCAACAGGGCAGCAGAGGCAACTGGCCTTGATCTGATGCTGGCTCAGGCTCTCCACGGTGATACAGGCACACGGCTTCAGGATTTCGTAGTGACATGTCGGGAAGAGGGGGGAGTTGTCCTGCTAAGTGGGGCTCGTCAGTGTGTGAGGGCTTCCTTCCCCTGGGGGTGACCACCAAGTGTCCCTTCTCTGCCATCAGGCAGACCCGTGTCCTGTGCCACATAGCATTGGAGGACAGACTTTGGACAAGCTGCTTCGCCTCTCCTTGCCTCAATTTTCTCATCCGTAAAATGAACGTAGTACTAGTACCTGCTCCATGAGGCTGTACAGGCTAAACAAATAGTTTTAAAGCTCAGCGCCTGGCACGTGGTAGATTCTCCCCAAATGGCAGCTACGTGCGATTCCTTGTATTGATGCCGTCTGTCAGTCTGGCGCCAAGTGCCTCCTGACCCTCAGAATCTGGCGTCGCGACAACGTTCATACCAGCTCTTTGTAAGAGACGAGCAGATAGGATGCTATTCTCGTTGTCTGTTTTTCATTTATCTGAGTGCAGCGATCTAAGTATTGCCTCTAACAAAAATGAGTTGCTATTGTTTCGTTGCAGACAGTTGCATCTATAAAAAAGTTTGTCCATTTAATGGGGGCTCTTTTTTGGTTCAACCCTCTGCGTCAGATTTCCAGTTCTGTTGGAACCAGGCTCCTTATGCGATTGGTAAGAAAAACCTTTACGATAACTCTCTCCCCCCTGCATAGATTTGTCTGAGCTGTTTGACCCCATGGAAGCAAACCCCTTGGCTTTCTGCTAAATCGCCATAAATTATGTGAGTCTGATGAGTGCTCAGTGTTCTTTTTCTTCTTTAATTGTTTTTATTGTCCCCCTTTTGGGACTATTGTCTCCCACTGGACCTCCGGGTTGTCCTCAGCACCTGAGCAAGTGAGCATTTGAGATCAGTTCGATCTCAGCTTCACTGCTGGGGTATCTCTGAGCATCCTTTCATTTCTGAGCCTCGCTTTCCTTTTTCTAAAATTCAAAAGCAAGAGACCCAGCCTTGAAATGCTGACTGACTGGGAGGAGAGGCACATTGCGTTCAGTGAGTGCCATTCTTAACTCTTTCAAAGCTTGAAAATCTGGAATCACACAATGTTGGGTGCTTTGCCGGCCACAGAAGTGTCAGGATGTTGAGTGGTGGTGCCTTGTTTCTATGGTTCGAGAGCCACAGCCGGGCATCTGCCTGGTGAGAGCGAGCCGAGAATGTTCGAGTTAGGACTGTTTTTCTCAACAAAAAGAATTTGTCGAGAGGTAAACATTACAGAGCCTTGCGAGGAGAGCAGAGTTGCTGATCCCAAGAAACCGAAGGGACCGGTCGGGATTCATGACAGATTAGAGAAGGTTAAAAAAAAATAAAAAATAAAAGAGGGAAGGGTTGAAACGGCTTTCAGGTTCTGAGCCACGACCCTGGAGGTCACCTGAGAGAGCAAGGCAGGAGCCGTGGGTGTGATAGAGTGAGTGTGAAGCCAAGAGAACGGATGCATTCCCCAGAGAGAGGGCAGAGAGCGCGTGAAGGAGCCAGTAAAAAAAAAGGCAAGCGCGGGATCGCTGGGCGACCAGGCAGTGGCAGGGCCTGGGGGTCAGTGTGTCATAACACCGATGTCAAGAAGAAGGGCCGACCTATGACAAAAAGCTCAGCAAACCCCTCATACCCGAGGGGCACCGTGAGGGCCAGGGAGTAAGACGCAGCCCCTGCCAGGCACACACGAGAGGCGGAGTACCTGACGGGGTGAAGATTGAGCACAGGTGAGGGCTGCTGGGCGGAAGGGCTGTGCTAGGGGCCGGAGGCGCTGTCAGCAGTGGTCGGGACGGTAAGGGGGCGTCTCGCAGGGCTCGGGCCGGGAGCCTCCGCAGGTCTGGGTACAGGATTGCAGGAGGGAAAGGTGTACGGCGAGAAACGGAGACAGCACAGAAGCTAGGCAGCTCAGGGGGGGCCGCGTTGGGGGTGACGGCTCCCTTAGAATTGGGGGACACGGCCCGCGAAGGAAGAAGAGAAGCAGCCAGGGGAACTGGGCGACTTGGAGGATTGCGGAGGAGGGAGGGTGAACGCGAGGCCGGCGCGGCACCTCCTCAGCCACGAGCCGAGCCGGCGGGCTGGGGGGCTGACGCGGCCCGTGACCTTGCAGTCTGTGCTTTCCCGTACCTGCTGGCCTTCACCACCGACTCCATCGAGATCCGCCTGGTGGTGAACGGGAACCTGGTCCACACGGCGGTCCTGCCCCAGCTGCAGCTCGTGGCCTCCAGGGTGAGTATGCCCAGGACTTGACCTCTGTCTGAGGGGCACCAGGCGGTCTCATCCAGCCAGGCCCCTGATGACAGGACCACTTGTGCATCACAGCGGCAGAGGAGAGATGGGGAAGACTCATCGGTGGGGTTTTCACGTGTGGCGTGTGGGGCTTAAAAACACCTCTCCCTAGTCTTGTTAAGCATCATTCCGTGCCAGTGGCCGCTGGGGAGCACTCGGCTGAAAAGAGCTATCCCCCATCAGACTAGGTCACTGTCACACCCAAGGACACTCCGAGGACAGTCTAGAAAAGTGAGCGCTTGCAATAGGGCATTCTTCCTGTGCCGCGTTCTGTCCTCAGTGTGAATTTGAGTCCCCTGAACTCTGTGTGGCTGACTGAGCGATCCGCGTCTAGTAACCCAGCATTAGAGCAAAACCGAGGGGCACGGGAAGAAAAGATGGCTTCCCAGGGCGTCTTCTGTCCCTGCTCCATGATCCAGGAGGACGACCGTAGTCCCCTGCCTGAGTCGGCCCCACACAGTCTTCCCCAGCCCTGGCAGACCGGGCCGGCCCCTCTGCCGCGCTCCCCAGCGGGGTGGGGGGCCCTTGCTCCATCCTGACATGCATCACGTCTGGTCGCGGGCGACTGCCCTGTGACAGCAAGGACCGAGCCGCCTGAATCGCGAGCATGGCCCCGTGGTGTGCCGGTAACTAACACACACAGACATACATGCACACATACATACATCTGTACCTTCGTTGATTATAAATTTGACATAAAAATTAGAACAGCTTACAAATTACAAATAATAAAGTATCCACTGCCTTTTATGTTAATGTCCATTTAGCCAATTGGCTCTCACAAAATGCGTTTGTCAGTTTTTGCTGAACTCTTTTACCTGCAGCCAACCTATGGCTGCAGCTCAAGGAAAATTTTACAGCTGGAGTTATGGCTCAATCCATTCATTCTTTTTCCAATAAGTTTATTGTCATTAAATCCGGTACGTGATCGACTATGAAACTGTTCCTCACCCTCACACAGATCAACCATTAAACCAAAACTGCTTTCAGCTTCGGCACTAATCTCAGCGTACCTTTATCCTCATCACTCCTCCATCACTTTAAGTCTAGACGATCAGCAGAACAACCGGTCAAGCTCAGATGCGTAGCGTGTGTCAGTTTCCGTGGTGCGACTGATTTCAGGCCTCCCGGGTGACGCCACGGGCACAGAGTTGGGAAGCAGTGCTCGGGAACCGCCACTGTACAGTATTTCCACCACTCGGATGGATGATAGTAAGCGTAGGAAACATCCTCGAACACCGGCGTTGGCTCGCACACCACCCTCCCGTTGTCACTGGGGCCAGCGCGTCACGGGTGTGCTCGCTCAGGGCGTGAGCGACCCCCTTCCCGTCTGTGAGGAGACCTAGCTAAGTCCCCACGTCCTCTCCGGGTCTGACACTCCAGGCGGCTGAGAAGTTAGGGACGTGTGCATCGCGTTCGTGTTTGCGGAAGGTGTATCAACAGATAGATAAGAAAAATTGTGGGGAGCCGAGTACTCAGGAAAAGTCTGGCCTGGCTGTGTGGGGCTTTCCCCCCAGAGTCCCCGTCCCCGGGCATCGTTGGCAGTGATGACAGGAGGGCCCGTGGGTGCAGGGCCTGCAACACCAGGCAGCTCAGTCATATTTCTCTTTCCTTCTAGTCGGATATATACTTCACAGCAGCCACGGCTGTGAATGAGGTCTCATCTGGAGGCAGCTCCAAGGGGCCCAGCGCCCACAATTCTCCTCAGACACCCCCGGGCCGAGATGCTCCAGTGTTTCCTTCTTCCCTGGGGGAAGGTGAAGTCCATTTCTACTGTCTTATTAATAGATATTTTTAATCTATTCTGATTTGTCTAGTTCGGTGTCCAGTATCAACAGGCGATTACTGCCTAAGAAAGTCATTTTTCAAAACTTGCATTCTGAATGCATGGGTTGTGTTCTTAAGAAGCTTTGTGCTAACAATAACAACAAAGATCTCAGCATGAAAGAAAAAAAAAAAACTTGTTTCATTGAAGGGAAGGGAGTTGAGGGCTAGAGAGATTCCAACTTGCCAAGCAAAGTTATTTTTCCTTCAGGGATATTAACCACACCGTGTGTTTTGGAGCTAAAGGGATATGGCCATAAAACCTACACGTTACTCAGCACACCCAGCCTTTCACCCCATCTGGCTTCACCCGCCAATCCCAGAGGCCTTTGCTGTGGTTACCGGTCGCTCAAACACAGCTTGTCCCAACTTCTCACCACGTCGGTTGTCTTTACGGCTGCTCGTTACTGTGAGCGCGGGGCTCCCCAAGCAGGTGGCCGTGCTGCGGAGGCACCGCGGCTGCTCACGGTCTCGTCTGCTCTTTGCTCCTTCGTAGGCACAGCACGTAGGGGGTGCATTTTATCCAGTTTACCCATGAAAATGGTGCCCTTAGAAGGCAAAGCCACCAGGCACCGTCACCTGGTTGCTCCTCACGGGACTTGGGAGATCAGCGAACGACGTGAAATCTTCCTTCATCCTAACTAGGTTGAGGAACCAGAAATTAGCCTCTCGAGAATAATATGAACTTTTCTTAAAGTTCCGATGTTCTTTTCTGAATCATATTTCAGGCGAAATTCAGTCAAAAAACCTGTACAAGATTCCGCTCAGAAACCTTGTCGGCAGAAGCATCGAGCGACCTCTGAAATCGCCCTTGGTCTCCAAGGTCATCACCCCGCCCACCTCCATCGGAGTGGGCATAGCCGCCATTCCGGTCACTCACTCCTTGTCCCTGTCCCGGATGGAGATTAAAGAAATAGCGAGCAGGACCCGCAGGGAGCTGCTGGGTAATGGCTCTCGGTTTCTGTTTTCCCCGTTTGTAAATATACCGGCTGGTTTTATCTTTGGATATTTATCATCCTCAAAAACAATGAGTTAAAAAGAAACTTTCCCTTTAATACGGGATTTATAAATAAATTACAGCACACCTCCGCCAAAGAATCCTGTGCAGCTCAGCCCCAACATTGACGTGTCCACCTGTGTTTATTGGAGTGGAAAGCTGCCCAAAACCATGGCAAGGTGGGGGAAGGCAGTCGGTCAATAGTATGTCTAGTCTGATACAGTCTTTTAAATTTTAAATATCTGTAGGTATGATTTCCTAGGGGGGCTGAAAAAAAGAAGTCTAGAAGGATTTACATCCTACAGTTCTGAGATAACATTTTATATTTGTATATCCCAGAGTTTAAATTTACCACGTTTGTCCGTATTTGTGATGCAGTTCAGTTATCACTTTTTGAAGCCCCTAAACCACGGGGGCAGGCCTGGGGGGGTGGTACAGATGCAAGATATCTGTTGGGCTTTTTTCTCTCTTCATCTGTACATGGGATACCAGACCAGAGAAAAAGAAAGCACTGTGATATACTGTGAAAAGGCGAGGCTTTTGCTCAGAATTGTGAAAATCAAAGGAGAAAAAATGGAAGTGAGGTGTTGAGCCAGTAAGGACGGGTTTGAAACCTCGAATTGGGAGCTGCATGGCACAAAACTGTAAGGACAGTGGCCTCGGCGCAGCCTGCCCTACAGTCACGTTTCAAAGAAAAAAAAAAAAAAAACTGGAGACGGGGATTCAGGCCAGCTGACAGCACAGGCTTTGACGCTGCAAAGTCCACTGGTTTTAGAAGTTGGTTGTTTCCGCTGTGCTTTGAAAATACATGTGTTGCTATTTTTAACCTGCGCTTGGCCATGAAAGCTTGATCTTTAACCACCGTTTAACAAACCACTGTGCTTTTCTGAAATCGCACCTCTGAGTTGGAGAATTACTGTTTGCACCAATAGGAACTGTAGATTTTCTCTCCTTCATTAGACTCTTCTGAGTCTATGATTTTTTTTTAACTTTGGAGTGGGGGGCAATATGTATATATTTTTATAGCCAAGAGAAAAGAACTTTCCACCAATAAGAAAAACAACTAGTTAGAAATACATACTTTATTTCTTCTTGACTCTATCCCAATAATGCACCAATTCCCAACCTAATTTCCCAAGAAGGAAAGGGCATTTTCTATCACCATGGCAGCCCAGCGAAGATGACCCTCTGACCCGTGGTTCTCCCTTGCAATCCAGGCCTCGCCGATGAAGGTGGACCCAGGTCAGAAGGAGCACCAAAGCCCAAACCAAAAGCCCGGAAGCAGTTAGAAGAAAGCCAAGGAGGCCCCAAGCCAGGGACGGTGAGATCAACCAGCAGTGACAGGTAAAGGAAGCAGCCCCCTGCAGCCCCTGCTCAGGGCGGTGGCCCTTCGAGTCACAGCACTGCTACGAGGCCCTGTCTGATCATGGATAATGCTCTTGACTAAGCTCAGCAGAGGGTCCCCAGAGCACAACCTGCCTAGAAGAGGCCCAGACAAATGGGCTTCCTCATTAGCAATCCAACAAATGCTCATTAACATACAGGAAGACACTTATATTGTTTGGCTTACCAGATTGACAGAGATTTTTCTTAAACAAAAGTACTCAGTAAGAATGACCAGAAAAAGGCACTCTTTAATTCTTCTGGTGGGACTAGAAACCACTGCAGACTCTCTGGATGGCAGTTCAGTATCACATGTCAGTGAATACTTGTTGAATCCCACCGATTTGTCCCCTACGGTTCTCCATGTCCCTCAAGCAACATCGTGCATGCTCCAGTACCTCATTCAACACACGGAGTGCATGGCCCTGAGCGGGGTGTTGGAGGTTCGGAGATGACCTTCAGGGGGTCCGCGGGTCAGTGGGGAAGGCCAGCAAGGACATCCCAGGAAGTACAGCATTCCAGGGTGGCAGGTGATGGAGAAGAATGAGGGCCGCCATCTAGCCCATGCCTGGGACAGGGAGGGTCTCAAACCCCGGGAGAGGCTGAGCTGAGTCTTATAATCAAGGAAGCATCAGCCTGGCAAAGTGGGGGCAGCACTTCTCATGCCTTAATCTAACAGACTCTTCCTGAGCCCCTCGTATGTGACAAGGTCCCTGCCCTCGTGGACTTTACCTTCTAGTGTGAAGAAACAGACAATAAACCTATGCACAAATCAGCACATTAAGTCTTTCCCAATAGTGACAAGTGCTGTAAGGAAATTTAAAAGAAAATGAATGATGGGGGTAGGGTGGAGAGAAGACCCGCTCTGGTGGGAGGAGGTCAAGGAAGGCTTCTTGGAGGAAGTGACATTGAGCTGAGAGAGAGACACGGAGATGCACTAAGGGGCTGGGAGAAGGCCGGAGGGGCCAGCAGGGCCAGGTCCTGTGGCCTGTGGTCCCCTGGGTAGGAGTTTCAGCCTTATCCTCAGGTTATGGGAGCCACAAGAGGGTCTGAGATTTTGAGTGACATTATCAGGCCTGGCACTTGAGAAAAGTAAATAATGCCTCACAAACCCCTCTGATGTGTCACTGTTGGCCTTTAAAACACACCGCCCATGACTTGGGGTTGTCTGACTGCAGAACGCAGTCAGGAGTGACTCCTCCTCCGTAACAGGTGGGGGCTGGGGTGTGAGAAACGGGCTTATGAGCTCAGAGGAACGGGAAACTGCCCGACATAGTAGGCCCGGCCCAGCTGTGCTCCCGGCCACCCTTTTCCAATGACTTTTCTCTTCTAGGATCACGTCTGGCTCCTTGGAAAGTCCTTCTGCTTCCGAAGCCAATCCCGAGGGGCACTGCCACTCGACAGGCTCCGACCCGGACCCTGGGGCAGACAGAGATGGCAGCCCAGCCTGGGGCAGCAGCCCCTTCCAGCTCACGGCTTTCTCAGATGAGGACATTATTGACTTGAAGTAAACAGGCTGAATCCAGTTCACCACCTTTAATTTTCTTATGGAGGTTTATACTCTTTAACCAGTTCTAACATTATTTCTCAACAAATGTGGCTTTTACCCCGTCCGTGATCTCTTGGACCAAACCTTCTGCACACTCGGCCAGTTTGGGTCACTTTCCAATGTCTGGTGCCATTTTTCTCAACTTTTGTTTCATTCTGTTCAGGAACCATCAGTCCCCTTGTAATATAGGTGGTAGATTTCACTGAAGTTTTAGATCGAAACTTTGAATAAATCAAAAATGTTCATTCTTATTTATGGCAACCTTTTCTTATATTTTATATACTTAGATGGAAAAATTATTTTTCATTATGGTTTTGATTTATGTCACATAATGTGTTTCTTTTATAAAGAAAAGCCATTGCTTTTAAAATTAATTATAAATAAGTTTTCTTTCTGTACCTTTGGCCCGTTACTGTTTCAGTTCGCTGTGATTAGAACCAGCCGCCTTCCTACCTGTAGACTTTTGAGAAAAACTGAGTGGTTAGATCTTAGAGGCTCCCATTTCTTTTTCCTTGTATCTCACAAAAAAATAATAAGGTATAGGAGCTTATTAGGTGATCTTCAGATTACTTTGTTTGGTGTTATTGTTACTCTGAGATCATATAACCAGGGAACAGTTATCGAAATTATCATTTTCAAGTTCCCTCCTCTTGTTTGGGTCTACTTTGCTGTTTCACATGAACGAAATGATTATCCCTCCTCTCGTCATTCATCTGACTTCCCTTGCTCCCTCCTCAGAGTGAGAAGAAAACGTGGGTTTGGCCAAATGCAAATAAAACTGAAATGTCAGCCTCTAGCCAGGACCGATTGAAGGGGAAAATCTAATTTCACTGACACTGTAAAAAATTTGATCTGTGTGGAAAAGGTAATTTACCTTTGGTTTTAGTCTGACAATCCACTTTATTAAATTTCTTCTTGCTGATATTCCCCATCAGAAGAAACATTAAATCATTTCTCCTGTCTAAGCAGCTCTGAGGAGTTCTGCAGGTCTTCTCTGTAAGTGCAGAGAGCTATGTGTGACATGACCTTGATCTGACAGGTTCAACGAAGTTTGGATCCTGCCTCTTCGTGGGCCTTGCATACTGTGGGTAGAGCTCCCCCGCCACCCACCTGTCCCACAAATGGTCCAACAAGATGGATCCAAGCTGAAGGCTGCCTGGGTCCCTTCAGTGGAAGGCAAGAGGCAAGAGTATGACAGTAAATTAGTAATAAAGTACAGACTATGCTTTGTTAGGTAGACCCAGGCGGGGCGTTCACAACCAAATGTGTCTTCTCACGGCCTTTGCAGCATGAGGCATTCAGCATTCCGTTCTTTTGTGTTTTGTTATGCCATTTTCATATGTAGGAAAAAACACAAAATCAACTACACACTGTATCTCAACCTCACCAAAATGTTTTGTGAATTCGGTTTTATTATTTTTTGCTTTCGAATAAGGAAACCGAAGTTCAGAAAGGGGCAATGGTTTGAGCCTGTGAGTTCTCTGACCCTAGAGCTGTGCACCCTCCCTTGTCCACCATACAGAGCCAGGCCGAGTGTCCTGAGTGTCAGTTGGATCTGGCTGGTGTTTTTCATGTTAAACTAAACTATAAGCTTTATGAGCTTGTATGTGTGTTTTTCCTGTCATCTTTTCCCCTGAAGTTTCTTGCTTCTCAAACTGGAATAGAAAAACCGATAGCTTTTTAGACCATTCTTCCCAAATGCAGGTAGCATCATAGCCGCCCCATGATTTGACCAAAGACACAGATCTGAAGAATGATTGTAGAAAGGGCAAGAGGTGGACCTTACTAATCAGACCGATGGTGCATAGCTCGATGAAGCGGGGCGGGAGACGGCTCTGGCAGCAATACCTGCTTACAAAGTTCAAGAAGTAAACGCTGTACACTCACGGGGAGGGAGACCACCAGACAGACGGCAGGAGCAGGTTTGTAGGGGTCCACGGCTCAGAGGGCTGGCTGGTCCTAGCTGGGCTCACTGGGGCATCCTCTCCACATACCCCACTGACTGAGTTACAAAATAACCCATCTAACTGAGCAGTTTGCCCATGGAACTTGAGGAATGCATCCACTGTGCAAACATTGGGTGCCATCCAGAGGAGGAGGTCGTGCCCACTGGGGGAGGGAGAGAAGTAAACAGGTGACTACAAAGCAGTAAAAAGGTGCTGTGATAAGAGTTTATAACTCGAGCAACAAGATGCTGTGTAAGCACAGAGGGGAGGTTGCCTAAGTCTTTAAAGATAGTACAATCAGGTGGTTGCATTAGGTAAAACAACTATCATGATCATCATACTGCCTAGCTTTCGAGTGCTTTGCATGTGTTTGGTGTTTTATATGCACTGCCCCTACTCAAAACTTTCTTGAAAGACAGATATTGTCATCCTAAAGATGAGGGAATAGAGGCCCAGAGAAAGATTAGGAGCTAAGCCTCTTACTCTCAAAGCCCTGGTTATTTCCAGAATTACACAGTACCCCCCCGCAGCTGCGTGAACCCAGAGTGTTGGATACAAATGGCTGGATTCTCCAGAGCCTGATCTCAGCCTCGTCTCCAGCAGTGACTTCGGTGCACACGTAGAGTAGCTGGATATTAACATCTGCCGGGGACTCAAAGTTGGGGAAGTATTTAGATGAAGATTCAAGAGTCAGGATGATTTGTGAAGTGAGTGGAACCTAACAGAGTGCATCCAGCTCATCATGTAAACACAGATCGGTCACACATATGAGGCATGGAGGACCCTGCCCAAGCAGGTCCTCAGCACCTGGAGGTCCTGCTCGTCGCAGGCTCTGTAGCTGTCAGCAGTCTGAGGACTCCGAGTGGTGATCCGCACAAAGGCGGGCTGCGGCGCCACCGGGCCACGCCCCGCCCCCGACAGCCCAGGTGGAGCGCTGGCCGGGCTCTGCGTCCGAGAGGAGAATGAGCAGCCCGGGACAGTCCTCTGGAGAACTTCCGTCCTGCAGCTCTCAGTGGGCAGGGCTGGGCCAGGCGGAGGAGTCGGCAGGAATTGCAGACCCGCCCCCGAGAGGACAGTTGCAGCTGCCCTGAGTTGGGACGGGAAGTTATGGGCGTGGCCCGCGTGCTCCGCCCTCACCCATTGGTTGAAACTAGATAGAGGCGAGTCCAAGCGCAAATGCAGTCCCCGCCCTCAGCCCTCATTGGCAGGCTCAGCTTAAGACCGCTTTTTGACCCCGCCTCCTGCTCGCATCACACTCCTATTGGATGATTGTGCAAACTCCGCCCCACCTACGCATTGAATAGCTCCGTCCTAGGGGCGGTTCCAGTTTGCTTTGCCAACCGGTTCTTTGCTCCCATTGGTCTATTTTGGCTCGGAGGGCGGCTCCTAGCGCGGACGCTAACCCCGCCTTGCATCCCCATTGGCTGCTCCCACACACCGCCCGTCCCGACCCCGGAGCCTCCCAGAGCTGCGCATTGGCCGGCTGTGCAACAAGAGGCCGGTGCCGGCAGCAGTTGCGGGATCCGTGGCAGTTCAGGCTTCAGAGCGGACACAACAAGCGTTAGCTGCAGGCATGACGCCTGAGGACCAGGAGGAGACCCAGCCGCTTCTGCGGCCTCCGGGCGGCAGGTAAACAGGCGGGGCGGGGGAGTGGGGGAACCAGCCTTGCTCGTTCCGCTGCGCCCTGGCCAGCGCCGCTCCCTGACCGCCTTGTCACCGCAGAGCTCCCCGCAGCCGCCGCGTCTTCCTCGCCGCCTTCGCCGCTGCCCTGGGACCGCTCAGTTTCGGCTTCGCGCTCGGCTACAGCTCTCCCGCCATCCCCAGCCTGCGGCGCGCCGCGCCTCCGGCCCCGCGCCTAGACGACAACGCCGCCTCATGGTTCGGGGTGAGACTCCGGCTGAGACCCTCCTTCCTCCTCTCACCCCTAAGGCGGGTGCTGGAACCCTCCACGCCTACCCTTTCGGATGTGCGATGGGACCCTAGCCCCTGCCTTGCTTCGGGAGTGGGGTGAAACCCTCCGCCCAGTACGACCCGGTTCCCCCGCCAGGGGTCTCCCTCTGACCACCAGCCAGGAACCCCATCCCCTTCCCTCTGAGGCCGCTGGGAGTGGGGGTGGAGGGCGAAGTTGGGCCACGACTCCCTGGCACCCCCGTCTCAGTTGGCGGTCGCCCCCAGGCCATCGTGACCCTAGGCGCCACGGCGGGGGGCGTGCTGGGCGGCTGGTTGGTGGACCGCGCCGGTCGCAAGCTGAGCCTCCTGCTCTGCACCGTGCCCTTCGTGATCGGCTTTGCTGTCATCACTGCGGCCCAAGACGTGTGGATGCTGCTCGGGGGCCGCCTCCTCACCGGCCTAGCCTGCGGCGTTGCCTCGCTAGTGGCTCCGGTGAGTGTCCCCAGCTTCACTCCCTGGGACAAAGGGAAGAAACAGAGCTGCAGGCACGCTTCCCCCGGCCGAGGCCTCCTGGGTGCCCCTTATCTGCTTTATCTCCCTTACTTTTGCAAGGGCCTCGCTTTCACCTCCGCAGGAGCCACAGTTATTAGCCCCGTTCGCAGATAAAGTGAATTTCAGAAACTTAAGCCCTTTGTCCAGGCATAACTAGTCAGTGGTGAAGCTATTACCCAAACCCAGGATTGTGCCATTTAACCTGGCCTCTTTTTTGCTCTACAAATAAGACAGCAGCTGTGAATGGGCAACAGAAGCCTCACAGTATGGCTTGGACCCCCGTCCCCCATCTCCTTGTCATTCAGACTACTGACTACAGTTTCATAGGAAAATCCTTTTCTGGTTTGTTCGCGGGAGCAAAGGCTGCTGGGACCTGATGCTCCCCTTCACTGCTCCACACCAGCCCTCCGGCTGCTTCCCCCGCTTCTGCCTGCCTGCTCCTAACCCAGCATTGCCTGGGATGACTTTGGAGCTGTACACACCTGGGCGACATCTCAGCTCTGCCACTTATTGGGGCAGAGCACCTCTCTGCACCTCAGTTCCCCCCTCCCCTGTAAAGTGAGAACCTCATGAGAATTCAAAGACTGCACATATAGCCTTGGCATGGCTTGCGGAGGACTTGGACCCTGGCAGCTGAGACTGCTTGGTGACCAGTGAACTTGGTCATGGGCTTGGATGATTAACCACCCACACACCCCAGCCTGGCTGAGATTGCCAGCAATGGCTCAGGGCTCCTCCCTGATCGTCCCTTTGCAGCCGCCACTTAGTTTACCTCTATCTGTTGGGCAGCAGGCAGCAGCTGGGGTGGATTTTTGGTTCTGGGTTTTTTTATGGGGCAAAAACACACCTAAGTCATGGGCATAAAGTATGAAAAAACCTAGAAGCATGAGCAAGACCTTTCTGGCCCCTGAGCCCAGAGGGAGCTGTGGCAGCCACCGATAGCGATTGAGGCAGAGTTCCTGCTTTTACTCCAAGGAGACTACTCAAAGTGTGGTCAATGGGCCAGCAGCCTGGGTGTCACCTGGAGCTAGTTAAAAAGGCAGAATTGGGCCCCGCCCAGACCTACCGCATCAGAACCTGCATTTTATCAAGGGTGTTAGTACGATTCAACGAACGTTTGAGCTCTGTGCTCCCACCTACCCATCTCCATCCCCATCCACACAGCAGCCAGGTATATGCCCTTAATCCCTTTAAAACCCACTGCAGATCACTTGGTGGGGTTCGGGAGGTATGAAGAAGACTCTGCTGACCTGGGACTTGCAACTCGGAGCCCACCAGGCCTGTAGTAGCCCCAGTCGAGACTCTCATCTTAATGCCGACAGGTCTATATCTCTGAAATCGCCTACCCCGAGGTGCGGGGGCTGCTCGGCTCCTGTGTGCAGCTGATGGTGGTCACCGGCATCCTCCTAGCCTACCTGGCAGGTAGTTTTCACATTATCGCTTTCAGTTCCTGTTAATGGGCACATGGCCACTTTACAGGTATAGAAACTGAAGTTCACAGAGGTCAAGGGACTTGCCCAAGGTCACACAGGCAGTGCCTAAGGTGCCAGGTTCCCAGCTTACCTCCCCGAGATCCTGGGCCAGGTGAGTCTTGTGACTAAGTTCCAGGGAGAGCTGGAGAAGGTGACATCCTCATCTTCCCAAGGCAGAAGCCCATTCTGGGGGTATGGGACGGGGGGGCTAACAGGTTACGTCAGTACCTCACTGTGCAGTGACAGAAGATTCCAGGGACAGGTAGAGCGCCCCCCAAAATCTTCAACCCAGGAGCTTGGAGGGCCCAGGCATCTCTCCCTCAGAAATAGCAGGACTGGGCTTGCAGCATGAAGGAGGTGGCTTCCAGGGCTGGGCCAACATGAGGAAGCTTCCGGAGGCTGGTATGTTTTCACCAGAACTGGGGCAGAGAGAGCACAGGCTTCAAATATGACAGACCCAGATTAGGGGACATCCTCCACTCCTTACTAGCTGTGCGACCGTGGCCTAGTCACACCACCCCCGGGAGCCTCACTTTCCGTCTTCCAGTGGGATAACGCCACCTAGTCCAAGGCTGTTGAGGGTTTGCTTCAGTGACTCGTGAAAAGTACCAGCCCCAGATAAGAATCGGTGAGGGACAGCCCGAGACCCATGGGGGGAGGGACAGCCCGAGACCCATGGGGGGTGGGGCTTCTGGCCCGACGTGGCGGGGCTGGGCCGTGTGCCCTCTGGGCCTGTGGAGTGGTCCATGTTGCAGGCTCGGGGCTTTCCCAACCTGACTCTGTACAGACTCCTGCCAGCCGTCTGGCCCTGAGGGCCCAGCAGTGTGCCAAAGCCCTGCCATGGACAGACATTGACATCTGGGTATCAGTACACCAACAGCATTATCTCCAGTTTATCATAACCTGCACTTTCATTGATCAATTTCTGTGATCCAGTGTTCAGAGAAAAGTCCCCCTCATTCTCTGTCCCCTGTACTGTCCAAGGAAGCCAGCCTTGCCTGCCTTTTGGTGGCCTTCCAGAGAGTCTACATGTATGAGAACTATATGTATTTGTTCTCTTGCCCGACCTTTTACACAAATGTGCCATGTCATACCTGTCATTACATAGCGAGTGCCTCGTTGTTTAATGGCTACTGAGCAGATAATGCCGTACCCTCGTCATCTCTGCATTTCAACAACAATAATGATAATATCAGTAACACAAGGGTAGCCATTCAGAGGTAGTGAGGTCCCCACCCTTTAAACTGAGTCTCTAGAGTTGGTGAGGGGACAGGCTAGGAAGGTCCAGGCCTGCCCACCCCAGCTATGACCTCTGTCGCCCCCCATCCAGGCTGGGTCCTAGAGTGGCGCTGGTTGGCTGTGCTGGGCTGTGTGCCCCCCTCCTTCATGCTGCTGCTCATGTGCTGCATGCCCGAGACCCCACGCTTCTTGCTGACTCAGCACAAGCACCAGGAAGCCATGGCCGCCGTGCAGTTCCTGTGGGGCTCTGAGCAGGGCTGGGAAGAGCCCCCCATCGGGGCTGAGCACCAGGTGAGGGCCGGGAGGCAGAATTGGAGGGAGGGGGTTGGTGGGGTAGCACCCCATTTTGCAGCCTGTTCTCAAGGCTGCACGTGTGCATGCTCACACACACATGGAGGGGGGCGGTGTTGCCCTGTGCGTGAGTGAGCAAAGGCCTGCTCGAGCCTCACTCCTTGGCTGGACCTGAGCCTCGGAGATCACTGGGAAAGCCTGAGCTTTGATCTTACTGTCCCAGGAAGAGAAAGGTCTGGCCAGGTCTAAGAAATGCAGGACAGATGTCAAGGACTCAGATTTTTAAGTGGGGAGTTTTAGGGCAGAGGAGGAGGTTGAGTCTCTGCCAGTTACCTGCTGTGGGACCATCTCACTGTGGGGACTTAGTTTCTTCATCTGTAAAATGAGTCCTAGCGCGTGCCTGGTTGTGGCAATGGTGAGGATTTGGTGGGGCCAGGAATGGCTCAGCCCGGGCCCAAGGCTGGTGGGATTCAAGACCCCGGCTCTCTGCCCACGTGCTCTCTTTGTGGCTCCCCCAAAAAATCAGGAAGGGGCATGAGGCGGCAAGGATCTATTTACCTTACAAATGGAGAGGCCATAGCGATGCAGACCTGTCTATGGACCAGAGGCCCATGTGGGGCTAAGACGAGAAGCTGAGGCTCATCCCTCTAGCAGGCCTTAGGATGGTGGGCTCAAAGCCGGGGTACCCCGTGGGAGAGGGTAGCGAGAAGCACTGCCGCCCCATTCCTGTCGAGCAGGACTTCCGCCTGGCCCAGCTGAGGCGTCCCAGCATCTACAAGCCCTTCATCATCGGCGTTTCGCTAATGGTCTTCCAGCAGCTGTCAGGGATCAATGCTGTCATGTTCTATGCAGAGACCATCTTTGAGGAGGCCAAGTTCAAGGTAAAGAAGCCTCCGCCGTGCCTCATCCAGATGTCATGTGGGTGTGGCCGAGTCACGGGGTCTTTGCCTGACGGGCTTCGGCCCATCTCCTCAGGACAGCAGCCTGGCCTCGGTCGTCGTGGGCATCTTCCAGGTGCTGTTCACAGCCGTGGCGGCCCTCATCATGGACAGAGCTGGGCGGAGGCTGCTGCTGGCCTTGTCAGGTGAGGCCTGAGGGTGAGGGCTCAGCCCTGTGCAGGTGGGGTGGCCGAGGCCAGGCTCCCCACTGCAGGCTGGGGGGGTCTTTGCCGAGGCCACCATGTTGTGGAAGGAGGAGGCCAAGCATCCCCGAGAACAAGACCAAGACTTAGTGGGAGTTCTCGCGGAGCGCTCGCTCCAGACCAGGTCTGCACCGGCGGCATCACTGTGCCACGCCATGACCTCCATGATGAACCTGCAAAGGAGGCGCCATCAGGGCCCCCAGTTTCCCTTGAGAAAACTGAGGGCCCAGGAGGTGAAGTGACTCAGAAGCTAGCGGTCTTTTGGGGCAAGTGACTTTACCTCTCCGAATCTCAGTTTCCCCTCTGAAACGGGGATGGCGGGCCATTGTGAGGATCAGGAGGTGGTCCGTGGAGGCGCACGGGCACGGGGCGCTGCCGGGGACGAGGGCATCCGAACGGTGCTGTCGCTGCCCCCGCCGTCTGGGGCCAGGGAGGGTCTGCTTCCAGGAACGTCCTGGACCTTGCTGAGGTTCGAAGGCCAGGCCTAGCCTGGCGGGGCCACGCAGGGTGGGCGCTGCCCAGCCAGGGTTCCTGGATACCGCTTACCGCCCCTCTCCGAGGCTGTGGCCACACCGCGCTGAGGCTTCGGCCAGGGGACCGCGGGCCACGTGCCGCTTCCCCCGCCCAGCACCGCGCTCCGCCCACAGGCGTCATCATGGTGTTCAGCACCAGCGCCTTCGGCGCCTACTTCAAGCTGACGGAGGGGGCCCCCAGCAACTCCTCGCTCGTGGACTTCTTGGCGCCCGTCTCCGCAGAGCCCGCCGGGGCAAGTGTAGGGCTGGCCTGGCTGGCGGTGGGCAGCATGTGCCTCTTCATCGCTGGTGAGAGGGGACCCCGTGGGGGGCAGGGAGGGTTGTGGGGGTACCAATGCGGACGCCCTGTCACTGCTGGGCTCCCATGGCCCCCAGCGAGTCCAGGCCTCCCGCCCTCACCTCTCCATATATGTCCCCATCTCTGCGTTTATAGCTGGGACCACGTGCCATGCACCGAGCTAAGCTCTTCTCTGCCCCTTTCACTTAATCCCGGCCGCAAGGCTCCAAGTAGTTCCTGCCACCTATGCCGGTCTACAGAGAAAAGACCTGTGTGTACGGAGCCGGGGGCCTGGCCTGACGGTGCAGTGGGAAGGCGTAGAGCTGGTGGGCCCCGCGCTGCTGGGCGCAGGCTGGATTGCAGTCACCCTCAGCCCACGCCCGGCGGCGCGGCGAGGCTGCCGCCCAGGGGCCTGCTGACACCCGCCTTGCTCCCACAGGCTTCGCCGTGGGCTGGGGGCCCATCCCCTGGCTCCTCATGTCTGAGATCTTCCCTTTGCACGTCAAGGGCGTGGCCACTGGCATCTGCGTCCTCACCAACTGGCTCATGGCCTTTCTGGTGACAAAAGAGTTTAGCAGCCTCATGGTGAGTACAGGCCCTGTGACCTCACCCTCACAGGGGCAGCAGAGAAGCGTGTTTTAGAATGACTTTCATTACAAAGGACAGTGCGCAGGCTGAGACCCCATCGTCCTGGGCCTCCAGCCATCTCGTTCAAGGGTGATGGGGAGACAGACGGGCCAGGGCAAGTGAGGAACCCAGGCCGTGACCACCTGGGAGCCTTCAGGCTGTTTTGGTGGAGGAAAGCTGGGCGGGCCTCCCCCACAGGATGTTGGGGACAGTACAGGAAACCTGGCTTTGAGGTCAGCAGGCCTGGGCTCTAGGCCTTGGCCATTTTCCATGGCGTGACCTTGGCTGAACTGCTTACCTTCTCCAAATCGGCTTCCTTGGCTAAAAATGGAGCATGGCAGTACCTTCCCCTGAGGGTTGACGGGAGCATCAGTTCAGTTCGGCATTTTGCCACCTTCTCATGGGTGGACTGACACAGACATGGCCCCTGCCCAGAGGCTTCCCAGCCGGGGCAGATAGACAAGCCATTCGTTCAGTCATTCATTCCCCCAGGTCTCCTGGTCCACACCACATCCCAGCCTGTTCAAGGCTCCAGAGACGGCAGTGAATAAGATGGACAGGGTCCCCTTTATGACGAGGTCTGGGATGGTGAGGGACAGTGGTGGGAGAATGAACCACCAGGAGGCTGGGCTGGAGCAAGAGGAGGCAGATCGTGAGCAGGGCGGACGCCCAGGGCTGGCCTGGAGCCCGTCCAGGGCCTGGGCACACTCAGGCAGGGCCGCCCCGGGAAGGACGGCAGGGAGAGGCCAGGGAGAGGCCTGGGGGTGGAAAGTACTTCTGGGGGCTTCGGGGGGCCCGATAGCAAAGGAGAGAGGAGGCAGTAAGGGACCTAACAGTGAGCCAGGGGTGTACAGTGTACCAAAGGCCAAGAGGAGGGCTTCAAGGAGGAGGGGAGGGGCCGCCAGTTTCCCAGAGGAAGAGGAGCTGAGAAGGAAGGGGCCCGTGGTCACAGGCTGGGCTGGGAGGGTGGACAGGCTCTGGCCGAAGGGAATAGCTCCCCCTTCCCTCTGCGCCAGCGGCCCGGGGTGTCCCTGTGTGCTTACCCTGCCCCATCTCACCCTGCTGTAAGCCCAGCCATGCTCTCTGGCACCAAGAAGAGACTCCTCCGGGGGCGGGAGGCTCAGGGAGCAGGGCCAGAGCTAAGTGCAGAGGTAGGTCTGTGGGCCCCGGAGTCAGATCCCAGGGACGGGAGCCCAGCTGTCACTTAATAGTAGGTCTCTGACCCGGAGGCGGTCACTTCCTCGCAGTGGGCCTGTCGCCAAGGCACATGTCCACACCCTGGGCAGCGACGGCGGTGCCAGCCGCTCCGCTGCCCTGAGCCTGAGCGTCGGCTGCCGCCCACGCCCCTGCCCTTCTGCCGCGCGCGCCCGCAGCCTTCCCCTCTCCCCGCAGGAGGTGCTCCAGCCCTACGGCGCCTTCTGGCTCGCTTCCGCCTTCTGCATCCTCAGCGTTCTTTTCACTCTGTGCTGCGTCCCCGAAACCAAAGGAAAGACTTTGGAGCAAATCACAGCACATTTTGAGGGGCGATGACAGTCCCTTCCCAGGAGCCGCTGCCCTTCCCACAGGGCCTGCTTGGGCTTCGGAGGGGACAGAGCCTGCCTGTGACTTTGAGCAGGGTCTCAGCCGGAGCCTGGAGCCCTTGCTCACCCCCAGGACCTGGGATCCTGGACCACAGCCCCTCGGAGCCTTGTCCTGCGGGGTCCCTCCTTCCTGCCCAGCTCTCCACGGCCCCTCGAGCTGCGGCATAATGTTCCCAGCCCCCGGGGCCAGTTCCCGTCGCTGCTCTGAGACTGGAGGAGGGAACACCTCGGAGCGTCTGTGTTCACCGCCCTGTGGCCAGGCCCCCACACGCCATCTCCGCCGGGACACAGAGGAGACAGTGGAGGAGAGTGACTCTGGACGCCTCGACTTCTGGAGGAGGTGCTTTTGGAGTCTGGGTTGTGGCCCACAGTTTCTCCTCACGTGGCTGCATTATCAGGAAGGAACTTTGCCAAATAAAGATGTGACTCAGAAAACCAGGCATGGCCTCTCTGTGAGCCACACTCGCGAAGGGCATTTTCCTGTCCCTTCCACGGCCAGCCTGGCCAGGCACATCCATGGATTTACTTCCTGTCCTGTCACCCACTTCGCTCACGTCGCAGGCTGGGCGGCCCCAGCAGGCACCCACAGCAGGCGCCCACCTCGGCACCTCCTGTTTAAGCCTTGTAACAAGGCCGGGGGCGGGGCAGTGGAGGTGCAGCATGGCTGGGCGGAGCAGTGGGGAGAGCAGGACCCCAGGCTGTTTCTGGAAGATCCTGCAGCAGCAGCTCCAATTTGGGTAGGACGCGCTAATACACGGGAGAGCTTTCAGGTTTAGCAAAGTTCAAGGTCCTTGGGACCTTCCAGAAGTGAAGTCCAGATGCAGGCACACCGTCCATGCCGATAACTGTCCTCACGCGCCCACCAGTGCCCGCACAGTGGTCCATTGATTGGGCTGAGAACCACATGGTAACGTTGGGCAGAGCATTCTACAGATGTCAACGGGGTCGTGTTGTTTAATAGAGGGGTTCAGGGCTCCCTCGTCCTCATCGATTTTCCATCCACTTATTCTGTCGGTTATTTGAGAGAGGTGGTGAAATCACCTGCAAATGTGGCTGTTTCTCCTCGCAGCCCTGTGGGGTTTCACTTCCTGTGCCACGCAGCTCGGTTATCAGGTGTGTGCACGTTTTGGATTGTTACATTCTCCCGAGAATTTTGTCCTTTATCATTATGAAATGACCTTCTTTATCCCTTGTCGTAGTCCTCGTTCTGAGGTCTACTTTGTCAGATTTCAGCGTAATCAACCCCCCAGTTTGCTTTTCGTTGCTGTTTTGACAATCATTTTAAATTCGCTCTTAGTCTCCTTTCCTTTTGTACAGCATCCTATAATTTTTTTGGGGGGGGGGAAGCAAGGGGAAGAATACTGTTTTGGATTTTTCTGAAGAGTCATATTTCACTTAAGAAATGAGTTTTATTGAGGCATATTTATATACCATAAAATTCGACAATTGTAGGCATAGAGTTTGGTGACTCAGGTTAGATATACACAGCGATCAAGACAGAGGTCATTTTCATCACCCTAAAATGTTCCCTCATGTCCCTTGGCGGCTGACCACCTCCCAGCAGCGATGGCCCTGCCAACCCACAAAGGAGGAGCATCCCTATACTACGTCCCTATACCTTTGCTTTTTCTGGATTTTCCTAAAAATGGAATCACACAGTTTACAGTCTTTCGAGTCTGGCTGCTTTAACTCAGCAGGACGCTCCTTAGACACTGGTGATGTTGCATGGTTAGCTCATTTCTTTGTACTGGTGGGTTTTATTCCACTGGACGCTCGGGCTGGTCCCAGCTTTTGGTGGTTGTGAATAAAGCCGATACACACATTTGCATACAAGTTTGGCGTGGAGTAGAACCGCTGGGTCACGTGGTAAGTTTTTGTCTAATTACTTTAAGATCCTGCCCAGCTGTTTTCCAGAGCGGATGTACAGCGTTCCCACCGGCGGCGTATGAGAGACCCTCGCCCGCCACACCGTCAGCAACGCCTCAGATTCACTATTATAAATGATGCTGCTTACACGTTTCTTGAAAGTTGTGCTTGTTCTCTGATTTCCTCCAGAATCTTTGATGAGGTGGTTTATCTTGGTCCTTCTCTCGTGTGTGGCTGGTTTATCACAAATATCTGGTGAGCTCTGGCTGTCCACATTCAGGCATGAAGAACGAGGCTTTGCTTGTGGGAGCCAGTGCACACCTCCCGATCTGTTCTCAGTTTCATCATGGATTTGTTCCTTCTGACGCATCTTCGCTGTCATTTCATGGGATTTGGAGGTGGAGGTGAGGTAAAGGTGTAAGCTCAGTCCACCAGCTTGAAGTGTAAGCTTTCTTCACTCTTTTAATGATGATGTAGTATTTGTTTGCCATCGGAGTCATGGCGTGTGTCAAAGAGTAGGTGCTCAAATAGTTGCTGAATTTAAAATTATCATATAAATGTATCAGAATTTAAATCAACCTCATGTTGTTTCACATTCAGATTGTTTCCAGTTTTCTGCATATTATAATTCTATTATATAGATGTAAATTGAGAGAGAGAGAAGTAGAGATAAAGATGGAGCTGGTTATGGGCATTTTGTCCCCCTAATATTCATAAGTTGAAACCCCAAATCCCAGTACCTTAGAATGCGACTATATTTAGAGATGGGGCCTTTAAAGAGGTAATTAAGGTAAAATGAGGATAAGAGGGTGGGTCCTAATCCCATGTGACTGGTGTCCTTATAAAAAGAGGAGATTAGGGCACAGACGCACATGGGGAAGACCGTGTGGAGACGGGGAAGACGGCCGCTTACAGGCCAAGCAGCAAGGCCCCAGCGGAAACCAACCCGACCAGCGCCCTGTTCTTGGATGTTCAGCCTTCCTTCTCCCAGCCGTGAGGAAATAAAGTTCTCCCATGTGGGCCACTCAGCCTATGCTATTTCTTATGTTAGCCCTAGAGGCCGATGCAGAGGTAATGGTGGTAAGGGAGACGACGGAGATGGAAGAGAAGCCAGAGTTGGGGAGAGAGAACTGGAGCTAGGCCTGTGCGCAGGCAACCAGAAATTTCTGAGGCTAAAACCTTACAGGCGTAGTTGCGGGTCAGAGGAGCTGTGCACTATCATAGCGATTTCTCTGTCCCGTTATACTGCGCCCCAGAGGAAATACACTGGCCGTGTCCAGGGGGCCTACTCCCCACCGCCTCAGAGTGTCTTCTCAGTGGGTCGGCACCCAAGACCAGGGAGCAGGACCAGACAGGTTCGGGCACACGTCAGCTGTCTAGGACTGGGACAGCCTTGGTGCCTGTGCTACTCACGTTCACATTTAACTCCATGTGACAGGCCACCCACTCTTAGCTACCTCTGAGAAGATTGGACTAGATAACTTCTTGACACAGAGCTTCAAGCAGGCCATGCCCAGCCTCCGTGAATGGGGGCTGGCAAAGGACCAGAGGGAAGAAGGCAGGAGGCTGGGTCACCGGCACCTCCGGCTGCAAAGGAGATGGTTAAACCTGTGGGCACAGAAAACACCACCGTGGCTTCGATCCCACCTTGGCCTTTCCTCTAATCCAGGGGCCAAGAGCCATGGCAGCGTGGTGGGTAAGAGCCCGTGGACTTGCTTGTATTTCTCTGGTTGTACTACTTGGTCGTACAAATTCCGGCTGTGACCTGAGCAAGTCACTTAACTGCTCTAAGCCTCAGTTTATTCATCTGTAAATGGGCACAATGATGCTCTCTCCCTCATAGGATTGTCGTGAGGTCGAAAGAGGATTATGTAAAGCACTTAGAACTGAGGCTGTCACAGGATAAGCGTTAGGCTGCTGTTCGCCGGCGGTGAAGCTGTGGAGGGGAGCTCCAGGCAAGGCTGGTGCCACGTAAAGGGACATTTGGAATCTTTACACATTTTTATTTTAATAGTCTACTTTCTACCCTGCTCCTACCCATATCACCTTCCAATTGCTACTAGCACCCACTTATAGGTGCCAAGGACTGGACACACATGCTCTTCAGAGGTCCCCTTATACTCCTTTGGAGCCTTCCTATCAGAGCACAAGTTGCTTCAGGGACAAGAGCCGGCCCCAGCCGACAGTCCTGTATCTACCCCAGAAGCCCAGCCTAGGACCATAGGGGCAGGATAGAACATCCCCAGAAGGCAGGTACAACAGAAGTTGTGCTGTACCCAGCCCACAAAAGACTGGTCTTTATACTGGATAACTGGGTAGACGACTGCACTGCTCACCAATACCCACCCCATCTCCCAGCCGGCACCCTGAGAACAACTTCCAGGAGAATCCTGGCTTCTGCTAACCTGAAGCAAAAACTGCCTTGGCGCCGCTCAGTGGCCACAGGCGGAGTTGCATCAGCTGACCCTTGAAGCACTCTGCTAATTCCCAGTGGCCATGGTTGAGATCGTAATGCTAAGGCAGGAAGCCCTCTGCTACTGCCTAGTGGCCAGTATGGGGTTAGCACCTGTTGGGCCTGAGGCTGCCGGCAAGACCGCACGGGAAGGAGCCACAAGTCAAGGAATTCAGGCAGCCTCTGGAAGCTGGAAAAGGTCACCTGGAGCCTTTACAGACTTTGTAACCCTACCAACGCCTCGATTTTAACCTAACGAGACCCACCTCAGACTTCTGACCTCCAAAGTTGTAAGTCCAAAATTGCAGCAGCCCAAAGTAGAGAAGGGCTCATCTTAAAGGGATCTATGGATGTGGCTTGCTTAATGCAGTAAATTACAGTAAGATCTGTCAAATGAAAAATATATCAACTAGGCATTTCACCACCAAAAGGACTTATTCAGGAAAAAGAAAGAGTTGCAACCCAGAGCATGCAAACATGGAAAGCCACGTGCACACTCGGGCCTGTGCACCAAGACAGAGGGGTATTTATAAAAAGGAAAAGGAAGTTAATGGAAGGGCAAGTTAGAACCATAGAGCTTTATTAAAACTTTTAAGAGTTCTTCCTGTATGGTTCCTGTGATTACGCAGAGCCCAAGAACTTCCATTAAGCCCTAGCTCTTCCCATAGACCCTCCCAACTGATTATGTTTGCCTAAATTTCTAGATCATCATTATCAGATTCATGGAGGACCCACAAAGTTAAGAGAATTATGTTGGCAAAAACGCAACCATATATAACCAAAAGGGATAGAGAGTACAAAATGAAGAAGCCTTAGGATCCCCAAAACTCATTTCTGCTTCCCAGGTAACTCATTCCATCTTCTTAACTTCAAAATGCCTCTAAAACTGAGTAAGTCATCAGAAAATTTCTTAGGTAGTGAAGAATTTCAACAGGCTTGAAGAGAAATTTCATCAATGATCTAAGGGAGCCCACTAAAGTATCCCCTGGCACAGACTCCACAGGACAGAATATTCAGGAATCTCCTCTCACAACAGTGCTGATCAAATATGATTTAAGTGTGTTTCTGCCCATGAAATTACTGAAGTTCCCTCCCGCTGATAAGATTTTATACTTCCAGACCACCAGCTTGTGGCTACCCTGTTCACACTCAGGGGTCCTCGTTTTCTTTACTCTTTCTAAATTTGGTAGGGCTCAAGAGAACCTTGAAGGTAACTGGGTTAGGCCTGACCTGAAGTTACAGGAAAGCGAGAATCCCGACCAGCCGCGGTTCTGAAAAATGTGGACCACCGAAAAAAAATCAAGGGCCCAGCCCTAGTGCGGATCTTGCGGAGCTGCGCCTGCGCTAAAACTACCATTCCCAGGATCCTTCGGGCGCAAGTAGCTTTCCGTCTGAGGGCGCAGTCTTAGGATTCCAGTAGATCTGAAAAGTATGGGCAACAAAACATGATGGGAAACAGATCCTCGGAGCAAGAACTGGCGGAAGCCTCTCTGGGGAGCATGACAGCGCGCCGGCCACAAAACAGGCACCTAGAGAGAAAAAACTGTTTGGCCGGGAAGAGAGCCCAGGGACTTCTGGAGAATGGAGTCCTGCGGAGGAGGCATGTGCGCATGGCCGGAAGTGACGTGTCCCGGCGCGCCCCCTTTGGCGCGAGAGCAGGACCTAGCGTTTGGCAGTACCTGCGATCGCAGTTTAATCTCGCGCCGGTAGCCGGCACCTGTCTTTTCCCGCCCCGTTTTGCTTGAAACCCAGTCGTTGGTTGTGCCTCGGGCTCCCTAGCCCAGACCTGACTGTGGCTGGGGAGACAGTGAAAGATCCGCTGGACAGGCCCCATCAGGGCGCCCAGGGCCCAGCACCGCAGGCTCTGACCCAGCCTCGGAGAGGAGAGGCTAGAAGAGTCCAGCGGTTTGGAGCAGGTCTGCAGAGCGGAGCTGGGGCTACAGTGAAGCGACGCGGACACCTAGAGACCTGCTGGGAGGCGGTGGCGCGTGGTGAGACCCAAATGCTAGGGGAAGGTGAGAGGTGTGGAGGGAACAGTTTGTTCCAGCTTGCTCACTAATACTGCTGTGTGACCCAGACCAGAACTCTGCGTTTACCCTTTCCACTTGGGAACGATCCTTTGAATAAAGAATTTTGGGGTCAAAAATGTTTGAGGCGCTCAGAACTGGATAACCTGAGTATCCAACCCTTTTACCAATAGCATCTTTCAGAGAAATGGGAAGGCAAATGGGACGTACTCAGGATCTCCTCTATTGCTTCTGATCTTTCAGCTCTCAAAGCAACCAAGGATGCTCTGAACAGGAGCCTATTGGCTCCTTCCGCGACTGAGGGCGGGTCGAACCCAGTCGGATTGTGAAGTTGTGTTTAGGAGACGTTTAAATTGTGGGGTACTTGCCGGGTCTCTTAATATGTTTCTTCATGGAGGGAAGGGTAAAATAACATTAAGTACCTCGTTTATCTCTAGGAACTGTAAACATCAAACAAAACATTTTGAAAGCATCTTGAATGCCTTACAGAACAAATGCTCATTTAATCTAAATCGCTGAGGCCTGTGTCATCCTCCCTTAAATCAAGGGGTCCCTTCAAAGTCAGATTTGACAACCAGCATTTCATGTTGTCTTCCCCAGAGACCTGAGACGCAAGCAGGTTTTATCCTCCATACTGCTACAAAGGAAAGAGAGTGGAGTTAGGGACAGCTCAGTAACATATGGTCTGTAACAAGACCAGTATCCAGACCTATTACTTCTGTTTCTGAGCTATTTCTGATGACTGTACCACCTCTATTTTTTTAATTGAGGTATAATTCACATGCTGTAATCATTTTTTAAATTTATTGGGGTGCCATTGGTTGATAAAATTTTTTCAAGTGTACAATATTGTGTTGTTGACTACTCAAAGTCAAATCACCATATATTTGAATAATCACTTTTAAAGTATAAAATTCAGTGAGTTTTAGTATATTTGTAAAGTCATACAACTATCACTGTTCCTTAATTCTACATTTTCTTCATCCCAAAAAGAAACCCATACCCATTAACCACTCCCTATTCCCCCTTCCCCCTAGTCCCTGGCAGCCACTAATCTTTCTGTCTCTATGGATTTGCCTATTCTGGACTTTTCACAAAAATAGAATCATACAACGTATATCCAACTTCATTCAATTAGCATAGTTTCAAGGTTCATCTGTGTTGTAACATGAATGTACCTGGTACCTCTTTACGGCTGAGTAATATTCCATTATATGGATGTACCACATTTTGTTTATCTCTTCAGTTGATGGACATTTGGGTGGTTACCAGTTTTGGTTGTTATGAATAATGCTGTGAACATGGGTGCACAAGTTTTTGTGTGGATGTTTTCATTTCTCTTGGGTCTATACCTAGGAGAGGAGTTGCTGTCAAATGGTTGACTTTTTTTTTTAGGAAGTGCCAAATGTTTCCACAATGGCTGCACCATTTTACATTCCCAGTAGTAATGAATGTTCAATTTTCTCTACATCATCAGCACTTGTTTTCCATCTTGTTTTCGCCATCTAGTGTGTGTGTGAAGTGATACCTCATTATCATTTGATATGCATTTCTCCAATGATTTATGATGTTGAGCATCTTTTCATGAACTTCTTGTCTATTTGCATATCTTGCTTGGAGAAATAGCTATTAAGATGCTTTGCCCATTTTGAAAGTGGGTTGTCTTTTTATTGAATTGTAATATATTATTTATATATTCTGATTACTGGGCCCTTAGAAGATAAATGATTTGCAGAAATTTTTTTTCAATTCTGTGGTTATATTTTCACTTTCTTGTATCCTTTGAAGCAGTTTTTAATTTTGATGAAATTCAATTTATTTTTTTTCGTTGCTTGTGCTTTTGGTGCCATAGCTAAGAAACTATTACCAATTAGATGTCATAAAGATTCATATTTATATTTTCTTCTAGGAGTTTTAGCTTTTACATTAGGTCTTTGATCCATTTTGAGTTAATTTTTATTAGTGGTGCAAGGTAGAGTCTAACAATAACTTATTTATGTGGATGTCCAGTTGTCCCACTATTTTTTGAAAAGGCTATTCCCTCATTTTATTTCTTGGCACTCTTGTTGAAAATTCAGTTGTCCATAAATGTTTATTTTCATTTCTCTTCCACTGATCTATGTCTATCCTTATACTAGTATCACACTATTTTAATTAGTTTTATAGAAAGTTTTGATATTGTGAATGAGTCCTTCAATTCCTTCTTTTTCCAGATTGTTGGACTATAAAACATCAAATAAATTCTGGATCCCTTGCATTTCCGTATCAATTTCAAAATCAGTTTATCAATTTCTGTTAAAGAGCTGTCTGGGGTTAAGGATTGCATTGACTCAATGTTTGGTAGTTTTTAATGTCTTGCATTTTATTTTTTCCCTAGGTATTTTATTCTTTAATGCTCTTGTAAATGGATTTTTTAATGCACTTTTCACTTGGTCATTGCTAGTATATAGAAATACATCTAGAGAAATGTCTATTCATATCTTTTGCCCTGTCTCCTTATTGTCTTCATATTGTATCCTGTGACCTTGTTTATCTGTGATAGTTTTTTTGTGGATTCCTTAAGATTTTCTATATACAAAATCATATCACAAAGAGTTTTAGTTCTTCCTTTCCAATCTGGATGCCTTTTTTTCTTTTGTCTTGCCTAATTGTCCTGGCTAGACCTTCCGGTGCAATAGTGAATAGGAGTGGCAGGAGGAGACATTGTTTCAGACCTTAGGACAGCATCAGGCTTTCGCCATCAAGTGTGATGTTAGCTCTAGGATTTTCACAGATGTCCTTTCTCAGGTGAAGGCAGTTCCCTTCGGTTCTTAGTTTACGGAATGTATTTGACCATGAAAGTGTCAGATTTTGTAAAATGGCCTTTTTGGTGTTTGAGATGACCATGTGGAATTTTTTCCTTTGTATTAATATGGTGTCTTATGTAGATCATAAGTTGAACAAACCTGTATTCCTGGGATGAATTCCACTTAGTCATGACCCCTTCTTTTAATGAGGCAAATGTCTTAAATTCACAGAGCCACTTTATCCAAATAGGTAATATTTGTAAACTGTCTACTTACATGCTAGGCATTGTGCCAATAGCTTTATTTGCATTTTCCTTTAATCTTCACAGCAACAACTTTACAAGGGATTATTATCCCCATTTTACAGATGAGAAAAATGAAGACTTAGAGAGGTTATGTGATTTGCACACTGCAGGTAAGTGGTGGATTTGGGATACTTGAGGGTGTGTTACATTCTAAAACCTCCCTGTCTGACTGAATTGATGGGATTTCTAAGGCAGGAAAAATGGGAAAATTTACATCCTAATGCGGGTCTGCAAATTCAGCCGCAGTGCCCTGGAACCTACAATGACTTTTGAACCCCATCTTCAGAGTGAGAATGTGAGACCTTCCAGTTTGGCGAACTGTAAACTTTTATGCCTCATTCTGTCTTTCTCTTTCTCCAGAACCACCTTCTCTGCACACTACCCTTGCCCAAGAGGAAAGTGCAGGAGAGGAAGGAATGGTGGCTGGTCTCCTTCCAGCTGGGCCCCATGTGAGTTGAAAATTTACTCTGAGAGGCAGCCTCTTATTAAGGGTTTTTTTTCCCCCCCCTTAATTACAAAAGGAATTCATATTCATTGTAGAAAACCTGAAAAAATACAGAAAGCATGCACCCCCCAAAAAATCACTCTTAATCTCGATAACACTTAAAATTGATTTATGTTCAGTCATATTTCCCCCAAAATGGGTTTGTCCTGCTTTATAACCTTTTCCACTTTGTAGAACTTGATTAAAATTTCCCCCATTTCATTTAGCATGTTCTACAGAACTTCTAAGATATTCCGTTGTATAATCCTGCGAGTAGGAGCTGTCTTCTTCCCCCGCCCACTTTTTTGACTAGAGATTGGTGTTTTCATTTTTAGAAAGTCTACTCTTCAATTCCTTCATCAGTTCTATTCTTTATTGACAACTTATTAGGTTTTTTTCGTTTCTGCTTTCCTTAGATTTAAAATTTATTTTTTGAATCACTTGAATCTCTAATTTTTTCACTTTCATATTGAAAGGTTTTGGCTCTGGGTCTTATTTTTGGATATTCCAAAATTGTGCCTTTGGTTTCTTTGCCCATTTGGCTGATCTGTGCTCCCTGGTGAGTCTGTGTCTCCTGTCAACACAAAACACCCAGGTGTAGTGTGACTGCAGGGTGTAATTTGACAGCACCATTAGCTCAACCTTATTAAATTGCTCAGTTCTTCCATACCTTTATTTTGTATTACCTATCAACTGAATTAACATCTCTCATTGCTGTATTTTGAACTTCTCCTTGAACTTCCTACAGATTTTCCTTTATGAATTATGTTTGTTATTTGGTTTATGACAGATCAGACATTCTTGCCTCTGCTCCTGGTGCCTCCCCTGCCTTGAACAGCCTTCTCTTGCCCCTTCTGAGGAACTTCCTCCTAAAAGGCCAGCTCAGTGATTTGTTTTCTGTGGTCTTCTTACCTGATTATCCTCCTGCCTGCCCTCCACCCAGGATTCCTCTTCTATTATCCTATAAACTGGTCTGTCCATCTGACACATTGTTACAGGTAGTGCCTGGCTTCCCTGCTGGTACTGTGTGATGTCTGAGTTCACGGGGATACTTATTAAATGTTCTTAAACATTCAGTTTTCATATTTCTTTGCTAATTTGCACCTGATTCCTCATTTCATACACTCACACATTCTAGTTTTGGTTTTTCTATATTGGCTCTTAATTCCTAAGCAGCTGTTAGTTTTCTGCCCACGTTCACGTATATACATGTTTTCTATTTATTCGTATGTAAGTCTACCAGAATTACAAATGTGACTATTTTATTTACTTTTCTGTATCAATACCCAATATAGTGTTAAGCACATAATAAGTGTTTTTTCTGAACTACTCAGAGCCCTGAATTTTTTCAGACCCTTTCTAGGCCTCCTAGCCATTTCACCCAGAGCCACCACCAGCCTCCTGCCCCCTTCTCCACCTCATTTCCTAAGGTCACTGGGAAAGATGACATGTTTGTTGTTTCAGGGATCCATGCCCTTCAGCAATGTGACTGTGGCTTTCACCCACGAACAGTGGAGGCACTCGGTCCCTGCTCCAAGGGACAAGTTCAAGGAAGGAATCCCAGACAAGTCCAGGAACCTGGTCCTTTTGGGTAAGGAAACCATTTAAAATATAGAATCTGCTCACCTCTGAAAACCTGTAGCACTTCCCAGTGTTGAGTGATCCCAAATTGTTCTGACACCCCAGAGGGATGTTTGTTCCTTCTGCTTCCCCAGGGAAAGGTCTTGGCCTTCTTGGTGGAAAGATTCATTTTGCTTCCCCCTGAGGCTGCACCTCACCATTTTCTTATTTCCCAGGAGGGCTGGGGTAACCTTCACGCCAGTTCTCTCCATATCCAATTAAGTTCCCATCTTCCTAAATAGCTTCCTTTATGGACTTCTGGTTTGACCCCTTCCTGAAGCTGTTTCTTTAGCTTCTTCCAGAAATGCTTTACCAAGACACTGGCACCTTGTCTGTCTTATTTACTGCTGTATCCCCTAGTGCCTGGCACCAACTAAGTGCTCAATAAATATTTGTTGAATGAATGAAATTAATGACCTAACTGGCCTCTTTCCACTCCCCTGAGTTCTGGGTAGCTATTTATACTTAGGACAAATCTCTAAAGCCTGTTTGTCCCCCACTTGAATAGGACTTCCAGTTTCCCAACCTGGCATGAACTCCCAGTTGGAACAAAGGGAAGGCCCATGGATATTGGAGGGAAATGGCCTAAGAACTACCTGTCCAGGTATGTTAGCAAGCACTAAACCAGTGAGAGTCTGGGAGGCAAAAGCCCTCTGAAACACATTAGTGTGTTTAATAAGGAAACAGTGACCAGGGGTCCGGTACCAAGGTAAGAATGGGAATATAGAGAGGGTAGGGAGCTATATTTTAGATCAGGTGAATAGTAAAGACCACTTTGAGGTGACACTGGAGTTGAGATCTGAAGGAAGAGAGTGAGCAAGCCATGTGAGTTGTTTGGGGGAGAAACATTCTGGGCCACAGCATGTGGTGAGGTGCTGAGCTGGATATGAATTTGCATCAGAAATAGCCAAAATGAGGAGACAGAGAAATATGTTCCAAATAAAACAGGATAAAAATCCCAGAAAAAGAACTAAATGAAACGGAGTTCAAAACACTGGTTATAAGGATGCTCGAAGCACTCAGGAAAAGAAGATGAATTCATTGAGAACTTGGATGAAAAGAAAATATAAAAACCAGTCAGAACTGAAGACTAACTGAAATCAATAAGACACTAGAGAGAATCAACAGATTTGTTGATGGAAAAGAGCCAGTGAGCTAGGAGTCAGTGGAAATCAACCAATCAGACCAACAGAAATAAAAATAAGGATTGTAAAAAACTGAAGTTTTAGGGACCTCCAAAACACCACCAAGCATACTAACATTAGAATCATAGGAAGCCCAAAAGAAGAGACAGAAAACCAATTTAAGAAAATAATGGCTGAAAACATCCCAATTTGGTAAAAGAGACACCCAATTTGGTAAAAGAGACATCCGAGTCCAGTAAGCAGAGTCCCAAACAAAATGAACCCAAACAGGTTCACACCAAGACACATAAGAAAATGCCAAAAGTTAGAGAATCTTAAAGCAGCTGGTTATGTACAAAGGATCCCCCATAAGACCATTGGCTGATTTCTCAGCAGAAAATTTTCAGGCCAGAAAGGAATGGCATGATTTGCAATTGAAGGACAGTTTCCTAGAAAAGCAAAAGCTAAACCAGCATTGGAAAAAAAAAAAAAAAAAAAAAAGTTAAAAGGACTTTCAGTGGAAAAGGCCAAAACTAAAAATAAGAAAATATAGGTGGTAACATCAGCATCATGGCAGTTTTGAGAAGACTGCTTTGAATCACCCCTTAATTTACATGTCAGACAACTGTAATCCAAAAATTTCCTCTGTTCAACACGTTCCTGAGAGGTCCACGCATCAGTACATTCGAAGATGGGCATACTGGAATGCATAGGGGAGATTAGATGGGGAAAGAGAAGGACGGTGTCCACAAATGCCCTTTGGTGACTTCCACAGCCCTACCTAACACAGTAATAACAGGATTTGGGGTGTGCCCCCCACACTACGGCCCAGCAGAGTTATTTCTCAGAGGTGCAAGTAGCACAGGTAAGAAAAACAAACTTGCACTATATCACCATCTACTAAAAAAAAAACCTCTGTCATCCTGCCGAACTGTCAAGATCAAACAGTATCTAAACAAAAGTCCACTACCGAAAATGCACAGGCAGGAACAATCCACTAAGAACTATGAACAACCAAGGTAACATGGTAACTTTCAAGAAGTGTCCAGAAACCAATCTCAAATCATGGAAGACTCTGATTTTCAAGATTTGTCATGAAAAAACTCAATGAGATACCAGAAAACTCAAGGCAGGCAGTTCAGTGAGCTCAGGAATAAAATTAATGAACAAAAGGAGTACTTCACTGAAGAGACTGAAACTATAAAAAGGACCAAAATGGGAGACTGAAGAACTCAATAAATGAAATGAGGAATGCATCTGAGATCACTGGAAATAGCAAACCAGATAAAAAACAGAATTAGCAATCCCGAAGATAGAAATCTAGAAATGACTCAGATTGAAGGGAGAACTAAAAGCTTTTAAAAATTAAAGAACTCTCTATAAGAACTATCTGACTTCATTAGAGAGAACATAATAACGGGTACCTCAGAAGAGGGAGAAGGAAATAGCCTATTCAGATAATTGATGAGAACTTCCTAAACCTAGGAAAGGAAGTAGACTGTCGAGCATGAGAAGCTAACAAAATGTAATTATCTCAATGCAAAAAGACCTCCAAGACACCTATTAAAACTCAAAAGTTTAACTCTTTTCCCATTTAGGAAAAAAAAGTGCAGCTCACTGCCAGCATCACTTTAACATCACACATAGGAATGCTGTTTTCTAGGATTTGAAATTTACAGTGACTGAGAATATATTTTATAAATGGAAATACCACTACTAAAAACGAAATGCTATAAATACAAAGATGTCATTTGTTTCTAAAGTCTTGATATACTAGAACAATGGGAACATCATAATAAAAGCAAGATATTTCATGGCAGACTTTTGGGGTAAGATCAGGACTGGAACATGAGGCCGCTCAGGGTAAACACTGCGGCTGCAAGCGCCACTGGCAGGCAGTCTCGGGGCAAACGGGGCAGCCAGGGGAAAAGACAGTAACCCACGAAGGAAAATCCATCAGATTACTAAGTAGATTTCTCAGTAGTGACTGCGTAGAAGCCAGGAGAGCATGAAATGATACATTCAAAAGAAATCGCCAGACCATAACATCTGGTATAGTTGTCCATGGATAGATGAATGGGTAAAGATGTAGTACATATAGAATATTACTCAACTACAAAAACACTGGCCATTTGCAACAATATGGATGGAACTCAAGAGCATTGTTAAGTCTGACAGAGAAGACAAATACCATTTGATTTCACTTATAATATATAGAATGAACAAAATCAAACAAATTCATATAGAACTGATGAGGGGAGAGAGATGGACATCTTGATTTAAGTGACAAAATTCATGTTGCTGGCATTCTCAGCTCTTTTAAAGTGAATTATTTAAACCTCGTAAACAGATTGCCCAAAACCAAACAGAATGATTAAGACTAAGACAGCTTGAGGTAACTCAGTACTTGGCAAAAGCAGGAGATGAGTATCAAAAAAAAGAATATTGCATCTGAGGTGGAGGATTAGGGTAAATGTCATCCCTTTGTGTTTAGGAGAATGGACTAAAGGGTGCTAATATGTCTATCTGAAAACCCAAAGTCACCTCATCATTACACATGGTTTAGAACAGAAATAAGAGATCAGTAACGGTCTGAGTGAAAGGAATGTAGTAGTACACCTGTCTGCGTAAGAGCTCAGCCGAACTTCAGCCTTTTGTTTTATTTCAGTAGTATCTTTTCTTCCACCACAGGAATTTTTTAATTACCTAAATTTTTTTCAGACTGGAAGATTGTATCTCAGTCACCACCGGAGCAAGACATTTCTGAGGAATCATTCCAAGACACAAGTGTAGAGGTGTCCCCTGGGAAGTCAAATCGCAGGAACAATGACCTGGGGAAGAGCTGCAATCTGAGGCCAGTCCTTTCTCCTCAACAGAGAGTTCCTCCGGAAGCGAGGCCCCGTCAGCGTGAACCACAAACAAAGGGCTTCAGGAAGGGTTCGGACGTCATTAAATCTCACAGAGTGAAACCGTACATGTGCGATGAATGTGGCAAAGCCTTCAGTTACTGTTCCTCCCTGTCGCAGCACCAGAAGAGCCACACCGGGGAGAAGCCATACGAGTGCAGCGAGTGCGGGAAGGCCTTCAGCCAGAGCTCGTCGCTCATCCAGCACCAGAGGGTTCACACGGGAGAGAAACCTTACAAATGCAGCCAGTGTGGAAGAGCCTTCAGCCAGAACGCAAACCTCACAAAACACCAGAGAACTCATACTGGAGAGAAGCCCTACGAGTGTAGGGAGTGTGAGAAAGCCTTCAGCGACTGCTCGGCCCTCGTTCAGCATCAGCGCATCCACACCGGCGAGAAGCCCTACGCGTGCGGCGCGTGCGGGAAGGCCTTCCGGCACAGCGCCAACCTCACCAACCACCAGCGGACACACACGGGCGAGAAGCCCTACGCGTGCGGCGCGTGCGGGAAGGCCTTCAGCTACTGTGCGGCCTTTATCCAGCACCAGAGGATCCACACCGGAGAGAAGCCGTACAGATGCTCCGCGTGCGGGAAAGCCTTCAGCCAGAGCGCGAACCTCACCAACCACCAGAGGACGCACACGGGGGAGAAGCCGTACTCGTGCAGCGAGTGTGGGAAGGCCTTCAGCCAAAGTACCAACCTTATCATCCACCAAAAGACCCACACCGGAGAGAAGCCATACAAGTGCAATGAATGTGGCAAGTTTTTCAGTGAGAGCTCGGCCCTCATTCGACATCATATAATCCATACTGGGGAGAAACCCTATGAATGCAACGAGTGTGGAAAAGCCTTTAACCAGAGTTCATCTCTTAGTCAGCACCAGAGAATTCACACTGGCGTGAAACCCTACCAGTGCAGCCAGTGCGGAAAGGCCTTCAGATGTAGTTCAGCTTTCATTAGACACCAGCGACTCCATGCTGGAGAGTGATTGGGAACATGGCCAATGTGGATAGGGACCTGACAGGTAAATGCAGGTAACTTAAAAGCACCTGGGGACATCCGACTTTTAGTCTGCAGCCCAGAGCCACATGCACCTTTAATAAAGTCAGTTTGACATACTGCATGTGGAAGGGCTCAGGAGCTCTTAACCCTTTTCCATTTAAAAAAGCATAGCTTGCTGCCAGCATCGTTAACATCGCTTGTGGGAATGCTGCATTTTCTAGGATTTGACATTTTTAGCAATCAAGAATCATCGTATTTTGTAAATGGAAACACTATTACCAAAAACACAATGCTGTAAAATGTCATTTGTTTCCAAACATTATCGGCATACTACAGTGATGCAATAATAATAAAAGTGAGATATTCTGTGGCAAACTTTGGGGATAAGGTTAGGACCGTAATGGTGAGTTTTTGGGGTAAATGCTGCAGCCACAAGCGCCGCTGGTGAGTATTCATCCTCGGGGCAAATGGGAAATGGGTTAACATCTTCCAGAAGCTTAAATAACTCCATGAATGAGGGATACTGCAAAAGAAACAAGTACATTGGCCAGGAAAGAGCATTTCTTTTAATGGGGCTACTAAGGTATCTGATCCATTTAGAGGCATAAATCCAAGTGAGAGAGGGATTCTGGGGCCAGCCATTAAATGTGCTCTTTGGAAGCTGGGAAGGGATTCACTCCCTAATGCTAAAGACATTAAAATCTGGGAAAGGCTGCAAGTCAGGGAACACTGCAGTGCTCAATGTCATAAACCGTCCCGGTGCTCATTACTGCTACGGAAGTCTCAGGACAATGAAGTTGAGGCTATCAGGAGGAAGGTACTGAAACCTCTCCATGAGGCACATCCCTTCCTGTGAGACCCTAACAGGGAGGGACAACTTAATGATAGCCACGTGACCCTGGCTCAGACGCAGGTGGGTCATCTTCACATCCTTCCCCTCTGGAGAAGTTGTTTCCTTTGATCAGTATTTTACCCTTGGCCTGCTTCCTTTCTCCTTGGCACTGACCTGGGTTCTGCCCTTAATATTAATAACCCGTCTCACATCCCAGTGGTGTGATCGCATCCCAGCACACGTAAAACTCCAGTGCGCTCCCCTGGCACTGGATTAAGAGCCTGATTTCAGACACAGACTTCCCATTAACTAGGGCTTTACTATAAGGGAGCCTTGTGTCAACCATCCTCACCCAAGGCCTCTAGCTTTGATTGTTTGGGTGACCTGGTACCATGTCCTGGGATTCTCACTCTACCCCTTCATTCACCCCAATTCTCAGGTCATCCTTTCCACTAAAGGGCCTGGTGACAAAAAGGAGAAAATGAAGTTCTCGAGTTAATCATCCCCAGCTCCCTTTAGGGTAGTGACCACAACCGTCTTCCAGGTGGTGCCTCGAGCTACTCAGGTATAGTTTGTCCCAGTGCCCAGGTGTCTGTTCACTTAAGTGAAAGTGATAAGCTCTTAAGGTGATTCAGAAGGAATGGAACTAAGGGAAAATGAGGAAGACTTGAGAAAGACGGAAAACATACATTGGAAGATAGTCTGTTACTGTTTTAAAGCAAACAAATTCAGAGAATGGCAGGACAAGAGCTGCAGCTAACTTTAGACGTGAACTCTACCCCCATTTCATACAACCTCAGGACCATCAGGGAGTCATGATAAGGTCAGGTTTCTTTGTTGTCCCATCAGTGACTCTGACCCCAGCTATACATTGAAATAGATACTGCAATCTTGAATTATGGGCCCTGGGCCCCAACCCTCCAACGATGAACTTGGTCTGAAATGAAGAGCTTCATCCCCATTTACTTATGCTGAATTACAAATTTTCCTTCTGGCCAAGATTTCTTAGTGCCATGAATATCTCTACAAAAAAGCAGTGAGACTTGCTTTCTAGATATCTTTCTGGAGCTAGTCCCACACAGGACACGTATTGCTACTTCCATAGGTTCTGCTACCTTGGCCCCACTAACCACCATCTGACCACAGGGAGCTAGCTCCCCCAGGGAAGAGACCACATCAAAAAGCCCGGTGATTATCGAATAAATGATCTTTAATTGAATTATTTTCCTTTGTAGTTCTTAACTCTGTGGGAAAGAAAAAAAATATCCTATCAGTGATGGGACAAAAAAAAACCTCAACCCCCATTACTGCCCATTTCTAGAACTTTCCAGCTCATCTGCATGAATACATTAGCTCCTCTCCAGCTTTCACCCAGATTTAAGCACATGAAACTGATGCAGCAGGACTTACAGCTGGGCATTCCACTGCGCCACTGTTGATGTCATCTATGATGTCATGAGGGTGGCGGCCATCAACATTGCAGCCCACAGACTGGGCAGTCCCCAAGATCTCTTTAATGGTTCCTATAATTAAGAAAAAGTGGCATCAGATGAGGCTGTCAGCCCCTCACAATCCTCAGATACCATTAGGGAAATACTATGGGTTTCACCAGCAGCCAAGGAGAGAAATAACTTAATTTATAAAACACTAGAATAACATCCCTGTTCCCTTATTCCAAAATTCGGAGCTCCACTTTGTTGTGTGAGCTCTAAATTTGGATTTCACAGGATCCTTGATACCCAGATTGAATGCACCCAGCCCAAAATCTTCCCCATGATCAAGCCATTCTTTCAAACCCAGAGGATGCTACACCCCACATTTTGAGTTTTACAGAATAACATCCCCTGTAAGAAGGGAAATGCTACCACTCGGTGAATAAGCCCGTGTCATGCTCTTACCAGAGAGTTCTCTAGCTAAAGATCGGTGCCTCATCTGTCGGGCAATGTTGACGATCTCATCAAAAGTGATGTTTCCACTGTGCTTAACTGCAAGAAAAAAACAGCTTAAGCTTTGTCACAAGCCAAGGCCAGAGTAGACCACATGTCCTCCCCTCAACCATTTCTAGATGTTCCCATGCTTTCGGCACAGAGTCATCCACATGAAGAACAACCCTGTTTCCTAAGCTGGGGTTTACTATCAGCTCACCACTGGATTGCACCAGCCAACACAGAACTGGTCAGGTGCAGTGGCGGGTGGCTAGGCTATGGCAAAACCAAGTCTACTAATCTTATGTTGAAGAGACTTAGAGAAAAGATAAGCTTAAGTTCCTGGGGTTAGTTAAGCTGTTCAGAGTGCCGTCCAGCTCAGCAATCTCTCCTAATGAGTGGTCGTCATTTTCAGTTGCTTCATCCCACCTATTTCCTTCCTGCATGGCAGTCGATAGTGCCTGGTTCTGTAACAGCTTAACATCAAGTCCCTGAGCCATCCCTAGGTCTGGTTATAGAAAACTTGCACCAGGTATCAAGCACTAACTGCATACAGACACCGCCACTCATAAACCCTCAGTTTACCAGAAAAAAAAAAAGCCACTCACTGTTTTTCTGCTTCTTTCTGTCCCTTGGTGGTTCTTTGAGGGCTTTGATGATCAAGGCAGAGGCAGAAGGTACTACCTCAATCTGCAGAAAAGAATCTCAATGTGAACAAGCCCTATGCCGCCCTCTTTATGACAATACTGCCACACAACTTGGTTCTTAGAGACCACACACAAGCTAAACACTAGATTTGCTTATACATTCTCAAATAATTTTCATTCTGAAAACATCCTTGTCTACGTGACAAAGTGATTGACCCAATGTCATACAAGTGAGAATATATGAGCCTTTATCTTTGACCATGGTTTCAAAACACCCCTCCCCAGGTAAAATTACTCTCACCACTGATGGCTGGCTGGTGCCCACGTCAGCAAAACCCTTCCACCTGGGAATCCCAAACCACCCTCGAACCACGTACCTGGGCCTGCCTGTTCTGAATGGTCAGTTTCACTGTGATCCTCAGACCCTTCCAATCACCGGTTGCCTTGGCGATGTCATCACCAACCTTTTTTGGTGACTATAGAAATGAAAGTATGTAATCACATTATGCCCAGTTTAACAACCTGAACACCTGCCTAGTCTACCTCACTTGGCAATACCCCAAATCCTCATCAAGCACAGAAAACTGAAGCACAGAACTATAGCTTATCCAATCAAGGCGTACCTATCACCACAGTATAAACTGGGGAAATGAGGCTGGGGTGAAGATTGTTCAGGACTGTAAGCTGCAAGCCCAGGGCCATAATGCAGCTAAGTCCCTTCCTTACCTACCTACCCTCTCATAAGGAAGGACCCATGTGGTTACAACTGAATCCCCTGGGGAGCTTTACAGATGGTTACCAGGTTCCTGTGTCAAACCTATCCAAGTCAATTTACTAGGGTGGGGTATGGGCATTTGCTACTTTAGAATTTCCTAGTGACCAAGAGTCTGAGCAAGTATGCCCAGTGAGTCCCTGCTAAGGGCCAGAGAAAATTATTAAGACACTGGTTATGCAAGACCAAGGTGGGAGAGTATTTGGGACAGACCACTGAGCAAGGAATAAAAGCTTAATGATATCGAGGGAAACTCAAGTTAAGTAAAATGGAGAAGCAGGCAAGAGGCTGGTCATAGGTAACGTCGATCTTATTAATCCTCCCAACAGCAATACGCCCATATCCCTGGACTAGGAAACTCAGGCCACTTGACTTCAAAACCCTGACACCTGACCTCTTCCAGCCCATCCCTCAGGTGCACTAACAGCGGTGGTTAAGAGACACTGGAGAAGTTACTCCTTCAAGGTACCGAGTTCGATTTTCATTTATAACCTTTCTTCAGAACCTAGTGCCAATTCAATAACTCAGGTCTAGTTGGGGGGAAAAGTATCCGCCAATACTAATGACATCTTCCATACGGTCGTGCTTACACAAACCACAGCATAACTGCTCTAACACAAGAAACACCCTCCCACGAGGAAGACTTACCAGACCCAGGGGCCCGATCTTGGGGGCCAGGGCAGACGTGGCACCGACTTCCCCACCCGTGCACCTCAGGTATACTGGGAGAAGTAAAACAATTAATGCCTCTGTGGGAGGGGTGGGGGGAGCCCTCCGAACCATACCGGTCTCTATGCATCGTTTCGGGGCTGGACACGCCACCTTTTCACTCTTTTCAAAACCGCTCCAAGACCCTCCGCGGAGAGCGGAGGCAGGCACCCCCCTCCCCGCCGCCATCGCCTTAAGCGTGGGCCGCTCAAAGCGCCACGTGGGACAGCGGCCTTCGGTACAGCTACGTCTGCCGAGGCCCACACCGAGCCGGCGAGGTCGCAGCCGAACCGCCAGCCAACTAAGTGGGCAAGGGCCCGGAGACAAACCTTACCCTAAAGCGTGCGGGCTGCAAAGCCGCCACAGGTCGTCCGGTCCTCCCTCCCCATTTACACGTGGGGAAGCTAAGGCTCAGAAAGAGTAAAAGACTTCACAGCACCCCAAACGTGGCACCGGAAGGGTCTCTAGCAGGCAGCAGCTTTTTAAAAAGCCCGACGTGGTGGGAAAAGCAACTGCGGAGAGGCCGCACCGGCTCTATGGGCTGCGGGGAGAAGGGATGCTCCATCCCGCAGCCCTGGCCACATCTAAAACACGCACCGACTTTGACTTCATTGGGGTCGAACTTGGGCGGCATTGTGGAGGTGGCTGGTGTCGGATGAACCCGGATTCGGGACGACCGAAGACAGTTGCACCGTAGCCTCCTCCGAGCCGACAGCCGAAAGACCGGAAGCCTCTTGGACCACGCCGGATATAGGCAGCGAAGCGCAGCTGTCGCGAGAATAGCCGGCTCCGCCCAGCCCCTCAGCGACGCCCTTGCCGCCATGTTGCTTGTGGGCAGGCGCCAGAGGCTGACGGGTGGAGAACCTGATGGACACCTCGGTGAGCTGTGGCCAGGGGGCTCAGAAGAGGGTTCAGGGAAGTTCGCCTCCGGGAGGCGGACAAAAGAGGGCTCCTCCCAAGATTTCGGGTCTCGCAGTTCCCCCTTCTCCCTTCTCGTGAGGGTCACCCCATGGTCACCCAGTCCCAGAACCCCGCCCCTCCGCTGAGAAGTCCGCACCCACATTCGGAGACCCCAGGGCCTCAGCGACCCCGGCACTTTTTTTTTTTTTTTTAACTCCCTCGTAATGTGCGCATTTTAATTATCGAAACAATTTTGTTCGGGTCCAAATTCATTCTAACTCTTAATTCTAAGATTCTGCAGTTCTTGGAGTCTCAGACTTCGTCATCATGGTCTGCGTGACTTTCTGAGATTCTGAGTTTCGGTCCCCAGCTCCTGCGTTTGAAGGAGACCAGGCTCCGCATTCGCCGGCGCTCGCGCCAGGTGGTCTGCGACCCGGCGTCCATGACCAAGCCCTACGAGTGATTGGCCTGCCTTCAGGTTCACGCGAGGGAACGAACGTCGGGGACCTGTCACCCATAAAGCCTGGTGGGGCACTCCCCACTCCAACCAGGGGAAGATGAGTGTGGTTCTCCCCATCTGGACTAGAAGCTGGGGGAGGGGATGGATATGGGGAGCAACCTGGGAGGAGCTGATCTGGGAGGGGATGAGGGGAGGAGGTGGAGAGGACTGGATTTCAGGGAGGGGGTGAGGGAAGGTTAGTCATTAGGGAGCAGAAGATTAGAGCTTGTCATCAGGCAAGGAGAGGGGAACGCTGATTTTAGATTATGCCCCATCCCTGCAGTCAGGTGGGGTGACAAGAGGAGCCTGAGCCAGCTCTGCAGTCTTGGCTGGCTCCCCAGACAGCCCACTGGCTGTGGGCTCAGACCTGTGATCTCTGCCCCTTCCCTTGAGGACTGGGTGTGTGTCTTCAACTGCATCTCCTCCCCAGCCCTCTTCTCCCTAGACTTTTAATCTGTAGCAGGCCCTGAATAAGTGTTAGTTAGGTGTATGGTGCTATGTGGCTAACATTTATTAAGCACTCATTCTGTACCAGGTACTGTATGTAGACTTTATGCACATGAAATCAATGGATCCTCATAGAATCAGGTAACAGTATAACTCACACTTTACAGATGAGAAAACTGAGGCTCAGAGCAGTAAACCAAGGTGCCATGGTTGGTGGGTAACAGATCTGGGATTCAAACCCCGTTATATTTCAAGGAATATAAACCCAGGGAAGCTATTAACCCTAAGCTTCCCTGGGTGATTGCTTCCTGGCCCATTGATGTCCATCGTCAAACGCTGACATTCACAAATACTGGGCAGGCAAGTGAGCACCTGGCTTCCGAGTCCACGACAGTGTACTTAGTGTGTACGAAGTTATTTGAGCACCAAAGAGTTAGGCAAATACGCAGGATCAGGATGCAAAAGAACAGAATTCCAGACTGGTTTTGCTACAATCCAGGCCGTGTAACCAGGTTACTGAACTCGATGATTGTCAGTTTCATCACTATAAAGAAGTCTGTGATGAGAATCAAATGGAATAATGACTGTGAGAGTGGTAAGGTGCTTGAAAATTGCTTTTGAATTTTTAGTTAAGAAATTTCTTTAGTTGTGATGTAGTTGAGCTCTCCAAGGTCATGGCAGGCTGATGTCATGCCATGTTTGATTTGTTGATACCACTCACAGTGTTTCAGAGACTAGGAGTGACTCATCGGGCCAGACTGTTAGAGTCCCCAAAGGAGGACCTGAAGAAACGTCTCTGGGTCAACACCTTATCTAACGCAAAGGCGAGAAGGGGGCCCAGAATGGGGCAAAGGTATGCCAAGGTCTCCAATTGGCCAGTGGCAAATGTGGGCCAGCACCCTGGTCACCTGGCTTGTCGTCGTGCTGCCTGTGTCAACAAAGAACAAGGAGTAGTGAGCACCTGCTGTACCTGGCTCAGGGCACAGGATGATGGTCCAGATGGACGCAGCCCTCAGGGAACTTACAGTCCAGCAGATCAGCTACATGTTCTGTGTTACCGCGCTACCTGTCCTGGCTGTCAGGGGAGAGCTGTGACAAATTCCCCAAGCCCTAACTTTTCTCCTATCCCCTAGTGCTGTGAAGATTGCTCCAGGAAAAAGGAAGGATGCCGCTCTTCTTCCGGAAGCGGAAACCCAGTGAGGAAGCTCGGAAACGCCTGGAGTACCAGATGTGTCTGGTGAGGGAAAATATGTTTCCTATGAGTCCGTTCCCACCTCTGCCTCGGCCCCGTGAAATAAGGCTCCGCACTTTCCCCCAAACAAGCTGTGCAGCCCCGCATCAGCCTTCCCCACCTCCCCCCAGAGGAAATCTCTGACTCAGAGCAGACTGATGAGGCTGCCTGTCAGTGCTCAGGAGTGCCCTATACTTTCCTCCATAGATTGATCACACCCTTTGTTCTTCCCTGCTGGCCCTCAAATCCCTTTAAACCCAGAATCTTTGGTCCCCACAGAATGGATTACTTGAACGCCTTCTGTGATCCCTTGTATATTCTTAATCCTATATTTCTTTGCCTGGTTTGTCCACTCTAAAAGGATGTTTTGTTTGAACACTTTAAAAAAAAAAAAACAACTTTTTTTTTCTGAAAGAAAACTAAAAAATGCACCTAAACTATCATAAAAATTCTTTTTATTCTTAGGCAAAAGAAGCTGGGGCAGATGACATTCTCGACATCTCTAAGTGTGAGCTCTCAGAGGTAAACTGGGTGGCGTCCTGGCTGTGAGTTTGGGCTCTCCTTTCTTCTTGAATCACATGTTCCTGGGGAAGACAGATGTGGACTGGGGCTTTAAAAAGTCCAGAAGTGCTGGTCAATAGCTGTCTTCTTAGATTTTGTTCTTGTCCAAAAGAATTGAGATGATCTTTGGCCTCAATGTAGTCTTCAAGAGTCAAGGAGCCTACTTAAGAAAATTACCCACAGATTCCTAAGGTCCTAGGAGAGCGTGGGTTTCTCTAGCCTCTGCAAAGCGCTGGAGACCTTTTTTCTGCCCCTGATAGAGTTGATGATGGGCATGGGGAGAGTAGGCTAGGACCGGGCAGGGCGCTCTCCTGCCAGCTGATTGGAAGGGAGCACTGCCCATACCGTGAGCAACATTCCTCACCCGCCTTTTCCCCGGGCTTAGTGCTGTTCTCTACATCAGCATTGTTATTGTTCGCCTCCTGTTCCATCTCTCCCTCACATGGGTGCTACTCAGAAAACAAATGAAAAACTGGCTGGTAGGGAGGTACTGACTCTTCTTTATTCTTATCCTAGATTCCATTTGGGGCTTTTGCAACATGCAAAGTTCTTCAGAAAAAGGTGAGACTGTGGGAGTGTTAGGAGCTCTCCTCTTGGTGTCCCCCTTCTCTCTTGATTCTCACCCTTGCAGCCTGCAGCCAGTCTCTTCACCGTTAGGAGAGCCGGCTTTGGCATGCAACAGCCCTGGGTCACATCCTGGCTTTGCCACGCAGGCCTTGGGCAATTTCCTTAAACGCTTACATTTCGATTTCTTCATCTATAAAGTAAAGGTATTCATAGCTTTATTCCGACAGAGGTATAGTAAGATGCAAATGAGTGACAGAGTGGTCACAGAGTATAATTAATTACTGCCATGTGAACACCGAGAAACCTAATTGTTATTAATAAGAAAACCTACACTCTATTCTGGCCACTCTAGGGAGGTTAAGAGTAGAATGAATGATCGTTAGGAAAGTCTTTGCAGCTTTGAATGCAGGTAGATTAAAATATTCTAAATGAATTATCTAGATCAGGAGGCTCCTGCCCCGGGGCCATGGACCAGTACCAGTCCGTGGCCTGTTAGGAACAGGGCACACAGCAGGAGGCGAGCAGTGAACAAGCCAGTGAAGCCTCATCTGTGTCTGCAGCCGCTCCCCAGCGCTGGCATCACCACCTCAGCTCCACCTCAGGTCGTCAGGCACTAGATTCTCATAGGAGCACCAGTGCCTGATGCCAAGAGGGTTGGGGACCACTGGTCTAGATGAAGGTAGATAAGAAGCGTTCCATGCCGATAGGGTAGTGAGCTCCTTGACACTAGAAGCATTCATCCAAGGGCCAGTGCTTAATAAAAGTGGCGACAGATGACATGGATCAAGCCCTGGACCGTGTGCCAGCTCTGGGCTAAGTCCTTTTTGTCCATCAGCTTGTGAATCATCATGGCAGCCCTCGAAGGCAGGCACATTATCTTCTGTTTTCCATGTGAAGACTGAAGCTGAGGAAGGTTAAGGTCAGGACAATTGCATGAGGATCTCTTCTCAGAACGGAAGATAGAATTAGCCCTCTGAAGTCCCTTTCACCCTTGAAATTCCAGGTCTTAAGGTCATCTGATTCCACCTCGGAGGTCCCATCCCCCATTGTGGTGTCTGGGAGAGCGGAGCGCACTGGGCAGGGCCCATGTGCATCCTGCACTGAGCTGGCTGCCTGTCGCCAGCCTTCCAACCTGCTGCTCTTCAACCTAATGCGGCAAATCTTTCCCACACAGGTGTTGATTGTCCACACGAACCACCTCACTTCCCTGCTTCCTAAATCCTGCAGCCTCCTGAGTCTCATAACCATCAAGGTACGAGGAGGGCCTTTCTTCCAGGTGTGAGGGGCTCTGCTTGGCTTTCCAGGTGTCCGGCTCCCTTTGTGTCTCCTCTGTTAAAGGGTGTGCCATGTGGGCCTAACGTAATAGTCCATGTAGGGTTTAATCAGCATGGTTTATTGGGCGCCTTCTATGTGCTGTGCGTGGGGTGGGCTTACAAAGAGAACCAACCACAGGCTCTGCCTTCGGGGAGCCTGCTGGCTGGGCAGGAAAGCAAACCATAGACTCATAGCAAGCGAACTGGCAGAGGGCAGGGAAACTCACGGTCCCAGACAAGAAGGACCAGGACCGACACCTAATGGTCCCAGACAGGGAGGAACAGAACGGACGCCAGGCAGCGTGTGGTCAGTGTGCGAAAGCCCGGTGACCTGGGGTGACTCCCTCCTGACTGTCAGCTCCTCCGGGACCAGGACGTAGTCACGCAATACATGAGGCGTGACCCCAGGGTCGTCCCACATGACCATGAGCTGTGACAGTGGTTGTACGCACGAAGAGAAGACCGGCAACGGAAGCATCAAAGTGTTTTTTATGGTTAACTCTCGCCTGTAGGGATCTGGGGTAGTTTTTACTTCTCTTAATTGTCCAACATGCAGTATTTTTGTAGTCGGGAAAAGAGAACATTGACATTTTTTCTACTTATATTTGTGTTTTATATTTTTCATATATATGTGTGGTATACATATACACGTATACATATATGTGTATATGTCTCATGCCTTTTACTCATCTTCATTGTTAAAAAATTATAGTTAAGCAGAAAATGAGGAAAAATATAATTTCACACTCCAGAGAACCACTCAATATTTTATTGCATATTTAATTGTCTTTTTCAACATAAATATATGTATTTATACCCTGAAGATTTTTTTAAATTTTTTCTTTTTTTTTACACCTACAGCACCTGGTCTTCCTAGGTGGTCTCCCATCCAAGTATTAACCAGGCCCAACTCTGCTTAGCTTCCAGGGTCGGATGAGATCGGGCATGTTCAGGGTGGCATGTCCATAGGCTGAAAATTTTTTTAAACATATAAATGTCTTTTTTTTACTCAGTAGTTCAATATTTGGCAAATAAAAGGATGAAGTGGTATAATATTTTGAAAAAGGAAGTGAGATGGAATGATCGTTTAGTTGGAGAGGAAAGGTTGGGTGCTCTTTATCTCAACACCTGCAGCCTGAGGCACCTGCCATCCCCGCCCCCACGCCCACCACCACCACCACCAGCATGTTCTCGCCTATCGGGAGCCAAAAACTGGAGGGACCGTCTTGGTGACTGTTAGGTTCCAAGTTTGCTTTTTTTCTGCAGGTTCTGGATCTTCATGATAACCAGCTGACAGCCCTTCCTGAGGATATAGGGCAGCTGACGGCCCTCCAGGTATGGCCACAGGAAACAGAAAACAGTGAGAGATTTCAGCCACACAGGCCTGGCATGTTCTGGTTGTAGTCAGGCCAAGCGACACTTGGAGCCAGCTGCCCTGCCCCTTTGCTGTTAAGACACCCAGTGATGCCCCCGCCATTGCAGTCTGGGCCGTGGGTGTCTCTCTGCCATGTCTTTGGCTTGTCCTTTTTGGGATTTCATTACAAGCTTTCACACCTTTACAGAAAAAAAAAAAAAAAAAAAGCCAGCATGTCCACCTTTAAAAATGCTGAATTCAGCGCTCTGACTCCGGACTCACCATCTCCCTGCTAATCCTGGTCAGCGGCTGCCCCTCGTGCCCGGAGTGCTCACCACGTGCCCGCGTGGACTGGAGCCTTTCCCTTACCTTCTGTGTTGCGTCCTCAGCCTCAGGGAGGCGGGTGTCGATTGTCCCCGCTTCGCAGAGGAAGAAGCAGCTTTCTTTCACACTTAGATTAAGTTTCTTCACTATGCCCAGTCAGGCCTTACGTGGCGGGCCCGCCTGTCTTTCCAGCCTCCTCCCCTTTCTCTTCCTTCACTCCCTGCAGTCAGCTTCTCTGTGCCCGTCCCCGGCAGGGTCTGTCCGCAAGGCTCTTCTGCCTGAGCGGCTTGTCGCCTCAGCCCTGAGGACCCTCCCGACCTCCCTGAGTAGACCTACCTTGTTCACCTGTGTCTGCACCCTGCCTTCTCTCCCCGAGAGCACTGACTGCAGTGTAACCGATTATCCATCGGCCACTCCCCTCCTGAAACGTAGCCGTCTGCAGACAGCACCTCACCCGGCACTGCCTTGCACACAGAGGAGACTAAAGTGACGCGAATAGCAGCCCTGCCAGGTGGAGGATGTTATCACGATTTATAGAAAACTGAGGCCCGGAGGGATGACTGTAACTTGCCCAAGGTCACATAGAGAACAGTGGTAACTGCCACCACTTAGACCCACAGCGAGTGTCTCGGTGTAGGATCTTTTGGGACATTTTTTTATATGTATGTTTTTATAGAATTGCTGCATCCGCTGTTTTGCGACTTTTGGATACCCAGCAGTAACTCGTAACCATCCTTTGGTTCATCAAATATTCATCTGCCACGCTATTTTTAATGGCCGCTTAGCTTTCCATTGTATCTGTGTTTAATGGCTACTTGACATGTCATCCTGTTGGCCTTGCCCACCTCACAGCACCACATCCCGGAGGTAACATGGCCTTTGGAACCCTGTGAACCCAGTTCCAGCCCCGGCACCACCAGCCGCCGGCCTTGAGAGCGGGCAGACCCCACTGCCTTAGTATGGCTCAGTTTCCTTCTTCCTAACACTGGGACAGCTAGAGCTTTGTCACATGCCGCCTCCCCCAGACCCCTGAAACTCTTAGACCCCTTCTCCCTCCCTTCCCGATCGTGGGACTGTTGTTATTGGGCATTTTGTCATCTGTGTAAATGATGGACCCAGGTCCGTGGTCTGGCTCTGCGCTCTCGGGCTCGTGATTTCACTGGTCTCAGCCTCGGCTTTCTCATCCCTTGGGTGGGATCATCATGACCTGTGCCTCCCTCACACGGCTGTCAGGAGGAGGCAAAGGTGTGTGTATGGTGCCCTGGCCTGAAGTAGGGGTCTCATTATTCTTTCCTGTTTTCTTAGGTATTGAACGTGGAAAGAAATCAAGTGACGTATCTCCCACGTTCCATTGGGAACCTGACCCAGCTCCAGACGCTCAATGTGAAAGGTAGGAGCAAGGAAGTCCTGTCTGTGTAACCCCTGGTCAGCTCTGGGCTGTCCCGGCCAGAATCCTCCTGGGAGCCATTGAGCATGAGGGCAGCCAGTCCCCTATAGTGGGACTGACCTGTTTGGTTGCCATGGTAGCCACAGACAGGGTCTTAAGGGGAGAAGTGCGGACACCATTGATACTTACAACAATAAGTGCACTGGTAAGCGGAGTGGACTGACTGGGTGACTGATCCGGGAGCCATGGGGACAGTCCTGAGTCGCTTCACACTCGGTAAACAGCACCTCCACGGCCAGCAAAGCGGCAGTCTTTGACTGGTCTATGAGATACGGAGACGGGGAGCTGTTATCCCCAAGTTATAGATGAAGGAGATGAGGCTCAGGGAATAGCGACTTGCTAAAGACCCCCCACTCTGACAGTGCCAGAACCCGGATACCAACGCACCAGTGGAGTGCCTGCCCTGTACCCCGCAGCCCTTCATCTCCTCCGGCTGTTTTAAGCACTTTCTGCACAGAATGCCTCAGTCTACCTAAATGTAGCATGAATGATGATAAAAATAATGGTGCCCCAGTTAGGCACTGCGCTGAGGACCTCATATGCATAATCTGTTGAATCCCTCAACATCCCCAGGAGGCCAAGTGGGGGTATTATCCCATTTGACAGATGGGAAAACTGTGCCCCAGGGAGGTAAAGTCAGTTTTCCAAAGGGACCGTGCTGCTGAGCAGTGGAGCGAGAACTTGAGCCCCGGCCACTGAAACTCCACCCCCGTGTTCTCTCCTCACGGAGTCACAGTCAGGGTCACAGTGAGACATGTGCACACACGCACACGCGCGCACACACACACACACACACACACACCCGCCAACCCTGAGTCCTGGTGGCTGTCGGGCAGGAAGCTGGTGAAGGGGCTTAGGGTGCTGAGCTGTGCCGTTGGGCTCTCTCCAGACAACAAGCTGAAGGAGCTCCCGGACACCATAGGGGAGCTTCGAAGCTTACGCACTCTCGACGTCAGTGGGAACGAGATTCGGAGATTGCCACAGATGCTGGCGCATGTTCGAACCCTGGAGGTAAGCGAAGCCATTCTTGCCTGGGGTCGTCTCCGGCCTGCCTGCCTCCCCGCTCCCACACTGCCGAATGCCTGTCCCGGCCACAGTGTGCTGGGGTCACAGAGATCCCAAGGCATGGCCCTTAGGAGCGCTCAAGGCGACCGACACGAACAGTTGTAAGTGTGTGGCTTTTGCTGCCATAATGGAGGCAGAAAAACATGATTCTCATGTGAAGAAAATACCAAATCCTGATGGGGTTAACACTTCCTGACAGAGGTGGTATTCGAGCCAGACCTTGAAAGAGGAATAAGCTTTGGAGACGTAGACCAGGGTAACTGGAGCACTCTAGGTGGAGGGACAGTACGAGGAAAGGCACAGGGTATGTCAGGGGAGGCGTGGGGAGCTGAGGTGGTTAGAGGTTGCTGGGCCTGGAGGGTCCAGCTCATGGGGCGCCCAGGAGCCGCCTCAGTTTGGAGCTGCAGAAGCTGAGTTTCATCAGAGCAGGGGGTGCCAGGAAGGGGAGGGCGAACTTCTCCAGGGACACCTTGTCAGTTTGCCAGGGAGGCCGTAACAAGGTACTGCGGGCTGGGTGGCTCAAACCACAGATATTTATTTTCTCACGGCTCTGGAGGTTGCAAGTCCAAGGTCAAGGTGTCTGTAGGGTTGGTGTCTTCTGAGCCTCCTTGGTGTGTAAGTGGCCATTTTCTCCCTGTGTCCTCACATCATCTTCCCTCTGTACACGTCTGTGTCGAAATTTCCTCTGCTTCTAAGGACACCAGTCGTATTGGATTAGGGCCCAGCCTGGTGACTTCACTGTGGACGTGATTGCCTCTGAAAAGACCCTATGTCTAAATATAGTCGCAGTCTATGTTCCTCATGGTTAGGACTTTGGTGTACATATTTTTAGGGGGACACAACCCCGCCCCTAGCACACACTGGCACAAGGCAAGCCCCTCAAGTAAGGCGGGTTCCCAGTGTCATGGCCAAACGCTCACATTGGCCTGGTGCTTTCTAAGGCCAGGCACAGCTCCCTGCGTCCTCACAAAACCCTGTGAGGCAAATACTGTTGTGCCCTTTGCAGATGAAGAAGCTGAGGTATGGACGGTTTAAGGTGCTCACCCAAGGGCCACACAACACTGAATAGCAAAGAGGGGATTGTCTGGATCCGGGGCCTGTGCTCCCCACCTCTGTGCAGCTCAGCCTCTGGAATAGGAACTTCTCCATCCATTCACGGGGACACACATCTGACCAAGCAAAGGGAGGCAGCTGACCCAGGCGGCTGCTGTTCCCTGCTGCCGTGGCGGCCAAGCTGAGAAAGGCCAGGCTGTTGTCCCCGGGCAGGCTGGAGAGATAGGCCAACACTGTGCTGTCCAGTAGAACATTCTGCCATGATGGAGCTGTTCAGTGGCCGCTGTCCAGATCGGTAGCCACCAGCCACGTGTCTGTCAAACATGTGAAAGGCGGCTCGTGTGACCAAGGAACCACCTGTGTAATTTTATGGAATTTTAGTTACATTTAAAGAGCCACCTGTGCTCAGTGGCCGCTGAATTGGACGTGCAGCTCAGAGTAGAGTGGCATTCCTAATGGGGAAGCCGTCCTGAGACGGCTAGTAAGAGCTCCGCGAGTGATTCATTCTGTGATGACTCTTTAAACAGACCTCCTCGAGCTGCTCGGTGGCATTTCGGACAAACTGGCCTTCAGGATGAGACAGTAACAGCAGCCATTCTTGGTTGAGGCCAAAGTCTTTTTCACATGTAATCCACTACCCCTCAAACGGCCAGGTCATTAGGTGTGGCCAGGTCATCAGGTGTCGTGTGTTTAAGCCTGAGGGAGCTGCAGCTCGAGGGAGTCAGGTGGCCTGTTAAAGGGCCACACAGCTGGCGCGTGACAAGCTGGAGTCTGAAGCCAGGACTGTACGACCTGATCCAGTGCTGTCCAATACCTGCTCCTGCTGGTGGCAGAAATGTTCCTGATCCATACCGTCCGGCACAGTGGCCACCAGCCACCCGCAGCTATTGAGCACTTGAAAAGTGGCCCGTGAGACTGAGGAACGGAGCCTGCAGTTCTCTTTAATTAGATGTAAACGTAAATGGCCACCCGTGGCTCGGGGCCGCCGTTCGAGCCGCTGCAGCCTCAGCGTCCAGGTTCTCGAGCCACCGCGCTTCACTGTCGGTGACTGATGGGACCCCCGTGGGGTTAACTTTCTTTGGGTTCATTTCCCCAGGATGAGGTTTTCTGCTCTTGGGCCTCCCAGCCCCAGGCAGTCAGTCGTTCCCTCTGCTCCAGAGGAGGCTCCCTCCTCCCCCTGCAGTTCGCGTTCACCCAGCACCCACGGGTGCAGGGGCCGTGCTGGCCAGGCTGGGAGGGGCGTCTGAGCTGCTCTTCCCACTCCTTGCCTTCCCAGGCCTTGTCCCTGATCCAAGACTCCCTTGGCCACTGAGGCCGGTCTGTTTCAGGCACAGAGATTATCAGTTCCTCAAAGGGGCCTTCGGTGCCAGTACTCGGGCATCAGTAGGCCTATGGGAAGTGAGAGGGTGGCAGGGAAGGGCTTGGTTAAAAAAGGCACACGACGGCCGTGGGCAGTTGTGTGAGTGTGTGTGTGGGCCTAGGTCCCTCTTTCCTGGGCTTCATAAGCCATCTGCATAAACATTGTTTTAAAGAGTCATATTGCATATTGTTAAAAAATACCAATATTAAAAAATATTTCGCGTAGGACATACTCTACAACCTACCCTTATAGGAAAACACCGAGTCTGATATTTATTGCTCCAATTTTTTTTCTATAAATATACTAATCCGAGAGTATATGAGTATTTTTTTTTTTTACAAAAATAGAATCTTATTCTCCATGCTGCCGTATAACTTCCCTTTTGTCACTCATTCATGTATTTATCCAAATACATTAATCGAGTGCTCGCCGCGTGCTAGTCACTGTTCTAGGGGCTGGGGCGCAGAAGGGACAGATATGTGAATTTTCCCTGCCAGGCAGAGGCGACAGTAAACACAATAACTAAACCAGGCGGTTTTGATTGTGGTGAGCAGTGAAGTGGATGACATGCGTAAAGAGGGGTCCCCTTGTGTCTGCAGACTCTGTGCCTCGACGCCTCATCCATGGTCTACCCACCGCAGGAGGTGTGCAGCGCCGGCCCTGAGGCCATTCAGCAGTTCCTCTGCAAAGGTAAAGCCAGGCAGCCTGTCTCCTTGGCCCCGTGAGCACTCGTCGCCCCAACGGCTGCCCCGTACCAGCCCAGGCTGGGGCAACGGCAGACCAAGGAGGCCAAACAGATCATCTCACAAGGGAACATGATCACTGGTTGTGTTTACAAGAGTATAGAGGGGCATCAGATTTAAGTGCTTCAGGGTAGGTCTGTCTGAGAAAGTGACTCGGGGAAACCTGAGGGGTGATTAGCACTTAGACGAGAGAGAAAGGATGTTCCTGGCAGAAGGAGGTGCCCCCAGGCCCCATCACACAGGAGAGGAAATTGATCACGCTTCCTTTTTACAAAGAGCACTCCAGATATAGGAAGAAGGGATTGAAGGAGGCAAGAGTAGGGGGGCCAGTTAGGAGGTCACCGGGGTCATCCAGGAGAGACACCGCAGTGGGTGGCAGTGCAGCAGAAGTTGCTAAGCCCCAGGGCCGCCCCTGGTCTGGGTGCCAGGAGGGAGGAGCAGCAGACAGACATCCCCCGGCGGTATTGGGGTTCCCTTCCAGACCGCTGCAGTAAAGCAGGTCGTAATCTTTTTGCTGGTGGAGGGTCTTACTTGCAATTTGTGAAAAAAAAAAAAAAAAGCCGTAACATCTGTGAAGCACAATGAAGTGGGGTGCACTGAAATGAGGTGTGCCTGTACCCAGTTACCCCCTGTCAGGCCGGGCATTCTTAACGGCTCCTGTCACCTGTGGAACTTTCAGGTCACACCTAAGACTCATGTGTATGTGGTCATCTGGTTTATGACAAAGGTGCCATTGCAAAGCAATGAGAAAGCAAGGGTCTTTTCAATAAATGATTCTGGATCAATTAGATGTCCATATGGGAGAGGAGAGCTTTAACTTCTTCCTTAAATAGGACAGAGGCAACACTAACCATAAAATATTGATAAATTAGATTTCATTAAAATAAAAAAAAACTTCTTCAAAAGGCACCATTTAGGGAAAGGAAAGGAAAGTCGTGAAGTTGGAGATGATATTCACAATGCATACATACCCAACAAAGGACTCATTTCTGGAAGTTAGAACTGGAGGGCAATAAGGAAAATGCATCATCAAGAGACAAGAATAGGAATTTTATAAGAGAGAATAGCCAGGTGACCCATAGTATCTGGAGAAGTGCTCCACTTCATTTTAGTCAACAGGAAAATGCAAATTAAAACTGCGAAGAGATACTTAAACCCTAACACCTTCACTAAAATGGCCAAAATTAATCCGTCCATACCAAGAATTAGCAAAGACATGGAGCAGCAGGAGCTCCCATACCCTGCAGGTGGAGTGCAAATCTTCAGAAAACGATTGTCAGTATCTACTCAAGCTGAACATTCAAATGAACATATGACAAAGGCCAAGTACAGAAAAGCCCATAGCAGCGCCATCTGTAATAGCCCAGACTGAAGACAATCCCGTGTCTGTCGGCAGTAGAGTGGACAATCGAGAACCAGCAGCTGCTACAGCAGCAACCTGCGTGAACCCCCCAGACCCCGCGTGGGCTGAGAGAAGTCAGACACAGGAACATGCACTTGGATCGGTCAGCACGTGAACTCTGAGCAGCACTAATTCCTGCTTATCAGGGCGTGTGCATTTATAAACATTCATCGAGCTGTGCGTGAAGACTTTGTGCTCTTTTCTGTGTGTACGTCATACTGCAGTTAAAAAAGTTACACACTCCATAACAGATCAGCAGGCCATGCGTCTGCTGGACTAGGCTTTGAGCAACAGGTGATTCTACCACAGAGCTCAAGAAATAATCCTTCGATGTATTTAAACTGTAGCAGGTATACATGTGAACTTTTTAGTTTCGCTCTTTTAAAAACAAAAGGAAAAAACTCACAAAAGATATAGTATGTGGTTCTGCGCCTTGCTCTTTTCACTCCAGAGTGGGTCTTGGACCTTTCCCTGTCTCAGCGTATGGATCGGCCTCATTTTTAACTGCCATGTAGTACTTTGCGTGGTGGAGCCGTTGCTTGTGTAGCCATCCCCTTGCTGTGGACCTGGAGGTTATTCCCAGTTTGCCACCGATATGAGCACTGTAACCCACTGGTCTGGCACAGTGCGAGTTTTCCTCCAGGGCAGGTAGCAGTGGCTTGGGAGGCCTAGCATCTTGCCCAAGGTCTCACACGCACGCAGAATTATGGGTAAGGCTGGGACCCGGCCTTCTCTACTAATCTCAGGCTTTTTTTATTACTTCATTCTCACTTGGATGGTAAAGAGGCAGGTGGTATTCCTATTTATTCACTCAGCTTACTGAGCACTGGCCGTATCCCAGGCCAAGGCCTTAGGACATGAATAACACAAGGGCCCTGTCTAGGGCAAGGGAACAGTGGACTGAGGTAAGTTGGGACAAGATTCTAGGGAAGAAAGAGGAAGGCAGGGGAGGCAGGAACTGGTGGCTCCGGGTACCTGGCCTGTCTCCTTCCTCTTGGTCAGCTTGTGTTGTCTCTTGCAGAGTCAGGGCTGGAATACTACCCCCCTTCTCAGTACCTGCTGCCAGTCCTGGAGCAAGATGGAGCCGAGACCTCCCAGGACAGCCCCGATGGGCCCACAGACAGGTTCTCCAGGGAGGAGGTAGAGTGGCAGGTAAGGTGCACCTGCCAGCACATGGAATGGATGGTGTGTGTGCGGGAAGCCCTGGGCACTGGTGGGCGATGTTCAGAGCTGCAGCTGCTGGACTCCTCCATCAAACTAGAAGTTCCCCTCCATCCAGACCCATGTGCACGTATGCTTTCACGAGGCCTATGGCCGCCTCAGCCCGCTAGCTCACCGAGCATCAGTTGCTCCAGGCTCCTCCCTGTTCCCTGACTCCCTGGGGCCTTACAATATGCGGTTCCCTCCGTCTGGAACTCTCCCCACTCACCTTCTCCCACTAACTCAGTTCCATCCTTCAGTTCTGTTTAAACATCACGTCCTCCAAGAAAGCCTTCCCCGACACACCAGCCCAGGTCAGGTCTCCCGTTGCGTGTTCTCAGAGCACCCTGTATGCTTCCTTGGGAGCGCTGGTCACGGCTCTACGTCAAATAAAGGATCACATGGGCTTTGATTGTTCCAATGTCGGTCTGCTCTGCTGGATGGAGCTTCGTCAGAAGGGGCTCGCGTCCCTACTGTTCGTGGTTGTCCCTCAGCAAATACTGAAGAAGTCAGGCACACATGTCAGCACCAGCAACAGGCCCGGGTCCCCGTTACACGCAGACACAGTTCCAAACCACCGCAGCACAGTGCGTATCACGGTAAAGCGAGTCACGTGACTTTTTTGGTTTCCCAGTGCGCATAAAAGTTATGTTTACACTGTGCTGTCATCTATTAAGTGCGCAATAGCGTTATGTCTAAAAGACAATGTATGTGCCTTTATTTAAAAATACTTCATTGCTAAAAAAATCATCTGAGCCTTCAGCAAGTCATAACCTTTTTGCTGGTGGACGGTCTTGCCTTGATGTTGATGAAAACATACGAAGCATAATGAAACGAAATATATATGCAGGCAAACGATGTATGCCTGCATATATATTTTTCCAGAGGCATAAAGTATATGTAGGTAGATGCATGGACCTGGGTCTGATAATGATAGTTACATGTGGGGTCGGGGGGAACCAGGATTAGGCCCGGGCGTGATCGGTGGGTACTTTAGTTTCATATGTCATGTTTTACTTTTCCACAGGAGAATATATTCAAATATCATCTGTATAAGATCTGATTATACAGATAATAAAAATCGTTATAAAGATTAATTTTAAAAATCTTACTCCTACCTCAGGATAGGAAAAATCCTATTTTCTTATAGGATGCTGCTTCTACAGTTTAGACAGAGACTGGTCCTGGTCTCAGAGCTAGAGAACTAAATCTAAAGGCCACTAAAAATGTGTGTGTATGCGTGTGTGCTGATGTTTAACTACAGAAATAATTCATGCTCCTTGTTATAAATCTAAACATATAGAAATATACACCATAAGTGGATGTCACCCCTGACCCTGTAGTCCACCCCCTAGAGCAGCGGTTCCCAACCTTTCGGCACCAGGGACCCGTGCTCCTATGAGAATCTAATGCCTCATGATCTGAGGTGGAGCTGAGGCGGTGATGCTAGCACTGGGGAGCGGCTGCAGATACAGATGAAGCACCACTCGCTCACCTGCCACTCACCTCCTGCTGTGCGGCCCTGTCCCTAACAGGCCACAGACTGGTACCGGTCTGCAGCCCGAGGGTTGGGGACCCGTGCCCTAGAGGTAATCATCATGAACTGGTTAGCAAACCTCCTTCCTGACTTTCGTCTCAACAACTACAGAACTCAGTATAGGGTTTCGTTGATGTTGTTTTTACAAGAGTGGAATCGGACTACACATGGGGTGAAAGATGGCTGACATCTTTTCCTGTAGCTACACCCACATTCACCCCATTACTTTGGCAGTTGTATAACATTTCACTGTGTGGACGCACTGTGACTTATTAATCACCTGTTGGTGGACATTTATTTCCAGTGTTTTCACTCTTTGGAACAATTCTGCAGGAATTTATGCAGACTCCCTCGTGCACTGAGAGGTCTTTTGGTGGGCGACAGCCGGGTCCTGCAGGGGTGTCGTGCAGGCATACACGGGAAGCAGATACCCCATTTCTTGGTCTCCTCTTCGGAGCGCCACGCCTTCTCAGTGCTGCGTCCCCGGGGCTGTTGGAGACCTCCTTACAGTGTGCCCAGCCCCGTGGTTCTCAACCCCGGTGTCCACCAGAACCATCTGCAACCCTTTGTCGAACTCCCACCCCCTCATCCTCACCCCCCCGCCAATCCGACACCGCTCTGTGGGGTGGGCCTGGGAGTCTGAATGGGGTCAGGCTGCCCGCCCTCTTTGACCGCTGTCTTTTTCTCCCCAGAATAGGTTCGCAGACTACGAGAAGAGGAAGGTAAGAAAATGCCATTTGTTCTCTGTCACTTTTCTTCTCATTAAAGATCTCAACTTACCAAAGACTCAAGGACAGGAGTCCTTCCTGCCTCTAAGTTAGAGGGGAGAGCAATGCTTTTCTCTTACATACCCGGCCTCAGCACCTCCTCCCACCGCCTCGGTGCGGGTGGAGTATTGCCACTTGACAGCTGAGAAGACCCAGGCTCAGAGAGGTCGAGCCCAACCCCAGGCTCCAAACCGCCAGCTTCCACCAGCGGACAGCCGTTTTTGTCCAGGGGGCCCTGAGGGTGTTGCTCAGCCTTAAGATCCGCAGCCTGCACCGTTCAGAGTTGTGGGGTGGCCTCCCCCTGCTCCATGTCCTAATGTTCGCAGAGCCTGTGCTATTAGTCACCGGAATCTACATTCTTGCAGGAACAGAAGATGCTAGAGAAACTCGAGTTTGAACGGCGCCTAGAGCTCGGGCAGCGAGAGCACGCCCAGCTCCTTCAGCAGAGCAGCAGTCAGAAGGACGAGATCCTTCAGACAGTCAAGGAGGTTCGTGGGCGGCCAGGTGGGGTCAGCACCCCTGCCAGGGCCTCCTGGCGCCAGCCCAGGTCCCGGTGATGTGGGAAGACGGTGGGAGTGAGCCGTCTCACTTCCATCCCCCAAGGCCTGGGGGCTGGTACAGATCACCTAGTCCAGCCTCCTCGCATTCCCGTGGGTGCCCTGAGCCCCGCGAGGGGAGGCCCTGGCCCAAGGTCACTCAGAAAGGGCTGGCAGGATGGGGACGGGAAAGCTGCTCTCCTAGCACCAGTCCAGGGCCCCTCGCTGCCCTGCGGTGTCCAAGGGGGCCCAGCTTCTCAGGGCCGCCGCCTGCCCTGTGCAGGAGCAGTCACGGCTGGAGCAGGGCCTGAGCGAGCGCCAACGTCACCTTGAAGAGGACCGGCAGCGGCTGCAGGAGCAGCTGAAGCAGACAGAGCAGAACATCTCCAACCGGATCCAGAAACTCCTACAGGACAATCAGAGGTCAGGCGCCCATCCCCCAGCCCCCTGGGCGGGGTTTGCCTCCCACCGTCAGCCCCGGCTGGCGCCTCCCCTCCTGCTCCTGCCCAAGGTTTCCACCCCTGGGATCCAGTCCTGGTGCTGCAATGTGCACCAGCTTAAAAGAGAAGACTGATCTGGGCCTGAGGTCAGCCGTTCACGGGGTGGGGAGGTGGACCTCAGCGAGGCCCAGCCCAGGCGGGAGCTGCAGGGAGCAGATCTCAACGGGACTTGGGAGAAAGGGGGCCAGACGGAGCTCTCAGGAAGCCGGACAAAGTCGAGTTGCGGTCCGTTGTGGAAAGACCAGAAGTGCTTTCGCCACATCCCCCGTTGCTTTGGGCTTGCCCCTGCGCCGTCCAGCAGTCGCACGGGGCCTGCGTGTGCGGCCCCGCGTTTGGCCACCGCCGGGGGCGTCCGTGAAGGCCGCCCTTTGCCCGTCCGGCAGTCGCACGGGGCCTGCGTGTGCGGCCCCGCGTTCGGCCACCACCGGGGGCGTCCGGGAAGGCCGCCCTTTGCCCGTCCGGCAGTCGCACGGGGCCTGCGTGTGCGGCCCCGCGTTCGGCCACCGCCGAGGGCGCCCGGGAAGGCCGCCCTTTGCCAGGCGCTGCTTACGTGCTGTGCACTTTGCATTTTCTCACTCGCTCTGCACAAATTTGCACGAGGTTTTTATTACTACCGTTGTTTCCACGTCGCAGACGAGGCGCTGGGGCTTGGAGCAGTTGAGTAACTGGCCGGAGGACCTCGAGCCCCTCGGTGGTGGGACTAAGAGGCCCCAGCGCAGTCATTAAGCCCCCGCTACGCAGCCAGCGCGGGTGGGGGACGGCGGTGCTGCCGGAAACAGGCCTGCCGGTGACCACCGCGGGGACCTTTCACGGCTTTCTCCACAGGCAAAAGAAGACTTCTGAGATTTTGAAGTCGCTGGAAAATGAAAGGTGAGCGTTCGGCTGCAGCGCTTTCTCAGCACGGCCCTCCCCCTGGGGAGAGGACGTCGTGATTCCCGGGGGTTATGCCAGGAAGCTTTCCCAAAGCTGTAAGGAGAGTCACCTCATTGGGGAACGCCGGATTGAGAATCGCTGTCTGCAAGTTTGTTAAAACACATGTTCACCCCTGAGAAAAATTCAGGCCTGAATGAAAACATATGTATAATGTCCAACTATATTCCTAGTATAAAAAAAAAAAATTAGAAAAAATTCTGCGTTTCTGGGGGGAAATTTTTTTTTGTATAAGTTATATACCAAAGGATAATCTGTAGCCAGTCTTGTAGGAGAATATTCCTTAATAAAGGAAACACGATATATTGCTAAGTGGAAAGGCGGGGCCTACAGTCAGTCTGTCGTTTCTTGAAGACACTCTCTCTGTTTCTGTGCTCAGATGACGAAAGGGCTCGCCCTCGATGGTTTGCACTGAATAACTTTGAGAGGTGGGATTAGAGGTCCTGGTATTTGGATTTTCCCTATGCGTTTTCTGTATTTTCTGAGTCTACTGCATTGAGATGCACCAGTTCAGTAATTAGAAAAGATGACAGCTGGGAAGCACAAACGCCCCCCACAAACACACTTCCTGAGGTGTTCACGGGGTCCCTTCTGGTTCTCTGGGATCCCAAAATAGCAGAAGGGACTTTGCTGCTATCCTAGTGACCCGCCTTCAGGACCCCTCAGCGCCAGAGAAGACCGCCCACGGGGCACTCCCGCCGGGGGGCAGGGCGGCCCATCATCCCGCCCACTTCACAGCGGCGCTGCGGTAGCCTGGGGTGGTCAAAGCCCAGCTGAGTAGTGGCCAGTGGCTCATTTACTCAGCACATACTGACCAAGCGCCCTTTCGGTGCTGGGCCTGGCCGAGGCCTGGGCCGAGCAGCACCCCGTATGCGGCCTTCCCTTGAGCAGCCTGTGGTCCTGGCCAGAAGGCACGGGTGGCCAGATGGTACGTGCTTCTGCCAGCAAAGTCAGACCCTGCAGAAATCAAAGGGTCGTCTTTCCGAGCTGTCATTACCAGTTTAGTGTGGGGTTAAAAATGCATACAAACAGCATGCGCGTACGTACATGCAATTACTCTCTATTTTCATTTATTATCGTGCATGTATTTCCATGCCAAAAGCATCATTATTTGTAATAGCTATAGAGTATTCCATTACATGATTATGTCATAATTTATTTTATCAGCCCTCCGCTCACGGACGTTTAGTTGTTTCCAGTTTTTCACAATTACAAACGCTGTTGCAGTGACCGTCTTCCAAACACACCCGTGTGCATTATGCTAATGTTTCTGAAGGACGCAGTCAAAGGACGTTTGATAGTTATTGCCAAATCGCCTCCCAAAGACACATTGCCAGTTTACACTCCTCGCACCAGTATGCGAAAGCGCCCACTTCACCCCCTTCATCGCTATCATCAGTGGTTATCAATTTTCTTGATATCAACCGATGCGATAGATGAAAAAAATATTTTACTTTTTTTAATTGATGACATTAAGCATCCTCCCACACATTTATAAGTCACTTGTATTTAAGTATCAGCGAAATGGCTGTTTGCTTCCTTTGCCCATTTTTCTAAAGGAATGTTCATCTTTTTATGCAAGAAACTGTAACCGCAAGGCTGAGGGTAGGCAGGGCCCTGGCGGGGCGCAGGATGCAGCGCGAGCTCGTCTGGGTGGGCACATCAGGGAGGACTTCCTGAAGGAAGCGGTGTTCACCTGGCGGGATTCCCGCTTGGAAATGTTAGGTTTGCTGAATAAATGGACGGGTTGTTGTTCTAGAATAAGAATGGAACAGCTGATGTCCATAACCCAGGAGGAGACAGAGAACCTGCGGAGACGCGAGATTGCCTGTGAGTCTCAGCGTGGGGACGCGGGGCAGAGGAGGGCGTGACGAGGGGTCCTGGGAACAGAGCTCGGCTGGCTGGAGGGTGCAGAGCTCTGTCCCTGTCGGTCACCCGTAGAGGGCACTGACTGTTACCCCTCGGGCCAGGACATGTTCATAAAAAGTAAGAAGTGGTATGTTTAGATAACAGTTTAATTTTTTATTGTGACGAAATTTATGTGACATAAAATTTACCATTTTAACCACTTTTAACCACTGTGGCATCAAGTACACTGCTGTGTGACCATCACCACTTCCCCGACCCCGACCTCCAGAACTCGTTTCATCTCGCAAAACTGCAACTCTGTACCCATCAAACGAGCTCATCCTTTTCGCTCCCCCGGCCCCCGGCACCCACCACTCTACTCTCTGTCTCTCTGACTCCAGCCACGCGAGGGACCCGTGTACGTGGGGTCATGCAGTATTTGTCATTTGTGACTGGCTTCCTTCACTTACGTCCTCAAGTTTCCTTCATGTTGTAGCTTCTCTCTGAGTTTCCTTCCTTTGTAAGGCTGAATAACATTCCGTTGTGTGGATATTCCACATTTTGTTTACCCATTCACTTGTCAGTGGGCACTTGGGTTGTTCCCACCCTTTGGCCACTGTGAGTAATGCTGCTATGAACATGAGCGTATGCATAACTATTCAATTCTCTACTTTCAATTTTGTTGTTTTTTTAATTGATAAATGTGCATTAACATTTGACTAGAAAAATAGGCATATTAAAATGTAGTAATTTCTCTGGGTGACAATATTGTAGAAGATTTCGTGCGTGGTGTTCAGTGTTTTACCACGAGTCAATCTTTCAAGCTTGAGTTACTTCTATAGTTAAAAAAAAAAAAAAAAACGATTTTTTTTCAGGGTGACCGTCAGGTGAGTGCCCGGGTCAGCCCCCTGCGGCCACCCCAGACGTGGCCACCCCTCTCTCAGCCCCTGCTCCCGTGTTTCCGCAGCCGCCATGCAGCAGATGCTGACGGAGAGCTGCAAGAACCGGTTCATCCAGATGGCCTACGAGTCTCAGAGGCAGAGCTTGGTCCAGCAGGCCTGTTCCAGGTAAGGTAAGGAGAGGCTTCCTGAGGAAGGGAGTTGGGGGAGCCGGCTCGGGGCCCAGGAAGTCCCCTGCCCTCGGCCACCCCAGCCTTGGCCATGCTGTCAGGGGCGAGCAGTAACTGGTCATCGTGACTTTTCTCTCTGAACCCCACGATTCTATTTTGGCTGTGATAAAGTAATAGTACCTCATTTTATGGCGCTTAGCTTTATCACACTTTGCAGATACTGTGTTTCTTACGAATTAAAGGTTCGCAGCAGCCATGTGTCAAGCAAGTCTATCGGTGCCTTTTTTCCAACAGGCGCAAATGATGGTTAGCATTTTCTAGCAATAAAGGATTTTTAAATCAGCTATGTACGCTTTTTAGACTTAGTACTATTATACATTCGATAGACCATGGTGCCGTGTCAACACAATTTTTACATGAAGGGGAAACCCAAAAAATCCGTGTGATTCGCTTGCAGTATTCGCTTTACTGGGGGGTCCCGGAACCAAACCTGCACCGTCTCCCAGGGTCACCCGTAATCTCCACCGCTTCTCATGCACTGCCCGTGTGCCGGTCACTCGGCTAAATGCTGCGTGTTAGCTTGGTGAGCCTCCGAGGGGTGTTTCGGGATCAGCCCCATTTTACAGTCACAGCTCAGACTCAGATGGTGTGACACACCCAAGGAAACACGGCTGGCAGGTGGCAGAGTGGGGTGTGCTCCTGACCATGGAGCACTTGTCATCTCCGAGACTCTCCGCAGGTTGGGAGCAGGGTGCCCTGGAGGGGACGTGGCAGGGTTGCCCTCATGCCGATGGCCACTCTGCGTCTGGCTCCCCAGGTGCACGGCGACACCGTGGGTTGTCTGTTGAAGGAGCCACAGGGGTCTGGCAGAGCCAAGTGACAAAAGCCCAGTAGGTGCTCAGAAGCCCCAGACGGGGACAGGCCACAGCCCTGGCTGCCTTCGTGTTTATCTTCCCACTGAGGTGGCACAGCGGTCAGCGTCCCCTGTGTCCTCAGGGGCAGGGCTTCCTCCCTCCTTTCCTGGTGATGTGACATTGTGCTTAGCACAGGCACGTCTTCTGTCGGTAACTGTGAAGTCTTGGGCGAGTTACTTCCCCTCCCTGAGCCTCAAATGTGGGGAAAAGTCACCGACTCCTACAGTTTCTAAAGGACTTAATGAGCCTAAATGGGCATAATGTCTGCCACATAAGGGTTCAATAAAAACAACTGTTATTATGAAACAGACTCAAAACCACGATTGTACCAAAGTAGGGACATAGGCAAGGCTGTAGGGTTTGGATTTTTGTGCCAAAATCACTAGACTCGTTCTAGCGGGCGGAGAGCAGATCCACGGCCAGGGCCAGACCCGCTGGGGCAGGGGGCTCAGCAGTCGGCGCCCGGGGAAGGCGGCTTTCTCAAGGCCCAAGTGGTGTGCCTAGGAGGTCACGTCCTACTGGAGGGGTGTTGGACGACCCGGAGATTATCTCTTCCAGTTCTCGAGATACAGACTCTATCACCTTCCTTCCAGAGCCATGGGAATCAGACAGATGCCTCGTCTGCCCCCCAGCCTGGGACATGGCCCCCAGAAGGCACTCCATAATTATTGCCAAATGAATTAATGGTTTACCTCGATCTCCTCCAAGGCACCTGGCACATAGTAGGTGCTCAGCAAATGTTGAGAGAGTGAATGAATTTGACGTCTTTCTGGCAGCATGGCTGAAATGGACGAGCGGTTCCAGCAGATTCTGTCATGGCAGCAGATGGATCAGAACAAAGCCATCAGCCAGATCCTGCAGGAGGTGAGCCCTGGCCCAGGGTGTGAGGGCGGGGGTACAGGTGGGGCAGAGCATCAGAACTCCACAGGGAGCCCCGTCCTAGATGGAGGGTAAGACCCGAGATGCTTAGTGAGTTTAGTACAAACAATCAGGAAGACTGGGGCAGGGAGAGGCCTCCAGGCGGTGATTTTCTGGACACCGAAATCTAGAGACTGTACCCCCCCACACCCCCTTTCCTGGCAGGCGTCCACGCCCCAGGCTGTGAGGGGCTCAGCGGTAAGGGCTGAAAGGGCAGGGGAGAAGCGGTCACACCTTGGAGGAGGAGCGCTGCAGGACCTTGCACTTCTCACTTCCACGCCCGCCCGGCAGCCCCTGTCTTCTCCCCTGCTGGCTTAGCTGGCCCACTGGGAGCACGCGACCGCCCAGCCCCTGCTGAGCAGCCGTGATCTCTGTTGCAGAGCGCCATGCAGAAGGCCGCGTTTGAGGCTCTCCAGGTGAAGAAAGACCTGATGCATCGGCAGATCAGGAACCAGGTCAGTGTGGGGCTCAGGGCCCCCCACCCACGCCTGTCCTGTCAACTCGCAGACACGCAGAGGTGTCTGGACAGGCCGCGTGAAGCGTGCATCCTGGCTCCTTCACTTGCCAGCTCAGAGTCTCCCCTCAGAACCTCCCAGAGCCCAGGTCAGGGGCTGCGGCCAGGTGCGTCGAGGCAGCACTGTAAGTGCCTGGCAAGTGTGACCTGCACGGTTCTCACGCTTCGGGGCTGAGGGGAGGGGCAGCTCCAGCTCTCAGCCTCGGGGCAGCCTCTGTGCTGACCGCTGACCGCTGACCAGGCCGCAGGCAGACCCCTCACTGGAGGAGAGCAGCGGCTCAAGCCCCAGCGTCCCCATCACCTCATACTGGGGAGCCGGGGCAGATTGGATCCCCTACCTGAGGGGTCAGCACAGGCCTGAGGTCAGCTGAGGAGTGACCTGGGCCTGGCGGGGAGGGACACGTTCTCGTCTGGGCCCCGCCGCTGACCTGTGGCCCGGCCTTGGGCGGCCCCACCACTATGGCCTCCCTGCCACCTCCGTGGAGTGGGGCTGTACAGGACCCGCTTGGCCTTCCCGGGCAAGGTAGGGCGGGCTGCTGGAGGTGGAGTGAGCTTTCAGGCTATGGGAACGCTCATCACATCGTACTCAGCATACTTTGAATTTCACATTTTGCATGTTTTTTTATTTTTATTTTTTAATTTTTATTTATTTATTTATTTATTTATGGCCAAAACCGACTTACCATTTTATTTCCCTCTTTAATTTCTATCCTACATAGCCGGACATGAAGCTCATTCCTCTGACCAGGGGTTGGTGGGGATATAGGAACTTAGGGACAAGGATCAAAGGTCGTAGGCACAGGGTAGACACCGGCCGTGGGCTCCAACCCCCAGAGCTAAAAGCCCCCTGTTGCGTCCTAAGGGTGCAGTGACCCCTGGACATTCTCACTATGGGTGGTTCTGACCCCCCAGGCCAGCTAGTCCTCTTCAGACCCCAAGTGGGGACATCCCAGAGAAAGGGCCCCCCACTTACCTGCTCCGTGTCCTTGGGCAGGTTGCTTTACCTCTCTGAGCAGCCTCAGTTTCCTCGCCTGTAAAATGGAGGCAGTGACACCTCCTGAAAGCCAGAGGAAACTGATGAACCGATGCAGTTGAAGTGCCCACACAGGCCTAGCCCCCAGGATGCTCAATAAATACCAGCTAGTGCTCCTGTCATTACTGTTCGGTCACTTCCATTACCCTCTGCTCTCCTCTGTGACAGCTATGTAGAGGAAGCAAGAGAAGCGGGCCCCTTAAGAGGCTCGAGAAGAAGGCCCTGTCTGTTCTTCACTCCGGCCTGACCCTCGATGAAAAGGCCCTTCGTCATTCCACAAACCTCTATTCGGCGCCCACTCTGGGACAGGCCCTGACCGGGACAAGCGTATCCACCCCCCACCCCAAAGCGCTCAGGGCCATGACAAAACTAACTCTTGTTAAACCCCCACTGATGAGTGTCTTGAGGCACACAGGTCTCCTACATCCCAGAGCTCCCCAGAAAAGATTCTTAGACCCCACTTTCCCATCAGAGAGCTACAGCACAGAGTTGAACTGTGGTTAATGTGAATTTAAAAAAAAAAAAAAAAAAACTGTCTCGTCTTCTGTTTAGATTAAGTTAATAGAAACTGAGTTATTGCAGCTGACACAGCTGGAGTTAAAGAGGAAATCCCTGGACACAGAGGCACTACAGGTATGTAGGGCTCCTGCTTTGCCCTGTCCCTCCCCCGCCCCGATGAAGTCCCCTACCCCGTGCCCCAGCCCCAGAAGGTGATGTGAGCACAGGCCGAGGTTAGGGGTCGGGCAGCCCGCTGTTAGGCAGGAGGGTCAGAGGAAGGAGGGTTTCATTGCCAGGGCTCACCCAGGTGACATCTGCATCTCCACATTTCCTTTGTTTTGGAGAGGGGCTGCTGCCGAGCGCCCTGCCTCTTTCCGCCATGCTTCTGGTTCCGGTGCTGGCTTGCCTCGGGGGCTGGCATCCTCTTGGTGGGGAAGGGGCTTTCTTGGTATCCCGGGAATGTCTGGAGGAGAGGGCCCAGCTGTACTGTGTCACTCCCTGCAGGCAGCTTCTCTGTGAGCTCCGGCGTCCTGCTCACAGAGACGTGCGAGCAGCAGGGACCAGCAGGCGGCGTGCTCGACTGCAAGTCTGGGACGTGGGTCCTGTCCCAGCACAGTCTTGCTGCATGACCTGGGCGGGTAGGGGAAACGGGGTGGCCCTTTCCCTTCTCTGCGCCTCAGAGGGGCACAGAGGGGCCAGTTCGACGGTGTATGAGGACATGTGCTGTTCAGCAGGGCCCTGTCTGTCGCTGTCCCCACATGTGTTCTCAGCGGAGAAGTCCGATGTCGTCTCCCGGACTTCTCCATGCACTGAAAGAATGCTGGGGTCTGGAGTCCTGGGCTGAGGTCTGCCAGAGAGGCACTGTGTGACCTTAGGCAGGTCACTTCCCCTCCCTCGGCCTCCATGTCTCCCATCCACAAAATGGAAATAATCTTCCAGGCCCAGCCTGCGTCAGGGCCGTCGGGGGTGGGCTAGCCTGCAGAGAGGCCTGTGTGAGCTTGGAAATGGTCTCCAGAGAGGACGGATCGGGGCAGCGCTCAGAGCAGGTGCAGCCGCTGTGCTGCGTGGGTGTCCTCGTCACCTGCCCGTGCGAGCTCGTGGGGCTCCCACTTGGGGCCTCCGTGGGAGGAGACGCGTGGAACCTGGACGCAGATGAGGGCTCTGCACGTACAGAGCTTCCCAGGAAAGACTGGCGTGTGGCGGCGCACCAGCCCTCCCCACCGCAGGCCTCCCCCGCGTGCTCTGGGGTCAGCGAGAGGAAGTCGGATACCGTGGCTTGTCATTCCCTTTGTTTGCTCTTTTTTACCGCTCCACCAACATCAGTCGCTTGATCCCATGCGAGGACTCGATCCCGTGGGGAGGGGAGGTCCAGGTTGAGGAGCAGGTGTGGGGAGATGCCCAGCCAAGGGGCCCCTCGGCTCTGTTCCCCAGCTCTCAGCCTGACCATGGGCCCCTGGCTGCCAGCTGAGAAGCGAGTGAGGGGGACCCGCCACAGCGCCCCTGGGACTTCTGGCGCCAGGGCTGCCGCGGGCTTCCAGCAGCGCCGGGCGTGGTCTTGTGTTGCAGGAGATGGTCTCAGAGCAGCGCTGGGCCCTCAGCTCCCTGCTGCAGCAGCTGCTCAAAGAGAAGGCGCAGCGAGAGGAGGAGCTCCGAGAGATCCTGGTGCGTTGTCCGCGCCCATAGGGGTTCGCGCTCCCCCCACACGCTTTATCCATCACAGTGTTCGTCAAAGGAAAAACAAAGAACAGAGGAAAAGGATCTCACTTCCGAGAGTCTTCTGTTGCTAATGTTTTGATGTCTATTTTCCAAACGTGGTGCACATTTATAGCCATGCATGCATGTGCCTTTGAGTATAAAACGGTGCATTTGGAAGGGTCGTCACTGAGCCTAGAGTTGAGCATTTAGACCATTTCCAGTTCTTTACTTTCATTAGCAGTGCTCTCGGACCGTCTTCGTAGCTAAGTATTTGAGAACAGCTGAGCATTTTCTGAAGACAAATGCCCAGAAGACTTGCTGTGTCCAGGGCAGGCCATCTAATAAGCCTTTAACAGGAGTTGCCTGACTGTCCCCTGTCGCCAAATGGGTTTGCCTCTGGCACATCATCAGGGTGGCAGAGCCCTGTTCAGGGCTAGTGCCTTGAGTCGTGTCCTCCAGAACCCAAGTGCACCTGAGTGGTGAGGACAGGGGCCAGGCCCACCAGCCAGGCTGGGGGGGCCGAGTCACTCCTGTGGCATCGTTACTGCCCCAGACGTCCTTTGCGCTCCACCGTGAGCCAGGCCCTGTGAGGGTACAGAGACGAGTGAGACCAGCTCGCCCTAGCCCAGATGGCACGTTCCTCACAACGCCTTGCTGGCGTCACCTATGAGTTGCAGTAATGTGAGGGCCGTGGCCTTGGCATTGTGCAAGAGCAGCCATGTGCTGTGGCCTTGTGCGCCTCCTCTTACACAGCCTTAGGGGGCTCGCTCTCAACAGAACACGACCGTCAGGGTCATAGGGTCCAGAAGGGTGATGTGTCCACAGCCCAGGGAGGGCCAAGGCCAGAAGAGGGGGGCCAGCTTGGCGGGGCCCGGGAGGGACCACCAGGGGAACTCGGGAAGCGCCTGTGTTGAAATCCTGCCCCCATGTCACATCCGGCCCCCAGCGTGTGGTTCAGTCTAGACGCACTGGCTCGGCTGTTCAGAGCAAGACAGACCGAGTCTGAATCCTGGCCCTGACACCGGGAAGCTCTTTGACCTTGGGCTGTTGCTAGTCACACTGAACCTCGGTTTCCTCCCCTGTGAAGCAGAGCCTACTTCACAGAGTTACGGAAATGGAGGAAAATGGCATCTCTCAGTCCACAGCACAGTCTGGCACGGAGCACTCCGAAAGCATGAGCTGTTGTTGGTATCATTTGTTGGCTACTCCATCCCCAGCACCTATGACAGTGCCTGGCCCAGAGCAATGCTCAGGGAACACTTGTTGAATGACGGAACAAAGGAATCTGTTTCAATAGCATGTGTATAATTCTCTGGCTTTGCCAGAGCAGTGAGGGCCACCCTAGAAGCCAAACGTGCCTTTGGAATCCTGCTTCTCTCCCCGCCTGGCACCCGGAAGACCTGCCTGAGCTTTGTAGAAGGAGGTCGCTGCTCAGAGCTTTGCCGTCCCACAAGCAGATGAGAAAGTGTCCCTCCCAGACCTCTGGTGTACAGAGCGAGGTGCCAGGTGTCAGTAGCCCAGGTTCAGGCCCCCACCAGGTATGCAGTGTCTCTGAGATGATTCTCAGCAGTAAGTTAGAGATGGTGGAGCTCCCTACCTTTTCCGTTTGAGCAGTTGCAATGACGCATTAACGGTGGGCAGGAAAGTTGTTTGTAAGACACCAGGTGCCATCCCCATGCTCAGAGGAGTGTAGTTCACGGTCGTCACTATCATTTTTTTTATTTACTGTCTTGTAACTAACAGTACCTGCTTCGTTCTTGGCAGACGGAGTTAGAAGCCAAAAGCGAAACCAAGCAGGAAAATTACTGGCTGATTCAGTATCAGCGGCTTTTGGACCAGAAGCCCTTGTCCTTGAAGCTGCAGGTAAGGCCCGGCGGTGCCCGCCCTCGCCGGGAGCCAGGAGGACCTCGATTCAGAGCGTCACGCCCTAGCAATGCCCTGCTCCTTGGCCTTTCCGGTTAAATTCCCTTCATATTTCTGGAGGCTGGTGTGCCAGGTTCTGTGCTAGCCCTCAGTGGGGACAGAAATGAGAGGGAGCGTTCACTCCAGTAAGGGGGAGACGGCCACTGGTCACTGCCATGTGGAGCAGAGGCCGTGAGCCCACAGAGGCACTTACATATGCATTTTTGGTACGGAAAATCCTAGGAATACATTTTACGTGTTACGTTATATACGGTCAGACCCTTCGTTTGCTGTTGTAAATAGCGGCTTCTTGTGTTCCCTCCCGTCCGTGGCGCGCTTGGCTTTCCTCGTGGGTCCGCGGTGCAGGCGGAGGGGATGGAGCGTCAGCTGGCGGCCCTGCTGGTGGAGCTGTCAGCCGAGCACTACCTGCCTATCTTCGCCCATCACCGCCTCTCACTGGACACGCTGAGCCGGATGAGCCCCGGGGACCTGGCCAAGGTGGGCAGCGGCCTCTCGGAGGAGGTGAGGGAGGCAGGCAGGGCCACCGGCCCAACCTGGCCAAGGGACATCTCGCACTCGTCGTTCTTGGCGAAGCCTGCTGTTGTCAAATGTCCCAGAGCCCCTGGCTTCCAGAGAGCCAGGACACCCGCCCCCTCTGCCCCCACCCAGCCGAGCGAGCCCTGCACGCTATCTGGCTGCGAAGGTCCAGAGACGTGTGTCCGGGGCCAGCGGCCATGCTGCTTACCAGTCTGCTGTGCTGCCCGTCTCAACACAAGGGCTGTCCCTAGACAGATGTCCTCCACAGGGGCCAGGTCACCTGAGCTCAAGAAGAGCCTGTGCTCTGGAGGCTGAGGGGCTTTGTGGTTCCCGTCCTGCCACTTTGCAGCAGCCCAGCCTCAGCCGCGTGAACTGTGACCGAGGGTCCTGGCTTACAGTCATTGTGAGGTCGTGCAGGGGAAGCTGTCGCACAGTCCCTGGCACAGGGGAAGCCCTGGCTAAGCCGTAGCTGTCACTAGTGTTGGCTTCCTCTGGGGCCTGAGTTTCTCCCTCTGCCACGTGGATGGTGGGGCTCAGCACACCTCTACGCCAAGAGGCCTCCACCTTTCCAGCCGAAGGAGCCGGGAGCCGGGAATGAGGCCGCCCCAGTGGCTCTGTGCTTCGTAGTAGGCTGCTACCCCGCCCAGGCCACGACCTGTTCTTCTTTGCACTGCTGTTGCAGGTGGGCGTCTCGGAGGCGGGCCTGCAGCACGAGATCCTGCGGCGGGTCCAGAAGCTGCTAGATGCAACCAGAGTCCAGCCAGGTACTGACAGCGGGGCCTCTGCTCAGCAGGGCTCCACCCGCACAGCGCCGCGCTCGGGGCGGTCGCCTGCTCATGTTCCGGGTTGCGTCCGAAGGGCCAGTTCCAGCTCCTGCCAGTTCTCGAGGTTCCCTCCTGAAGGAACAGGGTTTATAAATGAGGAAAGCAGGCCCCAGAAGTGGAAAACGAGGGACGTCTTCTCACAGCCACGTGGGGCCCTCCCGGTTCCCTGTCCCGTAACCCTTCCTACACTCCCCCACCCCCCACAACACACACGCACAGACAGTGAGGACCACACACCCGGGATCCGTGCAGTGGAGGGAGAAACCATCCACAGCTAGTGCCCACCACGTGCCCGACACCGTGCCTGGGGCAGCCTGTGGTTTGGATGTGGAGGGATGTTTGCGATGGGCTGAAGGGGTAAAGGCGAGTCATAAAGGCACTCCGCCCCGTCCAAAGGCCAGGAGGCGGCAGGTACTGTGGCCGCCGCAGGGACAGGCGTTTCCTGTGCGCCAAGCATAATCCAGGTGCCAGGCATTTGCTGACCATTTCACGTGTACCACGTTTCACGTGTCATCTTTGTTTCAACCACGTGAGGTGGGCACTGTTGTCACCCTCATTTGGGGGCGAGGAAACTGAGGCAGAGAGAGGGGTTAACACGCCCCCCAAAACGTCACACAGCTAGCCAGTGGCTGCACCACTGGGCTTTGCTGCCCGTCCTCAGGGAGAGGCCGAGGGCTCCTGACAAGGGAAAGGAAGCCCGGGGCCTAGAACAAGAACGACAAAGGACAGGGCAGGCGTGGGCCGCTGGGCTGGGCAAGCCCACGGCGTGGCCCGCCTCGGGCGCGGCCTGTTTGGGGCAGACACTGAACGTGGCGGTGCCGGGCCAGATCGCAGGGGTGAGGCAGGCGCTCGGGCTGCCTGGCGGGGGTCCTCGATCCCGCGGTGTCAGAGCACCGTGAAGCCTGCAGACTCCAGTTCTCCAGCCGGCTTTACTCCCAGGACATTGACTCTATCAAAGAAAAAGCCATTAAACTTGCAGTCCTTTAATATCAGGTGACATGCAAAATAGTCACATTCCACATGTCCCCCAGCAGCAACCTCCTCGCTCTCTGAGGGGAGGTCAGGAAGAGTTTGGCCTCAGGAACTGGGGTCACCGCAACCCTAACAGACAAACCCCTCAAGCAGGAGTCATGGGTGCCCTTCCACTCTGAGCCCCTGAGCATCCAGAACGGCCTGTTGCCCACCATCCCCAGCGCCAGCAGGAGCTGCTCCCTCCTCAGGGATAGCCAGCCGGTTCTTCCCCCCTGCTGCCGGCCACAGTGCCTCGGCCCCTTAGGGCTTCTTCCTGGTCATGCTCACCCCAGAGGGCAGGGACTGTGGCCTGATGGCCTCTTCTCAGCTCCAGAAAGGGACAGGAAATCCCCAGGCATTTCCCTAACAATTCTCATGTTGGTCCCAGGACTCGATATGCATCTCATTAAGTATAGAAGGAAGGGCCTCTCTACAGGGATGGTCTGGGGCGCCGTAACAGCCTCTTTAAAATCTGCTTTTCTGATAAGCTCGGGAGAGTTCTGCACCGCAGGCCTTACAGGCTCAGAGACCAAAAGTAACCACACAGGAGGCCTGAACGTAAAAATTCCTAACTGGAAGTGAGTCACGGTGGGTGGTCACGACCTAGGCCTGTGGCCTCCGTAACGAGGGCCGGCCTCTACCGTCAGTGAGCCGGCCTGTCGTGAGCCGGCCTGTCGTCTTTTTGCATCTACGATAACATGCCTTGGAAATGTCAGAGTGATCGCCTTTTCCACGCCCCTCAGGGCACAGCCACTGCTCTGGAGCAGGAGGCCGCAGCGCCCCTCACTGCTGCCTTGCCCCCCGCATCCCATCTCTCTGTGCTGCACACGTGGTGCTTAGCTGTCCTGCAGCCACCAAGGCAGAAGCAGCGTCTGTCTCTCCCTTTTACTTTTTATCCAGCCCCAGAGATTCCCCCGCCTTGCTTTCTCCCACCTCTGCCAGTGGGTTCCGTGTAACCCCCAGGCTTCCCCTCTGAGTCTAACTATAAAACGAGCTGTAAAACTGCGTATAAAACGAGCTGTAAAACTGCCGTTCTCCAGGGCACTTTCTCAGTCTGCTTCCTGGCAGTTGTCATTCGTTTGGCTCAAATAAGCTCTTACGAGACTTAAAAAGAAAAAAAGTCTTCAAGGTTTTCTATTATTAAAAAAAAAAAATGCTATTCATAATTCCACCATAGGATAAATGCAAAATGCCAGTTGTGATCAGGGTGGGTGGGCATCAGGGACGTCTTCAGCGCACGTCGGTCGCGTGACAGTGAAAGAGACTCTGTTTTGTAGGGGCCGAGCCCCACGTTCTGCCTCAGGGCTGGATGCCGGCTGCAGGGCAGAGCAGTGGGGATGGGGGGCGGGGGGGGGGGTGCTGTCTGCCAGCGGGTCACGGGAAGCAGCCTTAGGGACTTAGTCCTCGCCCTGGTCCTCTGGGTCATGCGAAGGGAGGTGCCCGTCTGCCTTCTGGGTAACGGAGTGAAGTTGAGGGTGTCGCCCAGTCCACGCCGAAGCCCCCCCCCCTCCGCCCTGACCAGGGGCTGCTGTACCGCAGCTCCACCACCAGGTGGCCCTGTGGCCTTGGGCAAGTGGCTTTCCCTCCTGGGGCCTCTCTGAACGTGAGGGGCCCCACTCACAGGGGGGCCAGTAAGGGTCCAGGGGATGTTCAGGGTGAGAGGCCCCAGGTAACCACTGCTGTGACCGTCCCCACGCTCACACTTTACAGATGGGGAAGGAGATCAGAGAAGAGAAATAAGAGAGTGCGTGGGAAGGTGGCCCTGCCCCCCATTCTGAGATCAGAGCACCCCCACCTTCCAGCTCACTGCCCACTTGGGGCAGGCAGGGCCAGGGGCGGCCCCTAGGGAACGGGATCATTGGGAGTGACCCTGGCTCAACCTGTCTCTTGGTCCCCACAGAGCTGCTGAAACCTCCCCAGGGCGAGGTCCCCGGGGCCCTGGAGCCCACCGCCCCCGAGGAGCTGCCTGAGTCGGTGAGGCCATCGGCTCCCCCCGCAGAGCTGGAGGTGCAGACCTCAGAGTGTGTCGTGTGCCTGGAAAGGGAGGTAAGTCTGGGGTGGGGCCCGCCTGCCTCACCTGTGGCCTTCCCAGGCCTCTCCAGCACCTGTAGTCTTCCCAAACACATTTTTTCTGCTTACACAAGTATACTGTGTTCATTAGAAATGGTGGAAAATACAGGAAACCAAAAAATACAGGAAATAAAAATGACCCATCATCTCATGACCCCAATATGAGCAATGCTGACATCATTTTTTGGCTTTTTTTTTTTTTTAAGAGTTTTTTTTTCTTGCTTAACAAATACATTAACGAAGCTTTCCCAAGTTGTTAAATATCAACAACATGATTTTCTCGGAAGGTTGTTTTAAAAGTCTTTTTAAAAAAAGTTTAACAAAATTAACTTATTGTTAAAATTAAACGACAGCGTATAAAATTTTAAGCCACCCCTCCCCATACAGTGCGGCTGTAGCAAGAGGCGACAGCCACGTTAGAGAATTCGATCACCACATCCGTGATGTTTACCGAACCCAGGGAAGGCCTCGCTGATTTTAAATTTAACCACGTTCCTGCTTTCGGGCCTCCAGTTTCTGGTTATTACAAACAGAACAGCCCTGAGCTGAGCTGAGAGCACACCCCTGATTATTTTCTTGGGATAAATTCCTAAAAAGAGGACCTGCTGAGCCAAGTGTAGATACACTTCCGCGGCTTCTGATCCATAATGTTGGAGTCGTTCTAGACTGACAGGCTGGGCAAGTGCGCGCATGCACACACACATGCACACTCACACACACACGCACACTCACACATATGCACACTCACACTCACGCACACAAAGCCGTAGCGCCCCGCATCAGGGCCTCCTGCACACAGGGCACCGCAGCTGCCGCACCGAGAGGGCGTGGGCGGTGTCCGAGGCCAGCGGCAGACAGCAGAGCAAGTCGTCAAACATCGGAGAATGTGATCCCAGCTTGGTTTAAGAAAGGAGTGGGACTTACGAGCACTCACACATTTTTTTTTATGAAACATGGAGAAACAGTTCCTTCTGCTCACAGAAGGAAGGGCTAGATTTTCGCTTGCCGTGGCGTACGTGTCTGTGATGTTCGATTCAGGGCGACCACGGTGGCAGATTTTTACGGTAAAGAACATGGAGGGGTCCAGGGGCTCAGGCACGTCCAGGGCAGAGCCCGGACGCCCTGCTCTCTCCCCTCAGGCCCAGATGATCTTCCTGAACTGCGGCCACGTCTGCTGCTGCCAGCAGTGCTGCCCGCCGCTCAGGACTTGCCCGCTGTGCCGTCAGGACATCACCCAGCGCCTCCGGATCTATCACAGCAGCTGAGCGCCGGCCCCGGGCCCCGGCCTGGCCCCCGGCCCCCTCCACCACCTGCAGGCCCAGGGCTCCAGCTCACCCCCTGCTCTAGCCAGAATAGTACCAGCCCACTGTGCCCTGGGCCCGTCCCCACAGCCCCGGAGGGCGCCCCCCACCCTCGACCTCCAAGCACTTTGCCAGGCGGGGGCAGGGAGTATTCCTGACCGATGGCCTGAATACTGTGGAGGGAGAGAGAGGGTCCCGCATGGCTCAAGGACGGATGGGCTCAGGCGTGAAGAGGCAGCGGTGCCATCACTGAGCACAGGACCGAGTGCCCTGGGCCAGTGTGGTTCTGCCACTTCCCACCTGACCGGCAGGTCCCTGCTCCTGTAGGAGCCTCGGCATCCTCATCGGGGGAACACACACAGTGCCGTCCCACTCAGTGGGGTGGTGGAGCGCAGGAGGGCCCAGGCCGAGGGGAGGGGGCCGCAGGCCGCCAGGGGCTGTCCCTCATTGATGAGCCGGAATGTGTTCGGTTCGGCGCAGGCCTTCTGCCACAAGCAACATGGGCCGCTCCTCGCCCCCCGGCTCCTGCTCCCCGCACCCTGGGCCCCTCCGCATCCAGACCGCAGCACCTCAGCCCCTGCGGCTCGGGGCAGGCAGTGAGCTTCGCAGACCCAAAGCAGGAATGTCATTAAAGCCTCCTCCAGCCTGCTCCTTCCGAGTCATCACTGGGTCCTGAGGGAGCCTGGGGAGGGGAGGGGAGGGGTCGAGGGCCTGGGAGAGGGCCGCCCCTCAGTCACAAGGAGAGGGGCGGTTGTGAGGTTACCCGAACGCCCCTGGTTACGGGTGGAGCAGCGGGGCTCGGAGAAGGGCACGGGCGTCGGGTGGGGCGGGCCGTGCCTCGCGGGCCCGCGCTGGGTGCTCCGCTGTGGTCATCCTAGACGACCTCGCCGAGGCCAAGCGGGCTGAGTGCCCGGGACCCTGCAGCCGGGACGTGGCAGTGCTGGGGCTGGAACCCAAGCAGCTGTGCAGGTCGCTCGCCGCGCAGTTCTGGGGGAAGCCCGAGTTCGGCTCGCGCTGTGGGGCAGCGACTGCGCTTTTGCTCCCGCGTGGTTTTGGGCCAAGGGCAGCGTTTTCCCCGGGCTGGAGGCAGGTCTGCTCGGGGTGCCCGGGTCTGCGCCTCCAGCTGGCTCTCGCCCTGGCCAGCCTTCCCGACTTCCCTGTATCTGTTCAATATGGGACATGACAGGGCCCCTACGTAGACGGGTGGCCCCTGGGGAGAGGCACTGAGAGCTCACCCCAGGCGCAGGGCCAGGAGGCACCTAGATGCAGCGGATAGATAGGCCCTGGGGTGGCAGAAAGAGCCTAGGCCTGTTTCCCTGCCTCCCTGGGCTCGTCTGTCAATCCTGTGGGCTGCGGCGGGACCTAAGGAGCCTCTTGTGGAGTGAGCCCTGCTTTCCCGACAGCTCGGCGCTGTCTTCCGCCCCCTGGTGACCTTTGCCGGTTCCCTCTCCTCACCCTTCTGGGCTCCTCTTGGTTGCGAGGGGAGACCGAGGCCTGCGGTGGGCAGGGACTCTGCCGAGCACGGCGTTTCTCACAGACTCTCCCTGAACCTTCACGAGGCCCTGGAAGGAAGGACTTCGAGGACTACTCTTTGACAGATGAGGAACCCGAGGCTTGTTAGTGACTTGCCAAGGCCAACAGCAAGAAGCAGGTGACCCTCACTGTCGCCCAAGGCGGCGTGGGGAGCGAGCGCCCTGCGCAGGTCTAGCTGAGGACGTTGCCTGGCTGCCGACAGGCCGGGCACCTGCATCCTCTGCATCTTCTCACTCAGCCTTGGTCTCCACGTCTGTGAAACGGGATACGCTAAGAACCAGACCCCTAGGTACTTGGTCAAGCGATGATCGCAGAAAGCCGGGGTACCCGGGCCTCCTAAACGTCCTCCAGCCCAGGTGTCCCCCTGCTGGCACCACACACAGGCCACTGGCTTTAAATAAAGCATTTATTGATTAGTAAAAGCTTAAACAGTTTGCATAATATTTTTAATACAATATCTGGGAAGGATGATTGGAAAACCCCAAAAGAAGGCACTACAGGACTGCGTCTTAAGACGGAATGTTGGTAGAAGAGGTTAGTGAGGCGTTTGAGGTCGGGGCTGGTGGGGACTGGGGGCCCTGAGCACCAGCCACTGCCACACGTCCTGGGGGCCCAAGGCCAGGGCCCCAGGAAATACAAGGGTACGGAGGATGCAGGGCTGGGTGGGGGCCCCACGCTGAGGACTCCCAGGAGTCAGCATTCACCCTGCCTGCCCTCCCCTTGAAGCAGAAGGAGAAGGGTGTGGAGCTGCCAGGCTGGGGTCACCCCAGCTTGACCCTCACCCCTAGGACTGAAAAGCTGAGGAAGGCTGGCCAGACTCTAGGTGACTCATGTTTTGAAAAGGGGCCTGGAATTTTCAGGGTGAGGTGACTTGGTAACTCAGCGGGAGCCAAGCCGCAGCCTAAGAGCCTCCGAGAAGCCGCCAGCAGTGCTTTGGGGACCTGTGACCCCTCAGGAGCCCCAGCAACTCCCTTGGTGGACAGCGCGTACCGTGGAGATGGCCCTCGGAGGACAGCACCCACACCCACTAAACCCCGCCTCTGAGCAACAAGTCACAGCACCATCTGTGGGTCCAGAAGGGGCAGGGGCAGCAGAGCGACCCCTGAAGACCGGATCCCAGCGAGCGAGCTGGAGGGAGAGGGGCCCGAATGCCTGCCCGGCGTCCAGCTCCGCTCCCTCTGCCCGCCCGCCCCCGCTGGCGCACACCCCCAGTAACCCCTCGGCGGGGCTCGCTCCTTCCCGCCCTCTGACGCCCTCTTCCCAGACCAGCGCGTGGTCCAGGCCGTTCTCACTCCATCCCCAGGCCTGTGGCCACACCCCTTTAATGAGGCACCCCCTTCCCCAGCATCCCCCAGGCTGACTCTAGCCCGAAGACCCCCTCCTTGCACCTCCCCTCACCCTGGATCGGAAAAGCGAGGCCAGTGTCCACTCTGAAACTGGCCGGGGGGCCCGGCCAGAGAGAGCAGGAAGGGAATGGAACCAAGATGAGCCTCAGAGCTACATGTCCCCAGTTCCAATGAGCCCTTGGCGAGAGGGCAGAGAATTCAAGGGCTGAGTCACAGCAGACAAAGCCTTTACCTCCCTCTGCAAGGACAGCAAGAGCCACGAGGGAGGCAGGCCGTGGAGGAAGGGCAGGAAGGGAGGACTCAGAGAATCGGGGCCACTGAGTGCGCCCCAGCCCCCTCAGCTCTGCTCACCCCCCAGCACAAGGAGGAACGCTGAGATCAGCCCCCAGAAAAGAAAACGGAGCAACAAAGTATGACCGAACCCAATAAAGTGACTCAGGTGGGCCGTCCCTGCCCAGCCCCAGACCGTCCTAGCCCTGCCCCGCCTCCACCCGGAGACGCAGGTCTGGCGCTCCCGCCCGGAGCCAAGCCTGCCAGTGCCTCGGATGGGGGGGCCCGTGTGCCTTGTCCAACAGAAGCTCGGGGGCGACCAGCCTAGAATTCAGTCTGCACCCCCGCGCTGTCCTCGGTGGTAGTGTGGATGGCAGGGCGGCCGCCAGGGCTGGACACCTGCTCCCCGGTCTCCTGGTCACTGGGCTTGGGAGGCTCAAGGTCCGCAGCCTTTCCAGGCGGGAGCTGCTGGAGGGGCGAGGCAGGTGGCGAGGCCTCGGGGGTGGCCGCGGGCCGGGCGCTCTCCTGCGCGGGGGCCCCGTTGAGCAGGGGGCCGGCCGGCGGGGGGCTCTCCACCCGCAGATCCTGGGCCAGCAGGCCGCGGAGCTCGGTGACACTGTCCGGGGACGCTGGCGACAGCAGCTCGGGGCCGGCCTCGAAGGGCGGCCCCGCCTCCTCGTCACGGACCATGGACACCACCTGCTTGGCGCGCCGTTGCTTCTCCGAGGTGGGGGCCGCTTCCGGGACGGCGGGGCGGGGGCCGCCGCCGTTCCCACTGCCGCCGCCGAACTCCTCGCCCCAGTCGACGGGCGCGCCTTCGGCCAGCAGGTGCAGGTTGGGGTCGCTGTTGTGCATGACCACGCTGTCCCGGTACAGATTGTGCTTCCTCTGCACGGCGGCCTCCTTCACGGCTGTGGGTCAGAGGGGTCAGGACATTTACCACAGGACCCACAGCGGCCGCCACACCCTACGCTGTGCCCAGCTGTGACCGGCATCATCCCCCAGAGGCGCCCCCCCGCCCACGGCCTGAGTGGGTGTCGTGACCGGGATGTTACTCACTCATTCCAGGCCTCACTGCTAGGATGCAGGAGCCGAAACCCTAACCCCGAGCCCACGTTGGTAACCACCGTGTGGTCCTATCATTCATCTGGCTGGGGCTCCCTGAAATGCTAAGGACCCATGAAGACCCTAAGGCCCAGAGACATGACGCTACCCTCCTGGGGCCACATAACAGTGGGCCGAACCTGGGCCACAGGCTCAGGGCTCATGATTTTCTGGGCGGCTTCTTCAACCCCATGGGGAAGACCTCTGGGCGGCCGCCTCCATCAGCCTCCCATCGCCCGCGGCGGCGGCGAGGGAGCCGGCCACCCAGCTCTGCGGCCAGGCCCGCTGGGCGGCAGGGCTAGCACGCACCCTGCAGGATGTCCTTCATGACCGTCTGCAGCACCACCTCCTCGTACGTGTTCTCCACCAGGATGAACCTGGCGAAGTCCTCGAAGATCAGCTCCTGGAACCGGGGCAGCTCCTGCCAGGCAGGGAGACGGGGCAGAGAGAGGGGCGGTCAGGGCCGCCAGTCAGGCCGACTCTGGCTCTCAGGGCCCGGGACGGGGCCGTGGCCCAGGGGCCGGGGCGGGCTGGGGCTGAGTGGGGGCCGGGGCGCACTCACCGACTTGCAGGTGGGGGCCAGCTTCTTGAGCAGGAACGGGATCGTGATCTGCAGCAACGCCTCCCGGAAGAAGCGCTTCCGCACGGAGCTGCTGTCATAGTCGTATTTCTGCCGGGGAGAGGAGCCAGGGGGCGGGGGTCGCCAAGTCAGTGGGCTCCACCAGCCCCCCGCAGGAAGATAGAAGGCCGGTGGCCTGGTCTGCGCTTCACCGTCCTCATCTGTGCAAGGGGGTGGGTGGCACCTCCCATAGGGACAGCGGTCCCAGTGCCGGCCTGGGGACTGGGCTCAGGGCTCAGCCACACTTAGGGACACAGGTCAAGGGCCAGGGGCAGGGCTGCTCACCTTCAGCACCCGCTCCAGGATCCTCTGGATGGATTTGCACAGCTCCTCCTTGGTGGGCCCCTTCCCCAGCTCCTGGTGCAGGAGGGTCTCGAAGGTGTACACGGCATTGTCCATTTGCTGTGGGACACACCATGGGGCACGTGAACATTCCAGAGTGACTACAGCCCCTCATGCACGCCTCCGAGGGGCTCCTCAGCCGGCCACCCCAGGCCTTCCCGGGAGGAGTTGGCGGCCTGTGGACTCACTGTGCTCCCTGCTCTCTCACACCATTACTGAGTGCCTACTGTGTGCTGGCACCGTACTGGGCACTGGGGCCAGTCCCTGCCTCAAGAAAATAGGAGATAGGTCCCAGGCCCTGGAAGAAAGGGCTTGGGAAGCAAGGAGGGCTTCTCGGAGGAGGGGGTCTCTAAGCTGAGACCTGAGAGATGAGACCAAGTTAGCCCGATGAACAGAGGGGCAGGTGTTCCAACAGATGGGAGAGTGCACACCGGGGCTGAGGACGGCCACAGGGCGGCTCACAGGGGGGCCCAGGTAAGGTGGGGGCGCTCTCCCAGGAGACGGGGACTCTGGAAGGCAGGTGTGCAGTGTGCTGGGGCAGGAGCCTCAGGCCCACCTCACGCATATGGATCTGGGCTCGCTGCTTGAACACGGACGTGCTGGACACGTCAAAACGCTGCTGCAGACCGTCGAGCCGCAGCGGCTCCATCTTCTCGTAGCAGCTCTGCATCTTGAGGGGGTGGTACGCCAGCTGGGACAGCTTCTCCATGTACTGCGGGGAGACAGGGACGCACGGGGCTGAGCTAGGGCCACCTGAGTGGCCGGGCGGCCCCCACGGACCCACACCCCTTGCCTGGCCCCTGGGAGTCCAGGCCCCAGGGCTGGTACGAGCCCCAGAGAAGGCCCCCTGGCGGGGGGTGGAGTGGTGCCCACAAGGGTGAGCCCCGGAGGGCCCGGGCCAGGAAGGATGAGGATCTGAAGGCAAATGGAGCCCGGTCCAGCGGCACAGCCTGGGTGCGGGCAGTGTGCTCATTCCTTGGGGGGCACACAGGGCGACCGTGGGCAACTCGCTCATCCTCTCGGAGGCTCAGTGTCCTCAGCCTCCAAGTCAGGAGGTGGTTTTCCATGATCTCTAAGGTTCTTTCTGGCTCTCAAACTCTGGATTATTATTGTCTGTGGACTCCCCAATGTGAGGCATGGAAAAAGAGCCTAAGATTACAGGATCGATTCTACCTGCACCTGACAACAATGTGCAGCTCCAGGCAGCTCCGAGGACCCCAATATGGAGTCTGTGGGAGGGCGTTCAGCCGAAGAACCAAATAACTGAGGAACGGTGAGAGCACTGGGCTATCTCCATTTCTGGGGCGCATGAAATGGCATACGTGTATTTAATTCTGCCTCGATGATGGCATAACTCATAGCTGAAGCTCGCCTTTCCTTTTTCCCCTCCTCTTTTCCTTCCTTCTGGTCCTTCCCTCTGTCCCTTCTGTTAAGTTCTTTGCTTATTTAGCAACCAGCCTGGCTTACAAAGCCCGGTGGCAGCGGGTAGGCTCCCCTTTCTTCTCCCCGCTATCCCCCAACAGGGCAGCCAACAGCTTTGGCTTCATGCACTCGGCCCACCCTGGGTCACAGTGAGGGCCTGACCCAAACCCAAGAGGTACTGCCCCTTCCCAAGGAGGCGCAGGGGCTGGCCTCACCTCGCCCAGCTTGTCGATGCCGCCCTCATTGATGATGTTCAGGTTCATGTCAGTGACCTCCTTGAAGAAGACGTCCCGCACCTCAGTGAAGCCCTGGCTGGTGGGCACCATGAGGGCCTCCAGGATGGACGGGATGTAGGGCTGGACGTGGTTCCGGACACACACCTCCGCCTTGGGGAGAATGAAGGCTGTGCCCAGAGGGAGCTGGTTAGCTGATGCCACCCCGGAAGCATCTCCCAGCCAGCCCCCCGGACCCGGAAGCTAGAGGCATGCCGCTGGGTAATTTTTTTAAGGAAATAAAAAAAAAAAAACCGGGGGTGGGGGGGTGCAGGAAATCTACAGGTGACAACAGTAGCAAACAGTAAGTAATTCTTGAGAAAGCTAATAAAGACTCATTGGCCGTGGAGAAATCCATGGAGGCAAAATACTACGGTATTCTGAGACCGGACCCCGATGTTTCCGAAACTGTGATGACCACACACTAGGAAACGGCTAGTCTAAAGGTGTGGTGGTTTTTCTGCTTCGCTAGAGGCAGAGAAAAACATCTTTGGGGGTCTTGCTCCTTCATTTAGGGAAAAAAAAAAGAGAGAGAGAGAGAGAGAGATAAAAAAGGGAAAACACTTTAGGAGATTCTCTGAGCCTCGGTTCTGCAAACACGAAGCCCAGCCCCAGCTCTGGCTGGAATGGTGTGGCCTGCGCAGCGTCGCCATGGGAACGGCTGCATCCCTGGGGGCAGGGACCGTCTCCCGGGCATTCTGACCGAGGCGTTTTTCACCCTCTGGTGTTTTGATGTCCCTCCCTTTCCCCTGCCCGACGTGTGTTGTTTGTCCCACAAAATAAATGGCGGGCTCTCGGCGTCCGACGCAGCTCACAATGAACACAGCTAGTGAGGAAACACCCTCAGGCCGCCGAGCGCAGCTGAAACCGCACATACAGCTGATGTGTTTCGGTGCCAAGGGAACTCAAGGGTCCCATCTGGCCAGGAAGAGAAAGGAGCATAAATTCACCCGGGAAAGTCGGATTTGGTGAAAGTGAATCACCACCAAGTTAAGCTGACGTCTGCTAAAATGACACGTGGTGGCAATCTGTGACGCATCGGAGAGGCGCAGAAGCGGACCCTCCTCGACGGAAATCTAGCTAGATCTTCGAGATCTGGATTTATAGAAATAACAGCTACAAAACAACTTACAGGGGTTGGGGCGGGGGGGAAATGGCTCGGATTCGATTTCTGTTTTTTTAAAACAACGAGTTGCGTCATCGCTGAGAAATGTGCAGAGATCCATGAAACGGAGGCGGTCCGCCCGGGGCCCCCGCAGAGCCCCTGGTCCCAGCAGAGCCCCGGGTCCCAGCAGAGCCCCTGGTCCCAGCAGCTCAGCAGGGGGCGATGACAGGCACGGCAGGTGGCCTGCCTACCTCGGATCTTGCTGGCCAGGTGCTCCTTGGAGGTGATGATCTGGTCCATGTCGGTGCGGATGACCGCCTCCATGGCCGGCCGGGCCAGCTGCAGCTTGGACAGCGCCGCCTCAAACTGCGCCGCGGCCTGCTCGTACACCATGCGGTACACGGCATCCGAGATCTGGGGGGGCAGGGATTCGGTGTCAGGGCCGGGGGGACGAGGGTGCCGGGAAGCTGCAGGCCCCCCGCCCCGAAGCCCGGGCCCACCCACCTGGATCCACTGCCGCTGGCGCTCCTGTGGTTTCCCCTTCAGCCGGGGGCCGAGCTCCACCTTCAGCTCAGGGCCCAGCTCCTCCATCACCAGGTTGCTCAGGATCTAGAAGCGGGAGGCACAGCCGGGACAGGGGTTGGCTTGTGTCCACGGAGGGTCAAGCCCGGCCACGCGGGTCCCTACTCCCTTGCGGTTTGGCCCTTTGCTCCATCTCTCCACTCGTCTCTCTCCTGAGCATCATTCCCACAGGTCCCAGCGTATGCGTTTGGGCATCTTACAGGCTCAGGGGTCCCACCTCAGGGCCTTTGCACATGCGGCCTCCCTGTCCCGAACGCCACACCTCTCCTCCCTCGCCTCGGCACGGAGGTGTGTGTGTCTATTTGTCAAATGCCTGTTTTTCCTGCGAGACAGAGAGGGCCAGGGCTACGTCCCTCTCGTTCACAGCGGCACCCCAGCCCCTGGTCCAGGGCAGGCGAACAAAATAACAAGTATCTCCACCTGCATGACTCACCTCAGCTTCCACTTGTCCAAATCTGAGCTCGTCTCCGTCTCTGTCCGAACGTTCAGTGCCCCAGAGCCCCGTCTCTGCGCCCAGCTCCACCCTCTGCATGGTCTCCCTGCCAGCTCTCCCGGCCTCACCTGCACCTCGTTGCCACACAGCATCTCCCAGGTGCCATACAGCTCCTTCGACTGGCGGTACATGCGAATGGCATCCGTGAACGCAGGGCCCTCCACCTTGGAGTCCTCGGGGATCCCTGCCCAGGAACGGGACGGGGAGGGGAGGTCAGCAGGGTGGCCCCGTGGCCTCCGCCAAGACCACCGACTGACGGCCAAACACACACACACACACACACACACACACACACACGAGTGAGCGTGTACCCATGCACACCACCGCCTGCGACCCTCCACTGCCCTTGCAGTGACTGCGGCAGGAGAAGTTGGAGTGACAGCAACGGCAATAACACCCTGCCACCAACAGCGAGCGAGCAAGGCTGTCCTTCAGATCGCCCTTACATCAAGTCCTGACAACCACCTCAAGACATGGGGACTGTCATTCTCTCGACTTCACAGACGTCACACCAGGTTCGAGGGCAGCGATGGCAGAGCCAGGACCAGAAGCCACCCATCCTCCCAGGGGCGGCGGAAAATCCCTGAGATTTTCATTCTCGTCCTGCCGCCTCCCCTGACTCTCTGCTCCGGGGGCCTGCAAACTTCCCCTGCTCAGGGCCAGACAATAACTGTTTTCCGCTGCGCAGGCCAGATCATCTCTGCCACAACCCCACTCTGCCATTGCAGCACGCACGGAGGCGGCCACGGGCAACCTGTGCGTGAACTTGACTTACAGCAGAGGGCCAGGACTGAATTCGGCCCATGGGACATACTTTGCCAAGCCTGGTTCCAGATCGCTGAAACCTAAAGGCACTCAGTTTCCCCTTCTGAATAGTGGGGACCATGACCCAGCCTGGCCTTGCAAACCACGGGGAGGCTCCAGGGACCACAGTGCAGGCCCCAGCATGGGGCTGCATATTGTACTTGACGGGTAACTGTAGCAAGAAACGGCTTTGGCTTCTGTGGGCAGGCCCTGGGGCCGCCTCGGTCACCACTATGTATTCGAGTCTGACTACTAAATACAATTTTTCTATTTTCCTTAGTAGCGGTGGTGGCCCACCCGAGTTTGCCCACCTCCCCCGTGATGGCGAGGCAGGTATCGGTGAGGCTCCGGGCTGGGTGCTGGGGAGGCAAGCGGCAGGAAGTTGCAAAAGCTGGCTTTGGGGAAGCATGTGGTGAAACACCACAGAGCCGGGCAGGGCGGCGACCTTGGCCACGTGCCCCCAACCACTGTGTCCCCAGAGCAGAGGGAAGGGAAACAGCAGCCCGCACCCCCGAAACCGAAGCCCCTGCTGCGATGACTGCAGGCTGAATCACCCCCGCAGAGAAAAAGCCCCACTCGGGTGTGGGGAAGACCCCTCCCTTCTCACATCCGGCCGACCGCAGAAATCACTGCCTGTCAGAGCTGGGAGGGAGCCCGGCAGTGGGGAAACTGAGGCCCGGCCCCCATCCGTGCAGTGGCAGCTCCCTGAACTGACGTGGGGGCGTCTTACCCCTGCACGTCAGGGACCTGACATCAAAGCAGGTGTGACTGGAGCAGAGAAGGGGCGTTCTAGACGAGGCTTGTGCAGAGCCCCTGGGGCAGGGTGCCACCCACCTGGGCCAGGGGAAGAACCACATTGCACGCAGCCTCCCCGACGTCAGGGCGTTTATGCTCCACAGGGGACCACCAGGTGTGCGTTCCCGGTGGCAGGAAGGCTGGGCAACAGGGAGGAGGCTGGTGGTTCGAGCCCTGACTCTGCTCGCCCAGACCCGTAGAGCATCCCTTGTCTGCACACTGAGCTGCCAAGCTTTCTGAAAGTGAGGGTCGCCCCCCGCCACCCCCTGAGCTATTGTGTCCCCCACAGCATACACCTCGAATTCATATGTTGAAGCCCTAACCTCCAGAACCTCAGAATAGGACTGTGTTTAGAGATAGGGACTTAAAGATCAAGGTAAAGTGAGGTCACTATGCAGAGCTCTGATGCGATATGACCGGCGTCCTTAAGAAAAGGACAGAAAATGTTCACACACGGCGGGGGGGAGGGCCTCATGAAGACACGGGGAGAAGGCGGCCCTCTGCAAGCCCGGCAGGAGGCCTCAGAAGGAAACAAAGCTGCCAACACCTTGACCTTGGACTCCCAGCCTCCAGAACTGTAGGAAAATTCATTTCTACTGTTTCAGACACCGGCTCCGTGATGCCTTGTTGTGTCACCAGAGCCAGTGAGACACTCGAATGCATTTTCTCATCCAGTCCTCAGAACGGCCCTGTGAGGATCGGCCCCGCTTTCCCCGGTGAGAAGAGGCTCAGGGGGGCAGTTACTGGCCCAAGGACACACAGCTAGGGAAGGCCCAGGGCTCAAGCCTACAACCCACCGACTCCAGTGAGAGGAGACTTGCACCCTGCGGGGTCGTCAGCGTCAGGCTGAGAAAGGAAATGGCAGTCCTCAGTCCTGGGCAGCAGACAGGAAGAGGCCTTGACCTCTGTGCCCCAGGCCCACCCAGAGGGCTCAGCTCAGCGCCTCAGCTGCCTCTTGCCACCCCCAGCTGCTCCAGGAATGCAGGATGTGAGGGCCCCCCCTCCATGAGCTGGCGCCCACCCAGCTTGGCCTCCTTCCCCACCCCCACTCCCACTTCCTGGCAGCCCCTGGAGTGAGCAATTCCAGGCTCCACAAATTCCAGGCCCAGCCTCCCCAGCCCAAGGAAGCCGAGAACTTTCCCACAGTCCTCAGCGTGGAGAAAGGCTCGTCTGAAACCAGACTTGTCAGCTCTGGAACACTTTGCTGCTGCAAGACACCTCTTCTCACCCTCCTTCCTGCCCCCCAGCAGCTCTCCCTGACCTCCTCTCCTGCCCGCAGCACCCACGCCCAAGGGGCTCCCCTAGGCCTCCCAGCTGAGAACCCGCTCTGTGCCAGGCGCGGGCCGAGTGCTCTGCAAGAACCCTGCTGACAATCCCACAAAGCCCCAGCCGATCGTCCCCCAGGGGAACTGAAATGGTGAGTCCTCCCCACCTAGTTCTGTCCCCATCCCCCACCTGACCTGGGGTCACCCTGCTAGGTCAGCCATTAGCCTTGGACACCTGGAGAGGGTGGAGCTGGGCCAAGGCTGGGGGGAGGGAGAGAGGAGGGAGGAAGAAGGGAGGAGGGAGGGCGCCCCCAGCCAGGCAACCAGAGACCAGATCTCCTCCACCCAGTCCCGGCCTCACCACCCCTGGGGACCTGGGAACAGGAGGCCCTTTGTGGGCACCAGAGCCCGGCCCCGGGTGGCAGGGATCGGCCTGACTGAAGACCTGGTTCCTCTGCCTGGCAGACTCCAGACAGGGCAGAGACGGCTCTGGAGAGTCCAGAGGGCAAGTGGGGTGAGCCGAGTCACCATGGCTGCCAGCTTCCAGGCACGGGGGCCCCCACCACCTGTCCGCGTCCATGTGGAGCTGAGCCCAAGGTGTGCTGGGGCCGGCAAGGTGGGCGGCGGCAGGTAAAGCCACCTCCCTCTGCTGCCCCAATGCCAGGTCACTAAGAGACAGAACAGGGTTGCTCCTTCCACAAGCGCAGAAAGAACTTCTGGAAACAACCACAAGCTTTTTTGATCAAACTCCTTAGAGCCCTACGAGGCTCTCCTGACCTGCCCCCAGGGTCCCTTGCAGCCCCATTTCAGGTCTCCCCCTCTCCACTTCAGGGCCTCGAGCAGCTCTAACCTGCTCCCACCCCTGGGCCTCCCCTCATGCGGCTGCCACTCACCCGTCAGGAACTCTCCTCCCCCCATATCCGGGGCTCAGCTGACCCACTCCTCCCGAAACACAGGCTCAGCAACGCCCCCCCACTGCAGTCACACCCTCAAGCCTCCCCCGGTGACTCCCCCAGCACCCAGTACAGCTGTGACTCATCACCCCGGGTGTCCCCATCTGTTTAACATCTGCCTCCGCCACCAGGCCGCAGGCAGCTCAGGGGCCGGGACCACGTCTTCCTCCCTGTTGCGACCTCAGTGCCCAGACACTAAAAATGTTTGCTGAGTGAATGAGTGGGCTGGACAGGACCTCGTATCTTCACAGATGAGAAAACACTGAGGCCCTGAGGGCGGAAGTGAACTTCTCAGACTACCTAGAGGTCGGTGCTAAGGGAAGAAACGATATAATAATAATAATAATAATAATAATAATAATAATAATAATAATAATTTGTATAAGCATTGAGTGGATTCTCACTGTGCTTCCTCACACACCCCTCGGACACAGGAGGAATTCTCTCCCCATTTCAGAGGCGAGACACGTCCTAAGGAAGCGGGAGGATCAGGATTGTGATCCTGCGACCCAGGGTTCAAGGGCACAGCGAACCACACCCATCTGAGAGCAATTTCCTGAATTTTTTTCTGAGCAACGCAGAACCGTTTCCATCCGGGGGGAAAAGGCTAACAGCAGCATCACCATGGTTTCTGACACACCCAGAAGGAAAATGAGAACAGCTCATAGAGCAGGGTTGCCACACCACACTCAGCCACTAGGGGCCACCATTCGGCAAGAACCCCGGGGGTCCCACTCCATGACCCACCCAGCGGCCCGGGGGGGCCCGAAGGCCACTCACCGTTGTTGCAATGCCGGATGCAGTCCTGCAGGACAGCCTGCCACTTGTCCTGCTCGGCTTCCGTCATCATGCAGAAGTAGTAGTGTCGTGCAGAAGGGTGCCAGAGGATGAGTGGGAACTGCGTGGGGCACTTGAGGATGGGGGCGGAGCCCGACTTCGAGGTGGTCCCTGTGGACACAGTGAGCTCTGAGCGGCTGCCGTCTGCAGTTTCCCTGGGTCCTAATCTGAGGGGTAGATTCAGGCCCAGAGAGAGTCGCCTGTCCTGGGGTGCAGCATCCTTTCTTGCTGCGCCCTCCACAGCCTGGCTGAAGGGGCCTCAGAATCCCCTGGCACCTGTTTAGACCCCTTTCTTAGAGCTGGTAATGCAGTCACATCCACTCCCTCTTGGGGAAGGTTCTAAACTCCGTGTGTGAGTCACAAACGGCCAGGGTCAGAGCCCTCAGGTTCGAGGCCAAGCATTACCTTCTTGGGTTTCCCTTCAAATTTTAGCTATGGAAGCCAAAGTGTGGTTTAAATGTCCAAGCGAGGGAAGGGAGGCCTAGGAGATGGGCAATGGAAAATAAATAAAAGGGGATTTTTCTCTATTTTAACTGCATGGATATTCGAGATCCGGTGAGATAAGTCGTCCTCACCACTGCTGTTAATAGCAGGACAATAGCAGCTTTTCTTTGCGCCCTGGCTCTGTCTGTGTCCCTGTGCTGGGCTCGGTGAACACAGCACCTCGTGGGGTCCACACTATACCAAGGTCAGTGCCGCGTTGCCCAAGAAGACACAGCAAAACAAAGCCAAGAGCAGGGGCTGGGATCCAGGAATGCCAACGCCACCTGAGCCCTCAGCCACACGGGGGCGCGTCAGTCCCAAGTCCTATCAGGGGGGCACACATTGCCCCCCAGGCCAGCAGCTCCCCCCAACCCGTGAGTTTCCCCAGGATCATCTGAGAGGCAGATGTGTTCCCATAAGGCTCCCGGGAGCCTGTGACAGGATGGGTTGGAAACAGGATGCCGAAAATAACTCCTCGCAAATGCAGTATTGACTCAGCGGTTTACAAAGCTGGGTCACCCCGATCGTCTTCTCCCCAGTCCCTCAAGGACTCAGGGAAGGGGAAGGAGAGAGGGCGAGAGCCCCACTGCGCAGCTGTGGTCATCAGGTTCAGGAAGCTGGGTACTGGGGTGGCGCCCATGCTGCTGGGGTTCAGCCCTGATTCCCTGTGTGGCCTCAGGCCTCCTCTCTGTGGGCTCAGGCCATGCTGGAGCCTGGAAGTTGGGGGTCAGGACTGCCCTTCCCACCCCCCACCTCCACCCTCCACCCCCCGGCCACATCCCCGGGCCTGTGCAGGGAATTTTGTCTTTGAACGGCTGCTCCTTTACCTGGTAAGGAGTTGCCGACGAGCTCCAGGTACTGGTCCACGGACGTGAGGATTTTGTAGCCTGCACTGTTGATGACAGCTCGGGGTGGGACCTGCCGCTCATAGGCCTAAGGAGAGGGTAAGAGAGATGGTCCCTGGGGGTTATACGTGTGGCCTAGGACAAATCCCATCCCCAGCTCCGGCTCCAGGACCCGACTCAGTGTTGCCTGCCCACGGTGGGGAGGAGAATGAGGGGAAGGATGGAGGGGAGGAGGGAGAGAGGCAGGGCAGAGAAAGAGGAGTCTGGCCAACACGAGCCAACATGGTGACCGGACCCAGGGTCTGGGCTCACATCCTGGCTCTACCTGACTACCGTCTGTGTGACACGGAGGACAAGCCTCCTTCACCTCCCAGGCTTCTTTCCTCCTCCGCAAAACCAGGGTAATAAGGACCCCTACCTCGCAGGGCTGCGTGCGGTCTGAGCGAGGTAGTTAGCCCACAGCGCCTGGCTCAGCAAGGACAAGCAAACAGGTTGAGATGTCCGTCACCAACACCACCGCCTCTGTTATCAGCAGCTCCCACTAGCTGAGCGTTCACTGCGCATCAGGCACCGTGCTACGGGCACTGCACGCTTCGCTCCACAGAACACTCACGACCCAGCAGGTGGGTGCCGTTATCAGCCGCCAGTTCACACAGCTGCAAGCAGGGACCTAGGGCATGCACCTGGCCCGCCGGCCTCCCGCGCCCAGGGTCTTTGACCCTTATCCTGTCCACCAGCTTCCTAAGTTTTGAGCACCACACGAGTGCCCTCTGGAGGAGAGTTAGGTCAGGGCACTGCTTGCTTACATCAGTGGGGGGAAAAGTGGCTCTGCAGTGGCTCATACAGCTGGGTTGCCATGCTACATCCTGCCACTAGGTGTCACTACTCAACACGTTTCTTGAGAGCGGAAGGAACCTCCAGGATGCGGTCCCAGATTATTTTAACGAGCCCTCCGGGCAAGTCCCATTCAATCCTACTAATTTGAGAACCACCGCCCTGCGGCAATCGGTTGCTCCTGACGGTTCCTCCAGCCCTGACTCGCCTTGGAACAGAGGGCTCAAGCCTGTTCTCTGGCTGCTCTGGAGAAATGCCTGGTAGAAAAAAATTGGGTCTGTGCCTTAACCAGGTGGGGCTTCTTCTCCAAGGGCTCAAGGGGAAGATCAGGACACTCTGCGGGACACTACAGGGCAGGGAGGTACAAGGGGCTGGATCAGGAAGGAAGGGGGCCAGAACCACCACCCAAGGGTAGGCGGGGCGGGGAACGGCCGCTGAGGAGCAAGGGTGGGACCTGCGAGGACCTGAGTGGCAGGAAGCCCAGCCAGCAGGGAGACCCGAGGTGGGGGAGGCCTGGGCGAGGGCCCTGGCCATGGAGAGCTTTGGAGGGACCTGAGAGGGGTCTGAAGGGACGGGTAGAAGCTAACGAGTTGGTTATCGGGGAGCCAGAGAACTGGATGCCTGGAGGGATGAAATTTAGAAAGGGCGCCCTGAGCGAGCCGGGGGGGTAGGAACGGGTTGGGGAGGGTGCTGAGGTTCCGCTTTGGCCCTGGTGACAGCAGCGTAAGGACGCCAGGCGGAATCCGGGCGAGCGGCGTGATAACGACTGTGGAGGAGGACAGCTGGGGGGGGGGGCGGTGTCTGAGGAGAAGGCTGGGGCCAGGAGGGGCTGGCGGCTCAGCGTGGGGCCCCCGAGGCTGGCTGGGGTGGCGGCCTCACCACTTTGTTCTCGTAGAGCACCAGCCCGTAGTTGTGGGGCACGAGGCTGAAGCGGTTCCTCCACTTCTTGTTGTCCTCCTGGTGCTGGAAGAGGTTCCCCGAGAAGATGATGCGCTCATCCAGCGGCACCTGTGGGAGCGAGGCGGGCGGGCGGTGAGGCCTGGCCAGGGGACGGGTCTTCCAGGAAGGTGACGGCCTGGCCTGCAGGGCCTGTGTGCTCACCCACAAGGGCCCCCGAGGCAGGGCTGTGTCTCACCTGCTTGTCAGACGAGGAAAGTGAGGCCCGGGGCAGTGAAGAGGGCTCCCCAAGACCCAGGAGGAGCAGCGGTGATGTCGGGACTTGAACCCGGGCCGAGCACCACGATTCAGAGCCCGGCCAGGACCCCACTCCGTCCTGGCCCCAGGCGGGCACGGCTACCTCAGGACGGGCCTGGGGCTTTTTGGAGTCTGCGGCTAGCTGCTTCCCCATCCGCCCCCACCACAGCCAGGGTGCACAGCTGTCACTCCAGCGGAGGTGACACCCCCACGCCAGCACCGGGGCAAGTCTCTTCTCAGCTCTGGGCCTCAGCTTATCCTCGGGGCAACAAACACCTGACCAAGGTAGCTCCGGAGAACGCGCTCAGCTCTGACAGCTGACATGAATCCGGGCGGGAGGGAGGGGACTTCAGTCTGGCGGGTTCGACACTTCGCGGGCATCCTGGCAGATTGAGGACAGCGGGAGCACCCAGACATCCCTGCAAAGCCCTAGCTTTGACTCTGCCTCTGACTCAGTGTGACTTCAGAACTGTCATAGCACCTCTCTGAGCCTCAGTTTTCCCTTCTGTAAAATGGGGGCAGTGACAGCGCTGAATTCCTCGAGGTATCTTGAGGATCCGGGAAGATGACCCGAGCAAATGTCACACGGGCAGTTGGCACCTGACAGGCAGTGCACGCAGCTCACAACACACGGAGCCACCGTGGCCACCATCGGCATTCCTCAGTCTGGGTCAGGCTCCCCACTCCGTTAGGGACTTATGTGGGGAGCAGCAGGGGGTGGCCGTCCTGAGCAGATTGGCACCAGGAAGCTTCAGGAAAAGAGACACAGGCGACAAGGGGGGCAGGCTTACTCCTGAGAGGAGGAGCTGGGGGAGTCTGGGGTCTCTGGCTTTTTAGGCAGCTTCCATCTGTTCGACAATAAATATGGTTCCATTTGCAAAAAGAAATATGCATCATATGCAATAATGGGAGAAAGCATTATGTTAACGGTGCCCGATCCTAGCTCGCCTGCTCGGTCTCTGGGCTGGCCTGCAGCTGCAGTCAGACGTGAGTAGCCCCTGCCAAACTGCTCCCCCCACCCCTGGCCTGGCTCCTCACACGCAGCCCCCTCTCCCCAGGAACCTCCCCAACACTCTTCAAGGGGAAATGCCAAAACACTCTTGGAAAATGAGGGCCCATTGTACTTAAACAATAGGACCCCCGCAGACTGCTTCCTACCCAGGGATAAAAATATTTACAGGAAAAGAAAATAGTTCCCCCTACCACCCTCCACCCCACCCCATCCCCACACACACACAGCGGGCTTTGCCCGCTCACAGTGGTCTATATTTAGACCAGGGCCAACTCTCAACCCACCTCTCAATGCCCAGGTCTTCTAGAAAGAGTGCAGATACAGCTGTCCTGACAGCCTGGGAAGCCCCTCAGTCCCCCCAGGCGTCTGCTTAGGGCAAAAGCCTCGACTCAGGGGCAGTGGGTGCCTGCACCTAAGGGCACAGCTCGCTCCCCAGGCAGGCCTTCCCAGGTCCAGGCGAGCGCCACGCCTCCATCCCTAAGTCCACCCCCGAATCCTGGGCAGCCTGTAATGGGTGGTGGCTTGCAGGTTTGGGTTTTATTTTTAAGACTTTCAAACGGCAGGGTCGTGTTTCCATTGGAAAGCCTGCAGAAAACAGAACGGAACCGGACAGCCCAGGCGAAATACTCGGGACTGCAAAGCCGCCGGACGACGCGGTGGGAATCTTTGGTGGGTGGTGGACGGGTGAAGCACTGGCCCCGGTTAGGGCAGCCCGGGTTCCAGTCCCACCTCCAGGGCAGCCTGGACAAGCGACTCCACCTCTCAAAGCCTCGGCGCCCACAGACGTGGACACGATGATAACCTGTCAGACAGCAGAGCCGTGCCAGAGGGATGGACCGTGCCCACGCAGAGCACCCGCCACGTTTACGCTTGTTTGTCTTTATTATTACTATCTATTATTTTTCATTATTGTTTCTAACAAAAGCAGTTGATGTTGTTATGACGCTGGTTATTATGATTTCTATTATTATGATATTACTACCATGATTTAACAGCATGGAGGTTAATTTCCTGAGTGGCTCAGATGAGACCAAAAGTCCCTGTTTTTCAGGGATCGTGGGTGATTTCATTTTACTCTTTTCACTTACATGTTAATTCTGTTTTCCTGCAATAAATACACACCCTTGCGAGTGTAAAAGGCACTTCTCGTGCAGGGTAAAAGCTTAGCGCTGTCAGCGGGCCCCCACTTCTGTCTCGGGTTATTTGCGGGGTCGGGAGCAATTCCAGCTCTGCCCACTCTGTAGAAGCAGCTCACCTGGACGGGGTCCAAGGCCTTTCCTATCACACAGGTGTGCTCCTGCCAGACACCCAGGACATGCCACATCTCCACCCGGCCCTCCCTCCGTTATCAGGAGGTCGGGAGGTTGCCATGACGCCAGGGGACCAGCCTTTTTTTGGGTCCAAGATCAAAGGAACACATGCTCTGAGAGGCTGTGACACAGAGCCCTGACCTACCCTCACCCTGCGGAGGCTGGGGGTTGAAGCAGAAAGAGCCCTTGGCTCGATGTGCGACCTGGCTTGAGCGCTGCCTACGCCAGCCAGGCAAACCGGGTTAAGGTTCAGCCCCGGGCCTTTGCACGTGCCACTGACTTGGCGCCATATTCCTTCTCCCATCAGGTCCTCAGCTGAGAGGGCCCTTCTTCCAGGAAGCCCTCGGGACACACTCAGATGATGTGGGCCCTCACGGTCTGAGTTCGCCCCCTGTCATCTCCTTCATAGTGCTAGCTTGACTGTGCAAACGGGCTGTTCACAGTTACAGTCTGTCTCCTGGTCTGCGGGGCGGAGAGGGGCGGGGGAGGGGGGGGGGGGGGTGCGGCCACAGCACAGCACCTGACCTGACAGTCAGACAGGCAGTGTCTCCAGCCTGTCCCTCTCCCAGGGTAATCCCTTGTCTCATCAGCGGCTCTCCTACCGCCCTGAGCTAACGCCTCCGGCTAGTCCTCCCACTGAGAAGACACCAAAGGGTAATAAACCCTCAAAGCCAGGTCAAGTGAGCCAGCTCCGGCCTCTTTAGACTCATCGTAGTAAACAGGCACATTTTTAGTTACTTGGTTTGGAGGGAGGGTGGGGGTGGAATGAAACAGATCCCAGTGTGGGGCCGTCCCCGCCTCTTCTGTCTGCTCTGCCACCTCCCCTGTGCCCTCCAGACCCATCTGTCCCCCGCCAGCCCCCGCCACGCCCAGCAAAGCCCCACAAAAACTCCCTACCACCCCCCAAAGCCGCTGTGACTCCCCTGGCCCCTGAGGACTCTTCGCTCTGAATGCCGACTTCACAGACAGAGAAACTGAGGCTTAGCCAGGTGAAGCCACATGTCTCAGGTTACCCAGCAGGTCGGGACTCACACATCCTTAGAAATCCCACACGCCATTAATCCTCTCACTGAATCCTCACCACAGCCCCCTGCAGAGAGCACCCGTCTGTCAGATGAGAAGACTGAGCCTTAAAAGATGACTCAGCCGAGGGGATTTGAACCCAGGCCCCCCTCCCCTGAGTTCTTTCTCACCAGACTATGAGGTTCCAGGCTCCATCCCTCCTCTATGGCACTGGCCCTTAGACCCTCGAAGCACAGCTGACCGGGGCAACCCAGAAGAAGCAACAGGGCTGTTGGGAGGTGTGGCAAGGGGGCCAAGAGCAACTACTCAGCCTGCCAGCCACGGCATTCGGCCACTGATGGCCTGAGCGCCGGACATGAGGGTTGGCCGGCTGACCTGTGTGGACCCCACTTCTTGAGGGATCGCCACAGCCAGTGAGGTTCCCGGAGAGAAGCAGGTGGCCACTCTGCTCAGGGGCCACCAGCCAAGAGCAAGTGGCCTCTGGCTGCTGCTCAGTCGGTCATTCCAGGGCCAGGCCACCTGCAGAGGCGGCGGCTCCGGTGCCCTTCTTCCTCATCATCCCTCCCCTGCCACCTGCCTGGCCACCCAGGGGGCAGAGGGTGAAGGTCACTGAAAGGGAATGACCCCAGCCCAGGGACGTGCAGTGCCCTCAAACGGGACTTCCCTGGGTTAACACAGGGTCCCCTGCACCCCTCACTGAGGGGTGAGGGCAGGTCTTGCCCCAAGAGCCCAGGCCCGAGACGAGACTAGCAGCTGGCTTCTGGCCTGGCACTCAGAGCCCCCGCTGTGCCCCTGACACTCCCTCACTTCCTCTGGGGCCAGTCACAGGGTCCCCTCCCCAAGAGGCTTCACTTGCTTCCTCCGGCCCACGCTCACCCCCAGGCCAGAGCCAGGGAGCTTCCAGTCCCTCAGCACATAAATATTTACTGAGCCAACACAGCCCCACTACTAACAATGGGACGATGGCCAGACCGTGAGGACGACAGAGGCAGCCGGCACTGTCCCTGCTCCAGGCGCCCGGCTGACCGGAATCTTAAATCCTAGCAACCGCCCTGTACACGCTCGTCCCATTCTACAGAGGCGTAAACCGAGGCTCCACGAGGTGAGGCCATTTGCTCACGGGCACACAACCAGTTAGAGGAGGCGCCGGGCTTGAACCGGGGTCTGTGGAGATGACTCCGGAGCCCTAGCTCTGCCGGCGGCGGGGAGGAGCTAGCTGGGCAGGGAGTCCCCCACAGTGACAAAGGGGCCACGGGGCCGCCACCACGTCATCCGCGTATTCAGACGCTGGGCGGGGCCCTCAGGCACCATCACGGCAACAATGGGAAACTGAGGCCCGGAGAAGGACGTCACTCACTCGAGACCGCACGCATGGGGAGCGGGTGTCAGAGCCGACAGGGATCCGCCCCGCCCCGCCCGCTGGGCTCCCCTCACCTTGCGCCAGAGCAGCTGGGCCTGCGGCAGCCCGGTGCCCTCGATCTCGTGGCGCATGCTGTTGAAGAGGGCGACACCATACTGGTCCTCGTAAAAGCGGAGGAACTCCGTCAGGATCTTTCTCGTCTTCTCTGGAAAGGAAGAACAAACAGGCCCGTGAGGTCGTCATGGTGACCGACAGACAGCGACCCTGCCCCCAGGGAGGGGCGTCCACGGTGCCCCGAATTCCTGCTCCTGCTCCGTGAAACTGTTTGCACAAGCTCCGCGCATTTCTGGGCAGAGCCGCGCGTTTCCTGCACACAGCTGGGTGAACCTCCGGACAGGAAAATGGGCAATGACCCTAGACGGAGAACTCGCCAAAGGGAAGTTACGAGGAACCAAGAGACAAGTGAAAAAGACGCTCGGCCTCCCCGGTCACCAAACAAACGCTACAGGAACCGAGATTCCCATTTTCCCCTTGAGACAGACTAGTATGTGAGGGCATGGGCAGCCTGCCCCAGGCCTGGGGGCGTTGGAAAAGGGAATGGCCTTTTTGGAGGGTGACTGGCAGCCGTGTGCACAATTTTAAGAGTGTAAGTAAGAAGGGGGTGTCGATAAGTATATGCATCAGCAAAGGGAAGGTGTCCACACCCCATCTCGTAAAGAACAGCACGTTACAGAATCACATGTCACGGCATTTACAGAATGTCATCGCATCTAAAGTTATCCCAGATCCTGCGTACAAATTACTGACGCCTGCGGGAAGAGGTCCCGAAGGCCGCACGCGCCCGAGGGCTAAGGTGGGACCTCGGGGTATGGGAATGCAGACAGCAGAATCTATCTCGTTTTCTGCTTTCTTCGCTTTTATAGCATTTTTATTATTTTACGAGCACGACTCCTTTCACAATAAAAAAAATAAATATTCTAAAATTGACTCGTTCGCCAAGTTAACAACCTTTTTGCTTCCACTGGCCCGTTTGCTTCTCTTTTCTGCCACGAAACAGGGAAGGTGAACGCTGTGGGCTCTGGGGCAGGCCCGGTGCGTATTAAACACTCAGTATTTTGAGCTGCCCAGGCGGCGTTTACAGATGAAGAAACTGAGGCCCAGCAAGGGTCGTGACCCATGACCCTTCTCCTTGCGAAAGACTTACTGGTGCTAAGTAGCCGCCTCAGCCTGAGTCCCGACCGGGGGTTTGCGTTGGCCCACTGTGCGGCTCCCTCTCTGGGCCTCAGTTTCCCCCAGCACACTGAGCAACTGCACCCAATCGTGGACGGGCCCTGCTACCTCTGGCAGTTTTGGATTCCAGGTTTCGAAGGCCTGGTCCTTTCTCAAGGGAGAACGGACTGACATGACGCTGTCCCTCCCGTGGCGGGCCTCTGGGTGCGGAGTGCCCCTCGCTAGCGTAGCATTTTATTTAATCCTCTCACTGGCTCTGTGAGGAAGGGCGGGTGCTATTCCCGCTCTGCAGAAGACCCGAGAGGTTAAGTCACTGGCACAAGGTCACACAGCCAGTGGGCGCCGTAGCTGGGATGCAGTCCTGGGAACCAGCCAGGATGCGGTAGTCAAGGAAGAAGGCTAAAAGCATGTCCCACGTCCCACACCACACCTAGGGGCTCGGCCAGGCCCACCCCCTCCACGCCCTGTGGAGACGGCACAGCGATGGACCCCTCGCCGCGGCCTTGGCCTTGCCTGTGCTCCCCTTGCCCGGAACGAGGTCATGTCTGTCCATATTCTGTTTGGGAGGGAGGAAGCGGAGAACAAATGAGGAATTTGCTTTGAATGCCTCCTTTTTAAAACCCGTAAACAACCAGAACTCTCTCAGAGACCATGGGAATTGTTTTGGAAAATGATGAGACAAGATGGGGGTGGAGGGAGATGGGGTAACGAACTGGGGTCAAATGGAGAAAACGGGATCCTACATGACGATAACATTGAAAAATCCCGTAATCACCACCGTAATAGTTACTGCTGACGGTTAACCCGAGCCAGTGAGTGGGCAAGTTTCACGTGCGTGAGCCTGAAAATCTTCACGGAAACCCTGGGGAGTCAGTGCTATTGTTTCCCCCATTTTAGGGATGAGGAGGCTGAGCCGCCAGCCCACCAAGCCTCAGCCCGGGGTTTTGTCCCATCTCTGCCCCAAGCAGCTGGACTTGCAGTGGGCACTCTCCCAGCAAGCCGGGCAGGTAGGCGTGGGCCCTCCGATCGCGAGGCTCCTCCAGCCTCGGCTCTGGGAGGCCTGACCCGCACCTGGAGCACCAGCCTAGGACAGAGCATCATTTCCGGAAGGACTGGAATCTGCCCCGACCCTGGGGGAGCCAGACCCAGGAGGAAGCGAACCGGGGCTGCCCACCGCCAGTCCTCGGCTGCCAGGTCGGGGAAGGCCAGACTTTGAGTCCGGGCAGGGAGTGGCTGGGTTTAGAAGGCCCCTGGGGCTAGACTGGGGAGGACAGGAAGGGCAAAGCTAGCCAGGTGAAGGCCCAGGCCTCAACCCATAGGGCCAGGCATCCTTAAGGCCCACGCTGGGTGGGGCTGTGGGTTGGAGAGGAAGCCAGTGGGGGCTGAGGAAGTGACAACCAGAACAAGGTGACCCAGACAGAGCCAGAAGGCACGGATAAGTCTGACAAACCTCAAATGTCTGGGCCGAGAGGGGCCAGGGCAGGGTGAGAGGCAGGGACAAAATCCATTCTCGACCTTTCAGGTTATCCAAGGGAGATTGTGGGACCAGGGTCCGGGAGTGGAAGGCAAGAGGACTGGAAGAGAGGGCACCGGCCGGGCACAGGGCAGTGAGAGGAGAGGGGATGGGCATAGACCTGGGGGCGCCTCGCTCAGCAGAGTAGGAAAAGAGGCAGGCGCATGAGCCCGCATGCCCAGACTGCAGCGACTGCAGCCCTGACCGCACCCAGCTCTAATTACGGGCATGCCTTGCTATCCAAACTCGAGAACTGTACCGATCTGAATCTGTTTTTAGAGAAACCCTTTGCTACCTAAAATTTCAGAACCAAACAGATCGGAGAGTGGAGGGTCTCTCACTATCCAGCCTTGCTCTCCCAACTCGGGAGCCAAATGGATTGAGATAAAGAGACAATGCTATTGTCTGTGTGAGGACTGACTGCAAACCCGGTCAGTGGGTGGGTGGGTCTGGTGCCCTTCTCATCACCAGTGGATGCCCCTGGCTCACCGCCTGTGGCCTGGTGCAGGCTGGCACTGAGGAAGAGGAGGTCCGCTCGCCACATGATTACAGAGTGCCCGCTCCGCAGCAGGCCCCACAGGACAAGGGAAATGCTGAGTGAGGGATGGGGGGCGATGTCACTCCCCCAGGGATTAAGGACCAAGGGGACAGAGCTGGCAGCGCCAGGGCGCTGGGTACACTCATCTAAGTTGGGCAGCAAAGGGAGCGCTGGAAAGGGAAGACTGGAGGAACAGGGCAGCAGGCGGCTTCCTGGCGGAGGTAGCCCCAAGCACATTCTTGAGAGATGTCCTAAGACAGCTCGGGAGGAACTGCCACGTGCTTGGTTCACAGGAAGCGCCACGGGAAGGCAGGGGATGAGGACATGGGGCATGAGGACCTCGGAGAGGCAGGAGTGGGGAGGGGTCCAGCCCCCTCAGGGACGAAGGGCTCACAGGGAAGAAGCCCCGAACAGGGTCCCTCTCTCTGGCCAGATGCTTGGCCCTGGGGAATGCCTCCATGGGAGGGCCAGGCCTCAATGCCCAGGCAGCACCCTCCCTGTAAACGCTACTCAGCACCCCACCCTCCCCTGCCCTGGCCCCCTGCAGCAGCTGTCTCCCTGAAGCTGCCACGGGAACTTTATAACTTAAATGCCCACTGCAGCGTCCTCGCCTGCATGTCTGTGGGTGGTCCCCGAGGCCTGAGCGCCCCTTTCTCCTTCACACCTGCCCGCACCAGCTCTTCCCGCTTCCTCCCGCAGCTTCTAGAGACACCACATGCCATGAATTTGGAGTCTCCAAGACCAAGGCTCACCACCCCAAAGGGGACTCTGAGCCAGAGAGGACGAGGGGCTCACCTGAGGTCACACAGCAGGACTGAGGCATCTGGGGTTCGAACCATGGTCTGCCGACACCCTCCTGATCCTGGCTCTGACCACTGTTCCCAGGGCTCCCCACCCCGAGTCCAGAGGGCAAAAAGGAAGGAGGCCCTGCCCCCCACCTCTGGAGGCAGGGCCAGCCCTGGGGGGTCCTGGGCCCAGGGACTGGGAAGCCCCATGAGTTATAGTGATTTAGTTGCTGCTGAGAGTGACAGAGATACTGGGGCAGACCCTCTCGGGGTGTGTGACCGCCTCACCCACCTTCCACATTGTCTCAGCCGTCCCCCCTCCCTCCTCACTCTGACTCACCCCTGGTGCTGGTGGAGCGGAAGGTACAGGAGGGATTGAGGGGGGCCGTCCTGCGGCTCCAGGCTCCCAGCCACCTGCTGAGGAGCCCGGGGTGCAGGCCAAGTCCCAGTTCTGCCAGAGCCCAGCCCTGCAGCTGCCTGGCCCTCAGAGCCTCAAGTGCCTCATCTGTGAAGTGGGCATAACCGAATCCACTGACAGCGCTCCTCAGAGAGAGGGTAGTAACACGTGAAGCGTGCAGTTCAGGACCCCCATACACGCCACTCTTAATCACAGCAGGGCCCGGCTTCTAACAACAATGTAAGAGACTGAAACTGTCATTAGCAGGTATGGCTTTTATAGTTTGAAAAAAAACAATTGAGACTTAAAAAAAAAAAAAGAACGAGAAAAATAACCCACAAAATAAATGACGATAAGGGTGGGTAAGTCTTTGGGGGGGGGGGGACAGACAAAGATCAAAGGGAGAGCTCAGGAGGAGGAAGGGACCTCACAGGCAAAGGGGAGGAGGAGGGAAAGCCAGACCAGGAGTGTGCAAGGAACACCCCCGGACCCAGGTTCCCACCTGACCCTTAGCATAATCTCCAGCCTCTGCTGGTGCCCAGAGCCAATCACCACCTCCTTTTGGGCCCCTTTGCCAGCACGTCCCACAGAATTAGGAGGTAAGCTCACCCCACTAGGACAAAAGGCCCAACACGTACACCCAGATTCTTCCAAGGATGTCAGAGGTGAATACAGGTAAATAAAGCCTTCCACTTTACAGGCGTATGAACCGAGGCTCAGAAAGATTAATAGCTCATGAAAGGTCATTTCACTCTGTCAGTCAACAAAAAGCTACTGTGCACCTCTACGGGTTGTCACAGGAAGGGCCCACCTCTGGGGGTCCTGATTCTCTCCTTAGCCCAAGAGGGCAGCTTGTGAATTCTGGGACTGGAGCTGAGTGTCCCAGTCTGTACCCGGCCACCACCGTGCTCTAGGACCTCGGGGAGCCACTGCCAACGCAGGGTCTCCATCTCCACGTCACATCTGCAACACCAGGGTAGTGACTCCATCTGGCTTCGAAGAGGTCACTTCCCAGGGCTTGGGGGTCAGGGCAAAACACTCACACACGTGCACGCGCGCGCACACACACACACACGTACATATACACACACACACACACACGGGGTTTATTTGGGAGTCAGGCCTTTCAGCAAGCTGGCTGAGTAAGGGGTCTCGTATCTTAGATCTCTAGATCTTAGGATGTCTCTGCCAACAAGATGACCGGAAGCCCGTCTCCAAAGACAGAACCCGTTATGACCACCGAGCATGACCCAGAGGGGCCTCCTCACCAGCCAGTCCTTCTAACTCCGCCCCCGGAACTCCCAGAGGTTCCCAGGTGTGCTAGCCGCTGAGAACGTTCGCATGTTCCGCAGCTCATTGCAAACGGACATTGTCATGCCCACTTTACGGATGAGGAAACTGAGGCTCAGGGAGACCTGGTGACTTACTCAAAGATACACAGCCCGGAAGGGAAAGAGGTGGGTTTCCAACCTTGGCTCATACCGAAGCTTCTTCCTCCCCTGGCCTCTCAGGCTGCAGTCCAATTTCCAAAGCCCTGCCTTATACTTCCTTGCTGTGTCTTTGCCTGGGCCCGAGAGGCAGGTAAAGCAGATTTTACTGTCCCCATTTTACAGATGAGGAAACTGAGGTTCACAGAGGCACAGTGACTTTCCCAAGGTCGCACAGTTGGCCACACTCTCAGAGTCAGGACTGAACTCTGGGATCTCCAGCTCATCTTGTCAGCACTGGCAGGGAAACTTCATGCCTGCTGGGTCCTTACTTGTCCATCTTCTCTGGGCCTCAGTTGTTGTAAATGGATGTGTGGGTTCCTGTTGGCTCAGCTGATCTAAAATCTCAACGACAATCTAATCAGCGTTGTCCTCAAGAGCTGACCAGGATGCTGGCCTCAGCATCTCCTCTCAGCTGCTGGTGAGTCAGCTCTGAGTGGGAGGTGGCCACAGCCCCCCCCCACCCCAGGCTGGACAGAAGGATGGCGGAATAGGTGGAAGACAGGGCTCAGCACCACCCCCACCTGTAGTACAGAGCACTGTCTCCTCTGGGCTCTGAGTTCAAGTCTCAGCTCTGCCACCTACAAGCTATGTGGCTTTGGCCAAGGCACTTCCCTTCTCTGAGCCTCTGTACCCCCTTCTGCAAAATGGCACGACAGCATATGCCTGATTGGGTTGTAAGAAGACCTCTAAGCTAAGAAATACAAAGTGCTTTGCTCTGACAAGGAGAAGGCATGTCACTACTGGCCACTCCGATAAAGCCCCTCTTGTCCAAGCCTCCTCTAACGCAGGGAGAAGCCCTTGAAACGGAGGTCAAGCACCGCCATCCCGCCCATCCCCCAAGACGGAAGGACATTAATCTCTGATTTTCCAAACTGACAACATTCAAGGATCACACTACTTCCTGCACTCAGATAGCGGAGGCTGGCAAGACCCGGGGAGGGCCCAGGGTGGCCTGAAGGTCCCTGGCTCTGCTGGAGGACTGCGGGACAGAGGGATGGGGCGCTGGGCCCATGGTGCACGTATGGAAACTGAGGCTCAGAGAGAAGAAGGGGCTTGCTGAGCGGAGAAGGGGGAGAGGCACCGCAGGGGTCCTCAGAGAAAGGCCGGAGTGCCAAGCTGGGGCGCGTCCGCCGCCTCACGGCCTTGCCAAAGCCCAGCGCATGCCACGGCGGCGCTCGGCCTTTCACCTGGATCGTCCCGCAAACCCTCGGCTCAGCCACCTGGCACATGGCGTCACACTGGAGGAACCTTTCAGACAGGGAGACGGAGACGGAGCACTGCGTCCTACTTCCCACGTCCCTCAGCTGGGAAGCGGTGGGGACAGGATCTGAGCCCAGGCCAGGGCTCTCCTCCGCGCTGGCCGTGGGGCGCCTGGGCCAGGTGGAAGACCTCCGGCTGAGATCACAGCGGCTCCGGGCCAACCCTGGGAGCTTCGCCTTCGGCCCGGCCCTGCTTTGGCCTGAGCCGAGAGCACGGTGCCAGGCCCGCTCCTGGTCCATCCGGTCCCGCCGGCGGGCTCCGGGGACACGCCTCGCCCACCAGGCCCGGCCCGGTTTCAGGGCTGAGAGACGTGCTGACTAAAACCAGGCCGGGTGGGGCCCCAACCTGCCCGCCTGGTTCCCAGAGCACCGGGGAGCAGGGCCAGGTGACGCGGTGGAGGAGGCCGCTGGGGACACCAACCCTACCCACCCCAGAGCTGAAGGAACAGCAGAGCAGAGGGGGCGGGGACCCCATTCTGCCGTGTGTCGTAGTAGTGCCGTCGCCGTGGGAAAGCGGGAAAAGCTCGGGGTCTAGAGAGGTGTCGGCGCTGTCCGAGGGTCACAGAGCACGGCCCACAGGGCGGGGCGGCCATGCCGGCCCCCGGCGCCTCGCCCCTGCGCTCACCGCTGACACCGGCAGAAGCTGTTCGTTCAGCGCCCGCTCTGTACCCAGGACGGTGCTACCCACGTCCACGAGGACACTGCGGTGCAGACCGGGTAAACCTAGGGACACCCCGGTGGTAAATGACGTGGTACCCAGAACAGTCGCACAGGGGACCAGACTGTGGGTGACCCCATCGCACCGCTGTCTTCCTTCCTTCGGGGGCAGGGCAGGACTGGCCCTGTGGGTGGCCCCCGTCAGGACGGTGGACAGAAAGGCTGACAGACTCCCGCTCTGGACTGTACTCAGGGGGGCAGGGGGAGGCCCAGACGAGGAGGGGAATGACGGCTCCATCGGCTCCCTCGGCCAGCAGGGGCAGGCGACGGGCAGACGGCCTCGGAGCCTAAACCAGCAGCAAGAGCTCAGCAGAGCCAAATCCAGGATGGGGTGGGACAACTAAGCGCTCCCGCCACCCCGAGCCGGTCCTTGTCCAGAAAGGGAACGACCTCCAGAGAAGTCAAGGGACTGATCAAAGGTCACCCTCTAAGTATCCCCTGAAGAAGGGGTGTGCTCAGAGCACCTGCAGAGCGACGGCAGGTCCTGGGACCCCCACTTCTGGGCACCAGAGGATTCCCACCACTCCACGCCCTGCTCCCCAGCACAAGGCCGCCAGGGTGAAGCCGGCTTGCTAACTAGGGGCCAGTCCAGCTCCGTCCAAATGGTACCAATAGTCACTGCCCCCCAGCCAGGCCACTCCCACGTCACGCCTGCCACAGCCTCCAAATTCCTCCCCCCACAACCTCTCCTGTTCAAAACCCTCCCGTGGCTCCCACTGCCTTGGGCCCCGCAGCTTGCCCCAGACTCCGTGGGCCCTTCCGTGCACAGGGTCCTGCAGGGGCTGCTCTCCGGGTCAGCAACGCTCCCCTCTCCTCCACGGAGCCCATTTCTCAGCCCTCCCCCCAGAAGTCCCCAGGCTGGTGGGTGCCCCCCACTTACTGCCACAGCCCCCCATGACCTCACAGTGGGTAAAGGCTGTTCCCTGTCTGACTCCCCCTGGCAGTACCCACCACATCGGGGACAAATCCCAGCACACAGTAGGAATGGGAAGGAAGCTGAGAGCGAGAGGCCAGAGGCAGAGATGCGGAGCCAGGCCTGCCCCCCGCCCTCCCCGCCGCCCGGGGAGACGCCGCCCGCATTGAGCAATAAGCTCCCACGCGCACCCCAGAGAGTTCTCACCGCAGAAAGGGAGGCCGATGCCCAACCCAGGGGCCCCGGCGGGGTCCCAGGGATGACAGAATGTGCACGACACTGTCCCTTTTTCCCCTCAGGGACGCGACTGCCACCATAAGGTCCCCTTCCTGCTGGCCTCAGGTCCCCTGCTGGGACTCTCTGTTGGGTCACTCCTTCCCAAGGGCCAGTTATTAACAAGGAAAAACCTCTTCCCATAAATTCAGCACACAAAGGCCAGATAATGGCAGCCACCTGACCGCAACCGCCCAGCTCTGTGCAGAGACTTTACGTGGGAGATCACGGTGGCGTGGAGCAGCTCCCCGGGTCCCGTCACTGCCACGGTAGACGGAGGAGGAAACGAAAGTGCCACAGCGGGAACGGCACAGCGCTGGCTGGTGACACCCGGCGCTCACGTGGGCCCGCGCTCCACGGGGCCATGTACTGAATTTTGACACTGAGCCCTGGCGGCGGTCCCAGAAGGTGAGCACAGGTATCACCCCCCACACACACACCCCCAAGGAAACAGAGGCTTTGAGGCCCGGTGACTTGTCCAAGTTAAGGGGAGCAACTCTCAGCTGGGGCTCGAACCCAGACTCCGGGGTTGTAGAAACGACAGGAGCCGGCCATGCACGGCAGGTGGTAAAGGCTCTCGCTGGCCTCTGGTGGCCGAGGAGACCACACGCTCACCCGTCACCACGTTCTCAGCACCCGACACGGGGCCTGGCACACCGCGGCCCCCAAACACGTCACCCTGAATCCGATGCAGGACCCACTAGGAGCTCAATCCCACTGCCTCCCCACGGCCCCACCCTGGCCATTTCCTACCTGTCTCAGGTACTTCCCACCTCCATGCATCACCTAGGCTCTGCCCTCCGGCTGGAACTCTCTTCCCTCTCTTTCCCACAGTTCGAACTCTTAGCCAGATTTCAAGGCCCTGCCCAAACATCATCTCTTCCATCACGATGTTTCCCAGTTGCCCATTTGCATGTAATTATAATACCAACTGGGGCATGAGCTAATCCGTGTAACACTTAGCCCAGTGCCAGGCACAGAGGCAGCTCCCTGTGTTAATCACCGGCAACATCATTTCATTTAACTCTCACCCGGATGTATTGTTAAACCCATTTTGTCGATGAGGCATCTGAGGCTCAGAAAAGTGAAGTGATTTGCCCAGCATCACATGGGTAAGAGCAAATTTGGGACGTGTGCCTAGAACCGTGCATGCAGCTCACAAACTCACAAGTACGTGTTGACTCTCTGCTGGGACATTCCCCACTCGAAGGGCAGCTCCCCGGGTCTGACTACAGGCCACTGAACCTGAGAAGGGGCCCCGTGAGATTGGACAGATAGGGAAAGAGAAGCTGGGAGAGTGGGGGAGGAGAGCCAAGCTCCCCCAGCCCTGTCAGGGGCCCAGCCCCTCCTGACAGCCCCGCGGAGAGAAGTCAGCGGGATTTGGGTACTCAGAGAGGAACGCTGGCTCCGGCCTGGAATGCTCTCCCAGAGCCCACCCCCTCTGCCTGGCCATCTCCTCCCCCCCCCACCCCAGGCTCTAATGTCACCTCCTTGGGAACCCCCAACCCGAGTCCTGTCCCCGCAGCCTCCGTGGCCACAGTCCCCACTTCTTGGCACTCTTCGCCCCTCTGATTACTGTGTCACTGGGAAAGACTCCTTCGACCCAGCTCCCCACAGGCAGAGACCCGGTTCCACCATCTCCCCAGCGCCCAGGCGGGAGCTCAATAGACACGTGCTGAAGGAACCACGCCTGGGTGGAAGCTCACTCAGTTTCGGTGCCAAAATGGCTCCCCGGGAGGCCACATGGGCCTGGGAAGGAGGCTAAGGAGGGCAGAGGCTGGCTGGGCCTCCCCGTCACGAAGAAGGCAGCTCTGGGGGCCGGCGGCAGCCGGGAATTCTCACAAAGCTGCCTTGAAAGCTCTTCTCAGCGAGCAAATATTTAACCACAGCTCAGGCTGGTGGGAACAGTGAGCTCGGAGGCAGGACGGCCTGAAGGAGGGAGGTGGCTGAGCGCTGGCCAGAGAAATGCCCCAAAAGAAGCAGACCGAAGGCCCGCCCACCCACGGGGGACTGCCCTTTCCTTTACACCTCGAGGCCTCCTCAGAGGGAGGAAGTCGGTTCCCATCTTGACACAAACAGAGGGAAACAAAAGCGCCCTCATGCCCTCCCTCCCCGCCCTCCCTGTCTGGCAGCGGCCCGTGCCCACAGCCTACAGTTGGCAGCTTGTTCTGGAGCCCAGAACCCAGGCGTCCCTGCTCCCTGGGAGCACAGATCCAAGCTGGGAAGGGTGGAGACGGGGTGCCAAGGCCCCCCTGCAGCGCCTCCCACCCAGAGCAGGACCAGCCACCCCGCGCCTCCCCTAGGCCCTTAGAGGAGCACTGCTTCTGCTGCTGGGAGCACGTCGTGAGTTGGGCTCCCAAGGCTGGTGTCTTGCGCCACGCCCTGCCCTGGCCAAGGCCACGGCCCAGCCCAATGGGGGCCATGAAGAAAGAATCAAAGGAACAGTCAAAGGCAGCTGGAGACCCCCAAAGCTGCAAGATGGCCCAGGAGGACTCCTTGCACTGTACATCCCTGCTCAACTTCCCCGTCCTTTCGCCTCCAGAGAGGCCTGGCTTGGGATCCAGACAGGTACAGAGCAAATCCCAGCTCAGTGGTCCAATGGCCTCACCTCTGAGCCTTGGTATTCTCCTCTGTGCAATGGAGATAAGTAGCTTCTCTCTCATACAGTTGCTGTCATCGGGATGGGACAGAGGTGGCTGATACGCACTAATGGTAGTTTTCAGTGATATGTTTCACACCAAGAAACGGGGACCAGCAAAGAGGAATCAGAACAACAGCTACCCGGACCCTCAGCGGGCCACTCAGGGGATGGGAAGGTGACGTGCTTGGGGCCCCATCTTTCTGGGCTCCCAGAGATTAACCAATCAGAAAGGGGAAGTAGAAAGGAAGCACCAATGAAGATTCTGAAAGCAAACACCCCGCGGACCGCACTCTACCGCAGGCACCGCGCACCTCCGCTCCGAGGCGCTGCGGAGGGCGGGCTTCTTGTCTCTCTGAGACACCACGTCCCACGGGCAACCTCACAGGACGGAGAGTGCTAAGGGAGAGGCTACATGGGGAAATGCTTTGAATTCCATGAAGGCAAGTGTGTCCTGCTCTCCTGGTATCTTGTATTTATAACTCTTTCTTTTTCTTATCTCATCACATTGATGAAGACATCCAGATCAATGCTAATGAAAATACCTCTAGCCTTTCAACATCGACTTTGCTCAGTCTTGCTCAGTATGTGATGAATGACCCTGTAAAGGGCTGAGTACCAGGGAGGGCCTGCTAAGGGGAAGGACGGAGGATTTAGCTCTTCCCCCCAAGCAAAAGAGTTGGATAATCCCCTGGGAAAAGAGTTTCTGGAAAAACCCAGTCATAGCGATTTGCCCCAACCAAACTGGCGACTGTTCTCAAGCGACCCACTAAGGATGGACAAAACTCTGCAGAAGGATTTCTATCTCAGATGCCCAGTGTGGTGACTCCAGTAGGTTGAGAGCTCCCCATCACTGGAGGTGTGCGAGCAAAGGCTGGGTGGTCAATTGGTAAGGAGGCTGTGGAGGAGATTCTGTCCCAGGAGGGAGGGTAACAGTAAAAACACAAATTTTGGTACCAGCGGACCTGGTTCTGCTACTGACTGCAACTTCCTAAGCCTCAGTTTATCTATAAAATGGGGAGAAAAATAGTACACGCTTCGAAGAGTCATTGTCAGAACTAAATAAGACGATGAGTGAGAAGCGTCTGGCACTCTGCCTGCCTGTTGGTGAGAGCCCCATAAATGCCCACTGCTGTGGCCCAACCCCAACAGACCGGGGCCAAACAGAGACACGAACCCCCACATTTAATCGGCCGTGTGCCCTCTGACACCAACATCCTTTTCACTGAGTCCAGGCTCCTTCCTGAGCTGCCTCAGATCCAGATTCCCCCTGCCCCTGTCTCTCTCTCTCTCTCTCTCTCTCTCTCTCTCTCTCTCTCTCTCTCTCACACACACACACACACACACACACACACACACACACACACACACACTCTGCAGCCTGCAGCAGTGCTGGCTCTCTGGGTCCTGAAGGCAAATGATGGGGGCAAGGGGAGGGTTCCTGCCTTCTCAAAGCCAGGGAGGGAGAGGCCAAGGGGGAGGAGGAGGGAAAGGGAGGAAGATGAGCCAACATGAAAATTCACTCCTGCGCTTGCTGCTGGGCCAGAGAGGAAACCCAATCCGGGGCTGGAATGCCAGGGAACTTCAGCAGGGTGAGGCTGTATGCGGACAGAAGATGGAAAGTTTATTCAAATAACAAGACTGAGAGGATGCAGGCCCTGCCCCCCCCCCCCCTCGGGTCACCAGCTGCAGGTCTCCTTGGGCTCCAGAAGGGGAGGTACCCGAACGAGTCTTCTTGCAGGCCCTGCCAGCCTCACATTCCTCGTTCCAGGTGCCTGCATGCCCCCCATCTGTGCTGCGTGGGAAACTCTGCGCTCAGCTGACATAACAGGCCCGAGTCTCTGGTCCACTTCCCAGGGGGTGGGGGATGGGGGTAGTGTCCCCTCGAGCGAGCGTGGGGAAGCACTGTCTCCCCTGGTGGCGACACACGGAGTCCAGGCACTGACTGCTACTGGGTGGCCTTGGGCAAGTCCCTCGCCCTTCCTGGCTCTGCCTTCTCGTTAGTCCGGTGAAGGGGTTGGACTCCACTGTACTGGACCCGAGGGCCCTGACGCCCTCCAACGGTGACATGAAACGGTGTTCCCTCCCCAACACAGGACCACATCGGTAGGCCCAGAGGAGATTGTCCGTCAGGCTTGATCACCTTGCTCCACGTTCCACCTGTCAATCTGGGGTGCTGAAAGCATGGTCCCTGACAGTCACCCTTCCCCCCCTTCAGGCTAGAACCCCCTTTTAGTCATCAGCACAGCTTTGCTTTAATAATTAACTATTTAGAGTTTGCTTTCCCCACGAGGGCAGGACACTGTCGATCTCATTCATGATACATCCCCAGAATGGAGCGTGGCACTCAGCACATAAACATTGGTCTCTGACTGCGAGATTACATCTGAATGCCTCAATTCATCAGCCTGGCATCTTAACACACAAGAAGAATATGGGTTTTCAAAAAGCCCAGCTTAGGCCTGGGGACAGACCCTCCACTACCCCCAGGGACGGTGTTAGCCAGGCGCTCTCCAATTCCAGTAGGCCACTTCCTGCACAGGTAGGACCGGGTCTGGAGCAAGCAAGATCAGCTCAAGGCTATGCATCGGCAGCAGAAAAGGTCACCACCCTGTCACACAAACCAAGCTGTCACCTAAGCTCAGATCCTCAGTTTCTTCTTCCGACAGATTCTGTCAAACAATACAGCACCTGTAAAGGGCCTGGAAATTGGAGCTGAGCGGGCCCAGCGCTTGAGCCTTCTCTGCCCCCTCCAGCTGGCACAGGTGGGGGGTGGGAGGACCACGCCGAGCGGCGGGAGGCCTGGGCTGTTACCTGGGGCAGGCACATCACCCTGCCTCTGTGTCCCCCATCAGAACGAGATCCCAGCCCCACAGGGGGCCAGAGGTACTGGTACTTTGAAAAACAACCATTGAAGTGCTGTGCATACAGGAGAACCGATGCCGCGGCCAGCAAGAGCCATGGCAAAAGCGCTCATTTCTAGAAAATTCTGTTTTGCTCAAGTACCTGCACTGTCTTAGCTTTGGACCTCTGCAGAGCTGCCCCTCTGCCTACGGCCTTGTCCTCCCTCAACCGGTCTCGCCTAGACACCCTGTCCTCTACCCACAAGCCTTCTCTGACCTCCACGCCTGCTGCTCTCTGGGCTCCCCTGGGCTGGGGTTCCACGCTAGGTCTGTCTTCCCAGAAAGGGACCCCTGGGAGGGCGAGGACCACACTACCTTCCCATGGCATGACCTGGCACTGAGCAAGCTCTCAAACTACGATGGAACGGATGAATTAATCTCACGGAAACGATCACAGCTGTCCAACAAAGCACTGTGAACAACGAGAAACAGAAACAACCCAAGGGCCTGGCAGGAGGGTTCTCTGGCCCATCGATTTGAAATGCAGACTATGGGGACAAAACGGAATATTCTGTGGCCATCCAACATGCCGCAAGGGAAATGACACGTGTGCAGACGCCCACAAACCGCTGTTGATTATGCATCAGAAAAAGTGCCTGAAAGTCCTCCTTTCTGAGTGGTAGCATCGGTGATTTTCATTTCCTTCCTGCCGCTTCTCCTTTTTTTCTAATTTTTCATTGATCACTGGGTGTTGCTTATGTGACAATAACTAACAACAAAAGAGTGAGCTCTGAGGAAGTTCAAAGTAGAAAGCTCAAGCCAGGGGCTGAGGACCCGCCCTTTGGTGCATGCTGGTAGGTGGGAGCCACTGCAGGTCTGAGGGCGAGGTCAGGGTTCACCGCCGAGACAGACCCCGCCTAACGCCATTCTGTCACTAGAGTCCAGGTGGCCTGGGCTCCTCCAGGAGGGAAGCCCTGACCTTGGTGGGGGCACTGGACCCCAAAGGCAGAAACTCTCTTCTGAGCATTCACTCTGTGCCAAGCACCAGGAGCACGACACCCCTTAGAGAGCTCACGACACTCTCGAAGCTCGACGGAGAAACAGAGGCACCGAGAGCTGATGTCACAATGAAGACAGGCAGAGGGGACGCCCTGGGCATTGCAGGAAGAGGTCTGGGAGCCCAGCCTTCTTCCTCACACTGCTCCAGCAGACACCACCTCACCGGGGGACCCTGGGCCCGTCTGGCCAGAGCAGTGAGCGGGACGCCTAAGGTCTAGAGGAGGTTGGTAAATCGTAGACTCTCCCAGTTGGATGAGAATCCACCCACACTACCGGGCATGGAGAAAGACTCCACGTTGTGGAATCAGCCCACTGTCTCTGGATTGAATCACCGGTTTCAACCATCCACAGCCGCAGGTGCCTCCCCGGCAGGGCACAGAGTACACGCTTCAATACGTTTGTTGCTATTCTTACCCACAGCAGCAGATATAAAAGCCTCTTTCTAAAGTCCAGCCAGTAAGTGCTGATGAGAAAGGGATCCCTGCTCCCTGGCTCCTTTGCCAGGTATTCAAGGCTGCACCAGACAAGGCTCCTGCCCCTCTCTCTCTAGCCACAGTCCCCACCCCCACCCTCTCCCCCACACCCAGACTCCCTCCAAGGGCAGGAAACTGTCTGTGCTAAGCCCCTCCCTCCGCTTGCCTGTACCCCAACTCTGATGGCCAAAATTCATCTTGTCCTTCAGGATCCAACTCAAACACCTCCCTTCCAGAATCTTCCCTGCTCCCACCCTTTCTCCCAAGCCTGCCCTGTGCTTTGTTTGCAATGCCCTCGGGACTCCTGTCAGATGAAGGTGAGGGTGGCTCAGATTTTTAAATCAGAGGAATCAAAATTTTCCCCAAAATACGGTCAATAGAACTATTTTTTAATTTAATATATTTACCATAAAATAAAATAAAATAAAATAAAATAAAATAAAATAAAATAAAATAAAAGACAGAATGAAGGAAATAATCTATAACCCTACCAACCTTAAAAAAATCTGTTAACATTTTTATGAATTTCCTTCCTACATCTGTAGAGATATATATACTTGTAGACGAACAGAATTATATCTTAACTTTATTGGCTACACATCATACCTTTGAACATGACCTACTAGTTACATTGTCCACCTCTCCACTTTTATTTCTTGTTTTAACCAATGCCGTAACACAATGTAACCATTTGGCCACATTCAGGTAAACTGGTGTGGAACGGCGGGGCGTTTCACCAGGGGCTTTGAGCCATCTCTCTGCTGTTGTTCCTACCGCTGGTGGGGCTGGAGAGGATCCCCTTTGGGCACCCATTTCCTGCTCAGCCTTTAGAAGGACCCAATGCTTTAGCCCCAGTGGCCTCTGTACCCCATATTTCTGCCTCAGGATACATGGAGGATTTCAAGGGCTACAAACCCGGTCTGGCACTGCAGTTACGCAGTCCCAGGGGCTGTGTTCACCATCCTAAAAGCCAGGAGTGACAACCCGGACCACATATAGGGCCAGCAGCAGGATCCGGGCCTCTGTCACAGCCTATCTCTCAGATGCGTATTTTACTTGATAAGAAACTGAGGCACAAGAGGGAAGGGACTTGGGCCTGCTCTCCCACCCACTCAGAGGACCCTGGGCAGGTCCCTTGGCCTGTTTCCTCATCTGTGACAGGAGGACAAATAACAGGCATCGGTGTGACAATCCCACAGAATGTGTGCCACAGGGGCTGTCACGGGGACCACAAGTGTGAGCTCTCGAGGAGGGTGGTCATTCCATCCCAACGATTTGCCCTCTGATAATTATTTAATCAATGACTGACTGGTAACTATTGTTTGATGTGTCTCTCCTTTAGCTCTATACAGGCAGGGCCTGGGTGAGCTGGGTTGGGTGCCAAACACATAGTGGGCCCACGGTCAACGTGTGTCCCTGTGCCTGACACAGAGCAAGTTGGCGGGAGCACCAAGAATCAGGTATCCAGTTCCCTGCCTGTCATACCCGGCGTTCAGTCCTGGGGGCCCAGATGCCCAGCATTGGAGCTGCAGAGGGGCCGGGAACCAAGGGCAGGGGAAGCCTGACCAACAGTAGATCCCTGGGCCCCTGCCTCTCCGGGCCACCCCCTCAGAGCTCAAGGACAAGAATAAAGGGCTCAATGCCAATGAGTCAGACTGAGAGGAATATTGGCCAAGAGGAAGGAAGCTGAACGTGGCTGCGCGAGCTCCGTGCCTGTGGGCTCAGACGTGGCGGGGCCCAAACCGCTCCTCCCAGAAGGAAGAGGGGAAGTCAGAATCAGCCCGGGCTCTGCACCCACCTGCACCCGCTCCGCCCCTCTCTCTGCGCCCTAACGCATAACCTACGCCCACCAGACCCTCATCCAAACAGCTTCAGGATCCCGGGACGCTGCAGGAATGTAAACCCTGCAATGACATTTATTCATTCACTCACTGTTAAGGAATTAAAACCATTTAAACCAGCATGTGTTAATTACAGCTATTGAAGATTGAGCATTTACTGTGCCCAGGACTGTGTTAAGTATGCAGAACTGTGATTTATAAACATACAGAATACAATTTAAACTTTATAACCCAGTGAAGTATTATTATCACTCCCATTTTATGGCTGATGAAACTAAGGAGTAAAGAGCCAGAGAAACTGTCCCGGGGCACCTGGCTGATAGCTGCTAAAGCAAGCTATGATCCTCGAGGCCACACTGTCCACCTGAGGAGAGCTCACAGTAACCAAGCCTTCGTGGTGCTCATATCATAGAGGAAAATTAGAACCACAACCATGCAAGCAGGGGCCCGGACCCAGCTTGGCCTAGGAGGGGCCCAGGGAAGCATCCTGGCTGCGGAAGCTGGTCCCCGGGTCCTACAGGGCTCTTCCTGGTCTGGAATTTGACCCAGCAGGTCCAAGGCCTTCATGAACCATGGGGAAACTGAGGCCTAGAGTGGAGGCTAGACAGAGCTCCCATCCACAGAGCCAGACTCTCAGATGCTCACGCAAGGGACTCAGGAAAAGAGGAGGGGAGGGAAGCAAAGGGGCTCTGCCCCTCATCACACAGGAAGCCTGCTGCTCCACACTGGGGGCTCCCAGCCACACAAGCAGCCCAGCCCCCAAGCCATGGGGCAGGCCCCAGAAGCAGCTCCTCTCAGATTGTCACAATCTCAACAGGAAAACAAGAAAGCCGAGACGGGCGGCCTGCTATAGCCTGACGGGGCTTGGAGGTTTGGTCTCCCAGGAGCGGATGGACTCTCAGGTCACTGAGACAGTGACCTCTCTGCTCCAAGAGAGAGGGGCTCCCGCCTCTGGCCACAGAGAAGGGAAGAGATTCTGAGGTCCCAGCTGGCCTCAAGTGGGAGAGAAAAAAAGGGGTCCTGGGTTCAACCGCTCGGCTCGAATCACCCCCCACTCTCACCACCCTCCTTGAGGGACGGGATCATCCCCATTTTAGAGATGAAGAACTGAGACCCAGCGAGGAGACGCCCCTTGACCGAAGTCACACAGTGAGCTGTGGCAGTGCCGAGCTGAGCCTGGAGAGCTGAGCAGCAGTCACCCTAGGGGGCTGGGTCCCTCCCTGTCCCTCTTCTCCCCCCTCTCAGTTAAATATGGGAGTGGGGGTGGCAGGGGAGTGTGGCTTTGGCTTTTTTTAATCTTCCATAACACCTTACTGTCCGCGGGTGGGCAGACCTGGGCTGTCTCCTCAGACACAGGCCTGTCTGTGAGGCCAGCACAGGGCCGATTCACTCTCTCTCACAGAGGGCTTGTTTGTTTACTCAGTCCTCAAAATTATAACCTTCGCAGCTCCACCCAGGCCGCTCACTCCTTCTCTGCCCAGTCGCTGCTGTGTGGGGCCATCCATGCGGGTCGAGGGGGCACAGAATGGAAAGGGCGTTGGGGCCCTGGGTTTCTGGTACCATCTACAGTTTCTGAGACCTTGGGTATATCCTTTCCTCTTTCTGGGCCTCAGTTTACTCAGTAGTGAAATGGAGGAGGGGATCTGTTAGATGACTGCAAAGGGTCCTTCCTGAGCAGGAGAAAAGCAGCTGGTGCCCACGGCGCAAGCTCCAAACTCAGCGAAGAGGAGCTGTGGCCCAAGGAGACCCAAGCGAACCCTCCATGCTGGCTGCGGGCTCCCCGAAGCTTAAGCTCTGTTCTCTTTCTCCCCCTCCCTCACCAAACATTGCCCCTCTGGATACCCCACCCCTCTGAAAGTCAAATGACACAGCCCCTCCTAGAACTCAGCGAAAATGGAATTGCCACTTACCTAGCACCTTCCAAGTGCCACCAATAACTGCCTGCCAGAATCTTCACACACACGCCCAGGGGCAGGATCACCTTCCCATTTTACTGACAGCCGGGGCTCAGAAGACAGTAGCTTGCCCAAGGCCATGAGCCAGCCTCCTCCCAAGTCTAGGACGGACATGCGTGCGGCCTCTTGAGTTAGGCTGACAAGTGTTTAAAGCCACCATGTGCTTTGTAAACCATATAAAGATCCACTGTGTTTGTAACACAAACCGCACTGCATCCAGCTTGACCGAGCTTGTCGGCTGGTAGAAGACCCATGAGCTCCTGCCACTGCTTCATCCCCACCCCCTGCTCAGGCCCTCGGGCCAGGCACGAGACGGCTCTTCCTTCCACAGCAAGATGGCATCAAACAGTAAATATCTGCTGAGCACGTGCGCTGTGCCTTCAAAGCCGCCCAAGGTCCACAGTCTCCTAAGAGGTCAGAGACAGACGGGCACTAGATTGTCTTAGTGCCCACTGCACAGGGCGGCAACGTGAGGCCAGAGAGGAAGAAGGGCTTGCCAGAGGTCACCTGGCGCCAGCCCTGGGACTCTCACCTCCAGCCTGCACCCATCGATGGCTCTCGGAAGGCAGGGAGGATGAGAGGTGAGCGGAGCACAAAAAGATAAGTAGTTTCCTGCCCAACGGACTGCTTTTCTAGAAGATTCTGGCTTCGCAAACTCAGCTGGACACAGACAGCTCTGTTCTGCACAGTACGTGGGGAGGATGGCCAGCAGCTGCAGTTGACTTGGCCACAGCAGTGTGGGCGGTAAAGTAGGGCTCACACTTTGTAAACCTCAACTCCTTCTCCCTCTGCCCCTCCCAAATGCCCAGCTACCCACTGGAGTCCCCGCCCCTGCACATGGACCCTGTACCCAGTGCCCTGGCCCACGCCCTGAATGTTTAATCTCTCCAAAAGGAGGGGCTCCCTAGGTCGGTGTCCTAACATGGACTGTACTCAACGGTAATGGCTGATAAGAGGAGCCGGTGCTTTCTTAAACGCAAAGTGCCCTACGCACATCATTGCATTGATCCTTCACAGCAACCTAGCGGGTCTGGGCTACTGGTATGCGCAGACGGAGAACCTGAGACCCAGAAACGGGAAGGCGCCTGTCAAATAACATGGCAGCGGAGACAGCATCTCAAAACTAGGTGCTCAGAATCCAGGTCCAGCCCACCTCCTACTCTTCTCATACTCAGAGCTGCCGAGGAAGGGAACGAGTCTCCTGTCATCAGAGGGATGGGAGCAGAGGCTGCCGGACCACTGGCTGCCTTGATAAAACAACCTGTGGGGTCCATCGCAACCCCACAGGGCCGAGACACCAGGCCTGGTTGCTCTATTTCTACCATACTCATGATAATAGGAGCCTGCTGTGCCCCACCCCCATCCATGCTGGTCCAGCACCACCACCAACACCCCCGCCCCCCAACAGTGGGCCCTGCTCCTCTCATCCTCCCTCACACACACAGCTGACCCGCCTATGCCCCGCATCTGCCTAAAAATGCCTCTGAGGTCTCCCTGTGACCCTCACAGCAAAGTCCCTGGTGGGTCCCTCCACTTCACCCTAACCCTCCCTCGCCCACATGGCTAGTCCCCCTCTCACGCTTTCCTGCAGGGGCCATGCAGGAATTTGTGCCTCAGTGTGTCCCTGGTACCTAGCACAGTGCCTGGCACATAGTAGGTACTCAATAACTATTGATTAAGAGAAGCGTGTCTGGGGCCAGAGCTCATACACTGCTGTGGGGATCTCACAGGCATGCAGTTGAGGACCTGACACCCCCATTTCTAACATCCAGACCATCCGGCCCAGGCTTTGCAAGGCAATTCATGCACGACCCCAAAGAAAGGGTTTTCAGAGGCAGAGACTTCCCAGCACCAGTAGATACTAGTCTTGGGGTCACAGATGCAGAAAAGAGACCCAGCCATCAGTCCAGAGTCACATGACAAACAGTAAACAGGACCAGGCTGCACACCTATGAGTTTAGTTCTGGACACATGGCCAGACGGGGTGCGGAGGTGAGGGGGTGGCGTGTTCCCATCCGTCTTTCGCCCACTTATTCTCTGTGCCCTGTCCAACGCTGGGCGCAGTGTTGACTATGCTACTGAATGACTCTGCTGTGTAACCATGGCCGCTGAGTCACCACCCTCTAAGTACCTGCTGACCGCCTCAGGTGTCCAGGGCCACAGGCTAGTGCTTCTCAACCCGGGCATGCCGACTTCCTGGGGCACACGGCAGGAAGTGGGGGATGCCTGAGGCCCCGGGACAGGCCCGGCACCTCTCCTTCCGTGAAGCGCCAACGGCCACCACCCACTGCGTTCACACCGCCCGCCAGCCCCGCGCTGCACCACCCGGCGGCTGTCACCCCTGACCCTCGCCGCTACCATCTTCTTTTACAAAGGAAGCTGCGGCTCAGGGAAGGTGACCAACTTGCCCCCAAACACCAGTCCCGTCTATTGGCTGGGGCTGAACCCACCCAAGCAGTCTGACTTGCAGAGCCTTGCCTGGAACCGCTCAACTCACTGCCCCTTCTAACTCACCAGCCACCCTGTCAGCAGCAGGCAGTGGGTGAGAGGTAGTGTATCTCCAAACCTGGACAGTTCCCAGGGGGTGGAACCGGGTGCCCTGGAGAGGTGGGCACTTCCTGCTCTTCCAGTTTTGAAATCTGTGGGATCAAAAGACGGCAGGCAGCCTTCCTGACTCAGGACCTAAGAGTCACCAGGAGGGGGGCACGGCTCTGCCCTACCCTCGGGGGTTTAAACCTAGGAATCTGCCTTCATTATTCCTTAAGACTGCCAAGCACGGGCTACAGAAAACCCTCTTCTCCGGGCAGGGGAGCAGAGGGGGAAGGGGGGGGCGGGGCGGGGGAAGGGAAAAGCAGCTCAGGAATGTGTGCAACCCGCAGGATGCTGCTGCTGGAGACCCGGGGCGAAGTGAGTCATGAGCTCTGCCTGCGGAGGAGGAGGGGGCGACTCGAAGGAGAACAGGCCTGGCCAACGAGGGACTTGAGTCTCAGACTGAGTAATGACACTGAGTAATGACGGGAGGGATAGATTTGTGCAATATACGGGAGCCTCTGACACACGCCGCTCTGTTCCCACTCGGCTCCTCCCCCTCCCCAGACCCCCTCCCCCCCCCCGCGCCCCCCCCCCCCCCGCTGGCCTCTTTTAGGGGCCTTTTCCACATTGTCCCTTGTCCAATCTGGGCACCAGGAAATGTCTAGTCACAGTACAGCACGGTTTCAACAGCTAAGGGCTCGGCCTCCCAGGTCCGGGCCTGGGCCGGCCGCTGACTTGCTTCACTCTCACCTGTAAACGCTGGGGAGGCGCGCAGAGGGTGTACAGGCAAAAGAAGGCCTAGCACACAGTGAGTGCTCGGTTCTATGGCGCTCGGTTCTACAGATACAGTTCGGAGCCTAACACTGCCCCTCCCTGCTCCATCCTCCCCCATCCTCAGGCAGGAGACATGTCAATGAACTCTCTGAAGACCACATGCTGGGGAAGCCGCCAGAGTTCATGGTCACACACACCCAGAGGCCAATGTCATCCGTCCATGTCCCTAGCTCACATATAGCCCCTTCGAGCCCACTTCCCTGTGGAAAGACGTCCAGAGGTGTCGGGACTCCCGGGAAGGAGCCCCCCTCAAAATGCCAACTGGTGGAAGCAGGTTGGGGGCGGGGACTAGGCCAGACGATGCGTCTGCCCTCAGCAGGGAAGATGACCAGAGCAGGGAAGGAAGAAAACCCGGTGACTCAGTTTGTCCCAGAAAGCCAACCATCTGGTCATAAAGGAGCATGGTGGCACTGTCCAGCATCAGGGGAAAGGCTAAGAATACGGCCTTCCTGCACGGATGGCCTCCAGGGGCACAAGATGCAGTCTTTGGGACTGCTTCAAGGGAGGTTCTAACGACCGACAAAGGTGTTGTGGAAGAAGCAACACACGAATTGAGCTCTGGTCTCGGCGACGTGTAACAACAAACCCAGAAGGGAAAGACCATTAAAGAATAAAGTGGTCATCGCGGGGTGGTGAGTGATTCCCAGTTTGGCCTCTAAACTTCATTCCTTGCAGGCGGGTTGGGAGGCCCCGTGGCGCAGTTTGGGTTTAGAAAAGTCTCTTTGGCAGCGCGTTTGGGAAGAACGGAGGGGTGAAGTGGGAAGGACGGAGGGGTGAGGCGGTAGGCAGCTCCCAGCCAGGGAGGCCAGAGGCCTCAGCAATGAGAAGAGAACAGAGTGGAGGCTGGATGGAGGGGGAAGGGCAGGGTCAACGCCAACAAAAGCACATTATGTAAGAGACACAAGAGCAGCGCGGGATCCCCAGACGCTTCACCCCAGGGCCTGACCCAGACCTTGACGAAGGGCAGGAGCCCAGGCAGAGCCAGGCACTGCTTCCGGTCAGCCTGGTGTCTCTGCCAAGCCCAGAACCCCAGGCCCCTGCTGCCCAGGAGGCGGGAAGAGGGGGAGAGCCACGTACCTGGGCAGGGTACCAAAAGCAGGCATCGCTATCCCTTCTCTCCTGGGACCTACAGCCATTTCCCAAATCCGGGGTGGTAGGTTTGTAAAATCAGTTTGCAAAAAGGCATTCCCTGTTTTGCCCAATAGAAAAACCCGCACTGAGTTCATACCGACAGAAAGGGGTGTCACACATTCACAGCCTTTTCAGAGGCCGTGTGTCACGTCATCAAAACGGGACTCAGGAGTCCCATTTTGGGGTCTCTGCGATGCTGGAACCTGGCGTGGGGTATGTGCAGAGGCTCAGGCAGCACGGTGATTGCAAGCCATACACTGGAAACGACTCAAATGTCCATTAACGGAAGGCCGGGTAAATAAAGCATGCCGTGCACAGAAAGAAGCCCACCGACAGTGACAGGAGCCAGGCAGACTCCTGTGTTCTGACACGGGGAAATGTCTGAACGACACTGAGCGCAAAAACATCGAACCGCAGAAACATATATTTGGACCGCCTTCTATAAACCGAGACACCTGCGTGTGTCCGCAGAGCCGTACGGCTGGAAACGGTGGCGCGCCGAACTTGAGCGGTTTCTTTCGGGAGTGGGATCGAAGATGGAGGGAACTTTCCTTTTTTCACCGCACACTCCCACACTGTGTGTGCAAGCAGGCCAGCAGCTCGCGGTGGTTGCCTAGCGCTGGGAAGGACTGGGGGGATTGCGCGTGACTACCAACAGGTACAGGGTTTCTTTCAAGGATGAACAAAGTGTTTTTAGATCGAACGTGGTGATGGTAGCACAACTCTTTGAATCCACACACAAAAAATATTGACTTGCACACTTTCGGTGGATGAACTGTCTTGCAGGCAGATTATGTTTCAATAAAGCTGCTATTTCAATAAAGAATTAGCAAGGGGAAAGGTGAGGCCAGCCAAAGGGAGGAGCACAGGTAAAGGCGGACTCCCTCGCCAGCCCTCTCCGGTAATAAACTTCAGGGCAGAAAGTGTGTGTGGAAGGGGGAGTTTCTTGGCCCTCACAATTTCATCCTGGTCAATAGAATTTTCAGAGTAACGCCTGAGTCCCTCAAGGCTGTCTTAGAGGCAGAAGGGGCCCCCAGGCAATGCCAGGTTTCCTGCCAACGGTATAGCACCCAGCCCCTACTTGCACATCTTGAGCAACAGTGAGCTCCCTCCCTTACCTGCTCCGTTCTGGTTGTCGTAGCTCAGACCATATGCAAAGAATCCCTCATACAGCACTGATTTGAGCCAGCCGGGCACTTCCGCTCTCTTGTCCTAGTCCTGCCAGGAGGCAGGTGTGGGTCGGCCCAACCTGTCTGTGTCCTTGTTCCTTGTAGGGTCCCCCATCACTGCCCTCCCACTCCAGATAGCCCACATCCAACTCACACATATGCCAACGGGGAAGGAACCCAGTCATCAAAAAACTTGGGTATATTCTCGAACCCCGGGACCTAGCACCCACCCAACCCCAGGGACTGCACACACCTTGGAGAAATAGGACCTAAATCACAGCTACAAATGCCCTCTTCAAACTCCAAACACTTGGCCACTCTCCTTACCTACCAGAGTGAATGACAATCTCCATAATAACAGTTGTTTGCTGAGCACTACTACGCCCCAAGCACTGGCCTGACTTTCCTACCCGCATTAATTATCTCATTAAATTCTTACAACAGTACCTGGAGGGAAGGGACCCTTATTCCCATTTTACAGATAAGAAAACTGAGATTAAGATGCTGGCCCGAGGTCCGGCCAGTTAACACACTGTGGAGTCAGTGTGGGGGATCCTGAGCTGGCTCAAGTCTGAGGGAGAATTATGGGAACTTTGGGGGATCGTTAGGCCCTCGGAGCTGGAAGGGACTTCCGCCTTCAGGTGGCACAGACCTCCTGGCTCCCAGGCCAGGGCTCTTTCCTCCATGCAGACGCCCTCATGAAAGCAGGAGGAAATCCTGCCATCAGCCCCACGGGGCCCTGGTGTGAGAACAAGCCCCTGCTTGCCAGAGGCTTTGAAATCCCAGGATGAAAGGCGCCCTGACAGCAAAACAGCACCGTGGGCAGAAGCCCGCCTGACCCCTGCTGGGACTTGCAGGCTGGCAATCACCTGCTCACCTGCTCAGGGGGCGGGTCGGCCAAGCCGCAGAATCCTAACAGGCCCCAGAGCTCAGAGCACTGTGGAAAGGGATATTCCAAACCCTGGCGTCTCTGAAGGGGCCGGCCCCAGGTCTCCTAGGTGGAGAACCAGGCCCCAGGTAGGAAGGGCGCTGGAATTTTAATTGTCTGGCATAAAAGTGCCCACTGCTCCTTGGGTGGGGTGAAGAGGGTGCAGGATCACAGGAGGTGGCGAAGGCACGCCCTCATTCCCCTCCCGCAGACATTTCTAAGGCAGGTCACTTCCCTGGGAGGGGACTGGAGGGTGGCTGGCTTCCTTGCCTTCCAACCTCCCACCCCCACACTTCAGGAGCCCCCACAGGTGAGCCTGGACCAGGAATCTGAGGCATTCGAAGAGGGTTATTAATAGCACTGAAGTGTTGAAAAGAGGGAGGCCAGTGGGTTCTGAGTGGACACAACCCTCTTCCACCCAGCCCGGTATCCATAAAACAAGCCCAAGCCTGTCCAGGAGAGGACACTTCACCTTTTGTGGTCTCAGTCTCCTCCCCTGTAAATGGAAGGGAGGGGACCGGCTGGCAGTTCTCTGCCCAGGAGGTGGGAAGAGGGGGAGAGCCAGAGCTGGGTGTGCGGGAAGGAAAAACCCCACTGAAGAAGGCGCAGCACATCCCACCCAGGCTGGGTGAGGGGCCCCAACTGGAGGTCGTGAATGGATGGACTGTTACAGAGCCCCAGGAGGCTGCCCCCGACAGGGAGGGGACAGGAAGACTCCACCCCAGCCTTCCTCCTCCCAGAGTCCAGGCCTGTCCTCCTGAGCAAGAGCAAGAGCACGAGTTCCAGGACTTAACCCCCTGCTGGTTCAAGGCTGGAGAGGGTCTGACTCATTTCTCCATCACCCTCACCCCTGGCCTAGCCCCAGGCCTGGCACAAAGGGGAAGCTCAGGCCGTGGGCCCAGGACAAGCCTTCCTCGGCCACCTCCTTTGTGCCCAGAGGGGTGGGGACACAGAGCTAAGGGCCACCTGGTCCCCGTTCTCCAGGGGTACGAGAAGGCAGAGCACAGCTGCTGAAACTACAGAATCGCACGACACATCGAGATACGTGCACGCAGACACAGGGCCCTGGGCCCACTGGACAGGGGGAGGCGAACACAGCAGGCTGCCGCCACGCCCCGCGGAGGCCAGCGTCCCGTGCATCGGGCCCTCCATGCCAGGCCTGAACAAGCTATGTATATTATTAGCTCACTTAAGTCTCTCAACAACTCATGAACGAGGAAGAAGTCATTCACCCCATTTCAAAGAGGAGAAAACCAAGGTGCCAGGACATTAAGAGGCTAGTGCAAGATCTCACCGCTGGGGAACAGGTGCTGGGGTTCCACCCAGGCAGCCTCACCCAGGGTGGAGAGGTGAGCCACAGGACTGTTTCCCAGGCAGCTGGAGAGTCTCACCCTCTCTGCATTCTCCAAGATTGGAAGAGGAGGAGAAACCCAGGACCCTGCTGCAGGTCTCCTGGCTCCCCGTCCCCAGAGGGGGCGCTGCCCCTCTGAGAAGTGGCCGCTGCGCAGTGACAGGCTGGGAGGTTGGATGGCTCAAGGAGGGGACCGAAGAGGCTAGTCTCTGGCCTCCACCAGCCCCGTGGACACCGCTGCCATGCTGAGCCTGAGCCAAACGACCGCGGTTCCGACCCACCCCTCCCATGCACCCCACCTATGCCTAACCCCACTTCTCAGCCTCAGTCCCAGGAGTCGATAGGCTCTCCCTGGAAGCCTCGGCCACGTGTACTGATGCTGGGTACGGGCTGAGCTGCGGATCAGGGCAGTTAGAAAGAAGGGCAGGACATGCTGGCCGAGCGGGCCTGGAGTGCTTCCGGGCCGGGATATGGGGGTGGGGGGTGGGCTGCGACCCTTCCCACAGCTCGATTGCGATAGTGTGCTGGGGGATCCGACGCGACCTGCTCCGAGGGGGTTCTGTGGGGGGAGGGGAGGGGTTCAAGTCTCCGCAGGAGGGAGAAGGGTGAGCTCAGAAGAGGTTAGGAAGGGGCGCCCAGACGTGGAGGAGAAACAAGCCTGGACGACAGGCTTGGTCCCCAGCCACTCCCGCCCTGCCCAGGGGCCTGACTCTCCTGAGACCCCAGCCTCAGTGCGAACAGCGGGCCGGGATGGTGGCGTAGCCCGAGGGCTGGACCCCGCGCGCGCGCTGCGCAGGGCAGGGCTCACCTGAGATGTACTGGCGCCGTGAGTCGTCCAGGTGCGTGGACAGCACGTCCCCCATGGCGAGGAAACGCTGCAGCCAAATCCGGCCGCCACCCGCCGCTGCCCGCGCTGCTCAGGCGGACGCCGCTGGCGCCATGGAGCCCAGCCCGCCCTGCTCCCGCCGCTCCCTCCGCCCTGGCCGCGGCCTCCGCTCGGCTTGCGCTCGGGCACCGGCCGCGTCGGTCCAGGGGCGCGTCAGTCCCGAGCCCCGGCCCGCCGCCCAGTAGCCCCGCCGCGCCCCGCCCCGCCAGGCCCCGCCCCCTGGCAGCGCCCGCCCCCTCCTCGCCTTGGTGGGGGCGGGGCAGGGAACCAGGGCTCCCGGTCCGCCCTCGAGACAGACAAAGGCAAGGTCGGAGAAAGGGAGACCCGAGAGAGATGTAGAGGGGCGCACGGGACCCGGACCGAACCGATGAAAGAGATGGAGCTGGTGGGGGTATCTGAAAGAACGGAAACGGGGTGCCCTGGGGTGCCCCCCCTTCCCTCCCGGCGCGGGAATTGAATCACGCCCAGGAGGACTGGTAGGGGACGCTAGGCCGACGTGTGAGAACTCAGAGTTCGTGCCCGACTCCTCCTGTCCCCTGCTACCTGCACAATGTTCCCCCCCAGGCCCGCCCCGCCGCCTCCCACTCTCAGGAGGTTTCCTGGCCTTGAACCGACCTGCCCAGAAGGTGTGCCCGCCTATCTTACACGATAGTGCAGGGAAAGGGGAGGTAGCCGGGAGGGCTCAGGCCCACAGTCATTCCCGGTCCCAGTGCCAGGCGGACGTTCCTCAGGCTCAACATAAGGGTATTTCACGCAAAAGGAAGCTCATGGGACACGCTGAGCAAAGAATGGAAAAAATCATAGCACTTTGCAGTTTGTATAAGACTCAGATTCAAAACCCCAGGAGTCAGGGTGCCAGGCTTGCAGGGCTGCCCTTGGGTGGATCAGGGAAACGTGTTTTAATCCTACTCTCAGGACCTCCCAAGCTGGTAGGGTAGACAGGTTAACAACCAGGTTCCCAGGTCACGGACTGGGGTGGCAGAGGCCTTCCTTGGCCGCTAATGCTCAGACTTCCTGTACTGCACCCCAAGAGTCATCCAGTTTCTGCTTGCTTGCCCCAGGGACGGAGCACTTACCACTTCTCCATCCATCACCCCCTGTATTTAAACAGCTAACTGTACCTGTGACATAGGTAGAAAATGCTGGTGATAAGAGTTAACGTTACTGAACCTGGGTCCTTCGGCCCTGCCAATACCACAGAAGGTAGGTTCGAAGTTGATTAATGTGATGTGGGCACTCGTTCATGAATCCAGTGGCTTACCAGTCATTCAGCAAACAGGTGATAAACACCTTCTGCTTACTGGGCCCTCTGCAAGACGCTGGGGGTAAAGCAAGGGGATGTTCGAGCCTGTCCTACCTGCCCTGTGACCAGGGGCTGGTGGCATTACTCTGAACCTCACTTTCCTGTCCTGTCAAATGAGACGAATGACGCTTTGTTATGTGGATTAAATGAGATAACAAATTGGCTGGCACAAGATGGGTCATCTCAAGAAACAGAACCCACCATTCCAGTATTCATCGCAGTCTCTCAAGAGCGTATCGAAGCTTGAGGAAGGAGCAGAACGCGGTCTGAGGAAAATCACAGAGAGAGTAGTAGTGCCAGAACGACAAGTTGAAAAACCAGAATTTTGACAGCAGATTCCAGGGGACGGCATTCCAGGGAATGAGGATGGCACCGGAGAGAGACATGGTCTTTGAAGAGCAAGATATAATCACGAGCAGAGGAGCAGAGTCGTCAGGTGGAGTTGAAGTCAAGCTGGCGACAACTGCTAGTTTCCTTTTACAGAGACTGAAACTGAGGCCCAGAGAGGGAAAGTGACTTGCCAAAGTCACACCAGCAAGGCAGAGGCAGAACCCAGCCAGAGGCCGAATTTCCCAACAGCCAGTGCCTGGTTCTTTTTGAGCAACCAGAAGCAAGTGACGCTACTATGGCCCAAACTGTAAGGGCTGAAAAGGCCTGCCCTGCCCTGGGAGGGGATGGCTGGAGGAGCTGGCATCTGGGCACCCCAGGGTATCTCCTCAGCCAGGCTGGAAGCCTGGGTAAATTGGGGTAGAGATGAGGCCGCAGGCAGCCTTTTGCCAGCCCTCACGATGCACCTAGGCCTATGAGCCTGGAGCACCCACAAACTTGCCAGCATGCCAGGCCCCTGGCCCAGGGACCCTCCCGCTTGGCTTTGGAAGCCCCCTGCTACATGTCACCTTGTTACTCTGAGCATCTGTGGCCTCATATGTGAAAGGTGAATGAAAAGGCATTATAAGCTCTCGGGCACTATGCACGTGGATAGCTCTCCCAAGACCTTAGGGTTGGTCCCTTCATATCTCTCTCTCTCTCTCTCTCTCTCTCTCTCTCTCTCTCTCACACACACACACACACACACACACACACACACACATTGTATTATCTGGGGATGGGATAGAGGGAAAATGACTGCAAAGAAATCCAGAGGGAACCTTTGGGAAGGATGGGAATGGTCTATACTTTAACTGGGGTGACAGTCAGGTCACACGGAGTACAGGAGTCAAAACTCCTCAAACTATACAACTGAACATGGATGGATTTTATTGTATGTAAATTATACTTTAATAAAGTTAATTTTAAAATGAAATATACATATGGAGCACCTGCTGTGTGTCAGGTGTCACATTGTAGGTACTGAGGATTTATCAGTGTGCGAGATAGTCAAGGCCTTTGCCCTTGCAGAGATTACGTTCTCATGCCGGAGGAAGACAGTAAAGAAAGAACACGGCTTCGGAGAGTGGTAAACATTAAGATAACAAAATCAAATGAGAGAGTGGAGTGACAGGTATGGGGGTGACACCTAGAAAGGTAGTCTAGAAAGGCTTCTCTGAGGAGGTGACGCTTTGAAACCCGATCGGCAAGAAGAAGCCGCCTTCGTGAAAATCCAGGAATAGCTGCCGTTTTCGGAGCACGTGCCATGGCGGGTGTGGTGCCAAAGGCGTCCGCTGCCTCTTCTGTGCTGTCTTCACAGCTGCCCTGCAGGAAGAATCACCAATTATGAGGATTTTTAAGATGACGTTTTCTTGTATGCACATAGCAATCTTTATTTAAACACTGGATAGGTAGGCATGGAGGGGGCATGCCGGGTAAAGGTGTCAGGTGAGATAAGTCCTTAGGGCCCCCCGGGGCCAGGGGGCCATTCTGAGACTCCTCAGGGAAGAGGAGAAAGGGGTCTGTGCCGTGGATGGGTGGGACCAGTGGGAAGCTCCTCAAGCTCCCAGAACATAAGAGTTTTTTTACTTTATCCTGGGAAGATTGTAAAGCTCTTTAAAAGTTGTCAGCATCTGGGTCAAATATGTGGTGACAGGAAGAAATCTAACTATGGAAGGTGAACACACAATGTAAATATATATATGCCTTACTGTTAAAATGTACAGCTGAAATCTACGGCCATGCCACGCTGACGAAACCCAATCCTGTCTGATCTCGGAAGCTAAGCAGGGTCAGGCCTGGTCAGTACTTGGATGGGAGACCACCTATGAAGATCAGGTGCCATAGGCATAAAAAAAATAATAATAAAATAAGGGATTGTAAACTGACAAGGTCCTTGTAATCTGTGAGGTCACCCAAGGGTTGCCTCGCCTAAATAAATAAATAAATAAAACGCACAGCTAAAACTTGTCAGATTTTGTTAACCGATGTCACCATAAAAAATAAATAAATTTTAAAAAAGAAAAAAAAAGTTGTCAGCATCCCACTAATTAATGTTATTAAATCAGGCCAGTTATGATCTTTGGGTGGGGAAAGAATTACGTTTTTGAGGGAAAGAAAAATGAATATAGTCATCAGCAACATATGAGGAAAAGAATTACAGAAAATCAGACATCAGAAGAATTTCTTAACTCCGAAAGGTGGGGAACCCCTCCCTGCCCTGATACTTGACACTGTTTTGATGTTCAATTTTTAGTTCTGAGTAATTAAAGCCTTTTTTTTATGCATTTATTGGTTGTTTGTGGTTTGTTTGTTTTTTCATATCCTCTGCTTGTTTTCTACTGGAATGTCTTTTTTTTTTTTCTTTTATCTTTAAGAGTTCTTTCGAAAGGAACAATTTCTCAACTCTGTGAGGCGGTGAGTGTGTGCAGGGGGCAGGGGGCATCTCTGTTCTTTTTCTAGGTCTCCGAATGCCATCTCTACCCACCAGGATCTCCTACACTCTTTTCTTGGCCCAGCCCCCAGAGCCTGGTGGAAGATGCCAGGTGTGTGGACAAAGTATAAACATGATCCAGATCTGGGAGCAGGAAGGGAAGGCTACCCTGCCCACCTGCTGGGCCCGTCCCCTCCCGGGCAGAGAATGCCACCTACAGCCCCTGATTCATCAGTCCTTTGTCAGGAAGTGGCTTCTGCTAACCTGCCTCTCAGCAGGGCCGCCCCACCCCACCCCACCCTAAAGCACATTTAGAAAGAAGGACCCAAAGGTGAAGAATAATAGCATTTTACTTTGAAAGGGTGGCTTCAGAAGGTCAGGGCCAGTGCTTGGACATAGGCCAGGAGAAGGGAGGGGATTTGTCCCAGAACATCCAACGAGGGTCCCAGGCCAGGACCCTTCCCAGTCTTGTTGGAAGGGGGAGAAACCTCCCTTGACCCATTGGTCCCTCTCCCTTCCAGTTGGCTCTGAGCCCCAGCTCTGCTCTGCCCTCAAACCTGTTAGACCTGAAATAGCCCAGGAGAAAAAAAAAAAAAAAAACAAACACCTCAGGTAAACAACAGGGAGTGTGAATGAATTAGGATTTTGTTTTTAAGAAATATCATGTGTCCACTGCTGTTTACCCGGTTGGCATGGCCCGTTGTGTGGAAGGGATCCTGGCACCCCGCCTGGACCGCCCCTCTTTATTAATTGTTGGGCGGTGGTAGAAGGAGCCACAGCTCCCAGCCTGCTCCATCTGTCACCTGGCCTCCGGCTGCTAAACTACCTTCTTGTTCCTCCAGTGGCCAGCTCTACCGCCACGCCCCAGGCCAGGCCCCATGATTGCCATCCTGGTCGACTGCCCAGCCCGACTGGCTTCCTGCCTCCAGCCTCCTGCCTCCCATTGGTTCGTCACTGGGCAACCACCTGGAATGTTTTAAAACACAAATATGACCATGTCATTCCCAGGCTTCAAACCTTCTGTGGGTCTCACCAGTCTTGAAATAAAGTCAGACCCAGACCCTAAACATGGCACTGGTGCCCCTGCTAGCCGCTCCTTTGCCCGCCCCCCCCTTCCCCTCACCCTTCTCTGGCCACAGCGACCTTTCACATCCTCAAACCATCCACGCCCCCTCCTGCATCAGGGCTTACACGTGCTGATTCCCTGTCCCCATTTCGCCCCACCAAGCCCCATTCATTTCTCAGACCTCAGCTAAAACCACCCTCCATCAGCGAGGCCTTTCCTCTCCTCGCCTCCCCCAGCGCCCTGTACTCTCCTTCAGCACGATCGGCACATGCGCAATTATTTTAGTTCGTACGTAGTTATTGGTTTAAATAGATCTTCTCTGATGACAAGGACTGTCCTCATTCGACACGACATTCCTCGTGTCAGATGTATTGGGAGCTTGAGTGAGCTCCTGCAATGTCCAGAATGCTATCCCGGGCACTGGAAGGGGCAGCGACAGTGGGCACCGACCTGGCCCCTGCCACTCGGCCAGCTCATGTCTGCAGTGGCCACGCCCACGCCACTCCCGGTTTGAAGTCTGTTCTATAGCGTCCCTGCCCCGCAGGGAGCACCTCCAGGAAGGGGGTTCTCGCCAGTTCCCCAGGTCATGACTCCACGTTGGACCCGACAACACCGACGTCAGACAAGGGGATGTAGAAGTGCCAGCGAACAAGCAGAGCATGAAGAAGAATCACAATGGGCGGATAAAAACAACCAAACCTCCCATCCATTGCAGGCTCGTGCTGTACCCGGCCCTGGGCTTCCATCCTCCGCCTCTCTGATCGTCACCACAGCTCTGCGAAAGAGACCCTTTTGTGGGTCTCCTTCTCTCTTCATAGGAGAGAAAACAGAGGCTCAGTGAGGTTAAGTGACCCATCCAAGGTCGCACAGCAAGTAAGAAGTGAAGATAAAACCCACGCACAACTCTGCCTGCTTTAACGCTACAACATGTCATCCTCGTCCTACTAGACTCAATCTTCTGCGTTCACCTAGTTCTCAATTGCGAAATGGGATTCTCTGCTATGTCCACTACTTACTCGACGGTTATTTTTCACTTAGCGACATAATATGACCATCTTTTCATGCTAATGAATTCTTAATTCTACTAATTCTTAATGGCTGCTTAATATTCCATTGTATGGCCCATTAAACTATTTACCTATAACTAGACGCTTATTTTCTAAATTTGATCAACTTCTAGAAGCGGAATCGCCGGTATAAACTTCCTTTTGAGGCTTTTGACACAGAGCAACAAATCGCCCCGATAAGATGATTATAGCAGCCACTGTTCTCCTGTCACTTACCATGTGCCTGTCATGTGTCCCTCATCAAGAACTCTTTGCATCGTGGTGACTTGTACACAAGCCTTACCTCCCATCTTACCCCGTCCTCCAGAGTGACAGCCTCCGGGAGCAGGGACCCTGAGCCTGGCCGAGTTCCTGACTTCCCCACCACGGCTGCTGCCCAGTGTTGACAGCCATTCCCAGTTCCTCCACGGCCAGGCAGGAGGGGTTTCAGGCAACCCCCACCCGGCCCTTCCATGTCAGGCTTGGTTTCCTGCTGGGCTGAAGCCACCCCTCACCAGCTGGTGACTCAGCCTGGCTAGGATGGCAGTGTTAGCCTCCCCAGCCCTGTGGGTGACTAAGTTTGCGGTGAGGCTGGGCCCCGGACTGTTGGGGGTGGGGCCACCTCCGCCCCACCCCAGCCCTTCTTCCTCTCTCCCGTTCTTGTTAATTTCTGTCCTCCGGGCCTTCTGGGTAGAATGAGAATAATCCTGGGTTCTTTCTTCCTGGAAGGAACGGTCCTGTAACTCTAAGTGTGCCAGGAGTGACAGAGATGTGGTTCCCACCTGCCTAGGGGACAGAGCTTGGAGGACAGAAGCCATTGTGTCAGGGAGCAGCTGAGAGAAGGTCCAAGGGGAAGGTGGGCAAGGGTGAGGGAGAGAAACGCCCCACCCCTAATGGCGCCCCTCCGTGAGAACTGGCAAAGTCAATGACAACAGTCTCTCGCCAGGGCCCCAGGTGGCTTGGCAAACGCAGCGTGGACTAGACTCGGCCCCTGACACCTGGCAGAGGGTTTGACGTGTGGGCTGGAGCAAGGAGCCCTGAGCTGGAGGGAGCCGCAGGGGTGGCACCACCTCCCAGGGGGCATTGGGAAATGTGTGTGTGGAGGGGGGGATTTGTAAGCATCACTACGGCTGGTGTCCGTGGGGGTGGGGGAGGGGCCCACCGGCACATAGCGCCCGAAGGTCAGAGATGCTAAGCATTCTTCCGAGGTGGCCAGTCCTGCCCTGGGTCAAAATCCTCCCTGCACCCCTGAACCCAGCGCTGAGACCCACGCGCTATGAAGTGGATCATGCTGCCTTCGGAAGTACCTCCCACGGTTCACAGCGGTTTTGAGATATCTCGCCTCTCTAGGTTTGAACCCTCCAGGGCCAGGCACGTTGCTGATGTTTTGCGTCGTCACCTAGTAATAATGATGGCAATAACCTGGGTATCACACCCAGTGGCCCCTGCGTGCCCAGCACACACCAGGCCTTTGGACGTGTTATCTTCCTGACCATCCCCACGAGGGCGGCACTGTTATCATCCCCATTTCGCAGACGAGGAAATGCAAGCTCAGAGAGACGAGGGCGGTCACGAGAATGGGAAGGCAGAAAGCCTGTTTTCCAACCTGGGTCTGCCTCACTCCAAAGCCCTGCTCCCCGCCGGGAGGGCAGATGGGGAGACCGACACACAGACGTTTTCACTGCTCCCCACCTAGGCACCAGCAGAGCCGGGGGGAACGAGATGTCTTGGTTCTTTAATGAGGAGCCTTCCCTCTCCACCGCGACACCAGGGACCCACATCTGCGAGCGCGAGGCCGGATAATCAGAAGAATATGAAGCCCCGAAGAAAGCCCTCTCTTCCCCCTTTTCTCTACCCAGGTTGCCTATTTTCTCCAAGTATTTCCTGCTCTGGAAAACGTTAAGGTCATTCCTTTTACTTTAGGTAACGCATCTTTCTTCCTGTAAGGTACGGTCCTGTAACTCTGAAGAACTGCCTCTCTGCCAACTGGGAAAGCCCCTGTACCCTCAAGGTAAGCGGGAGAGGAGTCTGGATGTAATCCAACCGTCCCTCCCATCGGTGAAAACGGGCTCTGACTGGCTCTCTCACCATCCTGGTCTCAGTATTTGTAAAATAAAGCTAATCATCCCTATCATCCTAGCTGTTGTAGCGCAGCAGTGAAATTGACTACGTCCAGCCCTTGGCCCAGGGCCTGACACACTCATCAAATGGTATCTGCTCTAATGATGGTTGTCAGCACTTAGGGTGGAAGACAGGTGGATCTGAAACGGATTCTAATTCTGATGATACAAGGTGGACAGTGGCCGGTGCCATGATTGGAGGTTTGAGCCAAGGGCCTCGAGAGCCCTGAGCTGGGAGGGTGTGGCAGGAAGTAGGACAGCTTCTCGGTGGAAGAGGAGGCGTTGGGGCCGGGCCACAAGGGCTGGCACAGGTTTGCTGTAAAGACACTGTGTATCCCAGGTGAGCCAGCTGAGCTGTGGAGCTCTGACTTGTAGAAATTCTCTGGGGGCCGCTCCAAGCGAGAAAGAAGGATCCCGCGGGACCCAGATGAGGCTGGAAGTGTCCATCTGGGAAACAGGGTCAGGCGGGCAGGTTCTTCCTTTTCTTTATCTTTTATTTGTCGAAGTCTAATTTACATACATTGAATGAACAATTCTCAATGAGTTTTTGAAAAATGTTTTTGTAGCTCTATTAAGTATAATTAACACGTACGACACTGCACACATTTAAGTGTACAATTTGATGACTTCAGCCTATGAATACACCTGCAAACCATCACTACGATAAAGGTAAGAAACCATTTCACCCCGGACTTTCCCCTGGTCTGTTGTAATGTTTCCTTTCCTCTTCCACATACAGCACGTTGCAGGCAACAACCGATCTGATTTCCATCACTGTAGATCAGTTTGCATTTTCTGGAATTTTATATAAATGAATCGGACGGTATCACTCTCTTTTGTCTGACTCTCTAAAGAAATTCAGTATCGTTACTTTGAGATTCGTCCATGGTGTCATGTGTAGTAATAGTGCCTTTCTTTTTATGGCCAGCTTGTATTACGCTGTATGGATGTACCACTGTTTCTTTAACCATTCACTGATTGATGGCCATTTGAGCCGTTCCCGCTTTTGAGCTATTATTACAAATAAAACTGTTGTGAACAATTGTGTATAGCGTAATGAATTTTTCTCTGTATACACAGATGTAATCATCACCCGAATCATAATGTGAAATATTTCCAGTACCCAAGAATGTTCTCCTATGCCAGGCCACATACCCCCAAAGGGAACCACTATCATCACCACGCATCAGTTTTGTTTGTCCTAGAACTTCATACAAACGAAATTCAACAACAATGCAATACATTTTCTTTAGTGTCTGGCTTCTTTCGCTCAACGTTATGTCTCTGACATTAATTTATGTTACTGCCAATACCGGCAGGTCATTCCTTTTGTCACTCTAGTACAGTATTCCACTTAGGAATCCATCACAAAGTATTTATCCGTCCTCCTGTTATAAAGATGTGAAGACATTCACGTCCAAGTCTTTTCTGTGGGGCACACGTTTTCATTTCTCCTTGTGCCTGAGTCATAGCCGGGAGTGGAATTTCTGGTTCATAGGGGAAGTACGGCTTATTACTCGAAACTGCCAAGCATTTTTTTTTCGGAACGGTTGTGCCATTTTACACTCCCAACAACGATGCCGGTGAGTTCCGGTTGCTCTACATTCTTGCCAATATCTGTTATCGTTTGGCCTTTTAATTTTAGCCTTCCTGGTGATGAGCAGTGGTGTCTCACGTGGTTTTGTTTTGCATTTCTCTCGTGACTAATGACTCATGTTCTGCATTCTTTCATACACTTATCGGATTTCATTTTTTCCTTTAAATTTTATGTTATTAGAAAAGTAAAATATGCTTAAGGTAAGGCATTCAACTGCAGAATTGTATAAAGCATAGAATAAAAAAAAAATTAGCTTATTCTCTCAATTTCATTCCCTGGCATTAGCTAACAGTTTTTTGTATACCACTAACAGATACAATTGAACATACACATATTTACAGTTTTTAACCACCACCACCAAAAAAAAAAAAAATCTTCATTTTTTTATTGAGCATATACTATGTGCAGATTTTAGGTTAAGAGATTGACATGCATCATATCATTGAATCTGTACAAATGTGATAAGGAGATGAGGAGACTGGGACCCAGAGAGGTTAAGACAGTTGCCAAGGTCATACGGCTCACAAGCGGCAGTACTCGAACCTAGGTCTCTTTGACTTCAAAACTTGAGGTGGATTAATTTAGATGCCATCCTCGTATAACCCCAGATTTACTCACTCATTCAACAAATATTCTTGGAGCCCCTGCCCAGCCCTGGACTGCCATTCAAAGGCACAGATGAGCTGAGGAGTCAGACAGGTAGATTGACTAACATAATATAGGGAGAAAGGGCGATGATGGGAGAATTAGAGGGGGCAAGGCTAACCCACATTTTGGGTCAGGAAAGGGTGGGTCCTGGAGGAAGTGATCCCTGAGGGATGTGTGGGATGCCCAGATGAAAGAGAACCAGTTTGAAAAAACGGCATGTGTGCGAGAGGGGGCACTTGCCAGGAGCCCGTCTCTCCCCTCCCTCAGGGCACACTGGGGGCAGCCAAGATGCTGGCAGCAAGACCTTGTGAGCATCTTAAGGAGCCTGGCTCCATCTTGAGCATACAGAGGAACCGTGCAAGGGCTGGAGTCACGATTTTCAGATTCCAGGGCTTTAGGATTTAATGTTCTTCCCTCCTCATCCTACAAGATTCCTCTGCAACGGGCACAGTGTCTGTGGGTGACTCAGAGGCCACCCAGGCACCATGCTCCACAGGTGCGCCCTGGGGGAGATGCCAGGCTGCCTGCCGGGTTAGCCAGCGACCCACTGCCCCCTGGTGGTGACCAGAGGGAAATCCGACTCCTGCGGAGCTTGGGAAAATGGGGACAGGGAAAGGATCCCGCTGTCCCCCTCCCCCGCCAAACCTCCCATCTCAGTCATGAGCATCACCACCTATCCAACTGTTCAACCAGGGCTCACCCTCCGGACCCCCCTTCTGTCATTTCACTCCCCCTCTGCCACGTCTCACCCCGCAGCTGCTCCAGGCTGATCCTCCCTCTCTTCTCCCCTTCAGTCTTTGTCACAGCCTCCCAGCTGGTTCCTCTGCTGTCTGTCTGGACCACTGCTCTGGTCTCTACAGAGATGCTAGGGTAATCTTATTTAGTTATTTAGTTAGTTAGTTATTTAAGTTATATACAGTAACTTGCACAAATCTTCGGTGCACAGCTTGATACATTTTTATACATGTAATCACCCATGTAACACCCACCCAGATCAAGATACAGAACAATTTCCAGCTCCGGAAACCCTTTCCCCCAACGTTTACCAGTATTCTAATTTCTATCACCATAGGACAGATCGGCCTGTTGTTAAGCTGCAAAGAAATGACGTTAACCATATCATGCATCACCTTTTGTGTCCGGTTTGTCACACTAAGCGTATCTGAGTTTTTCCCCGTGGTGTGTGCACTGACACGTTGTCATTTTCATGGCTGGGCACTATTCCATTGTGTGTGTTCATTTATTCTTCCTACTATTGAGGAATATTTGAGTTGCTTCCAGTTTGAGGCTATTAAAAATAGAGTGCTGTGTGGCTTCCGGTACAAGCCTTTCGGTCAACACACATTCATTTCTGGTACGTGCCCAGAAGTGGGAATGCTGAGTCACAAGGCAGGCAGGGCTGTGGCCTCTGTAGGTACTGCCATGTAGCTTTCCAAAGTGGCTGTACCACTCTGCGGCCCACTGGTCACAGGTGAGAGTAGAACGATTTTTAAAACTTTTTGGGGGAAATAATTTCCAACTTACGGAAAAGTTGCAAGAATAAAAATAGGACAAAGAGCACACTTGTGGACCCTTTACTCAGATTAAACTATTATTTTATATCATGGGATTCTATATATCTATCTATATACACACACTTGTACATACGCATAACATAGTATTTTTTATATATATATACACATATGCAACATTTACATATTATATGTATGTATGCATATAATTCCTTCTGAATCATTTGAGTGTAGACTTTACACATCATGGTTCTTTACCCCTAAACACAGTCCTAGTCCCAAGCACAGGACTATTCTCTTACATAACTACAGTACGGTTTTCAACTTGGGTAGAATTAATATTGGTTCCATACTTTTGTTTAGTCTGCTGTTCACATTCTTATTTTATCAACTAACTCAATAGCACCCCGTGTAGCACCTTCCCTCTCCTGTAGAGGATCTAGTCTAAAATCAGGGGTGGCACTTGGCTGCCATGTCTCTGCAGGCTCTGTCGACCGGGAGCATTTCCGCAGCCCTTCCTTGCTTTTATGACTACAGCAGTCATTCTCACATGGGAGCCATTTTTGCCCTCCAGGGGACATCTTGACAATGTCTGAAGACACTTAGGGTTGTTACAACTGGGAGTATACGTGCCATCTAGTGGGTAGAGGCCAGGGATGTTGATAAACATCCTACAGTGCGCAACCTCCAGAACTAAGAACCTTTTGGCCCACGACGTCAATAGCGCCAAGGTTGAAAAACCATAGACTCAAGTGATCTTTTAAAATTGTGACTCACATCCCGCCGCTTTCCTGCTTAAATCCCTTCAGTGACTTTCCATTGTTCTCAGAATAAAACACAGGGTCCTTATCATGGCATACTAAGCCCTACGTAACCTGACCCCAGACTGACCTCTTTGGTTTATTGTGTTCCAGCCACACCAATACGTCTGCTCCGTAAACGTACCCATCTTACTCCTACCCCAGGGCCTTTGCATGCCCTGTTCCCTCTGTCTGGAACACTTTTCTCCCAATATCCATTTGGTAGGTCTCTTAGCATCTAGGTCTCACCTCACAATTCCCATCTCAGAGAGGCTTCCTGACAACCCAGATGCCTTATCCCATTACCCTGCTTTAGTTTTTTTGTCGTAACACTTTTTATTACCTGAAATTATCGTGTTTGTTTAATTATGTGTTTATTGCTTATCTACTCAGCAAAGTAAACGCTGCCTGGTGTGTGTGTGTGTGTGTGGGGGGGGTATTTAACCATATTTTTGCACTGCTATATCCCTGGCACCTAAAACAGGTCTTGTCACATAGCAGGCATGCAAAAATATTTGTCGAATGAACAAATGTGGCCTAGATTACAAGAATGGGCGTTGAGTTAGGCAGACTTCAGATCAAAGCATCGCTCTGCCATTTACCGGCTATGGAGCTTTGAGTAAATGACTTTACAACGCTGAGCCTCATTGCTCATTGGTCATGAAGGTACAAGTGGTGCCTCTATCACAAGGGTGTCTAATGCTTGCGGAATATTACTGGGCACATAGCGAGTGCTTGATAACTTATTAGATGTGGCAATAGGTATGGATGGGAACTGGGACAGAACCCATCCAAATTCTTTTCCTCCCAGGATCCCAGATGCAATCCTTCTTCTTGTAACAATTTATTTCATTTTCTGGATGCCTCCTTACTTGACATCTGCCTGACACCCAAGACACCCCCTGTCTATTTAGTGTAGCATCTGGCACAAAGGAGCTGGGAGGGGAAGAGAAGAGAAGGGAAGGAAGGGGAGGAAGTAAAGAGGAAAGGAAGGTTCTTGCCTATGGTCTTACGGAAGAGGTGAGGTTCTCAGATGAGATGCCAGTGCTGGGTTGGGGGCGGAAATGAAGATGAGGATGAAGATTCTAGGTTTTAGGAGTATAAGGCGATGGGACTAGAAGACAAGTGAGATTCTAGTCTAGGGTGCAAAATTTAATGGGGGGTATGTGCCAAAAACCTTAGTAGTCAAGACACATAATTGTTTAATGTAATATTTTTAAAAATCAAAACTAATGCCAACATTTCCATTATGAGCAAAATATGAACATTTTAAACAAAACCGGGATACGACACAGTTTTGTGTTGATTGAGCTTGGAACAAAAGGAAAAATTCTGATCCCATTACCCTAGTCCTGGCTCTCGGGGCCCTGCTGTTCCTCCCCTCTGCCTGCAGGGGGTGGGGTCCGTCTGGTTTTGGCAAATAGGTCTTCTCTGGGCCTTTGCTTTCGGGATGTGCGGAATCATTTAAAGTAGATGCTGACCTGGCCAGGTGGACAGTCTGCGAAGGCAGATAAGTCCTTTACACTTTCTAGGCATCGGCTTTCCAATCTGTAAAGGGCTAGGAGCTCACACATATATAATATGTGTGTGTGTGTGTATATATATACATATATATGTTGAAATCTCTTATTCCTGGGGGTGAGGGAGAGAACCCAAAAGTAAAAATGGTCTACAGTTTTCCTTTTAAATAATATGTATATATATATGTATATATGTATATAATATATATATACATATAATATAATATGTGTGTGTGTGTATACATATATGTTTGAGTACTAAAGTAATGTTAGTAAAATGGAGTAAAATGGATCAGGAACTTTCTACATTTTCCTATGATCTAGAATAGTTGTATAACATAGGCATAATCTGATCTTTAAAGATTGGATAAAACTCAGCTGTAAAACCATCTAGGTTTGGTGCCTCTTTCTACCTCCGAAATTTTATTAAAAATTTAAATCTACAAAAAAGTTGAGCACTCTTTAGGTAGATTCGCCAGTTGTTAACAATTATCACATTTGTGTGTTCTCTCTCTCTCTCTCTCTCACACACACACACACACACACACACACACACACACACACTCCTGCTTCACTTTGTACTGTATGAACTTAGCTGGAACCTAGTTTCCTAGAATTCTCTTCCCCGTGTGATTCCAAGTTGGGTTGGCCACAAAATAAATGCGCTCATGGTCTAGAAGGAGCAGCCATTTTTTATGCTCTCCGCTTGGGCGGAGGGCCTCAGGTCCTGCCGTAGCTGGTACGTGGTCGTCACTGGATTGCTAACTTGCCTTGTTGGTTTGGGCACCACCAGGGCCTATGTGTTCTCTGGTTCCTGCTGGGAGACCTAGCTTCTGAGTCCTGGGCCAGGTACGTGTGCAGCTCTGCACAGGACACCAGTTCTCCTGCAGGTCAGCTATCTCACTGAAGTTGGAGAGGGTGAGGGACAGATGTCCCAGTTTGTCCTTGCTCTCCCCATGACACATCCATCTCTCCCTTCCCGTCACCAGCAGGTGTCAAAGCCTTGAACATTCTGTTTCACCAGCATCTGCGATTGCATGAGGTCTGGTCCCTGTTACCAATCCCTTATATCACTGTAGTGGCCCCGCATCTCTGGATCACACGCACACCACACTTAAAATTTTCTTTACTGAACTATCTGAAAGGTGAAACAAAACATCAAACACTTCATTCCTACCCACCTTTTTTAAAAATGCTATCTCCCGAGATTTAGGACTTTCTTCTATACAAACAAAATCCCATTATCCTGACCAAGAAAATGTCATTACCCCAACCAGCAGGAACTAGATATAATATTACCTAGCACACTGTCTTGTTCAGATTTCTCTAATTGTCCCAATATTGTCCTTTTAGCTGCTAAAAACAAACAAACAAACAAACAACCACCTCTAGGATCTAATCCAGAATCCTTCAGTGAATCTGGTTGTCACATCTCTTTAATCTTTTCATCCAGAATAGTTCTGCTTCTCCCCACCCCCTTTTATGACTTTGATTTTTTTCAGAGTCTAAGTCAATTGTCTCGTAGAATAGCCTACCATTTTTCTTCTTTAATTTGTTTTTGTACATCATTAATTTTCTTTTGATTTGTCTGTTTGCTTCTTCATGATTAGATTCAGGCCGAACATTTTGGAGCTGGAATACAACATAGGTGGCGCTGTGTGTTTTCCATTGTGTCGTCTTAACGCTAGATTGTCCCATTATTTTGGAATGCAACCTTTTTAATGATCTTCCTTATCTCCATGGTTCTTAGTCTGTTAAAATTTTCTACTTCTTGGGTCCATTTTGATAGCTTATATTTTGCTAGGAAAAAATCATCTATTTCCTTTTGTTATTCTAATTTACTACCGTAATAGTTTTAATAATTATTTTAACAATATCTATGTCTGTGTTTATATTGCCTTTCTCATTCCTAATGTTGAACGTTTTTGCTTTTTCTCTTTGCTTCGTTTTCTCACACTTGCCTTTACTTAGGATTTTCTCATTTGATTCGTTTTTTTCTAACAAATTTTATTTATCCTTTTAGCATCTTCCCCATTTTATTAATGCCGGCTTTCATTTTATTTTTCCCTCTTATTTTTTGCTGTCTTCCTAATTTCTTAGGATGAACACTTAATTCCTTATTTTTGGCCTTTTTTTAATAATAAAAGCATGTAAAGCTATGAATGTTCATCTGAGCACAACTTTAACTGTGTTCCATAGGGTTTTAGCACAAAGAATTCTTTTCATTTACTTTTTGAGATGCTCTTTAAAATAACGGCATACTGTATTGATTGTGTAATGAAAAGCGAAGAAAAAAATGTATAAAACCAAACCTCATTATACTTCCATCGCATTGTCCAGGATTTCCCTGCTGTAGTCAGAGGGGAAAACGCAGAAATTACTAATGATGATAGCACAGCAGCAGCAGAGGAATTGATCTTGCCTCTAGAGGAAAGAAACGGCATTCTTTTAGCATTAGGAAGTTCATTCAAAAACGGCCGGCAGGGGAAGTGGGTGGTGAGACATGGATCTCCTAGAGGGAGTGCAAACGGCAGGAGAGTCGTCTTCAGAGTACAAAAAGGTCTTTGTCTTCCTTCCTTCCTTCCTTCCTTCCTTCCTTCCTTCCTTCCTTCCTTCCTTCCTTCCTTCCTTCTTTCCTTCCTTCCTTCTCTTCTCTTCTCTTCTTCCTTCTCTTCTTTTCTTCTTTTTTTTTAAGCAATCAAAGAAAACACCAAGGTGGAACGAAGTAAACTCTAACTTAGAATGCAGAATGCAATGCTGTCTCTTCTCGTCGTGAGGCCCATCAGTGGGCAGGTTGGGGGCGTGGGAGGTTGCTTGTAGCTTTCAGTGAAACAGGGCCGAACTGTTTACAAATATACTTGAACAGCTCTCAGGGGGCCATGTTTTCGCCACAGAAAGTGGCGGCATTTTTAGTCCCCAGGGTGGGATACTGCAAACAAATGGCTTCAGATTCTTGGGGATCCATTCAACAAAATAATAGCAATTTTTGTTTGGTATATTAAACATCTGCTCAAACAACTAACTCTTCTGTGTATACAGAGCATGACTGTGATGTGTTTAAGGGGGTAGCTTTTCAACAGCTGGAGCAAGGGTCACAGCCTGGAAGGGAGGGAAGGACACGGGGGTTAAGAGTAGCCCAGAGCATCAGAGGGGTTTGGGAGTTCCTGTGTAGAGGGGCAAGGAGGTCCCCAAATTTCTGAGCTCGTGGACAATCAGACTCCACCCAAAGCCTGCCTCCTCTGTTCCTTTGCTTGGCGCAGAGTGTTCCCCATCCATGCTTCCTGTCATCGTCATCACCACCATCACCGTCACCATCACTATTCTACAGGGGAAGGGAAGGCACCTGAAATATCTCCAGTGTGCGCAGGTCGTGGCGAGGGGAGCCAGGTCCCCAAGATCGACCCCCTTGTCTACCGGCTTCCTCACTCAGGAGAGAGCAAGAGACATCCAGTGTGATTCAAGATAAGGAGCCTAGGCCCCAGGTTATGTATAAATGGACAATGGAGAAACTGGCGGGGGCTATGCAACCAACAAGGCAGGACTGGAGCCTAAGCATGACCCCTGCTCCTCAAATCTAACAGTTGTATTAGGTCTGCACTTGGGCGGGGAAGGCTGTGGGTCCTGATTCTGCCATGGGGTAAGGCGAGAAGGCGGCTGCTGTCAGGGAGAGGGGTGAGTGGGGTAAAGTGGGGGGTAGAAAGGCAGTAGACAAAAGGAGAGGGAGGGAGGAGGAAGCTGGAAGGGCTAGAAAGAACCTGTGTTTCATTCGAGTTGGGAGGGCCAGGCACCCCTGCTTTTCTCATGCTACAGGGAGCTTTCCAGGGTCTATTTTACATGACACTGGTGCTGGGGGATGTGTCAAGAGCTGAGATGGGGGGGTTAAGGTGTTGCTAAGTAACAGTCCGCCTTGGATCTAATGATGGAGCAATCCTCCTCCCAGCCACCCTCTGAGCCAGGGCAGATCCATGTATTGTGGGGCCTGAAGCTTCAACGATTGGGGGGAGGGGCTCTCCTTAAGGAAAATGATGAAACAATTACCAAACCAAAATTAGGGACAGAGCCTTGGAAGGGGCCGTGTCTCACAGTACCCCCAGGTCTGCTCAGAGCCACCTCTGGTTTCTTTTCCCTAAGTCCCACCACTTCTGGAGACGGAGTGGGAATTTTTACATGAAGCTTCTGGGCCAAAAACAAAACACACTGAACAAAACTATTTCCCCACTTAGAATGAAAACTCCTTCCTCTAGGATCCCACAACAATTTAGTTTGTAAAAAGCATGAATTTTTCTCTGATACTCGAAGTGCAAAACATGTCATACTTCTTTATTTTGTTGAATGGATCCCCAAAGGAAGAGATTGGATTCCCCCAAGCAGCAGGTTACCAGAGAGGCACTGACTTCCACCCTACTCACATAGAGTCCCCGAGTGGCCAGGGCTTTGGACAGTAGTAAAGATGTGACTGCCTGGGGGACCAAGAACTAGGGCCTCTGGCTTAGCCTGGAAAACCAGGAGAGACTCCCTCTGCCCAGCCTGGCTCTGGGGTGGCAGACTAGAACCAGCCAATTTTAAGTGGATCTGTGAGCACTGCGGTGGAAGCCTCTGAGGTCAGCTGATGTGGACAGCTCAGTTTTTCAGGGACTCTGAAAGCCCCATAGTCTTGAGACATGCCCAAGAACAAGGAGGGAGCCACCCCAAAATGAACTATTTTTTTCTTTTCTTTTCTTTTTTTTTAGGTGAGGCAACCCTTGGTTGACCTCACAGATTGCAAGGACCTTGTCAGTTTACAATCTCTTATTTTTTATGCCTACAGCACCTGGTCTTCCTAGGTGGTCTCCCATCCAAGTATTAACCAGCTCCGACCGTCCTTAGCTTCCGAGATCAGACAGGCTCGGGCGTGTCCAGGGTGGTATTGCCGTAGACTCACCCGAACTATTGTGCCAGCCACCTCAAGGCTTCTCATGGAAAGATAAGTGAAGCCCGAACCACAGAAAACTGCTTTCTACTGTCCATCCTCACCTCCCATATGCCAGGGTTTGAATCCTGGCCCTATCACTTATTGGCTATGTGACCCAGGACAAATGGCTCAGTTTCCTCATCTGTAAAATGGGGATAAGACAATAATAGTTAACTGCCTCACAGCTGATGGTTAGGAATAAATGAATTGATATATGTATAGAGCTTGGACTAGTGCTTGGCACAGAGTATTCCCCACATATGCCTGCTGTCATCGTCATTGTCACCGCCATCATCATTCTGCCAGGGAGGGGAAGTCACCTAGGTGTGCAGGAAGGGAAGGGGCTCTGGTGGTCTGACCTATCCTCTTCTTTACCAATCCTTTGTTTTCAGCCCCGCCCTCACACCCACCTTTGGAACTACCTGGTTCCAGTGACTCCTGAGCTTCTCCAAGGTTCTGGGCTCGAGCCAGCTAGCCTCTTTCTAGAGAGTCGTGTCATTAACCCTCACCCACAGGCCGTTTTGTCTCCCAGGGCCTCCTTTTATCTCCCACGGCCTCCTTTTCTCTTCTTGGTGTTCTCGTGGATTTAAACCTTTGATCATCCCCCTGCTAGTGTTGTGGTGGGTTTTCTGGAGGAAGCAGAATCTACCTTTTATAACTAGATCTATTTTTCTGAAACAAGACTTTGAAGGAAAACATTAACTCTTCTTTATTTTAGGGGAAGGGGCATGTGGGAATTTGCTTCATTACTTTTCTGCGTTTTAAATGTTAAAAAAAGAGACACACCCCCTAATCAAAAGAGTCCCCTTGCTCGTGATCCCCTACGGTTCATCCAGGGGTTGTTGTTGTTGTGTTGTTGTTGTTGTTGTTGATGTTGTTTCTATCTTTCTTGTGGAACGGTAAGTTCACGCTTTTTCCAGAAGTTTGGAATACAGCCTTCCTTATCTCTCGGTCAATCCTCACCTGTCTGCACCTTGACTTTTTCCCCAGGTAACCAGTGACCCCTCGACTGCCACATCCATCGGTGCTTTTCATCTTTATCGGGTATGAGGTACTGTTAGCTATCCCGCGTTTCCGCACTCCTGGCTCACTCTGTACCTCTCCGGCCATTTCCCTTCTATTTCCTTCAGGTCTCTGCTCCCTTTGCTCAGCAAAAACTAAAGCGTTCCCCAGGGGCCCTTCACATGACCACTCCCCAAGCCCCAGGTCATCCGTCACTCTTCCTGGCATTACCCATACTTTATGGGCTGACAGGAATGTCCAGGCCTGGCTCCCGACTTTGAGCTCCTATCCAACCACTTCTCAGTGACGTCCAGCCTACCTCTCCCCTTTAAAATGCAAACTACCCAACCCCTTACTCCTATATTTGTATCAGTGCACTTAACACCTTCTAACATACTATATAATTTATCATTTCACCTTCATATCCACAAGGAATTTTCTCGTTTGTTCTTCGCTGTATCTCCAGTGTCTAGGATAGTGCCTGGCACATAGTAGGTGCTCAATAAATATTGCTTAATTAGTGAATGCACCACACTTTGCCTATGCCAGAGGTTCCCAAACATGGCAGCCTTTGTCACTAATTTTTTCATCATGTCCCAGACCAAAAGAAAAAGCTAACAGCACTGTTTATTAAGTCGTTAGGATCTAACAACTTACGTTATGTCTTAACAACTGAGTAGCCATTTTAAAACATAATACTAACAAAATAAAAAAAAATTAATATAATTTTTAAATAACCACCATTACTTATGAATGGGATATAGAATCACAGACCTTGGAATCACATCAGACATCAGCACTCTCAATTCCTGTTCCATCTTAATTTTCATGAGTTATTTGATTCTTATCACATTAATTGCCAAAAATCTGGCTTTACAAAGATATAATGTCATAGAAAGGAATGTAATAGAGTCTAATGTTGGAACTGTGAACTACTCTAGCAAGTGGTTTCATAGTGTCCAACAGATGATATATTACTGTTTCTCTCCAAAATTTAAAATACTCCACTGTGCCCCTGTTAATTTGCTATTGCACCCCAGGGTGCCCTGACTGACACAATTTGGGAACCATGGGCCTAAGGTCTTGTCTTTGATTGGATTTGATTTTCTCCTACTTCTCAGCCTCTGGACTCGACTCAAATGTCATGTCCTCCGTGAAGCTTCTGGGCCAAAAACAAAACACACCTGAACAAAACTATTTCCCCACTTAGAATGAAAACTCCTTCCTCTAGGATCCCACAACAATTTAGTTTGTAAAAAGCATGAATTTTTCTCTGATACTCGAAGTGCAAAACATGTCATACTTCTTTATTTTTCTAAACTGAATAAAACTGGCTTTAAGCCCCCACTGTCTGAGGTCCCTGAGACTTCTAATATCTGGCATTTTGGGGTGGCTTCCTCCTTGTTCTTGGGCATGTCTCAAGACTATGGGGCTTTCAGAGTCCCTGAAAAACTGAGCTGTCCACATCAGCTGACCTCAGAGGCTTCCACCGCAGTGCTCACAGATCCACTTAAAATTGGCTGGTTCTAGTCTGCCACCCCAGAGCCAGGCTGGGCAGAGGGAGTCTCTCCTGGCTTTCCAGGCTAAGCCAGAGGCCCTAGTTCTTGGTCCCCCAGGCAGTCACATCTTTACTACTGTCCAAAGCCCTGGCCACTCGGGGACTCTATGTGAGTAGGGTGGAAGTCAGTGCCTCCCTGGTAACCTGCTGCTTGGGGGAATCCAATCTCTTCCTTTGGGAAGAGGTATTAGACTCCTATAGTTTGCACACAGGTAGCTTGGGGGCTGGACGTGACCCATAAATGTGTTTTGTCTGTTCAGTGTGGGGTTATTAAATTTTTTTAAAAAATCTGTTGGAACCTTTAAATACTGGAAGATGTCACATAATTTCTACAATCAAGACCCTCAGGTGCTGCATAGAAACCACTGATAGCGGCAGAGGCATGGACTCTGCAGTTGACCACATCTGTGGCGTCACTCCCCTCCGCCTGGCCCCTACAGTCCTTTGAGCTTGAGATCCCAGCCTAGGCTTTTGAAAACAAAGCCTTTTGATAATGTAGTCTAACCTCAAACACAAAGAAACCGATAACTCACTCTCAGAGGCAAGGATGTACCAAACTCAAACATTCCCGTCCAGCTGCTCTCTGTAGGAAGGTGGGGTGGCAGAGGTGGCTGCGGTGAAGACAATTACTTTTTCATTTTCTGTCAATAAATCCATAGCAGCAAAAAAGGTAAGACACCAAATAAGCTGTGCTTACAGCCTCATGTCATGTCATTTTTAACGATATCAATAGCTAACTTTCGTTGGGGGCCTTACTAAGTTCTCAGTATTAGAGAAGGAAACTAACAAGGTATTATCTTGTTGAATTCTTCCGAAAATGCTTCTAAAAGAATGTAGCAGAATCTAAAGGTCCAGCAGCCAGGAGGAGGGGAGTGAAGGTGAACGTGAAAAAATGCAGCTGAACGGAGGCAAGTGCAAGCCAGAAACTGTCGCGGAAGAGGCCCAGAAGCTGGACCCAAGGCTCTCCAAGAGGCCCTGGGTGTGTTGGGGACCCAAAACAGTGGGTCCCCGGCCTCAGTAGGTCTAGTAGAGGCAACTGCACCCAGATGCTCGTGCCTCGTCCTGGTCTACCCCATCGTCTATTCTGGCTTCTTTTCTTCTCTTTCCCCACTCTCGGTCCCTTCAGGCTGCTCCCTGTCTCTCTCTGGCCTTACCCCTGCTTCTCCCCGCTGGTCTCTGCATCCCTTTCTCCACCTGCGAGGTTCCTAGCGCAGCGGCCGAGCGGTCACGTGACCACTGTGCGACTCACAGGAGTCTTCCCACCCCCAGTGCGCCAGAGTCTGCAGGCCGCGCATGCGCAGTACCAGGAGCACCTGCGCGCCAGGCGGGCGGGGCGGTAGAGCAGCCTAGAGCATCCTGCGTCCCACAGCCCCACCCCGCCCTCAGGCTGGGCCGAGCGCCGGAAGGTGGATCGGCTAGGGTCCAGACTCCCAAGAGATTTTGGTCCTCGTTGTTGATGCGCTCCCAGAAAGCTGTTCATACAGCTAAGCCTCTCCTTAGATCAGGGCACTCGGGCTGCGCCTGGGCGGTGGACGTTCTCCTCTGGGTACCAGGAAATCGGAGCGTGAGACCAGGGTCTGCCCTTAGAGCTGTGTGACCTTTGGCAAGTAACTTGACCTCCCTGCGTCCTAGGAAAATGGAGTAATAATAGCACCGACCTCGTGGGGCTGTAGTGAGAATTCAATGAAAATTCATGAGAGCTCTTTGCGCGGTCTGGCCTTTATCAAATGTATATGCAAATAAAGAATACAGAACAGAGGGTAGTATTGTATGATGACCGAGGGAGAATTTTACGTTGTCGTTTAAGTCATCCTGCTGGCTCCTCAGAGCCACCCTGTGAGCGAAGCCCAGAAGCTTTATTGTCTCTCTTTCCCAGATGAAGAACCAAGGCTCAGAGATGTAAGTTCTGGAACCAGGTCTGGATTCTCCATGTAGGGAGATTCCAATTTGCCACCTCAGAGTCAGGAGTTTTGGAGTGAGTTCACAGTCTGTCACCCCACTAGCTCTTTCAATCACCCTATTTAAAATAACATCCGTTTTAAAGACTTTTGCCACTCCTAGTAAACATCTCAGGTACACATCTGCAGGAAAAGATTTCTATTTTTGGTCTTCCTTCTGCACAAAATAAAAATAAAAATAAGAAGCTGCTGTATTTTATTTGCTATGACCTTTGAGGAGGTCTCATGCAGATTCCAGCTCACCCAATAGTCCTAGAATCCCACAGTGAGGTCTAGTCCTGGGGGCAGTCCTTTCCATCCTACCCCTCAGACTTCCTTTTAGCCAAACCAATCCCCTTTTTGTTCCTGAAAAAGCCAAAGTCCTTTGTGGTACTTGGTCTTTGTACCTTTTGCATGTCTGCATTGGACACTCCCCCTGGTGCTACCTTTTACTCATCTCAGGAAGCCTGCTCTGACTGCATCTCCCCCATACTCCACCTGGTCAGGTGCCTTGTTATTCACTCTCACGGCACCCCCGTCCTTCTGCTTCAGCACTAATCAGGACAGTAACTCAGTGCTGCATGTGACTTCTTGATCCCTGTCTGTCTCCTCAGCTGGAATCTGGTTTCCTTGAGGGTAGTCTCTGCTGATACATGCCAGCTGGCTAGGGAGGGAACATGTGGGATCACAACTGCATCCTAGGTCCTCTTACATTTACAAAGCATCTCCTCCTTTTCCAAATGCACCTGAAACTATCAATACCTTCCTAGGGTAAAAGGCTGAGCCCAGACATGAAGAGATGACAGAACACTTTCTGTGCAAAGCCATGTAAAGGTTCTGTTGCAGTAGTTTGGGGTAGGGGTGAGGAGATGGCTGAACCAGGACATGTGGCCTCTTGTCCTGGCTCAGCCATTGTTCACTGCATGACCTTGGGAAAGTCCTTCTTTAGGCCTCAGATTCTTTAGTTGTGGCTTGGTATAAAATAATGGTGCAGAATTCAGATTCTAGAATTGGATCTTTCCTTTGTCACTAGCAATGCACTATCGTCTCTGAATCTATTTCCTCATATGTAAAATATTATATTTCTTAATACTATTAAGAAAAAGACCTAGCTCACAGAGCTGTTCCAAAAAACTTAATGAGTATTCATTGATTTTACAACTACTAGCTCTCAGTCCTCTTTGATTTTTTACTTATTTGTCTTTCTTTGAAGCCAGAGGTGGGCCCCGTCCTATATTTCAAAGGTAATCTCCCCCATCAACAAAGAAATTTCTGTGAAAACTGACCTGGGACCACTTTGATAGATGTGAACCCTAGGAAGGAAATACTGAGACCAGAGTTGCCCCATAGCATATTCTTATCAGATTTGGGACTTAGAAATTTCTAGATTTTGAGTGCCCAAAGACTAAGATCTGAATCTGCCTTGTACGTGGCTGTAGCTTCAATGCCCAGAATAGTGGCTTACATATAGCGGTGAGAGAACAATAAATATTTGCTAATAAATGATACACAGCCTGAGAGCAAGTCAGGTGCTCAATTCTTATCTATCTATCTATCTATCTATCTATCTATCTATCTATTTATCTGTTTATTTAGGCGAGACAACCCTTAGTCGACCTCATAGATCGCAAGGACTTTGTCAGTTTTACAATCCCTTATTTTTTATGCCTACAGCACCTGGTCTTCCTAGGTGGTCTCCCATCCAAGTACTAACCAGGTCTGACCCTGCTTAGCTTCCGAGATTAGATGGGATCGGGCTTGTTCAGGGTGGGATTGGGCTTGTTCAGGGTGGTATGGCCATAGACAGGTGCTCAATTCTTTGAGCCTATGTTTTTTTAAATGAAAATGAAGATTTTTTTTAAAAAATGCCCAATTATTGTGAGGATTTAATGAGATGATGCATGTAAGGGGCTTAGCATAGAGTTTGACACATAACAATTCAGTGAATGGGAGATCTATGGCTATAGGTACCCAGAAGAGATAGAGATGTTGTGGCTGGGAGTGGGTACTACTAATAACAGATCTAGCCTTCGAGTCCTTTTTTGAGGCGAGAGAAAAAATGGAAGGCTCCCAGAAAGAGGAAAGACAGGACCATAGCTGGGTTTCGGGAAGATGGAGAGTGTCAGTAGCCTGTGGCCAGGGATTCAGGTGCGAAGGCAGCAGAAGGGACTTTAGATCCCTGCACTCAGGGAGCGCGCGGTTGCCGGGGACGCGCGGCGCGTGAGGTGAGGGGGAGAGCGCGGCTGTGGCACCAGCCAGGAGCCGCCTCGCGCCCAGCCGCATCTCGGGGGGCGGGGCCGAGCCCCAGGACCGCAGTGCGATTGGCGGAGGCGCGCGGGTGACGCGAAAGGCTGGCGCGGGGCCCCGCCCCAGGGCGGCCCCGCCCCCGCGCGCGCGCTGGTGGGTCGGCAGCCTCGCTCTGGCTCGCGCCGCGCCCCCGCGCCGAGTCCGCGCGTCAGTCGGTCCCCAGCGCGGCTGTGGGGCGGCGAGCTGCAGCCAGCAGAGCGCGCCAACCCAGCCAGGCGGCGGAGTCCGCGGGCGTCGCGTGAGGAGGCTCGGAGCCCGGAGACTCGCGCAGCGCGATGGCCCCCATCGGCCTCAAAGCCGTGGTCGGAGAGAGTAAGTGGAGCCGCGGTCCTCTCCGCAGGCAGGGGCTGCGGCTGCCCGGGAGGAGCCCGGCGCCGTACCTGCCCGCAGCGCCCCGGCCTCCGCGCTGGCTGCTCGCCCCGCCCGCGGGGGGCTCACGGCTGGGAGGGCCCGGTTATCCCGGCGCCGCCCTCCGAGGAAAGTCCCTCCGGCCTCCCGCGGCCCGCGCCCGCTTCTCCTCTCCCCCCGCTCTCCCCTTCCCGAATTCCTCACCCTTCCCCCATCCCTCCTCTCCACCCCATCCCCTGCCCCTTCCCGTTTTATGCACCCCGCCCGTCTTCACCCCCTCTCTCCTCCTCCATCCAGCCCTCCCCTTTCTTCCCACCCTTCTGTCCCCCCTTTACCTCCATCCGTCCTCAGCCCCATCGCTCCATCCCTTCACCCCGTCTCTCCGCTCTTCAACTCCATTTTTCTCTCCTTCACTGCACCCGCCCTCCTTCGTTCCTTTTTCCTCTTTTTACCCCGGGCACCCAAACCTCCCCCCTTACCCCCTGCTGCCCATTATCCTTCCCTTCCGCACCTCATCACCCTCCCCTGCACCCTCTTTCTCCTTCCCTCCCGTTACCTTCCCCTCATATCCTCTCTCCGCTTCCTTCCTTTATTTCCTAAGCTCTCTGATTCCACTCCTTTTTCTGTCTCCAGTCCCTCCCTCTTTCCCACCCCCCTTCGTGAATCGTGACGAGCGAAATCCCGGCCCGCGTCCTCCTCCCGCGTCCTCCTCCCTCCCGGGGATCCAGAGCCAGAGCCGCGGTCCCCGGCTGCAGAGACCCACCTGGGAGCGGCTCCGCGCGCCCAGCCCGGGCCACTCCTGGCCGCTGGAGAGAAGCCAGTTTTCCAAAGGCTTGGCTCTGGCTTGCAGGGTTGAGGCCGCCTCTCTCCTTCTCCCGTTCCAGGGTCTTGGCTTCGAGGGCAGGGTCTTATCGAGGTCCTGAACCCTCTTAAATCACACGGTAGATGAGGATGGCTGTCGTGTGCAGCGGGAGGAGTGGCTCTGCCCATCACCGCAGTCTGCAGTCTCCCGGTTTGCACAGCTCAGCCCTTGCACGGCTGAACGTTTCGGGGCCTTTCAAACCACTGTTGCAGGGAGGAAATGGTTGTTTATGGGTTTGGATGAAAGGATCGACGTAAATGGATTTTGAAAAATGGATGGTGGTGAGTGTCGACCGCAGCGGAGCGAGGGCTGATGTTAGTAATATTTGGAAAACGGCGCCCTCAGTGCTAAATAAGATTGGTAATATGTGTGGACAAACAGTGTCTTCTCGGTATTTTGGCTATTTCTTTAACAACAACCACACACACAAAAAAAGTGTAGGAATTGCTGTGGCTTTTTCTACCTTTATTTTAGAAGGAAGAATTAAAACAGGGCATTTCTCTGGAGGAGAGAAAAAGGAAATATGATCAAAATGGTGGAAATTAATTTCCTTTCCAATGATTCTCTCCTATGATAGCACACACGCTCTTCTTTTTTTGCTATCAAGTGTTTTTGGCTGTGTAATGTTTCCTTTGCGCATCAGTACTGTTTTTTCTTTCCCATTCTTTTCATTGATATAGGAAATATCCCCACTTGTTGTGCAATCTTATCTGCCTTATCACATCAGAAGAAATTTTTATAAAAACTGAACCCCAATGATGAAGTTTTTTTTTTTTTTAAGTGCCCACTGTCACACCTGCCTCATACAGTAAAGGTTCTGAATCATGCACCTTCTGTTTTCTAAGGAAAATCAAAGCATTTAGCGATCCTGTAATGACAACACGCTCATTTTACCCATGGGAAAGAAGTGGAGGCTCAGAGCAGTTAAATGACTTGCCAAAATCAGTGTTAATTACCTTTTAAAACCCAGTGTCCATTTCCTTGCAATACTAGTTTTAAAAAAAAAAAAACACGCTTTCTTCATTATTCGATATATGTCATTTCCTTCCAATACCTCTTAAAGGGTTATGGAATGTGAATGTTACACGTTACATTCTTTCAGATGTTTTTCATAGGTGCTTTTACAACAAAACCCATAACTGTTATAGAAATCAAAATTTTGCCTCCTTTTGCCAGGACCCAGGTGGCTCCTTAGTCCTCCCCCCACCCCCATTTTTTTAGAAGCAAGCATAAAGGTAAAAAAATAAAAATAAAATCAATACGTAATATGGCCAAAATTTCTTTTCCGAAACAAAGCAAAGCCACTGCTAATGGAAATAAGCAAACCAATTTTACATAAAATTGGTGAATGTTTGAGCAGTGTTCTGTTCCTATAACAATTGAGTCAGGTATATATTTCGGAAAAAAATATATTATTACAATCCTTTGTCAATGACACAGGTTAATTCTGGCTCCTAATTTTTGATGGAGCTTCCAGCTTTGCATTTTTTCTCTAAAGATAAAAATGAAATAAAGATTTTTTTTTTTAACCAACTTATACCACTTTAAATGTCACCTTCACAGCCTGGTCTTGCCAATCAAAATGAACGATACCACATAGTCACTGTTTATTATATTTCCTCTTTAATTTTCTTCATAGCACTTAAAATTAACTGAAATGATCTTGTTCAGTGTTTGGTCTGTTTTGTTTTTTGCATTTGTTTGATTGTTTCATCCACTGGAACGTTGCTTCCAGGAGAGCAGGGTGACATGTTCCCCACTATGCCCCGTGCCAAGAACAGTGGCTGGCTCATAGTTGGCAGTCAATAAATATCTATCGAATGAATGAATGAAGAATGTGGAGAGCAAGATAAATGTAGTTTTTGGCTTCTTGTCACATCTTTCCGAGTTGAATTTTCATAGATACAGGCACAACAAAAGTAGAAGAGATGGGTCAACTTTAGCTGTTTATTCAACAAATGTTCATTCAGAGCGTGCTAGGAACTAACCGGGGGATACAGGGTGATTAAAGTATGGGGCACACTCATACTGTTGTGACAGACATAGACAGTCCTGAGACGCTTTCCCTGTCACTCCTCTATCACTCCCCAGACACACTTAGGGTACACTCAGTATATTGCACTTTTTCGTGGGTCTTGCCCAACTAGACCAATATTCCTTCATGGGAGAGTTGAACCTTGTCTTAATTCTTCTGTCCGTCCTTAGTGGGTGAATTAGTGCTCGGTACTCAGTAGATGTTGAATGAATGGCTTAATCTTTATGTATAGCAGTTCCGAGAAGGGACTCTGGAAGTAGACTACCTGGGAAAAAAGTCTGATCCAGTACTTATTAGCCATGTGACTTTGGCAAGTAATGGAACATTTTTATGTCTCAATTTCTTCATCTATAAAATGAGTGATCATAGCACCTACACTGTGGGGTTCAGTGAGTATTAAATGAGGTAATACAGGTATAGTGTTGAGCACAGTTCTTGGCATAGAGTAAATTGAGTAAATATTATCATGATGAAAAGATCCACAAAGAGGGTCAAAGTGTTAGAGGACTTCAAGAAAAGAGACTATTTCTATCCTGTGGGGCCAGGTTTTGGGGGGAGAAAGGAGAGTGTTGGATAAACTCCTTGAAAGAGGTGCAGGTGCGCTGGCAAATGGAAGACTCAACCTGAAAAACATGGACGATTTGTAATTCGACCCCATTTCTGTCCCCAGTCCTACTCATTTCTTTACCTTTTTTACTTTTTTCTTTTTTTCTGTAAAATGTAGTTGTTTTCTGCACTCTACAAAGAGATTGTAAGAGAGAGGACAATTTAATTTTTTGTGGCACCTTATGTCTATTTTTTGTTAATAGGCGACGTTTCAATTATATAAATCCATATTGTGTAACCTAGAGTTTATTCTTGTTCCCTGAAGTGTTGTCAGTGGGTTACAAAGATGCAAGGATTCCAAAACGTACTGTATTTCTTGTTTCTTAGCTGTTAGCAATTTCTCATGTTCATTTATAAGAATCACATTCTTTTGGAAAAGAATGTGGTTTCGATTTGTACATTAAAAACATACCTTTTTCGAGTGGGGTCATGATAAATAGGCTGTGTCAGAAATTGAGAGGACACTGTGACAGAAGCAGTCTTCATTCATCTCTTACGCTTATTTTAAATAGAAACTTTGGTTAGCATACACACAACAAGTATATTTTGAACTATATTAAATACGTGTTGCATTTTTTCCATTAAAAAATTAACACATAATTTGCATACAATAAAATTTGCCCTTTTTAAAAAGTGAAGAGTTCACAAATTTCAGCCTTTGCATACAGTCACGTGACCACCACTGTAATCAAATACAGGACAGTGCCTGTCAACCGGTCAGTCAGCAGTCAGCCTCTTCCTCCACTCCCAGCTCTGGCAAACACTCAGCTGTTTATTTGCCTTTTCCAGAATGTCTTATCCAATACACATGCAATATGTAGCTTTTTGAATAGACTTCTTTACTTAGCGTAATGCATTTGAGAGGCGTCCATGCTCCTGTATCTGTCGTTGGTCCCTTCTCATTGCTGACCGCTGTTCTGTTGTATGGATGCACTACAGTTTGTTAATCCATTCCCCAGCTGGAGAACTTTTGAGTTATTTGCACTTTAGGGTAATTACAAATGCTTCTGTAAGAATTTACACACACACACCTTTTTGTGTGAGCGTTTCACTTGGATATGTAAATACCCAGGAGTGAGATTAATGGATTGTATGATAAGTTATGTTTAACTTTATAAGAAATGGTCAAAATTGTTTTCCAAAGTGGCTGTATCATTTTACATTTCTACCAGCATCCTTGTACTTGGTATTGTCAATTTTGAAAATTTTGGTCATTCTGATAGGGAGCGGTTTTAATTAGCATTTTTGTAATAACTGATAATGACGAGCATTTTTTCACTTATTTATTTGCCATCTATATATCTTCTTTGGTGAAATGTCCAAATCTTTTGCAAACTTTTTACTGAGTTGTTTGTTTTTTATTACTGAGTCTTTTGAAGTCTTTATTCTGAGTGCAAGTCCTTTATCAAATGTATGATTTGCAAATATTTTCTTGCAGTTGTGACTTGTCTTTTCATTCTATTAACAATATTTTTCAAAGAACAGAAGATATAGGGTAAAATCCAATTTGTCAATTTCCTTTTATAGATTGGGCTTTTGGCATTCTAGCTAAGAAATCTTTGCCTAACTCAAGTTGACGAAGATTTTCTATGTTTTATGTATTTTTTATGTTTTCTTCTAGAAGTTTTATAATTTTAGCCTTACATTTAGTCTTTGATCCATTTTGAGTTAATTTTTATGTATTGTGTGAGTTATCAAGGTTCTTTTTATGTGTGTATGAATTTTTCTGCTATGCGAATGTCCAGTTGTTTCAGCACTATTTATTGACAAGGCTATCTTTTTTCCCATCGAATCTTTGTTCTTTGTTGAAAATCAGTTGGCCATGTATGGGTGGATCTATTTCTGGACTCTAGTTCTGTTTCATTGGTCAATATGTATGCTTTCACAAACACCCATTCTGTCTCAATTATGATAGCTTTAAGTTAAGACTGGAAACCAGGTACTATGAGTCCTCCAACTTTGTTCTTTTTCAGATTGTCTTGGTTCTTTTGGTTCATTTGCTTTTCCATATGAATTATAGAATTATCGTGTCTATTTCTATTTTGAAAATCTTTCTGGGATTTTGATTGGAATTGTATTGAATCTATAAATCAGTTTGGGGAGAACTGGTACTTTAACAAATTTATTTTTAATATTTTAGTTTCTTTACTGTATTACAAAGTGAAAATTATAATTCTTAGCTTCACAAATAAGGGAGCAACTCTATAAGGAGAATTATATGTAGTTTATTTAGCAAGGTCGCAGGATACAAAGTCAATTTATACAAATCAATTGTATTTCTATATACTAGCGATGAACAGTTAAAAATTGAAATTTAAAATAGTGCTATTTACAGTAGAACAAAAAATGTGAAATAGGTATAAGTTTAACAGAATAAGTTCTATATCTGTGCGCTGAAAACTACAAAATACTTATAAAGGAAATCAAAGAAGGCTTAAATAAATGGAGTGATATACCGTATTCATGGATTAGAAGAATTTATGTTACATTTATTTTTAATTTTTTAGAGATGTGTTTTCAGTTCTCTTGGGTAGATACACGGGAGTAAAACTGCGGTTTATTTAGTTACTCTATATTTTACTTTTGAGGAATTGCCAAACTGTTTTCCAAAGCGGTTGCACCATTTTATAGTCTCACCAGCAGTGAATGAGGGTTCCAATTTCATAATATCCTCGCTAACCCTTGTTATTATCTGTTTTTTGTTTGTTTGTTTGTTTGTTTGTTTGTTTGTTTTGCTTGTAGCCATCAAATGGGTTTGATGTGGTATCCCATTGAGGTTTTGATTTGCATTTCACTGATGGCTGTTAATGTTGAGCATTTTTTCATGTGTTTATTGGTTATTTGTATATCTTCTTTGGAGAGATGTCTATGCAAATTTTTGCCCATTTTTAAATAAGATTGTTCGTTTACATTTTGAATCTACCTGTTTCCATTTGAAGTTATTTTACTGTCTTTTAAGAGTAAAAGTTGAAAGCTTCAATGAATGATAAGTATTACTTATCATTTTGTTTCTTTAATCTTCTACCTTCTATCTTTTTCTCTGTGTACTTTTGATAAGAACTTTTTCTTGTAACAATTGTGATTTTATGTCCTTTGAGACAGTTCATTTAAAATTTGAAAATTGTTGAATGATCCTGTCGTGTCTTCATTCCAAATTTATTAAATAAAATTATATGATTTATTCTTACTTTTTAAAAGGATTCTAATATAGCTTGCTCATCCTGGGATGAGCTCTAATCCTTCAAAGGCTGTTCAGTACTATTTTTTTTCCAATAAGGCATCTCCCTCTCTCTTGTCTGGAATAGAAGTTTCTCCTCTAACTCTTTTGACACCATTCTATTCTTTCTTATGGCATTTTATTGCGTTGTGCAATAGGTTATAATTTTTTTTGTCGTAAGTTTTTCTTCCTCGTTAAATCATAAGACCCTTGAAGGCAGGGACCGTGTCTTATTCCTTTTGGCATTTCCCATAGTTCCTAGAGCAGTTCATTACACATGGCAGGCAGGCAACAGATATCTCTGGAATTAAATTGCATGTTCATACTGTATTCTCCTTAGGCCCACACCCTTCTATGTTTTCCCCACATTTCTGGACATTACACATTCTTGAACTCAAAGCTGATATCCAGTTGGTACCTGCTGGTTTGGCTGGTATTAAAATATTGAAAATCCTCCGTGCTAGTTGGGAAATAGTTCCTGCCCTGAGCCCCTAATCCCCCTGTTGCCCAGGTCCCTCTCCTGGAACCCCTGGGATCTTCCCATGATGCAGCAGCCAGAAGGACAATGACACAACACAGGGCTGTAGAATATGCTCCTGTGTAATGGTATCATCCATTTGGATTGGGTGGTGTCTGTCTTTATTAAATATTTAAAATCTATTCTGCCGTCATATATAATTTCTAGGGAGATTGTTACTTCTTCCAAAATCACATCTAGTCTGGATAGTTTTCTAAGGTAACTAAATGGTGTTGTATTCCTAAATTTCTTTTAAAAATTTATTTTAGGGTATATGCGATAACATGGGCCTTAGATTCAGATAGACATGAGCTTTAATTTGGAGACCAGTCATTACACATCTGTATCATTTTGGACACATTAGTTAAACTCATTTAATTGGAAAATTAGGATAATTGTATTTGGTTTGCAGGGTTGTTTTAAACATTAGAGACAATGTATATAAATTACTAGTACATAGCTCCGTGTGTAGTAGATGATTATTTAAAATGGTGGCTACTATATTAATTCCTATATTCTTTTATTTATGTTTTACCAGTATGCCTTTTAATTATTATAGTAGCTACGTTTAGAGTTTTTCGAAGTTCATAATCAATTTTCTTAATTTATTTCCTGATTTCTATTTTATATATACTATCATTTTATGTATTAATCTTCCTTTTAAAAAATGTTAATATGACCCATCATGGTATCATATGGAGAAGCTAAGGCTTCTTAAACGATCTTTACTTGATAGTCATGTATTTTTTTCTGTATTATTAAATTTTACATATTTTTGCATCTCTATTTATTAACACTGGAGCCTTGTTGCTGTTTTTTGATCATTCCAGGTACAATCCCACCTCAGGGCTTTGTCTTTGCTCTTCCCTGCATCTGGATTGTTCTTCAGATATCTGCATGCTTTTTCTCTTAATTCTTTTAGGTTTCTGGCCAAACACCAACTCTCCAATGAGATCTTCTTTGAGTACTTTATATAAAATAGAAGCTTTCCCTAATTTCCCCCAGAATATCCCTCTTTCCATACTGAATTGTCAGATCTGACATTTCATATTTACTAGATTATTTGTTTGTTTATCCCTGCTTCCACCAGCCAAATGTAAGCTCCATGAGAACTTAGGCTATTTTGTTACTGCCCTACCCCCAGTACCCAGAAGAACAGTGCTGATAGGTAGTGGGCAATCAGTAAATATTGGAATAAACAATTGAATACTATGTATATAGTATTCTATATATTGAATATATATTCTTTGTTTCCTCTTTTAAATCTTTCTCTGTCCTTTAAATTTTTTCCCATGCCTCCTGCATCAGAATTTTTCTCTCCTTAAATGGATTAGGAAGTTACTTGTCTTTTTCTGTGTTCCAGAATAGATCAGATAGCTTGGAAATTATCTTCCTTGATAGAAATGATTTATCCATAAAACTATTTGAATTTATTGCTTTGGGTGGGGGAAAGAGGATAAATATTTGACAGCCTTTTAAATTTATTTGATTATTATCTATTTAGACTTTCTACTTCTTGAGTCAATTTTGGCGATTTGTATTTCTTTGTCCTGTAGGCCATTCAACTGAAAAATTTCATATTTATTGACTAAATTTGTATAAATTTAAAAAATATATTCTGTACTGGTTGTTATGCTCTTTTTTTTTTAGTCTACACTGTTTTTGTTATTATGTTTATGGAAATACTTGCTAGAGACTAGTCAATTTTAACTGAATTTTTAAAATAATCTGTTTCTTCTATATTTTGTGTGTATGTGTTCTTAATTTAATTTTTTTGACTTTCAGTATTTAGTATTAGCTTCAGGTGTACAGCGTATGGTTAGACATTTGTATAATCTAATTTCTTGAATCGAGCGATTCTTAATTTTTTTTCTTCCAATTAAAGCAACTAAGGATATGAATTTTTATCTGAGCATCGCTTTGGTTGAGTCCCATAGGTTTTATTCCCCTCATAGTTTTTAGTATGCAGTATTCTTGCCATTTATTCTTAAATTTGGTCTTCCTTTGTTTGAACTAGATGTTACACTTATGGGGTGATAAGTCGTTTAAATTGGGGCGCACTTTCCATAAGAGGTGGTTTGGGACTGGGGTATCATTCATGTACCCATCAGATGTAAGAGCACATGCATCTGCCACAGGATCCAAAAAGGGCTTATTGAATGGGCACCGAAAGATTTTCCCTCCAGCTTTTTTTTTGGCACACAGCACCTCGTAGACAAACAAGTAGTTGGCAGCTAATGAAGTGTCTTTTTCTTTAGTGGAGTAGCCAGACCAAATTTTATAGTTATCACTGGCAACTCAGCAGCCATAAATTTTGAACCCTAGTCCTGTGGTTGCTGATATGGGAAGCACTTGGAGAGCCCCTAGCTGATCCTCTGATGTGATTGCCTCAGTCAGTGGCCTCTGTGCAGAGCCCTTGCTCAAGCTGAAGTTAGGGTGCGGTCTCCAGGAGTTCATTTTAGTGTCAGCAAGGATGAGTTTTACTTACTTTTCCCCCAATGCTTGCTTGCTTTCTTTTTAATTAATTTTTTTTTTAATCAGCGAGAAGCAGTGTCGGGTAGTGGGAAAAGTTCTGGGCTAGAAGTCAGACATCCGGCTGACGGTTCCAGTCCTGATGCTTCGTGGCTGGGTGACTTGGACGTGCTCTTTAACCATTTTTTCGACTGAGAATTCCAATCCCAGTTCCACTAAATTCTTTTTAAGGCTCACATTAAATAATATACAAACAAGGCTTGGAGAACAAAGAATCGCTGTAAGGGGTTATTATTATTTTACAGATAGAATTACGGAGATTAGTTTACCGGCTCAAGGTTACTGAATAAATCACTAGAAGAATCAAGGAAATGAATTACTTATACTTTTGATAGGCAACATAATCTAATAATCACTAGACAACAGCCAGCCATTGCCCACTCCGATGTCCTTTGGGAAAGTATGCATTGGTTAAAACAAAGCAATTTGCTTCCGATGTAGACTGATCTGATGTGATCTTAATATATGTCTCGAGCGCTGAAGCAAGAATAACTCCTGATGGCTCGAATTGCAAGCTCCCACGGGGCAGATTTCCAATATTCCTTTCTTTCTGTTTCTCGTATGCCACTGATATTTCACTTTAATGTCTACTAATTATTTGGTTGAAGAACTGACCTTGTAGGAAGTGAATAAGATATTCAGTATTTATCGCATAGGAAAAGCCTATTTTATTCTTGGAAACAAAAAACAAAAAAATTAGAGATAGAGAAAAGTAGAAAAAAATTATTATTTTTTTTAAAAAATCATTAGAACCTAGCTGTGAAGATACAGATTTAAGTCAGAGTCTCCCGCAGTTACTCCCTGTTTGGAGGACTTCTGAGATGTCAGAGGACCCCAGGACCATGTACTCAGAGCGGCAGATATAATGGTGCGTAAACAGATGTGGTCCTCCTGGGGTTCAGACAGGTGGTGGTGAAAATTCGGGATAAGAGCCCTGAGAGGGGCAAATGGTGCGATGATATTGGAGCACAGAGGGGAGCCCCCAACAAGACCTGGGGAAGGAGGAGGGCTGAGGGACACCTAGAGGATGAGGTGGAGTTAGCCAGGAGGAGGTTGGTCTTGGTGGAGTCTAGGGTAGATAAGTCAAGTAGATCAATGTCCAGCCTGGCAAGAAATGAGAAGGATGCAGTGAGCCTAACGCCGGGGGTGAGGGAGTGCCGAGGGAGGTGGAGAGGGCTCTCCTAGCCTTGGGAAGGTCTCTTATCTTTCTCCCAGGAGCAGTGGAACACTGCCGTCGGCTTTCATTCGGGGAGAGGCGTAGTTCATAACTTCGCTTACGGAGATCTCTGGTTGCTGCGTGGAGAGTGGACGGGAAGGAGCGAGACTGAGGGCAGAGGGTTCCATTAGGAAGCTGTCGTAGTGATCCAGACTGGAGAGAGTGATGGTGAGAACGGGCATCTGTGCCAGGGATGGAGAAAAAGCAGCTAGTGGAGAGAAGATCGACTTGAAAGAGTCTTGGGAGATAGAAGTGCCAGGTCATGGCGATTGATTGGATGTGGAAGATGAGGAAAAGGAGTTGGGAACAGGTTAGTTTACCGGCTCAAGCTTACTGAGTAAAACCCCAGTGTTCTTGGCTTGGGCACCAGTTGGAAAGCTGTACCACTCACTGAGATATGAAAGAAGAAGAAACAGGTTTGCCAAGGAAGATTCGCTTTTGTAGGCAAAGTGTTGCAGGTGCCTGTGGACTATCGAAAGAGGCGGGAAGCATAGCCAGCAGGCAGGCTTGAGAGTCAGAGATAGGCATGCAGATCTAGCAGAGCCATGCCTACGATTTTGTGACTCCCAGGGCCCACCCTCAAATCGTCTCAAAGCAAGCCCAAGCCACCAACCAGGAGTCTTCACGTAGGAATGAGCCTCCGCTCTCCAAGCCGGGAGGCTTGTCAGGTAGAGACTTTTCAGGAGTTTTTCTCTCTGTCGTGTTTACTCTGTGTCTTAAAGTCAGCCCTTGCCTCAGTGGACGTCATTGTTTAGAACTCTTCTGAGGAAGAAGTGAGGTAGTGGGTGTAGTCAGTCAAAATGCAAAGCTCTGAGGATTCGGGTTTATGCCGTGTGGACTCTTGGCCCTGGGAAGGATCTCAGAAGCATCTAGTCCAGACTCTCACTCAGAACAGGAAGTCAGATTGTGCTAGTCTGCTGGATGAACCCTGTTGGCAGATTTGTTTCTTTCTCTGCGGCTACTGGGGACAGACGGTGTCGTTTTCACATTCGGTGCCAGCATAGATTCACAGTGACTAGTGTAAGCTACTAGGAGTTCCGGTGATGAGGGCAGGAAGGCCACTGATGCTCGGCTTAGATGCAGCTCAGGACTTTCCAGTTGATTCTAACCTATTTCGCAGATGATCCTAGTGAACTTCCTTTCGTGTCAACTCCTGTTTGGCAGCTGAGAGGTTGGAAGGAAGAACTGTTAGGCGTAGATGGTTTTCAGAGCCTCCACACTGGGGGCGGCAGGGTGAAGCAAGCTCGTTGATCCTCCTCTTGGTTGCCTTTTCCCCATCTTGAACGTTGGTGTAGCCAGGGGAGGAAGGAGAGAGGCCTTTCCCTGGTCTCTAGTATTGTTGGCACTAGTTACTAGGGATTGACAAAAATGTAACACCGGAGATGAGCAAGAGGCCCTCTCCACTCTATTAGTTTCACACTGTAGGCTTTTAGCAATAGATTACTGTGAGGCGGACCCCTTACAAATCACTCAGTCTCCAGACCTCATCGCGTTTTGGGTAAACATGCTTCTCTGGGATTTTTAAGATGAGGCAATCATGTGGCCTCTGAGGGCGGGTTACCTTGAACTTCACTGTTTTCGTTGTGTGGGACCGTCAGCCTCTCTGTCCTCTTCCCCCTCCCCCTTCCTCCTCTGCTCCTCTTCCTTTTTCTTCCCCTTCCCCTTCTTCCTCCTCCTCTTTATCCTCCTGCTCTTTCTTTCCCTCTTTCTCTTCCCAACTCTATTTATCCGTTAAGGCACTTTGAAATTCAAGTTAGAGTAATACGCTTTTCCAGGCTTTAGCTGAGACCGAACGATCTGGCCCATCTCTCCAGGGTGGTAGTACTTGTTCCTTCCCCGCCTCCAACCTCTTAATAAGAAAAATTTTCAACATGCTGCAAAGTTGAATGAAGAATATAATAATCACCCACCTAGCTTCTACCTACATTTAGCAATTACTAACTTATTGCCATATTTGTTTTTATCTCTCTATATAAATACCTTTTATTAAAGGGTTAGAGTTAGACATTGCAGAAGAAAAAATTAGTGAATTTGAAGACATAGCAATAGAAACTATCCAAAGCAAAACATAGGAAAAAGACTGGGAGGAGAAAAACACAAGAGACCATCACTGAGCTGTGGATCAAATTCAGGGAGCCACCATAAATAATTGGAGTCTCTAAAGGGGAGAAGGATGGGTGAGGGGAAGTGAAACAATATTTTGAGAAATATTGGCTGAACATCTTTCAAACTCGATGAAAACTGTAAACTCTTAGATCCAAGAAGTTCAATGAACCCCAAGCATAAGGAACATGAAATGAGTACAGAAAGGCACATCATAACCAAATTGCTTAAAAGCAGTGATAAAAAGGGGGGGAAAAGTAATTAGCCAGAGAAAAAAGACATATTATATACAGAACAGACATAAAGATGGCAGAAGTGTCTACGGCCATGCCACCCTGAACGTGCCTGATCGCATCTGACCTCGGAAGCTAAGCAGGGTCGGGCCTGGTCAGTACTTGGATGGGAGACCACCTAGGAAGACCAGGTGTTGTAGACGTTATTAAAAAAAAAAAAAAATGGCAGCAGATTTCTCGTCTTCTGGATGTCGTAGTTATTTGCCTTGGTATTTGTCTGTTCTTATCCATTGTGCTCGACCAGGGTCAGAAATTTTTTTTGTAAAGAGCATGTCCTAAATACTTTAGTCTTCATGGTCCATATATGGCCTCTGCCAGATATTCCCTTTTTCCCCACCCCTTTAAAAGTGGAAACGGCATTCTTAGCTTAAAGTGTACAAAGACAGGCTGCAGGCTGGATTTGGCCTGCGGGCCGCACACAGTTTGCTGACCCTGTGCTAGGCATTCGGGGGCCTCTGCAGGCTGGCCACCGATGCCATTTATTTCTCAGAACATTCCTTAAATAATTTCACGAATAATTTCTTCTCAGTTTTCTCTTTATGAAATTCCTGCATTTGACGTTGAACCTCTTGGATTAGTTTCTTATCTTTTCAAGTATTTATTTCTTTGGCTGTGCTTTCTAGATTTCCTCAGCTGTATCGGCCAGCTCTTCTATTTAATTTTAAATTTCTGCCGTCATTTTCTTTAAACATTTCTAATAGCTCTTTTTAGTTTTTTATAGCCCCCTACTCTTGTTTCATGGAGGCGGTATCTTCTTTTATGTCTCTCTTTTAAAACTTTTTTTTTTTTTAAAGCCTTGCATAGTGTGTTTCCTCCAGGTTTTGTGGTCCCCGTTTTGCTTGTTTTGGTCTCTATTTTCCATGTAGGGACTTTCCTCTGGTGTGTAGCCCACCCTTGTGATTCAGAATGAGGGCGGTAAATGCTGACTGGGAGCACAGACTTTGCGGTTGGGTTGATCTGGGTGGGGCTTCCTTGTTGGGAAGTCCTCAGTGTCAATATGTTTACATTTTTCTTCTTGGATCAATTCCCCAGAGAAGCCTCTTTCTGTCTTCTGCCTGGCAGGTAAAGGTCGGGCTGCCGGGGTTCTGGGAGCTGAGTGCATGAAGAGGGCCCGGGCATGGAGGGTAGTCCCCAGCAACCGTACTTATGGTCATTTAGCTCCTCTCTTTTCAGTATTAGATTCAATCTCTCAACTGTGCCTTGGGTACCCCCAGTCCAGGGACCCTCCACACTCTCCGAAGAGGAAGTTTTTCAGTGTTATGCCATGTTGGGAGAAGCACAGTCACCCAGTGATGGAAAGTGGTGAAGGGGTCCAGGATGCAACTGCCTCTCAGATACCTTGCTACCACCCCACTTTTTAGGATCCATAGGTACCTGGTGCTGCCGGTTCCCAAAACGTGGCTCTTCCGTGTAGATTTGGTTGGTTTTCAGTGTTCCCTACTCCTGACTTAGGACTCCACTTCAGGTGGATTTAGCTTTCCTGGGCCCACTAAGTCAGTTCCCACACTCCTGTTATAGAAAATAAGAGCACAGACTCAGAATTTTGAAATAAGACTTTATCATTTTTAAGAACTGCAGTTCAAGAAAGAAGGAGGTAAGTGGCTGCCAGCCAGAGGCTGGGGACCACCACACCCTAGTTTCTTAACAGCAAAATGACTACTGGCTCTTTTGGCCACTTTTTCCCTTTCCCGCTGAGAGGAGAATCAAAACAGTCTGCTAGAGCACTAAGGCTGACTGTCTGGGCAGCAAACAAAGCTCTGACTAAACAGAGGTTAAAAAAGTACTTAGGACACCCCAAATCCTGGAGTTTTATTCTGAATTGGCTCATTGGCCCACTGTGAAGCAAGAGATCGAGTGAAGCCTGAGATCATTTCTTCCGGTGCCGGGCACCCCTCCTAGACTCTAGTACGCATTCTCGGTGGAGTGCTCTTTGGCATAGAAGTTTTTACTAAATTATACAGTTTGGAGAGGCAGACTTCACCATTCAGTTCTTCACCACCCACCTGTGCCCTAGCTGAAGGCTGGGCAAAGTCCATTATCCGACTCGCATATTCTGAGGGCAATCTGCAAACAGTGCCTACTAGGTAAATGAAGAGGGGACAAAGAGAGCCCACTTATACATTTTGGTACAAATAGATGGCTGGAGGAAATTGCCTCTGGTCTCGATGATTTAAGCAGAAAAGAAAAAAAACAGCTACGTGGACCTTGTATTAATACATAAGAAGCAGAATCGTTTCTATTGATCATGGAAAACTGATGAGAAAGTCACCCAGTCTGCGTATCCAGTGAAGTTCGTGCAGAGTCAGATGTTTCTTTTGGACTGTCAGTGTTTCTTCTGTCCTTGGAGCTCCACCTTCTTCGCATGCTTGATCCCGAGCCCAACAGGATGTTTTTTACCCTGATATCTTATCATAAGCAGCTATGTGGATTTGGGAAAAGGAAGCAGCCCTCCTGAAATTAGACCTTTGTATGTATTGGGGGATGGGGATGGGGGAGGCACATTTTCTGTCTTCTGAGGTTTTTCTCATGTCAGTTTGACACTTCTAGAATGGCTGTATGGAAGGTTCCAGAGGGGGCTTGAGCCTGTCTGTGGTCTTGTCCAAATGCTGTATGAGATTAAACATTTTTTAATATCTCAGACCTAAAGCAGGTTAAATCTTAAAGCAGAACAGATTGGGTTGATCAGAAACTTGGACTTCAAAATAAGGTGATAGGTACCAGCGCTGTCATGGACAAGTCATTTGATCTCTTTCAGGTTCGGTTTCTTCATAAAACAGACGAGATCAAGGTTTCTTAACCTCAGCACTATTTGACATTTTGGGCTATGTGAGCCTGTGCATTGTAGGATGTTTAGCAGCATCCCAGGCCTCCCCCCGCTAGATGCCACCCTCTGATTGCGACAGTCAAAAACATCTCCAGACATTGCTGAATGCGTCCTAGACTACATGATCTTTATGTCCCCTGTCTGCTCTGGGTGTCTGCGATTAAACATTCCATTCTTTCCCTCTCCTCCTCCTCCTCTTCCTCCTCCTCCCTTCTTCTTCCTTCTTCTTCTTAGCATTTTATTTTATTTTATTATTAGTTTCAAGTATATAGTACATTGGTTATACATTTATATAGTTTGTGAAATGATGCCCCTGATTACTCTGTCACCCCTCTGGCTCTACACACAGCCATTTCAGTACTGCTGACTGCATTCCCTGTGCCGTGCTCCCCATCCCCGTGACCATCTCTCAACGACTAATTTGTACTTCTTTAACCCTTCACCCCTTTCTCCCAGCCCTCCCCTCTGGTCATCACCAGATTGTCCTCTGTGGTTGCGAGTCTGTTTTCGATTGGTTTGTTTTTTTTGCTCCTTAGATTCCACATGTAAGCGAAATCATAGGGTATTTAGTTTTCTCTGTCTGACTTATTTTGCTCAGCATAATAACCTCTGGGTTCATCCATGTCATTGCAAATAGTAGGATTTCATTTTTTATGGCTGAGTAATATTCCATTGACTATATGAACCATAATTTCTTTATCCAGTCTTCTGTTGATGGGCATTTAGGTGCTTCCATATCTTGGCTGTTGTGAATAGTGTTGCTGTGTCTTTCCCTTTCTTTCAGAGTATTTTCCCTAACCCTTTAGTCCTTAGGGAAACTCCCATGAAGTCTAGACATATGATTTGGAGCCATTAAATGGCACATCTACCAATTTAAGATACTGGCCACATGTTGGGTTCCTGCCAGGATCAAGATGGGTACGGATTCTCGATCCCTGCAGCTCAAGGCGGAATTACTGCAGTCATCATCGAGCGTGTATTAGCAAAACAAGTTTTTTGCAAAGAAAAGGATGCAGGCTGGCAAACCAAACGGGCCATTAACAGATGAGGTCTGCTGCTGTGGGTAATGTACAAGGGCAGTGTGTTTTGTTTTGTTTCTTTAGCAAATGTAAAATGCTTCCCAAATGACTGCATGGTAGTATCGCTATTATGCATAAAAAATGGCCCTCATTCTTGAGTTTTTTCTTTTAAAATTGCATATTTACAGTCATAGTGCTTTCTGTCCTAGAGGGTTAATTGCCATTTCACCATTTTTTTGTCTTTTTTTTTTCTCCAGTCTTTCTGTTTTAAAATGTTAATATAACTAAATAGTATTTACTATTCTAAACTATTGATTTTAAGTAGGTATAAATCGTTTTAGTTTCTTTTCTTGATTGATGTTTTTATTTGCATATATGTGATACCTTCAGCTTTTATCCAAGGAACTTTATGTTGAAGGCAGCTTAGGAAGAAGAAAATAGCTCCTTTGGAATTGAGGTGAAGTGACTATTGCACCTGAAGTACTGCTGGGAACTCCTTTTTCTAATCTCTTTTTGTCCCAAGGTTAACATTTCTTTTTCTACTCATCAAAGTTCCAAGGTCCGTGAGGCTTTGCTTTAGAGATTTTCTAGTTCCTTAACCTTTTGGCTCTAAATCTCATGAAACAGAGTTGGGGAAACGAGAATTTCCCCATAGAGTGCAAGAGAAAGTGGACAGTCATTTCTGCAACTCTCTCCAGCATCCTTTTGGGCCTGAGGTTAAGATTCGGTTTCTCAAATATCAGGCATTTACTTACCACCATGCACTCCTCTCAGACCCTGGCAGCAGCCCAAGGTTTGGGTGTCATCACCAGACATTTGAGTCTTATGCAATCTCTGAGTGTGCTTAGAAGGGCAGAGGAATCAAGGCATTGTTCCTCCATCTCTGCATGGTCTAAAGCTTGTGACCAACTTCTCCTTCCTTCTTTCCCACTCCCCACCACCCCAAAAGTAACTTCATAGGAACACGCCCAGATTAACCCATTGTTGTCCAGCAGTTACAGGGAGCAGTGCCCTGTTCATGCCCTGTGGCTGACAATTTGTGGTCTCTGTTTTGGTCTCACTTTCCCAAAGTATAACTTGGATACAAATTAAAAGGAAATTATAACTTTAGATAACTGATATTTTATAGGGGTAAGCCAGGTACCTGTCTTCAGTCGAAGACACTATGGAACAGTTTCATATTAAGCAAGACTATTTTCTTTTGAGTTTGGAGTTTTCATCTAAAATTCTCTGATGGCTTTTTAAAGACAGGTCTCTTGAAATGTGATTCACATACAATACCATTCACCCACTTATAGTGTACAATTTGATGGTTTTTAGTGTGCTCACAGAATTGTACATCATCAACATTACAATTTTAGAATACTTTCATTACCCCAGAAAGAAACTCAGTACTTCTTAGATATCCCCCCAATTTCCCTATTCCTGCTTGCTCTGGGCAACTACTAATCTACTTTCTATCTCTATGGATTCGCCTATTCTGGACATTTCATATAAATGGAATTACACAAATGTGGTTCTTTGTGATTGGCTTCTTTGACTTAGCATGTTTTAAAGGTTCATCCAAGTTGTAGCGTGTGTCAGGACTTCACTCCTTTTTTACGGCTGAATAGTACTTCATTGTAGGGACGTCATTTATTCATCCATTCATCAATTGATGGCCGTTCGGGTTGTTTCTACTTTTTAGCTATCGCAAACAGTGCTGCTGTGAGCATTCATGTGTAAGTGTTGGTGCAGACCTGTGTTTTCATTTCTCTTAGCTATACACCCACCAGTGGAATTGTTGAAACTTATAGTAACTCTACATTTAGCCATTTGAGGGACTGCCAGACTATTTTCCAAAGAGATGGTACCATTTTACAGTCCCGCCCCGGCAGTGCTTGAAGGTCTTATGACTTTTTATCTTATGCTGAAGGTGTCCTATCTTATTTCTTCAACTGGACTGACTGCAAATTCCGTGGGGTCAAGAAATTGTTTTATATGTCTTTTGGGGGTATATTCTCCATAGATTTCATATAATTATGCACATTTTATTGTGTGTAATTGCTAGATACTTCATTTCTTGGGTCCTCAGTTTCCTCCATTAAAATGGGGCGATTATAATATTTAACCTCTAAGAGTTGCGATGAGCTTTAAATGAGATGATAGTGTAAAATGTATAGGACAACATATTCCATATAAGAAGTCCTAAATAAATGTTAGATACCACTACTATTGTGGGCAGTTTTTTTCTTATGGCACCTGAATTATTGACTGAATTTTTTCTTTAATATGAATTTTTAAAAGAATTTTGGCTAAGGTTGTGATATCTCAATTACACACTGGTTAAAAAATGAGTGTATAGAGAAATGCTAAGATGGCAGAAACTTTGGATCTGAGCACTTGTATCTATCTGTACATGTACATAATACCACACTCCTCACCAAATTGGAGTGAGGAGAGTTAAGGGAAAAATATTTTTAGATTTCTCTGCCTTGCAAACTCATACTGGCTAGAATCGCCACAGTTTGCCTGTCATGTTCCTCAAGAATAAAGAGATCTCTCTCCCCAGCAGCAAAAGAGTCTCAGACTTTTTTTTTTTCAAGGGATGATCATTGAACTGGGAGTTCTGAATCCCAGGGTGTCAGGAGGGTGGTGGCTGAAAGGGGGAGTGTAGGTGGTCGTGGGGAGCCACTGGGCGGAAGCACCTCGCTCAGCCACACGGCACACTTTGAACAGAGCTGCTCATTTCACTCCCAGCAAGCACCGCTCAGTTATGCCACTCGTGGTGGGAGTGGGGGGTTAATTCATTCTTCAGGCGTTTGCTAAGTCAATATTTTATGCAAGATGCCAGAGATGGGCGGGAGTGAGCAAGCTGGGAGGAGGAGGGAGCTGTCACATTTGAAGGTGAATGAATGGAGCTCCGTGTACAAGGAGCTGAGTGCAGTGAGTGACGTGTGGAGTCCTTGCTTGGTGAGTAGTTAGTTACTGCTGTAAATGACTAAGTGAGACACTCCCAGCGACCTTTCCGTGTACACCCTGTTGAACTGCTCCCTCCCTCCCTGAGTTCACTAAGTCTTCCCATACTTGCTTTCTCTTCGTTCCTAGCCTGTCCCATCCTTGATCCCAACTTGGGGACTTTGCACCTGTTCTCCCTGTGCCTGGGACGCTTGCCCCAGACCTTCACAGAGTTGGTTCCTCCTCACCACTTCCTTAGAGTACCTTCTCCCAAGCCCCATCACACTCGAGTTCATTAACCCCGTAGATTTCCTGTGAGCACTTACTCTCTAGGATGATCTTGTGTTTTTCCTTGTGTTTATTGGCCAGCTCTCCCTTCCACATCAGGTGTAAAACCTTGAGAATAGGAGTCTTGTTTAGCTTGTTCACTGCGGCCTTTCCAATGCCTGGGCCACAGCAAGTGTTTAATAAATCATCGTCGTTGAATGGATGATAGAATTTGTACACAGAGGAACAAACTGGAAAACAGGAGACATCTCATAAACTCCATGGAGTAGCAATAATAAACCAACTGGAAGTCATTGGATTCTTCCTTATTCGGAAGGTCAGATACCACTAAAAATAGCTGATGATGGTGCTGGTGAGACCCAGCAGTGCTTGGTACCGTTCAAAGCAGTGAACGAAGTACTTACACACATGAATTCATTTAATCCTCGCAATAACTCTCTGAGGCACGTGCAGTCGTCCCCATTTCACCCATGGGGAAAACTGTGACACAGAGAGAGTTAATAACTCGCCCAAAGTCACAGCTAGTAAATGGAGGAGCAGGGATTTGAACTTTAACCATCTGATTCCACACCCGTCTGAATCACTTTGCTGTATCAAAGTGATCATTTCAACATAACAGAAAAGGACACTTGGGTTCAGTTTCAGAGCCCTGTCCATGGTAGTGTCCGAGAGATAATGTGTGTGTGTGTGTGTGTGTGGTGAGGCGAGCATTTGGACAAGGATCCAGAGACCCACTTCTGCTCACTCTGGAGGGACCAGTGAGAGGCCTTGCCTACTCCAGATGGCTGAGTTTTGCAGAGAGTATCTCATTTCCAAAACAAGGGACTTAACTCTGGCCTTAGATCATCTCTAGGGTTCTTCCCAGTATAAGTACTTAAGCACCAAAAAAATAAAGTCATTGAAAGTTACTTTACCTCCCCAGGCCTCAACTGAGGAGCCACGAGTGTAAGTGCCCGCATTCCCTCGCACGCTTGCTCGTGCCCAAGGGAGGACTCGTAAGGGTCCCCCCTAAACTGGCAGTGCTTGTTTCCCTCAAGAGTGGAGGTAAGGAGGGAGATTTCACTTTGTATTTATACACTTCTCTATTGTTTGAATTTTTTTCAACAAGAAAGTGCTACTTCTATAGTATTCAAAATGACATAAAGGTAAACGATTAATGTGATTCGTAGTTAGGTTACCAGTAGCTTACATATGAATGGGTGTTTCAGAAGGGAAGGATCTGGAGCATACTTGGAATGCTTGTTTTCAAGTATTTGAACCATTTCCCCTATCTGGTTTACTATTACCTATTCCACCTAGGGAAGTGGGTCAGTTTAGCAAGGAGAATCTTCAGCCAGAGCATGACATTCAAAGGAAGTTGGTTGCTGTCTTTAGATGCCTGAAGGGCTGTCAGGGGCAGAGAAATAGGCTTCTTGGAGCTCCAGAGCAGAACCACCAGCAAGTAGCCTCAGTAGGACGGTGGCTTCCCAGCCCAGGACACACTGGTGAACAGCGGGCAGTCTTCCCAGAAACTAGTTACTGTTGCCATGTCAAAGTCCTCTTGGATTTTATGTAGTTATTTTATATCTGGCACCCCTCTGAACGTTTTAACTTTTCCACTAGTTTCTCAGTTGATTCCCATGATTTCTGCAGGCAGATATCCTGTATATTTCTTACCAGCATCACACCTCATTTTGTTTTCTTGGCTTAGTGAATTTTCAGAACAATGTTAAGTAAGAGCAAATTAAAAATGTCCAACGTGCCTGTGTCGTGACAGTGGATGTTTCATTTTCCATGGGCCCCCACTTGTGCTTTAGCATTAACAAGTCTCTTCCTAGGTAAACAGAGGTCTCTCTGTCCCCCCAGCAGGAGATGAGGACTCTTCTGCTCCATTTTATGTTTGCATTTAAGATTTATGTACATTGGCACATTGGTGCCATTATTCCAGAAGGTATTCACATGTGTATTGTGAGTCAGAGAAGTTTTCAAGTTTTTGGTGAAATACGCAGAGTGTGCTATCTAAATATTTTTGCGATTATTTTAAAGCTGTATTTTTAATATGCATTTCCTTTTCATAAGGCTTTTACATTATTTGAAAAGTCTCAGTTGGTGGAAGCGATGTGTCATGATTTTGTTATTTCCTTGTCTGTATGAGTACCATATTTTTACAGCGACATCATACCCAGTACCGTGCGTTGAATGCCTCATGTGTGCCAGGCACTGTACTAGGCATTTTATCTCATTAATCTTCACAGCAGGTCCTTAGAGTATTATAATTTTAATTTCGTTACTGGGAAAATGGAAGCTTACAACATTTTAAATTTGCCCAAGTTCACATAGCCAGCAGATGCCTGCACCTGGGTTTTCCAGAGTCTGTCTAACTTTGGCACTTCTCCAGGATGACCTTTGCCTAAGTAACGAGCATTTACTCTCAGATCACTGAGGTTTGTTCAGGAGGGCGCCTTTTAGAAGAACTGCTGCTCTCAAGCTGGAAGAACTGGAAACTCTGCATTTCGAATTGGTAAAAGAGAAGGGTAGTTGTGGCCTGGGTTCAGACTCCCCAAAATCCCTCAGCAGAAAGGAGGCACTTCATCTCCCAGCCTGGGGACACCGGACTCCTGGCATATCTGTTTGTTCAGGGCCGCGTGGAGCTCTGGGGCTGCAGAGCACAGAATGTTCGAACCCCCATGGTTTTGAGAGCCTTCATGATGCTCACATTTCCCCCAAACTTTAGGTCCATCTGATATTCAGCATGCTATTTCAGATGTTTTTTTCATGCCGGGGGCTCAGGTATCCTGACACATGTCATGGCGGATGGTGGTCATGGGTGCCAGGGCCCTAAAGACAGGATTTCATGAGGTGCGGGGGGTGGGGTGAGGTTTGCCACTATCTCTAGAGCCTGTGCTTGGGACTCCAGGTGGTGTACCAAGTGCACCTGGAGATGTCCCAGGGAATCTTAGACCACCTGCTGTTTTTGTCAGGGCTTGGGAGGGATTTGGTGAGTTCGGGAGTCACCAAGACCTAGAGGATGTCATGGAGAAGGAAACTATTTTCTCCTCCTCCGGCCGTGAGGGAAGCAGTCCACCAGGACCTGGCCCTCCTGGTTATAAAGAAGTTGAAGCTCCCTGGTCGGTCTCTTTCATCCCATCTATGTGGACAGGATGGCGGAGCAATGTTTTGGCTGTAGATACATGTGATTTGGCATGAAGAAATAAGACCTGCTGGCCAGATCAGCCTCAGAGGGCTTTATTCTTTGTTTTCACATAAAGAAAACTTACAAGGGAGTTGGAGAGTGATTGCCAGGAATTATTTGTGAGGAAGCTCAAGGGACTTGATTCTTAATGCTAAAATGGGCTCTAATCCTTGTTTCCTTTTTGGTATTGGATTAGAAGAATGTAGGGCAGGATTAGAATTGGCCATTAACAACACCCAGGACAAATATATGCCCCAGGAACTTTGGACCGGGCACAGCGAGGCGGGAAGGGTTGACGCTGTATAGAGCTGGGAAAGGTCGAGTTGATGCTGTAGCCAGAGCCGTTTTTCTCAGTCTTTACTGCTTGCAACACTTTCTGATTTGTCAATTCTGCACCCCTACCAAAAGGTGATGAATTTAAAGTCAGTGAATTTAAATTAATTTCGTGTAGTAGCAAAAAAGAGAAAATATTCGTCCCCAGTAATAAACAAATTTAAATATAACAAAACATATCATTTTCTGCTGAGGCATTAGCAAAGATTAAAATAAACCTCGAGGCATTATTTTATCAGTTAGTATGTTAATTTTGAGAGTCCTGTAAAGTACTGGTGAGAATGTAAATTGTGCTTTTGGAAAATAATCATCAGAATTTATCAAGAGCTCAGAAAGTTTATACTCTTCACTCATTCATTCCATACCCAGAAAGCTCTCCTAACAATAATTCGTGCAAGGAAGCCCTGGGCATAAAGACGTTCACTGACACATTATTTTTAGAGCATTTTTCCTATTATAAAAAATAATATGTACTCAATGCAAAAAGCTTAGGAGACAATTAAGGATTAATCATCATCTTAACCACACACAAATTACATTTTTGGATAAGCTCTTCTCGTTTTTCCTGTGCATATATACCATGCCATGTAACTTGGCATTTCCTCCCTGTGCTGTACTTACTGGAGAAATTCTAACCCTAGTTGAAACCAGCTCCTTTCCTTCCTGGCTTATACCTGGACAGCCAGACGTTAAGAAAAAAAAAAAATGTGACAAATGAGCTGCCTGGTTTAACTTTAAATTTGTAGTCACGGTCTTTGGCCATGCCACCCTGAACAAGCCCGATCCCGTCTGATCTCGGAAGCTAAGCAGGGTCGGGCCTTGTTAGTACTTGGATGGGAGACCACCTAGGAAGACCAGGTGCTACAGGCATAAAAAAATAAAAAATAAGGGATTGTAAACTGACAAGGTCCTTACAATCTGTGAGGCCAACCAAAGGGTGCCGCACCTTAAAAAATAAAATAAAAATAAATAAATGAATGAATTCATAGTCACGAACCTCAAATTAGCCCTTAATACTGTTCAGAAATGCTAAAGCATCTCTATAGTAAATCCATTTTCCCAATCTTTGGAAAAATATTCAATGTCTTCTTTCTTTAAACTTTTCGTGTACAGCACCACTCTGCCCACTTTTAGCCAATGACCTCATCTCCAACAAGGAAGCCCCTCACGTCTGCCACCAAATCTTTAAGCCCACCAGTCGCCCCCTCCCCTCTTCCCAGTGGGTGCCATGTGGTGCCCCGCTCTTTGTTCATTCCTGGTGCTTAGTACAGCGACTGGCAAACAGTGGTTACTCAACAAATGTTATTCAATGAAAGAGTGAATGGGTGAATATGTAGTTTCCCATGTCATTATTTCTAATGAGTACATAGTATTCCATTGTACACACGTAACTTAATTTATTTACCACTGCTCTATTATTAGATATATTCTTTCCCAATTTTTCGTCACACTAAAACATGGGGAATAATCTAAATGGCTATTAAGACAATTGGTGACTAAACTATGGACTATTATGCAAGCATTTAAAATCTTAGGAAGCATTTTTATTAACCTAGGGAAATGAGCTTGTTAACTGGAAAACATACTACGAAATTATGTATATATAGCATCATCTTAACTATGTAAAAGCGCATAGAAAAAGCTGGTAGGAGATAACTGAAAATGTTAATTAAGCATTCATTTCGAGTTGGCACGAATACTGATGATTTTTCTTCTTGAATTTTTTTAAGTACAGAAATAAAACATGATATTTTCTTCTTGATATTTTTCTGTGTTTTCCAAGTTTACTGCAATAAGTTGTGTGTGTGTGTGTGTGTGTGTGTGTGTGTGTGTGTGTTTATAATCAGGAATATAATTCTTAAACATTTTAGAACACATTTTGACACATCAGATTACTGAAGATCATCAAAAGTATAATTATGAACCATTGTGCTCTAGGGAACTACCTACTCTTTGAAACATACTTGCTAGTGACAACGGTTAGCCTTTGAACCTTTCCAGGTCTCTTTGTTACCTGGGTTTAGAAAGGATGGCAGGCGTGGCGCGTACATTTGTGTGGAGAGGGGCATCATAGAGACTGGGGCTTACCAGTGATTTTGGGATGAGAACATCTCACAGATATACTGAGGGTTGGAAAGACTTCACAATTGCTCTTTACATCTGTTTTTAGAGCTTGAGGGAGACTCATGTGTCCTGAGGGATTGTCACAGATTTTTACTCAATTTAAGACATTGGTTAAACCCAAGACCGTTTTGGGAGCCCATGCAGTCAAAACTATTTTCTTAATAAGACTAATAAGTCACTTGCTTTTTCGCTCTTAACCCCTCACGAGTGCACAGTGGAGTTGTCCAGATGCTATTTGACTTACACAGATTGTAGAAGCAGGTCGGAGGATCCAGCTGTCTTCTACGACGCTGGAGATTAAACAGAGTTGCAAAAATCATTTTTAAAAAAGGCACTAAATCTAATTTTTTTTTCTTTTGGAAAATATAGCTACATTTCATTAAAATGCTATTTATGTTAACATATAATGGGTTTATTGTTATTTTAATGAATTAACTTTTTTTTTTTAATTTCTCCGTTTAACTATTTCGGTTTGATATTTCTATAGTAAATATCAATAGGTATTTACCCACATAAGCAAACACTCTTTAGGGTCCTCAATTTTTAAGAGTGTGAAGGAGTCCTGAGATCAGAAAGTCTGGGAACTACCAATTAAGGAAACAGGAAGAGAACTGTCTTTATGGTGGATTGATTATGGCTTGGTAAAGAGATTGGTTGAACAAAGAGAAAAAAACAAAGGCTCTGTAGGGGGTGGGGAATTATTAGACCTAGTCTGCAAGGTAGGTAATAGGAAGTCCTTGAAATTACATTAAATTTTTCTTTTCCCCTACTTCCTTCTCCCTCCCTCCCTTCCTCCCTCTTCCCTTTTTTTTCTCTCCTTTTTCAGAGATCATGCATGATGTGATAAAGAAGGTAAAGAAGAAGGGGGAGTGGAAGGTAAGTAGCGAGTACACTTAATGGCCAAAAAGGTGAATTAATATAGAAAATGCGACAGTGGGAGTAGAGTTGGGGGAAAGGCGTACAGTCAGGAAGTGGGGACCTTGGTTGTGTCTAGAGAGTACAAAAAAATACGTAATCTGCTCTGCCTCTCATTTTACTGGATCCTCATTAAGAAATGCCCTGGTCATAACACTTATCTGTAAGACCACCTAAGATCACCTGGTACGGCATTTTGGCAGTGGAACTTTATTCAGACGAAACCTTACCCGGATCCTGTTAACTTGAGAGAGTAGGAGAAGGTGAAATTCTGCTCGCTGCAGGAGAGAAGGAGGAGATCCTTCTGGCACCTCCTGCAGTGCTAAAGCATCTCCGCGGAGCCCACCGAGCCGTGAAGAGCCCTCATCGGTCTGTCCCCATCTGTCTGTACCTACACAAGACAAAGCAAGTTACGCGTTCGGCCCTGGAACTTGGAGGGCAGTGCTGGATGTGTCACGTAGAATGTCCATGAAACAAGCGTTTAAGCCAGTCACACCGACACCGCCTCGGCTCCTGGAATGCGTGCCGCGGGCGGGAAAGCATGCTATCCTCCGTCAGTGTCTGAGGGGTCCCGTGGTCGTCTGGGGCTGGGCGTTAGTTACACCGTCCAGGACAGCATGCGGTTTTCCTCGAACTTCTCTGTTACGGAAGGGTTTGTTCCAACCATTGTTGCCCCCAAGTTTCCCTGCAGCCAAGAGCCCCCTCATTTTCAAGTTCGTTGGTCCTGGGAACAGCAGGGGGATTGCAGGTGTGGAGCTTTTAGACCGGGATGGCACGTGCTCGTTCCTCCCGTGGGACTGAAGTAGTTTACTCCCAGATGATGCCCATGCTGCTGAAGGCGTGTCCCGATGACACTGCAACAAGGCCCTCGCCTTCCGGGCCGTGCGTGGGGTCCCAGTGCCCTTTCTCCCTTTACGAAACAGCTGTACCCTGGAAAAACACTCTTCGATGCAGTGTTCCCTGAGTATGGGTGCTATAGATTATTTTCGTCTTTTTGTAGAAAATGAAAACTTAAAAAATGTTTAAGTTGATAGAGTTAAGTCAGAGCAAACTCTGATTCCTAGAAGAGTAGATTTGGGTGTGGGAGATAAAAACTACTAGCGTGTGGCCAAACTTTCGGCCCATACCGGTAACTCGGTATTCTGTTCTCTGGGGTTCTTTCTGAAGTCTGACGCGGTGAGCCGCTGCGAGCGTCAGCGTCAGAGCAAATGCCATACGGGCAGTAAGCTGATGTCTTTGCTTCCAGGTGCTGGTGGTCGATCAGCTGAGCATGAGGATGCTCTCCTCCTGCTGTAAGATGACGGACATCATGACTGAGGGGATAACAAGTGAGCACGGCATTCCCTCTCTGCCCTTGAGTGACCCGCAAGTCTTCCCTTTGGCTGGGCTTTCCTCCTCTCTATTCATTAGCATCTTGCTCGCCTCTAGGTCCTTCCGACAACCTGGGCGATCAGACTGAGTTTCTGAGAGAGACCCTAGTCTTCTTGTTCATTACTAACTCCCTAATCCAGTACTATATGCTCATTAAATATTTGTGCGAGGATGCCAAAAAGGTTAAATCAAAAAAATAAAGCAGGCCATCAAATAGAAAAAATGGGCAAAAGACCTGAACAGGCACTTAACAAAGAAAGAACTCTAAATGCCCAACAAATACATGAAAAATTGCCCGCCTGCATTAGTGGTCAGAAAAATGCATTTAAAACCAGAGTGAGGTACTTCTTGCTATTCACTCACCAAATTGGAATATTTAAATTCTGATAATGCCAAGTGACAGAGAAGATGTAGAAAAATGGGAACTCCTTTATGACGGAGGGTCTGCTGGTACAGCTACTTTGAAAAACACTTGGTAGTGTCTGGTAGGGCTGAAGGTGCACGTGTCCTATGAACCAGCAAGTCTGTGGTTAGATGCGTGTCCTAGGTAACCTCAGGCATGTGTGTCCAGGACGTACGTGCAGGAATGCTCACAGGGCATCATTCGTAGTAGCCCCAAATTGAAAACACCCCCAGAGCGTCCATCAAGAGTAGAATGATAAATTATGGTAGAGTCACACAGCAGAATACTAGACGGCAATGAAAATGAATGACTTCTCACAATAACATGAACGAGTCTGATAAACGTGTTAGTGAGCAAAAGAAGCAAGATACAAAAAAGTACTTACAGTAAACTTTATATAAAGTTCAAATTCAGGCAGAACTAAGGTGTACTGTTTTGAAGGGCAGACATAGTGGTGAAACCACAAAGAGAAATGATCATGTCAGGATGGCAGTTCTCTTTTTAAGGAAGGAGGCACTCGATGGGGGAGGGGAGGGGAGGGGGCTGGGGTGAGGGCGCCTCACAGTGCTGGTGGGTTTGCTTCCTCACTGGGTGGTACTTATACAGACGTTCGCCTCGTAAGTATTTGTATGTTGATGTTTTGCCCACTCTTTGGAATGTGTGTTGTAATTTCACGATAAATAGATTTTTTTTTTTTTTTAAGTTAAAGTCACCTGCTCAAGTTCCCTAGCCAGTGTCACACCTGAGACTAGGACTTGGACCTGGCTCCTGTCCCAAGCTCTCATTCACGCTGTATGCACTCACTCTCGTATCAGGGGCCCCTTTCAAGAGGGATCACGTATTTTAACCTTTGAAACAGCACTGATTGAAAAGCAGTCTCTTTTTTGAGGTATTATTTCAAACAAGGAAGTTAACTTTTGGCTTTCTTCTGAAAAAATGTCGGGTGGAGTATACCCGTCACAGTGCAGTCCCCACTTTTTTCCCCTGCAGACAACTTTATGCGATGCGTGGCTCACACACTGTGGCTGGTCTCTATCAAAGTTACTAGCAGACCACAGTTACGAGGGGAAAACCAGAGGGTGGTTTTCATTAAGCTAAGTGAATTTCATGTAAAGGTTTGTTCTTCAGTCTAAGATCATGTCTTTCCCATTATTTGGTGTTAAAATGTTTTTAAACTGTGAAATTATGGTGGTAAAATATTGTAGATTTTCTGTTGATTAAATTCTACATGAAATAACATATACGTATTTTTATATAATAATTTAGGGGGTACAATGACAACTCGACTCCCTAATTTTTAAAGAGCACATTTCCAAATCCATTTATCACCAGAAGCATAGTCCTGAAAAGGGGAGTGCATAATTTTTGGTGTGACTTTTTGTCATTCGGCGAGTCAAGACCAGGCGTGCCCCCCCTTATTTTGAGCTTACAAAGTTATTTTCTTCATCGAATTTTTTTTTTGAAATATTTTTTTAAAGTTTTCTTTTTAGGCAAGGCAACCCTTGGTTGACCTCACAGATTGCAAGGACCTTGTCAGCTTACAATCCCTTATTTTTTATTTTTTATGCATAAAACACCTAGTCTTCCTAGGTGGTCTCCCATCCAAGTATTAACCAGGCCCGACCCTGCTTAGCTTTTCATCAAATTTTTAAAATGATTTTTCCCTATCAAACAAAAAATGCACAAAGTTAAAGGGGACAGAAAACCTAATGGAGCTAATAAGCTTCTGACAGAGAAGCAGCAGCTCCCTGCCCTACTCCCCTCCCTCCTGTCCCCCAGGACCCTTCACCCCAGAATCAGCCACTCTGCTCTTTTGATATTTCTAAATAAGTACTCATACTATTATCTCTTGATTCATCGATGTTAGACATTATCCAATGACTTCTTGTAGTATATGAGGGTTCAGCTCTCCCCTAGCTTTTCCCTACCCCAAGGGTGGCTTTTAAAAAATGTCCTTACTTGGAAAAATTTAAAAGTTAGCAACCCTCTGTTGAACCCCAAAACATATTGGGGGAAGTATTATTGACTTATGAAATTCAAAAATCTATAACCACTGGTAAAATGAAAGATTTGGGGGTGAGAAGTCTTTATAAATGTTCCAAGGGACACTTCTAAAGCGATGCTTTTATTTCCTTAAATCACGTGCATAGGAAGAGTGGCACTGTAGTACTTACCGCCCTCTCTGTACCAGAGCAGAGCACAGCGTAGGTAACCATCCCGAGCTCTACCAGGTGACTAGTAAGATGGCATCTACCCCAAAGCGTTTCTTTCCCAGTGAAGTAGCTGACGTAACCGTTAAAGAAACACGTAAACCAAAACCCCTGACTTGCTTTAACGAAATATAGTGTTTAGTCTTTGAACTGAGAATTGAGAGGGACAGTATTATATAGAGGGTGTATTTGGAATGACCTTGTTTGAGATACAGAAGAAAATGATAAAACTATTCCATGGCTGATAAATAAGCTCAACATGGAAATTCTAAAGGAACTGGGAATATTTAGGACAGATGAGAAAAAAACGAAGGAAGAGGCAAAAGACCGTTCTTGACAGAATGAGGTAGCATTTTCTATTTTCAAATAGAGCAGATCAAGGAGTTTACTTAAGTGGAAACGGGAAGTGGGGAAATATTTAGTATGAGATGGTTTCAGGTTTTCTAACACATTAAACATATGACAGTGGAATGTGGTAGCTCCAAGGAAGGGACAAGTGACTCCTGTCCCCCCCAATACATTTTTATCTGTGACAGTCTGACGGTGGCTTGTATCTAATGCTTCCAGTTTTATGATCACCAGTCGTGTTTTCTTACTTACTATGGACTGCTATTTTGTTGTCTAGTTGTGGAAGACATCAACAAGTGCAGGGAACCACTGCCCAGCCTGGAGGCTGTGTATCTCATCACTCCATCCGAGAAGGTAAATCCTCCCCCCGCAGAGCTTTAGCCAAGTCTTCCCCATGCTGGCCTAGCGTCTGCGCAGCGCGGAGCGTCAGTCGTTTCTAGGTTAAGCATTTAACACACTGCTCTGTTGAAGCCCGCAGTCCGCACACAGGGAGGGAGAGGTGCGGTGAGGGGTGGAGAGAGCCAGAAGCTTTCAGAAATGACCCTGTCCAGAAAGCCCGCACCGGGTCATTCCAGTTCCCCCTTGCATCCCTCTCTGGGCAGGCGATCCCCTTATTAGAGATTCATCTTCCTAACTCTGATACTTTTTGGTTTCAGGTTTATTTCATCAATATCTAGTCAGTGTTCATTTTTACATGTCTTTAGTATTTGGGGCAGTTCAAATAAGCACCCACACAAAGTCCACCTTCTTACTTTTTATTGATAGTTGTCTTAGGTCTCTCAATCCACATAAACTCCCTTCAGTTTTTACGCTTTCTTTTCATTTTCAAAAATTGACGAAAAAAACAAACAAACTGGCTTACATACGAGTTTCTGAAGATACAGCAAAATTACCAGAACTTCATCAACACGAATTTCCTGGGAAGTTTCTAACCAGTTTCCTCTTCTGTGGGTCTCTTCTTACTGTGGCTCCACAGAACTGACACCGTCATTCTGGAATGAGCTAAGAAGCCTTTTGTTCATCTAAATTCTAAAATAATCTTCATTTCAAGTCCTCAGAACTCAGTTTTGGCTGAGCATGAGTTAGAATTATACATTCAAAGTCCCCTGCCATTTCGGGCACGTAGTTTGAAAGCCCAGTCCAGATATAGGTCCCGTTCACTTCAGGTGTTAGATTCATTTCCCTCTTTTTCCCTCTGCAGTCTGTCCGTTCTCTCATCAATGACTTCAAGGACCCACCGACTGCTAAGTACCGGGCCGCCCACGTCTTCTTCACTGACTGTAAGTATGGCCGTGGAATGTCGGATGTCGGCTGCCGCCCCACCCCGCCCGGCCCACTTAGCATTTCTGCACAGCAGGGCCAGACCAAAACCAAGCCAGAGCAACAGGAAGGAAATGTGTTATTGCCGAATTTGTCCTGATCTTTTCTTTTCAGAAGAAAAATTGCATGAGACAAAAATAGGTACACACAGATACAAACCTACTAGGTTGTGTGGTCTTCTTAATGGAAAGTGTCACCTCTTAGAGCCAGCGGCTTTAGAGACTTTCCTCGGTATGCCACCATGCAGACTGCCCGATACCGCTGTAAACAGTGGTGTCTTTTCATCTGGTTTTTAACCACAAAGGTGTTCCATCTGGTGGTCTTTGTATCAGATAGAATGGCATCCTTGTTCTGGGATCGTTATTTCGAGGAGGTTGTGTGCACGTGGCCTAGTGCCTAAGCATCTTGGTCACTCACCTTTGTTAGTAGCAGTGAGAGATGCATGGGGCCAGCAAGTGTGTAGTAATAACGGTTTCCCAGTGTTCTTCTCTCTACGAAAATCCCACAAAACTCACCACTGAGGAAGTGGGGAAAGGTTCTTCCAAAGAATCATTTTTTACTATTTGAACGTGGGTAGACGGCATTCGTAATAATGAACCAGTAACACGTTTCTGGGACCCTGCGGCCATTGTGTGGCCCAGGAGAGTCATGGGCCATCGTGGTTCCCTGCCAGCTGGTCTCCTGAGTAGCCAGGTCCTTAGAGGATTCAGGGGAAGTCCTGCATCACATTTCCTAGTGATTTTATTTTCCTTTGTTTTTCATAAGCATGTCAGTATGTGCTGTTCGTTTATATTACAGCCTTTTCCTAATCCCTTTACAATCTCTTCTGGTGTTTTTTTTCTTCTCCTGGATATTAGAAAATAATTTTTATGAGCTCTCAGTATCTCAGTCTTTATTGCCAGTTGTTCCTTTATTCTGAATTAGGGCCTTGTAGGTGATTTTATATTCCTTTTATGCCCTAGAATTAGTGGGTATTTTAGAATGGGATAAACTCTGTATTTGCCTTTTTAAAAATCCTAATAAATAAGAATCCTCCAGGCACGTGTGCCTGTTGAAATGGACCAGCAAATGGATGAGAACACCCACTGTCTTCTGTCATTCCCGCAGCGTGTCCGGATGCCTTGTTCAACGAGCTGGTGAAATCTCGAGCGGCCAAAGTCATCAAAACCCTGACGGAAATCAACATTGCGTTTCTCCCCTACGAATCCCAGGTGCGGCTGAGCAGGGCCGCGTGGGACTCCTGCTTCCTACTCACTCTGGCAGGAGCTCTGGCAGGGTCTGAGAGGGTGGGGGAAGGGTGCGAGAGAAAGACAGCGAGGGTGGGAGGATACTGAATTCTGAATTGCCTAACGAGGTGTTGTAAGCGGCTGTTTATGTAATGGAAAGAGACAGTATTCCTCAGGGTGCGCCAGGCCCTCAGCGTACTCTTCGGGTATTTCTGACTGTTTTTTCAGCCATCATGCCTTTCTTTCTCTGTGTGCACATCTCCTCGCTCACGGTGTGCACTCTGATTGGCTGACTCCTGAATTACCAAAGGCAGCCAATCCAGAAGGAGCATGAAAGGCGAGATGGGAAGGGATCAGACAACACCCATCTGCCATGGAGGAGACTGTTTTCGTGTAGAGATAACCTCAGCCTGTCCTGCGCTGAGAGAACAGATGGCCGCCTTCGTCATTAGCCGTTAACACTTTGCATGCCAGACGCTAGGGCAGCAAACCTCTCCCCCTGGAAAGAAACCAAAGCTGTTACACCAGCAAAGGTGATGCTGTTGCGAGTGTACAGCATTTATATCTCAGTATCTTAAGATCTGTTAAAATGTCCTCTCCTAACAAAGAAACAAAAGTAATGGGATTTTTATGCATTTTCTAGAGATAAATGATTGTGGCATATTGGATCTTTATAGAGCAGCTTCTAGACACCAGAGAGGGATCTATTCTTCAGTAAGGAAGGATGGGAAAAATACAGTGTGAACATTTAAAGACAGTTTCTTTCCCATCCCACTTGGACTAAAAAGCCTATTCCCATCTTGAGGGTGGAATTTTTTTTCTCCCCATCACCACCCAGTTTGAACAAAATCTAACTTTAGCATATCCAGCTATTTTATATATTTTTAAAAAGCGATATACTTTTTTTTAAAAAACTCGTTTTCTAGATGATCAGGTTAGTTTTCATAAATGAGATTCTGAGAGAATACTGGTAGTTGGTAGGCTAGGTAGTTTAAGAGGAAATCTTAAACTTCCAGGACTCTCCAAAGAAAAAGAAAAAAAAAAATACTTAGAACAAACTCTTAGGTAAGGAAGTTATTAAATCACAAAGCTACGTTATTTGCGGACAGTCACAGCACAATTTCTAGCTCTTCCCCTATTAATTTACATGTATAATGGCCGGTGAGGTCTGACACTAAGCTTCTCCCCTGCTGTCCCTCCTGGCCTCATCGTTTCCCAGACACCGCCAGCACCCACCTGGCCCAGGGCCTTGGCGCCAGCCGTTCCCTCCCGTGGCAGGACCCCTGGTGGTGAGAAACTCCTCGCCTCCTTCAAGCCCTTGCTCAGGCGTCACCTTTTCCAGGAGGCCTCGTCCTCCCTGTCCGGCCCTCCCGGATGTGCTTCACCCACTTCATTGTTGTCTCATACACTCACCAGTTTCCCACATGCCATAAGACTTTTCACCGTGTTGATCATTTATTATCTGCCTTCCGTTCACGCACTTGTCAAGGACGGTCATGTTGTGGTCGTTCAGTTCCCGAGCGTTTCGCACATTGCTTGGCACAGCGGGCACCCAGCACGTTTGTAGAGTAAACGTGTCCTTGTAGACTCACTGCCAGGGCTAGAGAAAAATCTGACAGTTTGTATATATTTTCCCTCCCCCTCAGGTGTATTCCCTGGACTCTGCTGACTCTTTCCAGAGCTTCTATAGTCCCCACAAGGCTCAGATGAAGAATCCTATCCTGGAGCGCCTGGCAGAGCAGATCGCGACTCTGTGTGCCACCCTGAAGGAGTACCCAGCTGTGCGGTACCGGGGGTAAGACAGCGCGCCGGCCCGCCTTCCTGGCCTCCCGAGTGTCTGCCAAGCGAGGAACTGTCCCCGACTCTCCCTCTGGCCTTATAATTCCTCCGACAGTTGTCTCAAGAAGGTCAAGATTTGAGCGTCTCACCTTTATAATTTTTCTTCCAGTGGTGGTGTCATTTTCTAAATTTTATTGTGAAGTATAATGATATATACAGAAAAGAAAAAATATATATAATCGGTTATTGAATAACTAAAATGCAACCCAGGTTTCCTATAGTTTTTTTTTTTTTTATCTCTTTCTAACCTTTAAAAACAAACATATTTGTAGAAGATGTTTCAGAGTTAGATAAAATACAAAGAGAATAATTCTTTAAAGCAACAGTCCCCAACCTTTTTGGCTCCAGAGACCAGTGCTCCTAATGCCTGATGAGCTGAGGCGGAGCTGAGGTGGTGATGCTGGTGCTGGGGAGCGGCTGCAGATACAGATGAAGCTTCGCTCTAGCCCACCGCTCACCCCCTGCTGCGCGGCCATTCTCAACAGGTCACAGAGCAGCACGGGGCTTGGAGACCCCTGCTTTAAAGGACACGTTCCTCAGGTTTTATAGTCATTCACTTATCACTTACTGCTGTGTGCTAAGTGCTGGAGAGACTTAACCTGAGGACACAGCCCCTGCCCTTAGAAGCGCCTGGCCTGGGAAGGCAGGTAGACACCAGCATCGGTGTCCATAAGCCATGCACACCTACAGTGTGGGCCCGTGAGACGAGTGCCTTAGAGCAAGGGCTTGGGCATCCAGCGTAGGGAGCGGGCCCTTCAGGCTGAGAGGATCACGTAAAGCTTCAGACTAGAGGTGACATTTGAACTAGGTCTTGAAGGACAGGTTTGGATTTCAGGAGGCTACTGAGGAGCAGAGGGCGTTTGCGTGGACAGTTGGCTCTTGCCGTCGGTCCGAGCAGGGGTGTGGCGTTGGGAAGACAAAAGGCATGTCCGAGGGGGGTTGGCGGTTCAGCACAGTGTGTGTAGGGCAGGGGACGAGATGAGGCCGTCTCCGGAGGCCTCAGATGCCAGCTCTGGGGCTGTGTCCTTCAGTGGCTGTCCCTGGGGGCAGTGAATGCAGCGCTGTGGGAGCAGGAGGAGGGGAGAGTGAGCGAGGGTCAGGTGAGGAGAAACTGGAAGGGCGAGGCCACCGCGAGAGCTGAGGGCCTGGGCTTGGAGCGCCGTGGGTCGGTGTCCACCCGTCCGTGCGGCCTCGCCGTCTGCGGGACGTGTGGCCACAGAAACCCCTCTGTCTGCCCCAGAGTCTGGCCTCCCTCCGCTGTTGGCGTACACTGACAAAAGCCTCGTGGAAGTTACGAAATGGGGGCCAGGGCCATGTCTCCGACACAGTGGGAGAGTGGGATTCTTTGGGTGCGGTCCCGGGAAATGCCGTCAGGGAAAGGGTCAGAAGTTCTCATGTTCATCTTTATGGCGCTGCCCACAGAAGCGTCACTTGCCTTCAAAACAAAACAAGACCCAAGGGAATTTGAATGGCAAGAAGTGAGCATCAGGTGGGTCAGGCTCCCACAGCCTGATCGTGGGAAAAGGGTGGATGGGTAGGACCCTCCGTTGACGCGTGGTCATCCGTCTGAGCTGCTGAGAAAGACTGCCTCTGTTTCTATTTAGATCGTTTTAAAAAAGGAACTAGAAAATCGGTTATTTATGCACTGAGCTAAGTATTTTCTTTTGTTTGTCCTTTTTAATTATACATGTAACATATGAATAGATTCTCATCATAAAAGAGCAGCGCAGATGAAGCCCACATCTCCCTTGGCCCTCCCCGCACTGTCCCGCCTTCCTCCCCGAGGGCGGTCAGTGCCATCGTTTGGGTGCAGGGGCCACTCACCCTGTGTCACTCCTCCTTTGTCAGGGAATACAAGGACAATGCTCTGCTGGCTCAGCTAATCCAGGACAAGCTCGATGCCTACAAAGCTGATGATCCAACCATGGGCGAGGTAAGTCTGAACCTTGACCACGTGGTTCTCTGGCCAAGTGACCACTGTGACTGGCAGTCCAGGGGACGGCTCGGTTGCTCACAGAGTGTACATGAGTGCCTCTGTCCCTGCACGCCAGCCTCCGGGGAAATGCTCAGGCCCCGGGGCAGGCTGCTTCAGGTTCCATTCAGTGTAGCCAGGGCGACCAATTTGTTTCTGTTCACCAGGACCTTCCCAGTTTATTATTGAAGCCCTGCACCCTGGGAAACCCCTCAGGAGCTTGATATCAGCTCAGGAAATCGACATTGTTATGATCTCCAGACTTCGTTTAGATTTCACTAGAGTGTCGTGTACTCGTGTGTGTGTGTGTGTGTGTGTGTGTGTGAGAGAGAGAGAGAGAGAGAGAGAGAGTGTTCTGTTTAATTTTATCACATGTATAGATTCACGTAACCCATCCTGCAGTCAAAACACAGAGTTCCTCATTATTTTGATTTTAAAACGGAAAGGCGCAGGTCCTGGGAACCCTGGGTCCCAGGCAGACTGGATGATGGGTCGCCCTGTTTGTCGCTGAACATAGGCGATGCGCTCCTTCGTGAGCTCACTTTGGGCCCCAGCCTCAGTTTTGGATCTGCCTCACAGGACCCCCTTTGTCAAACAGACACATTGGAGTCTCACGTGTTGTTTACAAGTGTTCTCGTCAAGCAACAAACATGCTATACTCAGTGCTATTTTAGTAGGTTTTACCTCCGGGTTCGCTTCCTGCTGCCCACTTTGAAAAGGCGGGCTGCGCTAGTTGCAGGAGCTGGGGTGGCTTGTGAAAGTCCCTGTGTCCTTCCTTCCAGGGCCCAGACAAGGCTCGCTCCCAGCTCCTGATCCTGGACCGTGGTTTCGACCCCAGTTCCCCCGTGCTGCATGAACTGACTTTTCAGGCCATGAGTTACGATCTGCTGCCGATTGAGAATGACGTGTACAAGTAAGTGTTTACACCCCGCAAGGACCGCAGCTTTGTGGGTGAATGGGAAACACCTCTAACTTCAGAAAAAGGGACGTCATTGACCCTAGGAAAAGCAGGGGTGCTTTGATAGCTGCAGTCTTTACTGTGAAGTCTCAAAATCCAATGGCATTTCTGGCCAGGACTCGGGCACCTTTTGGGGGAGAACAAGAAGAACTTTAGATCTTGAGTTCGCTCTCACGTCACCTCCGTCCGCAGCCTGCTTGGATGTGTTAGCGATGATTCGGGCACGTGTGCATCTCTTATTCAGAGTTGAACCTTTTTAATTAAAGGTCATGAAACATGATGATAAAATATGTTAACAAGAGTTTCTTACTGAACATTATTTGCAGAGGAGCAGTTTTCTTCATTATAAACAACATTTCTCTTGGTAATAGTCATCAAAAATATGGTTTCCAAAAACTAATTTTTCATTTTATGGAAACAGACCGTGTTGTTCTCATGTCATTTATTTTACAACCTTAAGTGCTTTCAAAATGAAGGTTTTAAAAATATGAGCGAATCTCTGCTCTTCTCCCGTTTGGTCCCCATAATTCTTGCTCTCCTGTAGATGTTCATGATTCCACATGTAATCATATGCTGAGAGCCTGTCTTAGGTAGCTGCTGCTAGCTGTTTAGTCACCTTAAAGATGATCGGATGATCCCCAGTCCTTTTTCAGAGAGGGACTAATGTGATCTTTGTCCTTTTTTAGTAACCGAACCCACCTATAACCTGACTTCACACCCTGAACCATGTGGTTCAGGTAGCGCTCCTGTCAGCTGACCCTGATGATTTTAAAACAGAACTTCAAGTCAGTTGACCTTGATTGGAGCTTCGGGTCTCTCCCTGCCATGTTAGTGCTTGTACTGCAGACCTGATACAGACAGCGACACGTCAGATGGTCTCGGGGCTTGAGATATCATTCATGTGGACACCCGTCAGCTGAGGACTGTGAGGACTGGATGAATTTTGTGGGGCTGTCCCCTCTCTAGGTACGAGACGAGCGGCATCGGAGAGGCACGGGTGAAGGAAGTGCTTCTGGACGAGGATGACGACCTCTGGATAACGCTGCGCCACAAGCACATCGCAGAGGTGTCCCAGTAAGAGGCCCTTCCTCTGCCCCTCTCCAAGGACGGACATTTCTCCCCAAGTGCAGTTTCTGATACTCCGGGCAGCTTGGGTGGAGCTCATCAGTGGGTGGATTCTCTGCCATGGCAAAGTCGCCAACATGCTAACCTTTGATGAGATGACAAACCCCTTCTGACCTGAGCTTCAGCTCCGCCAACTTCAAGAAGTCAGAGAATCTGTTCTGTGTTGGGGAGGGCGCTTAGAATTTTCGGAAAGCATGTGTAGCTCTGTCAGCAAAATGCGTTATAAGCACTGCACATGTAACGCGAGTTCGAGCCCCTGAAAGATCCAGATGCCGCTACCTGCAGCTCTCTTTCATGTAATTGACTGCAGTCTTCCCCTCTGTGCCACTGCAGCCGCCCTGCTCTGAAAGTGTTTCAAAATGATCCTGATGTCTAAACATTGTTATAACACCTTGAAACAATTCTGTCTTTGCAGAAAGACACATTCTGCTACATTGAGTTGGTGACATCCTCAGGAAATCCACAAGGAAGAGTGAGAATAGTCTGGGATAGCTCTGTTATTTAGAAGTGGTCTCCAAACTTTTTGGATTACTCAACTTTAGAAAAGTGTCGATTTACAGTTCCAGTATTTAAATTTACCTATGAATTAAAAATATGCTTTATTGTACTAATATATGTATTTTGCAACATTTACAAAAACATGAATTTTTAAAAGGATGAAATAAAAGACATATAAATAGATGTCCTAATATTTTCTTCTCGAATCAGCTCGTACACCCCACTCTGGAGACCCTGGTTTAGAATGTTATTTAGGAAAACAATATGTCTCTCTCTCCTCTTAGAAAATCACATTGGATGCACCTCTTACTGGCAGGAAAAGTCCCCACATCTTCCTAAAGGAAGAATCTTGCAATACTCCTGTAGCTTCTACATTGAGGTGCTTGCTGTTGCTTTGAAACTTAACTGCCTCCTTCTGTCTTCCAGGGAAGTCACCCGTTCTCTGAAAGATTTTTCTTCTAGCAAGAGAATGAACACTGGAGAGAAGGTAAACCCCTGCTAACGCTGCCATGCCCTCTGGGCCGATCCCTGCTCTCTCTCTCTAGGAGCAGCCAGGATACCTTCTCTGCCTAAGACTAGTGAGTGTGTGTCGGGGGGTGGTCATAGTCCTCCCTGCATCTGTGATCATTTTGCCTTATTTTTGCATTCAAGATTGAGATCTAGAGCCCCATTTTTTATATTTATAGAACTGCTTTCCGTTACTTGAGGATTCGTATCTACTTTTTTAGATCGTGATTCATTTTAAGCCAGAAGAACTGCGAAACTTTTTTAGCTTGTGGAGGAATCAGAATTCATGACCTAACTCACTTGGGCCTCTCCTTATCCTGACTCTGATCAGAGGTGGTTGGTTTACCCATCTTAGTCGCAGCGAATGCAGCTCCGATTGTGTCACTCCCTTGCTCAAATCCATCTAGAACTTCGTGTTGCCAGTAGAATGCAGCCCGACCCGCGATGCGTCTCCCAGCACCTGGGTCGTCAGGCTCCAGAGACTCTGTGGTCTCATCTCTGTTTCCCTCCTCGTCCCTGCCGCCTTGCTCCAGCCACACCTGGGTTCCTTGTCTGGGCCTTTGGCTCAGGCGTCGTTTTGTGGAGAAAAACTTCTGTACTCTTCCCTAGACTAGTGGACTGGTACGGCGCCTCTGCCCGGTACATCCACACTCTGATGCCTTCAGGGAGCGCTGATCCACTCAGTTGGAGGCCTTCACTGCTGGGCATGAGCTCCGTGAAAGCAGACAGTCTTTTTTCTTTTTTTCTTTTCTTTTCTTTTTTTTTTTTTTTTATCCTGTATCTGCAGCACCGAAAAATGTCTGATGTATAATAGTAATTTAATACATTTTTGTTGGGTACAATAATGGGATTAGGTGGGTCACACAGAAAGTAAACAGACCCCTTTCACCTGTCGGAATGCATGTTCTAGCCTTTTCTTGCCTCCTCCTGACTTTCCACCTCTCCACACGACCACAGCCTTTCTGCTGGGAGGAACTATGAACTCGATGCCAAGAGTGCTTGAGCTGAGTATGCAGAAAAGCAGCGGGCAGAAGGAAAATCATTCTTCCCTGGCAAGAATTATGCTCTCAACTTTCTGGTCCAATAAATAAAATGTAATTGATAGACTTCAGAGTTCAGTTCCCCATCTATAAGACGGTCATAGTATTAGGATCAATAATTTTTTTTGAGCCAGAAGCCTAGCATTCTAAACACACGTGATCTTGTGTTTCACGGATTCGTTTTGAGAGTTACAGCGCGTGAACTCGGGGAGCCCAGTACTGACTGCTGTCCTGTTCTTTGCCCACCACGCTTGTCCCGCCTCTTAGATCGGGGTCATGTACTTTGCTTTCCTGTCACTTACAGACCACTATGCGAGACCTATCCCAGATGCTGAAGAAGATGCCCCAGTACCAGAAAGAGCTCAGCAAGGTATGGCAATAGAAAATGACTGATTGGAATCATGGGTATAAATATCTGCAAAAAGACTTCTCAAAGCCCAACTAAATCCGTCGAAATCCATGTATTTTTAGTCATCTTCAACTTTTATTAGACAAAAATGGAAGGCCAGGATAGTTTATTTCCTATGACTTTCTTGTCACCTCTCCATCTTTTTTTCTCTTTACCCATCCTGTTCCTCCCCTCATGGACCTCGCCACAGGGCTGCTTGAGTGTCATCATGACATGGCAGCTGGCTTCCCCAGAGTCAGTGACCTGAGAGAGAGAGAGCTAAGAGGAAGTCACAGTGCCCTTTGTGTCCTGATCTGAGATAGCACCCATCACTTCCCCCACACTATTCATTAGAGTCACTAAATGTAGCCCACGCTCGCTCCAGGCTCCAGGAGAGGGGAACCAAGCTCCACCTGCTGGAGGGAAGCATATCAGAGAACTCATGGACGTGTTGTGGAGCCATCATGCCACACTACCCCCCATGAGGCATTCATCCTTCCTCTAGACTCTTTAGAATGTGATGTGTTTCTTCTCACACACAAAATTTTCTACCTTGCGGTGTTTGTGTATCAGCCTGAACACATGTTTCCTTTCCTTTGTGAGGCTGGAGACTCCTTGCTGCCTAGCCCAGTGTTTATACGTCGTAGGTGTTCGGTAGATAGTGCATGAATCAGTGAGTAATTCCTTTATCACAAACTCTGCTTTTTCCTAGTATTCGACTCACCTGCACCTTGCCGAGGACTGCATGAAGCATTACCAAGGCACCGTGGACAAGCTCTGCCGGGTAGAGCAGGTAGGACCTTTTCCTTCTCATCCTGCCATGCCCATTTACCCAGCCGAATTTTAATGTCTGACCTTGGACATCCTGCAGAATCATAGGAAGTAGAGATGGGAAAGCCTGCTAGAGCGCGTTGTCTCACCTCTCTGGAGCCAGTGCCGTCCGCTCTCGATGGGAGGGACGAGACTGGTCTGGAATGCCGTGCCGTTTGGATTTTGCATGCCTGGCTTTCCGAAGGCTCCGTTTTCCCTGGAGTTGCTGAAGGGAGGTGTATGGAGCTCTGAGCCCTACATGGACAGGGCTGGCTGAAGTTTACATTCAGATCGTGTTTCCTCCCACCGTGGCCACAGCAGCTTTGGAGACCTAGGGGCTGGAAGGGGCTAGTGCAGTAACAGGTCAGATTTCCACACAGCCTCACCGGTCACAGTTAGGACTGTGTAAGTCGAGAGCTGGAGATCTGAGTTCTATCTCTGTCGCTGATTCGTTTGATGTGCCAGTTTCTCTCCGCTTTACTTTCCTCATCTACGAAGGGAAATGACAGTGCTGCCACAATTTTCGGGAGTGTGTGTGGAGTCTGTACTCCTGGCGCTCCATTCTGCAAGCGTGGTGACAGTGCTCGACTAGGATCAGCTTCTAAGGGGAGAGAGGGCATTGAACCATCCTGAAGCCCCGGCGGAAGCTCCCTCCTCGCAGGAAAAGCAGCCCGAGTTCTCAGTGTGAAGCCAGGATTTACGTCTTCGGGCTCAATGTGACAGGCTTAGGTTGTAAGAGCTGTTCTGACTCATTGCCCCCCTTCTGTGGGGAAGCTGCCCTGCTCACGTGCATTGGTTTCACAGGTGACCTCAGCAAACACAGGGTGTCCTCTCCAAAGGAATTTGACCATCCAGAGAATAGGTTACCCCTAGATCAGTAAAAGTGCGATTGGGATTAATCCTTGGAAGTTTACATTTTTTTCAGAAGTGCTCAGTAGTATTTTTTGAAGCGGTTACATTTCATTTGACTTTTAGAGAGAATCGGAATCAGGTCTCGCTGAACGAATGTCTTTTGAGACTGGCGGTGAGACTGAGGTGAAAGGGCCGGGGAGAGCTGCCCTGCTTCCCTCCAGCCCGGACTGGGACGAGACCATGAACTTGAGATCGTAATTGTTATGGACTCCTCAGAGCAAAAAGGGAATACTCAGGCAACCCCAGAAAAGCCACGGAGGGAGCTGCAGCCGCTGGTCTCTGAGAGCAAGACCGGGGGGTTCTTGATGGGCTGGGACTGCCACGCGGCTCTCTGGCCTGCCGAGAATGGGTCTGGCTCGCAAAACGGGGCCGGCAGACTGTGATTACTTCATTCTCTTTCATCTTCATTTCTTTTGGGAACTCGTTCTTTTTCCTCCTTACTCTAGAATTGCTTGGAAGATTGAAAACAGAGACTAAATACCTGTGTAGTTAAAACTTAAGCGTATCCTTAGTGCCAGGGGAAGCAGAGTGGGAAGAGTCGAGCGAGGCGGAGGCACCTTAAATGCCAAAGCCCTTCCTGTGTGGGACTGTGTCCCTCCGAGCCCCAGTCCGTTGGCAGGGCTTTGTACCTCTGGAGGACCCATCAGGATGGAAGCTTTCCCTGAGAAGCCAGGGCGTGTTCACTGGCCCTCTCCTGAAGCGAACAGCTGTCTGGCAAATCGTTGTGGTTTCTGTGTTTGTGAAGTGAAACCTAGAGCTTTATTCTCCCTGATGCTCTGGAAAACAGTTCCCTGCATCGTGAGAGGGGACGTACCCATTAAAGACTTCCCCCAACGCAGCCACGAGTCCCAGACATTTACAGACCAGCAGCTTTCTAATAGTTACCACCTATCCAGACTGTCGCCAGAAATGGGGCCAGCGTGCTGTGTTTCTGCAGGACCTGGCCATGGGCACCGATGCTGAAGGGGAGAAGATCAAGGACCCCATGAGAGCCATCGTCCCCATTCTGCTGGACGCGAACGTCAGCACTTACGACAAAATCCGCATCATCCTTCTCTACATCTTCCTGAAGAACGGTAGGGATGCCGGATGCAGACGAGGGGCAGCTGGGAGAGCGAAGCCAGGGTGGGGAAGTGGTTGAAAAGACACGGAAAAGGGAAGGAAGGGTAGTTATCAAGAAGACCCTAGGGGCTCTTTATGTTTGGGGCAATGGAACGTAAGCAAAGCAGTTGCAGCTAGAGGCCGAGTGTCCCCGAGTAATTCCAGGGTTAACCGGTGGCGTGGGGCTATGGAAGAGGAGGGTGCGGGGGAGCAGGGTGTGCCCTTGAAGCAGGGAGAGCTTTCTGGCAACCTCATTAGAGCATTTCTGCCAGAGACCTTTAGCTTGGCACATTTGTAACTACGCCTTTAAATAACTAATTTTTACCCACATGATAGTTGCCATTAAGTCCCCATTGTACAAAAAGTTGGGCGCAGAGACACTCTTGACCAGGTTGCCTTTGATGTGGGCAGAGATGGCTGAGAAGCAGGAGACAGAGAGGGAAGCAGAGACCACGAGGGGCAGTTTCTGATGCTCACAGCCAAGACAGAGTGGTGGGGGCGGAATCGGAATTTGATCTTGTCCTTTGTCCTACGGTGAAGTTGAGGCGATGAGCAGATTAATTTCCCCTATCTGGAGGAGGAAAAGAGTCACTGTCCCTCCCAGGCGCTTGGCTTTCCTTCTGAGTGTGTGATGTGTGTTGGTGGGCATGGTGACCGGGGGTTTTGTCCTCTCAGGCATCACTGAGGAAAACCTGAACAAGCTGATCCAGCATGCCCAGATCCCCCCGGAGGACAGCGAGATCATCACCAACATGGCACACCTCGGGGTGCCCATCGTCACAGACGTAAGGGGCCAGCCCTGTGCGTGGGGACGGCGAGGCAGGAGGGAAGCTGGCGGGCTTTATCTCCTCTCCTAACTTCCTTAAGGCAGTTTATGATACACACACTCAACATCAAGAAAGAGAAAACTGATAAATCAGAGGAATAAAGATACAGAGGTGTAAATAAAATAGCAGTTTAGCGCCCAGAACCCAGATGTGCCCGCCAAGGAGTCACAGTCAGTCAGGAAAGCCGAGCTGTGTCTGTGAGCTGGCCCACAGTGGGGGTCACGCTAGCTGCTTCAGGTGAGTCTGGCTCTGCCTTCGGACACTGATAGCCAGCGTCATCTGTGAGGATGAGAATCGACACTTGGCATCAAGCAGTTGTGTGTCTCCTGCACTGGCAGTGATTCAGCACCAAGTCAGGGCAGGTTGTCGGGGAGGCCTGGCCATGCCCTGAGCCCTAGGGGGCCCCAGGACGGAAGGCAGGGGCCTGAGCACTCCTCAGAGCACCCACCAGCAGCTGCGCCGACGGGAGCCCCACTGTGCACTTGCTTCCCATAGGGAGTCAGCCCGCACAACGTGCTAATAAAACTAGGGTTGCAGATGCACCCCGTTTGGCATCTTGGAGCCAAAAACTTTGTTCTGGAGCCACCAGCCCAGAGGCCTGTAACTGGCTTTTTCAGACCCTTGTTCACAAGAAAACCCAAAGTGAGCATAGAGATGATTCCTTTGGTACCTCTTGCGCTCCTGAAACAAAATAAAAGAATAAGTCATATTCAAAGTAGTATTTTCTCCCATAATCGTTAGCAAACTATTTTTTTTTAACTAGCTGGATTTTTTTTTTTTAAGTGACACTGTTATATTTGACCCACATTTGCCATTTTCATGGCTTCAAAGAACAAGTTTGCTCCAGGTTCCTAAAAGGGACATATTTTTGGCTTCTCCAGGGAAAACATCTGCCTGCTCATTCCTTTTTGCCAGTGCTGCCTCTCTGCAGGGAGTGCCTGGGAGAGAACTCCCAGAGGCCAGCAGGGCGGCCCGGGGCCCGGCGGCCCCGACTCGGTCTAACCGCGCCTGTGTTTGCATTCAGTCCACGCTGCGTCGCAGGAGCAAGCCGGAACGGAAGGAGCGCATCAGCGAGCAGACCTACCAGCTCTCGCGGTGGACCCCGATAATTAAGGACATCATGGAGGTCAGTGAGGGCGGGGCGGAGAGCGCGGAGGGGGCCGGCCAGGGCCCGGGGCTCTGCTCTTGAAGGCCCAGGTGCTTCCAGCTCCGCCTTCCATCAGGTGGCGGCGACACCGCGTAGTGTTTGCATCCAGGTCTCCAGAGCATCTTGTCCTGAGGACTTGTGAAGGGCAGTCCCAGGAGACTGCCCTGTGCAGATCCCCAAGGTCCCTATGATTTCACCCTGTGTTAGAGTCCCTTCGATGGTCCCGCACCCAAAGGAACCAAACGTATCCCAGCATCTAAAGGTCCAGTGAGTAGTGAGTCCCACGCCGAGGCGCAGGTGTGCTATGCGGACACCGCCGCAGGTGTGAAAAGGTCTCCGGAATGTGACCCCAGCCTGCCCCCCGGTTCCCCAGCCGCTCCCCTCCCTCCATGCTCCATGCCGGCCAGAGACCCTGCCAAGCACATTGCTGCCTCTGCTCTTCTGTCCAGACCCATTCCTTGTCCAGAATGTTCTCACTCTCCTTCCCACTTCCTGAATCCCGCCTTCCTTCAAAGGCCCCACCGGGTCTCAGTGTTCCCACACCCCGCCCCGGAGAGGCCTCCCCTGGAGCCCTGCAGCGCGTGTCGGGGGCTCTTCACGTGTGTGTGCTGCTCGGCGTCCGGGTCATTTGACACCTCGGTCCTGTATGCTCGGCCGGCGTGTCCTCTGGCAGGGTGCCTGTGCACAGGTGCTTCATCTTTGTAAGGTGTCCCTGTGGCGTCCCTCCCCGCTCCTTGTAGAGCAAAGAGACCGTGCGTGGAACCCCACCCTGCTAGATTTTTGGGGTGGGATTGGAGGTCATCTGACTCCTGCACTTCACAGGTGCACAGAACTGGGATCCCAAGAATCAGGGATCCCCAGCCCCCAGGTCATGGACTGGTACTGGTCCATGGCCTGTTAGAAACCGGGCCACACAGCAGGTGAGCTGCAGTTGAGTGAGCGAAGCTTCATCTGTATCTGCAGCCGCTCCCCAGCGCTGGCATCACCACCTCAGCCCCGCCTCAGGTCACCAGGCATTAGATTCTCATAGGAGCGCTGGTCCCTGGTGCCAAAAAGGTGGGGGACCACTGCTGAGGATAAAGGGACTCGCCCAGGCTCCCCTTGTTAATTCATAGCAGTCCAGGTGTCTGTACTAAACTGTATGTTAAAATAAATATATATTAAATATATATAGTGAGTCAGCTTCCTATTTTTAAATCCTGCAAACCCGAAAGGATGGGTGAATATGAGACATCTAGAAACCAATTACATTTCTTTGCTTGTACAGTAGATAAAGCCAACCCGTCTGTTCCCTCCTTTGTTCTCTGCTCCCTTTTTCTGCCCCCCCTCCCCAGCCCCCCAAAGAGGCGTGTGTAGGTGTCATATGGTAGCTGTTAGTGGGAGTGCAGACCTCGAGGCAGCAGGAGGCGGGTAGCCGGATAATTAGCCCCTTAGCAAACTGAGGGTGGCAGGCTTCTCTCGCATGACACTCTGCCTGGGCCTAGTTTCCCCAAGACTGATGGCAAATATTGGGAATTTTTGGACAGAATGCAACATTTATAATCTCTCATAGAATGTAAAAGTGGGGGGAGAATAAATTAGAGGAGAAACAAGAAAAATCAGTGCATTTTTTTTTTTAACTTCTCTTAAAGAGCAGACCTACAGACCTGCTTGGTGCGTTAGCCGGGTAGGAAGCGCCTGGTCCGTGCCGAGCACTGCACTGGGCACCTGCAGCAGGCGGCAGGGGAGGGGACTCTGGTCGTTGCAGACCTGGCTGTGGTTTTCACTACGTGACCTGTCCTTCAGATCTTCTCACCTGGGTTCTCGCTGCCCTTTACAAACAGGCGGCAGACCTAACATCAGCCTCTTTTCTTGCCAGGACACTATTGAGGACAAACTCGACACCAAGCACTACCCTTACATCTCTACCCGCTCCTCTGCCTCCTTCAGCACCACCGCTGTCAGGTAGGTGAGGGTGTCTGAGAGGCAAGGGGGCAGTAAGTAGGGCCGGCTCTGGCTGGGCGCCGGCTGCCTAGTAGTCTTGTTGTGATGCTGCATGACCCCTGAGGACCCTCCCGCCGTTCCCATCATGGCCAGAGAGCAGGCCGGGTCCTTACGGCCACCGTGAGGCTCTTCTCCCTCTGGCTTCTGTTCCTCTGTTCCTCCCTTCTCCCTTCTCCTGTCTCAGTTCAACCATCCCAGCTCCTCACTCTTCCCCGAACGTGCCAGGCTTACTTGTGCCTCAGGACCTTTGTTCTTGCTTTCCCCGCCACCTGAACTGATCTGCCCCCAGGTGTGTCCACATGGCCTGCCTCTTACCTCCTTCAGGTCTTCAACCAAGTATTACTCGTTATGACGTTCCCTAACCATCTGTTTAAAATCCCAGTGTACCAGCGTTCCTAGTAGCATTCTTCATAATCACTCAGAAGTAGAAATGACCCAAATGTCCATCGACTGGAGAATGATAGAACGCGGTAGATTCATACAATGGAATAGTATTTAACCACAAAAGCGAATGAGGTGCCCATTCATGCTACACTGTGGGTGAACCTCGAAACGGTATGCTAAGTGAAAGGAAAGATCACAAAAGGTGATTGTATGATTCCATTTGTATGAAATATCCAGAATGGGGAAATCTGTAAAAACAAAGTAAGTTAGTGGCTTCCAGGGACTCCTGGGGGCGGAGGAATGGGGGGATGACAGCTCATGGGTACAGGGTTTCTTTCTGGGATGATGAAGATGGTCTAATGTTGACTGTGGTGATCATTCATAATTCGAGTTGTACACTTCAATAGGTGAGCTGTATGATACGGAATTATCACTCGATAAAGATATTATGGAAAATAAAAATATTGCAGCCTCTTCACAACACTTCATACTTTATTTTTCTCCACAGACGACACCACCACCCAGTGTACTGTGTGTTTATTTTGTTTAGTGCCAGTCTCGCCCAACTAGAACGTCCGCCTCACGAGGGCAAGGATTTGTGTGTTTATCCTCAGTGCGTAGAACAGATGCTCGGTGTGTTGGCTTCCCTTTGGATTGATGGATGGGTTTTAGTTATTAAATAAGGAGGTGAATACGTCATCTGCACAGAGCCACCTTTCTCAGATGCATTCTCTGTGGAAATGCAGACGATGGACGTGTGGCCAGCTGGGGTTTACTGGGTTTCCGCCACGTGCCTGGCGATGATGCCCAGATACTTCCCAGCTTCAAGGTGTGAGCAGGGAGCAGTCTGTCCCCGGGCCCCCCACTCTGTGCGTTCTTGGTTGCCCACAGCACCTCGCGAGGCCTGTTTTTGAAATTCTCTCCCTCTCTTTGCCTTCCCATAACCATCCAGAAACTGTCGCTGCCGTGCCCTGCGGGCGACACCTTCATGCGCCCACGTGTGGGACTCTAAGGGCTGCAGGCGTGTTTCGCCTCCCGACTCTCTTCCTGCCGCCCCGTCTGTGCGGCCTAGGTCCCTCCCTGACCCCTGACCCACAGCGTCATCCGGCACCTTGCCCGAGGTGGAGGGTGCTCAGAGCCAGGGTGCCGCTGAGTTTTTCTCTGACAGTGAGAGCGTCGCTTGGCTCCTGAGCACAGTGAGGCCGAACGCATGAGCTGGGACCTGCGCCGCGCCAGGGGGGCGACCGTGGCGCCGGTGCAGCGTGCAGCGTAGCCCAGGACCAGCACCTCAGGATATGCACCTTCGTCCCCCTTCTCGTACTTTCCCTGCCCGTCTTCTCTCTCGCCACTCCTAATATTTGCACTTCCAGGCCTTTTCCGGGGGACAGAGGCCTGTGTGCACACATGGCACACATGTGGCACATTCGTGCGCCCCCTCCGATGGCAGCAGCGGCCCAATGTTTATTGCCAACGTGGGAGGGAAAGGCAAGCCCCCGGGTAGTGCCCCACCAGCCGGGTGGCGCTGGCAGAATGTCCAGTGGTGGTTGTTCAGGCGAAGAAAGTGGCTGCAGGTCTCTGTGTTGGCCCACGTGGGCCCCCGGTGCCTTCCAGATTTGGAGACTGTGATGCTCGTGGCCGTTTAAGTCCAGGAGAAGGGCAGGGAGTCCACTGGCCAGAGGAGACTCGCTCTCCTCATTTTGTTTTGATTTTTGTTTTGTGCTCCCCATTTTCTTAACTGGGAAACAACCCATTTCTCATTTCTGAGGTGACGGCCCCTTGAGGAAGCCCCGTGGCAGAGGGGGCACCTCCGGGGAGCGAGGAAACGGAAGTGAAGCACGTGTCTCAGGAAGCAGCTCGGTGTCACTTCTCCTGGGAAGCCTCCCCCAGTGACGCCTGCCCCGTGACACGGAGCTCCCCTCTGCCGCGGCACAACCCTTCCTTCCGGCCAGCCTCTGCCCCACCCCGCTTTAGCTGCAAGGCTTGGTGGGCAAGGGCTGTGACTCCCTCAGGCTGGCTCCTCGGGGCCGAATCGGCCCCGGTCCAGTGAGACACGCAGTGCACGTTTGTGCAGTAAAGCCAGGCCTTAGACTCTGTCGTCCCTGCTCACTGCCAGGAGAGTGTCCCAGACAGGCCTAGAAACACGTACAGCCGGGGGTAGACACCTAGACGAACGGCACGGAGCGTGAGGCTGTTGAACTCAACATGTCAATCTTTGAAGCCGACCTGAACCTGCCTGCCGCCTACGGGCGCTGAGAGTGCGGCGAGGTCACCGCGCGGGCGCTCAGAGACTCCCGCCCCAGCCGCCAGAGCCCGGTGTTCTGCACTGCCGTTCATTCAAGCACGTACTGAGCGCCCGCTCTGCTTTGGTCACTGGTGTGCAGACGGATGTGCAAGCGAGTCACAGAGGTGTGCAGTGATATGCCCGTAACTAATCTCTCTCTCTCCCTCTCTCTCTCTCCCCCTCTCCCTCTCCCCCCCTTCCCTCTCTCCCTGCCCCCAGCGCCCGCTATGGGCACTGGCACAAGAATAAGGCCCCGGGGGAGTACCGCAGTGGTCCCCGCCTCATTATTTTCATCCTCGGGGGCGTGAGCCTGAATGAGATGCGTTGTGCTTACGAGGTGACCCAGGCCAATGGAAAGTGGGAAGTGCTCATAGGTGAGTGGGCATGTTTTCTGGAGGGAAGGGGCTGCTTCACCGCACTCTGACTCCATTCCACGCTTCGGTGTTCCCTTCCGTCCTCGACTCGCCATCGCCCCTGCAGAGCTTAGTCTCTAGGCCCGTTTGTGGCAGAAGCTAAGAGCGAAGGCTTCCTTCCTCGAGCCTGCGCTGTCTCTTCCTGAGAGGCAGCTGCATGTGCTGGAAGGTGCCAGACCACAGACTCCCGCAGCCCCGGGCTCACTCTCTGCTCTGCCATTGCCCAGCGGGTCACCTGGAGCAAGCGCCTCACCTCTCCTTACCTACCAAATGGGGTGGAGAACACCCACGTACAGCCTCGAACCAGGCCTGGGGTGGGGCTGTTCGTGTCCTGGCATTGCACCCTACGCCCAAGATGTGCTCAGTGAGTGGGAGTTAAGTCACGACCCCCTCCTTTACCTGCCAGTTGGGGTCGGACAGACGTGGCGTGCAAGCAGATACTGCCTGAAACATAGCAGCCCGACTGCTGGACTCTGCTCAGGGTGCCCCCCAACCTGGTCCGATAGCTTTCTGGGTCTGTCACACCCTGTCTGGTATTTCCTGTTGGTCTTCCAGAAAAAAAAAAGGAAGCAACTCATACGAGCTGACTTAATGCAGCAGAAGGTCTCCCTCATTTTTCATGCGTGTAGCAGCTTTCCCAGTTTCTAGGGCTGGAAGAGAAAGAGTAAGCTGAGAAAAACCTCGCTTTCTCCAAATGCCTTCCTTTTTATCCCATCTTGCCCTTCACAAAATGGAGTAGCACCTGCCCAGGTGCCTCCTGATGTTGATTGGCAAGAGGCTGTCAGCACATACCCGGGCCAGGTCCTGACCCTTCCCCTTATCCCAATAAGGTATGTCAGTTTTATACCTCCACTTTGGGGTGACCAAGTCACAGTGCCCCCACCCCGCCCCCCGGCTCTCAGAGCAGATTCTGCAGACCAGTCTATACGGCCGTTCCTGGATGTCTCCAGCTGGACCTGCCACTGTCCGCCACCTTCTAGACACCACCATTCAGTGGGGAGAGGGACGTCTGCCCCCCACAACCCCCCGAAGCTTCCCCTGTCTGGTCGCCATTTCTCCCTGTCCTGTTTCTTCCTTTTTGTTATGTAGGCCCCTGCCACAAGACTCCCTTTTCCCTGCTTGCATACGTGTTGCATGCACGTGTGGGTCACTCTCAGCCCAAACGCAGCCTTCCTGGGCAGAAGCTGTCATAGCCAGGCCCGGGGGGACATCTCCCTCTTCAGCTTCAGCCCTGGCCTGAGGCTCCCTGTCGGGCGGTTGGAACCTGGGGAGACAAAGTGGTCGGTGAAGATCCGTGGAGGGGCCTCGCAGAGACAGCCGACGTCCGTGCTGTGGCCTCCCCTGCTTTGCGCATGCCCGCTCTCCTTGCAGTACGCATGCGTGCGTGTGCGCGTGCATGTGTGTGTGTGCGCGTGTGCGTGCACGTCTTGCTTCCGCGTACCTCATTGGCTGCCTAAAACGTAGGCCTAAGTTGGCATGTTCCTGTGACGTACCTTTGTTCAAGCAGTCAGCTGGCCTCTGTTCTCCCGCAGGTTCTACTCATATTCTTACTCCCACCAAATTTCTCATGGACCTGAGACACCCCGACTTCAGGGAGTCCTCTAGGGTATCTTTTGAGGATCAGGCTCCAACAATGGAGTGAGAGCCAAAGAAACAAAGTAAAAGCAGCTTATTACACAAAAGAAACTCTTCCACTCCGAAGGGTTTTCTTTGATTATTCCGTCACTCTTTTTCTTTTTCCCTTTTTACTTTATTATTTATTTGATTTTTTCTTTAACAAGAAAATGCTTGCAGTTCTTAACACCGATTGAAAATGTGTCCGATGCCGCCTTCACGCACCTGCCACGGGAGCCTCCGGCTCCGGCTTGTCAGCTCCCTCATGCCTTGGGTCACCTGCCGCTCAGTCCGACGGCGGCAGCTCACTGGGTTTTAAACCGAGGAGAATGACTGCTACGCACAGTCCTCCAGCGGGGGCTGGAAGTTGAGGGATGCCAGAGGCGCGGCGCCCAAGCCTGCGGCCCAGGGGTGAATCCATGAGCACCAGGCAGAGAACACATTGTGTGTCCTGGTTGGGACGTGGTATGAGAACTTGAGAGTGAGGCCAGCAGGTGTTTGAGGGACAGGGACAGTCATGGCCAAGAAGGCAGAAGCACAGTGGCCATGCCCCTGGGCACCTGACCATGGGGAGGGCTGTCAGAGGAGACTCCAGGGCAGGGGCAGTTAGACATGCAAATGCCTTTTTCCGGGGACAGGCACTCATCCCAAGGCACAATTTCTAAGGGGCAATGGAGCCATAAACCACCATTATTTGGTGAGCTCCAGCCACCCACAGAAAGAGCTCATGTCTCATATTCCTCTCAGGAAAACGGAACTTAATAGTCATTTGCTCTTCCAGTAATTGCTTTTACTTTAATTCTCTTGTGATCCTTTCAAGACTGGAGCACACTCAGCCCCCTCTCCAACCGAAGCCTCTCGGTAGGAGCTGAGAGCCTTTGGGTAGGAATCTGCTCTTAGCACTGTGAGCCCTTTGAAGGAGCGTCTTCTCTCTCCCCGCACGCTGGCACCCGGGAGCCCACTGTCAGGTGGATTGTCCAGATTTCACTCTTCACTCCTTCCTCTCTCTTTCCATCCTTCCTATGTGCTGGGAACCTTGTCTAACGAGTTTGGAAGACTGATAAGGAAGAACTCCCCCGCAGTGTTAGTCATGCCCTAGCTTCGTGACCCATTCCGAGGCGAGGCCGCATTTTGTGTCCCTGACTTTATATACTCCATTCACAGTGGACCCTGAAAGCGCTCCCTCCCCCTGGGCTGAGCCATGGCCCAGTGAGTCTCAGCGTGTGAGTTGCCTGTGAGCAGTGGCAAGACCTGGACTCTGGCCCCAGCTCTGCCACAAGCACCCATGTGACTATAGGTCATCCCTACCTCCTGGGCCACAGCGTGTGGAACATAGGGAGGCCGGGTCACACGGCCCCACACCCCCTCCGAGCTCTGACCACCTGTAATTCAATAATTGAGATTGGTGACACAAACCGTGACCCTCGCTTGCACACTCTGGCGATCCTCAGGGGAGTGGTCCATCAGACCATTAGTGATGTGAGAAGGTGTTCATTTGTGGGGAGGGAGTGCGCTCATCCACAAAGGACCTGCTCCAGAGGCCAGAACAGGAGGCTGCCTTGATCTCCTCCTCTTTTTCCTCTGGGTGGAAGAGGGAAGGCCCCCCAGGGCGGTAATAGCAAATGGTTGTGAACCAGGACTGGGCTGGCTGTGGCCCTGGGCTGCCTCCCTTCCTCCAGAAAATGAGCCCAGTGGAGTGTTGAATAAAAGCAATTATTAAATAATTAACATTTAGAAGCACCTTGGTAGGTTGATAATCAGAATATCTAGTTCTGTCTGCAGATGGCAGGTGGGTGGACTGCGTTTGCTGCTAAATGGACTTTAAGACAAATGTTGTGGCTGCAGTGATACCACCACTCGCAAGCTCTGAATCACAAAGCCAGACCCCAAGGGCTCCGGCCAGGACTCACTCTGGGGTCCCTGCTTCAGAAGTCTCCTTTGCCAACTGTTGTCCTTTGTTGTAGGTTCAGTCAGCAGAGAGGGTCTCAGCTGCCATCAGAGCAAAGAGAACATGAGTAGACTCTGGTTGTGCATCCTTGGCTTCTGAAACGCTTTGTTGCTTTTTAGAGGAAGTTCAGTTAAGAAAAAGCGAGGCCCAGAGCCCTACCGTCAGGGAGCTCAGAAAGCGGATTAAAGTTCGACTCGCCCCTTCTGGTGTGATTGTCCAGGTGACTGATGACTCAGACCGTGCAGGATGTTAGAGAACCGGGGATGCCTTCTCCCAGATATCGCTAGTTTCAGTAACTAGCTTCAAAGAGAATGTGAGTTTTTCCCGCTCAGCAGCGATTGAGCATGTCCTCAGCAGACCCCATGCATGGGAGCCCGTGCCTGGCTCTGTTCTCCCAGCGCGTCCCTCTCCCGGAGCTGGGGCCAGCTCCCCAGGGCTGGGTGAAGGGGAGTGGGCGTGGCCAGCCGCACCGCAGAGTCCACCAAGCCTCATCGTGATCCCCACTAGTCACTTATCCGCCAGGTTGTCTGAGAAATGAAATGTTGATTAGATCTTCGCCTCTACACCCTGGGTAACTTATCAAAAGTACTGGTCATTAGGGAATGTCCAGAGGCTGTCGGAAGCTAATGAAGGCATTGGAAGGCTGGGTGAGACCTATATTATATGGTGCTTAAACTTGGGAGAAAGTTTTGGGGTTTTATTTATATTGAATAATTTGCTTTGTTCCAGATTTGGGTCAGACAGGTTTCATTTTTCAGCGGGACTCAGATCTTTGAATCTGAATTCAGAGCCAGCCTGTTGCCCAGCAGCTGTTTAAGCACTTACTCACCTGTCCCCTCCTGGGGTCAGGGGGGCCACAGGATGCCAGAACTGAGACTGGTGGCATGGCTTCTGGGCCTGGCTGCGAGCAAGCACTCCACTGCTCTGGCTTCATCCTCCCATGTGTGGGCCGGAGCACTGTGTTCTAGACCTGGAGGCCGGCACACTCGCCTGGCAGCCCGAGACAGACACATTTCCAGGTGGCATCCTGGGTCTTCTGGGTCAGTGGGTCTCTTTCAGCTGAAGCAGCTGACCTGTAAGAACTCATCCAATTGTCAAATTCTATTAGTGAAGAAAGGATTTTGTCCTAGCAGAGCTCGCTGTGTCTGGCCCACAGCTTCGAGTCTTCTGGATGGCTTTGGTTTTGGAGACCGTCATTCCCATCTCCCAATCTTCCGGTTATGTAGAATAACACAGACCCTCAGGGCAGTGGGACCCACGTGCTGTTCTATGCGGTCAGCCACCTGTGGGTTCAAAAGGAGAACGTATGCAAAGTGTGGATTAAACTCAACCCTGCTCACTTCGCAGTGTTTTTAGTGGCGAGAAGCTGGACCGAGGTAGTAAAGCAGTACAGGTGATTGGCTCTCAGGAGCTTTTGATTAACACTAGCTGGCCTGCGCCGTAAAGAGACCAGGTGAGGGAGGGCCCAGGAGCGCGCGTGCCTGCTGCAGAGAGTCCTAGAGGCCCCGCGGGTTGTCCGATACGTCTGGTCCTCAAAGTTTTCTTCTTTTAGTCAAAGACTGGGAACCACAGACGGTCAATAATGAGATAATATCAGGAAATTCTAGACTGTGGGTTCCTCGACCTCTTTTGGCCTCCCCCAAATCCTGAATTCGCATCGAAGCGAGGGTAGGAAGCGCTTCGGGTATGGAAATCTGGTCAGAAGCCCCCTTTAGACTTTTCCTCTAAATCAAGGCTGCTTTCGTCTCTCCCGGAACTCAGTGGGTGGCTAAGGAGGCGGGCGTTGGGGACCGTTTTCTCTGGCATGCGCTCTGCCATTGCCTTTACTTGGGAAGCCACTGAGCCAGTCCCTGCACGGAGCACCCGGCGCTGCCTCAGGGTGCAGACGCACGGACTGCATCGAGCTGTGGTTGGAAAGCCCCCTTTCTGGCAGTGGTTCACTGTTCAGAATTTGGGGACACATGTCCTGCTTCCCCATTGGCAGCGCAGCCTTCGACTTTCCTTAGACTTGTAGGGAGACTGGTAAGGTCACAGAAATAAGTGTCCTTTGGGGAGAAAGGGGCGCCATAACACCACCCAGGGACATACCACTGAAACCTGTGTCACATTTGCAGAAGGAGCCTCAGGTCAGCTTTAGAGCGTGGGGACTGGTGCCTGCTGCGTGGGCATCACACTTGGCACCTCTGAGAAGTAGCGACTCAGAGCAGTGGCTGGGTGTCTGGGCTTGAACCGCAGAGAACAGCGTATCTATTGGAAGAAGCCCCTCACACTGGAGGGGGTTCTACAAGTTTTCTGCCGGTCCAGACTGACCAGGAAGGTCCAAGGCCTGCAGTCCCAGCAGTCCCAGGTCAACCGAGCAAGTAGTGGTCAAAGGCGCAGGGACCCTGGTGTGTGGAGTCGCACCCAGCCAGAGCCTTCCGCCTGCCCTCGGGGCGGGAATCTGGCATCCTGGGCTCTCCGCCCCCCTCGTCCTGGCCCGTTCCCTTGCCCGCATCTCCAGGGAGGCACATTTTCAAGTACGGATCTCTTTCGTTCAGTTCTCTCCCACCAGGATCTCTTTCTTTGAAGCCCACTGCTGCATGCGCGCAGGCCTCATGCTCACACACCAGTCACATCTGTTCTGTTTGAGTAAGTCCATGTCCGAACCACACGGTCCATGCATCTTTTTCCTTACTGCACTTACTCGATACCTCTCTCCTTATGAAAAAGGACTTCATTTATTATTGTTTATTCTTTTGTGTTTTTTTTTTTTTTGCAGTAGAACTGTATCTAATTCCATTAGCTTAAATTTTTGCAAGCATTTTTAATCTCTTACAATGCGCGGTCTCTGCAAGGTAAGGCCTCAGGTACCCCAGCCCTCCCCCTTTCACACCTGAGGTCCCCCCCACCATGGCAGTACCAACCAGCGGGCTCCGGAGGTCAGTGGCTTCCCCCAGGGGGCCCTGTCCGTCAGCGGCCTCCCTGCCAGGCACCATTCTTTCCACACAGACCTGCTCTCATACCCCTGCCCCATTCCCAACCTTTTCCCCTGCCGAATGGTCTGGAATTTCTCTCCCTGGCTTTACCCTGAGTTCAAAACACAGCTGCCCCTTCCCCCGGCAGATGGCGCTGAGCCCCGAGGGACAGTGTGCGCCTCCTTTGGTGCAGCCTGGAACCCTGCCCGAGCCAGAGGATGTGTTTTGTTTATCCACAGTCCCAGTGTCTCCTATACCTGTGGTGACAGTCCCCAACCCCAACCCCACCCCCTCCCTGCTTCCACCAACCGACCAAGACCAGGGTGGGGGTGGGGGAGCAGACGCCGGTCTGGGGATCTAGAAGAGCAGGAAGGAGGAAGCGTTCGGACCGGAGCCCAACAGCCTCACTGTCTTTTCTGCCTCCCCCAGGATCCACGCACATTCTCACCCCACAGAAACTGCTGGACACGCTGAAGAAACTGAATAAAACAGATGAAGAAATAAGCAATTAAAAAAATAAGCCGCCCCCCCAAACCCCGAGCCCTCTCCCCGCAGCCCTGCCGCTGGCCGCCTTGGTTCCTTTGCTGGCCCTCTCCCCCCTGCCCCCCAGCTCTGCACGCCTGGCCGGCGCCATCGCCACCGCCGCCACTGCGTTCTCGTGTTCAATGATGCCCTCTTCCCGTTCGAAACAAAAGAAAATAATGCATTGTGTTTTTTAAAAAGAGTACCTTCTATACGTACCCTCAGAGGAGACGTCCACGCGCAGGTGGCACACTGCTGGAGAAGGTTCGGAACTGTGCAGAACGAAGGGACACCTTCTCCCCATTAGTCGTGAGTCCGTGACCTTGTACATAACCCAGTGCGACGTGCGCACATCACTCGAGTATGGGAAGGTGGATGCTTGGGTGTTCTTCACAACCTGTCCGGAGTTGTTCTCGTCCTTGCTGGGGCTCACAGAGATGTCCGTTCCGGGAGTATTTCAAACTGAGGCTCAACCTGTGCTCTTCACTCCTAACCCTCAGTGCCTGCCGTCGTTCAGATACGCCGGGAAGCGAAGACCAGGCGTCCTCTTGGGAGGTCCGAGCTGCCCACGACCTCTTCGCTTTCCCCAGGGGCTCGTGCCCCTGATGCTGTGGCTGTGTGTGGGGGCCGGGGTGTCCGCCTGAGTCAGGCCGGATGCCAGCTGGTGTCCAGCCTGTCACAGGACCACCCCCCAGCCCGCGTTCACAGCGCCGTGATCCTGAGGGAAGTCATTCTGCAGTCTTAAGTCACCGTGCCCAGACAAGTGAGGAGCGAGCTCCCCCTGGGGACCCCCGTCTCTTGGAGAAGTGGGCAGGCCTGATCCCTTTGACCAGACCCCTTCCTTCCCCAGGCGTCAGCGTCATCACCTCTTAGCAGGGACAGCCTGGGTCGAGCTCAGGGGTCAGGAATGGACTAGGACAGAACGGGGTCTGCAGGCTGCTGGTCTGAGGGTCCCTTCCTGTAGAGTGTCTGTCCCCTAAGACGTCAAACGGCCGGAAGAGTAGCCCGTCGGGTTTATACAGACCTTTTCCCACTCAGGTTATCCTCAGTTTAAGATACTTCATGACACTTTATTTTTTGTAGTGCCAGGTCATACGTCGTCGTGCTTGTAAGAGAAAATGGTCATTTTATTCTTTGTATAAAAACTTAGCTGTATAAAACTTAGCTCTAATGCAAAAATTAAAGAAGCAAATGCAGACGGGATGACTCGTCATCCTCAGACTCAGCAGTTCTTGTCGTCCGCGAGTGAGCGCACTATTTGTTCTGCTGCTGTTGTCGATTATTATAAAGACAGTGGAAGTCACAAAAATGTCCCCTGCCCCGCCCCCCACCGCCCTTGGCCCCCTGCAGACCGCGTGTATATTACTGTCTCGTGACGTCGTTGCAAACGTGGTGTATGCTAGTTCAACGCGCACCCCCTTCCTTTCGGAACATGTTCCTCGCCCGCCCGGTAGGCGCATCGTGGTGTTCCCTTCCCGAGGCTCTGAAATCTCCCCCTTTGCACTCAGATTAGTTTTCAGGTCCGTCTCCCTCCCTTCTCCCCCTTAAGATAGCGTTGTCATTTCCTTAGGACGGAGCTGTAGGTATCGCATCGGTTTGTTTCTTACTGTTACTGCTTGTTTTGTCCCCTCCCCGCGACCAAACAGTGCTCATGCTTCAGGACCTTGTCTGTCGAACATGTTGGTTTTCCTTTCTCTGTTATTTATATAAAAATAATTTATCAAAAGGATATTTTAAAAAAAGCTAGTCTGTCTTGAAACTTGTTTACCTTGAAATTATCAGAATCTCAGTGTTTAAAGGTATTGAAGCACAAACATGTATCATCTCTGTACTGTTCTGTACTAAAGCACTCGAGTCTAATAAATAAATAAATCAGCGCCCATCACGGTGTCCAGAGTGACTCGGGTCTGGTCTTACTGCGGGGGGCGGAAGGGGGAGGACTTCAGCACTGGCCCAGGGCAGAGGAGACCAGCTGCCCAGCGTGGCTTGGAGTCTTCGGGACCCAGGTCACTGTTACTTGCATTGGGATCTGTAGCTCTCACATCTGGGGACAATCCGTGAAGCGCGTCCAGGGCCCCTGGCAGCCGCAGGGCACTGCCCACAGGCTACGTAGTTCTTCCATTGCGTGCTTTCTCCCTATCTGGAATGTCTCTGTCGCAGGCAATGCAGGGCTCTGCCTTCGCAGGTGCTCCCTGCTCAAGCACTTGGTGACGGTGTATTTGGGGCAAGCGACGAGGTCACTTTGTCAGTCAGTGTCCCTGCTCCCCTCCGTCCCGGCTGCCACGTCCTCTAATGAGCTTCTCTCCAGATCAGGAGGTGGGGCCCGTCCCGCTGGTTTCGAAGGCTGCTCGTGACCTGGGGAGACTGCGATGAGCTTCGCGCGGCCTGGGGAGCAGGCCCTTAGTCAGGCTCGCGGTCACACCAGAGACCTGCGGGAACACGGCACGGGGGGCGGGGCTTCGTCTCGCCTCTAGTCACGCGTTCACATCCCCGTCTCCTTCACAGCATGAGGAAACCCGACAAGCCCAGGCCGGTCGGTGGAAGTTGCACCTGCACGACATGGCTGTTGTCTGGTGGAACTTAACTTAAGGCGGGTAAGGATGACGGTGACCATTTATTGAGTTCCTGCTCCGCGTCGGGCCCCACACAGCCCTTGTCTGTTGGACGCGTCCCTCCCAGGTTACAGATGAGGACGCTGAGGCTCAGAGAGGGACAGCACCGCACGAAGCTCCCTCCAGCTGGGGAGCATCAGACGCTCATTGTCTTACATCAGCAGCTGCTTCACCGGTGACCAAAGCGCTTTGGAATGAGATCCAAGATCAGAACTTTTCAGTCCTAAATCATTCTATACTGAGTTTACATTAAAGTAAATACTGTTTGCTCCTTCCTCCCAGGGCCATCTAACTGTTTTTGTCATCCTTTGACTCCGGGTCCCTGGCACCGCTCTCCATTCCACTTCACTTCCGCCCAGTGGCAAATTAGTCTGGCCCTTTCTACGCCCCTGGCAGAAGTCCTGGGTCCCCGGTCACACAGCACAGGTGGAGCCTGCAGGCCGTTCCTCCCAAAAGTCTCCAAAGTGTTCAGTGTTCTCAGAGGGGTAGGGGGCGTACGTAGCGGGAATACAGGCTCGGCCGGCTGAAGAGGAAGGCGGGAGATGGAGCGTGGAGAGGCCAGAGGCTGGGTGGGGCACGTGGCTGCTAGGCAAGGCATCTACCAGCTGGACACCTACCGCCCCCACCCCTAGGATGCTGCCAGCCCAGGCCAAAGCTACAGAGTGGCCCTTCGTTTGCTGGGGTCAGTGTGGGGCATATGGAACACCTCCGCCGAGCCTTATGGAAAACCGAGTGAGCCTCTGGACGGGGGGACGTCCTGGGACCTCGGTATGGTACCGTGCTGCCTCCCCGCCCTGCTGTGGGTGAACCGAGAGGATGGTTCCACCGTGTAAGCTGCATCACCAAAGAATTCAGCCAGCCTCAGAAGCCTCAGGGTGCGGGCTCCTTGGCTTGGGGGCCATGTGACCGGCTTCTGGTCCTGGGGTGCTCTGGGGAAGATGCCCCCGCTAACGGGTACGAAAGGGCAGGGTGGTGGTTTCTAGGGCTTTGACCAACTCTGACCTTCCCACGCCGCTTATTCACATTAAGGGAAGGAGGAGTCTCCCGGGGCCCAAAAGAGTGCCTGGAGAGCCTGGCATCCTGTCCCTGAGACGCCACGGCCCGGGACACCCCAGCCTAGGGCCTCCTTGGTGCTGTCAGCCTTGGAGGCAGAGGCCATTTGCCAGTGCCCAGTCTTGCCAGGAAGAGGACAGGGTCCCTTTAATCCTTGCCTCACTCCCTCAGTTTGTTGCTATGTATAAGATCAACTTCCTTAGCAACCACCTGACCTCTTAAAGGGGCCTTGGAGTAGCAGTGGCCGCCAGCCATGGCTCCCAAGAAGAAGGCAAACAAGGGGGCCAAGGAGCCGGAGGTCAAGAAGAAGAAAGGTGGCAAGAAGGATCCTGGCACGGCCCCAGACCTGCTTTCCACCGAGGAGTTGCGGGAGTTCTACCACATCCAGATCCGCGACCTAGAGGACAGGCTGGCCCGGTGCGTGGGCGGGCAGCAGGGTGGGCCTGCCGGGCGGAAGCCCCACTGCCAGCTGGACCCTGTGCAGGCTTCGTCAGGGTGGAGGGTCCTCTAACTCTTTCAAGACAAACCCCTGTGGTGACAAGGAGGCCATGGTTCATCCCCGGGGATGCTGCAGGTTCTTCATGTGTGCCAGGTCCCACGGAGAGGTCCTGACATTCCCATTGCACAGGTGGGGGGACTGAGGCTCAGAGAAGGGGAGTCACCCCCAGAAAGGGCCAGGATGGGAGCCCCAACCCCTCTGAATTCTCTACACCAGGCTGCTTCCTGGCTCCACAAAGCCTGCAGCGCCCAGCACCCAGCCGCCATGCAAACGACGCTGGTTGAGCAAATTATGAAATAAAACATCTTTCCAAATAACTTCTGCCAACTATTCTATTGGCTACCAATAATCAGTGATGTGATACTTTAAAAACTCACAAGCTGCCCTCGAGCTGAGACCAGATTGAATATATTTGAGAAAGACGCATCTGGGAGATGGTTATTTTCTGGTTACTATGCACCAAGCCCCTCTGCCAGGCCCCGAGGGCACAGCGGTGGATGAGGTTCAGGGGTCTGCCAAGGGGAGGACTAGACACATCAGGTCTCAAGCGCCCAGTGGGACAAGGGCCAGCCTACAGGAGGGCACCAGAGAGGGTCACAAAGGTGGCTCAGAGTCAAGAAGGCACCGAGGAGGTAACTCAATGGACGAGTAAGGAAGACAGCGGGTGCAAAGGTCGGGACTGTGACGTGCGGCAGTGTTGGGGGGCAGACCTGGCCGCCCGCAGCAGGAAGCACTGCATTTTAGAGCCTCGAGTTTGGCGTCAGACTGGCCGGACTCAAGTTTCGGTTTTGCCATTTACTACCCAGGAGCTTCTTCCTCTCTCTGGGCCTGCGCTTCATCTGTAAAATGGGTATAATCATCATAGTACCTACTTCCTTTTGTGAGAATTCAACAAATACACACTGACTACCTACCACGCACCAGGGCCTGTCCCCGGTGGTGGGGACGCAGCCGTGAGCGTAATAAAGGAAGGCCCTGCCCTCATGGAACTCGCATCTAGTGATGCAGTGAATGTAAAGCAGCAGGGCCGGCTGCGGCTGAGTGCAGACCAGGGGAGATGAGGCTGGATTCCAACCACGAGGAGCCTCGAATGCCCCTCTGCGGGTGGGTCCTGAGGCCTGGAGGCCCGGCTCACCCAGACCCCCGGCCCTCTGCCCGGCCCTCACCTCAGGTACCAGCGGAAGTGGGATGAGCTGGCCGTGCAGGAGAAGCTGTTCCGCCAGGAGTTCGAGCAGCTGGCCAACAACAAAAAGGAGATTGTGGCCTTCCTCAAGCGGACGCTCAACCAGCGGGTGGACGAGATCACCGACCTCAACGAGCAGCTCCAAAGCCTGCAGCTGGCCAAGGAGGTGGAGAAGGATGCTTTTGAGGCCCAGCTGGCCCAGGTGCGCCATGAGTTCCAGGAGACCAAGGACCAGCTCACCACAGAGAACATCATCCTTGGTGAGCGGGCACTGAGGCCACACACCGCGGAAACGGGGATTCCAGGGCTCTGGCTCTTTGGGCTCAAGTCCTGGCTCTGCCACTGATCACCTCTGTGGCCTTGGGTGAGCACTCGTCTCTGACCCTGTTAGCTGAGGGATGGGAATAACAGCCAGGTGCTACTTCCCACACATTATCTTCCGTAACTGTCCCAGCAATCCTACGAGGCAGAAAATACTGTCACCCCAGGGCATTGGGAGGTGAGGGGGCATCTCAGAAGGTGAAGTGTCTTTGGCCAAGGTCGCTCGGCTGGCAAGGGTTGTTTTGAGGCTGGATGACAGCATGAGTGCCGGGGACAGAGAAGGTGTTCAAACTGAGCAGCTGCTGTCACCATCACTTTCATAGAGGGGACTGGAGGCCAGTGTCAAGGGAGGCTTCTCAGGGGAGGTGGAACCTGAACGCGGATCGGTAAGATTAGAGGAGGGGAAGAGAGAACCTTCCAGACTAAGGCAACAAAGGCGGGCAGGACTGGATGTCGGGAGGGGTGTCTGACCCTACTGAATCAGAAATTTAGGCAGGGCAAGAGGACGTGGGGAAGGAGGGGTATCGCTCAAGGGCCTCCCTGCCCCGGGGCCCTGCCCCGCCCCCGGCAGCCCCTCACCAGGCCTGTGCCCTGTGGTGGGGCAGGCGGGAAGCTGGCAGCCCTGGAGGAGTTCCGGCTGCAGAAAGAGGAGCTCACGGAGAAATTCACGTCACTGGAGGACCAGCTGCGAAAGCAGGAGAGTGAATACAAGGACTACGTGTACAACCTGGAGAAGAAGTCGGTGCTGGACAAGGACAGGTGGGCAGGCGGGTGCTGGGAGCCTTCGTTGGTGGGCCGGGAACGCTCAGTCCTCAGACTTCTTCTGGCTTCTAACTGGGGAGACTGCACTAGCCTACTGACTCCCCACCCGCTGCTCCTTGAGTCCTTGCTGCTTTATGGAGGGTGGGAGAAAATAAACGAGCTCCCACTCCAGGCCTCACGCCGGCCAGCACTGGCGAGTCCCTGAACTTCCTTTTGCCACCTTTTGTGACTTAAATCATATTTATTTCATAGGTAATAATACAGTGATTTGGTTCACAATTCCAAAGGTACAAAGGTCTACAGTGAAAAGCCCCCTGTCTGCAGCCCCGCCCCTCCTGGGGTGCACTGAGGACTCCCCCACATAGGAAGGGGGTGGTGCCCGAGGCCTGTGCCCACTCTGCCCGATGCCTCTCGCTCCCACTCATCTTGACTAGGTTGAAGAAGGAGATCATCCAGCGTGTGAACCTGGTGGCCACTGAGTTCCGCAAGGTGACCACGAGCCAGATGTGGGACACAACAAAGCGGGCCATCCTAGAGAACAACAGCATGAGCCTGCAGCTGTCCAAGGTCTCCCAGCACGGCATGCAGCTGTTGCAGGAGAATGAGCAGCTCAAGTGCGCCCAGGGCAAGCTGTGCAGACAGCTGGAGCTGCTGGAAGACGCCAAGGAGATCATGGCCAGGCACAGCAGAGGCCACCAGAAGGTGTGCCAGCCAGACCCTCGTCACAGGGTGTCTGACACTTAAAGCAGGAGGGAACCCTAGGGGCCCTGCCCTCAGGGCAAACACAGGACCCAAGCTGGAGCCAGGTTACCAGGGAAGCTGCAGGGAGAGGTCGGGGACCCTCCATGTAGCGGCTCTGGGGTGCTGGCCCTAGTCTTTCTTGATTTGGTTTAAAGCCCCCATAACTTGTGGAAGTGGAGCCCACTCCCGGATTGCTGGGCGCTTTGCCCAGCTGCTGTCCAGAGCCCTGGCCGAGTCTGGAGCTGGGGGAGTGGGGCTGGCTGAGGACCCGCAGTGGGCCCAGGGCACGGCCACCTGCCCGCACCCGCAGATCATCGTCATGCTGACGGAGAAGTGCCGCGAGCAGCAGCGCAGCAAAGTGGAGGCTGAGCGGCTGCGCGTTTTGCAAAGCAACCTGGAGCAGAGCCTCCTGCAGCTGCAGCAGGACAAGGAGGCGCTGAGGTGCGGGGCAAGTGGTGGGGGCCGGCGGGAGCCCATCCCCGTGGGGCCACATAACACAGGCCAGTGACTGCCCTTCTCTAGAGGGGCCCTGAGGCTTCCTCTGTCAAACAGGCTGAGGCCTGAGGCTGGATGAGGGCCCCTGTGGGTGGGCTCAAGAGAAAAGGCAGGGGCCACTGCCCTGGGGCAGGGAGGTGGCTGACTCCTCTGACCCCGGAGCCAGGAGCCAGAGAGACCAGCTGAATGTGCAGCTGGAGCAGCAGCAGGCTGAGGTGCGGCGGCTGCAGCAGGAGCTGACTGAGGAGCAGAAGGCTCGGGCAAGCCTGGAGACGGCCCTGGGCCAAGCCACCTCCTTCCTACAGGGCATTCTGCAGGTGGGTGAAAGTGGGGGGCAGGAGGCAGCAGGCCAAGGACAGAAGGTGCTCAGTGATAAGTGAATGAGTCATGTGGAGAAGGCTGGGCCAGGGCCAGCAGCCCCCTGACTTTCCCCTGAGAGACTCCTGGCAAGTCTTTCCTTTTCTGATTCTGCACTTCGAAGATCCCTCCAAGGTCTCAAAAGACCTGGGTGGAGTCGTCTGAGGCACTGGAAGGCCTGAGGCCTCAGTCTTCCTCTGTGGAGAATGGATACCCCACCACAGCCAGGGAACACTTTGCCAATACAGGCACTGGAGCTGGAGTTTCCCAGCGGTGGGTGTGTCGGGGCCACTGAGGACCTGATCCCCACGGGCCCATCCCTCACCCCCCACCCCCCGCACCGGCAGATGCAACCAGAAGGAGAGGACAGCGACTTTGACGTAGTGTTCCAGCTGCAGCGCAAGGAGATGCTGCAGCAGCTGCTGGCCATGCTCAGCTCAGCCATGGTCCTAAGCCTCCAGATGGTTCCCCTTCCCCACAAAGACAGCCAGCCCCGTGGCCCAACCAAGGAGAGGTGAGTGACCCGGTGTGACCGCAGAAGCGGCTACCGGATTCGTCCAAGGGCTGTCCTCAGTGACCCTGAGCCAGAATTCGGGGCCCCCAAAGCCTTTCTCAGCTTCCTCATCTATGAAACGAAGCTGCGATGACACCGGCCCCCTCCGCGCAGCAGGTCCAGCACCCAGCCATCCAAGATGGGTTCTCTGCTGCAGCGGCTCTCCGGCATCACACCCTACCAACTGGGGGACCTGGGCCTGGTGCCTCGACGGGCCCACATCCCGCCCAACCCCGAGGACCTCAGGCTGCTCTCGCGCACCACCCGTGTGGGAGCCTTCCACACACACAGCAGCTCTGAGGTGAGAGTGCCTGGGGACCCAATGACAGCAGGGTAGCAGCCAGCCTTGGGTGTAGATCCCAGCACGGCCACACGGCACCTGGAGGGGATGTGGCTGGACCTCTCTGAGCCTCCATTTCCCCATCTGTAAAATGGGCTGAAGGTGTGGCAAGGCCCGAGTGGGCTCAGGCATGCGCACACCGTCCCTGGGAGAGGGGCTTGCTGGGCCCCTCTTCCACATGCATGGGAGGGGTCGGAACCCTGAGGAGGCCTCAGCTTCCAAGCTGGCATCTTTAATCTTACAGATCCACACCTTTGGTTCTACAAAAAGATTCAAAAAGCTTAGTCTTCCTGAAGTTTCCCTACTTTCCAAGTAAGACACAGAGAAGACCAACCCCCCACTCCCAGATATGGACCAATCAGGCGCCAGTCCCCCCTTTAATCCGCAGGAGGCCCGGAGCCGCCCAGAAAAGAGATATATAAAAAGTGGATACCGCAGGTTGGCATGGCGCCTCTGTGGATGTGGCTGGGTGCGTGGGCATGGCAGTCAGGCAGGCAGCCACGCCCACTGCTGTCAGGTGCCCGAGAAGGGCCCCTGGCTTCGCTGGCGGATGTGGTCCAAGAGAAGGTCGGTGGCACGCTCCAGCAACGGAGGGAGCAGCTCCTGCTCCGCAGAGGAGAAGCGGCCCAGCACATGCGCCTGCACTGCGTCGGGGTGCGGCGGGCGCCCTATGCCCACCCGCAGCCGAGGCATTGCCTGTTGGGGAGTAGACAGTTCCAGGGAGCTTTGGTGAGGAGTGCTGGGGCCCTATGCCATCCCTTCTCACCAGACCCAAAGCAGGCCAGAGGGGCGGACTCACACTGGAGTTGAGGCAGGTAATGCAGGAACGAACTCCATTGTGGCCCCTTAAGGGATACAAGAGAAGCAGTCAGAACTTCCCTGGGTCAGCGCCTTCACCCCTCCCAGCCCAGGCTGGAGTCAGAGCACCCCACCCCACTCCAACTGGGATGCCAGCTTCCCTGTCCCACCCACACTGGCTCAGGGCCTCACCTGGCGCTTCCCCCCAGCTTCAGAGCCAGTTTCCCCAAGGGCTTGTCCAGCTCATCATGCACCAGGTAGACCTCCTCAGCAGTCAGCCCGAACAGCTCGGCTTGGCACAGGGAAAGGGTGGCTCTGGTTACTGCCCATCTGCCCAGGGGGCGTTGTCCCAACTCAGGGCTCCCACAAGGAGGCGCCAAAATTAACTCCACTTCACATATAAAGAAACTGAGGCTCTCACAATACCCAAGGCCATGCAGCAACTAGAGGTCAACAGGCACCTGGAGATGAACGCGTCTGCCGCAGCCCAGAATTCCCTTTGGCCCCCGCGCCCTCCCGGCTGGCTGGCCCACCCCTGATGCCCTCAACTCACCGGCCCGGGCCACGCTGCGCCCGTTGGCATTCATGAGCCGCCGTGGCCGGAGCAGGACCAGCTGGGCATCCCCGAGCGAGGCCAGGGCGAGGTCGGCGACGCAGCGACGGTCGCGCGCCCAGCTCTCCGCCACACCCAGCCGCCGCGCCAGTTGCCCCAGCACCGCCATGCCCACGCTGTGTCGCGTGCCGGGCAGTCCAGGGTTCCCTAGGCCGGCCACCTGCGGGCGGCACCGGGGAAACCGAGGTCCGACGACTCTGCCACCCTCTATCTCACAATGCCCCCGGGACCCAAAGCAAAGGAGGGAAACGGAGAGCAGGACCGGAGTGGGAAAGGGGCGTAAAGAAGGGGCCTAGAAAGAAACCCGGGAGACTCCAGAAGGCTGAGTGGAAACTAGCGCCCCGCAGGTTGGGCAGACAGGGCGCCGTGGTGCGGGAGCGGAGTTACTGGAAGTTGGGGGCCCGTCGGAGTATTGGACCCATTTCCAGATAAGAAATCTGAGACAAGGAATTTGGGAGACTGCCCGGAGACAAGGGCAAAACTGGAGCTAGGATCCCGGAGCCTCTACGTCGTCCCCCTCCACTGCACTTACCAGCCACCGCTTCCCCGGAGGCCGAGGTTCCAAAACGCACTGGCTCATGGCGCGACTCAGCCACAGCCCGGCGTGCAAGAGGCCGGGAGGCGGCATGCTGCTCCCATTCTGAGCCCCGCCCCCGCCCCTGACGTCATCCAGCCCTCGGCCAATAGCGATCTCCGCCGCCGTCAGCGTCCAATCCAGGGCGGGCCACGGGGGTCGCCATGTTTCTGAGGGGCGGAAGTGGTAGGGCGGCAGCCGTATCTGGGCGCCCGCGTGCATTCCGTGGTGTGGCGTCACTGGGTCCCGGTGAGGTTTGTTGTGGGACTCACCTCCAGATTAGGAGGAGGGAGTCTTGTTTTGGTCCCCGCAATGGTCCTGCTTCGCTGCAGAAACCTGGCAAGTCTTTTTCCTTCTGTGGTCTCAGCTTCCCCAGCTAATAAGTTTGCTACCCTCCGTCCTGCTCAAGCAGCCCTTGGATCCCAGAGGCGTGGCCAGAGGGGCGGAGCCTGTGGGCGTCGTGGCGATGCTGCCTAGCAACGTCGAGGAAGGATGAGAGTCGCGAGGGAGCCAACTCAGACCTGGAGATCCATCTGGAAGGGGCCTTATGACAGACTCCAGAGAAGAGCTGGAGAAGGTGAAAGCACAGGCAGAGAGAGTCGGGGGAGAAGAGACTGAGACTGAGTTTACGGGAAAGATTTTAAGTCCCGGAGAGGCAGGATGAGTTGTGCAATTCAGCAAAGTCCCAGGTTGCTGTACAGAGAACAAAGGGCTTGGGACTTGTGGCCTGTGGGGAGGTCGGAGGAGTGGCTGGAATTGGTATCCTGGCAGAGATGGCATTGACCCAGACGAGGTGAGAGAAGAGGAGGGATCTAAGAGATCTTTAGGAAGTGGGACAGACAGGGCGTGAAGACTAATGGGACATAAGTCTCTGGCCGGCAGAGAAGGTGAACTCACCTAAGTGGGAAAGCTGGGGCAGAAGTCGGGTGAGGTGCTCAGTTTGGCCTGCTGGCTGTGAGAGTCCCACAGGAAATACTAGGGGCTGTAGGACCCTGGGGCCTGCAGCTTGGGGCAGTGCCTGAGCCAGAGACTAATATTAGCGTTTTGGGTGTCAGTAGCTGGAGGTGGGAGCTGAGGAGGACCAGAAGGAGAGCAGAGGGCAGTGTGAGCATGAGAACCTTGGCCACGGGAGGAGAGAAACAGGACTGGAGAGAAAGGTTGGGATATCCCTAGGGGGAATGGGGCTGGGAGTGCCGCCAGACCCTAGGTTTTGCCTCCTACCAGGCCTCATTCCCACCCCTCTTCCATCCTGTAAAATACCTGAAGAGAGTGAGTGTGTGTGGGGGTTGGGGCGGGGGTCATCCCTGAGGCCTGCTCCAGTGTGCTGTCCCTTGGTTCTAGGATCCTCTTTACCAGACTCCCTCACAGCACATCCCAAAGCCATGGGTGACTCCAGCCCCAAAGGACACCCTACAGCGCATCTTTGGGACCAGCCAGGTGTTCTGGACCTCTGATGATTTAGGACCAGCGGTCACTGGGTCAACAGTACCCCACAAAGTCAGGGAGTAGTGAGTGACAACCTTGCCCCGGGGTCTCAGGCTCCTACCCTGCAGCCTTGGGCCAGTTGCTCTCCCTCCCTGGGCTTCAGTGAACTCACCTGTGCAATAGGGCTCTTCCACCTCAGCTGATAAAAGGCTGCCGGCCTGGATGAGCAGTGCCAGCTTCCTCCCCGGCCCTCTGTCTCTACCCCTCCTGTGTGTCCACCCAAGCACCCCCACCCACCCACTCCCACAGCCCTAGCTGTATGCCCTGGGCTGGCCAAAGTCAGGGCCTGCCCCTCTGCCTGTGCCCCCTGCCTCCACAGCTACCAGCAGGGCCATCAGTGCTTGGAGAAAGAAGACTGGGAGTTGGCTGTGCTGTTCTTCTCCCGCGCCCTCCACCTGGACTCCCAGCTGGTGAGGGGAAGGGTTTGGGTGGGCCCAGACAATCAACCTCTGGCACGCACTTCCCCCTCATTGTTGCACCTGCCAGGCCCATCCTTTTAGGGCCACCAAGTCCCTACTGGTAACAGTGTCAAGCCTCAAGGTGGACTGTGGGGACCCCTCTCCCCAGGTAGACTTCTACGCCTTAAGAGCCGAAGCCTACATCCAGCTCTGCGACTTCTCCTCGGCTGCCCAGAACCTGCGAAGGGCCTACTCCTTCCAGCCAGAGAACACCAAATACCTGGAGCGGCTCGCCTTTGTGCTTTACCTGCAGGTGCCTGGGGCTGCCCGCCACGCAAGGCGCCCACCCCACACTTGGGCCTGCTGGCTCTCGCTCCAGCTCCGGGGGCTTTCCTCGCTCCTGGGACTAGTTCTGACTCCCCGTGGACCTCCCTGTCCCTGCGTCTCTGTCGCCACCTGCTGCCCCTTCCATGACCTCTCCCACCTCCCAAGTTGGTTTACCGCCAGGGCCGGGTAAAATTTTGCAACATTGTCCAATAGAACTTTCTGCCACAATGGTAGTGATCTACTGGACAATGTCCAATCTGGTAGCCATTAGTCACATGGAACTGTTGAGCCCTTGAAATGTGGCAAGCGTGACTGAGGAACTAATTGTTAAGTTGTATTTCATTTTAATTAAATTTGTATAGCCACACGAAGCTTGTGGCTATTGTATTGGACAGCACAGACGTGGAGTCTAGAGGCTCTAAGCACTAAAAAGGTAATGGTGCCTTCACATTGGCAATTCAAAATAAAAACAGTATCGAACCATAAATGCCAACTAATTTTTCTTCCATTTTGACAGTTTGATATCTTTGTTTTTAATGTCAATAATTATTCAGTTCTTGAAACATTTGGGGCACTCTAACCACATGCTTAGTCTGTCAGTACTGGCACTACCTGTGTGACTCTGGGGAAGTTACTTCACCTCTCTGAGCCTCAGTTCTCACATCTAAAAGGGGGGAGCAATGCTAATCATTACCAGTGAGATACCAAGTTCAGGTTCTTCACACAGGGCTCAGGCACCCGGAGCCCTGTCAGGCTGGAGCCTGCTCCTACCTACCTCCCAGGTTTTCCCTTTCTCTTCGTTCCTGGGTCTCCGTATTGCTGTCTCTTGCCAACTGTGTATTTCTCCTTGCCTTGTGCTGTCTCCCCCCAAGTCTGTATCTCTCCCCATCTCTGTGTCCCCGTGTCTTGTCTCTCTCCCCTTCCACCCCAGTGTTGCCCAACCCCTGTCATGGGTACTGCCAGTCCAGGGATGCATGCGGAAGTGACTACCCCTTGTGTCCCCAGGGCCAGTGCCTGTTTGAGCAGTGTGCCTTTCGGGATGCCCTGAACATCTTTTTGCAAGCCTGTGAGCTCCAGCCCGAGAAATCCTGCTTCCGGTACCGATGGTGAGTGCCCCGTTTGCATCCTTGCCAACCTTTCTTCTCCAGTAGCCCCTGCTTGTCTCTCTCCCCTCACAGACAGAGCGCCTTTGCCCTCTGTCCTCAGCATGACCTGTCTCCTGGCCCTCAAGCAGCATCGTGACTGCCTCTCACTTGTCACTAAGGAGGTGAAGCGTGGTACCACCAATGCTGATGTCTATATGCTCCGGGCCAGGCTCTATAACTTCTTCCACAAGGTAGAGCAGAGAGGGCGGGCAGGGGGTGTCCCTCCTCCTAGCCCAGGTTCCCACAGTGTGCCCCGAGATTATAAAAGGCAGCTAGGCTGTCAGTCAGCCCAGAAGCCACATCCCCACGGTATGGGAGAGGCACTGTTCTCTCTGGGCAGAGGCCCTGAGCAGCGCTGACCACTGAGCTGCCCAGGCAGGTAGTTCCATTATCACTCAGCCCTGGCCCCGTGCCAGGCTCGTGCTGGCCCCTGGAAACCACAAGGTGAGAGACGCATGCCATCGCTGTCCTCACAGAGCTCACAGCCCAGGGGAGACGTCCCTAAGCAGATAATCATGTGAAGAAACATTTCATGAGTGTATGAAGTACCGCCCGAGATCCACTAGACAAGGCGGCCCTTCCTCCTCCCTTCCTTCTTTTTCTTATTTGCCTCAATGAACATTTACTAAGCACCTCCAGCTGGTGCACCCCCGGCTTGGACATGGGGACAGACAGTACAGGGAATGGCTTAGGGACAAGGGAAGCTTGGGGTCACAAGGGAAGAGGGGACTGCAGGTATGGAAAGGCGTTGAGCAAGGCCTTGTGAACCAAGGATGACCCTGACTTCTTTCTGGAGACAGCGGAAGCCTCAAAAGGGTGCTCCCCAGTGCGGTGGGCTTTTGAAAGGTCCTTCTGGCTGCCGGGGGAGTGTGGTCTGGAGAAGACAAGTCTGGAGGCTTGTCTAGGTGCCATCCAGCAGAAGAGGAGGTAGCGAGGGAGCCAGGGGGAGGATGGGCAAGAAGCAGGCAGCTCACTGTCCTTGGATGTGAGGATCGGAGACTGACTGGGGGTGAGGAGCATGAGGGGAGGGAGGGAGGGATCCAGAACAGCGGCCAGTGTTCCAGCTTGGCCTGGTGCCTGGGAGCTGGGACAGGAGAGGAAGGAGCAGGGAGTGGGTGGAATTGGGTGAGGCTTCACCTCAGTTCACCAGGCGGGGCATCCTGGGGGAGGTTGAAGATGTGAGCCTCCCTGTGCTGGGGGCTGGGCTACTGTGGTCAACAGTGAGTCAGTGGGAGAGTCTCCTTCAAAGCTGGGAGACTGGCAATTATTGATAATTATTGTTGACTATCCGGCTTTTAGCTGCCCCGGCCACCTCAGTGCCTGCAACGCTCATGCTAAGCATCCAGCCCATGTTTATCTTAAAGGCTCAGGATAGCACTTTGATTAGATACAACCCCTTGTGTTGAGGCTACAGGTCCAAAGGGGCTGGGTGACTCACTTAAGGTCATACGGCCAGTTCTTAGGGACACTGTCCTTGAACCCGAGTCCACCTACTCCAAAGCCCCGCTCTGGCCTCTGCTGTCTTCCCCCTCCCGACTTCCACTCACGCCTGGTGTCCACACTGTCTGCTCTGCTCTCCTCCAACCAATTACCCACAGAACACAGAGTCCTTGCTAAAACTGATGGTTAACTGACTGACAGACCTGCTCACCCAGTGGAAGGTTATCTTCCTGGGGATGTTTCCTCTCATGCCCAGGCCTGAATCTCTTCTTGGTCGGAGTTGTCTTGGACTTAAAGATCAAGGAAGTGGGGGAGGATGTGCAGGGAAGGTGAGAGAGGAAACAACAGTGATGATCAGGAGGCCGCACCCTCCCTCCACCTTGAGCGAGCCTCCCGGAAGTCCTCCAAGGGGGCGGCGTCTGTAACCCCATTCCACAGCAGAGGCCACCAAGGCTGATCTGGCTCACCCGAGGTCACATCTGGAAATTCCAGAAGCTGCGTCTGTAACCCCATTCCACAGCAGAAGCCACCAAGGCTGATCTGGCTCACCCGAGGTCACATCCGGAAAGGGGCCAGCAGGAATGGGACCCGGGATGGGGTTTTCCCACAATGTTCCCTGCCTTCTTCAAGAGGTGGAAAAGGGGGAACAGCAAAGCGGGGCCACCGAGAATGGGTGGCATGGCGCCAGCCCACCCAGAGAAAGGCCCCTTCAGGCCTGGGGTTCTGCCCCGCCCCCTCACTGGACAGGGTAGGGCTCAGCTCGGCCTGCACCCCTGATCCCACGTCTGGCCCCCCGCAGCCCAAGCTCTGCTATCAAGACCTGCACAGCGCCTTGCTGCTGGATCCCAAGCACACACAGGCAAAGGTGCTGCTCAAGGTGATGGTGAACCAGGCCCAGAAGTCACGCCAAGACGCCGGGATCCTAGCCGTGCAGGGCAAGCCTCAGCACGCACTGCAGTGTATTAACTGCGCCATTGAAAACAACCCTCTGGACCCCAGCCTCTTCCTCTTCCGGTATGAGGCCGGAGGGAGGTGCCAGTCTTGGGTCCAGCTATGTGGTCTCAGGAGAGCCCTCAAATCTCCCTAGGCCTCAGTTTCCCCATCTGGCTTCTACTAATCTTTCCCTACTCCCCACTGGGGTCAGGCATCATGGGGTAGTCTCTGCTAGCACCCCTGGAGATGGGGCAGGCAGCAGCCTCAGTCGGCAGTGGAATCCTGGCCCCCCAGGGCTCCTGAGCAGTTCACACTGGGAGGATCAGCCCAGTGCAGTGGACAAGGCTTGGGTGTGAAGCTGGACCTGCCAAGGACTCACCATGTGATTCAGAGCCATTTAACTTCCTTGAGCCTAGGTTTTCTCATATAAACAGTGAGGGCGAACCACCTGTCTGGTGTACAAAAAGGCCTTAGCAGAGAGGCTGGCATGCACCTGGCTCCCACACAGAAAGACGGGAGCTATTTTTGAGAAAAGTATAGTTACCAGTGACTAGCAGGTCATCTGAGTAGCAATCCAGACCTCACAGGCCAAACCTAGCACATGTCGTGGAGCGCCCCGCCCCAGTCCCCCACTCATGTGAGCCACCTCTGCGGGTCAAAAGGCCCAGAGCGGCAGCCCTAGCCCAGCCAACCGCAGTCAGTGGCACTTTGGCCCTCATGTCCCTCTCTCACAGGGGCACCATGTACCGACGTCTCCGGGAGTTTGATGCCGCCGTGGAGGACCTCCTGAAGGCTCTGGATATGATGACCGAGAGCCAGGAGGACATGGTGCAGCAGGCGCAGCGCCAGCTGCTGCTGACCTACAACGACTTCGCCGTGCACTGCTACACGCAGGGCGCCTACCAGGAGAGCGTGCTGCTGCTCAACAAGGCGCTCAAGGACGAGCAGCAGGAGAAGGGCCTGTACATCAACCGCGGCGGTGAGTGGGGGCCGGCCCGGAGCCCCTCACCTCTCAAGGACTCGGCTGGGCATTTGAGGACTCTGAGGGAGGGAGGAAGAGGGAAAGGCAACAGTTAAGAGCCTCAGTGCCCCACGGGCACACTGGCAGAAACGTTGCCTTCGACTGTCTAAGGAACATTCAGAAGTCGGGTGGGGGGGGGGGAGGGAAGGTGCGCAGAAGGACGGAGAATCTCCGCGGGCGCCCCCGACCGCCCACAGGTGTTAACAGCCATCACTTTCAGGCCCTGCCCTCTGGGGAGGCGGAGCAAGCTTGGCTGGGACTCCTGGACACTGGGGTCGGGGACCCACTCAGCCACCGCCCCCCCGGGCCCCAGATTGCTTCTTCCAGCTGGGCAACCTGATCTTTGCCGAGGCGGACTACCAGCAGGCGCTGGAGCTGAACCCGCAGGACGAGGGCGCCAACCTGCGCATGGGCCTGCTGCAGGAGATGATGGGGTTTTGCCAGCAGAAGAGCAAGTGCGCACGGGCTGGGGGCTGGGGCTGGGGGCGGGGCCAGACTGGGGGCGGGGCCTGGGGCGGGGCGGGGCGGGGCTGCCGTGAAGCCGCCTGCTGGGATCCCTGGGTCGGGTCGTGATGCTCGCCCAAGTATGTCTCCTAAGTATAAATTTTATTTCCAAATTTTCTCTAAAAATCCTTAACTTTTTCCCCTGAATATTATGGTGATTTTGCTTTTTATAAAAAACTTAAGCATTCAGTAATTTATAACTCAGGACCTGAATGTTCCTTCTAATACCTACCCCGCAACGCCTCCCCTGCCCCTATACAATCCTCCGGATTGTTTCCTATGCATATTTTAACAGTTATTATCATTCTACAAAAGTGAGATCACGCTAAACTGTGTTTTGATCTGTTTTTACTTCCCACGGCATTACGCGTGGGACTACCTCATTCTCCTTTTACTGTTTGCATAGTATTCCATTCCTTAGATAATCCTCTACTGATGAATTTTGGGGCTGATTTCTGTTTTTTATTATACATAATGCAGTAATGAGCACTCAGGACATACATTTTCATGCATTCATACTAGTAACGCTGTAGTTAGATTGCCGGAAGTTAAATTGTCGAAGAATGTGAAAAGTTAACATTTTAAAGGGTAATACCCAAGTGCTTGCCCAAAACAGTGAATATAAACTTCACCCAGGAAAAGAGTTTTCATTTCCCCAAATCTCCTTAGTGGGGGTATTAAGACGATTTTCAACTCTGCTAATCTAGTAGGCAAAAAAAACGCAAAACAATGCTCTCTCACAGTTGACTTTGCATGTTTAAATTGCTAATGCAGTATAGCATCTTTTGTGTTTATTGGCCATACAGCCTGCCCAAATTTTTCACCTATTAATGTTATTGGTCATTTAAATTTTTTTTATTTTTTGGTTATGAATTCTATGTAGGCTAGGAAAATTAACTTATCATCTGCCTTATGTAACAAAATATACCTCTCCTATTTATTGCTTTCCTTTGTGGTATTTTTACTACTCAATAACTTAGGATTTAATCATAGTCAAATTCGTTTTTCATTTTTAGCTGCTGGGTGAATGACATTCTTAGAAAGGGCTTCCCTAATGCAAGACCATAAAAATGTTCACTTACATTGCCGTTTTACACTAGCATTTGAGTGTTGGGTCCATCAAGAGCATAGCTGGTAAGAGGAGAGCAGAGGGGCTTGGTGGCAGAGAGCAGAGACCAGCCTTGGTTTTCCTAAACTCGCCAGTGGGCCCAGAAACTGTTGTTTGCCCCCAGGTGGCGAAACTCACAGAGGCCTGTGGCCTGCTGTGTCTTGCAGGCAATTCCAGAAGGCAGAGAGCCACTTCTCAACGGCCATCCGACACAATCCCCGGGGAGCCCAGTACTACATACACCGTGCCAGGTGCCGGGAGCTCATGCAGAACATTTTTGGGGCCCGCCAAGATGTGGCCACTGCCCTGCTCCTCAGCCCTAAGCAACCCAAGGTGGGTTCCAGCCGAGCCAGGAGGCCGGGCTCCAGAGTCAGCATTTCTGGGCACCTGAAAGATACTACATCCTTAAATGAAATTTGATTTCTTAGCAAATAATGAGCTGCTAACGCCAGCACATTTCCTAGGTGCCAGGCACTCTTCTCATCACTTCGACTTGCATCACTCTGTCTAACCCTTTTCAGCACCCTACGAGACAAGTAACACTGTTGTTACCACCCAGTTTATAGATGAAGAGGGTAAGGCTCAGAGAAGCCAGTTCCCTTGCCCCAGGTCACACAGCTTCGAGGTCAGACCCTCACATCTGGCTCCAGAACCCACGCTAGACACACCATCAGTGCTCCCTCTCTGAATAGTTCTTTTCTCGTGGTGTCCTGATAGTTCTGGTGCAAAAGGCTCCAGCCCTTTTTAAACAAGTTTGTAAGCCCTACCCTTTTAAGCCCTGCTAAGGGACTCTGCAGGAGCAGGGCAGCACCACACCACCTGTCCCCCTGACCTGGCCTACACCTGACTCTGGTCGCCCCCTTTCCTAGAAATTGCTCCGGCTGATGGCTGACCTCTTCCCGGGCATGTCAGCAGAGGAGGTACTTAGCAGCCAGATGGCCCAGCTGGCCAAGCTGGAGCTGAGTCGGGTGGTGGAGAATAGCACCCCTCTAGGCATCATGGGGTAAGTTCCTTGAGCAGCAACCACAGGCCGGGAATGGGAGTGGCTGGAGCTCAAAGCTCCTTTGACCCCAGCTGCCTCCTCAGCTCACGGTCCAGTCCTAGGGATGGTGGGGAGAGTCAGGGGGCCTTACCCAGTGCTCTGGGGCTGCACTTGGCAGGCAGCTCAGGAAGTGGGAAGAGCGCCAGAAAGCCCGGGTCCTGCAGCAGATCTTTAAGCTGGAGCAGCCTCCGTTTGAGACCTCTGAGCAGCTGGACACCACCCCCCAGACCCAGCAGGCAGAACCAGAACACCCAGAGGAGGCCAAGGGCCCTGAAGAAGAGGCGGAGGAGGAGGAGGAGGAGGAGGAGGTGAGTGGGCCACACCCAGGGCCTGGGGGTACTTGAGGTCCAGGTGGAGTGTACCCCAAGCCAGGGCCGAGAGGCCGGTTTCTAAGCCTGGCCCTGGCACCCTTCAGCTGTGCAACAGGCATGGCACCAGTAAGGCCATCCCCAAGGGAGTCCACATGAGGGCTGGGCCCCTCAGAGTGGCCTTCCCAAACTTTTCACACATTCACCTTCATAAATGCTGTGTACAGTGGCCACTCGTGCCAAAATTTTAATTCTTAAATGCATTTCTAAAAACTTTTTATTGAATGTGACATATAGAAAAGGACAAAAATCATAAATGAACTGTTTGATAAATTCTCACAAACTGACTACACCCATGATACCATTCCCCAGGTCGAGAAAGAACACACAGCTCCCCAGAAGCCCCCTGGTGTGCCCTTCCAGCCCCTCCCCCACCCAGCCCGCCCCCACAAGGCTGTCCTGATCGCTAACCCCACAGAGGAGCATGTGTGCTTACTTGTTCAGGGGACAGATCCCCTGTGCCCTCTGCTCCTTTCACTTTAAGCATGATGTTTGTGAGACGCGGCCAGGGTGACTGTTCATTCTCATTGCCATGGAGAATTCCATCCTGTGACTATCCTACAATTTTTGTATCCACTCTCCTGCTGAGGGACAGCACATAAATTTGTGTTCAAAGGAAATTTTACACAACCGAAGGACATGGGATAGCAGCACCCTTTGCCATAAATGGAAAAGATGAGCTGGACATTTTTCTAGCTCACGTTAGAATACAAAAATTGAAGACTTCGGGAACCGCCCGAAGCCGTCGTGGGCTCCCTTCCTCAGGGGGATGTGGAGCTGCACCTGTGTGGTCCGCGCCTCCGTTAGCGCTTTGCAGCTCTGCTCTCTGCTGTTTCTCTCTGGCTTCTGCACGTTCCCCACTGACTGCAGGTGTGAAGGGGCCGGGGGGGACCAGCAGCCAAGAGCCGGGCTGTGGAGTCTGCAGACCTGGATTGGAGCCCAGCTTCTCTCCTTAGCTGGGTGCCCTGGGCAGGCTGCTTAGGCGCTGGGAGCCTTGGTTTCCTGGTCCATGAAATGGTTACAGTGGTACCTCCCTCCCAGATGTGGGGGGGGATGCAATGGGATAAGGCACGTAAAGCATGGAGAAGCGCCTCAATTCCCCGCTAGCCATTCCCCAGGGCACAACGCTTTGGTTTACAATGCCTGTCCCACACTTGAACTAATTTACACTTTGCAGATGGGGAAACCGAGGCCTATGCAGCCTCTTGAACACTGCCTTTCTCCTAGCACTCGCTGGCCACTCCCCTTCCTGTCCAGTCTCAGCCCCTCCATGTCCCCACCCAACCCTAAGCTGGGACCCTCAAGCAGTTCTAAGCTCGAGAGAACAGCCACTGAAGGTCCCAAGGCCTGGGGCCTTCCAGGGTTACAGCCCCTGGCCCCAGGGCTTCCTGGCAGCCCAACTGCCCAGCCTGTCTCCTGCCCTAGGAGAAGCCAGAGCACGCTCTTAGAAAGCTGACGTCCCTGTCTGACAGCTACCTCGACCAGACCTCTTCAGGCTCCATCTTGGGCTGTAAGTCCCCAGTGTTCTGCCCGGCCTGCGTGAGCCAAAGCAGCAGTGGGGCAAAGGTCATGGGTCACAGACTCCCTGACCTGGGGGTAAATATGGGCTCTGCTGCTTATAATTGTGTGACCCTAAAGTGGGAATGTCGTCCCAGCTCTGCAGGGGGCACGCTGAGCGCTCGGTGAGGCCTGCCCAGCACGGGGCCTACGCCGGCTGTCACCACGCGCGCTCCGCAGCTGCCGCCTGCTGCAGCCTCACCCCCCTCTCGGGCCCTTTGTCCTCTCTGCGCCCTCAGCCCCTCCCTGAAATCAGCCCACACACCCTGTGCATGTCCACGGGGCTGTTTCACCCCCAGTTCTGCCAGTTGTCAGCACGGAAGGGACGGAAGCGAACCCCCCAGGAGTGCTGCTCCAGAGTCCCAAGGGGCAGGTGTGAGCAGTCCAGGGCAGGGGTGAAAACAGCGGCGGCCAGCCCCGTCCTTCCACTCAGTGCAGTTCAACCGCTGCCCGGAGTCCCGGGGCTGGGCCTTCCCCGCACGCCGGCTGTGAGCGTGAACGGCCCAGCTCCTGCCCCGGGCAGCTCTTGGTCCCGAAGGGAAGAAGGCATGCGGGTAAACCGATACCAGGACAGTGTAGGTACACAGTAGAGGGCTGTGGGTACAGTTAGCCCCCTTTAGGGGGTCAGAGAGGGCAGCCAAGACCTGAACTAGGAGTAAGGGTTAGTCCAGTGTGGGAGGGGCGGAGCCGGGGAACTGTTGCAGGCAGGGGGCCCGGGGCCTCGCAGGCAGTTGGTCATGGCTGGAACACAGAGGGCAAGGGGCGGCCAGCAGAGTGGAGGCCAGGGCTAGGTAAGTGGGACCCTCGGTATCTCCCCCTTATCTTACAACCCTGGCCACCCACAGGGCTCAGGCTGCTGAGGAGGCCGGGGCTGGCGTGATCTGGCGGGCCTTCCCCTTGGCCATGCAAGGCCTCCGGGGTTTAGGCAAGGGGGAGGCCCAGAAGCCTCCTTTTTCTGGAGCTGCCTAGAGAAGGCAGCCTGACAGGTGCCCTTGGCACTCCCTTCCCAGTCAGGACCCTGTCACCCTCGGAGACGGAGATATCCACTGCCCCCCAGGAATACAGGAGCACCTCGGTCACCACTGTGACACTCTCCGATTCCTCACTCCTGAAGACTCAGTCCTCAGACTTGGGGAACAACAGAGACCTAAGCCTGAGCCATGGCCCCAGAAAAACCAAGGCTGCCTGGGGCCAGAGCCAGAAGTCTAGCAAGACAGAGGCTGCCCAGGGCCAGAGCCAGAGGTCCAGCAAGACGGAGGCCGCCAAGGGCCAGAGCCAGAAGTTTAGCAAGACGGAGGCCACCCAGGGCCAGGGCCAAAGGTCCATCAAGACGGAGGCTGCCCGGGGCCAGGGCCGGAGGTCCAGCAAGACGGAGGCCACCCAGGGCCAGAGCAGGAAGTCCAGCAAGATGGAGGCTGCCCGGGGCCAGAGCCGGAAGTCCAGCAAGATGGAGGCTGCCCGGGGCCAGAGCCGGAGGTCTAGCAAGACAGAGGTCATGGAGAGCCAAAGCCAGAAGCCCAGCAAGAATGAGGCCATCCACACCCCAAGGCAAAAGCCCAACAAGACCAAGGCTACCCAGGGCCCAAGGCAGAGGCTCAGAAAGGCCAAGGTTGCTCATGGCCGGAGCTGGGGACTGATGCGAAGTTCCAGTAAGACCAAGACTTTCTATGACCCAAGCTGGAACCCCAGCAACACTGAGGCCACCCAGGGGCAGTGCCAGAGTCCCAGAAAGACGGAGGATCCCCAGAGCTGGACTCAGAGCATGAGCCTAGGTTCCAGCAAGACTGAGGTCACGACGGGCCTGAACCAGAAGCCCAGCCAAATCCAGGCTTCCCAGAACCCCAGCCCTGACAGTTACGCTGCTCCGTGAAGGGGCCCCCGAGCCCCTCGATTCTCACTGGGGATGGGGGATATTCTACCCTCACACGCTGGCACTCAGCAGTTAGAAACCTCCGCAAACATTCCTCTGGTCCCATGGCTTAGTTTATTGTATTTGTTCTCTTCTTCTACAAAATTAAAAATTTAAAAAACCAGGCCCAAGTGGCAGCTTGAGTCTCTCCATTCATGGAGACTGATAAGTCTCAGCCTGGCTTTACAATACTGGGCCGTAGGGTGTGGGATGGAGGGTTGGGGTATGGTGCCAGGGAAAGAGGCCAAGGGTAAAAGACCAAGGAGGGAGGAAGCAGCCACAAGCCACAGTCCCTGAGTTACAATTCACATTTTAAGAAGGCTCAGGCTGGAGGGTGAGGTCAAGGCTCACTGAGGTTCTGGGGTGACCAGAGGTTTCCCCTGGGGAAGGAAGCAAAAGCCAAGATGCCCTCAGACCAGTTAAGGAGCTGAGGCCCACTCTGGCCCTCTGTACCATGGCCTACCGTCTTCATCTTCAATTTGTGCTCTGGGTCCCATTCTCCAGGAGGCTCTAGACAAGGGTCCCTCTGACAGTGGCCTCAGGGCTTTCCTGCATGGCCTGGCCAGGTAGAGGGCGAAATGCCACCTAGGGCATCAGAGGAAGAGGGCAATTCGGGAAGCCACAGTCTTGCAGCCGTTGGAGGAGAAGAGCTGCTCATCCTCGGGGAAGAAGGTGGTGCTGTCCAGCACAGCCTGGATCACCTCGTCCCTCTGCTCCAGGCCCAGCTGGGCCAGCTCGTTGAGCACGCAGTGCCGCACGTGGTGCCGCTGGAGCGGGAGGAAGGGCACCAGAGCGTCCAGGAGATGCTCTTCCATGATGCCCGAGCGCCAGAAGCCATCTGCAGGAAGGGGTGATGGGGAAAAGAGGCTGTGCTTCCCAGAAGCTTGGCCTCCGCCCCTAATGGCCAGTGCGCGTACGCTGTTGGTCTCAACGCTTTCAGCCACCTTCCAGGTGAAGGGCTCAGAGAGGCTGTGCGACAGCCAGGAGCCCCAAAACTTGGGCTGGGAAGGACCAGCTCACTGGAGCTGGGGGTGAAGCCTCAGCCCACTGAAGCCATGCCGGGGGCCTCCTGAGCCAAACTCACGGTGTGGGTTGTCCAGCACAGCCCGGGAGATGACTGGCTCCAGCTCCTGTAGGCGGATCTCCTCGCGGTCCCGGCGGGTTCGCCATGCTTCCAGCACCACTTGATTGATCTGCTCACCACCAGTGTTGCTAAAAACGTGGGGACCCGGGCTGAGACTCAGACAGTGTGGGGCAGGATTTGGCCCTCGCTTCCCAAGTGCCACCTAACATGACCTGAGCCTAGAAATCCAGCTCGGTGCCGGTAGGAGACAAAGCCACTGAAGATACCCCACAGGAACCACTTCCCCACTCTTGAGCTTGCGTCTACAGCGGCAACCCCTAGAAATTCACCTACAGGTGCCATGTACTTTGCAATTTACAAAACACTTTCGAGTCCCTTAATTAACTTTCCCTCACCCAGCCTCTAGAAAGACAGTGGGGCATTCATGCTGCTGTTCAGAAGAAGACAAGGGAGCTCAGAGAGGTGAAGTAATTTGCCTAAGGAAACACAGCGAGGACTCTTAGAAGTGGGACTAGAACCCTAGCCCTGTTTCTCGCAGGCCTGGATTCTCCTGGCCACAAAAGAGGGAAAACTGTATGCAGCAGGGCTTCCACAAAGGAATGCTGAGGGTCAGAAAGACAGCCCAGAATGCGCTTCGAGATCGTCAGAGGGGAAGTCAACCGCCTTGAATGACAGTGTCACCAGCGAGACTGTGAGGGGCTCTGGGAAAGCCTGATTGGGCCCAGAGGGACAGTATTCTGTTGTGAGACAATGGGCCAAGACTATGTAGCTGAGACCTCTAACATGTGTCCTCACACTATGCCTGCTGCACAGCTGGGGCCCACCTGATGAAGATGAAGATGGCTTTACGATAGTTGGTCCCATACACAACCCAGGAGGAGCCCAGGAAAGGTCGCAGGACCTCCATCAGGCCTGGGGCCAGCTTGTCCATCTCATCGAAGAGGAAGAGGGAACGGCCACAAACAGTGAGGTTCCCCTGGACCCAGCTCTTGAGATCCTTCTGCAAGAGAGAGGCAGGAGTTTGAGGGGGACAGGAAATACAATCCCAGCTCCAGACTTCCTCCCAAGGCAGGAACTCATCCCCTTCCCAGGACTGCTGGTGAAATCGGCCCTGAGAGGGGCAGAGACTTGTCCAAGCTCAAATAGCAAATCAACAGGAGAACAGAGACTCAAACCCAGGCCTGGCACCTGCCTGTTCAGGGCTCCTTCCCTGTCACCTACTGCTTTCTATAAAAGGAGAAAGCCTCCTCCTTGCTCCATGAACTTTCTCAGCATTGCTGACAGCTGAAACAGATCAGCCTGGAGCACCTTGTAATCGACAACAGTAATAGTAGTAAGAGCTAATATTTATTGAATACTTACTGAGCCTCAAATTGGGGCTCAGTGCTTTACAGAGAGAAGATAATACAGACTGTCTAGCAAAGATAAGAGCTCAGTAAGTAACACCTTCAATTATGTAATCCCGTGTTCCTCACAACAACCCTGGCAGGTAGGTTGCATTATTGCCCCTTCCCCACCCCAGGAATTAAAGAGAGAACTCACTGCCAGGTTGACTGGCACCACCCCCACCTCTAGAGGTTCAGGATGGGTCTCGAGGACTAAGGCTCCAAATGGCCTTGTGTCCTGGAGCAAATGAATCTCCGTCTGTGGGCTCAGGACTCACTCCCTAGGGTACGATGCTCCATGATGCAGGCAAATGATAGTCCAGGATGCAACCTGCCTACCTTGTAGCGCTCCACGTTGCTGGGATGGGGGAAGTGGATGACGGGGGAAAAGTGGTGCACATGGGGGCTGCGGAGGCCACCGCGGAAGAGGTAGTGAGCCAGGAGGGAGCTGACGTAGGACTTGCCAGTGCCCGTCCAGCCGTGCAGGGAGAGGACCAGCGGCTTGGTCGGGGCTGGGTCCTGCACGAAGGCTTTCAGTGCCTTCACCACCAGCGCCCTGGCCAAGTGCTGGCCCGCCAGGTGCTGGGCCAGGTCACACTCCAGACCTAGGGCCACAAAAAGGGCAGTGTCAGAGCTGAGGCCACACTCCCGCCACGGAAGAGGTTCAAGGGGGAAGTCATGTCTGGAACCTGGCCTAGGGATACCTGGGGTCTGGGCCGATTTTACAATGTCGGCGGAAAGAGAGTGGTGCCCTTGAGGTCTTCCGCTGCAGGAGTCACCCGCACGCAGGCCCTGAGGCCTGATTCAGCTCGGCAGCGCCCACACCAGGCCGCCCTCTGAAATGAGCAGTCAACGGGGTCTACCCCAGCACCCTGCCCAACCCCGAGGCAGGCTTCTCCCTCACGGCCAGCCCACTGTGGAGGTCTAAACCAGCCCCAAGGCCCGGCTTTCGAAGGCCTCTCTCCATCTTGGCAGAGCTCTGCCTGGACCCCAAACAGGCATTCCCAAACCCTCGCCCCAAGTCCGGTGCCCCAGGCTCTCAGGATCCCCCAACGCGGGGTCCACTTCCGGCCCTGGCCGTGGGGCAGTCCGGGGGTTTCGCCCCTCAGTTCCACCCTCCAGGTCCGGCACCGCCAGAGTCCGTGGGCTGCCCGGTCCGCTGGCCCGTTCGCTCCGAGCTTCCGCGGCTTCTCACCCTGGAAGTCGGGCCGGAAGTCACATTCGCAGAAGGTGCCGAAGTTGCAGCGTAGCGAAGTCAGGTCCCAGGCGGCGGCCGCGGCCGATACCAGCCCGAGCAACCCGAGGAGGAGCGAGCCCCGGGGCAGGCAGCCACGCGTGGCAGCCGCCATCCGGGTGAGGCCCGAACTGGTTCTGAGGCGGCCCACTGCCTCTCCCGAGAACTACAGCTCCCGGCGTGCATCCCGGCGGCGGCCTCCGCCTGCGGCCTACAACTCCCGGCTCCCCTCGCGTCCCTCCGCAAGGCCGGCCTGGTCATCCCACAGCAGGACCAGAAGGTAGCCTCAAGGGGGAGCCCACGAACTGTCCAATCGGGGACGGCTGGCCGCGTTTCCATGACCACGGTAACTAGGGGACCATCATAGTAGCTCCAAAAGAATAATAAAGGATTATGACCACAAGGGTGACGTAACAATTGTAGCAAAAACTTCTGCGGCACCTTACACTGTGCAAAGAGCCTTGTTCTTTAATAAAAGAGCTCTCGGTAACAGCTTTTGGTGAGCACCGACTGTGCGCCATTGGTGTTAGATAGCTTATATATCCTACAAGATGATAACAATACCTGTCACACAGAGAAATGGTGATATTCTAATGCAGTATAGCACATAAAGTGTTTGACTCAAAGAAATAAATCATCGTTGACAATCTACTATGTATAAAAAACATGGCGGTCATTTACCTAGCAGCTACTCTGTGTGTGCTAAATGGTTTAACAACAATCCTGAGAGATCGATTTTGTTATTGTCCCCATTTTACAGAGGTGGAAATTGGGACCTGAGAGGTTAAGCTTCATATCCAAGGTTACCTAGCCAACAAACAATAGGACTGAACCCAAGTTTGGCTGCCACCGAAGATCTAATGCACTGTCACCCAGAGTCTCTTAGTGAAAGGATTCAGAAGGCAAAGAACTCCAGACATTTCGAATTCAGTGAACAGGCTCCTCAGGCCTCCAGCCTGCCCTGGAATCCTGTCGATCCATATTGCTTACCTCCCCCACATGCAGAATGAAGACAACTACCTTCACAGCCCTTTTCAAAGTCCTCCTGCCCCCACCCCAACTTGCACCTCCTGGGGCCACATCTCAAAGCCTGAAAAGAAATTAGTGGTTCCCACTATTGAGAAGAGGGAAGAAAAGAACTCCAGGTCAAGACACCTAAGTTCGAGCCTTCCTCATTCTGCTGATGTGACCCAGGGAAAGTCTCTTCTCCCTGGGTTTTCTCGAAGGGGAGGTGGAATCCTAGATTTCAAAAGCCCTTCTGCCTCAGACATCTGGGATCCTTGGCTGTGTGTCTGTGGGAGCCTTTGCTGTGGCTTCTCCCCGGCAGGGAATGGGGTAGGCAGGTCAGCGTTTTTCCCACTGCTTAGAACTGACTGTTTATCTCCCCCACTGGCTGTGAGCGCCTCCAGAATGGGGACTGGGTTTTAGTATTGGCTGCAACTCTGGCTCCTGATACAGTCTGGAATGCCCCAGGTGCTAAATATTTGTTGAATGAATTTTGCCACCTTTCACCTAAGAAGAGATACTTCCTCCCCCTGCCCCCAGGACTCCCTAAGAGACAGAATAAAGAGTCATAAAAGTTTATTATATGAAAGAAAGAGCATGGCTTCTGTACATCTATTTACAGAACAGACATACTTATTTACAGCCAGATGGAGGCCTTGGTGTCAGTGGGGAGCAGATGCCTGGAGAAGAGTGAGGAGGCGTGAAGAGCCTCCCATGGCTCAAACACACGACACCTCAACAGGAAGGGGAGAAGCAGACGCTGGAGAAAGGAACCAGGGTTCCGGCTCTTCCTGAAGGGAGACTTGGTGTGCATGTGGCGGGTGGGATGGAGCCCAGAGCCTCTGCAGGACCCTGGAGGTGAAGGGCGATCCTGGCATTGAGCCCAGAACGTTCTTGGGCTGATCACAGTGTCCCTGGGGTGCTCCGGGGAAAGCTCTGTGCCCCTCTGTCCCCGTTGCTGCCTGCAGCTTACAGAGGGGAAGGGTCTGTGTGGGTCACAGCTCGCTGGATCGGACGGCAGGCTCCAGTTTGTGGGACAGGGCAGTGAGAACCTTGTCGAACTTCTCGTAGCGCCGGGCTTGGCTGCTGCTGGCACCCTGGCTGCCCCAGAGGAGGCGCATCTGGAACTCAGTGCTGAACACCTCCAGGAGCTCTGGCCGGGCCTGAAACCCTGCGGGGCGGGGCAGAGGGGTCCATCATGCAGCTGGGGAGGCTGGGGCTCGCGCCTGGGGTCACCCCATCCCTCCCTCCAGTTCTGCAGGGATTCGACATGGATTGTTGATGGACATGGCCACGCAATTTAGCACCAAGTATTTGCCCTATTATTTGCAACATATAATTTAAAAATGACTAGGAGATAAAATATTAATATTAATTTGGGGGGATCTTGGGTGATTTTTCTTCTTTTTTTTTTTTTTTGTATTTTTCTGTAAGTTACAATTTTTTCCCTAAGAAACATATATACATTTTATTAGTCAATGCAAAAATAAATTTTTTTTTTTTCTTAAAAAGAAAAAGTCAGGACAGACATACACCAGAATAATCACGGCAATAATCTCAGGGTAATTGTGGGTGATTTTTTTAAATTTTGTTTTTGCTCAGCTGTAATTTCCAATTTGTCTACAGTAAATTTTTATGACTTAACTAATACCCAAAGCGGTGAAAGATGGATTGTCTGAAGGCCTTTCTCTCTGCTCCTTTCAGGAGAGGAAGCTCTACCTTTCAACTAGACTGAGGAGCAGGGCAGGGCAGGGCCAGGGAGGTAGGGCCAGTCGGCCTCAGCCCCTGGGCCCCAGGCCAAGTGTTTTGCAAACAACTAGTGAAGTAGGCCTGTTAGGATACCCACTTCACATATGAGGAAACTGAGGCTCGGAGATGCTAAAGACACACTGAGATGTGATCTGTGGTGCACTTTGAATCTTTTCTGTGTCCACCTGGTGCCTGCCACTAACCACTGCTTGTTGAACTGATGAGTGAGGAAGAAAATGAATGAGAAAAATGAGTCAGGGAAACAGGGCAGGAAAGAGGGGTGGAGAAATAGGAATGGACATTTGGAGGAAAGGGGAGAGCAAAGGCCGCAGGACCAGTGACCGTCTTGCCCCCAGGATGTGACCAGGGAACTCACCCTGCAGCTTGACCTCAGCGTTGGTGTGGTACAGGCCTCCGTGGTGTGCCACTGTGCGGGCAGCCTCCAGGTGGGCCAGCACCACCTCCACGCCATGCTCCGTGCTGCCCCAGGGCTCCGGGCCCTCAGCAGGGGCTGTGTCACATTCCAGCAGAGTGATGAGAGGCAGTATGTGGGGAAATGTGGTGTTGCTCAGCGGGGGGCCTTCTGCAGGGGAGGAAGCAGTGGGCGCTTAGAGACCCTGGAGTTCCCCCCCCATCTCACCGCACTCCCCCTTCCCATGCCCCCCCCCGCCCCCACTCCCGCCTTACTGCCCGCAGCCCTCCCAGAAACTGAGATGCGAAAGGGGGAAGGGAAAGGGCCTGTCTGGAGTCTCAGGAAGCCTCCAGGGCTCCTGACTCAGGGGATAGATGATCTTTCCTTACAGCTGAACCCACCTGGCCTTGGCCCAGCCCCAGCCCTAAGGGCCCAGCCTGGACCTGGACTCAGCTTACACAGTCCCCGGGGGCAGAGTAAGTGCACAGAAAATGGCTCGCACTGAGTTCAGTCAATCTCTTATCGTTATCCACACCAGGAAATTCTTTGCTGGCCCAGAGAGGGCTGCAAGCTGTGGAAGGTCACACAGGAAGGTGGGAGAGGTACCTTTGCCCTCGTTGAGGCTTTTGAGAAATGGCTTGAGCTTCTTCTCATAGAGGATGGCACCTTCTGTGTGTCGCTGCCGCAGGGTTATCCATGTCTGCTCCAGCCGGACAATCTGGGAAGACCAGACTGTGAGTGACCAGCCAGGAAAGGGGCCTGCAGGGGCCACAGACCACCTTGCTGAGAGGACACCCAGATGTGGGATAATAATTATTATTATGGTCGCCATTCATACATATATCGGGGACGGTGCTAACTGACTGCTTTGCATGTGTCTCTCGTGAAGCCCTCGCAACAACCCATTTTACAGATGAGGAAACTAAGACTCAGAGATGGAAATGACTTGCCCAAGGTCATTCCAAAAATAATGGGCAGAGCTGGAAGTTGAACCACTGTCTTTGAGATCCCAAGGTTGCTATTTACTAGGCATGGGAGAGTGGATGAGTTTCCAGCTCTGAAATTAGACAGACCTGGTTTGAATCCCAACTTCTTCAGCCTCTGATTGTGTGACCTTAGGCAAGTATTGCTCTGCCCCAATTTCTCCATAAGTAAAATGGGGACAACAAAGACATTTACTTCATGAGATTGTTTTGAAGAATCAGTGCTTATAAAGTACTTAGCGTAGCATCTAGCATACAGTAAGTGCTCACAAAATGATAGCCATTTTATATGTATACTTTATACTCCTATATTGTTCCTTGTTCATTTTACAGGTGGGGAAACTGAGGCCCAGAGAAGAGGAAAGAGTTGCTCTCAGAACAGCTCCGCGCTTAGAGAGCTCAGCTCTTCCAGTTGCCCTGTCACCAGCGCTGCAGAGAAAGTCACAGAGTTCTTCCTGAACCAACGCACAGCCATCCCAAAGGAATATGTCCCAGGGCTCTTCCAGACAGTCTATGGGATGCCCCTTTCTGCGCGGGCCCCTCACTACCTGGGCCATATCCAGGGCGCCCATGACTGCAGCGAAGCTGAACATGTTGCCCATGGTCCCCCGAAGTTCAGCCGCCAGCTGGATGGTCTTATGCAGAAGTGCTGCCCGCTCCTCAGCAGAGCCGGTGCAGCCCAGGATGTCCACAGCCAGCATGATGGACATGGTGTGGAACCTATTGAAGAGGCCAGGTCAGAGGGGCGGGGCCAAGGACTCAGCTTGGCAGGAAGGGGCCCTGCCGCTCCCCTGCTGTTGCAGCGGGGCCGGAGAGCTGAACCCAAACTGAGAGGTTGTTAAAGGGTCAATGAGATTAGGGGGCGCCGCCAGAGTGAGGGGCGCGGCCAGAAGCCCTTGAGCGCCTGGCTGAGGGGCTTGTGATTGATCAGGGAAATTGGGAAAGAGAAGCCAGAGCTGATGGGGCTTTTGGACTGTGACTGGTCAAGAGGATGCAAAGGTGAGACCGGAGATAAAGGACTCAGTCTTTGAGAAACCAGAATTTCTTGGAGCTAAATAACAAGTTGCGATTGGTCAATGGGGTAGGGGGCGTGGCCAGAACCCGGGCTGGGAGACTGTGATTGGCCAACCAGCCACAGCAAAAGGACTGGAGGTAGCCCGGGGATTCCCCGCGCGGCCCTTGAGCGCTGGTGCTTGCCTTACCTTTCCAGCAGGTCTAGTCGTAGCTGCCGGCCATGGGGGAGGGTGAGCAGCTCCATGCCCCAGCGGACTCCCATTAGGGTCTGCATCTCCTTGGTAACGCCCAGTATCCTAGCAACCTGCAAGGACGCCCAGAGGGCTGATTAATTTCCTGTCGTGGCTGGCCCAAGCCATCTGGGAATCAAGAGAGCTTTGCCTAAGCGGGCAGCCTGGCTGGGAGGTCGGGTTTGAATTCCGGATCTACTGTTAACTCTCTAAAATGGAGCAAATGAGCCTTGTTTTCCTCATCCGATAAATGGAAAAATGCCCAGAGGTCTCTGACATGTTAAATATTCAGTTGAGGTTAAGGACCAGGACTACCTTATTCCAAAAGGCAAACCTAAGTCCCAGGGAGAGAAAGGGCTTATCCAAGGTCACACACTGGCCCTAGAACCCAGCATTGTTCCCTTCACACCTCCGTGTCCTTCACAGAGCAACATCTGTGCAGTCTCTTTTCTTGCTTGCTGAGCTGTGAGACCAGAGTGACCAAGTAACCAGCGCCCTCCAAACTTCAGAAGGAGAAACTGAGATGCGGAGAGAGTCGGAGTCCTTAGATGGGCAAAAATTCGTTCAAAGCAAACACCCCTGCCTTTGACAATTTATGGGCGCAGGTAAAGAGTTTTGCTTATTTTGTCCACCAGAGGGCGTGGGGGCGGTGAGTAGGGTCTTCTCTCTTCCCTGGACCAGCCCTGGACTTTCACCAGGCTCAAAAAGTACCCCAGGAAGTCAGACGCCAATGGGTTTCGGGACTGCCTGATTCCAGTGCCAAACTGACATCTGGAGAAAGCAAAAATACCTTGGGTTTGGGGGGAGGGGGTTGCCTTTTTAAAAGAAGAAAATGGAGGCCCAGAAAAGCTATCGGCCCAGAGTCACGCAAGTTAAGGACAGCCATGAAGCCAGAACCCAGGTCCATTGGCTGTATTCCTCACTACCTTCACCCCTGTTCCAAAGCCAGGGGACAGGGATGCTACCTCTGTCCCAGCGTGTACCCAGCACCTACCAGGCAGTCAACCTTGGTGACATGCCGGGCCAATGTCCGGGCATCCACCTCGGCCAGCAGCTCCTTGACCCTGCGCAGGAGGCCCACCTCCAGGGGCCGGTTATCCTTGGGGATCAGTAGCGACTGGAAGGTGGCTGGGTTGAAGGAAGAGGTGGCTTCCACGATGGGGACTGTAAAGGCCCTGCCCCAGTCCCCCTCGGGGGCCCCATTTTCTGACAGTTCCTTTAGCCTCTCCCCGTAGCTCTTTGCCTGCCGGCTGGAGGCCTCAACTGTTGCCCATTCTCGGCCACGGATGGGAGGCTGGAGCTGGCAGTAATGGCCAGAGTCCGGGTCACTGTAGCTGCTGAGCGATGGTGATGGAGAGGCCTTGCAGAGGGTGTGGGAAGGGCTGGCATAAGGGCCCTTGTCCGGCTCCCCGGAAGGCTTTGGGGCACTTCCAGGACACAGCTGGGGTTCACTGGAGCGGCGGGTGACAGGGGAAGCAGGCAGTGTTGTGGCTGAGGAGGCTGCAGGGGTGGTGTGAACACGGGTCACTGTAGGGAGACAGAGGGAGAGGACTAGTTACTATGGCTCCCACCCAGTGAGGTTCCCCTACCTCCTGCCCAAAAGACAGTCTCCCTACAGACGGCAACCCAACTTCCCTGCACCCAGGCCGGGCCCAGAAGACTAGCAAATGGACCGGCCCTCAGCAATACTCTGAAATCATTGGCCCCCAGGAATCTGCACACAACCACTGAACTCTTTGGAAGAGCTTTCAGAGATTCAGGGAAGCTAAGTAAGCACTTGTTGGAGTTCATTGTGACACATGGAATTACTTCTTGATGAATTAGTGATAATGATTTGGTGGGTTCACATGTGCCAGGAGCTGGTGACATGCTGGAGATACACTGGTCAACAACAGTAAATCCATCATCCAAAATTAGAGGTGATGCTATTGAGTTCCTACTGCCTGTGAGATTTTTCTTTGTCCATTAACCCTCTCGACATCCTGTAAAGTAAGTTCTTTTGTGGTCTTCATTCTACAGATGAGAAAACTGAGGCTCAGAGACATAACCTGACTTGCCCAAGGTCACCCAGCCAGGCGGTGGGAGAGCTGGGATTTAAAACCCGGCTCCTGGGTGTGTAAGTATGCCAAGTTGCTTAGACATTGTCCCATCGATAACTGGAAACATTCTTCTTTTTTTTTTCTTCCAGAAATGAACAAGTGGTGTGTTTCTACAATGTACATTTTCTTTGTATTTGAAAAAGCTCAGCAGTCTGAACTTTCTGCTCAGCTTCACTGTGAACTAAAAACTACTCTAAAAAATAAAGTCCATTTAAAAGAAAAAAAAAAGCAAAAAAAACATAACATGGCAAACTTGGTTTGGGCCGGCCATTTGAAATCGGGGCTCTCTTGGTCCCAGTCGATGCAGGGACCAGCAGAGCGTCCTACACGCATAACCAATGAGGCTGTGCTGCTGCGTGAGGTGAGTGTATCGTACAGCCTTTGAGCCCAGGTTTGGTAACACAGTGAGCTTCCAGCAGACTTCATGCATTCCGGAAACTACTGGAAAGCACTGAAAACTACTTCATGCACGGTGCCTGGTATCCAGTAGGGGCTCGATAAACTGTTGCTAAATGAGCAAACCATGGATCTGATTTGCATGTCGACCTTAATAGTTCTGCTAGCAGGTTTGTAGTGTAAGTTCTTGTAGGGTCTTGCTCTTAGAAAAGAGATAGCGACACACATAATCACACCCGGTAACAGAACTCATCAAAAACACGTGCGCACACAAGGTCATTGACGCCAGACTGCCACCAGATGCCCCCACCTGCCCTTATCCCCTCCACTGGCCATACCGGTACTGTAGGCAGGGGAGCTGGGGCTCTCGGAGATGGGAGACATGGGCGAGTGCAGGTCTGGGATCTGGTCCATGCTGAGGGCACAGTTGCGGATGGATTCTCGGGGGTGGGGTAGTGATGTGCTGTGGAGCAGACACCTTCATGAGCAGAGGACCCAGAGGTTGGGGTCCTCAGCCAGCCAAAGGACCCCCTCCCCACCTCTGCTTCCTCCCTAGATCTGCAGAACTTCAGAGGCAGAAAGGGCTCAGAGATTATCGAGTCCAACTTTCCACTTGACAGGTACAAAAACTGAAGCCCAGAGGAGGAAGGGGTTGTGCAGTCCACTTGGAGAACTGTCTGGGAAGGCGGGCTAGCAGGAAGGATGAGGAGCCCCAGGGAGCCAGGCCTGCCAATCTGACCCCTCCTCACTGCTCCCATGCTATGCTCAGGGTTCCTGGATCACACATGGCCTGTGGCACCAGTACCATCACTGGTTCTAAACCACAGGCCAGCGGCTGCTGCCCACAGGGTATCCAACCATCAGTTCCTTGGCTGACAGCCCCTAGCCCCAGGGATATGATACATATCCAAGCATTAGTGGCCCAGAATGACAGGTCTTTCTGCAAACAGCCAGGGAAGCCATTGAAATTAGGAGCACAGACTTTGGGGTCACAGACCTGGGCTTGAATGTCAATCTTACCTCTCTCAACCTAGCAAGCGGCTTCCCCTCTCTAGGCCTATTTCCTCATCTATAAAATAGGGGCATGGACAGGAGCTACTGCCCAGCGGGGCGTGAACAAAGAGAGCACTCAGCACAGGGCTAGGTGCACAGCCAGCCTCGGGAATGATTTGCTGCTGTGGCCTTTCCTGGGATCCGGGCCTGGTCTGACCTAGCCCCAGAGGCAACTGCGCGTCATCAAAGTGTTGCTAAGAACATTCCATTCTCTGTGTGGTGGTTTGTAAACAGCAAAGCCCTCCGTTCTGATGTTCACCTTGGCCTCGCTAGATGAGGTGGGGAGGAGGATCACCGGGGAAAGGCACCAGGCGCTCTGCCTGGGATAGGGCAGTACCCAGGGTCCCCCTTGAGCGAGAGGGGGCTGTCCCAGCGCGGGCGCTTTACAGGCAGGAGCGCGGAGGTGAGAGGAGTGACAAGGCCGAGGGGCACACAGCCGGTGGGAGCAGAGCTGGGACTGCACCCTGCGAGCCCTGCGTGGCCTCGCCGGCGCGGCCCGCCCTCCCTCCTGTTCCCTGCACACTGGGGCCCCAGGTCAGAGTGACGGGGCCTCCCCTTTCTCACCAGCACTCTCATTACGGAACCCCCAGTTGACGAGTGGGGAGACTGAGGCTGAGTGTGGTGTCCTGGCTTACCTGGTGGGGCAGCCGTCGCTGCGGGTGACTTTGTCGGCGGTGAGTCCGTCGGTCATGGTGACACTGCGCCGCTTCATGTGGCTGCCCTTGGGGCCCGAGGGGCTGGCGGGGCTGGCAGCCTTGCCCCCGCCCTGGCCCAGGCCATAGCAGGCCTCCAGGTAGCGCAGCGGGAAGGTGCGGTTGACAGGGCAGTAGATGATGGCGCCACTCTGCTCCGACACCGCCTTCCGGCTGCCCACGTGGTACCGCACGAGGGCGGGCACGTGGTCGAAGCTCTCCTGCTCGAACAGGTACTGGATGTGGGTGTAGCTCTCGCCCGCCTTCACCACCACCTTGTTGATCTTGAAGTGCAAGGCCTGGTTGTGCCACCGGCACGTGAGCACATAGTCGCCCAGGCTGGTGAGCGAGTCCCGGATGAGGAAGTCGCCATTGCGCTGCACCAGCGTCTCTGAGACCTGCAGGAGGCAGGCTGGGCTCAGGCATGGCAGGGCAGGGTCAGGAGAGGGCCACACCCAGGATCTTGGGGACAGGGTAAACAGAGACATCTCAGGCAACTCAACCAGAGGCTCTGGGTCTGAGGCAACACAAAGAGGCTCAGAAACGTCAGGCCTCATCACCCTGGAATGGAAGTCACGGGGACACAGGGTCTGGGGAACTGGGGTCGCCATGATCTGGAACTCAGTTTCAGACCTACCCCTTCCCTCCCTCACGTTGGGCAGAGGGACGACCCCGGCTCTTCCAAACACCCAGTGTTCGTGCCTGTCTCTGGCTGCCCTCAAGCCTCTTCCTCTGCCTGGAATATCCTGCCCCGCCCTGCCCCCGATCACCTGGTGAACTCCTTTCCATCTCGCAATAACCCCTCTCCTCAACAACCCCCTCGGGGCTCACCCACACTCCCGGCTGGCACCCCACTCTTGCACTTCTCCCACTGGGCTCTGACCGTCCGCCTGCCCATCAGCTCCCACCGTGGAGCACCGGCCCTCAAGGGAAGCCACCACCTGTTTGATCTTTGCATCCCGAGTGCCCAGCACAGGGCCTGGCGGAGCTGACAAAGATCTACAGCATGAATGAAAGAGGAAACAGGTGACTATCAGCCTGAGTGTGAGTCTCAGCCCGAAAACTCAACGTTGCCCAAACTGAGCAGCCTAAGGACTGATACTCATTAACCAAAACATACAGGAGGCTGATGTATAGGCCCATAACAAAACAGTAAAAAAAAAAATAGTAATAACAACAACAAAGGACAATGTTCCTTGAACTCACTGCATGTCGGACATCATGTTAGGCACTTACTATTATTTCATTTAATTCTCACACTAGCCCTTTGAGTTAGGTACTCTTATTATCCTCCATTTTACAGAGGAGAAAACTGAGCCTCAGAGAGGTGAAGTGACTTGTCCAAGGTCATACAGTCAGTAAATAGCAGAACTAGACCTCATCCTGGTAGTCCACTCTGATAGAACCCCACCAAGCAATAGATCAGAGCCTTTCTGGACTGGGGCTGGCTGAGCGGTGGGTGAAAGGGTCTAGGGCTGAGGTCCCAGCTCAGGACCCACTCACCTCACGGGGGATGCGGCCATGGTACCAGGCATGGCTACGGAGGTCTGTGCTGCTGAGCTTGAGTTCTTCTTCCAACTCCTTGTGCAGTTTCTCAGGCGATGAGTCCAGGATGTACTTCTCCTTGGAGAACTGGGCAGGAGACAGCGAGAATGGACATCCAATCCGAAGCCCCCTTCCTCCTTCCCTCCCAATCTCCCCCTACCCCAGGTGAACCCATTCTATCCCAGGACCCTGGCAACACTTAGCACAGGGGCCAGAATGGTCCTTACCCATTTCTTTACTCTTGCCTGGATGGGGACTTCCTGGCAAGAGTAAAGAAATCTCAGTTCCGCCAAACAGTGCCTACTGTGTTCTAGGCACTGTACTATGTGCCACGGGTAAGTGAGGCAATTAAATAAACCAGGCCCTTTCTTCAAGCAAGCCTCCGGTCTAAGAGGGAAGGAAAAGCCACATGAGCACTTGAACAGACTGTGGTCAGCACCATAGTACTGGACAGCGGCAAAGAGCAGGGTGGCTTTTAGACGGGAGGGCATGAAGCTAGGTGAGGTCAAACGGTCCAGGAATGCTTCCTGGATGAGACGGCAATAAGAAAACACTCGTTATGCACCAGAGACACCAAACTGATGTTAAAGTGAGTGGAGGGGGAAGTTCTATGGGTGAATCTGGAAGGTAAAGCAGCAGGTACCTGGCAAAGGCATGGACAAAAACATAGAGTTGGGTGGCAAGGATATATTTGGGGACAGTGAATTATACGGTGGAAGGGTAAGAGAGAAAGTTATCAACAGGGGAACAGAGGCCTCCAAACAAGCATCCTGTTGTCCTTTACAATTCCCAAGTCCCTTTCCTCCTTGCCATCTCAAGCAATCCTTGCCAGATTGGGAAACCAGAGCCCAACAGGGAAGCCCAAGGTCACTCAGTGGAGATAATGGCCAGAACCCCCTGTTTCCACCTGCCCGAGGGGGACATTCCTGGTTTTCTTGTTTTGTGGCCTGGGGTTGGAGGCCTAAGGGCAATCAGAAGGGAGTCCCAATGGCCAGGTATGCCCCCGCCACAAAGCCCAGCCCGACCCTGGCTGTGCTGTGCTCAGAGTTCTTTGAGCCTTGTTTTTTTCCTCTGTAAAAAGGGTACAATGATGAATCCTGCCTCACCGAGTTGCAAGGATGAAAGGAGATAATACTCCAGAGTACTATGACTAGCCCGCAGATGTCCTTGTCACTGTGAGGGCATGTGGCATTGCTTCTTCACCCTTCCTTCAACTCTAGACCCCACAGATGGCTTCTCCAGGACAGCTAGGTCTGGCCCCCAAATGGTCAGATGACAGGACAGATAAAGGGGGGCACTAAAAGACCTGGGTTCAGCCCAGGTGACTGTCTTTTCCTTAGGACCCGCTACTCACAAGGGTTTGAGGGTCTTTCCATCCGTTCCCTGCCTCACTAGACCTTCCACAGATCTCAGAGCCTAACTTTGCAGCTCCATTTTCCACCCCTCAGCGTGCCTTAATCTACACTTCTCCCAAGACACCCTGATTCTCAGCTTCAGAGATGTCTGACTCCATTATTTCAACATTGATTAAGCCCCAACTCTGGGACAGGTCTTGCGCCAGGGGCTGAGGCCTCAAGGACATCAGGACAGGTGGCCTCTGCCCTAGGAGAGCCACATAGACCCTAACAAGTAATTCTAGGGTTTCTGAATGTCCAAGATGCACAGTGAGCTCTGGGAGCAGTTGAGAATGTCCCTCCTCATCGAGTCAGGGAGTGGAGTCCCTGAAGAGGTGATGTTTCCAGTGCAGCCCAAAGAGGGACTGGATGAGCCAAGCAAAAGCATTGGATGGGGGACAGACAGGCGGGCAGATGGGCAGGGAAGAGCTTCTGGGAAGAGAGTGGTAAAGTCAGGGCCCTATGAGCAGAGCCAAAGCCCTGGGGGTGGGGTGGGGGAGGGAGGTGAGAAGCTTCAAAGGGGCCGGGGGTGGCAGGGGCAGATGGCAGGGTTGTGATGCTGCCTTAGGGAGCTGGGGTTTACCCAGAGGCCACAGCAGAGCCACGGAAGATTTTCTTAGTGTTGGAGGTAGGTTCAGCCTGCTGTGTAGAGAGTGATCTAGTGTTTTCCAGACACTGGCAGGGCAGGGTAGGGCAGAGGGGAAAGGGTTGGGGGAAGGGCATTTAGGGCACCATTGATTGGGTGTCGGGGAAGAGGCGGGGAGGCCCAGGGCTGCACAGAAACCTGCAGTTCTCCACAGGGTTTCATATTCTCCGGGACCCTTGGCCTCCCCTTATATCACACCACGCGCCCCGAGGACCAAAGAAGACACCAGCTTTCTAGGGCCCTTCTCCTTGACAAGCAGCATGCAGTTGAGAACTTGCCCAGATCCCCTAGCTAGAGCAGGAGGAATACGGGACAAAGAAGGGGAGGGGGCTGTGTGGTAAAGAACCTGGTCCCGCGACTCTGCCTGCCACTGTGTGACCTTGAGCCAGTCACTTTCCCTCTCCGAACCTGGGTATCCTCACCTGTAAATGGGGGTGGGACAGGGGGCTTCACTTTTCCAGCCATAATCAATAGTCTAGGAGAATCCGGGGCAGGGGGCAACTTGGTCCTCTCACACATTCGAGGGTGAGGAACCCTAGGGTCCCTGTGCCCTCCTCACCCTCACGGGGAGGGAGCGGGAAGAAGGGGTAGGGCCGGAGCGTTGCAGCATCCCCGCGCTCGGCGCACTGCTATTGGCCAGAGATGATCTCACCGCCTCCCAGCCTGCGTTCACCTGATTGGCCGGTGCGGGGATGCTGCGCTCCGCCGCCGGCGCGGCCGTCATTCAGGCGGGCTCCGAGCGTGTGTGTGTGAGCTCAGGGCAGCGCAGAGGTGACGCGCCCGGCGTCCCCCAGGGACTCAGGAGGCAAAAGCACGGAGACCCCTGGTCAGGATCTTAACCCCTTCCCACCAGCCTGAGCCCAGCAAAGCCCCCTCTAGTTTTTCTAGTCTGGCAATCTCAAGCAAAACCATCTCCAGATGATGCTCCGCAGAGAGGCGGGGTCCGGGTCCTCCCCTCCACCCCCTTCCGTTTAACCCTTTCACCGCACCACGTCGTCCGGCACTGCCCCGCCAGCTGGCCTGAGAGCCCAGCGCCCAGAGCGTGCCCCAGGCAGCCTAGAGGACAGGAGGGCAGCAGACGCTCTGACCCCAGCCCCTGGGACCTGCAGCAACATTTCTGCTTCACGCCCCGCTCTCGGACTTCGACCCCAAGCCCAGCGCTCCCGGTACAATGGGAAGCCAAGCTGCCCGGGTCAGCCGCAGGAGCCGGAGAGCTCGCTTGAGGTCCGGCAGGACGCCGGGGACCCCCATCTCCCGATACCTAAAGCCCCAGCTCAGCTCCCTCCTGCGGAGAAGGCAGGACCAGAACGGCAGCCCCCGCAGCCCCGAGTCCCGAGTCCCGGGAGTGGCAGCCAGACCCTCACCCTGAAGAGCGTCCGGTGCCCAGAGGTGAGGCTGGGGCGACCCCGCCCCCTCCCGCAGCCCCGCAGCCCGCAGCCCCCTGCCCAGCTAGACCCTGCGCGGCCTCGCGGCGCTGCGGCTCCCAGCTCCTGGGCCCGTGGCCGAGCGGCCGGGGGTCCCAGCCCCGAGCGCCTGGCGGGGGCCGTGCCACCCCCTCACCTGCACCTGCACGAAGGAGCCACGGTAGAAGCAGCAGGCGGCTGCTGACAGGGCGCTCCACAGGCTGCAGCGCTCGGTCATGATGCGGCCGGGTGGCCGGGGCCGGGACAGTGCGGGGGGCGGCGACCGGCGGGGCAGGGGCACGGGGGCCGACCGGGCTGGGCACCGGCTGCGCGTGCCTCTCGGCGGCGCGATTACCTCATCGCCTTGTCGGGGGAGGAGCGGGGAGGCGGGGCGGGGAGACCCCACCCTCCAGCCGGCCAGGGGAGAGGAGGGGGCCATTGTTCCTCCCTCCGCCCTCCCCTCAGCCTCCGCCCCCCCGCGCTCCAGCCCCACGCGCCCCGGCTCCCTGGAGTAGGGAGATGCGGAGCAGAGGACCTGCCAAGGGAGGCAGCGGGGTGAGGTGGGAACCCCTGGGCCGGCGAGGGGAGTCCTGCCTTTCCCACTCGCCGCACCCCTCACTGACCCTGAGCGGGCAGAGACTTTGAATTAAATCCTATCTAAAACTGGAAAAATCCCTGTGTATGTTTGGCGAAATCCTTTGTGGCCTCAGGAAATCTCCCAGAGCCCAGGATTTCTCCTCTCTGAATTGGAATCAGGGACTCTGCGGAGAATCGCGGGATATTCGATCGAGCGCCTCTGGGGTGCGGAGAGCCAGTGAGCTAGTGGTTAGGGCACCAGCCTGGGGTTGAGAGCGCTGTCTCCACCTCCACCCCACCAGCCTCTTCTGTGGGATCCCAGATGTCATCTAGAAAACATAGCCGTGCTGACCTCGCGGAAGTCTTGTGAGCATTGGCTGAGCTGATGCATGTAAGTTGCCAGGCATAAAGTAAGTGCCCAAGAAATGCATACTGTTATCGTCAAGCTTAGTGTCTTAGAAACTGGACTTTTTGTGCTAGAATCATAGGCTCTCCAATGCAAAGGGAGTCAGTGCTGAGTCTGCATCGGTCAGGCCTGGGGTTCAAATCTTTTTGACAGACTGTGTGACCTAAAGCAGATGAGTCCACCTCTCTGGATCCTAGTTGTATGTTTGGTTGTTTTCTGTAAATACTTCTGAACCTCTGAGCATGGAGCTTGGAATTTATGGCCTTGGAACTTTAGAATTCTTCCCTTAGAATGAAAGTATTCACATCAGGGTCTGAGAATCCTGGAATTCTGGAAGCCGAGTACCTTAGGGTAGGAATGAACTTTTAGAAACTTGACTATCGATTCCACCCTCATCTGAGGCTTGAAGCTAAAACTAACATTCCTTTGACTTCATCCTTTAGGGGATTTCTCAATCAGTTCCAGTGAGTGGGTATTATTTCTTTTATGATATTTTTAATTACATTTTTAGCCCCATAAACTAAAGGAAAAATACAAAGCAAATAATCCTCACAGGGATCTCGCTACCATCATCAGTGATGGAGCATCATCAATGCCTTGCCAGGCAGCTGGGATTAGTGGGGTGCTGAATTATGCCCCCTCCCCGCGTGTTCTCTCTCCACTGGCTTTGGTGCTGGTTCTCCCCGAAGCCTCTTTCCTCCCGCGGTATGCAGCTCTGGATGAGGAGACAGGGCTCCTGCTCAGCTCACCGCAGCCCTGGACTGCACTTCCTGGGCTCACCCAGCTTGCTTTCTGACCTTGCTCATGCTCTCGCCCCTGCCTGGACCACTTCACTGCTCATCTCTGCTTTATCTTTGTCTCCTTTCCAGCTTTTTGTTTGGGGAGGGAATGTCGGTGAGTGCTCCTGGTCAACTGCAATGGCTTGGATTCAGTGCCTCTTCCTCCAGAAAGTCTTCCGTGATCTTCCCCTCCCCAGCTCCTGAGCTGAAAGTCGCCCCCGACTTCTGAAGCTCCAAGGCCTTCTTACATGAGCCTTCTTGTGATGGGGGACAGCAATCTGAGCATTGCTCATACTGCCTCATTACTAGTCACTTACACAGAACTTTACACGCAGCATCTCAGGCGTTGGAATATCTTTAGGGCCTGGAGCCAGGCCATCCTGCTCTGTTCCAGACCCAGCTCTCCCTGGATTCATTGAGCATGAGTTCATTGAGCACACAGCAACCCTGGGTTGGAGGTGCTACTGTTACCCCATTTCACATAGGTGAACCCTGAGGCTCAGAGAGATGACACACACATCCCAAGTCATGTGGTAAATAGTGGCAGGTCTGGGACTAAAATTAGAATCTGCTACAAAACACAAAGCTAAACCACTGTGCGATTCTGCCCTGGCCCCCACATGGACAGGGAGCCCTTGAACACAGGGCCTGATGCTCCTCACCCCCTGCTGTATGCCCCGTACTCAGCAGGGGGCCTGGCTCAGGGTGTGTGCTCTTGGAAGTAGAGGGCCAAGGGCTTGGTCCATGGTCTTGGCTTCGAGTAAACTTGGACTGCAATCACAGTTCCCCCTGTAGTAGCTGTGTGGCTATGAGCAAGTCGCTGTACTTCTCTGAGCCTCAAGTTTCCCATCTGTATGTGGGCATAAGAAGCCTTTGCCGCCCTATGATGAGGGAAGAAGTCGAAGACCTCATTCACATAAAGAGCTCAAAACTGTCTCCCTTCCAGTCCTAGAGCAGGGCTTCGCGCACCATAGGAACTCAAAGTGTTATGGCGTATTATTGTTATTATCATAGTAATCTCAAAATTGCATTTTCAACATTCCCAGTACCCAGAACAAATTAAACTTGTGATAAATGTGAGCTGTGCCCATTATCTGCGATGAACTGAGTCATTCTTTTTTGCTCCCACCTCCTAGCACCAGCCCATGCTCAGGGGCTGGGTGCAATCAACACCACGGTCCTTGCATAGAGACACCCTTGGGCCCTGTCCAGCTGGCACGGGGGTAGGATCTGCTGGTAACAAGTATCGGGATGTCCTGAGTGTGGGGCCAGGGGAGAATGGTGGAAGGCACGGGAAGAAGATGCTGGGAGTGAAAGCAGACCCCGAGCGCTGTCCTCACCCCAAACCCTCTCCTCCTGGGGACAGACAGTGAGATCTGGCTCCTAACTAGGCTCAGAGGAGGATTCTGCCCTTCATGAAACAAGCTCTGAGCACCCTGCTCCCATGTCTCCCTGCCCAGTCCCTTACCTTCACATAGTCTCCACCAGCCTCCAGCTCTCCAGCAGCCCTGGAAAGAGAGAAGAGAGGTAAGTATCCCCAGCTCTGTCTGGCTCCCCAGCTACCAGCCTCTACCACCTGCCTGGTGCCAGCACCTGGCCCTCTGGGCCCCAGAGGGCTCATCCTGACAGCAGGGGCGGGGGCCACTGCAGCCGACAGCGCTTGCGGGAATCTGCGGGCGGGGCTGCTCCTCCACCCTCCAGCTGTGAGACCCTGGGCAAGTCCCTTTACCTCCCTGAGCCTGGGTTTCTTATGGGGGGGGGGGCAATGACAGTCTCTGCCTCCTCAGGTTGTTGTGAAGACTCAAGAAGCTGATGAATGCTACATGCTAACGCGGGCCTGCTTCCTGAATCACTGTCTCCACCCAGCTGCAGGGCACCGCGCCCTCCTGGTACTCTCTCCACCTCTCTCCAGCTTGAGGAGTTGGAGGCCCCAGGCTAGGGCTCAGCCTCTTCTCCTGCCGCCATACACTCACTCCCTAGTACAGAGTGACCCACTCAGCGGCTGCCTAACACACTGTGGTGCCAGTTGGCTGTAGAATTTATCCCCTCCTCCTTCAGGGCGGCTGGCACGTGGCCTGAAGAAGCCAGAGGCCAGGGCGGCTGTTTTTCCCAGGTGCCAAGTAAATATCATCCTTCCTCGCGCAGGCCACCATGAGTCACTTCCCCTGGTCCTTGGTGTTCAATGCTGTCCCTTCTCTGATGTAGCCTGGACCTGCCCTTTCGACACCAGTCTCATAAACCCAACTGTGTCCTTGTCATCTCCTCCTGAGTGTCTGAAGTCATCTTGAACTTGTCATATTCAAAGCAGGACTGTTGGGTCCTCCCCCACCATGGCCTTGCTCCAGACCCCCACCTCCCATCGCAGTCAATGTCAGTTTCATCCTTCGCGTTGCTTTGTTTGGCTAAGAACCTGCGGCCATCCGCGGCTCCCCTCTCGCTCACGCTCCACACCCAATCCACCAGGAAATCCTGCAGCTCCGCTTTCAAAATAGATTCTGACCACTTCTCTCCATGTGTCAACTCTGCCCCACATGGGCCACCGTCTGTGTCTTCGTGGAGTACACAGCAGTCTTCTCGGTGGCTCGCTCTCATACCCCGGTCAGCTACCACTCCACCAGACCGGGCACACACCCCGCCCCCGCCCTCCCATCTCCCGGAGAACAAGATCGAAAACCCTCTCCATGGCCTGCAGATGGCTGGCCACGTCATGTCATCCAACCAGAATGCTTCTTCCCTTGTGAGAGCGAAGAGGGTGCCATTACTACGCCAGAAAAATTGGCGTGAACTGGGTTATATGTTCCCCAGTCTATAGGGTCCTGAATGGCCTGGTGGTGCCCAACTGCCTACCTCGCCAACTGCCCCGTGCCTCCCTCCCTCACTCTGACCTTTGTGCTGCCCTGGCCACATTGGCCTTGTGCCAAGCTCATTCTTGTCACAGGGCCTTTGCACTTCCTATTCCTTTCGCCCTGCTTTATTTTCCTCACATGCCCGAAATAATCACTTGACATTTATCTACGACAAATAATTGCCTCACACCTCCACAAGGGCACCGACTTTGTCTAATCCAACACAGTGCCTGGCACTCAGGAGGAGCTCAAGATATATTTATTGCTTAAAGGAATGCATGAATAGTAAGCGCTCGATCAATGTTAATCTCTCTCATTATTATTAATTCTGTCAGGCTGGGCCCTGGCTCTCTGTCTGGGACAAGACTCAATATCCCCATCTGCAAAATAGGGAGAGAGACTGAACACCGGAGAACTGCTTCCTCACATACAGAAGTGCAATATTTAAATTTAAATGTAGTAAATTGAATAAAATAAATTTAAACCAGACAAATAAAAAAGAGCTGAGCTAAAAACAACGGTAACGACAACAGAAATTGTGGTCGAGGTGTGTGTTTCCAGGCCAGAATTTCATACTAGGTCTCCACAGCTCCTGAGACCAGGCGATCCTCGCTGAGAAGCAGTCTGACAGCCCGCTCTGTGGTGACATTCTAGAGTCCCTGTTGCTAACCTTCCCTCCTCCAAGGTCCTGCCTGACCTCTAACTGCAAACCCTCAAGCTGTGCTCGGCCGCAGTAGGCTCCCAAAGCAGCTGGTGTCCAGCAGTGGGAGCGAGGTGGAGTAAGGGACCCCTGTCCTGCTCGCCTCCACCGCTCTTCCTGGGTGAGGTGTCCCATCCCAGCGTTTCCGGCCATTCAGGCCCGGAAATCCTTCCACTGCTGGGAACAGATTGGCCAGGACACTGGGGTTGCCCCAGCATTTCCTCCTGCTTCCTGTCCACTTCCCCTCGGGCTCCGGGTGGGAGCAGAGCCTTGGGGAGGGGATGGCAGCGCTAGGGATCAGGTGCGATGGGGTGGCCAGGGCAAATGGGGGTGCTCGGGGCAGAGGCCCGGGAAGGCGAGGGTCTGGGCAGCACTCAGCCCCCATCGCCTGCCCCTAACCTACAATACTCCAGGATCTCCAAGACATAAGGTGACCATGTCTGCTGACACAGACTGCCATCTCTTTCCTGGACTATGGCCACCACCTTGTTACTGGCCTGTCGTTACCTCAGCAGCCCAAGCAGTCCTGTTAAAATGGAAGTTAGATCGTGGTGGCTTCTTTCCACTTTAACACACTGAAGTGGCCCCAGTTTTACTCAAGAGTAAAAGTCAAAGTTCTCATAACGGCCTTCACGACCTTACCACCTCTCCCATCTCAAGTCTGACCACACTGCTCCAGCTAAGCAGGGCTTCCTGCTGGCTTCTGTCCCCACCTCGGGGCCTTTGTGCTTTCTGTTCCCTCTGCTGGAAAACCTTCCCTCCAAATACCTACCCAGCTTCCTCCCTTCCCCTTTTCAAGCCTCTACTAAAATGTCCCCTTCTCATTGAGGACTTCCGGGCTACCCACCTAAAAGTCTGACCTTCTCCCTTCCCTGCCCTCCACCTCTGTAGGCCTCTCTCTGACTCACCACGTATCCTACCTCAAGCGTGGTGGACTGTCTCTTCTCACTAACCGTCAGCTCCACAAGGGCAGGCATTGGGGTCCGCCTAGAGCAGTGCCAGGCAGATGTGTTTGAATGAATGAATGTCACACCAGCCCCTGCAACCCTGAGGTTAAAGACTAGTCCTCGTGGTGGCTCGGCCTTCTGGGACCGGGCCTCTGCCAGCCATCCCTCCTCTCTCCTAACTCTTTCTTGCCCTCCGGCCACCCCGCGCTTCCTCCGGGGAGTGCAGCTCCCTCCAACCTCGGGGCCTTTGCACATGATGTTCCCTCTGCCCGGAACCTCCTCTTCCCCTTAGGGCCAGAGTAATTCCAACTCCGACTTCAGATTCACTTTGCCTTGGAGATTTCTAGAACGTTCTCCCTCCTGTTGTAATGACCAAATCCAGGAATCAAGCTTCCTTCCATTTCTAAAACCTCGGCTCCATTTAGTTCGTTTATTCTTATTTTATGGACTTAAAAGGCACATCCTCTCTAATATTAGTGGTGAAACCAATTAATAAATAATAGTGACAACTGAGCTAAATCAGTCCCATTAATCAACCACATTATTTAAATAAGCAACCCCTTTAATTGCCCATGTTAACTGATTTGTTCTGATAACTGATACCACTCATTGCATGTATTAGCTTAATTAATTGGATTAATGAGCAGTAATTACAGCCCATTATCTTTTCTTTCCCTAGTGCAGGTTTAAATCTGAGCTTCACCTTCAGGGCCTTCGTACTAGCCCAGTAGAAAGGGTGAGGCTTCCCAGGGACCCTAGAGGAGAGGCAGTGGAGAGAGGCCACCATTCTGTCCGCCCTGGCCTACTGCCCTTTATCCTTCCCCCGGTTTGTTCCCTTGGGCCTGGGGACCTAGTCATATAGCCTTGAGTGGAGACTTGCCCAACCTGTGCCTCCTGCTTCTCAACTTTCCCCTTGCCTTCCCCTCTCTTGGGTTCAACTTCCTTATCTGTGAAATGGGCACATTATAACTCTTCCAGAGGGTCCAAGAAGATCCTATGAGAAGGAAGGGTGGAAGGTTCCCTCGCCCACATGGCTTCTCTCTCTGCCCCACCCCCGCTCTGGAGAGCTCCCTTCCTGGCCCTCCCAGAGGGCTGAAGATTCTTTCCTTCCTTTACCCTGACCTGCCCTTACCGCTGGCACAGAAGCAATACTGCTCTGTGCTCCTTAGTCCTTAAAAGCCCTGGACAGAGGGAGATCTGGGGCAAAGTCCCGTCTCTCTGGGGACACCATGGGCCTTTGGGATTTCCTGACAAGAAGACTCTTGGCTCTAGCGCAGCCCTGCCCACCGCCTCTAAGATGGCCCGCCACTGTCCTGGAGACATCTTGGCTCCTTTTTACTGTTCTGCACCCTCAGTCTTCTTGACGGGGTGAGCCCCCCAGTAGGAGCTCAAAAAGGGTGCCAGCCCTGGAAGGAGAGAACAGATCAAGGCCATTCTCCCCGGGGCAGAGCTGAGGATGCCAAGTTCTGAGATCTGCTACCTGCTGGAGAAGAGCAAACCGGAAGTCGTGCCGAGCGCTGCCTGAATGCCTGGGATCTCCCCACGTTACAGAGGAGAAAACCGAAGCTTGTGACTTGACCCAGGACCCACGGCTGCAGACTAGATCTGGGTTGGCTCTGCTCTGCTTCTTGCATGAAGCCATCTCCCCTGGAAAACGGAGATGCTTTGGGGTGGACAGGGGAAGAAGGCGGGGAGGGGATGGCAAAGAAAAATAATATTTCAACCAGACCAGGAGCCCAGAACTGATGTCAGGAAAAGGAAACGGAATGGGGATTGACACAGAGAAGACAGCCGGGAGGGAGGAAGCTGTGTGAGCCGGGCCAAGTGCCCCTCGTTGGGCCTCAGCTTCCTCTTCTATAGCATGGGCATGGTGGTAGCAGGAGTGGCTCCTGTGTGCTGGTACTTCCTTGAGTCAAGCCCAGGATAATGGATGCTGCATCTCATCCGCAATGACCCTGTGAAGCAGATGCTGCTATTCTCCCCAATTCCTAGATGGGGAAACTGAGGCTCAAGGAGGGGAAAGGAGTTGTTCAAGTTTGTACAATCAGTGGGCCTCTGAGCTGCTGATATATCTGACCCCTGTCCTCCCCGGCCCGCACCCCACATAGGTCCAGCATTCTGCAAATAGGGTCCCCTGAGGGTTTGGGGGGATGTGGCTCCAGTTGGGGGCAGGGGCAGTCCATCTTTCCCAAACCAGCACAGTTCCCACAGCCTGAGGCGTCTAGGGGTCTCAAGGACTGTGAGAAAGTCTCCACAGGAAATGAGAGCCAGGAGCAGCTGGGCCCCTTCGGAAGACAAGGACCAGCCGCCCAGAGCCTGAGGAGGCTGGACGGGCTGGGCCCCCACAGCCCCCTCCCCCGGTGGGTAATCACTACCAGATGCCCGGCAGCTGACGTCACTCTCCAGGGCTGAGAGGGTCGTGGGACTCTGGGGAGCTCTGGGAATTCTTGGACCAGAATCAACATTCCAGAAGGAAAAGGGGGGTGGGGGTGTCTTGGCCTGTTCTCAGTGCCCGGCTCCAGGGCTGGGGCACAGGCAACACAGGGTGCCCCTGGCTCTCCTATGGGGTACCACCTTCTCCAAGTCTCGATTTCCTCTTGAACAGCTCCAGGGGTGGGAGTGGAGGGGCCTGGGTCTCTGGGTGGCAGAAAAGGATGCTTGGGTGACATACTTTAGAATAAGAACTGTATTCAAATCCTCCTCAAAGAAGAGGTCCTTGTAAAACATAAGTCACAGTGGGGCCCTCCTCTGCTCAGGGCCAGTCATGGCTGCTCAGAGTCAAAGCCAGGTCCTTGCCGGGCCTTCCCGGCCTTGCATTATACGAACCCATTTCCTGTCTCCCACCACTCCTCTCTCCTCAGACCGCCGTCTTGCTCTACTCCAGCCACTCAGGTCTCTGCTACTCCTCAGACACACCGCCGACGTTCCCACCTCAGGACCTTTGTACGTGCTGTTCCCCTTGGCCTGGTACAGTCTACCCCAGATAGCGAGAGGGACTGTTCCCTCATCTTCTTTGTTCGAACATCAGTTTCTCACTGAGACTTTCTTCCTGGCTAGCCTTCCTAAATTGTCACCACCAGCCTCTCCCGCCTGAGACCAATTCCCCGACTTGATCTAAATCTTTTCCATGGTGCTTTTCTCTTCTAGCTGACCACATCTTGTGCCTCTCTCTTCCCCACATTGGAATGGGGGCTCCACGAGAGCAGGGCTTTGTCTGCTGTGCTCACTGCTGTTTACATCTCGGCAAATATTAAAATAACTAAAATTCCAGCTCAACTGTGTGACCTCGTGCAAGTTATTACCGTCGCAAAACCTCAAGCTCTCTGATCTCGGAAGCTAAGCAGAGTTGGGCCTGGTTAATACTTAGATGGCAGACCACCTAGGAAGACCAGGTGCTATAGGCATAAAAAATAAAAAATAAAGGATTGTAAGCTGACAATCCTTGCAATCTGTGAGGTCAATCAAGGGTTGCCTTACCTAAAAATAAATAAATAAATACATACATACATACATACAAACATACATACATACATACATAAATAACAAAACCTCAATCTCTTCATCTATAAACTAGGCTCCTAATACCTCTCCAGGGTGTTATGGGAAGTCATTTGAAATGATGGTAGAAATGGCTTTGAGTGTTTTGCTTGCAGGAGGTGAAATGTGGCCTAAGTGGTTAAGAGCTTGGCCTTGGGAGTGGGCCAGGTCTGGGGTCAATCTAGGCTCTGACACTTAATCTCTCTATGATCACAGGAAAGTCCATTCCCTCTCTGAACCTCCAGTCTTCTTACTGGAGCAAATAGGGGCTCGCCCCTCACAGGGCCCATTTGCTAGACAGTGCCCATTGGGAGCTCCAGACGGGCTGGCTCCTTGGGAGCAGATCTTGATCACTCTGGCAGGACCTGACAATTCCCATATGGGTATGGCTGTCAGCGGGAAGGGGTTGGGAGCCTCCCTTCCCTCTTGGAGCCTCTGCTTTCTTTTCCGTGACATGGACTGAGAGGCAAAGGTGTCAGGGGTCTCTGGACTGGCTATGTCCTTCCAGAAGGCTGAGGGTGCTGGGGGGCGGTGGCAGGCTAGGCTGGGGCTCTCCTTTCATTCTCTGTGCAGTTGGCTCCTCCTCCCTCCTTCCTCCTCATCCCCATGATCTCAGCAGGCCACGGGGCACCAGGAAACTCCTGCAGCCTCACCTCTTCCCCTTCCTTCCTTCTGCTCCAGGTGCACCCTGCCTCCCAGGGAGTAGGGAAGGAACAACCAGCTCAGGCTGCTCCCTGAGCGGCTGCAGGAACCACCCCCTGGCAACCCCTCGGGAATGAGGCACCAAGTCTGGCTCAGTGGCAGTTCTCAAATGCCCTCCTCCTTCTCAAGCTGGGTGGATCCTAAGACACCATCCTAGACCCATCTGGGCTACTGGAGAGATTGAGGCCCAGAGCAGAGCAGGACAAGCCTGATCTCACACAGGCAAAGCAGCTCTCCTGACTCCAGCGAACAAGGCTGGGTTTCAGGGGCTCCTGGAAGCCTTGAACAACTCCTGGTCTCCTACTTGGCCTGGAGAGCAGGCGGGACACTGGGTCCCAGGGCATCAGGAAGGGGCTCAATCTGAGCCGCAAACCCACTGCCTCAGGACCCCTGGACACTCCAGATAATTGGAGGGTGAGGGGAAGAGTTTCCTCTGACAGCTTTAGGCTGCATCTGATGCCAGAGGCACTGCCAGGACCACCATGGGCCCTTGCCCATGGGGCAGGAAGGCTAGGTCTTAGACTTGACATTCTTGCAGTGTCTCAAGAATATCCTTCTCAGAGGCCCTGGCCCTGCTGGAGGGGAATGAATTGCCCAGCCTTTAAAGACATGCGCCAGGAAGGTAGAGTTAAACCCTGGTTCTGATCTTTTCTATGGTGTCAAATCAGGCAAGCAAAACTCTTTCCTCATCTATAAAGTGGGAATGATAATAGTGGCTCTCTCCTGGGCCTATTGTGAGGAATAAACCTGTGCGCGGACAGACCGGGACAGTTACACCAAAAGAAATCTTAAAAGACCCTTATGCTTAACCAGCACCCCAGTTTGTCAGTTGCCTCAGGGGCACGCATTTCTCGCTCAGGCCAGTACGGTCTCTGCAGGTCCTCCCAGGGCCCAGCTCGGTCACTCACCCTCTGGGTGTCAGTGCTGGACACCTTCGACCCACTGCAGTCATGGTTCCCCGTGGTCGCTGCCTGCAGCCTGGCGACCTCCTCAACCCAACGGCTCCCGCTTTTCTCAGACCACAGAGCTGCGGAGCTCAAAGCAGGACTCCAGGGGGCGGGGCCTAATGTGTAAGCCACGCCCAGGGCACGCCCCTCCGCCCTCTGCTGGGCACCGCCCCACCCACTAGGAAAGACACGCCCTACCTCAGACACGCCCCTCCGCTGACCTCACTCTGCCTTCTCCCAATCGGTGTCCGAGGGCCAAGAAAACCACGCCCCCCAGGCACACCCCCTCCTCCTCGCCCCGCCTCGCTCCCCACGCCAGCTTCCCCAACAGTCCCCGGTGCCTCCTGGAAAGACCACGCCCCTCCACCTCGGCGGGTCCAGTTCCTTCAAACTCCAGTTCCTTCAAACTCAGAACGCCCCAGGACCGATCAGACCCTCTCCCCTACTACAATCCTTGCTCTTCCACACCCGAATGAGGCCGAATTTAGGAGGGGATGGCAGGGCGTCCCAGATGGTGAGGCAGTGAGGGACGGTGGAAAGCACAAATTTTATTAATCATAAAGGTAAGCTTTCCGATTTACTGAACGTTTGTCGTGTGCCAAGCACTGTGCTGAGATTTTATAAGTATGTTATTCTTGATTTCTCACCACAACCCTACAAGGTTGGTACTATAGTTAGGCCCATTTATCAGATCAAGAAACTAAGGTTGAGAGAAGGGAACAGACTTGTCCGAGAGCAAGCAGTTAGTAAGAAGCAGACTTCGGGACTGGATTCACTCTGCAGCTTTACAAGGTCTTGCTGCCCGTCGAAGGAAGAATCGTCTAGGATTAATTACCTCAGCGCACAGAAGAGGTGCTTGTGTCTCAGGGCAGATTCAGTCAAGAAAGGTCCCAGAACCAGCCTTAGAATTACTTTTGCTCCGCTGATTTTTTTCTCTTTATTTCAATAGGCACAGTGGATCAGTGTGGCTTACACAAAGGCTCTGAGGGTTGAAAAGGCTCTTTTGGTTGGGGTCGAGGCATCTCCCAAGGGCATGAAGTACATGGCCGTAGGGCTTAGGTGTGGGTACAGTGGGGTGGATGAGTATGCGGCCACTGGAGGCAAGCAGTTTCCTGTTCAAATTACAGCTCAGAGACCTTGGCTGAATCTCAGTTTCCCCATTTGTAAAAGGGGGCTAACTATAGATTCTTTTACAGAATTTTCAGTGAGTAACATTTGTTTTGACACCCAGTAAAACAAGTGTTTACTACATGGGAGCTATGACCATATCATCACTGTATTTTTGTATGCACATTCTCAACTTACCCTACAACCAAGTTAAGTGACTGTTTGTTTGTTTGTCTTTTTTCTTGAAAATTAATCGCAAGCAAAGAGCTAAGCGCAGTGCCTGGTCTACAGTAAGCACTTGGTTTAGGTTTATTTGTTTGTTAGTTGGTTTACCCACATGTGTGGGTCGAGGGGACCTCTCCAGTCGCCACTGGCAGGAGACTAGAGACACCACCCCTGCAGGTCCCGCCTTCACTCTCTCCTGGTGGGCACCTACCTTTCTGGGGACACATTCCCGGGGGCTCTATCCTCTTCTATGTCTGACCTGGGGTCTTCAGGCTTTCTCATGGGGTCCACCTCCACTGCAGAAGGGGTGGGTCCCACTGCTGAGGTGTTCTCCAGGGGAGTTTCAGTCCTCACCACCACTTCCTTGGCTGCCTCCACGCCTGGGGGGTCGGGCAGAACTCGGGGTACCAGATGGGGCACAGCGCCCACCTCTCGGGCCTTCCGGGCAGCCTGTTGTTCCCGAGTCTTCTTGATGCTGGGCCGAGGCATGGTGCCCATGTGACTGTACATGTCACTGGAGCGAGCATAGGCCAGGGGGCTCTTGGGGACTGTCACCATGTCATCCTGTGTGGCTTCAAACGTTTCAGACTCTAGGTAGGAACGGATACTGATGGGGGCTGAGGACCGTCTCAGAGTAAAGGACCGATGGAGGTTGGAGAGACTCCCAAGGCCCTTGAACTTGAAGAACTCTGGCAGGAGAGGAGGGAAAAGAGTTAACGCCAATGCCAGGAGCAATGATAATAAAAAACACATGCTGTTTGACTCACTGAGGGTTTGTGGAGGGTCAGGCCTCACCGGCACTCCCTCTAATTACTATGGTATAACTTGGCAGCTTTGGAGTCACATAGCCCTGGGCTTGAATCCTTGCTCTTCCACATCCTAGCTGTGCATCCTTAGGCAAGTCATTTGACCTCTCTGAGCCCCATTCGCCACATCAATAAAATAGATTATAGTACCCACCTCCTATGGGCAGTGAGAGGATTGAAGAAAAGCATGGAAACGATATTCTTAACATGATGCCCAGCACACAGGATTTTCTCAAGAAGTCATGAAGAAGATGATGATGATGATTACAATTACACCTGTGCATTTGTTAAACACGCTGCACACATCATCTCACTGAATTCTCAGCACAACTCAGTGACACAAGTTTAATCCTCCATTCTCCAGATGAGGAAATTGAGGTTCAGAAATGTGAAATGAACCACTAAGCTCACACAGCCAGCAGATAAAACTGCATGTATGTGCGTGTGTGTATGTGCATGTTAGGACAGGAAGGGGCGTTTGAGCGCCTGGGGCAGGGACGAAATGAAGAGGGGGTTGTCAGGAGCCTGAGGGTCCCACTCTCTGCGGTTCTTTCCTTCCTGTCAGCTGAGCCCACGGTCCTAACCTAGGCAACTGTGCTCGGGTGATACCATCTCCACATTTCCGCAGGGGTGCATGTGAATTCCCTCCTTCCTGTCTCCAGCAGTGGGATTGCCCCTCCTCACAGCCACCACCATTGGACTTCTCTATGCTTCCAGATGAGCAAAAGGGGAAAATCTCTGGCGTTTTCAACTTCCTTGGCATCCTCTGCTTCCTCAGGTCCTCATAAACATGCCAGAATATAGGTAGGATGCCCCCCTTCCCCCATATGACGAGAGGAAACTTAGGCCCAGAGAGGGGAAGGAACCTGCCCAGGGTCACACAGCAAGGCTGAGCCCGGTTGAGGGTCCAGGGCTCTGGACTGCTGGATCAGTGCTCTGAGGCTTTCCTCCCAGCCCTGCCCAGCCCTCACTTGGTCTTAGCGTCTGCTTCTTAAGACACACTGTCAGAAAATTCTCTCACTCTGCTCTCAGAAAGCTATTCCATGGGGCAGAAATTGTGCCAACAGCCAGATGGAGGACCACAAACTGCCTCCTGTCTCAGCACGACTTGTTTTGTGTCCCAGACACTGGGGGTCTGGAGGAAAGAGTAGTGAGGCAGGGAGGGAAACTGAGGCTGAGTCCAGGAACATGACATTGATCCCCATATGATCTCAGGGAATTCTCTGGGTCTCAGTTTTTTCACCTGTGGAATGTACTCATAACCTTGCACCACACACACACACACACACACACACACACACACACACCAGAGATGGGAGGAACCAGGGAGAGCAGATTTCTGGGACTGGGAGGGGACGAACCTGGGGAAACAGCAATGGGTGGGTGTGGCCCTTCGTTAAGTTGCTCTGGGTCCCAAAGCCACTGCTGGTGGGGACGTAAGATAGCATCGCATGGCACGCACACACCCCACCCCACCCCAGTAACACTGCCTGACCTGAGACCCTATGGAACCAGGCCCAGAGGCAGGGGGCAGCCCAGCCGTGAGGTAGGTCAAAGAGAGCCAAGGACCGGGATGTGCAGACCGACGGAGAGAATGAGTCAGGGTGGACTGAGACAGAAACAACAGCGGCACAGAGGTGGAGAGCCAAACCGGCCAGGGAGTGAGAAAGATACTGGGGCCAGAGTGACAGAGAGATGGTGACATGGAAACCCAGAAGCGCGGACCTCCAGAGAGAGACAGGCATGGGCAGAAAGAGAAACAGAAACAAGACAGTTATGAAGAAGCAGAGAGCCTGAGATGGACAGACAGCGGGACGAAGGACCGTGCACTCACTGAACTTTTTGCTGGCCTTCTTGGGCCCCTCCGTCATCTTGGCAAGTGGTGCAAAGCCCTTGGCCTGCGGGAAAGCGGCGTCTCAAGGCTCTGGACTTGAACGTTGAGATGCTTCTCTCACCTCCCCTTCCCCTTTCTTGCACCCTCTCACTTGCTTCCTCTGTGTATTTTTAAACCAGTGAAACTCCCACAGCCCCACCCTCCCCATCCTCTCTGCAGGGGCGGGGGCTGGGGCCTCCCCTAGTTCCGGGGCAGGGGTGGGGGTGGGGGGGCTCTGTGGGCCTCCTCCTTGGCCTTGGCAGCAGTGGGGAGGGGGACAGGGGGCAGACCACAAACCCATGGGACCTGGAAGGTCTAGGGAACAAACCACAGGCTCTGGGAACAGAGCCTACTGGGCCGGGGGCCACTGGGGACCTGCCAACCACTATCAGGGGGTCTGGCCATTGGGCTGGGTGGGTGTGGGGAGTCAAGTCCAAGTACAGGGCAGTTTATTCTCAGCCTGTCTTGGGATGGACTGGCAGCAGTGAATAGAAGAGTACTGTGGTTAGGCCTGTGGCCTCTGGGACCACCCAGACCCAAGTTCAAGTCCTAGCTGGCCACTTTGTTATCATGTGATCCTAGGCTAGGGCACTCACCTCCTCGAGCCTGTTTCCTCTCTGTGTTCAGGGGTATTTGCAATGTCCAATTCACAGCGTCCAGTGCTTAGTGCAAAGCCTGGTAAAAATTGGCATGCATCAAGGCACAGTCAGTCCTTTTCAAGCTACCAGGGACATAGCGAAAATTTGGTCTACCATACCCACTGTACAGAGATGGGCAAACTGAGGCACATATAGGCAGAGGGATTGTCCCAAGTCAGACAGCAGGTTGGTGGCACAGACTGAGTTATAACTTGTCCTTCCAAGTCCCTTAGCCCATAGCCTACCTGCCAATCTGTGTGTGTACACATGTATGCGTGTGTGTGTATACACGCACATGGGCAGGACAGAGATGAGGAAATGAAACCTCCTTTATACAGGTTGTCCGAGGCACCTGTGAAGACTGTCAACAGCTGCTGGGGTTGGGAGGCGTCACAAAACCAGGGGCTCCAAATCCTACCTCTGTGTGCTGCCCATGAGTTACTGGAGCCTCTGAAGTCTCAGTCACCTACTCTCTGGAATGGGCACAAGTACTAGGTACTCAGTCAACCCACAGAGGCTCCAGTGCGGTTTGACATTATCCTGGCCCCTGGGGCTGGCAACTAGGGCTGGGAGACAGGGAGTCCCAGGTCAAACAGGGCCCTTCCTGCATACTCCATAAAAATGATGACTAATGTCTTCTTATCATTTAGTATGTTCCAGCCACAGGGCTCAGTCCTTCTGTCTTAAGAGGTAAATATTACTTTTTTCCCCATTCTATATATATGAATAAGTCAAGGTACCTAGGGTTGGAATCTGCTTATCCAGCTGTGGTCCTCACTTCCATGCCCCTGGCAGCTGAACGATGGTCCTGGGTGGGAGAAGGGTCTGGCTGAACCTCCTTGATGGGATGAGGGGGAGCCTGAGGTCTTGAGAGGGAAAGGGACACGGCCCATGAGACCGAGGCACTGGGGTCCTGCTCACAGACCGGGACCAGTGTTCGAAGGTCAAATGAAAAGATGGGGTTTCTGGGCCATGGACTTGGAAGAAATAAGGGGATGCAATTCCAGTTCTTTCTACTGAGCATTCACTATGAGGCACAGAGCTGGAAGCCTCCACAGATTGTCTATCGAATCCTTATGATAGACCTGTGAGGCAAATCCTGGTACTGGGCCCTTTCACAGATGAGGAAACTAAGGCCGAAGAGGGGCAGAGACTAGACAGTTATCCAGGTACCCTAGCCCCCAGGCTGGTGCCCCTCCCATCTCGGCGGTGCTGTTAGAAGAGGGAGAGAGGCCTGTGGCCTGGTGTAGCTAGGGGTCTTCTCAATGAGTCCCTGGCTTCTCTCCCAAGAGGCAGTCCAGTGACTTGGGCTAACTGCTGAGGCTGTGGCATCAGCCAGTGCTGGCTTCCTGGCCAGGCCCACTCCCAACTTACTGTGTGACCTTTCATGAGACTTCACTGCTCTGGGTCTCAGTTTCCTTCTCTGTGAAATGGGTCACAGTAGCCCCCACTTCCTGGGGCTGCTGAGAAGACGAAAAGAGCGAATGTACACTGTGGCCTCAGCAAACCCTGGCAGTTGTCACTGAGGGATGGGGGTGGTTCAGGCCAGGAAACCCCAGAGGCAGGCAGGCACACGGCGTGCGACCCGGGTGACCAGGACACAGCGAGGCTGTATTGTGTGGTGGAGGTGCCTTGTCAGCGCTGGGGGCCCTGCTGCTGGCCCCGGCGCCAGGGCAGTTGCCGGATCCCGGGGAGAATGAATGGGGCTCAGTGTGGCGGCCCCGCTGAGCTCAGAGCCCCCTTTGTGCTGCCTCGAGTGGCCTGGCCGTTGGAAGTGCAGCTGGGGACCTGCTGGCGGGTGGCTGTCCCACAGGCCGTCCTCAGCCTGCGCTGGAGGCCGCCCAGCCCATGTTCTGCCCCGCGGCTCTGGACACACAAGTGCTTTCCTGCCGTCGGGCCTTTGCTCGGGCTGGGCCACACCTGGAATGCCACTCTCCCCTCCGCTGGCTCCATCTTTTGCCTTTGTTGAGCCCCTCAGGTCTAGACTGAGCCACAGTGCCCCCAGAAACCCTACTCTGATTTCTGTCCCCTCCCCCTTTGCCCTCTTCTCCAGTCTATGACTCGGTTACCTGCAGTTTGGCCAGATACTATTAGAGACTGGAGGCCTTCAACTTCATAGCTGAAGGCATTGGCCTCAGGCTAACCTGAGTTCAGGCTACCCGCATGACCTTGGGCAAGTCACATCACCTCTCTGAGTTTCATTTCTCCCATCAGCGAAATGGGACAAATACAACAACTGCACATGATCCTGGGTCAATGAAATAAAACATTTATACTGAGTATCACCCATGTTACACTCACTTGTGTCTTTATTTGCATGTGTGTGCTCCCTGAGAGGAGCTGGCCTTACGCACCCACGCTGGCCCCACGCCTGCCGTCCCATAGGTCTCCGCAGATGCCTTTCCCCAGCTTGTCCTAGCTGTCTGGTTTTTGGGGCCGCATGAGATGGTAATAAATGATGGTAAATGACTCTGGCCTTTGAATTCACCTGCTTTGAATCTCAGCTCCATAACTTTCTGGCTATGAGGCCATGGGCAGGCCATGTCACCCCTATGAGCCTGTTTCCTCTTCTGTAACTTGGGCCTGATAATAGCAATCTCTAAGAGGAATGCTGTCAAGTTCCAGGGGGACCACATATCAATGCAGGTCCAGGCACAGAGTCAGTACCCAGCTAGTGGGAGCAGAATGTCCATGATGTTAGAGCTATGCATATCACATAGCCATTATCCATCCTGTACACCCTGTCCAAGGACCCCTTGTGTCCCCAGACATACCAGCAACCGAGAGCAGCCCACTCCATGAGCCTGTCTTCTCCTTCCCTCTACACACCCCGACCCTTTCCCTGCTTGAGGGAGGAAATCAAAGGGTCCAGGCCAGGGTCAAACAGCTGGCCAGTGGCTCCCTTTCCTACTCTATGCCTCAGTTTCCCTAATTGTTAAATGGCAGTAGGACCAGGGGCTTAGAGCCTGGTCAGTCAGTCAGCAAACATTTATTGAGTACTGGCCACATATCCAGATTTGTTAGCTTAGCCATTCTATGGAGCAGGAAGCATCAATCTCAAGCCAGCAAATCAGAAGTCAAGTCAGTGAGGAATCATTTCCATGCAGACCCTCATCTCTTCTCCCTTCCGCACGGGGGATCTGAAGTCCCAGGCCTGGGCAGCCTTCCGAATGCTCCTGCCTGCCCTCCTTCCCCAGGGAGGGCTGGGGCCACGAAGCCCAGAAGGGAAGTGACTGGCCATATTGGGGTTCAGACCAGAGACGATGGGGTGGAGGCGATGACACCACCGGAACTTCTGCTGAGGCTTCTGCCCACAGGATGTGACTTGAGGGTTCGTGGAAAGCAGGCAAGGGCCCTGGGCTAAGAGTCTGATGGCGGAAGCCATCCAAACCCATGGCAGACCCCAGTGCTGCCATCCCCTCTCACTCCTCCCACCGGTACCCGGGGTACTGGTACTCATCCGGTGGTGCTGTGCCATCCCTGGGCCCCAGCTCCACCTCCAGTCCAGATGGGCGGGGTCCTGATGTGGTAAGTGCTTGGGGTTTGTGCCAGACTGACCTGGTTCAAATACCAGTGTGGCCACTGGCCAGCTGTCTGATCCTGGCCAGGTGATGCCACCTCTCAGTTTCACTATCCTTATGTGTACGATGGAAGTGATAAAAAGTACCCACCTTATCTGGCTGAATAAAAATTGAGATAATTCCCATAAAGTGTTAAGTATGTGGCTTGGACCATTTATTTTTTCCTCACTAAATAGTAATTACTACAATTATTATTTACTCCCTCCTTGCCCTCACTACCCCCAATTTAGCCAATGGCCTCCCTGCTTCTAATAATGTACCACGAAGCTGACCCCAGATCATACCCTGATATGTTGCTTGACTGCCTAAAAGCCTCACTGGCTCCATACTGCCCTCAGGAGAGGACCCCCCTGCTCCTCACCTGACCCTCAAGGTCCTCCCTGGCAGGGCCCTCCCCCAAAGCAGGGTCTCTTAGGACACCAGGATCACCAGACCCATTCCTGCCTCCTCCTCCTGTGAGGAGGCTTCAAGGCCAAGCATGTGGGGTAAGAGCTGAATGGTGTTCTGGGGTGCAATCAGTGAGCACAGCCCTAAAGGCAGGAAGGCCTGGGGAGGTAGGAAACACTGAGGAGATTTTTGTGGCCACGGCCTAGGTGGGGGACTGGAAAAAGCCTCAAATGTCACAATTTAGTTTTTCCTGAAGACAGTGGAGGGAAATATATGCAGACTCTACTTCAGAATGATCTGGTGAGTGCTGTGAGGGGGACAGGTGAAGAGGCCAGGCTGGGAGGCCAGGGCTCAGGTGATGGATGGGCAGAGGGCTGGAAAGGGGGGGTCGCCTGAAGGGGTACAAAGGAGGCAGAAGACAGCTTCGCTGTGGGCTGGTTGTTGAGTGGTGCTGGAGGGAGAAATGGGAGGCACCAGGAGCCAGGAAGATATGAGAAAGATGCCGGGGCGGGGAAGGCGGCATAGGGCTGGATGGTGGGCTTGGGTGCCTGGCAGGGCGGCAGGCCTCAAATAGCACCACGGCTATACTCCTGGCAAGACTATAAATAGCCTGAGTTAGGAGAATCCTCTTCAGAGAGACAGGTTCGAGTCCCAGCTTTCTTACTGGGTGACCTTGAGCAAATGACCTCACCTCTCTGAGCCTCAGTGTCCTCTTCTGTAAAATGGGTTAGTGATTCTGACTGAGGCTGTTGATTCAGGAGTCAGCAGGAACGCCTAAGCACTTCTGAGCGCACAGGAGTCCTGAGTAAATGCTGCCAGTTTTTGTGATTACTAACCCGAGGCTCGGTGCAGTTCTGCGGGGACCGGGGTCGGTGGGTTTCACCTCTGTCTCCCAGAGAACAGGGCGTCCAGCACCGGAAGGTCCAGGCGTTGCTCCTTCGCCGCCTCCAGTGCAGCCGCGCCCCCTGGCGGCCGTCGGTTGCCATATCAACGGCGGGTGGCGGGGGCCAGGGGAGGCGGCAGCGGGGGCCGCTCTCCCCTCCCAGGACCGGAGGCCGCTCCCTCGCTGCCTCCCGCTTTGGCCAGTTGCGGGGGAGGGTGGGCGTTCCGAGCCGAGGAGGAAGGGGCTCCCCGCGGCAGCTGGCATGTGGCGGTAAACTGAGGCACGCGACGAGGCGCCCCGCAGCCAGGTGTCGAGTGCGGGGCCCCACCTCCGAAGGCGGAGGAGGGGCCGCAGGCGGTGACGCGCCGAGGGCGGCCGGCGGACAGCGGGCGGCGGCAGTGGCGGCGGCGGCGGCGGCGGCGGCGGCGGCGGCGGCAGGTGCGGCCGCGGAGGGCGGGAGGGCGGAGGGAGGGGGCGGGGGAGGGGAGGGCGAGGCCCGGGCACCTCCCCCTTTATAACGCGCCCCCTCCCGGGCTCTTGGGCCGCCTCCTCGTCGGCTCTTCCCGTCTCGCCCCCTCGCCCGGCCGCCCCGGGCCCGGGCCCGGCCAGGGAGCCCCCAAGCCGCGGCTCGGGGGCCGCCCCCCCCGCCAGCCGCCCCGCGCAGCCCAGCGGAGGCGGCGCCGTCGGAGGAGGAGGAGCAGGGCACTGCGGCTGGCCCGGGATCGGGCGCCAGAGCGGCAGCGGCTTCGGCAGCAGCGGCGGCCCGGGCCAATGCAGCGGGACGCACCGCCCCGAGCTCCAGCCCCGGCGCCCCGGCTACCCGCGCCCCACATCGGGGCCGCCGCCAGCACTGGCGGCGGCGGAGGCGGGGGCAGCGGTGGCGGCGGAGGCGCCTCTGCAGCTTCGGGTCCTCCTGGCCTCCCGGGAACTACAAGTCCCAGGGGGCCTGGCGGCGGGCGGCGGACGGAAGAGGCGGGGTCGGCGCCGCGAGGCCGGAAGTGGCCTTGGAGGCGGAAGTGGCGCGGCCGCGGAGGGGCCTGGAGCACGGCGGCGGGACCCGGAGCGGGGGCGGCGGGACCTGGAGCGGGAGCGGCAGCGGCGGCTGGGGGTAGCGGCGGCGCGCTGGAAGCGGCCATGGCAAAACAGTACGACTCAGTGGAGTGCCCTTTTTGTGATGAAGTGACCAAATATGAGAAGCTTGCTAAGATCGGCCAAGGCACCTTTGGGTAAGGCTGGGCCCCGAGGGACCCGGTACCCTGGGCCTGCTCCCCTCAGGGCCGACGTCGGGACGCCTGGGGCTGGGTTGTAGATGGTCGGGGAACCACCCAGCCCTAGATTTGTCCTCTGGTCTTGCTGGGCCGCGCCGCAGCGCGTCCGGGTCTGTCGGAGCTGACTGGCTGGGAGGAGCCTGAGGCCTGTGGTGGGGGACCGGGAGGGTTTGCAGAGAGGAGCTTGTGAGGGGAGCAGGATCTCTCAGAGAGATGCCTGGGTGAGGAGGGAGGAAGTAGAGGCTCGGAGAGGGACTGCAGATACGGGATGATGGTAGGGTAGCCGAGTGCTCTAGATAGCAAGCTCAGCCCCACCCGAGAATCCCTTGCTGGCGGCTTCCTCTGGTGGGGGAGGGGCGAGCCATATGAAAACAGCCTGATGAGCTCTTTTGCGTTCCCCTCTTGGCCTCCAGGGAGGTGTTTAAGGCAAAGCATCGCTTGACGGGCCAGAAGGTGGCTCTGAAGAAGGTACTGATGGAGAACGAGAAGGAGGGGGTGAGTATGGGTGGGGTGGGCAGGCCAGCCGTCTCCAATGTGCACGTGGGTTTCTACCGTGTTAATAGGACTCACACATCGAGATTCAATTTATGTATCGCAGTGTGGAAATTTCCATAGTACAGGGAAATTGACTTCCAAATTAAATCTTTTCATTGAAATGTTTTAAAGCATTTGATATTTCATTCTTAGGCAAATATGGTCGGGCCAGGAGGGGGAGCTCATGCTTGCATTGAGTGCACCTCTGTGAAATTAGGAAGACTTTACACACTTTTCCTTTAACATTTAATTTTGTTTAAAAGAAAAATACATGCAGTGGCTTTAAAAGGGTGCTGATACTCAATTGAAAAGGAGCAGTCCCCTCCCCCACCTCATCTTAGTTTTAGTCCAGCTTCCAGAGACCTACTTCTTAACAAGACTTTTCAATAGTTATATGTGTTTTTATTAGCACCCAGCAGGTTAAACACAGGCATGGAGCTAAAATTTAAAGGTTGAAGACGTTATGGAGCATTTAGTGACCAATAGTGAAGAGATTAAGTATCCTTATATCCATTTATTGTCTCTAACGCCTTGAGGCGTGCATAGTACTTTACACTCATTTTACAGATAAGGTATCTGAGATAGCTGATTTTAGAGTCTATGATCTTACTCTCTCTTAACCCATACTGCTTAGTACAGACCCCATGGCCAGTTCCTTGATCTGTAACGCACTTACTCACTTTCAACCCCACCCTCTGTTTTTCTCCCACATAGTTCCCTATTACAGCCTTGCGGGAAATCAAGATCCTCCAGCTTCTCAAACATGAGAATGTGGTCAACTTGATCGAGATCTGTCGAACCAAAGGTAAGGTTTTAGATCTTGTTTCCATTTTCAAATGGAGAAAATAAAGCTCGTAACTGGAGGTTTTGTTTGCAAAGTTGGAACCAGACACACTTAAACTGCCTTTTCTTAACACAGACATGCTTACCAACTATGACTGCTTTCTCTGGTCCTTTCATCGTAGCTGGTGTTTTTCTAGGGCCTGCCACAGCACCTGGCCCAGAGGAGGCACTCAGGAAATATTTTACCAGCGAAGGAACGCACAGATGGATACTGGGTGTCCATGAGTTGGAGGGGCATAGGAGCTGTTTGTGGGAAAATGAGTTGCATATGGGATTTTTGATTTCTTCTTTTTTGCCCCCCTTTCCCCATTTTTCCTGCCTCAGCTTCTCCCTATAACCGCTGCAAAGGCAGTATATACCTGGTGTTTGACTTCTGCGAGCATGACCTTGCTGGATTGCTGAGCAACGTCTTAGTCAAGTTCACACTGTCTGAGATCAAGAGGGTCATGCAGATGTTGCTCAATGGTCTCTACTATATCCACAGGAACAAGGTGGGGAAGGAGAGACCAAGGCTTGGTCTGGCCTCTACTCCCACTGCTGGAGGGGTGCGTGTGGCTAAAGGAGACCTTACTCTTGCCCTTCTTGCAGATCCTGCACAGGGACATGAAGGCAGCTAACGTGCTCATCACCCGAGATGGGGTGCTGAAGCTGGCAGACTTTGGGCTGGCCCGGGCCTTCAGTCTGGCCAAGAACAGCCAGCCCAACCGCTATACTAACCGTGTGGTGACGCTCTGGTACCGGCCCCCGGAGCTCTTGCTCGGTGAGGACTTCCGAGTGGGCAGAAGGGGGCAGGGGCCGGGCCTCAGCCCCCCACTGCCAGGGCTTCCTGAGCCGCCAGCCTCAGGGCATTGCGTCTCAGGAGGCTCTCGGGCTCAAGGGGCCCTCCTGGTGCGCTCTTCTTCCCAGGGGAGCGGGACTACGGCCCCCCCATTGACCTGTGGGGTGCCGGGTGCATCATGGCGGAGATGTGGACCCGCAGCCCTATCATGCAGGGCAACACGGAGCAGCACCAGCTTGCCCTCATCAGCCAGCTCTGTGGCTCCATCACCCCTGAGGTGCGTGGCCAGGCTGCCTGGGCCCTTGGTCCCTGCGGGATGCAGAGACCCACCAGTCTCCCTGGCAGGGGAGGAGTGGGGAGTGGAACAGAAGGAAAGCTCTCTCTGGAGAGGTAGCTGCTGGGGGGACAGGGCTTGCCCTTTAGGGCCACACAGGCTGTGTGGTTCCGTTACTGGTCCGTTCTGTGGCTTGGGCCGGGCATTTGGACTTCACACCTCAGAGCTGAGTTTCTCTTCTGTGAAGCAGCTATGCCTCTGTCAGCCTCGGTGCACATATTCCAGCCAGTTTACGTGAAAGGGCCAAGTGCATGGTCACTGCTGCCTGCACCTCGGAGGGGTCGAGTCTGTCCTCCAGGGGTGGTCTGGGAGCCTTTGAACAAAGAAGTTTTAGTCCCTTCAGGTGCTTGACCAACAGACAAGCCACACACACACCCTGAACTAACTCTTGTCCTCTCCGCACGCCCCCACCCGCAGGTGTGGCCCAATGTGGACAAGTACGAGCTGTTTGAGAAACTGGAGCTGGTCAAGGGCCAGAAGCGGAAGGTGAAGGACAGGCTGAAGGCCTACGTGCGGGACCCATACGCGCTGGACCTCATCGACAAGCTGCTGGTGCTGGACCCCGCACAGCGCATCGACAGCGACGACGCCCTCAACCACGACTTCTTCTGGTCTGACCCCATGCCGTCGGACCTCAGGGGCATGCTGTCCACCCACCTGACATCCATGTTCGAGTACCTGGCGCCGCCACGCCGGAAGGGCAGCCAGATCACCCAGCAGTCCACCAACCAGAGTCGAAACCCCACCACTACCAACCAGACGGAGTTCGAGCGCGTCTTCTGAGGGCCAGCCGCTGTCACTCTGCATTAGGGCTCTTGTTTTATTTTTCTCTTCTGCTGTGGGACTCACATTGTGGAGTTGAAGGGGCATTTGAGTTTTTTCTCTAGTGCATATTTTATTTAATCCCCACTCTGGGCCCTGGGAATGCCAGCTGGATGGACTGGAATAAAGCTTTGGCTGAGAGTCCAGGAGGGCACTGGGGCTGCCTCACCTGGTTCCCTGGTTTTCTGGATAACACCCAGTGGGTCTCCATTTACCTTAGGACGAGAACGAGGTGGGCAGAGAGGTGCTCCCCACCACTGACTTTCTAAGAGCTCCCAGCACAATGGGAGGAGGGAACAGGTCCCTCGTCCATCCCCAGCCTTCCTCTTGGGATGAGAAACTCGCGTGGGGGACAACCAGCCTTGGAAATGGGCTGCTCTTGGCCTGACCCTCAGAAGCACTGGGGCTGGCAATAACTTGGTTTCTTCAGTAGGAGAATTTTATCGTGTTTCTGATATTCGGTTGTTGAGAGACATTCTGGACACAGTTTGGCCAGTTAACAATTAAAGTTGACTCTTTTTCAGTAAATGGCTTTGCGCTCTATTCTGTATTCAGACTCCCAGCTCTTACCCTGCAGCCAACAGGTTGGGCCTTCCTGTCGACGTTGTTTTGATTTGTCAAGTTTTCAATTATTTTTTTGTCCCAATTTATGTCCCCTGACATAATTGTATAGGACTTTTGTCTTTTTTGTTGTTGTTGTTCCTCTCAGATACCTACCAGAGCACTGACCATCATACTCCCCAAAGGGCAGGCACCATGAAGTTGCCTTGCCCCTCTCCATTCAGTCTCAGAGGAAGAGGGAAGACATAAAACGGTCTCAGTTCCCTTTTCTCCATGTCTGCAGTGGTGACCCAAGTGGGGACAGTCAGCTGTAGCTGACAGATATGTTCAAACTTGTGAGCACAGGAGGCTCTGCAGCAGGCTCTCAATGGAATGACAACATCTGTAGCCTACAGAGGTCCTTCTGGTCACTGAGTGGAGGGCGGCTTGGAGATACGCGAGGAAGTGACCGGAGGAGTTGGAGGATGTGTCAGGGGCTTGGGAAGGTGGCAGTAGTTTGGATTAAGGTGATGACGGAGCAGAGAACAAGTTAGTTTGTGGTTGGATCTTAAGGGTTCAGAGCTGGAACCCTTGGAGGAACAGGACACCCTGAGTAAAGTTGGAGACAGACATATTTGAGGTAAATTCTATGTTCTGTCACAGACGGAGCCCGCTGGCAGGGCTCCAGGAAGAGGGGAAGGTCGGCAAAACCTTTGACCCAGAACTATCTCTGTGAGAATTGACCCAGATCACAGCTTCACAAAATGCCAGTGAAAATTTAAAAATGCTTAAGAGTATTAGTTTCTCAGGGCTGCTGTAACAAATTACCACAAGCATGATGGCTTAAAATAACAACTCTTGGTTCTGGGGGCTAGAAGCCCAAAAGCCAGGCGTGGGCAGGGTTGGCCCTGGAGGCTCAGGGAGGATCTGCTGCATGCCTCTCGTAGCTTCCAGCAGCTGCCAGCAGTCCTGTGTCTTTGGCTTGTAGACGTATCACTTTATTCCGTCTTCACGTGGTGGTCTTACCCTCCGTGCCTCTGTCTCTTATGAAGACACCAGGCACTAGATTGAGGATTCCCCTTGATCCAGTATAACTTTATCTTAACCAATTTTCTCTACAAAGATCTTTTCAAATAAGGTCACATTTCAAGGTTTCAGGTGGACATGAACTACTCAGTACAACTAATAATCAAAGAAATCCAAAAACAGCAAGGTGTCCTATGGTGATCAAGTCGATAGATTTTGAAGGACAGAGAAGTGATAAGGGATAACTCACATGGCTGGTTCCATTCAAAATAATGATTTTTTTTTTTTAAGGATAAGTTTCTGTAAAAGGTTGATATTAGAAAGAATACCAGCAATAACAGAAATTTCTTGTTAGTGATTGTACAGTCTGTTACCTCATTGAGCCCTCACGGGAAGATGGGAGAAGGGAAGCGTGGCCCACTGGGGCACTCAAAAATGGCCAGAGGGAGAGTGGGTTCCAGAAGCTAAGGGACAGTGTTTTGGGGAGGATGGCGTGGTCACTTACACGAGTTCTGCTGATTGGTCCGAAAGGGGAGTGAGGACTGACCATGGGTTTAACCACGTAGAGGTTAGTGGTGACCTGGGCAAGGGCCACTGGGTGGAGCCCTTCTGTTGAAACCCCGCCAGGAGCAGCAGGATCACTGAGAACGGGAGGAAGGGAACCAAGGCCAAGAAATAGCATCTACCATGGAGAAGGATTCGGTTTCAAGCTAGTCTTGTATAGTCTTAAGATTTGGGAGCCACGACTTCACGGAATGAGTAGAGAGGGCACGGTCTGGATGGGGCAGCTGTAACAAGCCGACGGGCAATGCCCACGCTGCCGGCTCGGATCTGAGAACAGGAACCCATCAGTGAGATCTTCCTCCCTGCACACTGGAGGTGGGTGGAGGGCCTGGGTGGCAGAGCAGGAGAAGGTGAGGTCTTGGGTATCCTCTCAATGCCCCCTCCCATCTCTAGCTCCAGTTGGAGTGCAGAGTGGGCTTGGGTTGGCAGAGGTACCCACATCTGTGGTCACTTTGTGCCCCTCCTGGTTGGGGAGCAGGAAGCCCAGGGATAAAAGTCGCCAGGTCCCTGGCAACCTCCAGGTCAGTGGCTGAGCAGCTCTGGTGGGAAACAACAAACATGGGGCGACCTGGTCCACCTGGGGGGCCTTTCTCAGCTAAATCCGCCTCCTTCCGGGTACGAGAACAAGGTGGCCTTGTGCAGGTGGCCTACCTCTCTATGCCTCAGTTCTTTCTTTTGTACAAATGGGTGTAAATATCCATCCCTCGGGGGTCCAAGGCTGTCAGCAATGATACTCACCCCACACTTTGCAGAAACCCAAGGAAAAAAACCTTGTTTTTGATAAGCTTTGTTCTAAAGGTCAGGGATGGTCTAGGGACCCGAGGGCTTCGCAGCTCTACTTACTATCCATCCAGCTGGAGGCTCCACGGGAGCCCCCAGCCAACATGGGTGTGGGGAGGCGCTTGAGAAGGGTCCCTAGAGCAGGACCGATGGCAGGCGTGGGTGACGGCAGAGGCTACCTTGGGGGTTTTCCTGTGTGCCAGTCCTGTTTACATGGTCAGTAGACTATAGGTTTCATCTGATTTAACTGAGGACTGCTTGATAAGAAAGGACTGTTAGTCTTATTTTAATAATAATAATGGCAACATTGATCAAGTGCTTACCACTCACTGGGCCCTGTACCCACGGTTATCTGCCTTTTACAGATCCCAGACCATTAGACCATTATTATCTGCATTTCATAGCTCTGGTAGCTGCGGTTAAGAGCAGTTAGGGATTTAGATTGATAAAGATTTCTGACCTTATCTCATGGGCAGAGCCCTCGCTCTGTGATCTGGACCCAACACCCTCTCATCCAGCCTCCTCCAGCCCTCTGAGGTGGGCACAGCTGCCATCCCAGCTTTACTGATGAGGCGACAAGGCTCAGCGAGGTAAGGAGACTCACCAAAGAGGCCGGCAGCAGACACCTTCCAGCCTAGCTCAGGCAGAGATGGACCAGAGCTGGAGGCAGGAATCCAGGCCAGGCCATAAGGGGAAGAGCAGGAATCTGGGCTCACATGCTGACAGTCACTAGACAAGTCACTCAGCCTCCCCAAGCCTCGATTTCCTCCTCTGGTGAATGCGCACCATGAGAAGGTTCATCCTTCCCTCCCTCTTGGGACTGCAGCCTGAGGCCCAGGAGAAGCTGCAGCAGCTCAGCCAGTGTCCCCTGGGGCGGCACGCCAGGCCGGGCCACGCCTTCTCAGGCCCTCTGGACAGATGGAATCTTCTGGCCAGCAGCAGAGAAGGGGCGGCCCCAGATGCCATGGCTTAGGGGCAGTGGTTCCTTCGAAGTTACCTGGGTTCCCTCACTTTAGAAGCCAGGACTCTAGAGAGATGAGGTGACTTGCCCAGGGTCACGTGGCATGGGTCTCCTCACTAGGACAGCTCCCCAGGGTCTGGGGAGTGTTGGCATTTCATAGGGCCCCTCCTGGCGCCAGGGCCTCTCTTCGAAGTAAGAACAAGCACAAGGCCAGAACTTTGTCGACCTGGGACCAGATGACCCGGTCACTTTGCCCAGCACAGGACAGGTGGGGGTGGGGTCCAGGGGTGGTCTGGAGGTGGAGTCAGTGGCCCAATGTTCCTGTGAGTGACTAAGTTACTTACTCTGTTAGGCCTTTGTTGCCTCCTGTAAGAAACAAGTCCCAGACCGGAAGCTTCCTCACGGGGCGGGTAAGGATCCTGTGAGACAGAGGGCGTGAAGGTCTCTGCACAGTGCTGATGTCTAGGGAAAACTCGCGTTAACTATGATTTAAGAAAATTTGAGTTACAAATGAAAAAAAAAAAATTCACTTGGTCAGAGGGACTAAATCAGCAGTCACCGGAGTGAGACGGACCTGGGACTGAGCGGCATCCTCGCTCTGCCATTTGCGAGCTGGTGACCCGCCCAGGCAGTTCCTCTCCTCAGGTCCTCAGCTTCCTCGCCTGTAAAATCAGCTCAGCACAGTACATGGCAAAGACAACCCCGGGAGCCAGTGCCATAGGCAGTGGTGGTCGCAGAGTGAAATAACAAAATCAAGAAAATTCTACATGTTTTTTTTTTCCTCTGAAAATCAGTAAGATGGCTGCCCTCCAGTTTGAGCGGAGAAGGCCTGAATCGGCCTGAGGAGCATTCAGGCCCCTGAGGGAGGAGGCAGGCCGGAAGTCAGCCTTTCTGTAGCCTGGCTCACCCTGAAGCCCCGTGTCACATGCCTGGTGTCGTCCAAGGGCCCCTCTTGGTAATGAGTGGGGAACCTAGGAACTTTGGAGGAGCCCCCACTGGTTCCAGGTCAGTTCTGGCCCCTTCTGGGCCTATGTCCCCAGCTCCAAACAAAGGAGTTGGTTAAGAAAGGATCTAAGGTCTATGGCCATGCTTCCCTGAATGTGCCTGATCTTGTGTGACCTTGGAAGCTAAGCAGGGTCGGGCCTGCTTAGTACTTGGATGGGAGACCACCTAGGAAGACCAGGGCTGTAGGTCTAAATGAAAAAGAAGAGGAAGGGCTTTAAGAAGCAGGAATTGTTCATTCTTTTCCCTAATGATGATGCCTGTTCCCAGGGGGCAAATTATGAAACACATGTAAGCGAAAGGAAGATCACAGTCGCCTCAAGTCTGGCCACGCAGAGCTAATCACAGTTCCCATTTAGGGAATAACTTCCAGGCTATTTCTAAATTATAATTATTTTAACACAAATGGGATCTCACTGTTCATACTGTCTCACCAACGGGTTTGTTCCCTTAACAGTCTTATATAGTGATTCATAACACTCATAAAAAATTATTTCGAAATGCTAATACAACCACATGGTTCAAAATGCAAAGGATATCAAAGGGTAGACGATGAAAAGAATGCAGCGAGGACGTGGTCCCAGAGTGTAGCGGTCGGCACGTCCGCTTCACATGCAGTAGGTCCTGGGCTCGCGCCTCGGCGGAGCCATGGCCCATGGTCTATGGCCACGACACCCTGCCGGAGCCAGCCGGCTGAGATCGAACAGCACCTGAAAGAGAGGGGTGAAGCCTAAGGGAAAAAAGAGAAGACAGAAAAATCTTTCCGGGAGGGCATACAGTCAGAGCTGCAGCCCCGAGTTTATTTAGCATCGCCTTTTTATGTGATTTTTGAAGACCATAATCAATCACCACGTTACCATGGCAAAGCACACCATACATATATCTAAAACAATGCTTGTCAATTACATAAGATCCTACACGTTCTTGTTTCCATGGTAGTATAACATTCCATTACCTTAAAAGGTGACTTTATGAGGCTTACCAAGGTGAGCATTGTTTTAAACTCATCAGCCATACCATGGCTTTTAGCTACGTGACTTCTTCAGTGCCTCATAATGGCTTCTCAGAATGGCTCCCGACACCACCCTGAACAGGCCCGATGATGATCTCAGAAACTAAGCAGGGTTGGGCCTGGTTAGTGTAAGGTAAACGCGGGACCCGCCAAGAGAAGTTTTAAAAGCAAGACTTTATTGGGAGAGCGCTCCTGGGCAAGGCTCTCTGGTCCAGAGGAGAGGGGGGCCAGAGAAGTCGTGCCCTGGGACGGGAGGGAGTAGTTTTTATAGAGTGGTGTAGGGGTAGGGTATAGAATGGGGAATGTCAGTTGAGCATCCAGATTAGGGTGGTGGCGCCAGGGCTCTAGGGTGGGCCCTTGTCCCGATTCCCATGTCAAGCTGGGAAGCCTCCAGGCAGGCCCCGCTGACCTAACCGTTAGCACTTGGATGGAAGACGACCTAGGAAGACCAGGTGCTGTAGGCATACAAAAACAACAACAAAAAAAGAATGCGGCAAGAAGGTGACATGTGAGCAGACCTGGACCGAGTTGGTCACGTGAACTTTTGGGGGGAAGAACATTCCAGGCAGAGGGAGCCACCTGTGCAAAGGCCCTGAGGCTTTGTCAAGCATTCATTCTGTGTGACCTTCCGCTGCCTGAGTAACCCCTCTGTGCCTCAGTTTCCCATGAAGACTAAATGAGTACCTTTAATGCCGAGCGATCACTAGTGGTGGACTTCGCGAAGGTGGGCATGAGCTTGGGGATCAGACGAAAGGTCGGCAGGGCTGGGGGTAATGGAAAGAGGAGGTAAGATCGGAGGTTTGAATTTATCCTAAGTGCAATGGGAATCCACTGGAGGGTTTTAAGCAGAAGAGACACAAAATCTGACTTTCCTTAAAAATGATGGAGAATAGTCGTAGGGTCAAGAGGAGCAGCAGCAAAGAGACTATGAGGTGGACGAGCGCTGGAGGCCTGGACGAGCGCAGGGTGGCCCGAGGGAAGGCAGCGGGGTGGGGTAGGGTGGGCAGGCTGTGGACGGTGGCCTTTAGGGGTGAGGTGGAGGGAAATCGCTGGAGATGTGGGTGGCAGGGTGGGTGGCAGAGATGTTTTCCAAGCTGGGAAGGCCTGGGGAGGAGCAGGTTTCGGGGTAGAAATACAAGAGAGCATGTGTCGTGGATGTGACCAGTTTAGATGCTCATGGCTGAAGGTCAGTGAAGATGGCATCCAAGCTCTGGGACAGCAGAACCTTGGAGAGAGCGGGGTGAGGCCCGGGCCCTCCCGTGGGAAGACGGTGGAGAAGGTACAGCCAGCAAGGAAGGAGGAGAACAAGGAGGGAAAGGGGTCGCGGAAGCCCGGAGAAGAAAGGGTTTCAGGAAAAAGGGCTTCATCAGCCACGTCACCTGCCACCCAAGATAGGGCCCAGTGGGTCTCTCTGATCGCAGCTCCAATTGTTTCCAGGGTCATGTTTAGAGGTGGAATTGCAGGGGCAAAGGGAGGCCCATTCGTCCTTCTAATAAACTAAATCTATTAACACCTTAGCAGCCAGCAGTCAGAGAAGGAGAGGCTGTCCCAGTGAAAATAAGGAATTCTGCCCAAGGCAAATTGTCTTCCTCCCAGTTACAGAAAAGTGTTTCCTTGTAGGTCAGTGGACGTACAGAGATATTTGGAGTTGGGGGAGTCCTCATGTATATCAGAGGGTCGGAGCCCTGGGGCGGATTTCCCAAATGTTCCTCATACCCTCCCTTCTGAATGCTAGGCTTCTGTATAAACCTGCCAATGAGCTTGAACCTCCCCTGGTCTTCACCGTACCCTGGGTGGGGGCAGGGAAGGGGCAGCTAGACCTCTCCAATCGAGGCTCTCAGGAATGTGGTGGCCTTTGGAGACTTGTCCTCACTGAGACATTCCACCCCCGGCTCTGAGATATCCCCAGAAATTATGGCTGGTAAAGAGCTCATTTTAGCCATCACCATACTAAGGAGGAGACCAAGAGTCAGACAGGATCAGAGAGGGGAAGCAAACTGCCCAGGGTCACACAGCACATCAACAGCAGAGAGCCAGGGTGACCAGACAGGTAGTGAGTTAGGGCAGACTTTAGAGTCGGCAAGTCCATATTTTAATCTTGGCTCTGCCACATACTGCCTGTGTCACCGTAGATGAGTTATTTAACCTCCGTGAGCATCCATTTCTCCACCTATGAAATGGGGATAACCTCGGATTCACACAATTCTCAAGAAGATGCGAAGAGATTGCAATGCCAAGTACAGGGTTAAGTGCTTAATAAATGTTAGCTAAAAGCGGCCGACCTAAAAAAGCAAAGAAGAAAAGCACAGAGGAAAGGTATTTTAGGCAGAGGCAAATGTGAGCGAAAGTATAAAGGTGAAAGAGGCCAAGATCAATTCTGGAAGTCCTTGTCGGCTGGCAGGGGTGCGGCCCTGCAGTGGTGGATGAGGCTAGAGGTGGGCAGAGGCCAGGCCACGGTGGGCTTTGGGCTTTATTAATCCTGAGTGCATGATGGGGCAGGAGAGGACGGTCACTCGGGCAGCTCTAAGACTGGAAAGTTCACCCTGGAGCCCAGCACCCTGCCTTTGCTGACCTGCTGTATGACTGCAAGCTGTCTCTGTCCCTCTCTGGGCCTCAGCCTGCTGCCCCTATAGCAGTGAGGGTGACTCTGGTCAGGGTTTACAGATATGTATATTCTTTCCTGAATTTCCCTCTTTACTGCCCTTTCACCCTAAGGACAGGGTGGTCCACAAGAAAAACTCTGACATCTGTCCCCAGAACCTAGTGTCCCCAGCACCCAGGCCGGGGTCTGGCAAGAGAAAATTTTCATCAAATAAATGAGTGAATAAATGAATGGATGGAGATTATCCTTTCTCTTTGGAAGGGTGGGGATTAAAGCAGAGTCCCCCGCCCCCACTCGCCCGCCACACACCTGGACACTGGCCCATTTGCCAATTTCCCAGCACCGTTGTTTTCTTTTCTTTCCAGAAAATCTTTGTTTCTATTCTTTCTGGAGATCGGAAATGCCTTCGCGGTAGCAACGGTGGCTCTCCCGATGTGTGATGAAAGTGCCTACGATTTTCTCCTTTATACATTTCTACATTTCCTTCTATGAACATCTGTGACTTTTCAAATAGAAAGCAATGATACAAAGGAGGTGAGCGGACCGTAAAGGAAATGCAAACAGTTTCTAAAAATGAGGAAAAGTGCTCAGCCTCCACCAAATAAAATAATGCAACTGATAACTGCCCTAAGAATCCGTTTTTCCACCGATGCGATTAGTAAGGATCAAAGCTGACTAATGATCTGCGTTGGGGAGGAAATGGCTGGTTTATGCCCTTCCGGTGGAGGGGAGAGGCATGAGCTTGGAAACCGGCCTCATCCCTTTGGAGAACAATGTGGCGATATATATGAAACTAACGGAATTCACCTTCCACTCAGCTGTTGAACTTCTTGGAATTTACGGATCAGATATAATTACACATGGAAGAAATGAGGGTAAAATGTTACCCATTGCAACACCGCTTGTGATGGCAAAATACTGGAAAGCTAAATGTCCATCAGTAGAAGACTGCCCAAGTACACAATGTTGTGGCGTGCTCAAATCTAAGGCCTATGGAGCCAATTGAGATTAATTATGAGCCTTTATTAGCCGGCCGGCGACTCATTCTCCCCACCAGAGAATCAGCCCCGAGCTTCCAGAGGAGGCAACTTATAAAGCCTGAAACTATGTCTTGGTGGCCTTGATCAAGCAAGCAAGCAGATTGCAAAAAGCGGAAGATGGCTATTAGCTTTTAGCACAAAGATGTATTGTTTCAGGGGGACTCCTAAATCTTGTAGCAAACAGGTCCTGTTAGACAGTTTTGTTATCTGCACCCCGGAGGCAATGTCGTTTTTTCTCTTGGGAGCTGACACCTGAAGATATTACTCCCTGTCTTTTCCTTGGGACTAGCTTACCAGAGAATTTTCCACTTTTACACACAATAGCACTACACGGCTTAGAAAAACAAATTAGCTAACGCGGATGCTCTTATGTACTGACACGGTGCAGAATAAGGTCTAGGATATAAAAGCATGTGGAAAATGTACAGTGCAGACTCGCTTCTATGGTCATATGTGGTCTGCTATCTGTGACTACAAAAGGGAAGTCATATATATTTGCATATGCCTGTAAATGGATAAAATATCTCTGGAAAGATCCCAAAGAACATGATTTTGATTGCTTTTGAGGGAGGAAGATTAAGATGCTGGGACCTGAAGTGGGAGGGGAGCTTTTCGCTATACATTTTTTTGTACCTCTGACTATTTGAATGATATCTATTATCCATCCCAAAATATTTGAGTTTAAAATTAAAAGTAAAAGGAAAAGTTTTAATAAGGAAAAGAAGATAAATCTATTCTACTCCATCCTCTTTAAATTTTACACCTACGAATTTCCCAGCAACACTGGCTATGAACATTGTCCTTGGAGTAAACAGAGGCCCAGGGAACAAGTGACAAGCCCAAGGCCACTGGGTGGCTTTGCCAAGGTTCTGGTCACCTCTTATAACTTCCTGTACAACTGGGATGACGCCAGGTAAGATTCCTGGAATTTTCTGTGCTGTTTATTGCCTTCCGTGTCTGTACATCTGCTTCTGTTTCTGACTGGAGCTGAGGTCTGCAGCTCAACAATTTCCGAGACTGCAAATTGCCACGCTCCAGAGATGGCCTGTCACTGGGAAGAGGGGAGGACTCACACATGGCTTTGCTCCAGGCAAAGGGAAAGAAATCAGTAAAGATTCAGGATTGTGGGCAAGTGGGGGTTTTCTGCCTTACACCCAAGGAGGAAGTCTCCCTCCTGGAATGTCATTTTCCCTGGGAGCTCATTCTTGGAGGAACGGCCCAGAGTTCAGATGCCCTATTACATATGAATCAGGCACCCCCTGTTATGAGAAAAACAACTTGCTGTATAGAGGACAGAACAGAGGAATAATACCTGTGACACCCAATGTGCTTTCATACTTGATAAGAAGGGGATAAACAGACATGAGAAAAATGGACCAAGGATGAGTGAGGCAGTTTATTGAAATAAATACCTGGAAAGATGCATTGCAGCCCGGGAAATACAGAGTGACAATGAGAAGGTACTCTACATCCAGCAGTCTGGGGGGCATTCTGGGAAGGGGGGTCCCTTCCTCACACACAGCACAGGTGACAGTGTTGAGGGAAAAGAATGCAAATACTCTTGAACCCAGCCCTTCTATTCCGTCCCATCTCATGGCAGGAATGAGCCCCCCTGGTATGCACACTATTTGCAGCAGCAAAATGCTGGTTATGTGAAGGCCCTTCAGCAGGGAAGTAGGGGTACTGTCACTGCCACTGCCACTGACTTAACAGTGTCCCCCACCCAGGATTCGGGAGGCACAGAGGTTAGGAATAAGGACTCCGGGGCCAGAGTTCAAATCTTGATTTTTGGGACTCGAGCATGTGTCTTTATTCCTTTGTACCTCAGTTGGTTCTTCACCTGTGAATCAAGGATGACCATACTAGTACCTGTTTCATAGGACTGTGATGATTAAATGAGAAAGCATTCAGAGCAGTGTCTGGCCCAGAGAAGCATTCCTTAACTATTTGCTAAGTCCGTGTCTTAGCGGAATCCCTATAAGCGTATTTGTTGAGTAAGAAAGTTAAAACACAGAAAATATTGTCATCTGCATCAACAAGGCCCTGTAGATGTCTAGGTGTGTCTGTGATTTCATGAGCGTAGAAAATTGTGGGATCCATGGTTAGTTGTCAAGGATTATCACGGGAGGAAGGTAGGGGGAGTAAGCAAAAGAAAAACATTTAGATTCTTTATGGTCGTTTTCATGCAGTTATGAAATTATATACATGTATATAATTTATTAAATACATGCATATAAGAGAAAGTTTCAATGATTAAAAAAAGGAAACCAAGAGATGAAAGGACCTGTTTATCTCCCATGGGGACGGGTGGGGCACCCCATCCATAGGCCTCAGCCAGGATGTCGCTTTCTTCCAGAAAGACTTCCCGGGCTGCCCAGGGTCAACGAGAAGCCCCAGTAGAGCAGGTGCCTGATTTTTGGACTTTTACCGCGCAAACATTCGTGAGAGCAGAAGCCACATTCCCGCAGCCTGCGGTCTCTGCGTTGATTTGGGACATTTGGGGCTGCGGTTCAGTGACGCCCCTAAGGTCATTCCAACCCCCTCAGAGCTGGTTCCAGCCTGGAGCAGAGACTGAGGGCTGCTGACTGCAACTGGTTCTTTTGAGGGGTGCGGCTGGATCCTTGAGAAAAGGATGACAAAGAAAGTACACGTTCATATAAGCCAGAGAGCCCGAGAGATTGCCCCCTACAAATATGGGCGAAGCTCTCCGACCCGAAGCCTGCCCCTCACAAGGATGGCACCCGCGGGTTCTTATTGGTGCCTGAGGACTCCTTGGGCGGCGCTGATTGGCGGGGCGTGCAGGGGCGGGGAGAAGCGAAGGGGCGGGGCCCCCGGTTCCCTCCCCGCGTGAGGGCGCCTACGTCGCGACTATGTCGCGGGCCCGTAGCCACCTGCGCGCCGCCGTCTTTCTGACAGCCGTTTCTCCGCGCGGTGCAACGTCTTGGATCGCCGCGCGGCGAGAGTTGAGCGCGAGGCCCGCGCCGCAAGAGCCGGGCATGGAGTATCAGGTATCTAGCAGGCAGGCAGGCGGTCTTGCTGTGACACGTGGGCTGGGCCTTGAGCCACACAGAATCCGGCTCCGCCAGCTGAGGAGAGTACAGAGCAGCCTCAGACTGGGGCAGAGACGTCCTGGCGCCCTGGGGTGGAGACAAGGGCTAAGAAGTTGGGCCTGGGCCGCCGGATCTGGGTATTCCGAGGCTGAAGGTGTTCCGCGTTAAACTTGGAAGGAGTGCCTATTGATAGGACCAAGAAGTGCAGTGCCTCATCTGGAGTTCTGGTGTTGCAGTCTCCAGAGCTCGAACCAGCAGTTGGGGATTCAGAATTCAGATGGAGGGATCCGGGAGTCCAGATTTGGGGTTGAAATCCCCAGGATTCAGGAGGTGGAGATCCAAGTGCCTTGGATTAGGAGGCAGACAGGAAGCGGGAGCAATGGGACTGGGGCAAGACTCTGGAAAATAGAAAACTTCCGTTGGCTTTATGCCAGGGGCCAGTTGCCAGAGACCAGAACTTGGTGCTAGCCAGGCAGGTGGCGCCAGTTCGATGGGGGTGGGGCCAGTTCGATGGGGGTGGGGCCTCCGACCAACCACCGAGGCCCTGAGAGGAATAAACAGCAGCCCTACTTTCACCCCCAATGTGGACCCTCCTGAGGATGACCTACCTGCCTTCCTGGCTGGGTGACCCATGAGCACACCTTTCCTCCTTCCCAACCTCCTCCTCTTGCCCATCTGATGGCTTCAAGCAGCTCTACTCTGGGTCAGAATGTGGAACCCCAGTCATCAGGGTTGGGCATGGAAGCCTTTAGGAATTCCTCATTGTAATTCTGCCACTCTAAGACCCCAGCCTTCTGTGGTTCTGGACCCATGGTGGACCTGATATGGCGGTGGACCCCATTGGAGGAGATCGAGGGCAAAGTCACCAGGGGTGAAGCCTGGGGAGCTCAAACAGGAAGCAAGGCTAGTCCCGTTAGTCTTGTTACCCTGTTTAGTCTGACACTCCCTGGGTGAGGCTGAATTGCCCCAGGCTTCCACTTCAGTCAGAGCGGGAATGTCCCTTCTCTCTCACGGGTGCCTAATCTCTAGGCTGGGGTAACAGGACTGGCAGGTGGGTTGCTTCCCTTGCCTGGCTGCTGCTGCACTGGGTTCCTCTGTCCTTATGGACCCCTAGCGAGCCTTAACCTGCTACCTGGGGACTGTGATTGCCAGGATGCTGTACGCACACTCAACACCCTTCAGACCAACGCCAGCTACCTGGAGCAGGTGAAGCGCCAGCGAGGTGACCCCCAGATGCAGCTGGAAGCCATGGAGCTGTACTTGGCACGGAGTGGGCTGCAGGTAAAGTGGGCAGGGCCTCTGACCACCTGCCACTCTTATCTGTGAGTCCTGTTGCTGAGGTGGGGACCTTGTCTCTCTGTCCCAGGTGGAGGACTTGGACCGGCTGAACATCATCCATATCACTGGGACCAAGGGGAAGGTGAAGGACAGGACCCAGGGGGAGGCTATACTTTGGGGGGGGAGGTGCTGCCGCCAACACAAGAACTTTCTGTGTAGTGCCAGATGGGTCCCAGAGTCATCGGGAAGGGGGATCACTTCATGGATTGTATAAATAAATGTTTAACTTTTTTAAATTTAAAAGAAAAACGAAGAAAAATAACTTTTCTTTCTAGGGCTCCACCTGTGCCTTCACTGAACGTATCCTCCGAAACTATGGCCTGAAGACAGGATTCTTTAGGTACTGAGGTGCAGAGGGATGTGTTGTCTCTTAGCTCACTGGGGACTGTGGAACCAGCCAGCCCCTCAGGGCCAGGGTCACCCCCAGGAGGTCAGCCGGCTTCTCTCTCTGCCCAATGTTTATTTACTCAATAAACATTAACTTAGCATTCACCACATTTGCTCAAGTTTATGGCAGTCTTTAATTTTCACAATGAAAAAAATTTGGGAGGGTAGCAGCAGCTTGAATGTATAAACTAAATACGTAGCTAGAATGGTCATTTTTTATTAACTTAAATTCCATATACAATTTTTAAATCACAGAAATATTTATTGAGTTAGGGTGTCTTTGTGGTAAGGACATGAAAACCTGGCTTGTAAGGACTTAAATGATAAGGGTAGTTTATGACATTTAAGCTGCCTCCTGAGTGGGCAGTGGAGGGGAGCTCTCCGCTCCGCCAGCCTCAGCTACTGCTTTGTCCTCAAGGCAGCACCCCCTCTTGGTCGTACTCAGGCATCTAGACTCATACCAGAAGATAGGGGACCTATCTAGACTCATACCAGGAGAGTAGCTATGGGTCCCTCTTCCCTGGGTTTTACATGCCTCTTTTTTAGCTGGTTGGTCACCTGTAAAGCAGTGGGATTAACTTCGTGGTTAATTGCTCAGGATTTGGTCCTTGGGGTTGGGGCATTTAAGATTTTTGCCTCCTTATATGTAACCAGTTCCTTCAGGTGACTTATAAGCATCTGAAACCAGCTAACTAAAGTTATTTCAGGCCAGTGTGTTTTCCCTAAATGTTCAAAATAAAGAAAGACTCATAATATGAGAGGGCCTTTGAGGATTCAAATATAAGCCAATAATCTCTCTTCTGAAAAAAGTTTTTGGATAAAAACCCAGCCCTCAACTTGGGCCCATGTGGCCTCATGGGTCAGCCCAGGGATGCGCAGAAGGGCTGAGGCACAGGGAACTCCCGAGGGACTCAGGAGACGTGAGGCACAGAGGCCAGTGGCATAACCCCCACTGGGGCCTGGGAGGCCGATGGAAAGAGCTGGACCTCTCTTGAGGACAGGAGAAGCCACAGAAGGGTTTTCAGCAGGACAGTGACATGGTCAGCTTTGTGTGTCCAAAAGTCAGGTCTCACTAGGGGGTAGGGGAAGGCCGGGGCCCTTGGGCAGGGAGTCCTGATGACCTCAGGTCTCCCGGCAGCTCTCCCCACCTGGTGCAGGTGCGTGAGCGGATCCGCATCAATGGGCAGCCCATCAGCCCTGAGCTCTTCACCAAGCACTTCTGGCACCTGTACCACCGGCTGGAGGAGACCAAGGTGCCCATGCAGGAGGGCTGGTGGGTGGGCAGGATAGGGGGCGCTGGGGTTTGTGGATGGACCCAGAAAGCACTACACATCCCAGGACCCATCTTCCCAGAGCAAGGCCACAGGCTCTGACATGCTCCTATCCACAGGATAGCAACAGCTGTGTCTCCATGCCCACCTACTTCCGCTTCCTCACGCTCATGGCCTTCCACATCTTCCTCCAAGAGAAGGTGCGTACCCACTCCCCAGAACCTTGTGTGTGAGCTTTGGGGAGGGGAATCTTAGCAGGCTGGGGGCTCCCATGTGCCACCTGGGCACCCTCGAACCCGTTGCCATGCTCTCTGGTCCCCTGCAGGTGGACCTGGCAGTGGTGGAAGTGGGTATCGGTGGGGCTTATGATTGCACCAACATCGTCAGGTAAGGGCGGCTGCTTGGGGAGATGGACAGTGGCCAGAAGCCCAGGCAGCCCAGGGCAGGGACATCATGATCCTTTTGTCTTCTGCAGGAAGCCTGTGGCGTGCGGGGTCTCTTCCCTTGGCATCGACCACACCAATCTTCTGGGGGACACGATGGAGAAGATCGCATGGCAGAAAGGGGGCATCTTCAAGGTGACCGGGCAGCCCCAGGGATGGGGAGGTACATGGAGGCCGGGGCTGGGTCCTTTGTATCCTGACTCAGAACAAGATGTTGGGCATCAGTAGGGTCTGGGCTATTGTCTCAGCTCTTCGTGTGACTGCAGCAAGTTGAGCCCGCTCTCTGGCCTTAGTCTCCCTATCAAGGGGTTCCCATAGGTCCTACAGAGCGAGGCTAAATGGCCCACCCAGCCCCGGGAGGCGGGGGCCAGAGATGGCCTCAGGTGGAAGATCTGCGGCACCCCATCTTACTCTCCCCGTCCTCCACAGCGTGGTGTCCCTGCCTTCACCGTGCTCCAGCCTGACGGTCCTCTGGCAGTGCTGCGGGAGCGCGCCGAGCAGACCTCAGTGAGTCTGAATGGTTAAGCGCTGGGGATGTGCTGGATCCTGTCGGGCCTCAGGTTGCTCATCTGCGTGGAGCGGACTAGCTGCTCTTCCAGCTGGAGCGCATCTTGGTTCTAGGAGCAGGGCGTGGTGGGGATAGATGGAAAGGATGGTGACATCAGGAAGGACCTTCAGGCCAGGGTGGCAACAGGAGCTCCCCCGATTCCTCTACAGTGTCCCCTCTACCTGTGCCCACCACTGGAGGCTCTGGAGGAAGGGGGGCCGCCGCTAACCCTGGGTCTGGAGGGAGACCACCAGCGGTCCAATGCTGCCTTGGCCTTGCAGCTGGCTCACTGCTGGCTGCAGCAAAAGGACCGTCAAGGTAAGTGGGCAGGTGGGTGGGCAGACAGGTGGGCAGGGGACATGTGGAGCCTTCCTCTGAGGGTTCTGAGCACATTCAGCCTCACGTAGTCCTCCCTGGCCCCCAGGTGTCGGGGAGGTGAAGGCGTCCAGGCCAAGCCTCGTGTGGCAGCTGCCTCTGGCACCCGTGTTCCAGCCCACACCCCACATGCGGCACGGTGAGTTGGACCTTCCTGCCCAGCAGGTCCCTTCAAATAATTCTTCCGGTTTCCCGTTTGAGAGGTGGAGGCAATTCAAGGTGGTGTCCAAGAGAAAAGACCCTGAAGTCAGTACACATCCCTGATTTTGAGTTCACGAACGCTCGGCGGACCTCAGTTTCCCTACCTGTCTAGTGAGATGATTATAGGGCCCACTGTGAAGTGACATCACTAAGGGGCTGAGGCCGGAGCCTGGCAGGTGCAGGGTAAAGTGCCCAGCGGTAACTGCCGTCACTGTTTTCCTTATCATCAACACCGTAAGACTGTGAGGTTCTTGAGAATGGCGACGTCAGACTTCTCGCTCTCCCCAGAGCTTTCAGCACATAGTAGGTGATCAGAGCTATTTAACTCCTTCGACAAATGGGGTGTCCACATCAGGGCCATGACACAGCCCTGGAGCCAGGTAGCCCTTGGATCATGCTCCAGCGCCAGGGCCCACGTGCACTGTGACCAGATGAGGCAGCCGCGGAGCTGATCCCAGTGACCGGCGCCCAGTAGTAGGCTCCGGTGCTGATCAGCTCCTCGGAGCGCTCAGACGGGGGCGCTGCGGGCTCGTCGTGTGTGCGGGTTGAGGGCTAGGGTGAGAGAGGATGTGGGAGGGCCGCCTCGCGACCGCTGAAAAGCTGCCTTGCCCACCTCCCCCAGGGCTTCGGGACACCGAGTGGCTCGGCCGGACTCAGGTGCTGCGGCGCGGGCCCCTCACCTGGTACCTGGACGGCGCGCATACCTCCAGCAGCGTGCAGGCCTGCGTGCGCTGGTTCCGGCAGGCGCTGAACCGCCACAAGGAGCCCCGGAGGTGAACGCTGGATAGGGGCGGGACCCGGGCGGCACCCAGGGGACAGAGGCAGGACGGGGCTGGAGGGAGAGGCGGGGCCTAGGGGAAGGCTGCTTCGTGGAGAAGGGGCGGGAGATGCGGCTCTCTTGACCCCTCCTCGCTCCTCTCTCAGTGGGACTGAGGTGCGTGTCTTGCTCTTCAACGCTACCGGGGACCGGGATGCCGCGGCCCTGCTGAAGCTGCTGCAGGTGAGGGGCCGGCTGGCGGGAGGGTGACAGCCCAAGCCTGCTTCTTGTCGTGTGCCCTCCTCAGGCACCCCCTAGCGGTGCCCTCAGCTCTGAGCCGCGGTTTTTTCAATTCTAGAATGAGGTTAATTCCCCCTCCCTTGAATTGTCCTGAGGATGAAATGTAAAAAGCCTTGGGCACATGGGGAAGTCTAGTCACTGGTCATGGCCCTCATTCTCCTCCATGGTCAGACTCAAGCCCAGGGTTAAGGGAGGACCAGCTAGTGGTGCAACGAACAGGCTCCGGCCTCACTTGTCATGCCGCTCCAACCCACTAGCATGTGACCCTGGACAAGGGCCTCAGTTTTCCTCTCCGGACAATGGGGTGCTGCTAAGGATTCCTGCTTCTGAAGTTTGATTTAAAGAGTTACTGGGCTAAAGCACGTAGGGGCCCTTCTCTGCTCGGGGAAACCGAGGCCGCCCTAAGCTGTCAGGGCTGCAGTGGCTCCTGGGGGTCATTTCCGGTTTCACAGACCGGGAGGCCGAGGCTGTTCATATCCAGACCCTCTGCCGTTTGTGCAGAACGCCTTTGCCAGCCTGGATTTGGAGGCTGCTCAGTAGCTGGGTGACCTTAAGATGTAGGCCCTGCCCCAAGCCTCAGTTTCCCCATCTGTGGGGAAGGCCACCCAGACCACAGGCCAGGCAGGGTATACTGAGGTAGATGGGGGGCAGCCGAGGTGCTGTGTCTCGGTTTATGCAGCATCCCAGCAGTTGAACTGCAGGTGGGGGGCATCTCCAGAGATGGAGGTGTAGATGTGGGCTCTGAGGGACTGTGTGGAACTTAGGGGTGGGAGTGGGTATCTTCTCAGGGCTCTGCCACCGAGCTTTTTACCCTTTGGCCCTTCTAGCCCTGCCAGTTCGACTATGCTGTTTTCTGCCCTAACCTAATAGAAGTGTCGTCCATGGACAATGCAGGTGAGAGGCGACAGGCATGGTCCCTGGAAGTGGGCGGCGGATGGAGGGCCCTGAGGTGGGCTGCTCTGCTGGTGACAGTGGCGGCTTCTGATTTGGAGGTCTAGGGTGTTTGTATAAATATCCTTTGGTACATTTTGAATTTTGCCTATGACCGCAATGCTAAAAAGGAATTATTGGGGAAAACATTTTTCAAAATGCAGATTACAACTCACCGATGGTTCTTGAAATCAATTTAGTGGGTCTCAACTAGCACTTTTTATTTTAAAGGAAATAGAGTAGAAAATATCTGTGTGCTTTGCACGAAATAAGGGTAGGTGCTGTTTTATGAGGATTCTATTTCAGACATTATTTTATACACATGTGAGTACTGTGGGTCACGTTCAAAAAAATTTGAAATACTATTGTAAAAAATTTAGCTCCCCAGGCCCCTCATCAGACTGTCTAGGGCAAGTCCAATAATCTGCGTTTCTAGAAATGCTTATGCCCACCTGGCGATAGACTCTGTTTTACAAACGAAGGCAGTGAGGCGAGGGCGGGGAGATGTGCTCAGTGGGCAACAGCCCCAGCTTCAAAGCTAAACTGCCTGGCTCCGCTTCTCAACAGCTCAGAGACAGTGGGCAAGTCACTGAACCTTTCCGAGCCTTGGTGTCCTCACGGTGTCCCCCCTAAGCGCTGATAATGCATATAAAGGGCCTGGCATTGGACGGGTGCCCCTAGCATGCCTGCCCTTTCCCTGCCCCACACTCCCAGCCCCCTCGGTGATGTGCCTGTCTCCGCGTCCCGCAGACCAGCAGAACTTCACAGTGACGCTGGACCAGGTGCTGCTCCGCTGCCTGGAACACCAGCAGCACTGGAACCGCCTGGACGAGGAGCAAGCCTGCCCCGAGCCTGGCGGGCCCGTGTCCTTGCTGCTGGCACCCCGCCCAGCGCACAGCCACAGCACCAGCTCCCTCGTCTTCAGTTGCATCTCCCAAGCCTTGCAGTGGATCAGCCAAGGTCGGGACCCTGTCTTTCACCCACGCAGTCCCCCACGGAGCCTCTTCGCCCACCCCGTGGCAGGCAGTGGGGCCAACGTACTCCGCGAGGCCGCTGCCATCCACGTGCTGGTCACAGGAAGCCTGCACCTAGTGGGCGGTGTCCTGAAGCTGCTGGAGCCCTCCCTGTCCCAGTAGCTGAGGTGGCGGGGTTGGAGGTGGGGCCTCCCCGCACCCGCCCTGTGCCTCTCCGTGAACTGTGAACTCCCGTATAAGGTGCCTTTCGTTTTCTGCTTTCCTGATTCTGTCTAGACTGGCTCAGGGGCCTGGGCTCTGGACAGTGAAATAGAGGGGTAGTGGGTGGAAGGCTGAAATCAGACATTCTCTGAGCCAGCGGCGTCCCTGGCCTCCCCTTCCTGCTGAGACGGCCAGGGGGCTCCCCAACTCCCCAGTTCTCCTGTGGTGGTAAGCCATCACCCTCCCACCCCTCCTGCTTCCTGCCTCAGTCCCAGCTTAGCGTGTGAGCTGCCTGGCCAGGCCTGGGGTCCTGCCAGGTGCAGGTGGTGGCCTTCTGGGAAGGAGAGGGTCCTTGCCTGGGACAAGAAGGTGGCTGAATTGAATTAAAGCTTTTAACTTGCTTTGAAAAGATAAAGCAAAACATTTGTTTTAACTCTTGACCTCTAGTGCCCTCAGCAGACAATAGGAGTAGGGTCTGCAGTGGTACAGAACTGAATTGCGTAGGAGCCTGGACTGTGTGGCCTGGGACGAGTCCCTTTCTCCCTCCTCCGTTCTGAGCCTCAGGTGGCCTGATGTCTATTGACCATACATCAGGCACTGCTTTGCAGACTTCAGAGACCTTACAATCGAGAGTTCTGATGTTACAGATGAAGTAACTGTGGCTAAAGAAGCCATGGTACCTGCCCACAATCACCCAGACAATAAGTGGCAGGTCCAGAATTTGAGCTGAGAGCCGCACCCCCCCATCTCCTCCACCCCGTTTTAGCTCCTCCCCTTCGCCCAGCCCAGCCCAGCACTAGTTTCATGGTTTGATTTATTGGTAGTGAGTATATAGGGGTGGGCCCAGGTCAGGCAGCCTGGCCACTCCCATCTGCTGCCTTCCTGATGGGCTAGACAGGAGGGGATCTTTGTGTGACAGTTGCAGGAAGGAGCTAGGCTCCCCCGTTCCCAGGCTGGGCACCTCTAGGCTTCAGTCTGCCCCTCAGAGTTGTGCCAGTCTAAGTGTGGATGCCTCTGGGCTTGGATCCTGGTGGTTCTGGGCTGGCCACGGAGGAGGCGCTTTTGGCCTGGGTGGGCAGGGCCGAGTCTGTTTCGAGTCCTTGCCTTCTGCCCAGCCCAGGTTGGATCCAGCTTAAAATGACAGGGACTTGGGTTTCTACAGCAATGTGGACATACAGGGCAGGGGTCTGTCTCTCTGCAGTCCAGGGCAGCTGTACCCCAGGCCCATTGAGTTTGAAGGTTCTGCAGGGTGGGGTGGGGGGACCCCAAGGCATTCCAAGCTGGTGCCCCCACTGGCAGCAGGCTTCTGAGAGGGAGGCAGGAGTGGCGGGCGTAGAGGGCACGGTTCATCCTCGGTCGAGTGGAAGGGTTGGGGTTCCGGGGTGAGTTCATGACCAGTGGTTCCCAGCTGGTGGCTGCTCGGTCTCTCTTGTTGGGCAAGGGCTGGCCGGGTGGCCCCTGGGGCCCTGGGCTGGGCACTACGCCATGCTGCTGGTGGAGCAGGGGGTGCTCTGGGTGCTCCCGATGCTGTGGTTGGTGCTACTGCTCTCTGAGGAGGCCGGGGCAGCCACCGCCACCACGGGCTCCCGCTTGCTGGGGGGACCTGGGGGCAGGGGCGGAGGTCAGGGCCCCGGCCAGGGCTCCCCACTCCCCCAGAGGCTTTGCCAGGCTCCCCCAGGCGGTGGTGGAGGGTCCTGCGCACTCACGGTGGGGGCCTGGGATACTCACGCGTGTGCGAGTAGATGAACCAGAGCGTGGCGGTGAGCAGGGCCCCGATGAGGAAGGTGCCAAAGGTGATGCCCAGCACGGCGGGCAGGACGAGCGTTTTGCCTGCGCCACCGAGGGAGGGACGGTCAGCAGTGCCGCCTTCCCCCGGCCCCCTGCCCTGTTGCGCTGGCCAGAGCACAGGGTTGGTGCGAGTCCCAGCTCAGCCACTGCCCTGGCTTCTCTGAACCTCAGTCTCCTCATGTAGCAAATGGGTCTGTCACACCCATGTCTGGCACTAACCTGTGGTTGCTGTGACCATCCACCCGGAGGGCCTAGCCAGGCCTCTGGGCCATGTCTCTGCCTCCCAAGGCTGATGGACATACATTTTAGAGATGGTATAATCCGAGCAACAAGAATGGGGCCTGGGAGTCCAGAGCCCGCCCTGCCTCACTGTGTGACCTTAGGTCGGTCCCTGCCCCTCTCTGAGCCCTATACCACGGTGGGGACGGGCCAGAGCACCTCTGAGGACTCTTCGGTTCTGCTCTTGGGTTTCCCCAAGCCTCATCCCGCCCACACCCCTGACTCCTGTGTGACTGTGGGTCAAGCAGCCTCCCCTTGGGCCTCTGACTTTCTATCCATGCAGTGCAGTTATCACCCCTGTTCTCCTGGGTGTGAGCTGGGAGTGGGGGCTGCATCCTGGCAAAGAGGGGGGTAACCCCCCACCTCTGTTTCCAGTGTGGGAGTCTCCCGCTGGGTGGGAGCCACACGGAATTAACAACGAGGCTGGAGGATGCTGGGCTGAAGGGGCATCCTCCACACTGGGGGCCTTAAGGAGGGTGAGGCCGGCACCACCCCAGGGTGTCCTCTGTCCCATCCGGAACTGATTCTGAGGCCCCCTCCCCCCAGCAATGTCACTCAGCAGCCGTGGGGATGAGAAGAGCCAAAGGCTCTCCAGCTCGAAGATGCGGCTGCGGCCCCTACTCCAGGCTGCCAAGCCCTCGACCTGCCTCCCAGGGCTGCTCCCTCTGGGGTCCACCCTGCCGTGTGCCAGGGCCTCCTCCCTCTGGGTTGTTTGTGGTGCCCCACTCTGACGTCAGCCCCTGAACCCCAGAGAGACCTAGATAGTGCTCACCAGGCATGCCAGGGCTGACGATGTTCAGGTGCATGGAGAGAGTCCTGTGGACTTCCTAGGGGAGGAAGAGAGAGCCGTGGGTGGCACGGCCGTCGAGAGGAAGCTTCCAGGTTTCCTCCCGGGCAGCCCACTCTACGGCTTTGGCTTTGAATCCCATCCCACCACGTCTGGCTGGGAGCCTTGGAGTCTATGGAAGAGTGTTGGGCAGACAGCCCTTGGCTGCTACTGGAATGTTTCCTGTGAGGTTGTGGGAGGCCCCCAACTCCTGTGAGGACTGTGGGAGCACTCCGCACTGCATGCGTTACCCTCGCGAACGCCTTAGAAAGATGAGCCCAGAGGCTTCCTTAGGTTCATACGACCAGAGAGCTTTCTACGTGCCAGGGCCTGGGGTGACTCTGAGTGTGTCCAGGGGCGAGTGCCTGGGAGTGGAGACTCACTGGATGGTAAAGCACCGTGGCTAGTAAATGAACGAAATCAGAAAGTCGAGTCCTCTGTGTTAACCCTCATCCCTGAGGTCTCCTGTTCACCGAGATTACACGGGCGGGTGGGTGGGCGGATGACTGGGTGGCAGGGTGGGTGGGTAGATGGATGGATGGACAGACGGACGGTTGCAGCTGCATATCCTACCAATATCCCAGACACAGCAAAGCCTTCAGAGGCTATAGGGTAGCACAAAGAGTACCCCCTGGTAGCCAGGAGCCACACATCTAACTGTGGCTCTGCCTTTCGCCAGCCGGTCTTACATCCTCCTGGTCTGTCCTGTCCCTTCCCTGAAACTCCAGACCCGAAAGCCACCCTTGACACTGGCAGGCCCCACTCACCAGGGACCACGTCCTGGAACTCAGGGCTACGGTGCAGCTGAGGGTGCCAGTCTTGGGCGTGGGCACCATGTAGCTACGGAGGAGGAAGCTGAAGCGCACGTCACCGTGAGGGCTCGGGGACAGCAGGCTCACACAGCTGCCTTTGGGTGCCTGGCTCTGGATGAGTTCCACGGTCTCTGCCTCAGGCCCCAAATCCAGCTGGCAGCTGTCCAGCTGAAGCATGAGCTCAGGGTTCGACGGAGACACGCTCACCTGCATGGGTGGGCAAGGGGGACGAGGCATGGGCAGTTACCCTTAACCCGCCACCCTGCCTGCCCTCACGAAAGCAGCTAGACTCGTGCTAGAGTTCCTGCCCCTAAGCCCTGACTGAGAGAGCAGTGGGCCTGCCTGGAGGAGGAGGCGACATTTCGAATCGCTGTCTCTGGGTTCTGCCTCTTCCATCTCTCCCCTCCGTCATGCACCGTGCACGCTCCCTCCTTCCACTGGGAAGTTAAATCCTCCTCTTCTCTGTACTAATGGTGAGAAGAAAGGCTCTGAGAGATCTCGGGAGTTGGCAGGCCTGAGAGATCAAGGTCAGTACCTGCACAAAGCCCTGCTGCCCCAGCTCGATGGTGGTGGAGGCCTGGAGGAATTGTGGGGTGAGGTAGAGGCCCAGCTGGAAGGAGAAGTTTTCCATGTTGATGCACTGCACCTTTTTCTGTAGGAGACGGGAGGGAGGCTTGGTCAGTTGGGGAGGCACCTGGCCAGGAAGGTGACGGGTGGGGGTGGGAGCAGCAGTCATGTTCTAGTTGCCAGACCCTAGCCTCACCTTTGGGAACAAAAAAACATGCGCTTTCCATGTGTCATCTCAGTGACGGATCATTAAGCACGCCCACAGGGGAGCCTTTCTTATACCACTGCTAACAGATATGACCCGGAGGCCCAGGAAGCTTAAAGTGATTTGCCCAGGGCCACACAGCCAGTATGTGCCAGAACCCCCTGATTAGCTGAGAATGTCGCCCTAAACAGTAACAGTACTGCTCCCATTGTACAGAAGGGGAGGCTGAGACACTCTGGAGACACATGGGGTGCTGGGATGAGCCTGAGTTTCCTGAGGCCTGCTCCCTCCCCGGCCAGGAAGGGGCCCCAAGACCCTGGACCAAAAGGGGTTAGCACGGTGACCATCCATCTCACCCGCTGCGGTGATGAGCTTGACAGGAGGTTGACGACCACCTGCAGGAACAGAGCCGAGGAGCTGGTCAGAGCCCGAAGGAACTCCAGAGGGCATCCCACCCAATACGGTAGATGTAGAGATTGGGCCAGCCACAGCTAACCTGAGCTTGCCTTCCTACTAGGCACCATGCCCCGCTCTCCTAAATGCCCCTCAGCCTGGAGGATCGAGGCGGTCCCTGGAGGGGGCACCAACCAGGCTGGCTCTGATGCCTTTCGGCCCCAGCTCTTACCTCATTACTGACCACATTTTCCGTCAGTTCCATGTCACAGGTGGAGTAGGCGCTGCGTAAGACCAATTGGTCATCTCTGTCTTCAGCCTGGCAGCTGGGGTCCAAGAAGGTCAGGCTCGTGATGGTGCACTTCAGAGTCTAGGCCAGGGTTGAGGGGGCACCATCAGGCACCAAGCTCCCTGGGGTCTGTCTGTCACACCCCAGCACCAAGGTCTGATCAGAACCCAGGGGTCCCAAATCACAGTCATTCCTCTGCTCTCTCCATTTTTGTTAAGATTCCGTCATCCTACACCATTTAAGACTTCATACTCTTCCTGAACTTGACTCACTTTTGTACTTAGCTTGTTCTAAGCAATAAGATCTGTAACATCATGACTTTGATTTTCTACTTACTGTTTGTCTTCTACTGTATGTTAAAATAAATGCAGAACTATTAAAATTTTAAAATTTATTGGAGTTCTACATATATGCACACCCCACCAGCATAATCCAGTCTCAGAACCACAGACTCTTAGACCTGAGGTCAGCAAACCTTTAAAGACCCAGATACAAAATGTTACATTTTTCAGACCATGGCCTATTATAATCACCGAACTTTGCCTTCATAGCCCAAAAGCAGCCATCAACATGTAAACAGATGAGTGTGCCAATAAAACTTTATTTACAAAAAAACAGGCATTCAGCCCTAGTTTGCTGTCTCCTGTTTGAGAAAATTCTTGGAAGGTCTCACACTCTCAGGATCATAGCATATCAGAGTCTTAGAGGTGAGCGGGTTGTTGGAGGTCCCACTTGAGTCTAGCTGACTCACATCTACTTCTCCAGAATGCTGTCCCAGCTGCCCAGGGCCAGCTTAGAAGATATCAGCCCACCAAATAAAAATGGCTTTTCACTGGGGGAAGCCTCAGTGACAGTGGGCCCGGAAATCAAACTCTGCACACTGACTACGTCCCATAAGTCCATGAGACAGTGTGCCCATATTTGGGGGCGAATCTGTTGAGACCCTTTTCTTCGTGCCTTCTTCTATACAGACATATGTACTCACAGAAAACGTGTGGATATTTTGTTGGCGTGTGTGTATTTTTAACAAATGGCATCACACTGTCCTTCATGCTTAGTTTTCTTGCTGAACAGCAAATCATACACATCTTTCTGTCTCTGTATTTATGGATCTAGGGCATTCTTTTTAGTGCACTGTATTGTTCCAAAGATCGATGGGAAATGATGTACTCGTCCAGGCCCCTTGGGACTGGGCAGCAGTAATGCCGGCCATCACTGGCCACTGTATCGCCCCCTTCACCTCGCAGACATCTATTGGGCCAGGCGCAGGCAGGGGAGGAAGACGAGATGGGCAGTCGACAGGTGGAGCTTCACATAGCCCCTGATACCTCACACCCCGAAAAACTTCCACGTGGACTTAACCACAGGTTTAAATGTCATTCTAAAAATCCCCGAGACCACGGATGATTTGTCAAGGCTTTGGCAGCAAGATTTCCTGCCTCTCAGAAAGGCCAGAAGACATGACAAAGGGAAGATGGGCAGCAAGGGTGTCCCAATGCTCACAAATGTCCAAAAAGTTAAAAACCGCTATAGCCAAAATGTAAAGACCTGTACCAAACTGGGAGAAATGATTTTGATAAGGATGAAGAACCAAGGGCCGACATTTTCTCCTTTATGTAAAAAGCATATAAAAGTCATCTAGGAAAGCACCACATCACAGCAGTAAAGAGATTTAGGTTATTACCAGTCACATGGAGCCAGGCCCACACTCACTACTAATCAAAGAATGCCATATTCCACCTCCCACACTGGCTAAGGTTTTTTTAAAAAAACAAAAATATAGTCTGGAGAGAGAAAGAGAGAGTCACAGTGCTTTCATAAAGCAGCAGTGAAAATTGGAGTCATCTGGAAAGTAGGTTGTTAACATGTATCAAGACTTCTAGAATGTTCTCTCATTTTGACCCAGTAATCTCACTAATGTGGAAATCTATCTTAAGAAAATAATCCCTTATAAAAAAGCTTCATGCGCAATAGCATTTTCTGCAAACTTATAATAGTGAAGAATTGGAAACAAGCTACATGTCTACCAAGGGAGGAGGAGTTAATTATGGTGTGTCAATACGATGGAATAATATATGCTCGTTAAATGTGGTATTAAGTAGATATGTCAACGTTCTAAAAATATGTTAAGTGAATATAGCAGGAGACAAACAAGTCCATCTGATATTATCCCCCTATATCAGAAATTCACAGAGAAAATATCCTAGAAAGAAACACGCCAAAATGTTGGTAGCCACTGTGTTTGGATGGGGAGATTGAGATTTTCTTCTTTTCTAATTTTTCTAATTTTTCCACATTCTTAGAAGAGGCTGTGTTATTTTTATAATAAATACTCTCATTCCTCAATCAGGCAGAAGTCAGAGATTATAGGTGACCACCCTGCTCAGCCTGCGTTTGGGATTAATAAGGAACGACCTAGTATCTATTGATTGAGCACTTCCTGTGTACCCCAGCTTGCTCAGCAGGTTCAGACCTCATTTAACTCTCACCACAGGGTAGGGATCATTTTCAACCCCATTTTACAAGTGGGAAAACAAGCGTGCAGAGGGATGTGATTTGTCTCCCTGCCTGGGTTAGGACCCCAAGATTCTTGGGCTTGAGAAGGGACCAGCAGCCCATGTCACCCAGGTCGGAGGGGTAGGGGTTCCCTTACCGAGATGAGATTTTTCTTGAGTACCAGGGTCATGATGTCATCGGAGCACTTTGGCTGGATCAGAGACATGAGCAGCGCTGGATTGCAGCTCTCCTTGGGAGGGGTGGTCTGGACAGGTGTGGGTGAGGTCTGCGGCCCACTGCCTGCAGGGTAGCAGAGGCAGGCCGGGCAGAGGGTCACTGAGGGCTCCCTGTGAATCAGCCACTAAGCACTTCTGTAGCTAGCTACTCTCACTGCTCCCATGTTGCAGATGAGAAAAGTGAGAGTTGATGCAACTTGCCCATCTCACACAGCTGCACGGTGGTGTTCGCCACACTGCAGCAACGGACCCAAGAGGAGGGCAAAGGAAGGCAGGCGGGCAAGGGAAGGGAGCTGGGCGCTCACCGCATCTGCTGGCCCGCAGTGAGACGGCATTGGCCAGAGGGAGCTCCACAAAGGATGCTACCACGCTGGCATTATGCCTCCGGGCCTCCTCCAGCAGGCCTTGCGGTGTGTTTGGGAGCGCGAAGCCAGGCATGTTATTCTCTGGAAAGATCTTGACGGAATATTCACCAGTGGCCTAATGACAGAGAGAGAGGAGGAGCCCTTAGCCACTGACATTCAGGGGGCGCAGCCCAGCCTGGGTGCTGCCAGGCCTCAGCGCTGCTCTCTCTTTCGCTCCTGCCGTTTCCTCTGCCTGGGCCACCTCCTCTCATCTACTGGCTCCCGTTTGTCTTTCAACTCAGCATGGGATTCACTTCTACGAGAACCTTCCCTGACCCTGTGGGTTGACTCCCTAAGGATTGATGGAAGGCTTCCTGGAGGAGGTGCCATCTAGGTACTGGCGAAAGGAAGAATAGGTCGTGGGCAGAGGAGGAGGGCGGGGCCGGAAGTGTCTCCGGCATGTGTGAAGGCTGGGGGCCGGAGCGCTGGTGCAAAGGTTTTCTCTTTGGAGAGCCTTGGTGGGGCCTGCACAGGACCCTCTGGGTTGCGGAGCAAGACTCACCCTGATCTGCATGTCGTGGTTGGCGTCGATGAGCCAAGACACGTACGGTGGACCCTGCAAGATGAGCACGGTGTCGCGATCGCCGGAAGGGCACATCAGCTCCACGTTCACAGTCACTGTCCGGGGCCTGCGGGTGGACAGACCCCTGCGTCACCGTGGGCCGGAACGCGGGGTTGGGCGGGGTCTGACGGGGACTGGCCTGGGGTCGAATAGCAGCCTCTACACTATTACCTGGCGGGATGTGGGACAGGGGCGAAGGTGGGCGGAGCTTAGGCTCAGGGATGGCGGCCAGGGGCGGGGCTGAGGCTTGGACAAGGCGGGTCTTAATAAGGTGGGGGAGGGGTGTGAAAGGGTGGGGCCTGGGGCAGGGTTGGGCACTCTTACCTGGCCTCTGAGCCTGGCAGGACCCTAAGGATGTGTGCCTCCTTTTGGCCTGTCACACCTGCCAAGCGGCAGCCGCGGACCGAGGCCCCGGCGAGTGGCTGCCATTCGAGCATGCGGCCCATGTCCATGTGGGGTTCAGGACTGCAGGAGGGTGGTGACCTCGGCGCTGCAGAGACAAGCGCGACTCAGTCGCCTCCCCGAGCAGCCCACCCTTACCCACCGTAATCGTGAGGCAAGCAGGACGAAGCAGCAGAGAAGCGGGGGCGCACGGGAGGACCTGGGCTCCAGCCTCCCCGCGCCACCAGCGTCGCGTCCCTCCCCTCCCCCACCTCCCGTTTTCTCATCTGTCAACCCAGGGTTCATATAACGTATGAACCATGGCACATGTCAGGGACATGTACAACAACCAGCACCTCGGCCCCATCCACATTTTTCTTATAGCATCTACCATGACCTGAAATTCTATAATTCATCTGTGTACATGTTTATTGTCATCTCCCAACCACAGTGTCAGCTCCAGGAGGGCAGGGCCTGGGTCTGTCACCACAGAGTCCTCAAATGCCTAGCACAGTCACACGGTAGGTAGGCAATAGATAAAAGTGCTGTTTTTATAGGTCAAAAAACTGACAAGTCGCGATTTCAAGTGGTTCAATCGGATATTTGGTGAAAGGGTAATTACTGTCCCAATAAAGCACTGACTTGCTGTGTGTGACCTGGGGCGAATCACATTGCCTCCTGGAGCTTTAACGTCCACACCCGGGGAATGGGCCGGAGGAATGCAGATTCCTCCCGTCCTGAGCCCAGAGAGTCTGTAGGGAAAGCTGACCTTGGTCCAGATGGAGGAGGATGCTTCTGGGGTCGTTCAGCTTGGCAACAGAGGTGATGGCGCCCTGTGCATGTGCCCAGTTGAGGATCTGGCTCTTGGCGAAGACTGACAGTCGTGTCGTGTTGACTTCCGGGGACCCTTTCAAGGTGACCAGGTTGGGGTTCTGGGGAGACACACAAAAGCTCGGAGTGCTGTTCCTGGATCTGAGTACCCTGTCCCATGCGGGAGGTCAGGAGGTTATTTGGGAAGGCAGCCCATTGGCTGAGCAGAGGCAGCCAGAGATGAGAATGCTGAGGCTAGTCAGGTCAGCCCAGAGCCACCCAACTAGCACCCCTACCGCAAGCCAGACCTTCCCCATCTCCCTTCCATTCCTGGGTGGCTGGATAGACACATGTCTTTGTTCATCCACCTGTCTAAAATCATCCCCCACTCCTCCATAGGCATAATCATTCAACCCACATTTATGACACCAGGTGGCTACTGTCTGTTTCTCCTATACTCTATGGGTCAGTGAGGGACAGTTTCTGCCTTGCCCAACCCTGCATGGTGCTCAACACATAGTAAGCACTGAGGAATATTTGTCTGACTTTGCTCCCGGCCCTAGGCCCAGCAGGCAGGATCCTGACTTGTCAGCTCCTCTCTGACACCTGGCACAGGGCAGGTGCTCCCTGCACATGGGAAGGGAGAAAAGGAAGAAATTCGTGCATGCATGCAAGAAAGAAAGAAAGAAAAGAAAGAGAGAGAGAGAGAGAGAGAGAGAGAGAGAGAGAGAGAGAAAGAGAGAGGAAGAGAAGGACAGGCCTCCGGGTCGTACTGACGAGCTTCCTAAGCCGATAACAGACTCACAAGCCCTCCCGAATCCCCCCTCCCATACCCAACCCGCCCTACCTCACTCCCCCCCTCCCTTCAGAAGGTTATGTAGGGTGAGGGACGAAGGAAGATAAATAGAGATGGTATGGGCCCTTCCCTGGGGGATCTTACCATGCAGAAACTAGCTATGTATTCAGTCATTTGAAACAACAAAAGACAGAGGATATTATTTAATAAGAAACAAAGGAGCAAGACAGTTCCCCTGGATGGACAGGGATGGGAATTTGGGGGGGTTCAGCACCTCACTGTCCCCACTGACCATTCCCCAGGAGAGACCCTGATGGGCAGGGAAGAAAACAGGGATGGCTTCCTGGTGGAGGTGTTCTCTTGAAGCCAAAGGATTCAGAGGAAGCTGTTGAAGTCTCAGACTCAGAGGTCTAACAGTCCATCTCCAAAGCCAGGGCATTGTGCTAAAGTGGCATAAAGGCTTCAGACCAGATACTAAGGGGGACTGTAGGGAAGACAGCACAGAACGGTCCACCTTGAATGGGGCAGGACTTTAAGAAGGGGGCAAAGTGATGAGCACCTGGGTGAGGAAGCCAGCCCCCGTGATGGAAGGGTGGGGGCAGTGGTCTAGAGCTGGAGGATGTGGGAGGAACTTTACCCAGTCTTACTCTCAGGGTCCTGGTCTGTAAAATGGGGCTATAATGGGGATGAAAAGGCAAGGTGTTTGTCATTTGCCTGGTGCAGAGGCCAGCGTCCCCAGCCGGGCTATGGCCCTTCCGGTGGTGTCCCTGCAGGCCAAGGCTGCTAGCAGCTCCAACGGTCCCCCCCCCCAACCCCTGGGTATTCTTAGCTCAGGGAGGAAGGCAGGGGAAGGTGTGGCCGAGGCAGGAGCCGGTGGCTGCTGAAACCTTCCAGCCTTGGCAGCGGGGCACATTTCCGGTTCTCTGCATCACCCAGCACCACGCTGGGCTCAGATCCCCCGCCTGGGCCACCTCCAGAGGGCAAGGGATGAAAAAGGGTGAGGAGGAGCCATTACAAGGCCTGGCTTGGGAGCTCCCTCCCGCTGGGGGCCTTCATGCCAGTCATCTCTGGGTCCTTCCCCCTCCCCCTGCCCACACTTGTCCGTCTCTGGCTTGTCTCCCAAGCGGCCCTGCATCCGGGTCTGTCTTGGGGTCTCCAGCTTCTCTCCCCTACCTGTCTCTCAGTGTCTGTCTGTCTGTCCTTCCTACAACAGGCCCACCCTCTTTCCATTTCCGTTTTTCTTTTTCTCTCTCTCTCTCCTTGTCTTTGCTGTCTTTGGCAACCCCCACCCCGCCCCACTTTTTCTGGCTGTAAACAACAGCTGCTCACATCGGGGTCACCTTCCAGGGCCTCCATGAGGAGGAGGCAGCGCTGACAGACCACCCCACTTCCTCCAGCCCTGAACCCCCTCGCTGTGGGTCCCAGCCGGTTACCTCCTCTCTTAAAACTTGAGTTTTTAAAAAATAATTTTTTCTGCAATATAGGCCATGTTAATTAGAGCAAATCTTACAAAATAAACATCTCTCTTAATCCCACTTCCCGGCCATAACTATAGTTAACATGTGGTTAGGTTTCCTCCTGACCCTTTTCCTCCGTACTTAAATATTTTCAAATAAATGTCTTGTAACATTTCCCAAAGATAGTGACCAGAGGATTCTATGGGATGTCATCGAGTCCAATTCTCCCACCGGACAGATGGGGAAACTGAGGCTATGCGAGAGGATGGAGTTGGCCAGGGTAGTCCATCCACCTGCATCCCAAATCCAGGCTTGGACTCTACCCCAGACCCTGTTGACTTTTGGGTTCTCTCCGCCAGGCAGGGCCCCACAGGATCCGCCAGGCAGGGCCCTCCCATGGCTGGTGCCTCAGCCTGCGGTCAGAGGTGACACTCACAAAGGCCAGGTGGAGTGGGATTCCTGGGGTCTTCAGGCTCACGATAACATACTTGTCTATGCCGAGGACCAGGAGCACCCCTCGTGGCCGGGTGCCATTTGGCCGGGACATGTGGACAGTCAGCTCCAGCTCTGACACTTCCTGGGGAGAGGCAGGGGAGAGACACACAAACACACCAGTCAGACTGGCGCAAACCGCGCCCCCCAGACCAGGGGCGGCAACGGATACCCCGTGGGCGTTCACCCCGTCCTCCCCGCCCTGCCTCCCAGGGCCTAGCATCGTGCCAGGCCCTCAGGACTCGCTCAGAAAAGATTCGCTGAATGAATGAAAGAGGTTAGTCCCAGGAAATCCAAAGGCATAAAGAAAAAAATGTGATGAGCCTGAACTTCATCCAACAGTCGATCAAGGTTTGTTGTTTCTATTGAGCACCTGTTGTGTACCAGGCCTGCGAGCGTCTGTGTGCCACAGAAAGTACCCTGTGCCCTTTCTCTGTCCCTATACAGTGGTATCGAGGCATCAGCCCCTCCTCAGTTTGTAGTACTACTGCTTGTCTTACTATTATAAGTACTAGAACGTCCATATTTTTGTTGATACACTACCATTACTTCGATCTCTTATAAGAATGTGAAGTTGAGATCATTTACATCTTGAGAGGTACCTGCGGCATTAAAATTTTTAGTTAATCATTGTGTACGTATTTAAAATGCTTCCAGAATAACAACAATAATGATGCCTAACGCTTATAGAGTGCTTACTATGTGCCAGGACTGTTCTAAGTGCTTTATGTATTGACTCATTTAATCCTCACAACCAACCCTAAGAGGTAGGCACCATTATTAGTCTCACTTCCAGATGAGGAAACAAGGCACAGAGAAGCGAAGTTATTGGCCCAAGAACACACAGCAAGGAAGGATGGAGATAGGATACGGACCTGGGCAGGCTGCTTCGCTCAACCTCTAGACCGCCCAGCCACGTTTTTCTCTACCTCCTTATCGCCAAGGAGAAAAAGAACACAGCAATCCACAAAGGCAAAGATTCTACTGGAAGAACAACACTTTCTTCTCGAAGCCTTTCTGATCCAGAGGAGTGCGAGCTACTGAACTTGAGACAAGTGTATGCTCCCAAAGCTCCGCCACAGACTCACAAGGACAAAGACACATGGAATCACTTTACCGAAAACACAGACTCCAGCTGCTCTCCAAGTTGGCAGTTTCTACAAAGAGACAAAACTCGATCCCCCAAATCTCCTTAAACTTATCAAAAATGAGACAGAGATTTCAAGACAAAAAGATCAGTGGAAAGTTTTTAGATTTTGCTTTTAATCATCTCCTGGCTATATCCCCAGCTGATGTCACAGGGCCAGAGAGCGTTTCAGCCGCTGGAAAAAATCTGCCCAGAAATATTTCCATTACTCAATAATGACACCATAATCACTCTTTGTTTGTAGGTTTGCTCTTTAAAACAAAACAAAAAAAAAAGCAAATAATGTTCTGTTTTCAAGGTTTGGCAAATATTTTTTATTTTAATGAGCTGGTTTACTTATTTTTGAATTATTTTTATGCTAATTTATAGTAGAATGATAGATATGTTTGAAATTTATGTTCATATAAATTCATATTTTTTGTCCATTAATGCTGTCTGATGGGTTTATAACTTTTGGTTTTTGAAATCTCTTGTTTCATCCATTTAAAAAAATATTATGCATTCTAAACACTTAAAAAATTAAATACTGGATTTAATATCACATTTTGGTAAAATACGAAACACAAATCTGAATATCAGAACTGACGTTTTGTTCCAGGATTGTGATCACTACTTGAAAGTAATGGGGGTGAAGGGAGACCCACTCCAGTGAGGTCAGGAAAGTCCCGGTCACAGCGGGCCAGCCAGAACCTTTGACAAGGACACACCCCAGCTTCCGTACCTTGACTGTGTATGTACTAATAGCTTGAACAATCGAATGTGATTATACAACTCCATAGAGACACTAGGACCCACTCAGCTGCACACTTTAAAGGGGCGAGTTTTATCGCGATAAGCTGTTGACCGTTCGACAATTGAATATCAGTAATTTCACGTGGTTCTGCCAGATCTGTGCCTGGCCCTGTGTGCTCACCAGAAGAGGGGCAGGTGTTCTCCCATTTTACAGATGCAGCCAGTGAGACTTGGAGTGGGAAACCCGCCAAGGGAACTGTTGGTGAGTGGCGAAGTTGGTCTGGTGCCCGAGTGGCGCCCACGGCCCCTGGACCTCTGTCCCGGCAGCTCACCCGGACAATGTCCTCCCTCTCAGCACAGCCCCATCAGTCTGTCCTTACCCTGAGGAATGAACTTTGAGACCCCACACAGGACAGAAGATGAGCCCCGTGGTTTGGAGATGCCACGGGCTACGTTCTCTGGCCCTCGGTGGACACTGCAGGCCGAGAGCACCGACGGGTGACAGAGAGAGCGGCCAAGGGGGCGCAGCCCCTGAGCTGGAACGAAAAAGCCTGCGAACATCTACTCCCGCTGCTGCTCGGCAACTCTCCCTGTTCCTGTGTACCTCAGTTTCCCCACCTGCGGAAAGGACAGGGCTGGGGACCAATACCAGGTGGGGATCTGGATAAAGAAACCAAAAAAAAAGAAGTGGAGGTCAAGGTCAGGCCATGCTAGGGGCAAGGGAACGAGGAGACTGGAACTTGGGAACCTTTGTCATGACACTCAGCTCCTCTCCCGGAGTTCACACACCACTTAGTTGTCACTGAGTCCTGCCCTGGAGAATTGGGAGCTAAAGGAAAGGTGCGGGGTGGGGCCGGGGGAGCCGGGGACAAAGAGGGGCAGTCACAGGCCAGGACCACACAGCGCGTGGGCAACGTGGACTGTCAGGGAGGCAGAAAGGCCGGAACACGGGGCTGTCTGGGGTCTCGGAGCTCCCGGGCCTCGCCGGGGCCAGCTGCTTACCAGAACAAAACAGTCAGGGTTTCCACAGCAAACGTTTCCACCCCGTGGCCCTGACTCATCAACGAGGTCACTCACACGCACGCTAACTTCCCTCTTCCCTCCGAGGCCGGGGCCTAAAGGTAAAGCAAGGGGCCTGCCTAGCCCCCGCCTCCACACTCCCAGTCTTCTGAGGGCCAGACTGGGAATTCTGTGAGCCTAGCCGAGGCGGGCGGCCACCTCCTTACCCCCAGCTCTGCAACCTGGGCCAGCCTGGGTCGCCCCGGTTCCCTCCCTGTGCTGGTAGGCGGGAGTCCTCGTTTCTATTTTTGTGCCAGTGTCCCACAGATGCCATTGTTGGCCCGGCAGTCAGTGGCGGGAAGGGGGGATTTCGGTGAGGAGGCCCTGAGCACTAGTAGCCGCTTATAGAAAGTCGCTTCCAGCAATTCTTCTAGGAGTGGAGCCTCCTCGGGGCTGCCTGCAGCCCCCACCCTCCTAGGGCCAGACTGGAGCCGACCACATTGGAGCCAGACGTCCCTCTGTCCACCCAGGCAGGCTCGGATGGTACATACAGACAGCGTGGCCAAGGAAGGGGTCAAAGCCAGACTGACCTGAATTCAAATGCAAGCTTAGTCATTAGCCTGTGACTCCGGACAGTCACTTCCCCTCTCTGAGCCTCAGTTTCCTGATCTGGAAAATGGGGGGGCTGAAAAAATATGCCCACTTCGGAAACTTGTGAGGATTCAATGAGATTCTGCCTGCAAAGCAGGTTGTCCAGTGCCTGGCTAAATACATAGTAGGCCTGCAGTTCCCTCCTCGCTCAAAGATGCCAAGATCCGGGGGCCGGGAAGGCTGGCGTTAGCGGTGGGCAACGGTTAGCCGGAACTGGGACATACCTCAGCCCCACTCTCCATGGCATCCCCTCTCTGGGCCTCAGTCTCCCCACATGTGCAGGGAGGAGTTAGGCTTAGTGTGACCGCTGGATTTCATCCTCCCTGCTGGAGGTCCCAGAGTTTGGCATCTGGGAGTCATGGTCTCTGGCCAGGTGGCTCCAGGAGAGATATGCTACTTGGCCCCGCTGAGGGCCCTGGTCACCTCCTACTCTCCCCATCGCCCCGCATCTTTTGCCTGTCTGAGGCCAGCACTGGGCCCAGCCTGGGGCTTCTGTCCTTGAGGAACTAGGCAGAGAACAAGACCACCACTCCCAAACAACCAAAGATGAACAATAGTGAGACCACTAACCCCTGGGCGACAGCCAACCAGCCAGCGTTTGCGAGTATATATGCTTCTCCTTCTTTCCTTCCATTATCCACTCATCCGTCCGTCATTCATCCATTTATCTAGCCCTCTATCCATCTGATATTTATTACCAGACTGACCCTGGGCTGGACACCAGGGACGCAGCAGTGAGAGAGCTGACGAAAGCCCTTCACGGCCCGTCTGACTCCTGGTCCACGCGCCTCCCCCAAGCCTGCCCCAAATATCTGCAAGCCGGAGTACAAATGGCAGCCGCTGGCCCCCAGCTCACCCCCTTCTCTTCATGAGTACGCATGTGACAAGCCAGCCTAGACGCCCAAGCTCTGCTGTGCCCGCCCCGCACAAGTAGTCACCTTGCCGTCCTTCATGTCTAAGGGAGTTTACACCAACTGTCTCTAAAGGATGAGACGAGAAAAAGCCCACGTGACGCCGTGAGAGGAAGCTCGGTGCACTTGGGCAGGAAACTGTGGAGTCCTGGGTGCCCACGGCACGGGCTGAGGGGGAGAGGGGTGCAAGTTCCAGGCGGGCAACCCAGGGGAGGGATGCAACTGGAAGAGGACCAGAGAGGCGCCACTAACTGTAGGGCCTGGGCAGGATCCCCCTTTGCCCAGGTGTGAGGGCACCACTGCCTTCCACAGCCCTTCACAGCCTGCCAGGACATTCTGGAGGAGTCCGGGCTCCCTCTCCCTTTCCTTCTGACTGACGGCCTGGCCGGCCCCTCTGGTCAGGAGCGAGTCAGTGCAAAAGCCCAGCAGGTTCCATGGGCTTCGGGGAGGGACATGGGCTCCCAGAGTTTACCCAGAAGTGGGTTGAATGAGCGGCTGTCCCAGCTCTGGCCCTGCTGCCTGGGGTTTGTTAGAAGGACAGCAGATCAGTACAATCGGCCTGACGGGAACCGCTGAGACACCAGGCCGGTTTCCTGTCTCCGCGGGTCAGGATGTGACCCTGGGCCCTCTCCCGGAATCCAGGCTCCCGCCTGCCCTTTGGGGACCCGGTGAGATAGAGCCCCGGCCCAGCAGCCCCCTCGTCTCTCGCCTGTCTGCAAACCTCCCCAACACACACGCACGCATGCACACACACACACACACACACGCACGCACACTGAACCTCTCTTCCCCGAGGCTCTTGGCTGCCGCAGCTCATCTGCCGCCCACCCGCAGGAAGTGTGAGGATTCCAAGGCCTCGCAGGGATGCATGGGAAAGCTGTGTGGCTGAGCCAGGATGTGAAGGAGGCAGCCACAGGCCGGGAGGGACTGGGCTGCTTGTTAAGGCGGCGGGCTGCCCACGCTACAGCTGCCGGCTTGTGTTCCTTGCCTTTAGGGCTTTGCTCATGCGCTGCCCTCTGCCTGGAATGTCTTTGACCCCCTTTCTGTTTGGGTAGACACTGGGAGTCACTGCCCGAATGCCCCTTTCCCTCCACGTTCAGTGCTCATCCCACTGGGGCCCTCGGCCCCCATACCTACTCCCCCCAAGTGCCAATTCCGTCACTTAATACCAGGGCTGCTGATTCTCACCTCTGCCTACCTCGGCCTGGGAGCGGCCCGAGGGCAGGGGCTGGGTCTGCTTCCTCTCTGCACCATCAGTGCCCAACACAGGCTGGGCACAGAGCAGGTACCTGGTGAGGACTAGTAGAGGGGGACTGTGGGGCCGTGGACCCCATTCTTTGGGGCTGCCTGGGGAAGAAGGTGCCTCCCAGGAAAACCGCGGGTCCTTCAGCGTCACAGCAGTCCAGTCCAGAGGGATCATGGGCTCGACCCTTGGACCAAGGAGGTCAGGAGCACCAGGGGGCCGGGGGTGGGGGAGGGGCGAGGGAAGGGCTCCATCAGGCTGGACCTCAGTTGCTCCCCCTGAAAATGAATTCACGGCCCCTGCCTCAGCCACCTGGTGGCAATAACCTTGGGGGATCGAATTAGTTGACTGACGTGAGCATGTTCCATGAACTGTAGCATGCATGGCAAGATGAGGGTATTTGCAGGCGGGACATGGAACCCAAAGGGGACCCTCACGATAACTACACGAGCCACAGCTACGGGCGTTCGAGCAGTCACTCTGCGCAGCCCTGTGCTCAGTATTTTGCTTGCCCTGTCCCTTTGGATTCTCCCGGCCCCCTGAGGAGTGGGGATGCTCGACTCCATGTTTCTCATCAGAAAACCAAGGCTTGGAGAGGTAGCCCCCAGGTCGGGCCACCATAAGTTGGGGAACCAAAGTTCAGTTTGAAGGCTGCTTGGCTCCAGAGCCCATGTTCTTAACCCCTACATCAAGGTCACATAGCAGTGCCTCTATTCATTCATCCACTCTTCATTCATTCATTCATTCGTTCATTCATTCATGTATACGTTCCATAGTTACTTGGCATATGCCAGGCCTTGGCCCAGATTCTGATACTCTGTAATTCTTTGGTGAGTCCCTGAGCGCAGGGAATGTGTGTCTGTTGGAGAGTGGGGAGAAGGAGCCCCCTCGGCATGGCAGGCACTACACGAAGTGCTGGCCAGTGACAGATCCAGGACTGGAGAGGCCCAGCCTCCTGCACGCCAGCTCGCTCCACCGCCCTCTCAAACACACACGCCTGGAAGCCTGGCGCTCACAGCCTGACTCCTGAATCAAAGGCCAGACGCTCCCTGGACCGAGTTCTCTGGGAGAGGCAGAAGGGGACAGAGACGTTCTGTTGTCATGAGCTCTAGGATGACCTGAGTTGCAGTGACACCTTGCCATGCCCCTAAACACTTGTCACTACCCACGGAATAAAGACCTTACTACGATGACAAGGTCGTTTCCGTCTCCCCAGCCCCGTTTCAAGGGTCACCGTGAGCTCCTGCCACAGCAAACAGCACGCCGCCCCCAGCCAAGGCTCACGTCCCCGCCGGGGCGTTTACTTTCTCCTCCGCTTTTCGCCTTCACCCCCTTCGCTCAGTGAGCTCCTGGCTGTCTCTGCTGTTGATGCTTCCTCCAGGAAGCCCTGCTTAATCCCACGGCAGCTGGGGTAGCCCTGTCCTGCCTTGCCCAAGGAGGCACCAATCACCTGGATTTGGGCTGGCCGTCTACACCTCTGCCTCCCACAGACCTGGGTGCTTGGAGGGGGCCTTTCTCTGACTCTGGGCCACTGTCGAGTGATTAGGGTGGGGGAACCCCAGTCACCCAGAGGAGGCATAAAGACCTGAACATCAGGACAAACCAAATGAACTTCCAGAGGACAATCTTATTTTTTCATATCATCACCAAACTTGAAAAAATTTACAATGGCTATGAAAACCATATAGCGTGTGTTTGGCGCTATCTGCAGCTTGGGGATTATCGAGGCCCACAGTCCCCGTGGCAGGAAGGCGGTGGGGAGAAGTCCCCCCGATACTGGTGGTCTGGGCACTGTCTTATCACCACACAAACGCAGGGCAACTTAACAGTTTCAGGGGCGATTTGGCCACAAGTTTACCCTGAGCTGACACCACTAACTCACTATCAGGACCTGAGGCCACATCAGCCAGGTGTGGTCACTAGCCCAGGCAGGCCAGGACGCTGCCTCAACACTGAGATCCCTGGGCAGCCAGGTGACAGCCTGGCTTGGAGTCCCTGGAGGTCTAGTGTGAACTCTGGCCTTGGGCGTGTGCCTTCACCTCTCCAGGCCTGCCTCAGTTTCCTCCTCTGAAAAGTAGGGATAATAACAGACCCTGCCAGGTGGGCCCTTGGGAGGCTTGACATATGTTAATATGTTTAACTCACGTCCTGGCACATAGTAGGCCTAGCATAGGACCTAGCACATAGCAAGTGCTCAGTAAATGTCTTGTTCTTTAGAAAGACTTAGACACACTAAGTGGCGGACCTCAGGGGGGTTCTCAGGGAAAGAAAAATCTCTGAGGCTGTCGTTGCTGGCTTCCAATCTCCAGGGGGCTGCTCACCAGCTCACAGATGTTCAGTGGGGGACACTCCAGGGAGGGAGATTGGGACTCGACTGAGGGAAGCACTTTCTCCAAGTCAAAGCTGCCTAGAGTAGAGGTGTCCGCCTCGAAGCAATGAGCTCCCACCACTGGAGATGCATGAGCAACAACTCACCTGGTCCGCTCCACTGCCTCTCCTCTACTCGGTGCCCAGCCAAACCCAGTCCTTCCCACCTGGGTCTTGTGGTGGCATCTAGGAGATTACCCCAATGCGGGCCCCGGAAATGGCAGCCTTCCCAGGCCTTGAGAGATGCCCGTATCACCCTCCAGACGGGGGCCCTGGTGAGGACTCGGCCCATTGCTTCAGGGACAGTCACAAGGAAGGCTCCCCTCATCCATCACTGGGCCCCCGCCTGACCCTGCCATCAGACACTCACCCTTGAGAATTCCAGAAAGAGGATGTGGACTTCGAGGGTAGCGTTGGGAACATGAGCCACGCAGCCCTCAGAAACCTGGCTCGTGAAATATGTCACCTCGGAGTCCACAGGCTGTAGATCACAATGGACAGTTTCTGCATGACCTGTTTGGTGAAGCACAGAGGGAGAGAGGGCCCGATAAGACAAAGGTGACCACGGCTGCTCCCACTTTGTGAATGCCTACTGGGTGCTTGGCACTAACTCAGGGCTTTATTGCGTCTTCACAGCTACCTCATGAGGTAGGTGCCATATCCCTTCCACAGACAGAGAAAACTGAGGCTCAGACGGGAAAAGTCTCTTGCCCACAGTCACTGCGCTACTAGATGTAAGGTTTACAGATACAATGTAGGACACCCCGTTAAATTCGAAAAAAATTAAAAAAAAAAAGAGTAATTTTTAAGGTATAAGTATATTCCCAAATATTGCATGGGACATACTTATGCTAAAATTTCTTCATAGTTTACCTGAAATTCAAATGTAACTGGGCATCCTATATGATATGTGTTACAACCAGCGACTTTACCTGAGTGGTAAGACCCACTCGTCCATACACCCAAGTGTGTCCAGGTTGGTAAACTCCAAAGGAAGGCAAGAGCTGAGATCAGCAGACAAAACTCCCCCCTCTGGTGCATCAAGGAAGCCGGGAAGAATGGAACCTTGAGAGTCTCCTGGCCCCAAGGGACAGAGTGAGCCAAAGGGGTGGCCCAGGTCAGCAGGAGTCGCCGCGGAGCCTGCCCCTGTGCTGCCCGGAAACGCGGGTCCTGAGGGAAGGCAATGGAATTTCACCCTGACCCAGCAGAGGAGGAAGGGGAAATGAGGCCCCTACACCTCGTCCCAAGGAATGTGCCGGGGGAGGGGGGAGGTGGCTCCGGAGGAGGGAAGGAGGACAGAGAAGGGGAGACTGTTTGGAAGTTTGTCGCGCTGGCTTCTTGTCGCGCTGGCTTCCTGTTTTCTTGGAGATCAAAGATGGGCGCGGAGGGACTGGCCACACGTCCAGCTGACGCCAGCTCGGGGGAAGGGGGTAGGGAAGCTTCTTCTGAATCCCAGGTTACTGGGCTGTCTCTGCCTAACCCAGCCTTCTTCTCCGCCTTTCCGCCGCCTTGTTGGGCTCAGGACCACCAGAGGTCAGAGAAGGACTTGGAGGGCCTCCCAGCCACGCGACACCATCCACCAGCAACATCTTGGGAAGGACAAGTTCAGGACAGGGACATTTGGCCACCATGGAGGCCTGGGCCTTATAAGTCCTTGTCCTCGACCTGTCCTGTGTGCCAGGGACTCCAGAGTGCCCAGGTAACGTGGCATTTTGGTTAAAAGCAAGGTCCCCTAGAGGCGATCTGACCTGGGATTGAATCTCAGGCCTGACACTTGCTAACCATGTGGCTTTGGTGAATGATTTCATCAGTTTGGGCTCTGGCTTTCTTGACTGAAAAGGATCAATAGGAGTAGAACGCACACAACCTGTCGAGGTCGTCGGGAGGACTCCGTGAGGAGGAGCATCTGGCCGTCCTTTCGATCACAATTATTTGCTTGACTCCGGTCACTGCCGGGGCTGGCCCTCTGAGAGGCTCTGACGCCTCCGGCCGGCCGACTCCATCACTTTCCGTAGACTCAAGGGCTGGCACCAGCTCCCGTTGTCCCAACCCTTGTGACCACCGAGCCCCTAAGCTCCCCACCTTCTCCCTCTTCCTATCGGTGAACACACATGTTTTGGCTGTTAGCCAGTCTGAGCCCCTCCTGTACAGATGGGGATACTGAGGCCTGGAGAGGCTGGATATTCCAGTCGCACTGCACCTGGCTGACCAGGCTGCGCCTCAGACCCACCTCTCCCCATATGACCCAGGGTCTGGCCTGCAGATTAGCGCAGCGCCTTCCTCCTTCCCTTTGGACTTTCCCTGCCCCCTCCCCAGACTTCCAGGAACCCCAGTTCCTCCCGGATTGCCGGGGCCGCCTGGGCCACCTCCTCCATGCCGTCAGCGGGAGAGGCCACAGGCCTGGCCATTATGTAATGATCAGATAACAGGCCAGGCTGGGAGATCAGATAAGAGGTCCATTTATTTTGGGGCCTTTTTGAATCCTGGCGGCCCCCACCCCACAGACGAGAATGGGGAGACGGGAGGGAGCATGACGCCCGCCCGGGGCCTGTCTCCTGGAGCCGGAGGCGGGCCCAGACAGAGTTGAAAACAATCCCCGGGCACCAAGGGAAACGCCAGGGCCTCCCGGGACCTAAATTGGAGGAGGCGCCTCTGGGGAGCCTGGGTGACCGGCCTAGTGAGAGACCCGAGAGCCACCTGCCTCCTCCTTACTGACCCACGAGCGCGGTGCCACCTTGGGGCTTTCTAAATGGCCATCTCCAGCTCCTTGGGAGGCCACAGACAGCAATGGTCAAGAAAAGCAGCTCCGGGGTCAGATGTCCTGGGTCAAATCCCAGTTCTGCCTCTTGAAACACCTGTTGCCTTGACCAAAAGCCTAACTTCTCCGAGCCTCAGTTTCCCCATTTGCAAAACAGCTTTTGTCCTACTCGCTGGGACCAGGTACTGTTTCGAGGCATCATCACGTGAGCTCATTCATTTCCTCTTCACAGCAGCCCACGAGGTGGGCATTGTTATGATAACCGTTTGACACATGGGGAAACGCAAGATCAGGTAGGTGCAAGAACTGGCCCCCAGGTACCCAACTATTAAGTGGCAGGACCCGTATTTGAACCCAGACAGTCCAGCTCCCAACAACCAGCACCCACTTCACACCTTGTGTGTCGCCTTGGTGAGGCGACCCGTGTAAAGAGCCCCCCATCCAGTAAGTGTTCCGTGACCATTTCATAATACCAGGGCGGATCCTTTCCAAGAAGGTCAATTCTGCTTTTCGCTCCTTCAGTCGCCCAGCCGCCCTTCGTTCTTTTCAGTGTCCAATTAAAGCCTCACAGATTTCCCAACTTCTAGCCCAACCTCCCCTCCTGGGCCTGGCCACCAGTGAGTTCCCAGCAGTCATTCTTCCAGTCTTTCTCAAGACTCCCCAGCGCCTGCAGGGTCAAGTCCACACTCAACGACCTAGAGTGGAGTTAAAAAGGACAGGGATCTGAGAGATGCCAAAGGCTCACGTCCTGACTCTGCCACCTTCCAGCTTCCTTTCCACAGCTCAGTGTTATTGTCTGCAAAATGGGGACGATGATAATCATGATTCCTTTCTCATCGAGTCGGTGAGTGTGGGTAAGACAGCACACGCACGGTGCTGAGCAGGCTCCTGACGCATGAGGATTGCTCAACAACTGGCAACTGCTGTCACAGTTATTTATGTCACATTGGTAGGGACATGTGAGCTTTTCCTTCAAACGGACCTCACTCCTTGCCTCTGCCACGCCCTTTCCTAGACCAAAGGACTTCCTTTAACCACGCAGTCCACTTCTATCCATCCTTCGCAACCCCGTTGCGAAAATCTTCCCATCAGAACTAATCCAGTTTCGCTCTAGGTGGGAGGACCACTGTAGAAGCAGGAAAGGGACTGAATGCCCAGGGTGAGAAGATTTGGCAACAGAGAGCTAGCTCTTCATCGCTTCCCCTGAGGCAGTATGGGGCAGAGGTTAGGCACGGGGCCCAAGCCCCAGCTGCTCATTTCTGGGCTGTGGTACTCAGGCAAATTCCTTCACCGGCCCGTGCCCCAGTCTCCTCAGCTGTAACATGAGGGTGACAGGAGTGTCTGCTTCATCGGGCTTTTGTGAAGGCTGAGTCTCATAGGACACGTAACAGGTCTAGGGCAGCATCCAGCATACAGTAAGTGCCAAATCAATGTCAACTGTTATAGTTGCTTCTCCCCACCCACCCCGCCCCAGACCCTGTCACACACAGGTACTGAAGTCAGCTCAGTCCTGGATGAGGGTCCTCTTCAGCCCCCAGGGCTCAGGTCCCAAAGATAGAGCTGGAGCTAAGGGGGGAGGGCCCAGAGCCAGGGCAATCAGCTCTCCAAGTCTTTATACCCGGCCGCCAAAGGTGCAGGGAAAAGAAGCTGGGTTTGGGAGCAGACAACCTGGGGTTGAAATCTAGACTTGTTACTTGTCCCAAGGCTTGGGTTTCCTCATCTGTAAACTGGGTTTGGAGACAAAGAGCCGCCTGATGCACCACAGACAAAGAGGCGGTTTCCTCCCTCTGGCTCGGATTCCCCTCAGGCCCTTGAGCAAATGGACCAGCTCCTTCCTCAGAGAGCCCAGCACTGCCCCATCCGTGACCTTGAGAGAAAGACTCTCTCTCCCTCTGAGTCTTAGTATCACCATCTTTCTGGCTCAGGGGAGAGAATCTTAACAGTCATCTCCACTGACCCAGGGACCTAGCTTCTCCTTGGCTCACACAGCTCCTCCGCCAACCTCTTTTTCCCCCTGGGAAATGGGAAGCTGTGCCAGAATGCAGCCTTTAAGAGATGGGTATTTGTGGTCTCTGTCCCATGTCACGAGCCTCTTCTCCAGAGAGTCCCAGACCTCCATGTAGGTGGCCTGCAGCCTAAGGACTCCAAGTCACACCTCTGGCTCACCCTCCAGCAAACATTCACCCGCACTTAGGAAACGCTTTTTGATCCCAGCCACCCAACATGGGCCACAAATCCCAGCACCCCCACTTCTGGGACTCTCTCCAAGTGAAATACTCCAAAATACAGGAAAAGGTGCGTGTACCAAAAATGTGCGCGGAGGTGGTGTTTATAATTAGTCCCAAAGGGAAAACCACCTGAATAGTCAACAATAGGGAATCCATTAGGCAAATGATAGAAGGCACATTTAAGGGAGAGAAGATTCCAGAAGCACAATGGGATGGTTACGGAGTCCACATGACCACATAGAAGCCGCTGGGAATGAGAAGAGTACAGAAGACTCTCAAATGTTGATCCACCTGCATTTAACTTCTCTTAAAAAAGCTAGACAAAAACTAGTAAGTAAGCCACCTGCATGCTGACGACGTTCTCCCAATTCTCTATCTTCTTCGAGGAGTGCACTAAAGCGAATATGTAGTTAAACCGCTTTTTAAAAATCTCTACATGTTTGTTCTTTGAAAAAATTTCAGCATGAAAAAGAAGCGTGTCTTAGAAAGTGAAAATCCTCTAGAGAAAACAGCGACATCGGGACTTGCTCTGTGCATGTCGTGCATTATTACTATTTTATTCTTACAGATATGAATCATTGCCGTTCGGGCCCCTAACAGTCTGTCCCACACATCTGTCCACAGCAGTGTAGACGGAGAGCTAGCTTTCTCGTGGTAATGGCTGCATGATCTTCTACTGAATAATAATTCATTTAATGAGGCCCAGGCCTATGGACATTTGGGTGCTCTACTCCCACTGTTGGGTTTTTTGTTACAGGTCCCTACGGACCATACATCATTTTAGAGCTGGGCAAGTAACTCTCTAGGTCTAAATTCAGAAGGTTGGGGTATTACACAAGTTACGACTTCGAGAGGTTCTACCAAGCTGTGTTCCCAGAAGTTTGGACCTGTTTTGGACCCATTTTCACCCCCTGCAGCCTGAATAAGGGCACCTGGGTCACTCCTACCCCCTCCACTGGTGTGGAGATCTGGGTTCTCCACACCTTGGCCAAGGCCCCCATCTGCCTTCCACGGGCCTCAGTTTCCCAGGCTGTAAGTGAGTTGGGTTGGACGGCTTGGGATGCCGTGAGACACTGTGATCACTGGGTGCCTGTACCTGCTCGCAGGAGCAGACTGATAAATTACCGGGGTTTTTTTTTTTCTAACTGGCTGTTAAATACAGCCATAATCAAACCTTAAGTTTTATACGCTTACAATTACATTAATTACATTTTTTGAAAAGGTAATAAATATCAAACTCCTTACTTTCTAATTATTTTACTATTATCTGTGCTCCTGAGGTTATCTACATGGCGTATGTGTGTGATGGAAATTCTAGAAAGGGTGTCCAAATGGGCACCATGGACCAACTCCAAGTACAGTGAGTTGGTAGCTTGAAGTCCGCCATGCGGGGACATTTACACCACGGACACTGACAAACGCTACCCCCCACCTCCCCACCCCTGTTGTTAATTATTTGCCAACACATCACCGCCTCTGACCCTATGCAGCCAGACCATAACGGTCTGCACGGATCTTTCTCTGATGACCAAGAGGAAGGAAGTGTTATCGGGCTAGAAATGTGGGCTCGGTGGGAGGAAGGCAGGGCAGCTATCGCGGAGCTCAGGTAGGGCTCCTATCTGAGCTGGGTGAACTTGGCGGGCCACGGCCTCCCCTTCCTGTCCTATAAAACGGGATGATAGTGGCAGCCATCTTGCACGGTTATCGGGAGCTGTATCAAGAGGGGTTGCCGCATCACACGTGGTTACGAGAAAGAGTTCCGGGGAGCCACAGGCCTGGGGTCAAATCCCTGCTAAGTCACTTAGGGTCTGAGGCTCAGTTTCCTGTCAATCAGTGAGGCCGTGGTAAAAGCTTTAGAGACCAAGGATTAGGGACTTTGAAATGCTATGGGTTTGGATAGGGCAGGGAGGGGGTAAACACCACTCCTCGCCAGCCCCCCCCCCCAGATCTTTTAAGGAGTTCATAGGTACACCATGGGTAAAGGGGTGTCCATAGGGCCATCCCACGGCTTTAGGTGAATGTGTCCCCAGGGCACAGAGAGGCCACAGTAACTAGGAGTCCCCGGCTCCTCGCGGCCCCTCATCTGGTCGGCTTCAGAAGGCGGCAGAGGCAATGACTGCCTAGAAAAGCCCCTAGGCTGAGGATACCCCACAGAAGCCCTGGTCCGGGACTGTGCCCCCATCCTGCGGGCTTCTGGGGGGTAGAGAGGCGGGAGAGGCGAAGGAGAATACTGCATTCAGAAGGCGTCTGGGAGCCACTTACAGGATGAGGATGGAGGATTTAAAGCTAATCATAAAACAGCAACGATAACAACACAGAGACAATTAACCAAGCCTGAGAGCTCTCTCTACAAGAGAGAACCTCAGCGCCGGGCTGCCCAACAGCCCGAAGTGAGTCTGTTAACCATCCCCGCTTTGCTCAGAGGCCAGAAGGCTGTCCCCGAGATCACACAACAAGGAAGGAAGTAACAACAACCTAGAGCCCGACTCCGAACGTGAGTCCTCGCGCCCCCCTTCCCACACCTTGGTCAGGTGGAAATCTTAAGGCCCAGAGAGGGCAGGAGACTCTTGGAGGCTGCACAGCACTCTGGGACCTGAGCTTCCTGGGGAGAAATGGCCAGAGGCCAGAGGCCAGGGTTAAGGTAAATAACTACTCACCCTTGTTTGCTGAGACTTTGAGGGCTAAATGTCCTCGGTCCTGGCAAACGGGGATGGTTGGTCACCCTGCGGCATCACCTTGGGCTATCCAAACCACCCAGGACAGCCACACTGTACATGAGCTCAGGACACAGGGAGGAGGCTGGGAGCACTTGGGGCCAGGTCTCCCCACCCCGGGTCCCTGGACACCTACTTGTGGGGCTGAGGCTGCAGACGGCCAGCAGCAGGGCCGCGACCAGGGCGAGTGTGCTTCGGTCCATGCTGTCCACCCGGGGCTCCGTGTGCTGGGCCTTATCCGGTGTCCAGGGGCAGGGCTGCAGGCGGGCGCGGGGGCTGGCGTGGGCTCGTGCGGGGACCCAAAGGGAGCAGGCGGCCGGAGCGACGGCGTCCCTGCTCCAGCCTTCTGAGGTGGCGGCCAAGGGGTCAGGAGAAGTGGGCACAGGGGTGCAGGGCCAGGCCAGGGGTCGCCGGCCAAGGGGTGAGCGGGGAGGGGGTGCTGGGCTCCCGTGGAGGGCGGCGGTGGCAGCAGTCTGGGGCTGTGGCTGCGGATGGAGGCTGGGGTATGACCGTCAGCGGTGGGGAGCTCCTGGCTCATCCAGCCCGGCCTGGGGAGGCAGGAAATGCGCTTCCTTAGAGAAGGGGCCGGGCCAGGCGGCCTGCCAGGCGGGAGAGGAAGTGCCGCGCGCTTTGTCGCTGGGTGGGGGGCCCTGGGGAGGGGGGGGGAGGCAATGGGTGGGAGGACGCAGGCTCCAGGCTTGTCTCCCCAAGCACCCCACCCTCCCATCCCACCCTCTCCAGGGCCGGCTACCGGGGTGCATCTGACAGCCCCCGGGGGACAGATGAAAACAATCACCCTAACAGTCCGCCAAGGGGACCTCTCAGGGGTCAGGCCTTAGCCACGGTGGTCCGTGTGGAGCTCACAGCCCCATGAAGTCCATTTTCCCATTCTGCTGATGAGAAAACATAGATGTAATAAAGTGAGCTGATTGGCTTAAGAAGATAGTAGACTTGGGATTTGAATGGATCTCATCGGGGACCAAAGCTGGCTCACATAGCATGGCACTGGCTGCCATGCCCTTGCTTTTCAGGCAGGGAAACTGAGGTCCAGGATGGGGAAGGAACACTCCCAAAATGGCTCAGCACGGCAGCTGGGCCTGAGGTCTCAGGGACCAGAGAGGACAGGGGACCTTCCCAGAGCCACGCATTTTGAATCTGTCCACTCCATGGGTGCGAAATTCTTCAGGGACAAAAGACGATCCCAAATGAAAGGGGGACACACAATTTAATGACATTTCTGAAGTCAGATAACCCTAGGTTCAAGACCGTGCCCTGCTTGCTCTGAGCTACGGGACCTCGAACAAGTTCCGACACTCAGCCACCCTGTTTGTGAAGTGGGCACGACGGTGCCCTCCTTGCCAGCGCGTTACGAGATTTCCAGGGATTGGGGCGCTACCGTGCTGAGCTCCACGCCTGGCATGTGGAGAGTGCTCTTCCGTCCGCGCTCCCTGAGCCTAAGAGACAATCCCGGAAACGTCCCGTGTTCATTCTGCAAACAGCAAGTGCCAACGATGTGCCCACCATGCTGCTAGTCATGGGTAGCCCTCAGGCCCAAGGGAGCTCAGAGGAGGAAGCCCGGGCTGCCTGGAGGAGGTGGCATTTAGGCCCCACCCTTTAAAAGACTGGGCAAGTGGGAGTGGAGTAGAAGAAAGAGGCGAGGAGGGCATGTGTGGCCAGGGACCAGCCTGAGCAAAGGCACAGAGGCGAGAAGTGGTCGGAGCACTGTGGCCCTGCTTTGGGAGGGGGGCCTTGAATGCCAGGACTTTATCTTAAAGGCCACCGAGAGTCATGGAAGGTTCTGGAGCAGAACGTGCTGGCAGAGCTGGGCTTTGGAAAGACAAATCTTGGCGTGTGCTGGCAAGACATAGAGAGGGGATGGAGCCAGGGGGTCCTTCTCTTTATACTTGTCCTGGACCCCAGATGGAGAGATGGAGGCCTGGGTGGGAGCAGAGCGCACAGTGCGTTTGTCTCTGCAGGAGCTGACGCAGGGGTGGGAAGGGCGGGCGTGGCTCCGTAACTGGCCAGGCATGGGTGTGGGGTTGCGGGAGACCCATCCATGTCCCTCAGGCTGGGGAGGCTGAGGCAGAGCAGAGGGGGGCCACCTGAAAGTGGCAGGTCCTCTGCCTTTTCCTGTGCGTGCGGAGATGAGGAGGTGGGCACCATGAGGCAAAGCGTGGCCTCAGTGGGGGACCAGAGGGGTGACGGCAAGGTTTCCCCAGGCCCCCAACCAGGGACAGTTAATCCAGCCCCAAGGGCTGAACTCTCCCTGTGCACCAGGCCCCACCCTAGGCGTTCACCTTATCAGCTCTGGATCCTCACAGCCACCCCTGGAGGCCAGCGACGTTAAACCACTTACAGAGGAGGAACCCAAGGCTCCCTGAAGAGTGAGGGACCCCCGGGCTAGAAGGTGAAGACCCCAGCGTTGCCTGGCTCCACGCTCACCTCCTCCCCTGCTGCCACTACCTGAGCTTGCTGTGCAGAGGAAAGATGTCACCAGGGCTGCGGGTGTCACAGGGCGAGGGGGATTGTTGCCCAGAGTGATGTCGGGGCCCTAACAGGGACCGCATAGGAGCCTCGTCCCCAACCTCCCTCCCTCCCACTTTCCTCCACGCTGTGCGTCCATCCACATCCACGGTACTAACGAGGCCCGTCGATTCTCTAGAAAGCGGGAGAGGCTGCCGGCGGATGGACGTGAGGAAGAACTTGCAGGAAGCCTCTAGGGAGAGAAAAACCGACAGGAGCCACAGGAGGGCCTGGACCTGCTTGCCCCCAGAGACCCCATGGAGGAAGAGTCCGGGGTCCCCAGAGGTGGACGGGAGGTCACCCGGCATCTCCCACAGCACCTGGGCCTCCCCTCCACCCCCGGCCCGTGTGGGGTCCTGCCGTGTCTCTCCACTCAACTAGAAGCCCCTCGAGGGCAGGGATTCCGATGCCTCTGCACCGCTGTGTCCCCTTTGACCCTTGAGATCTAGTTACTGAAAGCATGAAGTGCCCTGGAAGGTAAGGTAGGGGCAGAAACCATGAAAACATAGGGAAACTGAGGCACAGAGAGGTAGGTCTTGCTCTTGTTCCCCGGGGAAAGAGGCCAGTCCTGGCCTGGGTCACCTGTCCTTGGGAAGCTCGATGGTCATATGGTCTCACGGCCGGGGACAGACCCCGGGATAATTGTCTTCAATATCTCCCCAGATACACCGTCCCTTCCAATGGCCACAGCTGCCTCTCCCACCCGCCTCAGCCCTGCACAGATCAGAGAGAGGAAGGAGTCGGGGTTGTTCCTTTAGCTCCTTCTCTATAGAGTCACTGCCAGTTAGGGGCCTCCCTCCACTGAAGGCCTCGGGCCCGACCTGGTGCTCTCCAGACGACCCTTCAGGCCGAGGGCGGTTATGGCCCCTGCTGCTGCCAGCCCGGGGGCTCCGCACTGTCCCTTGCAGTTTCCCTACACCCTGCCCACACCTGTGTAAACAGACCCTTGATTAAACTCTCCTGATCCCCGTGGAGCCATCTGTTTCCTGCCGGAGCTCCGACTGACAGAGACGTTTTCAGGTGCCGCCTACCCACACGCCAGAGAGACGTGTGGCCCACGGCCAGGCCCCTGTGCTGGGACCCCACAGTGGGCAGGTATACAAATCCAATCCTTCCTCCCCCTGGCTAGCCAGGAAGGCCAGAGCTGCAGGAAGGGACAGAGCACATCCACCCTGGCCGCTGGCCACCGGAGGAATTTTAGGCGGCCCCCAGGGACCCCCGAAGGCGGCCGCCCATCTCCAGCGCAGGCCTGGAGCCAGAGGCTGTTGAAAACAGCAAAGCCAAACCCACGTAGCAAGGAGGAAAGTGGGTGCAGAGGAGGAGCGAGCACCCTGGACTGGGGGTCAGTGTATTAGGGCGGCTGTGCCCCAGTGGCCTCAGGCGAGACCTTTCTGTAGTCTGGGCCTCAGTTTCTTCATCTGCACGACGGGAGGGCAGCCTGCTGGGCTGGAGGAGCTCAAAGCCCAGGACCAGAATCGGAGTCACTCTGTCACTCACACGCTTGGCTTGCCCAGCCCTGTGCCAAGTGCCACCTCATGGCCACCTCGACGAGCTGAGATTGTCATGGCTCCCTTTCCCAGTGCAGGAAACTGAGGCTCAGACACGCGTGGCAATAGGGCTGGGGAAAAGCAGAAGATAATTCATGTTGGGGCCTCGTACCCCCTTTGGCTTCTAGAACATTCCGTCTTGGTTTCCCTCCCACCTCCCCGGTCGCCTTATCAGCCTCCTCACCGGTTCCTCCTCATCCTCTCACGCTTGGCTCCTGGGCCTCTTCCCTTCTCTGTTTGTCCTCACTCTCAAGTCAAGTTTTCTCAAACCTTCGTGACCATGACAACGTCATGTTCCAGCACAAACCCCAGGACTCGGGCTCAAATAACTGAAACAAAGGTTTTGTGAATGAACATGTACCCCTGTGATGGGCACCCATCCTGTCCCATTTTCTTTCAAATACTGATCGCGAGCCACTCCATTGATTTCATTACCCACCGCTGGGTCCTGGCTGTACAATCAATATAAAACCCTAGATCCTGGTCCTCAAAGTGTGGTCTTCCCTCAGGCCCTGCCCCAGACCTCTGACTTAGAACTTGCACTTTATCAAGACCCCCAGGACACCGAGGTACACTTTAAAATTTAAGAAGTGCTGTTCTGAGTGTCCTCATTCAAGCAAACAGCTTTATGTACCATTTACACACTGATGGCTCCCAACTTCACATATTACAGATATAAAGCCCCAGCCAGGACTCTCTCCAGGCTCCCGGGTGTTGAGAATGAGCAGACTTCACGCCTCCAAAACTGGGCTCCATCACTTCTCTGCCAATGGCTCCCGCCTCAGCCCCTCCATCTCAGACCGTGACAGCTCCCTCCCCTCGTTGCTCAAGCCTCGAGGTTGACCTTGACTCTCACACCTCTCATCCAACTTACCAGCTAGCCCTGTCCAAGTCAGCCCTGTCCGCGGCTGCCCCGCATTCCCAGTGGTTCCCACCACCCTCCTGCGACCGCCCTGGTGACCACCAGCACCTCCTAGAATATTACAGTACTGAGCTCTCCTTTGCTTCTGAACTTGCCCCTGGCCCAGTCTGCACCCCGTAAAGGGGGCCTGTTAAGCCAAGTCAGGCTGCTGCTCAGTGCCTTCCGAGAACAGCCATCTCGCTCAGTGTCAAAGCCAGGGCCTCTCACTCGGCAGTGGAGCTCCCCTTCCCCCCTCCCCCCGCCCCCCCCCCCCCCCCCGCCATCCTCACTTTCTGCTCTCACCCCCTCCCTCTCGCCGCTGCAGCCTCGGAGCCGCCTTGCTTTCCCTTGAGGGTGGGATGCACGTGTCCACCTCAGGGCCTTTGCACTTGTTGTTCCTTTTCTCCTGAAATAGTATCCGCCTAGATAACTACGGGCTTGCTCCTCGCCCTTTAAGTCACAGATCAAATGTCAGGCACTCAGCACTCAGCGAGGGCTTCCCTGACCATCGTGTTTACAATAGCCCTCTCCAGAAGTGGCCCCCGGGGCACACCTCGCCCTCTCGCACACTCTGCATTGTTTGTTTTCTCTGTCTCCTTCTGCAGAATAGAAGTTCCACGAGGTAAAGGCCCCCACTGCCTAGAATGGAGCCTGGCCTTGGCAGGCATTGGATAAGCGCCTATGCAATAAACGAATGGACTTAACCGCCGGGCGACACAGCTCAGAGTTTCTTAGGTCATCATTCTGAGTCCCCGGGGTGTGGGTGTTGGGGGCATTCTGAGCCCAGGGACAGGGTTTCTGAAGACGGGGGATGACTCCCCAAGGGTACAGGGAAGTCACAGGGTCAGTGGTCCCTTTGGACTCTTGTAGAAGAGTAAAGTCCCTCAAACCCTCCCTCTTTTTCCCTGAAGAACGGTCCTGGTACCTGCTGCCTCCTGGGCCTTGTTCGCCTTCCTGATGAAACCTACTCCCCAAGATCTGAAGGACCCATGAACACCACCAAGGAGACAGGAAGGTTCTGCTGGGCCAGGAGTCTAGAACCTCTGAGGTACAAGAGCCCTGAGTGCATAGAAAGGGAAACTGAGGCCCAAAGAGGGGCCTCACCCAGCACCCCATGAAGCATGGTGGGCAACACAGGCAGGCCACCCTGCATCAGAACCCCAGGAGGAGGGTAAACGCGGGAGAGGCAGGCGAGGGTTGAGCCCTGCCCCCCGCCCCCCCCCCCCCCCCGCCTCGCTGTGTGACCTGGGGCAAGCCACACGACCTCTCTGGGTCTGTTTCCCCAGCATAGAAGCCCTGTGCTGGAAGCCGTGCAGGTCCAGTAGGGCCCTGGCCCCCGCCCCTCCGAAGCGCCCCCAGCACGGAGCCGCCAGGCCTTCCTGTTTACTCGAGGCCCCTCTTGCGGCTGGGAGGCGACAGCCTTGGCCTCCTCTGCTCCCTGCTTCCTTCCTCTCCCACTTCAGCGCCTCCGGTCAGGCCCTTAGGGCCCCCGAGGCCAAGACTTAGGGGCGCAGTCCAATGGGGGCATTCGAGGCCACCACCCCAGAGGGCCTACCTGGGAGCGCTCCTTCTCTGAGACCCTGAGGTTACAGGGACTCTGTACCTTTCCTCCGGCTGCTCGGGGTGTTCCAGCACCTTGGGACGAGCCATTTCCTGCAGTGCCCCTGGAGACACGAAGAGTCTGACAGCATCTGCTGGACACCACGCCCACTCCCGGCCCGCCGGTAGGGGGTGAGCACACGCTGACTTGAGGGGCGCCCCTTCCTTCCTAGCTCTCCCAGGGTCTCACCTCCGCAGGGCAGACTCCCAGCTGCCTGACGTGCGGGATGAGGACCCACAGCTGGGCCTGATGGCCCAAACCAGACCTGCCGAATCAGAATCAGCTTTCTAACAAGACTCTGGGGAGGCTGGCAGGCACTTAAAGCTGGAAGCGCTGCGGATTTGACCATCCCAGTTTTAAAACATTTCGTGAGCCTCGCCTAGTAGGTATTCTTGTCCCAAAGGCTTAACTTGAATCTCCGAAGCCTTTACATCTAACTTCCAGTTTACAAGAAATTCAGGGGATGGAGGAAGAAGCCAAACACCACCACGAGGAAGCAACGGACAAAGCTGGAGGAGGAATTTTCTGCAGGACAACCTGTCCCTTCACAAGCCAATGTCATAAAAAAAAAAAAAAAAAAAAAACAGGGGAAGCCGTTCAAGGTTAAAGAAGTTTGATAGGCATCGTAACTAATGCAGCCTCGTCCTGGATTGCCTCCTGGTTTGAACAAAGGCACATTTGAGGGGCAATTAGAGACAATTGCGTGTAGACTGATTATTACCCATGGATATTAGTGGTAATTTAGCGTCATTGAAACTCTGAGTTGTGGTTATATAGGAAAATGTCCTTATTAGAGAGTCGTACTGAAGTCACTCTTTTGGGGTGAAGTTTTCTCGTATCTGTAATTTATTTTAAAATAGTTTGGCGACAGTAAAACAACAATGAAGGAAGTATGGAAAAATGTTAACAACTAAATGTCGGTGATGGGTATGTGGGTGTTCACCACATTATTTCCTCCAATTTTCAGTTCGTTTGAAATTTTTCATTAAAAAACAAAACCCTTCGAGCTTCCCATTGCCCTTAGGAGAAAGACCAGATACCTGGGTCGGCATTCAAGGCCCTGCAGGCCCGGCTCCCATCACCCACAGGGCTTGCCTCTAGCTACAGCGTCCCCTCCAGCCTGCATTCCAGCCCCTGCCGAGGCGTGGGCCCTCCTCACCCTCAACCGGTCCTCTCTCCCTCCGCAGCTCTGCGGGGCTGTTCCTCTGCCCTTCCATGCTCTGTCTCATGAACGCCTAGGTATCTTCCAGGCCCCACTCCAGAGCTCCAGCTCAGGGAACCGGCCGCCACCAGGGGCCCCTCTGAGCTCTCTGCCCTGAGCTGCCCAGTGGTCTCAGTTGAGTAGGTCTGATGGAATTTCATGAACATGTGTCCCCTCCTCCTGCCAAGAGCCACGTCACAGCGGGCACAGGGCTTATGCGCCTTGGTCCCGTGAGCACGGCAGGTGACTCAAAAGTGTTGCTGAAGAACAAACGGGCACGAAGGAAATCCTCAAAGAAAGGTTTGTGGGGACAAGGATGAGGGGAGGTAGTCACTGAGCTTTAAAGTTTTTTTGTGCTTTTTTTCAAGCTTTCAAGCTTTTTTTTTTTTTTTTTTTTAAGTGACCAAAATGATCCTGTGGTGAATAGTTTGGATCGGCTTAGTTTTCACGAACTGGGATGCACTTGAATTCATGAAACGGTGATAAGAAAATAAAGATAATGATGAGGAGTTTGTCAGGTGGATTTTTCTAGCTCCTTATTGTCTTTGGCGTGTTTTTCCACTCAGCCTCACACGGACCCTCACACACCCCCGAGACAGAAAGGGCATGCGAGCGTGAACGTGAGTGTGTGTGTGTGTGTGTATGTGTGTCAGACCTCTTTGACAGATGCGACATGGACACCCCCAGGTGGTAAGTCACAGAGCGAGTTGGCGCTTCCTGGCACACCCCAGTTGGCATGGAAAACAGAGAGACCAGCGGAGAGGGCCTTCGCCCCGCACCCCACCCGGACCGGACGGCTCTTCCCCATGACGCCTGCCTCCACTTCTCTCCCCTGTATTATCATCTCTTTATTTTCATGTTTTTCTTTCAATAGACTCACCTTTTAGAACTTCAATATATTTATTTGAAAGGAAAGTTTAAATAACTGATGTCAATGGAAAACCAGCAACACTTGCCATAAATAGAAGGGACACATGACAGGCTCGGTCGGCCCACACGGGGTTTCGTTCCGGCCGGGTGTGGCCCGCCGAGGGCTGTCTTGGCTTTCAAGAGAGCCAGCTGGGCTTGGGACAGGTGTTAAGGACACGTGAGCACCAAACGGAGCCTTTCTCCGTGACAAGGTCCAAGAGTGAAAGAACAGAAAAGAAGATATGGTTCTCCCCAGGGGATTCTGGGGCCTCCCCGGAGCACCCCAGCCTGGCACTTCCCCAAGGCTGCTCTGGTCTCTGGCTCCCACGGGCCTCGGTCCCCGACAGCCTACACACTCCGTTCGGCGTGTTCTCTTCCTGACCTGGGGGCTGGGCACTGAGCCTAATTTAAATTTTGAAATGGCCTTAGAAAAGACAGGTTGTGACCTGTCCAGGGCCACATGGTGGGAAACCTTTCAGGTCTCACCTCCTCAGGGAGGCTCTCCGGACCTTGACCCCCTCCCCCCATTCACTCTTGATGTCCTTTTCAGAACCTCGGGGCTTCTTGTACCAAGGTGGCCGATTTCCTGCCCACTTGGCCGGCTGACATGTGCCGCCCCCACTACCAGGGAGCCCCTCGCTGCCCATGACCTTGTTGCCTGCTATGGCTCAGTCCCCAAAGGAGGTTAGGCACAGAAAACGGGCTCAGAGACGGAAGGGGTCAGGGCCAAGGCCACGCAGCAAGGATGCAGGCCAGGGCCCAGCTCTGTCTGACCACGAGTCCCGGAAAGCGAGGACCCCGGCTCCCCAGCCTGAGCTCGGCACGCCCTGTGTGAGGAAGGGGACCTTCTACCAGGGAGGGGCGGCCGAGGTGGGCTGAGGGGCCTGAGGAGGAATGGGGAGGGTGAGGGGCTCGGGGCCAGGGCGGCCACCCCACGTGAATCGACCCCAATGGAAGCAAAGAAAAAGGAGTAAAACCGAATGTCCTCGGAAATTCCTTTAGTGCTCAGCTGTCCATGAAAACAGGATAAAGTGGCTTCCTCTGTGTTCCAGCGGGCAGGGCGGAGGCGCTGAGCTCCGGCCAGGGCTCTTGAGTCAGGACAGGGGTGGGGCGGGGCTCTCTGCTGGGGAAGGGGCTCCGGCGCTGCTACTTGAGGGTGTCTAGGTGGGTGCAGACCTGGGAGAAGACACTGTCCACGGAGCCTTCAGCATTGACCTGCAGGGAGACGAGCCGTGAGCACAGAGAGGCCGAGGAGGGCTGGGTGGGCCCCACCAAGGCGGGGCCCTCCTCCAGAGGCCAGGCATGGCTCCCGAGTCCAGCCACAGTGGACAGCGGCCCCTCATCAAACCAGCGGGGAGGGCTGGCCCCAGGTCACAGCACTCTGAGGCCAGGCCCGGCAAAACCCCGGGCTGCCGAGGACTTCCTTAGCCTGCAGGGGGCGCACCTTACGCACGATGCCGCGTTTCTCATAGAAGGCAATGACAGGTTCCGTGGCCTTGTAGTAGGTGTCCAGCCGCTTCTTGATGGTCTCCTCGTTGTCGTCCACGCGGCCGCTGGTCTCTCCCCGCTTCAGGAGCCGCTTGGTCATGGTCTCGGGGCCTGCGTCCACATACAGCAGCAGCGTGGGCGGTCCGATCTGCGGGTGGGGCGCTCGTCACGGGGGCCCCCGCTCCTGTCCCATGGCCATCTCCTCCCCACCTTCTCACGTCCAGGGCCCCACTCGGGGACCATTCAGACCTTCGAGCCCTTCCGCGAGGCAGCCTGACGGGCCTTCCTGAAACCGGCGCCCTCAGGACAAAGCCCGCACTGCTTCCCGCCCTCCGGGGGCCTGCAGGGTACGCCCTGCCCCGCCGCCCGCCTCGCTTCAGCCACGCCAACCCTCTGTGGTCTAGGCTGGCTCTCATCAACCTCTCCCTACAGCAGGCCTTCGCTCATGCCAGGGACTCTGTCTCTCAACACCAAGGGCTCCCCATCAGATGTGGGCTAAAACCTCATTTCTCTGGGGTGGGCAGTGTTCCTGGATGCCACGCTCACCCCCAGTGCCCTGGGACATGCTTTTCCAGTCCCCTTGACTTCCGCCTTGGCATCTCTCAGGAGGGCCAGGAAGTATTTCCTTGACGTCCCTCTCCTGGGCCTTGCCTGGAGCCCATGATGGGTGGGTCTGCCTTACAGCAGTGGAGCTGGGTACTCGACGGCCAAGGAACAAGGGCTCAGCAAAGCGGCGGCGAGGCGCTTCCGAGCTCTGGGAGGTTCTGAACCATGTCACTGTCCCTGGAGTGAGTGTTTCATCAGCAGGAAGAGGGGGAAGGACAAGAATAAGGCTGACCCGTCTCCCTGTGGTGAGGACTTGGTGCCCCCTGGTGTCCTGAGTCAAAAAGACCAGGTGCTGGACCCCTGCAGGCCACAGCAGGGCTGGGCCCTATGCTAGGCTGGCACCCACACCAGCACCCACAGCAGCCCGAGGGGGCGTAGGGACTTTTATTAACCCCATTTCCTGGATGTGGCCCGGAGGGTTGGAGGTGACGTCACAGCGGGTGCACGTGGGCCAGGCCAGGACGTGCCTCAGGGCTAAGTCAAGGCCCCCTAGTCTGCAGGAAGCCCGGCCAACCTCCATTTCACAGATAGGGAAACTGAGGCCCGGATCAGGGCAGACATTTTCTTGAGGGCTTGCAGCCACTTAGAGGTCAAGAAATACGGTATAAACGCCTCTGGACGAGGCTCAACGCTATGGAAGCCTAAAGATGGGCCTAGCCTCGCAGGATAGGGACCCAGGACAAGAATCCGGCCCTGCCCTCGGCCTATTGGGATGCCTGGTCCTCCCTGCAAGGCCTGGAAGGACCCCCTCTGCCAAACAGCCCTCCCTGAGCACCCCCACACCCTTGTGACCCCTGCCTCCTAGGCACTGCAGCTGTATGTTTCCCCTATGTGACATCAGAGGTATGCGTGTATGTGTGTACATGTGTGTGCATGTGTGTGCATCCCCGTGTACAGGCGTGCAGAGTCGTGTACATGCATCGCCTGAGGTGTGTGTGTGTGTGTGTGCATTGCCAAATGCGTGTGCACATGTGCACAGGCCTGCATGCACGTGTGCCTGTGGCCCCGTGCACGTGTATGAGTGCCGCCACGCCTGTGCGCACGTGTGCGTGTGCTTGTGCGCCTGCGTGTGCATGCAGATGACTGTACATGTGTGTTTTAGGGTTTTCCAGATGAGCCCCCATGTCAGGCAGCCCAGGGGCATCATCCTCAAGGCCCACTCTCTCTAGATGGACTCCTAGTGGTCCCCAGAAGGAGACGAGACTGCCCTCCCCAGCACTGGAGCCCTCCGGCCAGGGGTGACCCTCCCTCCACCATGTCACCCCCAGACGCTTTGTCCTCACAGCTTGTTTTCCCCACATCAGCCCGACTCCCCCGGCCCTGCCCATGGCATTCCCTTCCCCTCCGACGTGCGTTTACGGAGTACCAAGCCCCACCTTGCAGGGTACGTTCTCTCTAACCCCCTTGCCGCCCCTCAAGGCAGCTGTGCCTGTCTCTCCCCATTTTGCAGATGGGGGCGCTGACGTTCAGAGAGGCAGGAATGATGCACCAAGGCCCTGAGCAGTTGAGCTGCACCCTGAGCCCAGGCCCGTGAACTCCCCAGCCTGGTGCTTCCTATTCTTCCAGGCTTTTCTTCTCGACTTCTAGAAAGCTTCCCAGAAGGTCTTTCCTGGTTTCCCTCTTCATTTGCCCCCCTCAATCCCTGCAATCAGTGTTTCCGCTTCTGCCTATCACAGCAGCCTCTACCTGGCCACCCCACATCACGGCCCCAAAAGGCCACCCACCAGGTCGCGCCTTACCCTCTGCTCAAACTCTTCCCCCTGTCGCACCTCCCGAGGGTAGCCGTCGATCAGGAAGCCTTTGGAAATGTCTACCTTGGCGACCATGGCGTCTCGGAGCATGTCCAACACTGTCTCCTGGGGACACAGCAGAAGGAGGGGCCGTGAGCCCCTCTCCCCACCCCTCATGGGCCCCGAAACACCCTCTGCCCTAACACAGATATTCCAGACAAGCCTCCCTCTCCAGGCCTTCTCCGAACTGAGAAGACTTGATCGAATCATTCATTCATTCATTCATTCATTCAGTTATATTGATGAGCTCCTCCTCTCGACCAGCTCCCATGAGGGCCCTGAGGACACAGCTGTGAACAAAGCAGGCCTTCCCTGCCCTCAGGAAACTCACAGGCTGCTGAGGGTATAGACAATTACCCGGATGATTTTTAAATTTCCAAACATGACACAGGTTCTCTGGACAAAGAAGGGGGGCTACCGGAGGTTGCGGGGGGAGGGTCTTAGCCCAAATCTGGGGAGTCGGGAAGGGCTGAGAATTGAGGAGGAAAACACACTCCAGGCAGGAAGGCCTATGATGAGCTTGAAGGGAAAACAAGGCCCGGGTGGTGGGAGGGTGGAGGGGCAAGCAGCGCAGGGTCCCGGAGGCTCTCGGGAGCTTCTGGAAGGAATTTTCTGCCAAGGGCAATGGGGATCCACAAAAGGATTCAGAGCCAGGGAAGGTCATGGTCAGCTTTGCCAGCGTGTCACAGGCTTTGCTGGCTGATGTCCACTCAGGGCCACCATCACCCCACTGCCCCCTACCCCACCGGGGCTCACTCACCAGCGGCACCAGCTGCCCCTTCTCCATGATTTCCGACAGTATCTTGCCCCTGGCTGAGCCCGAGCTGACCTCGGCCCGCAGGAGGTCCCCGGTGGAGAGGTGAGTGTAGCCATACTTCTGGACAATCTTCTCACACTGGGTGCCCTTCCCCGAGCCAGGCCCGCCTGCAAGCGCCCACCTATTCAGAAGCCCCAAGAAACGGGGTGCCCACCAGGACAGGCTGCCCTGGCTACCCAGTGGCGGAGGGGCAGAGCCCGGGGTGCAGCCCCAGGCCCTGGCTCCCACCGAGGCCTGCGAAGACACAGCCCTGCCAGTGCCTGCCTCACCCGCCTGCCTTGGACTCACCCACCACAAAGATGATCTTGGTTTTCTTCAGCTTCTCTGTGGGAGAGAAAGGGGGAGCAGAGCTCAGTCACTCGCTCGGAAAATAGCCAGAAGCACGTCCGGAGTCCCAGGCCTGAGCTGGGCCTGAGGCAGAGGGACAGACACAGCTCATGCTCCTGTTAGGGAGGCAAAGGAGTCGTAGCCAGTCGTGAGTAGTGATGGCGTCAGGAAAGCTCAAACTGGAACAGGTCAGGAGGCGAGGGGGTGTCCCAGGCAGAGAGACCGGCAGAGGCAAAGGCCTGGAGGCTACAGGCACAGGCTGTGAGGGTGGCTCTGAGGGGCTCTAATGCCAGCCCTCACACCCCCTCCCTGTGGGTGGCTGGAATGCAGCAGTGGGTCACCTCTGGCCTTTAAGTCTTCATCACTGCGGGAGTTTCCCAAGGAGCAGCAGGCACCCATGGTCCTGCTCCGCTGTGTCCCCTACCCTTCCCCTCCCAGGCCCTGGGCCTGCCCATCATCCGCCTTCCTTGGGCGGTACAAATGTGGAGCTGGCAGCCACAACATATGTTGCCCTGGAGACAATTGCTGGGAAAAGGAACGCGGTGGGTACGTGGAACCCTTGCCTGGAGAGAACGCTTGTCAGCTAACATTCCAACCTCGGCCCCGCTGGGCCTTGGAACACAGAGACCACAGCCCCACCGCCAGAGGGAAACGGGGCCCAGAGAGGCAGGGGCCTGCTCCACGGCTGCTGGAACCCAGCCGGAACCCAGGGCCTCTTCCCAGGCCGCAGGCCTTCCCTCCTTCTCGGAAGCAAGACCTCACCGTGAGACCTTAGGAAAGAATGCCGCACCCCTCGCTGGTTCTCTGCCCCTGTCCCAATGAGGAGGTGAGCCTGGCAGTTCCCGGGGGGCCCTCCTGGCCATGGGGCTAGAGCCTGGGGGGCGCTATCAGAGGAACGACTTCTGTGGGTTCCCACCACCTACCTGCCTGCCACGTGATGGGTGTGTGGGGGGGAGGCCACAGCCCAGTGGCAGGGGACATTCAGAGCTCCAGGGCGGAAGGGTAACCATTGGTTTCGGGCAGCAGCAGCAGCCGCCAGGCCCACTGGGCTCCTTTAAGAGCTGCCCAGGCTGAGGCACGATGCCAGGAATGGGACGGGTGGTGCTGCCAGGAGGCGGGCCGGCTGGGCTCTCTGGCCATGACTCCTTCCAGATCCAGCCCACAGGAGCCAGGGAAGCCTATGATACCCTCTAGACCCGGCCACAGTACAACCTGGAAACTGCGTCCCACAGAGGGCCATGTGCATGTGTGGGCCCCTCCCCAGGGCAGGCTTCCCCTCGCCAGTGCCCACCCTCTCCAGAAAGAGGCAGGGATTCAACTCTAAAAATACCAGCGTAGGAGGTGAGCTGTGGGGCCCTCAGGTGCCTTAGGGAAGCCTCGTCGCTTCTAAAATTAATCTTGAAGTTGGCACATCCTGTGAGAGGCCTGAGGAGGATGCTGGAGGCTCCCAGACAGGCCCCCTCTGACAGTCCCAGAGCCTCCTTCAACCCCTCCCAGAAGGTCTCCCGAAAGCCCACCCCCTTAACAGATGGGCACACTGAGGCCGGGGCAGTGAGCAGGAGAGGAGAGGAGCCTCCATACCTTCCATCCTGCCGAGGTCCGGGGAGCCGAGTCAGCGCTCTGCAAGACAAGGGCCCAGGTGGAGTGGGTGAGCGAGATTCTCCCCACCCTGCCTCTGCTCCCGCCAAGCCACCGGCGTGTGTGCCAGGCCCCGGCATGCCTTTGAACGGAGGAGGGGACGCTGGGGGCGGGGAAGGCCCAGGAGGCCGGGTGACCTTGGGAAAGTCACCTTCCTTCTCCGTGCTTCCGCTGCCCCACCTGTCAAGGGCAGCAGCCTGTTCCCGGCCACCGAGGGGCATGAACCGCGACACCAGCAACTGCCGAGCCGTTCCCCTTGCAAGTCCCAGGAAACAGAGCTCAGCCCTGCATCTGCCTGACACCTTGACAACGCCCTGGCTCCCCAGGGAAAGCTGCTAAGGACGTGGAGGGAGGAGCGGGGAGAGACCAGAGCTGCGTGTGGCGCGTCCTCATCCAGGACGGGGCTTGGCAGAGGGTGTCCGAAGGGACGCGGGAGTCTGAGGGGAGGAAGCTGCCGGAGCCGCGCGTGCGGACTCAGCCCTGCAGTTTTCAAATGAGGGGTCCCCAGGTTCTCAGTCCCCCACCCCGCAAAGGCCCAACTCCCCCCCCATGTGACCCCTGCCCTTTCACCCCCTTGAGAACCTTGCTCCGCTGCCCTCCCATCCCCTCAGCGTGTAAATCAACCCCAACTCCTCTCGTCACCCACTTGCTTCCACAGCCCCCCAGGGACCTCCCTCAACCTCGCCTTCCCGTCGGTCTCTTCGGTCTCTTCGGAATTCCCGCCCATACCCCCACGCACCAGCCCTCCCCGAGGCTATCGGCAACCACGGCCACTCGTGCCTTGACCTTTGACCCTCAGCCAGCATTCCTCTTGCTGGCCCACATACCCCAGGCCTCTACTCCACCCTCTCACTGCTGGTTTCAGGTTCCCAGGAGCCCGCATCCCTGCCCAGCCAGCCCAGGCCTCGCTACCCAACCCCATAAGTCGTAGGCCCCTGGACAGGCCCGAGGCCCCTCAGGCTCTGAACAGTCAGTCCCTCCTGCTTCCCCAGTTAAAGGACCTTCTCTCACACCCCGCTCCTCCTCACGAGCACATGCCAGTCCTCTTGCTCCTAAACCCCTCCCCAGTCTGTGCCCTCATGGCCACTTCCTGCTCCAAGCAGGTCTTGCCACCTCCATACCCCACCAGGCAACCTGCAGGATTTTCCCACAAGCCTGAGACCATGTCACTCGCCTGCTTAAAACCCTTCCACGTGTAGCCTCCTCAGGTCCCAAGAGATAAAGCCCGGGCCCCTCACGTAGCCGATGGCCTGGTGATCGGCCCCCAGCCCTCTGCAACTTTATCAGCTGCCACTGAACCTGCTGGGGGCTCCCTCACCTACCATGACTGTATCCCACCTCCAGGCCCCTGCTTATGTTAGCCCCCAATGCCTGGATGCCTTTCCCCAAGGTGCTACTGTTCAGGACTCAATTCAGGTGTCACCTCCTTCAGGAAGCCTTCCTGGAATCCGCCCTCCGCTTCCATGCTGGCAGCCGACCCCTCTGAACTTGCCCTGGCATCACACACAGCATACTGTGTGTCGGGCCTCTCTGTTGTGCTGCAAGCCTGTCTTCCCCTGGCCCGGGCTGAGCATAGGCTAGGGGACCTCGCTCCATCGTCACGACCCTCTTGGGAGGAAACTGAGGCTTGGAGGGGATGAGAGACTTGTTCCAGGGCCCGGCTGGGGTCAAACCTGGGGTCAAACCTGCTGTTTTCTGCTGCTCTGGGCCCAGCACCCAGTAGGTCCTTAAGCGGCTTTGCTGACCATTCCCTTCGTGGGACACAAGTTAGAGCCTCTTTCCTGCCGAGTGTGCTTAAGGAAGGACAGTAGCTGTCAACGCCGCTCAGCGGGCAGGGAAGGGGAAGTCCCCAGGCCAGGGACAGCCCACAGTTGCTGTCCATGTCTGAGGAGGTGTCTCGACCCCATCCTGCCCCGCCCCCTCCCAGTAACCTAAGCCCCTCTGTCCTCTTGGCACCTGCCACCTCCTTGGTCCAAAATAACCTGAGTCGTGAGGAGGCCTCCCAGAGGCCAGGGGTCCTGGATGGGGTTCGGTTACGGACTCAGCACCCAGGCCTTATAAGGCCCTTGGATCAGGACTGTAGTGACTCCTGGTATAACGGTGTGGCTTGCCAGGGGCCTGGGGAGCCAGGGCCGGGGGACAGAGACTTAACCACAGTCACAAGGCAAGGCCAGGGCAGGTCTCAGGTCTCTCATCTCTCGACTGGGAAACCTTTTCGGCATTTGGCAATCCACTGGGGTTCAAATTCCAACTGCATCGCTCAGCTGTGTGACCTTGGGCAGCTGGTATCCCCTCTCTGGGCCCACACCCCGAGGCCCTGATCGCTGGACTGAAGATTCCTGGGTGGGGAGCTGAGCAATGTTCAGGAAAAGCCCCATGTGTTGCCCTGGGGCTCTCGAGGAGCCCTTGCCCTTTCAGAAGCCTGAAGGGGGCGGGGGAGAGGGGCCAAGCATGCAGGAGCCATCCTGTCCCCGCAGCACTCAAAATGATGCGGCAGGACAGCTCCTCCAATCACAGAGGCCGCCACACCTGGGTCCTCAAGGGCAGGGAGTCAGGCCACAGTCCCCCTCCCTGGGCCCCAGCCGGGACTCGCCAAGGACAGGAACCTGGAGCCCCAGGAGTGGACACCAGGACAAAGAGGTGACTGTCTAGGAGGCTGGGAGGGACTGCAACACACACACACACACACACACACACACACACACGCACACACACACGCACACGGTGTGGCACAAATACCTAGAGCAGAAGCTGGGGAGTACAGACAGGCAAATACAGATCACAAGCACGGTCACACACACGGCCACGCAGACCCCACGGCCACCGACACCACAAACGCGCACTCCCCAGGTGCCTGCGGCTCCCCCCGCCCCTCCCCGCGGAGGCGCTTCCCCTCGACGCGCGCAGACAGACACACGCGGGCGCACACACTGACCTGGGGGTGGGGTGCGGGTGGGCACCGGGGCCAGTGCGTGCCCTGCCCGTCCTCGCCAGCCACCCGCCCGCAAAGGCGACTATTTATAAGGCTGTCAGCAGCGCGCGGCATGCTGGGAGCCAGCTCTGTGATGGCAGGAGGGAGGGAGGTGGGAGGCAGAGCGGACCGGGAAGGGAGGAGACTGGACCAGAGCGGAGCCCTGATGGAAAACCGGAGTAAGGCTGAGTCCTCCATCGAGCACCACCAGGTGGCCGTGCCTACACACGCATGTGGCGATTCACGGTTTGCTGAGGGTTTCCCATTCCTGCGTTACCTCCACTGTGCCCACTTCACTCCAGGGGGACAGGACCGCGCTTCCCATGTGACAGCTGGGGAAACTGAGGCCCAGAGAGGCGAGGCTCTTTGCACAAAATCCCATAGCAAATTGGTGACAGAGAGAGGCCAGGGAGGGAGGGGACTGAGGCATGGATTCTGGGAGCTTTGCTGGCCAGATGAGTCCCCCAGCCCCTCCTCAGATCTTGCCCAGCGGCCCCTGGGCCAAGACCCACCTGGAATTCTTCCTTCCTTGTTGAAAGGGATCCCAAGGTCTCCTCTGGGACAGACACTCCCCAGGACCCCAAAGAGCACCCACAAAACCCTCTGCCAGCTGGCGGTCATATAGATTCTAAAAACCAGCCCGGCCTCCATGCAGCTGCCTGGCAGCTCCCAATGAGGTGAGCTCGAGGACGTGGGACGTTCAGAATGCTGTACCCAGATCGGGGACCGACGATCCTGATAAAAAGAACGGCTCCCGTTAATGAGCGCTCATGGCACACCAAGTGTGGACTCTGGCCATGTCTGTGAATCCTTAAGCATGAAGGAAAGTGAGTTTCACACCTGTAAGCTGGCTCGCCTAAGCTTCCCAAGTAGAAAGTGATGTGTTTATCTGAGGGGCCTGACACATGACAATTAGCGCTCAGTAATGAGCAGGGCGGAGACCAGCACCGTGCAGCTTCAGAACTCATACACTTGACCCCTAGACCACGCCATGACCTTGAAGGCAGCAGTCCCAGACAGAGGGAGTGGGTTAAATTCAGAATTTGTCTCGCCGGTACTAGGGAGCCATGGAAGGTGTTTCAGCAGGAGAGTAAGACTTCCTGGGACACCATTTCAGGTGGGTGGTTTCTTAGCAAGAGCCTGGACACCAGGAAGCCTGGATCTAGTCCCAACTCTGCCACCTATGACATCGAACAAGGTCTTTACTCCTTGGGACCTTAGTTTCCCCATCTGTGGGAGGGGCAGCTGCTGGGACGGGCGGTCTGCCACAGAAGTTGTTTAAAAAAAAGACCCTCTGCAAAGCTGTAGGTGGCTGTGCAGATTGGCATGAGCGTCGGGGAAAGCAAATTAATGATGTCAATCAAAATTTCAAATGTGCCCCTCACCTTAGGAATCCCACGCGTGGGCACAAAATGTGTACAGGATGGTTCCCTGGGGCCGGTGAGGACTGGCTGGCTGGTGGTGCAGCCAGGCGTGTGGGGAGGTGGTGACCCCCCTAGAGTCGGCATGGGAAAGAAAGCCAGAGCTAGCGGGACAAGACACTAGGCAGAAGGCGCCGCTGTCCGGGTCTTATCCCCCCTTCGGCGATTCTAAACACACAGGGACGTGCGTGTGCAAAATCTATTCCTCAATTTTTTCCTTCGCATTTTAACATCTCTGAAATCACGTTGTCTTAGAAGCAAATCGATGGCATCTTAAAATTAATGAAGCAGAACTGAGAGGGTGGGTGTGTGCACGTGATTCCTCCCACCCCACGGTAAAATTCCCATTTTCTTTTTAATACAACAAGCACCTAGTACTTTACATATAAAACACTTTTAACACTAATGTACCTTGAGGACATTATGCTAAGTGAAATAAGCCAGTTGCAAAAAGACAAATACCGTATGAGTCCACTTGCGTGAGGTACCTAGAGTAATCAAATTCAGAGAAACAGAAAGTAGTGCCAGGGGCTGAGGGGGGCGGGGAAAGGGGTTTGTTTAATGTATACAGAGTTTCAGATCTGCAAGATGAACGAGTTCCAGAGATCTGTCTCACAACAATGTAAACATAACTATTGAACTGTACACTTAAAAATGGCTACCTTGTAAATCTTATGTTTATAACCACAATAAAAAAAGTTTAAAAATCTTAAAAACTGGAGAACACTATTTTAAGTACTTGTTTTAATTATTTCATTTGCATATGACCTATGGATTTTTCACCGATGCTGGAATATTGGAGTTTCAGGATTTTTTTTTTTTTCCTCAGCTATAACCTAAAGAAAGAAAAAAAAGGAGGAAGAGAGGAGCCAGGAAGGAGAGAAGGAACAAGCAGAGGGAGGGAGAGATGAAGGAAGGGAAGGACAGAGAGGGAGAAGAGCAGAGGGAAGGAAAACAATTGCACGGAAGAAAAATCTGGAAGGTTATACCCTAGACTGCTAACAGGGAATAGGACCGAGCGATGCCTTCACTGTCCATCTTATATCATTTGTATGGTTTCAGTTATTTTTATAACATAAAAATACCTGCAAATATAACCATATAAAGTGAAACCAATTTTAAAATACATTTTGAAAATATGCTGGCTAAATAAAAAATTCCCAAGCTTTAAAAATGAGCCAGCATCGGAGCATGGGGAATGAATCTGGGATGGCCTCACTCCGAGGGTCACGGCTGGATCCCGGAGGCAGCACACAGCGCCCCTTAGGGGCTGCTCCAGGCGGGGCCTGAGCATCTGCAGGAAACAGCAGGAGGGCCTGCCCCGGGAAGCACATGTTGGGTTTGCAGCCAGTGGGAGATGCCCCCATCCTCAAGCAGGGTGGGGGTCTCACAGGGGTGAGAGGGACACACAGGGATGTAGGGGGGAGCCCTGAACCCCAAACGAGGAGGTGGGTTTAGTCTTGGCCACGGTGGGGAGCCAGTGAAGGTTTCAGAGCAAAGGGGACCCTGAAGAGGTGGCTTCGGGAAGATAACTTTGGCAATGAGTATGCCGGTCTCTGTGGGACCCTCTCTGAGGGAGTGGAAGATTGTGGGGTTGTGGACTAGGCCCCAGGCCTCCTGGCCTCAGCGTCCTTCACCAAAGTCCTACCTCTTGCTGCCAAACCGAACTTTCCCGGGGTCCACGCCCTCTTGACGCCCTCCTGCGTCTCCCTTCAAGCCCACCAGTGGGCAAATTCCCAGGAGCCGTTGCACGAGGCTGGAGTGTACAGTATCCCCACCCCCATGCAGGGCCTCAGGGTCCCCACGCGATGACTTTGCAAGGAATCCCTGTCCCTCTGACATTCCCACCACCACCATCACTGGGCCCTGGGCCTGGTGACCTCCCAGCCTCCTGACTGTCCTGCGGCTATCCAAGCAAAGACGTCCTCTCCAAGCAAGAGGGTTGGAGCCTTTGCCCTCCTCAGGCTGATAGCCTTCTGCCATCTGGTCCCTAATGGTCTCATTCCCACGGCTCCCTCAGCTGCCTACTGACGGAGGCCATGGGTCCCACTGCGGGGCTATTGTTCAGGCCATTCTTCCCACCTGACATTCCGCCCCTCTGCAGGTGCACCTAATACAGCACATGGCGCGTGGCTACTTACTGAGAGGATGTATCCTTGAATTGAGAGACAAATGCAGGTCACTGTTCTCTCCCCCCAGCTCCATGGCCCACCACCGCGGCTGGCCCAGCGCCCGGAGAGCCTTCCTGGTCCGGAGCAGGCGGCCTGCCCTTGTCTCACAGTCACCCTTTGTTAGGCCTCAGCTCCCAAGGGCATCTTATCTGCCTCAACAGGTTGTAATCTCCCAGAGTCACAGACCCCGCTTCTCCTGCCAATCTAGAGTTGTAAACAAGGCCTTTTACTCAACCACAGCTCGCCACACCCCTCCCGGAGTAGCAGCCATGCTTGCCTCCCACCTGTGGGGCCCTGGAGGACCTTACTGCTGCCGGCCTTCAGGACTCCAGGCCCCACCTCTGACCCTGCTGCCTGCCCTCTGCCCTCCCCACCTCAACCTGCTGCTCTGACCTCCTCCCAACTGTCCCCAAACAGCATTCTGTGGCAGGAATGTCATTTTCTCCCGCCCCTTTTTCTCCCTGCAGGAAGCTCTTCCCCCAACCTTTGCAGAAGTCTCTTCCTCATCATTCACGTCTTCAGAGAACATCACCTCTTCAAAACCCCCTCTCATATCACTTGTATTATTGTCTTTGTAGCCCTTACTGCCCATGGTGGCCTGACTGGGGCAGAACCTGTCATGGGGCCCCTCCCCTCTCTAGAACCTGAGCTCCTTGAGGGCAAGGAGTGGTCCTGGTTCAGCCATGAGGAAACTGGGGCTCTGAGGAGGGGAACTGACTTGCCCAAGGTCACATAGGCAGGGGGAGGCAGGACTGGAAAAGCCAGGTAGGTTTGGCTTGGGGACCTCCCCACCTCCCCAACCCCCAGAGCTGCCAACTCTCCACCCCAGCTGCAAAATGCATGACTCACTGGCCAGCTGACAAAGCTGGCCATCCTGCTTGTACTCCTGACCTAGAGGGTGTGGGCACTTGACTGTCTCGAGGAGGCCTAAAGCCACGGGCCAGAGAGAGCCCGGCTCGATCAGGAGACACAGGAGATGGAATCGGAGCTTAGGAGCATTTATTCCTGTACAAATCATTACAAAACCAATTCTAGAGGGGCCACTGGCCCCCACCCCCCACCCCAATGTGCAATCGCTTGCTTCTAGCCTCCTCCTTCTCCTCCACCTGGCCCCTCCCATTCCACAACCTCCTCCGGGAAGGCCTCCAAACTTCCCTTCCAGGATCCAGAAGAGCGGAGGGCAAACCCAACCCGCTAAGGCCCAGCAATAAAGTGCCTGATACAGAGTGAGGGCTGCTTGAACCCAGGCAACACAGCTTCTGGACCCCTAGAGCTTTCCCAGGCCCAGCTGGAGGGAAAATCTTGGGCTGCTTGAAGCCCCAATTTGTCTAGGTCCCCCCTTCCTCCGCCCCAAAGGCTCCTCCAACAGGGAGAAAGCCTCACTGCTGGATAGCAGAAAAGCGGGCCTGGCTCTTTAAGAGCCAAGCTAAGGGCAGCTTGGGGGAGGGCGAAGAAACAGCTGGTTTGTCTCATTCTTATCAGAGTCTCCCAGACCTGGGGGAATTTGTGCAAAAATACCTTCATTTCCAGGAAGAGATGGGGAAGGGAACTCCGGGTCCCTAGGGAGTTCGGCCCCCCAACAAGGGAACCCCAGACCCCCAAAACCCGACATGGGCAAAAGGGATTTGTCCAAGGCCACTCAGGGGAGAGCCAAGGCCACTCAGGGGAGAGCCAGCCTCCCACCTCTGGGACCCCCCTGGCACAATCCCACGAGTGCCCTGGCCCAGACTCCAGACAGTGCCCACTCTCCACGCAACTTCTCTTTCTGGTTCTGGGAAGTGAGGGACAACACAAAGTTCCCAGCTCCTTGGGCTAGAACCCCACTGTTCCGGCCAACAGGAAGTAATTCGAGGGCCCTACTGGGGCTCTGAATCAAGGCCTCATGGGAAAGAACACGTCCTTAGCCTCACATTACTCAGAAATACCCTGATTGACTACTCTGACCCTGACTGCCCAAGAAATCCCGACACCCCTGATTAACCACATAGAAGCCCAAATCCCTGATTGGCCAAGAGATGCCCCCAGGCCCTGACTGGCTGGAGGATACACACTCTTCAACACCCTGATTGGCCAGAAGACACTCTGGCCAACCTTGATTGGCCAGGAGATGGCCCTTGATCAAGTGGTTGGGCAGAGAGCCACTTCTGTGTCCCTTGCGAGAGCCCCACAGGCAAGGCGGCCTAGGTCCAGGAGGGATGGGAGAAGGTGATCCCGTACTGCTGGGCCCAGGACGAGAAGACTCTCTTCTCGGTGATGAAGCGGTGGTGGTTGCCCTTGCGGCTGTGCTCATTCTGGATGTAGGTGACACACTCGTCCGGCCCCTTGGGCTCATAGTAGTGGTAGGGCATGCGCTGCAGGCGGGACCGCTGGCTGGGGCAGAGCAGATGGGGCCGTGAGGGCGGGGTGGGCACTGGCACAGCCTTTGCTTTTTCCAGCCCCTGACCTGCTGAAGGACCTCCGTGAGGGAAAATCCCTGCCCCTCCCTGGGCCTCAGTTTCCCCATCTATAAAATAAGCATAAAGTGAACAAGGGTGGTGACCACGGAAATGTTTTCTTTTTTCTTTTTTTTTTTTTTTTTTTTTTTTTTTTTTTTTTTAATGCAGTGGACATTTTCCTGTCCCTAAGAGGGTGGCAGAGTAGGGTAAAGGACTATGGGCTCTGGAGCCTGGTCCCCACACATTACTGTTTGTGGGACCTTAGGCCACTCACAAACGTCCTTCTCAGTTTTTCTCATTCATGAAATGGGGAGGATAACGTACCTTATCACTTGGAGTCACTGTGAGGAGTGAATGAGATAATAAGTATAGCTAAGCCTGCGACATGGTCAGCACTCAGTAAAGAACAGCTGTCACCTCATGGGATTTTCATATAGTAATAATAATACTTACTATTAATATATAAACTCTGGACTCTTGCTGAGCTTGTGGTAGAGGCCCCCAAGGTAGCTCCAAGGAGCCTAGCTCTCTGCAGAGCAGTTTGAATACCAACGAACAGCAGCCCTCGAAGGCCCCCCAGCCATGGTTTCCAGGCCCCCAGCTCCATCCCACAGCCAGCGACTGGGCATTGTCCTGGAGGGGCTCACCTGCAGTAGTCGGGGGGGACCATGCCATAGACGTGCACGTGGTCACACAGCTCCACCGCAATCACCATGGTGAACCAGCCTGTGCTCAACCACGAATGGGACTTTTCCCTGGGGGCAGAGAGGGAGCATGATGAGGGGGCATGCAGGCAGGGGTGGGGCAGGCAGGGAGGACCAGTCAACCCCCACAGAGCTTCCAAGAACTCCATCCACCAACTCATCGGGCAAGGGGATGGGGGGCAACTTCAGTCACCCTTGGTCCAGCCCAATGCCAGTAGGGGGCTGGTCTGGGCAGAGATGAGGGGTCTGGAGAGAGGTCGTTGGCAGGGAAAGAGTAGGGATAGGGCATGCTGGTAATAAACTCCTTGAGAGACTGGTCACACGTGAGACCAGGCTGGGAGTGACCATGATCACAGAACATGCTAGAAGCAGCTATGCCCATGCTAGGAGCAAATTCCCAAGGGGAGACAAACCAAGACGGTCATGCTGGGAGTAACAAGTTCATAGCGAAGCATGGAAGAAGTAGCTGAGAGCCCAGAGCTGTGCTTCTCACTCTAGCAGACACGTGTGGCCCATGAGGGCACACGGGAGCACTGAGCATGCGGTTGAAATGTGCCATCATATAAAACACACGTCAGATTTCTTAGAGTCCAAAAAAGTGTAGAATACATCACTCATAGTTTTTGACATCGATTACATGTTGAACTGAAAATACTTTGGATATTATTGATTGGAGGCGGTTCTTTGAAGTTTTTTAAAAAATAATAATCTCGCAAGACTAATAAAAAGAAAAAACACAAATTACCAAAATCAAGAATTAAAAAGAGGATATCATCATAGACCCTCTAAACATAAAAGAAATAACATACCACAGAAAAATTACCTACACGACAACTCCATGCAATGGGCTAATTCCTTGAAAACTAGGAACTACTAAAACTCACCCAAGATGAAAAAGATAACCTGAATATCTTGTAACCATGAAAGAAATTGAATTCATAGTTTAAAATCTGAAAAAGAACTCTCCAGGCCCAGATAGTTTCATTGGCCAATTCTACCAAACATTTAAAGAAGAAATAACAACAATTCTATAAAATCTCTTCCAGAAAATGGAAAAGGAATCATTTCCCAATTCATTTTCTGCAGCTAGAGTTATCCTGATACCAAAACTAGGCAAAGACAGTACAAAATAAACTGCAAACCAATATCTCTCATGAACACAGACACGAAAATCTCAACAAAATCTTAGCAAATCATATCCAGTAATATATAAAAATAATACGCCCCAACCAAGTGGAGTTTACTCCAAAAATGCAAGGCGAACTCAACATTTAAAGATCAGTCTACAGCCATGCTACCCTGAACAAGCCAGGTCCTGGCTGATCTCAGAAGCTAAGGGTCAGGCCTGGTTAGTACTTAGATGGGAGACTACCTAGGAAGATCTACAGGTGTAAAAAAAAAAAAAAAAAAAAAAAAAAAAAAAAAAAAATCAATCAATACAAGCCACCATATTAATAGTCTTAAGAAAAACCACATAATGACAATTAATGCAAAAAAATTTGATAAAATTCAATACCCAGGAATGATAAAAACTTAGCAAACCAGTAAGCAATGGGAACTTCCTCAGACTGATACACGACAGCTAAAAAAAAACTATAACTAACATCATATTCAATAATGAAAAACTAAATGCTTTCCCCAAGACTGGGACCAACGCACGGATGTCTACTGTTGCCATTTCAAATACAATTCAACGTCGTATTGAAAATCCTAGTCGGTGCAATAAGACAAGAAAAAGAAATAAGAGGTATACATATCAGAAAGGAAGGAATAAAACTGTCCTTATTTGCATGTCCTTACATGATACATGATCAAATGCACAGAAAATCCCAAAGAATCTACAAAAATCTCCTAGAATCAGTAAGTAAATTTAGCAGGATTACAGGATATAAGGTCAACACACAAAGAATCGATCATATTTCGAAATACTGGCAAGGAATAATAAGGAGCCAGAAAAAATTTTTGTAAATACCATTTACAGTAGCTCCAAAACTTTAACTATTTAGGTGTAAGTCGAACAAAATATGTACAGGACCACATTTGGACATACTGAGTTAAATAAAACGTTAAAAATAACTTTACATGTTTATTTTTACTTTTTTAATGTGGCTACTACATAAATTTAAATTGTATATGTGGCTCACATTACATTTCTATTGGATGGCACTGGCCTAGCCTCAGATTAGTCAGAGTGGGGCTGGGAGATGCTTAGAACAGAGCATGCTGGGAGCAACGGAGTGTTTAAAGCAAGAAGCGCTGGAAGGAAACCCTCTGGGGGAGACGAGGCCATGCAGAGCATGTTGGAAGCGACTTTTGCTAAGAGCTGGACATGAAGAGAACTCCCGTAGCAAACCCAGGAGACCCGGGCAGGCGGCGGCGAGAAGTGACCACGCCCTCAGAGCAGTGCATGCCGGGAGCAGCAGGCCCTCTGAGCTCGTGGAAGGGGAGCAGAGGGCTGGCTAGAGGGGGCAGGCAGGAGGCTGGTACCTGTCCTTGCCCGTCTCACCCCGGAAGAGGTCGTCAAACTGGCGCATGCGGCCGGGAGAGACGGCGTAGGCCTCCAAGTTGGGGAATAACAGGCCTGTCCGCTGGATGACATGCACGAGGCTGCCCTGGGACTTCTGCATCTTGTCTGGGGGGCCCCAGAAGATGAACACCACTTCGGGAGTGCGGTTGATGAACTCCTGGGGCTTCCGCAGCACACGGAACACACTGGAATGGGCCACCACGCGGAAGGTGGTCTTGTTGCCCACATCAGCTGAGTAGCCCGTGGTGGGCGCGTCATTCATGCGGATCGTGCACTCGGCCTGTTCAATCTCAGGTCCCAGCTTGGTGCCCAGCAGGTGGCTGGAGCTGGTGACTATCACACACTGGTGGCACCGGGAGGGCAGCGTCTGGGGAGGGAAAGGAGAGTCAACACTGTCACAGCCACTCCATGCCAGGAACTGTGCTTTGTACGTCCAGTCCCCCTGGTGACCAGAATTATTATGCCCATTTTAAAGGAAGAAACCAAAGCCCATTCAGCCAGTAGTTTAAGAGATATTTATAGCAAGCTGGCTCATGGCCAAGTACTGCGACAGAGCAATGAGCAAAAGAAACCCCACTCCTGCCTTCAGATACTCATGGCTGGGGAGACAGAAAGCAAACAGGTAAAAGATAAAATAATAGTAGGTGGCAGGTAAAGTGTGCTGGGAAGAACGTCAAATAGGGACAGGAGATCAAGAGCGACAGGAGCAATGGCTGTTTCTGCATTGTCAGGTTTCCCTGTGCCTTCCCAAACCTCGTGTGGACTCCCTAGCAGAGAAATATCAGTGAAAAACAGAGACACCTTTCCAAAGGGATTTCGACTGAGGAGATAGTAGGATTTTAGTGCTAAAGATGGGAACCTGGAGGGAAATGAGGTCCAGAGAGGGCAGGGCTCTTGTCCAAGGTCACACAGCAAACAAGGGACTGAAGGCACTGGAAGCCAGGGCCTTGGCTCCCAGGGTCCACCCTTTTCTTTAGGAGGGATGGAAGGAATGGAGAGAAGAGGAGGAGGAGGGGGCCGTGATGGTGGGCGGTGGGGAGATCAGCCACCAGGCATCTCCCAGGGAGCTCCCCAAAGAGGCCGCCCTACCTTGTTGCCGAGAATGGGAACATAACCATCAGTGATGCTCCACTTCTTGAAGTTGAAGGGCCGGCGGCTGTGGACCCGCAGGGAGCCGTAATGGAAGACCTCATTGGCACTATTGGAGCTGTAGAGGATGAGGATGGTGATGAGAGCAAAGAGGATCACGAATACTGCTGACCGCTGCTCCTGGAGAAAGGAGAGGCCAGTGAGGACCCAGGGACCTGGCAGACTCGGTGCCCCGCCTCCTTGCTGCTCCGTGCCCAGCTAACTCCTGCTCCTCATTCCAGACCAGTTCAGACACTACCTCCTCCAGGAAGGCCTCCTCCAGCCCTGAGGACCCCCATCACAGCACTGATCACATTACCATGAGCTCTGAGGCTGGGACTGGGTCAGCCTCGCTCCCCACCGTATCTCAGCTCTCAGGGTAAGGCCTGGAGTACAGAGCGTCCTCAGGAGGAGGGTCTGCTGGATTGGACTGGATGTGGGTATCAGAAGGATCCCTCCAGCTGCAGCTGGAAGGATGCTTAGAGGAAGGCAGGGCAGTCCAATGAGAGGATTCAGGTCTTCTCCAAACAGCGACTCTCCGTAAATCTTCATTTATCTAAACCTGGAGGGGATGGACCTGGTCAGGAATCGGGCTGCATGGATAGTCAGTGTACCGCCATGTGGCTGACAGGGCAGGAAAGTGATATCCAAAGTGCCCGCAGGGATTCATTTGCCCAGGGTCTGCAAGGCGAGGTGAGACCTGGGAGTCTGGCTCTTTGTGCTGAGCCCCCTGTGCTGATTATCGATGTATTGCTTCTCGGCTCCAAATTCACCCTTTTCGCCAGCTCTGTGAAAATAGATCTGGGCCCTTCCCTTGTTTTTCCATGCAAGCTAACTGCATATTACGGTTTCTCAGTAGAGGGCGCTTGAGAGACACTGCAGAAGGAAAGGATTTTGCTTCCAGGTTCTGGTGGGCTTTGTATTTGCTTCTGGGGCACTTGCTCCCACAGTGCACATGGTGGCTTCTCAGGCATGTGCTCTGTCTCCAGTGCCCAATGGCCAGCAACCAGCTGCACTCGGCAGCTGCCTCCAACACCCACCCTCAGGCGGTTTGGGAACAGAGTGCCTCTGGCTCCTGCTGTGATCACAGCTTCTCCAGAGTTTAGCTCATGCAGTACACTCACCCACCTGAACGCCCAGAGACCATCAGCTTCCCCTCCCTGGAGCAATTCTGTATGGAGCTTGGGTGCCTCTTGGAAGTTATCTCCTGTGAACGACCTCTTGTGTAGTAGCCTACAAGGTGGATTTATGACAACTTCCACCACCAGCACAGCAGCACAGGGAGTTCCCTGACATCGAGTGGGTCATAGCCCTGCCCTCTCCACAAAGGCCTGGACCTCCGCCCAGGGGGCAGTGGCTGCTCCTAATACCTGCTATTCCTGGACTCCTTTAAGTTCCAATTCCTTGTTACACCAATGCCTGATTATAGTTCATAGCTATACATTAACCCATTTCCTATTTGCCCCAAGAATACTCGCCGGCAGCGCTTACCGCTGCAGCGTTGACCCCAAGATAACTTGTGGATTACAGTCCTAACCTCAGCCCCAAAGTTTGCCAGACAATATCTCACTCTTGTTATCATTTTCACATCACTCTAATATATCAATAGTCTTTGGAATCAAATGACATCATCCTATTTATAGCATTGTATTTTTAGTACTGGAATTTCCATTTACAAAATATAGTACTTCCTGATTGCTGAAAATGTCGAATCCTAGAAAACATAGCATTTCTACATGTGATGTTAAATTAACACTGACAGCGAGCTGCACTTTTTTTTCTAAACAGGAAATGAGTTAAACTTCCCCTATTCAAGTTACTATGGTTTCTCTCTGCCATTTGGACCCAGACGGATACACCCACAGCACCCTGCCCCCAACCCTCAGATTCTGCCAAGGCTGTGGTACAGTGGATCCTAGGAAAGGGGTGTGCAGAGCCAGGCACATAGTAGGTGCTCAGGAAAGCATGAATGACTGGATTATGGGGAATCCTGACACCCTCAGAGTGATGCTCACAATACTCCCTCATCTTTGGCTGACTCCCTCCCCCAGTCTCCCATTCACCTCTACCTCCCCACCCCCACCCCCTACAAAGCACTCCAGGTCACCTTCTCAGACGATCGTTTATCACAAATTGACTGGTCAAGCCTAGGAAGGACAGAGGTACACCTGGACCCAAAGAGAGAGGCAGAACCTTGTCCAAAGCTATATAGATGAATGGCCACGGCAGGGCTCAAATCGGGACTTCACAGGTATCAGCCACTTCTTGGCAAGGAAGAGACTTGTGATGGTTTGGGTCTGAGACAGGTCCAAAGGAGCCCATCCCACCGAGGAAAGTAAGAGGCTGAGGTGAGGACAAGAAATGAAGGGGGACTTACTTTGTTGCTACTCATCTCTCTCCAGCGTCTGCGGAGGGGCAGGGGCCAGCGTCCTGCAGGTGGCCCCGGGGGCGGGGATGTGGGTTTACGCCTGCAAGCCACAGAAAGGGTTATGGCCAGCTGCCCTCCCCTAGGTCCAGCTGGTCAAAGGCTACACTGTCCCCACCCCTGCCGGCTCTCCTACCCACCCATTACTTCAAGGCTCAGGACCATATCCATTTTGCACATGGAGACACCGAGGCCCAGAAAGGGCAGAAAACTACCTGAGGTCACGCAGCCGAGTGGTGGCAGAACCTGGCTCTCTTCCTGACCCTTGCTCTCTCCCGCTCTGCTCCCGCAGCAGGGGCCTTCCCACACCTTGGCTCTCCTAGGCAGCCAGCACCCCTCAGAACACAGGAACAGTCCTTGCAGGTCCCCAAACTCCTATGCACCTGCACGCTTCCAGGGCTTGCATAAACTGTCTGCAACATCCTGACCTCCTGCACCCTGTTCACACCCACTCATCCGGCAAGCCCGCGCCCCACAGGAAATTCCCCTGTGTGTCACCTTGCCAAGGCTGAGAGCTCCCTGAGGGTGCAGCCAACTCAAAGTCTCTACTGTTCTTCCAGAGTCCCTGGAGATGGTGCAAGAGGGTCACTGAATGACTTCATTAATTAACAAGTAAGATCTTGGGGGTTAAGGGCTCAGAATCTGTCAGATGGCCATAATCACAGACCGCGCCCCCCCCCCCCAGGGTGGGTGGGGAACCTTGGGCAGTCCTTCCTTCCTGTCCCAGCCCCAGGGGCCTCCGCTGTGAGAGGACCAGCCCAGATCTGTTCCTCACTCCCCAACCTGTCCCCATCCTCGCAGGAACCAGCTCCTCTCCATCTCTCTATATCCCCACCTGTCGAAAGCAAACAAGTGCTTGTGTCCAGCCACCTCCAGCAGATTCAAGCCCAGAGGGCACTAAAATTGAGCAAGTGCAGAGGGAGAAACTGGGGCCGGGGCTCCCCAGCTCTGCCCTCCCCTTCTGGGGCCTCACAGCTCCCGCCACTATCTCCACCCCGTGACCTAGCTGCTGTTTACTCGACACTGCCACCAGGAATAGCCCGAGAACCTCAGGCCAAGAGGCGCCCCCACGCCTCTCCTTATTGGTTAGGTCCTGACTCCGCCCACTGCCCAACCCCGCCCCGTCCCCGCAGGAGGCCCCCCCATATGCCTTCCCAGCCGGGTTTCAGGTCTCTTCGCCCAGCTAGTCAGGGAGACCCCGGGATTCTCACGGGGTACAGATCAGGAAACTGACGCTCATCAGAAGGGAGGAGTGGCCCATCCTTACACTCACAGCCCATCAGGGCAAGAGCCAGGAGTCCAGAACCCCAGGGTCGCCCTTGTCAGCCCTGAAGCCTCTGACTTTCCAGGCCCTCACCGGTCCAGCTGAGCCGAGGCTCCCAACTCACCACTATTTGCTTCCATGCCTCTCGCTCCAGACACACTAGCGCACTCCAGTTACCAGGCCGAACCCCCCCCTCCCCGCCTCCACTTTCCCACTTTTGCCTGAGCAGTGCCGAGCCAGGACCACCGACCATCCCCTTGGTCAGCCCCCTTCGCAATTCTGCTCTTGAGAATGCCATGGTCAGTACAACACCTTAGGTTCAAGTGCAGATACTAGGTCCACCACTGACTGGCTGAGGGGCCTCGGGTAAAGCCATGTGACCTCTCTGAGCCTCAGTTTCCTCATCCGTGAAATGGGAGTAATAAAAATAGGCAACTCACAGGGTTGTTCAAGGCCTGCCTCACCGAGTTTGCCAGGGAAACACTCCTTCCTCTGACCTCTTGCCCAGCTACTAATCTCTCATTTCAGGAATGTGTGCGGTAGCCACGCTCAGCATCACTCACTCAATCTTCCCGGCAACACTGCATGGTCGGGGCTCTTACTCCCCATTTCACAGATGAGGAAACTCAGGTTCAGAGAAGCAAAGTGCCCTGCAAGGCTGTCCAGAGCCTGCTGGGGAGACTTGTTTCCCGGGAGCAGCAAAGGGCCGAAGCTGATGGGATCTCCCTCGAGGATCTCCCAGAACTGGAATGTGCCCAGCACCTAGCCTGGCACGGAGGCGGGAGTGGGGGGCAAGCCTGTTGGGGAACAACTTGCTCAGGCTGGGGAGATGGCAGCCCAGAGCGCTGGGCGGGGAGCGTGGACTCCGCCCCAAGGTAACCAACGGTGCAGGAAGGCTGGGTCCCTGGGATAACGGTGGGGGCCACACCCTGCCCTGTTTGCGGGCTTTGCCTCTCCGAGCCCCGGAAGCCCTCCTGCAGGGTCGGGATGCCCCCGCGAGTCGCGCGGGAGGAAGGGGGAGGGGGCACCTAACTCCGAGATGGGGGCCTTCGAGCCCGTAGGCCCACCTGGGGTGGGGGGCGATTCACCCTCCGCGCCAACCCCCTTTGCGCTGACCCCAACTCCGGCACTCCGGGGCATCCGGAGCCCTAGCCCCAGCTTGGAAGGCAAGGGAAGCAGGACAGCGGCAGGGTCCCCGAGTTCCAATGGGGTAATCAGCTACAGGAGGCCCAGCAAACCCCGCGACGGCCCTTGGGCGCGAAGACCGCGGTCTCCGGGCGCAGTTGGCTAGACAGTGGGTCTAGGGTAGCCCCCAGAGCCCCCGCATCATTACTCCCCATCCCCCCAGGCCGCAGGCAGCACCCCTCCCTCTGCCCGCCCCCGCATGACACCAGCTCACCTCCCCCGGGGAGCGCCCGGCCCCCCGCGGCCCCCGAGTCCCCTCACATGGCGCTAGGAGCTGGGAGCTGGGGTCCGCGCTCCTCTGGCCGCCCAGGCCCCAACGCAGCCCGGGCCCGCTGGGTCCTAGCGCCGCCGCTCCAAGCTCCAGACCAGGCCAGGGAGGCGGGCGGAGCCTCGAGGGGCCCCGGCTGGCTCCGCCCCTGGGCGGTGCCGGGGAGAAGGGTGAGGGGCAGGCGACCCCGCGGGCCACGTGAGCGCTTCGCCGTAGTGACAATGAAAATAACCTTCTGGAACCCTTTAGTGTGGGCTCACTTCTGTCTCGCTTTTTTGGCTTCGGTTTGGGGAAACTGAGTCTCCGAGCACATGGCGCTTGGAATCAACTGAGTTGCTCTCTGCGATCCCTTACGCAGGGCATCCAAAGCCCTGCACCCCAGTAGTCACCCTGGGTGAACCTCAGGTTCAGCCTTGGATTCAAGTTCAGCTCTACTCCCTCTAGCTGTACCGCCTGGCACCTGGCTTACCTTTCCTCTGCCTGCCTCTGGAAAATAAGGAGGACAACCTCATAGGGTGTTGTAAGGATTAAAAATGTTATTGACTTAACATTTTCAGGGTGCTTGTTACATCATTTTACATAATAGTGAAACTAATAAGTAGCTGTGATAGGGGCCTGGTGAAATAAAGGCACAGCCCTGCCAAAACAAATGCTGTAGATCAATACGTGCTGACAGAAGGGAGGACCAGGATATTTACAGGATGTTTAAATGAAGAAACTGTACCTCTATAATCCCTTTGGAAAACAAAGATGTAGAAATATGCATTCGTCTCCTGGGCATGTGCCCTGGAGAAATTCTTACACCTGTATAAAACGAAGTTCATAGCACTGCTCGATAATACTAAATTGGAAACAGCCCCATATATCTATCAATGGGAGAATGGAATTTTTTTTGCATGATGGCATGTTCACAGTGTAAAATATTAAATGGCAGGGGGAAACGAATGAGCTACAATTAAATGGATGAAACTTAGGGGCATAAAGTATGAAAAAGACGAGTCTCGGAAGACAAATGAACTACACAATATATTATTAAAGCATACGGCAGGAGGTAGGCCACCTCTTAGAGCCAGGGACAGGAACTAGCTTTTGCCTATCAGGGTGTTTAAAGTTTTCAAAGCAAAAGTCAAGAATACAGTTGTCTGTGGGTGAGGTGGGGATGTGGGAGAGGGGAAGAAACTAGTAAGGGTCTAATCTCTAGTAAGGATCTGGTCATGGGTTATATTATAACTTACAAGTATGATGAATGCCATCATTTTTGTGTATGACAGTGTTTTAAAAGAAAAATGAGAGAAAAAGGGGAAAGAAATAAAAAATAAGGAGAGACACCATTTGTGTATCATAGTGTTAATAGTGGTTATTTCTGGAATGATGAGATTATGGGTTGCTTTCTCTTCTTGTGGCTTACCTGTATTTTCAAAAATTTAAGATTACGGTTATATAATGATTTCATATGTAAAAGCTTATTTTTTAATTCATCCAAAATGAACTGCATATATAGCATGAGTCCTTTTTTTAAATACTGCCATCGGTGCATACGTTTGTGAATGCACATGGAGGGTGTCAGGAAGAATCCGGAGTGACTGACTACTCGCAGTAGTTTCCCCTGGGGAGCAGACATGGAGCAGGAGGGGTGGGTGCTACCTTCGCTTTTGCTTTATAAACTTCCAGGTTGTTTGTATTGGACTAATTTGTTAAGTTAATACCACTTTGTTTTTAATTAAAGCAAAAGTGGGGAGTTGAGGGGCAAGGTCCGGCTCGCAGGCTATGGAGGCACTGCCCACTGGCAGTGGGGGAGAGTGGGGAAGGCCAAGCGTGGATGAAAGGCTTCCTGCCTTTCTGGTGTGTACCTCCATCTGCTTCCTGAACTTCAGCCCCTCCCCACCCTCGGCCTTCGTTAGCTGCCTGATGGGATAGCAAACCACAGAGCTGGGGCCAGGGCAGTCAGGTAGGAAGGCTGATGAACCCAACTGCTGGGGGCTCGGAAAAGGGGAGCTCCTGGCCCAAGGTCACCCATCAGGTTGGAGGCTGCACCAGGGTAGGGCATCCTGTCCCCAGCCTTCTCCCTACCCCAGGCCAATGACCTGTAGAAATAAGAGAGTGCAACAGCCTAGCTCTAGGACCAAATCTGGACCCGGAGCTCCCTCCTCAGGCCTGCCATGTCTTGGGGCCCTGGCTTACCCCAGGAGGCTCTGCTATAGGACTGGCTTTCTTGAGCCCCGAGCAATAGAGTGAAAAAATAAATGAAGTCAATTCAGTCAAGTTGCTAAATTACTAAAATCAAGTCGAGGTATATGAGGAAATGATTCTATTCTTATTTCACTGGGAACTTAAACTTTTGAACTTTCCAGTCCCAAATCAATGCCCAGATTGACATCAAACCTCCAGGTAACAACACTCTGATTAACTAAGGAAAAGATGTTCAAGTATCCAGACCACCCGACATCCAGTATCTAGACCACCATCTAGAGGATTACAATGTGGCACCAATCCAGAGACCAAGAATGCAAGGCTGATTCTTCTTTAAAATATACTTTTTACTAAAAGAATCTTTAGCTTTTCCTTCTCATTTAGAACACTCTGGGTATTGCCTAATTGTCTTTGCAGTTTGCAAGCCCTAAAACCCTTGAATAAATCTTTATCATTTATTTCTAGCCAACGCCTCCAGACTCTTTTTGAGTTTGTTCAACAGCCCCAAGAATGATAACAAACACTTGAGTAATAACGAAAATAAGAAAAAGTGTCATGTGCTTTCTCCTGTGATAGGTACTTTGCAAACATACCTCACTGAAGCCTTAAAATAGCCTATGAGATGGGTACGACTGTTATCCTCCCTTTCTAGAGGGAGAAATGAGGATCAAAGAGTACACACACAGGTGCCCAAGCTGGGCTTCCCCCAGGCCTGTCTGCTGAATAATCACAGGCCTTTCTGCTCTGAAGCCCCAGGCCTGCCCACACTCACAGCAGGACTTTTATGGTTGGGTGGCTGTGGCCATTCCTAGTGCCACACCCTGATCCCATGGTCTGGGGGAGATGGCCTCTGCTTCAGCCCTTCCTGCCCCAGGGTGGGGGTCCTGGGTGTGACCTCTCTTCTTGCACCTTAGCAATCTTTGCACTGTTAGGATTTTCCCCTTCCACAGGGTTCTTGGAAAGAGTCCTCAGAGACCTCCTCACCTGCCACCCCAGCTCCCAATTTACATAAACTGAAAACAGGACCCATAAAAGGGACACAACTTGCCCCAAGATACCCACTGGGCCCCGGCCAGGGCCAAGGTGGGAGCCAGGACTGGGGACTCTGGCCTTCCTCCCTCTGGATAGAGAAGGAGCCAGATGGATGGTCCTCTGAAGAGAGGCCGGTGAGGGCTGCCAGCAGGTGAGCTGGCAGCAGCTGCCCCGTAAGCAAGTGTTCCTAAGACCTGGGCATGGGTTTGGAACCAGGAAGTACCTGGCTCTTCACAGACTGAGGCTGGAGTGGTCAGGCTGGTTCGGGTGACACTGGACACAGGTGTCTACCAGTACTCAGCAGAACCGACGTTCCCTTCCTCACCTGACTAGATGAGGTTTGAGTGTGAGTTCCTTGCCTGGCCCCAAGCTCCTTGGAGTAGAAATGTTCCTGAAGATAGCTCCAGGCTGCAAAGCTCACATGGCTTCCCCTGTGGCCTCAGGAAGAAGTGGGCAAGTCCCCAGAAGATCGGCTGAAGGGACAAAGGAGCCAGGGCATAGACAAAGTCCCAAAATGGGGCTGCACACCAAGGTGCCCCCACCCTGCCGCCACATTCCTCAGAGCTAAGGGTAAGCTCCTGTCCCCAACTCACCTCCCGGAAGCTGCAAGAACTGCAGTGGCGGAGGTAGGGATCCTCGGGGAGCCTTCAGCAGGCCTGGAACCAGTCACCAGGCCAGGAAAATGCCATCTTCATCTGCCTGGAGGAAGTAGCTAGGGGATGGCTCCTGCCAGGTCACCATACCAGAAAGACGCATTACTTGAATCAATACAGCAGTAAACACTCCCCACCCGGGGGCAGGGCCAGGACAGTCACTGTGTACTGGGCCCAAGGGCTGGGCTGGCATCTTCCAGGGGATAAGGGAGGAGGAAGGAACCACCTGGGAGGGGTTGAGTTCAAATTCCATCAGACTCAGTAGATTTGGGCCTTGGAGCCCTAGGATGAAGCTGTGAGCACAGAGAACTGGTAGGGATGGGAGGTCTTCCTGCCCATCTGCCACCACCAAAGAGGGCGGGGCCAGGTGAGCAAGGGCGATCCCCATCGAAAATGATGGCTCCCACATATTCAAGTGCCAGCCCTGGGGACAGGCACTTTACAGATGCCATCTCTCTAAATGCATGTAATCCCGTGAAGTAGGGGTGATTTTAATCTTCTTTTTACAGATGAAACTCAGAGGCTCAGAGAGACACACTAATCTGCCAGGGTCCCCCGGCAGGAAGTAGAGCCAGAACGAGGCCTGGTCTGACTCCACAGGCCTCCCTGTGCACCCAGAAGTTACCCCACCAGACACTCACCTGCCAAGTTACATCCCACTCCTCTGCCTGACGCCTGCTCAGAGACACTCGCACTGCCGGGCCAGCAGCTGTGGTTCGGCTGTCAGCCTGCTCTCCCTCCCCCCACAGCGCTTCCTGCCTCCCCAGCTCAGGGCTCTCCTCCCTCTTCTCACACTTGCAGAGCTTCCTGGGCCTGCCTGGCATTGGGTAGGAGAGGCACAGCATAAAAGGCAGTGCTGTGGGCCAGATGCCAGGTCTCCAGCCTCTCTTAAGGACACCCAGACTCCTTGGCACGACTAGCTATAAAATTTGTGAAGTCTAGAACAAAATGAAAATGTACAGCCCTTGTAGGGGGTGGGGGGAAGACCTCCTCAAATTTCCAGGTAGCATCAAGAGCATTAAGCTAAGCAAGCACAGGGCCCAGGGCAACTGCACAGGTCACACACCCACGAAGTGGCCGACTCCTGGAGCTAGCCAGATGCTAGAACCCAGGGCTCCATCCCAGCTGAGAGCCTGAGGTCTGGGGCCCTGGTCCTCCACTAGTCAGTTTCCTAGTCTCCAGATGAAGGAAGGTGGGAAAGAGGAAGGGAGGGCTCTTTTCAGCCTCTTGGCTCAGGGGCCAGATGCTCAAGCTCAGCTCTCAGACCCGGGACTGCATCCTGGCTAAGCCCAGTGGCTTCGCCTCGTCTGTTAAACAGGCTAATACGAGCCCCCCAACCAGGGTAGCTGCATGCTCTTGCCGTTTGCTGGTGGGCCAACTTTTCCACTTCATAGGTGAGGAAGATGAAGCACAGAGAAGGTGAGCCCCGGGCCTGCCCGCCTCCTCCCATCCTCACTTTCTTGCAATGTAACCAACTCGAGTTAACTGGGAATTTAACTGGCAACAGCCTTGGAATCTGACCTTGGACCAGGGAGGAGACGTGAAGTGGAGAGATTTTCTTCACACCCCAAGTGGTTTCCTCCCAGGCTCCAGACTCTCCTCCCAGTGCCCCCCCCGGGTGCAGAGTGGGAGTCCCATGGAGCCTCGGAGTTGGAGTTGGGGCACGTCCTGGGCCAAGTGGAGCTATGGGGCCAACCTCTCTGACCTGGTGGGGAAGGGGCAGGCTCTTGGGGAAGAAACGCGCAGGCTGATTAGATGGCGAGAAGCCCAGCCAGTCACGGGCCTGGGGAGAAGACCCAGATCCCACATCACACAAAACCACACTGGAGGCAGGCTTCCAGAAAACACACGTTTTACCCGTACCCTTGGGGTGGCTGGCCCTGGCAGTCATAGTCCCAAGGTCCCTTCGCCCAGCAAACCCCAAGCTCCTGGGTAGTGTGGCACCAAAAGTGGGAGTGTAGAGAGGAAGGGTCAAGGCTGGAGCAAAGTCAAAGGTCACAAAGCTGGTGAGTGGGGGGCCATCGGCCCTGGGCGCACCGGACAGACCCTGGGGGTGGGATGGACGCCAAAATGAAGATTCAGATTACTTAGGGAGCAAGGGTAGGGAGGAGGGGACAGAGGTCACCATGGCCCTCCATCTTCTCCCCTTCAAGTCTGGAGGCCTGAGATGGCTCCAAGTGCCTCCGGGGGACCCAAGGTCCATCTGGCATGTGGTAGAGGCAGGAACCATAAATTAAATGTTTTTGGTGGAGTGTGAACGGAACGGAGGCCTGGTGAAGGCATTGCGGCCGGCTGGGCAACGGGGCTACTGTGCCCTCCAGGACGGGTGGGCGAACACGATGGGTCTCTTCTTGGCCCAGCGGGAGAACACGGCCTTCTCGGTGATGAAGCGGTGGGCGCTGCGGGGCGCCCGTTCGTGTGCCAGGTACATCTGGCACTCGTCCAGCCGGCCCTTCTCGAAGTAGTGGTAAGGCACTGAGGGGTGGCTCTTCTCCCTGCGGAGTGGGGAACAGGGACAGGCATGGGGCACCAGAACTCGCCCGCCTCTGACCAGAGCCTGCACCTACCTCAGCCACCCTCCCCAGGGACCACAGGGCCACGGTGTCCCATGCCTGATCCCAGGGGAGGTCAGGAGAGACAGGGGAGAAGCACGGCAGCTTACGTGCGGATCCCAAAGGCCAGCGTTAGAGTCCCAGCTCTGTCCCTTGCAAGCTGGTCGACTCTAGGCCAGAGACGTACCCCATACGCCTCGATAACCCACCTGTGAAATGGGAATCATGACAGCCACCTTCCAGACTGAATCCTTAGGTCAAACGGACGAAGCACCCTGCTGGTGCTGGGCTCGTGGGAGGGACCCTCATGCCCCGTGACACACACCCACCCACGCACGGGCACGGCGCACGCCGGCGGCCTGGCCAGGTGCCACGGCAGAGGGCACGCGGGCTCCTGCCGTCTCGCCCACATGCTCGGCAAACAAGTTCCGAAGAGAACAGAGGGAGAAAACATGGGACCCTTTCTGAACTTTTAGTTACGATGATATGGAAACCTAATGTTAAAAGTAAAAACTTAGAGGTAACACGTCGCTGACATATGATCGGCCCCAACATTGCAGTAAGTACTTCTGTGGGTTACTTTCTCTCTAAACGTTTCCATGACCTTCTGAGGAAACGGAGCCTCGATAAAGCGTGTGACCAACCTCAGGCCACACAGAGCGGAGATTGGCATCGAGCCTGTCTTAGAGGCCTGGCCCCTTCCCTCGAGTGCCTGGCCTCAGCCACCCACCCGGAAGCCCACACACCCCGCACCCCACAGTGCCTCGATCCTCCGGCCTGAGGCGCCCAGTCCGCCCAGCCTCCCCAGCTGCCCTCCCGCCCTGCCAGGGCCTGGCTGGCCTGACCTGCAGTAGTTGTCGCTGACCATTCCATAGACGACGATCTCCTCGCACAGCTCCAGGGCAAGGATCATGGTGAACCAGCCGGTGCTGAGAAAGGAGCCTGACTGCCTCCTGGCAGGGAGGGGAAACGTAGTCAGCCTGTCTGTCCCGCGCCCAGCTCAGAGCAAGGGGCTGTGTGGAGGCCCTGCTGGCCTCAGCTCTATCACGGCACAGCACGGGTTACCTTGACCCCTAGAGAAGGGGCTCTGGGGGAGGCTGGAGATGGGGCAGAGCCAGCCCAAGGCCGGCGACAGGCCAGAGATGGAGCTCGACACAAACCTAGGTCTGTTCAATTCCTCACCAGCCACGCACGGCTTGAGTAAACCTTTGGACTGTGGTGCAGGGGCCCTGGCCACATCCTCTCTGCATCTAAAGGCTCACGCTTAGTTAGGGAGGCAGCGGGAGGCAGCAGAGCGCTGCGGATGAAAGTGAGAGAGCGGGCTGTCTGCAGTCAAACGGTCTTTCGTTCAAACCCTGCACCTGCTCTGAGGCACCGGATTTGCTCACGAACCTCTCCGAGCCCCAGTGACCCGGCTATGAAATGGGGATGATTATAGGTGGCTATAGGGAGGGAACACAGTCAGCCCAGCGACGCCCCTACGACCCCACACCTAACTCAGAACCAGGGGCTGTGTGTTGGCCACCCCAGGCCTCCACTCTCTCAAGGTACCAGCACTGGTCACTCTCCCAGTTCAGGGCCACTCGCCTCCACCTCTCCAGGGGCATTAACGAGGTGGTTCATTCACTCGAACTGAGCACTTCCCAGGCCTGGCCGGGAACCGCCGCAGCCAACACTAACATTCTCAGAAGAGGAAGCTGCTGGGAGAGACAGCTGAGGACACAAGGTCACAAAGAAACGAGTGTGAAGAACATCGGGTGGGAGCTGGCCGTCAGATGGCGCGGAGAGGGAGGGCTTCTCTGAGGCGGTGACATTCCGCCGGGGCCTGAACGGCAGGAAGGGGTCAGACGTGGAGAGATCTGGGGGAAGAACATTCTAGGTGGAGGCAACGACACACGCAAAGGCGTGCAGGTGAGAACCAGTGTGGGTGTCTGAGGAAGCGAGTGTGGCTGCAGCAGCGCGACTGCAGGTCACAGAGAGGCAAGCAGGGGCCAGATCATACAAGGCTTGAAGGCCAGGGGAGGGAAGCACATGGCGTCTGGACTTTATTCTCCACGCGGAGTAAAGCTGCCTGTAAATTGAGGGCAGGTGACTGACGGGATGAATTCACTGGGGCAGCTGGAGCTCAGACTGCAGGGGGCAAGGGTGGCAGCGGGGGGCGGGGTGCTGCGAAGGCAGGGGAGGATGGCGGCACCTGTGGGCACGGAAGGAGATTCGAGGGCCCACCGTGTGCGGCAGATGATGGAATGAGGAGAGTTGGGGGCGAAGCCCAAGTGTTTGGCTGGAAAACCGGAGGCTGGCAGCTGTGTTTCCTGAGCTGGGGAGGCGGGGGAGAGGCCGCCTCCCAGTGCGCAAGGAGGAGGCCGGGATAAAGTGAGATCTTGAATGCAGGGCCGCAACCCAGTGCCTAGTGCACGAAGAGGGCTGTTAGTACTACAACTGTTCCTCTTATTTTCTGGGACTTCAGAGACCAATTCGGACCTTAGAGCATCCCCTCCACAGGGAAGGGCTCCGCAAAACCGCCCCAGGCTGGTCAGTGCTTGCAAGGCCCAACGCCCCTCACCACCGTCACCACACCTGCCTCCATCACTGCTGACCCCCAGAGCCTCACGGAGCAAACCCTTGATGGACAATAAGTTCCTGGAGAAGGCAGGCCCCCAGCCACCAGGGAGAACCCAGCAGGCAGGCCCCGGCTCACCGGTTTTTGCCAGTCTCGTCCTGGAAGACCTGGTCGCAGTAGGCCATCATGCGCTCGGTGAAGGTGTACACCTGCAGGCCCGGGTACACCTTGGTGAGCTGCAGCAGCGTGCGGTAGGTGCGGCCGCCGAGCGCCCGGTCCATGTGCTTCCCCTGGCCCCACACCACGTACAGTGTGTCTCGGGCCTGCTGGAAATAGTGCGAGTAGTTGCGCAGCAGCAGAGGCACCGTCGTGTGTGAGATGACGCGCAGGGTGCTGCGCTGGCCCACGTCCGCTTCGAAGCCCACGGTGGGCGCCTGATTCATGCGCAGCACGCACTCAGCACCGTCGATCCGGGCGCCCAGGCCCGAACCCAGCATCTGGCCAGAGCTGGACACCACGGCGCAGCTGCGGCATGACTCGCGAACCAAGGGCTGGGGGAGAGGGAGGAGGAGGGGAGGCAGAGAAAGAGAAAGGCGTAAACACACGTAAACACACGGCTTCTGTGCCCTGCCCCTCCCCCCAGGAACACTCACTGACCCCGCCTGATCCCTGCATCAGCTCCAACTACTTTATGAACCCGTTTTACAGATGAGGAAGGAAACGGGCTGGGGCAGGTGGAGTGACTTTCTCAAGGTCACGCAGACGGCAAATGGCAGAGCTAGGACTCTGCATTCAGAGCTCCCTGCCTCGTCATCAGCTGTGTTCACGGCCCTCACCCCTGCCGCTGAGCCCTCATGAGCCCTTCGTCACATGTTCCTTATTAGGGTTTAATGAGCAAATATTTATAAAGCAGTGACAGCAGTGCCTGGCACCGGCTGGGCGTTGTATATGTGTAAAGTAAACACGAAACTCATAACTTCGAAATCACTCCCTCTCCTGCCCCAAGCCTCACCCACGCTGTGTCCACTCACTAATCCCCGAGAGGTGAAGCTGAGCCGAGAAGCCTGACAAAGGACTCGCTCCCCACCCCAGGCCTCTGTGCCCTCCTGGGGGAAGGTGCATTCATGGAAAGGCAGTGGGAACATTAATTCCAGTTAATAACAGGCACGCTGTCATGCCCCACTCAGGGGGCATTTCATAACTCATATCACACTGATTTAAGGACTCAGAACATAAGACCAATAAAAGAGACTTTCTTTTCTTGCCCTCAGTTCGAGCCTGTAAGGCCACCACCAGCCCCAAGAGGTGTTCTGCTTGTCCTGTAGTCTTTAAAATAGTTCATCTATCCCTAATTTATAAAAACCAGCCCTTTTGACATTCAAGACTTGGATTTCTCGCTTCTCTTAACAAAGCCTGCGGGTCTGGCCGCCCTGAGCCCACATCCCCATGAGCTCTCAGTGCCTGAAATGAACACCGGCCACTGCTACGGAAGACGGGACAGCGTCCACCCGGCTTGCACCACCATTGCTCCGACCTCGACAGCACTTGAGTGTGGGTTCCCCTCACTGTTGTTTCTGCATCTTGATCAAACATTTGCACAGTACCTGTCCTGCACACTGTCCGCGAATCAGCCAGTCCGACCTACACAAAAGCCCTACAGAGGTAGGAACTACAATGACCACCTGTTATAGGTGAGGAGGTAATTTAGAGGGACAAAGACTCAAAATAGGTCTCCTGCAAGCCAGGGTCCCTGAGTACACCCCCCTCCGAAAGACACCCAGAGAGCCATCCAACTCAGAACTGGGAGCGTCCTGGACCTGTGTCGATGCGGATGCCTTTGAGTAACCGACCACGCAGGGCCACTGAAATCAGGGGAGGGACATACAGTGTTCTGAAACCCGCCTGGCAGAGCCGACATGGGGCTGTGTGCACCGTGCAGCAGGAATGCAGCTGCCTCGTCTCCCCGGCGCTCCAGCATCCCTGTCTCCCCGTGACAGGGAGAGCTCAGGGTCGACTTGACTTTTATCGCTGTTTTATCTCTCTCGGCAGCAACTGGCACAAGGCAAGAGATAGTCAAGGGACCGAATATCCACTTGTTGAACGAACGGATTGTGTGTGTCGACAGATAAAGATGCACACCACGTGCCTACCACCCTCTGGGATGACATGTCTTTCCCACTGGAGTGGGAGCTCCAGGAGGCCAGCCGCCCTGCCTGACTCGCCTCTTTACCCCCCTAGCACCCAGGTGATAGTGGCCATGCAATATTCGTTAAATTAAAAATAAATACATAACCCTTTCCTCTTAGAACTGGAGGCTCAAAGAGTGAAGTGGCTGTTCAACGTCACACAGCTGGTGAGCAGAGGTGCCCAGACTGAGGTCTAGGCTGACCTGGCATGAGCCCAGTTCTCACTACTCCTCAGGGAGGTTGGCGGGGGGGCACCCTGGCAGCCCGGGCCTGCCCCCAACATGCTGCCTGGCTGACTCACCTTCCCATCTGGCACACTGCTGTACCCACTAAAGTGCAGGGGCCCTGGCACAGTGGGCCTGGAGTTGGATGAGAGGTGGGGGTCCAGGCAGACCAAGCAGAAGGGCAGGCAGCCCCAGCAGCACAGCACAATGTAGGCAGTAGAGAAGGCCACGGAGCACAGGATGACGAGCAGGAGCCGACTCTGGGGAGACAGTGGCCATGAGATGGGGGTGGGGGATCCCTGGGGCTCCTAGAAACTTCTACAGGGGGGCTGCACCCCAGCCTCATGGGTCCAAACTCCAGCTCAGTAGCTCCTAGAGCATGGGCAGAATCAAAGTCTCTGTTAACCGGGCCTTCTTCTGGACCGCCGATCTCAGGATACGAGAGGTCCCGGCGGTAAGCCCTGCTATTATCCCCGTATTGTAGGTAAGAAAACCAATTTGGGGAGAAGTGTGTAACTCAAGGCCACACAGCAAGAACACAGCAAGGTGAGGCCCCCAATCCAGGCTGCAGCCCCCACGCTCTTAAGCAGAAGCCCAGTGCACTGGGAGACACTGGGTGGGTCTCTCCGCCGCTCTGGGCTTGTTCCCTCCTCTACAAAACAGGGACCTGAAGTGTGGACTTACTGTGAGGTCAGTGGTGAAAGTGCTCTGTGTACTGTAAAGTGCTGTGCACAAGAGGACAGGAGAGCGCCCATCGGAAGGGCAACCAGTCCCCTTCAGACCCTGGACTGAAGAGGCTGCCAGTATGACCAGCCCCCTGCTCCCCACATCTGACTCAGTGACCACGATCCGGGTCAGCAGTCTAGGTGAGTAAGGAGGACAGCGGCAGCAGCAGACGTGAGGGGAGTGTCATTCAAGAAATGGTTTCAATAACCGAAAGCTGCTCTCCAGAGACTCCGCCTCCAGAAGCCAGGAGCCAAAGGCCATTTGAACCAGGAAGCCCTCCTGGCCCACTGGCCCTGCTGGCAGACTTTGTGAATGTCCCCACCAAGCTTTCAAGGAGGGGCCGCCTGGTTTGGAGGGCGTCATGACCCAGGGCTGCCATCATATGCTGGGCCACCTTGGTCACCACTTGTGTGTCTCTGGGCTCTCATTTTTTTCCTCAGCAACAACCAATCAAAAACCACCTAGCCTCTGCCTGGTGCTCTCTGAAAACCAGAGGTGGAAAGGCAGCCCACACCATTCCCTCAGGCATATCTTGCCCGAGGCCAGCCTTCTTCTGCCACAAACCACATCAGCTTCTAAAAATATGTCTCCTTTGTGTGGCCAGCTGTGTGTGGGAAAGAAGTGCCGCCAGAGGCCTCAGGCTCTGCTTGGCACCTGGTGCCCTGAGCACAAGGGACCCGCCAGAGACCTCGATTCAGGATGGTTGACTCTGCCAAGATCCAGGGCTCTGTCCCACAACCAGGGGCTCCTGAATAAGTTCAAGAGCAACTAAACTGAACTTTCACACCATAGCCCACTCCCAGGCAGGCGCCTCACCTGAGTGACCTCGGTGAAGCTCGTGAAAGGGAGTACTGTTCCTTCTAAGGCAGTACAACCAGGGAAGGAACACTGCCTGTCTGGGGCCCCACGACCTGTCAGATCCGAGCTGGACTTTGAGGCCAGTCTGCCCTTCTCAGATCAGGAACAGTGGTGTCAGAGTGAAAGTTGGTCCTAGGGCGGGCAAGGCTACTGAGGCTGCTATGCCAGAAGCCACCTCCGAGCCCCCTGTGACCCTTCCTCTTTCCCACTTACCGGAGCCTTCATTCTGTCACTGCACCTCAGCAGCAGGCCGCCTGCTGTCTCCAAGGCTCAGGCTGGGACTGGATGGGAGCCGGGCACCTGTCAAGACCCAGAAACTCAGAGCCTGGTCCTAGGCCTGAGAGGAAACTGCCCGGGGAAACTGAGGCAGCGGAGGGTACAGGTCGGGTCAAGGCAGGTGGCTTCTGAAAATCAAATACCTCAACGTCCCTAAACACCAGGTTGCACTGTCCCCATCCTTAAGGAGCTGGAACCGGCGACCTATGGGAACCCTCCAGCCAACCCAAATCCCATTCTGCAGATGAGGAAGGAGAGGCAGACAGGGGGAGCCCTGGCTCAAGGTCACCATAGAGTCTGGGCGAGAGAGAACCAGGAGCCAGGAGCCCTACTCCCACTCAACCTCCTGCCTCACTCCCCGCGGGCCATGGAGAGGCCTGGGGCGAGACAGGAGGAGGATTTCCGCCCCCCCGCCCGGTTTCCACCTCCCCCCGCCCCCCGCAGGGCGCTAACCGGGTGGGCAGGTTGGGGCACGCCAGCTGCTCTCGATCCGCTGCTCGGAGCTCCATGGCCCGAGGGCCGGGTGAGCCGGACTGGAAGCCGGAGCTCCGAGTCAGAGGCGGCGCCAGAGCCGCAGCTTCTGGAGCATGGAAACCGAATGTGCGCTGCCAGCGGCGGGGGCGGGGTCTGCCCGGACCCGGGGGCGGGGCGCGCAGGCCCGGGGGCGGGGCCTGCGCGGCGGGGGCAGGGCCTAAGAGCGCGACCTGCGGGCGCCGGGCGAGCCTCAGAGGGGCGGGGGTGGAGTCTGAGCTCTGCATCCTCCCCAACCTTTTCCTTCCTACGGCTTTACTCCTGCATTCCTGTCCCGGGGATGGGGCGGGGGAGGGGGGGGGGAGGGGGGGAGGGGTGGAGCGGCCCGCAGAGAAAAGACCTAGATGGTGTCGCAGCTGCTGAACTGTAGCTGCCTGGCTGTCCAGTCTAGAGTGTCTCCATTTCTGAAACTGAGGGTTGGATAGGAAAATTAAACAGGGGCTTGGGCTCACGCCGCCCTGGGTTTCAAGCTGGTAGGGTTACCAGACTTAGCAAGTAAAATACAGGACACCCAATTTCTTCGGAATTTCAGATAAACAACGAATAATTCAATTAAAAATCTGAAATTCCGATGGAAGCAGGCATCCTATATTTTCTGGACTACCTCTGTCGTTGTGACCTTTTCCTGAGCCTCGGCTCTTCTCTGTGAGGTGGGGATGAGACGGCACCCACCTACGAGTGAGATGTTGCCAGGGCAGTCTGTGGCAGAGTCAGAATTCAAACCCTGGGCAGTCTCCCTCCAGGGCTCTGACCACCTACCCTCACCTCCCAAACGCCGTCTTCCCAAAGTGTGCTCCTAGCTGGGTAGACGGGCCCCTGCAGGTGCGGAACTGTGTCCCCTTCGAAGGGTCAGATGGACTCCTTTGGAGATTTCAAAGTCAAGGGCCTCCGGGGGTCAGAAAGGACCAAAAGAGTAGATACGGGCAACAGGCAGGGGTGGGCCTGCTGGGGTGTGGAGTGCGTACTTCCCATTTCGTATGGTTTTTCATAAAATGTTTCATCCTACCACCTCTGCTACACCCACTTCCCCCTGCAGGGCCCTGGGCCTGGGAACCAGCCCAAGTTCCTGCTCTGACCCCGTCTCAAACTCCAGGTTCCTTTCCCCAGAGGCCCAGGGTATCCATGTTGGGATTCTGCATGCAGCTCAGCAACTTTCCCAGATTCCCCTGCTCTGGGTGCAAAGCCAAGTCCCCTAAGCTGGGGATCTGGACCCACGAGCCTCTCTCCATCCTGTTGGGTGGGGAGGGACATTGCAAAGTGGCCCTGCCCCCAGGCTCCCTTTGAGCACAAGCCCCCTTTGGCTCCCCCACCCCACCAGAGCACAGCTCAAGGGCAGTGGTCCAAGTTCAGACTCTCTCTGAACACACGGAAAGGCACATAGTGGGTCCCCAAAGCCAGAGCCCTTCTGTTTACCCCAGGTCTTCATCCGTCAAGTTTCTCTCCACATAGACTCCAACCACAAGGGGACAATAGTGGGAAGTTCCCTTCAGATTCATACGTCACCCACGATGGCTGGTGAAGTGATGATTCCTTTCCCAGAAAGGCAGCTCCCTCCTCGCTAGGGCCGCATGGAGACAGGACCATTCCCAAATGTCCTGGGCTCCCAGAGTAGATGAGGATCATACACCACAGCGGGACTGACGCCGGAAGTCCCGCAGCCTCACATGAAGCGCTTCGATTTGGCTTTGGCAGAAGCCCGTTCTCCTTATCCTGATCAAAGCCCTGCTTGATCTGAACTCCTGCCTCCCTCTTAACCACCATCCACCCTCCTTGGCCACTCTTCTGACCCCCAATCACATGGAACTCATTCCCACCTCAGGACCTTCGCACTTGCTACATCCTCCACCTGGACTGCTCTATTCACATGGCCAGCTCCTCTTTGTCATTCAGTTAAAATGTCACGTCCTGGCCAACCACTCTATCCAACATTTCATCCTTCCTGTCCCACCTTGACTTATCTTTTTCAAGTACTTGTCACACTCTGAAATTACCCTATGTATTAACTGGTTTTCTTGCTTACAGCCCACTCGCCTGCTAGACTCCAAGCTCCATGTGGGCAGAGGCAGGCTGATCATGTTCTCGGAGCATTTCCATCAACTGCACAGTGCCTGGCACACACTAGGTGATGGTTAATATCTGTCGAATGAGCGAGTTAGGAGAGCCAGGAGTCCTAGGCCCTGTGAGATCTTGGAGTCACTTTCCTGTCCAGCCCCAGGCCCTGCCTCAGCCCATTGCCAGGGAAACAAAGAGAGTGAGGGGCTGAGCCACCCTCTTCTGGGAACACATGTCTCTGCAGCTCTGACTCAGTCCAGTCAGATCCAGACACCAGGGAAATGTGGGGCTGAATGTATTTCCTGCCATGCCACCCTTCCACCGCTGAGTTTCCATGAACCCCCCCACCCCCACGCACAGGGCGGGCGATGAGCCGAACACACTCTCATCTTCCTTATGAGCCACAACAAGAAATTCTCCATGGCTTGTGTCAGCTCAAAGAGGTTGAGTAATCACCTAAGGGCACCGGAGCAGCTAGCAGTGATGTCAGTTACATTCTCTGTCTGTACCCGTATCTCCAGGAACCCACACTCCAGCCCCACAGCATAAGCTTTCCATTTCCCATCGACCACTTCGCTTCCTTCACTCCGAAGACCAATGCGGTGGCAGCGTTTGGTAGCTGAGCGGCTTTCCCAAGGTCCCGGGTCATCCAGTCTTTGGAGTTAGCTCTCGGCCCACATAGCCTCTCATCACACTGTCCCCACCCACTCTCAACTCTGACCACAGTGAAATGTTTCTTTTTGTCAAATGCCAGGCTCTCACCCACCCCACCCTCTGCTGTGCCCTTGGCCTGGGACCCTCCCAGGGCTGCATCTGACTCTTTTGGTCTCAGTTTAGAGGTTAGAGATAATTAGGTGGGGCCCCTTCCCTGAGCTCCAGGGCCCGTGCTCCTTCACAAGGCTTTGTCACAGCAGGTTGCTTTGGTCACCGCCCCTTCCACACACACTGGGAGTTCTGTGAAGGTGGAATCTGTGCCTCTAGCTCCGCCTCCAGGTTCCCAAAACCCAGTAGAGAACCTGTCACATAGCAGGTGCTCGATAAATATTTAATGAGTTAATGAGGTCCATCTTTATCCTTTCCATTTTACAAATCAGACCACCGAGGCACAGAGAGGTTTAGCACCTTGCTGCGGTCACACAGCCAGGCCCCAGAGCAGCGCTAGAGAAAAGGCCCACTTGGGCACGGTCAGCTTGGACAGGCATCAGAGGCCAGGCTGGAGTTTCCTGGAGGAGGGAGAAGGAATGATCAGGAGCTATGCAAGCACTTTGCTTCTCTGCTCCCGCTGATGTCTGGCCAGGGCCCTTAGTCTGACCACCAACCCTTGCCCCCATTTCTCAGATGAGAAAAGCGACTCTCAAAGGAGGGTAGAGCTTATTCAAAATCAATAGTGGACCGCAACATAGTGCATCCCAGAGCCACAGGCCCCGTATACCCCGTCTTCTCCCACTTTCATCCCTAGAAAAGCAGGAATGAAGGGGGCCACCCCAGAGGAAGGCCAGTGGGTCCTCCTTGAGCCAGGGAGTAGGGAGGCCTGGGTTCTAGGGCTAGCCTTGCCACTTACCCGTGCATAAGCCCCTTAAAATCTCTGGGCCTCAGTTTCCCCATCTGGACGACAAAGAGGCTGGGCTAGAGCCTTCAGCCTCCGGCCTTCCCCAGAGCATGAGGACAGGGCTGTGGGAGCTGGTAAGAATACAGGCTCCTGAGTCCAAAAGGCATAGTTGAGTCCTGGTTCCAGCATTTATTGCTGAATGATCTTGCTCAGTCCCTTCACCCCCTTGAGCCTCCATTTCATGGTCTGTAAAAAAGAATAATAGCAATTTTTGAGGATGAAATGAGCTAACGTGGGGGAGTTCCTGGCACAATGCCAGGCACAGCATCGCCATCAAATGAGGTCGTGCTGCCACGGTATTAGTTAGGGAACTCTGCCCTCTGGAGGCCAGTGGGAGGAACAGCAGGCGAGGGGAGCCTGACCCTCTGCCGGGAAGGTTGGAACCCGCCTTCCCAGAGTGCCCCTATTGTCCAGATGGGGAGAGCGCAGCCCGCCGCTTGGCGCTTGTCACTCGGTGTGCGCCTCCACCCACTGGCAGAGGCGACGGGCGTAGCGAGCCGGGCTGACGGTGGAGAAAGTCCGGCCGGGGTAGCGCAGCGTCTTCCACAGGTGTTCCAGCCGCTTGCGGAGCCCGTAAACAGTGGCGAGGTCCACGAGGCCCAGGAAATAGCGTTGCTCCGGCCCGTCCAGGATGTGAAGGGCGTTGGGGGAGTCGGGTAGCAGCCGACGGTTCTGGGCTCCTGGTTCATCCGGGCTCTGTACTCCTTGCACCGACCTAGGGGCCAAAAGGTAGGGGTGAGGCTACCGCCTCCTCCAAGGGTCGCCAGCCAATTATCTCTGTGAGCCTGGCCGGGCTGCCCCTGGACGGCACTCTGCCCTAACCCTGTGCTTCCCTCGCTCATTCCCACACCTCCAGGCGTGTGAAGTCAGATAAACTAGGAGTCTGGGGAAAGTGTAGTTGATGGTTTCGAGCTGCACTATTAAGTAGCCACTAGTTACCTGTGGCCTTAGAGCACTTAAATGTGGCCAGTCCCAACTGGGACGCACTGTAAGTGTAAGTGTAAAATTGAATTTCCAAGACAGGGTGAGAAAAAGAATGTAAAATATCTCATAAATATTTATACTGATTAGATGATGAAATACAATTTTGGTTGTATTGAGTGAATAAAATATTAAACTTATTTTTACTTGTTTCTCCTTTCTTTTCTCAAGAGACTGCTAGAAAAATCAGAACTACATGTGTGGTTCACATTACATTTCCACTGCGTAGCCCTGGTCTAGAGCGTTGGGGCCACACAGACCTTGGCTCTGCATTCATGTACCACCCCACTTTGAGTAAGTCTCATCATATTTGGGTATTTCCTAAACTTCTGTTTGGGGTTATCCAACCCTAGAAGTTTCAGGGTGGCAGAGCTGAAACCTTGGGAACCAAGTCCAACCCCAGTTTGCAGATGGTGTGTGGGGTAGTTTTATTATTTATTTATTTAGTTAGTTTTTTTGCCTCAAAATGTATCTGGATCAGAAGATGCCTTTCGCGGGGCCCCTAGTCCCAGCCAAAGTAGGTTTAGTTCCCTAACTTAATCCTACTTCGGCCGGAGGGGGGGGATGTGGGGGGTGTGGGGGGGGAGTAGGGTGTCACTGAAGGGTTCTATTTCTGCCTTGCCCAGGAAAATAAGCCAATGAGAGGCAAGCCCTGCCCACGGACCAACCAATCAGAACTCAGTAGACTAAGAGCAGGTACCCTTTGCCATGCACCGTTTTACAGGGATGATGGAGAGGGGTGTGTGTGTGTGTGTGTGTGTGTGTGTGTGTGTGTGTAGAGGAGTGTTCTGAATGAGGGGGTGGGAAGGATTAGGGGTGGGGGACAGTGGCTATTCACAAGCCAGCAGGGAAATATTTCAATGACAACAATTGTTATATGCAAACTCAGCCATGATCTAAGTACCAGCTGGGGGCTGAAGGCAAGGAAAAAGCTGATCTAACTTGGATGCGCAGACTTAGGGAGGTTCTGTACCCATGACTGGAATTCCACCCTCTAGTCAAGATCTGCCTAGCCAGAGGGTGTGGGGAGCCATTACCCTGGATTCTGCTCAAGCCTAACCCATCCCAGGGTCTTCCTCTAACGGGTGAGTATGAGGGTGCTGGGTGAGTGGACATCATTTTTCACTTGCCTTTTCCACCCACAGGATAGATAGACTTATTTCCTTAAAGTACCTGTCTTAACCACTATGTAATTCTGTTCAGCCGCAGAGGTGGGTCTTGAAGGACTGAAATCTAAGTAACTAGCCAAGTAAGTACTCAGAAATCACTCTATAACTTCACTTCCACTCTCCGAGCCTCGGTTTTCACATTTCTAAAATGAGAATGAGCCCACCTTAATGAGGCTTATGATCAGCACGCAAGGAATGATGGTTACTGTTACAAAGGGGAGGACAACATGATGATTGTGTCAATGGTGATGAAGTGGAATTATTGGGTTAAGGGGCAAGAGCTCTTTCTAATGCAACAATTAAATAGGGCTGAAACCTTCAATGGCTCCATAACCTCTTCTGGAAAATGGGCAGATTCTTCAAATTCAGGCTGAAGCCCTTGTCCAGTTGGAGGTCACCTGTTCTCTCCCCTGCTGTGGTCCACCTGGACCCTCTATCCTTGCCAGCCAGGCTTCTCCAGCCCTCCACTGTATACACACATGTTGCATTTTCCAGTCTTCGAGCCTTTGCTTTTTGGTCCCCCACCTCACCATCTGTCTTTCCCATGCCCTCATCACCTCATTCTTGCTGTTGGCCCTGTGAGGAGCCCACCTGGCTGTGCGGAAGACGAGGCTGCTGCCCAGGCCCCTCTCATCCTCGTGGAGATGCTGGAAGGCCATCAGGAGGCTGTAATCCAGCACGTTGAGCTCCCGGAGGAAGGCGGTGTCCAGTTCCATCTGGCGGAGGAACCAGCTCCGCTGGGGCCCTGCTGGAGCATTAGCACCCCCTCCTGAGTGCTCGTGGTATGCCAGGCAAGGTGCTGAAGGCTCCACGTAAATATGCCCGGGAGATGTTACTGCCCCATTTCAGATGAAGAAATCCATCTGTCATTTGCCTTGGTCGCCTAGCTAGGAAGTCATGGAGCTGGGATTTGAACCCTGCTCTGCCTGACTCCAGAATTTGTATTCTTAATGGCTTGGGCAGAGGGCACTGCCAAGGACACCATTTTAACTTCACCCCGAATGGAGAAAGAACAGGCAGTAACCATCCCGTGGCTCACCCAGATCAATGGTCTTGCCCTGGAAGTTGAGGTCCTTCAACACCAGGACAAGGGGGCTGCCCTCGGGGGCTGGGTCAACCCATCGGCTCACCTCGCAGCCCTTGATGTCATACCTGGGAGGCGAGGAGAGTAGGGGGACATGACAGAATTCAGCTTTACACAGACCTGAGACACATGGGGACCCTTGCAAGGTAATAATAAGAAACAAGAGTTTCCACTAGGTGACTGTTCAAATCCTCAGCACAACCCAATTCCATTATTGTCCCTGTGTTACAGGTGAAGGAAAAGGCTCAGAGAGTTTCTTTGACTTGCCCAAGACCACCCAGAAAGTAAAGGGCAGAGCAGGGATTTGAACTCAGGTCTTTGGAGGCCCAGTCCAGGTTTTATCCTTGCCTGTGCTTGATTCTCAGCACCTTTTCATCCCTGGAGGCCTTCCAGACACATGGGTCCAACCCTAGGCAGTAGCATCAGGAGGACCTGAAGGAAGTCGGTGGCCTTGGGGGAGCACTAATGGGGAGCACCATTGAGGGCAGAGTTCAGGGCTGGCAAGTGCTGAGGACAATGTGCTATCAAAGGCTGGGCTGAAATCCCTGCTCCTCACATAGTACCTGTCCCGCCTTCCCCCGCCTCATTTTTTAAATCTATAAAACGGAGGTGATAACGACTCCTTCCCCTCAGAGTCGTTGTGGGAATAAAAAAGATTATAAATGCAAGCGGCCCAACGCAATGCCCAATGCACACTGAATGCTCAAGAGATGCTGGTCTTGGGTATCGCTGTCTCCGACCCCTCAGGAGGTGCTGGGAAGATCCCTTCTCCTCCCTGGGCCTCAGTTTCGCCGTCTGTCTAGTGAGTGTGGGAGATTCCGGTGGCACATTCCAGGCGGACTGAGACTCTGCGAGGACGACTCACCTCTCGGAGATGCGGCAGCCGGGATAGAAGACGCTCTGCATGATGATGAAGTATTTCTGGGGACAGGGGCAGGGAGTGAGGGAGGATGGGATCTCGCCCCGCAGCTGCCCCCTCCCGTCCGGGACCCTCGCCTCCGCCTCACCCACCTTTTTGCCCCGAGCCACCCGCAGACTGTGCACTCCTGGAAGGGGAGAGGGTGCCAGGTGAGGGGCTCCAAACTAGGCAACCCGGGATCCATCCCGTCCCATCCCCGGGCCTCGCCTCTGTCTCGAGTTCCGCTGCAACCCGAGCCCGCACCTCCTGCTGCGCCCCCAGACCCCTTCTCCCGGAGCTTGACTCGACCCGTCTCTAGACTCAGCCCCAAAGATACCGGGTCCTCGGGCATGGCCCGCCCACATGCCCTCCCCAAGCTGTGCCCAATCCTAACACCTCCCCTTTGGGCCCCGCCCCAGATCTTGGCCCCGCCTATCAACCCCGCGGTCCCCCTACATTGCCATCTAGGATCCGCCCTGCACCTAACTCTGCCAGCAGTCGGAACCGCCTCCTGCCCGGTCCCCTCCACTCGACTGGGCTCAGGTCCCCTGCGCCCCCCATCCTGGAACCGCCCCACTCCCTGGCCTCCTCCTTAACCCTTCCCCCTCTCCTCGCAGTCCCAGGTGCGTACCTAGCAACCGCGCGAGCAGCGAGTGCGGGTGCCGCTGCAGGTGCTGCACGTAGCGGGGCAGGTGGGCGAGCAGGGCCCGCACCTCCCTGCGTCCCTGGGTCTTCAGGAAGAAGCGCTGGTCATGGCTGGGGGGTGGGGGGAGGACGGAGGTGGCGGGAGGGGAGTCACTGCGTAGGCCGGGACGGAGCGGCTCCCATCAGACTTCCTGACCTGCCACTCCAGGTGCGGATCTGTGTCCCCAACTACCAATTCGCGACCCTCGCCCTCAGTCTCTCCTCTTTCATCTGACCTCCATCCGGCTGGGACCCTCCCTGACTTGGACATTCTGTTTCTCTCCCGAATTCCTCCCTCCACCCCAGGACACCACTCCCACTCCGACCCCAGCAGCCAGCTCACGACAGGAAGAAGCTGGCCTTGCTCTTGGAAGTGCTGAGGAACTGCAGGTAGGGGCCGCCGGGCCCCAGCGCCGCTTGATAGTCCTCCTCCTTCAGGCCTAGGGAGTGGCGCAGCCAGGCGAAGGCGGGGCCAGCCAAGGTGCCCAGCTCGAAGCCCTGCAGGGGAGGAAGAGCAGCCCCAAGTGTCCACCGGGGCCCAGGTGTGTGTAGTTGACCCTAGCGCAGGAGGGTTAAGGTAACCACACCGTTCTTGAAGGCCCTGAGGCAAGCCATTCCTCCCACTGCATCCCTGGGGAAACTGAGGAGAGAGAAGGAAGATGGTACCTGCCCCCTCCCATGCTGCAGTCTGGGGCTTCCTACCTCCTGAACCTGGGTTAGGACCTCGGAGAAATCCTCCTCAGTGGGCGGCCCCTGCAGGGAGGGCAGAGGGGCTCAGAGCAAGACTCAGCCCCCCACTGCCAGCCCCAGGATCTCCAAGCGTCCCCCACGGCCTCACCCCCTTCACCGAATTCGATTCCTCCAGCAAACAGGGACTGCCCTGGGTGTGCCTAAGTTGGGAAGATGGGGCTACAGACCCTCCTAGAACTGGAGGGAAGATGAAAGAGTGACCTGAGGCATGTCCTGGGTGTGTCCCATCCACACATGGGTCCCCAGCACCTGCCTCTGAGTTAAAGCCTGGCACATTCTCCCAGACACACACATTGGCCAAGTGAAGCCAGATACCATCCCAGGAAAAGAAGAAACCTGGGAGGGGCAGGATCAGAGAAAGCTTCCTGGGGGAGCTGACCCTCAAGCTGAAATCTGAAGGGCAGTGGAGAGGAGCAGGGAATAGCATTGGTGGCCACCAGGAAGGGAAGGATAGCCCAAGTGGCTGAAGTGAGTAAGGGAGAGATGGAGTGTGAACAAGGCTGGACAGTGGGCCCCTGGGCTTGAACTAGCAGGACTCTGAGGCCATGAGGAGTCCTGGGGAGCCATGGAAGATTTCAGCAGATTTAGAGGACTTCCACTGACTCTTACACTCTCCCTGGACCTCTAGGTCCCTGGGCCAGGGCTTGGCTAGTGGGACGTGATCACACTGTGCACACGTGTGCATACACACAAACAACACATATGCTCACCCAGGCCCGTCCAGCTGCTGAGCTTGCATTTGGGTGACCCTTTCTGCTGAGCCAGCCTGGCCCCAGTCTGAGCTCTGGGGAGGATGGGCCTGGCTGGCAGGGTGGGGGTAGGGTCTCTTCTCAACCATATACCTGGCAGGGCTGGGATGGCCTCAGAGACCAAGGGGTACAATCCCTACCCCCACAGTCATTCTATAGATGGAGACACTGAGGCCTAAAGAGAGGCAGAGGCCCATCTAGAGTCACACAGCAACCACCTGGGTCAGGAGGTTCTTCAAGCCCCCAGCACACCCTAGGGTTTTCCAGGTCCTGGCCTCAGCCTCCACTCCAGAACGTCCCTCTCTCCCTGTACCAAGTCCCTGATTTCCTCCCCTATAGCCCGCTCTGGTGCCCAACTCTGCAGTGTTAGCAAGACAGGGATCGGCCACTCACCATGGGCGGGTGGTCCATAGAGACCTGGGTGGCAGCCCACAGCCCCGCCTGCATCATGCAGGTCAGCCGGTGCAGCTCATGCCCCGGGCCAATCTCAAACAGGCCGAGGCGCGGCTGCTTGTCTCGTAGACGCCAGAGAAGGCCATGGCGGCCAGAACTGGAAGTGGCTGCTCTGCGTCCAGCCTCTGGGGAGAGGGCCAGGACCTAGTGGCAGGAGGCACAAGAAGCAATGAGCATGTGGCAGGATCGCAGAGGGAAAAGACCCGGATGAAAGTCCCATCTCCACTACTTTGAGCCCTCCTCTAATCGCTCTCTGCCTCACTTTCCCCAGTTGTAAAAGACGACTGGGGAAAACAGCTGGGTGTTGTGAGGGGCCACAGTCTCTGGCATGCAGTCAGCACCCCAGGTAGAGTGATGGTTATTATTAGCAGTATAGAGCAGGCAGTTCTGCAGCCAAACCTGGTCCCAAGACTGACTTTCTCACCAGCCGTGTGACCTTAGGTAAGTCACCTAACTTCCTGCACCTTGTTTTCTCATCTGTAAAATGAAAAGTGTAACAACTTCGTGACAAGTATTAACTGTTGTTACTGTCGAGTTTGAGCTCCGTGCACAGCAACCCTTGATAGGAGCTATGCTGCTGGAGATTCAGTCCTCTATTCCACTCGTCTGTGCCGAGTTCCTCCAGGCGAGCCAGGAAGGTCAGCACAAAGCTGAGATCATAGAGCACTGGCACGTTAGTAGTAGGCTCCCACTATGTGCCCAGTACTGGCTGAAAGCTTGACCTCCTAACAGCCAACCCTATGAAGGAGGAGCTTTTAATATCATCTCCATTTTCCCGATGAAGTAACTGAGCAAGTTCTCCAGGTATACTTGCCAGACTTCCCCCTTTATACCTGCAGTTTTCTATGTGGGGCGTGCTCTGGTCCCCGCCCAGGGCAGGACCCTTCCCGTGCTTGGATGGGGGGGTGTGTCCGTCCTGTACAGGGAGGGGAAGACCGGCTCCTGCCCCCCAACCCTTCCCCCTCCTGTCCTCTCTCGGGTCCGCACCTACCTCGCGGGGCCCCGGGCTCGGCGCGGCCATCACCCCGGCAGCAGCTTCCAGATCTCCGGCCGCGTCCCCCGCTGCCCCGCCGCCCGCCGCCCGCCGCCCCGCCGCCCCGCCGCCCTGCCGCCCCGCTGCAGGAGCTAGGCTCCGCCCCTACTCTGGACCGACCAATCGCGCGATGCCGGGCACGGCTGCACCCAATCCACGCAAGAGTCGCCGGCGATCGCCTGCGGGTCCCGCCCCCAGGGCTGCAGCAGCCTTCGGACCGCGGTCCAGGGCTGGGCGGGGTCGCTGCGCTCGGTTGGGGTCCTTAAGAGGTAAGACCCCCCACCCCCACCCCGCCCCCCATTCATCCCCTGGGGTGGAGGACTCGGGTCTTGTAGTCGCTTGGGAAGGCAGTAACCTAAACGCAGTCCCATCCACCCACTCAGGCGTGGAATTCCCACCTACTTTCTTTCAGGCGGAGAAACTAAGGTCTAAAGAGACAAGTGACTGCCTCCAGGTCACACGGAATGTCGGGGGCATGCATTCATTCAGCATATATTTTAACACTCGCTATGAGCCAAGAGCAACGCTAGGCCCAGGGACTCAATGGTGAATGAGAGGAACACAGCTGCCGGCGTGATCTTTTAAAAGCATCAATTGGATGATGTCACTCTCGTGCTTAAAGCCTCCAGGAGCTTCTCACAGCCCTAGAACAAAACCCAAACCCCGTGCCTGGAACCCAGGCCCTTCCGCCCACTCTCCCGCCCTATCTCAAACTACTCTCCCTAAACCCGCCACACAGCCGCGGGGGTTCCCCGCTGGTGCTTCGCCGCCAAAATCTTTCGCATCTCAGGGCTTTTGCAAGTGTCGTTCCCTCTGCTTGGAATCCTTTCCCCTCGACTTCCATTTGCCTTATTCCTCCTTGTCGCCACGTCTAACTCTAAATGTTCTCTCCTCTCCTTGATCACATCACCTTGACTTATTTTCTTCATCACACTTAACAGTCAGATTGTCTCGTTCATTCGTTTATTACATCTCCCCCCTAGAATTGGGGTGCCGGGAAGGAGAAACCATGCTTGGCTCAGTGCCTGGCACGAACCCCTGTTTGACAGGTATGTGTTGAACCAACGAGAGTAGGATGTGCAAAGGGCCTTGGCGAGTGCCAGGAAATGAAAGGTCAGCCTGGTGGTGGGCGGCATGAGTAGGAGAATGCAAGCGAGCGAGCGAGCGGGCACGTTCTTGTAGGCCATGGTTGGGAGAGGGGCGGGGACCCGGAGAGTTTTAAGTGTGTGCGAAAGATGCTCAGATGTTTTTAAAAGGTCACATGCAGTCAGACTGGAGGAGGTCAGAGTGCACAGAAGAAAGCAGCAAGGAAGCCTTTGGTGATGAAGGGCAGAGGATGGCGGCTTTGCATCAGGAAGGTGGCTGGGGGAAGTAGGGGGAGAATTAGCAGGATTTGGAGTCTTATGAATGGGGTGAAAGGAATGGTCAGTGATGTCTGCCAGACTTCTCACTGGGGTCAGGAACACAGGAGGATGCCAGTCATGAGAGAGGGAGCAGATTGGGGGGCGGGGATGAGAATTCAGATCACAAGATGAATTTAGGTGCCATTACGACATTGGATAGGAACATTAGGTGGGTAGCTGGTGGCTGTGCGATAACACACTAGGGCTCAGGAGAGAGCCAGGCTGGAGGCGAGGCCTAGGTAAGGGCCAGGTCACCCAGAAGGGTATGAGTTGAGAAGGCCTGTGACAAAGCCCTGAGGAACCCACTCTCAGGCAGAACAGAGGAGCATGAGATATAAAATGGGTGAACGGGTCATCACAAACACCAAGAGAGCTTCTGAGGGTGCATCAGGGGGATGTCACAGGCCACACATGGTAGAGGGGTCAAGGACACGTGCTTCAGATTTAAAGACCAGATGGCACTGGTAGTCTTGGGTGCAGCCCTCCTGGAGCGATGCTGAGCACAGTGGCAGTGAGGAAATGCAGGCGGCAGGTGTGGACACCCTTCGGGGAGTTTCGCTGTGAAGAGGAGTGGGGAAGAGACCTGGAGGGAATTACTGGGTTGTTGGAGGGTCCTTCAAGTGGGAGCCTGGAACGTGTTCACGAAACGCTAGGAGGACCTTGTTGAGAGACAGAGGCTCTTCCCATGAGAGGGGGATCATGAGACAGGACCCAAAGCCCAGGTGGGCAGCTCTGCCTGGACTGGAGGACAGGTGAGGGCATGGCAGGTGTGCCTACAGTCGGCCTCTGTTCTCTGAGGGCAACGTCTCCGCTAACTGGAGGAAGAGTGAACACTCAAGGTGTGATAGTTTGGAGACTTACATTAGTCACTGTGAATGGGAGAGCCAGCTGGCCACAGACACACGGAGGGATTGCTGGGGGGCTAGGGCTGGGGCCTGTGCCAGATCAGTTAACCTGACACTGAAACCAGCCCTGCTCTGGCTCAGTAGCGGCCCCCACTGCTCACAGTCACACTAAGTTGGGCTGCTGGTACAAAAGACAGAGGACAGGCTTCGGCTTTTAGGGGACTGGCCTGCAGGTCCCTTAAATACTAGTGCATGCTGCCTGGCAGGCATGGCAGAGGTGTGGTGGCTGATGCGGGGTCTGGCAGATTGCCACGCGTCCACCAACTCCCCAGCCATGAGCTGCACCAGGATGGAACACCTGTCCCAGTCCCTGCCTTATCCTGGGTCTAGCACAAGGACGATCCAGTAGACACCGAAGGCGCATCCTTGCACAAATCAGGGTCCCCTGACCTGCGACGAATGCAGAGGCCAGCTCCCAGCTCCTCCCCAGACCCCAAGCAGCCCAGCTTCCCTGGTTCAGGACGGCACAGAGACAAATACACCATAAATGTTTATTGTTCAGCTCTCCCCAACCGGCCAGTGCTAGGGCTGAGGGGCTGGGCCTCCATGAGGAGCAGCAGGTTTGGGGTCTCGTGTGGACACTAATGTGCCCTGAGGCCTGTTTGTGGTCCTTGAGCCTGTCAGCCCTCTCCCTAGGCTTTCCAAGTCCAGAAGTCCTGTAGGGTCTGGGGCTCCGTCAGACCTGGGAAAGCGTTATTCTGTATCTAGCACAGTGATGATCCAGTAGGAGGAGGACATGTGGAGAGAGATCAGGTGATGTCTCAGAACTTGCCAAGTCTAATATCAGCATGTGACAGAAGGGAAACTTAGGCAAGAGGGTAGAACTCAGAGGAAAAAGTGACGGAGTCTGAAGATGAGGTAGGGAGGACCAGCATCTTTCAGGCCCTGAGCCAGAAGGTGACGAGCAGGAAACTTCCAGGTACTCTTTCCTCCTGGCTTCTGGAAGGGTGAGCAGGGGAGTAGGGGCTCTAGTCAGTCAGGGGTGAGCTCTGAACAGCTCCATTCCTCAGAGGTATCTGCAGGGCAGCCAGGCTAGAGGAGGCCGCAGGGCCTGGGCAGGTCCTGTGTGCCCCCGCTCCTGGTATGCCCTGAAGGGAAACAGAGAAGTGGCAGGCAGCCTCATTCCCGCTGGGCCTTCACTGAGCCTTTTTGGCCACCTTCTGGTTCTTCAGCATCACACAGGTGATGAACACTCCTGGAATATACAGACCATAAATTCCAGGTAAGATCCAGGTTTGGGTTGCTTAAGGTCAGGGCAGGGCACAGCAAGGCAGTGACCCACAGGTGGGGCCTAGCACCTCCCCAACCACCCTTCAGGATATCTGATCTCCCTAGTCAGCCATCAAGCTATACATCCACCTACATTCATTCAACAAACATCACTGAGTGCCTATCACAGGCAATTTGCTGTGTTTGGTGTTTTAGATTCTACAGTGTACAAGATCCACCCAACTATCAATCTACTCACCCAGTCAACCACCTGTCCACCCACCCACCCACCCACCCACATGCCCACTCAACATTCAGCATCCACCCACCCAGCCCATCATCCAGGCGTCTGACTCATCCAAACCACTTTCTTGAATACCAACTTAGTGCCACTGCCTGTGCAGGAGCTGAGGACACAGTGATGATGAAGACACAATCCCAAGAAGCCCACAAACTAAACCTTGGGAGACAGAGAGGTACAGGAATCATAAGCCAGGGTGACAAGAGGGTGAGAGGTGATTAAGGGATGAGCAGAGCAATGGTGGTGGTGGAGGGAGCAGGAAAAAGAGAGACATCCATCCCATTAGGGTCCAATGACCCCAGGGCATGACTGACTTGCAGCCCTGAAGGATGAACAGGAAAAACCCCGGAGTGAGTTCAGGGGAAGGAGCCTTAAGCAGATGTACAGCAAGTGCCAAAGTGTGGCCACATGTTCAGGGGTGGGAGAGGGCCCTGGGGTTCCCTAGACACACTGCCAAGGGTTGGGAGATTGATGACTTACCTACAAACAGGAGCAGCAGGAGGCCGGCAGCTAGTGGGATGGCAACAGCATAAGCTCGGGGCAGGAAATACTTGTGGATGACATGCTGGCTGTCGATGAATGGCTGGCACAGAGGGCACAACTCTAGTGAGCAATCCCTGCCTTGCCCAACCCCCCAACATCCTACTTCCTCCATCTCAGGGGCTGACCCTACTCAAAGCACTGGGACAGCATTTGTTTTAAGATAATGGCATTTTGGGTGTCTTGAGTTGTTTCCTTCCTTTGTTTATTTAACAGTTGTTTACCGGGCACTTGACTGGTACCTGCTTTAAGTTGGTGCTGAAGACCTGGCGGTGAACAGCAGACAAAGGACTTGCCCTAGGGCCCACACAGCTTAGCAGGGGCAGAGGGTACATGGGAATCCTCAAGTGATTCCCAACGTGGGCTCCAACGTCTTCTTTACTAACGTTTTCCTCCAAATGATACCCAGTTCTGCAAAACTGCCTTCCAAACACCTTGCACTTCTTAAGCAATAACCAACAACTCCCCCACCCCCCAAATTCTAAAGGCCCTCCCAAAATCCACTGGCACCCATCATGCCCAGAAGCCGGCAGGATAACGGGAAGGAATAGATATATTATCAAAAGCTGAGCAAATAAGGAACAGGGCTTTACAGTGTAGCAGTTAAGAATGTGACTTTGGGCCCCACACTTCTCCCTGAGCCTCAGGTTCCTGGTCTAGAAAATAGGGATATCACTGGCTGTTCTGGAGATTTCATGAGATATTTAGGTAAAGCACCTAGCACAGTGCTTGTCACATAGTAGCTGCTTAAATGATGTTAGGGGTTGGCTGCAAGATCAAGCAATTGGAGATGAGGGCGGGGGAAGAACACGTACCAAGAGAATCACCCAGGTGGTGTAGTAGGTGAAGATGATCAGGCTAACGGCGACGAGGCCAAGTCCCACTATCTGGTCCGTCCCCGTGGCCTGGAGAAAAGGGAGGGCTCAACTGACAAAGTGCCTCTCCATTTAGCTGCCTTAATGATGAGGTGGCGTCGCAGCCTGATTACGCTGGCAGAGTGCCGGACTCCGGCGTTTTCAACCGTATAATGGGCCGTCGGGAGGGCAATCCCGGTTCCGATTGCCCAAGCCCCGGCTCCTGAACAGACCTGGGACCCCCAAACCCAGCACTGGGCCCCAAACTCACCATTTCCCCCGCACTCCGCACAGGAGCACCAAGCCACATCCGGTTCTGAATCCGGGCCCTTTTGGCTTTCGGCTGCGGGGCACGCCGGGAATCGTAGTCCTTAGTGTGTCCCAGGACTACGTTGCCCAAGTCAGGAAAGCACCGCCTTCCCGTTTGCATGTCGGGAAATGTAGTTTCTCAAGGGCATTGTGAAATATGTCGTTCCCAAATCGCAACTAGGGAATGGGAGAGAATTGGGAACCCAGACTGGTCAGTACTCGTGGCCTCAGTCCTGTCGAACTCGCCCCTGAAGAAAAGCCTATGTCTACATATCGGAGAGTCCCAAATCCAGAGCGGGATCGGGTGGGGGAGGGTTGGAAGTCTCATTTTTCAGATGGGAAAAATGAGGCTCACAGAGGGGCAAGGACTTGTGGGAGATTACAACAAGTTAAAGCCTTAACTTGTTTGTTGAGGGGAAGTGGGGTGCAGAGAATGCTCACCGCCCAGCGGGGGATGGGAGGAAGGGTTGGCCAGAGCCCGCAGAGATGGGGAGGATTTCGATTGGCTGTAAGGAGGGCGCCCCTACCATCGCCTGACTTTCCTATCCACTCTTCACTGGAGGGATGAGGCCAGGGCGACCCCACCTCCCCATGCGGTCTGCCTCTCGGGCCGTGAGTGCCCCGGCAGCTCAGGCAGCAGATCAGACAGGTCTTCGGACTGGGCACATGAGCCGAACCCTCTCCAGGCTTGGAAGCCTTTTCCTCCAAGAACAAGGGGGAGGTTGGGCCTCATCACCTTTGACGTGTCCTCCAACTCTGAAGACTGGAACACTGTCTTCCCACAGCTTGCCGGATGATTGCTTCTCAATCATCAGGTCTCATGGGGATGCCACACGTCCCAGGGAAGTCACCTTCCCTGGACAGGGGTTCCTTCCTCTGTGCTCCACAGTCCCAAGTGTATCTCCATTATGATGCCTGTCACCATGTTTGAGTTGATTTACTTGGTCCGGCTCACCTGACTCTGATCTCCTGAGAACAGGGTCCATGGGCTCTGCTGTATCTCCAGTGCCCAGAATGGGGGTTGGCACAAAGCAGCTTTGAATCAACTAGTTTTAAGATTAGGTGACTTTAAATCCTGGAATGCTACTGAATACAGCATCTGGGAACACAAGGGTTCACATGAAGCTTTCTGCCCTGTCTCCATCTGGGGAGATGTGGTGTGAACCCGGCATGGTTGGCTCCTGCTGGCAGCATGTCCCCATAGGTCATCTAGTCTGAGCCTAGATAGGGGCTACCCTTCCTACACTGACAGGAACAAACTTTTTACTCCCTTCCCTCTGTATGCTGACTTTCACTTAGCATTACTCTGTTCTAACCAAGCGACCCCTTTTGGCCTACAGCCCAATTCCTTCCTTGCCTCAGGCCAGACTTTGGGCTCCGCTGGGAGTCAATTTGTCCCTCCCCTGGTGTGCTCTGAACAGAGCAAGAGACCCAAGAGTCAGCCTCCAGGGTTTACAGGGGCCCTGCCTGGGATCGGCCCCAAGAAGGGGTGAGGATAATCCAGTGCTGTGGTAGGGACTAGGGCTGGTAGTCTGGTCCTTTCTGGCCTGTTCAAGGCCGCTGAGGTTGCCTGCCACTTCTGAGCTCATTAAAGGGCCAGGGTGACTTGCCTTTCCCAGAGCTTACTGCAGGCTTCCTCTGTAACTTGAGATGGGCTGGGATCAAGGGCCCAGGCCTGGAGACAATGCCTGTCTGGGGCCTTTATAGAGAGGTTGGGAACAAGCTCTGCACGGTCAGGCTGTATACCCCCTTTCTCATTTGATTCACATCCCCATCTGCAACTGAGAAAACCAAGGCATAGACTGGGTTTTGTCTTCAGGCCTGCTTGTTACAGGCCACCTGACTATTGGGGAGGTCCAGACAACAGTGGTTAAAACTTGGGCTCTGAGGTCAGGGCTGCCACTTACTAGGGTCTGGGCCTGTTTCCTCCCCAGGCCTCTGGTGTAATAAAGGTGGTAATAATCGTGACTGTAACCAGGACTTGGAGGACCCTGGCCACCCACATCTTCCCCACCCCCCGAGTGTCACCTTACACATCTGGCTTTCATCTGACGCTGTCTTTGACCCCAAAGTCAAGTCAGTAAAACAAACAAGGACCAACATGCCGTAACAAACAAAAACTGAAACATTTAATTTTTTTCCCCCCAATCCAACACAGACACTAGGCTGATTTCCCTTTACAATGTTATTTTCTACCATAGAAGCTGGGACAGAGATACAAACACAGCCCACTAATCAGGGTAGGGTGGTGACAATATTGTTAGAAAAGAGGGGAATTTAAAAAAAAAAAAAAAGACCTCCCCTCCCCCCATCTCCCTGCTCACCTCCCTCAAGAGAGGAAAACATGGACATTCTCCAACCTGGCAGATCATGCCCTGTGGTCAGTTTGTGAGGTGACCAAAAAAATAACCTAAAAATATTGTAGATCTTTATTTCTTTTAAATCTCCCAGTAAAAACGTTAAACTGTCTTCCAAGAAGATTCCAAACTGGCATTGCATAGACCAATTCCTTTCCAAAAATATCTCTAATATAGCCTCTCTCTAATATATAGAATTTTTAAGTCCAGGAGCTGTGGGTGCCTAGCTGTGGGAATTTACTGAGTTTGAGGGACCAGAGGGCTGAAGAAAGGGCCCACATGGGGATGAGGCTGGGGCCCCAGGCCTCCAGCTCCAATCAGTATCGATTTGGTTGTGGCCAAATTCTCAGTTAGTCCAATTACCCTGGCTCAGGGCCTGGCATAGGAGGATGTGACAGCCTCCATTTCCTTCTGGGGTGACTGTCAAGTATAGAACTTGCCTAGAGTGGGGCTGGAGTTCCTGGTTTGAGGGAGTCTCTACAACAGCACCAAAGCCAGCTGCTTCATGCCTAAAACCCTGGAACTTTGAATCAGACCCCGAATACACCTTGAATGCACCTCCCACTGTGCTGAGGTGATGAAGACTGAGGGAAGGGTGGCACTCCCCCATCTTTCCGGGATCACTTCTTCTGAGACTGCAGCCAGTCCCCTTTTAAAGTGTCAGGTATCTATGGGGAAGAAAGGGACCCACAGAGCTGAGCAGAGCCTCTCCACTCAGAGCGAATGCTCCATCCTGCCTTGGCAGGCACCTTCTAACATTCATTTTCTAAAAGAGTTAGGTGATTAAAAACAGTAACAACAACAAAATCCTAGAAATGCTCTGGTCCCAATGCCAGGAAGTTCCAAGACCAAGGCTCCAACTGTTGTCAGCTAGGCAGATGGACAAGAACCCCTCCCAGCCTGGGGAGGAGACACCCCCCACCGCCACCCCACCCCCACCCCTACCAGATAGAGAACCCGAATCCTGGCCCTCCATCCAGATTCCCAACCCCGCTGGGACCCAGCCAGCGGGTAGAGCGGAGAACAGAACCACCTCCCCTCACCTGGGGGAGGAGAAAGTATCAAACTGTGACCCCTCTCCCACCCCAAAAAAAGAGGAAAGAATAAAAGGTATAGAGCTAAGTAAACACCAGCCTGCTGGATTTATACGAAAAATGAGTGAAATTAAGAGCGGCATGGGAGTCTGTCCAGGGACTGGCTGGCAGCCAGAACCTTCAAGCAAGTAATGAGGACGGGGAGGAAAGTGCTCAGAGCAGAGGCTTCAGCAAGGGGCAGGGGCAGGGCCAGACTGCTCCCCGCTGGAAAACCTCCCTTAAAGGGCCCCGCCTCTCCCTTGCCCAGAGAGGCGGACACTTTCAGAGGAGGGCTGAGGCTCTTCTGGCCAGGAAGCCAGCTCCGGCCAGTCCCGTCACAGCCCGCCTGCCCCTCCAGCTTTGGGCCCAGCCTGGGCCAGCTGACCCTGATGGGAGAGAAAGGGGGCAGTGCTTGCCCAGCCCAGCCAGGTCCCTGACCTCCATGGGCTTGGGGGGCACCTTCTAGGCTTCCTACAGGAAACCAGCTGCTCAGGACCCAGCCCTGGGCAGAGGAGAACCAGCACGGAAGCTCAGACCTTCCTCAGCGTGGGTCTCGGGCCTGAGCTGGAGCTAACTGGAGGGAGGAGAGGCAGCGCCACGTCCCAGCCGGGCTGCTAAGCTGGGCCGCTGACTGCACTGCAGGCAGCGCCCAGCAATTCTCGGGAAGAGGTCTGAGGAAGGGTGGGCGCGGGCCAGTGGGGCTGTGCTGGAGACAAGCATGTGCAAAGTGCAGGCTGCCACGGCAGCAGGAGAACATTCGTTGGGCGAGGGGGTCTCAATCTGGAGTGTGGGTGGGGTCTGAGGTCTTGGCTCCTTGGAGGAGGCCGCCAGCGGGTCCCCCAGGGCACAGGGAAGGGATAGCTGAAGCACTAAGCAGTCAGAGGGCCACGGTGGCAGGATTCCGGGGATGAACTGGCCTCCCGAGGGCAAGGGGGCAATAGAACAAAGCCCTGCCAAGACATGGTTGAGCCGGTGCTCCTTGCGTGAGCAGGGACATAGGGAAAGAGGCCCCTCGGCCATAAGCAGCCCCATGTGTGTAGGAGCCGCCGCATGTCCTCATCGAGGGGCCAAGGTGGGTCTCCACGGGGGCATCCTGGCCATCTTCGTCTTGCCCACCTACATCATGGGCCCGCATGTCCTGCCCTCTAGTGGTTCAGGAGAGAATATTCACAGTGGTGCCCTACGGGGCCAGGAGGCTCCTGGCGGGATGGGAGGACAATGGAATGATGCTCTGAGGCAGCAGTGGGGCTGGAGCGCACGGAGGAGGCACCGGTGAGATGGGGTGCGGACGGGGATCCGAAGGGGAATCCCCCTCGCGGAGCGACGCCGGTCTGGACGCCCACGAAGGCCGGGCCCTTCTCCAGCCTGGACACTCGCTCCTCAGTGGCTTTCAATCACGACTGGCTCGTAGACCCCAGAGGAGACCCTGTGGGGAGAGACATGTCAGCCAGTCCTCCTCGATACTCCTTTGGGACAGGCCCTTGGAAGTATTCACAAGCAAGCACTGTTTACGGGCCCCGTTTTGCAGAGGGGGTAACTAAGGCTCGGAGAAGTTGAGCCACTTGCCTAGGGTGACACAGATGGTGAGCATCGGAGTCTGTGGGGCTGCAGAGCTGGCACAGGCTGTGCCCGAGACCTTCCTGGGCAGTAACAGCTTACACACTAGGGTGTGCTGTGCCCATTCTCATGGTAATCCTGGCAGGGAGGGACTGTACCCTGCCCACTTAGCAGATGAAGAAGCTGAGGCTCAGAGGAACTATGAGGCCTGCCAAGCGGGCAGCAGAAGATTGGGACACTCTTCTCCCCACTGAGGCCAGGCCCACCCATGAGGTTATGGACACTTGGGACTCGGCAAGCAGCTCTGCTATGACCTTGCTGCCGAACACGCTGCTCTTCCCTCCCAGTTTCAGAGGAAGGTTAGAGACGAGTATTCGGGTATTCGCAAAACTTCAAAGAGGCCCCCATTTTCTTTTTGCCCGCCTCACCCCAGGGAGCTGCCCAGAAGGAGGTGGGGAGATGGCAGCTGCAATTCTGAGCCTTAGCCAGCAGGGGCCAGCAGAGCAGCACCGGAGGGCAGGTCTGGGGCTCCTGGGAGGCCCAGCCAAGTCCCCTCCAGCCTCTGGCCCTAGGTGTTAAACAGGTACTTTCTCACCCCGCCCACAGGAACATGAGGAAAGCCTTCAGCACAACCAGGACTACACTCCTGCACGTGGGAGGCTCCTCCACTCACTCACGCACTCACTCATTCAGTGTAAACGTTCTGTAAATAAATGATTGAGACACTGGCACTCTATAGAGTTCAAGCCAAAGTTTGATCCTATCACCCCGTAGTCTGTGCACATCATGACGGCAGAAGACTGTATTGCTCAGTGTCGTATCCCCAGAACCTTGCTCACTGCCGGGTGCAATAAGGAACTGTCCAACAAATGAGTCGCCATCATCGTTTTTAAGGAGTTCCCAGATGTAGGTGGCAGGGAAAGGAAAGCAGAATCCAAAACAGATACAGGAAGCCCCTGCGGTGAGCTGAGCCCTGCCCCAGGCACTTTCCCCTTGGATCCCTCAACGTCAACCCTGGAGCGCTGTCCCGGGCTTCCGGGTGAGATGACATGGTCCACACCGTTTGTGAGATGGGGAAAGTGAGGCTCATTTGAGAGATGTGACTGGCCTCAGATCACACCATGGTGACAAGAGCTGGCATTCAAAGCCAGGTCAGTGGGCTGCGGAGACCTTGCTCTCAGCCCCGTGCCCCCCACGGCTACCCTCGCAATGCACCCCCGAACCTTCGCCCCTACCTGTTGGCCAGTTGGATGCCACTCAGCGTGGTGGAGCCATCGCGGCTCACGAACAGCCGGAGGTTGCTGTCTGTGGGGACACAGGGGAGGATGGAGGCTGAGAAGGGCGGGGGCAGCCAGGCGACATCGCCCCCCGGCCCGCCCGGCGGGGGCAGCTCACCCTCAGTGTTGCTGCCATCGGTAAAATCCTGGCTCTGCATGATCTTCTCCACGATGTCATCGGCGTCGATCCGCGTGTCATCCACCCAGGTGGGGTGGCTCTCCATCGAATCCTTCTTCCGCCTGGAGCAGGGTTACAACAGTCAGGGCGGTAACAGGCACGACAATGACAAAAGCAAGCACTATCCGGCACTCAGGATGCTCTAAGGGTACGTGAAAGCTTGTTCAGGTTCCATTCACTTAACCCCCATGTCAGCCCTGCAATGCAGGTGCCACTGTTACCTGGTCTCATAGATGAGGACAGAGGCTCGGAGAGGCTGCATAGCGCCTAAGCAGGGGACCTCAGGTACGCTACATCACACACAGCAACTGCTGACCGGGCACATGCATGCCACTTAGGCCAGGGCTACACCTTCACGAACATCAGCTGGTCAGATAGTCACCATCCAACCCTATCGGAAGGACCCTGCTGTCCCATGTTACAGGTAAAGAAGCAAAAGTTCGAGGAGCTACTGGGAGGGGTCTGTCCTCTAAGGCACGGAGCAGTGAGACTCACCGAAATGAGCGGTCGGACAGATGTGGGGGCCGGGGTGGCCGCGGTGGCTTTTCGGGGGGCCGATGCTCACGCTCGCCGCCCTCGGGGCCCTCCACAGTCATGCTGAGGCCACCAGAGGCACTGCTGCTGGTGGACGTGTTGCGACGGTGGGTCAAGTCCGAGAGGCTGGAGGAGCGTGAGTGCTCCGTGCTGTAGCCTGGAGGGCGGGTGGGGCGGTTCATCATGGGGGAGCCAGGGAATATGGAAGGCCAAGGGCACGGGCCAGGCCGGCACTCGGGCCGGCACTCACCGGAGATCTTGGACTGCTGGCTGGCATAGCTGGAGTTGCGGGAGTGGCCTGAGTGGAAGACCTCCTCAGGGCTGGACAGGTTCTGGTCCGTCTCCTCCGGCACCCCTGGAAGGCAGGGAGGAAGCAGGGATGACCAGGGGTGCCCGTCCTCTCACCGAGTCTGGTGGGGGCTGAGGGACACTGTGTATTTTCATGTGACAGACTGAAAGACTGAGGTGCAGAGGAACAGCGACCTGCTCCAAGCCACGGTTCACCATCTGAACCCAGGTTTGTTCGCTCCGCAAATACGTCAGGGACGTCCTCCACAAGGGGTGCTCTACTGGGCATTGAGAACAGGAGACAGGGTGTCACAGGTCGCTGGGGAGGAAGAGCATTGAACAAAAAATGACCCACAATGGTGAGCGGTGCAGAGCAAGGAGCAGGTGGGGTCTGACCCCATCTGAGGTCAGGGAAGATTTCTCTGAGGCGGAGACCTTCAGGAGGTGTGGGAGGGAGCCAGCCAGGTCAGGCATCAGAGAAAGGGCCTTCTGGGCAGAGGGAACGGCATAAGCAAATGTCCTGAGGCTTCAATGAGCTTGGGTCGGTGTAGCTGGAGTGAAGTGAATAAAGGTGAGGGGAAGCGGCTGACAACCTTGTCCCAAGTCCCCCATAAGCCCAACTTTGAAACATATTGCCTGACACTCCCAAAAGGAGGTACAAGGGAACCAGGTGGAAACGCCCAGGTTCCGTGAGCACCGACCCACCAGTCCCCCTGTGGTCAACACAGGAAGCAATGACTCACCCACCCCCTCCTCAGAGATGAGCATGGTCAGGCCACCGGCTGGACCCCAGGCCTGCCTGTAACCCCACCCAAAGCCAGGTGGCTTTTCAAGTCCCCAGCAAGTTCTTTGCATACGAGGGAAAGGGCCGAAAACCAGATCCAGAGGCACGTGGGGGCTCAAACCCCATGCTGCCAGGGAGAGGCACCTAACCTTGTACAAAGGCGTCATCTGCAATGGGGTGGCCTGGTCCCCAGATGTCTCTTGGGAGACCCCCACCCTGATGCCTGCAATGGGGCTGGGAAGGCCCCAGTCCCGAGCACAGCCCCTAGGCTGAGGCAGGCGAGAACCTCAGCTTTCCAGTGGGGGCCTCACCTGGCCAGGTCTCTGGGGAAAATGCAGTGGAGGAAACCAGTGCTTCGGGTCAGCGGGTCCCTCACTGCACCCAGCCCCCAGGGCGGACTCCCCCAGCCAACATCTGCTGAGCCACCTGGCCCTGTGCCCCAACTGCCACCATGTGCCGCTCTGCTCGCCAATCAGCTGGAGGCAGCCTGCTTCCCAGCTCTGAGCTCACCCCCCAGGAGGGGTGCAGGGGCCAAGGCTTATATTCGGGGGCTTTGCTCCACCCCACACAGCACTAGATATAAGGCTAGGGGACAGGCTGGAGCCTCCTCTCCTGGCGCCTCCTCCTCCTAATTGCCAGGCCATCTCCTCTGGGGATTCAGGGTCCTCCAAATTGTTTGTAACATTAGTAATGATGATTTAATAGAAATGCATACAGAGCACATGCTCTGTGCCAGCGGGGCATCATGTCTGCTAGGTTCATACCCAAAGCAATGCAGGACGTGGTCACTACTGCTGACCCCATTTTATAGGAGGATGCTGAGGCCCAAAGAAACAAAATGGCTAAAGTCATGGAGCCAGTGGGAGAGCAAGAGCTCACGGCATGTGTCCCTCTGCTGGGAACACTGCACCCCACACCACAGGTTCGCCTCTTCAGTGGCCCTTCCCTGGCCCCCGAGAGACACCTCTGTACCTCTCACAGCCCTGTTACTCCATAGGTAGACCTGCATTTGACTTATTTACTGCCTGATTGATGCCTGTCTCTCCTGTTCGGCTGGGAGGGCCATGAGACCAGGGACATCACGTCACTCGGTCCAGAGCCCTGCACAGTGCCTGGCACACAGGAGGGGCTCGGACGACATCTGCTTAATAGAAGCGTGGATGGTGCGATCACCCCTCTACCACCTCTCTTCTCGGCAAGCATCTCCCTTGGGACCTGGGGACACCTTGGAGGCAAAAGCCTTCGGCAGAGGGGAGGGGCGCGGCAGGGTGGGCAGGGGGCACAGTACCTGAGCCGAGGATGGTGGGCCGGGCCTTAGGGGGCCGGGACCCTGTCAGGGAGCTGGTGCTGCTGCTGCCACTGCTGCTGGTCCCGCCACCCTTACACGTCAGCTGCAGGGAGGAATCCTGGCCTGGGATCGAGATGGACTTGGCAGTGGACGGCGGCCTTGGGAAGACAGAGGTATGTGACCGGGGTGCTCCACCCTCAGCGTCAGAAGAAAACAGGGGAGCCCCCCCCGCCTCAGGCGGCTTGCACCCACACTCACGTCTTGAAGCAGGGGTCCCCAGAGAGCAGGAACATCCCAATGGTGACCTACAAGACAGGGAGAAGTCAGCCACACTGTGTCCACTCACTGAGCTCAGGCGCCCGACTTGCTTTGGCCTCTTTGCTCGGGCTACAGACAAGGCTTGGACTCTGATCCCATCTCTGCCTCCTGCTGACCCTGGTAAAGCCACCGAACTTCACTGAGCCCCCATTTCTTCATGCTGAAGACAGAACTGATCCCGACACCTGCCTCGTGAGACGGTGGAGGGGATGCAGCGAGACGAGGCTCCACGTGGCTCGGGGCCCGGCTTGGAGGGGCCGCGTGGCAAAGGCCAGCCCCTGCTATTTCAAAGCTGCAGCCAGGCCGTGAGCGCTCACGCCAGGGGCCGCAGGCTCTCCCCATCCTCAGTGCCCAGGTGCTGGAGTGGGCATGGCAGCACCAGCCCAACTTGGCAAGAAGGAAGGTGGCTCAAGAAGCCTACCCAGTGACAGCGGGGTTCACCAAGACTGACGGGGGGCGGGGGGAGGGTGCTCACATAGTGAAAGTTTCTTGAATAAAGCAAAACAAACAAAACAATAGAAACTTATTTTAACACCCAATTAGGCAAAGATTTCAGCGATGGCCCAAATGAGGCAAAATTTGGATCCCCAAATCCGGGCCAAGGTGGGACGACAAGTGATGGGGTGGGGAAGAGGTGCTCGGACACCGGCCACCACGACAAAACTGGAGACCACTGGGATGAGGCTGCTGTTGTTGTTTTAATGGATTATTTCATTCGGCTGTGGTAGCAGCCTACGAAGTAGGTGATGGACCCAGGCTGTAAATGAGGGAACTCTGACTCAGGGGAAGTGACTGCCCAAGGCCCTATAGACAGGACGTAATGGAGCTGGCCTTGAAGCCAAGGCCACCTGCCCCCCACATGCCCTTGATCTGGCCTGAGGATGCACGGGGCCGCTGGGGCAAGGCTGGAAGGGCCCGGCTCCCACCGCAATTCGCCCCCACCTTTGCAGGTGCTCCAGTTCCCTCTGTGAAGGGTCTGAGAGGCCCCAGAGCCTCCGCCCACCACCAGCTGCCCGGTTCTGCCCCGGTACCATCTGCCCCAGCTGGGTCGGCTGGCAGAGGTGTGGTAGGGACGAGACTATTTTCTCAGCCAGGTGGAAGGGTGTGGAGACAGGGAAGAGAGGTGTGCGGATGACAGACACCCAGATATCTCTGTCCGAGGAGGCAGCTGCCTGGGGCGAAGGAGCGGCTCCAGCCACCGGAAACTGCACGTGGCTGGGGCCTCGGAGCAGCCACCTGCGGTCTGCCCAGGTCAAGGGATGGCAGGTTCTCCTGGTCACTGATGCTCCACTGGGAGCTCAGGTTGCCTCATGTCCCATGTGACAATGGTGAGAATCTGGACTGTGGGTTCCAGTGCCAGCTCTGCTGTGACCCCAGGCAAATGATCTAACCTCTGTGCCTCGCCTCCTTTCTGTGCAAAAACTGAGGCTAATAATAGACACCACACCCCATGGGGCTGTTGTCAGGCATCACGAGACAAGGGGTGGCAGCACACAGTGATGCTGATCGCACCGAACCCTTAAAGACGCGGTCGGGGTTCACTCCCAATGCCCGATGGTGAATGGGGAAACAGCCCGGTGGCCAAGACAGGCCTCTGATGGCGGTTTCCTGACCCGGGGCCCACATCCTCCCAGTGTCCCTCGCTGCCTGTCTGGGGGAAAACCTGTATTTTTAACCTCCAGGGACTCTGATGAGGACCCTGCTGGGAGGGGGCGCAAGAGGTGGCGAGGCCCCGGTACCTTCAGGATGGAGTTGTCCTGGCGGGTATTCTTCGTGTCGTATCCCTCTAGCAGACAGCAGCGCACCGTGGAGCCCGAGCCCGCAAACTCAGCCAGGTTCAAGTTGGCAAAGCCCAGCTGGGAGGGAGAGAGGAGACTGTGGGAGGCTGCGGGGGGAGTGGGTGCAGGGCTGGCAGCACAAGGGTTAACTTGGCAGAGGGGGAGGCGCAGGCACAGCCCCTGGGCCACCCCACAGCCCAGACTGACTGTTGCATAACCGGCACCCAAGGACAGAGGCCCGAGCTGGTGGCTTGGGTTGGCGGCTCCAACGTAGTAGAGCCAGGAGCTCACATCTCTGAGCTGCACAAAGCGCCTTTTGTGCCATGTCCCAGAGTACACCGGGGCAGCGCCTGAGATGAAAGGACATTGTTGTCTTTGACACAGACACATTGTTCCCTGGGAAACAAGGCTGCGCTGTGGGAGCCGCCGGGACAGCAGGCGGGGGGAGGGAAGGCCCGTGGGAAGTTGGCACTGGGACGGGTGGGTGGGGGGTATTCTGCAGGGTGGGCAGGAGCGCCTCGTGGATGCTGGAGTGGGGGCCTGTTGGGCAGTTGGTGGTGATGCTCCTTGCTCCTCGGATGCAGAGAGAGGAGCAAGGGATGGGAGCAAAGTGGGAGAAAGTGCGAGAGCAGGGTGTGTGCGCTAAGAAGGCCTCTTAAACGAAAGCGGGACTGGTAGACCCGGAGGGGCGACAGAAATTAAGGTGAGGGGGTGCTGTGCTCAGGGACCCAGGACAACCAAAGCGACCGGGGACGTTTATGGAGCGCCTGCTGTGTGCCAGTCTCTACTGCTGACTTTGGAGCATGTGTGCCAGAATCAGGGACTCGGGTTCAGATCCTAGCCCTGCCATGCACTCAGTGACCCCCATTTTGCAGACAAGGAAACTAAGGTTCAGAGAGAGGAAGTGACGTACCCAGGGCCCCACATAGCTCAACCAACAGAGCCAGGCTTGAAGCTGTGTGAACTCTGGGCACCTCTCTGGGCCTCAGTTTCTTCCTCTGTATCATGGTTGCTGTGTGGATGTTCGATTGGAGAACGGAAAAGAAGTGCCTGGAAGGTGTGACCCGTGCTAGGTGCATGATTGACGTTTGCCAGGTGGAGGTGGGATGCGCCAGCTGTTTGCTGGCAGTCTCTTTCCTGGCTGGGCAGCTGTCCTCACCCACGTGAATCAATGGGAGGGGAAATTTCCACTCCGATGGCACGTTTCACAGCGCGGCTCTGGCCACCCTGCCCTCTGCTCCTGGGCCGGGACTCGAGCGCCTGTCCTGAGCAGAGCTCACGGCCCAGACCACTAAGCTTCCTGAGCTCTGGCCGTGGGGACACACCCTGCACACAGGGTGAAGCGAGGCGGAGGCGTTTCCTCTCCGGACTGACTAAACTCACCCCCTGCCACGGTGCCGCCTCCCCGAGGAGGCCCAGAGGGTGGGCTGCAAGTCCCCGCAGAGAAGGGGCTTTAAGGGCAGAGCGGTCTTATTCAAAGCCAGAGGCGACCCTCCAGAGATGTCTCCTCCCACTTTTCCCCGTGGAAGAGGTTTGAACGCGGAAGGCTAAACTGTCTGTGGGTGCGGTGGAAGCCAGGCGACAAGAAGGATGTGTAACAGTGGGGACTGGCGGAGTCGCCCGACCCCTAGCCGCACGCTGGGACACGGCTGCCGCTACAGCAAAGGGAAATTTGCGATGACATGAAAACGTGCCCATGACGTACTGGCAAGTACAACACCGAGCTGCAGAGTCCACTCAGAACACGTCCCTTTTGTGTATTTAAAAATCTTACACGAGGATGCACGGGGGGGCTCGCTTCGCATTCCTCTAAACCTCGTGCATTCGTTTTATTCACTGCTCGGCATCCATGATGTATTTCATAATTATTTTTTCTTAAAAAGGTCTGGAAAGAGCCTAACGAATCCCAACCCCGGGGTCTGCGGAGGAGGCCCGGAGGGGAGGGGGCAGAAACTCTCCTCTCCGCTGTGCGAACGTCTGTCCCACTTCTTTGCAACAAACACATGCTGCCTTGATGCTAAGCGCGAAGACTCTCGATAAAGATAATTCCAAGAAATAACACTGCGGCGCTGAGTGTCTCCTGTTTCGGGCTGGAAGACCTTTCGGGAGTTTTTGTCATGCCCGCCCCGCCCCGCCCCATCCCAGCCACCGCCTCTTCACAGAGCCCCACTCACCTTGGAATAAGCCTTTCCGCCTTTCAGCTCCTGCACGGGGAGACAGACACAGCGACAGAGTGACTAGGGAATCCGAGGGCCCTCATATGTCTCCCCAATTCCCTCCACCCCGAATCCGACTGCTGGGGGAAGAGGATAAGGAAAGGGGCAGAGCGACTCGCCTCGCCTTCCTTGGGGGGGCAAATCAGGGGATGGGCCTAAGCCACCAGACTAGAGGTCCCACACCCACCCTTTGGCCTTAAGCTCACGGTCCCCAGACCTGGCTGGAAGCCTAGCCTGCCTCACCTTGCGCACCGACACCCGGAAGATGCAGGGGTCCAGCAGGCCGGTGGCCGGGTTGGCACTCATCTTACACACGAAGGTGAACCTCTTCCGCCACCGTACACAGTTCTCCTGCACCTCCTCCCTGCAGGCCAGATGGGGCAGGTGAGCACAAGTATGCAGGGCAATGCCAAAGGAAGTACCAGGGGCAGGGTTAACCTCAGGGCGGGGGGGGGGGGCAGGGCATGGAGGAGAGCTCTCATTTTTCACTTTGTATCACAGAGTGATTATTTTCATAACAAGAACATGCTTGTGTAGCATTGTAAAAACAAAAGATATGTAATACAAACGAAAAGAACAAGGCGGGTGAGGTCGGGCTGGAGGCCGCGGCCCCTCTCTCTGCTCCCAGTGCTACCCCCCGCTTTGTCCTGTGGCCTCGGGTGGCTCCTTCTGCTGCCATTACCTCCTACCAGCAAGGCTCCCACTGGCCATCTCAAGTGACCCTCACAGAAGTCTTCCCAGGCTGGGCCACCCGTCCATTTTACAGATAAAGAGACCAAGGCTAGTGCCCTGTACCACTCAGCCAGAAAACCGTTGGTCCTCAGCCCAGTGCTGTCTGGCCCTAGAGGCCCCTTCTTCACCACTAGCAACAATAACAGGCAACGCTCATACGGTGCTTTCCATGCGCCAGGCCCCGCCCAAAGCACCTTACAAACCCAGCCTCCCCTGGAGCCTGCTCCGGTCACGTCAATCCTTCCAACACCTGTCTGGGGGCGGTCACTGCCATTAGCCCAATTCCACATTCAAAGAAACCAGAGCTCTGGGACTAAGACCTTGGCCATGAGGCCCACCAGTGGCAGAGCAGAACAGGGCCTTGACCCCAAGCAGCGTGATTTGGGTGCTACACACTTAACCCTCACCACTGCAGGGCTAACACACTTCTCGGGCCCTCAGTTTCCCTGGCACTAATGGGGACTGTCCTTCCAGCCGCTCGAGTTCCTCCTGGGCCTGGGGAGCATGACCAAGCCCCAAACTTCAGCACCCCCTTGACAAGGAAGCGCTTTGTGCCCTGGGAGTGGGTGGGAGCCGGTGGGAGCAGCTCTTCCAAGCCTCTCCCAGCTGCTGCGGGGGCCTCAGCGGGAGCTGGGGGTGGCAGCGGCACGTGGCAGAGACGAGCTCTGCACACCTGCGCAGCTCCCCGGCCCCCCACAGCCCGCCTGGCAGAGCTGGTGTTTGGAGAGGGGGGTGGGGGGCGGCAGGAGAGACATGATCTCCAGCTTCATCCCACCTAACAGGAACGGCCAGCCGGACAGCTGAGGAAGTGACTGCACCGTGCCCCGAGGAGCCCCGGAGTGCAGGTTCACCGCCAGACTGGGGGCTGAGTGGGAGGGTCTGCACAGGACGAGCATCTCCCGAACGTGGCTTATTTGCTTCTCACTGTAACCTTGGAAGGCAGGCTCTGTGTACCCACTTCTGCAGCTGAGGGCACTGAGGCTCCAAGAGCACCCCAGCTCTCAGCCCCAGTGCCCGACAAAACGGAATTCAAGCCAGGACCGTCCGACTGTGGAGTCAGAGCCATGAACCATCATCACCTTAGTTCACGGGCCACAGAGCCCAGAAAGCCTGGCGGACGGAAGCCACCAAGGCTGTGTGGCCGGCAGGGCCCTGCTATGCACCTGAGGCATCCACCCCGTCTCTGAGTGCCAAGTGTGTGCCAGGCATCGGGCCCTGCAGTGGACTTACTCACAGACCGCCATTTGACAGTCACCCCAGTGATGACTCAGTGTTACCAGGATGGGGTGGAGGGAAGGGCTGAGTCAAGGAAGGTGACTAGCCACAGGGAAGTGACATTCAAGCTCAGACCCAAGGGAAGAGTGGGGAGTCTGGCCGGCAGGGGAGACAGTTCCAGGCTGCGGGAACAGCATGGGTGAGGAGCGAATGTACTCTAGGTTTCCTGGCGGACGCCAGCCTCTGAGCGGAGCCTCCGTGAGGAGCTCCCTCCTGGCTCCTCAAGCCTTGAGGACGTGACTGAGGCTTGTCCCGTGCCCTGCCACGTCTGTGACAAGGGGGCAACCGGACTCGGGTCGGACAGACCTGGGCTCACAGCCCTCACTCTCCACCCTTGTCAGCAAAGCAGGCGCACCAGCCACCCGCTCGTGGGCACCCGGGAGCATTCAGTCAGGTGAGCCCCACGAGAGGCTGGCGTGGGAAGGTCTGTGAGGTCTGCCTCTTCTGATGAAGACACTGGGGATCTAAAAGGCCTCGGTCACCAGAATGCTCCAACCGTGTGAGGAGGGTGAGCTCCAGCAACCCGCCGGAGCCCCAAGACTGGGGACAAACAGAAAAGGTCAGGGCTAGAGATGAGGGGAGGAAGGGAGGGCCCCCGGCCCCCGACAGACATGCGCAGGAGCCCTCGGGAGGCAGGTGCCACAGGGGAGGCAGGACCCCTGACCCGGCCGTGGCCATGCCGGCTCCACTCATTCATTCAAATAGCTGCGCACAGGTCGAGTGCCAGTCCCCGTGCTATGCACTGGCACCACCGCGGTGACCACCTTACATTCTGGAAGGAGCAGAAAGATGAGGACCAAACGAATGGGAAAAGTTCGTGGTAGTGGAAAGGAAGGACTAAAACTATCTTTACTGGCAAGTGACTTAATCTTGTGTGTGGGAAATCCTAGGAATCCACTCTAAAAATTATCAGAAAACACGAGTTCGGCAACGTTGCAGGATATAAGATCAATATACAAAAATTAATTGTTTCTATATACTAGCAAATATGCACAATGAAATTAAGAAAAGAATTCCATTTATAATAGTATCAAAAAGAATAAAATACATAGGAATAAACTTAAGAAAATAAGTATAAGATATATACTCTGGAAAACTACAAAATATTCTTCAAAGAAATTCAAAAAGCTCTAAGAAAGACATCCCACGATCATTGATCAAAAGATTTAATAGTTAAAATGACAATATTCACAAACTGATCTAAAAATTCAACATAACCCCTATAAAAATCTCAGCTGGCTTCTTTGTATAAACTTGACAAGTTGATCCTAAACCTTGGAAACTCCAAGGACCAGAATAGTCAAAACAATCTAGGAAAAGCAGAACATAATTAAAGGATTCACATGTCTTGACTGCAAAACTTCTACAAAGCAACAATAATCAAGACGGTATGGTTGCGGCATAAGGATAAACACACAGATCAAAGGAACAGAGCTGAGAGTCCAGAAATAAACCTTCACATATGCGGTCACCTGATTTTCAAGGAGGGCGCCAGTGGGGGAAAGAACAGTCTTAAAAGCCACTGGGACAACTGGATATTCACATGCAAAAGAACAAAGCAGGACCCATTTACAGAGCATGTACGATAATTAACTCAAAACGTATCAAAGACCCAAGTTTAAGAGCTAAAACTATAACATTCTTGGAAGAAAACACAGGGGTAACTCTCTGTGATCTGAGATCAGGCAATGGTTTCTTAGATATGACATCAAAAGTATATACGACAAAAAAAATACAGATGTATTGAACTTCATCAAAATTAAAAAATTTTATGAGTCAAAAAACGCCATCAAGAAAATGAAAAGACAACCCATAGTACGAAAAAAATATTTGCAAATCATACATATGTTAAGGGACTTGTACCTAGAATACACCCACTAATCAAGACAGATAATAATGAGTGTTGAGAATGTAGAGAAATTGGAACCCTTACGCATTGCTGAAAGGAAAGAAAATGATGCAACTGCTTTGAAAAACAGTCTGACAGTTTCTCAAAGGGTTAAACACAGAGTTACTGTGTTTAATATTGTGCATAACTGCCAAAAAGTGGAAGCAAGTCTAATATTCATCAACTAACGTGGTATATTCATGCAATGGAACGTTATTCTCACAATCAAAAGAAACTTAAACTCTCCTGCATGCAACAATGTGGGTTAACCTTGAAAACATCATGCTAAGTGAAAGAAGTCGGACACAAAGAACTACATACAACTCTATTTATGTGAAATGTCCAGAATAGGCAAATCGGTAAGAATGTAGAATGGCCAGGGGATGGGGGAACAGGGAGAAAAGGGGGAGTGACTGCAAATGGGTATGGGATTCTTTCTGGGGTCATGAAAATGTTCTAAAGTTGATTGTGGTGATGGTCGCATGATTCTAACTATAGTAAAAACCACTGAATTGTACACTTTAAATGGTGAAGTGTGTGGTGCGTGAATTACATCTCAATAGACTGTTAACCAACCAACCAACCAACCAAACAAACAAACAAAAACCTCCACATGGTAGGTCAGGTAGAGAGAGAAAAATGGAGAAAACAGAGCAGCAGGTGAATAGGGAGCGCTGGGCACAAATGAGAAGGTGGGGGCTGCCACTTCGGCCGGTAGTTGGGGAAAGCCCTCATGGCAGTGTCATCTGAGCGAGGCCTGGAGTGAAGGGAGGTTGAGGGCTGAGCAAAGACTGAGGGAAGAGATGTCCAGAAGTGTGAACTTCAAGTGCAAAGGCCCTGAGGTAGAGACATCCTTGGCCAATGGAAAAGCAGCACGGAAGCCGGTGGCTGAACGGGACTGGGGATGAGAACAGAGGGGGTGTGGTCGGCAAGGGAGCAGGGAATCAGGTCGTCCTGGACCTCGAGGGCCATGGTGAGCACTCTGAATCTCTTTCTGACAGCAGCTCTGTCTTGCCGCCACGGATCCTGGCTTTAGCCCGCAGCAGCCCCGGTGGAGGTAGGTGGATGGGCAAAAAGAGCAGAAAATTCCCAAGCGGCCAGAGAACCAAGCTTAAAAGCAGGGGAACGCGGGGCGAGGGGGCTGGCCGCGGCTTCCATGCGCACCCTCGCACCTTTACCCACCCCTCTGCGTGACCCAGCCCAGGAGGTGGAAGCAGTTGCTGGAGACCAGCGGGGGAAGCTCACGATGCTGGGCGTGTTGAAACACCCAGAGGAATTAGGATTAGTGTCTAGAAACAAAAGGGGATATCAAATTGTAGGCTCTCTCCCTTCCCCTTTGTGAGTCTGCCGTGGGAACACCCAGCCAGGAAGCCTGAGGCCCCCCTTGTGATTCCTGGCCAGAAAAAGGCACCTGGAGCCCTCCCAGGCTCAGGTAAAGGGCGGCTTCCTGTCCCACAGGGAGAAGGTGAGCCAGGGCAGGGCTCACGGGCTCACTCCGGGCCTCCCTGTATTTCCACAGAACTCTAAACCCACACTATTAAATGCCACCACTCCCCCAGGTAGAAGCTCACAGTCTTGACTTGGCCCACCCCAGGAGATCACAGCAAAGGTAACACACAGCCCCCAGCAGTGGCCATTTCCCAAGAGTCTAGTGTGTGCCACCGGAAATCTTCAACACTGAAAGTTGGGTGTTATCATGGCCCACTTTACAGACGGGGCAAATGAGGCTCAGAAAGGCTGAATTTCTCACCCACAGTCACAGAGCTGTGAGGAGCAGAGCCTGGTCTTAACCCCAGGTACATCTGTGTCTAGAACCCACGTCACAGAGCCAGAGATGGCACAACCACAACTCAGGGCCTACAGGGCCATGCAGGAAAGGGGGAGCTGGGCACCCCCAGTTAGGTGGTGCGGGGTCCTGGGCTCAGGGTAGGGATAATGGCGGTAGATGAACAGGGGTGGTGATGGAGTTCATAAAAAAGGCAGGAATGAGGGTTCCAAGCAGTTGGTCACAAGCCCCAGGTGGGAGCCGGCCGGCGGCCAGGTCTGAGGAAACCTCAGGGATTTGAGCCACTTAAAAACCTTTTACTAAGCACTTACTAAGTACCAGGTACGGCTGAAGGCCCCAGGGACATGAACAGTGAACAGGACAGAGCTTCCTGCCTTCGAAGGGCTTAGAGTCTGGCAGCGGGCTGGAGGGAGACAAAATGAGGCGGACGCACATCAGGTGGTGGTAGGTGCCATGGAGGGAAAGGGAGCAGGGAAGGAGCCAGGCGGTGGGTGCCCGGGTGGGGGGAGCGCAAGGAACACATGGGGGGGAGGTGTTAATGGGAAGGTGACATCTGAGCAAAGAGCTGAAGGGGGCGAGAGTGACCCACCATGCAGATAAGGGAGGGAAGAGCAGTCCGGGCATGAGGAGGCGGAAGTGCAAAGGCCCTCAGGTCTCAGGTGGGAATGTGGTGAGGAGCTTAAGACAGCAAAAGGCGCCGGTGTGGCTGGAGCAGCGTGGGAAATGAGGTGGAAGAGAAGGAATCTTGGTCTCAAATTTACAAAGGGGCCACGTGGAGATGCTCACGATCACAGCACCCACATGTGCACAAGCAGCTAGAGGCCGAGAGAAGAAATGGGGGGCTTAGGGGGGCGGGTATTGGATCCTTTTCTTTTTGAACTGGAAGTTTCAGCTGACTTTTTTTTTGAAGCATGCCTGGGGGGAAAATGAACTCCTCTGGGAGTCGTTGATTGCAATGAGGTCAGAGGCCAAAAAGCCACCGTGGGGAGGGGGGAGGACTTCCAGGAGAGGCGGAGGCCACCCTACTTCAAGACTAAGATGAGGGGACTACAGGACCATTGCTTTCATTTCTGTCCAAGAATGTTTCTGTAGTAATTGAAATTTAAATTGAAAAAATGAAAAGAGGGTGCGAGGTTAGAAGGGCTGGTCAAAGTAAAAGGGATTCAAACCCCCATCTTCTGGATTTGTGGCCTGGGCCCACACACGCCCTCTGGGCTGAGATGAGGAAGGCCCCAACCCTCCGTAGCCTGGGGCTTCAGCTCCACACTGCCTGCCAGAGACAGGTAATTACAGAGCCCGGTTTTCAGGGCAGCTTTAGGGGAGTCTCGCATTTAGCCTTAAGATATACAATTAGGCGTCCAAATCCCAGAGCGGCAAGGCGAGCCCTCCACCGAGCCCTCCACCCACCGCAGCTCACTGTGGCCATCACAGAGGCAGGATTCAGCTATTTCTGGGTTGTCCTGAAATAGAGCGGAGCATCCCGCCAGGCCGGAGCTCCCTTGGGGGTGGCTCCCGTGGCTCCCAGTCCTGACCAGGAACCCTGTTCCACCTCCGCAAACACTGTGGGCACCAGCTCCATCATGCAGGTGACAAGGGGTCAGTGTGCTGGGGGCCACCTTCTGGCCACAGACTGCCATGACCCCAAGGTCCTTGCAGGCAGGGACCATTCGGGGCCCCTCCCTGAGTTGACATGGGAGCAAAGGCGCAGCGTGGCTGGCAGTCCCTGCCAAAGTAGTCAGGAGAAGGAAAGCCCGGGCATCAGGGGGCAGCTCGGGGCACATGCTCCGAGACGCCACACCCTCCGCCTTCCCAGTCGCCTATTGCAAGCGCTTGTCTGCATGCCTGACTTGTCACCACTGTGTGCCCAACATGGAGCCCTGGCCTGGCAGGAAGCAGCTTAGTCGTGGTCACAGTCGGGGCTGAGGGTGGCGAGGCTGGCAGGTCAGGGCATCTCAGACTCGAGCCAACATTGAAAAGTCCTTAGCTTGTCACAAATGAAGATTCCCAGGCTCTGCCAGAACTGCGGACCCTACCGGTCAGGGTGTCTCAGCCTTGGCCCTAATGACATCGTGAACCGGATAATTTTGGTTTGGTTTGGTTTGGTTTTCCAGGGGTGTCCCGTGCAGTGTAGGAGGTTTAGCGGCATCCTCTAGCTGTGATGACCAAAACATTGCCAAATGTCCCCCTGAGGGCAAAGTCACGCTGGCTGAAAACTGCTGTTGCAGGCCTTGGGCTGACTTTTTAAACAAGCTCCCAGGTGATTGTGAGCCGGGATCTGGGCACCTGGCTAAGAGAGGACGGACACATCCACAAGACCCCAGGGACCACCCAGCCGCAGCTGTGTTCCTGGGTTCCTGAAAGGGCTGGCTCCTGATTCCTCCCACTCGGCCCCTATTAAGAAAGGTGACCGGAGCAAGGCTCCATCACATGAGTCCCTCCCCCCAGCTGGCAGCCCCTGGGGGGCTGCCACAGGGTCCACACACACACCCACTCCCCGATCTCCCAATCCTTGGCCGGGTTCCTGGAGAAGCAAGGGGTCATGATGATGCAATCAAGGTTCCCGGCTGATGAAACCCAGCCAGGGAGAGGCGAGAGTCTAATAAGGAAACAATTTAAATTGACAACATCTGCCTGTGCTTCCCAGAAGAGAGCACAGCCGCCTGGGGAGGGGCCCACCCCGGGGACCAGCCAAGGCGTCCATCCAGGGGCTGCAGGGCGGGAGAGCCTGGTCCCGGCAACGTGGCCAGCGTGGCAGCCCAGCCGCGTCTGGCTCCTGCCAGGAATTCAGGGCCGTGTGCAGGGGAAGCAGCTTGTTGCAGTTCTGACACCGCCAGCCCCACCTCCTGCAACACCATGAGGCAGCAAGAAGTTCCTAGAAGCCAAAGCACTCTGTGCTCAACACTGGAGCGCTTGACACTGGAGTGCTCGGAGGAGCCGCCTGGCACCCCAAGACCCTGCTCTGCCCTCCTGAGGGTGGCAGGGGATGGGCAGGCGGACTGGGAGCACACTGGGGGCTTCAGAAACTCCGAATCAGAAAGGGAGCAGGGGGCCTGCAGTCTCAGGCTTGCTGGGGAAGCATCAGGGTGAGCAGTAAGGATTCTGGAGTCATGTGCACCGAGGATCAAATCCTGCCACTCGCCAGCCGAGTAACTTTGAAATGGATCAAAAAACCCAAAGAGGGCAGGTTCTGGCTTCCCGATTCACAGACACAGGCACACAGCCTTCCGCACCCAGAGTCGGACCACACAGGCGGCTTCCGGCACCCAGGATGCATGGGTGCGCCTCTTGCTGGATGCTGAGGGGCACACCCTCTTGTTTTCACAGCCCCGAGAGGAGAGCAGGCCGTTGGGGGGATCCAAGGGCAACTGCTGGTTTTGACCAAGTGCTAGTTCCCCACACACCTGGGTGAAGGCCCCACCACCCTGTGTGGCCCGCCTGGCTCCTGTTTCCTGGGCGCCCTCCCATGCGCCAGGTGCTGCTCGAGTATTAACTCTGCAGGCACAGCCACCACCCCCTTCATACGTAAGCAAACTAAACTGACACTCAGAGGTGAGGGGTGATACACACTCCACAGGATGGCTGGGGAAATGCGCCAAACGGCAGAGATTCTCAGGGGGCTGTGGCATCGATGTCCCTGTGCTCTGTGGGCTGACCCTTCATGAGCATCAACACCAGGGAAGAGGCAGCCTTGAGACCAGGCTTATGCTAAAGGAGGGGTGGCAACTGGGTCAGAACACATGGTCAGTGGGGCGTGGCGCTGGGCCAAACCCGTCAAGACCCGCTGGTGTCGGGGACCAAGCTGGGTCAATCCAGTGACAGAGGGAGAAATGGGAAAATGTTCCTAATGTCCACTTCCTGCCTCCGGCGCTCTCCTTGCCTGACCTCCCAGAATCCACACCCCAGCCCTGGGAGGTAGGTACCATCATCTCCACATCAGAGGCAGGAAAACTGAGGCCCAGAGCACAGACAGAAGCCGGCTGCCGCAGGTCTGGCTGGGGAGGGCTGTAATCTGAACCCATGGCTGTCTGACCCCAGGTCTCACACTGGACTCCCACGTCAGGGCTGAGCCTGGCTGCAGGCCCTAGAAAATCAAAGCAAGAACACGCAGGCTGGGCTGTAGCGGCAACTTCCCCTCCCCCTGGACCCACAAGTGTAGAAAACACGGAGCTTTGGGGATGGCTGTGCCCTGGGAACTTCCCTTCCTGAGATTCCCAGCAGGACTGCTCACAAGTCATGGGTAGGTGAGACGAGAGAGGCTGCAGTTCAAGGCCAGGCTCTGCCACCCACTGGACACTTGGGCCTCAGTCACTATTCTGCGCATCTCATGGGGTTGCTGAGAGGCCTAATGAAAGAGGACCAGGCACATACCCACAAAGCACTCGTGCTGAATGGGGGACATGGCCGCCACCATCAGAAGTGACTCTGAAACAGGTGATCCAGCAAGAAGCCAGGCACGCAAGGCCCTGACAGAGCCCCTTTCCCTACCCCAGGACCCTGGGTCAGGAGAGTCCTCCAGGCCTTGAACCTGGCCAGGACATCCCGGGAGGTGGCCTGGCAAGTGGTGCAGCAGGCCTGGGCCACCGTGGCTGACTCACGCCTGGGTGGCGTCTGAATCACCCAAGGAAGGGAAGAGACAGAGGGAGAGATCCCCATTCCTGGAGCCCGGTTTCTCGAATGGCTGGACTCAAGAAGTCACGGGGATGTCCCTGTCCTCTGAGCCCCTTCCCAACCCAACAGCCTTTCTCGAAAGCACCCTCCCCCCAACTACTGCAGATGAACAAATTACTTCCTCTTCTGGGCCTGGGTCTTAGGTCTGGGGAAAACGGAACAAGGCTCCCATGTCCCAGAGCACAGAGGTCTTAGAGGCCTTTGTTTCACTCACTGCTGCTTCCTACGTCTGAGGATGGCACCCGGCACATAGTAGGTGCTCAGTTAGTATCTGATAACTTAATTAGTGACCTTCACAGCCCTGCTCCCAACGAGAGCTGCCCTAGATCTCTTTGTACCACTATTTCCACCCCCAGGAAAGGGGCCTCCCAGCTGAGAGGGGCCATGTCTGCCAGCCTTCTGCAGAGTCTGAAAGGTCAAGGGTCATTGCTATCTCTGGATCTGCCCCCAAGTGTTCCCGCTGCTCCACACAGCACTCACCATGGCTCCCTGGACTTCTGAGGTGACTGGGGAATAATGAGGAACTGCTCAGCCAGAGTCACATCTCCTCACACAGCCAGCGTAGACCCAGTCCTGTTTGTCTAGCCATCTTCTGAGAGTCCAACCACTGGACGAAGGGCTTGGGGTCAGGTGAGACCACGAAGACCTGACTTACCAGTCCCCACGTCCTCCCCAGACACCTGATTCTCCTGCGGTAGCACAGACCCACCCGGGGCTGATCACTGCTTCTGCCATTCACTACTCCACGCACATTCACTGAGCACTTGTTGTAAGCCGGGCCCAAACAGGACACGGGCCACACATTCAGAACAAGCCGAAGCCTCGGTCTTTGCATCCAAAATGGGTGCTGCCTTTCTCACCCAGCTCCGTGTGATTCCTCTTTAACAAAACCCTTAGGAGGCGCTGAAGCCCAGAATCCAGCCTTGTCTTGGCATTCAGGGAGCGTACCCAGTCAGCCAAGGCCCATCCCCAAGTGAGGGGTCAGAGCCAGCGCAGGCAGGAGCGGCTGCCGCCTCCCGCCCCGCTGTGCTCGGTCCTCCTCTGAGAGCTCATGTGTCTAATGGTCTCCCCGGCTCACGGGCCCCAGGTCAGTGGCCTGACTCTAATCACTAATGTTTCCTGAATGGGCGAACCGCCGAAGAGAGAAACAAAGGTAGAGAGGGAGGCACGTGGACCTTTCCTGTCTGCTCCTACCCTGGATCCCTCCAATAATTGCCCTAGATTAATACCAACCACTGCCAGCCTTTACTGAGCATTTACTCTGTGCCAGGGGCTATGCTGCGTACATAACTGGTGTTAACTTATTTAATCCAAGCACCAAGTGGAGCTTACTACCCCATTTTACAGAGAAGAAAAGCAAGGCTCAGAGAGACCCTGTGGTCTGGTAGCCTCAGGAGGCCTCCTGCCAACCCCACGGCCCAGCGGCCCTTGCTGGGGGTTGCAAGAGGCAAAAGGAAAAGCCCCAGCTAAGGAAGACTGTTGGCGGCTGCCAAAATGAGTTATGGCTTATAAACAGGCCGGACGGTTCAGGCTGCCCAGCCAGAAAGAACCTGGAAAGACCCGAAGACCGCCTCGAGGCCTCCAAGGCACCCGGGAAGGCACCTCGCTTTTGTCTGGAGGACTTCGGCACTCAGCACCAGCACCCGTGTGAGGTGTCTCCAGGCTGCTTCTCACAGACGTGTGCAGACGGCGCTGGTGCTCAGTGTGCAGATCCTCAGAACAGTCCCACGTAGCCGGCCCCCAAGAAGCAGGACTTGACAGGCCCTAGAAGCCCCTTCCAGACATGACGGCCACCCCAACAGCGATGACACCGTCCTGACTTGTACCAGGATGGGAGGTTTTAATCGGAATGCCTCTGAACTTTACATAAATGGCGCACGCCGTCCCCAGCTTCCTTCCCTCCACATTGTGATTGTTTTGTTAGTAGCAGCGGCTCGTTCATTCTCACTGCTGCACAGTAGGCTTGAGTTTTGTTTTTAATCATCCCACGATGACAGAGGTGGGAAGCCACTCCTCTCAGGTGATGAGAGAGGTGGGAAGCCACCTCTCTCAGGTGACAGCCGCCTCCCCTTCCGCCGGTTGGAGCCCCAAGTGGTTGTCCTTGGCGGTTCTAGAATACAAATCTGACTGACTCACACCCTTCCGTGGCTGCTGTTCAGAAGAGGTCCCAGCCCCTCCCCACGGCCTCCTCCCCTCCTCCCCTCCAAGCCCCCAGGCCACTAGCCCTTCCCTGCTCACCACGCCAGCCTTCGCTGTCCCTCTGCTCAGGGCTGCTCTTCTCTCACCACCTGCTAACCTACTCATCCCAGGGACCAAGCCCAGCATCGCTTCCCGGAGGCAGAGCTGTGTTCCCAGGAAACAGGTGGGGGATGGGGCGCACACACAGCACATACTCAGGAATTGCCCCCGAGGGACTGGGGGGCGGGGGAGCAGCAGATGTGCAGCCGCAGGTCTGCAGAGAAGCAGAGAAGTCTAGTGCGTGGAGAGGAAGTGGAAGGAGGGGGAAGGTGTGATCAGGACCCAGGCTCCCACCCTCCCCAGCTCTGGGCTGTGTACTTTCTCCCTGTCTTGGCAGGTTTAGACTGTTTTCAGCCTGGCCCTGTCCTGAGCAGGTGCGGCGCTGATTTCAGAGAGTTCTCCCGCCCCTGTATGAGCACCCCAACCCCATTCGATAGAGAAGGAAGTCAAGGCTGAAAGGACAAGGCACTTGGCCATGGTCATGGAGCCGGAGAACAGCTGCTAAGGCCCAACTGCAGAGCCTGGGGCAGCCCCGGCCCCCTTGTCCTCCCCCTCCCCCACAGCCGGGCCACCCAACACAACCTAGCAGTGGCCCCAGCTGCCCGGGAGGCGACGAGGGCTGCTCCTGACACGGACTGATACCCCTGGCAGCAGTGGGGAGGGGCTGGACCCAGCAGCCGGCAGGGACCAGCACGCAGTCCAGCACCCTCAGTGTCCGCACTGGTTCAGAGCCAAGGAAAAAGAGTTCCAGCCCTGTGCCGGCGCCAACCCAGAACGGAAAGCCCCTGGCCTAAGATGCCGGTTTGGGGAAGGAGCTAAGAGGCATGGATGGGGACTTTAGTGTCCTGAGATGAGGGCCCATAGTGGGTGTGCAAGGCCAAAAGAAGCCAGGGAAGGCTTCCTGGAGGGGGTGGCCCTTGGGCTGAGCAGTTCAGCTACGTGAAATGGGGAAAAGGGAGCTTGAGGCCTAGGCAACTACTGAAGCCAAAAACAAAGAGTATAAGGTGTGGTGGAGGCAAGGGGAGTGCCAGGGGCCACCGCCCCTGAGGGCCTCTTGTCTTTCTGACCTGCTCCCCTGCCCTTCACCTCACGTGGGGAGCTGTCTTCTGCCCACCACAGTGGGTCCCAGAGCTGAGTGTGCAGAGGGCCCTCCCCACAGGCAAAGGCCTCCTGCAGCCCGGCCTGGCCGCACCCAGTGGGGGCTCACATCCAAGCACCCCAAGGCAGGGCAGGGTCACTGAGGACCCTGAGCTCCAGCGGGAGGCCCTGCCCCTTAGACACCAGCTGTGCTCCTCACGTACTCCCACCCCTCCAGAGGACAGAGAGTGCGCTGTTCGGGAAGTACCGTCTCCCCACAGCACCCCAGTCAGTCCTGGCCCACAGGGCAGTGCCAGCTGCCACAGAAGGGCAACGGAGACACACTCTGCAGCGCACCGCCATGACTCAGCCCAGGGAAGAGAGGACAAACTACAGTGGGCACCGTGCTCCGCCAGGCACCGGGAGCCAAGCTGGACATCTGACAGGCATGATTAAGTCACTGAGATCTCCCAAGAACACAGTGAGGCAGGTACCAGCAGCCCTGCTGGATCAGTCCGAAGGGCCACTGAGGCTCAGGACCTTCCCCAAGGTCGCATGGGCAGCAAAAGGCAGAAGCAGATCAGGCACGTCCTCCCCTGCGTGGGGCAAGGCACCAGCCTGACTGAACAGGCAGAAAGTCCTCCACTGGAGGCCCTTCCTCGCAGATGCTGGGACAGGTTGGCTGCAGGGGCTGTGCTGGCCACTCCCAGTTGACATCTAGGCAGGGTGGGGGCCAGGCAGTACCAGACCTGCATATGAGCTGTTCCAAGCCCGGGGTACTGACAGAGGCTCAGAGCAGAGACCAACGGTTTACAGCCACGGCCCTAAGCAGACACTACGGCACAGGACGGGCGGCTTCAGGCCTCACTCACCAAACCACCAAGGACACTAGAGGGCCCAGGGGTGACAGACCTCACGTCACAGAGCACATCTGGGGCCCTGGGGCCAGGTCTGGTGTCCCCACAACCCAAAGCACTTGTGGACAAGGTCAATAATGAAGAGAGACCTCACTCCTACCCCATGTTAGTTCTGGGCCTCTTCCTAAGCAAATCTGATCTCTCTCCTCTGCTCAAGCATTTCTGTGGCTGAATGAGATTACCACGGCTGTTATACTGCCCATCCCCAGAAGCAGGCGAGTGACCGCGGGGTCACCACATGGGAGTCACCACATGGCAGTCACCAGACTTCACACACTGAGTCCCCAGGCTCCTGAGACCCGAGGACAGACACGCCAGCAGCTATCACAAGGCCCAGGCAGCATTTCCTGAGCGCAAGTCAGGACTTCCAGGTACCGAGCAAACAGAGTTCAAAGGCACTCTGGGTCCCTGGTCACTGCCGGGCAAGCTGGGCCTACAGACACACGGTGTAGTCGCCGCTAAAATCCCCTGACCAGAAAACTCCCAGGGCGGGCTCAAGGAGAGGCACAGGCTTCGGGAACGGCTTTGGCTTCACAGAGCCGGATCACTGCAGGTCAGGGCTCTGCCAGTGTCAGGCTGGCGGGCAGATGGCAGGGGCTGCCAGGGTGGCACCTGCCAATGGTGTAGCCAGCTGGCTGCAAAGGCCAGGCCCAAGGAGCAGACACCAAAACCAGGCACAGGCTGGGCAGCTTCAGGCTTCACTAAGGTCCCCAGCGGCATAGTCTAACCCCAAGGGAAGCAAGCAGCTGGCCTGATGCCACCACCTGGCTATCAGGGGCAGCCCCTGTGGCCTGCCAACAGGACTTCTCTCCACAGGCCTGCCTCCTCATGCCCCCCAGACGGCACATGGAATGCCTCCCACAGGGGCCCCAGGGAACAGGCCGGCCCGAGAAAAAAGAGGGAGGCAGTCCACAGCCAGGGATGCAAAGGTGGGCAGCGGGGTCAGGAGAAGCCGAGAGAAGGCGGCCCATGGAGGGGGCGGTTGCAAAGCCCCTTGGGCCAAACTTTGCCACACAGCTCTGCTGCCAGGTCTTCCAACTTAAAAGACACCCAAAGTCTGGATGTTTATGCTGTCAAAACTATTAGAACACTGTATGGGGCAACGAAACCCTGGCTGTGTTTGGCCACTTTGCGCCCTCTGAACTTCCATCTTCCAGCACCTACCAGGCGGTAGACGTGGTGCCAGGCACTTGAGGACGAGGAAACCCACCTGCCCACTCTGCCTGCCACTGCCCAGCCAACTCCGACTGTCCTTTCCTGGGTGCCACTCAGGTCCCCTTTCATCTTCTCTACCTGTAGCCAAGAGCCATCTGCCTAACTGGCAAACCCGGCCACACTGCTCCCCTGGCCCTCGGCTGGACCCCTAATGCAAGGAACAGTCCAGCCCAGCCCCACCATATCTTCATGCACTCCAACTCCTCCCTACTCGTCTTCACGCCCCGACCATGCCAGGACCTTGCCGTGACCACTGACTACAAGCACCCTCTGGCTGGGGGCTGCCGTCCTCTCTCCAGTCCAATCCCCCTTGGATTTCGAGGCTCCTAAGAATGGCCACTTCCTCAGGGAAGTCCTCCCTACTGCAATGATGTGCCCCATCATGAGATCATGAGCTCCATGAGGTCAAGCACCACGTCTAGCCTGGGGCGGGTGCGAGTCAACATCCGTCAAACAAATGGACAGATGACTGGACAGTAATGCCTTCCCCAACTGGCCCACTGGGAATCAGTGGGATCCTGAGGAGGACCCGCCCCCGATCTGCATGGCTCTTCTGTCTCTGTGGTGCCCACCAGGCGCACTGCGCCCACCCCACGGGGCGCTCCATGGAAGCAGGGATGTCTGGTCCCGCTCTCCTCCGAATGCCCAGGACCAAGGGGGTGCTCGGTAAATGTGGCCTCCTCCTCCCTCCTGCTCTGATGGAAAGTGGATGCCTGCCCACTTAGGGGACCAACATCACCTCTGCATCCCCATCCCCTCAGGTCCAAGGGATGAACTGTGTGTCGTGTCCACACCACTCTCCCTCCACACCAAGATGTGCGTGAGAGCAGACCTTGCCAGGCAGCAGACTCCGGTGGCATTCCCGACTCCAGTGTCTTCTGAGGACGACGGGGGAGGGCCTCGGGGAAGTGAAGGCCAGGACAAGTCTGTGCTGTGTGTGCAGAGACCTGGCCTTGCCAGGCCCAGGCCCAGGGCCTCCAGCTGCAGAGCTGGCCTGTCCAAGGCCTCCTGCATGCCCAAAACATCTCAGACAACCCTCGAAGGGCTCCCATCCTGGCCCACGGAGGGAAGGCGTCCAGGGTCAAGGCCTGGCCCACGGAGGGGAGGCAGTGCCTATACTGGGAGCAGGCGTGCCCTCCTTCAACAGGTTGCCCAAGTAAAAACCCCACCAAAGAGACAATTGAGGATTCAAAGCTGCCAAAGAAAAAAGGAAGGGGGCAAGGCATCTCCAAGCCATACCGTCTGCTTCTTGGACAGCCTGGCACCCAAGTCCAGAGCAGGAGGAGCCCCTCCTCTCTTTCTGGACCTGCCTGCCCCCTTCATGCAAAGAGGGGTACTGAGGCACAGGTGACAGAGATCAGGGCCAGACAAGCATCCACCCAGCTGTGCCATTAGCTCCTCCCATGAAGTGACCTGAACAAGAGCTTTCTCTGCCCTTGGCTTCAGTTTGCTCATCCACTGGCTGAGGAGGCACAGCACTGTCTGCCTGTCTCCTCCAGAGAGGACTTGTAAAGTAAATCGACACCTCCCTCTCACTCCCTTCCCCGGCGCTACCAGCCACATGCAGGGGGCAGGCCGCAGGACTGGTGCCAGCTAGGCGCAGAGACCTCAGGAAGTTTGGGACTCTTCCTGCCTGAAGGACAGACTGGCTCAAGGCTGAAAGCCTGCTGCTCCCAGCTGCCCTGGGCAGACCACAGCCCGGCCCACTGCTTCTCGACTCATCAGACTTGGTAGGGACCTCTGCATCCCTCCCCTGGGAAAGCCTCCCAGATGCCATTTAAATGTACCTGCCTGGAAGGCCTCTGGGCAGGGACCTTGGCAAATGCCCACTGTGCCGCAGTGCCAGCCCGGCCTGGCACCAAAACTACCGCAGTGACTTTAGCCCCACCCCCACTATATTTCCGGGACCCCTTATCCTCAGATCTCACAAGATCTAGCTCAGTACTTCCAACCCACTGAAAAGAACCTTCTTCAAAGTTCTCAGGACATCACACGGGGCTGTAGTTGCTTCCAGCCCTCCGTCACCAAGGGAAGACAAGCCTTTGGGGCTGAACCTACCCAAATTTAAATCACAGCTCTGCCACTTCCCAGCTATGTGACACGGGCCCATCACTTTAGGTCTCCTGACCCCAGTTAACTCATCGGCTCATGGGGTGGTTCGAGGACACAACTGATCATGAATTCGAGGTGCTCCGCAGGTGCCCGGCGTACAGTACATGCACAATCAAAGGAAGTTTAAACCCTAATGATAAAAGGGTTATTTTCCCAATTGTATTATCAGCTGGGTGACCTATGGCATGTGGCTTCACCTCTCTGGCTTTGGTGTCTCTGCGGGTGGCCAAAAGGATTACCGGACATACCATTTGCAAAACTCTCGGCACGATGCCTGGCACATAGCACAGGCACTCGGGACGTGGTGCCTGTGAGGATTATGGTTCGTAAGGAGGCCTCAGAAAGATGACGCTGGGAACAGCACGACGAACCACCTGTTCTACCTGTTCAAAGTGGGTCAGGCTGGAGCTGTGTAAGCAGCTGTTGCCATGGCACCCAACACAGAGGGAAACACTCCAGCTAGCAAGGCGGGTGCTGCAGAGGTGAGGCCTCAGGCCTGCCCCACTCAGACACCACCCATGACGACGACGCCAGTCTCCGGACCACCTCAGGAATCCCTGGGGTTGGGGTGAGTGTGCCACTGGATCTGGGGCCAGGATCTAAGCAGTCCCATCGCCCGTGACCCTACCCCAACTCCACAGCATTGGGGCCTTGGCCATCTGGAGCGGTAGGCTGTGAGGCGGGGCTCCCAGGCTGCAGACCAGGGTGAGTGAGATGGGAGTGAACGGAGTAAAAAAAAAAAAACAAACAAACCCAGGAACCTCATCTCCTGAGCAGAAAACCTAAAGCAGCCTCAGGTCCCAATGTCGCTCCCTCCAGCCACACCTGCACAGCAGCAAACAGGTACCCGAGCCCCAATAAGTGCCCAGAGTTGGGTGGGGGGGGGGGGGCAATGTCAGCTCCTCCCTCCTCAGCCTCGCTCAGGTTTCATCCAAGATGAGGGCTGCGAAGGGCCGTTCGGGCTTGGTTGGGTTCAGGGAATCCATGGCCCTTTGCCAGGAGGGAAGAAGGGGAGGCAGAGGTGAAATCCAGTCTCCATGGGCCAAGACTTGGAACTTTCCAGACTTTCCTGGATGACAGGGCAGGTTTAGGGAAATGGAAAGACTGATAAGGTAGGGTGACAGTGGCCCCAGGGCCTGGGAGACCAGGAGACCTCAACCTGAGGCTGAATGAATAACAATTCCTCAAAGGCCCCCACCCCCAGCTCACAGGTAGGTCCCCTGCAGACTCTAGCAGGTCCCCCACCTAAGACCTGGGAGGGGTCAGGGGCTGGGGCCCCTTGGCCATAGAAACCACGACTGCCGCAACAATTTGCCTAGGCTGCACATGGTATGGTATATACATTACCCACACCCTCTCACAACCCCAAGGACGCATATGACCTCTCTCGCTTCACAGGAAAAGAAACTAAGGCTCAAAGGCAGAACAGGAGTAGTTAAAAGCATAAACTGAGTTTGAATCTGGACTCTGCTGTAATAACTCAGGCAAGTGAGTTTACTCCCTCTCTGGCCTGTTTCCGCCTCTGTAAACTGGGGATAATAATCCTACAGGTCCCCGCAACCCAACCTTCACGGCACAGTCAAAGGTTAACTGAGAGGTGCCAGTAAAATGGGGAGCACAGCACCCAGCCAGTGAGTGGTAGACCCCAGGCCCTAGCTATGAGCACAGCTCTTTCCCTGAACCGTTGGGCGGCTGTGTGGGTGGCCTGGGATTACAGGCTTCCCAGGCAACAGAGTATGCCACCCCCACCCTACCACCCCCACGGCAATGGGCTGCCCTTGTCTGAATTCCTCAGATAAGCAGCTCTCTGGTAGATTGGGGAACCCAGGCCTGAGTGGGCCCAAATGACCGAAAAGGTGCCCCACCCTGTCCACACCAGATTCCTAAATCTGGGTTAGGCTGTGTGGCTCCCCTCCCCTGATCACCAGATACATCCAACAGGTCTCCAAACAGGCCAAGTTCAGTGGACAACTGCCTCCTGAGCGGTCCCTGGCAAGCCATTTACTTTCTCTTTCTGGGCCTCAGTTTCTCCATCTATAACAGGCACCCCATCTCAGAACTGTGATGCAGCTCCAGCTACGCGGGCCCACAAAGAGGCCTAAGGAGCAGAGGGACAGACCGGGGAAGGGAACCAGTGTCCTGGGCACTGGGCCAGGCCCTGCACCACCTTCTATCTACTGAAATGTCTCCACGACTCTCTGACAGAGGCCTGTATTGGGCCCAGAAAGCGACAGGCTAGGCCTCTAACCACCATCTGTCACACTCCAGAGCACTCTCCCAGGTGGGCCAGGGCTATGTGACCCCAGGTGGGCCCAAGTCAGTGGGTGCAGCTTGGGAACTCGGTCGCCCTCAGCAATGAGCTGGGCAGCTGGACCAGCAGGATGAGGAAGAACATAAAACCAAAGTTAACCAAGTCTTTTTCAAAGAGGGCTGCAGCCTCCTTGACAAGGACATTTGCAATGCAAAGCAGCCCAGCATCAGCCAGAAGAAGACAGTCACTCAGAGGGAGCTGGGCAGGCCAAAATCCAGCCACCTCCCTCCAGCCAGACTGGGAGTGCCTGGGAACCTGTGGCTGACCCAAGCTCTAAATCATGACAGCCCCAGTGGCGAGCTGGGTTCCAGGTGACCTGGAACACCCTGCCCCATCTCAGCCCCTCAAGGCACAAACCCCTCTGAGCTCTTTGTGCAAGTCTGCAGAATGGGCTACCGAGCTTCCTGAGAGCCCCAAGAGGAGGCTGAAAGAATAGACCCACAGGTACCTGTCAAGTCACCTGCAGACGGGTGCAGGCACCCAGCCAACTTCCTCTGGCCTAGACCTCCCAGATCGTTCAGCCATGCCTCGTGCAACCCTGCCCCAAACACACATAATCCTCCGGACTCTGGGCCCCAAGGGGCACCACTACACCCGTCTAATGGCTAGATCTTGTTCATCAACCCCGTCCCCTGAGGGCGCGACTACCCCAGCTCCTACCTTGACGATAAACTGACAAAATCCCCGCCATCCAGCAGTCGGACCTTGCAGAAGAGAACCCCGTTCACGAAGGGGACCGCCGTCAGTTCCTCCAGGGTGAAAGTGGTTTGGAATTTGAATTTCTTCTTCTTCATCAAGAAAGCCATGAGCGAGTTCCCTGAGTCTGAAGCCCCGAAGGCCCAAAAAAGGGGAGCCAGAAATCCCCAGGATTCCTTTCCCTACACCACACCCCCTCCTCAAAACACCAGAGCCGGATCCCGCCCAGATGGTGGCGGAGGCGGCAGAGCAAGCGGGGATCTGAGATCGGAGGGCCCAGGTCTGAGTGACCAGTCCAGTTCGCGGGCCGGCTGGCTTCACCCTCGGGGAGCTGGGGCTCGGAGGGGCTCAAAGTGGCCGGAGGCTTCACCGGCATGTAAACAGCGGGGCATGGCCCCAGAGGCAAGGACAAGAGTGGCTGGCGGCACGCGAGCGGCCGCGCCGGCGGGCAGCATCCCGAGCCACGGTCCCCTGGGAGCTCACGCCACGCGACCGGGCGCGGCAGGCGGACCGGTGAGACTGAGGGCGGCGGGCAGACCGGTGAGGCCGAGGGCGGCAGGCGGCCCCGCCCCCGCCCCGCTGGCGGCCGGGGGAGGTGCCCTCGTCGCGCACACGCCCCCGCACCTGAGTGCCGGACGGCCTGTGCAGGTGAGTCCGGGGAGGCTGAGGACACCCCCAGGGGGCGGCCGGGAGCTCTGATGGCCTCTCTCGGAGGCGCGTCGGGGACACTCTGGGCCGGGAACGTCCGGCTGCGACCCCTCCGGGCGGGCACCGGGCCCGGGTCCGGACAACGAGAGCGTCGCCTCCTCTTCAGTCCTGGGTCCCGCACCGCGGGCCCCGGCGGAGCTGAGGCGCCCTTCCGGCCGGCCGGTGGCGCCCGCCGCCTCTCCCCAGCAGCTCGCGAGCTGCAGTGCCGCCGCCTGCGCTCCCAATGCCGCCCCCCAACCCCGACGCCGTGCGGCGCCGCTGCGAGAATGCTGAGGCCCAGCGCGGCCGCCTGCGGAGCCGCCGCGGAGCGCAGAAGGGGCGGGGCGCCGGCGGCCCAGCCCACCCGCGATTGGGCTGCCCGGTGGGGCGGACGCGGAATGTGATTGGCTAACGGCGCGTGGGGCGGGACTTGAGGAGGCAGGAGTGGCTCAGGATGTTCGGATTGGTGTGCCGCGTGGCTGGGCCCGCCTCCTCAGTGGGGGTAGAGCGGAGGGAAAGAGAGGGGCCGCGGGAAGACGGGGGAGGTCGCGGAGCGGGAAACTGGGTCTGGCGGGGCAAGGAAGAGGGCACGAGCAGAAGAAAAGAAACAATGAAGACAAGAAACGATATACACACTATGGCTGGAATAGCCTTCCAGTGTCCTCCTAGACTTGAGCTCGATGATTACTAAATCAGTCCTGGAAGGTAGCAAGTCCCCTCTCCCTTTTTTTTTTTTTTTTTCCTGAAAACACACCCAGAGAGGTGGCAAGGACTAGACCCAGCAGGTCTTAAAGCCTTTGAATCTCTGGTTTTCAGCACTGAGGAGGGAAGTGTCTGCAAATGCTTCTCCGAGGGGGTGATTTGAAGCAGTTCATCATCAACCTATGGGAGACCCAGCTCTTCCATCCCAAGCTGCTATCTAAACCGTTTGTCATTGGCTAGTTTCTTATTTAGTTATGCTTAGTCTTCCTGACTGGATTCACTACCCTAGCAACAGAAACTGGGAGACTTGTACCTCCCAGGCCTTCGACATACTGTAGTTCATGTAGTTCATTCATTCAGTTCCCAAATGTTTAGGGACAATCTGCTCTGAGCCAAGCTCATACCTAGGGTATTGGCGGAGGGGGCTGGGGGGAGGTGGGAGGGTTGGCAGTGGGCAAGAGATGGGGCTAGAAGGCCTGTAGTGGCTGGATCTTGCAGAGGCTTGTAGACCAGAGTAAGGAAGGGAGCCACTCACATTTTAAGCAGAAATGTGACCCGGACAGATTTGCTTTTTGTTGTAAGAAGCTTACTCTGGCTGCAGGGGGTGCAATGGGGGAGAAGATGGGAAACAGATGAGGGAGGGACTAGTCGTGGCCGTCCAGATGACGGAACCTCAGCACTGGGGGAAATGAGAGGCATGGTCTGAGAGGCATTCGAGAGACAGAATCAACTGGACATAGGGATGAGTCAGGTCCAGACATGTAACTGAGAATTCAGATTTCTGATTTCTTCCTGCTTCCCAGCCATAGCATGGATAGCAACCTGTATTTCTCTCCAGTTTGTCCCATAATATAGAAAACACAGCCAGATAGAAGAAGAAGAATAGCAGTTCCCAGTGCTATTATGTATCCCCATTTATAGGCAAGGAAGTTGAGGCCTGGAGAGTTGACATCACTTGACTAGGGTCTTGACTTTGGAACACAGGCTCTAGAGTGTTAAGCTGTGCTACTCACGCCGAGATGTGTGTTCTCATTAATTCTGGCAGGGCTTGCTCCACGGGGAAGAACTGGTGGCTACCTGAACCCGGGAAGGGATTCAGAGGAGGGAGCCAACCAAGGATGTCCCAAGGCCTGACTGGCTCCTCAGCTGTGACCATAAGTAACCCTAGGCCACTCCAGCAGGAAGCAGGGTGGGGACCTGGCTGCCAGACTTAGCTGTGGTTGAGTATTCATCTCTCTGCAGCCTCAGGGCTGGGAACCCAGGAAATTTCCCTTCCTTCATTTCCCAGATGGTGCCTGGGAAAGGGGGAAAGTTTGATGTCGGGACAGGATGCTCCATTTGGGGTGAGACAAGTTCGGGTTAGAATCCTGGCTCTGTTGCACATGGGCAGTGTGGCCTGGGTTCAGTGTCCTGAGGCTTGGGGGCTCTAAATAGAGTTCAGCATGGTATGGCTAGGACCACTTGCCCTAGAACAAACAGCGTTCAAAATCTGGCTGACACAACATTGACCACCTGTGTCACACTAATTTTGGGTGTAGTTTTGCAGGCATAGAAAGGAATCTTGAAGGATATACCCTAAACTTTTCCATCTCTGAGCCACAGTTTCTTCACCTGTAAAATGGGAGTAAATATACAAACCTTTTTAGAATGTCGTGAGGGCTTCAAGAGGCTGTGCTTGCAAGTGGCTTAGGCCTGGGAAGACGTGGGGATCTGAGCGAGTGGTCAGCATGGAGCTCCAACCAGCACTTCCGCACTTCTGCAGCCCCCCAAAATTCCCAACATACCCTGCCCTACATCCCTGAGGACCTGATCAGATGTACGAGGAAACCAGTACCCCACGGGGTATTTCAAATAAGTGGTCTAGAGAAGGAACCCCAGGGAAATGTGAGAGAGGATGATTGCATTGGCGGTCCTGATTTAGATGGGATGATCAAGGAAGGTCTCCGTGAGGTGTTATCTCAGCCCAGACCTATATTGTAGAGGGGACCCAAGCCCAGGAAGCTTCGGGGTCAGAGGCAGGAGCTGGCACGTTTGGAGAACTCAATGTGACTGGAGGGGACTGAGTAGAGATTGGAGAGAGAAGCATAGGGTCTGGCATGTGGGCCCAGTGGGCCTAGGAGTTTAGATTTTATTCTAAGCCCAAAGACACCATTGGAGAATATAAGCAAGGTAGTGACAAGATACAGAATACCTTTTAGAGGTTTTTTCTTTCCGGCTGCTATGTGGAGAATGGATTGACTTTCAGGGGCAAGAACGGAAGCAGGCAGCCAGGTGAAGAGGCTGTTACAGTCATCCCAGTGGGAGACTGGTGGCTCAGATCAGGGCGGAGCCAGAACAATGGGAAGAGAAAGGAGACACATTTCAGAGGAAGAGCTCAAAATTTGCTGAGCAACGATAACAGTTACTCAATTAGAACTTTTCAAATATTCCCAGGGTTTTGAATTTGACTCAGTGCCACCGGGTTCATGAAGGGAGGAGGTCAGTGAGCGTAAACACTGCGGTAGGCGTGGGGAAGGAGTAGAGAGGAACAGAGGAACCGAGTGGGACCGCAGCCTCTAAAATAGACTCACAGCTGGAGAAAGTGAGATGGCCTTAGAGAATCCTTAGCCTCACCTGGACCTGGACAAGCTCTTACGGTGCTATTTACGTATCTCTCTCTCCCGTGAGAGCCTGAGCTTCCCAGGGTCAAACACCTCACCCATGGTTTCCCCATGCCCAGATCAGGGCTGCCACATGATAGATGCTCCATAAATGGTTGTCAAATGAATACATGGGTGGATGGGTAAAAGGATGGATGGGTGGGTGACTGTGCATTTCACCATGTCGCCCCCTGCTTTAGCATTCCTCAGTATTGACAATAATTATCAAAATTCTTTTATAAATACCTATTTTAAAAACACACACACACACAAGAAAAGAAGGAAAACAAAGAAAAGGGGGAAATCCGCCCCCCCAAAAAAAACCCAGTGCTCACAACTCCTTTTAAAGTAAGTTACCCAATAGCAATACTCACACGTGTATGAATAGACACACATACAAGATGATCCCTGTAGCCTCGTATGTAATATGAAAGTATCAGGGACAGCCGGATGTCTGGCTGCAGGATGTCTGGCTGCAGGAAGAGGGGGGTGTTGAGGGTGAGGACTGTGTTTTGTTCCCTGCCCTTAGCACGTGGGACAGTGCCTGATGCACAATATGGTTCAATAAATATTTGCGGAATGAAGGCAACCATCGACGAGATGCTACGCTGCTCGGGAGGAGAATGCTGGAGATGGCGCGTGTCCTGAGGTACAAGATGTCCACGCTGCGCCCATGCGAGTCAGCAGTATATGAAGGAGGAGCTTATTTTATGAAGAAGAAAATGAATACTTTATGTAGGCATGGAAAACGATGCTGAAGGATATACCCTAAACTGTCGCCAGAGGCTTCCCCCTGAGGAGAGGGTTTGGAGGGGAAATTTTCACTCTCTTTTAATGAATATTCTTGGGTATAGTTTGATTTTTGCAGTACAATGAATTCTTTTTATAATGTCATAACATATCATTATAAGGATATTATAAACGAAAGCCGTTCTGTGCTTCCCTGGTGCCCTTTGTCCAAAATTCTCAGTCTGGAAACAGCTGTTTAGCCTCTTCCCACCTGTCTCCCTCAGACCCTTGCAGCCCTGCCCGGGGGTCCTGGCCTCGTCCCCCTGCTATCTGGTGACTCCTAATAAGCATCAAGCTTCAGCTCAAGCATCCTCGAACATCCCCCCCCACATCAGGCATGATGCTCCCTCCCTGCTCTGTGCCCCCAAGCTACCAGCCATCCATGTGCAGAGAAGTGAGGGCACCTGGCCTTCTGCCTCAATACCTGTTGCATATTTGGCATTCATTGAAAGAGAGGGAGGAAGGACGGGAGGACAGAAGGAGGGGCAAAGGAAAGAAAGGCGAAACTGAGGTAAAGGTGGAAGATATCACTTGCCCAAATCATCCTGAGGGCAGCTACCCAGCTGGCCAGCTCTTTCAGTCACCTGACACCCAGCACAGAGCGCCACGCCAAACTGCTTTCCCAGCTCTGCTTGCCAAGGGCGGTTCGTGCTGATTCACCAGTGACTGGACTTCAGTTATTTGCAGAACTAGAACAGCAGCCGAGCCACCCAGCGGCTGACCAAGGGCGTATCGATTTGTGCTGGACTTCTCACTAATATCCAAGGCAGTCACACAAGAAGATAAAGGCTCCAGAGAACTCGCCCACAGTGATGTGTCCTGCCTAAACCTCCCACAGCCAAGTCCACAAATCTCCTTGTTGACCTATCAGCCAACTCTGCCCTTTACAACCCGAGCTTGACCAGCACTTGCCGAGGCTAGTCACGATTCAGAACACGGGACCTGGAGTCAGGCGGCTCTGGGTTTCTGCCCAAGGATTACTGTGTCAAAGCGTATTTACATATTTGCTGTCGAGAGATGCTGCCATGCTGCCTCCCAGAAAGGTTGGACCCATAGAGACTCCCACCAACGGTACAAGACAGTGCCGTTCCCACACTTTCTCCATCGTTTCCAATCTGTTTGACAAACGAAACTGTACTGCTGCACTCGCGTCTCTTTCACGAGCATCTTTTTGTATTTTTCAGCAGTTTAAACTTATTCTGTAAATTGCCGGGCCATGACCTTTGTCTTTTTCCAAACTGGAGTAGTCCTCCTTTTGTTATTTATTTGTAGTAGCTTATTACAGACGATAGATATCAACTTGTTATCTATATTGAAGTGTTTCTTCCACTTATTTGTCTTTGGACATTTGGTGTCTTTTTGCCTCACAGAAGCCCCTTGCCAAGCGCCAGCTAAGACAGCTAAGAGACAATAGTCAACCTACTTCAGTGGAGCAAGCACCACACTGGGAGTCAGGAGCCACCCTGTCACTGACTCACTGTATGATTTTGAACCCATTCCTGACCTCTCATACTCTGTTAAATAAGAGCATTGAGCTAAATGGTCCCTGAGGACCTGTCCACCTCCATGGTCTAGACCAGCACTATTAATAGAACATTCTGCCGTGATGGAGATATTCTATATCTGTACCAACCAATATGGTAAGTGCTAGCCACATGTGGCTATTGAGCACTTACAATGTGGCCAGTGTGACCAAGAAACTGGATTTTGAATTTCATGTAACTTAAATTCAAAATTTAAATCGCCACTCAAGGCTAGTCACTACCATATTGGACGGCACAGTTCCGGATGGTTTAGATCCCTCCCACCTTTGTGTGAGCTGCGATACAGTTTAATTAAGGCAGGGCTGGAGAGTTCCTCTGTGACTTGGGGCAGATCACTCTACCTCTCTGAGCCTCAGTTTCCCCATCTGTCCAGGAGGGCTCACAGGGATCCCTGCCTCCTGGGGTTGTTGAGCAGATTTGATTAGGGAGTGTGTGAAGGTCAAGGCCCAATGCCTGACCCGACACTGCACAATCAGGCCAGGTTCCAGGTTGAAATGTGAGAGTGTGTTTACCCCATTTTTAGCATGTCCAGAAGCCGACAGTCAGCTTTCTCCCGAGCAGCCTGTCTCCCAGCTACCGCTTTGAGGACAGCTTTACCTTAAATTAGGGCTTCGGCTGGCGCAAGCCTTCGGCCCAGGACTCCTAATCACCGACAGGACAAAGTCCACACTTCAGCCTGTGTTCCTGGCTCTCAGACCTGGCCCTGCCCCTACGTCACTGTCATGAATGTGACCCGAAGCTCAGCCCGGCAGCCCCATCATCCTCTCCCTGTGTCTGCCTCCTACCCCAGCCTTCCAAGGTCTGCCAGGCACTTCATTCGTTTACTTCATTCATTCCTTTTTCGCTTACAGACATTCATCATGCCACCTGCCGTGGGGCTGGGGCTGCGATGGTGAGCACGCAGATGTAGCCCACGCGATGAGAGCTGTGGCACACCTGCGGGTCAGAGGGGTTCAGGGAGTGGGGCGCGCACAGAGGGGGCCTGACCTGGTGGGTGTGGTCAGGGCGGGCTTTCCTGAGGAAGTGGCATGTGAGCTGGAGCCCGCTGCATGGGTAAAAGTCAGCTAGGAGAGAGGGGAGTTGGTAGAGGGGAAGTCTGAGCTGAAGGAATGTAGGAACCTGGGATTTGCCAGAAGCAAGGGCAAAGCTAGACAGGTAGGCAGGCCCCATCCCATGGGAGGGCCTTGCAAAGCCACTTACTGATAACTGTGCTTTGTCCTAAAGGGAAAGGGAGCCATGAAAAGTATTAAGAGAGGATGACGTAATTATTCTAGGCCAGCTCCCAACATGACCTTTCCTGCTGGTGAGATTCAAGAATTTATTTACCCCCTTCGACTTTTCCTTCTCTGCCCACCCCCTGGGTGTCAAGATACTTCGTGAGCACACAGCTTCTAGGGCCTTCTGTCCCAGCCCTGCCACTCCCTGGCCCTATCACTTCAAGTCGGTTATTAACTTTTTCGCCTCAGTGTCCTCACCCATAAAATAGAGATAATGACAACGTTGCACCGTCATGCAAATTATGAGGGAAAAGTACATGGCATGGAGCCACTTAGGAAACAGAGTCCAGCTGAACTCCTTCTGTGCAAAGTCAAACCTAAGCCGCAGAGGGGGGCTTCCTGAAGGACGCCCCCTTCCCCCCTGCCCCCGAGAAGGCATCTCGTTTCTGGGAAGTATTCCTGTGGCTCACCGGTGCTGACCAGAGTGAAGGGAAGAGTTGGCAGAGGCCTTTCTCAGGCATCCCGACTGGGTGCTAGGAGACCTCTCTCGGATTTTCTCAGACACGCCCTTCTCCCCCTACACACACCCGACAGGCCAGGGCCAGGAGTCAGCAGGTGGACTCAGAGCTTACATAACTGGGCAAGAGTCTGACAACTTTCACCCAGTGATCAGGGCGGTGTTTACCAAGGAGAGGTGTTCCCAGTTCACCTCCCTGTTTCCCAGGTACCAGCACGCACGCAGACCTTCAGCCCTGGCTGAACCCCTGGTGTTACTGTCAGCAACAGCTATTATTTTTAAATTGTGAAAATCATCAGTGGTGAGGCACTGGGGGGACAGTAGGGGACAGGGGAAGCAGCCAGGACCGGCAATCAGACCAGGGTGTGAGTCAGCCTCCTCCGCCTTTGAGCTCTGTGACCTAGAACCAGTTACTTGGAGTCTCTGAGCCTCAGTTTCAACAGCGATAAAATAGGCTTAGTGGCCATATTAATATCGTGAAATTCTTTTTGAGAATTCAACGAGGTAGTAATATATACAGAGGGCTTTGTGAATTATCTGGCACTAGGGAAGCAGTCATCAAATGTTGGCTATTAAAATCATACCGTGTGTTGTAAACCGTTGTTTCTTCTCAACTCATTGTAAACCTTTTTCCGGCGACCACAGAGAATTTAACACTTGGGACTTTCTGATGCATCCCATGGATGAAAAACAGGTTCTGTAAATCTGATCATAAATTCCTAACTGGGCAGGCATGGTGGATAGTCACGCCCAAGGCATATAACTTTTTAGTAAAAGGTTTATCTTTGCCTTAAGCAAGCCTTGTTTATTGTCTTGTGCCTTTAGGTTAACATACCTTCGCAATGCTTTTTTTTTCAGACCCCTGGGAAGGAAATCGTAACTGCTCTCAGGAGAGCATAAAGTCTGTTAACTATCCTATAATCCAATCCCCCCGCCTTGCTTGCTCCCACCTTTATTTGATCCTCCCTCTTCAATTTTGTGTTTCCTCCTTAATTCCAAACGCAGAAAAGAAACCTGCAAAACTCATTCCCCTAGAGCATTTGAGATCTTGCTTCTGGCAATCATTGTCGGTTTCACTCTAACTCTTAGAAAGATTTTCTGCGGATTTGGACATTTTTTCCATCAACAATCCCCAAACCCTGACTGCCCAGGATCGTGGGGCTGCAAGTTGGGGGGCCCTGAATTTTAATGTCGAGTTTGGCCGTGGGGTCCCACCCTCGCAGTTCTCGGTCCTTACTTTCCACTAATGGAACCGCAGGGGAGTGAGGACAATGCTTGCTAAGGGCCCTGCTCTCAGCTTCGGCATCTCAGACCTAGAGACCCTAGACCCTGCACCCCACTTTTCCTTCTTTTATTCCTTCAACAAACATGACTCAGGGTTTGAACTCTGACTCTGCCACTCCTTGGCTGTATGGCTTTGGACGAGTTATATAATCTCTCTATGCCTTGGTTTCCTGATCTCTAAAATGGGAATATAGTACCTATTTTCCAGGGATGTTATATGCAGCGAATAAGGAGATATTTATAATGTGTTAGAATAATGCCTGTTTGACGAAAACAAAAAGCGAGTGCCCACTCTGATCCAAGTGCTGTCGTAAGCACTAGGGACACAAGTGAGAACAATCAGACAAGGGTCCTGACCTCAGTGAGATTTTGTTGGTGCGGGGAAGGAGGGAGAGGGAAGCAGGGTGAGGAGTTTAGAAATCAACACTACTGATGCGGTCGGTCCAAGGCAGGGTGGTGTAGACCATTCTGCAAGGCCGTTGGCTTTAAAGAAGGTCTTGAGGCTGTCACCCTCTAAACAACGGCTTACGTGGTAACCTTGCCCTTGGGGTCCATGCGCCAGGCTAGGTAAGCACTGCGCTCCTAAGAGCTCCTCAAATGCAAACCCCCTGTGAGTGGTTCATGCTGGCTCAGCCGAGACATCCCCAGACTGTGCGGTTGCCACCAATGCCTGCACCTGCTCCTCCTCCTCACCCTCATCACAGCTGACACTTTGCTGAATGCTTATCATGTGCTCCCCCGCCCCCCGGGCTCTGTCTAAGGTTTTCTGTATGCGACGTCTTTTAATCTTCACAACGATCCCATGAGGGATTGCTTCTCACAGGTGAGGAAACCTCGGCACAGAGAGGTCACATGGGTGATTGATGATGGAGCTGACTTCAAATCTGGAGGCTGGATCCCGAGCCTGAGCGCGCTTCATCACCATGCTCTGGGGACATTCTCCTTCTCACCTAATCATTGCTTCTCTGAGTTCGAAGGCAGCTCACGCTCCACGGTGGAGTGAACCTAGAAATCAGTCAGCAGAAGAAAAGCTGGAAAAGTCACAAGCATGTGGAAAACCAAATAACACACTCTTAAGCAATCGATGAGTCAAAGAAGAAATCACAAGGGAAATTAGAAAACATCTAGAGAACAAATGAAAACAAAAACACGGCACATCGAAATTTATGGGAAGTGTACAGCAGTCAGCGCTTACGTTAAAAAAGAAGACAGATCTCAAAGCAAAAGGAACACATGCTCCTCGTTTAAAATGTTAAGCATTGCACAATTTTAGACAACGAAAGCGAAAGTTTAAAAAATGAAAGTCCCCCATGACACTGCTCCCCAGATACAACCTCTGTTAACGGCATGGTGTATAGATGCCCAGTTTTTTCAAAGCTTTCAGTAATAGTATTTTTTTTTTAATGGAATAATACAGTACACGTTGTTCTGTCACCTTCATTTTGTTTTGTGCTACCTAACAGTGAGTCTCAGAGGCTGCTCCTTGCTGGAACATTCTCTTCAAGGGCTGCACATTTGTCGGTGGTGGGGACATCCACACTGGATTGAGCCAGTTCCATCAGGATATATGTGGGGTGTTTGCAATTTTTAACGACTTCAAGTCACTCTGCAGTGAGCACCCATGTGAATGTCCCCTGTGTGCTGATAGGACGGTCTCTGGGGGTAATTTGCAGAAGTAGAACCTCTGGGCCACAGGTCAAAGAACATTTTTAACATTCCTTTAAGAAGGCAAAACCAGTTTTGCTTAGAGAGTAAGAGAGCGCCAGTTCCCCTGTCCTCATTGCCCTTGCCTCGGTCTTTGCCCCACTGGCGGGTGTGAGCCGCAACGGTTGTCTTGCCCTGCTGAGCGATGCCTCACCCTCAAGAGCAGCCTCTTGCGGTGACAGCCTTGCTGCTGCCATTGGGATCCGGAAATTAACCATAATCGTCAAGAATAGCTATACTTGCTCGGGGCCAAAGCACTTCTCAAAACCCCAGCATTTGCTTTTTAACTCAATATCCAAATACGGCCTTGGAGAGAGGCCAGTGCCGGTCTGTGCAAACCGCCAGGCCCCCACTTTCAAGGTGAGCGGTGGCCAGGCTGGCCTCTGATTAGCATCTCCATGCATGGGTAGCTGGGCCGACTGAATTCCCTTCCAGAATCCGGCAAGTGGCTTTTTCTCTGAATCATCATGACTCCCGCAAACCCGGCATTGAAATGATTGGTGTCCTTTTGGCCACTTGGGAGCAAACGTCTTCCGTGTCCATGGGTTTGTCCTGCTGCCACCTCAGAGAGATGCCGGCATTCAGCTGTGATCGCCAGTGGAGGCCAGGGCATCATTTCCGGTCTCCTTTCCCCGGGGTGACCTTCATAAAGGCACTTCCCTCATCCGGGGCCTGCAGTTCACGCTGTTCCCTCTCACCTGGACCTCTCCCCTCACACTCTGCCCTCACTGCTTTTCCTGGCCCACTCCTTGCCACCTGTAGACCTCAGCGCCAGTGTCACTTCTGCAAGGAAGCCCTTCTTGACCTCCCCATCCCCCCTAGGCAAAGATAGTCCCCTTCTAGATAATCTTAGAGTACCAAGCTCACAGCACATAAAACAACAGTGGCGGCTCAAGATGTGGGTCATTGCTATTTATGGCTGATTCTCTTCCCGCCCCCCAGGCAGTGAGGCCCACAAATTGGGATATGTGTCTTGGTCTGCGTCCCAGGGCCTGGAACACTGTCAGGCACGTGCCAGTGAGTGCTGAGGGGGACGTGGTTGCAAGCGTGACATCAGAGCCAGGCTGCCCAGATTTGAATCCTGCCTCCGAGAACTAGGGCAAGGTACTGAGTCTCTTTGTGCCTTATTTTCCCATCTGGAAAATGGAGACAATAGTATCTACCTCTGGGAGTTGTTAGGAGAGTTACATGAGTGGATATGTGAGGTGCTTGGATGAGTGCCTGGCCTGTAGAAGGTGCTGGGTCACTGCTAACATTAGCATGAAACGCTAGTGATCAGACAAGGTTCTCCAACATTCCATCTGTAGCAGGCACTAGTGTCTGCCTACTCAGCATCCTTCTGCATGGAAATTGCTTAGCCTGTCTTTTCGTTCTAAACAGCATGCCTTTCTATTGTGACTTGTTGCGGAGATGGTCGTCTCAGTGTTTCAGACATGGTACTGGAACACCGGTGATGGTGACAAAAAGCCCCTCGGAATCACCATTATTCTGACTCCTCCGCTCTGTTCGGTGTGTGTCTTCCCACTCCGCTCCTACTGACAGAGCCTGACCTTCCCCCACGCAACCTGGTTCGGATTCCTCCCAGGGCTTTCCTCATCCTTATTAGGGCAGAGCTTTGCTGCCCTGGGGCAGGTGTCGGAGCAGCTGTCACCAGGGACCCGCTTCGACACTGACCTGGGTGGGAAACCACTCCATGGGAGGGGGATTGGACCAGGCTGGCTTGCTAGAGCTTGGGCACCCTCAGGACAGCTGGCACACAAGGAGGCTTCATGCCATCTGTGGGCTAAACCACACAGTCAGATGTGCGCTGCTTGCAGAGTGTGGTGCACAGCTCTTAGGGAGAGGTCCAGCCCACCCCTGCCCCTTCCCTGAGAGCCCCTTCAGAACTCCTTAGAAGGCATCCTAGTATACTTGACCCTACCCCATTGGCTGACTAGGTGCCACGTGACCCAAGATGAGCCAATCAGATTCTATCTTGGAAATCTGGCTCAGAACGAGTCATCATTGGCATGTGCACTGCCCGCCATGGCTAGCCACATGCCCGAAGAAGCAGAGAATGAAGCAGGCAGCCCTAGGCCCTAAGAACTCAGGCACTCAACTTCTTCCAGGTCCTTGTTTCAGTCCCTTGGGAGATGGGCTGCACACCCCTTCTTTCTAAATTCCCCATTCCCTTCTAGCCAAGCACGGTCGGGTGTCCCTTACTCACTCAGACCCTGCACACATTCCCTCCCCTCGCTGGCCCCACCTCCGCAGAGGAAATGCTGGGGCCCCTTCCGTGGGTGATTTACCGATCTAGCCCAGGCTGACCCCCAGGCCTTCCGGGAAGCATCTGCAGGGCTGCTTTCGTCACTACCCTGGGGGCCACTGTGCTTGGGGACCCGTTCACAGGAAGCCCTAGAGTCTGGGTCACCTCCCGCCTCCGGCTGAAGAGGATGGGCAGGGAGGAGAGAAGCAAGGCCCTCTTAGGGCGCTTGTTTAGTTTTCCTCTTGCAAAATGGAAATTGTTTTATTTATTATGACTATAAATGCAGACGTGTGGCTGTTAAAAAGTGTTACACAAACAGAAAAGTTTAAAGAAAAAAGTCTACTTTGCCTCTGATCCCATCACCTAAAAAATACACACATGCAAACGCCTTTTCCTGCCCCCAGAAATCAGGCTAGATATCATTAGAACCTGCCTTTCAAAAAACAATTTAGCAATGTATCAAGAGGGCATCTTTTCGAAAAAATAACTTTATTGACATATAATTGATATTCAATAAATTGTACATATTTTTTAATATGTATACATCCATGAGCCCATCGCCGCATTCAAGATGACAAACATATCTATACCCTGGAAAGTTTCTTTGTGCCACTTTGTAATCCTTCCTGCTGCCACCATCCCAGCAACACACACACACACACACACACACACACACACACACACACACACTCCCCTCCACCAGCTCTCTCCAGGAACCACTGATCCCGCTTTTTGTCACTATAGATTAGCTTGCATTTCTAGAATTCTATATAGATGAAGTCACATAGTATGCACTCTTTTTGGTTTCTTTTATTGAGCATAATTATTCTGAGATTCATCTATGCAGCGTGGATTGATAATTCATTTCTTTTTATTGCTGAGTAGTTTCCATTGAGTGGATATACCACCGTTTGTTTATCCATTCACCTGTTGATGGACATTCGAGTTGTTTCCAGTTTGAGGCCATTACAAACACAGCTGCTATAAACATTTATGTACAAGGCTTTGTATGAACCTATTTCTCTCGAGTAAATACCTCGGAGTGAAATGGTCGAATCATATGGTTAAGTGTATGTTTAACTTTTTAAGAAATGACCAAGCCATTTTCTAAGACAGTTATACCATTTTACACCCCCACCAGCAAGCAGTATATGTGATTTTCAGTGACTCTACATCTTTGCCAATATTTGTTATGGTCAGTCTTTTTGATTTTCTCTATTCCAATAGGTGCATAATGGTATCTCATCGTGGCTTTATTTTGTGTTTCCCTGGTCTGGTAACTATGGAGTGGCACATCTTTTCATGTGCTTATCCGAGGCCATCTTTGTACATCACAAAATGGGGAGCTGCGTCATTTTCAATGACCATGCAGTACTATAACATGGGCCCCATCCTTTTATTTCATCAAGACCCTATTGATGGAAGTCTTTGTTGGCTTTGATATTTTGCCGTTCCACATAATGCTGCGATACACAACCTCGTATGCACATTTCTGCATATTTGTCTCTCTCCTTCCTGCACAGGTAAAAGGGATGCAGATTTTTAATGCTTTCAAAACACATCCGTGAAACGCTCCCCTGGAAACTCGCACCCATTAAAGCCCTTTGGCAGTATGTCAGAAACCGTCCCTGCTTTGAATTCAGGCAGAAACCTCTGGAGTGCTGACTTACAGAGTTTGAGGAAGTCTTTTAAGTATGACCCCATGACTTTTGGCCAAAAGCCAGAAATAAGGGCAATTTGGCCACAGTGCTACCCTGGAGTGGCCTTGGAAAACCATTGAGATGGCTTGAGGGAAGGGAGGCTGTTCAGGAAAGATTGGGGAAGGAGGGAAAGAACTGGGGGTCAGGTCTGGGGCTGAGCCCAGCAATATTCCCTCCTGCCCCGTGACCTTGGACCAGCCACTTGACCTTTCTAACTAAGGTTTTCTCAGATGCGGAGTAGAACAAATAATACTAATCCTCAAGTATATGGAAGCCCTTTTCAAACTTAGAAACATTCCACAGAGGTGTGTTGCATGAGGAGCTTTGTTTTCTCTCTGGAAATGTGGACGCTTCTGCCTAGGCTCACGCCTGCCTGATGAGGATGCTGAGGAACAGTGGTCCCCAGGGAGGGAGGGAGAGGAGATGGGATCAGCAGAAAAATGGCACCCCCCAGAGGTGTCCACATGCTAATGCTGGGATTAATGTGAATATGGTAGGTGACATGGCAGAGAGAAGTCAGGTTGCTAATCAGCCGACCTTAAAATAGAGAGACGATTCTGGATTACCTGAGCGGGTCCGACGTAATCACAAGGGTCCTTCGATAGGAAAGAGGGAGAAAAAACAGTGATGGCAGCTTGAGAGACTCAGCTCTGTGCTGTTGACTTTGAAGATGGAGGTAGGGCCCGTGAACCAAGGAATGCGGGAAGCTGCTAGAAGCTAGAAAAGCCTTAGAGCCTCCAGAAGGAATGCGGGCCTGCTGACCCTCAATTGAGCCCGGTGAGACCCCTTTTGGACTTCTAACCTCTAGAACTGAAAGACAACAAATCCGTGTTATTTCAAGGTACTAAGATTGTGGTAATTTGTCATAGCATCAAAGGAAACTAATGGAGGAGGACAGATGGGCCCCCTGGCCGGCAGGAATGGGCGAAACCAAACAGTATTCCTCGCTTCAATGTAGGTTCATGCCAAGGGACGAGGAGAGATAACCACACCAGGCCAGGGGCGACCCGGAGGCAGTGGGGCGGCCACCAAGGGTTTCAAGTAAGGGAGGGTGATAATGAGAACTTGCTGATAGCAGCAGGGATGGGATGAAAGAGCCCAGGGCTCAGGGTCAGAGAACAAGGTTCAAGTCCCAGCATTGCCTCCCTGGTGACCTTGGGGCAAGTGACCAACGCTCTCTGGATTCGAACTGCGTTTTCTGAAAACATCGGGGCTTTTTCTGGGGTTCTTCCCAATCATGGGGCATAGCTGGTCCAGACTAATCAGAGCATTTTGGGGACCAAAGGGGATTCTCCAGCCTGACTTCCAGAGGGTAAAGGAAGTTAAATTAATTAATCAATTAGTTAATTAATAGCAACACTTATTGAGTGCTAACCGTGGACTGAGGACTTTACGTGATGTTATCTCAACTAAGCGGCTCACCATCCCTGACGATGACTACCCAGTTCTCTTAGTTTAAAGGCCAACACTGTGGCCCACAAGGCCCTGCGTAGTGTGTCCTGCCAACCCCTCGGGCCTCATCTCAGACCCCTCTCCCCTTCACTCTCTGCATTCAGTTTCTTCCAGTCCCAGAAGGAACGTGACATGCCGCTCCCACCTCAGGGCCTTTGCACAAGCCATTCCACCCACCTGCCATGCAGTTACCCTGTCTCTACCTTCAGGTGTCAATTCAATGGCCATCTAGTTATTTCATCTTTTAGCTAAATCAAGTTCATGTGTACTTACTTATACTGATTTCAGATGACATATCTCCATATATAAGGACATAAAAATACATATCTCTGTATCTCTGTGGTTACCTGATCAGTCTCTGCCTCCCACTAGACCATGGGGCCAAGAGGCCAGGATGCCTCTTCAGGATGTTTGCTGAAGAAATAGGTAGATAGATAGATACATAGATACATAGATAGACAGAGATGAACTGTTCACTAAGGAATAAACAGGGCCCCCAGATTAATATTGTTATCACCCACATTTTTTAAAAAGTAGCTATGGGCTCAGAGATGATCAGAAATTTGTCCAAAGTCACGAGGTGAACCTGGGAGGCTCCTCTCTTTGCAGGAGATGGGGCCTGGGCCTGGGGCTGGGGCCCAGAAGAGCCAGAGGGTCCCTGTGAGTTGGGGTCAAGGCCAGAGGAACTCGGGCCGGCTGTGAGGCAGGTCTGCTTGGGAAGCGCCTTCAAGGGCAGCACTGAAAGAGGATGTGCTGAGCACAGCTGCCCAGGAGGAAGAGGAAGGAACCCGAGGGGGGGGGGTGGCCTGGGGCCCAGACCCCGCTCCCTGCAGCCACAGCAGATCACAGTCCAGGCCCTCACCCTGCCCCGGACACCTCTGTAACATTCTCACATGCTCACTCTCGCCGATGGTGCCGTTTAAGTGTCTGTTCAAACTGAGTCACACCAGGTGTGGACAAGGACTGGGAGCCTGGCTGCCTTAATCGCTACAGGGGGAGAGCAAATTGGTAAGACAGTTTTGGAGGGTGATTTGGCAATATCTGTGAAAACTTTTGGCGAGCGTACCCTTTGACCCAGCAGTTTTGCTTCTGGAAATTTATCCTAAATATACTCTATGGTCAGTAGACAATGATGTTCACACTGTTTGTCACGGCAAAGAATTGGAGGCCACCTAATGTCCGTCATTAGGAGACAGATAAGTAAATTATACTTCATTGACCCCATGGAAAACTGTGCAGTCATTGCAAAGAGTGAACTGATTGATGTGAACTCATATGGGAGGATGTTCATGACATATGTGTGTATTAAGGTTTTTAAAAAGTTGCAGAACCATCTGTGTTTCTAATATCTATTACTAAGCAACAAACCACCCCCAAACTCATGTGGTTTTATTCAACTGGGAGTTTGGCAGGGCTGGAACTCCCAAGGTGACCTGTCACCCTCCAGGACCTCCCTCCACAGGGCCTCTAAGCATCCTACACTGGAGCTGCCTTACAGCATGGCGGCTGGATCCCAAGCGTGGGAATTTTAAGAGGACAAGCCTTAACATGCAAACCCTTTTTGAGTCCCTGCTTGCATCGTGCTTGCTGAGGTCCCCTCGGCCAAGGCAAGTCACGTGGCCAGATGCAAATTCAGCGTGAGAGGGGCATGGTTGCTGGGAGGCGAGATGCACTGAGGACCGTTCAAGTAACAATGTGGCCCAATATATGTAATTAGATGATATTTTATTAAGAAACTAGTCGTGTTCTTAATAAGATACCACGTATATATTGCACAATATACATATGTATGTGTATATACGTTTATGTGTTTGTACATGCATTGGTGTAAGTCTGAGAGATGATTTAACCAACTGCTAATAGTGGTTAACTCTCAGCGGTAAATGAGTAGGTAGCGGGGGACTTTTCAGTTTCGACTTTGTACCTCTCTTTAGGGTTTGAATATTTTTAAAGTGAGATATATTCTTTCTGCATTAAAGAACGTTTAAATGTACTGTGAAGACCTTTGCCTGTCATGAGATAAAAAATTTTCAGCATAACTTTCGGTAGCACAGCTTCGTTCCCCTGATCCTGGACACTTAGGTTGTTTCCTACATTCCCCATTGCAGGCCACATCCTAATGAACATCCTCTGGACCAGATCTTTCCCCCAGTTTATAATTATTATCTCAGGATCAGTTCTAAGAAAAAGAACTGCCGAGCTGAAGGTTAGGAACATTTTAAGAACCTAAGACGTAATGCCGGATCGTCCTGCTAACCCGCAGACGCTCCCAGCCCACCAGCAGGCGAACGAAGGGCATGCTGTGGTCCGCTCTGGGTCGCCCATCCTGAGAACCTGGTGCCCGTTTCACAGATGAAAGAACCAAGACACAGAAGGAAGAAAAGCACCTGCCCAAAGCCAGCCCAGGGGACAACGGCTCAGCCGGGGGTTTCCTTTGTTTCTGTGTAGTCTCTGATGTTAAATCCCAGGCCCTGTCTCCCCGGCCCTGACTCCACCCAGATTAACCTGCTTTCAGTTCCCCCGAAAGAATAAAATGCCTGCCGCTTGATCTCTGAACCTTTGTACATGCTGTCCCCTCTGCCTAGAACACCCCTCCCACCACAACTCCCACCCCGCTTCCTCCTGGAAGCCTTCCATGATCACCAGAGGGGAGGATCGGTAACACGGTCACATGTACACTTCTGGATTTTCCATTCATTCATTCCTGCTTGCATCATTTATTCATCAAACGTTTACTGGACGTTTGTTGTGCCAGACGCCAGGCTGGGCAGCAGGGATGCCAGAAGGCGCGGCAACCCCCCTGCCCTGCAGAGCTCACGTCTCAGTTTGGGTTGCAGAAGGGAAGGAAGGCGAGGGGGCCGACTGTACTAGCCCACGTGTGAACAGTGCTGGGCTGGGCATGGGCCACGTGCACGTGGGGGCCCGACATTCCTCCAGCCCAAGGGACACGAGCACCCATTTAAAAGGGAAACATCTCTCAGCGCCCCAGAGGTGACGTAACTTATTTCAATTATTCTGTTCCCTAAATATCTGTGAACTTGACAATCACACGAACCCCCCTTGATTGCGCCCCTGCTCTGTGCGCATGACCTGTCGTAACTCGCCGAATCCTCACTACCTCCTGTGAGGCAGGCACTACTATCATTCCCATTTTACAGAAGAGGAAACTGGGGCTCAGAGGAGTGAGTCGTTTTCCCACGGCCACCCAGCTGGGAAGGGACAGAGCCCAGATTTGGACACATGCAGTCAGGCCACACTGCACCACACAGCTACAAATTAAGCACAAACCAAAGTACAAGAACGACAGCATTCAAACTACAACATAAACTGAATGTGACAGACAATGATGTTTTGTGGGAATGAGGTTGCCCCCACCCCCCCACCCCACCGCACGATGAGTTCAGCCAGGGTGTTCCCCAGGGGCCCTAACTTGCCTACTATATTTCTTTTTCTAAACCACAGGGAAATCATGAGATTTTTGTCCTTTGCTTGCCATAGCAGCACCTTTTTAAATTGTTAATTTATTTTTGGAACAAATAATACTTTCACAGTGTTCCAAAGATTTTTAAAATTATATAGAGAGTTATACATACAGTTCCCACCCTTCTCCCAGAGAATTCCATGTCGTGAGTTTCTTGTGTGTCTTTCCAGAGGACGTTTATGCAAACGCAAATATATATTCTGTTTTCTCTCTCATTTAAACAAGAAAACAGAACGGTCTGGTGCCACATCCGTGTCTCTGCTGCAGATAACTCTGGAGATCTTTGCCCGTCGGCAGGGGAAGGACTTCCTCATTCTTGTTCACAGCGGCATTGTGTCCCTGCCTGTCCCCCTGCCGACGTGGGTGAGTGGTGGTCCCGACCCTCACCAATGGCCCCTTTTGGTTTACGTCACTGTGGCAAGCAACCTGTAAAGTGGCTCTCAGTGATCCCACCCCGTGGTACTTCGTGCCTCTGTGTGATCCCTACCCGGTGACCAGTCATGGGGAGGCTGAGGGGGCCTACCTGACAACGCAGCAGGAAGAGGCCACAAAGAATTCAGCACTCAGGTTCTGGTTTCTAAATAACACTCTCCAGTACAGGTAATCGGGGCTCCTTCGAGAAATGTCTGATGCTAAGGCCAAGACAGGGAAAATATAGGATGAGCCTGGAGGATCTTGTAGTGCCAGAAAGCAAGGAGATCCTCAAAAAACAAAAGGACGGGGGAAGGTCAAAGGGACACAGAAGACTCCTGAAAGAGTGCCCAACGGCCAAAGCCAGAACAATTTGAGCAACAAAGTAAATAACACAGTATTAGATTACAACTCAAAGTATTCAAAATATACATAATTCATATTGCTATAAGTAAATGATCGAATGAATAGATAAATAAATAAATTAAATAAATAGATAGATAGATAGATAGATAGATAGATAGATAAGAGATTGAGGACAAATCATGCTTACAGAAGAATTCTAAATAATTTTACCATATTCCTCCAGGGAGCTGGAAGTGAATTTCATACCCTTTAGTATGGGCTTGACCTACTGACTCACTTCTAATGAACGGAGTATGGAAAAGGAAAAAATCATAACCTTACAGGGGAGAAACCTGTCAGACGCCATCTTAACCAAGAGGTTACTTTCGTAAGTGATATCACATGTGTATCCTGCACCCCTTAACACAAGGGAACGAGGAGGGCACTTTGCCCACTTCTGTCGTATCCTGCCCTCAAACCCATAACCCCAACACAAGCATGAGAAAAACAGAGACAAACCCAAATTCAGGAATGTTCTACAAAATCTTGGCCAGTACTCCTCAAAACTCAAGGTTATGCAAAGCGAGGAGAGATTGAGAAACTGTCACAGACCTGAAAAAAATCAAAGAGGGATGACAAACTGTGACGTGGTCCTGGAACAGAAAAAGGACATTAGTGTAGAAATGAGTGAAATCCGAATAAAGGTTGGGGTTTGGTTGATAATATTGTACCAAAGCTGGTTTCTCTTGACAAACGTTTCATGGTAAACTAAGATGATAACTTCAGGGAAATTGGGTGAGGGGTATATAGAAACTATGTCATCTTTGCAATTTTTTTCTGTAAATCTAACACCCGGTTTATTAAGAAAAAAGCGATGGAACCCTCACACGCTGCTGGTGGGATCGCAAACTGGGGCAGCCACTGTGAAAAATAGTATGGAGGTTCTTCAAAAAATTAAAAATAAAACTACCATGTGACCTGGCGATCTTGCTTCTGAGTGTTTATCTGAAAAAAAAAATGAAAACACTAATTCAAAAAGATATATGCACCCCTATGTTTATTGCAGCAGTATTTACAATAGCCAAGGTATGGAAGCAGCCTAGGTGCCCTCCAATAGAGGACTGGTGTCCATCGCTAGACGAGTGGATAAAGAAGATGTGGTACATCTACACAATGGAATATTACTCAGCCGTTAAAAAGAGTGAAATCTCGCCATTGGCAAAAACATGGATGGACCTAGAGGGTATTATGCAAAGTGAAATAAATCAGACAGAGAAAGACAAATATCATATGATCTCACTTATATGTGGAATCTAAAAACCAAAATAAACTAACAAACAAAACAAACCAGATTCAAACTGATGGTTGCCAGACGGGAGGGGGTGGGGGGCGGGCAAAGGAAGGCGAAGGGATTAAGAAGTACAAACTGCCAGTTATAAACACAGTCACAGGGATGTTAAGTTTAGAAAAAGGAATATAGTCAATAATATGGTAATAACTGTATATGGTGTCAGAATGGTACTAGACTTATCGGGGCGAGCACTTTGTAAGGTATATAAATGTCTAATGACTATGTTGTACACCTGAAACGAATGTAACATTGTATTTCAATGATAAGTAAAAAAATAAATTAAAAAAAAGCGATAGGACGTCACTTCTAAGATTAGGTCACAAAAAGACTCTGTTTTCTATCTTGTTTGCCCCCTCTTACCTTCTTACCTGCTGGCTCTGATGAAGCCACCTGCCCTGTTGTGACATTTCAGTGGAGAAGCCTACGTGGAAGGGGACTGAGCGAAGCCTCGGGACAACAGCCATCGAGGAGCTGAGACCCTTGATCCAATGGGCCAGGAGGAATCGAATACTGCCAACAAGCAGGTTTATGAGTTTGGAAGCGAAGCCTCTGCCATTTAAGCCTTGAGATTGGACCCCGGCCCCTGTCGATACCTTAACTGCAGTTTTGTGAGACATCTCAGGCTGCAGAGGACTGCCCCGCAGAAACCGTGGGATAGTTAACTATGCGTTGTCAGCTGCTGAGTTGTGGGGTAACGTGTTACCCAGCAGTAGGCAACTCGTACAGTTCCCCTCTCCTCTCTGTTGGTCTCTTTGGAACTAGAGCCCTTGGCTTACCCCTACTTGGCTCAGACACAGGCAGAAATGCTAGGACAGGCCAGGCTCCAGCCTCCGCTGGTCCAGTATGGAGGCTGGCACTTTTACTAAATTATCGAACTAAAAACTCAAAAATTGAAAATCCTCAGGAACCGCAGTTTGAAAAACATCATTCCCCTGCCTCAATCCTCCAATAGTGTCTCACTGCTCTTCAGGTAGAACCCAAAATCCTTACCACGGCTTCGAGGCCCTTGGGTGCCCCCACCTCTCTCTGAGCTCGCTTTCCATGTCTCTCCTCCCTGTTTTTCAGGCTCCTGCTCACACAGGGTCTACCTTGTCCCTGCCCATGCCCGCCTCAGGGCATGCCATGTTCTCTGCCTGGTATATCTCTCCGCACATCTTCCCATGGCTGCTGCCTCCTTACGATTCAGGCCTCAGTTCCAACGTCACCAGCTGGGACAGACTGATCCTAAACAGCCACCACCCTACCCCACCCCCGTGTCCCCTGGCACTCTCGACCACGTCTTCCTACTCTGGTTTCTTCATAGCATTGCTTGCTAGCTGACATCACATTTTTTATTTGTGTGTGTTTTGCCGTTCTGTTGTTAGACGGGCAGACAGTTGAGTGTGCTCGTTAAGAGCCCTGGGCTCCGGTTCGAATCCTGCCTCTGCCACATACTGGCTCTGCCCTCGAACAGGTTATGTCACGTCTCTGGGCTTCAGCCTCCTCATCTGTGAGGAGCAATGATAATACACTGTGTCGCAGGATTGTTGGGAGGACTTAAAGAATATATAAGGTGGCTGGCCTATGCCTGACGCATCGTAAGTGCCCTGCATATATGTTTGCTGTTATTATTATTATTATTATTATTATTGCTATTATTATTCAGTCTCCCACCACCCCTGAAGAAAAACTTTATGAGAGAAAGGACTTGGTCAGCTCAGGGTTTTGTTTGCTACTCTGTCCTTATCACGGAGCCTGGCATGCAGTAGCGGGCAACAGACAATTACTGAATGAATGAATGAATGAATGAATGAATAGCGTGGAGTAAGGATTAAGGAGTCAGACAGATCCATTTGCACTCTTTCTTAGCCTCGCCCCTTAGGAGCGGTGTGCCCTTGGCTGATTGACGTTACCTCTCCGAGCCTCAGTTTCCCCGCCTCGAGCCTCCTCAGAGAGTGGATGGGAGGGCCCCGCACTCCTCTAGGGCAGGCCCTCAGCACCTGGTGTACAGGCAGGGCGTGGGGACAGCAGCCATAATGCTCCTTGACCTTGGCACTGTGAGCTCACGGATACACACGGATGCACATGGCAGTCTACAAACAATTGCTGGGACTCCATGACCTTGGGTTCGTTCTCAAACAGCCCCGCCCTAGGTGATGGGCCCTGCCCCTGGGAAGGGAAGCAGGAAAGGTCACCAGGTCAGAAGGCTGTGTTCCCGACAGACCACACCGGACAGGCTGGGCCTCCCTCAGTGGGAGAGTTAATACTTCTGGAATGTGCCACATCTGACACTTCCTTCCTCTGGGTGGCAGCAGCGGCTGGGGGCAGCAGGAGGGTCTGGCGTTAATACTCCTGTGGCTGAGGCTCTCGGATGAAAGAACAAAATGAAAGTGGACAGTCAACCTGGGGCCCAAGGGGTAGAAGGTCCCGAGGTCATTGAGGAGGAGCCGCAGCCAGAGGGTGACTGAATTCTGGCCAAAGGGGACGTGGGCAGAAGTGACTGAGCCTCAACTCCAGGCCCGTCCCATGAAAATCTTTCTCTTCGTTCTCCACCCTCTAACTTTTCCCATCTGCCAGCTGGAAATCTATGCTCAGGGCCACCTGAGAAGCCATAGGTGACATAGCAGAGCCTCAGGCAGTCAGACGCCCAGTGGCTCCCTGGAGCAAAGCCCTTCCCACCACCCGCCCCTCCTTGTGGCTGATTGAACTTTACCAAGACTGAGACATTCCCGCCTAATCAATTAAACCCTGAGATTTCAAGAGCGATCGGTGTTCGAAGCCAATTTATTATGCTTTTCTATGAGGCTCATTCGGGGCAAGTCTTTTAACAGTTATCGTATTTCTTCTCCAGTTTACCAAATTAAGACAGATACATCATAGAAAGTTCGAACCTCAGAGAAGTGAGTGAGGGTCCCCTGTACTCCCTCCCTGTTTCTGCGAGAAAATACTATTAATAGCTTGGATGTATTCTTCCAGATTTTTTTTTTTTTTTTTTTTTTTTTGGCTCTGCAATGCCGGCATGTTTTTACACAAAAAGCAGCACACAATACATATCGGCCTGCGCAATTTCCTTTCGCCTAGCGGCATACCCTAGACATCTTTCCATGTTTGGACACAGGGATGTACCTCATGTCTTTTAACACTGTCCCGGCATTTCCATCACACGTGTATGCCAAGTGCATTTCACGGGGCCCTGGGCTCGTTATTTACCCCGAAGCTCAGTAGTTTGGAACAACAAACTTATTATCTCAGAGATTCGGAGGGTCAGGAATCCGGCAGCGGCCCGGCTGAGTGGTTCTGGTTCTGGATCTCTGGTGAGGTACGGTCAAGCTGTCAGCGGGAGCCACCTACCGCCTCCTGAAAAGGCTGGAGAATCGGCTTCCAGGCTCGCTCCTGTGAGTGTTTACAGGCCTCGGTTCCTGTGGCTGGAGACTTCAGTTTCACGGGCCTCCCCGTAGGTGGTCCGGGTGTCCCCACGACGTGGCAGCTGCTCCCCCCAGAGTGAGCAATGAGAGAGCCCGGGACGGAAGCTGCAGTCCTTTAGAACTTCATCTCAGAAGTAACAGACCATGACAGCTGACCACTCTGCCACTGGTCACTCAGACCAATTCTGGTGCACGTGGGAGGGGTCCCCAGGGCTGAATACCAGGCATGGGGCAGCACTGGGGCCACCTGGGGACTGCCACTGCAGTCACCTGCCGATGGCACATGGAAATTTCCCCTTATCTTCATTCAGGACCCCGCTGCGGTGAACCCCCTTGCTTGCTTCGCTATGCACACCTGTAAGAGGAAAGTTTCTGAGGAAATTTATACACGTCGACTCACTGAATTCTCATCACATTGCAGTGAGGCAGAGACGGTCCTCGTGCCCACTTTACAGAGGACCACAGGGGCCCCTCGGCTCAGGCACACGAGGATTCTCAGCTCCCTCGGGAACACAGGAGTCTCGGTGTGAGTTTTCCAGATGGCCTCTTTCAGTGCGTCAAGGAAGCTGAGCAGCAAAGATGACCACGAACCACAGTTACGTCAGTCTCGGCCTTGTTCCAGCTTTTGGTAAGTGAAAGGTAGGTCAGGGCCACCACCTCCACCACATAGATGAAGAAACTGAGGCTCAGGGCGGCAGAGAGCCTCAGGCTGCGCAATGGTCAATGACAGAACCAGGGGTCACACTCGTGTGTCCCCTGACTCCTCCTAGGTCCCCAACAGCGCGGTGCCAGGCATGGGACACACATCAGCTCATTTAATTTCCAAAGAACCCGTTGAGGTGAGCTCTAAGCTTCCTCCTATCAAACAGAGGAAGAAAGTGAGGCTTCAAGACACAAGGTGTGAAAATGTTGCAAAGGCCACAGGCAGGCCACAGCCGTTTGCAGGTGGGGGGCTGCTGGGGACTCTCCAACAGGGCCAGAAGAGAGAGGAAGGAAAGAGGAGGCTGAGCTTTGCGTCAGAGATCAGCTCCTGATGCCTCGTTATCAGAAATTCATATCTGTGAGGCATGACCAGAAACAGGATGTGGGTTTCCCTTTAAGGGGGCTGTGCCTCCAAAGGATGAGTACCGTCAGACACGTGTAAACACCATGGGAGAGGCAGCACAGCTAGGTGTTGGAGCACGGGCTCCGGAGTCAGTCACGCTTCTAGCTGTGTGACTGCAGACACATGGCTTGACCAATCTGGGCCTCCATGGGGTGGGTTGGTGAGACAGCCGCTCAATAAATGGTGGCGAGGGCTCTTCGCAACAACAGGAGATGGGAACAGTTCTCCGCCAAAAGAGGAGGCAAAGCCAATGGACTGGCTTGGCCAGATTTATCCCCTTCCCCATCACAATAACCACTGACAGCCCTGTGCCCCAGCCACCCCAAACAAATGCCATTACGTAGAAAGAGTGGGCTCTCTGCACAAGTACGGTTTCCTGACAAGCTCCTGGTGTCCCCTCCCCGCCATTATTTCCCTCCACATTGGTGCCCCCAGGCTTCTCCTTTGGAGCTGCCCTGTCCTGAGGCCAGCCTTGCCCGGCGACTAATCCAGGCACTCACAATTGTGTTCACAGGACACAGGTTTGTGGAGTCCCCAGGTACTGAGCCCTGCCCTGCCCTCCCAGAGGCCACCTCCCAGGGCTCTGCCTGGGTCCTGTAAGTGTCACCTGCATTGTGGAGCTGGAACCCAAGCTCCCAGTGATGTCCTGAGCATGGAATTAATTAATAGTAAGGAAGAGAGAGACTGGGTTCAAGAGAAGAACACTAGACCTAGGGTTAAAGGCCCAGATCTAGATCCAACTCAGCCTTAGTCTTGTGGTACAATTTCGGGCAAACTCCTGTCTCTTTCTGGGCCTTTCAACCAAAGGGGTGGTAGAAGGAGCTCTTTCAAACTAATCGTGGCAGAGCTAACTTACTCTGGAGTCGGACAGCCTCTAGTTTTTGACTCATGTCTATCACTTACTGGCTGGCTGGGTGATATTAAGGAAGTCACTTAACCTTTCTGAGCCCCAATTTCCTTGTCTCAAAAATTTGAGTAATAATGCAAATTGTTCAGAATATTAAATAAAAACATGGGCAGGAAGCACAGTGCTTGACCCACAGTAGTTCAATAAACAGCAGGCACTCCAATTAGTTCATTTCTTTCCTTTAAAATAATTATTTTATCAAAATAATGCCAGACTTCAGTGAATCTATGACATCATCAATTATAGCATGCACCATTAAAAACACTGTCAATTATAGCTGGCAGGTGCACCGTGGATTATAGGAAGAGGCATCTCGATTTTAAAGATGTTAAAATATAAAATAGCCAGCATCTCAGAATCGATCCAATAAGGAGTGCGCACAGAAGAGCGAAGTCGAGTTGTGCTTAAAGAAAGATAAGATGCAGGGGTTTCCTGCCTGCCCCACCCGAGTCTGCCCACAACACCTTCCCAGAAGCAACCACTTTTGACACTGAGCTGGGCTTTTTTTCTAGCACTCACATATCTCATATTTCTAAATAATAAGCACAACTGCTCTCTTTGATCCATTCGTATTAGCCATTATCTACTCCTTACCCTATCTCCCTGTCTACACTATGTACCGGTTATGATAAACGAGGGTTTAGCTCTCCTCCCCCACCCCATTTCCTCTCCTCCATCACCCGCTGTGGAAGTAATGTTGCAATCGAGGATAAATCCCTAGTCGCATTTCAGATTTGTATACTTTTTTATGCAACTCACTGAATATATTTATATGTCAATAAAAAAATCATTCTTCTGCCTTTACATTTTCCTTATGTAAATATTATTCATAGCTGAGTATGCATTTCCTTTCTTTATATTTTTCCTGAGGTTAATAATTACTTTTTTATTACAGCTTTATGGAGATATAATTGATGAAGGATGAATGGCCCGTGTTTAAACGATTTCCTCACATCCCTTTGTAATTGAGTCCTTGCTACCTGCCCAGACACCCCACCCCAACGGGCAACCATTAATCTACTTTCTGTCACTATAGATTAGTTTGCATTTTCTGGGATTTTATATAAAAGGAATCCCACAGTATAAAGTCTTTTTTGTCTGGCATCTTTCACTCAGCATCATTATTTTGCAATTCATCGATGTTGTTCGCATATTGATGACTCATTGCTTTTTATTGCCAAGTATTGTGGGATGGACACCCCACAGTTTGTCCGCCATTCACCTGCTGTTGGACATTTGAGTTGTTGTTGTCTATTATGAGTAATGCTGCCATGAACATTCCCGAACAAGTCTTTAAGAGGACATATGGTTTTCTTCCTTTTGGGTGATTACCTAAGAGTAGATTTGCTGGGTGTAAATTAAGCGTCATTTAACTCCGCGAGAATTACAAAATTGTTTTCCGAAGCGGTTATTCCATTTCACATTCCTATCGGCAGGATATATGAGTTCCAGTTGCCCTTATCAACACTTGGGATTAAAATGTAGCCATTTCGGTGGGCATGTGATATTTCCTTGTGGTTTTCATTTGTAGTTCCCTTATGGCTAATGATGTTGAATACCTTTTTAAGTGCTTGTTGGCTATGCATATATCTTCTTTTGTGAAGAAACTGTTTAAATATTTGGCTCATTTCTTCAAAAATTGATTTACTGTTTTTGTGGTGACATTGGTTAACAAAATCCAATAAGTTTCGGCCGTACCTTTTAACAGTAAGGCATATATATGTTTACACTGTGTTTTTACCTCCCATAGTTAGATTTATTTGTGTCACCACATATTTGACCCCTTTTACCCCATCAACTCCCCTCCTCCCTCCCCTGTACCCTCTGGTAACTAGTCTATTGTTCATGTCCACGAGTCTCTGTTTGCTCGTCCTGTTCATTTGTTGCTTTTAGATTTATATCCCACATATAAGTGATATCATGTGATTTTTGACTTTTCCTGTCTGGCTTATTTTGCTTCACATGATTATCTCAAGGTCCATCCATGTTGTTGCAAATGGCAGTATTTCATCTCTTCTTATGGCTGAGTAATATTCCATTGTATATATGCACCACAACTTATTTGGCCAATCATCTATTATAGGATGCTTCGGTTGCTTCCATGTCCTGGCCACTGTGAATAATGCTGCTAAGAACATCAGTGTGAAAATATCTTTTTGGATATGAGTTTTCACGTCTTTGGTGTAAATACCCAGTAGAGGGATTGCTGGATCATACAGTAGATCAATTCTTAGTTTTTTGAGGAAACTCCATACTGTTTTCCATAGTTATTTTGTCCACTTTAAATGGGAGTTGCTTGTCATATTATTAAGCGTAGATGTCCGTATATTCTGCAGGCAATTCCTTTGTCAGAGGTATGTACTGCAAGTATTTCTCTCCCAGTCTGTGGCTTGCTTGTTCATCCTCTTAATGATGACTTTAGAAAAGCAAAATTTAAAATTTTGATAGTCTAATTTATCAAGTTTTTCTTTTATAGTAAAGTTTGTGCTTTTTGTATCTTTTCTAAGGAAGCAACGGCCTTAAAAAAAAATCTCTTTATCGTCATTCCAGTAGGGGGATAAATTAGGCATGTATGATTAATCCATCATCTTACTAAGGAACTTCTCTTAGCTCATTTTCTCTGGTGGGAAATGCTCTCCCATCCCGATCTGCATCCCTTTCCAACGCAGGAGCTCAGATAGACTTGTGGAAGGAGAAAGCACGTCTAGCTTTCGTTCCTGGCTCCAACCAGTCATAGTTCTATAGTCTTGGGAAAGTCATTTAATCTTTTTGGGCCCTGGTTTCCCAATCCAGGGATTAGGGAAATGTCATGATCTCTCAGATTTTGGGCTCTGCAGGAAAAGTAAGCCAGCGGCCTTCTGGGCAGCTGGTGGAGGCCTTTCCATCAACTCAGACGGTTAAGGTCAGGGCTGGGGTTTGATGGGCTCTCTCATCCTCACTGCTTGAGAGGAAGACTGAGGCCAGAAAGGGAAGGGGAACCAGAGTCACACAGCAGGGCAGGGCCCCTGACTTCTGCCCCTGAAGTCTCTCCACACCCAGAGCCGCCACTAGGCTAGACGGGCTGGTAGAACTGGCCATGTCTTCTCCCTAGGGTGGCGGAAGAGCCTGCCCGCCTCCCCCCCCCCGCGCCAGCACCAAGATACGCCTGGGGCCTCCCTCCGGCCTTAAGCATCCCCGCCCTCCATCCTAGAACTCTCTCTGGGCTGTGGCCGGGACTGCGCCGGACTGCGGTTGTCTCGCGCCACCTACAGGACACATTGAGAATGACATGCAGCACAGCTTCTCTGAGCCCAGATTCCTGACACTCCAGTCTAGAGAGCGCCCCCTGTGGTCATCCAGAGCTCCGCGCCCTACGCGGATCCCTCGTTGGAGTGGCCCCACAATCCCAATAAAGCAGAAATTAAAGTATTGAAACAAATCTAAGACGCCTTCATTTGGAAGATGCATTATTTATTTTTGTGCAACTAAAAAGCACCACCCAGTTAAATATGACACAGTACCTCCTTATCATTCAGAAATTTCATTTTATACTTATGGAAGCTGTTCTTGTAAACGTGGACATTTTTATCGTATCGCACTACGGTGCATACATAAAAATAAAACTATGATCAAAATAATTTAGTAAAGATATTCCTGAAACTTCTGCGCAAGGAGAGTCTGACTCATCTCCATCACTCTTTCATTCAGAGTCACCAAGGTCTGTGTTCTTCCAGACAATGTTGTCCAGGGTCATCAAGAGCTTTCCTTCAGAGTACCCACGGTTGCGTCGGGGATGATCTTCCCAGCTGCAAGTTTTGATGCGGTCGTGCAGGTATTGACAAATATATCGCAGTTGCTACCTGGTCTCTGCAGTTATAGAACGTGTCCTGATTTCAGAAATGTTAAAATAGGAGGTGGAAACACATCTTAGGATAAATATGCTTGTTATCGCTGCTTGTTTAACAAAATTACTGCAGTGCCTACCCTATGCCAGGCCTGTGCAAGGAGCAGGAGACACAGCCAACAAAACTGTCTCATCCCTGCTCTCGGGATGATCACAGTGCCACAGGGAGACAGATATCAAATAAATAATCACACAGACATCGTGTAATGACTACAGCTGTGCTATGAGAGAGGTCAGCGGCAGGAGTGACTGCGTTTGGGATCAGAGGAGGCTTCCCTGAGAAAATGGCATCTGACCTCTGATGAACAACTAGGTCCTAGATAGGGTGAGAGATTGAAGACATGTAAGGAAGAGGGAAGAGCGTATGTCAAGGCTCTAGGGTTGGGAGGAGGAGTCGAGGGGCTTCAGCGTGGCTGGAATGTGATGAATGAGGGGGAGAGTGGCAGGAACTGGAGCTGGAGAGGTGGAGAGAGCAGATCGTGAGGGCCTTTTTTCAAAGCATGATGGGAAGCCATCTTAGGGCTTCCGGTTGAGATAGAAACTTAGGTATGAAGAGGCTAAATAATGTGCCACGTCACAGAAAGTGATGGAGACAGAAACGGAACTTAGGTCTGGCTAGTTTCAGCACCCAAGCTCTCAAACCTCGCTGGAAGGGCCGGAAGGGACTGTCCATCTGATTTACATGCTCACTGTTGAGGCGAGACTAGGGCCTAGGAAGGGGAACAGGCTGGCCCTAAGTCTCACAGCCGTACAGGGGCTAATCTAGAACCCAGAAGCAAAACAGGTCTCCAGGCTCCAAGCTCCCTTCCCACACCGAGCTGCAGCAGTCCTGCCCTGACCTTGGCCAAGGCCCCACCTCGCTGAGCACTGGGGAAACTACTGGTCCTTGGAGAACAAAGGGCTGTCCCTTCTTAGGTCCCAGGTAGCTGCGTCAGCCAAGTGTCCCTGGTTCCAAGTCTGCACTAGTGGAGGCCGGTTACAGCTTGAATCCTGGAGCCTTCCAAGGCCAGGCCAGGTTCCGAATGGAGTCATATACCTGAGGCAGTCAGGTGAGACCTGCACTACGCTTTTTCCTCAAGCCGTCCTTCTGGGGACAGATCAAATTCCAATCCCACTGACTTCCTAGTCTCTCAGAGCCTTCCACCCAGGCTTGAGGGCAAAAAGTCTCTGAGCGCCTGGTGACACAGTGCCAAGATCCCAAGTCCTCCAGCCAGGCTCCTTTGCAGCCCCCTCCCATCGGCAAACCCCAGGACCAAAGGTCCCGAGACAGATAACGCACTGATCCTGTGTATTTATTTTATATGGAAAACAAAACAAACCAAAACAAAACCTTAGAACTGAACCTACTATGTCAAAGGAACCCACGTTTAAGGATTTTGGTGAACTATCAGCAAATTTGTCCTAGGATTTTGCACTGATTTCCACTCCTTTAGGAGTGTGCTTGAGTGTAAGGAGTATTCCCCCCGACTCCCCGTCACCAGTAATGCCTGAAGGCCCTTTATTTTATTTATTTATTTATTTGGTCAGTCAGATAGGCTGGCACAGGGATGTATCTCAAAATAATCAGGCCGAATGGAAAAAGCCAGACAAAGGAAGAGTACGGTGTTGCCTGATTTCATTTAGGTAAAATTCTGGAAAATGCAAACTCATCTATTGTGACAAAAAGTAGACCAGTGGTTGCTTGGGGAAGGGTGGGAAGGAAGCAGGTTGAGAGGGATGGTTATACAGGGGCACCGAGAAACCCGGCGATAGAGATTTTCATGACATTCTCATTGTCTTAACTATGGTGATGGTTTCGCAGATACATATATACACGCATCAAATTGTTAAATATATACACTGTATTGTATGTCAATTATACTGCCTTAAAACTGTAAAAATATAAAAATAAAACAAATAACTGGGCCCCACCAGACCCACCCAATGTTTACAGTTTTCACTTCTGCATTTTAAACACAATCCAGGTAATTTCAATTCACGACAAAGTTTGAGAAGCACGATTGTAGCAAAATCCTTCTGCCCTTGCTACCCCATGTCACCAAGACCTCCGATGGATGAAGTGACTTAAGGGTGCGGGTGACTCTTCTGTCAGGACCTCTGCACGTGGGGAAGGGTGTCGTAAATCACAATGCTGGTGTTTTACAGATAAGGAGACTGGGCCTCGAGAAATAAACATCTAAGGTAAGGGTCTCTTGGATACAAGTAACAGACATCGCCATGTTCGTTACCATACAAAGCGGAAGGGGCTATAAAAATGAGGGGATCCCGCAGGCAGTGGAGAAGGGGGACTTGCGCAGCAGGGGTCAGGGCTGAGAGCTCAATGGAACCACGGTCACTTAGGTTTCTCAGGTCAGACTATCTCACCCCTGCTTCTCACGAGTTCCCTTCTTCTTCTCTTGCTGCTGAGCAATCTTTCCTACTTCTTGGTGTGTGAAATGTGAGAAAGTTCAAACAGCCTCAAAGAGTGAGCAGGTCTCTATAAATCCCAATTTCAAATTTGGAGGGAAAGAAAACCAATTGGCCCAGTTTGGACCAGGTATTCTTTCCTCGTCCAATCATTTGTGGCCAAACAGGCGGGATCATATGGTTCAGAACGGAGGGAGGAGAGTGGAAAGGAGGAGGGGTAGAGGTCCGCCAGTGTTCTTGAACTTGAGATTTAGTCAGAATCACGTGGGAGCTCATTAACACTCGGGGGCACACACATGGCCAACACCACCAGTGTCTGCCTCCCTTGGTCCAAGGTGGGGTTCGGAAATATGCATTAACAACCCCAATGGACCTATAGTGAAAGCCCTTTGCGTTATAACAGATGGTCTAGGCAAATACTCTGAAGATATTTTGACCTGGAATCTGAATAGCAGATCCTTACAATGGGGAAAAAGCATTAGGACTCTTTCAGCCACTAATGACATAAGCCAACACTGGAGAGTTGTGGATGCTGTTACTAGTAACTCCAGGAGGGTATATCCATCTTCAGGAACTGCTGGACTCAAGTACTCAAATCCAAGCTGAAATCCTTCTCTATCCTCTGTTTAGCCTCTGTTAGGTTGGGTTCATTATTAGGTGAGCTTTCTCCATGGGGTTACCTCCCCAGAACTTCAGGTTTTTATCCCACCTGCTTGGAAACTGCAACGGAATGAGCCTAAGTCCCAGGGCAGACTCTCATTGGTCAAATTGGGTCATGTGCTCACCCTTAACCAATCGCTGTGAACAGAGAGATGCATAAGTCTCATGGACCAGTCCTGGACCACATCCTTACCACCGAAGCCAGACTTGGGCTCCTTCCCTGGAGCTGCATGAGTTGAGAGTGGAGGAGGGATGGCTCCTCAAAACAAAACTAAAGTGCCACAGCCAGGCAGAGTCCTGGCTGCTGAGTAGGCACTAAAAATAGCCAGAAGAGATCGTAGAGGTCTTTTGGCCCAACCTTCTACCCACACAGGATCCTTTGGGAGCTCTGCCTAGAAACAGTGCTTCTGCAAGCCTCAGTCTCAGTGGGAATCCCCAGTGCTGATTGGTCCCTGTTTGTGTGTGCTTTCTGACAGGCAGGTGGCATGTGAGTATCATTGCCATGTTTGTTAAGATTGACTCAGCTTTGAGCAAAGCAAAGAGCCCAGCCCCTGTCCTCTTAGTAAGTCAAATCTAGCCTGGGCAAAAGAGGGACATCCAGGAGGGCCATCCTCACTAGGGACCATTCCACCTAGGATGGCCAACCCCCACCATATGGATGGGGAGACTGAGCTACAAGAGAAGGAGAGATCTGACACCCAGGCCTCCTGTCTACCAGTCTCTGCCTCCAGCTGCCTTCCTCTAGCTCTTCCCAAGGGGTACAAACCAGCCTCTAAAGGGTTAAATACAGAGCTTGCAAACTGACTTCCACGGAATGACTCTAGGCTGCAGGTGTGTTTTATTTGGCCTGCACGGGATTGACAAATATTTAGTAGTCAATATGTTTAAACTCGGAGATTTACATAAAATCCCAGATTTCTGGCTGCTTTTGTAGAAAAGGACTATCTGGCAACATGGGCCCACATTCCTGACTGTCAGCATTTCCTGAAGCCTAGCTCGGGCTCCGTCTAGCCAACCTCGTGCAGAGGCTGGCAGGGGAGAGGGGGCCTTGTTATCCGAGCCAAGGAACTCTTATGTGAGTGGCTGGAGTCTGTAGGCATTTGCTTTTGTGACCTCAGTATTAGCATCTTGGAGAATTCCCAGGTGGGCCCCTTCCTGCCTCTTCATTTTTTATATGTATTACCTGCCCAGGGCCAGGCCCTGTGTGGGGCTCTTGGGCTTCGTGCACGGCCTTCATACTAGCCATCTACTTTAATGATCTCATTTAATACTCTTGGAACTCAGAGGTTGCACAGAACAGGACTGACTCCCCACATCCTAGTGGGGAGATGCAACCTGCCCAAGCTCATAGCACTCAGGTAGGGCAGGGCTACTTAGGGTGGGGCTCCTGTGGCACCTGTCACAGGAACGGGGTCCAGGCCCCAGCTCCGGAAAGCTGATTCATGCTCACACTCTCACAGGTGGCTGACTCACAAAGAGGAGAGACTGCACAGCCAGGCACACCTAGGCCAGACTCCCAACTCTGCCATTTACAAATAATGTGCCACCAGGTGAGTTTTGCCTTCAGCCTCTTCATCTATCAAATGGGGCAAATGCAAAACACCTTACAGGTGTTCGATGCAACCAACACTGCAATAACAAGTGTACCAAATACCTGTTCCAGGACTGTGCTATACACTTGGAAAGTAACTGTGAATGTGACAGATGCTGTGCTGTAGGACCGTTGTTCTTCATTGGGGGTGATTTTTGTCCACTCCCAAGGGACATGTGGCAATGTCTGGACACATTTCCAATCGTCACGGCTGGAGGGGGTTGGCATCAGTGTATAGAGGTCAGGAAAGCCACAAAACATTCCACAATTCCCAGTGAGGGGATCCGTTAGACAACAAGCAAGTCCGCTTCGAAGGAGATTTAGGGAGATGTTGTGCTTTAGGGAGCACACAGCAGGAGAGGGGCTGCCTGGGCTGGTGAGTGGTTGGGAAGGGCCTCCTGAGGAAGTGACATTCAGGCTGCACCCTGAGGCCTGCCCAGGAGTCGTGGGTGGGTGGAGGGAAGAGTGGGACAAAGACGATGACCTGAGCTGGCAGAGAACCGGCACATTCCAGCACAGCCTCTCTTGCAGGGCAGGCCACTTCAAGGACCACATCCCTCTTTGTAAATATCCACACCAAGTTTATTTAGCTCATCAGTTCTAAACAAAAGAGTGAGTGTGCCTGTTCCTCTTAGCAACCACCTTGCCACCCTCTACCAATTGTCTGGAATTTCTCCGGGGCTCAGGAAGTCTTTTGAGAGAGATTTCTAAGCAGGTCTGCACAGATGGCTCCCTCCCAGGTCTGCAAAGATTTCTAGCAGTGTAAAAGGATTCAGAGTGGCCCTGCCCTGCCAAGCTTTTTCTCCTTCTAATCTCTTGACTCAAAGCTACTGGAAATGAGAAAGTAGCTTCAACAGGTTCTCTTTCAAAATTTGGGGGAGTTCCCAAATTTCCTTTGCCTCCTGATGGGTGGGCTGGAGGGAGTCCTCAGTGACCCCAGGAATGTGGGAGAGAGGCCGTCTTTCATGGGTCTGGAGTTCTGATTCCAGTTCACAACAAAATCAGCAATGTTAGCTTGTTTCCAAAGATGGCCGCCATCGCTTCCTCCTCTCTCCATATGAGCCGTACCTCCATCCTGAGTCTACTCCTCTGTCCCCGTGAATCTGGGCTGGCCGGTGATTATAAGACCAAGAGACTACGCCAAAGCGATGCTGTGCCAGATTTAAGCCTGGCCTTTTAAAAGGACTGTTGTTTTCCACTTCCTTGTTTCTGGAACCCCAGCCACCACTCTGCGAGGGAGCTCAAGCTGCTGCATAGAGAGGCCCACGTAGAGAACCGAGGTACCAGCCCTAACTCCTAGTCCTAGATGATCTTCCCAGCTGAGTTCCCAGTCCACCTGTAGCACCAGCTTGCAAGGCATGTGAGTGAGCCATCTTGGAAAAAGATGCCCCAGGCCCAGTTGAGCCGCCCCAATTGACACTCCAAGAAAGAGAGCAGCTTGCTCTTTCTGAGCCCTGGTCAAACTGAAAAATCATGAGCAAATCAATTACTGTTGTTTTAAACCATTCAGTTTCGGAGTGGTTTGTTACGCAGTAATAGCTCATGAAAACAACCAGCTACGGTTATTGAGCACCTACTATGTGCCAAGCATTGTGCTAAATGTTCTATGGGCACTAACTTGTTACCTTCTCACATCAACCTCATTAGAGAAGGATTTCTAGATGAGGAAGCCAAAGCTTGGGGAAATTAAAGGACCCCTGTACTAGGGCACAGAGCCAGTTAGAAACTGGCTGGCTCCAAAGACCTGGCACTTACTTGCGAAGAGTATAGCTCCTGGATGCAAAACTACCCATGATCTTTCAGGCCTGGCCATCGGCCGTTACAGAGGTTTAACATGGCAGGCCTCGTGGGGGCCGCTGCTGCTCTCCCCACGCTAAATTGGGGCACAGTCCGTACACTGCAGGCTCCAAAGGGAGATGCCATCAGGAAGGCAGGCCCCCTGGCTGGCCTTGCTAGCACGCACAGCTGCATTCCTAGCCCAGGTGCCTCCATGCGAGGCCTCTGTATTGGGGGCTGTCGACCAAAGCCTTCCTCCAAGTGCCTTTGCCAAGACCTCCTTATCAGGCGGAGTGGGGAGACTTTGCTCTGACTCATTACTCAGTACTTTTCCACTTTTAGCCCTTCCCCCTCTCGCCACCCCCAGCATACACACGAATCCAGAAAACCGCAGGAGCAAATTGTTGGGGGTTCCCTCAGCAGTGAGCTGACTCCCTATCTACAACACATCTAACCCTTGCCTGGCGCTGTCCCATGGGCACTGGGGGAGCTGTCACTTTCTCCTCTTGCTTATATCATCACGGTAAGTGATCACAGGCTTGACTGTTACTCCATTAGACTACTGTGACACGTGGCAGCTCAGCTTCTGACAGCTTGCTCAACCTGCCTCTTCCAGATCACTTGCAGCAAGAGGCTCCCAGCGTCCAGCTCTTTCCTGTACTGGCCTTGGTTCCCATGCCCCAGACTGCCTTGAATCCCAGCTAGTCTCTGCTCCCTGTGCCCCGTACCCTCTGGTTCCAGGGTCACTGTTTTGTAATGCGGCTCAAACCACTTTGGACAAAGCTCCCACTGTGGATCTGCAGAAAAGACTCCCCTTGGAGCTATCAGACATGGTAGTAGTGGTGAGAGCTGCCAGTATTTATTGAACACATATTGTGTTCTAGACACACGCTAAGTGTTTTACATACATGGTCTCATACGTGGTCTCATGAAATACAGTGCTTAGAATGGCATTGGGCCACAGTAAATGCTCAATAAATGGTAGCTATTTCCATTGAATCCTCACCGTGCTACTGTACCCCGTGCTACTGTCATTCAGCACCCCCATTTTGGAATTGAGAAAACTGGGCCCCTGTAAAGTAGAGACTGTGAATAAATGGTGGAGATGATCTCAAGCCCAAACCTGCCTGAGCTCTGGTGCTTTCCTCCAGGCCTGTTGTACAACTAACTCCATTAGATAAGAAACAGCTGGGTCAAAGACAGTTCACAAAGGACATCTTTTTGAAAGACTTCTACCAAAATGGTTTAAAATGTAAAAGGTCTCAATGCTTGAAGTAGCAAGCTTCAGTGGCTGAGAGAGTTTTCTTTATGTTACTAAGCAAAATTCAACTGAGTACATTTGAAGATCTAATTGGCTTTCCTAAGTGATTTGTGAATTGGGCAGCATCCCATCCAGCAAGGAGAAGGGCACTCCAAGGGGATGTACGAATTGGAAGGGTTTTAATAGGAAGAAGGATGGGACAAGAGAGCTATAAACAAAAGAAAAAGGATCATTTTTAGACCAGGATGGCTTCTTTGGCAGGGAAGGGCATGGCAAGGGTTTTTACCATGAAGATTGCCTCTTCTTTCTGTGGGGCACTGGTATGAGGAACAGAGAGGGCCCCCTTGACGGATTACCTTACAGTTGCTTGACCAGAAAATTCCAGACTGGTTGGTTAAGATTACAACTCTGCGTGGAAACTGCAATTAGGTCAGGTATTCAATCTAGGTTTGGTATCATGGGCTTTTAGCACAAGGGATGCCATTGGGGGCCTGTGGTTTTAACCATGTGAAACTCCACATTTCAGGAATGAATCCCAAAAAATCACCCTGATATAAGTGACAGTTCTCATCAGCAGACTGGGTTTAATTCTGTTAATTTGCCCTCTTTCCTCTTAATACGAGTAAGTCCAAAGCCTGCAAGTAGGAGAGGTCAGTATTCCAAGTACCAAGAATAATAACAGGAACTGTCTCCCAGTCCTCCTCCCTTGACCTAGAAACTCCTAAATGTCATCCTCAAATTACCATTAGGAGACTTCACATCTCATTGGCAGTAAGGTCAGAGAAGTTAAGAGCAGTAGTTAAGAGCATGGGCCTCCGCAGGGAATAAGGTAGCTGTGTGACCTTCGGCAAACTGTGTAACCTCTCTGATTCTTAGTGTTCCCATCTGAGCACAATATTAGTACCTAATTCATGGGGCTGTTGCAAGGAGTCAATGAGGAATGCTTATAAGGCCTGCAAAGAGTAGGGGCTGGGGAATGGTCAGTTTTTATTATTACTAAATATTGGAGAGTGATAACTACATCTGAGAAGCCTGGGGTCTCTCCAGAATGAAGGCCAGTCCTCAATGAAAATCTCTGCTTGGAACCAGCCCTCCATTCCAGCTGAGTTTAACTCTTCCAATCTCCCAGCCAAAGTTCTTACCCTTCAGGAAATATCAGAAGCACCCAGAGAGCTTGTTGCTCATCATGCATATCCTCAGAGCTCTCCCTCCAGGAGTCTGTTCCAGGTTTTGAGGAGCTCAAGAGTTGGGTATGTTTAACCAACACCCTGGGTAATTCTCACTCAGAGTGAGAAACACTGCCCTAAACCAGGGATAGACATACTTTTTCTGTAAAGGGCCAGATGACTCTGTCACCACTGCTTTACTCTGCCACCTTAGCACAAAAACAGCCAAAAACATTAATGTAGGAGTGTGGCTCTGTTCTAATAAACCTTTATTTATAAAGACAGGCAGGGGCCATATTTTACCTGTGGGCCATAGTGTACCAGCCCCATCTGCTTTCTACCAGCGCATATCTTATATCTATTCTATAGATAACCAATAAAGACACAGACATGGGTATAAAAAAAAAAAGATATTTCTTTAATTTAAAATTATGACCTAGAAAGAACCAGTTAGTTTATGTATCCAGGCTTCTTCTTTATACTCAATTGGAAGAGACACAATATTGGCTCAGATTGCCAACCCCAGAGAAAAACCAAACCCAAAGAAAAATCCTCGGGAAGTCCCTGCAGCTACTCTGCTGGGCCGCCAGGCTCCACTGAGGGAGGATGACCAGGCTGCTGGGGGCTGCTGCTCTCCTTCCGCTACCCAAATCCCTCACAGGCCTGATTCCTCTCCACTGCTCTGTAGCTGGCCCTGCGCATGTCCTCCACAGAGAGGATGGTGGCACAGTCATCTGGCCCTTTATAACAGTCACCGCCCCACCATCTCTGGGGACAGCTTCCTGTGACCGCGACAGTGGAGCTGAGCAATTCTGCATGTACGTGCCCAGAAGGACAGCACCTTCATCGTTTAGCTGAGATCTAGAGCCTTTCGTCGTAACCATCGGTCCGTGTGGTCAAGGCACCGGCAGCAAGATGGCAAAATTGGGAAACAGTCTGGGAAGATGCAAGGGTCTCCGTAATCAGTTCAGTCAATTTCATTCTGAAAACGAAATAGACAAATGCCATCTGGGTAAGCTCCCTACACGTGGGAGAAAGCATCAAGACGAGCACCACCTCCTTCAGGACCCTGAGGTCTGTCTGCTCTTTCCCCGCACAGGAAACAAGGTCCCACTTCTCAGGTCTGTGATGCTCCTGCCTCATACATTCAGGGCCAATAAGGCCTGCGTATTCACCCAGCCAGCCAGCAGGGGTCTCGAAAGCACTCCAAGCTCTGGATAATGTGTGAAGGGAGTCAGGCTGTGATGCCCGGCAGGCTCTTTTTCTTGTACCGAGTTTGGAAGTGTGCAGCCAGTCAGTAGAGAGGAGAGGAGGAAGGGTATGGCCAGAGCGGCCCTCGGAGATCCTGGAGGCCTTCCCGGGAGGGGTTCACGGACAGAATAAATACAACTAGCTTGAAGCAGGCCTTCTGAAAGGAGCCCGCAGGTCACCACATACCCGCTGTAGTGGGGCGACAAGTTCCCATGCTGGTTCGCTTTCTCTAAAACTTACAGCACCCAGGGCCTGATGCCTGACCTGAGTCAAAAGCGGTTGGGACAGACCACTACGGGGCGGCCCAGGCTGCGGTGGAAGACCAGGTGGTGACCAAGCCGTCCTCACCACACACAGCATTCCTGAGCTCAGCGGGCCACACCCTGGGTATATTGCAGAGGCAGCGCAGGACACTGACAAGGGCCCCTGCTGTGTCTCTGTCACCACTCACCGGTGGGGTAGGTGGGGGAAGAGCACGGCATTAAATAGAGTCCCCTGAGAACTGAGGCGCAGTGAGGAGAAAAGGGTGGGGTTTCTTCCTCAGGCCCAGTCGCTCTGCCTCCCATGGGAGGAAGAAACTATTACTGTGCCACTGCCAGCACCACCGACGTTACCTTGCTCAAACAGATGGCACCTGGGGCTGGGGGCATTTCAGCAAAGACCCTCAGCTGTGTGACAACCCCCAGCAGGAACCTTCCTTACAGCTGTCCTAGACCGAGTCTGGGTCACGTCGCATGCCCTGGCTCATGACAACACGTGTCCCACCCCCAACTCCTGACCCTCAGCTAACCAGTCTTCGGATTCTTAACGAGGAAGCACAAATGGTGGGGGTAAGAGAGTCTGGGTCCCAGGACCCCAACGCATTCCTCTTCCCAGTCTCCTTGTCTCAGAAACAGTGGACCCCCTAAATGTCTGCTTAAAGAGCTGCCCACGTGGCTGGCCATAGTCAAAGGCCAGTCACAGAACTCACTTACAAGACCACGGCAGGGTCACCTAATCACAGCAGAAGGCTGGCTCAACCCCTGTCCTCACTGAATGATGCTGTCCGGCTGTCCATTCTGGGCCACCTGTCCAGGGTCAGAGGTGGGGGCGGGGCTGGGCGTGTTGCTCTGCAGGTAGCGGCGGAAATCTTTGATCATGGGCCGGAGGACCTGGATGAGGACGCTCAGAGCCGCCTGGGTGCCCTCCATGGCTTGAGCCTGACGCTCCTGGGCACAGGCCTGCACCTCCTGGGAGCGGCGGATCATTTGCAGCAGGTCGTTCTGCTGCTCCAGGTGCTGGGCGATCTCCTTCACGTGCAGGTTGGTGACCCGCTGCTCCTGGATCAGCTTGGCCGAGTTAAGGGCGATTCGGCTTTTGAGCGCCTGGGGCTTGACTGAGGGGTCAGCGTGCTGGGCAATCATCTCCACGGGGGTCTCCGCTGGCAGAGGCGGGGGGGCCTCGGTAGTGCAGTACTCGACCACTCCCTCCTCGAGCGTGTGATAGGTGGTCTCTGTGGGGACTGTGGAAAGAAAGAACAAAGGGAGCATCAGGTCACTTTTCAGAAAGAATGAAACTGGCCACGTGGAAAGCAGGCCATTAGCCTTATTCTGGGGAATTCAGGCCTCCTCTGGCTTTATAGCTATTCGTGCACCTAATCTACAATCTAAGGGGTTTAGAATCTTAATCTACTTGGTAACCAAAGGGTCAGTCCTGGATCTGGCAAAAGCAAAGATGCTAATAACACTAGCAAAAAATTCAGAGTACCTACTACGTGCCAGGCACTGCACTAAGCCCTTTGCACTCATTAGCTTGATGATCCTTATACTGACATCGAGAGGCAGGTCCTGTCATGTTCAGAAATGAGGACACCGATCAGAAACATAGAGTGACTTGCCTAAGGTCACATGGCTTATTCAGCAGGTCTAGGAAACAAACTCAGGTCTCCCTAATACCAGAGTCCATTGTGCTATCGCCCCACTGGGCTGCTTTTGGCTAATACAAGTAGGGTCACATGCTCCCCGTAGTGCCAGCACACGGTAGGTATCTTCGGTGGGACTCTCTACATGAGCTGTTTGTAGCCGCACTAATTCTACCTCCTTCTGTGCTTTCTTGACTTCAAGCCTTTTCTGGTCAAGCAGAAAAGGAGGCGGGAGTGGGGAGGCAGCAGTTTAAGCGCCCAATACATGCCTCCTTATCTCCTTGATCACCCTGGCCAATGGAATACGTAAAAGTTCTTCCTGTTCCAGAACGCGAGTTGATTTCAGGCAGCGTTTGATCCCCTTTCCGACCTCAATATCCTTGAGAAATACGACAAGGCAGGCGACGGCACTCACACATACACCCAATTCCCCAAAGTCCCCACTGAGAATCAGCGATCAATACAGTTTATAACCCATCACAAAGGAGCAGTTAACAGTCACTGATGAAAACTGTATCTGAACTGAAAAGTCCAACTCATGTTCCATTGTTGTTCACAGCTGAGAATCTTTGAAGGGATTCTAGTCTGGCTGTTTGGGCCTCCATGCACAGAGAGAAAGGTCTATCTTCCTCATCCTTCAATGCCAACATCAACTGTGTGTCCCCACCGGGACCAGGAAGCCCCCTTTCTGAACCGCCTGGCGTTTTGGGCAATCCTTAGGTTCTCCCACTGGCAGTGCTGTTATTCATACATGAGTCTTATCTGTCTTACTAGAATATACTGGCCTCTGTCTTAGACACTTTCGCAATCCTAGCACAGGATTTGGCACAAAATAAGTATTAATGTTAGATGAGCTATGAATGAGTAGAATAACACCAGGAACCATGAGGTTCCTCAGCTGTGCCTGATGCATGTTGGCTGCACTGAAAATCCAGAATCCATTTCTGACTTGGGCATGATCATTCCCATCTATCTACCTATTGAACAAATACATCCTAACTGCCTACTATGTGCCAGGCCCTGTGATAAGTCCTGTGGGGACATACACATGGTCTCCGTCTTCAAGGACCACACAGTTCAGTCATGGACATGAATGGTGGCAAAACACAGTCAAAAGCAATCCAGCTCATCAGAAGTCCAGACTGTGTGCTGAGGAAATCCCAAAGAGAACAAGATCACTTCTCTCTGGGGAGCTCTTGAAAGACCTCATGGTCTTCCAAGACTCCCATCTGACCTTTGACCCTTTGCAATCAACCTTCCCCAGGCTGCCCAAGCTCTTGCTGGCCCTTCCCATTTATGAACACTGGACCGGGCAGGAGAGGTCACTCACTCTGTGTCAGGGTGACCGTAGCTGCCGCTGCAGTGGCTGTGGGTCCGAGGGCCACGGGATGGATCTCTGTGGTACTGGGCAGGCTGATGATGGTGGCCTCGCCCAGCAGGTTGCAGATGCGCTGTTGCATGGGGGTGAGCAGTACGGGGGCTACAGCTGGGCCACCGGCACCACTGCTACCACCTGACCCTGGCCCACCAGCTCCATCTTCCTCAGTGGGCCCTGGGGCCTCACCACCCTCCACAGCTGCCCGGACCTGGGCAACCTTGCGACGGACCTCGGTCTTGAGGTCAGACCACTTCTTCTTGACCTCGGGCAGCTCCCTGCGGCAGGTGGCCACGGCGTTAACCCTTCTCAGGATGCCGTGCCAGGCTGCGCTCTTGGCAGCCAGAGGGACCCCAGCGTTGAAGTGGTTCACCAGCAGGTGCTTCTTCAGTTCTAGTTCCTCCACGATGATCTCCACCTCTCGCTCAGAGAAGTTCATCTTCCTCTTCTTGGCTGGGACAGCCATAGCCTCTCCCTACCCCTTTTAAAAAAATATATTACGACCCCCTCAACCGCCCCAATTCTCCTTCTCTTCTTTCTCCGCCTCGCCCCTCACCCACCCCCCTATAGGGGATAGGCCGGGCTTGCCCAAGGCAGAGCACCAGGCCTTTGGTAACCCCCCTCGCTACGCAAAGTGCGTAGGGCCAAGCACCGACCGGCCCAGCCGCTGCCAGCCAGCTGCGTAATGGCTTCCTGAATCTGCCTCTTCCGCCGGGGTGTGCGGAGATCCGCCCACTTCCCCTCTTCCCGCCTCCCAGCGCTTTTCGAGAGGAACCCGCCCTCCAGGTTGGTTGCAGCTCAATATCACGTCGTTCACTGGCTCTTTTGATATGTCGCTCAGCCACAGAGCACGCCCACCCACTGGAATTGGCCTGATCATTGGTCTAAGGGTGTGTCTGTCGCTACAGATTCCGCCCACTGAATCTTTATTCACTTCCACTGGAAATTGTGCTGTCGTTCAATTATCAGTATTACGACCACTACGCTGTTAAATTCAGCTATTTTATTGGTGATCTAGGGAGTTAGATTATCAACACCTGGCCTCCTGAGGATCCCCAGTGCTTTCAGCCTTTAGCCGTTGGCCAATTATTTTTAATTCCATCCATGGGCGCAAATTCTGGTTTTCAGCGACAGCTCACAATTACTCTTTACACAAATGTTATTTCCCACCGGAGACTACGATCTCTTCGTACATGACCGCTCCTCCCATCCTTACGATTCTGAAGTCTAAACAATATTTCTCAATGGAAATTGGACACGGGGCCTTTCGCCTGCCAATTACATAATTTCTGCCTATAGCGGCGTGATTCCCTCTCTTCGGCCCGGCTCAGCCAATCCCCGCCTCCCTCAGTTTAAATCCGCTCCAGGCTGAGCCGGAATCGCCCCGCCCTTTCCATTGATTTGGGTCGTCCGGGACTGTACCAGCCGTCTCTGCGAGACTCCGCCCCTCGGCTATCCGGTCCTGTGACTGGCCAGAGGTGCGCCCGGGGGCGTGGCCAGGGAGGCGGTGCGCGGCCGGTCGAGGTTCCCGGAAGCGGCCCCTCCCGCCAGTTTGCCGGCATCTCGGAACCCGCGCTCACAGTCTGAGGACACCAGCGTGTCTTCCGCGTTCTCCTTGCCGCTCGGCGTCCCTGCCTCGCGCCCGATGGTGAGCAGTGTGTTGTGCCGCTGCGTGGCTTCCCCGCCGCCGGACGCTGCCGCCGCCGCCTCGTCGTCCTCGTCGTCGCCAGCGTCTGTGGACCCGTGCGGCGGCGCGGTCTGCGGGGGCCCGGACCACCGGCTGCGCCTGTGGAGCCTCTTCCAGACGCTCGACGTCAACCGCGACGGCGGCCTGTGTGTCAACGACCTGGCCGTGGGGCTGCGACGCCTGGGACTGCACCGCACCGAGGGCGAGCTCCGGGTAAGTGGTGCGCACTGTGCGCGCGGGCCGGGCGATGGCCCCTTCGTGCCCCAGAACCTCGGGGAAGTCTGGGCGACAGGTCTGGGCCACTGGGTGACAGGTCATAACGATGCGGCTTCTTGGGCAGACCCTTGGAGCAGGTCTGCTGGATGGCCTCTTGGCCTGGGTGGGACCCCTGAGTGACAGATGGACACCCTATTTATGCCCTGGTGGGAGTGGAGTTCCTTCCTTGCCTCTATAGATGCTTAGGTGGGGGAAAGGCTCTTCGTGCACAGGTGGCACCCTCTGGGCCTTCCGATGGGCGAAAGCCTCTCCCTATTTGGGCCAAGTCTCAGAAGGCCAAGTCTCAGAAGTCTGCCTTTAGTCACCTCCTGACCTCAAAACTAAACCTGATGCACTCTCCCGCCACCACCCACCACTGAAGGGTTCATCCATTCTCCTCCAGCGGCCCTCCTCCCTTCCCCTCTCATTTCCATGCCAGCCTGTGGGCCCTGATCTGGTTCCTCTCAAAAGCACGTGGGAGTTGGAAAAAATGGGAACTGGGGTTTCAGGCAGATCTGTGTCTGTGTGGGTGGTAAGGATTGACAGTTCTCGTGGTTTAGGCTCATCCTCATTGACATGCTTATCCAGAAGATGGGACTGCAGTCCCTTGCAGGGTTGCAGATCCTGAAAGAATCTGGGGGAAAATACTTCCTAAAAGTGGAAGTACTGCACGCCTAGGAGGGGATATCATTACTCTCCTCCAAGGGAAAGGGGGATGGAGAATGGTTGTCTCTGGGCCTGCCAGAAAGAGAAGTGCTGTCCTTTCTTTATAAGAACCTCAAGCAGAGGCTGTTTCTTCCCCCTTTGTCTCTCAGGGTACGGTTTTTCCTTTCTGACTGTAGGTATAGCTACTCTTTCCCAAGTATTTCATTTACTTGTGGCTTTGCTGGATTTACAACCTGGAGGACTACTGAGAACTTTACCTAATAACCTGTTTCTCTTAAGTTAGTTCATTTGGTCCACTTGTATTTATAACAATTAGAGAACCTCATAGTCAAGTGTGAAATAATTTGGTAAAATCCCGGAATTAAACCAATTGGTTGGTAGGGTGAGTGTACCTAAGGTTTTTTTAACTCATGTCTAAAGTATCTGGGATCAACATCCAAGGTATTTAACCTACTTAGGATCTGCCTACGAAGAAAACCAACGGTAACACAATGCAAAATAGAATTGATGGGTTAAGCCCAAGAAGTTTAGAGAAAAGTTAAAAAAAAAAAATTTTAAATGAGTTTTACATTAAAAGGCAGTTGTGAGCTTGATATTTTCCCATACATATCTGATGAATAAATCACTCAGAAAGGTCATCTAGCCAAATTCAGAGAGTCTGTGCCTTCTGGGCTCAGAGAGGTGTGGGCCCAGGTTTACCTTTCTGCTTCCGTGAACCTACAGTTGGCATATACTGCTGGGTACACTGGGGGCATCTGGCTGTGGGTTGTGCCTCAACAAGAATCACAGTGCACTTGTGATTCCCAGCATATCTGATATTGATCCTAATCCATTTTTTGGCAGTAAGTTTCTAAGGGCAAATAAGGAGGAAGTGATTGTTTTTCTTTCCAGTGTTGAAAGAAACTTTTTTGATTAACCTGGGCCCTTGGGATCACATTGGCTCAAAAATCTTTGACTCTGTGATTGATCTAAGTTCCATGACATGAAACAATTCTTTTTTATTTTTATAGTATATGGATTTAGTATGGACTCTGTTTCTACAACTCTTTCAGCTTTTGTATAAGTTAAATTATCATACAGCTTTGAGACTGGAAATGATCCATTTCATTCGTTTATTATCTGTAGAGGCATGCATGTTAGTCCTGTGGCAAACCTTTTAAGTATTCAGAGAATCTGCCTTTTTGTAAGTAACTGGGCAACAGGAAGGCACCCTGCCTCATGAACCCCCATACCACTTCCTGTTGAAATACTATCAGTGTTAGCTACATACAGAAAAAGCAGTGCTGTAGTTTTAAGCCAAAAGAGAATTTGGGGGCCCTTGGGTTAGAAATGGGTCATCTGGCATAGGAGTAGGCGTTGGAAAACACATCATCAAACTTTGGCAGCAGCTTCATGTGACCCTGAGGATCAGTCGGAGATGCTAGGGTTTCTCGGGAATCAGCTAGGAGTGCTTAACAGTGGGTGATGGGTGAAACGAAGGCCACGTGACTGTACAAGGCCTCTTGCTAGCTTTCAACAGGTTGGGTCAGATTTTCTTTAGAAACAAACCATCTATTTTTGGTATCTGCCTTTTTTTTTTTTTTTTTTTTTTTTTTCAGAAGAATTGGAACAGTCGAGGAAAAATGACTTAAAATGGAGGTGGGCGGAGAAACTCATGGCAGCCAGCCAGGGAAATTTTCTTTATAAAGGGCATGTGAGCAAGGAGCCCGTCCTGGGACAAAAGAAGGGAAGGGTCTATTAAAGAAAAAAAAGATGACGACAGCGGTAGTGACTTTGGGAAATGAGGCTTCAGCTGGAGCTAATTATAGCATTGCCTATTTAAGGCATTTTCATGTGACCAGTTGCTGGTGAGGATTCTAGAAGATGGTGTGGTTTGCTGATTTACAGTCTTGTATATGCACCAGGTTGTTTAAGCGTCAATAACTTTGTAAAGTAGACAAGACAGTGATTTCACCCCTTTCTACAGAGGCAGGAACAGAGGTTCAGAAAGACTATAAAACAACCTCACAACTCATTTGACCACTAAGGAATTAGACCAGAGAAAGAACTGGAACCATCTTCCAATTTCCTGCTCTACTCTGTCTGTAACTATACCAGCTGTTTCTGAGAGACATCAAGAGAGTCCCAGTGTGGGCTTTTGAGAGAAGTTGAGAAAGATGAGGAGGGATCCATTTAGAACCACATCTGTTATTCTCCAAATAGGTTTCAAGATTATCCAGAGATTATCCTGTCAAAGAATGAAAATCCGGCCTGCCCTCATTCTCTCCTTGACCTGAGCAGTGTACATGAAGCAATCTCTGTTGATTTGAAATCATTGAATATAGGATCATTAACGTCAAGTTGGTATTGCTTAATCAGACAGTACTGTTAATTAAACTCTATACCTTTTAAATGTGTTGCCATGTAGGGGGAAGATGTTTACCTAAACAGCCAGACTTAAATTAAGACAGTCTATAGAAAAAAAAAGAACCTTTTTCATAGAAAAGGAATAGCATCATTTGGTATAATATAATGGCCTATTAGAAAAAGAAGAATGCTATTTGCAGCTTGGATTGAGTTCATACATTAAACTGATTGTGTTATGTTGTTGCAAAACTGGTTCCTGGCTTGAAGTAATTATCAAGATGAGATTTTGTTTTTAAGAAGATTTTTAAAAAATTAGTTGGTATTTGAAAAGGTGGAGTCAGATACCCTGATCCTAAGACCAAGTAAACAAGAATATAGCAGATTAGGCCTGATCTGGAGCTTCGGCTGGGTGAGTTCCTTTGATGTTCAAAGAGTCATTAATTGTTGAAACCACAGGGGAATGAGAGGAACAAATATTTTGCTGGTATTTATTTCTAGTCCATCTGAGTAGAGCCGCACGTGAACAGACCTATTGTTGCAGGTCTATGGCCCTGCCGCCCTGAACAAGCCCGTTCCCGTCTGATCTCGGAAGCTAAGCAGGGTGGCATCTGGTTAGTACCTAGATGGGAGACCACCCAGGAAGACCAGGTGCTGTCGGTGTGAAAAATAATAAATAAATAAGGGATCGTAAACTGACAAGGTCCTTGCAGTCTGTGAAGTCAACCAAGGGTTGCCTCGCTTAAAAAAAAAAGGAAAGGAAAAAGAAAGAAAGAAAACATTTGTCACTACAGAGGACTGGTTGCATCAAGTTGGGGCAGACTTTTCATTATAGCCATTTCTTCTCATACCGATGTGAATTTGGTCTTGAAATTGGGTCTTGGAAGGGTCACTGGCCCTCATCGGCCAGCCTGCTGTTCAGTGTGGAGAGCATTCCGCCTGGGGCGTCCTTCACAGATAGCCATTCCGTTGTGGTATGGGGTCATCGTGAGTTCTTATGTCAGACCGAAGTCTGTCTGCTTGTACCTGCTCCCCATTTGCCCCAAGTTTGACCTTAAGGAACAACACACAAAAGTGATATAAGGGCCCGTCAAGTATCTGAAGACAGCTATCTAATCTTGTGCTCTCGGCTGCTGTAAAAAAGTGCACTTCTCACGTGATAAGCTGTCCACACCTTTCACGGTCCCTCATCTGAGGCAATATATCATGGGAGTTTAGAGTATAGACTTTCCTTGGAAACACTACACTAAGTGAAAGAAGCCAGTCAGAAAAGACCACATCTTACGTGATCCATTTCTATGAAAGTCCAGAATAGGGAAAGCTACAGAGACAGAAAGTAGATTACAGATTTCCTAGGCCTAGGAAGGGAGGGGAGTGGAGAGATAGGAAAGTGATAACCAGAAGGGTTGGGATTTCTTTTTGGGGCGATCAAAATATTCCAAGGTTGACTGTGGTGACGGCCGCACATATCTGTGACTGCTAAAAAGCATTGAATTATACACTTAATGGCGATTTGTATAGTATGTGAATTTCATCTCAATAAAACTGCTTTTATTTTTGTTTTAAGTTTATTTTTAAATTTATTGGGGGTAACCTTCGTTAATAACTGTAGATTTCAGGTACACAGCTTCGTAATAGGACGTCCGCGTCCTCTGCTGTGTGCTCCCCACCTGAAGTCTGGTCTCCTTTTGTCACCCGCTTTACCCCCTTTGCCTCCACCCCCCTTCCAGTTACCACCCCTCTGGTAACTACCATTCTGTTGTCTGTAGCTATGAGTTTGTTTTCAATTCCATATGTGAATGAAATCACATGGTTCTTGTCCTTTTCCATCTGACTTATTTCACTTGGCATAATACTCTCAAGATCCATGTCCTTGCAAATGGCAATATTTCATCTTTTTAAGGCTGTGCAGTATTCTGTTGTATATTTGTACCACATCTTCTTTATTAAACCATCCATTGATGGACTTCTAGTCAGTTTCCATCTCTTAGCTGTTGTAAATAATGCTGCGTGAACACAGGGGTATATATAGCTTTACGAATAAGTGTTTTCAGATTTTTCAGGTAAATACCCAGAAGAGAGATTGCTGGGTCACATGGTAGCTATATTACTTTTTGAAGAAACCTCCATGCTATTTTCCATAGTGGCTGCACCAATTTACATTCCTACCAGCAGCGACCGAGGGTTCCCATTTCTCCACATTCTGTCCAACACTTGTTATTTCTCGTCTTGTTGACAATAGCCATTCCAACAGGTGTGAGGTAGTATCTCATTGTGGTTTTGATTTGCATTTCACTTATAACTAGTGACGTTAAGCATCTTTTCATGTATCTGTCGGCCATCTGTATGCCTTGGGTGGAAAAGTATCTTTTTAGGTCCACTGCCCATTTTTTAATCAGATCGCTTTTCTTGTTGAGTTGCGTGAGTTTGGGATGTTATTAGCCCCTTATCGTAGGTGTCGTTTGCAAATATCTTCTCCCTTTCAGTTGGTTGCTTTTTTTGTTTCGAGGATGGTTCCTTTTGCTGCGCAGAAGCTTTGTAGTTTATGTAGCCTCATTCATTTATTTTTTCGTTCCTTGACTTTGGGGTCAAAAATCACCTCTGAGACCAAGGTCAGTAAGTTTAGTTCCAGTGTTTTCTTCTATGTATTTTATTGTTTCAGGTCTTATATTCAAGCCCTTAATCCATTTTGAGTTAATTTTTGTGTATGGTGCCAAATAGCAGTTTAGTTTCATTCTTTTGCAGATGGCTTTCCAGTTTCTCAACACCATTTACTGAAGAGTCTCTCCTTTCTCAGTTGTATGTTTGTCAAAAATTAGTTGCCCTTATATATGTGGGTTTATTTCCGATCTCTCAGTTCTGTTTCTTTGGCCTGTGTATCTGTTTTTCTGCCAATACCATACTGTTTCGATTATTGTAGCTTTGTAGTACAGTTTGAAGTCAGGGAGTATGATACCTCTGGCTTTGTTATTTTTTCTCGAGATTGCTTCGGATATATGGGGTTTTTCGTGAAAAATGCCTTTGGGATTTTGCTGGGGATTGCATTAAATCTGTATATTGCTTTAGGTAATAACAGCCAGTTTTACAATGTCGATTCTTACAGTCCAATTACACGGAATATCTTTCCATTTCTTTGTGTCTTCTTCAGTTTTTTTCAATGTCTTGTAGTTTTCAGTGTACAAGTCTTTCACCTCCTTTGTTCAATTTATTCTTAGGCATTTTATCCTTTTTGTTGTAATTGTAAATGGGACTGTTTATTTCCCTTTCTGATATTTTGTTGTTAATATATATAGAAACACAATGGATTTCTGTATATTGATTTCGTATCCTGAAACTTTACTGTATTTGTTTGTTGTTTCTAATAGTTTTTGATGGAGTCTTTAGGGTTTTCTATATATAGAATAATACCATCTGCAAATGGTGAGTTTTACTTCCTCATTCCCAGTTTGAATGTCTTATTTCTCTTTCTTGCCTAACTGCTCTGGCTAGGACTTTCCATACTATGTTGAATAACAGAGGCAAGAGAAGGCATCCTTGTTGTTCCTGATCTTAGATGAAAAGTTTTCAATTCTTCATCATTGAGTATATTAGCTGAGGATTTGTCATATATGGCCTTTATCATATTGAAGTACTTTCCTTCTATACACATTTAATTGAGTGTTTTAATCATAAATGGATGTCATATCTTGTCAAATGCTTTTTCTGCATCTATTGATATGACCATATGATTTTTAACTTTTGTTAATATGTATCACATCGATTGATTTGCGGATGTTGAACCATCCTTGTATCCCTAGAATGAACCCCACCTGATAGTTCCCTTTAATGTATTGTTATATTAGATTTGCTAGTATTTTGTGTAGGATTTCCCTTAACAAATTTTTGGAAAAGGTTAAGAAGGATTGGTATTAAATCGTCTTTGAATGTTTGGTAGAATTCACCAGTGAAGCCATCTGGTCCCGGACTTTTTTTCATTGGGAGGTTTTTGATTACTGTTTCAATTTCCTTACTAGTGATTAGCCAGTTTAGGTTTTCCAATTCTTCATGGTTAAGTTTAGGAAGGTTTTATATTGTTTAAGAATTTGTCGATTTCTTCTAGGCTATCAAATTTGGTGGCATATAGCTTTCATAGTATTTTTATATTTTTTTTTATATATTTTTATATATTGTAACTTCTCTCTCATTTCTGATTTTCTTTATTTGAGTCTTTTTTTTTCCTTCATGAGTTTAGCCAGAGGTTTGTCAATTTCATCTTTTCAAAAAAACCAGCTTCATTTCATTAATTTTTTTCCATTGTCTTTTTGTTTATTTCATTTATTTCCACTTCGATTTTTACTATTTCTTTCCTCCTACAGACTCTGGGCTTTGTTTGTTCTTTTTCATCTCTTTAAGGTGTAATGTTACATTGTTTGAGATTTTTCTTGTTTCCTGACATAGGCCTGGAATGCTATAAACTTCCCTCCTGGTACCCCTTTTGCTGCATCCCCCCGCATTTTGATGTGTAGTATTTTCATTTTCATTTGTCTCTCTATATTTTTTGATCCATTCTTTTATGTCTTCTTTGACCCAGTCGTTCTTCAGTAGCGTGTTGTTTAACCTTCACGTATTTGTGGTTTTCCCAGCTTCCTTCTTGTACTTGATTTTCAGTTTCACACTATTGTGGTCAGAAAATATGTTTGATATGATTTCAATCTTCTTACATTTAGTGAGACTAGTTTTGTGTCCCAACACATGGTCTGTCCTTGAGAGTGTTCCATGTGCCCTTGAGAAGAATGTATATTCTGTCATTTTGGATGGAAAGTTCTCTAGCGATTAAGTTCATTTGGTCGAATGTGTCATTTAAGACTGGTATTTCCTTATTGACTTTCTCTGTCCCTTTTCCCTTCAATTTTTATGATATAATTGTTTAATAACCTATTCTGTATTAGATTTGCAGTTTCCTGCCTCTTCCTGCCTGTTAATCACCTTACTCAAAAGTTTCGTATACTTTTGTCTTTTTGTTTCTGGTAGAAGAGTTCCTTTCAACATTTCTTGTAGGTCTTGTGGTGGTAAATTCTCTCAGCTTTTGTTTGTCTGAGAAAGCTTTTATTTCTCCTTCATACCTAAAGGCTAATTTTGCTGGATATTTTATCCTTGGCTGATGGTTCTTTCTCAGTATTTTGAATATTTCCTTCTACTCTCTCCTGTTGTGAAATTTTTCTCCTGAGAAATCCAATGATTATCTAATGGGGCTTCCTTTGTAGATAACAGTTTCTTCCCTCTCTCCCGCCCCCCCCCCTAAGCCACACCACTGCCCCCTTGAGAATTCTTTCTTGGTCATTAATTTTGGGAAATTTGAATAAAATGTGTCTTGGAGAAGCTCTTTTTTATTATTATTATTATTTTATTTATTTATTTTTTTTGGTGTTAATGTGATTATGTATTCTGTTTCCTGTGTTGTCAACTTCGGTTATTTCCATAGCCTTGGAAAGTTCTCATCAATTATTATTTGAGTAGGCTCTTTGTTCCCTTCTCTTTCTCTTCCCCCGGTATACCTATTATTTCGATTGCTCTTTCTAATGTAGTCAGAAGTTTCTCATATAGTTCTTTTATCTTTTTGAACTCTTAGTTTTCTCCTTCCTCCTGGATAATTTCAAGATTTCTGTCTTTGAGTTTGCTAATTCCCTCTTCCATTTGGTCTATTTCTAGTGGTCTCTCTAATGCAGTCCTCATCTTATTTATTGAGTTTTTAAGCTCCAGAAATTTCATTTGGTTCTTTTTTACAGCTTCAATATCTTTGGTAAAGTTCTTTTGTTCATTAATTTTATTCCTGAACTCATTAAACTGCCTTTCTGAGTTTACTTGTATATCATAGTTTCTTCATAACAGCGATCTTGAATTCTCTTTCTTCTAAATCGGTCTTCCATGACTTCACATTTGGTTTTTGGAGACTTTTCATTTTCTTTCTGTGATCCCAAGTTACTTTGGTAGTTCATGGTATTCGATGGATTGTTTCTGTCTCTGCACTGAGGTGATCTTTTTGTTGTGGTGGTTCAAATACTGTTTTGCTCTCAACAATTCAGCAGGTTGGTAGGGTACTTTCTTTTGTTTTTCAGTAAATGTTGTTATAATGCAAATTCTTGTTTTGTGTGCACTATTTACCCCTGGGGATTGCTGTAAAGAGTTGTCATTCAGTTAAGGAAAATGCCATGTCCCCACTGGGATGGTGGTGTCCGCTCTGACCAACTTGCTTCGCCGTGGTGGAGACTGGTTTTGCCAGCTCTCAGAGCCACCCACCTCCTTTTCCCACTGTTTTTGGATTTTATCAGGCTCTGTCGGCGGGTGTCGGGGAGAGGATGGAGTCTGTATCTCAGGGCTGTGCCTCCCCTTCCAGCAGTGGCTGTCTCCGTCATCATATAGTTTAAAGGTTCCCAGCCACCTCTACCCAGCTGTTGTGATAATGGGCAGTGGGGAAGGGCGATGCCTTTTGCAAGAGGTGGACTGCTTTTGGCCCTCTTACTCTCCAGGCCATAGTGTGAGGGCTGCAGTCTGACTTCTCCCCCACTACCACGCTTGCTGGAGCTGCAGTGAACGCGGACCCCGTGTCTGCAGCCAATTTCCCTGCCCTTCCCCTGTCCTGCCTCCCCTACTCATCCTAATACGCCCACCTTTAAATGTCCCAACGTGCGGATCTTTCAGGTGTGTTTGTGTGTTGAGCAGGGGATCTTTGTCGTGTTTTAGTTGTCTAGCTTGTTGTAAATTTAAGGGGAGAAATGATGGAATCTTCTCACTCTGCCATGATGCTGATGTCACCCTCAAAACTGTTTTTTAAAAACAGTACTATCTGAGCTTTGTGATATAAACCTGAGTTTCTGCCATTTGCTAGCCACGTGACCTTGAGCAAGTTACTTAGCCTCTCTAGGTCTCAGTTTCCTTTTCAGAGACAGGGTGGGTGGTCTGAGTGCCCGCCTCATCAGGTTGTGGGGCTGAAATTAGATGCAGTATATAAAGAGCCTGGTACAGTGTCTGACACACAGGTGTTTAACACAGTGACTTTTTCCCCCATCGAGTCTTTGAAAATAAGATGCCCAGAATTGGCCATAATCATCTACATTTTTCCTGGATTGCTTAAGTGAAAAATGAAATAGAAGGAAAGAGAAAGTCTGGGAATGTCAGTAGAAAGGATCTTAGCACCCAGGTAGAGCGTCCTCTCCTATCAGCTGAGAGGCCTGCAGCAGTTTGGGGAGGAAAATGTGGCTTTCAGAGAGCCCGGGCCCTATAGACATTAGGTAAATTAAACCAGAAAATGAAACCCTGGTGTGAGGAGATTTGAGTTCACTTTGAAGTGAAAATGGAAACTTCAAGTAGAGCTAGGTTAAAACCCTTGGAGATTACCTCTCAAAGTGCATTATTTTGCAGAAGTGGGACTGAGGCTTAGAGGCCGCACTGGTCGAAGACAAAGCCAGTAGCAGAACCTAGGATTTTGACTCTGCCCAGTTTATTCAATATACACTGCCTCCTACTATGGCTGTGGGTACTTAACTAGCCCCTAAAACTTGACAGCCTTTACATTCACAGCTTATGACATTGCCATATCTGTGCATGACACGACCTCAGCATTTTAAGCCCCCTGATGATGTTCAGGAAGCAGCAACCGAAATGATAGGTACCTTCCTCTTTTTATCCTGGGATATAAAAGACCCGGACACAATACCTAAAAAAAAGACAAAGATGCACCTTCCTTTGAAGTGAATAAATGAATAACAAAGGTAGGGCTTAAGGAGCTTCTTATCTGCTTTAAACTCTTGACCTGGCCTTACGGGAAGCTTGAATTTCCCAGGGCCACAGTGGAAACTGGAGATGGTGGCTGTCCCTGTTCCTGCTGTGGCTTTGTGAAGCTTACCACGCTCCATCAACCCCGGGCCTCGGGCCTGTTTTCGTCCAGGGCTCCTTCCCCTTGGCTGGAGTCTGACCTGGCTCTAAGACACAAAATGAACCACCTACACTGTGTGAGAAAAGTCTCAAAAACCACAGAAATGCCAGTGGTGGGGGGGAAAGTGGGCAGAGGCAGGGTAGGTTCACATCACCAAAAATAAACACAAACTTAACACCTTGCCCGTAGGTCTGACCCAATTGAATAGTCCTGTTGGTTAAAACCAGCCGTCCACTGTGCCCGCCTTCGTCAACCTGGTGGCCTTTTCCCCATCTCACATGTAAAACGCTGCTGTCACCTTTGGTTAATGCCTTTAGATTGAGTTTGAATGCAAAGGACATTAGAACCGGAAAGGTTTTCAAGGTTTGTCCAGTTCAGTCTCCACCATTTGCTGCCCAGAGAAGTTAAATGAGTTGTCCAGGGTCCCACAGAGGCACTGGAGTGGGGAAGATCTCCTTGTTGCACCCCTTAGTGTGAAGCAATTATGGACACGGTTAACTGTTTTTTTCTTTTTTCATTCATACCTTGAGCGTATGCTTTTTGATAGTCTCCTTTAACCTATATACAGAATAAAGATAGCATCCGATAAATAGTTCTGTAGCTACGAAATGCCTTTTCTAAGAGCTGGCTTGGTTTCAACCACTTTCACTTACGCAGGCTTCCCCCAGCTGTCCTTTGTACCCTCGCCAGCCCCGATGTACAGTTGCTGAAGGCAGCTGTTGGGTGGGTTCCCACCCTGGTCTGCGCCCTTCTCTCCATACTCCTCCAGCACAGAGCAGGCAGCTGCTGAGAGCTGCGTTTGCATTCATTCAGACAGCCTCAGCTTTCGAGTGTGATCCTTAGATCACTCTTAAGAGACAGAACATTTAGTATTGCTGGTTCGCCTCTGCACGTGGGACATGGGAAGGCGTGAATGAGGGTAAAGTGGCCGTGACAAGCAGGCTGATCATGTGCCGGCGGTTTGGCTGCCACTGATCAGTTTCGGATTGGTTGAGAAATTTCTGATTATTTTAGGTGATTGGGTTTTTTTCAATATCATATTCTTCCCCTCCCCTTTATACTTGCCACATACTTATCCTGAAGCAGGATCATGCTCTCATTTAAGAGCAGAAAAGGAATAGAAATTATGCTGGGTTTCTATGTGGTCTCTCTTTCCTTCTGTAAAACTTTAATTTACATGTTAAATCTCAAAATCATACATGTAACTCAAGGAAAATTAGGTAATTTTGTATACACCTAACTTTCTTTTAGATAAACGAAAAAAAAGACATCTTCATTAGTAGGCATTGACCTTGAACTTGGGACCTTGATGGGGACTGGCTTTTTACCAGGAGTAAGCAGAAGCCATCCAAGAGACTTTTCCGTGCATACACTTCTCCTTTTCTTCCACAGTCACGGTATTTTCCTTCAGGGAGTTTTCGCCTAAGCTAGAGTTTCTGGTTTTACTTCCTAAAATGGAAATAGATGGATGGGTTTTCCCCTTTTTCATCACTGCAGTTGTCATCCTCGATACCTTGATTACATTTGTGCCAAATGAGGTGAGCACCTGGCTCCTCTCTGTCTAACTGCGGGCTGAGTCACGGGCTGAAGGCTGTGCGGTCCTCTGTTACATTCTGCAAGCCAGCTGCCATAGCGCCGCTCAGGACAGCACGTAGGATCTAAGCATTTAAATTCTCCGATCGATTCATGTCAGAGGAGACGGATGGTCTCCTGCTGCAGTTGTGTCTCTGGAATAAAAAATCAGTACCATATATCAGCGTATAAAAGAAATCTTTCTGTCCCAAAACATTTTTTAAAATAATATACCCCCTTGTACATTTTTAAGTTGGCATCTGAAGTTTTTTGACATAAGTCTAATAGCCGCAGAGGGTCTGATTTTGGGCATGTTGTATTTCTGCTTTAAATGTATTTTTTTTTTGTTGGTTTTGGTTCTGATCAAATCTTAAAAGTTTTGCACGTTCGACTCATTGAATTTATTGCAAATGTCCTCTGCATAATCTAATTGGCCCAGCCAGCCCTCACTTTCAAATCAAATCAGCCTGGCTTCCTGTCAAATAAAATCTGGCTTCATTTCTCTGTCTTTAAAAAAGTGTTACTAGTCATCCCTCCGACAACATGTCTTCTGAATATTTTAATAATTCTAAGATAGGTAGTAAGAAATTAAAATGGTAGACATGAGACATGGAGCATTGCCCTGGAGTGGGTTGTGGGGAGCAATGCCTCATAAAGGATTCCCTCAGGGGTATCTACTTGTCCTTCAGTGTGATGCTCCAGGGCCACTTATCCCCTGCGCCGGCCGGGCCCCATCCTTTTTGGCACCAGGGACTGGTGCTCCTATGAGAATCTAATGCCTGATGATCTGAGGTAGAGCTGAGGCGGTGATGCTGGTTCTGGGCAGCGGCTGCAAATGCAGATGAAGCTTCTTTGCTCACTCACCCGCCACTCACCTCCTGCTGGGGATCTATTCCATTGGAATCTGTCATTTTCTCTGAAAAGTATGGGAGATTCTGTGGCACTTTTTTATTCACTAGGTGTCTATTTTTTAGATTCTTAGAACAGTGACTTACTTCTGCAGGTGATGAGCCTCATCTTAACCAGTTTCTGTTGATGTTTATAAGCTACACTAACAGGAGGTTTAGCGTCGCCTGCCCTGTCTCTGGGTGTGGGTGGTCCCTCACACCCAAGAAAGCTTAGTGTGGTAGAGTTGTATTTTAGTAATAGCATGTAATCCAAAAGGAATTAACAGTCTACCAGATACTTCTGGTTTAGGTGATGCTGCTTTAAAAGGAGAGAGAAATTTGTATTAACCCATGAGGAAGTCAAAGATACAAGTCAAAGATACAAGAAATGCTTTAAAATAAAACTATTGGCAAAATCTGCAGTTGCACAAATTTTCATTGATCTCTGGCTTAGGTACTGAACAAGAGAGATTTCAGGATAAATAAGACATGGTCTCTCCCAGGCCTAGTTTATTATTTCCTTTCTTCTGCTTATTTTGGGCTTAATTTGTCCTTTTTTGATTTCTTGAGGCCAGAAGCTGAAGGCCATTGAGTTGAGACCTTTCTTTTCTAACATCTTCCCTTCCGAGTACTGCTTCTGCTGCAGCCCACAAATTGTGATGTGCTTCCACACGATTCAGAACACTTTCTAATTTCCCTTTTGATTTCTTTTTTGATATATGGATTATTTAGAAATGTGTTAAGTTGTTTCCAGATATTTAGGTATTTTCCACATAGTTTTCTGTCATTGATTTCTAATTTAATTACACTGTATCAAAGAACATCTTTCTCCCTTCTTTTGATAGATCGAGTATTATTTGTAATTCCATTTTATCTCTTGTTGGCTTTCTCTCTCTGATGCTTTCTTTAGGAATTATGGTATACATCTTTAATGTGTCGCAGCCGATCTCAACTGATATTATTACCACTTCACAGATAGTTTAAGAATCTTAAACAGTATACTTTCATTTCTCTCTTCCTGGCCTCCGTGCTGTGGTTTTCATACACTTCTACATATGTTATAAACCCACAAAAAATTGCTTTATTTTTGCTTTAAAAAGTCGCTTACCTTTTAAAAGAGATTTAAATAAGAAAAAAGTCTTTAATATTGACTCACACAGTTACCATTCCGATATTCTCCATTTCTTCTCATAGAGCCAGATTTTCAGCCAGCATCATTTTCCTTTTATGTGAAGGACTCCTTTAACATTTCTTGTAAAGCAAATCTGCTGGTGGTAAATTCTTTCAGTTTTTGTATGCCCGAAAAGTCTTCTCTTTTACCTTCCTTTTGGATGATATTTTTTTGGGTATAGAATTCTGGGTTGTTTCTGATGGGAAGTTCCCTGTCATTCTTATCTTTGTCCTCTATATGTAATGGGTATTTTTTTTCTCTAGACGATTTTAAGATTTTCCTCTTTATTACTGATTTTCAGAAATTTAATTGTGACGTGCCCTAGTGTAGGTTTTTCTTTTTTCCTTTTTTGATGTTTCTGATGATTGGTGTTCATTGAGCTCCTTGGAACTGTGGATTTGTAATTATCAATAAAGTTGGGAGACTATTTTTTTCTGTCCTCTCCTTCATAGACTCTCGTTAACGTGCATATTAGCCTCTTAGGGATTCTCCCGAGGCTCGCTGATGCTCTGCTCATTTTTTGGTTTTGTTTTTATTCTCTGTGTGTTTAACTTGGAAAGTTGCCATTGCTGTGTCTTCAAGTTCATTAATTGTTTCTTCTGTGTCATTTAATCTGCTGTTAAAACCAGTGTATTTTTCATCTCAGACATTGTAGTTTTCATCTAGAGTATCTGCAGTGTCTCTGTGTATCATGATCTTTCCACTAGCTTCTTGAGCACATGGAATACCATGATGACTTTTAATGTCCTTGTGTACTAATTTTATCTTTATGTCATTTCTGGGTCAGTTTCAGTTGATTATTTTCTGTCCTCATTATGGGCCATCTTTTCCTGCTTCTTTGCATTCCTGCTAAATTTTTGTTGGATCTTATCTCTTTGATTCCTGGGTATTTTTGAATTCCTATAAATGTCCTTGAGCTTTATTCTGTGATGCAATTTTTTGGGAACAGTTTGAGCCTTTTAGGGCTTTTTAAAGCTTTGTTAGGCAAGAACAGCATTTACCCTAGGGCTAGTTTTGCCTCACTAGGCCAAACCCTTGGAGTACCCTACCCTTCCTCTCTATGTTATGAGGTTTCCACTCTGGGTGGTGAGAACAGGAAGTGCTCTTAGTGCTGTGCTGCCTTTGGATGGTTCTTTTCCCACGATCAGGCAGTTTCCTCACTTGCATGTGCTGTAACTCAGAGGGGCCTTCGGTAGATCAGAACTTGCTCTCCGTGCAGCTCTCTCCTGTGTGGTGCTCAGCCCTGCAGACGCTAGCTGCCCTGCCTCCCCGGCCGTCCAGTTCCATCTCTTCCACACTGGGAGACTGCCGGCCTCTGCCTGAGTACCCACCCTCTACACCAGCCAGAAAGCTAGGCTCACCTCATTTGTATGGATCTCTCAGGAGTCACTTCCTTCCTTGCCTGATGTCCAATATCTTGAAAACCATCGTTTCATATATTTATTCTGGAAATTTGTTACTGGCAGGAAGCTGAATTGGTCCCTGTTACTCCATCTTGGCCAGAACTCCCTGAATTCATAACTCAGTTTTGCGATATGTAGGAATCCATTACATTAAAAGCCGGTAACCAACTAAACATGAGATTTCTCTTAGGTTTGTAGGTGGGCACCCAAGACATCACTGCCTCCACTTCACCGGACTTTCAGTGCCTAAAAATGAGATCCATTGTCATGAAAGGATGATTTAATTAGGATTTTTGGCTCTGAACTAGCTCTTCTTTAGTTAATATTGTTAAAAAAAAGAAAAAAAAATTCAGCTGAGTAAATTTGGAGATCTAATTGACGTTAATAAGGAAGTCATTAATTGGGCAGCATCTCATCTAGCAAGGAGATGGGCGCTCCAAGGATTTGTCTTAAATGGATGGTTTTTGGAGGATGAAGGGTGAGGCAAGGGAGCTATTAAAAGAAAAGAAGGGATTATTTTTAATCCAGGATGGCTTCTTTGGGGGGGCGGGGAGGAATGGCAAGTGTTTTTACCATGAAGATTGCCTCTTCTTTCTGTAGGGCACTGGCGTGGGGAACGGAAAGGGCCCACTTGCCGGATTACCTTACAGTTGCTGGACCAGAAAATTCTGGACTGGTTGATTAAGATTATTACATCTCTGGGAGAGGTGGAAACTAAACTACAATTAGGTCACGTATTCAATCTAGGTTTGGTATCATGGGCTTTTAGCACAAGTGATGCCATTTTGGGCCTGTGGGTTTCTCTTTAGCAGTGTTAAAACTACTTAGTTGCAAAACGGGCCCCTTTCTTGCTGGCTGTGCTTTTTAATCCCTCTGGGTTTCCTTTGTTAAAGGAACCAGGGACCCAGGTACACTGAGACACTTATAAATTGAAGGAAAAAATACCAAAAGATTACCAAATTAAGGACATACCACAAATAAAGGATAATTAGGACAGTGCCCAATTTGAAAACAAAGAAAGCAAAAAGCTCATTAGTTGCATGGACTCACTATTTTCTAGATAATGATAATAAAATAGCTAATAGGTCAAAAGAGCATCCAAACCTATAGGATAGTATTTTTTTTTTTTTTTTTTTTTTTTTTTAGGTGAGGCAACCCTTGATTGAGTTCACAGATTACAGGGGACCTTGTCATCTTACAATCTCTTATTTTTTACGTCTACAGTACCTGGTCTTTTTAGGTAGTCTCCCATCCTAGTACTAACCAGGCCCAACCCTGCTTAGCTTCTGAGATCAGACAGGATCGGGCTTGTTCAGGGCGGCATGGCTGTAGACTAAACCTATAGAATAGTTTTGTAAGACATTATCTGAGTCGAATTTTTGAAGACATGCCTGGAAGTAAAATTGAGAAAATACTCTGGAGAATGGCAGATTCAGAGTTTATTTTAAACATGCAAATCAAAGGAGGTGACCTAAGGAGGGTTACATGAAATTCATTGGTTGTAGATTAAGGGGGCAGGAGAAGGCAAAGCAATGAAATCTCTAGGATTGGGTAAAAAGCAAACTAGAGGAACACATACTTCTCTTACACTGGTGAGTACAGGTAGTTAATAATTAACATTTGCAACACATATAGGGATGGGTGCGGGCAACAAGCTAACAGTGATGGATTCTGTGGTTTCAGGTCTGGAAAAGAATATAACTGACATTTCAAAGGTATGTTATCCTAGGTGCATAAGAACAGCGGACGGGGCTCACTTAATCAAAGATCGACCTTTGCTAAGGAAACTAATAAGCCTGGGATGTGACCACCTGCCATGGCCTGCCCAGTTAGGAATTTTATATTCAGACTATTTTGTGTGGGTACTTTTGGTCACTGAGATTGTCAAGTTTATTAAGTAGCCACTTTTTGTTTAGTTATTGAGGACTCTATACTGTTCTAAGAGCTTTGTATATAATCTTAGTCTTTAACCAATTCTACGAAGTCATTGCCATGGTTTTGTTACTATTCCCATTTTGCACATAAAGATATTAAAGCCCAGAGAGCTAAAGTAACTCAACCAAGATCACACAGCCAGAAAGTCATGACCAGGACTTGAACCTGGGGTCTGGCTTCAAAGACTATTCATTTAATCAGCACACAAAACTGCTTCTAGATAAGGTCATTCTTGGCTTGGCTATCTTGCTGTCCTTCTCATGTTTTCATTCTAAATAATTGTCATGTGTATGCCTGGCAATGCATGCTCGTCATACAGTTTCACAGATATGAGGATATTCAGTGAAAGTAAATCTCCCATCTGCCTTTCTCCCTTCAAACCCGTAAGTGCCCTCCTTGCCCCAAACGATCTTTTCAATTTTGGTGTGTCTTTCCAGAGATAGTTTCACATATACAAAACCTAGAAATAAATGACATCATGCTGTCTATCCCCTTTCTTCTACCCCTTGCTTTTTTCATTTAACAAGATATTTTCAAATTGTCCCATAGTAATGTTAACCTAAAAATAAAAAGCCAAAGTAAGAGGCAACAAGCATTTATTTGAGACCCAAAAGAATAGGTATTCAGGAAGCACTGATTCAGATAAAAACCCAAATAGTGTTCCAGTTTGGAGGTAAAAGCAAGGGGTATTTATGAGAAAGGGAAGAGGAATAATTATCTGAATAGAAGGAATAAATTTCTGTGGGTGCTTTTAAACTAAGGAAGGAATTTCTATACATGCAAATAAACTAACATGATAACGCTAATTCTAAAGATATCTTTAATTAACCCAGTCCAAAGGTTATTTTTCCCAGTTTTAACATTTCAAAGGTTTGAGGAGTGAAGGCAGTTCCACTGGGTCGGCAGCTCTGATTCCTTTTCGAAGTGGCTTCATTTATATTATCTTTCACAATAGTGCGTACAGAGCTGCCTTGTTCTTTTTAACAGCTGCATAGGGTCCCCTTGTATGGGTGTGCCATAATTCATGTACCCATTCCCCTTTTAAGGGACTAAGTTCTTTCCAAACTTGTGCTGTTATAACCAAGGTTGCAAAAAATAACCCTTATATTTGATCACATGTATAGCATATATATGTATATACAAACTTCTCACATGCAAACAGGATAAATTGCTTACAGTAGAATCGCTATGTCGAGGGGCTTGTGCTTTTGAAGTAGTGGTACCTGGGACTAAATTGCTCTTCAGAGAGGTCGTACTGATATACTCGCTCATAGCAACATACGAGGGTGTGCGGTTCCCCATACTCTTCCTGACACAGGTTATGAAACTTTTTCATGTTTGTTTTTAAAATAATGGTTATGAACACTGTCACAGGGTCACCTTTGCAAGGGATGACGGTAGCTGGTCCCTGCATTTGTCTGCTAGTAAATTAAACAAATGAGCAAAAATTAATTTCCTTTTGTTCATAAGCGTTTACTCAGATCAGTCTACAGACTTAATTGGTGCCTGGTTTTGGTTACGAAGGATAGAAAGATCTGTCACTTGGTTGCTATCGCCAAGCAGCTCACCCACCGTACAGGGCGACAAGGGAGGAGTGTGCATTATGTTATACGTAGTTGAAAAGCATGGCATCACGGAACAAGAAGTGTATTATTACTAGGCGTCAGGAGATGTTGCCAGGGACTTTTGATCATGTTAAACTTAATGGTAAATGTCATCCCAGAAACAGCCCACCGGAGCAAAGGAAGTTGGGCTCCTGCAGACCAGCCGGCTCGGGGTGGATTGGTGAGCCTGGAAGCTCATCTGGAGGTTGCCATCGGCTCCTCCCTGCAGAAGTACAGGGCTGCAGGCAGGGAATCGGCCGCCTGTGATTGGACGGATGTTGTTGGTTGGGATAATGAACTTGGTAGTGTCGGCAGAGGTGATTGGCCGCGCCCTGCTGCAGTGAGAATGCAGGCTAGATGCTCGGGTCCTCACTTGTGTGATGATCATTAGTTGAGCGAAGACAGTTGAATAATTGAGAGCTCGAAGTTGCTTCTGCTTCTGGGAGAGGTCTATTGGGCTATTGCTTTTCCCTTTTTTTAAAAAAAGCCAAACATTTGATCACCGTTCACCTACAGAAGTGAGTTTTCATTGAAGAAGCTCCAGCTGCTCTCTCTCCTTGTTGCCGGCAGCCCGGCCGGGCTCTCTTACAGTGAGCTACTTCTCAGGCCAGGCACGACAGCAGTGCTAGCAAATTTGAAAGAGCAGGAAACAGCCACTGCATGCAGAGCTTCCAGCCTCACAACTCCCCAGGCTAGTCTTCCAAGCGGCTGTGTGGCTAGCGACCCTTGATATTGTGGTCACATCCCTCCTTAAAAGTGACCAGTCACCGTCGGCGACGTTGGGAGAAAGCCGTGATGTTGCAGATGCTGTGGCATTTTCTGTCCAGCTTTTTCCCTAGGGCTGGGTGCCAAGGCTCCAGAGAAGGGAATGATAACGAAGTCAGAGGCACCCCAGCTCCTGCTCGGGGAGACCAGATGTCAAGCTTTTTGGGGAAACAGGACGGAAGGGCTGAGGCCACCGAAAAGAGACCCACCATTTTGCTGGTGGTCGGACCTGCTGAGCAGTTTCCTAAGGTAACAACAACCCCCAGAGGACCTCCTAGTTTAGGGGCTGGTCTAGGAACATTTTCCTGGAAAAAGCTGGATTGTGGGGAGGAAGAAAGGACTTATAAATCAGTCAGTTTGGTGTTGGGGACCAGGCAGAAGAGTTAGACAATGAAGAAACCCAGATCTTCAGTTCAGGATCTTTCTGAGGCCACTGTAAAAGCTTTATTACCCTATTATGACCTCTTTAGTGTGGCCATCTGGGGCAGGAAGGTCGAAGCAATAGATTTGCCTTAGATTTGTCCGTTTGGCCCCAGAAAGCTATTTGAAAGTAAGGGACAAACGATTACAGTATGTCTTATGTCTTAGCATATCTGAACAACGTAGGGAGGACCGAGCCTAGTGGGTGACAGAGTGAACCTTCAAAGTTGAACCCAGGGCCGGTTGGGCAGGGCCAGCCTATCCTGCACCCAGAGGTCAGACCCCTTGCCTTGGTGGGCAGAGGGTCTTTGGGGCTGGGAGGAAAGGAGTGGGTGGTCAGAGGAGAGGCTGGAGTCTCAAGGTGCAGGGCCCGTGCCTCTCTTGGGTCTGCGGGTCTGTGAGTGCCAGGGCCTTCCATCCGTCTCCTGCCCTGAGTGTGGGTTATCTCATCTGATCCTCTTAAGAGCCAAGGTAAGTGTTGACCACTTCTGTTTTCATAGATGAGGAAGCTGAGATGCTGAAAAACCGATTTGCCCAGGGTTAAATAGTTAGGGAGGGGTAGAGGTGATACCACACCCCTAATCTGTCTGGAGCTTTGCCCTGCGTTTCTCTGCTTTCCCTTAAGAAAGTAGTTTTTAATGGGACCAGCCAAATGGGTTCTCAGGATTAGAATGGGAGCATCATCTGGCTGAGATTTCTCCTGCCTACTTGGCAGTGACCTTGTTCATCTCCTAAGCTTTGGTTATTTTGAATCTTTTCTCCTTTCTCAGGGTAAAAATCAACTAGAGGAGAAGATTCTGCCCTGTGTCTGGCTCATTGTAGATTTCTGAAAAAGTGTTCGTTGAAATGAATTGCTACATTTAAGAAATAAATGTTCCATTTTCCTTTGCTAAGTGGGAGGGATCTTTGTTTTAACTTTTGCAGTCCTTTAAGCCTGGAGGAGAATCCTTAGTCTGGGATGGGCTTGTCGCGGTTGGTGGGGACCTCAGAGTCTGTATTATGTTCTTGATGTGCTACGAGAAGTGTCGCTTTCTACCGTTTGATCGTTTTAGATAAGCTCAGAAATGACGGTGGTGCTATCTTTTGTGACGAACTTTTATCTACGGATCTGCTTGCCAAGGGATTACAGGACTTGGCTGGCTCCCTTTTATTTAAAGTCACCTACTTTTGACTTTAGTAATTAACTGCTGCGCTTCCTAGACTCGTCCTGGTACCTCTTGCCAGCCCTCAGAGTGGCCTCACTCACATCAGGACTTCCTGTAATGAACAGCTTAGCTCCTGGCCTTTAGAATCAGGAGCCAGGGGTCTGAACCTGAGACCCGCACCCTTCGCTGGCTCTGTTCCTCAGAAGGGAGATGAAAGCAGCTGGTGGGGGTGTGGCGGGAACCCCAAAAGGGAGATGGATCAGCGGGTTTGGTTTGACGCAAGAAAGACATCTGGGTAGTGTGGACTCTTTAAAAGCAGATAAAGTGATCATTGGAATAGTAAGAGCGTTTCTGCAGCCTGTGTCCTTTTCCCGGGCAGCTACTCTTGGAAGTAGGTTTTGGAGGTTGTGATCGCTGGCCGGTGGGGTCTGGCCTCACCATCCTCTCAGGAAGAGGCTCCCAAACGTTCTGGAAACCTTGTAGACGAGTTCATGTTGGTTCTCAGGTTTCTCAGCTTCCCAGCAGCCCTAACTCTTTTATTTTCTTTTTTTGCTCCCATTTCCCCCATTTAAATATGTCTGCTAGTGAGCCAGGTCGCTACAAGCTTTTATCCTGGGAGCTGTGCCAGCTTCCCCCTTTGTCTTACTCTTACAGTTACTCTGCAGTTGGAGAAGAAAGCCATTGGTCTGGGGTGGGAGGGGCCCTCGGGGGCATCCGAGATCCTGAGAGGCTGTTTCCTCAGAAGCTCGGAGAATTTTGCTTATTGTGTGTCTAGTTGCCAAGTGTAGCTAGGTTTCATTGGAAACCGGCTACACTGGGCTGTCATGGCAACCTGATCATCAAATGACACTGTGGCCAAAGCAGCAAATGAGGTTCGAGTTTTCTCCGTAGGTGGGGCTAGAGCCGGATATGGGCAAGGCTCTCTTGCATATTAATATTTCAGCTTGGTCTGAGTCACTGCAGAGGAGGGGGACATAGTTTATGACCTAATGCAGCACTCCCCAAGGTAGTCTACCTGCCCTGTCTTACTCACCGACAGGAAGCACCTGTTTTGTTCGCAGGAAGCAGAGTGGTAGAACAAGGAAAGCTTGTGTTGTCACGGGCAGAATCGAGGGTGAGAGGGTGCTCCGAGAAGAACGGATACTTTAGAGATTCAATGAAATATGATACCACTAACTTCTAAGGGAATCTAGTTGCTGTCATTGTTCCCGGATACTAGTTGTCATACGAATGGACATCGGAAGAGAGGGAACAAAAGTAGATCTGGGTCACAAAATTAGAATAAGAGAGCAGAGAAGAATCGTAGATGGCAGGACTGGGAGAGACACAGCGAGACACACCGGGATCTTGAAGGGCCTGAGCTGGTGTGAAATCCCAGGAACAAACTCGAGCCCTGCTTTATTCTTCTCCCTTATTCGTATTTCTTTCGTCTGTGTTCAGAAGCCGTAACGCAGATACTTTTCTTTTGTTGCTTTTTAGCTCAGGCTAAGCTCAAAATTGCTCGGGTTTCGCCTTTCCCACACACCCACCACCTTCCAGTTCGAAGTACTGCTTACCGTAATTCTCTGTTCTTTAGAAGCTGAATTCTGAAATCTCCGTTTGGTGGTGTCAGGTTTGGGTGCTGTTTTTAAGTGGCCCTGGGTGAGGCTCAGCCCCACCACCACCAGGCTCTGGGGCTTAGGCTACCTCTGTTGGCCTGTTTGCTCACCGCAGAGATTAAGGGGTGACCCCAGTGCCCCTCTGGGCCCCACTGGGTATCATTTTAGGGTTAAAGCATTTACTTTGGACACTAAGTACCTGGAAATTGTCTTGGGAAGAACCATCGTGATTCTGCGTATGACTTGTGAAACTCGGAAGGATGGGCTGGTTAGATGCCAACTTAAGTTTGTCCAGTGAAAACATTCTGTTGTACTTGACCACAGTTCAAAATAAAAATAAGTCATCACCTTTATAAAAATTAACATTGGATTATAGTTTCAAAATAAACATAAGTTAAAACCCTTTTTAAAAATTAACATTGGAATACAGTCTACCTAGGCCATGCCACCCTGAACAAGCCTGATCCTGTCTGATCTCGGAAGCTAAGCAGGGTGGGGCCTCGTTAGTACTTGGATGAGAGACCACCTAGGAAGACCACGAGCTGTAGACGTAAAAAAAATTTTAAAAGTAAAATAAGGGATTATAAACTGACAAGGTCCTTGCAAACTGTGACTTCAACCAAGGGTTGCCTCGCCTAAAAAGAAATTAACACTGGAATAGAATTAACATTAGCATTGAAAAATAACATCTTGATAAGCACATGTAGAATTTTTCAGAGAACATTTCCTGATACTTTGGTAAAGTAATGACTGTTGTTGTAATCAAAGAGATTCCGTCCTATTTTTTTCTAGAAAATCATTACTCTTGTTTGATAAAATTTCAATTATTTTTCCATATATATCTAATATAATACAGAGGTTTTACTTTTATTTGGTATTGTTTTTAAATCTCTTCTCAGATTTGTCTTGTTAAATATATCATAAAACTCAATGGTACAAAGAAAAAACCTCAATGGTACATTTATGATTACCAAAATTATTTGAAATGTACAGTTATTAAGAAATAAACGTCTACAGTTGACAACTTATTTATTTAGCCAGAATATCTACCATTTTATATTGGAACGACTAGTCATCGTTGAAATAAGATACTTTAAGAGATCTGTGTAATTTATTTTCATTTCAGAAGGAGACGTGAATAATTTAACAAAGAAACATCAGCATTTTTAAATCAAGCTCTTATTTATAAATGAGAACCTCTTTTAAAATAAAAATAATACATTGTCTTGTTGAGCTGGATAAAATAAAAACTGAGGACTTCTTCAAGAATGGTTGTGTTTGTTGGGGTTTTAGAGGCCTGCCAAGCCCAATTCATTCATTCATTCATTCATTCGTTCATTCATTCAGAAACTGCTTAGATCTCGCACCTTCCATGATCCTGGCACTGGCTCCCTCCACACCAGGAGGTACAAAGGTTTGAAACGACAGCCTCCTGCCTTCCAGGATCCCAGAGAGACAAGATGTGCAATAAGATCTTATCTCTAAAATAACCCCAAAGCAGAACATTCTGGATGGAAGGCTTTAACTGACAGCTGCATCTCTTAAGTGTCATGGGATTTGAGTGGAGGCTGAGCTGGAATCTACCTAGATGGTCCTGAGCTGTGTCTGGGTATCTCATGGGATCCATGTTAATGAAGCCCAAGACCTGTTTGTACTGACTCATCATTAGATCTCTTTTAGAAGGGCCGATATGTCATACGAGGTATAATGAAATCTGGTTCATAATGTTGTGCGTAAACATCAACATCTTATTTTGAAACCCTTGTTCAAATTCTTCACAAAAAGCTTTTTAGCAAATTAAGAAATTCCTTTCACTTTTGTTGATCCCCAGATGATAGCCGTCCCTTTTTATCTCTCCGGGTAGTGCGACTCAGTCTATATTAGGAAACGGTACGCTGTAGCAGGAGCAAGGCGAGACCAGTTGCTTTTTCTTCTTCGTGACGTCCTTTCTTCCTCCACAGCGCGAATCTCTGACACCTTCTGTGGGGAACGGATGAGGTAGAGATTGCAGGCTGGCCCGGAGAGGCTCTCCCTGAAATAAGATCACATCTTGACTTTCCGGGACCTGAGATTTTCTCTCATCCTCACCTCAAAGGGCCAGTCTAGAGCAGTATTGCCCAGTGGGTACACGCGGCTGTGGAGCACTCCAACTGTGGCCATGCCACCGAGAAACTGAATTTTTCATTTCATTTCACTTTAATTAATTTAAAGTTTAACTACATCCATTGAACAGTATAGCTCCCAGGCCAGGAAGCTATAATTATGCTGAACCCTCGAGTGTTTTGAGTGAATGTGGGCTTCAAAGACTGCCCCATTGGGTCTTAAGTGAGTCCCTGGTTTACCCCAGATTGGTGCGGTCCCCCAGCACAACTAATGACCTTTTAGCCCAGTGTCCTCTTCCTGCCCCCATCATGTTGCTGTGGGGCCCCCAGGGGAATGGGTGGGTTCTGAAGTGCCACATTGTGGAGTGGCCTGGAAAAAGGTCACCGGAGCTGGCTAGAACTGTGCCCAGAAGGCCGTGTGGCCGCGGCCCCGGTGCTCAGCCAGCTGGTGGGGGAGGGGGCAGCTCCCCTTCAGATGAGTGAGGCCACGGTGGGGCCACTTCACGGGTGGTTGGGGACCCGGCGTTCAGTTACCACCACCACCGCTGATTCCTACCCTCACAGCTAAACCGGGCCCCTTGCCAACGAGCATTGAGCCAATCTCTACCTCCACTCATTTTTCTGTTGGGAATGATTGACTAAGGGGCGAAAACCACCGTACCGAGTGACGTGTTTGAGGACCTTGTGGAAAAAAAACAGGCTGAAGACTGTTTGTCCATTTGGAGGGGTTGGCAGCCAGAGGGTGAAGGTTTGTTTGAGTAGGATACCAGGGCAGGTCAGAATGCTTGGCTTGTCTCCGAAGAGTTAACTCCGGGAGCAAGTGACACACGTCAGCCCTGATCTCTACACCCCTCCTCTTGAGCAACCTAAGGGGTCAGTGCTCATTGGCTGCGGGCTACTTTAGAGTGGGCGGGCTTTTTCAATTAAGCAAAAGGGCGGGGCTTGAGCAGCCAATGACAGCTGTGCTCCTCCGGCATATCTTCCCCGTTCTCCGCGCGGCCAGAACTTGCTCCCGTGGTGGCGTGGTGGCCGGTGGCAGCTGAGCACCGCCTCTCCCGCCAGCATGCTCTGCCTGTGCCTGTATGTGCCGTTCATCGGGGAGGCCCAGACCGAGTTCCAGTACTTTGAGTCCGAAGGGCTTCCCGCCGAGCTGAAGTCCATCTTCAAACTCAGTGTTTTTATCCCCTCCCAGGAGTTTTCCACCTTCCGCCAGTGGAAGCAGGTCTGTACCCAGGGCCACGCCAGGCCGTGGAAGGCAGCGGGCATTTCAGCAGTGTTTGTCGAGCGGATGAGTGCTGCTGGTAGGGGTACATGTGTGAAATGTGCGAGTTTTCTCCCCACTTGTCATGTGGCTGTAGCCGGTGAAGGGGTTACGTCACAGGAATGACTGGCTTCCATGTGACTTCCAGGGAACACTGGAATTATAGGGAAGGCACTTGTGGGAGAGATGGAAAGGAATTCTCTTGGCTGGGGACTGGGGAGGGTTCCTGAGAAGCGGGGTACTGTCCAGCTGCGGTGGGGCTGTTTTTCTGAGCTAGGGGCTGGGGGGCAGGGGCAGAGGTTTCTTACTGGAGGCCCAAGTTGGGTCTGTAGCTACAGAGCCAGAGCCGGCAGGACTGTGCCCTGGGTGAAACGAACCAACGCGCCAGGTGAGGGGCGTCTGCCTCCAAGACGTCGCCGTGGAGCAGGGAGGCTGCAGAAAGCATTACCGTTTTAAAGATGGGGAGTCAGCTACAGACTGTGGGGGTCGCTCACCCCTGAAAGGGGCACCCCAACCTCTGTTAATCCTACCCCGTGCTATCCCCTGGTGCTCATGAGGGCAGAGGAGGTCAGATGGTGTGCAGGGCATGGTGATTTGCATATTCTAGGAAGGAGACAGAAAGTAGGCCCAGTCGTTCTGAGGGAGAAGCAAGGACTTGTGCTGCATGAGCACATCCTTGGGTCGTCTGTGTCACTGGGCACCCACCCCAGTGAGGCACATGGTTCGCGGTGGTGGCAGAGCCGCCGAATACCAAAGGGCTCCGTGCCTGCCGTTCACCTCCTCCCTAAATGTCATGTAGATTCTATTTCTGCTCCTGCCATAAATCGAGAGCGATCCCTATACATAATTTGTATTATTCTTGGCTTAGAACATGAATGTTAACAGGAAGTTAACTAGATGGTAGATAAAATATTTATCGGCATTGGTCTCGCATTCCAGCCACACCCCCTGGGTTCTTTGGTTCATGTTAGGTGACATGGCATCTACCCAGCCCTCCTCCTAGCACCCTTAGTGGCTGAGCAATCACAGAGAACCATCAGGTGGTTCAGAGAGTGACTGTGATTGTCATTGCTGGAGAGCGCCGGCTAGCCAATGGTCCATCAATTTCCAAACACACTGGCTCAGAAGACTTTGAAACCCATATTGGTCTATGGATAGTGGGTGGATTTCTCACTGTGAGAATTGGTCAATGCAGGAAGTCTATAATCATTTTCCTCAGGAGGCTCTAAGTCTTAGTTTTGGGGTGTTGCTGGGTTGGAGTGACTCATGTGTGTCCCCCACCTTCTTGAGATTAACATTTAGGGTGGCAGCAGCATCTCTAGGGAGGCGGCTCTGGAGTCCCAACAGGCCCAGCTTGAATCCCGCCTTCCCTGGCTGTGTGACTTTGAATAAATGGCTTATCTTCTCCGAACTCCTGTTTCTTTCCCTGTAAAATGGGGACGTGATAGCAGACAGAGCTGTTCGTGAGGACAGTGGGTCACTAGAGGTAAAGCATTTAGCAGGACCCGTGACTTGGAACCTCACTGCCAAGCAGCAGGGTCTCTTCAAGCTTTCTTGGGTCACTAAACTGAGTGGATCTGCCATAGTTTACAGTGCCTGGCTGAGGGAGCCGAGGTTGGTTATATCATCAGGTTCCCCAGAGATCAGGGACCGGTAGCGCCATCGAGCATATGCCCAAGAACTCCAGCCTCTAGAGTTCTCTCTGACAGTGTTTTTGCCAAGGAGGCGTTGGCAGAGGCTGACTCTGCCCCATACCTTCACCCTGGCCACCCTGATCGTCCTTGGGCCACTGCCACCTGTAGGGATAAAAACGGCAAGCTGCAGAGTTCCAGATGGAACCTGGAGCTGCAAGGCCACCCGCATAGTAGGGCAGAGAGCATATGGGCAGTTGCTTGGCACCGGGGACAGCACTGCAGGGGAGCCAAGCAGCAGACCCTGGCAGCTACGACAAGTTAGTCTTTAGAACACTTGGAACGAGAGCCAAAGCCGCCACTGTTGGCCTGTCCGAAGGTCTCCTCCGGGGGCTGCTTTTCCTCTTTGCTTGTGAGGGAAGCAAAGTGGGCTCTTGCTTGAGTTCTGGCCCAAGTGGTGACTTTGGGAATAGAGCAGGGAAGCATCTCGGATCATTGGGGACACCTCTGTTCATGGGTTGGCACAGTTATTTCCTGGGAGCAGGGTGCAATAAGACACAAGCTGATGCATGAATTAAAATATGAAACCTTACTTTTGTTCTCTAGAAAATTGTACAAGCTGGTGATAAAGACCTTGATGGGCAGCTGGACTTTGAAGAGTTTGTCCATTATCTCCAAGATCACGAGAAGAAACTGAGGCTGGTGTTCAAGAGTTTGGACAAAAAGAACGATGGTGAGTGTTGCCTCTGGAGCTAGTGGCAGGCCTGGTCTTGGGTTCTCGGTGGGCCTGGCTCCCAGCTCACGGCCTCTGTCGTTGCAGGAAGAATCGATGCTCAGGAGATCATGCAGTCCCTGCGGGACCTGGGAGTCAAGATATCTGAACAACAGGCAGAAAAAATTCTCAAGAGGTGAGTGCTTAGCCAGTCTCTTTACCTGGTTTAACGAAATACACTGTGATAAAAGAAAGGTTCTCGAACTAACTCCCTGGCGCCATTCACTGCATTGACCCTGTTCTCTAAACTTTGGGTTCTGGCGGTTTGAGGGGATGAATAAGTAAGCCGTCCCGGGTTCCTGGTCAGCTCTCCTTTGAAGAATCACAGATCACCTGGCAGTGTTCCTGTTCACCAGTGACCCATGAAGAGAAAAGACTAGTTGGGGGGAATTCAAATAGGTGAAAGGCGAGCAAGGAACACCTTCTCCGCCTGGTCGTGAAGGGCGCACCGGGCTCACGTGCCAGCGTTCCACTTACAGTGACCTGAGCACCGCAGTCAGAGGCGCTGCCCTAAAAGACTGGTCGAGAGTGAGTGGCAGTCCTGGGGGACAGCGTAGTGGCTGTGCTGGGAAGTCTCAAGGAAGAGCCCTAGCAGCGGCTCCCTCCCCACATCCCTGGGTCCCGAAGCCAGCTGGTGAGGGACAGCCGCCTCCTGTGGCCGCTCCCTGGAAGCCAGCTGGTGAGGGACAGCCGCCTCCTGTGGCCGCTCCCTGGCCGCTGTGCAGGGTGCGTCCTCGAGCCGCGCTGTGTGTTTGCCTCGCTAACATCTGCTCCGAGCACTTATGTGTGTTGTTTCTCCTCTCTCCTCTGCGTCCTCCTTTGTCTGTCTGTCAGAATACGAATGGGCCACTCCTGGGGCCCTGTCACCTAGTAAGTATCCGTGTCACCCTGGTGACTGCCTTCCTCCTTGATCTCTGTGCCTGATCGGAACAGGGTTCTCGTGGGCCATTAAACCCATTTTTGCACAAAGTGGGATGTGGAGCCACCTCGCCTTTTCTCCCGGGGGGGGCAGGCACCTTCTGTGGTTTCCTCTGTAGCCACGTGCCTGCCCTTGACTCACCTGGAGGCGGGAAGTGCAGCTGACGGATGGGGTCTGTTTGTCAGTGGCACCTGTGTTTCCCTTGCAGCATGGATAAGAACGGCACGATGACCATCGACTGGAACGAGTGGCGAGACTATCACCTCCTGCACCCCGTGGAAAACATCCCCGAGATCATCCTGTACTGGAAGCACTCCACGGTGAGCCCCACGCTCCCAGGGCCCGAAGGTGGGCTCTGCTTTGGCCATCCCCAGGGTCCCCTTTGCCCAGCATCAGGCCCCATCGTGGGGGTGGGGGTCCCGGCTTGCCTCTGTTTCCCACGCACCAGCCCATCTAAACGACTTGGCCATTCCCCAAACACAGGGTTCCTCCGCCCAGGATGCCCTCCCATCCCCACGCGCTGCTCATTCTTCAAGGCCCACTACGAACACCCTCCCCCCACCCCCCCAGATTCTCCTTGTTCTCCCAAAGCAATGCGAGGCTTCCCGGGGCGGACGGGGCGCTCTGCAGAGAACAGATAGAATAGGTGTGTTGCTCCTCTCCACGGCAAAAAAAATAGGTTCCCACCATCACATGCATACGGCCCCTGTACCCGTCGGAGCTGTCGCTGAGAAATACAGATGTGCAGCCTCACCCGTAGTGGCCTGGCCGCGTTCACCCTGCCCTCGATCCCCTTTCGTGCAGGGTGTGGCCCCCTCTGCTGGTCCTCGCTGAGAGCCCTCTCAATTTCAGTCTTATCCACACCGGACTGTCAGCCCCGGGAGTGGGGTTTGGGGGTGGGGGGATGGAGCAGAGGTGCTCCTCCTAGTCTGTCTCCCTCAGTGCGCAGGGGTCAGAGAAGAGCTGGCTCTAACCAGCCAGGCTGCCGGCCAGAGGAGGGGGCGTTATGTGGGCACCACCACCCGCTCGTGTTTGCTGAGTCCTTAACGTAATGTTCTGCCAGTGTGATCTGGTTACACATCAGATTTCAGGAGAATTTTCACCCCTGACTTGATCCTTTTTGCACAGCCGGCCTGGCGATCCTGAAATGGCCTTCGTCAGCTGTTTCTGCAGGAGCTCCCTGGCAGCGACTGGAAGGGCTGTGTCTGTGGTTTTGGAACTGCTTTCCTCCAGCCGTGCGCTCAGGTTCTATACCTGGGCCCCTCCAAGGCCACAGACACGGACCAGGGCTTCGCCACCTTCAGTTAGCGAAGGGGAGGAGGTGCATTAGTTTCCCACCCAGAGTCTTTGGCTTTCTCGTCATCTGAGTGGTCCCTTGGGGTGTCGGCCATGCTGGATGGTGGAAGGCTGTAGACCTAGCTGTCCACCAGAGAAGCTTTGCCGCAGGCGTCCAGGCCTGTCTATTTTATCTTTGTCGGTCTTCCTTGCAGATCTTTGATGTGGGTGAGAATCTGACAGTCCCCGATGAGTTCACGGTGGAGGAGAGGCAGACAGGGATGTGGTGGAGACACCTTGTGGCCGGAGGCGGGGCGGGGGCCGTATCCAGAACCTGCACCGCCCCCCTGGACAGACTCAAGGTGCTCATGCAGGTATGCGGGGAAACAGGCTCCGAACCTCCTGCTTTCCACCCCGGGGCTCTTCAGTGGGTGGGTTTCTTGTCCCTTATTTGGGGCCCTGCTTTGGGCACTTATTTTTCGATTCCAATAAATTAGATTGGAATTCTTGCTCAGACAGCATAAAATTAGATCCAGGCCTGGGTAATCTTTTACTCATAGCCGATCTAATTTTATCTGAGGCCTTTAAGCCAGGGATCACTTACAGGGCTGTAATATAGAAAGGTGAAGCCATTGAGAACTGGGGTGTGGCAGAAACCTTTCTTGTATAGGATGCCACATGCAGGTGGGGGTTTGAGCAGATGCTCACCTGGCCCAGACGCCACTATCTGGGCCAGACTCCAGATTCCACGTCCATAGGGCAGAGAGATAAGCTAGGCCAATGTCAGGGGTAGGGTTGCGAAATCAAGCTGTGCAAGAATACACTGTTGGACTTTAGCATCGTCCGAACAGGGCCAGCCACTGCCTTGTCCCTTCGCTTGTGTTCTGGAACATGTTGAGCCAGGAGACCTGCTCAGAAAAGTCGTCATCTTTTCCCTTCCCCCTTTGCCCTCCTGGCTCTGCCTGTGTTTGAAGCCTGGGGATGGAGAATCTAAACCCCCTTCTTGAGCTGAAACCGGGAAGTAGAGTGGTTCAGAGGGAAGAGCCCTACACCTGGAATCTGACTCCCTCCCATCCTCACAGCTATGTGACCTTGGGCAAGTCACCTGGCTGCCAGGACTACATTCCTCTGAGCCTCGGGGACTCAAACACAGGGCCTCTGCAGTTTGTTTTCTTCAGGGAATGCCCAGGAATGCTGTAGAGATGGAAAGCATTTCGCTTGGGTAAAATGACACCATCCTGGGACGGACTTTAAAGCAGCCTGGCAGGGGTGGGGCATTGCAGAGGCACGAGCAGCTATGGGTTCATGAATGTTAAAGCTGATTGTAGGTTCATGGAAGTTCATTATATAATTGTATATGCTTGAAATTTTTTCATAATAAAGTTCTCTGTGGAGGTGTTTTGCACAGTGTTGGCACGTAGTAGGTGCGCAGTAAGATCTAGTCTGACCTCGTGTAGCCATGTTTGATTCTCACAGCACTGAGTTAGTCTTCAGAATGCAAGACAGAAGAGCCTGCCTGCCGACCTTGACTGTTGGCCAGTGGGAAGAGGCTCTTCGTCAGGTGACGGCAGCCCCGTGGCCACTGAGTTCTTTCTGACCTGTCGTCCTTCCCTCCTCAGGTCCATGCCTCCCGCAGCAACAACATGTGCATCGTGGGGGGGTTCACCCAGATGATTCGCGAGGGAGGGGCCAAGTCACTCTGGCGGGGCAATGGCATCAACGTCCTCAAAATTGCCCCCGAGTCAGCCATCAAATTTATGGCCTACGAACAGGTGAGGACGTGGCTCCCCAGGACAGTCACCAGCTGTCGAGCTTCCCCTGGACTGAAGTCCCTGCCCTGCTGGTGCCCAGTCATTTGTACCTGAGGGGCAGCAGGCGAGGCAAGAAGTGGGGGCCTGGGGCTGACCCCGGCTCTGCTGCCGTGTCCACTGCAAGCCAGTTCCTTTCATCTCTGGGAAGTGTCACATGTGCCAAGGACACCAGGTCTCAGCTAAACCTGACTGGCTCCATGAGGGAGGGTGGGGCAGCGGCGGATGCGCTGGTCCCTGGGGTGCATGTTTATTTGCTCCCTGTTCTAGATCAAACGTCTTGTTGGAAGTGACCAGGAGACTCTGAGGATTCACGAGAGACTTGTGGCAGGGTCCTTGGCAGGGGCCATCGCCCAGAGCAGCATCTACCCAATGGAGGTGAGGGGCCACCTTGGTCCTGGGGCGGGCAGTGCACATCGGGGTGAGGGTGACGAGCAGTGGGCCGTGCTCACACCTGCTGCTCTTGCTGGAATCCACAGGTTCTGAAGACCCGGATGGCCCTGCGGAAGACGGGCCAGTACTCAGGCATGCTGGACTGTGCCAGGAAGATCCTGGCCAGAGAGGGAGTGACCGCCTTCTACAAAGGCTACGTTCCCAACATGCTGGGGATCATCCCCTATGCCGGGATAGACCTAGCTGTCTACGAGGTGAGGCCCCGGAAGGCTTAGGCCCCTTGACCTAGAGCGAGAGATTCAGAAACCCTCTCCTCGCCACGGCCCCACCTGTCGTCAGGACCCCAGCCTGATAGGCCACTGGGGATGGCTGAGACCAGCAGCAGCACCGAAGAGTGTCTCCTTCCAGACTCAGTCTGTTTATTGCGAAGGTCTCCTGTCATTCTGCCTGCCCCTCGCAGCCCCTAGGTTCTGCCCGCCATGGGCTCAGCAGGCAGATCTCCAGAGCACAATGCCCTGGGGGCTCAGAGGGCCCCCAGCAGACTCTAGACCATGGAAGTCAGGCTCTCTGGGTGGAGGGCTACCCCTGCCTCATCCGCATTCCCTGTGCTACCCAGGAATCCCCAGCGACAGCATAAACAAAGGGCAGCCAGCCCAGGCCAAGTAAATCAGGTTACAGTGGTCTCGCGGATCCCATGTGATGGGGATCCAGTGTCCATGTCCCCCCGGCACCCCCACTCCAGCCTTTCACTGCCTCACAGGCTCTTCCTGGGGCTCAAAGGCACCTTTGCTCATCCCTGCCCCCCTTTCCCCTTTCAGACACTCAAGAATGCCTGGCTGCAGCGCTACGCAGTAAATAGCGCAGACCCTGGCGTGTTCGTGCTCCTGGCCTGCGGCACCATGTCCAGCACCTGTGGCCAGCTGGCCAGCTACCCACTGGCTCTGGTCAGAACCCGGATGCAGGCTCAAGGTAAGGCTGGTCCAAGCCCGGCCCCACGGGACCCAGGGAGGAGGTGGCGAAAGGCCTCTGACGTGCAGCCTCTCTCACCGCAGCCTCCATTGAGGGCGCTCCAGAGGTGACCATGAGCAGCCTCTTCAGACAGATCCTGCGGACCGAGGGGGCCTTCGGGCTGTACCGGGGGCTGGCTCCCAACTTCATGAAGGTGATCCCAGCCGTGAGCATCAGCTACGTGGTGTACGAGAACCTGAAGATCACCCTGGGCGTGCAGTCGCGGTGACGGGAGGGAGGGCAGCCCCGCCCAGCGGACTCGCTAATCCTGGGCCTGCAGCCCCGGGATGTGTAGCCATCTCATTCTGTGAATGTGCCAACACTAAGCTGACTTAAGCCAAGCTGTGAAAACCCTGGGATGCACCCGCAAGGGAGGGGGAAAGTGCTGGCGGGCCCGCCGGAGTCGTCCTGCTGACCCTGGCCTACCCCCGTGTCCATTCCAGGGAAGACCCATTGGTGTTCCTTGGGGTCCAGGGGTCAGCAAGTCACAGGCTTATGTGCAGTAGGGACGGGACGTTTCCCGCAGTGCCTGCCGAACAGCAGGGCTTGGAGGCCGGCTTAGTTCTTCCATCTCTTCGTCGCACCCAGAACGTGGGCTGCGGGTCCCGCCCGGCTGCCGGGCGCCTTGCCCGTGCCCACTTTGCTTCTTCCTCACTGCTGTTCTAATATGGTAGGAAGAGGGCTGCCAGCCCACTCCCCACACCCCTCCTGGCTCCGCTCTCCTCAGTCCACGGGCAAAGGTAGCTGCACCCCACCCCGCCATAGCCGCTCCTCAGTCGCGTAGGGAGGGGGGAGGAGTCTGGCTTCTGTGCTCACCTCATCTGAGCTCACCAGCAGCTGGGCACCCCGATGTGCGTGTGCATGCAGGGGCGAGGCCCCGCGCCACCGCTGGCTGCCTGGAAGGCGAGTACTGGTCCTGGGACCCCCGAGGCCTCCGCCCCATGCTGCTAGGGGACCTCCCAGTGCTCTGAGCTGGCCCCAGACTCTGTCAGGACTGGGACCAGCTCAGAACCAACTTCCTGTCCCCACTCTGGCATGGAGGCAGTAGGGCGTGCTGTAGCGCGAAGGGCAGTTTCTGCCCTGTGTCCGCATGCCCTGGTGAGAAGGAAAAGGGTTAAAGGCCTTAATTATGTGTTGTAGAGAAAAGGGTTTTGTTCAGAAAGACAAGCTGGACAAATGTGCAAATCCTGTGCTTCCAGAAGGAAGACAAAGGGAGTGGGTAGCTTGGCTGACTGCATTAAAGTCTGTTTCTGATGCCCCAGGGGATTTATGTCCGATCCCAACTGGGGCGAGTGGGACCAGCCTCACATTCCACTGATGTGATGTTTCACACTGCTTGGAGCCTATTTATTTCATATTTATTTGAACAGAGTTATGTGCTACCTATTTTTATAGATTTCTTTAATTAATAGCCTGTCATTTTCAAGTTCATTTTTTATTCATATTTATGTTCATGGTTGATTGTACCTTCCCAACATCCAAGAGATGGGGTGAGGACAGGAAGGGGGTCCGTGGGAGTGACCCTTCCCACCACTGCTAGCACCGACGTCACGTCTGCCCAAAGGCAGAAGGCAGGGAGGGACCCTGATTGCAGAGATGCCCTTTGGCAGGTTGGGGTGTACGTGCACCCAGGAAGCCTTAGGATCTGAGGGTTTGGTCAGGGGTGGAAGAGTGGGAGAAATCTCAGTTCCATTGACCACGGAAGTCCAGATCACTCCTCAGACTGGGAGGATTGCTTTATTTCACCCTTTTGAATGACAAGGCAGCGAGGTGCCTATCACTGTGAGTTTGGGGTGGGGCTGGAGGAGAGGGCAGCCAGCTCCCCACTCTACCTGTGACGTGGGCTCCTCCTGCCACCACCCCCCCACACACCTGCTGCCCCTGTTCAGTAATGCTGGTCAACCTGCAACCTCAGTTGTACCTCCATCCCACCAGAATGGCCTGATGAGGACAATTTAAATAGGATGCAAAGATCAATGCAAAAATTACCGTTATATATAAATATAGTTATAACTGGAATTTGTGAAAAAACAAATTAAGAACGAATTGGAAGTTGTCATTTTAAAAGAGCCTTCTAATAAAGTTGTTTCAAAAGCTGATGTCAGAGCCCTGATTTTTCTGGTTGGGGCCTGGGCGGTGTGGGGGCATTCATGTTAGAGGACAACCCCAATTTTCTCATCACAGAAAAGCCACCTCTGGGCTTCTCAGAGGCACTCCCTCTTTAGAATGCGTGTTTGCTGGGTTTGGGCTGCTCTGACCAGTACCCCCTCAGCCCTGTGATTCCACACAGGGAAACAACTGCTTGAAGCCACTCCAGGCACCGCTGGGCATCTGTCCACCTCGCAGCTGCCCCTCTCTGGCCTCCCAGTTGGTTCCTGCCCATCTTTCTGACTTAGATGTTGAGGGGCAGCACCTGACATTCTTATATAATGCTTTTTGCCTGTCTCACCTGGAGAGGATGAGGCTCTTAGGGGCAGGATTGTGTTTGCTCTCGTAAGTCCCAGTGCCTAAGACAGGCCTGAAGCACAGAGTGTTCAATAAAATGTTTCCTAAATAACTGTCCACACTCCAGTCCCCTGATAGCACTGGGTGTCCTGGGTCAGGGACAGTATGAAACAGTTTGGGGAACCTGCTTAGGCCTCTGGCATTCAGAGGCTTTCGGGAGGGACGGAAGTGTACCCAGGGGTGAAACTGGCATATGCCACTTGCCTTGGGTTGAATAGTGTTCCCTCCAACATTCGTGTCCTCTGGGAACCTCGAAATGGTGCTTTATTTGGAAATAGGGTTTTCGCAGATGTGATGCAGTTGATTTCTTCACTGCTGTTCCCAGCAGGTGCCAGGCACCCACCGGTGCTTAATAAACAGTTACTGGTTGAATGAGGCCCATCCAAATGTTCCATGGTGTGGTACGCAGAATCACGCCCCTCCCAAGGATGTCCATGTCCTAATCCTCAGAACCTGTAAATTAGGTGACATGGCCAAAGGGGTTAAGATTGCGGATGGAATTGGATGGAATTAAGATCGCCGATCAGCTGACCTTAGAATAAGATGATCCAGGATTACTTGACTGGCCCCAAATAATCATGAGATCTTTCCATGTGTGAGAGGGAGGCAGAGAAAGAGCCACAGGTAGCCCAAGAGGGACTCAGCCCCAGGTCACTGGCTTTGAAGGTAGAGGAAGGGACCACAAATTAAGGAATGCAGGTGGCTTCCAGGACCTGAACAAGGCCAAGAACAGGTTCTCCCCTGGAGTCTCCAGAAGGAACCAGCCCTGCTGAGACCTGGGTCCGAGCCCAGCAGGCCCATTTCAGGCTTCTGACCTCCAGATTTGCCTGGAGGGGCTGTTGGAAAGTCAAATGAGACAGGAAATGGAAATGGTTGGTCCTTAATAAACAATTTTATCTCCTGGCTCCCTTCCCCATCCTGGATTCCAAACATACACAGTACTTTCCGCCGGAACACTTTTCCTTCCAGCCGCCCAGCGAGGAGGCTCATGCCAGCCTGGCATCTGACTGGCATCTGAGAGGAAATCCAACTTGGAGAGTGGTGGGGGCAGCCACTTGTCCTGGGTGACAGGTCCCTTACCCTCCTTCCTGAAGCTAGACCCTTTCATCTTGAGAGTGACATTTATTGAGCACCAGCTGGGGCGCTACACACGCGGCCCCTTACTTTGACCTCAGCAGTTCTAGGAGTTACCGTTGATGCCACATCCCCATTTTACAGATGAGAAAACTAAGGCTCCGGGAGGAGAAGGGACTTGCCTAGGACCTCACCATGAGTAAGGGCCGGGAAATGTGGGTCAGGCCTCTGCTTGGCACCTAGCACCTGGCAGTGTGATCCTGGGCAAATCTCATGCCTCTGTGAGCCTCCCCCGTTTCCTCAAGCAAGGTGGGCACAGTACCTTCCTTATGGCTCAGAGGGGAAAGACTCTCCAGGGTCCTACAAGGTGAGAACGGTGAGCTAAGATGCAAACCAGCTTTGCTGACTCTGAGGCCATGTTCTCGACCTCGGCTCCTGGCTGGGCTGCCCCCAGTCCTGATCTCGCTGGCCTGAACAGGCTGGCACGCAGGGGAGGGGTGAGAGGAGGAGCAGCCGTGTGCTAAGCCCAGCTGCTCAGGCAGGGACCTTAGTCCCTGGCCTGCGGGGCCAACGAGGAAGCTGGAGCAGACAGGTGAGCCCAGGTCACAGTGGCCGGAGAGGCCAACCAGGCCTGGATGGGCAGGGCCAGCAGATAGGGCAGGGAGGAACCAAGAATGAGGAAACAGGCCAGAGAGAACCAGACAGTTGCCCCACTGCCCCCAGGGAGTAAGATAAACCTAGGCGTCTGGCTTCCCATGACCTGGAGGTGGGCAGGGTAGTGGCCACAAAGAAATGACCTCTTTGGGCCGTTTGCGGTCACCCACCAGCATGGCCCCTGTGGCCCAGGAGGAACCATCTGGAGGCTGACAAGAGAGTGCTGGCGCCGCTGTGTCCACCAGGGTGGGGCACCTCACCTGCACATAAGAGTCCAGGCCCCGCCCCTCGTTTTACAGAGGAGGACACGGACAAGGGTCAAGGGACAAGGGTCAGGGACAAGGGTCACCGGAGCAGTTTCTCTTTCCTGACCACACTGGCTTGTACCACTTGTACTAGTCTCCTGTGGCTGCTGTTACAACCTGCCACGAACCTGGTGACTTCGAACAACACAGATGATTCTCTTATAGTTCCAGAGGCCAGAAGTCCAAAGTCAGCTTCACTGGGCAGAAATCAAGGTGCCCACGAGGCCGGGTCCCTCTGGAGGCTCTCGAGAACCCATTCCTTTGCCTCTCCTGACTTCCGGAGGCCGCCGGCACCCCCTGGCTTGTGGCCTCTTTCTCTGATGACTCCAGCCTCTTGCTTGTGTTGTGGCATCTCCCATAGTCAATTCTCCCTCTTACAAAGACACTCGTGATCACATTTAGGGCCCACCTGGGCAATCCAGGAAACTCCCTGTCAAAATCACGAATTTAATCACATCTACAAATTCTCTTTGCCACACAATCACAGGGGGCCAGGGATTAGGACTTGGATATATTTGGGGGCCATTCATCCCCCCACACCATTCCCCTGTTACAACTCCTGTCCCTATTAGACCTTTCTGCCTGTCGAGATCTTTCCCATTTGACTGGTTAGATCAATCAAAGAACAGTCATCCCATGGAACACTGCGCACTAGTAAATACTGCAGTCATTAGTAATGGCGAGGAAGAACAGTAGTGAGATCTGGAATGTGTTCATGATCGAGGCGCTCCTGTGTGATGGGAATTTTTATTTAAGATACAGGCAAACTTATCTAGAGAGAGAAGCAATGTGACATGTGATGAGAATCACACACTCTGGAGCCAAGAGATCTAGGTTCATAGCCTGCCTCTGGCAATTACTAGCTTTGCAACACTGCTTAACCTTTCTGATGCCTCAGTTTCCTCATTTGTAAGATATCTGTACGTACCTCATAGGGATTTTGTGAGGATTAAGCGAGGTAGTGTAGGAAAAGAGCTTAAAACAGTGCTTACCACAAAACTGTTAGATATGTAAATATATACTTATTACATATAAAATATAAATATATATGCACTACATGTAGGCTACATAAAAAATAAACTGGAAAGCTATACTTCAAAAAAAAAAGCATTAAGTGATTAAATCTATGGGTGGTAGAATGGTGAAAAATTGGTATCTTTTTGTTTATCTGCCAGTTCTACTTATGTACAATGAACATTTGCATAATCAAGGTGAAATTTAAAATTCTGACAATCTAACACACAAGCAAAAGCAAACTGGAAGCCTCCCAATCCTTGGAGCCCAGCTGTGGCTCGCCTTCCCCAGGGAGCCCTCCTGACTCCCAGGGAGGAGGGGGTCTCGCCATTCTCATGACCCTCTTCCCTTCTTCCTGGAGCCCTTGACCATGAGCTCTGGGGGAGCTCAGTTGGGAACAGAGCAGGGAGTGTGTCCTGAGAACAGACAGTAGACCTCCAAGGGCTTGCCCAAGGAAGGGCAAGGATGGGGCTTGCCCAGGGTCACAGCGGACGGCGGTAGCATTCTTACCTCGGGCCTTCTGCCATCATCAAGGCCATGAGGGCATGCCGTGACCTAAGCATGGCCAGGATGTGGCAGGGGTTCCTGGCTCGAGACCCTTTCCCCATCTTCAGACCCTTGCATGCTAAACCCATTTTACAGATGGGCAAATAAGAGTCCCTGGGTAATAGACTGCCCAGGGAAGTTGCAATCCTGAAGCTGGCCACAAGGCAACAGCACCAGGCCTTGGTTCCATCTCAGGATTGCACATCCTCTACCGCCCTCTGGTGGTTCTGAGACGACACGCCCCGGGGACCAGGCCGAGGACCCGGTGAGAGAACCGAAGTGGGTTCTCTCGCCTCTTCCCGGGGAAAACACTCCGCGATCCGCGGTCGCCTTGGGGTGACTGACTAGCCAGTCTCCAGCCCCAGTCGCAGAGAGCGTGTCTAGCTAGCACAGTCCTTGGGCATTTCATTGAGGTGACCATTCAGTAGAGGGTGAGGGTGACAGAGGCATGCTCCTCTGTGCCTGCAGCAGCCCCGGGGGGGAAAAAAAACCCATTAGGATTCAGGCCCCTGGCCCCAGCGTGGGTCAGCCACCATCGTATCCTCCTCTGTGAGATGTGGAAACAGGAGAAGACGTCTCTGTGATATGTGAAAAGAGAGGGGAGAGGGCTGGTGGCTGGGGCCCCCTCTGCGCCCAGGGCCTCCTTAGCCGGACTGGGCCTCAAGGGGAAGCCGGGGAGGGGATCAGAACTGGCAGTTGACAGGAGGAGCAGAAAGAGCAGGGGGTACAGGGTGGGGTTGTGGCGGTGAGAGCCTGGCCACGATGTCAAGGACAGGTGGGCACCCTGTCCCAAGCCGGGCACATCAGATGTCTCCCAGGGGAAACTTGGGACTGACACAAAGGCAAGGCGAGTCTGTCTCCCTGAGCAGCTGGACAAGCACTGAATAACCCTGGGCGAGGTTTGAGGACGGCAGGAAAAGGCTGACTGTGAAGGGAAGTGGGGTGGGGACAGCAGGGACAAGGGACGGGCCCTCCCTCGGGGCCCCATGGTGCTCCTGGCCTGGTTCCTGCCCTGCTGAGGGAGGCCCTGGGGTCCGAGGCCACTCCAGGCCCCTGGAGCGAAGGCCCCTTGGGACTTCAGGCCCAACCAGTAAAGCAGGAACAGCATTCTGGGCACAGCGGTGGCTCTGGGGACCCTCACACCTGTTGGCCTCTCAGTGGCAGCCTCCATGCTCCTCGTGCCACAGGCCTCGGCTTCCCTCCTTCCTCCCACAGCCCCGTATGCTCGACACTCCCAGGGGGACAGGGAGGGGGAACCTCATGGTGCTGGACACAGGCCTGGCCAGTGGGCTCTGGTGCCTATGTGCCGTGGACACTCTGCAGCCATCGAGAACGAGCCATTGTGACATATGCCGACTGACGGGAACGAGAACACGCAGGTGGTGAGCAGCCCTGTGGGGGAAACGGGCCGCTGCTTCCGGCTGTTACGCCGTCTGCCCCCAGAGTGCTCGTCACACGGCCGCCTCATCTGAATGTCTGCTGCCACAGGGGACAGGAATTGTTTTTGTTTTTAAAAGTGATAAAGAATAAAAATTAAAAACTCTCCCGCGTGGGTCTGGAAGAGTTGCCCGGTCACTGCCAACGAGGAGGACCCGGTGGCTGGAGTTGGGTACACTGGCCAGCCGTGGTGAGCCACCGCGCCCCTCATTTGTCAAAAGCAGGGACTAGAGACCCCAGCCCGGGGCACCCTGCTCAGAAGGGGGCTTCCACCCACAGCGCCCTCACTCCCGGAGCTGGCTCCTCCGTATAGCCCCCATCACAGTGTCCACCGCTGTGATATCCCAGGCCTGGGACCAAAGCCTGGGGGTGGACACCTGCTGCCAGGGGGGCCGTGGAAGGCACGCTGCTCTCCGAACCTCGGTGTCCCGGAATGACTCCGGCCCTGCCGAGCTCGACATCCTTCCGCACACTTGTCCCACGGCTTGTCATCAAACGCTCGCAACTTCCCCGTGAGGTAGGGACTAGCGTTATGCCCACGTGACAGGCGAGGAAACCAAGGCTCAGGAGCACCACCACCCAGAGTTCCGGTCTTTCTCTCAGGGACCGCACCCTGGGCCATCTCTGGGCCTCCCAGCTGGTCCTAGGGATTATGCGACAGGAGGCCTGCTAAGCCTTCCACCCCAGGCCTGAGAGCTCAGTAACAGTGGACGGACAGTAGCTACCAGCAGGGCTGGGCCCCATCCCAAGCCGCCCGGACGGGCAGCCACGTGCAGCTCCAGCCACAGACCCCACTGCAGCACCGCCCCAAGGGGAGCGGCCACCTTTATTTCAAACATGACAGAGTCCTGGGAGCACTTGGGAAGAGCAGCCGAGGATGGGGCTCTCCCTAAACCGGAGTGTCCCTGCTTCCCTGGTCCAGGACAGGCGCCCAGCCCAATCCCCACCCACAGGACAGAGACAGGGCAGCCACCCAGGGCCCCTGAGAATAGCTGGAGAGCAGGAGGCGTGGGGCAGGGGAGGAGCGGGGTGGTGGCAGGCAGCCCCTCCGAGCCCATCGGGGGCTATGAACGGAAGTGGACCTGGGCCTCGCCCCTCGGTGTCCCAGAAGCCCAGCGGGCATCCCATGTGAGAAGCGGAGAATGCTGGGGGCGGGGGCGGGCAGGAGGCGGCATGCTCCCGAATGCGCAGCCGGGTCCCTGGCGGCCCATGTCTTCGGCTGGATCCCGTTCCTCCCAGCTGGGAGGCTCGGCTCACTGGGGGGCCTCGGCGATGGCCTTCTCCACCCGCAGGTACCAGGGCTGGATGCGGGTGTGACGCATCAGGTCATCGAAGGCCTCCAGGCCCTCCATCACACGCAGCACGCCATACACCGCCTGCAGTGGGTACGGAGGGGCGTCCAAACCCACCCCAGCAGCCACGTGCCCTCCCGTCCGTGAGAGCTCCCAGGCGGGCTAACGGGCCGCTTCCACTCACGGGGCTTTAAAGGAGGCGTGCGGGATGGCTGAGGCTTCGCCTGCCCCACGCCCACACCCTCCTTCTGGACAATCCCCTTTCCTCCCGCACTCTCCGGTCCTGAGACCTCCCCGAGCGCCCAGCCGAGACCTGCGCCACCGATCAGTGTGTGCCCCCGGACTGCAGGACTGCTTCCCAATGGAATTGGCTGGGGGAAGGCGGAGCGCTGGACCAGACTGGCCCCGGAGCTGAGGGGCAGCAGGAAGGCCCAAGCCGTGGTAACACCACTCGAGCCCCTGGGTCCAGCCGGCCCTGAAGCCAACGCCTCTGTTAAACTTGTCAGTTATGGGAAGCAAGGCAGGTTCTTGGAGCTGGTTTTCCTTAAGGCCCTGATACCAGATGGAGCCAGGGGCCTCTGAGGTGGGGAGCTGGGAGATGTAGCCCACATCTTTCCCAGCCTGGGCCTCTCTGACCCCAAAGACAGGCCCCTCAGTCGGGCCCCCCCCCACCGCCTCCACACTCACCAGATCAGCCAGGTTCGGCCTCTGGCCCCCCATGAAGGGCCGGTCCTTGCCCACGGCTGCCACCCACTTGTTGGCAGCCTCGTAGAGGTCCTCACGCACATCATCCTGGAGGTGGTGCCTGGCCGGGGATGGGGGCAGTCCATCAGGGGACGTCCAACGCGGCCCAGGCGGGGACAGCGGGCAGGCCGCCATGAACACACACATGCACACACGCGCGCTGTCACCTGCTCTTGAGCCGCTTGCTGATGAGGTACATGGCGGCTGCGCCCAGGTACTTGGCCATGGCGCCCTCCATGGTCCCGAACTTGCCCTCCCTGACGATGTAGTCAAAGGAGGCCAGGGCCTCGGCCGGCGTGCGGTACACGTTGGGGGAGATCAGGTGCACCAGCCAGTCATCCGCCCACTGCCGCCACTTCATCTCTTCCCTGGGGGCAAGGGGACGGAGGGGCAGGCCAGCTGGGCTTCCCAGGCCAGCGCCCCACTGTCTAGAAGCCCAGCGTATGGACGGGAAGCTGAGGCTAAGCAGCAGGTCGTCATGGAGACACAGCCCAGGCTGCAGCTTGGCCCCAGCCGCATGCTCTCCCAAAGTGCTCTCCCCTCAGAGCGCCTCGTTCGGCCAGGTCCCCTCTGGGGAAGACCTCCCAGCCCTCGTCGCCAGCCCCGGGCCGGCCCCAGCCGCACTCACGTCCTGGCCTCCTTCCCACCATACATTCGCTGGGCCTCCTTCTCGTCCAGCATGAGCCAGTACTTGTTGCAGAACTCGGTCACCTCCTTGCCCTGGTCATTTACGGCCTTCATGGGTGGGTAGTAGGTGATGATGTCTTCCAGGGGATGCCTTCGAGAATCATCCAGAGTCTCACCCCCGTTCCCTCCTCCTCTGAGAGACTGCACCCTCGCCTCCGTGGGGTGACTATCCACCCCTGCCCGACCCAGCCCTGGGGTGTGGCCAGAACCAATCCGCAAAAGCTTTCCACCCTCTTGTGGGTGACACAGGAGGTCCTGGGGCAAGAAGGATTGGGGGCCGACGCCGGGAGCACTCCCCTGACAGAAGGGGATGTGCAGAGAGGCCCACTCTGGAAATGTGCAAAGCAGCCCACCCTGCCCCCATGCAGGAACTCAGGTGAGGTCTCCCTGGAGACAGAGCAAAATGGGATGCCTGCCTGGCCTCCGGGGGCTCCTTACCCAGACACCAGGTAGGTCTTGAGGGCGCTGATAATGACAGAGGAGTCGTTCAGTTGTTGCTGGAGGAGGAGAGGTAGGTTTGAGTTGTGGGTAGGGGAAGGGGGCTGATCGGCCTGGCAGGGTCACAGGGGCCACTTAACCCCACCGGTGCCCAGGCATCACACAGAAACTGGTCGGGTGGAACCGGGGGACTGTTTACCCAACTGTGGGGGTTCACCCCGAAAACCGATGCCCACTGAGCTCTCCCCTTCTTGCCCCCCAAGATACAGTCCCCACTCCCAGCGTGGCCCAGCGTAAGGAGACCCAAGTGTGGCAGAGGGCCTGGGGAGCACCCAGGGTCTGGGCCTGCCCACTCCACCTGCCTGACCTCCTGGGCACTGAGGGGGAGGATGGGCTCCAGAAGCTACATACTAGGAGCCAAGCATGCGCCAGGCATACAACGCGGAGAGTATGTTGGTTGGTGAAGAAAGAAGCCCAGAGAGGCTAAGTGACTGGCCCCAAGTCACAGCCAGTAGGGGGCAGAGCCACACCTTGAACCTCAGCCACCCTGATTTCGGAACCCCCATTGTTAAGCTCTGTGGCACACTGCTTCCTTTAGACCAGGCTGGTGTTTGGTGCTGGGGGGGAAGGATGGCAGTCTGCTTTTATTGAGCATCTACTGTATACCAGTTACTTTGCCCTCATAATCCTCAGCTGAGGCTGGGATCTCAAGTTCCTTGCAGGGCCGCAGAGCAGGGACCAACTCGGGGGTACTCCAGGACAACCCAGGGCATGGTGAGAGGGGGGCTCTCGAAGCTCACCAAGCTGTCTCCTTCCTGGGCCAGCAGGATGGGCACCTTCCTGTAGGAGGAGAACTTGATCTCGGCCCTACGCACGGGGTTCACCTCCACTACCTCATAGGGCAGCGCGTGGAAGTCCAGGAAGGCACGAACTTTACTGCAGAAGGGGCACGTTTTGTACTGGTACAGGGTCAGCTGCAGGCGGCCGGACAGGGAGAGCTGCGGGGGAGCAAAGGGAGAAGGGCTTCTGAGGCCTGGTACCCAGACCCAGGGGAACACCAGTCATCCCCAGGTGTGCCCTCCCAGATGCGCAGCAATTGCTTCAACTCAGAGTGCCCACGCCACTCCCCCAATCCCAAGGACTTCTGGGTGAGGGGGGCAGAGCTGGGCTACAACCCAGCCAGTGGCCCAGCAGTGGCCAGAGTGGGGTCTACCTCAAATCTCAAACATCTGGGCCGGGAGTCTGAATGCTGCAGGATCCGCAGGAAAGCCCCAAGCGAGCTTGCTATACATTCACGTGTGAAAGTCACAGCTGCAGTCCACAGCCCTCCGGGTTCACATGGTAACCTGAGTCTGGACCAGTGGAGGTGAGCAGGGAGAAGTGGAGAACTCCACTCCCCTTTCAACCACCCGTCACTCTGGGTTCAGAAAAAAGCACCTGTGGGTCGGTGGTGGAGGTGGGAGCAAAGAACAGCCGTGCTGAGCTGTTTATAAAGCATTGCAAGGGCAGTTGGGCCACCTGCTGGCTCCAGGGACGCTTCTGTGACCTCCCTGTCTCGGGGCCTGGAGTCTAAGGGTCATTGGTTCCATAAAAATACTACTAATAATACTAATACATACACAACCACAGGATTTGGGGCTGATGAGAGGGGGCCGACAAAATGTTTGGAAAGAGATAAACTGTGAAAGTGTCTTTCTTTTCCTTTTCTGTGATCTCCAAATCTTCCCATTGAAAAGTCTTAAGACGAGTTAGAAAAACGACTCTGAGACAAAGACAACTATTCCAGTTAGCAGGCATCAGCAGCGGCCCCATTTCACAGATGAGGACGCTGAGGGCTCGGAGGCAAAAGCAAGTCATTTGCCCAAGGTCACAAGCGGTTGCAGGAGGCGATTCCTGACCCCGCCGCTTTCCAGAAATCCCAAAGTTCGGCGCTGTCTCCAGTTGCCCAGCCCCCGGCTCCGTCCAGCCCAGGCTTACCTGCGTGGCTGGAAGTTCGGCGCGGAGATCCTGGGCACGCAGGTGCCACCGCGAGGTGTAGTACACCCCCAAGGCGCTCCCCAGAGCCAGCGCCGCCGCCCCCAGGAGCTGCGGGCTCCTCTTGTGAGTGCTGGTGGCTGGGCTCGGGCCTCCCGTCGCCCCCGCGAAGCCGGCCCGGTTCTGAGCCGGCAGTCCGGGCGCCGGTCGACCACCGAGCCTCCAGGCCAGAGCGCGCCCGCGGGGCCAAAGGCCCCGTGCAGCCACAGCCATGTTCGCTCTGCCGGCGCCGCGGGCGGGCGCGCTAAACGAAGACCGCCCGGCTTAGGCAACCCTTAAAAGGCCGGGTCTCCGGCACGCCGCGGGTTGCCAGGGGTGACAGTGACACCGCGCGCGGAGGGATAGCGCTCGCGGGTTTGGGCGCGCGTGCTTGGCGCCCAGCTTTCATTCACTCGGCAGAGTCGCAGAAACACACTCGGGAATGTCTGGGAGTCGCTAAGTAGCCCTGTTTCTGAACTTGTAGATGTAACGGATCTCGGTGGTGACCCCAGACGAATGCAAAGAATACTCGGGCACTAGGCCGGGCTCGGCCACGGAGCTCCCTGGGTGGTCTTTCAGCCCCAATGTCATCCGTAATATCTGGTTAATAATTTCTACCTTATGCTCCCAGTCAAAAAAGACTGAACCCTTCGGAATGTCTGGGAAAGGGTCATGGGTTCGGGTCCTTGAGGGCCGCGGAAACGGCCCGACCCGACCCACAGTAGGAAGACGCCCTCCGCTCGGGCTCTTTCTGCCCTCCCGCACCGCTGCACCGTTTCTATTATGGCCCGAACCATAAAACCTTCTTTACAGTTTGGGGACCTTAGAAACCACGTGTTTCGGATTTGCCCACGCGGAAGCTCCGGCTCGCCCACCCGCAGGTCCCCAACGGCAGGATGGAGCAAAATGGGGGTCCCAGGCTGCCCCCACCCCTCTGCCGGGCTCGCTAGTCGGAGATGAGGACCGGAGCCAGCACCACCACCTAGGCTTCTCGGCGGGCAGCCCCGGGGTGACCCCGCCCAGCGACAGCGAGAGGGGGCGGTGCTCGGGGAGGGGGCGGAGACCTGAAGGCGGGACACGTTGTGGGCGGGGCGGGATTCGGTCTGGCGGCGGGGCGGGGACAGAGCTCTGCTGGTCATAGAAGCTGGAGAGTTGGCCTGCGGCGGGGACCCGGCTCGGGGCGTGGGGGCGGAGCCTGACGGCAGGACGGGGCGGAGTTCTGGCCGTGGGGTGGGGCCGGGCCTTGGGCTCCGCCCCTCCGTGTTCCGCCGCGCGGTTTCCCTCGGTCGGTCCCGCGTCGGTACAGGAGATGGTTACAGCATTCCTTCTTCGCGCTGACCTTGCGGCGCCCGAGCCCGTAACGTCTGGCCCGGACGAGGACGTGGGCATGCCGGTGGAGGCGGGCGCAAAAGGCGAGAACGACGGCTTCAGAGAAGCAGGTGACTCAGGGGGCTGCGGAAGCGACCTTCGCTTTCTCAGGGGAATCGTCCTGGGAAGAGGAATCCTGACTCCAGCCTGGGTTTACAGCTGTCTCTGGGACAGCAAGATGTCCCCCAGGCACCCTACCTCAATCCTGGCACATCCACCCAACTGGCCACTTTCCCATCTAACCACTTTCTCCTCTTCGGCTCCTGCCTCGGTTGGCAAGGGAGAACCCAGGAGTCCTGCCAGCCTGCCTAACACCCCATTAGGTTCTACCCAAGTGTCTCACTGCCCTTTCATCTCATCCAGAATCTACTAAAGAGACGAATCTCAGAATAGTTAGGCTGAATGATAGACACCAGGCAATACAGATTATATACCATTTGGTTCCATGTATATAAAACTAGAAAATGCAAACATGTGACAAAAAGCAGGTTGGTGGTGGCCTGGGGTGGGGGGTAGGGATGTGAGGTGGGGAGGACAGAAGGGACATGAGGAATCTTGGGTGTGATAAATATGTCTACTGTCTTGATCCTGGTAATGGTTTTGTGACATTTATATGTGTCAAAATTTATCAGATTGCTCAAAAACCACAGTGAAAGGAGATTGTCAAAAGGACCCGGCTGGAACAATTTGATCAACAAAATAAAGGAATATTGGATTATAACCCAAAGTATAAAATAAATATCCATGAGCTGTACAGATAAATGATTAAATTAATAAATGAGGAAAAGAGAAATCTCCCATGCAGAAGAATTCCAAACTGTGTAGACAGCCTGTTTTTTAGAAGATGGAGTAAAACTCCCACTCCATAGGTCCCGGCTGAACACAGTGACTTCCTTCCCTAGAGGACAGTATGCAAAGGAGAAAGAAGAGGAATCTTGCAGTGGAGACGTCTGACCACACACCTCAGCCAGGTGATCAAGGTCAGTATCAGCTGTGATCAGTCATGTGGAAATTTGTGCTCTTGATATGATATGATGAAAATGGCACTTCACCTCTGTGGTCCTCCTCCTAAAACCCGTAACCCCAGTCTAATGCGAAAAGCACTCAACATGTCCAAGTAGAAGAACATTCCACAAAATATCTGAGTAGTACTCACCAAAATTTTCAAGGAAGGTCATCAAAACCAAGGAAAGTCTGAGAAACTGTCGGAGCCCCGATGAGCCTAAAGGAGACATGACCGATCACTAAATGTAACATGGGATCCCAGATGGGATCCTGGAACAGGAAAAGGACATTACCTGAAAACTAAGGAAATCTGAATAAAGTACGGACTTCAGTTAATAATACATTGATAGTGGTTTGTTAATTGTAATGAATGTGCCGTTGTAAGATGTCACAGTAATAAGGGAAACGATGCAGGGTGTGTGGGAACTCTGCGAACTATTTTCTTTTTCTATAAATCTAGAATTTTTTTCAATTAAAGGTTTATTTTTAAAACCTTGTCAAATTGTGCGCTTTGAGTATGTGCAATCATATTGCATTGCTGGTGTTCTTTTTGTGGGAAGATTCATTAATAACCGACCTAATTTCCGTGATGGTCGTAAAGCCATTCAGACTTTCTTTTACTTCTTGAATCCATTTTGGTGAGTTACAGTTTTCTGAGAAATTTCCCATTTCATTCCTATAGCATTCTCTTACCCTTTTAATGTCTATAGACTCTATAGTTATAACCTTTTTTTTTTTCCTACTTCTGTTTATGCCTTATATCTTTCTGTCTTGAGAAATTTTTCCGAATTTCTACCTACGTTATTTTTTCAAAGAGTCAACTTTTGGCATTGATATTCCTGTTAGATATCTTCCTTTCCATTTTATTAATTTCTGCTCTTTATTTCCTCCTATTTGGATTTATTCTGTGGTTTCTTTTCTAAACATTTACTTTGGACACTTTGCTCATGGCTTTGCAGCCTTTCTTATTATAAAACACACACTTAAGGCCCCTTGTTTATTGTGAGCCTGGCAGGGCATTAAGAGTCTGTTTCTTGCTAGAGCTGCGTGTCTGGTGGAAGCGGTCCCTTCAGAGTGTCCAGACTGCTGTTCAGCCAGGATTGCTTCTCAAATGGCTCCTCTCCAAGGTCCCCTCGGTTCCACTGGAAGACGGGGCACCCCTTCCTGCCTGCCCTTGCAGGCCCTCCGAGGCAGCCTCCCCCTCTCTGGAGCGCTGCTTCAGGAGCTGATCCAGCCTATCCCCTGCCTTTTGGCTTTTCTTGTCTATGGACTGACTCCATCCACAAGCCCCAAGATCAGAAGTCAGCCCTCCCCCTGTCCACATTCCCCAGGAGTTCTCTAAAATAGCCCTCACTGGGCAGGAGCTGGGGGAAACAGCTCCCTCCCTGCCCACTCCCAGTGGGGGTAATTAATAGATAGAAAGGAAGAGTTCAGCACCGGGAAGGGCAGAACCCTGAGGACCTCGAATTCCAGACTAGGCCCTCTGGGGTACCTCTTTCCCACCGCCTTTGATAGTTAATAATAACCACCCAAGCCTGCAGGAACCCTCAGCCACACAGGGAGGGGAGCGTCAGGAGACAGGAAGAGGAGCCAATGGTGGAAGAACAAGGCTCCCATGCTTCAGCCACAGCACCTGCCAGGGCACCCAGGAACTCTGCCTGGGACAGACCTGATCTGAGCCCTGACACTTCTCAGCCAGGGAGACTAAGGGCTCTGAGAGTGAGGCTACAGCTGCCTGCACAGGCCAAGCCACCTGGGGCCCAGGGCCCCTTCTGAGATGAACTCAAGTCCCTCTGTGAGCAGGTCCGGGCTATGGGTGGCCCAGAACAGGTGGGGCATGCGGCACGGGGAGAGGGGGGTCCAAGTGGGTCAAGCAGACTACGATACGCTGAAAAATGGCCTCAAAAGACAATCACGTCCGGATTCTGGGAATGTATGATGTGACTTTTATTTGGAAACAGTCTTTGCAAATGTAATTACTTTAAGGATTTTCTTTATTACTACGTTTTCAAAATTTCATAATGATTAGTGTCCTGATGCCTGGTTTTTAAGATGTGTAAATTACATGTGTTACTCTCTTCAGATAAAAAAAAGAACAAAAAAGCTATTTCTTTCTCTTGGTATGGCCCAGATTTTTCCCTTTCCTGAAGATCAACAGTATTCTAATTCCTGATTCATAATAAAATAGAGTGCATTCTGTTTTCAAATATCTAAGAGAAGAATAAAATTATTTTCACAACTCACCAATATTTTAATAGTAGAAGACAGGTATTCTAAACTAATGGTTGGCCTTTCCCTTTTCCTTGTCAGTTAATCTTTCCAGCACCTATTACCCTACCCCCTGGGCTGAGCACTCATCTGGGCATGCAGGGGACGAAGGAGAGCCAGACCCATCCTCACACAAGCCACCACCAGAGGCCCAGCCAAGGGCGCAGGGAGCAAGGACCCAGGCATGGCTGAGGTGGAGATGCCCTCTTCTGGGGTGCTGGGGGCCACAGCCCAGACAGGAGAGGGGTGCCGAGCTGGGAGGAGCAGGCCTGTGACAGCACCACCTGCTGGACACCTGGAGCCCACTGCAAACCCTGCTCAGATCACTGGCCTCCAGCCCCCTCTTGTGGTCATCACGGGCCCTCTCACCTGCATGGGTGAGTCCGTGTCCCAGAGTGAAAGGAGCAGCTGTTCTAAGGCACATGCTTGGGCCAGGCACCCAAGGACCAGAACTGGGAGAAAGCCCTGGACCCAGACCTGCTGCCCCTGCCCAGTGGACCCGCAGGACCTCCCCAGGGGAAGGAATCCAGTGGGTATTTGGTGGAGGTGTCAGGAGGGGCTGCCTTTCAGAGCATCTCCACAGGCAGGGTTCCCATCAGGTGGAAGGGGCAGGAGCCAGGAAGTCCTTGAGTGAGTCCTGGTGAGCCCGGACATGAGACATGGGGCCTGGGAGCTGGAAAGCTGCTTCTGGAAACAAGAGAATCCAGCCAAGGCCCTCACGGAGCAGGCCTCCCTGCTCCCAGGTGTTTGGACCTGCGGTGGCCAGGAAGGGCCCATCTGGACACCAAGGGTTCCTGCGGCCATGACTGGCCTCCTGGGGCATCCTTTTGGAAGCTTCTCCCCGGTGTGGCCCTGAGCTCCAAGAAGCCTAGTCGCCGCCTACCTGGGGACCTCTTGCCCAGCCCTTCAAGCGAGTCAGAGGGCATTGCTATTTCCCCAACCTTCGCGGCTGGCTGAACACCACTCCCAAGCATCCAGAAACCAGTCCAGGGGGTTGGACTGGATTCCTGAGATGCAGTAAGCACAGAAAACACTTTGCTGCCTTCCTGGGTCAATTAGACCAGGGGTGGGGCCTGGGTCCCTGTGTGGAAGGCCAGGCCACCATGGTCCCTGGGAATTTCTCTTCTTGGTCATGTGGAGCAGGGAGGGCCACCTACCAGAGACACTGAAGGGTCTGGAGCAGCCAGAGTTCTGGCTTCTTGCCACAGAGAAACCAGGTGTGGATGGTGTTTAAGTACCTGCCATTGCAAAAGGGATGTAGAATGGGACTCAGAAGGCCCAGCCCTGTCTTCTTATGTGTGGCTTGTGGCCTCACTAGGGACATTTGCAGCTCTGAGAGAGAGGGAGAGAGAGAGGGAGGCCATTGAGGTGGCCCTGCAGGAGTAGCCCAGGGCCGCAGTGGAAATCGAGAGCGGGCCCAAGTGCATGGTGTGCCCCACACAGCACCACACACAGCACCACCCATTCCGAGAGCTTCGCCGCCCAGGGGCTGCCCCCAGCTCTGGGCAGGGTGAATCCGAGAGTCTCCTCCTTGAACAAGGACCCAGGCCTAATAGGAAGGGAGTGGGCGAGAAGTGGGGCCACCAGGGTCCTGTCCAACCTGGAGCCTTTGGAGTTGGCCCAAGTCTAAACGAGTCTACTCCATGGGCCTCACACAACTCTCATGTGGGAGGTGTCCATGCTGAGCTGACCCACCCCCCGAAGCCCTGCTGGACTCTGAGCACTGTGGACAGAGGGTTTTACCTTTATCCCTAGCCCAGCCTGCAGGACCCCTACCTTCTAAGGCAGAATGCAAGAAGCACCCTCGCTGATCCCGGGCCCTCCAGCTCCAACCAGCCCAGTACCTGCCTCTGGTTGGCTGGGATCAGGCACAGGTTGGCCTGACCTCTGCCCCAGCCACCACCGTGACTGTCCTCGGACCCTTGTTGGTTCACGAACTGGCCCCTGTACACAGAGAGCAAGAAGAGACCAAAGAAAGAGGCGGGCCACTCCAGATTGAAGCAAGGGAACTCGTTTTTGAGGCTTGTCTTAGGCGCCATAAGATAAGTAGATCTCCACGCCCGCCAGCCAGAATCTTAAAGCTGACATAGAGTCCAGGTAGTCCCAGCAACGCTGTGTGTGTGACAACAACAGCCGCTGTGGGAATGGAGGGCAGAGCGTACCTTCAAGGACAGGAGCCTCCAATGGCCTGGGTCCAGCTCGAGGATAACTTGTGGTCACATCCTCTCAATAACCTCCTCCAACACAACCCACAAGGCATGGCCGGGACATTGCCCACTGCTGAGGCTCAAATCCCTAAGTGAACCTCGTCCCCTTCACTCTTATCCTCAACCACGGCTCCTGGACCAGCCTGACCTCCAGGACTGGGCCAGGAGGGCAGGCAGGAGGCAGCCAAGTAAGGAAGAAGTGATGAGATGGCCATCGCCAGGTGTCAGCCAAGGTCAAGACCACACAGAGATGAGGTCGGAGAGACACAGAGAGGAGGGCGGGTCTGGACAGCCCTGGGGCCGGCACAGAGAAGCACGGGCCCTGCGTGGGTTTAGTCAGAAGCAGAGATGACCTCACGTGGAGACACCCCATGTGTGTGCACCTGGCGCTGCGTGTGCATGGCCCCGAAGAATCTGTAGTGTAGCTCTCTTTACGGAGGGGGCACCGATGGGGATTACAGGTGGGCAGAGATGTGCAAGCTTCTCCCCTCCTCCTCCTTCAGCACCTGCCAGCCCCAACTTCTTTACCTGAAATCATGCCCCTAGGTCTGGCCTCACCCTACTGGGGGCCCGGCAGGATCCAAGCCCAGACTCCATCCCAAACTGATCCCAGTCCCTCCTCTGCTCAGGGTCCCACTGCAGCCGAACTGACCAGGTAGGTAAGGGCCTGGAGCGGCAGCTGTGGGAGGATTCCAGCAGGTGCCCGTGAGCTGGGCCATCTCCCCGCCTGCACCTGGCCCTGGTTTTCTCATGCCGCAGACCGGCCTTACCCCACTCCCCGGTTCATACCAGAAAGCACCGGCCACTCTGCCCACTGACTCTCAGAGTCTAGAATATTCTATCCGGCGACTCCTTGGTGATTCGGGGGAATGCCCCTCCCCTAGTTAAAATTCTTTGGGGCTCTTCTGTCAGTCTCCCCATATTCAACAGTCACCACAGGCTCCAAGATACCTTTTAAGGTCAATGAGAGTGGCAGGGGCGGAGCCCCTGGGCCCGCCGTGGGGACGAGAGGGGTGGGGGTGGCCGCTGGCACCTCCAAAGGACACATGGGCTGTTGTGGCAACATAGTCCCCCGAAGTTTGTTCATCTCCACTTCCTGCCCTTTCAACACCCAGACAGGCAGGCAGGATAGGGCCTGAGGGGGCCTCTGCATCAGGATGGCCAAGGCTCTGTCCTACCCACCAGCTCAGGACCCTGTTCAAAGTCCCTTCTCTCTGGACTCCCAGGCTGGGGGTGCTGGTTCCCCAGCAGCAAGTAGGTAGAGCCAGTGAGGTCCCCATCAGTTTCCCGAGGCCAGCAAACCTTCAATTCAGCCTCAGGCCAGGTGTTCAGACAGCCTCAGCCCTCATGGTGACAGCTGGGAGACAGTGCCCATGGGCTGGGACCCATCCCTACCTCCCAGGGACAGCCAGGCACCCAGTGGAGAAACTACTTTCTAGGACAAAGCTGGGATCAGCCATGACAGAAACACTTCCAGGACTCAGGCTTGAGCCGCTGGGCTCCACAGCCCAAAGCTGTGGCCACAGAGATGGCGAATGGTCTCAATGACCTCTCAGTGATGAGGCCACGTCCTTGCACTCTCTGTGACCCATAGTGCCTGGGTCCAGAGCAATAGGGTGGGGAGCCAGCCTTCAGGCCCCAGTACATCCCAGCCCACCTCACCCAGCTCAAGTACGCCCCTCAGAGTACCCCCCCCCACCCCTGTTTGCAGCTCAGACTGCAGCCTCCGTGTTCTGTTGTGCTGAGCAGCTTACAGGTGCGGCTGGAGTGCCCAGGTTGGGGTCTCTGTCCCACTGGGCCCACAGGAGGGGCCAAGTGCCAAGGGGCCAGTTGCAGTTCAGGTCCACTCCTGCAAATGGGGCATGGAGGAAGGGAGAGGCCGACTCAAGGCAGGAGCCCTCTCAGGTCGGCCTCTGGGGAGGGAGTTCCTCCCTGTCCCAGGGCCCACGTGGGGCCCCTGGGAGCACCAGGATGTGGGATCCTTGAGCTCAGAAGACACAGGATGCCCTTCCCAGTCAGAGATGTTTACTCTTAGCTGTCCCACTCTTCCCTGTTCTGAGAATGAGGAAACGGGACACTGTCTGTTGGGGCGAGGCATTCTGTATTCATCAGGTGCCAGCGCTGGGGCTGTCCCTGTACACACCCCAGCCTGGCCTTGGGCTGAGCAGGGGTCTCCTGGAGGTCAGAGATAACAGCTCGACCAGATCAGAAACACTGACCACGAACAGGGCCAACCAGAGCAGAAGGAATGGGTACAGAGAGTGCCAGGGGAACCTTTGTCCCTGCCAGAGGTGTGGAGCTCCCGGAAATGTTCCCTCAGGACTATCCTTGCCGCCTCCTCCCCATCTTGCATAATCCTGACCATAGGGGAAAGGGGCAGAAATCTCGCCAAATGTTTCAGCATGAGTTCCTGGTAGTTACCTCACTCTTCCTGAATTTGGCAAATGATAAATCACCCCAGGGTGAGCCAGCAACTGGGTGGACCATAAGTATGGTCCCCCAGGCCGGCCTCCTCACTCACCTTCTCCTCCTTCTCCACTGCCAGGCTCAGCAGCCCTCCCTGAGATCATGCCCCTAGGTCTCCTGTGGTTGGGTCTCACCCTGCTGGGGGCCCTGCAGACCCAGGCCCAGGCCTCCACTCCAAACCTGATCCCAGCCCCTCCTCTGCTCAAGGTCCCTCTGCAGCGGGACTTCCAAGATGACCAGGTAAGGGGCCAGGAGAACCAACTGCGGGGAGGGCCCCGGGAAGAGTAGGAGTGGGAGGGAGGAGAGGCAAACAGCCTTAGGAAGCTGTTGGACCAGCTTCAGCTCAGCCTGCCCTTAGATCCCCTGATGGAAGCCACGCCCCATGACCCCATTTCCACCCCAACCTCGCTGACCTTCCCAGGTCCACACTCTCTCCCATAGTCTCTATAGTCCATGCAAGGTGGGAACGTCTTCAGTCCCTCTATGTAATGAGGAAACTGAGGCTCAGGTGGTCCAGCCGGCCACCTGCCAAGAGTTACCCCATCCCTGCCAGACTCATGGCCTAATGGCTTCTAGCTCCTGCCAGCTTCATCAGTGCAGGCCCAATCCTGGCCTGAGTGCCCAGTCAGGAGCCCTATGGCCCAGGTAGTGGGGCTCCTGGCTCTGGGCTAGGCTGCCCAGAGGTGCATTCAGGGACAGAGCCCCCGGGGGCCCCCGGGGACTGCTCTGCCTATCAACAGCTCCTCTGCAGTTCCAGGGGAAGTGGTACGTGGTGGGCCTGGCGGGGAATGCAGTTTCAAAAAAAGACCAAGACGAGTTTAAGATGTACTCCACCACCTACCAGCTGAAAGAAGACCAGAGCTACAACGTCACCTCCATCCTGTTCAGGTGAGAGCTGCCACCTCCTGGGGGGAGCATGGGGGAACTGAGGACATGCCCTGGGAGACGGCCCCGGGACCTGGCATTTGAGAGGCAGACTGATGTCTGGAGAAGGGATGACCGAAGCTGACAAGCGGTCACTGATCCTACTGCTCTGTGCTGGATTCATATATTTCTCCCTCCCTCCCTCTCTTCCTTCCTTCCTTCCTTCCTTCCTTCCTTCCTTCCTTCCTTCCTTCCTTCCTTTCTTCCTTCCTTCCTTCCCTCCTTCCTTGATTAGATCAGTATTTATTGGTTACTTCAGCACAGACACCCAGATAGTAGTGGGGGTGGACAGACAGTCCTCAGGAAATAAGACGGAGGGGGGGGGTGTCCTGGAGGAGGGTCACTGGGCCCAGCCTGGAACCCTACCCAGGACTTCATTAGGGGCCTCTGGGAAGGTGGCCTCTGGGCTGGGCCTTGAAGGAGCCACCCTGCCTCAGAAGGTCATGTGATGTATTCACAGCTGGGGCTGGCGGATTCCAAGTGAGAGGGCCCCTCCTCCAGGCAGCACCAAGCCATTGAGTGTCTGCTCTGGGCAGGGCAGTGGGGGCTGGAGGGAGGGTCTGAGCAGGGTCAGGTGGCCCAAGGCAGACCCTGGCAGGGACACCCAAAGACAGGCTCAGAGGAGAAGACTCAGCCTCCTACCGTGGTGGGGGATGCGCTGGGCTGGACGCCAGGCACCAGGTTCCCGGCCCCTCCAGCTGCAGCCCTGACCTCATCCAGCCCGTGGGGTTCAAGCCTGTGTGTCTCCTCGCTCACCCATTACATCTTTGCTTCCACAGGAACCAACTCTGTGACTACTTTACCAGAACTTTTGTGCCAAGTTTCCAGCCGGGCCAGTTCAGCCTGGACAACATTAAGGGTGAGCCCTGAGCTGAGTGACCTGGGCCCTAGGATTGCGGTCCCCGGGGGGCGGGATCCTCCCAGAAGGTACACAGACCCACCCGTGCCTCCACACAGATGCTGTGCTGCGGAGGGCTGGGGAGAAAGGAGCAGCTCAGTCCTCCCAGCCAGGGCTTACCGCTCACTGTCCTCCCCACAGCTTACCCTGGAGTGCAGAGCTACAGTGTGCGAGTGGCGGCCACCAACTACAACCAGTTTGCCATGGTGTTCTTCAAGAAAGTTTTCAAAAACGAGGAGTTCTTCAAGATCACCCTCTACGGTGGGTCCCCACCCACCGCATGGAGGCCCCCAGCTCCTGGTCACACTCGAGGGGTGTGTGACCCCTGACCCAGCCCCCGAGGTCCCCTCCAGTGCCAGCTCTGCTCCGAGCCCCAGGGACGGGGGAGGGCTTTCCGCAGACTCTCCATGAGGAAGGGGTCCGAGGCTCATTCATGCACTGGACAATATTTATGGAGTATCTTCCGGCCACTCACCCGCCTTCTTGGCCACAGGGAGGACCAAAGAGCTGACCCCTGAGCTGAAGGAGGACTTCGTTCGCTTCGCCAAATCCCTGGGCCTCACCGATGACCACATCCTCTTCCTTGTCCCGATCGGTAATGGCCAGCTGGGGAGAAGAGAAAGGGGTGTGGGGACTGTCCAGGCCTGACACTGCCTTCTCAGGGAAAGGGGAAGAGGGCGGACTTGGTCCCATGCTCCAGGCACTGGAGCCCCCAGGGAGTCACTTTGGACTCAGAAAGACCATGCCCCGCCCCAGGGTTCTGTGGGGCCCCAGGGGTCTGGGCTCTAAATGTTCTTCCCTGACAGTTAGTTCAGGCCCAGATGAGGGTTTCAGGCCCAGGTCCAAGTTTCTCCTGTCTCCTTGCCCGGGGCCACCTCCTCTTACACCCCAGGTCCTGCTATCCTGGGCCACCTCTCCCTCGCACTCCCAGGCTCCTTTGTCCTGGGCCACCACCTCCTTCCCCCTGGGGCTTCCTCACCATGGGCTTGGGAGGTTTCTTTGTCTTCAGGTAGTCAGGTCTGGGCAGGGGGCTCCAGCCAGGCCACTCAGAGAGCCACCACCCCTCCAAGGCTGAGGGGCTGCCAGGGATCATCAGGTAAATGGTCAGGAGGCCTGGCTGCCCCAGCAGGTGGCTGGGCCTCACTTGCCTCTTCCGGAGAACAGGTGACCCCCAGGTCTTCTCAGGTTTTTCTCCCAAACACCTTCCCACATTATCTGCCCCTCTGCTAAAGAAACCCCCACGACCTGCTGCTGCCGGGGCAGCCTGGGGGCAGTGTAGGGGCCCTGGTGGTCCACGGTGACACACACTCCTGCATCTTCTCTTCCCCACAGACAAGTGCATTGATGAGTGAACGAGTGGTGAGTGCGGCAAAGGAGGGGGCTGATGGGAGCCCAAGGGCCGCAGGGCGGGGGTCTCAGGCCTGCCTTTGCTTCCCCACCCAGCATCGAGGCCGTATTTATTCCCTTGTGTCCGTCTCAGATGCCTCCTGTCTCTCTCCACCCCACTGCCCACACATGGGCCTCTGGCCAAGGTGCTGCCCAGCTGCCCCGACCTGCCTGGATGCCGATAAGAGAGCCAGCAGACCCATCTCACAGTTTGGCCCACCAGCTGCTCCCCAGGCCACCCCACTGATGGAGTCCCTCCCTTGACTGCTAAATAAATGCATGCCCCCAAGCCCCCTGTTTGTGCTCCTTGCCCCCTGGGCTGTCTGGTAGGGGGAAGGGCAAAGCGTGGACTCTCATTAGCATCTTTCCCAGACCCCATGCAGTCCTCAGCAAGGGATGGAGGCCACAGAACCCTGGTCCATCTTCGACCGAACACTTCTTAGCTCCCAATCCTGGGCCCACCCCCAGGCCAGTGGTACCCCTCACATGTCCCTGTCTTTGAGGGGTGCCCAGTCCAATGGGAACACTGAAGGGTTCACACCTCATGCGTATATACTCAGCCATCTGCAACAGATCCTACAGCAAAGTCCCAGACAGAACTGGGGAGTGGGAGGGGATTGGGGGGGGGGGGGGTGCTGAGATGTTGTCACCCCCAACTCACCAGGACACGGGTGGATGCTAGCAGATGGCAGCCAGGGCAGAAGGGGTACACAGTGGGTGAGGCAGAGGTATTCCCAGCTTGGGGCTGTGCCAGGCAGAGAGGGTCCCCAGAGGTAGTCCCCTGGCCCTCTGCCAGCCTCCTGTGGGCCCCGTGCTCACCCTCCAGCCCCCACTAGCAGGTGGCAATGTCCATGCTGACCCCATTCAGAGCACTGTCCCTCACCCACATCTTTTTATGACGACCCCTGGACCACCAGGTGCAGGGCTAGAGGAGGTGAAGAGGGGGATAAGCTGCCAGGACTCCAGATTCCAGAAGGTCTGAGGGCTCCAGGCCTGCACCACCACTTGGCTAGGTCTGTGCCTGGGGCCTGACAGGGCCCTCTGCACCCACGCCCAGCCCCTCTTCATCTGCTTCACACACAGGAACCGTCTCTCTGGGCTCCTCCTCCCTTACAAGGTCAGCGGCCAGACGGGGTGGGCTTCTGCAGAAACCCGGGCTTCTCCACCCCACGGACTTGCACACCTACCCCATTCTTCTCAGCCTGAGAGTGGGGAGATACTGGAGCTGTGAGCGGTCCCAGCTTCAGCACCCAGGGAATAGGACAGGCCTGAGACCCAGGCCCAACCAGGAAGTCTGGGCCAGACCCCAGGGAGAGGCCAGCTTAGTGCAGCCTGAACTGAGCGAGGGATGCGGTCAGAAAGGCCCACACTGAGAAGGGCACCCAGAGGACCACCGGACAGAGCCCTGCTTGCTGGCTGACAGAGTGGAGACTTGGTCTCCACTTCCGGCAGCAGAGCTAGTTTCTCTGCCTTGGCCCAAGCAACACAGCTTCCCATCACCACCCGGGGCTGCTGGGCCTTCTAGGATCAAACTCGGAGGACACGAATGAGGATCTGTGTTTCCTCCCGGGGTCCCCTGGTTTATTAATTTCTTATTGCTGCTATGACAAACCACCACAAACTGGCGGCTTAAAACAACACACATTTATTCTCTGACAGTTCTGGAGGCCAAAATCAATTTCACTGAGCTGAAGTCAAAGTGGAGGCAGGGCTGGGCTTCCCCCAGAGGCTCCAAGGTGAAGCCTTCTTAGCCTTTTCCAGCTTCTAGAGCTTTCTTCCTTGGACTCTTGAGCTTGTGGTCCTTTCTTCCTTCTTCAAAGACAGCAGCGTGGCATCTCCACATCTCTCTGTTGAGGTCCTTGCATGGCCTCCTCGCTTCTATCTGGAGTCAAATCTCCCCCTGCCTCCCTTATTAGGACACATGTGAATATATTTAGGGCCCACCTGGGTAATCCAGGATAACCTCCCCTTCTCAAAATTCTTAACGTAATCACATCTGCACAACCCCTTTTCCCAAATTATCATTCACAGGTTCCAAGGATTAGGACCCAGATATCTTGGGTGCTATTATTCAGCCCACCATACAAGACTTGGAGACGGAATGAAGCCAGGGCTTGTGAGATGGGGAGAGGGGAACAGGGACCCCAGAGGCCGGCCAGGGACCGGCTCGGGTAGAAGGCTCTCGGGCTCAGACTCTCCAGCCACACTCCTTGAAGGCTATAAGTGGGGCTGGTCTTGCTTGGGGACTTGCAGGGTTTTGCACACCCTAACCAGTTCTCCATGGAGTCTGACTTCCAACAGGACAAGTTCTCCCCTGCCTGGTTCCTACAATGGGATGGGAGCCCCGATGGGGGAAGGGGCACTCTCTGGGGCTGGGCTGTCTCTCTGGAAAAGAGTGAGGCTGAGCAGGGTCGGCACTGGGCAGAGGTATGAGCAAGGCTGAGAAAGAAAAGCTGGGCACTTGCATTCTGCCAGCTGGTGAGATCCCCTCCCTGGGACCACAGTATTTCAGCTCATGTCCCCTGAAGGGCCCAGAAACACCTGTGCCTGTGTGTGGTGCACAGGTATCCAGAGCCACAGAAGAAACATGGGTCACAGTATATGTGGGTGTGCTGACAATCCAAATACGTCTGTTCCTGTAAGCACAGGACACCCAAAAAAAACAGACCCATGTTTTTCTCCCACATGTGAAATCACTCCTGGCCTCACAGGACCTGACTATAGGTGTGAGCCCAGAGGCCAGGGAGAAACACAGACACTCCTAGCACGTGGGGATGGGCAGCAGACCCTCAGAGAGACATATAGGTTCCAGAAACACACCAAGGTGCTCACAGTTACACATCAGTCAGACACAGTGGGTGGGTGTGAAAGCTCATGCATGGAGTCTGCACAGATTCGTGATGCACACGTCCACCCATTTGAGCATCCAGCTGGCCCCAGGCATGTTCGCAGCACCCTCTCAGAGCCAAAGATCCATCCCTCTCTAGGAATGGCCCAGGTGCTTTCTGCCACCTGCTCCATGGGCATGGGCGCCTCCCCCTGGTGGGGGAGAAGCAGAGGCTTGGGTGGAGGGGGATGGGAGGAAGGGTGCCCACCCTTACTCTCAAGAGGTTCAGCTGACCTAGGGAAGGGTCGGGTCACTGAAATTTTGGGGCACTGATTCACCCGAGGCCTCGCCTCCACTCAAAAGAAGTCATTGCTGAGCTTAACAAGTCAGTGGTGACTTTGATTACAGGTGTGGACTCAGCCACACCTCCACCTTCCTCAGGTGAAATGGTGTGACAGCCACTGTGACAGAGAGGACCCTTCCCCATTGTCATAGTCAAGGAACATTCCTGGGCCTGACTGACCCCTATCCCAAGGAACATTCCTGGGCCTGACTGACCCCTATCCCAAGTTAGGCCTGCTAACAACCAGTGTGAGACCAGGAGCAGGCTCCTGCAGCCATGGGGCCTCCTGGTGGCCATTGCTTACAGGATTCCAATTAGTGAGCTCCTCTCCGGTGAGACATGGGCTTCATTCCCAGCCGACCCCCTAGCAGCGATGGCGCCGCTGGGTCTAGCTCGGGAGCTACGACCCCCTAGCAGCGATGGCGCCGCTGGGTCTAGCTCGGGAGCAACACCTGGTAGCCGGGTGGCTTTGGGCGGGCTTTCCTTTCCCAGATGATAGCGGCTGGGTCCATCTTATCCCTCAACCTTGCTTGACCGACAGCCACACGCAGCACTCTGCCACACAGACCTTGACTGTGAAAGGAAAATTTCCTGAAGCCATAGGGGATTTTTAGAAACCACGCATCTCAGATTTCGACCATGCGGAGGCACTGGCTCGCCCACCCGCAGGTCCGCGGACGCAGGGTGGCGCAGAATGGGGGCAGAGAAGGGGTCCCGGGCTGCCTCCGCCTCTCTCTCCAGCTCGCTCGCCCTCGCTTAGGGCCTGAGTTTCTTAACACCTGGGCTCCTCGGGAGGCGACCTCGGCACAGCCCAGCCCGGCTGCCGGGAGGGGGCCGGAGCTCCTCTGTGAGGCAGTGTGGGTGCGGGGCCCGACGGCAGGAGGGGCCGCGGTTCTTTGTGGGCGGGGCGGGGCGGGGCTCGGGCCGCGAGGCTCCGGCTTGGGGGCGGGGCCTGGCCGCCGGGCCGCGTCGCGCCGCGGGGTGCCACCCTTCCGGCCCCGCGTTCCATCCGCCGCCTTGCGTCCGGCGCACGCTTTCGGCGTGACAGTCGCCGCGTTTCATCTTCTCGCGGCCCTTGCGGCGCCCGAGCCCGCAATGTCGGGCCCCAACGGGGACCTGGGCATGCCGGTGGAGGCGGGCGCGGAAGGCGAGGACGACAGCTTCGGGGAAGCAGGTGACTCAGGGGAACTGCCGAAGGGACCTTTGCTTTACCCGGGGGTACCCCTGGGAAAGGGAATCGGGTCCGGGATAGGGGCATAGAAGGGGCCGCAGAGCCCTTCCACCGCGCCCCGTCCCTGGGTGAGTTGCAGCTGCAGGCGCCGTCTCGGGGATCAGGGAGAGCACCTGCGGCTGGGTCGCTGGAAACCGCACCATTCCAGAACTGTGGGCAACCGTCCCCGTTTTACAAATGGGGAAGCAGGCGGCTTATGGGACACCCACCCTTTTGGCATTTGCTCCAGCCACTTCGTTCAGCCCCTGTGAGGATGGTGGCTCCCGAGGGGATCAGCCGTGGCTGGTTTCGGCTCGGCAGAAGGGGCCGTCTGGGTGGGCGCGCCCGTCCTGCTGAGTCAGCATCCCCTGCCACCTTTTCTGGTGTGGCCTGGAGCCCTGGCGAATGTCACTTTCTTACAAAGCAGCCTATTTCGTGCACAGCACTGCGGGAGGTTGGAGGTGGGGTGTGGAGAGTGAACCATCAATTCCCTTTCTTACCCTCTGGAGCCTCAGTTTCCCCATGTGCAAAATAATGATTAGTGTCTCCTGCATTGAGATGTGTCAGGATTAAATGAGAACACGAATGGAAAATACTTAGTAGGTTTCAAGCATGCAAGTGTTCGGTAAGTGGTTATTCTTCTCTTTAGTGTAATAAAGATTGGTTTATTCACTCAGAGTGCAAGGCTTAGTAAATGTGGGATAAGTATCGTCTGCATTTTGTCTTGGTAATAGCTTTATTGAGCTATCATTTACATATGGTACAGTTTATCCATTTAAATTGTACATTCATCACCCCAATAGTTTTAGAACACTTTCATCACCCAGGGTTTGCATTTAATAGAGGTAGAAGACCTCCCACAGGGCCAAGTGGTGGGCTGGCCGCTTTGCCCTGGGCACTGCTGGTGAACAGCGGCCAGGTGTGTGTAATCCTGCTGGCAGCTGTGGTGGGAGCATCTGGAAGGGCCTCCCAGGAGTCACATTGAGCGGACGCTGGCAGAATCGTAGGATTTAGCACAGTGGGGCGGAGGGAGGCAAAGGCTTGGAACTGGAAAGTGCCCTTGAGACAGGTAAAGCCTGGCGCCCGTGGTGTGGAGATGCCTGCCTCTCCAAATCCTCCTCCTGCCTGTGTCTCACGACGCAGAAAGTGAAATGTTGATAATAATGACCATCTGTTAAGTATTTGCTGTGGCCAGACCCTACCTGAGTTCTGGATATATTTGAATCCTCACGGCCACCCAGTTCTTTCCCTTTCCCTGAAAGCTGCAGTAACTTCCTGGGATGGAGCAGAGCTGAGCTGAAACCCAAGTGCCCCTGGTCCCCAAGTTGGCTCTGCCACCAAGCAGAGGACCCTGGGCAGGTCCCTTCCTTCCTGGGCCTCAATTTCACCATCTGTATGACAAGAGGGGTGGGCTGTAAGATCCAGCAGACCTTCCAGAACTCTGGCCTCCGTGAGGTGTGCCAGCCCTGGGTGATGGATGCTCTTCCTCCGGAATGCAGACATCGTCTTACCCACATCCCAGACACTCTCCTCCAGCCCTGGCCTTTTCCAAACACTGTCAGCCACTTCCCCTTTGTCCCAAGCTGGCAGCAAAGTGTATTTGAGTCATGGGCTGGCTCAGAACTGGGTCCCGCATTGGGCACAGACCCAGACCTTGGGTTGTAAGGGACATTGTGTTGCTGAGAGATGCAGGTCAGGAGCAGCTGTGGAGGAGGGAGTGATGGTTCCTGGTGGAGACCACGGAAGGCTTCTTGAAGGAAGGGACATTTTGAGCTTGTCCTTAAATGGCTGTTGTGGTTGAAGGATTCTGGGCGGTGGCAGGAACAGTTGGGCAAAGGCAGAAAGGCTGGGCAGTTAGAGGCCTCATTCATTCATTCATTCATTCATTCACTCATTCAACAAATGCTATTGTGTGGCAGTGAGGACCTCTGGGAAACAGCAGTGAACACAAGACCATTCCACCTCTCACGGAACTCTGTGGTCTGGTAGGGAAGACTGGCCAGCACACAAACGATCACAAGTCAATCTGGAGGCGAGGGCCATGGAAGTGTTAGGAGCGGGATCAGGAATAGAGGCCTGATCCAGTCTGGGCCATTGGGAGGGCTCCCTCTAGCGACATCCACACTGAGACCTGAAGAATGAGTGGGACTTATCCAGGAAGAGAGGGAAAACAGGACACAGTACATTCCAGGCAGAGGCAACAGCATGGTCAACGGGCCTGAGGTAGGCAAAGGCAGATGTGAGAGAGGACAGGAAAAGGCATGGGACATGGGGCTGGAGGGCGGAGTAGGGGCTTGGAGTCTTCTGCGTTCTTTATCCTGGGGACAGAAGCCAAAGAGCTGGAAAGATGGGCCGCCTGGGGACAGAGGCCTTGATTGCCCAACTCAGGAATGTGGGCTCTGGCCTCTAGGCAGATAAAGGAAGTAAAAAGAAGATTGGCACCCAGCAGGACTTCCTAGGCTAGACACTGTCTGGCGGATCTACCCCTGACCATCCTAACCTTACAAAAAAGGACGGTGTGCCAAGGTATTATTTCTCCAAAGCCTTTCCTCATTTGATATCCACCCATTTTGCAGATGGTGACGGAGGCTCAGGGAGGAGTAGGGCCTTGCCAAAGACTTTCTGGAAGCAGGATGGGGCATAACGATTTGAGGGAGGGTATCCGTGAGGCCTGGAGAGACACGGGACCTTGGCTGTGTTTCTTCTTCCTTCTAGAATATGCTGCCATCAACTCCATGTTGGACCAGATCAACTCCTGTCTGGACCACCTGGAGGAGAAGAACGACCACCTCCATGCCCGCCTCCAGGAGCTGCTCGAGTCCAACCGGCAGACGCGCCTCGAGTTCCAGCAGCAGCTGGGGGAGGCCCCCAGCGATGCCAGCCCCTAGGCTCCAGGAGCCCCCAACCAGGCCCCAACCCTGCCTCCCTGAGCCAGGCTCTGGCCCAGGTACTCACTACCTGACTTACATACCTTCACAAAGGCTGGCCTGCAGGTCCCCTGGTGGGTCTGCCTGCCTGGGCCACCTTCAGGTACTCCCCTTGGCGTGTCTGGGCCAGCCCCCGCCACCGGGCTCCGTGGTCCAGGTGTAGACCTGCGACCCACCCACCTTGCCTGCCTGCCCAATTCCTGGGCATTCTCCATTCTACCCAGGCCTTGATGTCCACATTAAACGGGTCTCCATTAGCACTGCGCCTCTCTCCTGTGTCCTGAGATGAGGACCCCGGGGGCCGACACAGGTGAACAGAGCAGTCAAGGAGTTCCAGGCATTGCTGACGCATTGGCGGCCGTGGGGCCTGTGGTGGGGCTGGGGTTCTTGGCCTTCTTGTGTGGACACAGAGGGTGCAGGTGAGGTCAGGGCTTCCTCCCCACCTGGTACACTCCTGACCAGCAGCTGCTTCCCAGCCAGGCTGAGAGCATGGGACATGCTGTGTGATCCTGTGTGATGCTCTTAGCTTTCCTGAGTACTGGGGCCTTTCACTAAGACAGCCAACACCAAGGCATGCTCTGCAACCTTGAGCACCGCCCTCTGGGCCTCAGCTGACCAATGACAGGGTCGATCCTCTTGTCTGTCTATAAAGGTCTTTCCAAATGGGGAAATAGCAGAACTAAAGCTCCGACTCAGCCTGGGCCCCACTCACTGATGATTCATCATGGATGGGTGTCACCTGATGAGAAGGGCTGGGTCCCCGCTAGTGAACCATGAACTCAGATCCAGAGGACCAGCAAGGGCCCCCATTCCTGCACTTCTGCTTCCACAGGGTCCAGCTGGAGAGAGGGGCCAGCACAGGGGTCCAGAGCTCAGGCCCAGGGTCAAATCCTGGCCACTCACCAGACATATGACCTTCAGCAAGTCACCTGACTTTGCTAGGCCTCTGTTTCATCATCTAATTTGGGGGTAACAAAATTAAACGAGATCTTACTTGAAGCTACTTTCCCAGCCCTGATGCATCATTACGAGGTAAACAGGCTAGAGGGGTGAAGCACCTCATGATCTCAGGTTCCCCAGCTAGCGAACCTGTCTTTGGCCTTCCAATTCCGCCCCCCACACTGTGCCTACAGAGGCTGGGATGTTCCCCTTTCCCCCGTCTGCCCAGGCAGAAGTGCTGGTGAGGACTGTACGGCCAAACTACCTTCTTTTATTGGATTCTGAGTAAAAACACTATGTCACAGTTTCCAGTTTCCATCCAGACTCCCACAAAGCAGAGCAGATCTGGACCCAGACGCCACTGGTGTAGGGAGCTGCTTCGATCAGGTTTTGAGGCGGGTTGAGCGCCGGGGTGGTGGGGGCTGGGGGGGTTGAGGCGTCACCTTGCTGGGGGGTTTTGCTGTGTCCTGGATGCTGGGATAGACGTGTGGGCGGCCGTTGGAGGTGAACAGAGCAGTCAAGGCGTTGCGGGCGGTGATGGCACTCCGGCGGCTCACAGGCCTGGTGGTGGGGCTGGGGTTCTTGGCCTTCTTGTATTTCTAGACAGAGAGAATACAGGTGAGGCGGGACTCCCTCCCTACCTGGTGTGCTCCTGGCCAGCAGCTGCTTCCCCAACCCAGCTGAGACAGCAGCGGACATACTGTGCGACCCCGTGTGACGTGCCCATACTCCCTGGGCCAGGGCTCTAGAGCCAGCAGCCTGGCCCACAGCAACCCCCCGAGCAACAGCAGAAAGCTTGGCACCACGCTGGCTCTGGCTCCCTTTGTGGGAAGGGCCTCCCTGCTGGGTGGGCCTCGGGGCCAAGGTCAAGCACAGGACGGACGTGGCCACTGGCCATCATCCCCATCAGCTCGGATGGAGTCTGAGTCCCGGGCAGGAGGCCCAGCTCACCTGCAGGTTCTCGAAGTGGGCCAAGGACTTGCAGTGGGCGAGCTGCGCCTCCGAGTTGCTTTGGCAGAGCTTGTGGCAGATGCGGCACACGTGGCCCACCACGGGCACCAGGAAATCCATACCTGTGGGAAAAAGATGACAAGGGGACAGGTTACCTGGCCAGGATGCCACGGCTGGGATGGGTCACCTGGAGGCTGGGGTCAGGGCTGGGGTCTTACCGTATGCGGTGTTGGGGCTGTAGGTCTCTGAGCCTTTCCATTCCTCTACGGATATATCTTTGGACTTCATCTGGAAACGTGCAAGTGTGGGCCTCGAATCTGGTTTCCCCCAGACCCCACCCCCTGAATGCAGGTGAGGGGGCCCCTGGGACCCACCCATGCTCTTGAACATACTGTCCCCTTGCTTTCGAGGAGGTTGTGGGCGGCGTTCTCTGAGCCTCTGCACAGCTGATCCTGCCTCCCAGAGTACCCTTCCCAATCTATACTTTCAGTCCCCTCCTCCAGGAAGCCCTCCTGCTCCCACAGTGGCCATAATACACCCCAGGCATGCCCAACACATCACACATGTCACCTCACTGAATCTTCACAACAATCTTCTATGGTTCACCCATTTTACATAATAGGAAACCGAGGCCCACTCACATGCCTGGGGCTACACAGCTGGTTTGGGGAGATTCAGGGTGGTGAACCCTGGTGGGTCCCAAGTCCTGGTTACATTCTTAACTGTGAGCGCCCTGCCAAGTCCCTAAGTCCCTAGCTGATGCTGCAGTGACCTCAGTCCTGGGGGGTTGTGAATTTCAAGTGATCTAGGACCCCTCGTCACACCTGCTGGACATAAGCCCCTTCCAGGCAAGGCTACCTGACTCCGGCCACGTCAGCCCCGCCATGCCTAGCAGTGCCTTACCCTGTGTACCAGGCAAACATGACTTCAAAGAGTGAACCTACTTCCGTTTGCCGCCCTGGGCTGCAACCCTTCCTCGCAGCCTGAGTTGGGGCTACTCACTTCTGAGCAGAGAAAACTGAGGCTGAGAGAGGCCAAGAGGCTGGCCCAGGACACCACTGCTGACCACTGAGGAGCACAGCTGGCTTCGCCCCGAAGCTGCCCAGGGCTGAGGGCCCCTGTGTGCTCTGTCGCCACCCTGGCCCCTAACGGGAGCTCTGTGAGGGCAGGGGCCAGGCCTCGCTCCCCACATATTATTGGTGCCCAGCACCAGGGCCTGGCCCAGAACAAGGTGCCCTGGAAACCTTGGTTAAACGGTAAAGAATCCAGGACCCTCCAGCTCCCTACTCATGGGCGGCAGAGAAGCGAGGGCGTGCCGAGCACAGGCTCTAGAGTCGCCCTTTCTGCCATCCGGGTTGGTGAGATTCTGCAGGAAGTGCTGGGTGCAAGCCTGGCATGTAGTAGATGCTCAAAAAAATGTCGACGGCTCACCGTCATCAGCATCTTCACTGATGCTTCCTATACACAACGCAGAGTCCCCCCATGCCTTTTATTGATGCCGTTCCCTCAGCCCAGGATGCCTTTTCCCTTCCTCGACACTGGTCAGAATTTCAGACAGCCTTGGGGGCCCCTGCATATTTCACCTGCCACCCTATAGTCATCTAGAATATAGCTCCTATTAGTGCTAAATTGTGGCATGCAAAAGTGTCTGAGAAGGCCAGCACAGTGCCTCTTGGCCCCTGGGAGGTGGGGCAAAGTCCCCCTGGGCTGCGTCTAGCCTCCATCCTGCCTCCCGAACCCCCTCCTCCCCAAGCACCTGCTTGCAGAATTCCTCGTCAACGTCAATTTCTTCTTCATCCTCCTCCTCCTCCTCCTCATCACCCTCGAAGCAGCCCACGGCGTCCACTGTGATGAAGTGGTCCTCATCTTGGCCAGCTACCTCCTTCTCGAGCGTCTTCAGCTGCCCGGGGGAGGGGGCCAGGGCTCAGGTCAGCTCAGGGCAGCCAAGGTGCCATGCTCCACGCAGCCCACATCCCTGGGAATCCCAATCCCTCGGGACCTGCTATGAATTTAGACTGAAATAGATCTCAATTTGTTCTGTGGCTCTAGTTAGGGCTCCATACCTCTCTGGGCCCATGTCCCCCGAGGGAACTGGAGTTACCTCCTTGGCTTTGTCTTTGTGCCCCTGGGACTTCACATGCTCCACAAACTTGCGGGGGGTCTTGAAGTAGCGGTTGCAAACAGTGCAGAAAGGTCGCAGGGACTGTTTGGCGATCTGGGGACAAGAGGGCAGACCATGTGGGTGGCGGGCAGTGTCTCCACGTGCAGCCGGGCAGCGCCCGACGAGACTTCGCCTCCCACCTGCAGGCCACCCCATCTGTAGTCAGCTGGCTGTACTCTGCCCCTGTCCCAGATCACGGGCAACAGGTACCCTGCCTCTGCTGCTGGCTCTGAGACGGGATGGCAGATGGCAAGAGAGAGACAGGACAGAGAGAAAACAGGGAGAGAGGACAACCACCAAAGGAGCCCCATGAGCCCCACGGCCGAACGGCAAGGTGAGATGGCACTTTGCCACGCCGGGCAGACGGGGAAACTCTGAAGCCCAGAGAAGAAACATGACTGACTCAACAAGAAGCCACACTCACAAGTGACGGCCCTGCAGAGACAAAGGCTGGCGCTGACTTTCACTCCCAACCTGGGCCTCCTCCTTCCCAGCCCCTGGCGTGGAGACAGCACGCGGAGAAGGCGCCTCCACGGCGCGTAGGCCCTCGTACCTTGTGGTCCTGGGTCCTGCGGTGCTGGATCAGGTCTCCCATGTAGTAGACCTGGCAGGTGGGGCACCAGCGCTTCAGAGGAGGCTCTCTGAACGATGACAAAACAAGCAGAGGGTGACCCTATGTTCTTACTGGACACACGGCAGCTCTCCCAGACGCTCCATCAATGCAGTGCCATTCCAGCAGGATATTTTTCGGAAACTTAACAAAATGGTTCTTCGATTCGTCTGGACCAATACTTAAATTAGAACCACCAAGGAAACCTGAGGGGGTGGGGAATGAGTTCTAGAAGCATCCGGGATACAAGGGGCCACCAGGACAGTGATATGACTGAAGTTATCTGGCCTTGAAAACTTCTCTTTCTCCTGCAGCTTAAAATGCCCTGTCATTCCCAGAGCTATTCCCTTCCCCTATTCCTGGACCTGTCCCCATCCCAGTAAGCCAGGACCCGCTCTGAGGCCCCAAGGTGCCACGGCCACAGCACTGTCCGTGAGGAACTGGCAGGACCCGATCCCGTCTCCGCTCGCGCTGGGCCATGGTGAGCTCTGAGAGGCCGGCATTCCATCCCAGCGTCCCCAGGGCCTGGCACAGGACTGCCACTGTCTGCGTGGCCTCGGGGCCAAGTCAGGATTCCAGGGAGACGTCATGGGCCAGTGTGATGAATCCCCCCACCCGAAGCCTGGTGACAACGTGGGCTAAATCTGCTCAGTGTTCTCGTGTCATGAGATTTACTTGGATTTAATCGAGCTCATTCTGCAAATGCAATTTTGAATCCTGTTCTAACCTGACACTGGATCATACACATAAATTCCTGCCATTATCCTATTTATTGATTGATTGCTCTACCACGTGAGCTAAACTTAATGATCTGACTAATCTCCAAGTTTGGGATATTTTAGATAATTCCCAATTACATTTTTTCACTATTACATTAACTCTGCTAGGAACATCTTTGTAAGTCAGTCACCTTTCTCCGGTGTGATTATTTCGCCTACGTCTGGCTCCTAGGCTGGTGGGCAGGGGGAGGTTTAAAGCTCGAGAACATACTGCAAAACCATGCAGGGAAACTGTTCTCAAACTGAGGACCGCTAACAGAGACGCCGTCGCCTTTGGAGGGAGCGCTCCCTGTCACTCAGAGCTCCTGTCCCCTCACCCCACTTGGGACTTCAAGTTATGACCCTCTGTAAACGCTCACAGCAGAGTCCCTGACGACTGCCTCAGGGCCCATCCAGCCTGAGAAAGGGTTTCATTTGGCCTCCACGGGGTTCGTTTTAATTCTGAACTAGTTATTAACATTTTGAAATTGGGAGATTTCACATACAAATCTGCATTTCTGGTCTCTCCTGAAAAACTAAGGGACCTGGAGCTGAGGGGCAGCTGTGAGACAGAGCCCATGTCCCCCAGGATGGCCCGAGCCAACCCTGACCTGCTTCCCTCACTGATGACGCCTCCCAGCCCCGGCGGGCCTCTGTGACTGCCCACGGGCTTGTGAAAGGGCCTCCGGCTTCCACCTTCCCCTCCGCTGCCTCCCCACCCTGAGAGTCCGTCCCAGACTCCGGGAAGGCCCACGGGGCGTCTGATCGACCAAGCACCCATGACAATGAAAGAGGGAGCCGCAGAGTAGCTCTAACCTCAGGCTACAAGATGACCTGATCCTGGCCATCGTGCCCCTATGGTAGGGTCAGCACACATGCGCCAGGGGCACAGGGAGGCAGCCCAGTGCCACAACCCACCTCCTTCCCACGTGGACGGCCGCACTGTTCCTGCCTGGATGGAACCTCCAAGAACTGGTTCACGAATTCCTGTACTGCATCCCTCACCAGGACATTTTACAGATGAGGAAAACTGAGGTCCAAGGCCACACAGGTAACGGCGTGAAGAGGCCTCTGGGGGAGGGTGATGCTTAACCCAAAGGCAGACCTTGCGGATGGCAGACTCGGGGCCCCTCTCAGCCCTACCTGGCCTGTGAGACTGCCCACCCCCAGGACGGAGCCTCCGCGACGCCCGACTCACTCGTCTTCTCTCTCCAGGACATCCCGGGGCACAGGCAACAGGGACAGGAGGCAGGCTTGGCTCATGTGCTGGATCTCCCCGAGTCGCTGCTGGTGCTGGGCCCCCGACATGTGGTCCTGGAACTCCTGCATAGGTGGGAGCGAGGGATGGGCGTGGGGGGTGAGCCCCGGAACGGCAGTCAGGGCTGGGGCCCAGGGAGGCGGCCTCCGACCTCGGCTTCGTGGCCGTCCTACCACCGCCGAGGCCGTTTCTCCTGCGATAATGCTGTGTGGCCCAGAGGACGGAAAACAGAGGACACAGTGAGCGTACGGCAGCCAGAGCGCCTGCTCCTCCTGGGGACTCTGAGTGCCTCAAGGACAAGGAGCAGCCTCATTAACTTCCAGGTCGCCCTTCTGCCCAGGCGAGGCAAAGTGTGACAGAGGTAACAACGGCACTGGAAGTAATAATACAAATATGATGAATGTTATGAATGCTAAGCTCGCTCTGGGCCGGGCTGGGGGCTCAGGACTTCCGTGTCAAGTCGCCGAATCCTCAGAACCACCCAACGAGCTGGCTTCTTCACGTCTCTTCATCTGATGCGTGAGACGACCAAGGCACGAAGGGTAGACTTCGCCTTCGGAGGTCTACACAGCTGGTCAGGGCCAATTCAAACCTGTTCTGCCTGACTCTAAACTCCTCCCTTCACGGCTGGTCAGAAAATGTTTTCTGAGCAAATGCATAGATGCCAAGGGTGGGGCTCACAAGGCCGCCCCCCCCCCCCGGGGACAGGACGGGCTGGGGATCCCGCACAGACCCTCCACTCCACCCGCCGCCCAGGGCCCGGCCGGCAGGACCTGCTGGCTGCTGCAGTTGGCCTTGCAGATGTAGCAGAAGAACTGAAGGGTCTGCTTAGAGGGCGTGCTGGTGGCGGCAGGGGTGGCAGAGGCAGAGTCACCAGAACGGGGCCCGGGAGTGAGGGGTACAGTGCTGAAGGCCCGGCTGTCGCTGCTCTGCAGGATGGTGACCTTCAGGGAGCCCCCGGCACCCCACACCTGCACCGGGAGCAGGAGCAGAGCGGCTGGGCATCGACGGCGGGCCGGCCCCGGTGCTCAGCATCCCATCGGGCCCTCCCTACAGCCCCCTCTCCAGGCCCCGAGCTGCTAGGTGACTGCCCCAGGCTCACATAGCTAGGAAGCACTACAGTCAGTCAGCGGGACTGAAAGCCAGAGCCACCTAACTCTGAAGTCTACCCAACCCGTTCCTCACAGGACAGATGGAAAACACTGAGAAGGAAATGAGTTTGGCCACGATTCACCGCGAGGCGGAAATGGGACCCAAACCCCCAGCACGGGCTGCCACTCTGCGCTCTGCACTAGAAAACCGTGACCCATGAGAGCGGACTAGCGGCTCTTGTTATGGGATGAGCAGGCTGAAGGGACTCTTGTCACCAAAAGTACCTCCGGATCTTCAGAGCAAAGGCATATGAAGACGATACGACAGCACGATGAACCGCCGTCAAACCCAGGCAGAGGGGCTGTGGTCCATTTCCCAGGGCGGGAGGGGGACACGAGGGGCCCCGAGGTGGGCCGGGCCAGCAAAGGCCACGCTGGCATCGCTACCCACCCTGAGCATCTCTCTTGCTCTTTTTTCACATTCTCCCACATCCAGGCCACCGGTCAGCTCCTCCTGGGTCTTCTCCACGCTGGCCTGGGCGCCCACTGGCTCCGTCAAGGCCTCCTCCGGGCCTGAAATGATAGATGTGCTCTGTTTCCCAGGGTCCATCTCTCACCTGGCTCAGAGACTTGGGCCCAAGGGCCACCTTCTCTGCCCACAGCCAGGGCCTTGAAGAGTCTGGTGTAAACGGCCCCAAATCCTGGTTCTAGATTTAACCCTCGATCCCAGGCAGCGCCCAGTCAGGGCTGGAGAGTGCCAGGGGAGGAAAGACAGGTCTGGGCAGGGAGGAAAGAGCTGTCCCGTCACTGGACCAGCTGGGAGCCAGCAAGTACTTACCCGCTCCGGCTTCTACCGTATCAGGCGGCATCTCCAGTGCATTGGAAGGAACCGGAACCAGTGCTGGATCCGATGCTGGCACCTGTGGCTGGGTCTGAGGCCGCTCCTGGGTCCGGTCGGGTGGCTGCACTGGCGGCTGTAATGGAGGTTGCTCCGGTGGATGCTCCACTGGCTGGACCTTGGGCTGTGCTTCGGCCTGGACCTGTGGATATGTCTGCGTCTGTGCCTGCTTCTGCAGCTGTGGCTGCACCTGCCTTGGGGGCTGTGAATGTGCCTGTGGCTGCACTGGTGGCTGCACCTGCTTCAGTGGCTCGGCCTCCTCCTTCTGGAGCTGCAGCTGCCGTGGCACTAAGTGCTCTGGAATGGTCTGTGTCTGTGCCTGCTTCTGCACCTTTGGCTGCACCTGGGTGTCCGCTGGTGGCCTCTGTGGCCGAGTCTGTGTCTGCACCGGGGCCTGGATCTGCAGAACCCGCGGCTGGAATCGGGGCACCACTCGGGCTCCTGGTGGCTCAGGCAGCAGCTCGGGTGTCTGTGTCTGCTTCGGTGCTGTTATCCGGGACTGTAGCGGCCCTGGGGGCCCCTTCTCTGTGGGTTCCGCTGAGCTAGGCAGGATCAAAAGAAGATCAAATTCACGTCTTCCAATTGGCCCCAGAGGCTCCCTAAAAAGGCCAAGACTCAGGTTCCAATCAGCGCTTTACCACATTTAAGCTGCACATTAGGGCGACACCTTCGACTCTCAGGGCCCCAGTGTCACCTAAATGAACCGGCAAGCTCACTCACTCCCGCCTCCTACGACTTGCTAATATGGATCCAAGGCCCTGTAAAGCTGCCCACCCTCTGGCCGCCCTGAGGTCCCAGGTGCACATCTTCCCTCCAGCTGGGCCACCTCGTCTGCTTCCAGGTGGTTCAGTCACAGTAAAGGCACCAGAGTCTGTCTGCGCAGGTGAGGCGCAGAATTAGGTTTGACCTTCCTCCCAGCCAGGAGCCAAAGCCTCTTCCTTGCTCCTGCTCCCCTAAAGGCTCCTGCCCCCACCTATACCCACTTGCCTTTGCAGGAATGGGAATACAGGCTTCCTGGACCCCGGCAGCTTTTCAGCCTCAGTTACCTCTTAGACCTTTTAGCTGGTGGCTCAGATTCCTCACAAGACGCTGGCTCAGGTGCTGGAGCATGATTCTCCTTAGCGATGCCATCTGGGCAGGAAGGGGAACCTCGATCTAGAATGAAGGGTGGATGAGTGACTGCCGGTGGCAGGTAAAGCACGAACAAGCTCTGGGGGATGGGACCTGGGCTCGCCCCCCACCAAGATCCCTGCCTCCCAGATCTACTGCCATCGCCAACCCTACGCCCACCTGCCCCAACCCGTGTCCCCTCTGAAGGGCCAGCAGCTTCTCTCACCTGCTGTGTCTGTTCGGGGCTCTGTGGCTTCCTCAGACCCCTCTGGGGGGTCCGCCCCGTCTTCCACAGGCGTCGTCTGGGAAGAAGAATCCTGCTTCCTTTCAGAAACCATTTCTGACATCCACTACCCACCCTTGTACACCCTTGCCCAAGAGCGGCTACAACAGTCCCCCCAGGAGATGACTGGACCTGGGGACTTCGGATGGGCCTGGCTCCAGTGCTGCCAAGACATTAACCTGAGAATAGTGTCTAGGGAGTTCCGTCTAGCTACCTGTCAAGTAAACCCGAACTGAGGGGACAGAGGCCCTCTCCAGGCTGCAGGCTGCCTCCTGATTCCCCCACCCTCGTCTCCACAAAGCCGCCAGAGGAATCCTTCTCAAAGGCAAACCTGACCATGTCTCTTGTCTCTTTCAAGCTGAAACCCTCCTGTGATTTCTTGTGGACCTGGAGTGTGCGCTTTTTTTCACCCAGAGCCTGACACCACCTCCCCCACTCCCTACACAATCTGACCTCCGCCCCGCACCCACCCCTCCAGCCTCAGCTCTCTCCACTCTCTCCCTTCCCCCTTCTACACCCACACTGGCCTCTCTAGGTTCCTGGAAGCCCCAGGCCTCTTCCTGCCCTAGGCCTTCATCCCGAGTCTCAAAGGCCTTTCTTGCAGAAAGCCTTCCTGACCCCAGAGTAGGTTTAGATCCCTAGGATAGGTCCTCAGTGGGCGTGGGGCTTCCCCTTTGTGGGAGCATTATTTGTATTAATGTCTTACCATCGTTACCACCCCAACACCCTGCTCCCCAGGATCTCCAGGCCAGATACGTCCTCTGCACTTCTGAGGCCCCTGCAGGGGGACTCAGGCAGCACGTGATTCCCTTTGCAAGTCTCCTGGAGTCTTTCTGCTTATGTCAAGGAGGGTCTTTTTGACAATTTTACCACGTTTTGACCAGCAGAAGCCAGGGGTGCAGGCTCAGAACCTTCAAATGGCAACACTGTCGAGTTCAGGATTTTGTAACTTTATTCCACCCCGATTACCTTTCTTTTACTTCCATGTGTGGCAGTTAATTGACACTGATTTGAAATTTCAGGTAGCGATATAAAGTTTCCTAACTGTAACTGAGAAGAAGTTAGTTCATTTAACACTGTGCTTTCCTAGACAGGAGTCACTAGCCACATGTGGGTGGCTTCTGAGCCCTTGAAATGTGGCAAGCCAAACTGCGATGTCATTATTAAATACACACATCAGACTTTAAGGCTTAATACCAAAAGAAAAAAAAAAAGGAATGTAAAATACATCATTCTTTTTATGTTGCTTCATGTTCAAATGATAATTTTTTAATATATTGGGTTAAATAAAATATATGAATAAAATTAACTCCACTTGTTTCGTGTTACTCCGTTAATGTAATTACTAGAAAAACTTAAATTACATATATGGCTTGCATTTTAATTCCATTGGGCTGTGCTGATCTTAAAGAGAACTGTAGAATATATCTAAAACTAATGTGTTATGCGTCGATTATGCCCCAATTTTTTTTTTAAAAAGAAGTATTAAGTAAATGATCATACTGTTGCTGTTTCGACATGGCAAAAATCACATAAGGGGTTCCTAACTATTTGAAATTTGGAAAACCCTAGACAAGTCCGACTTACCTCCTGCTCATTTTACAGATGAAGAAACTGAGGCCCAAAGGCCCCTGTGAGCCACAGCAGGGAGCCGGGCTGATCCCCAGGTGAGCCCTCTCCCACACCCATCTCCACCTGCTCCACCCCGGCCACCACTCACCTTGCGATTGGGGGTGCCAGAAGAGGTCCGGGCCTGTTTCTGGGGGGTCCGCCCCGAAAGGCTGAGCTGGGAGGGGTTCATGGGGACCCCGACAGGAGGGGGGCCCAGTAGGGACTGCCGAGTGGCCTGGGGAAAGAACTGCTGCAGATTCGCGGGGGCCAGCTGCGGGGGTGTGAGGCTGGGGGCTGCCAGGCTCGGGGTTACCAGGCTGTAGCCACGGAGGCTGCCTGCAAGCAAGACGAGGGAAGAAGAGGGATTACAACCCTGGCTAGGGTCGGGGGTCAGACCCCCAAGGCACCATGGGAACATCGCAGATAACTTTGAAGATGACCCTTCCCACCCAAGGTCAGCCACAGGGGAGATATGAAAGCCGAGGGCCCAGTCCCACCTTGGGCACCATCTAACCACACTGGGAGCTTTTTAAGGGCAGGGCCCTTATCAGACTTGGGAGCCCAGTGCCTGGGAAGTTTTTGAGCCACATAAGATAGTTCAAATTCTTGCCCCACCGCTGGGACAAGAAGCACAGGGGTTAAGGGCATGGGTCGGATGTACTGTGAGAGCTGGTTCAAATCCAGACTCTATAGTGCACACGCTATGACCTCGAGCAAATCAGTACCCCTTCTTAGCCTCACTTCCCTCCTCTGTACCATGGGGATAATAGTGCTTGACTCACAGTGTTTTAGGAGGACTCAAACAGATACACATATATGCCTGGTATATAATAAGCGTTCGATTAACATTAAAACAAGTAGATACACATACATGTGCAGAGAGAGAATGCTGACCAGCTCTTAAAAAACAGCAAGATAAAAGATGGCACACTCTAAAAAAAAATAAAATAAAGTGACAAAGGACATGGACGAGCCACAAAAAGAAATACAAATGTTTAACAGACAAATATAAAATGTTGAACTGTATTAGCACTCCAAGAAGCGTAAACTAAAACATAAATGACACAGCTTTTTTTTGCCAACCAAATTAGTAAATGAGATGTAAATATATAAATATACTTATATATAAAGAAAAGCATATAATACCCAATGTTGCCGTGGGGATGGTGAGACCGGTACTGTCATACGTGGCTGGTGGCATTGCAAACTGGTCCAGTCCTTTGGGAAAGCAATTTGGTAATACTTATCAAGAGCCATAAAACATCCATCCCCTCCCCCAGTCATTCTACTCCTGAGAATCCATTCTAAGAAAACAGTCTCAAACATGAAATTCCCACCAGTGTTATTTAAAATGGAAAAAAAAAAAAAAAAAAGGGGGAGACAGCTGAGAAGGTTTAGGTAAACAAGGGCACATTTCTCCAGAATGTTAAACAGCTGTTAAAAATCATCTTTACAGAGGCTGTCAAATTATATGACAAATGATTGCGCCATTCTAGTCAGTAAAAAAGAAACAAGATACAGCCTTTCACTTTTATCCCTAACCACGATCATATGCAAATCTCCGTTTGTGCCTAGAAAAAAATAAGAGGAAATACACAAAACCTTGACAGGTGGTTCTTTTCTTCAGAAGGTGAGTACACATATAATTTCAGTTTTCTTATCCTTTTTGTAAAATATTTTTTTTTTCACTTTTCTTTGAAGAGTGTGACTTTTAAAATGGAAAAGAAAAAGAGGGAAATATATCTGTAAACATTGTGGGTTCCTGGGTATGGTTTTATCTGTCCACCCGTTCAGTTGTCATTTCTAAGTCAGCTCCCATCTGATGATGGCAGGGCTAAAGAGTGACAACGGCCACACCTTCTGACCTGGCTGCATACACTGCCGGATGGCTAGTGTCTAAGAACACAGCTCTCTAGTGGGATCTGGCCTAATTCTCCCTCTTAATCAACACCTACTAGCTATACGACCTTGGGCACATGATCCCTCTCCAAGCCTCAGTTTCTTCATCTGCAAAATGGGATCGTGAGCATATCTCCCCTTACGACTGTCAGTAGAGTCAAGGAATGGGGTTTGTAAAAGCCTCGGCACAGTGCTCGGCCTGGCAAGTCACACCTACCCTGTGGGAAGGGCTGGGTCTGAACACGAGCTAGCCCTAAGTCCCTGGAGCCCTGGATTGCTCCTACAGAGGCTGAGGTATCAGAAGCAGCATCTTAGAAGGAAGAGCTGAGATACTGCTCTCCACATGGGGAAACTGAGGCAAGGGCACAGGCTTAATTCACAGGGTTATAGACACCCACTCAGAGATCCGGAGGGCCAGGAGGCCTAGGCCTTAGTCTAGCTCAGCCACTTTTGGTGTTATGTGAACCAGGGCAAATGACTTCCCTTCTCTGGACCTCTGCTTCCTCATCTGTCAACTGGGATGAAGAAGAGGTTGGTTAAAACAGATCTTTCCATCCATCTTATCTAAATGTGAGTGAAGTGTCAGAGTGCTGCCCACAGAGCCAGAACCACGGTCAAGGGCACACTCCTGTGACTAATTTAGAGACTTGCACCTCCTAGAGCCTCAGTGTCCTCGTCTGTAAACCAGGATGCCGACAGTATCCCCCTCTCAGGCGGACTGCGTGCGATTTGATGTGATGGCGCTGCTCGGAAGCTGCCACTTAGACAGAGTGAGAGGGGCCTGTGGCCGTACCTTGCAACTGCTGCAAAAGCAAAGCCCTCTGTAGCACAGGGCCATTGAGGAGCGAAGCGGAGCTGGTGCCCTGGAGATTCAGAAGCTGCTGCTGTGGCTGCTGCTGGGGGAGCCCCCTGTGTTGAGAGCAGGTGTCAGAGGGTCGCTAGGAGAGTCAGGGCCCCATTCTCTGCCCCCCGTCTGATGACCTGCAGGGCTCGAACAGGCATGCCCCGGGGAGCAAGTGCTGGGGAGGCGGGTTCTCCACCGCATGGATCTGAGTGGCAGGGCTGGAGCCGTCCACGCCTCCCGGGAGGAACTCACCGGCTGACCGCCACGGCCAGCGGGGCCTGCGGCGGGGACTGCTGGAGCAGCTGCTGCAGCTGCAGCAACTGTTGCTGCTGCTGCAGCTGCTGCTGGAGCTGCTGCTGCTGGAGCTGCTGCTGCTGGAGCTGCTGGAGCTGCTGCTGCTGCTGGCTGAACATGGCATCTGGAGACGGGACGGGGAGTGAGGCTGGGATCCCCGCCCTAGCGCGGCCCCGTTCTCCTGCCCATGGCTGCCCGCCCCAATCCCTGGCCCTCAGATACCGCAAGCTGAGCCTTAACTCCAAGTCCTGCCCAGACCATACCACATTTGCACCCCAACCCATCATTACGCCCCCAATTCTGCCAGCAGCAGCAGGAGTCAGGCACCCTCCCACCAATCTCCTCCAAATCCTGCCAACAGGCCCCCCTTTAAATGGCCAACCGTGCCCTCCATCTCTCCCACTCTCACCGCTCATCAGACCCGAATACGCCTCCCCCTTCAGCCTTTCTCGGCGCCGGCCGCTATGGACGCCAGCCCCGCTCCACTCACTCCGCCCTTCGATACTCCCGCGCTCTCCTTTGTGCCTATTTGGTGTCAAAAACAGCAGCACCCCTCCCCCAGACTTTCACTTTCGCCCCCCCCCAAGGTAGGAGGAAGGCCTCCCTTCACCCTAGTTGCCTCTCAGCCTTTCTGCTAACCACTTCCTCTGCAGATACTACAGCACTGCACCTCGCCCCGTGACCCCACCTGCCCGCGAAGCCCGCAGCCTCCATTACGGCGGCCCCTAAGCATTCCATGCGTCCCGCGAGCCGCCCTCTGCCCGCGCACCTGGACTCCGAGCGCGGCTCTGGCCACGGGAACGGCACGGCCTCCTCCCCGCACCCCCTCCGCAGTCGCGCCGTTCCCACCGGCCGTGCGGGCAGCGCGCAGGCTGCGGGACTCCGGCTCCGGATTCCGGAGCTCCCGAGACTCCACTCGGCCCTGCCCGCTCGGAGGGCGGGTCTGCGGGCCGGGGAGGGCAGCGCCCTCTGGAGGACCGGAGGCTCCGGTGCCGCCAAGCGCGGCGCGAGACGAGCTCCCGCACACCCGTCACGCTGCGCGGGCGACGTCCGCTCACCTGGCGCCTCCGCGGCCGCGGGCGCGGTTCTGGGCTGCGATGGGACCCTGGGCAGCTCAGACTCTCTGCCGCTCCATGTCCGTAAGGGATGACTCTGAGCCCAAGGTCCGTCTGTCGCCCGGAGGGATCTGTCGTTTGGGAGGGACATCGCGGGCGACTTCGTGGAGGACCATCCCAACCGACCTCCCCGCAGCCGCCGCCGTCCCGCGATCTGGGGGCCCCGCGCGAGGCTGAGGTGGGAGGGGGTGTGCAGCCTGCCGCTGGACATTCGGGGGCCGAGACGCAGCGAGAGGGCGACCAACCAGCACAGCCCGGCAGAAGAATGAAGGGGCTGGGAAAGTCCGTTAAAAAGTGTTTTTTTTTTTTTCTCCAATTTGACTCGAGAGGAGGGTGAGGAGGGCTGAGTTCAATGATAAAAAACTGCGTTCATCTTAATCCGTGAAGGACCCTTTAATATGACTCCGTCCCGCGTCCCGGCGGTAACCCCTCTCCTCGGTACCCCCACAGTCACTGAGTCAAACAATCCGTGGTTACTAAGTAGCCATACCCGTTTCTTTGCTTGTTACTCAGCCGTCTGTAACTGTAACAGCCCTGGGCAATTCGTTCCCTTTGCCTTAGGCGCTGTCTGTGTGCGGGTACCGCGCACGGTAGCGCTCGGGGCGCGCAGACCCAAGGCCCGCCCAGCGCGTTCAGGCAGCGGAGGAGACCCGAGTGTCGAGCAACCTGCAGTCATGTGACAGGCTCTGCCCTAAAGCTCCGGACCGCCTCTACTGCAGCCCCCAGTCGGCGGCACAGGCGCCTTACTCCTCCTGGACTTACAGGCGCGAAAGTGACTCAGCGTGGCCGGAGCGCGGGTCGTGGCCGCGGTCAGGGGCACGTCGCGGCTTTGGTGGAAGGGCAACCTCGAGGATGGATTTAAAGGCCGGCCCGAAGAGTTGGGCTTTATGCCCTAAGAGCAGCAAGCGCTAGGGAGGGGTGCGACAGCATCACATCTGCCCAGATTAGAAAACTCACTCGGGTGAGAAACAAGACGGGGCCAGCGGGGAGGAAAAGAAAGGCCAGGTCCAGATCGCCCAGGCTTCCAACCGGATCCAAGCACGCTGTCACCCTGATCTAGCGTTGGAGATGTCCCAGGTTGAATCAGGTCTCCACTACCTTCTGGCTAGGCGACCCTGGCTGTCAGGAGTGTCCTCTCTGAGCCAGTTTCTTCGTCTAGTAAATGGGTGTTCCCTGGGGGAGGGAGGGAAGAAGCGGTGAGGGCGATATTACATAATGCTTAACACTGGCACCTGGCATGAAGCCAGCCTAGCCAATTGCCAGAGTATGAAAACTAAAAATCACGCTCATGCTGGTGAAGGTAGGGACGCCAGCTTGGGCTTCCTGCGTTTTCTGCTTTTTTGGAAAGCAATTAGCAAATAATCCATCAAGACTCTTGAATGTATTCTGCCCTTTGACCTGGCAACCCCACTTATAGGAATCTAGCCAAGGAAGTAATCAAAAATGAATTTTAAAAGTCAGCAGGTCATTTATAGAAACATTTTTATAATACCTGTCTGGAAAATAATCAACTCTAGGGACACAGTTAAATAAATTGTGGTGTCTGCTTCTTAAAGAATAGCACACAGCCAACAGAAATTGTGTTTTCAAAGGATATTTAAACACTCAAAATACATTGTGAAATGAACTCAGCAGTCTACAAAACTGTGTGCACACTAGGATCCTGGTTTTGGAAAGAATAAATATATGTGTGCGGTGGGCTCATGGGGGCTTTTCACTTTCTCTTCGTTTTTTGTAATTTGTTATGATGGGTTTGAATGACTTCATCATGGGCAGGGAGTGAACATTAAAATATATATATATATATATATATATATATATATATATATATATATATATATATAATCTTGAGCTGCATCCTTGAAGAGCAGACAAGAGAGTGACAAGGAATGTTCTGAGGACACCATTTAGGGCTAGACTTGTGTTAATTGCTTTTAATCAATGTCTTGCAGGCGAAGCCCCCAATGGAATATCTGGGGAGATATTCCATTGGGGGCTTCGCCTGCAAGACATTGATTAAAAGCAATTAATCTCTTTGCATCCCAGCTGAAATCTGGGTCTGTAGCATCAGACAGAGGCCTCTTTCTTGCCTCTAATTTGAGATGCACCTTTATCAAGAAATAAACCCTTATAGTCATGTGTACCTATATCCAGACCTATTCTGCTCTGGGAATCTCTTCCCATGATGATATCACATAGTGTGACTATTAGAGTTTTGGAATATATTTTAAAGTATTTAATATATTTTAATACAACCCCCTGTTATGGTTATGCTTTATTTAAAAAAAAAAAAAAAAAGCTTGCCGATTTCCAATTCGTACATTTATTTTTTCAGGTAAATTATAGAATGACTTTTGTCAAACCTTCTTCGCTCTTCCCCCTCCCCCCCAAAAAAAATCCATCAGCATTTCAACTGATGTTGCACGAATTGTGTTTAAGTTAGAGAAAACCTTACATCTTTACCCTGAGTTTTTCAGTTTAAGAACAAGGTGGATGTCTCCGTTTATTCAAGCCTTGGGTTTTGCAGATGCCTTGACCTAGCACCTGCAGTTGTTATGGCGGCTAAAATCACTATTTTCCCGGTACACTTTCTAACCAGCTATTGGTTATGGCGTCTTTATCTTGTCTCCCGCCACTTCCTTACCTGGCATTACCTCTGCCTTCAGTAATGTCATATGCTCCGTGACAGCAGAAAGCAGCTGCTGAGTTGTCCCTATGTCCTTGGCACCCAGCTTAGAGCATCATACATCATGGTCGCCTGGGAAAGGTCAATTAAATGAGTGAAGGAATGAATGAATGACTCTGGGATGCAGTACCCTCCCTCCATCCTTGGGGTTCTTGTTCACTGTGGCAACTCTTCCCTCCTTGACATTCCATGCCCATCACTGCACAGCCCCACTGAGGCACCTAGCACAGCTCACCAACGCAGGCAATGGAATAAACCCACAACCAGACACCCAGCTCAGAAACCTCGAGAACAAGCTGTGCTCAGCAACAGCTCCAGGTCAGACAAGAGGCAGCGAAAAATATAAGGCCACATGCTTATCGTGTGGCCTCCCCAGTAGCTGTCGCCCACCTTTGCCTTCACCTATAAATAAAGGGGGTGAGGGAGACAGAGAACAGGGGTGGGGAGCAGCAGGATGGGCATAGCCCTGTTGCTGCCCCTTTCTTGGTGCAAGACTCCTCCCAAATGAGTCATCCCTGCTGGACAGGACTGACTTATGGGTAACAGGCTCTCCCTCCTCCCCTCCCTTTACCAGGTCTTGACACAGTGGCTGCCTTCTGTCCCCAAAGGAACCAAAGTTTCCTTACAGTGCTCCCCCTCACCTCTCACTCCTCACCAGGTCAACTCCTGTCCAGTCTCCCCAGTTCATTTCAAACATCAGGAGGCCTTCTCTGATTGCTGGATATGCCCTCAAAGCCCTCTGTCCGCACGGGGAATTGGGCAATCTGGGGCGCACTGGGGCCAGGAATTTCCATCAGCTGAGCCATCCAGGGACTGAACTGGCCCCCAATACAGGCCTCTAAACCCAGCTCTGTCTCTCCCACAAATCCCGATGTATTTACAATCCTTCATCCTTCCAATCAAGAAGTTGTACGCTCTGCTACTTTCACGAAACTGAAGTTTCTTCAGACAGTACAATGGTGATGATTATAATTACATCGTAGCTCTATTCACTGTTCTAGCTACTGTTCGTGTTTTATCAAAATTATTACTTGCCTGGGGAGAACCACCTGCAGTTAACATTGCTTCGGTCCTCACCAAAGTCTGTTGGAAAATCAGGCCAGGGTAGATTTCAGGTTAATTTCCTTCCTGATTCCATAGTTTTGCTTAGGCTGGTTCCTCTGCCCAGAACAGCAACCCTTCTCTACACCCCATAGTGACATTTAATCTATCCAGTTTTCAAGGCAACACAGCCATTTTTAGCAAACCAGGGAACAAAAACAGGGCACTGCCAAACCGTGGGAAACTATGCAGCCATGAACAAGGAACGCGAGAGATCTGTCAGTTCTTTCACTGAAAGATGTCAGACATACAGTTACTAAAAACGCAAGTTCCTGCAACATTGATGTGCACAGGACTCTTTCGGGGCACTTGGTTCTTAAAAAGTTCAGGTTATGATCCAGCAGGTCATGAGTGGGGCCTGAGATTCTGCTTCTCTGACAAACTCCAGGTGATGCCCAGGCTCTTGGTCTAGCATCAGTGATACAGCAGTACAGGCTATACGGTATGATCCTACTTCTGTAAAAACAAAATGCAATACAATGTATATATATGGGGAAAAGCCAGAGAACACACACTAAACCATCAATAGTGATTATCCCTTGGTGGGAAGATGACCAGGAGCTTTCAAATACTGTGTAAAGTCTGGTTTTTATAATAAGCTTCACTATCATAATTAGGAAAAACAACCCAGCCATGCTGGTGCCCCTCTAGGCAGACATCTGCAAACTGCACCCCCTTCCTCAGTTTACGTCTCTACTCCAGGCTTCATCTCTGCTCTCTCTGGTTCTCAGAGTATAATAACGGGCTGGCTTGGAGTAGCTGCTCAGGATGAACGTTTTGTGTAGCTGATGCTCCAGCTGTCTGGAGGGCTGTCCAGAGCGCTGTCGTCACTGGCGTCCTCAAAGCAGCACTTTAATGAGTCTCCTGAGCAGCAGGCCGGGGCCGCACGCATTGCAGGCATTCCGATCGGTCATTATCCCCATTGCTCAGATTACATAACTGAGGCTTAGAGACATGAAGGGACCTGAATCACATAACTTCTCTAAGGCCCAGGCCACGCTCCGGGGTTAGGGCCTGCATATTCCCCTCTGCCTCCCTGGAAAATCCCTTCCTTGTTATCTACATGGGTCACTCCCTCACTTCCTTCAGGTCTCTGCTCAAAATTTTTACCTTACCAGAGCCCTTCTCTGACCACTCTGATCACAAAATAGCAACACTACCACTGCCCTCAACTTTTGCCAGCTTTCTTGCTTCCCAAAGCACTCAGCACCATGCGACAAAGTCATATTTATTAGCTCATTTGTGCTTCATCTTTCTTTTTCCACTAGTCTGTAAGCCGCATGTGGGTAAGGAGGGACTTCTTCCTCATTTTGCCTGCTGCTTTATCTCTGTGTCTAGCATAGTGTTTGGCTTAATAAATATGTATTAAATAGGTGAATGAATGACAGTCTCTGATTCACAGGTCACTGCTCTCCCGGCACTGTCCCTCACTCGGTTTATGCACAGGGAAATGATCCACTGACCCCCTAACAGTTCAGGGTAGGCTGGCATCCCTTTCCTAGCCTCTAAATTAGGTTCCTTAAATGCAGAGGTGGATGGCTAGGCCCGGGGCCCCATGGTCTCTCTGTGCGAAAGGAGTAAACGGGTTAAGGTTGTCCAAGATATGAATCATTCTGTTTTATGAATCTTTCTGTTTTACCACCACCCTGATGGGTTGGGGGCAAAGCTTGCTGCTCTCTAGAACCAGGAAGTCCCAACGATGGCCTTTTAAGTGTCAGGGCCTTTGCACCTGCTGTTCACTCGACCTGGCATACTCTTCACCCTGATCTGCCAATGGCTGGCTTCTCATTATTTAGGTCCCTTCTCAAATGTCACCTCCTCAGAGAACCGCCCCCTGACTCCACCCAGGCTGAAGTGCACTTTTCACACCCACACAGATGCTTCTTTCACAGCCCCTGTTTATTTCCTCCATCGCTCTTAGTATAAAGTATTTTCGCTTTTTCTATTTATCTGTTTTGTCACTTACTGTCTGTCTCTGCTACATGGATGTAAGATCTGTGAGGGGGGAAGAGACCTTGTCTGTCTTGTTCACTGCTGTAGCTCCAGTGACTAAGACAGGCCCAGCTTATAGTAGGTGTTCAGTAAATATTTGTCGAATCAATGTTCTATATTTCTCCTTCTAGAAATGGGGAAAGTAAGGCCCAAGAGGACATGTTGGAGATGAATCAGTGTGAGAACTCAGAGGAGAAGGCGGCGAGGCCAAGTGGAATTCCAGGTCAGGAGGCTGTGACCCTGGAGGAGCCCCGTTCTTTCCCCAAGCCTCAGTTTCCCTATGTGTAAGATGAAGCAAGACAGCCATGATCACTATCCAAGAGGCCCGGTACTAGGGGGTGAGAGCCTCACCCACTCCCAGGAATGATATCTCCGGTGCATCATCTTCATCTCCCAAACATGGCTCACGCGCCCCAAAACCCGCAGAAGGGGAAAACTACAATCCCCATAGTGCCGCGGACGGCGCCTGCGCACGGCGGCTGGCCTGCAGCGGCGCGGGCGCCCTCTGGCGGCAGCCGGGTGCGGCTCTCCGCTCCGATCCCGGAGGGGCGGGGGGCCCGCGGCGCAGGCAGTCGGAGCGCGCGGCTGCAGCGGCGGAGCCGGAGCCCGGAGCCGGAGCGGCAGCCGGATCGCAGCCCGCGGGGCCCACCGCAGCCATGGGCAACCGCGGCATGGAAGACCTCATCCCGCTGGTCAACCGGTTGCAGGACGCCTTCTCCGCCATCGGCCAGAACGCGGACCTCGACCTGCCGCAGATCGCTGTGGTGGGAGGCCAGAGCGCGGGCAAGAGCTCGGTGCTAGAGAATTTCGTAGGCAGGTAAGAGCGGCGCGCCCTGGAGCGCGGACTCCCCACACCTGGGTCCCCAGGGCCTCCATCCCCGGCCCCGACGGAGCTGCGACCTCGCAGACCCTGGCGCTGCACCCGCGGACCGCGCGCCCCCACCTCCAGCCAGAGTGAGGCGGCCGTCCCCCTCCACGAGAGCCCCTCAGAGGCAGCAGCGCCCCCAGCTTGCCGGCAAACGGCGTCAGGCCACGGGCCACGGAATCACGCCCCCCTCATCCGCCCCGTCCTTTTGGGAAGACGACACTCTGCCAGGAGACCCTTGTACTGGGTCGTCCCCCCTCGTATGGGCACCGAGGGGCTTGTATTGCTTCGGCTTCTTGGAGGGGCAGCACCCCCAGGGCAGTGCCCCCTACTCCCTGGGCTCTACGGAGGACAGCTCCCTCCCCCCATGGGAATTCCTGGACTGTGGCAGGGACACCCCCCAACAGCTCCCGGGAGAGGACATAGCCCGGTGGGCATCGAGGACCAGACACAACCTCCCTCCCCCGCCCCCCCATCTCTCACACACACACACACCTCTGCGGCTCCGACCGCCATCCGTGCGCAGAGCGGCGGCGTGGGGGAGGCGCAGGCTGCAGGATGAGGAAGGGAAGGGGGTGGGGGAGAAACGCTTCTGATCCTTTTCTGAGCAGCCGGCCCCTTGCTCCACCGCCGCCTCTGGGTGGAGGGCGCCTGTCAATGTCGTTCTCCCCTTGGCCTGGCAGAGGGGTTATAATGGAGGGAGAAGGCGGCGGAGGGCAGAGATGACTAAGACAGGGAGACAGGATGGCGGGGAGGGGGGAGCCATTTGCAGAACCTAATCCCCCTCCTGCCTCTCTGATCCCACAAGGCGCTGGGAGGGCCAGGTGGCAGGGAGCGGGGGACCACCGCAAAGACGACAGGCCCCGGGTTTAGGGGGGCAGGCAGTGTCGTGACCCTCTGAGGCTCCCGCAAGAAAGAGGAGGCAGAGATGGCTTTTGGGGTGCTGAGAAGGAGAGAGGATGGCGCCCTCCTGGTGCTGGAGGCCAGATGGGGGCTGGGCGGGAGGGGGAGGAGGAAGCAGAGAGCTGACACCCACCCCTCCCACTGTCGTCTCCCTCCCTCACCCTCTTCCCAAACCCCAGCTTTCTTCCAATGACCTTCATGGCTAAGGAAGCCACTGGCATGTGGGAGAGGGAGGCAGAGGCCCCTCCCTGCAAGGGACAGCAGTTCTGGGGAGAGACGTGCTGGGTCCAGGCCAGGTTCCGCTGTGAAACCTCAGGCCAGTCACATGCCCTCTCTGAGCCTCGGTTTCCCATCTCCCATACCATCACTTGGACGAGATGGTCATTCCCGCCCCTCCGATGACCTGGGAAGCCCAGTGCCAACTGTGGGAGGTAGGGGAGGGAAGGGTCCTGACTAGAGCGACGTATCTGTGGGATGCTGGAGAGCCACCGTGGGGGTGGCCAGGCCCATCTGGTCAGCAGAGAGGGAGGCCGTCTGTCTCTCAGGGCCCGAGGATGGCTCCCAAAGAACCCTCCCCCTGCTCACGTGCCTCCCAGAGCTGCAGAGACACAAGCAAGGGACACACAGATAGTCCCCTTCCCCAAGGCCTAACAGAGAGAGGGGGCTAGGGTGGGACCCTGGAGCCGTTAAAGCCCTGAGGCCTCAGCACTTTAAATGGCACTCATGAGATCCAGCACTTTACAATGTACGAACCACGTTCCTGCTTTTCATCCATCTAATGTGTGCCAAACACCTGCCCCGTGCCAGGCCGTGTGCTCTGGGCAGGGGTTGCAGGGGAAGGCGACCTCAGCTCCCATCTATGAGCCCTTCCCACGTGCCCACACCACGCTTCACAGGACGGCTCCGACAGCCCCATGAGGCAGGTACCATGGTGCCCGTCCTGCAGACGAGGAAACTGAAACCCCGAGGCTAGATGTCTTGCCCAAGGTCACACAGACGGTACCCATGAGACTCCAAAGCCCAGTCTCGGCTGTGCACAGCCGCTGAGAGGCAAGCCCTGAACTGCACGCAGGCACGTTCAGGTGTGTGGGCCTCCGTTTTCCCCATCGACGGGATGGGAACACTGCTAGCTACTGCCCTGCCTTCCCGAGACAGTGGCTGTGGGTCTCCACTGAGTCCCTAGGTAGACCTGACCCCTGCCCTCTTGGAGTTCGCTGTCCAGCAGAGAGAGGTGAGGGGAATATGGGCAGCTCAGCAGGCCAGCCCGGCCACAGCCGACGCTGGGAGCTGTTTGCTTGTCGTGTGGTGAAGCAGGATGTGGACTCTGGCCCAGGCGGCCTGGGTCCTCTCGCTGCCCTCCGGACCCCAGTGCCCTTCGACAGTGTCCCTGCAGGAAGGCTCACCGAGTGCCCACATGCAGGCCCAGAGTAGAGCGGGTGGAAAGCCAGCCCTGCCTGCTCCCTTGGGGGCTCCCAACCTCTCCAGCTAGGGCTGGGTCCCCAGACCTGTGAGCATGGTAACAGCCGCTCAGCCTCCTGGGTCGTCTCGGGAGTCGGCCCCACAAAGGAGAGGAAGTGGAAAATGCATCAGAGGAAGCAGAGGCGGCTCCAGGCTCGCCTGGGGCTTCCAGTCACCCAGGAGGACCCTGTCGTCAGCTCCACAATGGTGCTGGCCCAGCAGCTCCCCGGGACCCTGCCAGGACTTGTCTGGGTCAATGCTACTTCTTCATCCTCCCCTTAACAGAAGGGAAAACTGAGGCCGATCCGTTCGGTCATTTCAGCAGACATTCATGGAGTGTCCACACTGTGTCGGCACCGGGGGTTCTGTGGCAGGAAAGACAAACGCCGTGCATTGCAGGGGAGAAGCCCTGAAAGGGCGAACGCAGGAGACACCTGGAGGACGTGGTCCGTGCTGGAGAGGGCAGAGCGCTGCTTTCCGCAGGGAGCTCAGCGAAGGTCTCTCATAGCCTCTGAGATGAGAGCTAAGGGATGAGAAGCCACGTGACTAGTCCCGGAGACACATTCCAGCCTGAGGGAGCAGCAAATGCAAAGGCCCTGGGGCGCATGGCAAAGGATTTGGTGTTTGAAGAACAGAAAGGAGCCACTGTGGCTGATCTTTGGTGGCATCAGAGAGGCGGGTTCAGGCTAGATCTACAAGGTCCTCAGACTATGGCGAGGAGTTGGCTTTGTTCTCATTATCATCGGAAGCGTTGAAGTAGTGGAGAGACTTGAGCTGATTCCAGCAAGTGTGTGACCTGGGGAGGGGGGGTCAAGCGAGGGGGCGAGGGTCAGGTGAGGAGGCTGCCGTGGTGCGCAAGAGGTAACTGGGCCTTGACCAGGCTTGAGCAGCGGAGAGAACAGTGGGGTTCAGGACGTATTTTGAGGAATGCCTCATAGGACTCGGCGGTGGATGTGGTGCGGAGGGCGAGGGAGGCCGGATCGAGGATGACTTCAGCACTGCCGGCCCCGGGCGGACATCGGGGCCATTGACAGAGTGTGGGAGGAGCGGGTTTGGGGACGGGATAAGATCGGGAGTTTGGTTTTAGACATGTTGAGTCTGAGATGTGGGGTGGGCTGTGTGGGAATGGAAGTCGGGCGCTCAGAGGGAAGGCGGCTGGGAGTATAAATTTGGAAGTCATCCTTGCAGAGTAGATGAGATCATCATGGGGGTACATGCAGACAGAGGAGTGTGTGTGGGCCCCCAGACACCCCTGCATTTCATGAGCAGATGCCCTAGTACCCGAGGTTCTGCTTTGTCTGACCCCGGCTGCCTACCCCCTGCCCATAATACCCATCCAGTGCCAGGAGCAGAGTGTCCTGGGACAGGCTTCAGGCTCCAGCACCCCGGCCTCTCACTCTGGTGCCCAGGGAGGTTGACAAATGGACAGAGCCCACCCTCCCTGCCCACCGATCCCTGGGGAGGCCAAGGCCAGTGGGAATGTGATGGGGGGCTAGTGAGTGAGCCTCTGCCCAGAGCCCAAGGGGCGGCCTGGGAGGCAAGGTTTGCGTTTCTTTGGGGAGTCTGCCTACCCCTGCTCAGGCTCCCCGCCTTCTACCAATCCCCTTCCCCCTTCCTCCGCATCCTCATCCCAACACAACCTGGCTCTGGCCTCTGGCTTTGTTAGCCCAGCCCTTCCCATGGGAGACAGCCCATCCCTACTGCTAAGCTCTGTCTCTTTCTCCCAACACTTTGGGATACATCATAGTGGTCCCAGTTTTGGAGACTGAGGCCAAAGAGAAATAGGGGATAACTGAGATGTCTTAGGTAGAAAGTCACTGAAGGAACTGACATCTCTGGCACTTGCGATGGGCCAGGCCCTGAGGATACAGCTGTAAACAAGCCGGACCCATCCTTGCTCTCGGGGGACTCACAGCTGAGCGGGACAGACAAACTCTAAATCACACAAAGAGCTGTTTTGTTGTGTTTGAAGAAGGGCACGAGGAGCCGAATATTGGAGGGAGAGAGTCGTCAGGGGGCCGGAGAAGGCAAAAATAGCTGGTCAGGCAAACGAGCGAACATGCTTCCAGGTGCAGATCTCACCTGAGCAAAAGCCCAAGTAACGGAGGCCACGGCGAGACCCAAAAGGTCAGGGGGTGCTAGCAGCCCCTGGACAGCCACCCTCATCCAGAGAACCCCTGTTGCCGCCTGCAGGACAGACACACTGCTCAGAGCATGCACCTGCCACAGGCTGAGCCACGCCTATCGCTAGACTCATGTGTCCGGCCCTGACCAGAGAACATCTTCTCCAAACCCCGCCCTGCCCAGTGGAGCTGGGAATGAAAGGTGACTCTGGCAGATGGCATCAGCTTCTGCATCTGATCTCGGCGCCAGAATTCCCAGGCCTTGGCTGGGGTCAGAGGGTCAGAGCCTCGGGGTGGGGGTGGGGAACGAAGGTGATCAGGTACAGAGGGACAGGGCAGGAGTGGGGGAAGCCAGTCATGGGCACAGCGTTACCAGGTGTGGAACCAGAGCAGAAATGGAGGCCCACATGCCATATGTCTAAATATTCCATTTATAAATCAAGCCGAGGAACTGCTAAATACAACACATTCTGCCCTCCCACCTTGACAAACACACCGGCATAACAACCTGGCAGGCTGGTTTTCAATTTAGAATTTCAGGCTCCTTCGAATTCCATGATGGGACGTCGAGGCACAGGGACAGGTGGCCCATCCCTCCAGGCTACCCCTGTCTCTTCCCACTCCATCCTGTGCCACAAGGGGCCTCCTGGGCTCACATGTGGACACCGCAGGTCCTTATAATCCAGCTTCTCCCATGGCTCCAGAAAGGCGGATCCGGCCTTGGCCCCGGGACTGCCTCCCAACAGTAAGAACAGCCCTTAGGAGGGCAGACCCTTGCAGTGGACTTGAGACTGCTTGAGAGGGAATTCCAAGGCACTCGAGTGTGGCCTCGGAGGGGTGCACAGGCTCCAGCTGGGCCCCTTCCCTTGTCCCCCGGGGGCCCCTTGCTCCGTGGATGATATCCTATTTCGCTGATGGGGAAACTGATTTCGGAGCGGGGAAATAATTTAGTGGTGGAGCTGAGAGTCCTTCGCATCAAGCTGCTGGGGATAAGGAATTAGGATCCAGATGTAGCTCCAGGTTGAATGGCCTGGGAACTGTTTACGATGAGCCAGCTGTTAGGCAGGTCGGGCTGTACCTAAGTGTGGAGAGGGGCCCGGTGTGTGTGAGAGGGGCGTCTGACTCTGTCTCCCTGAGCCTCAATTTCTTCCCCTTTAAGATGGGGAAACTGGTCATGCCAACTTCACACAGCCCTGCGATCAATCGAGAGGACGAAGATTTCTTAAATAGAATTATTGGGATATAATTTACATGCCATAAAGTTCACAACTCAATGATCTTTAGTATATTTATGGAGTTGTGCAACCATCATCGCGATCTAATTTTAAAACACTTCCATTGCCCCAAAAAGAAACCTCATGATGATGCAGGTTTGAAAGCCCCGGGCAGGGTACCTGGCCAGCAGTCAATGATCCATCAGTGTTTGCCATGGTTATTATTCTGAGTGATAAAATGTTTACAGTTGGTGATTCTCAGGTGTGGCGATGATGGTCGCTTTTTATTTTTTAAACATTGTATTATTTTCTGAGTATTTTTAAATGGGAGAACATATGATTTTCAAAAGTAGGAGGCAAAAGAAAAATCCATTTTCCTTTTGGAAATATGAAATTATCAACACTAGGAAGGAAAGAAGGGAAGGAGAAAGGAAGGAAGGAAAGGAAGGAGTGAAAGAGGCAAAGAAGAAAGGTCGGAAGGATGAAAGGATAAGACGGAGGAAAGATCCTAGATTTTTTATTTTTAATAGAGAAAATGGTTGTCGTGGAGAAAGCACCAGACTGGGAGTCCAGAGCCCTCCCTGGGTACCAGCCCTACCCATCGCCAACTTGTACTATGATCTTGGGCAACGCGCTTCCCTTTTTGTGCCTCGGTTTCCACGTCTGTACAGTGAGGATGCTGATAGGAAAACGAAAGCATTCTTTCGGCCAGCGGGGTGCCAGGAATGCCCGGTATGTGCCAGGCTCTGTGCTGGGTGCTGGGGATACGGTGGTAAACACAGGACCAGCCCAGTCCCTGCTCGCAGAACGTCAGAACCGCAGGGGAAGCCAAGGCCAGGACTGCCTGAAATGTTCAAACCTCTGCTGGAAATTCACGGGCACGCCTGGGTCCTCCTGGGGCAGCAAGAACAGAGAGGGACTTGTTATGTGGCGGCCGCATCACTTCCTCCCAAATGTATTTCTTGGCCCGCCTACTCCCTTGCCTCCACCCCAGCTCCCTGCGTCAGAGGGCACCTCATAGCCCCCCACCCCCGGCCCCTTACCTTCTACTTCCAGGGACAAGATTTAGCTGGATATATCCTGGCCCACCACGCACTCTCCTAACGAGCCCCCACGAGACCCACCTTCCAGGTCCCTTCCTGCTGCATCATCTGGTGACATGGCTGTGGGACCCCAGCCTGTGTTCTCAGACTGCTCAATAAGTTCTCATAATTTAGAATCCTAACAGCGACTGTTCGTGCAGGCATTCACTTCTGTAAGCCTCACGGCAACCCATTTGGTCGATGTGGGTGGAAACTGAGGCTCAGGGAGGTATGGTCATTTGTCCGCAGGCACACAGCTCCTAAGTGGTGGCTCTGACATTCAATGCCAGGCCTGTCTGACATCAGAGCCTGGGAAATAGGAGACTTCTAAGGATGACAGCCACTGGGGACATGCCGGACCAAGCGCGATAGTTTCTGGCATAGTCTGCATTCAATGGGATGTGGGAACCAAGGGCCCTGAGCTCTGGCCCCCGATCTGAGCCACCAGACTAGGGCTCCCTTTGGTGTGCTTTCTCCAGATCCTTCCGGGGGTGACAGTGCCAATTCAGACAGGGAGCGTGTGGTGTTTGGAGGTCCCGAGAGGTGTTCATTTCCTCCTCCCTGTGCTTCAGGTTTGAAGGTGCCTCTGCAGATGGCAAGGCAAGGCCTCCCTGGGAAGCCGCCATCTGCCCAGAACGAGTGGGGAGAGCTGGCGAGCCGCCCTCCATCCCACCCACGCAGCCTGGTGTGTGAGGCTGGTGGGACCAACACTTTTCTCTGGGCACCTGTTCTGTCCTCCCTCGGGCTAACCAGGACTCGGGTGGGAGGGAGGTGCAGGGGCGGCCCCGGAAGCTGGATCAGGCCCGTATTCCAGCAGGGAGGTGACAGGGGCACTTTCACGAAGCACTGAGGGGCAGTGTGTGCCGGCGAAAGGCTGGAGCTGAGGAGCTGCTAGGCCGAGCCGTGCTCCCGCCTTGGAGAGTTACTTGAGCAGCTACTGTGTGCCGAGCCTGTGTCCAGCACGGGAAACTGGCAGGGAGCGAGGCTCTCGGTCTGGGCACGGGGACCAGCCGGTGCTCTTCACTGCCTCTCCGGGCGTGGGTCCCATCTCAGTCACCTCTCCCATCACTGTGTGCCCTCACAGCTCCCTGCCCTTCTCTGGGCCTCCGTCCCGCCCTCTGGACAATGGAAGGGGAATGAGATGGCCTCCGAAGCATTTCCTGTTCAAGGTCCATCATTTCTGTCCAACATTTCGTGGTCAGAATCCTGAGATCTGATTCAGTTCCCGGAGGAGGTGATGCAAGGGGTTCATCAGGATCTTGGGTTCCTCGCTGACACTTGGGAACCCTCCCGAGGAGGCGGCTCAGAACAGGAGGGGGACCGCCCTTGGGCTGTGGAGCGCCTACTACGTAAGGGGCGTGGGCTAAGCTCTTTCTGTGGAAAGGCTCCATGAATCCTCCCGCAGACACGTGGGTAGTGCGTGACTCCCGGTTTATACAGCACAAGCTCACAGCTGCGGACTTTGAGGTCCGGAGAGTGAAGCAACTTGCCCTAGGGCACCAGGCCAAGAAATGGCCAAGGTGGGATTCGAACCCGGGGCCTATGACTGGCTCTAGCTCCTAACCACTAAACCAGTGATCCTTAAACTTGAAAGGGAACATGAAAATCACGTGGGATCATGTTTAAAATCCAGATTTCCTCCTCCCCTCCTCTGCCTCTCAGCCCCCTGAATTTCTAACCCAGCATGTCTAGGGAATATGCATGTTAACAAGCCACCCAGGGAGCTCTGATGCCCTCCCACCATGCGATGCCCTTGCTTTGAGAACCTAGGCCACAGCAGAGATGGGGCCCCTCCCCACCCGGTTACTAGCATCCCCACCCTGGCCCAGGAGATGCTGGTCTGAGGAGGGGCTTTGCTCCCACGCATGGCCCTGCCCTCTAATCTCCGCTTCCCATAAGCTGCTTGTCCTTTAAGTAGCCCTGGGAGCCAGTAACTTGCCGCAGGCTGGCCCAGACCCCTGGCCACCCTCTCCAGCCTAGCCCCGGGCTCCTGGCACCCTCTCTACGGCCCATCCTAGACCTCTGCCCCTGAGGCCTGTGAGGGCCCAAGCGCGCCTATCTGTGCAGGGGGAGGCCTCTCAAGGAAGCGCTCCAGGGAAAGTCCGTGTCTCCGCGTGGGGGGCTCTCTGTGGGGAGTCCCATCCTTCCCAGCCCCTCCTGCAGTTTCTGTGGCAACTACTGTTGCCATGGTATTGCTGGGTGAGGAGCTAGTGAGGAACAGGGTAGACCCCTGGCCCCGATGCCCACTCCAAGCTCTGTAAGGAGAGATGTCCTGTCCCAAATACTAAGGGGCCGCCCTCCCAAAGGAGTCAGCAAAGGATGGGAGCGGTAAAGAGAGGAAGTGCCCCCGCCCCCCAGTTTGTCACCTCCTTCTCTGTGCCGCCTGGTGCACCTCTGTTCCAGCACATGTCACGCTGCATCGCATTATCTGTTTACTTGTCTGTCTCTCCCACCGCACTGCGAGCGGCGGCTCGGGGTGGGAACGCTCTGACTCATCAACTCTCATCCCCAGGGCCCAGCACAGGGCCTGGCACAGAGCAGCTGCTCCCAAATATGTCCTAGACAGAATTTAAATGAATTATATAAAAAGGCAAGTCTGGCTCCTCGAGTTTAGGGAGCAGCAGGGTTTGATGGGGAAACTCCCCAGCTCTGGGGTCCAACAGACACTCCAGTTTAAATCCTAGCTCTGTCAGCCCCTCCTGGGTGACCTTGGACAAGTCATTCTACCTCTCCGAGCCTCAGTTGCCTCATCTGTAAAATGATAATTTTCATATCAGAGCACTGTTTGAGGACTTGGGGATTCCGTCAACGTTTATTAAGGACCTCTTGTGTGCTAAGCCTTGTGCTGGGCACTGGCATACAGTGGTGGACAGAGATATGCGTGCCCAGCCCTCTGAAGCTCACAGTCTTGCAAAAGTGAAAATGATGAATAAATGAAGGATTTCTCATCCTTCTTCCCGCATCGAAGGGGCCAACTCCTCCCCGTTAGCCTCTAATCTTCCCAGGGGAGGGGCAGGGTGAGGGCAGGGGACAAAGGAGGCCTTCTCGGGGCCCCAAGAGGAGGCCTTGAACCCAGAAGCCTGGGTCTACTTTGTTGTGCCTGAGGCCCCTCACCCCCGGCCATGGGGTGCAGGAAGCTGTCGGAGCCCAGGTCAGGCAGGCTCTGGGCTGGGGGCAGGAGACTCGGGTTCTGGTTCAGGCTCTATTCCAGGCCCGTATGAGCTTGAGTGTGTCTTCCCCCTTCCTGGGCCTCTACGCGCCTCTCTGTGAATGACGTGAAGCCCCGGATCTTCACAGTCGTTCGGGATCTAGCCTGCCCCCCACCCCGCCCTTTCCTGGATTCGGGGCAATCCCATGACTGTGGGTTCTAACAGCCTGATTCCTGGAGAGGCCTCCACCCTCAAGCTTGCCAGCCTGGGTGTTGCTGTGGGGGAGGGGAGATGAGAAGAGCTGACGGGGCAGAGTGAATCTGCACCCACAGGCGTTAGCCAGAAGGACTGCTGAGGTCGACGTCAGCACAAGCTGATGTCTGAGGTATAGACATCAGGTCTGGGGGCACAGGATGACTTGGGGACCGCTCGGCCCAGTTCTTCAAGGAAGCTGGGACTGCATGGGGCTGAAGAGCACAGAGCTTTCGCTGCAGAGTCAGACAGATGTGGGTCCGGGGTCTGCTCTGTTAGATACTGGCTGTGCAACATGAACATCTCTGGGCCTCAGTTTCCTCACCTGTAACATGAGGATGATAACGGCGCCTACTTCACGAGGCTATTGTGTGTAGTCCATGAGATGCTGCCAACTAAGGCCCTGGCATGCAGTCGGCACTTGAGAAGCATGAGCTCTTTTCCTCGCTTCCTTCCCCCATCCCCCTCATCCTCAACGCCAGCCAGATGGGGCCCTGGGAAGAGGAAGTGAGACGCTGCCCTTCCCCACAGCGGAAAGGAAGGGAGGAGGCGCAGCTCCGTTTCCTTGGGATCCATTCTGTGGCCACTGGACACTTATGCATGTGGGACACCCTGTGCCTCAGTTTCCCCTGGGTTGAATGGCAGTGGCTGAGTTGGGGCAAGAACTGCCTGTTGGCTCAGAACCAACATAAGGCAGACCTGAGAGAGGTGTGGGGACTTGGTGTTCTTGCCTCCTGGCAGCTCAGAGGCATCCGGGGACTTGGGGGAGCTCTTTTCCACCTTTCTGGGCTGCAGTGTTCCCTTAGTGACCTGAAGCCCTTAGGCTAAGATGTGGTGCGGCACTTTAGGGGACTTCGGAGTCCCTAGTGGCAGGACAGGTACCCCTGGGACGGAGGGAGTCCTTGACCCTCCTCTCACCTCAAACTCACTGCAGGGACTTCCTGCCCCGAGGATCTGGCATTGTCACCAGACGCCCACTGGTCCTGCAGCTGGTCAATGCTACCACAGGTACGTGCCCTCCTGCACCAGCAGTCAGGCTGGCCTCTCCAGCTCTCCACTCCACCTCCAAGGAGGGTCCAGCCTCGCCGCTGAACGAGCTTGCCGTGTGACTGCGGGCGGGGCTTCCCCTCTTCGGGCCTCGATTTCCCGTCTGAACGGTGGGGATAAAAGCCCATGACGGAGAGGAGGCGTTGTTGCGGGGAAGGAGAAGAAGGCAGTGTTTGGGGTGAAGTTACAGGCCCAGTGATAGATAGGACCCAGGTGACCCACCTCCTCTCCCACCCTCCCCACCCCACCCCACTTCCGGAGCAGAATATGCCGAGTTCTTGCACTGCAAGGGGAAGAAGTTCACCGACTTCGAGGAGGTGCGCCTGGAGATCGAGGCTGAGACCGACCGGGTCACCGGCACCAACAAGGGCATCTCGCCGGTGCCCATCAACCTCCGCGTCTACTCGCCGCACGGTGAGAAGACCTGGTCCCGCCCCCCGCCTCTGGGCTCCCTTAGGACCATTTTTTTTGGCCCCACCCCCTTGCTGACACCTCCTTGCGCGGCCTCCCCTCCTCTGGCAGACTCCGCCCCCACAACGACCCTTCCTCTGAGCGTCCTGCCCCAAGCCCCACCCTGCCGTGACTCCGCCCACTCCTGGCCAAGCCTCCAACGGGGCCGCCGCTTTAGCCCAGTGTCTTTCCCTAACCCCGCCCACCTGCGGCCGCGCTCCCCGGGGGATCCTCTCCAAGCCCGGCCCCGTTCCTGAATCGGCCCGCCCACGGCCACACCCCTCGCCCTGAGCCCGCCCTCTCGCTGCCCTGTCCAGTGCTGAACCTGACCCTGGTGGATCTGCCTGGAATGACCAAGGTCCCAGTGGGTGATCAGCCTCCAGACATCGAGTTCCAGATCCGGGACATGCTCATGCAGTTCGTCACCAAGGAGAACTGCCTTATCCTGGCCGTGTCCCCGGCCAACTCTGACCTGGCCAACTCTGATGCCCTCAAGGTCGCCAAGGAGGTAGACCCCCAGGGTATGTTCCCATCTGCAGCCAGCGACGGTGCAAGGCCCCGGGAGTCTATCCACAGTATAAGGGGGTCTATTCGCAGAACCGCCGGAGGATTTAAGCGAGTACCGGTGGGATCCAATTTGTGCCTTTAAAAATCATGTCGGCCACTCTGTAAAGAATGAATGGGGCAGGGGAGCAGAAACGGGCAGTGGGTGATGGGGGAGTGGGGAGGTGGGGGCAGCAGGGCGAGGGTGGGAGGGCATGAGGCCTCCTATGCGAGCGTAAGAGCAGAAGCGAACGACCCTCACTGCCACCTCCCAGGTCAGCGCACCATCGGGGTCATCACCAAGCTGGACCTGATGGATGAGGGCACAGATGCCCGTGATGTGCTGGAGAACAAGCTGCTCCCCCTGCGCAGAGGTAGGCAGGCCACTGGCCCTCTCCACTGCCCTTCCCCTGCACCCCTGCCTCCTTCCCCCCTGCAAGGCCAGTTGAGCCTGCCCCTGATGCCGTCCACAGGCTACATTGGGGTAGTGAACCGGAGCCAGAAGGACATCGATGGCAAGAAGGACATCACGGCCGCCTTGGCCGCCGAACGCAAGTTCTTCCTCTCTCACCCGTCCTACCGCCACCTGGCTGACCGCATGGGCACCCCCTACCTGCAGAAGGTCCTCAACCAGGTAGGGGCTTGGGCCAGAATGAGGCCTGGGGAAACCAGCATGAGAACAGAATCATTTAAGTGTGTTTTGTGAGGGCGACCAGCAGAGGTTAGCATCCCCATTATGCAGATGAACCAGCTGAGACCCAGAAAAGCAAAACGACTTGCCCACCGTCCCACAGCGAGGTAGCAGCAGAGCCTTGCTGACCTTCCCCTGACTGGGCCCTGGGAGGGGAGCCCTGGACCACCCCACTCCCCCAAGATGGAGAGAGACCAAGGCCTTGTGCGGAGGGTCACACTGACAAGGGCTTGAGTTCGGAGGCCGGGATTGGCGTGTACATAGCTAAAGACCTTGGCTCCTTCTAAATCGGGGAGAGGCTGATCTACAGAGAGGGACGGTCATCCCAGGGGCTTCCCTAAGATGTTCCTCCACCTGGACTGGGGTTTCCAGAGCTGAGGCCTGTGTGTGTGGGTAGGAGAAAGGCAATGGGGAGCACAGTGGGGCATGGAGCAGGACCGGAGAGTCTGGAGGCCACAGACTTGGGTTCCAATCCCAGCTTTGTCACTAACCCACTGTGACACTCTCCAGCTCTCTGGGCCTCTCTCTCTGCATCTGTAAAATGGCGATAATGGCGGTAAGACCCTGTTCAATAGGTTCATTTTACAGGTTCGGGGTGATACTGTGCGTGAGGACCTAGCCAGAGTGGGCCCCAGGACTTGAGAAGGGGGTTCACTGGTGCATTTTGTGTGGCCCTCATGGCGTCGAAAAACAGTAAATTTGTAAAAAATCAGGTGATTTGAAATAAAAATCTAGATTTCTGGCTTCTTTAAAAGTTAGGGTATTCACTCATAATTCCATGAGCACCTACTGTGTGTCGGGCCCTGCCCTCGGGCAGCTTTTGTTCTGGTGGGCAGAGCTGTGGCTGCCCTCTTCAGCTCTCATCCTCACCACAGCCCCCCCCCCGGCATCCTCCTCCCTGCCTGGCCCTGTGGGCATTCTGGGTTTGCGACTGTGGCCTTAACCCTTGTCTCGCTCCCACCCCCAGCAACTGACGAACCACATCCGGGACACACTGCCAGGACTGCGGAACAAGCTGCAGAGCCAGCTGCTGTCCATCGAGAAGGAGGTGGAGGAGTACAAGAACTTCCGCCCTGATGACCCGGCTCGCAAGACCAAGGCCCTGCTGCAGTGAGGCCCTCCCCACCTCCTGACTCCCCAGCCCTTCCCCTCCACCCAGCATCTCAGCACAGGGCTCTCCCAGGGCCCCCTCCACTGGGCGGCTGCTGCCCCCTCAGGCCACACCGCTCTCCCCCCAGGATGGTCCAGCAGTTCGCTGTGGACTTTGAGAAGCGCATTGAGGGCTCAGGGGACCAGATCGACACCTATGAACTATCGGGGGGAGCCCGCATCAACCGGATCTTTCATGAGCGCTTCCCCTTTGAGCTGGTCAAGGTAGGACGGGCTCCCCGGGGACAGGAGGACTCAGGACTCCCAACCCACCTCCTTAGGACTCTCCCATGTACACCTTTGCTGACCCCACTAGAGGCCCTGCTGCCCTAGGAGTGGGGCGGGTCCCCATCTTGACCTCCTGGGTAGCAGGACAGGCCCTGACAGGCCATTTCTCACTCTCCTACACAGATGGAGTTTGACGAGAAGGAACTCCGAAAGGAGATCAGCTATGCCATCAAGAACATCCATGGCATTAGGCACGTATTGGGACCGGGGAGGGAGACTGAACCCCAGAAGGCAGAGAGTCTAGTGCAGAGGCACAGGGAGTGATGAGTCAAGCATCCCTCAGGAAGGACCAAAAGCCCTGGTCCCTAACTCCCTCAATCCTGACATTCTGGCTCCCAGCTCGGACAGCCTCCAGCTAGGGGAGAGGTAGATGGGAGGCCAGGGCCACCTCCCTCCCTACAACCTGGTGCCCTCCTTTGTTGTTCCTGGGAACAGGGCCTAGAGGCTGGATGAGCTAGGCAGAGCCCAAGACACAGGCGGCCAGCAGCACCCTCTGGGCCTGGGTGCCCTGCCCATCCCTAGGTTGAGATAGCTTCCCCAGTTCTGTCCAGGTAGCTGCACGAAACTGGCCAAACCATTGGGTAGGGCTTGGGGCGGAGCATCTAGGGATTGGTCTGTATCCTTTTATGATGGGACAGGCCTCTCAACCCTCTAGGCCCTCCATAGTCCTAGTAGCCCAAACTGGACCCCATTCCACCCCGCTGCCTTCCTTCTAGCCAGTCTCAAGGCCTATGGAGCAGGAAGAGGGGCTGGGAAATAGATTGTTCCTAAAAAGCTTAGATCTGCTTCAGGAACCCATATCTACACTACCTGTTCTTTCTATAAGAAAACTTAAAGCGCCGCTATGTGCCAGGCAGTGAACAAAACCAAAAAGCCCGTGTTTTCATGCAGGTCCGATTCCAAGGTTTGGCATGGAATTTATAGACTGGTAACTGCCCTGGTCAAGGCAAACCCCGTTCAGCAGTTTTCAAACCGTTTCTGACCATAGAAACTTTTGTAAGAACAGACTCTTAAGAGGAAGCAGGACATAAATGCAGATATGAGCAGACCTGGTCTTGTCCCCAAAAGCATTGATTGAAAGCCTTTCCGTAGAATCCCTCCTGCCCATTTTACAGATGGAGACACTTGAGCCCAGAGAGGGGTAGTGGGAGGAGCCCGAGGGTAGAGCTCAGCGGGGCAGGGTGGGGCCCGGGCCTGGCTCCCGGAGGCAGGAGCCAGCCTGTGACACTGCCCTTCTCCCGCTCCGGGCGTTCAGAACGGGGCTCTTTACCCCAGACATGGCCTTTGAGACCATTGTGAAAAAGCAGGTGAAGAAGATCCGAGAACCGTGTCTCAAGTGTGTGGACATGGTTATCTCGGAGCTAATCAGCACCGTTAGACAGTGCACCAAGAAGGTAACCTGGCGGCCGGGCCGGCCCCGCCTCTGCCCATCCTGCACTGCTGCCAGGCGCTCCTTCCCCACGTCCTCACTGCCTCCTCGGTAGCATGTCCAGACCTCAGCGGGGCGGGGGAGGCAGGCGACCACAGACCAGGACAGGGCGACTCTCTGAGGGGGCCTCACCCTCCCCCTAGCCCCCAGGCCCAGGAGACCAAGAGGTTACACACCGATAAGACAGCAATGATGGTGGCCGCTTACCCTGAGAGGCCACCAAGGCCCCCCTACCCCAGCTCAGGGAGAATAGGGTTTAAGGGGACCCTGAGTCCCCTCCCTGCCCTCAGAGGTGGGTCATCTTTGGGGCTCTACGGAAGGGTCTTGGGGAAGACTCGGCCCTGGAGACGGGTAAGGTACAGGACCTTCCTGGGTGCTGCTCCAGGGGCCTGGGGGACCAGAGGTACGGGGGACCCAGATCTAGCAGGTGCCCTGACCCCCCACTGTCCTTCATTCTCCCCTTTCTCACGCGTCCTCACTCAGGACCTTCCCCTTCCCTTCCATCACATTCAGACTTCCTGAGACAGAGCCTTCTTCCATCTGCTATGGCATCTGAGCCTCACGGAGCCACCTGACGAGGGCCGGGCAGGGCAGGGCAGGGAAGGGCAGGGCAGGGAGGATGGCGCCCACTCCACAGCAGGAAAACTCAGGCTCAGGAGATCAAATGCCTCGTGCAAGGTCATATTAGCTAAGAGGTGGCAGAGCTGTTACTGGAAGCCAAGGCTTTGGACTCCAAGTCCAGTGCTCGTTTGATTCCACTTCCCAGCCTCCCTCCCTTTCCTCTCCCGACTGCTGCCCTGGCCCCTCTCTATCACCACCTCCACTCTTTCTGTCTTTCCTCTTCTCTCTGTCTTTCTGAGCTGAGTTCCTCCAGACCCCTTTGGAGGAAAAGCAAAGAATGCCCCTTGAGGAGAAAGGGAAGGGCAGGAGTAGAGCAGGGAGCTGGAGAGCGGAGGTCAGGCGGCTCCACTGCAACTCCAGGAGGCGTCGTCTGCACGGCCGTCTGTGCAAATGGAACCCCCTGGAGTTTGTGCAGTGCACAGCCTGGGCAGCTGGACGCAGCTATCCTAGTGAAGGCTGGGAATCGTGCTGGCCTCTAGAATGAATTCAAGAGGTGTTGGGAAAACTAGAATTGAACAGAATGGCCGGGTGGTGTTCTGGCCTGGGTCAGCCCCCAGAGGAGGACCCAACGCTGTGACAAAGATGGCATTGGGAAAGAGAGAGAAGGCAGGCTCGGTGTAGCTGAGGAGCGAGGGGCCAAGCCCTGGGGAGAGGACCTGAACTCAGCAGGGGCTTGGTCCTGCAGAAGCCCCGCCCCCCCACTCACAGAGCCCCCGGGGGACGGGGGCAGCAGCCGGGACGTGCCAGCCCCGGGGGGCGGTAGGGAGGGCCGGGTCCCACGCTCACATTGTCTTCTGTTCTCTCTCTCTTTCTCCATGTCGGTGTCTCTCTCTCTCCCCCCATGCCTGTGCCATCCTCCACCCCCGACCCTGGCCCTGCTCGGCTTAAACTCCCTTCCTCCTCCCTACCCACCCGCCGACCTGTGGTTGCTCCTCCTCCCGTCCCCTCCTCCTTCCCGGGTGCAGGACAGGTCTCTTCACACCTGACCTCGCTTTTGAAGCCACAGTGAAAAAGCAGGTGCAGAAGCTCAAAGAGCCCAGTATCAAGTGTGTGGATATGGTAGTCAGTGAGCTCACGACCACCATCAGAAAGTGTAGTGAAAAGGTACGGCGGCCGCCTGGGCGGGGCTGGGCCTGGCCATTCCCTCCTCACGGCCACAGCCTCCCGTGGGCAGAACCATCTTCTGAGCAGGCCCGGTAGCCTCTTAGCCACCCACGTGGATGCCCGGGCCAGCCGGGTGATTCCTGGCCCTGAGGTTTCATGCCGGCTTGCGACCCGGGGTCTCTTTGTACTCACAATCCTTTCAGGCGCCCATCTCTGCCAAACGACTTAGCTCCAACCCAGGCATCCTCAGTAGCCCCTTCCACCAATAAGAATGACAATGACATGATGATAATAAGGAGATAGCTGCTGTTTATTGAGCACCTACTATGTGCCAAGCGCTGAGCTAAGTGCTTGCCCTTGTTATCTGACCTAAATCCTCTCAATGACCCTAAGAAGTAGTAGTAGTATCCCCATTTTACAGATGAGGAAACTGATCCTCAGAAAAGAAAAGGAGAGTGGGATTCACATTCGGGAGGCGGAAGGACGAGATCTGGGCTCAGGGCCTCCTGGGGTCGGGGAGCTATCCCAGTCCCTCAAAACCAATTTGCCTAAAAGCATATTGGATTACTCACTTTACAGTAATCCGTACGCGTTTGGCAGGGTCAGCCTCTTTCGAGTTTTCTGTGACCTTTTAGATGTCTTTTTCCTATTTGTCTGCTTTTGAGCATTTTGAGGATTTTTAGCCAGATTGTCTAAAGCAGTTCTTTCTCAGAGAAGTGCATGAGTGTCAGTTGCCTGGGGGAGCCTTTCCAGAATTTAAATGCCCTCCTCCCCGACACCCACACATACAGAAGCAGGCTGGACCGGAAACTCTGGGAGAGGGCCCGGCCTTGGAAGAAACTGCCTCCACTGGGAAGATGGCGGCCTTAACTTCATGTTTCAAATCAGGATCACAGTTTCCGTGGCCCACACACGGTCACGTGCAGCTCCTCCCCAGTGCCCTCTCCCCTCTGCCCACTTCTGCGTGCAATGGGGTGGACTAAACAAATTAGCATCCGCTCGGCTCCCATTCCAGGTAGGATGAAACCTGGGCGGGACCCCTCCCCCATTCCGTAGTGTTCATCGTGACTTCGAAGTCATGGTCCCACCGCTTCGTGAACAGTAAGCAACACAATCTTTTGTCAACCTTTGAAAAATAACCGAGTTTATTTGGAGCTGCCTCAAATCCCTTTACAAAAGAAGACAAGATCTAACTAAATTTTTTTTAAACATAGGTTTTTAATTATCATAGTTATACATTCTCAGTGAAAGAGGGTTAGGAGAATGTCAGAGAGTAAAAAGAACGCAACCCTCCCTTTCCAGAGAGCCACTATTGCAATTTCCGTACGCTCCTTTTTCTAAAAGGTAAAATTATCAGTATCGATTTTGTTTTGATCATACATGATTATTATGAGAATATTCAAACGGCACAGAGGAAGCGAGAGCCCCTATAATCCCACAACCACAGAACAAAGGACCGCTAACAGCACACTCGTCCTAATCACAAGTATATGCCAGTTTTAACCTAATAGGGTCACACTACGCACACCGATCCATGGAAATTGTCTTCCCCTGCAGAGATGTGGCGTATGTTATTTATATAATCAATATCCTATTGACAGACATTTAGGTTGTTGCGACCTTTTTATTTTTTTTCTGTTACAACATTGCTTCAGTGAGCATCCTTGGAGATGTATTTGTAGAACTTGTCCTGTTGTTTCTTTAGTGCAGATTTCTAGATGATAGAATTGCCCGGTCAATGAACGTGAGCTTTCACAGTTTTGGTAGCATTTAAAAACTGTGGAACACTTTACTAAATTGCATTCTAGAAGAAAAGCAATAATTATTATCGTAAATGGTAAAATTTTGGAAGCAACCCAGCTATCCATCAAGAAGGGACTGACGCTATAAAGTATCATACAGACAATGGAAGGTTGCACAGGCATCCTTCGGCTATATTACGGGTTCGGTTCCAGACCACCGCAATAAAGCAAATATTGCAGTAAAGTCACACGAGTCATTTGGTTTCCCAGTGCATATGAAAGTCACATTTACACTGTACAGTATGTAGTCTTTTCATTGTGCAATAGCATTATATCTAAAAAAGCAATGTGCATATCTTAATTTTAAAATACTTTTTGCTAAAAAATGCTAACTAGCATCTAAGCCTTCAGTGAGTCATAATCTTTTTGCTGGTGGAGGGTTTTACCTTCAATATGTTTAAAAAAAATGCAATATCCATAAAGTGAGAAAAAACTAGGTATACCTATAGCTGTTTAAAAGGCAAGGCATATTCAGTTCCATTCACGTGTCCCTCCACAAATGTACTGTGAAAAAAAAAAAAAAAAACAGGTTTCAGAAAAGAATGTATAGTATTTGAGGGGAAATATATATATGAATGGTAAAGTTCTGAGGTATAGTCACCAAATTGCTAAATATTATTTTAAGAGAGGGCAAGGGACATAGGAATTTTTTCATGTCTGCTTCACAAATTTTAATCATTTTCAAATTTCTTACAGTGGATCTATGATTTTTACTAGCAAAAAAAAAAACAGAAAGTTTTAAAAGCTTTTAAATAATTTTTTAAAATAGCTTTGCCTTTTAGTTAATGGATAATAATTATTTTTTCTTTACATGACAAAATTCACCCATCTTTGTCTTTTTTTTTTTCTCCCTTCTCAAGTGTTCTAAGCTTAGCAAGCCGCATCTCCCAGAGGTTTGAAAAATAATCAACTTTAATTATTCCTAGCCCTGCCGGAATTAGTTTTCATCTCTGGATGAAATCTAGAATTTAAACCTAGAGTCAGGGATGCGATGTACTGCTCAACCCTCTCGGCAGCTCTCAGGATGCAACTGTCATTACTGTCGCATTTTACACATGGAGAAATTAAGGCTCAGACAGGGCCAGTCACTTTTCTAAGGAGAGTCGGCAAGTCTGGCTTTGAACCCAGAGCCATGTGGCTCCAGGGCCTTTGCCCCTGACCACTAACTGGTGGGCTCCAGGCTGACCGCCCTGCCCAGCCAAGGACTGAGAGAGAAAAGTTCCATTTTCAAAACTGGCTAAAAGTCTTGGAAATGTTCAGAGGCAGCCAGAATGGAAAAAGATGCTCAAAGGGAACAGAGCTTCTTAAAGGGGCTGAGGCTGCCCTGCCATGTGAAACACATGGAAAACTTGACAAATGTAACATTCAGGCGGTGAGTGGGAGAACTGGTCATGCTCTTTGGCAAATTGCTCCCTCCTCCTCCTTCCTTGCCCACCTTCTCCCCTCCCTGCCCCTGCAACCCCACCCTGGAAGGGAGCATTTGGGACCACCTCCGAGGAGGCCTTCTCATGGCGGTGACTCAGTCTCGAATCTCCGCTCCAAACTGGAGACTTCGAGAAGGAAATGGGAACCACCCTTGAGCCTTACGGGGCAGCAGGGTCCGCTGGGCCTCTTCAGGGGTTTGTTTGTTAAGACCCTGGTCTCAGGCTGCCCCTCCACCAGGTCCCTTGAGCTTGGCCACGTCAGCCACACCCTTGGCACAGCCATGGGGCGGTGGGGTAGAGGGTGGGGTGGGAGGATGTGGCATCTCTCACGTCTGCCTCTCCTGGGCGCTGCTTCCTTCCCCATCCTCCAGCCTCTCCCAAAACCCCCACCCCATCTTTCTGGCCTCCATCTTGCCCTCAGAATCACTACCTGTGTGACCCAGTCATGTTAACCTCCAGCTCTCTTCCCACATAAGGGTTCCACCTGTGGGAGCTGATCCAAGCATGGGAAGAGGGACAAAGAGTGGTTCAAGCTTCGCCCCACCTGTGCCTCACGTGGCTGCTGAGTGGGGAGAGGGGCCAGCAGGACCCGACGTCCCTGTGGGTGGGCCCTCACCGTCAGCGGCTGAGCGAGGCTCCCTCCCCAAGGAGTTTCTGGTGCATGTGCCAGAGGGCAGAGGAACTGTGTCCATGTGCCGTAGCAAAGAGGGAAAAGACATTCATCCTTCATTCCTTCCCTCATTCCTTCGATGTGCCCTCTCTGAGCACTGCTGGTGACCTGGCCCTTCCCCTGCCTTCAGGGCAGTTACAATACACTTCGATGGGGGAAGGTGACCGGGTGGCACAGAGAGGCCCCCTAACCCAGCTCTTGGGGTGGTCAGGGCAGGCTTTTGGATGGAGGCGACATCCAACAGTGTCTTGAAGGAGAATGAGTCAACCTGGGCTTCGTCCAGAGACGGGCTGAGCTGAGGACAGAGTTCACAGGCAGAGGGGGAAGGGCCTACAGCAACTTCCCCTTCAGCCTCAGTTGCTAAAAACTGGCTGGGAATGGATGGTGCTGAGCTCCTAACCCCGAAGGAGTGGCGTAGACAGGTCGGCTGGCCAGCTCAGGGCCAGACAGACGCGACTGGGGACGATGGCGCCAAGCTGGAGCATGCAGAGGGAGGCAGGATGGGGTGGAGTCCACCGAGAGGGCCAGGGGCCCAGCCAGGCCCCCGCGGGGTACTGCTCATGCTGCTGGCACCCCCCCTCCGCATGCCCCCCGCACCCGCGCATGTCCGTGCCTGTGGCTGCCGCATGTCGTCTGTGTGACTGCTGGTCTCCCCCTGCCTCGCGGCTCTGACAAGGAGCATTGCCTGTCCCCAGCCTGATTCAGGAGGCCAGTTGGCACCTTGGGCCCTGCCCTCCCCAGATTCTTCCTGGATAGGAATTCCTTGCCTGATTCTCCTCCTGACTGTCCCTCTAAGTCTTTGAGAAGGCAAGGGGGAGCCCTGTCGGTCAGCGAAAGCCTTGGAGCTAACGGTCCCCCAAGCCAAGGTGTCAGCGGCCCATGTCTGTTTCCAAGGCTGCCACGGAGATGGCGGCCGAGGAGCGAGCTAAGTCCGGGGCGTTTCCGCCCGTGAGCACCGCCCCCCGCCCCCTGCCCCCCGCCCCCCAAGTGGCCCAGGTAGGACAGCGAAGAGGGCCCAGAACCAGGAAGACCCGTGAATTGCCAGTTGGAACCCATACTTAGGGGAAAGGGGTGGCCATGGCTTGGTGCCGTCAGCTTCCTGGGACCCCAGGTCTCTCTGCCCCCGCTCTCAGGCATTGTGTGTGACTCCCACCCCACGCCCCCGCACCCTGGACTCTGGTGGGGTTTGGGTGCCCCCCGCCCATGCCCCCCCGTGTACGTGGCTCTCTCCCCTCCCACCCTTCCCCAGCTCCAGCAGTACCCGCGGCTGCGGGAGGAGATGGAGCGCATCGTGACCACCCACATCCGGGAGCGCGAGGGTCGCACCAAGGAGCAGGTGAGTCCGCGGCCGCGCCCCGGGCTCGTCCCTTCTGTCTCAGCCTCGCTCATGCGTTGCGCCCTCATACCCGCTCTCCGCCCTTCCCTCTCTCTTCATTGTGAGAAAATATATGTGTGTGTAAATATGCACATGCATACATCTCTATGTGTGTGTTTGTGTGTGTGTGTGTATTGAAATTTACTATTTTAACCATTTTTTAGTGCGGTTTTGTGGTAGTAAATATATTCACACTGTTGTGTAGCCATCACCGCCATTCATCTCCAGAACTTTTTCATCTCCCTCAAACCGAAACTCTGTCCCCACTGAACCCTAACTCCCCATTTCCCTTCCCCCCAGCCCCTGGCATCCACTCTTCCACTTTCTGTTTCTATGAATTTGACAACCCTAGGTACCTCATACAAGTGGGTGCCTGCGACATTTGTCCTTTTGTGTCTGGCTTATTTCACTTAGCATAACGTTTTTAAGGTTCGTCTATGTTGTAGTGTGTGTCAGAATTCCCTCCCTGTTTAAGGCTGGATAATATTCCATTGTGTATATATGTATGTGTTTATCCATGTGGGTTTTTGGCACTTGTGAATAATTCTTCTATAAACATTGGTGTCCGAATATCTCTTTGAGACCCTGCTTTCAATTCTCGTGGGTATATGCCCAGAAAGGAATTGCAGAATCATATGGTAATTTGTGTTTAATTTTTGTGTGTGCGTGAGGTTGGGAACCACCATAGTGATTTCCACAACAGCTGCACCATTTGAAATTCCCACTGTCTGATTCTCAACTTTTGGCAGTCATTTCTCTAGTCATTTCTCTTTGGGCCTCTCTGTGTCTGTCTATTTGCCGTTTCTCTGGGTCACCTTATACCTCTCATAGCTGCCCCTCTTCCTTTTATTTAGTCATTTATCAAATAATCATTCGTCCATTCATTGAGTCGCAAACATCAGTGAGTGCTGTCTCTGAGCTGGGCGGAGCGGAGATGAGCAGGCCCTCCTCAGGGTCCTCACAAAGCTCCCAGGCCAGTCCTCTTTCCTAGTCCATCTCGGTCATCCTTCCATCGATGACCACCTCTGACTACTATTTCCCAGCCTCTGTCCTTCCACGTCCCTTTTCCACAAGGGCACTGTCCCTGATCTCTCACATTTTTTGTTGTCGATGTTGTTTTTAAATCCTTATGGGTCTCTTTTTAATTATAAAAGTGATAACCATTCAATAAAATACTCAATCAGTATGGAAGTGATTAAAGTACAAGGGTTCCTCCATTTACTCTTCCTCGCCCCCAAGTCCCTCCCACAAAATAACCATTATTGACAGTTCGGTGTGTCCCCTTCCAGGCGTTTTTCTTAGGCACCCACAGATTCCAGATTCCATCGTAACCTGAAAGAACCACAGTCCTGTGGCGCGTCATGCCTCTCTTCCCTAGAGAGAGTTGTAGGAGCTCACATCTGTCGAGCACCTATTGCATGCCAGCTTTGGCGCCTGCCTCATCTCTGTGAGGCAGAAAGCCTTCTTTGTGGCACTTGAGTCTCAGCGAGGACCGTCCCCAGGCCCACAGCAAGCAGCACGCCCCGCGTGTGCATCAGGAAGGTCACTGTCATCACGACTCGGTTTTGAATCCCATCACTCTTCAATCATTTTCAGTGAGGATCTTCCCCTGTCGAGACCTAGACATCGTCCTCGTTCTTTGAACAGCTTTATTGTTCGGAGGGTGCCATAACATGTTTCACCTTCTGATGGCCATTGGCTCGTTCTCAATTTATTTCTGGTATAAAGCACCCCACACTGAACACCCTGGTACATGTATCTGTGTTCGCTTGATGAGTTTATCCGTGAGATAGAAGTGAATATGTGCATTTTAACGTTGTTACATATTGCCGCATTGCCCTCTAAGAAGGTGATACTAATTGACACTTTCACTAATAGTATGTGAGAGAATCAGTCTTTTCACAATTATGCTTGCACTGATCATTACCAGTGTTTATTGTGAAACTGAGAGGTGGAAAAAGGGTCTCACGGTTTTAACTTACATTTCTTTATTGATGAAGGTGAACATTTTTGACATCTTTATCAGTTATATGTATTTCTTCTATGAATTACCCACTCATGTTTTTTGCCTGTTTTGATTTGTTTCTTGTCTTTCACTTATTAGTTTGTAGGAACTCTTTATTTATTATGGATGCTATTATGTATCTATATATATATATGTATACACATTGATTATGGATTGTGGATTTATTTATTTAATATGGATTTTACATGTGTTGCAAGTATGTTTCTCCCAGCTTTTCATGCATTAAAACATTGGGGTATCTTTTCCATGTGCCTCTCGACCTGTGCATCCTTGAAGGTCATGCTTCTCATTGATATCGAGCTGGCTTACATGAATACCAACCACGAGGACTTCATAGGCTTTGCCAAGTGAGTGGTCCCAGGGCAGAGAAGATGACATCTCATAGGAGGGAGGGAGGGAGAAATAGACAGACAGACAGACAGATGGAGGGAGGGAGGGAGAGATAGATAGATAGACAGACAGATGGACAGACATCGGGCCTTCTGGGTTAACCTTCTGGGTTCGGTTCCCACTGAGCAGCGGTAATGGAGCTGGGCCTCTTGAGAGGAGAAGTTCTGAGACTCTTCTCTCTTTCTTTATTAGTGCTCAGCAGAGGAGCAACCAGATGAGCAAGAAGAAGGCTTCAGGGAACCAGGTGAGTGAGCCCCGGTGCCCCGGCCCGAGGGATGGAGGGTGCCGGATGGACGCCAAGCTCTGAGAGCCCCCTCCCCCGAGAGGAAGGGTCCCATGGGGGCCAGGGAGCCTGTCAGCTGCCAGCCACAAGTCTCCCACTCTGCCTCAGTAACCCTCTCTCCTCTCTCCCGATGCTTCTCGTGGTTGCTATGGTTACCTCTTTGCAGGATGAGATTCTGGTGAGTACCAGGCCTGGGGCTCTTGGCTTGTGTAGTAAGGGGGAGGAAGGGGCCCGTTTGTAGTGGGGATGGGCAAGACGGCACCCTTTTGCTCGAGCTGCTTGCACACACCAGCACAAGGGTGTCCGCATATGCTCTCAGGCCAGAGGCCAGGCCTAGCCACACACACGGTCCCATCAACCTGTCCATCCGTGCGCACGAGCTAAGCATTGCTTCAGGCAGAGGCAGACCATATGGGCCGGGGCGGGTGAAAATGCCTGGCAGGGGCCTGGCACTGAGTAGGTGCTTCTCAAATATCTGTTCGGCGGAGGGGTGGGGAGACGGATGGATGTGTGGGTGGACGGGTGAGAAACGTGTTTTTAAGTTAGCCATCTCTACCAGGGAGTGGAGTAAAGAGATAAATGAAATGTCAAGAGACAAGTCCTCCTCACCTGTCTCATCCTTCAGATCTCTGCTGACTCACCACTTCTCCGCCCCAGTTGTACACATGAGCCATAGAGTCCCGGGCTTTTCCAGAGGCTGGAGTTTCTTCGTGATAATCTTGTCATTTGTGTGATTACTGGTTTCATACCTATTTTCCTCTCAAACCCCATGAAGGAAGGGCCGTGTCTGTCTTGTCCATCAGTAAATCCTCAGCCCCCAGCCCAGTGTCTGGCACACAGTAGGTGCTCAGTAGGGTGAGGGGACTAATGAACGTAATATTTAATGTAATGTCTCAGGGCACTTCGGTTCAGGGAACACTCACTGGTGCCTACACTGTGCCGGCCCCTGGACGGGAGTCAGACCCGGCCCTGGCCCTGCCCCTTGGGGACCAGGCAGGGTGGGAGCCAGGGGAGCGGGAAGTCCTGGTGCAGGTGCTCCGGATGAGGGTTGGGATGAGCAGAGGGGAGGGCAGGGCTGGGGGTGACCGAGGGAGGACAAAGACTGCAGGGCAGGGCAGGGAGCAGGGTCCTGAGGCCTGCTGGTCTGATGCGGGGCTGTGGCGTGCCAGGATGTGGCATCTGGACTCGACTCCAAAGGCGGTGACAAGGCACTGAAGGGATCCTAACTGGGTGAAGTCGGGGTGGGAGAGGCATCGCGGGGCGCCTAGCTGTTGTGTCCTATAAATGGCTGCTCGGCTACTGACCCGCCGTTTGACTTGGATTCTCCTCAAGGTTCTTGGGGGAAGCTAGACAGGGTTAAGGAGGACTCAGAAGTGTTCCGAGGGCCTCGGAAGCAGGTCTTGCCCCCCACGGCTTTCCCGCCAGCCCCGGGCTCCTTGGGTCTTCTCTGGAGGCTGAGAGGAGAAGCCAGGGCACTAAGGGCCAGGGGAGGAAGCAGAAGCAGCCTTATCCTCTAGGACTGGCCTGTGCCCAGGGTGTGGGCAGCAGCTCTGCCCTTGGAGTACGATCCACAGGCCTTGGGCTGTGGCTGTGGCTCAGGACGGTCCTGGGGACCGCCGCCTCCTGCTGTGCAAAGAGACCTCTGCCCGCTACTCTGAGCTTTGCCCAGGAAGAAGGGGCCTGAGCAATTTGTGCTCAACCCCTTCCCCCTGTCCCCACTCCATAGCACCACCCACCCCCCCGTGTCTAGGGCTGGGACCAAAGGCCCTTGAAACCCTACTGTTGTATCATCCGTCTATTCATACCACAGATATTTATTGATCACTTACTGCCTGCCTGCTGGGCACTCTGCAGGGTGTTGGGATACAGCAGTGAGTTGAGTTCACGATTTAGCAAGAGAGGCTGACAGCAACCGAAAATCACACACACACACACATACACGTCACACGCTAATTCGAAATCCCAATCATTATTATAGAAGAGGACTTAAGGGAATTGACAAAAAATTATAGCGGGGGTCCTGACTTATACTGGGGGCCAGGGAGGGCCTGCCTGAGGTTGTGTGTTCTGAGCCGACACCCAGAGGGTGAGTAGGATTTGCCAGGCAAACGGGAGAAATGCTTTCTAGACAAAGGCCACGGCGGCATACGCAAAGTCCCTGGAGTCAGGAACAAGTAAGTCTTAGGACGAATTGGATCTTAAGCTGAAAAGACACTCAGAGCTGTCTTGCCCAGTTGGCCACCTAAGCTCTGCTTGCACACTTTTAGTGGTGGGGAGCTCATCCCCTGCCAAGGCCACCAGTCTCCTCCTCGGAATGGCTCTGTCGGAAGGCTCTTTATCCTGAGCTGACCTCTGTCTTCCTCTGTCTTCCACTCTGCTCGCTTGTGGTTCATACCAGGGCAGGTCTGGCCCCCACCCTCCCTGACCAGCCAGGCCTCCGAGAGCTGGGGGAGGGGTGGGTTTTTGAGTGCCTCTCTTTGCCTACCCCATCCTGCACCGGGAAGCCCGGCCTCTGCCCCCTGACCTCCTGCCCCCTCACCCTCCAGGTCATCCGGAAGGGCTGGCTGACCATCAACAACATTGGCATCATGAAGGGGGGCTCCAAGGAGTACTGGTTTGTGCTGACCGCTGAGAATCTGTCCTGGTACAAAGACGATGAGGTGAGTCAGAGGCCACTGGTCGGCAAGGGGTTTGGCTTGTGGCCAGAGTCAGGCTCAGACCCTACCACAGACTTGGAGTGGATTGGACCACCCAACAGGGGTTTTTTTAAAGTCCCACGAAAGACCCTTTGGTCTGGAAGTGGGCTGCAGAGATCAAGGGCAGGCAATCCTGGGGGCTCCTCCAGGCTGGATGGAGATGGCTCGGCCAGGTTGGGAATATTGGAGCCGAGCGCCCCGGAGAGGACGGGCAGGGGTGCCGGGCACCCCCACCCCCACCCCGCCAGCCCCTTGGCCTTGCCGATTTCCCGCCCCAGGGCGTGCCGCGCCTCCTCCGAGTCCCCTACAGGCCCATGACACACATAAGTCCAGCTGCCAGACACCCTGTTAACCCCTGCACCCCAGTCCCCTAGAGCCTGGCAGTCCAAGGGAGATGCCCAGAGTTCCTCCAGGCGGAGGGGCCAGGAGCGACGAGGCTCCTGCAGAGGCGCCATTCAGAACCCCTCCCTGCCCACTGGGACACACAGATCCCCGCCACCCCCCGCCCCTGCAGTAGGTCTCCTTTAAGAATGAATCTATTTGGCTTCCACATCTGGATTCCAGAGGTGACCAGAGAGAGCAGGGAGGGCTGCGGGGGGGGGAGGGGGCTCATGGTAACAAACTCCAGCTGGCCACGGGATGGGGGAAGGGACTCTTTTCTTCCAAGGGGGCCTGTTGGAGGAGAAGGAGCTCTCGACGAGGAAGGGGCACAAGATGGGGGCCGGTGACCTGGGTCTCCAAGCCCCCTCTTGATCTCTGCCCCCTCCAAACCGCCCTAGCAGCACCCCCCACCCCTACCTTGGGCGGGGCCCTCTGCCGTCACTGGCAGGGGCGCCAAGCCATCTGGACCTCATTACCCCAACCCTGGCCTCTCCCTGAGCACAGAGGCCCCTGGAAGGGATAGAGTGCGAGGTGGCGTGGTGGGCGGGTTGTGGGGGTTGTTTCCTGCTCTGTCGCCCAGGCTGGCTCCCTAGACACCCCCCACCATGGGCTGGGGTGTGCCGACTGTGAGACCCATAACTTATAGTGTGCCCTGGGGCTGGGGGCCAGGGACTGGCCACACTAGGGGGAAGAGGGGACTGGATCTGAGAGGGGCTCTGTCCTCATCCCTGTGGGTGGGGGGTGGGGCTCTTTTTTGAGCTTTGTGTGTACCCCAGAGTTTCTTGTGGGTGGAAGCCAGCCCTGAGTGTATGTGGGGAGTGGGAGGGGTGAGTGCGGGTGGGGGCGAGGCTCATGGCTGTGGTGGGGAGTGTTTTGTAGGAGAGTGTTGGGAGAGTAAGTGCCTAGGTGTGTTTGGCGTATGAGGGTCTGCATGTGAGTTTGGGGGCAGGCTGTGTGCGCCTGAAGTGTGTGACACTTGGGTTTGTGTGCCCGTGCTCGGCGTGTAAGTGTAGGTATGTGTGTGTGGTGAGTGTGCCTATGGAGTGTTAGTGTGTATTTGGGGTGTAAGGACGGGAGCACGGACGGGAGGGTGTGTGTGTGTGTGTGTGTGGGCACGTGTGTGTGCTCGCAGTGTACGTGTGTGTTTGGGGCATGGATGTGTGATTTAGAGTGTGAGTGTGAGGCTGTGTGTACCTGAGGTGTGGGGTACGGGTGTCAAGGTGAGGTGGGGTGTGTGTGTGTGTGTGTGTGTGTGTGTGTGTGTGTGTGTGTGTTGGTGTGAGTGGATTTTTGCACGAGAACATCTGGGGACATGGAGGTAGTCCCAGCTGGGGGGAGGGCGATCTGTCCCCCTTCTCCCCCCAGCTGCCAGCACTCTGGCCTTGGGGACTTGGGTGGCCCTCTGGGCAGACATGCAGCCACCCTCATCCCCAGCCCTCACTGACCTCCCCCCATCTTCTCAGGCTTCCTTTGCCACCCATCGGCACCCCCCACCCCATCCCACAGCAGGATGGCACCCCATCCCTCTGTGCCTCCTCCCAGCACCGCCCCCCACCCCATGCCCTCCACGACCCTGCCCCAGCTCCAGGCTCCAGCTCTGGGGTGGCGGGATTCGGTCGAGCTCTCCAGCGGCGCCGAGGGTCTAACCCAGCCAGCCTAACCAATGTGCAGACTACTGTACAATTTGGGAGTCCTGAACAGATAGTCTAAACACTGGGTAGACGGAGTGGACGTGTCCTCTGGTCTGTCCGGGCGGCAGTGTCGGTCGTCGCGGGGGAGCCTCAGCCCCGTCCCTGGAGATGCAAGGTCCCCATCCCCATCCCAGCCAGCCAGCCAGCTCCAGGTCCCCTCTCTGCTCCCGGCTCCCCTTCTGTCTCCTTTGACGTGGCAGGGGTGAGCGGGAGCTGTGGCCGGGGAGGAGGGGCCTGGGGAGGGGGCCGGCCAGCAGGAAAGGAGGGTGGGGGGAGGAGGCCACTCCTGCCTAGTGTCCAACCCCGGAGCGCAGGGCGGTGTTGGAGGGGCCTCCCTCGAATGCTTCCAGATGTTCCCTGGCTGTGTGTGCAACTTCCTCCTCTCCTCCCCCAGCCACCCTCCGGGGCTCCCGGCCGCCTGCCTGGCATAAAGAGAGCTTTATGTGGCTGGATGGGCCAGGCGGGCGCAGGAGGCAGAGGGAGGTGGGCAGGATGATGGAAGGGTGGGAGAGCAAGGTCCCCCTAAACCCAGGCCCCCACCTGAGATCCAGGGTGAGGCCCCTGCCCAAGCCCGGGGTCTCAGAGATCCACGTAGACCACCCCTACCCCCACAGTGGCATGGATCTTGTGGTGCTGGGTGGGCAAATGGGGTAAAGGCAGCCGAAACCCCTCCCCTCCTCCCAGAGCCCCATTCTGGGGTCCCCCCTCCCGAGATCCCTGAGCCCTTCCCTTTGACACAGCAGCCTGCAGACATGTCGGCCCGCACCGGGCGTACACGTGTGCACAGAGGCATGGCACCCACATGCCCGTCCACAGATACACGCAGCTCCTCCCAGACCACTAGAGAAACCCAACGTATGCAGCCCACGACACAAAATATGCGCACGTTAATATGTGAACTCGCTGTACATGTCCAACAGGCACATTCGTGCAGACACAGACATTCACAGTTGCCACACTCATCTACAAAAGTGTGCATACATCCTCATGGACACAAAGACATGCTCACGCGGCTGCATAGCCATGCTGGGCACCTCCTCAGACACACATGTACACATACATATCTATCTATGCAACACAGACTCATGGGCGCACACACATAATGGTGGTAGGATGTGTGCTCGGGCTGGTATGTGTTTGCACACACACACACACAACCATGCACGTTTGCACACAGAGACTCACCATCTCCAGGCCTGTGCCGTGTGGCTGATTGCTAACACATGCGTGTCTGCGGGGAGTGGGCTGAGCCCGCCCTTCGAAGCCATGGGGCTGGTGGCCCCCCTTCCTGTCTCTACAGTCAGGAAATGAAGTCAGAGCCTTATCCAAAGCCGGCCCCGCAGCCAGGCCGGGGGCGAGGGAGGCTCCAGTGAGGGGTCCCTGGCTGGGGCTGGTCTGGCTCGTATCCCGGCCTTTCTGGGGGCAGTATGGGAGAGCCACCTTCGGCCTCACCGCCCCGGGCTCGTGGGCACTGGCGGGTATGCAGAAGTGGTAGGAAAGGCTTGAATGCCACTGGGAGCCGGGGGTCCCCAGCAGGCCCAGGGCTCCATGGCCAGGCTTTCGTCAGGCAGCTCCTGTGCAGTGTGAGCGACAGGTACCCAGAAGCCTGTGGCCATTCTGAGGGTCCACAGGCCCAGGTGCCCCGCAGCATGGAGCATTCTGAGGGAGTAAGGTGTGGCGGAGAGCAGTGCCAACCTCACCCATGGCTCTACCCACAGGAGAAAGAGAAGAAATACATGCTGTCTGTGGACAACCTGAAGCTGAGGGACGTGGAGAAGGGCTTCATGTCAAGCAAGCACATCTTCGCCCTGTTCAACACGGAGCAGAGGTACCTGTCTGCCCCCTGCCAGGGCTGTACGCCCCAGACCCTGCAAGCCCCAGACTACTCCCACTGAGGAGAAACAGGGCACACAGATCCAGAAATGACAGACACCTGCCCCAAGCCCCACAGCAAGTCATTCATTTGACAAATATTCGAGTTCTCCTTCCCACGTGCCCCCCCTCCATTTCTTTCTTCCTTCTCCTTTCCTCCCTCCCTCCTCCCCTTCTGTCTTCCCACAGTCATTTGGTGAGTGTCTGCTCTGCATAAGACACTCTGCCAGGCACTGGGGACAAAGAAGAGCCTCAGGCAGGCCTGGTCCCCTTCTCATGTTGCTCAGTGCCCAGGGGGGACCAGCGGCAGTACCAGGCAGGCCTCTCCCCTCTCAACCCAGGGCTGACTAATGGGTTTTCTTCTACTCAGAAATGAGAGTTCAATACAAGTGCCATCAGAGGAATCCCCAGAGAGGCAGGGAGGGAGCCAGTGTGGGCTGAGATGCAAGCCAGGAGCTGCACTGTCACAGACGCCCCTTCATTGACGGCTTAGTCCCTTGCTACTAGAGTGTTTCATACTACTGAAGCCTCACAATGGCCCTAGAAGGAAGAAATTGTTATTGTCAGCCATATCTTCCAGATGAGAAACTGAGGCTTGGAGAGAGGATGGGACTTGCCCAGGGTCACCCAGCTAAGAAATGAGAAAGCCAGGACTGGACCCAGGCATTGTGACCCCAGTCCCTGCATGCCCTGGACCACCAAGGCGAATGAGCTTCGCCCTCTCTCCCCTCACCACCTGCCCCATCTTGCAGAAATGTCTACAAGGATTATCGGCAGCTGGAACTGGCCTGCGAGACACAGGAGGAGGTGGATAGCTGGAAGGCCTCCTTCCTGAGGGCTGGCGTGTACCCCGAGCGCGTCGGGGTGAGTGGCAGGGCAGGGAGGGGAGGGGCAACCTGCTTACATTAGGGGGCCCAGGGCACCCTCCTCAGTGATGCCAACTCATACCATGTTTATTGAACCCTCACCAGGTTCAGAAATAGCGGGGGCCTCGCCCTACGTGCCCTGGGGCAAGATCAGAGTTAAGCCTTCCTCCCCTCCTTCTCCAATGGCAGTTTTATGGGTTCCCACCTCTGCCACAGATGGCATGTCCTGCGTCCCCTTCATAGGATGGTGGTTTCTTGTGGTTGCCTTCTTTTTTTTCTCTCCTTTCACTGTGACAACATCTAGAAGTGCCTTAGACTCGGAGTGCCGTGCCCTAGGTTCGCTTAATCCCTCCCTTTTTCCTCTCTGTGTGTCTGCTTCTGTTGCGCTCGTTGGCGGCGGCGGCGGTGGCAATGCTGATGTGGCGACCTCTGCGGCTTTGGTGTGGGCTTCCCAGGACAAGGAGAAAGTAAGTGTGCCCCTCCCTCGCCTTCTGCCAGGCATCTCCAGCCTGGCACCCCCACTGGCCAGGTCCTTGGAACCAGAAAGAAACCTGGGAGATGTGCTTTCCTAGTTTATGGGCTGGGAGGCTGAGGCACATTTAGGCACTAGCATCATAGCTGGGATAAGGTTGAACGAGGGTCTGGGGTCCTGAGAGGCACTGGGGCGAGCAGAGCCCAGAGACTCACAGCGTCTGGGGCAGCGGTGTCTGTGAGTTCAGGCCAGTTGCTCCTCTCTGGGCCTCAGTGTACATTTGGAGGGGAGGGCCTGAGACCCCGGAGAATCACTGGAACCTGTCTTCCTGGGACCAGCCACCCTGATGCCCTCTGATCTTGATGGCAGGCCAGCGAGACGGAGGAGAATGGCTCAGACAGCTTCATGCACTCCATGGACCCACAGCTGGAGCGGCAGGTGGAGACCATCCGGAACCTGGTGGACTCGTACATGGCCATTGTCAACAAGACCGTGCGAGACCTCATGCCTAAGACCATCATGCACCTCATGATCAACAATGTGAGTGCCCTGCCGCGTGGAAGCAGTGCTCTTGTGGGACCAGGGAGCTTAGCCTGGGGGAAGCACGGGACAGTTCCATGGACCAGGTCTAGGGAGAGAGGCATGGGTCCACACAATAGAAACATAATGTGAGTTTCATATATTATTTTGTAGATTCACTTACCCAAGTAGTTTCCAACATGCTTAAATGTTTTCTAGAAGGTGCTAAGAATCTGCGACTTTTGAGAACTTCCAGGGCATGTTTTGAAATACATATTCCACATAACTACTACCCTCTGTGGCTTGGTGCAAAAACATGGCCCCTGGAGGATTAGAACTGTGATGGAATCCTGGCTTTGCCAGATTCTCTGTATGAGTTTGAGCAAATGAACTACTCTCTCTGAACCTGTTTCCTTATTTGTAAAATATGGATAATAGAGTTGAGAATTAAATGAATAAAAGTGCATAGCAACACAGTGCCTAGTATGTAGGAGGTGCTCGACATAGATATGAATAACAAATAAGTAAGACACGGGCCTATGGCAGAAAAAAAACCTCAGCATCTCTTGGTGAATGACCCAGAGTCTAGGCCAAGTAGCACCTAGAGAGTTCAACGAGAACGTTAACACACCCCCTGCACAGACTCACGGCTCCCCCAATCCAGACACATTTACACCTGTTACAGGAGGGCTCAGAAAAATTTAAACTGTCATCTTCCTTATTTTGATCCAGTGGAGCATGCAAGTCCTTGAGAAGGGTGTAATTACTGAGGCTGAAAAAAGCTGAATAAAGATGTGTCCTAGTTATATGATAGACCCTGAGTGTCCTTTCAGATCTGTGACCTTAAACAGGTCATTTTTCCTATGGAACATCTGGGAAAAGAACAAGGGTCGGGGTTGGGTAGGGGCTGAAGCAGGGGAGATCTCCGAGATTGGGTGGAGCCCCTCTCGTGCATCTTCCAGACAGCTCACGATTCTAGCAGAAAACGGCAGGGCGGGCAGAGAAGTACAAGTGTCAGGTCCCACCCAACCCCCTCCTCTCTTTGCCCGCCTGCATGCAGACCAAGGAATTCATCTTCTCGGAGCTGCTGGCCAACCTCTACTCGTGCGGGGACCAGAACACACTGATGGAGGAGTCAGCTGAGCAGGCACAGCGACGTGACGAGATGCTGCGCATGTACCACGCACTGAAGGAGGCGCTCAGCATCATCGGCGACATCAACACGACCACCGTCAGCACGCCCATGCCCCCGCCCGTGGACGACTCCTGGCTGCAGGTGCAGAGCGTACCGGCTGGACGCAGGTATCAGGGCTGGCCCCCACGGCCCCAAAGCCCCCCAACCCGGGGCCCGCGGGAGGAGGGCCGGGACCGGGCAGTGGCGCGCCCGCGTCACCGGGGTGGCTCCCACTTGGAGCGAGGGGCGGAGCTTAGAGAGGGGCGGGGCTTGTCGCGGGGTGGGGCTTGCCGTGGAGCGCTGGCTGCGGGGCGGGGTGGAGCTGGAACGTTGGAGCTACTGGGGGCGGGGCTTAAGCTCCGGCGTTGCCTAGGGCGAAGCGGGGCTTGCGCGCATGGGCGTGGCCGCACTGGCCTGGGGGCGGGGCCTCAGCGTGGGGCGGAACCACTCATCTCTCGCGCCTCCTTGTCCTCCGCTCGTTGTCGCCCGCAGGTCACCCACGTCCAGCCCCACGCCGCAGCGCAGAGCCCCCGCCGTGCCCCCAGCCCGGCCCGGGTCGCGGGGCCCTGCTCCTGGGCCTCCGCCTGCTGGGTCCGCCCTGGGGGGGGCGCCCCCCGTGCCCTCCAGGCCGGGGGCTTCCCCTGACCCCTTCGGTCCTCCCCCCCAGGTGCCCTCGCGCCCCAACCGCGCCCCGCCCGGGGTCCCCAGGTGAGTAGGGGCTGATAGCGGCGGCGGCAGAGACCGCCGGGTGGGCGTGGCCGGATCGGGGGCCGGATTCTGGAGCATTGGCCCTGGCCGTCAGAACCGGCCCTCTCCAGCCAAGGCACTGGTGGGTGCCAGAGCCACGGGCGGTGTGGCCGAGGGCTGGCGGAGCCTGCCCCCCAGGCGCTGAGTCCCGGAGGTGGTCGTTTCTGGGGAGGGGGCTGTGGGACTCATCCCACCTGCCCCCTTCTTTCCAGCATTTGCATGGCGCTTCCTTCCTTTTCCACTCTGTCTCCTACACCTTGTATTCCTCCTTCTTTCTCCCCTTCTCGCTCTCCTCTGTTCTCCGTTCATCCTCTACTTCTCTCTCCCAGCCCCTAGTGAGCCTTCCTTAAGTCTAAGGATCTGAACCCAGATCCTCTCCTGATGTGTAGATTTTGTTCGCTTACACTCAGGGCTACCCCGATGTCTCCACTTCCCAGTCCTGACTCCTTTGAGTTGTCCCAGGAGGGTGTCCCACCTCTGGCCCACAGAAACAGAGGCCGGGCTGTGACTGTGTGATCAACAAGGTGTGTGATGTGTGTGTGGGCGTGCACACAGGTGTGAGAGTGTAAGAATGGCACCCAGGCAGTAGGGTCAGACATGGAGCAGCTGGGAAGGGGGTATGGGAGCCATGGGACAACCTGATGGCTTTCTTCCTTCTCCTTGCCTCTGGCCATGCCTGGCCTGGACCAACATGGTGGGTGTGGGGCAGGCGCCGGTGAAGGCCGCCCCTTTCCCAGAGATTTCCAGGGAAAAGGATTCTACCTCATCCCTTGGCTTGGCCTTCTTGATCCACGACCCTCTTTCGAGGAAGCTCACTCTGGTGTCTCACTCAGTCTGCCCTGTTTCCCTCTTTCCTGAGGAAGGACTCTTCAGACCAATAGCATTCATTTTGTTCCAGGTGGCTGGAGGGTCGGGCCATGGGTATAGCTTCCATGAACACAAAATGAAGCAGAGATGGGGCTTGCTCTCTGGTGACTGATGACCAAAGTAGATGGAGTAAAGCAGGCGCCTGGTGTTGGTCAAGATCACTGGACTGGAGTCCGGAGGTTCTGGTTCACCTGGGCCTTTAGGCGAGTCACTTTTCCTTCCAGAGCCTCGGTTTCCCTTCTATCAAATGATAATTAACATTCTGCCTTTCTCCCAGGGTTGGTGTGGGGATCAAGGGAGAGAATGGCTAGAGGGGTGCATTAACTGCAAGGTGGCTCTAAGAGCACTTGGCTAACTTCCAACGTGAGTTCAGATTCTTAAGGGCATTTGACATGCCCACGTCTGTGCTGAGGTGTGACATGTGGGAACTGTAAGATTTGGTACCTGCTCTAACTCCACACTTGCTAACATATGGGAAACAAATCATGGCCCTGCCTTGGGGGAGAGAGCTGTCCGGGGGAGCTTCAAGGCAGCTTGACTTCATCGAGGTTTGGGGCCGACTAAGACTCAGGTGGTAAGGAGTCGGGGGGCATTTGGGTAGGGGATGACAGTGCAGGCACAGGTTCGGTGTGGGCTGCATTGAGGAGAGCCACTGGCCGGAGCAGAGTGCAGATAGAATGAGGAAGAATAAGCAGAGGTTGCCGTGGGTAGGGTGGGGCAAGCTGGAAACCTTCCAAGGCCGCAGAAGACTTTGACTTGTTGGGACTCAATACTGTGGGCAGTAGGGAGCCATGGAAGGCTCCTGGACAGAGAAATGACAGCTGGTCCTTAAGAAAGCAAAATCTGTCCCTTCTGGAGCATTGCAGGTGGCCCTCTGAGCACACCAGGCACGAGTGTGCAGGGAGCTGGTGCAAATGCCTCCTGTATGCGGGCGAGCTTCTGTGTTGTAACTCAGCCCACGCGTGTGCTTCAGTGTGCCAAGTGGCTGCATGCCCCAGACCCGTGCTGCACGTGCCGGCCAGTGGGGGTGCTGGGCATGGGCGGTGGGGGAGGTGTATGCGTGTCGTTTGTGGGCATGTGTGTCAGCGTGTGCATGCGGGGCCTCGGGGCCTCACAGCATGTGTGTGCACGCCCGGGCGTGTGCGTGTGCGTGTCCCCCACCCCCAGGCCTGCCCCATCCGTGCGTGTGAACTGCCATGTTGATTTCGTGCTGTCTTTCAGAATCACTATCAGTGACCCCTGAGGAGTGTCAGCCACGGTAGGTACACGCCTCCCGGCCTGCTGCATGAACGGTGTGTCTGTCCCCTGCTGCACCAGCTCCACATTGGGTGGTACACCTGGGACCTCAGAGCCAGGCTCCCCTCCTCTCCCTTCTGCAACTCCAGACTTATTCTTTCTTCCTTCTGTCCTCACTGCCAGCTGGCTCTCTCACCTCCCTTCTCAGCAAGCCTCGGGACTCAGTGCCACTGCTCAAGACCTCCAAGGCTGAGCCTGGGGAGCTCTTGGGACAGGCTCCGCACCCAAGCTGGCAGACATAGGTGCTCTCCGGAGCTGTCAGAGGGCAGAGAGCTCGTGGTTTATGGTGCAGGGGCAGGGAGCTTTGGAGGGGGTTGTGTGTGGGGCGGGACTCAGGCAGCCAGAGGCCTTGGAACTTCACCCTGGGGGTGCCATACTCATTCCCCAATCTGAGCCCTGCTGCTGGGGCAGTGCATCCTGGGGTCTTCGGGGACCAAATCCACGATAGGGCAGAGGAGGTCAGAGTCCCACCTCCATCATGCCAGCAACTGAGCAGCGATCTGGGGCGAAGGCTCTGGTTGCTTGATAATGTCTGAAAGCCCGAAGGCCCTATCCACACCATCAGCCCACGGCACACCTCACAGGCAAGGCAGGGCCCCACAGCACCTCCCCTACCTCCTCGGTGTGATCACACCTGCTAGTGCACGACCGAAGGCGGCATCTTTGGTCCCAGGAAAAGCACCGCAGCCAGCCCATGGGCTCACAGACCGGGGCCTGTTGCTCCTAGGGGCGACCTACACTTTTCAGCCAAGAGGATGACAGTGTCTGCTGACCAGGACAAGTCAGCATGTCTGAGTTCTACCCCAGCTAGGCCACAGAACTCACCCAGGGGACACACCTGCCACTCTGCCCTTGCCGCTGACTCTTGCTCTTCTGCTTTTCCCCAGCAGGAAGGGCCCAGCCTCACCTACGCGACCTGCGGTCCCCCGACCAGCTGAGGCTCCCCTCTTAGACTTATAAGCCTCTGGCCACTGGCATCCGGCTACCTGCCCTCCCTGCCTCCCCAGGGACCCCCAGAGGGCTCCTGGGCCTTCTGCCCACCCAGAGGGGCCTCCAGTGCTCCCTCCAGCCATCCTTGTAGCTTTGTTCTCCTGATTCAAACAGTGTTCTTTCTCCTGTCTTTTCCATCAGGCCTGGTGGCCGTGGCGTGGGGCTCACATCCCCATACTCCCTGAGGCTAGTGGTGGCCCTGGGCCAGTGGGATGAAAAACAGGGGGGTCAGAGAACAGGGAACAGAGGGGGCCGAGCATATGTCTGGAACTGTGGGTGCACTGCCTGGTGGTGTGTGAGAGACCAGCGTGCGTGGCAGGGGGAAGGCTGCCTCAGCCTCCAGCCCAGACCCCATCCCAGACCCCCGTGAAGCTCTGGCCCCTGCCCATCCCCAGCTCCTCCTGTCTACCTTCCCTTCCCCGTCTCTCTCTGTTCCAGAACCCTTGCCCACGCCCTCAATTGTGTCTTCTTCCCCTGCGCTCCCCGCCCACCCCTGCCAGGCGTGGCTGCCCTTGCCTTACCAGCTCTCTCCCTCCTTCTCTCCCCTGTTCTCTCTGCTTTCTCTCCAACTGCCAGCCGATCGGGTCAGGCAAGTCCATCCCGTCCTGAGAGCCCCAGGCCCCCCTTCGACCTCTAACCAGATCCCTTCCATTCCTCGGAGAGCTCCCTTTCCAAGCCTGCCTGGACGGCTGTTCTGTGACTTGACAGTGGCTCCCCAGCCCCAAAGCCTCCCTCTTCATCTGTGACTTAGTCTGTTGTAGTGGTGAGCTGACACACCCAGCGTGACGTTGGTGAAACTTGTGCCCCTCTGTGGTATTGCTCCTGCTCCGTTCTATAAATATCTATAAATACTCATATATATATATATATTCACACACACACACATACATATGGCCGCCATAGCCTCGCCTCTAGCGCTGGGAATCACCGTGCTGTCCTTGAGGAGTCTTGTGGCCCAACTACAAGGGAACACTGTCACCCCGACATCCCCCTCCAAAGTGCGCCACCTCCAGTGAGCCTCCCTGTCATGCCCAGCCTGTGGACAGCCAGCCCCACTCTGCCACCTCCCCGTCCCTCCCCACCTAAGCGCGGGGGCGCTGTACCGGCAGCTGCGTGGCTCTCACTGCGACCAGTCTTGCTGTCTCTTGGCTGAGAATAAAATCCATTTCTGGACGATGGGGAACAGTGTGTCTTCTGCTGCCTCGTGTTCTCTGTGGCACCCGGGGAGAGGTGAAGGTTTGAACGTTGGGGTGCAGGAGTGGGGCGGCACCCGGCCATCGCTGGGGTGCCGTCGGGAGCGTGAAACGAGGCCCCGTCCTCTCCAAGGCCACTGGGAAGGCGCCTGGAGATTAGCAGGTCCTCATCCTGTGAACCCTGCCCTGCCCCCTAGGGGACAGGGGCACCAACTCAGCCAGCAGGGAGGATGCGGGGCATGGGCAGGCACTGTGGAGGGACAGGACAAACGGGCCACCGGGGCAGGGACATGGAAACCGCGTGGCCTGGAAGTCAGCTCTCTCGGGTGCCGGCACCCTGCTTTCCCTCCCCAGGATCATATCAGGCGTCTGAGTCTACCGGCCATAGGGCGGGCCTGTCCTTTGGAGCCCCCTGGTAATCCCCTCGGGATCCCCCGGGCTTCACCAAGCAGCATGCAGGTGACAGGCCCAGACCTCTAACCCCACTGGGTGCCCTGAGACGCCCTCTGCTGGCAGGCCCCGCTCCCCGTTCAGTGCCCATAGCACGGAACCCAGGACCCAGCGACCAGAAACAGGACCACACAAGGCCAAGCAGTATGGCTAAATTCATTTATTCTGAAACAAAAAGTAAAACAAACAGGATTCGAATCACCCAGGTACCACCCCATCCCTGCCTTCTTCCTCTGTCCTATGCTATCAATAAATAAGTTCCCCCATCCCCAAATATTTAATAGAACCTGTTCCCCATCTGCCAGTTCCAATCTTTGCTATGATACAGGGGGCCGCCCTACCCCTGGAATATACAAAATGTTACATAGATATAGTATGTACACTGGGGAGGGAGCCCACCCCGCCACCAGCTTATGCCTGTGCCTGGCCTTGGTTAGCCCCAAGTGTCCCAAGGCCTGTTGAGAGTGCTGCCCAGTTGTATACCTGGACAAGGGGGGCACTTGTGCCCCAAAGTGCCTCTGAGCAGAGGATGCATGAGCCCCTCTAAATGAAGGACTCCTTGGCAGGGGTGAGGAGGCCACCAGGGAACCCCTGCTCCCCGAGAGAGGTAGCCTCTTAAAATAAACTACCTTTCCTGCACTTCTGGCTCTTTGTTTTTTCTGGAACTAGCAGCAGCCCAGAGATTAAGACAGCCTTGGCCAAGGGGCCAAGGGGCCTATATCTGTGTGTCTCCCCAAGTAGGCAGGGGCGTCATCATACCCCTTTCTCGGGGGCCCTATCTTGCTAGTGTAGGGGATGAAAGGGTGACCTGGAAGGGTTGACCAGGAAGGGGTGCCAGGAAAGGAGGAACAGTGACAGAGGGTGGGGACGAAGCCCCGGCCCCACTTCTCCAGGCTTTGTCTTTTAGTGTCAGGCAGTTAGATGACCATGATCTTCACCTCGTCATTGTCATCAGCCCGGTAGAAGAAGGGGATGCAGGGGTTGCTGCCCAAGCCTGGGCGCTCCTGGGGGTTCTGGATCTCTCGCAGCAGCTGCATAATCTGCTGTGCGGTGGGGTTCTCAGGGGCGGCAGCCAGGCCCGGCAGGGCCTCTCCCTGAGTAGGCTCCACGTTGTCGGCAAGGCTCACCTCGTGGAGATCTTTGGAGAGAGGGAGGCAGGGCTCTGAGCGATGTGTGAGCCCAACCCTGCCCGCCCGCCCGCCCGCCTGCCCTGGGGGCTCTACGCACCACCCTGGCTGTCAGCAGCACCATTCTCCTGGGGGGCTGCTGGGGGCGCTGCACTGGGCTCACCAGCAGGGTTCTGGGCAGCCACCAGGAACTTGCCATACCATTCATTCCGCTCGCCCACCAGGCGTAACACCAGCTCCTGCAGCTCCAGGAGCTTCACCTGGAGGGAGAGGTGCTCAGCACACGACCCCTGCCCCCTTCCCCACCTGCAGAGATGGTCAGGGCCTCTACCTTCATTTCCTCCTTGTCCTGAGCCAGCCGGCTAATGTACTCCTCCTTCTCTCTGTGCCGCTCCTTCAGCACAGCCCTCTGGCTCTGGTAGAGGGCAATGTACTCTCCTGCGGGAGGGGTGGGGCGGGCAGGCGGACAGGGCTCAGCTGCTGGGGCTCCCCACCCACCAGGGCGCCTTCCGTCCGAGCCCCGGCCGCCTCGCTCACCAATAGTGTCCGTCTCTCCAGACAGCTGGATGCAGCGATGCTCCAGCTCCTCTACGCGCTCCTTCAAGTCCACTTTCTCCTGCATGAGCTCTGTAAAGCGGCCCTGCAGCCGAGAGGAGGGGTTGGGGCTCAGCGGCCCCCTGTCCCGCCCAGCCCGGCCCTCCCTGGCCCACTGCTGGGGGAGACTCACTCACCTGCAGCTTGTCCATGGCCCCCTGGAGGGCCTGGTGCGTCTCTGCAGGCACACTGTTCCCCTCAGAGTGAGGGGCCGGGGCCTTGCCCTCCAGCTGGTGCTGGGATGGGGCTGCCAGCTGAGCCAGGCGCCGGCAGTGCAGCTTCTGCTCCTTAAGCTGCCCACGCAGCCGTGCCTGCTCTTCGTCAGCACTGGCCAAGGCCGAGTTAAAAAATGCCACCTGGGAGCGAGGGGAGCATGTGCGCTTTTGTAGGGACATGCTCAGGACGAGCGGGAAGGGGCCGAGGCAGAAAGAACCCCTCCACTTCTCAGGGCCTCCGTGGGCACATCTGTGGTTCGAGGATGACATGGTGTCTGACCATTGGCTCCCAGGGGAGGTTGGGGGACCAAGAGAAGTCACAGGGTGGAACCCAAGGGTAAGAAGGGTATTGGGGAGGAACCTCAGAGGGAGGCAGGAAGGTAGGACGGGGAAGGGGCGGGGAGGTCAGCTCACCATGGCCTCTGGGCTCTCTAGGTCCTCCGGCATGCTCAGCTTTGGCCGGGGAGCCTCCTTGTCCTCCTCCTCACTGTCCAGTCCGTCTCCTGTTGGGACAGCCGGAGAGTCCTCAGACAACCCCACAAGGGAGGTAGAGTGGCCCAGGAAGAAAGCTCGGGGCCCAGCTCTACCCCACCTCACTGTGCAACCCTGGACCAGCCCGTACCCAGGGGAAAAGGATTCACCGTCTCCTAAAGGTCCCTTCTAACTCAGTTCTATACTGCTAAATCTCCCTCATCCTTGGGCTCCATCTTCTCCCTCTGGAGAGTCCCAATTACCTTCCCCAGGCAGAGCCATGAGGCTCAGCTGGGCCTGTAGATTGTGATTCTGCTGGTTGGCAGCTTCCAAGCGCTCCTAAGGGACCAGGGAAAAGAGTGAGAAGGGACACGTGTTGCAGACCTTGGTGCTCAGGAGCCCGCCACTCGCATCCCTCACCTGGGTCTCCTGCAACTCTTGGCGGGCCATGTCGGCCTCCATCTTGACCTGAACTTCCTCATGCTGTAGCTGGTCCATGAGCTGAGTCTGCAGCAGGACCTGTTTGTGCAGCTCCTCTTTCTCGGAGGCCAGTTGCTGGTAGGTGGCCACGTGCTGCTGATAAGTGACCACGTACTGCTGGAGGTGGCTCAGGTACTGGTCCCGCTGCTGCTGCAGACTCTGGGCCTCTTGGCTCTTCAGCTCCACCTGTGGGAAGACCCAGGGAATGAGGGCGAGTGGTGGCTTGCCTCCCAATTCTGGACCCACATCTTGCAGAGGGCGGGCGTAGTACCCTGTGCCTGAGGCAGGCACCAAGGGCTCCGCCGCCTGCCCAGCTCCGCCGCCTGCCCAGACCCCTGACTTTCTCACTCAAGGGACTCAGTGACCGCTTCCCTTGCCCATATCCTCACGTGACCTTCACCCAGCCTCACGCCTCTTGACAACGTGCTTTCTAACTTTAGGCCACAGACTCGTGGAAGAGTGGCCAACATCTGTCTGCTAAGTGCACACTAAATGCCCGATACTTCACATGCGTGATTCTCATTTAATCTTCACTACCTCCATGAGGAAAATGCTAATTTCTCTTTTAAGTTAAAGAAACTGAGGCTTATCTTAGAATGCGACGTGAATAGTGACTAGTGGGACTGAGGTTAGAATCCAGAGCTGACTGCCAGGGGCCGCCCGTCGTGCACCGGGCACACCGCTCCTCTAACTCGGCTCAGTGCCTCCATCGGGGATGATGACCTATGGCGCAGGGCTACCCGCCTCTGAAGGTCAGCGGGCAGGTCACAGTGGTCACGGGCTCAGGAGAACCATAGGGTCAGCTTTCTCTCTGGCTGGAGCTATTTCGTTCTGGCCCTAGTGCCTGGCTCACCCCTGCCCGAGCCCCTGCAGCCCCGGAAGCTGGCACTCGGCTCCCAGCCCTCCCCAGCCTCGGGGCAGGGTTACCGTCTCCTTCAGCTCCCCCAGCTTCTCCTGCAGCTGGCCCAGCTTCTTGGCCAGCTCCTTCTTGACATGCTGCTCCGACTGAAGCGCACTGGTAATCTCCATATTCTCATTGGTCTGGACAGAGAGAAGCAATCAGCGGCCCCCCAACACGGCTGGAGACCCCAGTACACGGTGTCCGCCTCCCCCGGCTCAGGGAAGGGAGCAGGGCTCCCCCTGCACACATCGGGGGAGGGCTCTCGGGGTCACAAGGTGCTTTCATAAGCACCGTTTCACGTTAGGCCCATAGCACCCCATGTTAAAGGTGAAAAAACGAAGGCCCAGAGGGGTCAAGTGTCTCGCACTGCACCTAAAGACCCGACGGGGAGGGCAGGGTGGGCGGGGTGGCGCACCAGCCTGACGAAGCCGTTCTGCAGCTCAGCCAGCTGCTCCTTGAGCTCCCGGTTCTGGGAGAGCGCGCGGCTGATGGTCGTGCGGTCGTTCTGCATGGTCTCCAGCACCCGCTTGCGCTCCTCCGCCTGCTCGCCCCAGAGCTCGGCGGCCCGCTCCAGCTCCAGCAGCCGCTGCTCCTGCTCCCGATTCAGACGACTCAGACTCTCGTTGTCTTGCACCTGGGCCTGCAGCTGCCCCGCCAGGCTCTCCAGTTCCTTCTGTAGCTGCCTGGCCTCGGCTTCCAGCCGCTGTTCCATCTCCGAAGGCCCTGCTGGGGGCTCCTGGGGCGGGGGGACGGCTGAGGAATGAAGCACACAGTAAGAACCTCTGCAGTTTCAAAACACCCTCTTCTCGGTCCCTGGCTCCTAACTTGGCCTCCTCACCCAAAAGCTTGGCTTCCTGGCTGATAGCTCCCCACACTCATATGATGTTCAATCTTTCGAGACACTTTCAAATAGAGTTGTTTAAATTTTTATGCTCAAGACAACTCGGTTAGCAGTGAGCACGCCATCCTTTTACAGATGGAGACACCGAGGATCGAAAAGATTGCAAGACTTGCCAACTCCTGGAACAGACTTCTTTCCACTGCCACAGTGACCTTCCATCCACCCACCTCCTTGGGGGCTTTCTAGCCACCCTCACCAGCTCTCCTGACACAAGTCCTGCTCCCAGATCACCCTGACCTCAGCTTACCTATCTGGTTCCTCAGTTCAGCCAAGCTGGTCTCCAGCTCCTGCACCTGACTCATGCTCTGCTCCTTCTCCTCCCTCAACTTGCACATCTGCCAAAAGCACAGGGGAAGGAGTGTGTGGAAGGAGGGGATGGATGAATAGCCAGGCGACCATCTCCCTCTCCACCCCCACCTACGAAACACACACACCCACCTCTGGCTGCACACAGCAAACGATATGATTCCCATTTTTCAGATGCCCAGAAAGATCAAGTGACCTATCTAAGGTGTGGGGGGCCGAAGGTCACATCTTACCTTCTCTGACATCTGCTCCATCCTCTGTTGCCAAATGGCATTATCTTCTTTCAGATTCTTGACATAAAGGTCTCTCTCCATCTGCAGTTGCTTCAGCAAATCCTTCAACTGTCAGAATGGACACGGAAGTTAGCAGGGGCTGTCACTGGGCCTCACCTGCTCCTGGTCACCTGGGGTCATCCTCCTTCCACGCCCCTCCCTCTGCAAAGCCTCACCTGATCCACATGTGCCTCCAGCTTTGCGCGCTCCTCCAGGGCCTGCTCTAACTGCTGCTTGCTATCGGGGGTTTCAGACTGACTGGAAAACTGGATGGTGAAAAATGAGGTTAGATCTGGCAACCCATGCAATGCCTCCCAAAAGAGTCTGAGCTAGGCTCCACGTACAACGCAGGGGTGATAAAGATTTCCGCCCTCGTGTCATTAGTACCACTTCCACAGGGTGTATGTGTACTAAATACTCATTGTAAACTATTCAAACAATAAGTGTTCAAAGTCCTCCCCACCTTTCCTCTAGCCCCACAATCCCACCAATCTCACATGTACCCTTCCAGACCCTTCCTATGCATATGCAAACAAGTTTAATTAATGCACATTACAAGTTGCGTTGTCTTGAGTGCCTATCATATATGATTCTACAACTTATTTTCACTTTGCTATGAATTATATTTAATGTTTGTAATGGTTTCATAGTCCTATATATCAACACAGCGTGCTTTAGTATACCTTTAATGGCCTTTTAGATGGCTATAATGAGTAAGGCGGCACATGTGCTGGTCCTCAAAATGGAGTGGTTGGGTCAAAAGGATGAGCAGCCACCTGAATTTCGGAGCACCCTTAAGCCCTAACTTCTCATATCTCTAGTAGACCGTTTATTAGACTGCCTATCACAGGAACAGGCACAAAGATTGCCCCCTAGTGGACAGATGGATGGAAGGCAAGGAGAGGAGGTATTAAGATCTGTCTGCTGCCCAGGCCAAATTGGAGACTCATGTTTCACTCTAGGGTCCTGACCATAGAGGAGCCTTGACAATCATATCCAGGAGAGAGCAATCAAGAGGATGACAGCATGAGAAAGAGTTGAAGGTGCTGGGCTGACTAGCTCAGAAAAGATCTAGGAAGCACAGGGAGCTCACGTGCACCCCCTTACAAAAGATCTCAAGGTCTGTCTGTCGTAGTAAAGAGATGAGATTTTTCCTGTGCTGTTCTGGAGGGAAGAAAGACCAGTGGACAGAAGTTACATGAAGGCAAAGTATTGTTTAGTGTGAAGAAAAACTGGAGAGGGGCTCTCTGACCCAGGAGCGCTGACTATCTGGTAGCTTGGCCCCCAAGAGGAAGTCAACAGACTCATGGGCTAGCCTGATAAATGTCATATATAAAACAATGGTTTTCAACTAGGATGCTTTAAAAATCAAATTAAAAAGCCTTATCCTTGAGGTCTGATTCCACAGTTTGGAGAGGGCCTCAAGTTGCTTTTTTATCAAAATCTAGAGGATTATATGGCAAGAACAGAACAAAGATCCAAATTTCCTAGCTCCTCGCTGGGGGCCACGCACGATGATCCCAAGAGACACGACCCCAACTGCCCTGTAGTCCCTGGGGCTCCAGCCCCTCACCTGCTGCAGCAGCAGCTCTGACATCTCCAGCTTTTTTTGCGACTCCTCAAACCGCATTTGCATAGTCGAATTCTCGGTCACCAAGACCCGCAGCTTCTCCTCCAGTTCTGAGTTCTGCTGCTTCAGGTCCTCATTGGCTTTGCTATGACCAGAGACAGTGGGAAAAGGCATGAATAAAAACCAGAAAGGATCACCGTGGTGATCAACCCATCACCCTCGCAAAGGACTACAGAATAGTGTCACTGGGAGGGATCCCAGGATCAAGATTCACAAATGACAGGCCAGAGAGAGGACAAGAATCACATGAGGCCAAGCATGAGTCGGTGGCACAGCTGGGACTAGCACATGTCCACAGCTGGTACCCCTCCCACTTCCCAGCACAGCCCCCGGCCCGAGGACCCCCTGGCCTCCCCGACCCCCGTCCTACTTGCTCCTGTATAACTCCAGCCTGAGGGTGTCTCGATCTTTGGTTAATTCCTTGGTGTACTGAAAAACAAAAGGCCAAGTCAGGGCTAGGCAGGCAGACGACACGGCTCACACTAACGGCAACAGCAGTGATGCCACGGCCACATGTAGTCACCCGGAGTCACTGTATATTTTTTCAAAGCACTTCCGAGCCCATGTTCTCATATGCTTTTAATAAGAACTCGGTAAGGGTGGAAGGGGCAGGCCGAGACCGAATTCACAGCTGGCTGACAGAAGGCCCGAGGTAGCTGATAATATTGCTATCATTATTACTGTTATCATCATCACTCTTGGACCTTTATTGAGCACTTTACCAGGCACCGTGCCAACCCTTTTAATCCTCACAATCGCAATTGGAGGCAATCACTATCATTATCACCATTTTACAGGTGAATGACACAGAGCATCAGAGGTTAAGTCGCTTGCCTAAAATCACTTAGAGCTATAATTAGACATTCAGGACTGTCTGATTCTTTCCACATTTTCTTCCTGGGGTGGAGGCATGAGAGGGAGAAGTAAATTTGTGTTATAACTTTTTGTTCATTTTTTGAATGGATGATACATTCACATTGCCTCAAATTCAGAAGGCACAGAAGTGACACGTCTCCCAGCCACCCTGTTCCTCTCCCCTGGGTTTCTGTGAACTCTTTCACGCACACACACCCCTCCCCTCTCTGCGCAGAGAATAACATACTGAAAACACTGCTCTGCACCAGAGCGGCCCAAATACCTAGCACCCTGGCCCAGGCCCACACACGGACAGTCAGGGAAGGGCTGGCACCAGGCTCTGAGCCCGCACCCCGGCCTCGCTGGAGACAGCACACCCCAAATCCCACAGCAACCAACTCACCCCGGCTGCTTCTCACAGCCTTAAAGCAGTAAGAAGTGGCGCGGGCTTCCCTCTGGGCAGCAAGACACTCCATTCTACAGAAGGGACTTTGAGGCTCACCGCCCACCCCCCAAGTGGCAGGGCTGGGTTGGGTGCTGGGCTCACCCTGTCCGCTTGTTTCTGCTGAGTGGACATTGCAGACAGCGTCCGCTCCAGCTCTATGATGCGCTGCCGGGAAGATTTCAGGCGACAGACAAGATCCTCCACCTCTCCTGAAATGACAGAAACGGAGCCCAAGGAAGGAATGCCACTGGAGGCCTGCCTGCATGCCAGGGCAAAGGAGGACAGGGCGTCCAGACTCCCACCTGCTTTCTGCCTGACTGCGTTGTGGGTATGGGACAGGGCCGTCTGTAATTCCGACTTCTCAGACACTAGAATCCCTATGGTCTGGATATGAACCTTTGGGAGAAAAGCCAAATAAGTGCTGAAAAAGAGGAAGAGAAGTGTCTCCTAGGGGACACGAGGGAAGACCCTACGGTCCACTCACCTGCAGCTGCTCTCTTATAGCCCCCTGATCCTTCAGACGCTTTTGTTCACATTCTTCCTTCTCCTGTGGGAAGAAAGAAGAAAAACCTCTTGCTGGGAGGAGGCAGAGATGAAACAGCAAAGGACATGCTCCCAGAATGCCACCAATGGCCCAGGGCAGGCCCCCCCATGACATCATATTGAAGTGGGTGACAGGGCGGGGGGTGGACTGGTGACAGGCAGAGTGGGCCCTTTATTTTTCTAGGCTCGGGGCAGGCCAGACGAGCACAGGCCTGTGCATCTGAGTCCTCCCCCAAACCCCGCAGCCATATAGCGAGCAAAGAAACCACGTTACTTTTTCTAGTTGATCCACAGTTTCCTGGTTCTGTTGTTTCTGTGGGAAGAGTCAAAGAAAGGTAACTGAGGTTGTCCCCTCTGCTATGATCCTCAGACCAAGAAGGAGAAACGGGCAGGGGCCAGGAATGGGTTTTAAAGGGAACATTTGTGGGGAAAATTCAAAGCGCCCAAGCAGAGGCTTTAGGTCTTGGGTGGCTTTGCTCCCAGGTACAGAAATGAGTGTCTCAATCGAAATTCCCATGAGAAGACAATGACATAAACCTCTAGAAATGAGGTTTGAGAAAAGAAAGACTACCCCTTCTGCCAGCTCGTGATTTGGAAAGGTGCATTAATTCAATGAATATTTACTAAGCACATACCACAGGTGGGGTTCTGTTCTCAAAAGCAGAGATATAGGAATGAAAAGAACCTTCATGTCTCTGATTTTTCTAACCTGAAAGGGCCCTTGGACATCCTCTAATTCTACCTTCTTAAGAAACTGAAGCACAGAGAGAAGATGTGAAGTGTTCAAGGTCAAAGACAGAGCAAGTTTGGGGCGGAGTCAGAGCCAGAACACAACAGTCAAGCTACGCTTCCCCCAGAGGCAACAGAGCCACCAGGGCTGGTGTAAAGAGGGCTTAAGCAGGAGTGTCTAAAGAACAGAGAGCGGGCAAAGGAGCAGCCAGAGAAAGAGCCATGCCGCATGCTCTGTGCTCTGGGGTCCCTCCAGCTGAGACCTGAGCCCCCCGGCACCCCAGTCTCCCTTGGCACCAGGGGCCCCGGCCCCTTTCTTCAGAGCCCCCGACTGGCAGTGTGAAATCAGGGGACCCCACTGGACTCTTACCAATTCCTCTATCTTGCTAAGGAGTTGTTTGTTTCTAAGATTGCTGGACTCCAGGGCTAGAGATAGCTCTTGATACCGGCTCTGAGGCGCATGCAGAGAGGAGGAGTTGGAGGAAGGTGGGGGAAGAGGTAGAAAGAGCAATCATTAGGGTTGGGGGGCGTCTGGGCTGTCTCAGCTGGCAGCGGGGCACCCAGCCCCCACTGTTGCGGCAGAGGCTGGCCTATAGGGTCACTGGGCCAGTCCAGGGCCACTCACCTCCAGTGCCTTTATATTAGCAGAAGATGCTAGGCCCTCCCCGTTGACGTAGGACGTAGACTAGGAGAGATCAAAGAGTTCACATGGAGATGTTCTATCCCCATCCATGACCAGCCCGCAGACTTCCTGTCTCCATCGACTGGCAAAATTTTTTCTGCCTTAGTTGACCCCCTCCTCCAGTAATCCCTGTGTGCCAACCCCTCTCCTGGTTCTTATCACCCCTTCACCTCTCTCAAGCAGCTCTCATCCTGTGCTTTCTGCAGCGAGATAAAATGATGTAGTCAATCTCGTGGTCCAACTCCTTCATTTGCACAGCTTCAAAGAGTCATTACCCAGCCAAGTCGACTGCTCTCACATCTGCCGCCCCCGAGGGAACCTCTGCCTCAGTTTCTGTTCTATGTTCCTTCCCCCTCTGACCCCCTCTCGGTTCCCATTTCTGGGGTACCTCGGACACAAGACCGTTGAGCTGCTGAGAAAGCTGACGCAGGCTCTCGGTAGATGAGAATCTGGGGATGAACACAGGAATCAGGGATGCAGGAGGCTCGATGGAAAAGAAGGGGTCACGGGCAGTGGCCTTCCCTGACTCCCTCGGCCTCGGAACTGCTGCCCCCATAGCAGACACTCACTTGCTTTCATCCATGGGACTAGGACCATTTTCAGCATCATGGTTCTGTTGGGAGGAAACACATGAGGTAGTAATTCAATTTCCAGTAAGTATCACCCAGCGGTGGGGTGAGCCAAGCTCATTCCGAGAACCTGCCGTCTCCCCGAACCTTAAGGAAAAGCCTGGTCTTGGCCTCCCTCACCCCAGTCCTCAGGAAGGGTGCACGGCCCTAGGAACCAAGCTACCTGAAGCAAGGGGAAGAATCCGCAGCGGGTCCAGTCCTCTGCGGAGGAGGAGGGGTGAACATACAGTGGGGCAGAGGGCAAAGGGAGAAGAGGCACAAACCTGAGCTGATGCCATGCTAGTGACACGGGAGGGACTAGCATGGGGGGAAACGACACCGCCGGGTGACATGGTGTCGTCATCAGTAAGTGGTGCTGCAGGAGTGGCGCGGTCTTTGGGCGCCTGTCACAGAACAGAGCAGGGGGTTAGGGAGCCATGTGGAAAGGGAGACATCTCATTGCCATGGAGACAGGGTGTGGAGCAGGTAGGACAGGTGTTGCTGCAAGGAGAGTGACAATCACACATGCTGGAAGCCACTCTGAGGTGTGGCTATGGCTCACCCAGGGCTCAGGCCGCTCTGCAGCCTTCGGGCCTCCTTCATGAACACATGGGGGCCTTGTTCTCCCTGGCGTTCAGCAAAAGACAGTAACAGGGTCTGAGCTGTGGCAGTCCCAGCAGATGGAAGGAAGGTGTGCCGAGTCGGGGAGAAGGAGGCACTGTTCTTCCAGAAGGCCTGTCTGTGCCTCACTACAGGCCCCAGCAGGGTGCAGCGTGGCAGCGAAGAAGCTGATGTGGTCAGCGCAGCTCTGCATCCTTCCTCTCATGCTCCCCTTTCCTTCCTCCACTCCCCCCACCAACCAGTGACCACGTCTGCCTGACTGAGGCCTTTTCTGGGAAAGAAGCTGCCCAACTAGAAGCCTCTCCCTGTTCCTGGGGGTAAAAAGTAACCCCACCCCAACCTCCTAGTCCCAAAACACCTACCCAACCAAGGAACCACCTGAGAAACCAGGAGTAACTGTCTGCCCTTTGACGCGTGGCTTCCTGAAGAACAATCCTGGGATCGAGGACCAGGGGCCCCGGAAAAGCCACCCTCTCTTCCTCAACTGGACCCACTTGCTTTACCAGAGCCCTCTCCAGCCTCCCTGCAGGCTCAGGCTTGACACTTAGTCCAAGCCTCCCGCTCTAGAGAGCTAATGTCCAACAGGCCAGGTGAGCAGAGATGGGGAAGATGGGTGACAAACTGAGGCTTGACGAGGGAAAAGAGCTAGGGAGCCAAGACCTGTGCAGTGAAACTGGGTCCAGGAGGAAGAGGCTGCACCTCTCTGGGGTGGAAAAGGGCTGTCTGCCTGCTGGACCCCTCAGTCCTGGCCTCTGAAAACCCCAGTCTGCTGCCCTCCTTAGAGCGAGTGCTAAAGAGCCTGGGGATGCTGAGGCTGGATCAGGCTATTTGCTGGTTTACTGTCTACACTATGACCTTTGACCCTGGAATCCGTGTTGCCTTCCCAACCTGTATTACCGACTCTAATAGGCAAGAGCAGGGGTTCAGAGCTGGGCAGGCAGAAGACTTTGGGGGAGGTGGCATCCTCCCAACCATGGGCCCTGGCCAGCTCTGGGTCCCTCTTGGCATCTTGTGATTCCTACTGATCCTTAGCATTAGACACAAGAAAGTTCCAAAGGGGAAATAAAGTATTTTTTTGAGAACTTAAATATATGTAACATGACCGTTTTGTGAGCAACCAAGTTATTTCATAATTTTGAGTCCTGTAGCTAAGTCTGGAGTTAAAACAAAAACAAAAACAAACAAAAAACCCAAAAAACAAAAAACAAAAAACAAAACCCATTGTCCACTCCCTTCAAATATCCCAGTCCATTAAAAATCTTTTTATTTCTCCATTATTCTCCATTTCTGGAAATGCTATCATTTCTGCCCAGGATACTGCATTCACAGGCCTATATTATTGGAACAGAAAACTTAAGTGGGAAACAGTAACTGATAAAGAGAGGATTTAAAATCAGCAAGAAGGGACTATGGGAATCTGAGTCTTTGCTTCCAAGACAACAGAGGGACACAGGTGCAGAACATGAGTGTAAATACTTGGCTTCGGGACTCCTTTAGGCCTGCGCTGCCCTCCCCATGCCACTCGGTGCTCCTCTGAGCCGACGAGGTGAGTCACAGAACATGGTGAGGCCTGCCTGACTGGACATGAGCAGTCCTGATGACTGAAAAGACTCTAACACCAGCCAGCAGTGCCCTGTCCCGGCCCCTTTCCCCACCCCCATCTCCAATAGGACCTGGCCCCATTTCAGCTCGACTCCTCCGGCCTGGCAGACGTCCCCTGAGAACATTAATGAAGGAGGAAGTGCCAACATCACAGCTGGGAGAGGTCATCTCCCGGCTCCTTGACTTTCTGGGATGTGCTCTGTGAGCTCATAACTCTGGCCGCTACCTGTATCACGCCCTCGGCCTAGGACTCTTATTTCCCTCTCTCTCCATGTGGATGGCCATTACCCACCTCTAATCTTCAAACGAGGCTCGAATGCCACCCACTCCACCTCAACTCCATTTAAAACCAACCTCGCCCGCAGCTGAGCATCTGGAATGTTGCCACACTTTAGCTTGCCTCTTTCAGGGGACCTGCCTCCCTCAGTGGGCATTCTGTCTGGTTCCCCTATTTTCTCCAGCACTCAGCCAAGTGCCTCTGCTATCAAGGGCCCACTGAATATGGTTAAGTGTCCAGCTGATTTTTAAAAGAGCATCGGGGCGAAATGTCCTGGTCACTCATCTGTTTAACCTCACATCCTTAGTATCTCTATAACCCTAATGCAAACTCCTTTTTTCGTAACTTTAGGCTGCTGACTCAAACCAAAACGAATTAGTCAATTCGAAAAATCACAAACTGCTCTATGGTCTCTTGGTCTTTTGAGGAAAGATGCCCACAGGACAAGACTTGAAAGTCTGGTTTTATTTAATCTCTCCTAGTCTGAAAGCACCACTGGGACACTCACACATGAGGCTCAAAAAGCCTACATCCTACACACCTGCTCTGGAAGCTATTCCCAGATTACCTTTAGCTTTCAAGGGACATCTTGCCTTCTCCAAGATGATAAAAGATGTGGGGGAAGGGAAAAAAAAAACCAATCAACCAAGCAGGTGAAAAAGCAAACATTAACAGGCTGAGGGTTAATGGCAGCAACATAAAATAAGCCAGAGGCGAAGTATCCCCCAAATCACAGAAGCCTTGGGGACATGCACAGCTGGGAGAGAGCAAGCCAGAGAGGGGTCTTGGCACTGCCTCACCTTCCACTTGTCCAATGGGGGGAGCACTACCCCATTGGAGCGGTTAAGGTCGGACACCAGCACCTTCAGAATGTCCTGAATCTACAGGAGGCGAAAAGGGAAAAACAAGGGCAGGGGGAGAAAGAGAAAAGTGGCTTAGAGAGAGGCAAGAGAGTCGAGGAAGGAAGAACAGATGGTTTCAAAGAAACGGAAAGCTGGAGAAGAGAGAAGGGGATCAATAGCTTGGCCTGCGCCATCTCTCCAAACGGCCACTCGCTGCCTTGCCAGAGGCTGAAATCAACACAGACAGACAGATGGAAAAGTCTCCTGAACGATGCACTCACATAGAGTGAAGTCATCTGGCCACTGCAGCTCTGAATCCGCTCATTAGACCCTCTCCTCAGGCCCAGGGAGATAGAGGTGAACCTGGCAGGGCTACAGACCCCCATCTCCATTTTAAAAATCAGAATTTCGAGTAAACGTTTGCTTCAACAAAGGGGATTACAGCTAAAAAATAAGTTTGAAAGACACAACAAATGTCATCTTACAGATATGGAAACCAAGGCCCAGGAGAGGAAGTGATTTTCCTAGGATCACCCAGTGAGCTGGTGGCAGAGATGGACTCGACACTCCTAAGCCAGCGCCTGGGCCTCTCCTCACCACACCTTGGGGCTCTCTTGGTGCTTCCTAAAGGATAGCAGGTGGTTGGTCTCACTGCCTGGCTTCCCCTTGAGGCTGAGGATGAGGAAAACCACCAGAGCAGAAAGTCCAAAAGCAACCACCTTTTACTGAATGTTTACTCCGCACCGGGCCCTATATTAAGGGATTAATATAAAAACAACATCATTGTAAGTGTAAGACATACTACCAGGATTTTACTGATGTGGAAACAGAGACCCAAAGAGTTGAAACAGTCTGCCCTTAACTACATCTCTAACATAAAAAGAGGTTGGACTCAGACCCAGAATTCTTACCCAGTACCTGACACTTCTTCCACGATCTTAATCACTACCCTGTACTGCCCGCTGAGCGCCCCTATTCCCGGAAGCCTGGCTAGCCAAGACTCACATCCTCAGCTGAGTGACAACCATCAGAAGTGGGTGTCTCAGGTTCACTGCCATTTTTAATCTTCTTTTTCTTCTTAGGTCCTGAGGGAGTAACACAGCCATGCTTCAGCTGATATTCCCTCAACTGCAGAAAGAAAAAGCGGTGAAACTTATAAACACCTGTATACACATCCTACTTTATAATTTACAAAACTCTCATATTCACCATCTGATTTAATGCCATGACAACCCTATAAGGCGTTATAATTCTCACTTAAGGACTGAAGTAATGCACTGATAATATAGCTTTAAAAAAAGGCAATAATGCAATTTAATTGTTTTGTCCTTTTTTTATGGTGACATTGGTTAACAAAACCCAGTAAGTTTCAGGTGTATAATTTAGCAGTAAAGCATATATATATATTGCATTGTGTGTTCACCGCCCATAGTTAGATTTCTTTGTCACCACATATTTGATCCCTTTTACTCTATCAATTCCTTCTCCCTGCCACCCTCTGGTAACCAACCACTGGTCCATCGTCCATGTCCATAAATCTCAGTTTGTTTGTCCTGTTTATTTGTTGTAATTAGATTTACACCCCACATATAAGTGATATCACGTGGTTTTCGACCTTTTCTGTCTGGCTTATTTTGCTCAGCATGATTATCTCAAGGTCCATATATGTTGTTGCAAATGGGAGTATTTCACTTCTTCTTAATAATGGAATTTAAACTCAGTCTTTTGACTCTGAGTTCTGGGGGTTATGCTATGAATTCGCAGCTGCCAGAGGGCAAAACCAAGGTGGTGTTGGAAAAGTAAATACTTATGTAATCAGACATCAGGATCCTTTCTCAGACGTCTGTTAAAGGTAACACATCACTACTCAAACTTTTCCTTCAGAGTAGCCTAATGGCAGAAGGCAGTGAAGGGATACCCCTAGTGTATCTGGAATGGTAACAGGGAAAAGACAACCCAGGCACCATTTCAGAGAGAAGTCTATTATGATCTTACAAATCTATGTAAATGTCATACCTAAGTACATTAATATTAAAGGCTTTTTTCTTTCTCAAGAGAATCCAGCAAAACTGATGCTTGGGTCCCATATGTTTCCTGTGGCACTCCGCGGAACACCCCATACTGAGATGCCCATCTGGAGATTCCCAGCTGTGCAGTGCAGTTTCCCCGAGATCTGCTCCGCAGAGGATTAGCAGATCTCACGGCAAAGAGCACTAACTGGGAGCCAATCCGGTCCCAGAATCATAGGGAATTAGAACGTGAGCAAGAGAATTCGGATGAAAAGTTAGAAAGTCTCTCGGGAGAGCAGAAACCGGGAAGAAAACCAAACACATTCTCCCCCTTGTCACCCAGAGACGCGGTCAACGTTTCGATATCACCAGTAAAATGTAGACTTTTCATGTCTAAGGGTAGGATACAGTCTAGAGTAAGAGAGCCTGAAACCTCTCCGACCTAGGTCCTATAGTCCCGAGTCCCCTTCGAGCTGGAAATGGGTGCCACGACCAGAGAAACAGGACAGGTGGCGAAAACACTGGGAGACTGGGTCGTAAGATCAAACACCGGGCTCACGGCGGTAATGACAGTTCGGAGGGGGATTGTGACGTAACTACATTCCACTGCTCCCCACCGAGTCACCGCTCCGCGGAGGGGGGAGGGAGCGCAGGGCCCGGACCGAGGTCCTTAGCGACCAAGAGCCCAAGAAGCCCAGGAGGTCCGGTTCTGGGCGGCAAGAGGCGAAGACCAAGCCTGGAGCCGGTAGTCCCCAGGGACACCGGCCCAAAGTCACCCGGGGGCGACAGGCGAGGGCGGGGGCTGGGCTGCCAGGGGTGTGGGGGGGCGGGACTGGTGAGAAGACGTTGTGGGGTGGCGCCGAGGGGCTTGCCCCGTGTGCCTCAGAGGCAGCACAGACTCTGACCACAGACCAGCAGTCGGAGGGGCCTGAGGCTTGGTCAGGGAGCCGCGACCCCGACACGTTTTACCTTTTTCTTGGCCGCGGCCAATTTGCTCTGTCGGGTTTCTTCCGACATCTCGGGAATGGGAGGGGCCATATCACTTCACTCCCAGCGACCACTGCGGAATTGCTTCCGGCAGCCGCGCCGCTGGTTTGTGAGCCAGAAAAGGAGGAACCAGGGTACTAAGCAACAGCGGTGTGGGCGTGGCCTATACTCTCTAATCCCATTGGTCTATGGGTGCGTGGCAATGCCTACGCAGGCCGCGACGGACGGGTAGAGTCACAATGAAAGCTGCGCGCGCAGCCGCTGTCTCCGCCCACCTCGGGAAGGGGCGGGGCCCAACCTCTCTCAGGTTGCACGCACAGCTCGCCTTGTGGCGGTTGCTGGGCTCCTCACAGCGTTCTAGTTAACTGGCGGACCTGAGAGGCCGCTCTCCCGTCCACGCCCTGGATCCTCCTGTACTGCAAACCCCCCCGAAACGGGGGCCTCGGACCCCGGGGCTCAGGAGGTGGGCTGGGAGCGGACAGCAGGGGGAAAGTGCATCCTTTCACAATCCCTTTCTTGACTCCCCATAGTTCTGCACTACACTTTCTTGTCCCAGAGATCACCTCTAGATACCCGATCCAGTCCACACACTCCATCCCGTCAGAATCTCCCCTTGCTCGAGGATCTTCTACCCTGATCCCGGGAGCATATCTAACCCCTTCCCGACTAGATTCAGTCCCAATCACTCCCACTTCCCAATTCCGCACGCACCCCCCACAGTACCCCTTCTTCCTGGAGCGGACGCTAGGTACAATCTGCCAATTTTCCTTTGGATTCCTCTCCAGGACCCAACCAGGACTTTCCAAAAGTTGCCGCGGGGCCTTCCGATCCCCGGTGAGTATGCTCGTGCCCCCCGCCCCGCTCCCGCCTGCTACCATACGTGACTGCTGCTCCCAGCGTCCTCTCTGTCCCCACAGCAGCTGATCCACCCCCAGCCGACCTTCTGCTGAGAAACTCCCAAGTTATTTCTCAGCCCTTCCCTGTCTTTTCCTCATGCCCACTATGCTTCAAAGAAGAAGCAGTGTCCTGTCCTTGTCAATGGCACCCCAATCTAGTTGATTAGTTATTTGTCATTCACTCACTCATTTGACAAATTTTATTGAGTGCCTACTTCATGCCGGGTACTGTTGTAGACATAGCGCAATCAGCAGTGAATATAGCAAAGTCCTTGCCCTCGTGGAGTTTATGCTCCAGTGGTGTAAGGCCCACAATGAAAATCATATTATCAATGAGAGGTATACCATGTCATAAAACATCAGCACAAAGGGGTAGTGAGTGGTTGAGGAGTGATCATTTAAACGGAATGGTCAGAGAAGGCGCCTTTCTCATGACGTGTGACCTGTGAGTAGAACTTGAAATGGAAATCTCTGGAGGAAGAGCATTAATTGTTGAGTGTGATATGTTTGGTACGAGGCTATTGTTCCACGAAGGCAGCGGGCCAGGCTTGCTGTCTTCTCCATTGCTAAACCCCCGGAGCTTTTGCCAGTGCCTGCAAAATAGTGCTTACTCACTACCGTTGTTGACTGGCTGGAAGAATAGGAACCACATCTTCCTTGGTCTCTTGTACCACGTGTAGACAGTTGATCCAATACACATTTCCTAAAGATTAGCAGTGTACCAGGCACCGGCCTTCACAGCTTTTAGAGGCAGAAAGAGTAAAGATGAACTGTAGCCCCAGGAAAAGATTTTGTTATAAACCCAGCGACATCACAGACTTAAGAGAAGGATCCGAGGAGACCTGATGTGGACTCCCTGGGCCCTTTAGGTAGGATTGGATTTGGCTGGGACTGAAAGAAAACCCCAAATAATGGTGGCTTAAACAGTCATCAGAGACCCAGGCCTCTATCCTGTTCCACCATGCCTTCAGTGTGGCTTCTACTTCATCATCTAAGACACTGTTCAGCTCCAGCATGGCTTCTACATTCCAGCTAGCAGAAAGGATGAAAGCCAAAGAAAAGCCTGTCCTCTCCCTAGAAGGACAGTTCTCAGACAACACATACACCATTTCTGGTTACGTTCCGCTTGTCAGAACTTAGTTATAAGGCCACATCTAATTCCAAGGGAAGCTGGGAAATGTAATCCTACTTGGGGCTGGGGGGTGTCTATTACCAAGCAGAAGAGGGGGAGTGGCTATTGGGGGACAACTTGTAAGCTCTGGATTGTGGCTAACTGGTCAACCTGGCTAATGACTTTTTGTGCCACTCAGCGGCCATCGCCCAAGTCTGGCCAGTCTGATGGGGCCAGCGAGGATTCTCTGCACCTTGACATTCAGAAACTGAAGGAGAAGAGGGACATGCTGGACAAGGAGATCTCTCAGTTAATAGCTGAGTAAGTCTTATTGGGTTCCTGAGCATACTTAAGATAACTTTTAACTAGTGCCCAGTAACTGCAGGCTAGTCATTACTAACTTAGCATAAGAACAGGACTGCGACTTTGAATTCAGGATGTCTTGGCAGCGGCAGCGGCGGCAGGGTGTGGTCAGGCATAGGAAGACCAGGAACTAGGAACTCAGGAATGCAGGTTATCCCTCTCCTGGTCTCTCTCCCAGGCCCGCATTCTCTGCCTCTACTCTGTCTGCTCTGGGCTCCATTCTCTCTCTGCAAGTGGGGTTTTCAGTGCCTGGGGGAGGCTGGTTCTTCCACAGCTAGTGGGTTTTCCGATGCTCCTTGCTCCAGCCACTTGGCACAGACTGAGCAGCTTCTGAATGTACATTTCACAGTTGAGGAAATCTGACTAGCCACTCATGTGCCCATCTGTGAATCCCTCATCTGTAGCCAGAGTCACAGTATGAGTGTGGTTAGGACTCCTCCCGGAGGGTACGAGAGCATTTGCCAGGGGCCAATCCCCTGCCCTCCTGGTAAGCTTCAATGGGCAGGGTCTATCTCACCATCTCTAAGTGTCTGTAGCACTGAGCACCTGGTAGGCCCTTAGTGAACATTTGGTAAATAGATGCTTCATGACTCTCTGAACCTTGGAATCTCATCAGCTTCCTTAACGATTCTGTCTCTCCATCCCTCACCCCAGAGGCTACAGTGTAGATGAACTAGAGGACCACATCTCCCAGCTCCATGAGTATAACGACATCAAGGATGCAGGCCAGATGCTACTGGGCAAACTAGGTGAGTAGCAGGACTCCAGAGGGCAACCAGGGCTTGGAAGGAGTCCCCTGCCCCCGGATTTTGCTCCTGTGCCTTCTAACTTACCAACCCTCCCACCCTACTCAGCAGCCCAGCTCCCAGACCGAATGCCCCTGCCCTCCCTGCCCACCTGGCGAAGTGGCTGTACAACTCTTACCTGAGTCCCTGGGGTTTTTTCCCTCCAGTGTAGAGTCTGGTTTGGAGCTGCAGGCAAGTGTGAGCATGGGCTCACCCCCCTGCTGGACTGAAGACTAGGGTTCCCAGTCTTCTAGGGACTACTCAGACTGATTGAGACACTATCCTTGCTATCTGGAGGCTGACTTGCTACCAGAGCAGAAAATGCAAAGGCGACTCTGTGGGCCTTGAAGGGGGTATTTTGTTCCCTCTTAAACACAGTCTCACTATCCAGAGGGCTTAGCCAAGGCACAGACACCTGTGTGTGTGGGCGGCTCAGACAGCCCACCTGGAGGTAAGGAATTGTGTAGGTAGCCTCAGTTGCAGCACCTCGCTCAGATTGGTGGGCACTCTGATGTTCAGCGGCCAGTGACATTGGGGATAGTGTTCAGAGCCAGGATTGTCTGTCCAGCTACTGCCTGAGTTTTATCACCGGTTGCAGAGCTGCCTGTCGGCATCCAGGATTTTATAGCGGGGAGGGCTTCTCTGCCTTTCAGGGAGGAGCGGGTCCCAAAGGAGGGAAAGGAGAAAATGGAAGGAAATACAGATAGATGAAGAGAGGAGGACGATCAGGGCCCAGGAAGAAAGGAATGTGAGGGGGGACTGTAGCCCAGTGGTTAGGGCATAAGGTCTTGTTAGATAGACACCAGCTTGAGACCTGTCCTCCTGTGACGTAGGAGCTGGCGCGGGTAGCCTATCATTTGTCGAGTGAATATTTGCTGAGCACCTACCCTGCGCTGCTCTATAAGGCATGGGTACACGTTGGAGAACCAGACCTTTGAAGGTCTCTTTCTTCAAGTGAACTGTTTCATTGTTGGGGTTAGGGAGGAGAGTGGTCACTAAGTAAAGGAACACAAACAAATTATAAAACGTGGTAAGTGCTGTGAAGGAAACAAAGGGCAGAGATGGAACAGGGTGGCAGGTAGGGATGCGATAAGGGGGTCAGAGCCCTTCTCATGGGAGGAAGGAAGAGTCTTTGAGGGAACAAGAGGAACAGAGGAACAGTGTCACCAAGCGGCCAGGGCCTGGGACATGAGCCAGGCTAAGGATTCTGGTTGTTAGCAGACCCTGGGTACAAGGTACATGTATACTTCCATTTCGAGCAGGTAACTCTAGCTGCTCTGTGTGGAGAAAGGATTCTGGAGAGCTTTGTTTGACTCCTTTGTAAAGTAGGGCAAGGGTTCATGAGTCTCGGTTGGGGTGGCCTGACAGGGCCCACTGTGGAGAGACCTGGAAGGAGTGGCAGGAGAGTCACCTTGGCAACCAGGGAAGCAGGAAGAAGGCACAGGAGTGGGCCAAGGTTTCGGCCATTCTTCCACTGCTCCCGCTGGACTTTCATCCTTATTTTCAGCTGTGATCCGAGGCATCACCACCAAAGAATTGTATCCAGAATTTGGCCTAGACATGAATGACTGAGCAGAGGCTCACAGCCCCTTGTCCAGGGCCCTCCGAGACAGGCAGATATGGACACGAGAAGCACTGAGAGCCCAGCCAGCATGCCTGCAGGCTTACCAGCAAGAAAGCGTCAGAAGCCCTTTTCTGGAGAACCCAACCTGGGTCGGGAGGGAGCCCAGCAAAGAAGGGGAGCCCAGCTTCAAGGTTCCCGAGATGTCCCAATGATACGTGTGTATGTGTGTGTGTATCCCATTTGTAAATAAACATGTGAACAATCTTGGTGTGAATCTGCATGCTGATTTCCTCTCTTCTGATAGCCCCCATCTCACCCAGGAGAAAGGGAGCCTAGCCTGCCTTTGTGATAACAGTCACACATACCAGGCACCGTGACAAGTGCTTCACATCCATTATCTCTAATGCTTAAATCCATCCAATGAGGAATTAGCATCACTATCCCTACTTTACAGATGAGGCAATTGAGACTCAGAGAGACAAAGTGACTTGCCCAAGTAAGTGGTGCAGCAGGGACTAGAGCCCAGGTCTAACTCTGAAGCTGATGGTTTGCAGTACTGCCTTTCTGGGTTGGGGGACAAGAGGGTAATTGCTGAGAAGAGAATAGCAACATTGGGAGGAATTCTTTCCTTGTAAATCAATCTACAGAATGAGAGTTGCAGTCCCAAGTTGTAACCGCTGCCAAGCAAGGGTGAGCTGTCATTTCTTCATTGGGCGTCGCTTATCATGACCTGCCATCACAGGCAGGAGCAAAACCGGAGTGTTGCAACTGCTCCATGTGAGCCACGTTGGCAGGATCTAAGTGTTCTCACTCCTCTAGTTGTCCCTCTGGTCCTGTCCTACAGGACAGTCTCATAAGATTTCAGATGTGACAGTAGCACTTGGGGACAGGCTATCATGAGGTGAAGTAAGTATAGTTTCTAAAAAACCAGCCATGCAAGTCTGGCCTAGGTTTGAATTCCAGCTCTGCCCACTTACAAGCTGTGTGGCCATAATGACTGACTTGGCCTCTTTATAAGTGGAAATAATAGTAGTACTGTATGCATCAGGGCAATCAACAAACAACCCCAAATCTCCATGACTTACCCCAAAAACGGTTTCTTTGTCTCACAACATCTGATGAGGGTCTGGTAGTCTATTTCAGAGCTCCACCAGTGACTCAGCAGGAGAAAAGAGACAGAGAAGACACATCAACTCTGAACTGACCCCCAAAGGAGCAGATGTCACTTCTGCTCAAAGACAATTATCCAGAGCCAGTCACGTGGCCCAAATTGGCTGAGGGAGGCCGGGAACCGAGAGTGAACACATGGGTATTCGGTGGGCACTAGCCGCTGTCAGCTATGAGCACCTGGCTCCAAAAGGCACTTCAAAGATTTGGCGAGCGCAGGACTAGGGCCTAGGAACATTGGAGTCCGGCTCCCTTTGGCATTGGAGAGCACCCCGTCCTCAGGGCTGTGGTCCCACTCCAGACCGCAGTCACTGTCTGCATTTGTACGCTCTCCTGGATTCGCCATGAACACCGCCTGCATGCCTTCTCATTTGGGGGCTTTTCTGGCCATTTCTTAAACTTTCACATCATATCACCAGCTCTTCGCAAACCACCTTATGAGATAGGTTCCGTTATTGTCCCCATTTTGCAGATAAGGAAACTGAGGGTCAGAGAGTGGAAGCAACTTGTCGAAGTCACACAATGGCAGAGCTGGGATGAGAGCCCAGGCCCTCTGGCTTCTAACACCAGGCTTCTAGCCTGGACCCCGCACCGTGAGGCCTCACCCTGGACTCTCTGAGTACCCTCTGAGGACAAGACTCAGATTCATCTCGAACAAAGCCCTTCCCACCTGCGCCTCACACATGCTCAGTATTTGCCTAATTGAACGTGGCCTTGATCCTGTTCGTTTAGGTCGTGGGTGAGAGAGTGAGCGATCTAACTAGAGGTGGAGCCAGGACTGGAATGGGCTCCTGAGATTCTCACACTGCTTAGTCCCATGCAGCTGTCACCTGGCCTGACCCACTCACCTCTCACCTTCCTGAACCACATCATTTCATAGTGGAGGAGGAAGAGGAGAGGTAAGCAGCCAGGCTCGGAAAGGTGGGAACCCCAGCGGAAGTGACCCCCGTCCTTAGCTTTCCCCCACCTCATCCAATTTTCTCCACATGGACAGTTGGCTTGTCTTGCCTCTGTCCACACAAAAGGGTCTCTCATTTCCAGGAGCTGGGGAGCCACAGTCTCTGAGCCTCTGCCACACATCGCTCACCTGCCAGCCAGAAGTCAGGGAACTAAGAAGCAGTGACAGTGCAGTTTAATCAAAGGTTGTCATGAGGCTTTAGGAGCACCGTTGAGCGGCACCTAACCAACTCGGGACATTGGGGAAACTTCTTGGGAGAAGGGACATCGATGCCTCTGCAGTAGAAGGCGTCAGCCAGACCAGAGTGTGGGAGGGTGCTCCAAGAGGAGGAATGGCACTAGCAAAGGCCCGAGGCAGAGAACCTAGTGGGCACAGGATGCTGAGGGACTCGGTCTGATTGAAGAGTGATTACAAACAGAACCCCTCCCAACGTGACCATAACCCAACTGCATTTTGGACCAGTTCTGGGGGAAGGGAGGAGGGATATGGGTGTAGGGTATAGTTTTTAATTTCTACAACCCATATGTTTTATGATTTGATTTGTGATTTAAAAAATCCAATAAAGATATTAAATCCAATAAAGACATTAAAGGCAGACATGCAGGAAAAAAATAACAAAGGGAATGCACCCAAATAATAATGATGCCTATGTAAGATGGTAGGATTTTTCGTGCGTTCCCACATTTCCGTACGGCACGCACTGTTGTTAGACCGCCTTCGGTCTGGCCCTTGCTGGTGGCTGTCCCCACACCCCCGCCACAGCACCTCTTAACTCGCTTAGTTCTCAATCCTGTAACTAATGCTTACTTGCTTTTATTCTTTATTCCTCTCACCTCCTTTTTGGTATCTAATATCAAATTTTATAGCAACGTATCCTCCTTTCTCCCTTAACTCTATACTAGTTATTTTGCTTAACTCTAAATTTATCCTCAACCCTAATTCCACATGTTACTAGAAAGCAAGGAAACGTGTTACTTGCCCAGTAAACCCCTTGCCTCTTTACAAATTACAGATAACCCGGAATCCTCAGGCTTCTTGTGGCCGTGTACGCGGTTTCTGGCAGTCAGCTTGAGTTGCATTTCTTCTGCAAGGCAACAAATGGCACCTGGGTAGATTCCAGGTTCTCGGGTTGGGAACGACTACACTGCCAGTGCTTCAAGGACTTTTTGCACTTGGGGGCAATTCGAATGCACTACATAAAACGCTGGGGAGGAAAGCATCATCTGGGTCCAGTTCCTTCTTGGGTGAGGTGGTGAGGTCTCCTCTCCCAGGTGTCATGGCAGGCAGTGGCCTCACGGGGGCAGTGTCGGCTCAGAGTTGCAGGCAACGGGCCTGCAAGCTGTCCCTGGGAAAGCCTCGCTAGGAAGCTCTGGGCCCGCCAAGCTATTGGATGCAGACTAGATCCTCCCAGTGTCCCGCACAGGAGGGGGGTTCTCTCTGGCAGCATCTTTCCCAGGAGTCTGAAGTGATTCCCCCCGCCTCTAACGACAGTAAGGAGCCAACTGGTTGTGAGCTGTAGATAGTGACATGTGACATTTTTCAAGGCTTGCCCAGTGGTACTGGAAAACAGGCAGCCCAGGGTTAATGGTACTGCAAGTACATGAGCAGAGTTCGATCACATTCAGTTAAACATTACCTAAAAGTATCACCCGGCACATATGGGCACACACTAGCACAATACAGCCTGCATTCTCATCCCTGGGGACTGAAAAGGGTCATTTCTGGGCAGCCGGACCTAATGGAGGTAGTATCACCAACCAAATTGCACCCCACTTTCCTCAGAGGAAGGAGACACCTTGGGGAGGGAGGGAGAGAGAGGAGGAAGGCCATGGCGGGGCCCAGCCACAAGTGAAGGTTTCCCCAGAGAATGGGGTTGATGGCAGTAACGACCAACATTCACACGACACTGTGGGTCCGTGTAGCTAGTTCAGACATTCCCAATTCAGTGTCCCCAAACTCAAGCTCAAAAGGGTGAAGTGACTTGCTCAAGGTCACAGGTCCATACTCCAGAAGCTGGCTGACGATGTGCTGTCCTGCCTCCCCAGAAGAGGCTCAGCCTCTCTTGAGTCTCTCACCCGAGGTCATGCATTAATAAAAGGAGTTAGAACTTGAACCCAGAACTCAAACCCAGAACTCTCTCAGCCCTCAGCTTAAGGTCTTTACCACAAATCTCTGCTGTATTTCTTACAAGTTGTATCCACCCAAAGTCCAGACCTAGTGGCCAGGACAGTGGCCAAAAATGAACAGCCTCGGCCTTGGCCTTGGGCTTAGCCTTGGCCCCTCTCTCCTAATTCCTCTGAGTAGGAGATTATGTTTTCTTCTCGGTAAGCCTCTCATTTCCAACATTAAGGACTCTGAACAGGAGCAGATCCTCTCTTGACCTTCAGCTCTCTTAGCTTCTTGTGTTCACCCAAGAACCGCAAATGATCTCAGCTGAAATAATAATCACAGCAGCTAACATGCTGGGTACATGCTCTGCGCCAGGTCCCGAGCCCAGCGGTCAGTGTGACAATTGCACAGATAGCTAAGGCATCCTTCAGAGGTATGTAGTTATTCCCATTTTCCAGATGAAGCAAATGAAACTCAGAGAGATTAAGTCATTTACCCAAGGAAACATAACTAAGTAGCAGACTACTCAGAAGCTGAAGGTTCTCAGGACATACCCTTTAAAGATGAATGATAGTTTCCAAACCTTGGAGTATCACAATTATCTGAGAGAACTTTCAAAAATAAAGATTTGGGTCCCTGGGGATTCTGATTTTGCAGGCCTGAGGCAGACCTACATATTTTTTAACAAGCAATCCAGGGGCTCTTGGTATCTGGCCTCTCCTGTGAGTGTTCCTTGGTGGTTGACAAAGTGGATTTTAAACACCGGTAATAACGTCCAATCAAATCCTATTTCCAAACCAGCCAGATTTTCTCTGGCTTCTCCCAGATCCCTCTCACAGGCCCCGGTGTTTATCAGTTTCTGAGCGGGAGTTGACTTGCTGCTCCACCCCTCGCCCTGGCATCCTCAGACCTGCTCGGCTGGTTTGCCAGGGAGGAGCTCGGTCTGTTTTGCCATCTTAGGGCTCTTCTCAATTCTGACTTATTAGGGATTCAGATAATGCCTGCAGGGGTTGAGGGTGGGGACTGCATGGAGAAAAGTTCTGAGCAGAGGGTCTGCTTTGAGCCCAGGGTTCTCTGCAGACCACAGTGGGGCCGGGAGGCGGCAGGACAGCCCCAACACCCGACCAATCACAGCCTGGCCGCCCACCTGATGCTCCCTCTCTTAGTCAGCTGAGTCTCACCCAGGCAAGAACTTCTTTGTGTAACTAACGTCAGTCCCTCCTGTTATCCGGCCCATCTCCTGATGAGCCCTTCGCCTCCTACTAAGGTGCTCAAAGGAGGGACCAACAGGATATGACAGAGGAAGTCATGATATAGATAAGCCGGTTTGTTTGTTTGTTCGTTCGTTATTTATCCTGTGGCCACACAGAAAAAGCTCGGCAGGGTGTGCCTGTATATAGACCGCGGGAGGCTGGGCTGGTGCCTTCGCCTCACCGGGCCTCAGTTTCTTTGTCTACAAAGTAAGTAAAAACCTACTGTGGCCATTTCGCAAGTGATCATAGATATAAAGGCTACTTTAATGATTGTAAAGATAGAGGCCAATGTCAGCTCATTATGATGATGATACATTTGTGTGTTCTAAGAATATTCCTGGTTCCTAGGGAATACAAGTTCCTTATAGCTTAAAGTGGGATCTTAGTGAGCCAACAATCTGGGTGCGGTGGGGTCTGGGGAGGGGTGGGGAGAGGAGGGCTGGGAAGGAGTAAGAGAGGGGGAACTTAGGTGAGGGAGGAGAGGGGACTGGCTGGGGAGTGTCTGAAGAGAAAATTCTTACCTTGAAAGCTGCAGGTATCTGGGCATTGATATTTGTTTGTTCATGCATTCATTCATTGATTCGACAACTATTTTTCCTTGTGAAACTTACATTTTAAAATGGGGGTGACAGACAAAAGCAAATTTAAAAAAATAAGTCATTCTTCAGATGGTGATGAATGCTGGGGAAAGTAAGTCAGGGAAAAGTGATGGGATCTGAAGCTTATAAAATTTGGGCCTTCCCTCCACCTCAATACGTATCGACCAAAATCAAATTTAGGTCCCGGGCCCATGAAGGAGCCCAGGAAGGGGCAGTTTTACATAGGACAGGGAGGTGTCAGAGGAATGGAGACATCCTGGAGGGGAGGAAGGGAGACCGAGGCTACTTGGGGGACCAGCAGGAGGAGGCAGGAGTGTTTGAGGAACAGGACAGAACCAATGTGGACTCGGTGGATGACTAAGGAGGACAGCAGGGAAAAGAGAGAAAACAGCAGATCTGGGGGCCTTTCGAGCCATTGTAAAGACTTTGGCTTCTGTTCTAGGTGAGAAGGGAGGAGCTCTGAGCAGGAAAGTGACAAAGATCTGACTTGCATTTTTGCAAAATCCCTCTGCCCCCCGGGTGGTGGGGGGTGTGTGCAAGGGCGGATGCAGGTAGATGGTGACAAGCGATTGGCTTCTGAAAACAACAGTATTTGAAGGAAGAGCCAATAGGATTTGCTGGTGGAAAAGGGCCTGCTAGGATTTTGGCCTGAGCGGCCAGCCGGTAGGGTAGAGTCGTGCATTACTGGAATGAGGATGCGTACGCGAAGAACAGGGTGCGGGGGAACATAAAGGCTTAAACTTGGGTTCTGTTAGGTCTGAGATGGCAACCCAACATGGAAGGGGAGATGTTAAGGGACCGACAGACCTATGAGGATGGAGTTGGTGGGGCAGGTCAGGTGAGAGATAGAAGTTGGACACCGGCAGTATCCCAACAGTATCGACAGTATTGACAGCCATGTGATTTTGGAAGGTAATCGGGGAGCAGGTGTCGTGGGAGACGAGAGTCAGAAGGGAGCCCATGAGCACCAGTGAGGGGAGCTGGGGGAGGAGGAGGATCCAGCAAAGGAGACTGAGAAGGAACCAGGGAGAAGGGAGAAAGGAGAAGACCCAGCAGCGGGCTCTGAAGACTGTCCCTGGAGGAGGCAGCTGAGAACGTGCCTCTGGGCTTAACAAGGAGCAAGCCGCGGCCGACCTCGGCAAGAGCGGTTTCTGGAGAGCAGGGAATCAAAGTCTGATTAGAGTGCGTTCCAGGGAGCATGCGATGAGAATTGGGGACAGCGGCCAGAGACAATCTTTCCAGGAGTTTTGCTCTTAAAGGAGGCAGAGAAATGCAATCACTGGAGGGAGATGTAAAGTCAAGAGTTTATGTTTATTCTTTTGCTTGAGGCTTTTTTTTGGGGGGGGGCTAAAATGTATATAAACTTTACCACTTTAACCATTTTTAAGTGTACAGTTCAGTGGCATTAGCATATTCACATTGCTGCGTAACGGTCACCACCACCCCACCCCCAACTCTATAGCCCTTTTCATCCTGCAAAACTGAAACTCAGTCCCCATTAAACACTAACTCCCCTCTCCCCAGCCCCTGGCACCCACCGCCCTACTCCGTCTCTATGAATTCAACTACTCTAGGGAATTTAAGTAAAAGCATCACACAGTATTTGATTTCTTGTGATTGGCTTATTTCATTTAATATAATTCCTTCAAGGTTCATCCATGTTGTAACATGCGTCAGAATTTTCTTTTCAATGCTTGAATAATATTCCATCGTGTGGATGGACCACGTTTTGCTCATCCATTCATCTGTCAGTGGACGCTTGGCTTTTTTCCACATTTTGGCTACTGTGAGTAGTGCTGCCCTCTGAATGTGGGTGAACACGTATCAGTTTGAGTCTTTGCTTTCAATTCTTTTGAGTATATACCCAGAAGTGGAATTGCTGGATCCTATGGTAATTCTATGTTTAATTTTTTCAGGGAAAGTGTGGCAGCCAGTTTCTACCTTCTTTTGATTGGTTTAAGTGCCAGAGGATAGGCCCAAGTCCTGGGGGCCCTCCAAAGGAACCTACTTTGAACATGCTTGCTCTAAACTCTGTGAGGTTCAATAAAATGAATAGAGAACAAAACCTACATTCAGATCTCGGTCCTGGCCCCAATGCTTCTTCCTCCCCAGCATTCCTGGCTCCTAGCCTCTGGATTGCCTTCGGCTACTGATTCGAGTGATCCCCTCAAGGATCCCTACAGAACGCAGCCACCCCCTGACTTGGGCTGTCTTAGTTACTGATGGATTCCTGGTGCCTCCAACAGAATCTGGTGAATAGTAGGGGCTCCATAGAGAAGTATCTGTTAAGTGACTGGTGAACACACTGGCTGGAACCCAGGCCTTTGAAAAGCCACCAAGTCCCTGCAGCAACGACCTACTCAATAGGCAGGAACAACTCAAAGCAGGAAGAGGTGGGGCCTGAGAAAAAGCTCAGTGTCTCTGGCTCCCCTCCTGGGGTCTGGAGGTAGAAGCATCTGTACATAACCTGAGGGTCAGATAGGGAGAAACGGCCACGCTCTATCGTTAAATAAAAGAAGCCAGTTGTGACACACTGTGTAATTCCGCTTTGTTAAAAATTAATCATTCGGGTTCATTCAGCACACATCTACTAAACACATACACAGGTAAAGGAAAAATTCCTATTTCCTCTCTGCACACAATACTAAAGTGTGGGGTCTTCCACACCAAGCAATTCTGCAATTCCTGATGGGCAGAGGCTGGGTGTTCTACAATAGTCCCCAACCTTTTCGGCCCCAGGAACCGCTGCTCCTGTGAAAATCTGATGCCTGATGATCTGAGGCGGGGCTGAGGCGGTGATGCTGGCCCTGGGGAGCAGCTGCAGATACAGATGAAGCTTCGCTCACTTGCCTGCTGCTTACCTTCTACTGTGCAGCCTGGTTCCTAACAGGCCACTGACTGGTACCGGTCCTCGGCCCGAGGGTTGGTAACCCCCAACCTACAATTTAACTCTATTCTGACACTAACTCCCTGGAGTTAACGCGGGTCCCACAGGGCAAGGTTCAGACAATAATCTCAAGTCCTAGGCTGTCACCTGTACTGCTGACTGGCTATAAATTGGGAGTTCCCATGACCACCCCCCCCCCCCCAGTAAGTTTGACAGTTTGCTTGAACAGCTCACAGATCTTGAGAGAAACACTTACTTATGTTTACTATTTAACATAAAGGACACAGCTCAGGAATAGGCAAGTGGAAGAGAAAGACACGCTGGGCAAGTAAGAAAGGGCCCGGAGCTCGTCCGCGCTTGCTGGGCACACCGCCCACCTAGCACCCAGATGTGTCCACTAACCCCGCGGCTCCCTGAACCCCACCATTTAGGTTCCTGGGCCTCACTCTAGACCTATCAAGTCAGAATCCAAGAGCTGCGGTTAGGACGTGGATTCTCAAAGATCTCTCCAGATGATATATATATATTTTTCCAATAGACTTTCTTTTTTTCCAGACTGTTTTTTTTAGAAGTTTATAGAAAAATTGATAGAGAATTCCCATGTACTCAGCTCCGAGTTTCCCACGTTATTCTAGTATTAACATCTTACGTTAGTATAATACATTTGTTACAACGAATAGTGGCCTTTACTAACTGAAGTCCAGAGATTATTGAGATTTCCTTTATTTTTACCTAAGGTCCTTTTTTCACGGTTCCAGAACCCCATATTATGTTTAGCTGTCATGTCCCTTTAGGCTCCTCTTGGCTGTGGCAGTTTCTCACACTTCACTGCTTTTGATGACTTTGACGGTTTTTTAAAGAGAACTAACTGGTCAGGTGTTCCTTTTTTTTTTTTTTCTTTTTTGGTCAGGTTCTTTGTAGGATGCCCTGCTACGGGGATCTGTCTAATGTTCTTCTCACGTAAGACTGGAGTTATGGATTATTTACCTCAGAGGTAAAAAGCCATTATTATCACTTCACATCAAGAGTACACACCAGCAGCATGACATCACTGTTGATACTGACCTTGATCCCCTGCCTGAGGTAATGTCTGTCTGGTTTCCGACTGATTTTTATACCAGAGAAACGAGAGGTGCCGGAAAAAGGGCTTCTGACACTACCTGTGACAACTCTTTTAAGGTCACTGTGAAAAAGAAAGGAGCCACGGCGAGCAGACGGCTCACACGCAGAGAGCAAGTCTTATGTAGCAGGCACTGTGACAAGCACCTGACCATGACTTCACTTGTCCCAACCACCTCACAGGGTGGGCGAGATCATTAGGCTACATTATGGATGAGGGAGCCGGGCTTTCAAGGTGTCACAGCCAGAGGCCCACGGAGCCACGTCTGCTCGACGCTGCTCTGAGCTGCCAGCTGAGCTGCCTCAGAGGAAAGGGTGAGGGAGCTGCGGTGGCAGGGCCTCCTCTCCCGGGCTGACAGCAGGGACGAGACATGTAGTACTTCCCCTTAGGGACAAAACCAGAGCCCTCGCCAGAGGCCAACTCACTCCTCCCAGCCCGTGTTCTGAGTGAGAATTACCCACATACCTAGAGGTTAAAAGACAACCCCCCAAAAAAGCACACACGGGACCGAGGTGTCCAAAGCCTAGAGAAATACAATTGGCAGAAAAAAATTGGCTAAATTTTTTTTCTTTTGATTTTGATGGTATTAGAATAGAGGCTTTCGACCATGTGTATGTCACATTTATTCAACCAGTCCCTGACTGACGGATGGTAATTTGATACACACCCACGAATTACTCCTAGGCTTACACAGGTGTATATGCTTAGCAATCATACAGACGGCCCATCTTCTCACATCATCGCCAATGCTGTTACCTTTTTATTATTTTTGAAAGCAAAGGAAAAAGTCACCTCATTTTCATCTGTACGTCTTTGTTACTAGAAAGGCTGAGCGTAATTTCTGGTTTACTGAAATTATCTTTACATATGATTCATGTCATTTGCCCAATTTCCTTGTCATCTTCTTGTTTTAAAAGAGCTCTTCATATACTATGGATATCAGTTCTTCGTTAAACACACTGCAGAGATTTTTATCAGTCTGTCATTCATGTGTCATCTTTTCCTCCATAAAGAAGCTTCTTCTTTTCAACTGGGTCAAACCCGTTGATCTTTTCTCTCACAGCTTCAGTCTGAGGCACAAATAGAAGAGCATCCCCTGCTCTTCCCGCATGGTCATCCGTTCCGGTTCACGAACAACTCTTACCTTGATCCACCGACTGCCCCACCAGCTGCCTGGCCTTTCAAGGCAGACCTTGGCCAGTGCTGGCCTGGCCCCGGCAGCTGCTGGGTGCCCAGCTGTGGACTCAAGCTCTTCTCCAGCTCCGCTGCCACCCGGGGGGCTGCGGCCTGGATGGCATTTTGGATGCTGTGTAGGTCCCACTGGGTCCTCAAGAGGGCATCGTCCAGGGTGAAGCAGCCATCACGCGTACGCCGCACTTGGGAGCAGACGGCGGTGCTCTTCAGCTCCAGGCCGATTTCGTGCACCAGCCTTCGCAGCTGCTTCTGCGTCTCATGCATGCACTGCACCTCTGCCAGGGACACACGAGGACACATCATGCAGTTGGAAGTACCACCTCTGGTGTCGGTTGATCTAGATCCACACCGCTTTACACCTCTTGGCTATGTAATAACCTTAGCAAGACACCGTAGTTCTGTAGGGCTTTGCTATTCAGAGTGCAGCGTAAGGACCACCCTGTGGGTGCCACCTGAAGACATACGGAATCTCAGGCCCCACCCACACCTGCTGAGTCAGAATCTGCCTTTTAGGAAGATTAGTCACAGAGCTGCTCTGACACTTCGTTTGCTCATCTGTAAAGCAGGTGGCTGTGAGAAGTCTAGGGGGTCATTGACACAACGGGTTCAGCATGGGGAAGGGCTTGGTCAATGCTCAAGAAAAGGAGCCCTCGTGAATGTGATCAACAAAGAAAGGAGTCGGGGGGCTGGGTCGGGAGGGACTGGGTAGCTGACAGTGCTGTCTGACGGTCCACGTCAACCTGATGCACTGGGCAATGAGCCGCTAATGTCATCTTTGCCTGTTAAGGTCTGGCTTCAGAGGCTGACTTGGCAGGAGATAGGACAGAATTTGTTCTGTGTGCTGTGTGATCGGCCAAGCCCAGCCCAAGGCTGGGAAGGAAGCTGGCCAGCAGGGATTGGGGCTGCGATGCGCTGGCCTCTGCCACGGCATTCTGCAGTGACTCCCCAAGCCCAGGAGCCCCATCCCCCTGCTCCAACTTCCCAGGACAACTTACCTAAGAGGAATTCTGGAGGCGCAAAGTGGAGGCACCGGATGCCGGTTATCAGCATCGGGGACTGGTTCATGGGCCGGATGGAGCCTCTCACGGCCATCTCATAGGCTTCCTGAGTCTGCAGGTCGAGGTTGGAGTACCTGGGGATCACGAGGCGGGTAGTCAGGTGGCTGGCGTGGGGCGGGGAGCTGCGCTGACTGCTCACCCCTACCCCACCCAATCCTGAAAGACGCCCTTCTGGAAGTTCTTCTCTCGCTCTCCATCTCCCTCACCCCTCCAGTGCCTTTGCAGTCGCTGTTTTCTCTTTCCCTTCCGAGCCTTAAATGCAGTCTGCCTTCCTCTGCACACCCTCCCTGGCTTCAACAGTCACACATGTGCTGATGACCCCCGACCCCCGGCCCTATGTCATGATGATGCGGGTCCCCAGCTTTCCTCTCCATTAGATCACATGCCTCCTAGGAGGGCAGCTGGTGTCTCCTATCCCCCTCAGTCTCCCCGAGGACTGGCCTCAGACCTGACACACAGACATATTTGTGTGCTACGGAAGAAATGAGTGGTTCGTGGGATCTCCTCCAGGGCAGGTGGAGCACAGGGGGGCCCTGTGGGCATCTCCTGCTCTTCCGGCACCATCCTGAGGGCTCTTTCAGAGCGATGTGGGTTGGGCCCCACTTACATCACCAGGGCCTTCTGATGGGAGCCTTGAATTATGGCCAGGATTCGGTCCAGCTTCTCTCTGGTCACGTGGTCTAGAAAAGCCAGGGGACGGTCAGGAGGTACCCACTGAGGATGGGTGATGACAAACTGACAAACTCCTTTCTCCCAAACAGGCCCTGTCCTTGAAACCTGGAGGGCATTCCAGAGCATCCTCTGATCCTAGGGGTCCCATCTAGGGGTTCAGAATCGTTTGAGGCTCTTATGCGAGCTTGGTCCCTCTTCTCACAACAATACGCATGAACTCTATATTTTGAGGACATTTCCAGGGAACTCACAGACTCCAGTTTAAAAACATTTTCTTCTGGAAATGAGACAAAGATGTACTGTGACTTGCCCAATATTCTGAGCCAGGCCTCCTGAGCCCCAGTGTGGGGTTTCCATGCCAGGAACCCTGGGAGGGAGGGTGCCATCTGTCCAAACGCAGAAACAGGTGGCAAGGAGTGGCTGTGGGCAGGCAGCAGCAAAGCCTGGGGATACTCACAAAATCTGCTGGCAGGCTGATCCTGCAGCTCAGCTGGGGCAGGCGCCAACTTATGGCTCCAAAGGCCAGAGCGCCGCGAGCAGGTGCGGTAACTATGAAGACTTGCCAGCTTGGAAAGCCTTAGGACTCTCATTCCTTCTGCCTGGCTCATTCATGCTGTTGTCTTACCTGGCGTGCACCCCACACTACCTCCTCCCCTTTCATTTACAGCCCAGCTCAAATGCTGCCTCCTCCAGGAAGCCCCTCCTGGAGCATGTTGCTTTTACCTCCTGGCTCCTGCCACTCAGTACCTGGGTCTCTTTCCCACCATTTAATTTTCTTTGGTTTTTATATTACTTTTTAATTATGTAATTTATATATAAATCTTCTTCTTTAAGAAATTCAGATCAGCACCAACAAACATCCCCCCTCCTCCAAATTCTGGCTTCCTCCCTCCTAAAAGTGTCAATTGGAAGCTGTCTTTACATGTGTCTTGGATGCTGACACAGTGTCGTCTTGTCATGTTTTAAATCTCCAGAAGATATAGGGATATGTATCTGCTCTCCTTGCTAGTCTGAGTTCACTGAGATTGGGGACGCCATCTGAGATTGGGGACGCCACCCTATGTACCCCCAGTGCCTAGAACATGGTTTGTGCTAAATAAGCAAATGCAATAGATGTTATGGAGAATGTTAGAACGTGGGGAGAGTAAGAAGTCAAGAACGGGCCATCCATCCATCCATCCACCCCCTCATCCATCCGTACCCCATCCGTCCATCTATCCCCCAACTATCCATCCATCTTCCCCCATCTATCCCCCAACCATCAATCCACCCCCTATTCATCCATCCATCCCCCATCCATCTATTCACTTATTCATCCATCTATCCATGCATCCATCAACCCTTCATCCATCCATCCATCCACTCATTAATCTGTCTGACTGTCTGTCCATCCATCCTTCCATCTGTCCATCCATCCATCCTTCCATCTGTCCATCCATCCATCCATCCATCCATCCATTCGCCCTCCCTCCATCAAATAAGGACCTCTCAGGTCCCAGGCCCTGATCTATGTGTGACCATTGTAGTGAAATTACCCAGTCCCTGCCTTGCATAGGTGACTGTCTTGTGGGGAGAGGGATACTAAATAATCGCTAATCGTCTATGGCCATGCCACCCTAAACGTGCCCGATCGCGTCTGATCTTGGAAGCTAAGCAGGGTCGGGCCTCGTTAGTATTTGGTTGGGAGACCACCTAGGAAGACAGGATGCTATAGGTTTAAATAAATAAATAAATAAATAATCGATCAATCACTTATCATTAGTTGATTACTAACTATTCTGAGAGTCCATCCAGTCCAAGTCTGAGGGCCAGAGAAGCTCACTTGGGGAGGTGACATTTAAGCCAGGCGAGGAGACAAAGGAAGACAGAATGAAGTATCCAAAGACCCCTAATAGCCAGCCTGAGCTTGGTGTGTCTGAGAGTGACTGAGAGGGAGCTCACGCAGCCCGTGTGGGGGTGAGGAATCAGAGAAAGCAAATGCGGAGGCAGCCACAGCTGCTTCTCCCACCCACCCTGGGCTCCCACAGGCTCTTACCGTACGTCGTCTTCTCCACCAGCCGCCCATCCTCACAGAAGTCATCTGTGGCTTTGCCTAGGAGGCCACGCACTGTGTAATCCTCCAAGGACAAGGAGGGTAAGACCCAGTCAGTGTCTCTGCTCTAAGCCTCAGTGCTAAGCCTCAGTCTAGCACCCTGAGGGTGGGGGTGGGGGACCCTCAGGGAGCTCAGGCACTCAGCCCCTACCCAGCTGCCCCACTACCCCCTGGGAAAGGGCACCGGACTTTCCTATGATGGTGAGGGCTGGCAGCCCAAAAAGGCCACTGATGACCATACTGTGACAACCCCGTGCTGCCATGCCTCTTCAATCCATGCTGGGCCCTTCCTGGCATGCCCTGTTGGTGACTCTCCATCCCTCTAAGTATGATCTGTGAGGCTAATGGCCTTTGCCACAAATTAATGACTATGACGACAATGACAAGCAACAATGACTGAGCATTTACCATATGCCAGTGACTGCTAAGTATGTTACGTGTGGTCACTAATTTAATCTTCAAAGTGACCCTATGGAGGTGGTACTATTATCACTCCCGTTTTAGAGAGGAGGAGATGGAGGCACACAGATGTTAAGTGACCCACCCAAGGACCACAGCTGGCAGACAGGTAGATGCTGGTTTTGAACCAATGCCATTTGGCTCCAGAATCTATGCTCTTAACCATTAAATATTCATGCCCTCTAATGTGGCACCTCTGTGCACGCTCATGGGGCCAGACTCCAGGGACCCAGCTGGGACACAAGCAGCCTGACATCTAGGCAGTGACATCCACTTCTCAGTCTTGGGGAAAGAATGGAGTGGTGTCATGGTAAGGCTCTGGTATTAGATGAACATGGGTTCCAATCCCAGCTCTGTGTCCCTTTCAGGATGCATGACCCTGAGCAAGCGACATCCTCTCTCTGAACCTCAGTTCTCTCATCTTTAAAAGGGGTGAAGAACGGAATCTATAGTCATTATTATGTTGTTACAGGGTTCCACAGCATGTGACCATAAAAACATGCTGGCCGATGGCCTGGGAATTCCCAGTGGAATCCTCTCAGCCTCAGACTCCTGCTAGTGACCCCCAAGGAAAGGACCAGAGGATAATCAGTCTGTCCCCAGCGCCTTGTACCTTGGTGAGGTGAGCGTTGTACATGTCGGTGAGGAGACTGCGTCCATGTCCCACGCCGAGTACTGAAAGGCACCCCACCTGATCTCACAGCTGGTTCCGCTTTCCCATTTCCCAGGGACCCCAACCCCCACACCCGCCATCAGAATACTCCCACCTCCAATGCTGCTGAAGCAAGCGAGCGGGCAAGGAGAGCTTCTTCTACAGGGAGCAGATGAACTCCTCTAGGTATATGTGAAAATGCAGATTTCTGGGCCCCACTCATATGCACTGTCTCTGAGTTGTGGTGGAGAGGGGCTTTTGATACACTCAAAAGAGACCAGTGGCCGAGTCACATGGACCTATGCTCTAATCAGGGGAGGCTCTGAGCCTCCTTGTGCCTCAGTGAAATGGGGATAAAAACACTGTCTGATCCCTGAGATGTTGTGAAGACTGAGGAAGCACAAGAAGCAATCGGCACAAAGGGCCCCATAAACGGGGGCATTGTGGCCACTCCCTGCCTTCGCCCAGCTCTATTTGTCCCTCTGGCTGAAGGAGAGAATGACTCTCCATTCACTTCTGGAGGGAGAACAGGGAGGGGGCATGAGGTCACGTCTGCCTGCCTGTGTCCCAGGAAGCAAGACAAGGGGACTATGGCTATTGCACATGGAGGACGTGGATACCGCCTGACCCTGGGGACACAGATGGCTCATGACTCAGAGCTTCGTGTGTCCAGATCCAGCGACATCCAGACACTAGCTAGTGGGGTCAGAATCACACGCTTTGCTACCCTATGAGAGTGATGATGGTTTCCCCTCTCTTGACCAAGAGTGTTCACTAGCCATGTGACTCAGGACGAGTCACCTGAGCTCCTGGAGCCTTACTTTTCTCATCCATAAAAATCATACAATATCTATCTAATGAGATTGTCGTGGTAAACACATGTACACAAAGGGCTTCATACTACATCACATTCGGGAATGATTTGATAAAGGTGGGCAATTGTGAACCCCCCACTTCCCCCAAATGATCACTCTTGGGGCAGGAATCAGAGGAGAGCGTAGTAGAAAATGGCTGTCAAGCTGGAAGTGCGCTGGGCTCCTAGACGCTCCCTAATCCTCCGAGCCTATATGACTACATCCCCAGGCTCACCACATCACCTACCAAGCACCCCAGATGCCTGGGCATCCAGCCGGTGTCCCACGCCAACCTTCAGGCTGGTGAATGCTGGTCCACGTACTGGAAAGAAACACATGAGGTCCCTTTCTTCAATGAATCCAGACTCCAGGAGGGCTTTAGGCTGCTCGATGACCTCATTCCTAGAATGCAGCCTCACAGTGCTCAAACCAGGATCAGGTTGGGCTCCCAGGCTTCCTTACCACAAAACCTGGGGCCTAGAACCACTTCCTCAGTTCCGTAGGCCCAGAGAAAAGACAACCCAAGATGCCTGTTACTCTGCCTATCATCATGCCCTCAGTGAGAGTCTGAGTGGACTGCACATGACACTGGGAATCAAGATTATACGGTTCCCTAACCGGCTCCTGCAGAAGCAGCATCTTGGACTGTCTGCCAGTGAGAAAACAAAGGCTGTGAGCTCCTTAAGGCAGGCCTGGGTCTGCTTGTTCACAGTTCTAGAGCCTAGAACTCACTAGCTGCTCAGGAAATAACTACCGAAAGAATGAATGACTCATCGAAATATATACATTAAAATAACTGTAGTTTTTGTCACCAATTATACCTCAATAAAATAGTTGTAAAAACACACACAAACACACATACACATACAAAGGGAAAAAAAAAAAAAAGAGTGAATGCAGGAATGAACCAGAAGCATTTATACCACGGCAGTCTCTAGGAGGAGGGAATAAGGTAATTAAGAGCCTAGTGAATCCAGGCTATGCTACATAATGTCAACACTGAGTCTCAGTTTCCTCTTTTGTGAAATGAGAATAGGATTCACCACCCAGGATTGTGGTGAAGAATCAATGAGACGGCATTTGGGAAAAGCTTAACACAGTCTGTAGTACAAAGTAGATCCTCAATACGTCATATTTGTTGTTGTTATACTATAGAATCACTGAATATCATTGTTGAAGGGAAGTTAGAGGTTTCTGGTCAAGGCCCTTGGTCTTCCTAGAGTGTCCCGACTGCGACCTCCTTAGGACTTCCCCCTGATGGTCTGAATTCCCTATGGAGTCCCAGAATAATAGAGGGGTCAGCAAACTACAGTCATGAGCCAAATTCTAAAGCCTATGTTTATAATGGCCCATGAGTTAATATTTTTTTCTATTTTTCAATGGTTCAAAAAAATCAAGAGAATAGTTAGTGACATATGAAAATTACATGAAATTCAAATGTCAGTGTCCATAAAATTTTATTGGAATGCATACCGGCTCATCGCTTTACATATTATCTACAGCTGCTTTTGCCCTACAATGGCAGAGGTGAGCCTGCAAACCCTAAAATATTTACTATCTGGAAAATCTGCCAATTCCCGGTCAAATACTTCATCCTCACTGTGGCCCTTCAAAGGTCTGGAACAGGAGTCTGAGCACTGACTGGGACAGTGACTCTCGGCAGAGACTTCCTGGGAAGTGACACCCAGACTCCTGCCTGAAATGTGCCTTACCCAGCAGATGGTCCGTGAGGGTGGGCACACTGGTGGCTGTGAGGGTCAGTTCCTTCTTTTCGCTGCCTTCCATGGGGCCCAGCAGGAAGCGCACGCGCTGTTCTGGGGGAGGAGGCCTCCCAGCATTGAGACCTGAGTATACACAGGTAGAGGACATCTTGTCAATTCCGTTCGAGGAGAAGGGCCAATGCAGTATGAAGATGGGGAAGACAAATGAAAGCCCACGGTGGCGAACAAAATAGCAATAGTTAAGTAAGACTTGGATTCAAATCCTACTTTATTACTTATTAACTGCTTATCACAACTAACAATACTGAGCTTGTTTATCCATCTGAACACGTGAAAAAGTGAGGCGTAACAGAGTGTACAGAACGCATTGGGAAAGCGCTCTGCCCAGGCGACCAAGTCACATGACTTTATTTTGCTAGAAGGATCAAGAGCGAAATCGCACTCTGGCAGGAGGCACTCACCCTTCAGAAGCTGCAGCTCCACAGTGTCCCGCAGGTGCTTCCATTTTAGCCCCGGAGGCTTATAGACCGCGAAGAGCCCATGCAGCCGTGCCAAGCCGGCGGACCCCATGTGTGAAGCCGGCGGTCCAGACTCGCAAAGCAGGAAGAACGGAAGTGCCGTACAGTCCCACACTCAAATATGGTTCTTTCAATGGGCGCCGCCATGTTTCGCAGCCGGAAGCGGTTCTCATCTTATTATCCTCGGTGGGGAAAGGTGATGGAGAAAATAAGTAGGGCCCGGCGCTAAACCCAACCTAGCAAGACTTACTTGGAGACCCTTTCTGGGGGTGAGGTGAAATGAGAGTTTTACGTCGGTAGAGTAGGTGGCCGACAGGCTGCCTGGGCTTCCTACTCACACTTAGCGATAGAGCCTTTTCCTGTTCGAGCTACGATACCTACGGCTCAACAAGCCCTACTTAGAGTAATAACGATCGAGTTAGTTTGACCCCTCCGGCGCTCCGTCGCCAGAAATGTTTAGAGCGTCGGCTTCGCCCCGCCCATCCTCTCGCGTAGGTCAGAAAGTGTCCGCTGTCATGGCGACGGGGTTACGGCGGACTCTGCGCCCCATCCGCCCACTCCAGTGCATCCTTGGGCCTCCAGCAGGCAAGTGGCGGAGGCGGGAAGGAGTCCTAGGGGCCACCCACACATTTGACCTCTGCCTTTTTCTTGCCCCACAGATGTGCCCTTTCGAGCCAGGAGCCATGGCACCGCCCAGCTCTACCCCGAACACATCCCCACTTCCCCGCTGCAGAAGGTGCTGTTGGCCGCGGGCTCTGCCGCAATGGCCCTCTACAACCCGTATCGCCACGGTAAGACCGCCCGCGCTCCGCGCTGCCATGGAGGCAGCAAAGGGTCCGGGAGCGCCCTTGGTTTGGAAGCTTGGGCAGGTCCCGACCTCTGTCAGAGCTTTCGTTTCCTATGGGTAATTGGAAAATAGACTAGGCCAAGGTACCCAAATTTGGCTGCGCCTCACGGTCACCTGGAACATTCAAAAAATGCAGATGCCTGCGTCTCACCCTAAACTCAGTCTGTCAGACTTGGACAGGTGCGGGAAGAAGGGGCGTGGAATCTGAGCTGCCTCTGCAGGTATTGTCATCCAACCACAGTGAGAACCTCTGGACTAAATAGATTTAGATCCACCTACTGCATGATAACATCACACTAGAAAATAACTTTTAAGAGGTCAAAGACCATGACTGCCCAGTTCCATTGTATCAACAGCATTTTGGATAGTGCCTGGCACATAATAAATGCTCAGTAAGTGTTTCCCGAATGTACAACATCCTAGGATTCAATGATGCCTTTCTCATCCCTCTCAGGATTCTTTTTATTGTTATTAATTTTTATAAGTTTATTTGAGAAAAACTGATGACATATGCCAGGAAGCAAGATCTCAAATGCTCTCTCACCGCCCCCCCCCCCCCAGGATTTTTAGGTCTGGAGAGTGCTAATAAAAAATGCTGACTGATCACTGAGCACTTATTCTGGCTAAGTGCTTTATACATACATATGCATGTTTTTGGCTTTTCATATTAACCTTATGAGAAAGGTGTTATCTGCCCTTCACAAAGTAGAACTGAGTCTTAGTGAAGCAATTTATTTATACTAGCTCACCGTACCTGGGCTCAGACCCAGCACTCTAACGTCAAAGCTTGTACCTGTCGATGGAGACATGATATTCTTTTATGAAGAAGACTTTTCACACAAAGAGCTAATCAGCATTTTGTTCTGCATCTGTAGATATACTTGCTGCATAGGCTGTACTCAAATTAACTAAAGACTCATCTTCCTTTTTGTTCTAAGCAACAAATGTAACTGCCTGTACCTCCTGTGCTTTATAACTCTTTTATAACTGCCTGCAACCATAGCAACTCCTGAGCTTTGTAACCATTTAGCCCATGCCAAATAAGTTCTATATAAGGAATGTTACATTTGAGCTCCAGGCCCAGATCTTCAGAGCACTTGCTCTTCTGGGATGCCCCTCTGGGACTGCTGGCAATAAACCTGAGTTCCCCAACTCTCCAGAGTGCTGCTTGGTTTCACCCTGTCTGATTTTTGCAACTTTTCTGCAACTGTTATAATGGATGTGAAAGTGATTTATAACTTCTTTAGAGCACCATGCTAACCAGAGCCACCTTACTCTGGTAGATTAATTACATAATACTAATAATTACAGATATATTGAGCTGTAACTTTGTGCAGGATGATTTGTTAAACATTTAACATGAATTCTCATAACTAAGAGAAAGATCTCATCCCTATTTTGTCATTTATGAAATTAAGACTCAGACCAGGTCAAATAACTTACCTAAGTTCATAGCCTCCATTTGTCCTCATGTCTATCCTTTCAGACATGGTTGCAGTTCTAGGGGAGACCACAGGACACTGTGCCCTGAAAGTCCTCAGGGACCAGATGAAGAGGGATCCAGAAGGTGCCCAGATCCTGCAGTAGGTCCTCGCCCTGCCTGGGGGGTTAGGAGCATTCTTTGGAAACCCTGCTCACTCTGGAGTCACAGTATGTCAACCTTGTTCCTTGAAGAAACTCTTCTTGATATCATGGCTCTGGATGGCTGCACAGGCTGTGCACTGCTCAACTCCAGGGGTGCCATTTATATAGACACTACGATGATCCCTGGGTGCTATCATGTGGTCACCTTAGCCCAGTTCGATCCATAGGGGTCTGTCCCATACATGTGTGGGCTGTCTTCCCTTCCCCCTCCTGTACCGCCCTTCATGAGTACCCTGATCACATCTGAGGCCGACCTGCCTAGATTGTGCCCCTGTGGGCCGGAACCATGACCTTAGCTTGTGGTAGTCTAGATGATGCTCCATCAGAGCTTGTGGCCCTATTGCCACTCTGCCCATTTACCTCTCACACCCTCTACCTTTGTTGGCACCCTCCCAATACTTAAGTCCTAGCTTCTGCTTTGCAGGCAGCGTCCCCGGATCTCTCTCTCCACCCTCAACTTGGACAAGCTCCAGAACCTACCTGAGGGCTCCCTCGGCCGCGAGTATCTCCGTTTCCTGAATGTGAATGTGAGTTTCTAGCTTCTGGGTATTTGGCAGTCACCAGGAAGGTTAGATGAGTGGAATAGGGATGACATCTCAAGGAAAGAAGAGCAGGTATGCTTTCAGTCTCTTGTGCCAAAGCTTTGTTTTTTCTATGGCACAGGTAAATGGGCCTGTAACATCACTGCAATTAATAACACTGGGCAACATTTGTTAATCTCTTATTGCATGCCAGATGTCAAGTTTGTATATGATTTTGCCAAATTCTTCCAATAACCCCGTCAAGTGTGTTTTGATTATTCTCTTTGAACAGATGAGGAGACAGGTCCAGAGATGTTAAGCAATTTGCTGACTTTACACAGCCAGTGTTAATAGAAGCAGTATTTAAACCTAGGTCATGCTGTTAACTGCTTCACTGTGTCCTCCTGTCTCAGAGACACTGCTTTTCCTATGGTATGACAAGTTATGGCATTCTGCAGCTCCAGGCAGGGAAGATGCCCTGGGGGAGTGGAGGGCCCCAACTACTGAGGAAGTCATTATTTGATCAGCATCTGCCATGTGCTATCCATTGTTATAGATGCTGGGGACATAATGATGAACTAGACAGACAAGGTTTCTGCCCTCATGGCACTAATATTCTGGTCAGGAAGGCAAATAAAGCACCGAAAGAAATTTTCATTTAAAAATTCATGCAAAATATTTGAATACTTAGAACATACCAGACACTGTTTTCAGCAATTGGAATAGTGTAAACAAAACCAGCAAAGAGCCTGTGGAGCTTCCAGTCTAGCAGATGGTGCTGTGAGGATGACAAGGGCGGGGCGGCCCCACCCCTCCGATATGGTGGTCACAGCAAGCCCCTTCAAGGAGACTTAGAAGAGGAGGCGGAGCCAGCTCTTAGAAGAGATGGGAGGAACAGTCCGAGCAGAGGGACTGACAAGTGTGAGGCCCTGTGTGTTTAAAGAAAGGAGAACTAACCAATCTGGCTGTAGAGAAGTGAGTGGGGAGAGGCAGCCAATGGCTGGGACCTGCCAACCTTGGGAAGGAATCTGTATTTTGTAATAGGAGCAGTAGGAAGCTATTGAGGGTTTCAAGTAGGAGCGTAACATGATCTGATTTATAAAAAGATCTTAAGCTACAGCTAGGTTTCCTTCCCTGTCCCCGCTCCCACCCGCCAATACACACACATCTCAACGAAGGACTTCTGTGAAGTGGCTATCCAGCCTAGCTGCAGGAACCGGCCAGGCTGGAGGAGGTGAAGGAGTGAGTGAAGCCTTCTTTAGAACTGGGTTTCTGAACTTTGGCCCTATTGACTTCTAGGGCTGAATAATTCTTTGGTGCGGGGGCCTGTCCTGTGCAGTGTAGGGTGTTACCAGCATCCCTGGCCCCTACTCACTAGACACCAGTAGCGCCCCCGTAAATTGTAATCACCACAAATATCTCCAGACAATGTCCCCTGGTGGATAGTTGAGAACCATTGCCCTAGAAGAATATTGTCCTTGAAAAAAATAACCTGCTTCCCATACTCAACTGACACTCCTCCCTGCCCTATTTTATATCATCTCCCTCAGATTTCACCCAGGTGCAAGTTATTTAATCAGTGGGAAACTCACCAGGGTCATTTGCCCCAAGTGTCACCCCAGGAGGGACAAGCTGCTTCTGAATTTCCCCCAGAACCTTTTGTCCTGTTACTATGGAGGGGACGGGACAGCCAGGACCTACATGGGCACCTTGCCCAATCACAGCCCTAGTTGTGGTAAGAGCCCTAGGTATTATGACTCTTCTAGAGGGTGGAAACCAGGCCAAGGAAACCAGCACAAGGAATGTAAAGTAACACATAGAGTCATAATCTCTAGGGCTCCAGAAGAGATTTAGATCAAGGTCCCAGGTGAGGCCATACTCTCTGAGGCTGACCTTGGTAGGAGGTGTGCCAAGATTACAGGCTTGGGCTCTGGAGTTAATAGTCCAAGTTAGAATCCTGTCTCCCTTCCCAGCTTTATAGACCTGGGCAAGTCATTTGACCTGGGGTTCAGATTCTTTATCTGAGGAAAGGGGACCTAATGTTTATCTTCCAAGGCACTTACATGGCTTATTATTAATAGACGTTAAAGCCACTGGCTTTGCAGTCCAACAGACTGTCTTGAATCCTGGCAAGTTACTTTATCTCTCTGAGCCTCATTTTTGTTATCTGTATCTGAGGGTCTACCCTCCCAGATAGTGATGAGAATGAAGTATGATAATATATGTAAAGGACATCATACAGGGCAGGTACGTAGTAGGAACTCAGTAAATGTAGCCTCTATCATTATGACCACCTTCAGCCTCACACAGGAAGTAGAACTCTGCGGAAGAAATCAAGGCCCGTGACCCAATGAGGCCAATGGACACAGACCATAGCACGGAGCTAGCAGCCCCAGAGCAATAAAAACATCAAACCGCTCAGACTCTGGACAGGCTGAGGCCATGCCTTGGGTACAGGAAGACCAGGCTGTTCCCACTCTGTGCTACTGAGGACTCAGAGAGGCAGCGAGTGGATAAAAGGACAGTTGACATCCCTACCTGGGGGTCAGAAAAGTACCTGGAACTAGCCTTTTACTCATGCATTTAAGAGATGTTTCTTTATCCAGGCCCTAGAGATAAGACTGAGCAAAACAGAGCCAACCCTGCCCTATGCAAATGAGAGGCTGCTGCAGCACTGTTCATAAAGAGATACAAAGCCACATAGGAAATTTAAAGTTTGCTACTAGCTACTTTAATAAAGCAAAAAGAAACAGGTGGAATTAATCTTAATAACATTTTGTTTAATCTAATGTCTAAAATATTATTTCAACATCCAGTCAATATTCTTAAATGATTGCGATTTCACCTTATTCTCATACTAAGTCTTGAAATCCAGTGCGTATTTTCATATACAACATATCTCGATTGGAACTTGTGGCAAGCATAGTTCTAGGAAAGAGACATTAACAATCACATGCACTGAACATCACAACACAATCACGTCGAATGCCACAGAAAGGTACAGGATGCTACAAAAGGCCACAACGTGGGCCTGATCAGTCTGAAGGTCAAAAACGGTCTCCCCTTGGAGGGGACCCTTCAGCTGAGTCATAGATGATGAGCAAGAGTTATCAAGGTGGAGATGAGGGTAGTTGGGAGAGAGCACCTTAGGCTTTTGCTTGTACTAAAATCTTTTTTTTTTTTTAATTTGTAATTGTGGTAAAAACAAAAACATAAAATTTCCCATCTTAACCCTTTTTAAATGGACCGCTCAGTAGTGTTAAGTAGTTAAATAGTGTTCATATTGTTATGAACCCAACCACCAGAGCTTTTTTATTTTGTAAAACTGAAACTCTATACCCATTAAACAACTCCCAGTTCCCCTTCCTCCCCAGGCTTCTGTGCCATGGATTTCAACAGGTCACACAGGCATGTGTGTGAGTTGGCGTAGGCTGAGGGGCTGCCAGTCCCTGCCGGAGGACTCCCCAGGTGGCAGGTGTAGGCAGAAGCTAAGGCTCCAGAGAGTTCGGTGCGAGTGGTTGGTAGCGTCAAGAAGCTGGCAGGTGGGCCTTGGGAACTGTGGGGAAGGGGTCTAGGGGAAGTTCACGGTTGTCAGAGGGTCTCCCCAGACACCCGAGCGCCCACACAATTCGTGGATGACGAGGAGCTAGCGTATGTGATCCAGCGATACCGGGAGGTGCACGACATGCTCCACACCCTGCTGGGGATGCCCACCAACATCCTGGGTGAGTGCTACCTTGCCACCTGCCTTGGCGGGAGGGGAAGGCTGAGGGGGAGGGGTGTCAGATTTCAAGCCAGCCTGTCCACAGGGCTAGGGCAGGGCTCACCTGTCTCTGCCACCCCACCCCAGCATCTGGGCTCCCTCTTCTGACCCCCTCAGAAACTCCCTAGGGCCTGTAGGAACCGGCCTGGACGTGGAGTCCTCTGCGTTCTGACCTCAAACTTCCTTTCCAGCCCTTGTTTCCTTTGATTCTTTTCTTGGTCCTTCTCCTTCTCTCCAGGCCAAGTGCCCCAGGGCCCATTAGACTAGCCTGGGCATGGCTGATCCATGGCAGGTTCAGAGAGGAGCAGACACCTCCCTGTTCTCTGTGATGAGTACCACTGGCTTCTCTTCTGGGCCCTGTTCACCTCTCCCCCACTTACCCTGCCCCCCAGGGGAGATCGTGGTGAAGTGGTTTGAAGCTGTCCAGACCGGCCTACCCATGTGCATCCTGGGAGCGTTCTTCGGGCCAGTCCGACTCAGTGCCCAGTAAGTTCTCAAGTGGCCAGGGCTCCAGAAAATGGAAGAACATGCAGCCTTCCTGAGCAGCCCATGGCAGAGGCCAGGGTGGAGGGGGGTAAAACTGATGTGGCACAGGGTCTCCAGGGCGATGAACGAAGCCTGGATGTTGCATGGACCTTAGGGTCTCTCGGGCCAGGCCTCAGTCCAGGTCGTGATGATGCAGTCAGGGCTGGTGGCAGTCTAGCATCACTTTCTGGAGTTAGCTCTCAATTTAAACCTAGGCGTTGGCATGTTCCAGGTAAGTGGCTCTTGGTACAGGATTATAACATCACTGAGCTGCTGTTTCCTCATCTGAAAAGTGGCAATAACTACCTTCGGTCTATGTGAGGATTAACTGAGAAGATGCACGTTGACTGCTGGGTGCATAGTGTGCCTGGCCCTCAGGGCCTAACATTTTTTTTCTCCCCTGCTGCCCCACAGACACCTGCAAGTCTTGGTCACGGAGCTGATCCCATGGGCAATTCAGAATGGGCGCAGGGCCCCCTGCGTCCTCAACATATACTACGAGCAGCGCTGGGCGCAGCCCCTGCAGGCGCTGCGGGAGGAGTTGGGCATCACAGACCCCCCCATACATGTGGGCTAGGCCTAGCCCCTAAGCTGCTGAGCCAGGAGGGCCCACCTGGCTCCCCACCCTGACCCCTACCACTTCCCCAGGGGGCAGAGGGCTCCTTTGCCACTACCTTTGATTGTTTTCTTTGAACCATGACTGTTGGACATCATTTATCAGAATCTGTCCTGACCACTGCTGAGTGACTTTGAGGGCTAACCCAGGAGGGAGCAGGCAGTGGGGCTCCTAGGGGAGCCGGGAGCTGCCCAAGAAAACTACATGTGAATAGGAAAAATTTTACTGGCTCGTGCTGGGATGTCTCAGGTCTGCAACCCCCGTTCCAGACCCCTCCCTGCCAGAAATGAGGACTATACCAGTTCCAAAGGCCAGAGAAAGAGGGAGGTCGATGGGAATAGGGGTCTCTATCTGAATAAGCTCCACTGGGTCATGTGCCCGCTTCCCCTGCCTTCGCCCAGTTCATGCTGACACTGGCAGCCTCCGACTCTTGAGCCCCGAGGGCAGATGTCCCTTCCAGCCCTGCCCTAGCTGTCTGCCCCGTCTCCCCTGGTCTGAAATTGGGTAGATTGGTATTTAAGCTCCCAGCCCCTGCTTAGTTTTCCAGCAGAGGGACTTGGTGCAAATCCCTTTCCCTCAGCCCATTTCTTAATCAGTGCAAGGGAAATAAAAACCACCTGTCTCCTGTGGTTATTGTGGGAGTTTCATTGGAAGGTTTCATTGGAAGAAGTCAAGGGGCTGGAGCAATCGTGCTGTTGCATTCACCTGTGGAGGAGGCGACCGTGGGGCAGTTTTATTTTGGAGTGGCAATCAGGTATTTATTTTCCTTGGGTCGGAGGCAGGGAGTGCAGACACCCAGGGTGAAAGTGCTGTTGACAAGTGGGTGGCCCTGTCTTTGGATTTAGAACCAAGTTCACTCTCAGAATGTCAGAGCTTTCAAGTCTGGGGGAGGCATCTCTTCCTCGTGTGGATGGGGCAGCTAAGGCCCAGAGAAGGGCAAGGAATCGCCTCGAGTAACTAGAATACAGGCTGCAGTGGCTCCTGTTTGCTTTTCCTATGGGTAATGACAGCTGCGGTGTACTTACAACTGTACTGTGTGCCAGGCCGGGCCAAGCACTTAGAGGCATTACCATACTGACATCAACAACTCAAGGAGAGAGGTGGTACTATTGTAGTTTACTAACGAGGCAATAGGAACAGAGCTGAGGCTGGAACCAGAGGTGTCTGAATACCTGCTCAGCACTGCCTGCCTTGTGCCTACCACATCCCAGTCCAGGGCTCCCAGTGGCAGAGGGAGGGCATAGGAGGCTGGAGACCAACCTCGGAACCTCTTTTCAATAGGGAAGCCTTGTCCAAACTCTGAATTTCTGCAGAAAGAGGAAGGGATTAGGGTAAGCTCCTCACGCCTCAGATTTTTGGAGTATAGGCCACTTTTCTGGACCTGCCAGCTGTTTCTGTGGCTTGCCAGGGTCCCAGGTACCCCCATCCCCACCCAGGTCAGTAAAAGTCAAGTGTCAAAGTTGGGGAAGAAAGATTGGACTCAAATGGCCGCTGCCAAGCTTGGTAGCTCATGTGCTCCAGCCCCGTGGTGCCCGCATGACCCTGGGCCTTTACAGCGTTCGAGACAGGTGCTGTTGTGGTGTGTTCAAATCTAAGACCCACGGAGCCCCACGGAGCCAATTGAGATGAACTGTGAGCCTTTATTATCCCCGAGCTTCCAAAAGAGGCAGTTTATAAAGCCTAGAACCACACCCTGGTTAACAAAGTAAGCAGATTACCACACCCTGGTTAACAGAGAATCAGAAGTAAATCCTTAATGCTGGCTTACAGGAAAATTTTCCACCCTTAACAGTGCTAAGCATCATGATTGGCTGGGAGTGGAGTTCTGTCTGCAGATCATAAGGTGGCATTTTTGTCACCAGCTTACAGCTGGAGAAAAATTTTACTGGCATTATCTACCACTTAACTGAGTTCTTACCACAGCCCATGAGGCCCTGTCAACTCCTGCCTAGAAACTTCCATTCTTCATCTCAAAAGACCACGTTGGTCTTTTTCCTTTCTTTGTCCCCAGGTCATTACATAGCTTTTCGTCATTCACGTATGTGCTCAAACGTCACCTCAGAGGCCTTCCTTGACCACCCCACCTAAATCCATCCCCCCCCCCACTCCGTCACATCACCTTATTTTCTTTAGAGCGCTTACCACTCTGACATCTTAATTTATTTTGAAGTTCATGGCTGCTCCAGGAGGGCAGGGTCCTTATTCTTTACTTTCCCTGCTGGGACAGTGCTTGGCACCAGCAGGGGCTGCTTCACCTTGAAGGAATGGAAGTTGAGCCTTCATGCTGTCCTGTCCCCACAGCATGCAGGATTGTACTTGGGCCCCACAACCTCGCTTCATGGAGACCCTGGTCTTGGGTTCGGGGAGTGTCCTAGGGTTGCACAGCTCGAGTATGGTGGAGCACAGGGATGCACTGGGACGCACAGGTCCTCTCCCAGTAGCCAAGGGGAAGCTCCTTCCCTCTGCCTAATAAAAGGCATATGTAGCTGACCCCAGAGTAGTGTCTGGAGGCACAGGCTCTAAAGGCAGGCAGACCTGGCCCGCCACTGACCAGCTCTGTAACCTTACATTAGTCATATCGCCCCTTCAAGCCTCTGTCTCATCTGTAAAATGGGGAGAGTACATGTCTATCTCACAACGGGGCCACTGTGCATGTGTGGCGCTTGAACACATAGTAAGCACTCAGGAAACAAGCTAACATTTGCCAGGGAGACCCATTGAGGCCTCTGAAGTCGTCCTGTACACAGTAAGCCAAGAGGTATTTATTTTGTACACACCCAGAGTGGGTGAACGTAGCTCAGAGGTCACTAATGCCACATGCAACTGAATGTTTATGGGGTAAGCACCTACTGTGTGCCAGGTGCCAGCCGAATCCCTTCAGCCCTCTGGGGAGGTTTAATTCAAGTAGGCCAAATGTCATTCTCTGGGAAGTCCAGAGATTCAAGCACTGACATTAGTTCCCTAAAGCAGGACAGATGGGGGCCATATCAATGGAAAGGAGCCCACTGCGAGGTCAGCCTAAGCTCAGCCTGTCCCACAAATGACAGCACCCAGCTCCTGTCCTTCTGAAGAACCCTCCTCAATGGCCCTACACTGCACTGGGATAGACAGCCTGGCTCACGGAGGTCTTTCCACTTACTTCCCACTACATGGACCCTGCCCACCTGTCTTGATGCACAAGCCCACTAGTCTGCAGTGATTTCACAACTATCTTCTAAGCATTTGCCAAATGCTGGGGGTTCTGCAGTGATCAAGACAGCTGCATCCCCCTTCCCTGGACCTGAGCAATTATGGCGACTGAGGGCCTTCCATCGTCTCATAGAATCCATACCCAGCCCCAGGAGGCAGGGACTGTGATGACAGCATTCCCTCCTACAAATCAGGACACCGAGACTTCCCTATATTCTGAAAGAAATAGATCCAAATACTTATCAGACTAAGGGCTCCAGATTCTTCGCCAACGGTTCGGGTGCTCTACCCCACGTCCAGACGCCCGGTAACTTGGGGTTCGGGGCCCAGACAAAGCCCGCCAGTCTGTTCCCCGCCCTGGGGGAAGTCTCCGCGGTGGGGCGGGAGTGTGCCGCACGGACTACAACTCCCAGAGTGCTGCGCGGGGCCCCGCCCGAAGTCGTCGCGCGCTCAGGGCGGGCTGGGCCGCGCGGTGTCGGGCGCGCTAAGGTTGCGCTGCGCGCCACTAGATCTGCAACTTGCTGGCGGCGGGGGAAGTGCGGGAGGTGGTGCTACTGGCCGGCGCAGCCGGTTTGGGCTGCTGGAGGCGGGGCCGGGAGGTGGGCGGGGCTGGCCGGGCCTGGTAGGGCGCAGACCCGCCTCTGCGCGCCTAGAGGCGGCCCATGCTCGCAGCGCTCGCTAGTCGGCTGCAGCAGCCGGGCCGCATCTGTACCGGTCGCCGCGCGGCGGGTCCGACGCCGGGTGAGTGTAGACTAGGCCAGTGGGTCCCCAAGAGTGGGAATGTGCCAGACTGGGTCGGGAGATGACGGTACCGGCTTGGGGAGGGAGGCGCGCCCTGCTGTTCTGTCTCCTTGCCGGGCGCTCTTTCAAAGGGGCCAGGACTATCCGCAGTGACCTGAAACGGGAGCACGAGGGAACTGGACATCCCCTTCTCTCCAATCCCCATCCTCCAGCCTTCCAAGACGGGGTTCTGCCCTCTGCTCTGGCGGGTTCTGGGAGGCCAGAAGTCTGAGGACCTCGGAGATCCTGGCTTTGGAGTTGGGGGCCCGATTCAGTACTCCTCTCGACTTTTGCTTTTCGCATTGAGAAGGGGAAGGTGGTCTGTAAGGTCTCCTTGTGGACCAGACCATGTCCACATCCTGGCTTGGAAGCTCTCAGGCTACATCACAGCTGTGACCTTCACCCTCTCCCCAGGAATAGGAGACCCAAAGGAAAACAGTCCTTTCTGCTGCCCCCTTGAGCAAATCCCTAAAGCGCCAGAAATAGAATCCAAGAGTCCTAATCTCAGCCCAGCCAGCTGTTCCCCTCCCCCTGAGCCCAATCCCCAAATATTCATGTGAGTGCCTTACTGAATGTGTTTGTGAGGATAACTTCAAGCCCTCTTCCTCTCCCTCAATTACCTTTCCCCTCTGGGCGGTCACCTCTCAGGTACCTCAGGTTCCATCGCCCTCTACAGGCCAGCAGAGAGATGGCTCTGCCGGAGCCTGTGGGCAGGGACTGAGCAGGGCCCGTTCCCAGGAAGCTGCCTCTTTGGGTATTGTGACTTGGCCTGGTCATCCACAGAACCTCCCTAGGCCACCAGGTGGGGAGTTCAGCCATAGGTGCTTAAGTCAGTACCTCTCTCCAAGCTGTTTTGGTTAGGGACCCTGGATGTCAGGAGAGTGGACTGTTCTATTTTGGCTGGAAGGGATTCTGAGAGCAAGTCTCAGCACACACATTGCACAGAGCAGGGGATTAAGTCCTAACATGGGAAGAGGACTTGTCCAGGGTCCCTCAGAGAGTCACAGGCAGAGATGGGACTCAGGGATTAGAACCCAGCCAGCCGCCTGCCTGTCACTCCTGGAACTCCTCATCTCAAGTCCCTTGTCTCTAGTCTTACAGACAGCCCTGGAAAGGGACCCTGTCCTCACCCACCCCACTTAGTATTGCTAAGCCTCACTACAGGTTGACCCCTTGGGGTCATAGTGGCCTGGCTGATTGGGCCAGGAGGTGAAGGACCTAGACATTTTAATCCATTGACCGCCCTATACCCATAGGCCACAATGCTGCTTGGGGCATCCCTCGTGGGAGTGTTGCTGTTCTCCAGTCTGGTGCTGAAACTGCCCTGGACCCAAGTGGGGTTTTCTCTGCTGCTCCTCTACCTGGCATCTGGTGGCTGGCGCTTCATCTGGGTCTTCATCAGGACCGTCCGGCGCGATGTCTTGTGAGTACTTGGTCTAGCCCTTCCTGGGGTCTCCCATGCCACACTGGTCTCCTAGTCCCAAAAATCTTCTCAGACCAGACCCATGGCCTCTACCAGTATAGGACATCTGGGCCCCACACCTTTCCCCTGATACTGGTATCTGGTACCTCCATCTCCAAGGTCAAAGTCTCCTCCTGAGGAATCTCCCTAACTTGGTGTTCCTTAGCCTAGGGCAGACTTAGGGGCCCTGGTCATAACAAGGAACACTGATTATGTTGAGGGGAGATCTGCAAGGGGTCCTGAGGATATGCCGTAGCTTGTGAGCGAGTGAGAGGGAACCTTGTGTGAAAGGTCCTGTCCTCGACTTGGCATGAGTCTGAGAGGGCACTGAATTCTAGAGCAAGGCCTCAGGTCAGGTGTCTGGGAGACCTTGTTTCGTAGAGAAAGTTAAATATGGTCCATGGGGATATCCTGTACCCGAAACACCTCCTGCCACCTTTTCTGTGCCAGGCGTCAGGCTGGGTCTGGGGCCCAGAGAGGCATAAGACAAACCCAGCCCCAGGCCAAGCTTAGGCTGGTCGGGGAGATAATTGGGGGACACAGTAAGTCCCCAAGCTGGCAGTGCCATATAGGCAGAGACCCTGGGCATCTTGAACACAATAGTGTCCCAGTGTCCAGCACGGTGACCCATACCCAGAACACGCAGCTCAGCATCTGTCGATCTGAGTTGATTGCAAAAGGAGGTACCCAGTGGCCACTGCAGGAAGGCGGGGGCAGCAGAGAGCTGCGGGAGCATCGATAAGGACACGTGGCTCCAGCCAGGGCTCTGGGGATTTGGAGGCCTCCCGGAGGAAATGTGGGTACCTCAAGAAAAGGGAGATACCTCACGATGGTGGCAGCAGCAGGGGATTCCAGCCAGAGAGTTTAGCGTCAGCAAAGGCATAAAGGCTAGGAAGCTGGCGGAGTCCAGGGGGTCAGAGGTGGCAGGGCCAGGGCAGGAAAGGGGGGCGTGGCCAGGGATTCCACAAACGCTTGCTGAACTTCTCTGTGCCTGGCAGCGAGCGGGGCCTCGGGGACAAGGTGGTAAACAGGAGGACACTGGACGGATCGCAGACTCATCCTTTATTTACTGTGGCATTGCGTGGGGAGGCTTGAAGTTGAGGGAAGTATGATATGGCATGGCGGGAGGCCCCAGAAGAGGAGTTTCGGCCGTGACTTGGGCCGTGGAGTTCCGGAAGGCTCTGACAGAGCAGCAGACTCAGAGCAGACAGAGAGGGTAGTAGGAGTTGAATTCAGGAAAGAGAACTGGGCTTCGAATCTCAGTTTTGCCACATCCTGCCCATGAAGCTCGGGCAAGCTATGTGCCAGCAGGGCCTCAGTTTCCCCCCTGTATAGGGGAGGGAGTCATTGCCTTGGTCCCTGGTGTTACTGTGCCACATCAGAGAGCCGGTGTGTATAACGGTGCCCAATGCATGGCCGCTGGACCACGGGAATGCTGCAGGTGATTGGGCTCGGGTACATGGGGCAGCAACCTGGGCCAGCATGTTGGGAGCCCGACTCCCAACCCAGCGTTCACAGCCCTCTCGCTGGCTTCCACACAGCGGTGGCATGGTGCTCCTGAAGGTGAAGTTCAAGGTCCAGCGATACCTGCGGCAGCGGCGGACAATACCCATTTTGTTTGCCTCTACGGTACAGCGCCACCCCGACAAGACAGCCCTGATCTTCGAGGGCACAGACACCCACTGGACCTTCCGCCAGCTGGATGACTACTCGAGCAGCGTGGCCAACTTCCTGCAGGCCCGGGGCCTGGTGTCCGGCGACGTGGCTGCCCTCTTCATGGAGAACCGCAACGAGTTCGTGGGTCTGTGGCTGGGCATGGCCAAGCTGGGTGTGGAGGCGGCACTCATCAACACCAACCTCCGGCGGGACACCCTGCGCCACTGCGTGACCACCTCCCGGGCCCGGGCACTCATCTTTGGCAGTGAGATGGCCCCAGGTGAGCCCCCAAAGGGGCGAGGGACAGGCAGGGAGCTCCACAGGACCTTGCACAGACTGCAGCCCCCCTCCAGCCCTGCGGGGGGCTTTGTCGCTCATAGATTAAGAGCAGAAGCCCTGCAGTCAGATGGCCTGATAAGCCAGAGACTGGAATTCTCTGTGCCTCAGTTTCCACTCTCTAGTACTTTACTTAACCCCACATTATTCTAAAGAAGGTACTTCGCCTGAAACACCAGCAAAGTGGCTGAAGCCAGACGAGCCGTCAGATTTATAGTAAGCACCCCTGTGATTGATTAGGTCTCATTTCCTCGTCTGTAAAAATGGGAACAAGAATCCATTCTCGCTCTCCTACAGAGCGTATGTTTGATTTGTTGCCACGTTGGGCACTGAGCGAGCGCTGAGCATGGTGCTTTGTAAGAACAGCTCTAATCTTGACGAAGCCTGGTGAGGTAAGGATTGTCATCCACTTTATAGATGAGGAGACCAAGGTTCAGAGTGGTGTGAGGTCACATGACTGGTCAGCGGCCAAAGCCAGATTTGACTTTGGGCTTGACCACAGTGTCCTTGTCCTCTCTCTCCATGCTGCTGTGGTTTGTGGGGTAATGGACAGGAAAGGTTTTTAAGGTGTTCAAGGGGGAAGAGAAAGGGTGCAGCAGGGAGAAAGGAGAGGGTTGGACAAACCAAGAGGAAGTGGTGTCAAGTGGGCCCGGGGGTGAGTTTCTGGACAACTGTAATGAGCGAAGGCTCCCATTGTCTAAAGAGGCTGGGGGGCTGCTGGCCTCTGAGCCTCGATCCTCCCTTCCAAGGGGATTCCCAGGGACTAGCGTCATATAGTGGTTAAGGGCACAAACTTTGGTGTGAGATAGAGTTAGCTTTGATTCGCAGCCCCAGCACATTCTAGGTGTAAGCAAGTACTACTTCTCATATCAGAGCCTCGATTCCCTCATCTGTAAAATGGGCTGATATTGGCGCCTCCTTCCTAGGGTGTGTGAGCAGGAGAGTAGATGTTAAGAGTTCACCGTGTAATTAATTAGCCAGCAGCTAATCGGAGCTGTTGCTCCTACCAGCGTTTTCCTCGTATTGAGGTCCTGGGTGCCTCACCCATCGCTCTCCCCCGACCCGGCCAGGCTCTCCTGGCAACACGCTCAGCCCTGACGTGAGCGGAGGTCCCAGGGTCACGGCTTCCCGGCCTGCCTGCTGATCTGCCCTGTTTCCCCTGCAGCTGTCTTTGAGATCCATGCCAGCCTGGACTCTTCACTGAGCCTCTTCTGCTCCGGTCCCTGGGAACCCAGCTCAGTGCCGCCCGGCACAGAACACCTGGACCCCCTACTGGAAGATGCGCCCAAGCACCTGCCCAGTCACCCTGACAAGGGCTTCGTAGGTGGGCTTCCCCCCCACCCCACCTACCATTTCCACAAAGGGCTTCTGAGATGACCAAGGACAAATCACGGGCCTCAGGGCCAAAGGCCTGGGTTCTGCAGACTTGCATGTGACCTATAGTGAGTCACATCACCTCCCTTTATCCATCTGGGAAGATGGGAACAGTAGCCCTCCGGTTACTGGTCAGGTAAATGAGATGATGCGTGTGAGCGTGCCGTGATGGCGCCATGCACACGGGAGCTCACAAGATCCGATTCTTCGATTTGTTGGACAAGCCTTCGCGGGTGCGTGACGTGCAGCATCACGTTGGTGCCCAGGAACCGGCTATGTCTGAATTTCGTTTGGAGTTGGGCCACAAGCAAGACCCTTCGAATATTCCTCCAGCACCTGTTCAGTGCAGGCCCCTATTGGGCTGTGATCCTCCCCTGCACTCGGCTGCCTTCCCCTCCCCTCCTCCAGGGAGCTCCCCTACACACATCATCCTGCCCTCTCGCCGCTCTTCCTCTGCACTGCCTTGTGGAACCTAGAGCCATATGATGGCTCAGAGCTTGGGCTACTTTATACACCAGCTCTACTGCTTCCTATGTGCAAACCCAAACCCCTGAGCTGCCCTCTGAACCTCAGTTCCCACGGCCATGAGATTGGGGATGCTAACAGAACCTATTTTATGGGGCAACTTTGAGGATTGAAAAAGATGCACTGGGAAGCTAGGGTGTGGCAGGAAGTGCTCAGTAACTGGTCATTGACTTCATCATGGTCATTTAAACTTTGTCACATGTGGATCTCATCTCCTGGTGCTCTCCTAAGCCACTTGAGGCCAGGGACTCGACTGGTTCAGCCTGGTGCCTTCATGGTGCACAGGCCAGAGCTGGCATGTAGCAGACATCCAGAGAGCAGGTGACGGTTGATACAAAGTCATCCCATGGCTTCCCGTAACTTCCAGCCTGGTGGGGCTGAGCCTCATACAGAAACCGTAATGTGACAGTCCCTGGATTGGGCTGCAGGGCGAGAGAAAGAAATGGTCAGTGGTCAACACCCTGTTTCCTGCAGGCGATGCCTCGCCACACTCTTAAGACTTGGGGTAGGCATCACCTCCTTTGAGAAGCCCTTTCTGGTGTCACCTCCCCTCCCTGAAGCCCGGGTCAGGTGCCACCACTGGGCTTCAGCAGGCCCTGTGCTTCCTGGCACTTCGTGCTCAGAATGCCTGTGTTCTCATCTGCTTGTCCCACTTGGCTGCAGCCTCCACCAGGGCAGGGCCTGTACCCATCTGAATCACTGATGTCTCCCCGAACCTGGCACAGAGTGAGGGCCCGGAAAAAGTTTATCGAAGGAACGGATGCATTAGAGCAAAGTGCCATGTCTGGGGTCATCAGAGTAGGCTTCCTGGAAGAGGTGTGATGGAGTAGGCATCAAACGATGCACATGGACGGATGTCCATCTCTCTGACTCCGTGCCGGGCCCTGTGCTGCACCCCTCTCACAGCTACTTGTGTATCTATTTTCTTCAGATAAGCTCTTCTACATCTACACCTCGGGCACCACGGGTTTGCCCAAAGCCGCCATCATAGTACATAGCAGGTAGGGGCAGATCCCTTGGGGGGAGAGCTGGGGGTACGGGGCCTGAGAATCCACCCTCCTGCCTTTCTAGGGGCCCACTGAGCCCTCCACCCTCGGCTTCCCAGGTATTACCGAATGGCTGCCCTTGTGTACAATGGATTTCGCATGCGGCCCGATGACATTATCTACAACTGCCTCCCGCTTTACCACTCAGCAGGTACCCCGGGCCTGCCACTCAGCCTCTGTCACCCCTAGAGCCTCAGGAACCCTCCCCTCTTGGCAGGCAGCATGTTGCAGTAGAGACACATGAGCTTTGGAATCAAATCAGGGTTCAAGTCCAGACGTAGCCATTGACTGGAGCTCTGAACGAGGATGGCCGCACCAGTCTGATGGTGTGTGCGACTGTGTCCCGCAGGGCACCTGGGCAGGTCTGACCGTCAGTTCATTTTCACGGGTGTGCATGGCCTTGCTGCTTGGTCTTAGGGGCTTAAAGGAAGACAGATGGAGTAAATATAATGCTAAGAGTCAGGCCTGTATTCAGGGATGAATGATGGGAACCCTCCTGACTCTGTACAAGAAATGGCATGGTGAGTGTGAGAGAGGCAAGGAGCAGGAGCTGGGCTCAAGGGAAGAGCCCAGTGATGGCCGGGAACGTCTGCTGCTGGGGGAGGTGCATGCAGGGCAGGCAGGCTAGCTCAGTCCCCACAGCCGGATGGCAGCATTATGGTTATTAGAGCAAGAACAAGGGGCCAGCCCCGGACGCTCTGTGGAGTAGACCAAGGAGTGTGCACCTGATCGCTTAAGGAGCCATAGAAGGTGTCTCACTAGGGGCGAGATACGATCATTAGTGTTGGAGGGAGAGGACAGAAAAGAAACCAGGGGAAAGGGCCTTCGGCTGGACAAGAGGAGGCTCTGGAGGGAAGGGTGTCCCGTCTCCCTGAGCTCCGGGGCCCACTCTGCCTACAGGAAACATCGTGGGGCTCGGGCAGTGCTTGCTGCATGGCGTGACAGTGGTGATCAGGAAGAAGTTCTCAGCCTCCCGGTTTTGGGATGATTGTATCAAGTATAACTGCACAGTGAGTGAGAGGGAAGAGGATGAGCCATCCCTTCCCCTGTGACCCTCTCACCAGCCCCGCCCAGGGACATCTGCCTCATGACTGAGCAGCCTGTCCTTCACTGAAGAGACTGAGGCCCAGAGAAGGAAAGGACCAGCCATTGTGGGGAGGGACAGGACTCACGGGTAGGGGCCTGAGGGACCGGGAGGTGCAAAGTGACAGCGACTTCTGGGGGGCCCAGACTCACGCCAAGTCCGCCCCCAGGTTGTGCAGTACATCGGCGAACTGTGCCGCTACCTCCTGAACCAGCCCCGCCGGGAGGCGGAAAACCAGCACCGGGTGCGCACGGCGCTTGGCAACGGCCTCCGGCATTCCATCTGGACCGAGTTTTCTGGCCGCTTCAACATCCCCCAGGTGGCTGAGTTCTATGGAGCTACTGAGTGCAACTGCAGCCTGGGCAACTTTGACAGCCAGGTGCGTCTGGGTTGGGGATGTGGATGGGCCACGGATGGGTCACGGAAGGCACTGGCAGCAGAGGGGAGGGCAGAGGTCCCGCGAGGAAGTGCGGGTGCCAGGGTGCGCGCGTTTGTGGATGCGCGCGCACGCACGCACAGTCCAGTTTGGGGCCTGTGGTGGGAGAGCCCAGGCTGAAGTCTTGGCCTTTACAGGTGGGGGCCTGTGGCTTCAGCAGCCGCATCCTGCCCTTCGTATACCCCATCCGCCTGGTACGTGTCAACGAGGACACCATGGAGCTGATCCGCGGGCCCAATGGTGTCTGCCTTCCCTGCCAGCCAGGTCTGCCCCGGGGTTGGAATTGGGGATCAGAGGGGGTGGGGCTGGCCGGGGACGGGGGCAGGACGCGGGTGGGTAAGTAAGCCTGCTCTGATCACGGGCCACCGGTCAGCTCTTCTCCGCATCCACGCATCCCCTCCTCCACCGGCCCGTCCGTCATCGTCACCAGTCCATTCGTCCCCTTTCATGTTGAAGACCCTGGGTCCAGGCCACCTGGGATGATCTTAGGTCAGCCCCTTAGCTCCAGGTCTGAGTCCCCGTGTCTGTGGTGGGGCCGATGGCAGCACCACCTCATGGGGTGGCCCTGAGCATGGGGCTCTCCGAGCAGAGCCAGGAGCCCCGGGAGTGCTGGCTCCGCCTAGCCTGTCCGCGTAGAGCGTGGCCACCCTTCCATCTGTTTGCTCGTCTTTCCATCTGCTCAGCTGACCGGGCATCGCTGAGTGCCCACGCGTCAGACTTGCCAAGGGAAGCTCCCTGCCCCGGGGGGTCTCCCAGGCCAGGAGGTGAAATGGGTGTTTCTGTGGGCAGCAGTGTGACTGGAAGTCAGGTCAGGAATCAGGGTGCATTTGGGGGTTGGGGGAGCTGGCGGAAGAGGCCACCCAGGGTAGGTCTGACCCCACCTGCCCTGCGCCCAGGTGAGCCGGGCCAGCTGGTGGGCATCATCATCCAGCAGGACCCCATGCGGAGCTTCGACGGCTACCTCACACAGGGTGCCAGCCAGAAGATCGCCAGGGACGTCTTCAACAAGGGGGACCAGGCCTACCTCACCGGTGGGTGGGCACCTCTCCCCAGCCTTTGGCAGCCTCATTGCGGGGGGGCGGGGACGGGTATAGGTATAGAGGAATGAAAGAGCCTCCCCCACCTGCAGAGAGCACCTCCTCAGACCAACGCCCCTTGCCCACCCCCCCACCCCCCTGCCCCAGGCCCAGCACCTACAGTCAGGCAGATCCTTGGGATCCAGCAAGGATTGCCTGGCCCAAGCCCTGCCTCACATAACCCCTCCCTAGGCGACGTGCTAGTGATGGACGAGCTGGGCTACCTGTACTTCCGAGACCGCACGGGGGACACGTTCCGCTGGAAGGGCGAGAACGTGTCCACCACCGAGGTGGAGGGCATACTCAGCCGCCTGCTGGATATGGCCGACGTGGCGGTGTATGGTGTCGAAGTACCAGGTATCTGTGTGGGGGGTGCCAGGTGTGTGTGGGGAGGTGCCCCCAGGGGCCACTGCCAGCAGCTCATTGTTCACTCTGCTGCCTTCAGGAACCGAGGGCCGGGCCGGAATGGCAGCTGTGGCCAACCCCACGGGCAGCTGTAACCTTGAGCACTTGGCACAGCTCCTGGAGAAGGAGCTGCCTCCATATGCCCGCCCCATCTTCATGCGCTTAATGCCTAAGCTGCACAAAACAGGTCGGTCCCCCCTGCCCCCCGTTCCACCTCCCGGGTTCCAGGCCTAGGCCCCTTCCTGGTTCCTTCTGGAGAGACCTGCGTGGCTCTCCCTTGATTCACCCACAGCCTCGCCTGGTAGTTGGTAAACTGACCTCCCCGTGTACAAGCGAGCAGACCAGACTGAGCCTTCAGACAGAAGGTTCACCTGTTCATTAGTGGAGCAGATATTGAGTACCTACTGTGTGCCAGGCACTGTGCTAGGTCTTCGGGACATAGGTAACATTCTGATAGGACCCGTGCCTTCTTGGGGCTTCTGGCGCAGTAGGGGAGGCAGCCTCAGCATGGGGAATTCCAAGGTAATGAATGGAGTACAGATCAGACTGACAGAAAAGCAGATGAAGGGCCGTCAGATGACCAGGAAGCTTCCTTGAGGACGTGTGGTTTAAGCTGAGACCTGAATGACAGGAGGACTTCATGGAGGTGGGAGGCATTCCGGGCTGTGGGAACAGCATGCCTGAAGTCCCTGAGACAGGAAAGGACTTGGACACTAGAGGAGTGAAAGGAGGTCCCCAAAGCTGGAGCCAGGGAGAGGGGTGGGCAGTGGATTGAAGTGGGAGGGAGGCCAGCGGGGGCCAGAAGCCCAGGGCCCTGTGGGTTGGGCGGGGGGCAGTAGGAAGCCAGGGAAGTGTTTGAGCGGGACAGTAATCTGGTCAGATTCGTGTCCTACGAAACTGCTGCATGGAGAGGGGGAGGAGGCTGCAGGCGGCCCCGGGGGATGAGTCTGCAGCTATGGTCATCTTCCAGGCAAGAGGAGAGTGGCGAGTCCGCTGCCACATGGCAGGGCGGTGCCATCCTTGTCTGTTGGTCCGCTGGTGGCTCTCAGGAGTTCCCTGGTGGGCAGGAAGTAGACCCCCACCCTGCTCTCCTCAGTCTTTGCTGCCCTGTCCTGCGTCTCCCTACTGCTCAGCCTCGGGCCTCATCCGCCTGGCCACCTTCCACATGGTCACCGGATGGAAGGCCTTCCCCAACTGATGTGGTCCCTGACAGATAAGGGCCCCTGGGAGCACCTGAAACAGTAGGGAGGGCCTGATGAGGACACTGGTGCTGGGCTCCTGACGGAGGCTGCAGGCTCCCTGGGGACAGCTGTGACCCCTCTGTCCAGGAGAGGCAGGGAAACTGTCAGAACTTGGCTTTGAAGAGAGGCTTTGCTGCAGAACAGACACGCCCAAATGTACTTAGTTAGGGCTTAACGCAACCATTTGCTCTCAATTCGAGGGTCAGCCCCTGAGGTTAAGTTAAACTGAGTGGTTCTTCTGTTGGCCTCGCCTGGGTCAAGGAGCTGTTGTCACTCAGAGACTCAGCCGAGGCTGGAGGTTCTAAGACGGCCTCTCTGGTCTGGCTCCGCTGCTGGGTTCTGAAGCACCATGCGACAGCGTTCTGCGATGGAAACGTTCTGTGTCTGCACCATCTGACACAGCGGCTGCCGGCCCCGTGGAGCTATCGAGCACTTGAAATGGAGCTAGTGTGACTGAGAAATTCAGTTTGTTTAATTAATGTAAATGGCCACTTAGGGCCAGCGAGTATCCTCTTGGACAATGCCACTCTAGGGGGCCTTTCCTGGGGTGATTCATTTCGGCTCCCTGTGGCTTCTCATCCTTGAGGCTAGACTGGTCCCGGAAACCCCAAGAGGGTGGAGGTGGAAGCTGCAAGGCCCCCTGAGGCCTAGACCACTCAGAACTCTCAGAGCATTGCTTCTGCCGTATTCCATTGACCAAAGCAAGTCATAAGAATTTAGGTGGGGATTGAGAAAGACTCCAGCTCTTGCTGGGAGAACTGGCCAAGCCACATGGCAGAGGAGTGTGCCTACGAAGAGGGGAGGAACCTGTGGCCACTTTTGGCAATCGTACCTGGATTCATATGCCAGCTCCACCACTTCCTAGCTGTGTGACTTCGGTCCAGGGATGTGCCTCTCTCAGCATCAGTTTTCTCATCTGTACAGTGGGGCTAATACCACTGATTGATGCATAATTTATTTGTAACATATTAAGAAAAAAACGGTGCTGCTGAAACTACTTCAGAGATGTTAAAATCTGAGAACATGCATCTTAGACTCCATAGAATACGGTTGAACACACTGAGGTTGGTGTGCAGATTAAACCTAGATTGTACCTGGGAGGTGCTCAGATAAAAGGAGTCTCACAGAAGACCCAAATTCTCCTCCTTACTCTGCTGTCACTTAGTGTGTGGCCTTGGACAAGTAGCTTCCCTTCTTTGGGCCTCAGTTTCCCCATCTGCAAAAAGAGGTCGGGTAGTGTGGCCCCCAACCCTTTTGCCAGGGCTGTTCTGAGAAGCGGTACATAATGAGATTGATGGAGCATTCTTTGCAAACTGGAAAGGGCTCAGCCCTCCTCCCACACGTCCCCTTCCTATGTCTCCGGCCCTCCTCTGCCCCTCCACTCTGGCAGATGCGTCCCCAGGGGGTCGGCTCCTGCCCAGCACCCTCCGACTCTTCTTCCGCCATCTTCCTGCTCCCTCAGGGACCTTCAAGTTTCAGAAGACAGAGCTGCGGAAGGAAGGCTTTGACCCTGCAATTGTGAAAGACCCGCTGTTCTACCTGAATGCCCAGAAGTGCCGCTACGTCCCGCTGGACCAAGGGGCCTACAACCGCATCCAGGCCGGCAAGGAGAAGCTGTGATTTACCCCAAGGCCCTCTCAGGACCAGCAGTTGCTGGACCCAGAGCTCCAGCTCCTACCTATAGAGGGGTCTTGGGCAGTGCCAGACCAAAGCAAGCAGGGCCCAGAACCTCAACCACAGCAAGCAGGGCCCAGAACCTCAACCACGAGGTGCTGACCCCCCCTTTCAGACTGCCATGTGACTCACTGCCACTTCCTCCCTCCCCCAGTGGCTTTCTGTGAAAGCCTTGTGACCATGTGTATCTTTGAGCCGAGACTGGGCCTCCGGGTCCTGAGATTGACTAGGCCCCTCAGGATGATGTCCCAGGCCAGGTCAGGGGAGGTGGTAGGGGTGCCAACCACTCCTCAGACAGCAGGGAGTTTGTAAATGGGACCAGGGTGGAAGCCCCCAGACTCAGGAAGCCTATAGAGTTGGCAGGGGCAGCAGAGGCCATTGATCCAGTGGCTGAAGAGGATCCTGACCCACGCCTCCGGGACGACTGAAGCACCCCAACCAGCAGGTGGTCTGGACTGAACACCCCTCCTCTCCCTAGGTGGCTGCCTGCCTGTCTCAGGCAGGTCCTTTCTGTTTTCATGGGTCTGTCCATGTCACCCTTCATCTCAATCCTGGCCTAGGACTAAAAGGAGGAGGGGTGGGGGGCATTCAGGAGCCAATAAACTGCCTTGACTCCCCCAGCCTGTGTTCATGCAGCCTGCTCAGGCCCCACCTCCTGCCCCTCTGGCCCATTCACTCACTTGGACTTAGGACAGGTAAGATGCCACAGCCCTGCTCAACACCCCCGAGTCTGGCCACATGTTTAGCTTCAAAGTCCAAACTAGCTTTGTCACTTAACAGGCTTGTGGCCTTGGGCAGGTGACTCAGTTTTATTAATGAAAAGGAAATAATCAGAAGGATCCAAAGCTGAAGTAGCCATTATGGGGAAAGGGCTGCTCAGAGCCCTTGAAGGAGAAAATTCTAACCCAGGTTAGGATCGCATCTCCAGGCTCCTGTTCGCACTGTTCTCTCTGCCTGGGATGCATTACTCCAGGGTTCTGGGAGCTGCGTGGAGCCAGAGCTGGGAGGGGCAGGGCCCAGGAAAGTTTCCTGGAGCAGTCTTACCAGGGCTGTATGTATAGTCAACAGTGCCAGTGGAGAGTCAGCTGTACCCTAGGCCCCATTGCTGGGAACTGCACAGCCTGATGGGAAAGGGGTCCAACCCAGCCCAGGGCAGTGGGTAGCACGTGCCTCTGGGTTTTATCTTTACTCGCTCTCACCACTGTCTCACATCGCCAAGATCACAGCAAGTTGTTGCAGCTGGAATGCACACCCCAGCCCCATGCCCATCCCACGCTCCACCCACCTCCTGGTGTAGAAGACCGGAAAGGGGGGGCGGCGGGGCGGGGGCTTCCATTCCACGCATGCCTGTGGAGTCGACTGTGAGCCACGCCCTAGGCCAGCAGCTGACAGTTCAAGTGGAGGGTGGCCAGACTAAGAAATCTGGGGTGCCTCCTAGAGGAGTGACCTCTGAAAGGTAAAGGAGTGTGGTGCCTCTCTTGGGAAAAAGGGGGAGCAGAGCTAGAGTTGGGCCTCTGGAGAGCGAGAGATGCTGAGTAGGCTTAGTGATGGCAGGTGTGGCTACAGTGTCCTGATGTGCAGCGTACTGATGTGACCAGCAGAGGGCGCGCAGGGCACGTAGAATCCCAGCTCTTCCGAGGGAAGCGAGGAGGGAGCTGTAAGTCCCCTGCCTAAACCATGCCCCGGCCGGCCCGTACTCAGCCCAGAGGACCCTGAGGTGAGCCTTTGAACGCCTTAGTTGGGCTTGGCTGATAATGCGGCCCTGCGTCTTTAACCCTCAGCAGGGCATGCTCTCCAACGGCAAGGAGCCCATGCCTTCCTCCAGGTTGAACAGTCACCAAGGGCGGTATGGAGTGGTTGACGAAATGCTCCTGCTTAGGAGTCAGGCAGCCCTGCGTTCAAATCCTTTTGGCAGACTCAGCCTTAGTTTCTTGTATTTGAAAATCTAGGAATTCCTACATCGTAATAGTTGTGCACATGCAACGAGCTGGTGCTTGGAAATCTCTCAGGGGGTCTGGTCCTGATTTCTGCTCAGTAAATGGTAGTTAAAAGGAGACAGAGTCAGGTGTTAAGACCCCAGACTAGGCCTACATTTCCATGCAGGGGTAGGACTGTTTATGGGCCATTTCCTGACATTTATAAAGTTTACAGAGCACCGTGTAAGTTCATCTAAGAGCAGATTCAAAAAGCCTCTGTGTAGGGGGTAAGGTTGGGGGTGAGGGGGTCCTCAGTGACCTAGACAGAGACTGGGCCCTAGATAGGCCCTCGGAGAGCCCACCGTCTGGGGGCAGGGGAGGGGTAAGCAGCCAAGAAGCAAAGGGCTTATGTTTAGCTGCACCTAATCCAGCCCCTGGGCGGGTGTGGCAGTAAAGTTGGGGGGGTCACGACTACTGCTCAGAAAGGCTTTTCAAGGGAAGAGTGTCCCAGACAGAATAAGCAGCAAAATGTAACGGTCTGGAGGTGAAGGGTTAGCCGGGCCGATTAAGACGAGCACTGAGGCTGGGGGCACTGGGGTCGGGTGGAGTTGAGGCAAGATCTGAAAAGTGAGCCCTTTGTGGGCATTTGTACTTAAACACCCTAGACACGGGGGGGGGGGGGGGACGCTAGGAGATCCTTAGACTTGCTAATGGCCACTACGTATGGGGCACTTCCTATGTGCCAAGCGCTGTACAAAGCACTTTAAGTGCATTACTTCATTAAGTCCATAAAACAAAGCAGCTGCTATTGTGATCCCCATTCCCCAGATGAGGAATCCGCGGCTCAGAGATGCGAAGTCCCTCCACACGCCACAGAGCCTGTGAACAGCGGGGCTGAGACGCAGGCCCCTCCTGGGAGCCTCGGTGTTCCCACTGGCAACCTGCGCCAGAGGTCCTCCAGCGACCCCGGAGGTCCTACCGCCCTCGGGACAGGCAAGTGGCCACCGAGACCAGTGCTTGGCATATCACTTTCAATTCCTGAGAAGGTTAAATACCTCCGAGGGGCCCATTGAGGCGGTGGCGGCAAGGGAGGGGGCGACCCGGTGACTTTCAAAGGGGCCTGAATGCGGAGCCAGCCCCTCCCCCCCTCCCCCGAGGAGGGGGCCCTGCTTCCTCCCAGCCTAATGATATTCTGGGCTCAGCCCTAGTCTTTGGCGGCAGTTTAACCCGAGCCGGGGCGGATTTCTTTCTCACTGATCTCAGCTTGACACTCAATTAGCACAAGAATGGGAGGAGGAAGCCTGTGAGAGGCGCCTCCCAGCCTCCCGGGGCGGACGAGGGGAGCCGGCGGGAAGACAAAGGGCAGCGGGCAGGGGGGGCATCCGCGCCCTTGCCTCCCCCTCCGACCCCACCATTGTCTCCCTAGCAGCTTCAGAGCGGCTCAAGGCCGGTGCCTGGGCTGGCCGGCCTGCTGGAGGGGATAGGGGATGGGTCCCAGCCCCTCTTCTGCGTGGATCTCAGGAGGCATTTGGGTGAGACTGGCCCATCGGGAGACAGGAGGGTCAGTGAGTAGGGCCAGTGATCTTGAAGGCACGACAACCTGGAGTGAGGCATGATACTTACGGGTCCGTGAGCAAGCCACCGATTCTGAGCCTCAGTTTTCTCATTTAAAAAATGGGGATATTAATCTGTGCATGTAAAGCACCTGGCAGGTACATAGAGGGCATTAATAATATGTTAAACCGTTATTATTACTAATTAAAAGGTTGAATGGAGTAGGCTCCAGGTCAGGAAAAGGAAGGACTTCCTAAGAGTTAGAGCCGGGCATTCACAGAATGGGCTCATTAGTCCAGAAGTGAGCTACCCATCTCTGGGGCTATACAAGGAAAAACTGGAGACACCCCTGCCTATTGCGGGAGGGATTCCCACTCCTCCTCTTCTGGGAGGCAGGGAATGCCTCTGGCTTTCCCTTGTGCCCTCTCCCTCCCCACCTCTACCTCCCACAATTCCTTTCTATTTGGGTTTAGAGGTGGCTTCATCTGGGAAGCCTTCCCTGATCCCAGGGCTGGATTAGGGACCTCCTCCTGCTTCCATAAGCCCCCACGTTCCCCCTTCGTAACACTGATCTCACTGTGTGGTCCGTTTTTCCCTCTGTGTCTCCTAGAACATCAGCCCCAGGAGGGCAGTGACCCACTGGTTTTGTTCACCACTGTGTTCCCAGCACCAGTACTGGGCCTGCACTTCATAGGTGCTCAACAACTGTCAAATGGATAAAGCTCTTCAAATGCTCCCTAGCTCTCCTGTTCCAGTACAGAGAAGTGGCAGTTCCCAGGGTCAGAGCATATTGGGAACAGAGGCTCTAAGGCCTCTGAATGCCTTCTGGCAAGGCCCTTATCTTGTTGGCAAAGAAAAGCCACTAAATGGCTTTGAGCAGAGGAATGATATGTGTTTATTTGTTCATTCAGCAAGCACTTAACAAAATCCTACCCTGTAGGGTACAAAGCTCCTTACCACAAACTAAGGATCAGAGATGAATCACTTATACTGTTTCTGCCCTGGAGGAGCTGGGTCCAGTGGAAGAATCTTAAAATATTTTTGCTGAAAGGACCTTAAGAGATCATTTGGTCCCAAACTTTTACAGATTGGAGAAACTGAATTCCAAGGAGGTTCCGGAAGTACCGTACCCACACAGCCTGGTGACGGGAGGGCCTCTCCATTTCCACAGCATTCCTTTGAGGACCAGGGCTGTCCTCATTTTGTCAGTGCCCTGAGACAGCGCCTGGTACATTGCAGGGGCTCAGGGCTGTGTATATGTTGAACTGTACAACGAAGCCAAGGCCAGAGAAGCAACAGGTGCAGGGGACAAGTGATGGGGTGGTAGTGGAAGAATGTGGGGTTATAACATCAGCTTAGAAGAGAGACAAATCCAAATACGGTGACTGGATGTAGAAGAGAAGTGAGCACAATATCTAAGGTTTCTTTCTTGGGCGTTTCAGCAGGTGGTAGTGTTGCAGAAAAATCAGAAGGGCAAGAAACCAAGCACCACTCGGAGAGTTGGAGAATTCAGGATTTTTACGCCGGCGGTCCCAGAAGAGCTAGGGCTGTGAAGATCTGGGCCCCAAGCTTAGGGGTAACCTTACTTTTATGGGGCTTATCCACACAGTTACAGTTGGCAGTTGCAGCTGGCATGGGCCGACTGGTTAATTCATCCTCAGGTAGTTACAGAGCCCAGGAGTTGCTAAGGGCTACGGGCAGTTACAGAGCATGAGATTTTCAAATAGGAAATTAGGCAACACATCTGTTATCTAGACAGAACAAGCAAAAGGGAGGGTGAGTCTTCAGCTGATCTTGAGGTCACTTTGCCCTTTAGCCTATGAGGTAAGCACGTCTACAGAAGCAGAGATGATTACAAGGTTAGCCATTTGAGTGGAAAATTCCTCTTCAGCAAGAGTACGTATGAGATGGAGGACACAGGGGAGAGCCTGTTTTAGGGAAAGAGGCACTGTGACAAGAACTCATTTAGCCTTTATTACAACCCTATGAGGTAGATTTATTATCCGCATTTTACAGATGAGGAAACTGAGGCACAAAGATGTGAAGGGACTTGCCAAAACACACAATGAGGAAGTAAGAGAACATGAAGACAAAGCTGACAGTCGAACTCAACCCATTTAACCATTACATCATTCTGCCCTTAACCACCAGGCTACACCCCCATACTCTGCCAACACTGAGTTCAATTTTGGAAGTGTGGTTTAGATACCCCGGGACATCCACTTCACTCCATTTCTGCCCTTGGCTTTTGTAACAGGCTCCAGTGTTCTCCCTATCCTCTTCCTTGTTCCCCTGCAAACCATTCTCCACACTGCAGCCAGAAAGGACATTTTAAAACATAGTTCTAATGTCGCCCCCTCCCAAAACCTTTCAAAGGCCTCCCATTGCTCTTAGAACAGAGACTGAAATTCTTACCTGGTTCACCATGCGTACTTTTGCCCCTGCCCACCTTTCTAGCCTCATCTCTTACTAGGCCCTCTGCTCTCCAATTTCTATCTACCTCTGTTAGTGATCCAGCATGTTCTCTCACCCAGAGCTTCTGCACCTTCTGTTCTCCACACTGGAACATTCCTAGAGGTTCCTCCCCTGACATCTACCTAGTTAATTCTACTCAGGCTTTAGAGTTCAGCTCAAGTCCAGACCAGTCCAGGCCAGTCCTCTTTCTTTTTAAAGTTCCAATAAGTCCAGATCATTCCTTTCGTTTGAGATTTTACGTTTATTAGTAAGACTGGCATGTTTATTTGATCGGGTTAGTTTCCCCCACTATACTGTGAGCGCCCTAAAAGCAGGAACCTCGCCCATCACCACTGCATCCACAGAACCCAAAGCCTGGCACACGGAGGACGTGCAATAAAAATCTGCTGTATGAGTAAAATCCAAGTCGACAGCAAAGGAATTGGTTGGATATTGAGTCGACAGCGCTGGAAATAAATATTAGGGTGAGGCTGCAGCGGGGCGATCACTTACAATTCAAGCGAGAAGGGTAGACGAACTCGCCCAAACGGTGTGCGGACTGAACAGATTTGTATATAATCCAAGATAAACAGTAACATGACTCGCGGCCACTGCACAAAGATGCCAGGGGCTCTCCTCGGCCTAGCTGTGCCTCGTGCAGGTCGCCACCCACGCTGGCTGCCTGAGCCCGATTCCTAAAAGGCAAGACGTGGACAAACTTAAAAAGCCCCATCAGCGCCGGTCACCTTCCCTCTTCCGCTCCGCTCCAAGTCTACCTCCAATAGCTGAGGAGGATGGCTCTCTGGGCACCGCCTCTTCCGTCCGCATGACCGGAAGTGTGGGTGGGAGCGCCGGAAGTTAAAAGGAGTTCCTGTGAGCTCGGCTTCCTCAACATGGCAGCGCCCTTGTCAGTGGAGGTGGAGTTCGGGTGAGTCACAGAGTTGGGGTGCCGTGGGGATGGATTGAAATCGTCGGGCCCAGAACTCCCTTCTTTCTGCCTTGGGGCTTGTCACGACCGAACCTCTGAGGCTCCTGGCGCCTTCCGTGAGTTATGTCATCCTCCTCGGAGGGTCTGAGAGGTTCGGTCTCCCTTGGCGACGAGGCCGTATGTCCGGGAATAGAGGCGCACACCCGGGTATGGAGGTGCGCTTCGGGCACTTCTCGGTGCTCTGCGCCCAGCCGGACTCAAAAGGCGTGACAGTTAGCAGGAGGCTTTCCTACCTTCTTTGCCAGTCCTGTTTTAGACTAGCCCTTGAGTCTGGCGTCTTAGCTCCTGGAACCGAGAAGGACCACCCTTTTCCTGATTCTTTGGGGAGCAAGTTCCACTACACGGTTCTTGAAGCCTTGTTTCTCATGGGATGTGTGGCCAAGACGAGATTCCATTCTTCTCTTTCCCAAAATTTAGGAAAACAGATCCAAACCCCTTTTAGGATGTTTAGTAAATTTGCCGAGTGTTCTCTGCAAATCTCGAGTCAGGTGGAGACAAAGGGATAAATAAGACAGCACAGTGGACTATCCCCAAGATGAAAAGTGCAGGAATTGGGGCACACAAACAATAACTGAAGAAACAGATCAGGGAAGGCATCTCCTCAAGACACTATCTTCTGCCTGCTACCAACAAAAAGTTTGTCGCATAATTTTGGAGTTGAGAGAAATTGCAGAGCTTAGACAGAAGGCAAAGAAGCTGAGACCCAAGAGGTGGGTGGTATAATTTGCAGTCACATGGAAAAGCTGGGACTAGGGGGTGTGTGTCTGTCTGTGTGTCTGTGTGTCTGTCTGAAGATAACAAGCCAAGGCCTATATGAAAGAAAAAGTCCGAAATGAGAATCTAAATGCCTTTCCTTTCCTTCCATTGGATGCCCCCCAGTTTCTTTCATGCTTTCCCTTCACTGGGTAGTCTATTCACCAGTCATTTATTGAGTGCCTACCATGTGCCAGGCAGTGAGCCAGACAAAGGATACAAAGATAAATAGAACTCTGTCCATGCTCTCCAGTGTTCAGGGTTCTGTCTCTAAGAAGAGAGTAGTCTCATGAATGTTAACTGCATTTTAATTGCTGATATTGTCTGGTCCCTTGGATTCAATTAGAACCATACTGGGTTGGACTCCTGACTATTTTGCTTCGCTGACTCTTGGCCCAGCCATGCCCCGCATAGCCTGGAGGATCTAGGAAGATCCCTACTGCTTTGACAGGCCTCAGCAGAGCTGAAAAGGGAGAAGCTGCAGACTGCCAGTGTTAAGGTTTATCTGCAGCCAACTTACCTTTCATTCATTCTGACTGAGTCAGACGTGATATTTGTTAATCGGAAATGTCTCCAGTCTACCAGCTGGCAGCATGGAGAAGTCATGTGAGGAAGATATGGTCCTTGCCCTCCAAGGCTTACAGACTAGCATAATTATCTCTTTTCTGGCCTGACCATCTCTGACTTCGGCCTTCCTTACCCACAAGAGCCTCAGCAAAGCAAGACAACATTCCTGCACCCATTTATTCACCTGCTAGCACCTCTACCTGCAACCACAGTGTCCAATGAGAATCACAGCTTTCCTGGAAGGAGGAGTGCCTGAGATGCATGCCAGACCCAGATTCTTTCTCTTTGTCCTTTTTTTCAGTGCATGTTTTTGCCCCTGGCCTTTCATTTCCTATGTCTCTTAGCAGACTAGACTATCTTCACCCTGAACCTGAGCAGGTCAGGTTTGCAGAGAAGCTGCCTTTCCCGTCATTCTCTCCTTTTTGTCCCTGAGTATCGCCCTGATCCTTGAAGAGTCTGAGTAAGGATTTGGCCTCTTCTCCCTGAGGAGGTGGCCTACCAGCTCTGATAGACTCGCCAGAAGACCTCTCACCCCTTTCTCCTTCTTCTCAGTGACCGGTTCTATCATCCTTTTGTCTTGCCTCTTGAACTGGCCGTAGCAGAGCATTTTCTCAGGTCACATAGGATTCGAAGTATGTAGTGCAGATATGTTTTGTGTCCCTGCGGTCCAGCTGTGTGATTCCCTCCTCCTTTTCCCTTTCTTCCTTCCTGGGTCTGGAAGGTATCGGCAAAGGGAGGTAACGCCACTGAGGCTAGAAAAGAAGTGGGAGAAATGGGCATTTTCACACATGGCAAATTGAGTGCCTGCTGTGTGCCAGGCCCCGTTTTAGGCAGAGCTTACATTCCAGAAGGTAGAGAGGAACTAAATAAACAAAAAAATCTAAAATATAAGATAACAAAATGATAAACTAGAAAAAATAAAGGCAGTTTTGGGAATGTCTGTGCCAGTCACTGATACCAAGAAACACTCCTGCCAAGACTTAGGGAGTGGAAGGAAGATGAGGTATCATCGGATGTAATTCCTCAATTGACTTTGAAGAGTAAATCCTATCAGACGTGAGAGTCTGGCCTCAGTTCTATTCTGGGGCCAAAATAGGCCGCTTGCCTGTCTCCTTGAATCACTCCAGAGGCTGAGCACCCACCTTCCTCCCCTCCAGATGTGCTGATAGCAGGAATGGCAGCCCCTCCCTTGGGGGCTAGTGAACCCAGTGGTGACAAGTCACTCTCTGAGCCAGACTGGTTCTCTCTTCACCCATCTGTAACGGGAAAAACAGCCTCAGCCTCTGAGCCTGGCACCACCAGGTTTGGCCATTCTTGGTTGTTTGCCTGGGTCCCAGTGCCTCCAGCTCCCACCCCTTTTCTCTGACCCCCAATTCCTGAGCCCCTTGCCTGTTGCCCTCCCCCACCCCAGCTGCTGCATGTGCCAACCCCCACCCAGGAGAGAACGAGGCTCTTGGAAGGGGATAAATGGAGGCTCTGTGCGGACTTGCAGCTGAAATGGCCCTACGCACAGCCACAGATGGGCCTCCTCTCCCCCTCCACATTTCTGCATCAACAAAGCGTGACCTTGTTTGGATGACAGTCGCCCCATGTTTCCTCCATGACAATGTTTGCCTTGCCTTTGCCTCCCAGTGGACTGTCTCAGGCCATCTCTGTTCTCTGAAATTGGGAAAGAGTGGTAGGGTGGGAGGCGTCGCGTCCACCGAGTCTGTTAAGGCCTTCTCAGTTAAGATCCACGTGAAGTCTGAGATGGAGTCAGGAGACCCAGAGGGAGAAGCCGTGTGGGGCACTGAAAGAGCCCTGGTGTCCACAGCAGAAGCCCTGGCTTCCTGACTTGGCTCTGAGCATCTCTGCTGCCCCAGCCTTCCCTTAGCCAGGTGCTGGCACACAGAAGTGAACCAAACTCTGCCCTCAAGGGGCTTTCTGATCTTCGAGGAGTCTTGTTTTTTTTCTGCCAAGGCTGGTGGGGCTGAGCAGAAACCAGTTGGGTCTATGGCCATGCCACCCTGAACACGCCGGATCCTATCTGATCTCGGAAGCTAAGCAGGGTCAGGCCTGGTTAGTACTTGGATGGGAGACCACCTAGGAAGACCAGGTGTTGTAGGCGTAAACAAATTAAAAATAAGGGATTGTAAGTTGACAAGTTCCTAGCAAAATGTGAGGTCAACCAAGGGTTGCCTTGCCTAAAAATAAAATAAAATAAGAAATCAGTTGGAATTCAAAGCCTAGTTTGGCCTCTGCCCACATGACCTTGGACAAATTACTTAACCGCTTTAGGCCTCTGCTTCTCCATCAGATAGAGTTAATAATGTCTGCCTCCCTCCCTCCTTCCCTGGGATGCCCTGAGGATGAAATGAGATGTGGAATGTTCTTGTAAAAGGCGATGTTATTGGTAAGCCTGGTGGAGTCTCTTGTTCCAGCACTGCAGCGTGCCCACCAGGCCAGCAGTGGGTGGCACAAGCAGGGACAGTTCAAACTCTCACCTGGCCAGAGGAAACGCCTCGATGCATACAGGGTCTCCAGCATGCCTCATGGTGGCTTTTCAACATTTTTGTAAATGGAAAGACTGAGGCTTGAGAACATAGAGTCACATGCCCAACGTCTGGGCATCAGGCTCAAGTGGACCCTGGTCTCCATCTCGAGGCCAAGAGCTCCAAACCTGAACCTGTATGCTAGGCCACGTCTTGAGAAAGCAGAGAAAACAAGTCTGAAAATTTAGGTACTTGATGTTTGGTAAAAAAAAAATTACTGATATTTTATTTTACCACATCAGGAAGTCACATCTGAGAATCAGTCACTGGTACCCAAGGTGTTCCTGAACCTTGAGCTTCTCGTGCTAGCCCCTGCCTCAGTTTTCAGGCTCAGCTAGGTCATTGCAGGCACTGACCTGGCTGTCTTTCTCTGGCCTTCCTTTGCAGAGGTGGCGCGGAGCTCCTATTCGACGGGGTAAAGAAACATCAGGTCACCTTGCCTGGACAGGAAGAGCCCTGTGAGTATGGCTGTCTGCGCCTCTCTCTCGGGTACACTGGGCAGGAGGTCGCAGGGGTCACTCAGCCCCATTCATGTGAGAATGGGTTGGCTTTCCCTAGCCAGGGGGAACGAGGAAGAGAGGTCACCAGAGCACCCTTTCCCCATTCTCCCTGGGGTCAGCCAGCTTTGTAGGAGGGAGATGGCGCACCATAGTCCTGTAGTCAGACCATCTCTAACTAGAGCGAGAATCCCCTTAGAACTGGAGGCCAGTGACCTCGCCTCTCTGAGCCTTAGCGTTCTTGCCTGTGAGGTGGATGTGATGATCCCTGTCTCTCAGAGTTGCTAGAAGGAGCCTCTGTTGTTAATTAGATGGCAGCAGAGATGTTCTTGTGAAGGTGAGAACTTCCATTGAGACGGGAGCAACGTGGGTGGGCTCACCCTGTGGTAAGAGGGTTTAGATGAGAAGAACGCTCACCCAAAAAGGTTGGAGGAGGGAGTTTGACTAAGGAGGACGGGGGGCTCTCTTCGTTTGTTCATTTGAATACTTACTTGCTCATCTTTCTTTAACAAACATACATTGAGCACTTTCTGTGTGGCAGACCACATACCAGGCACTGAGGTGACAACCATGAACGAGAGCTAGTCCCTGCCTCAAACTGGGGGCCTTGAAGAAGTCCAGCTGGGTAATATCATTGTGGCCTAGCGACAGGGCCTGGCGTCGCGACTGCAGGCGCCCCGCAGCCCTGGCAGTGGAGCCCAGCAAGAGCAGAACGCTCGGGACCCAGGGCCCGTCTCACTGAGGGCTGAGACGCGTTGCGCGGGGAAGAGGGGATCAGTCACGAGGAGGCAGGGGAGCGAGGTTCCTGGAGCTGGGTGGCAGGAAATGGTCAGTGAGGTCTGACAGGATTCTTCTGGAACTGGACAAGTATCTGCCAGGAATCCAACAGTTATTACCGAAATTCACTGGCTACCAATGCTGTCCCTGACCCTCCCTGGGGCTGGAGAGCAGTGGCACGGGGAGGGTCTGTGTGCCACGTGCAGAGGCTGGGGGACACTCACCAAGGAACAGGGCACTGCCCCCCCTCCCCGAGCTGGCAGTTGGCGTGAGGCTGGGGTTAAATGTCGGGATTGTGGGATTGTGTCTGTCCCTGGTGGGAGAAGACCAGGGCTGATAAAGGTGACTATTTCTTAGTTTGACAGATGACCACACAGCCTTGGGAGAGAACAAGGGGCCCTTAGAAGAAGCCTCTCAAAGACCTACCTAGGAAGTTATTAAAATATAACAAGTTATGCTTTCCTTCCCCCTGCGTTTGTTTGGCATAAATGTCTCCAAGTTTAATACTTCCAGTCCCTTTCATTCATTCATTGTCTAAATACTCACCAAGTGCCGGATTTAGAAGTGCTTTATCCTTTCCTGTAGTGGGCGCATACTTTTTGAGGGGCTCCCTTGTGCTGGGCGTGGTGTTAGTTGCTGAGTATTGGGTGGCGAACATAACAGATGATAGTTCTCGCCCTCACGGAGCTTACAGAGTCATGGAAGCCCAGCCAGGCGACAGACAAGTAAACACGTGCCTGTAAAATAAATTTAAAAAAAATTTTTTTAATTAAAAAAAAATCACATGCTTGTATAATTATAACTGTACAAGTGATATTGGCTGGCATGAGAACAGAAGGGTGCTTTGAATGCGACAACGGGTGGTAAGGGTCGGCCTCTTTAAAGAGGTGCTTGGAGGCCGAGGCCAGAATGGCGAGAAGGAGCCGGCCTGATAAATCGGAGGGAGCGAGGAGGCGCATGGGGCCTGTTCCAGGCCAAGGGGATCGCTCCTGCGAAGGCCTGGAGTAAGAGGCCTTAGGGTGGCCGAGGAACTAATGGAAGGCCAGTGTCCTAAAGGGCACAGACTGAGTTCGGCATGGTAGGCAAAGCCCCAACTGGTTGTGCAAATAATTGTCACAAATTCCTAGGTGGTGGCTATCGTTTTTATTCCCGTTTTAAAAAGTGGAAACCCAAACTCAGAGATGTCAAGGGGCTTATTCCAAGTCATACAGTTATTTAAATGGCAGAGCTGGGATTCAGAACCAGATTTCAGGTTCTTCAGAGTCCTTGCCTGCCGCCACTAACTCATCATCATTTATCCCAAGAGGCTCCCTGAATCACATAACATATCACATCTGCTAGGTACTTTCTGGGACATTCAACAGCTATTTTGATTTTCATAATCACCCCAGTAGATATTTTCTATCATCAAGGCAACCAAACTTGAGAGAAAGAGAAAGTGGGGTGACCTCTCCAGAGTTGTGCAAGTGGGGAGTCTGGGCTAAGACCCAGAGTTTTGATCCCTCATTCTCCACCTGCTACTTATAGGCCAGGTTGTGGGGGAGGGGGGACGCCTATCCTCCGCCCTCTGGGATGAAAGGGAAGGAAGCAGGGGAGAGAAGCTGAAAGGGCCCCTTTTCCCAGTTTTCGAGGCGTTGGCTATGACACTCTACCTCTGGTTCCTATTTTGGCCCTGCTGTGCCCAGAGGCTTGGGTCACATTGCAGCCGTAAGCTGGTCGGCAGCTGCCAGGCCTTACCCTGGCACACGGGAGCCCAGCAGTTGCCGCTGGGAGAGTCTTACTCTTTGCCCAAGCCTGTGCCCAGATCTGTTGTCTGGCAGCCTTCCCAGCCCAGGGGCTGCCACTTGGCCCAGCAGGTCTTGGAGACTCCAGCAGAGAAAATAGCAGCCATAAGATTATGGACTGTGACAAGTCACCCAAACAAGGGGACTCCAGGGCCCTGGGTCCTGGGCCAGGGGAGAGTGTCCAACCTGGCCAACTTGAGAGAAGAGGAAGGGCAAGGCCGAGGGGCGAGGAGCCCTGGTGCAGCGCCACGTGCTTCCGCGAGCCTCCGTTTTCCCATCTGTAAAACGGGAGGTTGGGCCAGATTTCCTTTTCACTCAGCAGGTTATCCGACATGTACAGTTTGGAAATGTTGCTTCCAGAGCTACGTTTATAATTCTGGGAGACAGGGCATGCTGACCCGGGGGGAAGTTGTACGTGTAGGGGGGACCTCTTGATAGCCGTGTCCCTGGAACGGGCCATCTCCTTGATTGGCTGGGGTTGGAGGCACCCACCAGCTTTGGGTCTTGTGGCCCCCGGGGTCTGGCTTTTATGTTTCAGGGATTCTTTCAACTCAAGGCTTCCAGCCCGTGGTCGGTCAGTGGCCTGGAGCAAACCCAAACAGTCGAGGGGACAGACTGTCCCAGCAAGGGCGGTACCTGCCCCGGCCCCCAGCAGGAGCCGTGTCTGCCTCACCTTGCCCTGCCCGCTTCCTCCGCCCCGCCATTGTATTAAAGGGAGGCGAGGCGCTGGCTCCCAGCGCTTTAAACTGCTTAGCATGCGTTTCACAGCCTCGCTGGGGCCAGCTGTTCCTTTCTCTGCTCGGGGCCTGTTTGCTGATCCCGTCCCCACTGCCCTCCTCTCCCCTCCACCCCTCCCAGTCCCTGTGCAAAATTGCTTTTGAAAAGATCCACTTTCTGCTTAATTAAACAATGAGGAGCGTCCCTTCGCACATCTGTAAACCTCCTTCTGAGGCCAGTTTAGCCCACAAACTGCTCCATTCTTACCCCCATTCACTTGTAAATGGACCCTCTGATGTTCCCTCTACCCTCTCTTCGCTTTTACTCCCCCCTTCCCAGCTCTTTCTTTTCCCTTTTCAGCGAAGGCCTGGGGTGGGCTCCCAGAGGAGCCTTGTCTTGGAGCCTGGTGGACTTGGTGCGGACAGGAGTGGCTTAACCTATGGAAGAGGAGACTCGGGGGGATCCGTCTCTCCCAAATCTGCTGGGCGGGCATGGGGAAGAGGGAACACATTTGTTGGTGCGGTCCCCGTGGACCAACCAGGCTCGGTGGGAGTGACAGGAAGACAGATTTCTGGTTGGGAGAAAAGCTCCCGCAGGAGCGTTCAGAGAGAGGCTGCGTGAAGGGCAGTTGCAGCTGGGACTCCATATCAGATAAGACCTTGAGATTGTTCTCTTTCAGCCTGAGAAGCTTGGATTGACACCGTTGGGGGCCTTGCCACAGTGGGTGGTCATTGTCTCCAAACAAGGACAGTCCACTGGGGAGAGGGATTTTGGCAGGAGCCTTCGTAGGTTCTCTCTAAGGGGCATGCATGGTGCCCGTCGTCAGCAGCCTTTAGGAGAAGAAGGTTCTGGTAGCCCAGAGGATAAAGCATCCTGTCACTGGACAAATGTTTGTCCTGTGTGTTTAGCACTGCGCTGGGTCTACCGCTGCCCTTATGCCCAAATCCTCAGCAGTCTTTGGAGGTTGGATTATTATCCCCATTTGTCAGATGATGACACTGAGACTTAGAGAGGTGAGGTGACCTACCCGAGGCCACCTAGCATGCAGTTTTCAGCTCCAGCATCCAAACTCTTAACCATTCCTCTATGGAGCAGCAGCTCCCATCACTTGCTCTTCCCCAGATGGGCAGGCCAAGTCCCAAGGCTTCCTGCCCTGGAAGCCTTTTATCAGGGTGCGCTTGTCCCTCTTCTGGGGCCGCGTGCCCAGGGCAGTCTGGCCTCCAGTACCCATGGCCTCAGAATGTGATTTCTTCCACCCGGGTTGTCCCGGAGCATCTTAGGCATCCGAACATAGACAGTGGAGGGGAGACCCCATTACCACTCTCCCAGTTCCTTCATTTTCTCATTTTCTCTCTGACTTCTGATGGAAAGGTAGTGAATCCCACAGAAAACCTCTCAACACTGCCCGATTAAAGGTGACTGGCTGTAACTTACCCTCCAGAGCAATACGAGCACATCCACAGGGTGCCAGGCCCCTGGGCAGAGTTTATGGAAGCTCACGTCATCAACAGAGGGGACAGGATACAGGTTCTTCTTCTGAATCGCAAAAGAGTCACAGCACAGTGCCAGGAGCTTCATATGCATCATCTCATTCGATCCCACAACAGCTCTCTGAGGGTTTCTTACTATCCCCATTCGCAAAGAATGGGGCTCGTGGAATTCCCAACCCAGGGCCTGTAACTAGGAAGCAGTGGAGCTGAACACAGAGCTGGGGGTCCCTGCTTTCAGCCTGCCTTCTCTCTCCAGTCGTCCACATGTTCGGCAAACATCTGGAGGGAGGGGCAGGATGCTGTGTGGAAGGTTCTATGCTGTGTTCCGTGGCCTGTGCCAAGTCCAAAGAACATACTCTAGTAATGGTGACTCCACACATTCGAGCTAGATCTTGATACATGTGTCAGGGCAGAGAAACAGAGAACACGGGCCAGGGCAGTATGGGTTCTGCGCCCTCGGAGCACACATTCGGGAAATACCCCTGGGATGCACGAGGAGGCAGAGCCCTCTGCCAGAGCAGGCCCCTTCTCAAGGCCCCCCCCCACATGCCCTGTAGGATCTGGTCCCTGGCCATCTACTTCTTGGGCTCATCTGGTGATGAGCTTCTTGCCTTCTCTGTTCTGTTACTTTGAACCTGCCAGTTCCATCCTGCCCCAGGTCTTCCCATATGTCCTTTCTTCTGCCTGGAGTGTTCTCCCATCCTACCCACTCATCCTTCAGGCCTCAGCTTTTCCTGACCCCACGCAACTAGTAAGTAATGTCTGGCTCCCCTGCTGGGCTGTTAATGCCAATGAGGGCAGGCTCTATGTCCATCTTGCTCACCGCCATCTCCCTAGCACCTGCACGTACTACTCACTCAGTAAATAATTACCTTACGAATTGCTTGGGATCCCAGGAGGGAAGCCACCCTCAGTCACAGTGGAAAGGCCGTAGGACGCAGAGGGGGAAGGCAAAAGTGAGATTCCCCAGAGCCCTCCCCAAGCCACCAGCCCCTGACTCTGCTTAACCCTTCCTCCTCCCCGGCAACTTTGGAAGCGGGCCATCTGGCTTGGAGGCCATTTGCATATTGTCTGGGCCTCCGCAAGCCTGGCAAGATGTCCCTGGGGGTGTGTTTCAGGCCAGGCCGAGTGGCCCTTGCAGCCTGCGAAGGGAGCCTTGAGTTCCAGCTCTCCCCACCGCCAAATCCAGGCATGGGGGAACAATACAGATGATGATGCAGTGGCCTCACCATGGTAACAGGCTGTCGAGAATGTGGGTAGGCCTGGGGGGCCCAGAGGAGGGAGGGAATGACCTCAGCAGAGAGGAGCATCATGATAAATGAGCCAGCACCGGCAGCAGACTCACCCCCGGCCCACCCCTCTGGGACTCCGTGATGGTACCATCACTCGCATGACCCCGACGTGACCACTGGCCGCCACCACCACCCCCGCAGCCCATCCAGACTGGACTAGAAGTCCCCTGATTTTCCCCAGCTGGGTCTGGTTCTGTATAGGCCGGCTAGGGCCGTAGAGGTGCAGCTGGTGGCCTTTAGGCCAGGCACCGCGCGGTCCCTCGCAGCGTCTCCACACACACAGGCGGAACCTGTCTGCCAGGGCTGGCTGATGGATGTGTCAGACCCCGGCAGCTCGATCGAGCGGCCAGAAGATGTATGAGCTGGCGGCCCACCAGACAGTGCCAAGATGGAGGCCAAGGAGAAGCCTCTGAAACCCAGGCCTCAGAGGAGGAACCCAGCCAGGAGTCCAAGTGGACTGCAGCTAGCCGGAGGCGACACTCCCGCCCCCTGCCCACTCCAGGGACCCTGAGAAATCCAGTCCGCTAATTAAAAGTAGGAATTCAAATTGAAAGGTGGCAGTCTCTGTCCATGGACACTTTGCCCATAGCCCTGTGCTCTGCTGGCATATGACCCAGGGAAGTTGGCATGGGACAGAGTGAACCAGCCTATTCAGCCTGTGCCTTCCAGGAGGGTGGTATATAGGCCAGTGAGAGGGCCTTAAAACACTGCCCAGGGCTGGTACCGTGCGTATGACACGCTGCTGGACTCAGTGCCCGAGCAGCCTTCCCATCACCTACATGCCAGAACTGACTAGGCGGAGAACAAGGCCCCACCTGGGCCTTCTCCGGCCTAGCCCTCGAGCTTTGTCTCAGGCATGAGTCCAGGACAGCCAACCCCTCTGAGACATCAACTTGGGTGGGGGTGGCTAGCCCTAGGCCCCTACTGGCTTTTCAGAGACGACTTGTCTCTCCAGAGCCTTCAGTCCTCAGGTCGTCCCAGGGGGAGAGGGAACTCGGGAAGCCTCAGCAGACAGTCTGTTTGAGGAGTGGGTAGTCGAGAGCTATATAGCCTTTGAGGAGTTTATAGAGCCAGGTTTCCATGCGTTATCACCCGGGTTCCTGTTCCTAGGAAGGAGAGGTGACCCTGGGGACGGGTGACTCTTAGCCTCCACAAAGAGCTTGGTGGCTGTCCCCGAACCACAAAGCAGCAGATCTCAAGAGTCCAGCTGAGCAGGAGAAGCCCTTCAACCCTGGACCTCTTGCCTCTTCAGGGTGGCTGTCCCCCCCAGCTCTGGGGGCTCTGTGGAGGGGGCAGTGATTTGTCAGTGTCTCTAGCTGGTGAAGGATCCTTCTCTCCTTCTGCTGGAGGAAATTAACTGATGTTATCAGCTCAGCAATTGTTTTTCTTCCCTCACAAAGGAAATATATGCAGACCCCTCTAAGAGCAAAGCAGAATCCTCTCCATCGGGACTGGCTAGAGAGATAAAAGTGGAGGGAGCGGTCCGCGGCCCCCGCCAAAGCCGATCTGTGGCAGGGTCAGACTGTCTCCCAGGGCTTGTGGGGGTCTGCCTCCCAGTCCCTTCAGACGTGACTTCCTCCCGCCGTCTGCCCTGAGCCCCTATTGCCACTTTAAGCCTGCAGCAGTGCTAGGTGCCACTTCTCTCTGAAGACCTCTCTTGCAGGTCACTGGCCTCTGTTGACCTGTTTTCTCTCCTTGGGAATGCACAAGTTCAGGGCGCATGGCAGTCTGGTCTGAAGGAGGCCCTCTGGGCCCCATGTTCACCTCCTTCTGGTCCAGGCGAGGTTTTGGGGGTCAGGAGTCATCTGGATTTGACAGTAGTTTGGTCTCTGCCTTCCTCTCCAGGGGACATCCGGAACCTCCTTGTCTGGATCAAGAAGAATTTGCTGAAAGAGCGACCCGAGCTCTTCATCCAGGGAGACAGCGTGTGAGTCCCTTTCCTCCCTCCCCTGAGGAGGGTGGCCGGAGGGAAGGGGATCTGGGCCCCTGGCCTTGCATTCAGCCACCGTCCCGTTGTCCCCGTTATCGTCCCCTCACCCTCTGAGGAAAGAGCTGCTGTCCAGTTTTCTTGGAAGCATGCCGGATTGTTGGGAATCTTTTAAAAGCCCGGGCCAGGCGACTGGTAAAGTCCTCAACAAACCTGGATTCCTCCTTTAGGTTGCCACGGACTTGCTGTGGAACCTGAGGCGAGTTACTTCCTTCTCTGGGCCTCAGCTACTGTCTCTGCACAGAAAGTACAAAGGAAAGAATGCCGCCTGGGGCCCCTTCAGTCCCTCGACAGTCTTGGATGTGTTAACCCATAGAACTTTCTGACGTGATGGAAATGTTCTTTATCCGTCCTGTCCAGTATGGTGGCTGCTAGACACAGAAGGCCGTAGAACCTTGGACATGTGGCCAATGTGAATGAAGAGCTGAATGTTCAATTTTATTTAATCGCAATTTAATTTTGAATGTGGCTAGTAGGTACCATATTGGACAGCGCCGGTCTAGGTCCCAGGGCGTTACTGTGTGCACGTGCATACACGCGTGCAAATTCGTGCTCACTGGGGACGCCCCTACCCCCAGCCCAAAGCTTCTGTACCTGTCCCAGGCCCGGCTCAGCCTCCTAGGCAAGGAGCCAGGTTCCATGTGCCAAGAAGTCACTTCTACAACAAACACAGTGTAATGTGTGAAAGTGGCGGGCAGAGCATTTGTGGGACTCGTTCATCTGCCTTGAAGCAGAGGCCACCATCCGGTCCTGAGGGCTAAGGCTGCCATCCAGCCCCTGGCGCAGGTCATGGTCTGGTAGCCATGGAGGCCCCCCCAAGGACAGCAGTGCTCCTTGGGCCACTGCCAGCAGGAGCCGGGCTAAGGTCCCTGTGCTTACGTTGGCCTGCCCTGCCTGACATCAGTAGTGCTGCCCTTGGGCATCCAGGTGCCCTGAGCCTGGGCAGCCTTCCCTGCCTTGGAGGAGCTGAGACAGCCCCCTCTCCAGACAGGCAGGCAGGAGGCCGGGGAGAGTGAGGTTGGAACCCTGGAAAAATATGCCGCCGCCAGTGGTTGTCGCCACCAGCCCTGGCGAGCAAGCACCGCACACACACCATCCATCTCCTCCAGGCCTGTGGGGAAGGCGCTGGCATTTACCCCGTTTGCAGTTGAGGAAACTGATGCTCTGAGAAACAAAATGACCTGCGCATAGTCTGGGAGGTGACGCTGGAGTTTATATCCGTTTCCCATCTGGCCCCTAGACCATGACTACCTGATCTGGTTTCCTTTAGACTCAGACTGTTACCTCTACTTCCTGGGAGATCTTTAACCAGAACTTCCGGAGGAAGGGCTCCCACCACCCTCTCCTGCAGCCCAAACGCCTAAGCCTCTCCACCCTGCTGCTGACAGCCCTTCCTTCCCTGCTACTCACCACCATCTTTCCCACAGGCGGCCAGGAATTCTTGTGCTGATTAACGACGCCGACTGGGAACTGCTGGTCAGTGCCTCTGGGGACATCCCTCCCCCAACCCCTGCCCTCACTGCTTTAGTAGCAAAGCCTTGGGCCTTTCATCATGCCCAAAGAGGGGGACTGGGTAATCCTCCGTCCCACTCTAGCCCCCAGACTGAGGCTCTTCAAGTCTCCCACCGCGAGTGAGGAAGGAAAGGATGGCTGGGGGAGGTGGTGCGCTCTCCTCCATCCTGGGCGTTTGCAAACGAAAGTATAGGGAACCCGGTTTTCTGGTAGATTCTGTCGTTCTCTCCCAAAGCAGCCCAACCTTCGCCCCCCACCCCCACCCCTCGCGACACCTGGGGGCAAACTGGAAAAGTGGCCCTCAGAGTCTTGTCCTCGTTTCTCTCCTGGACCAGGGTGAGCTGGACTACCAGCTTCAGGACCAGGACAGCGTCCTCTTCATCTCCACCCTGCACGGCGGCTAAGGGGCCCTCTGTGCCTGGGCGCCCTTGGGGGGCAGAGAAGAGAACAATCAGACGTCCCCTTGGGCCCTTCTTCCAGGTCTCCCTGTCCCCCTTGTCTGCTTTCTTCCCTGCTCTGTCCCCTGAGCTCCCTCCAGGCAGGGAAAAGAGGCCAGGTGCTAAAAATGAGCCTTTCTCAGACACGTGGGCAGGGAAGCATGCGGGCGGGCGCCTGAGCCCGGCGTGCCCTCTCCCAGCAGCTGAGGCGGGGGAGGGCGCCCCTTTGGCTTGTCAGTAGTGGAGGAGGGCTCTGCAGCCAGGTGACCCAGCTGCCTTCCACTCCTGTGTCTCAGTCTAAACGCTGAGTGACCACTGACGAGGCACTCCAGCTCCGGGTCGGCGTCTTCACGGGGAAGATGAATGGTCCCGAATGGCTGACGGGAGGCCCCTCCCTTTTCAAACGTTGGAGGAGTTTCGCCTCAGTTTCCCCATCTGGACAGCAGAGCGCTCTGCCTGTCCCCCACTGATGTCATTATGGAACCCCAGCTGGGGTCCCCTATTCAGTGCTGACCCCCTCCCCCCCCACCCAGCAGCTGCTCTTCCAACCACACTCCTCCTCCTGCTCCCCCCACCCCATTCCCAGCCCTTGACCCTGACTGGCCTTCCCCCCCACAGGCCACCAGATGGGCTCCTGAGACCCTCCCCCAGCAAAAGGCTGACTGCAGCTCATTCTAGAGAGAAGGAGACAGTAGGCTTAACCTTGGACTGGTGAATAGAGGCCCAGGGGGGTTGGTGTGCCTCAGTTTCCTCCTCAACAACAACTGAATATAGTATCTGAAAACTGGTGTGGTACTTGATGGCACAGATGTAGACTTTTATCTTCCCACCTTCTGCAGGAAGCAGGATCAGGGCAGGTGGCACCTGGTAGGCAGGATGGTTCACCCCTCCTCCCCCATCCCTTCTGGAAGTCTTGGGGCTTCCGTGTCTGCCACAGCTGGCCTTGGGCAAATAAAAGACTAGGTTGTTTACTAGCCTTGCCTGGAGCTTTATCCTTAGAATCCAGGGACACCCCACATCCTCCCAGCCATGGTCTCTGGTCCAACCTCTCTGCCCTCTTGTCTAGGGCTTTTAGAGCTGCCCTTCACCCAAAAAAATGGAACGGAGTTGAAACCCAGACCACCCATCCTGTCTGGGAAGGGGTGATCTGATAGGGCCATCTGGAGAAGGGGGCGGCAGAGCCAGTCTGTCCTGACCAGTGTGCATCCCAGGACACTTCCCTACCCGTTCATGACCAGGCTTTGTCCCACTAGCTGCAGCCAAAAGCCCCAGAACCCAGAACGGGGTGACACAGATGAGACTGCTGAGCCCCTCCTCCTGGTGAGCGGGAGAAAAGCTTTGCTTGCTGGAGGGATGGCTCAAAAGTAAAAAAATTAGGGCATCAATATCATCCTGCCCGAAACGTTTTTCATTAAATATCAGTAATTTAAGGTGGAATTTCTCTTACTCTTTTGGGATGAAGGTGGCAAATGGTTGTCCCAGCAGTGTGTGGGAGATGTGTGTGTAAGAGTCTCAAGGCGTAGAGCACCCTGGCTGGTAAGCTGCTCTCCAGCTCTCTGGGTATGTGTGTGGGTGGGGGCTGCCATGTTGGGGTTACAGATTAAGGCCAGTGTTGGGGTCCAAGTGCTGTCTAGGGAGGCTGTATGACCATCCCACATTGGGTGCTGAGGTCAAGGTCTCCATGGTAGGGAACAGTGCCAATTTGAAATGGCCCCCTACAACCTCACCTTGGAAGATTGGCCTGTCCCTTGATCCCTGTAACCTGGAGGTCCCTCCCTGCCTCCAGCCCTACTGGAGTGATCTGTTGTCCCACCCAGGGTCCCAAGCCCTAAAGACTGGGCCTGAGGATTCCTTTCCCACCCACACTGGGGCAACGGGGGCTGGTACGGAATATCCGTTCCACCTCTGCACCCCAGTTCACGCGGAGCAGTAGGGCAGAGGATGTACTAGGAAAACCAGGTTCTCCGAGGCAGGAGGGGATGCCAGTGCCAAGGCGGAAATTGTCCAGGGCCAGGGGCCACAGCGTTCTAGGTCATTTTCAGCCCAGAGTCCTTAGGTCAGGGACAGGTGACCTAGGCTCAGCCCCAGCAATGCCCAACTGCTGCTCCCCCCTCCCCCAGGCAACTCCTCACCCCCGCTCGTGAGGAAATAAACAAATAAATAAACCCCACTATATCCGAAGATTTGTCTTTAATGAAAAGGATTCATTTGTCCAAGTTCGGGTTCCAAAGCCGAGGCGGTTTGCCCGGCTGGAGCGCACGATTCCCCACGCTTCTCCGAGCTGCGACTCCGGCAGCGGCTGGGGGAGGCTCAGCCCGTCCGTTCCTCTGGAGGGGCTGGCGGGAGGGGTCGGTTTATTGGCGATTTAAGGGTCGGTTTAGGCTCTTTTTGTTTGGAGGGTATTGGTGGGGGACAGGTGAGAACCAATTCAAAACGAGGTAGCGAGCGCATTCCGCCGGCATCTTTCGCCCCCGACTTCCTGCGGCTCGGCCCGAGGGCGGGCACCCTGGACCACATTCGGCCTCGCCGCCGTGGACCAGCTTCGTTCCCAGCCGAAATTTGCGAAAAGGAAAAACAACGCGATCGACTGGAGGACCCCTCCAGCAGGACTGGTCACCCGCAGAGGAGGAGGAGAAGGAGGACGGCGGCGGCGACGAAGATGAGGATGGCGGCGCTGGCGGCAGGGACCCGCGTCCCTCCTCTGCGCGCCTCTGGCGGGGGCCGCGATCCTGGCGCTGGGGCCAGCCGGCCGCCGCCCGACCGAGGGGTCTCGCCCGCCTGAGCTCGGTCCCTGCGGCTCCCGCCCCTGTTGCACCCGGAGCTCAGCCACAGATGTCCAGCCACAATTCTCGGTTGGCCGCAGACTCGTACAAGAATTGCGTTTGGACAATCAGTGGCGAAGCCCCTGAGTTCACAGCCCCGGTCTCTGGGTTCCGCTTCGGTCCTTAAGAGCGCCGGGCCAGGAGATCTCCGGAGCTGCGCGTCCGACTGCCTCGCAGACGCTCGGCGGTGGCCGCCCATCCCGCGGTAAGGTGGACGCGCAAGCACGCGGATCCCGACCGTGTGTCGGGATCCCCATCGCCCCTGGCGTGTGTCTCCTTCGATCGCGGCCCCGGGCCCCTAGAGTAGCCCGTGTTGGGTCAGTTCGCCGCCCCAGGTCGGGGGAATCGCCTCGGGCCCGGGGAACCCCAACTCCCCGCTCCCCGCCCCCAGCCTGGGCTCCCCCGGGCTTGCCAGGATTCCGGAAAGCAGGGGCCCGAGGCCGGGTGGCGTTTCCGAGCCCAGGGTCCGGGCTGTTGGACTCGTGGGTCCCCCGCCCCCGCCGTCCCCGCGCACGCACCGGCTCGGGCGCTCTCTGCTTCCCTGCGGCTGAGTTGCGGCCAGGGCGCCGGCGGTGGCGGTGGCCCGGGCGGACGGGAGCGCTGGAATGCGCCGCCGGGTCACCTGCCGCGCCCGGGGAGCCGGGCCGGGAGCCGGCGGGCTGGCGAGGCGCAGGGCTGAACCCGAGCGGGCGCCTCTGGCGGCTCGGGGCCGGGGCGGGCTTTTAGTGGGCCGCTCCAACAATACGGGCCTGGCGCGGAGAAAGGGGCTCGGCTGCAATTGGTACTGGATTTGAATAACGCCACGGGGCCATCAATGGTCATTGTGTCGGCTGGTAATGAATCTCCGCTGTCTCTCGGGCTGCCCAGGCAGCTGCAACCTGCGCTCAGGCAGCTCTTAAAGACATAGCGTGCCCCTCCCCAGGGGCACCCCCCCTCTGCACTGGCCAGACCCCTTACCCTCCCACTCCTACCCTGTGTCCTACACTCGGGTGCCCCGCCTGCTCCCTCCGCTGAACCCTTGGCCCATGGCCCCCTCCTTCCTCCTGGACCAGGCACCCGCATCTCGGCTCTGCACTCCCATGGACCTGACTCAGGCCCCTGGCCTTGGCTGAGCTCCCCTAGAGTGCCCAGGGGACTCCAGAGTCTTTGGAGGCCCAACCCTGGCCTCCTGTCTACATCTAAACTGAGGCCTCTGGAGCCTTCCTTCCTTAAGCTCCTACCCCAGGGGCTTCTAGCTGGAGGGTGAGGGGGAACAGTCTGGAGGTCAGAGGGTCACCCCCTTAAAAGGCTCTGCTGAAGCATAAGGGAGGGGATGTAGCCCTGAGCCCCAGGCTGAAGATGCCATCTCCAGTGACCACACCCCCACTGGGGATCTGCAGACTGAGGTACCAAGAGCCAGCGCTTGATTCCCCGGACGCCTCCAGCAGGGTCCTGGACACCTCAGCTCTAGCGGGGCGTGCGAGGGAGGAGGGGTGGGGGAGAGGGGCGTGGAATGGGGTAAGGCTGTCCTGTCTCTTCCGCTCACCGGCCCAGGAGGGCGGAGGCTCTGTCTGGCTCCTAGGCGCCCCTCAGCCTCACCCCTGCCCGGTCTGGCGCAGAGAAGGTTCTGTCTACTGGGTGATCCACACTCGATTTCTCTCCCACAGAGCTCAGTGCAGCTTTCCCAGCGAATCTCATTCCCCGGTGGTAAGCGTGCGGTCATTCTTCCCGTGCCTCCTGCCCTCCATGCGCCACAGGGTTCCCCAGGCCCCCAAAGCACCCCTTGCCTTGCCATCCTCTCTTCTCTCAGTCTGTGGGGCCGCCTCACCACATGCCCCACTGAACTGTGATTACCAAGTATCTACTCTCATCACTTAGATAGGGACTGGGTCCTACTGACCTTTGTGCCGCTAAGGCCTAGTACAGGGCCCTATCCCCAAGCAATCCTTGAATATCCATCGGTGACTTAAACATGTACCACATAAACCTGAGTGTTTGCAAAGTTGAAGAAATATAGTTTCTGGGGAGTTAATGCTTCAAATGGGGGTTCATAGAGACGGAGCCCTGCTAATCCAGCTCCATCGGATACCAACATCGGCCACTACGAGTGCTTTCTGTGCGAGCACTGTGCGCTTCGAAGGTGGGAGTAGCCGGTTGACGCCTCACAACCTTGGGAAGTAGGTACTGTTATCGGCCCCATTTTACAGAAGAAGAAACTGAGATTGGTGGCAGTTAAGTCTCTAGTTCACAGCCGACGTGTAACGGAACAGAGAGTTGGAACCCAGAGCTGTGGAACCCGCTGCTCACTAGTTCCCCAGCCTTTACTTCACCGATATACAGGAGACCAACGTAGTCATAGTCCAAACGTGAGACCCCCGGGAGAACACCCCGTGTCTCCTTATAAGTCAGGATCTGGCCCCGGCTCCACCCCAGCCTGGCGGGAACAAGGCCCGATGGAAGGGTCTCTGCACTCGCGGAGAACTCGCAGGCCGCTTCAGGCAGCTACGCCCTTGGAGGAGGGCTGGTCAGCCTCCAGGGCATGTCGAGGCTCTCTCTAAGGCCGCCAGTCCTGGGCAGGAAAGGGCTAATTTGCCTTACCCTCACCCTCGGGGAAACCGAGGGGCCAAGAAGGGTCCTACCATCAGTCATCATCGAACAGATCTTTATAGAATGCCTACTGTGTGCTAGTCAGGGACTCAGCAGTGGGCGGATTCCCCGAAGGAGAGGCACAGGGGGTAGAGGGGTGAGCCACCCTGGTCAGTGGGAGATGGGTGGGGTGCCGGTGCTGGCACTGTTCCAGGCAGAGGGAACAGCGCTCTCCAAACCTAACAAGCAAAAAAGAAGTCGTTGAGTTCTGGAGAGGAAAAATCTGGCGAGGCTGGGGCAGGGAGAGGAAGTGCAAGATGAAGCTGAGGCGACCCTGCTTGGTTGGCCCTATAGGACACCGAGAGTATTCCCGATTTTATCCTAACCACAGTGGGGGTCCTGAAAGGTCTGCCAAGTTCAGATTTACATTTTTAAAGGTTTGCCAGGGCAGAGCAATGTAGGGAATGGAGGAGGGGGAGATGGGGGATGGGAGGATAGCGGGAGCTGGACCACAGGAGACCCATTAGGTTACCGCTGGTTCGCAGGTGAGAGCTGATGGTGGCCTGGGCTTAGGTGATGGCAGAGCACGGTTCCAAACTGTGTTCTTGACAGTCCCGGTGTCCTTAAGCGGGACATTTGGCAATGAGTAACATTTAGTGAGCACCTGAGGGGTACTGCGTGCATGCCGGAGGCTGCGGGGAGCGGGGAGAGAAAGATGAACCGAGTCCGATACTAGCTCTCCAGAAGTATCCATCTCGCGGACACATGGGCAGATGCACAAATACCCAGCCAGCGCCAATGGAAGAAGCAGAGCCACAGGAAGCATTAGCAAAGTTCTCTGGGATTATAGAAGATGAACAGCTGGCAGACTGTGGGACAACTGGAAGAGACAGTATTGCCTTGGGCCTTCAGGGCAAAGGAATTCCAATAGACTGAACCTTAGCTGTTCTGTGAAATGGGGCCATCATGCCTGTCTCCTCGTTGTGGTATTGGGGGGGGGGTGATCCAGTACCTCTTATTTATTTGCAGTAAAGTTGTTTGGTTATCTAATACACACATACAGGACACATGTTCAGGGTCATTCATGCATTCGACTGTTCCTAGCCTTTGCTCTCTCCTCCCTTATTAACACTGAGTCTCAGGAAGAAGGTAGCAAAGCCATCCACACTGCCAGTTAAGCATGCCTTCCCCCAGAACTGGCATTTGACCAAATACCGTGTATAGTGCAAAGCACATGCTCAGTAAATGTCTGTCGAATGAATGAATGAATGAATACCTTATCGGAGTAATAATTAAAAGAATGGTGGGTGGACGGACAGGTGGAAAAATGTGTTGAGACACTTTAATGAAAAATGAATGAATGGAGTTGACTGGGTCCAGGGATGCAGCCAATCGGCTGAGGTTCTAGATGTGGAACCAGAGGCATTGCTGTGGGCGGGGCTCATGGAAGGAGGCTGGAAGGGAGCTTCCTTCCCGCCGTGACCCTTCAGAGGCAGACCCGAGGCCCGGGCCATGGCAGGCAGTTGCCCAGGGAGCAGTTGAGGCAAAAGGTCGGTCAGGCTGCACCTCTGTGCTGGAGTCCCGTTCCCAAATGTTGCCATTAGTCCAGGTTTCACTGACGCCTGGCCGCGAAGCTTGGGATAGAGGAAGGAGCTCTGCCACCGTCAGCGTGCCTCCCCAGGCCAGGGCCCGCCCGCCCTCTGCTCCAGGTGTCCCATTTGCGCTGAGAGTTCTCGACGGGTAGCCAGGGCTCTGGTGACCGGCCGACTGGCCTGCCTGCAGAAATGAATTGACAGCCTGACACATCCCCTGTCTCAGAAGATGACAAAGCCAGGCCACTGTCCCCACTCAGAGGGGATCCTTAGAACCCCTCTGCCCCGCATAGCATGTCTCAGTTTATAGAAGACGTCCCCCTCCATGAGACGGGGGGCGACGGCAGGGCAGGACGGCCTTTCAAACTGAAGCGGCCGCCTCCACCCACCTCAAGGGCTGCATCCTATCGCGCTGTGCTGCCGTCTTCACCCACACATCAGTCTCTGAAAGCCTCTGATTGACCAGCTGCCTTGTCTCTCCACTCGCCTATCAGCCCGGTGTAAACAGGAGGCACATTCTGTTCACTGCCCTATCTCCAGCACCTAGAACAGCACCTGACCCTTAGAAGGTGGTGCTACCTTGTATTAAATGCCTGGGTAAAGGGATGTATAGACCGGCAAATGCCTGGATCATTGTCACCGAGCTAACAGTGCTGTGCATTAAGCACTGGGGAGTGGGCACTGGGCTTGCACTTTTCAGGGGTCACTACAGCTTTGGGGCAGATGCCATTCCCCTTCCGATTTTGCAGACCTAGGACCTGAGGCTCAGAGAGAGGAAGTGACTTCCCCCAGGTACAGAGCTACTGAGTGACGGCCAGGTTTTAGCAGCAAAGGCCATCCCGTGTCTTTACCCATGATCTGACCCCTTTTACTCTATTATCCCAGCACCCAGGGAGGTCGGAGTCATTGGCAGTTAAGAGTTGGGACTCAGACATATTGTCTGATTCCATTTATAGAAATATCCAAAATAGGAAAATCTATAGAGACAAAAAGCAGATTAGTGGTTGCCGAGGGCTGGAGGGAGGGGAAGTGGAGGGGAATGAGGAGTGAAGGCTGATGAGTACGGCTTCTTTTTGGGATGATAAAAATGTTCTAAAATCGATTGTAATAATGATCGCACAACTACATGAAGCATACACTAAAAACCATTAAATGGTACATTTTAAATGGGCAAATCGTACGGCATGTGAATTTCATCTCGAACTGTTATTAAAAAAAGAGTCGGGGCTTGAGAATCTCACCGCTTACTTGCCGGGCACATCAATTCACATCTCTGAGCATCAGCTTCCTAACCAGTGAAATGGGAAAAATAAACGTCTCGTAGGGTTATCGTGAGCATTAAATGAGATAATACATGCCATTATCCCCATTTTATTAAGGGAGAAGAACTTAAGCCCAGAGAATGGAAGGGACCCTTTGGCCCAGAATGCACAACTAACTGGTAGGTGACAAGTACGGGTCTGGGGCCTGGGTCTCTTGGCACCGCTTCTTTTAGTCTTATGTAGACTGGATCGGTGTCTGTGTATCCGCCACCCCCCGCCCGCCATCACCACCACTACTGTGTTCCATCCTCCACCTTCTCTTGGGCTCCGAGGCCCCGTCTCCCCACTGCCCATGCCCAGGCACACAGAGGTATGGAGGTTCCCCTAGAGCACAAGACGCCCTCGCCCCGGCCCCCACCCTGTTCCCCTCCTGGGGCCATGATACTGTCTTGCTTTTGCTTGTAATAAAGAAAATATCTCAGCTACCCTTCCACAGTTGCTTGGCAACCCCAAAGGGGGGGAAGAGCAGAGGGGAGGAGGGTAGGGGGAGGACTCTGGAGCCAATCTGGAGACAAAGAGTAGGATTTGGGTGACATGGAGCCTGTTCTTAGTGCTAACCTGGCCTGGCCGGGGCAGCGGGTGGGGGCGGGGGGCTTCCTCCCCGCCCAGTGTCTCACACCAATAAATATGGATTAGGGAAATGGGCAGAGTTTTTCCCACGGGCCTGAAAAGCCACATCTGACCTTTCTACCCTCTTTATGTACCAACGTGACAGTCAGAGAGAGCAAAGAGCAGGACCCCCCGAGATGCCTCCCCCATGGCCTTCTGACTTGAGGAAACTTTTCACCCTCCTTCCCCTGGCCCCTGGCCCAAGGATGAGGAGAAGTCGTTTTCAGCGGGGAGTCAGGAGCCCCCAGCCGCAGGGTCCCCCACAGGCCCTGCCCACCTCGATGGCACGGAACCAGGCCCGAGGCCCTGGGTCAGCCTGGAAAGGCGCTGCCTGCCTCCTGTGCCAGCCTCTGCCCCGAGGCTCCTGTCCCCGCCCCGCCTCTGCCCGGGGTCTCCACCATGAGGAGCCCTGTTCCCCGCCAGCCCCTTCCACATGCCGCTGGCTCTTCTCTTTCGCGGCCTCACTTCGTGTTCTTTTCCCGCCACCCTCTTCTCCATTTGGTTTTCCCTCTTCCCTTCCTCTCCACCGGGCGGGTCCGCCGCAATGCCCCTGCTACTGCAGTCCCCCCTGGAAACGAGGAAGGCCTCGAAGCTGACGGTCCCGCAGAATGAAGGTGGCAGGAGGGGGTTTGCAAGGAGGGAGGGTGGGGGTGGTGATCTCTCGCCCTGGTGTCCTGGCTCGCTGGCCGGGGGGTGGAGAAAGGACTGCTCTGAAAGGAGTCAGTGTAGAGACAGGAAAAGCAAACACCGCAGGCCGGCCACGCTGGCCCACTGGGGGGGGGGGCGCGATCCGCGGGGCCCTGCGCTCATCTCAGCTCCCCGATCAACCCTCTCCCACCCCTGAGGGCCATGGCTTCCTGGACCTTTGGCCCACAGTGTCCAGAAAGGGAGTGGGTCGAGGGGCTGGGGACATGCCCTATAGGAGACACCTCGCCCGTTCCCAGGAATCTCTCTCCGCCCTACTGCCCCACCCCCAGCCTGTTGCCCAGAAGATGCCAAGAAAATCTAAGGGCTGCCCGACCAGCCAGCCCTTCGCAGCAGCAAGAACTGGGTGGGGAAGTCACCTTTTGTCAGAGGCGGCCCCAGCAATGCCATCCGCCTCCTGGGCCGAGGGGGACCCCAAGGTGCCCTGCCCAGGTGAGTGCTCCTCTGACCACGCAGCCAGGCAGTGAGGGAGGGTGAGGCTGTCCTTTCTGGGGCTCCCCGGGGCCCCTGTGCACTCCGCAAGGCCCCAAGAAGCTGACATTTTCCGTTGGGCCGTCTCGCACTCTGTCCAGGGTCCCTGTGCCACTGGCGGTTTGGTGAGAGAGCCGAGGGGAGGGAGGGATGGCTGCAGAAACTGCAGGTAAAGTCGGGAGGAGGGGAGACGGGAGGGGCTGGAGTCTAGGCCTCCTGGATTCCAAGCCGTCTTGTGGATCGGACTCGTGGAATCCCAGAAATCCCTGCGGTGGTCTCCTTTGAGCACTTGGGATGAGCTTGGAGAGAGCTAGCAACTCATCCTGGGTGACGGGCCAGTTGGCAGAGCAGGGACTCAAACCCACCAGGCCCCCTTAAGACGCCGAGGGCAGTGCAGTTTGTGCTATGGACCACGCTCGGTCACCTCTCCTTCCCTCTCCACATACAGTTTGGTCCCTCTGGATTTCAGGGGTGGGGGTGGGGCAGACTCGGGCCAGCACCTCGCGGGGCCTCCTCCCCCTTCTGTCCTCTCTCCAAGCACCATGCCCAGGGCCGAGAAATCCCTGCCCAAGCACCAGAGATGCCACAATCCCCTCTGTCTCTAGGACGCCATGGTTGGCCTTTGTCTCATGGATCACAAAGAACCGGGCCCCCTTTGCTGTCAGGGTCATGCTATAATCAAAGCCAACCACTTCCCGGGGAGCAAGAGCAACAGCTGACTGTATGCCACATCGTCCCCAAAGTGCCCACCTCGAGGGGCCCTGCCGTGGGACCTGGATGGCAGGACCCTAACGAAGAGAAACAGGCAGCTCTCGCTGAGTCAGGTGCCGCTGTTCTAAGGGCCCCCTCCCCCGAAACCTCACTGAGCGGCCGCCCCCCTCCTACAAGGTTCAGTGTTGCAGATGAGAAAACCGAGGCGCAGGATGTTGAAGGGACGTGTCCATGGACAAACCCATAGCCTGGCTCCAGGCCCTGAGCCCTTAAATGTCCTATCCTGCCTCTAATTCCTCGGAGTTCTCCACTAGAGGTCATTGTGTCCAATCCCCTGCATCTGCGCGTCTGCCCAGGCCAACCTCTGCTCACAGACAAGAATCAATCTCATTTTTTAAAGGCACCTGCTCCAAGGGTGGAATTCCCCCTGGGGGTAATCAGACATTTATTTATTCATAGCCTTCTGGCTCGGGAGCAGAGTCCCTCCCACCCCGAGCTCACCAGGGTCCAGCTGCCTCACCACCTCCCTCCTCCCCACCGCGGCGCGATCAGAAATGAACCAGCCTCGCTCACGTCTCGGCTCTATCACCTTCACGCTGCGAGGGCCTGGACAAGTGACTCGACTTCTCTGAGCCTCCGTTACCAACCAAACTGGGGTTAAGGGCGCGCCCGCTCCGTGAGGTTGATGAGGACTGAATGTTAAAAGGGGATGATGAGAAGACTAGACTTTTAGGAGCCATTTCTGTATAGTGTCTTACTGGAGAAATTTCTCCGAACGTGCAGAAGGCCGGAAACCACGAGGAGGAGGCGTGGCGGCGTCTCCCGCGTGTGAAGCCGGCGCTTCGTGTTGCTTCTGCCACTATGGTTTCCACTGGCGACTGTTCTTCTCTTCCCTTGGGAGAGTGAGCGGGAGGGGCTGCTGTCTGAGTGGTCTCCGTTGTAGTTTAAAAAAAAATGAGCGAAGACCAGAAAAGGGTTAGTGGTTGCAACTCCGGGCATCTGCCAAGTGTTCTGCATGGAGCAGTAAATACTTATCACCACCATCATCATTACCATCATCATTATCACCATCGAAAGGCCTCCGACTGCAAGATCAGAGAGCCACGAGCTCTTGGCCTTATAGTTTAACTTCCTTGTTACGGATAGGGAAACTGAGGCCCAGAGTGGGGGACTTATTGGGGTCACATAGTACATTGGTGGTGGAGCAGGAAGCAGCTCTCAGTCCCCCTGATTCCCACTTGGGTCCCTGTCTCCAGCAGTTCTCCTCGGCCATGCCCAGGGTCGGGCCCTGGCACCCAGTCCACCAGGCAGAGCCCAGGAGAGAAGTGAGCAGTGCTGGGAGCAGTAGGCGCAGAGGCCCGACGCGTTCTCAGCCCTGGCCCTTTGTCTGCCGCTTTGTGATGGTAAGTGCTGCTCCTAAATCAGTTCTGTGACACTGTTATTGTTGCCCAGGGCGCAAAGAGTCTAAACTTTTCCCCTGAGGTCAAGAATGTGGCCGGTCCCCAAGCCGCCTGGAGCAGGGGCCTGGGTGGCTGGGGGTGGGGCCGGGGCCTCACCCTGAGCTGGGGCGAGATGTGGGGGGGAGGGGGTCAACAGGAACAAAACACTTTGAAATGCCTCCTCTCCATCACTGCCAACATTGTCCGCTGCCCGCGGGGGGCCTGGCACCGCCTCGCCGGGGCTCCGGCCCCCAGCCCTGTCCAGGCCCGGCCGGCATCTGAAAATGGACAGAAGGTTATTGTCCCTCCTCGCGGCCCTTTGTCTGCCCCAGTTCCAGATGTCTAGGCTGGGACCAGGGAGCTGACCCATGGTGGGCAGGGGGGTGGGGACAAAAGGGGAGAGCACGGGTCACTGCGTCCTGAGGGGTCGTTCCCAGACCCTGAGATCCCACCCAGCCATGGCCCAGTCACCTTCTGGGCTGTCTCAGCCCTGGGATTGTCCCTGTTCCCTTGTCCCTCCTACCCTTCCAGCAGACCAGGGTCCAGCCTCAGGAGAGAAGGCCACAGGGGTGCAGGAGTTGAGAGCTGGGCACCTTGGGGTCCCCATAGCTCTACCTGGTAGCTCATCTTGAGCAAGTTGTGCCCCTCTCGCAGCCTGTTGTCTCTGAGTAGGTGCCACCAGACCGGGCTCATTCATCAACAGAGCGACGACAGAGCCTTCTTATGTGCCAGCTCCGTGCTGGGTGTGAGGGTGTACAGTGGTGGGCGGGCCACTCCGGTCCTTCCATACTGTGGCCGATGGTTCTAACAGTGAGAGGCAACCTCCCCACCCACCTTCTCCGTGTCGGGCTGACCACCTTTAACTGCATCATCTCATCCTTTTCACAACAAAACTGAGGATATAGTAGGTACCGTTCTCATATCCGTTTTCCAGCTTTGGACACCAGAGCTCTGAGAGGTAAAGTCTCTTGTCCAAAGCCAAGCTGCCAGGAAGCGGCAGAGCCGGGATCCCAGCCCAGGCAGACAGCCGCCACCGATGGCAATGATTTTGCTAATAAATACTTGGAAGGTGTTGAGTGCAGAGCCTGGCGCAGCACCGGGCTCAGCCTCCGGGAGCCGGTGGTGGTGTCAAGTCCACAGCTCCGTTTCCCGCTTTCCCATTTCACAGATGGTGCCGCTGAGGCCCAGATCGGCGAAAGAAACCGCAGGGAGGGGAAACGTACATAGCAACACCAATGGCGATTCTGGCGATTCTGGCGATTCTGGGGCCGCAGGGCCGGCCGGAGGGAGGCAGGCTGTTCCGTTTCAAACGCCAGCTCTGCGTGGGCTTGGGCAGGCAGCCTCGATTCCCACGCCTCAGTTTCCTCCTCTGTGAAACGGAAAATAACGTTCCCTGCTTCACAGGGTTGTTGTGAAAATTGAGTTAGAGTGTACATTTAAAGCATTCAGCGCCATGGCTGGCACACGGCCTTCGGTTAATGATAGCTGCTGTTATCCTGCCGAACGGGGTGGCATTCATCCCTTTGAACCTTCCTCTCACCTTGGGTCACCTGAGGACAAGGCTCTGTCGAGGGGAGGGGGGCGGCTTAGCAGTTGTTGATGGAGGTGGGGGTAGTGATGATGCTCAGTCTTCTCGGAGTCTCTAGGAGCCTCGTGACAGGCTGCTCCTGTGGGTCGGGGGGAGGCGGAAGGGCGGGCTGGGAGGGGAAGGGGCTGCCTGGGCCCAGAGGAGTTAACAGCTCGCAGGCGCCGGCCCAGCAGGGCTGCCACGCTGCAGCCCAGCCACAGCACCGGCTCCGGCAGAGGAGCCAGGGCTGTTTCCTGATGGCCAAAACAGCTGGCTGCCCGGGGAAAACAGCTGGCCCGGCCCCAGCCTCCTAAGGACAGAGGCAGAGCCTCAAAGGACAGCTCCGCTTCTGGGGTCCTGGCAGAGGAAGGCATAGCCAAGAGGGAGTCCTTCAGAGTGGCTGTGGGCGTTGGGTGGGACCACGGGAGATGAGGGCTTGTGGGCAGATTCCTGGAGCGGAGGCCAAGGCGCGCTGGGTCTAAGCAGACTGCGCGGGGTGACTCCAGCTGGATTTGGGGGTCTTCGTCTCCCCTCAGATAGGAAAGATGAGGAGCAGGGGAGCAGATCGGGGGCCAAGCCTGCGCTCAGCACTGGGTCCTCTGGGTACTGGGCTTTGAACCTGTGGTGGGAGGGAGCCCAGATGGGAGAGGCTCCCGGACTCCTATCTGCGGAGCTGCACCCAGGACCAGAAGTGGGGCGCGGGCGCCTCCTCTGGCCAGGATCCTGGGCTCATCTGGCTTCAGAGCAGGACGGGCCCAGAGAGCCCCCGACCCAGGAGACGTGAAGCTGGCAGCTGGTAAGAAAGAGCTCCATCCAAGCATCCCCTCAGCTGTGGGTCCCCACTCCCTGCCTGCTTGGCTGCCAAGCTATGAGGGCCCCCAACCCTGGGGCTCGGTCTGGGCCCTGAGGTACCTCCTGGTCGCCCCACCCACGGGCAGGGAAGCGGCACCTGAGACCTCGCCTGAGGTTGGGCAGGGTAGGCAGAGGGTTAATGGACATGTGGCCAGAGTCCACTGGACCAGAGCTGCCTGCCTGGGCTTCTGACCCCAAGTGCCACAGACCAGATACCCCCAATTTCTTTCTGACCAAGGGGTGTCCTCTAGCCCACACTCCTAACCGCCAGGAGGAGGAGATTGGCCGCCCCCTTGGGTGTGCCAGCCTCAGCACTCCTGTCTCTGATGAAGACCACCCTGCAGAGCCTTTGCCAGTGGGCAGGCCTTGGGGCTGAGGCTCCCAGTGGGAAGAAGACACTGGGGAGGCGGACAATCCTGGGATCTCTAGTTCCCCATGCCAGAGTGAAGCCTGAGGCGCTGGCGCCACCACCTGGCTTAGGCCAGAATTACAATGTGGGGGCCGAAACCCAGAGCTAGATGTTGGTCCAGGGTGGTCTGGGTCCTATTCAGACAGATGCGTCCAGTTTTTTCCAGGCATCACGTGACCCTGAGAATGAGGCCGTAGGCCCTACCGAACAGCAGCTTCGAACTTTAGCCTGCATCAAAATCACCAGGAAAGCTCCTCAGTTTAACCTCCACTCCCAGAGTCTCTGATTCAGTAGATATGGGTGGAGGCCTAGGAATTTGCATTTCTGAAATTTCCAGTTGAGGTTGATGCTGCCTGGTTCAGGGACCACGCTTTGAGAACCACTGCTTTCTAACGACTGTGGATCTGGCCCAATATTACCCTCGTAGAGTATGCCTTATTATATTTGGGGCAAAAAATAATAATAATAAGTGTAAGTGGGAGTACAGGTACTTGATCAGCCCACCTCTGCAGTGACCTCATCATATTTCTACTGAGAGCCCACCCTGCACCTGGCTGTCCCTGCTCTAGGGCTGCCGATACGAAGGTGAAGGAGGCAGACAGGTCTGGCATGCCATCTTTCTGCCAGGAAGAGTAAAGGGTGGCTCAGAATAAGTCCCAAAGCAGAACCCAGTTTACATCCACTTCTCAGGTCTTCTCCATCCAGTAACAAGCCCACCATCCAGCCCGGCTGCAAACCTGATGGGCCATACTGATTCTTCCTCGCTCCATCTCCCACATCTAATCCCATTACACACTTTGACCCTGCCCACCGTCATCTCTCCCTGTACGAGGGACTCCTGGCTTCATCTTTGCCCCCATAGTCTACCCTCTGAGCTGCAGCCAGATTAATCTTTTAAAGACAAATCATCAACAAACGGCCATGCCACCCTGAACATGCCCGATCCTGTCTGATCTCTAAAGTTAAGCAGGGTCAGTTAGTACTTGGATGGGAGACCACCTAGGAAGACCAGGTGCTGTAGGCGTAAAAAATAAAAATAAAAAAGAAAAGAACTTTTTTAAATAAAGGCAAATCAGGTCACTCCTCTGGTTACCTCCGCCAATGCCTTTTTATTTCACTTAAAAAAAATTTCAGACTCCTGCCACGGCCTCAAGGCCCTCGGTGGTCCTCAGCTCTTGTCACACTTGCCTGACTCACTTTGCTCCAACAACCCTGGCTCGTTTCCACGGCAGAACCTTGGCCCCGCCTGCTCCACGGGGAACGCTCTTCCCCCAGAACCGCCCTTGGCGGGCTCCCCTTATGCTCTGTGATGTCTTCACTGACCCCTCGACTCAACGTCACCTCCTACCTCCAGCTGCTCTGTTCTTATAAACTTGTTTTATTTTGTTCATAGCACTTAACCGTTCTTTGAAACTATTTATTAGTTTGCCTGTTTCCTGTTTGTCTCCTCTTAACAGAATGTGTATTTTAGGTTGGGGAGCAGAGATGGTCTGTCTTGGGTACCCCAGTACTTAGAATTCTACCGTACCTAGCAGGTATCCCATAAATACTTGTGGGATGAATGAGGTGATATTGGATGCCGGGTGGGCGGATACGCCCGGAGGAAGGAAGTTTGAGCTGGGACTGGAGGGCCTGTAGGGTTTGGCTGGAAAGACCAGTTCAAGCAGATGAACAAAAACGAAAAAGGATGTGGGAAGGTCCTAAAGTATGGAGTATTCTGGAAACTATACACAGTCCAGTTGGCTGGAGCCAGAGATTGGGTAGGAGGGGAGGTCAGAGGAGTTGGGGACACATCGGGCAGGCCGTGCAAAGCCTCGCTGCCCCTTAAGCGGCTTGAGCTCTATGCTGAGGGCGACGGGCAGCCCCCCACCCCCATGCAAGCGTTCATGCCAGGCATTTTAGAAAGGGCCGGTGGAGTGCAGAATGGTTTCCAGGGAGAGAGCCAGAGTGAGGCCGGGCGCATGGAGCGGGGAGGGGCTGGGAAGTGCGGAGGCTCAGGTGAGTGGTGCTGACACCTTGAGCCAGGCTGAGTGGCAGTGCAGAAGTAAAGAGGTGGCCACGTGCAAGAGCCGCTGAGGAGGGGATCTTGCCAGGATGAGATGATTGATGGATTGGACTGAGAGGGAAGGACGTGTCGTCAGCGACACCCAGGTCTCCAGCTCGAAGGACTGGGTAGGTAGACATCTGTTCCCTAGAGCAGGGAGGCCACCGGAGGGGAACCAGGTTCGGGGGATGATTGAGGTTCCATTTTGGACAAATGGAATTCAGGTCCAGGTGGGCAGTTGAGACGCATGTCAGTTTTCCAGAAACAGGAACTGGTCCATGTGGCCAGCTGCAGAAGAGCCCTCCTCTTGGATGAGCAGGAAGGGATCTTTGGGAGGAGTGGCCAGGAGGATGCTGGTCTTGGCTGAGGCGGCTTTGGTCTATGTCAAGTGGTAACGAGATGAGGAGGTGATACAGGGAGCAAAGCACAGGACCGCACCCCCCACCCCCACAAGAGGTTTGGAGGGAGACAGGTAGAGCAGCAGCTGGGGGCCCGGCAGGCAGCTTGGCATTTTCTATTTTAGGTTGGGGGAGATTCCAGTCCTTTGAAGGATCCGGAAGAGAGGGCGATTGGCGATCTAGGAAGGACAAGGAGATGGCATTTGGAGCCCGGGAGAGGTTCCATCGTGAGGAAGGAGTGCCTCTTCCACTGTACCTTGCGGTGAGAGGAGAGGCCAGCTTGGGGCAGAGGGTGGAAGGTTTGGAGGCTGGAAATGAGAGTTCCCAGGCAATAGCTTCTCTTTTCTCCAAAAAGTAGCAGGGAGAGGCCTTAGGCTTTTCATTGCAGGGCCTCTGGCCAGGAAGCAGCCCCACCTGGAAACTTCCACTGGGGCCTGGTGGAGGCTTTGGATCCATCCTGCCCCATCACTAGGCAAGTCCGTCCTTTGCTGGGCCCCCATCCCTCCTTTCTCAGTACAGGTGGTATGCACAGGCTTAGCCTCCCCCGCTAACTCCGGGAAGAGCCTGAAGAGAGACCCGAAGGTGTCCTAGGAAAGTTGGCCTTCCTGGGGGGTGGGTAGTGGTGGTGATGGAAGGGGAGCCCGGCTTTCTCTCCAGGCCTGTCTTCTAGCCCCAGAAATTCTTGGGGCCAGGCTCCATGCAGTGGAAAAGCTTCTAGTGCGTTCATTTTCTCAAGAAATCCTTACAACCTTCCCCCTCCCCCGCTTCCCAGCCAAATGAGGATCTGAGGCTCAGGGAAACTGACCTGCCCGAGGTCAGTGGCAGATGATCTGGAACCCATCATTGGTGCCTCCAGGCCCCTCCCCTCACCTGCTTTCTAAGAAGGGCTGGAGACTAGAACCTAAACTTTGCCCTGGAGGAGATTGCTTTGGTGGGGGGGCTGGGCCACCGTGAGGGGCTGCCCCCTTGTTCCGCATTCAGTCTAAGAGTGGGCTGTGCTCTCTTAAAGGGCTGGAGCAGCGCCAGTGCTGGCGACGGAGGCGAAGATGATGACGCACGGGGGACTCCGGGCTCGGACCGCAGCGGAATGGCGCGCCCAGGTCAGGGGGACCCCCTCCTCGTTCCCCAAGCTGGTCTCGCTCTCAGGCCCACGCGTTGCCTCGAGGCTCTGCGAAGTTCCATCTGGGTCCGCCAGAGGGCGCGCCGGGACGGCGGAGGGGGCGGGCCGGGGAGCCCGGCAGGGCGGTGCGGGGTCAGACCTGCTCCGCGGGGTGGGCGGCGGAGGTCCGAGGGAATCTGGATTCAGAGGCGTCGGGCGCAACATGAAGCCGGATTCCGGGGGTTGCTCAGAGCTTTGGAGCGGCGCGTTCGCAGGCGCCCGGGCGGCTCGGATGCCGTCACCCCAGACCCTCCCCTTTAACCCCCTTCCCCCCTCCAGCGTCCGGCCCGGAGGGGGCTGTCCCCGGCTCGCGTCTGGGACGGGTCTCCGGGTCCTGGTCCTGCGGTGCTGCTGGCCGAGGAGAAGACACTGGAGAACTCCCGCGCAGGGGTGAAGAGTGGGAGCCCACCCTTTGTGGGGTGCGCTCCCCCCACCCACTCCGGGCCGCCGCGGCACCACCCCGGGCCCCGCCCAGGCCCGGCCGCACCGCCCACTCCCCTTGGTCCGGCCGGGAGCCCCGGGGGCCGCCTCCGCCGCCCGAGCGCCCGCCATGCGCGCCGCCCCGGCCGCCCTGCTGCTCCGGCTGCTGCTCTTACTGCGGCTCCCGGCTGCGGGCGTCGCTCAGCCGCCGTCGCCCGCCGTGGTCCTTGCCATCCTGGCCCGCAATGCTGAGCACTCGCTGCCCCACTACCTGGGCGCCCTGGAGCGGCTGGACTACCCCCGGGCCCGACTGGCCCTCTGGTGAGAGAGACCCTGGCATCGGTACCCACTGGGCGTCTGCCCCCCGGCCCCACCGACAGCTCCTGCCCCAGATGGCCTCAACTGCCCCCTGTCCCCAGACAGGCTCCTCCCCTCCCAGATGGGCCCTCCACAGCCCCAAGCCCCCCAGGCAGGACCCTGTACCCCTTGGCCCTGCAGACTGACCTCTGAGTGCTTACGTTGACCCTAGGACACCCACCCTGGCCCCTGCTCCTCCTCTTGGGACCTCCTCTGGATGTAAGCTGGGCCCAGCTTACAACTCAACCCCATGGGGCCTGTGGTTGGCTTGACTTGGAGCGCAGCAGACAGGAGCAGCTGGCGCCCCGGGGCCAAGGTGGCCGAGATCAGCAAGACTGCGAGCTCTTGGGGAGCAGTGGGGATGCTGTCAGCCCTGCAGGGGAGTCAGACTCGCTCTCCCTCCGGCGGGGCTGCTTCCAGCCCCTGTCTGTAGAGGGGTGGTCCTACCCCCGCCCCCCAGTGTCCCTCCTCCCCAGGCGTCCTCACAGGGCTCTGGACTCAGAGACTGCAGTCTGTGGAAGCCAGAACAGGGAGGAGTCCCAAGCTGAGGTTGGGGATAAACTGAGAGAAATGACAAACTACCCCTCACAACACACCAAACTTGGGCTAGGGGCGGAGTCGTGGCCTGGGGAGGCCGCCCACAATTACCACATTTTGGGAGTTCGTAAGTTCCCACCCCTGCAGGACTTGACACGTAGTTAGTCTTCACTCCTGGGCAGTTGGCTTAAAGGGGCAGTGCCATGTAAAGCCTGGGCTCCCATCTAAGCCCCCCGTCCTGGCTCAGCCATGGGGGCCTCTCTCATAGGACTGGAGAGGGCCCCTCAGCACTTCCCAGGGACACCCAGAGCGTGGGGGCCCTATTACAACCTTTGGGCTGAGAGAGGCAGCAGCGTTCCTGTCCAGTCCTGACTCAGAGAGGGGGAGGGGCTGACTTGTGGTCCCCCCGCAAGGAAAGTAGGCAACCAGGGACTGTGTGCGTGCTTCTGAGCTGAGGTACTTTTCACCTTTCCAAATGCTCTCGCGTTTTGTCTCAGCCCTCCAGGCTGCTTCCAGCCTCAGAGGACATCTTATACTTACAGAGGGAGAAAGTGAAGCCCAGAGAGGTTCGGAAATTGCCAGGGGTCGCACAGTGGGTCACAGGCCCGTGATGGGGACCTGGCTGCCTGCCACCTACTGCCATGGCGCCCGGGAGAGGCCAGCCTCCAGGTGTTGGTGCTCCAGGGGTCAAGGCTGCCTCAGGGGCCTTCGGGGGCTGTGCCTCTCACTCTCCTTCCTCCTGTGTCCCCAGGTGTGCCACGGACCACAACGTGGACAATACCACGGAGATGCTGCAGGAGTGGCTGGCCGCCGTGGGCAGTGACTATGCCACCGTGGTCTGGAGGCCCGAGGGGGAGCCCAGGTGGCGACCTGAGGGGAAAGGCTCTGGGAGGAGGGGCAGTAGCTGCCACTCAGACAGGGAAAGGGACAGCACAAGCCACATCTGCAGGCCAGGGCCCTGCCCAGTCCCCGCAGAGAGGGAGAGGCGCCTACCCCGTGGGATCATCTCATCCCTTTACCCCCTCAGGTCGTACCCAGACGAAGAGAGTCCCAAGCACTGGACCAAAGAAAGGTACCAGTTTCTGATGGAGTTGAAGCAGGAAGCCCTGACCTTTGCCAGGGGCTGGGGAGCTGACTACATCCTGGTAAGAAAGCCTGGCCTGCAGTTGGGCTTCCCATCGGTGCTGGTATCTGTCGCCGACAGAAAATTCAGTGTGACTTAACTTCCTGTAGGCTGGATTCTTCCACTAGCAACCTGGGTCAGAAACCAGACCAGATATTGATCTGGGATCCCTATGCTTAGTACCTAGTATCAGAGTAGATACTAAGCCTGGGTCTCTGAGGTAGATCCCAGTATATGCTGAGCCTAGTTCCCTGAGCTAGAGCTCTGAGTAGGTCTTTGGATCTGCTTCCTAAGTCAGATCTCAGATGAAGTTCTTAAGTCAACAATTTAGGTCTAAATCTGTGGACCTGGTCCCTGAGCCAGTGCCTCAGGCTGGATCCTTGGTCCAAACACAGATCTCCTGGTTTGTAGGCTAGACCTCTCTAAGGGCCCCTCACTGGATCCTAGGAGCCACTCTGGGTCTCTGGCAATCTGGAGGGATCCCTCAGTGATCCCTGGGGGACTGCAGCCCAGCCAAGGCTGGGGCCCGTGACATCCCCCTGCCCAAAGTTTGCAGATACAGACAACATTCTGACCAACAACCAGACGCTGCGGCTTCTCATAGAGCAGGGGCTGCCCGTGGTCGCCCCAATGCTGGACTCTCAGACCTACTACTCCAATTTCTGGTGTGGGATCACCCCCCAGGTGAGCCGGGGGCGGGGGCCTCGAGGGGCTCGAGGTCCTGGGAGAAGGGGCATGAAGGGCAGAGAGCCTGAAGCCCTTGGGGTCTGTGGGCCATGGCAGGGAGCAGTGTTCTGGGGAGGGGGGGGGCCCCCTCACAGCTCAGAGCACCCTCTTCCCCAGGGCTACTACCGCCGCACAGCCGAGTACTTCCCCACCAAGAACCGCCAGCGCCGGGGCTGCTTCCAGGTCCCCATGGTCCACTCCACCTTCCTGGTTTCCCTGCGGGCAGAGGGGGCAGCCCAGCTCGCCTTCTACCCACCTCACCCCAACTACACCTGGCCGTTCGACGACATCATCGTCTTCGCCTTCTCCTGTCAGGCTGCTGGTGAGGACGGCTCTCCTCGAGCATTCCTTGGAAGACTCTAGGCCTTCGCACATGCTGTTCCCTTAGCTCCGCATGCCCTTCCGCACCCCACAGTTCGTCTTGTTAGCTCTTGTTTGTCCTTTGGGTCACAGCCTTTCTTGAGACCGCTGCTCCAGTGGATTAGATCTTTCTTCCGGCCGTCCCCATCATGGCACTGTCACGTGTTCCGTCATTAGGCAAATGTTTATGGAGCACCTGTCATGTGCCAAGTACTGGAGAGAAAGTGATGAGTAAAATCAAGCAGCTCTCTCTCTCCTGGAGCCTCTCTTCCTGTCAGTCAAGGGAGCACACGAATCAGTGTCCAATCACAACGGCGACAGGAAAGAGTTTCTTGATCGTAGGTGTTCTGGGAGCTTAGAGTAGAGTTGACCTGGTCAGGGAAGGCTTCCTGGAGGACGTGGACTTTGGGGCTGAGATTTAAAGTACGGTCAGGATTAACAAGGCAAACAGAGCAGGAAAGGGTATGTCAGGCGGTGGGCCCAGCAGGTGCAGAGGCCCGTGGTGGCAGGGGTCACAAGAAGGAGGGCGGCTGAACACAGTAAGGGTGTGGGGCTTGGTGCTGGCCGAGGCAGGTGCCAGCCAGTGTGGACCTGACCAGCAAGTGTCTGGACTTTAGCCTGAGAGCACTGGGCAGTCAGAGGATCCCCTGTTGGGATCTGAACTCTGAAAAGATCGCTCTGGTGTTGGGAGTTAGTTTAAAATGGAAGTTACTAGAAAGTGTTTGGGTTTAGATGGGATGAATCCAGTTCCGCAGAAGAGTTGAAGACAAGATCAAAACAGAGACACGAACGTTGGAGTGAGGTTCTCGAGAAGGCGCCAGAGGGTGGAATTGGGGGTGTGATTGAGGGGTGGCAGGGACGTGAATGAAGACTGTCCGCTGCGTGGAGGACTCTGCTGGCGGTCGGAGTGACGCTTTAATCCAGAGGTGCTGCACCCGCGCAGGCGGCGTGTGCGGGGCGGCCAGAGAGGGGAGCGTTGGCATCGGCTTTTTGTGCATCGGGTGTTGGTGACATCTGCAATGCAGACGTGCACGGAGGGGGGGGAAATCAGGTGTAAAAGGCGAGTGAAGGTGAAGCCAACACATGGAGAGAAAATGAGCAGGAGCCAAAGTCCTTTCCCGCCGCGGCCGCCGCTTCGCGCCAGCCGCTGTTCGCTGGCCGGCGGTCTGCAGGAGGTTAGCGCGCGGTGGTCTTGTGTCCATCTTTTACGCTTCCGGCACCCAGCTATTGAGCTCACGGTCTGTAGAAAATAAAGAGTAAATAAAGAAGTATAGTAAAGGTGACGAATCTCGAAGAAATAAAAGGCCGCCGGTTGCCAGTGGGGGCGGCGTGGAGGGGAAGGGAGGGCGTGCGGAGTTAAGTGCGGGGGGTCTGGGCAAAAGGGGGCGGTGCTAGGTGCTGGCTGGCCCTGGGCCGAGGCGGGAGAGGTGTAGGGGGTGGGGCAATGGCCTCCCCTGGCTGTAGTCACCCTGGAGGTGGCCTGCTCCTGCGTCATCCTGACCCTCCGAAGGCAGGGGCTCCGTCTCGCTCACCTCCATCGCCCCGGCAGGTGCTCTAGACACGTCTGTTAAATGTATTAATCTTGGCAGAAAGCTCCTCAGGTACTGTTTGAGCAGAGCCCCTTCTCTGTCCCATCCCACAGGTGGAGACACTGAGTCCCAGGGAAGACTCACACTCTGGGGCACTGGCAGGACAGCTGGGGTCTGAGAGCCCCGCCCCCCACTCTGGCTCTCACGCGGCCTCTCTCCACAGGGGTGTCAGTCCACGTGTGCAACGAGCACCGTTACGGGTACATGAACGTGCCCGTGAAATCGCACCAGGACCTGGAGGACGAGAGGGTCAACTTCGTCCACCTGATCTTGGAGGCGCTAGGTGAGGGCTGAGAGCCGGGCGCCCGGTGCGGCCCCCGCTCCCTGCCTCCCCATGCGCCCCTTCTCCTAGGCCCCAGACATGAGTGCGCAGCGGGTTCGGGGTCCCAGCCTCGCCCCTAACCCATTCCCTGGCTCTGGGCAAGTCCCTTTCTCTCCTGGGCCTTGGTCTCCCCATCTGTCCAGGGGAGGCAGATGGATTCTGTGATGTCTGAAGGCCTTTCCTGCAGGGCGTTCTGCCAAGGGGGCAGGAATGGGGCGGCTAGGACGCCAGCGTCACTGTCGGCAGGAGCCTTAGGGACTCACAGTTGGGGGTGCTTTCCTCCACAGTGGATGGGCCCCCCATGTGGGCCTCGGCTCATGTGTCCCGGCCCCCAAAGAGTCCCACCAAGATGGGATTCGATGAGGTGAGTGCCCCCAGCCTGCAGGTCTGGGGTCGGGAGACAGGAGGGCCTCCCCTCCCTGGCACCCACTCCGTGCACCCACTCCGCGCACCCACTCCGCGCACCCACCTCCCCCGCCTCCTCCAGGTCTTCGTCATCAGCCTGGCCCGCCGGCCAGACCGCCGTGAGCGCATGCTGAGCTCGCTCTGGGAAATGGACATCTCTGGGCGGGTGGTGGACGCCGTGGACGGCCGGTGAGCCTCCCCGGGGCAGGGGCCCTGGGCGCCGGGGCGCAGTGCGGCCCATCGTTGCTCCTGACGTGGGAGGAAAGCAGAGGGATGTGTCGAATGAGTTCCTTGTTCCAGGAGGTATTCAAGCAGGGCCCGAGTAATTCTGTCGCAGGGAGTCCCCGGGGGAAATCAGGACCAGGACGGGATGCGCCACCTCAGTCCCTGAGGTGGGGAGGGGAACACAGCGGTTAAAGGCCCAAAATCTGGGGCTCCTTAGCTTGGGTCCCAGCTCTGCCACTTACCAGCTCTGGGACCTCGGCACATCACCCCATATTTCAACCCTGTGTGTAAATGGCCAATCAGGGTACCTTCCTCTTGGGGGTTGGTCAGGGTTTGGGGAAGATTTAGCCAGGGCCTGACACAGTAAGTATTCCAGAGGTCAGGTGTCTTCATGATTATTATCAAGGTTCTTCTTCTCCGTCAGGTCCCTGATGGATGGGGTGGGAGCAGACCAGTCACGCTCCCCGGGGGAGCCTGGGGTTACGAGGCCCCACGTGCCCGCCGTGTACACCCCCTTCTGGCTGCAGGATGTGCACCCTTTGGTTGGGCCTCTGCCGTGTTCCCCACATTCATCCTTGGGTGCACCCCTCTCAGGCTTCCTCCCACCTCCCTGCGCTGCCGCCCCCTCCCCCGAGGGTCACCCCTGCCTGAGGTGGCTATGGTTCCCCCCAATCTGGCCACCGATGGCTTCAGACCACATGGCACAGTAACAAGGCTGAAACCTCCTTCGAACCAGACTCTAGCGTGACTGTCACCAGCACGCACTGGCCAGGCTTCCCTGGACGTGTCCCCAGAGGGCACCTTGCACCCCGTCACACCCGTCTCCCGCAGGATGCTCAACAGCAGTATCATGCGGAGCCTCGGCGTGGACCTGCTCCCTGGCTACCAGGACCCCTACTCTGGCCGCACGCTGACCAAGGGCGAGGTGGGCTGCTTCCTGAGCCACTACTCCATCTGGGAGGAGGTGAGGACCCCGCCCCTCAGCCCACACCCTCCGGGAGAGCAGGGGCCACCTAGGCACTGCCCTGCGCCCAGCCCTCAAGTGACCGATGGGTGACTGAATGCATTAACAAAGCCACAGCCAGCAGCCTTACACCGCCTCTGTGCTCAGCCCGATACCTTATTCATTCTGCAGTTTCTAGTGAGCACCTACTGTGCGCTGGGAGATATCCTGCTCTGAGAATACAGAGGTGAACAAGATCAATACATCCCCGCCCTCCTGGGGCCCAGGGACCTGAGGGGAAACAGAAATGGAGAAAGGACCGAGCTTGCACAGAGCGGAGGTGCACAGGCTGTTCTGGAGTGTGGACCGGCCTGGTGTGGGGTCAGGCTGGGCCTTGCCGTTGACTGGTGGGGAGAAGAGCCTCCTTGGCAGAGGAAAACTGGGAGCAAAGGCCCTGAGGCAGGAGGGAGCTGGGTGCGTGAAAGGCCCGCTCCCCTCTGTGAGAAGCCTCGGCCCAGGGGCGCGAGGGCCTCCGAGAGGCTACTGCTTGGAAGGACCAAGGGACTGACCTCCAGGGGCCGCTAGAGGCCACTTGCTGGGTACTGGTCCCCGAGGGGCGCCTCCTCTAGGAAGTGATGCGCAGACTCACTCCTCGTTCTTGTTTTCTGCTGTAGCCAAGACAGATGCGCGCGAGCTTATGTTTCTGTTTTTTTTCCTGCTGTCTCTGAGCTGATGGAAGGATGAGGAACATTTACTGAGCTCATTTCACGTTCTTTTCACATTTCCAGAAGTTCCAGAAAGTTCTTTTTGTTAGGGATGTTGGGGCTAGGGTGTCCCCCACCCCCGCCCAGCCCAGCTTCCTTTAGGAAAGTTCAGGAGGCCGAGCGAGGTGGGGGCGCAGGCCCCGGGGTCCAGCCCGTGCAGGTTCACATCCTGGCTCCGCCACTTCCCGGCCGTGTGTCCTTGGACAAGTCCTTTCACCTCCCCTTGTCTCTGTGTCCTCGCTGCTGTACAGGGCCGTCGCGTGCGCTGCCTCCTGAGGGTCCCTGGAGACAGGGAGTGGCGCCCTGGCCCCTGGGATGTAGCGCTCAGCGAAAGCAGCGCAGGTTCCGATCGCCACCATGAGTCTCCTCGGGGAGCTCAGCGGGGGCCTGGAGAGCCACGAATGCCGGGGCGAGGCATCGGGACTTCAGACCCCAGCTGGTGGGAGCCCCCCGCGGGCTCCAGGGCAGATGAGCAACGTGGCCGGGCTGAGCATCTGGCATATAAGTGAGGACAGGGAGAGGGTCACTATCGGCCGGGTGGACGGGGACAGCTCAAATCTAAAGAGCCGCCCCGCCCCACTGCCTACCACAGGTGGTTGCCAGGGGCCTGGCCCAGGTCCTGGTGTTCGAGGATGACGTCCGCTTTGAGAGCAACTTCCGGGGCCGGCTGCAGCAGCTGATGGCAGAGGTGGAGGCAGAGAGGCTTCCATGGGACCTGATGTAGGCAGCCAGCGCCCAAGGGGCAGGGGAGAGGAGCCGCACCTCGGGGGGTCTGCCCCCTCCTGCTTGGAGCCTGGAGGATGGGGTTGGGGGAGCGGTCATCTGACACACTGGGACCTCTAGTGACTCTTAAACTCTTGATGTTGCGGGCAGTTACCTTGGCCGGAAGCAGGTGAACCCTGAGGAGGAGGTGGCCGTGGAGGGGCTGCCGCACCTGGTGGTGGCCGGGTACTCCTACTGGACACTGGCGTACGTCCTGAGCCTGGCGGGCGCCCGCAAGCTGCTGGCCTCCCAGCCCCTGCGCCGGATGCTGCCCGTGGACGAGTTTCTGCCCATAATGTTTGACCAGCACCCCAAGTGAGTCACAGGTTGGGGTGGGGCAGGCTCGCCCCGTCCCGGCAGCCCACCTCGGCAAGTAGTGAGTCCCCTGCTGGGCAGGTGGGGAGACTGAGGCTGACAAGGCTGAGTCACTTCTCCAGGTCACCAAGGAGTAGCTGAGGAACCCATTTCCCAGGCGTCAGGCCAACCTAGGTGTGAATTCTCTGCAGCCCGTGTGGTTTTAGATGAGTGACTTTTCTGCTCTCCATCAGTTTCCTCATCTGGAAAATGGGGAGAAGGGAAACCCTGCCTCTCGTGTTTGTTGCGAGGTCTAGTTAGGGAGGGCAGTGAGGTGCTGCAGGCAGGTGAGGTGCCAGGCTCCGGGCTGGCATGAGGTCTGGGTGGTGGGGTTCGCCTCAGCCCCCTGAGCTGTCCTCCTACCTCACAGCGAGCAGTACAAGGCACACTTCTGGCCGAGGGACCTAAGGGCCTTCTCGGCCCGGCCCCTGCTTGCTGCCCCCACCCACTACGCGGGGGACGCAGAATGGCTCAGCGACACGGAGACGTCCTCACTCTGGGACGATGACAGCGGCCGCCTCATCAGCTGGACTGGCTCTCACAAGACCCTGCGTGGCCCCCGCCCGGACCTGGCTGGCAGCAGTGGGCACAGCCTCCATCCCCACCCCAGGGACGAGCTCTAGGTGAGTGCGGGGTTGGGAAGAGGCCCCCCGCCTTGGGTCCTCAGTTTTCTCTCCTCTCTGGCCAATTCTGCTTCTGGGTCCTTTTTCCCCTTCTCAGGCTGTCTCTCTCTTTCTCTCTCTCCCCCTCCCTCTCTCTCTCTGGCTTTCTTTCTCTGTCTCTGCATTTCTCTATCCACCTGTAGCTCTCTCTCTGTTTCTCTCTTTGTTTCTCTGTACCTATTGGTGTCTCTCTGCCTCTGCCCGCCCGCCTCTCTGTCTCTGACTCCCTCTGTGTGTGTTTCTGTCTCTGCCTCTTGCCGTCCGACTCCAGCTCTTTCTGCTTTCTTCCGTGGCCTCTGCTGTCCCACCAGGTCCAGGCGGGGACTCCAAAAGAATGTTCAGGAGCAGGCACAGCTGTCCAGGGAGCAGAGGTGGAGATTGCTGGCGGGAGCTGCCACCAGGAACCACAGACCCAGTAGAGACCTGGCTGCCACCTTAGGCATGGCCGCTCTGCCCTCTGGCCCTGGGAGAAACCACTCACAAATGGGTGCCCTTCCCTGAGGTCATGTAGCAAAAGGGCAGGGCCTGCAGGCCCTCTTACCCTGCCGGCCTGACCCGCGGCCTGGGGTGGGAAGGAGGGAGGCTCCCCGGCCTTCAGTTTCCAGCTGGGCGGACACAGGAGCCTTACCCTCCCTGAGGACCCAGCTGCTGGGGCCCCTCCACTCTCTTCTACCTCCACCTTAGTCCCTACCCCCAACTGGAAGCCTGGTCTCACCTGCCAGGGCCCACACTCTCCCCTGGCCAGTGGGAAATGCAAGAAGGTGGGAGGAAGACCCCGCACACAGTAGGTCCTCAATAAAAGCCGCCTGGTGTTCGCACTTTATATTTTTTAACTCATGGCTGAGCCTCTTTGCTTGTCACTAGGTCTGGGATCTGTGGATGAGCAGTTGGAGAGACAAGAGGGGAGGGCAGCCTGGAGGAGGAGTCAGGCCCACCTGGCATTATCTCCTCAGTCTACTGGTTGGTAAAGCGGTGAGAAGAGAATGCTCACCCATTGGTACTGTCATGGTCCTTGTCGGCCTCGCCTTGCTGGTCAGGGTGGGCCCAGGCCAGACCCAAGGCTGCTGATGCCTTCTGCCTTTGGATCTTCACTTGTGCAGCTGGAACCCCTCCGCTGGGGGCGGCTGGGGGAGATCCAGGCCTCCCCTCCAGCATGAACCAGTATGGCCGCCAGAGGGCGCTAGGTGGCAGAGCCTGGACCTTGTGGGCCAGAGCGCCCTCTGCTGGTCAGGGGCGGAAGACGGGGAAGGGAGCCCGGGGCATTTGGACTCTGCGTGAAGTGAGGGTTACCAGCAACAGCTCCGCGTTCTGGTTTTCTTTCTGCCCTTCTGCTTGGGAATTGCCGGCCCTCCTCCCGCGCCATCCACCACGCCCCCTCCCGTCGTCAGGCTTCTGGGCCTAGCAGCTGTCTCCAGTGCCTGCACTCAAGAGCTGGAGGCTGCGGGAAGGTGGCCCCTTGCCTTGGCCTGGCCGCCTGGGCCTCCACCAGCGCAGGACTGTGACACTGGCAGCTTCCAGTTTCCTTCTTCAGAGGCGCTCCTCTCCCATGGCGGCCCCTTGACTTGGTCATGAAAGCACTTGGGTCCTGGCAGAGTCGGTCAGGCACCCCCTTGAGGGCATGGGGTCTGTTGGTGTGGCCTTGGTTCTGGGACTTGGTACGGCTGTGAGAAGGGCTTAGGGCCAGAGCTGGGGATTGGTGCTTTGTTCGTTCCAAGGGTAGAAGCCATTGATTCTGGATGGCTCTGGCCTTGAGCAAGTCACTTCTCTTTAGGTTTAAGGTGGCCCCTTCATTCTTTAAAATAAACATTTATTGAGCCCCTCCTATGGGCCAGGTTTAGGCACTAGGAATGCAGCAGTAAATAAAACTCACGCACACACACACACAGAAAGTCCCTGACCTCATGGAGCTGACATTCTAGTGAGGGCCACAGACAAAAACAAATAATTAAATGCTGGAGGGTAAGTGCCACAGAGAAAAATGAGGGAGGAGATGCCAAGTACGATCTGCAAAATTAACCTCTGAATAAAGACTTGAAGGAGGTAAGGGGACAAGCTTTGGGGACATCTGAAGGAACAGCCATTACAGGCTGAGGGAGCAGCATGTGCAAAGGGCCTGAGGCAAGAGCAGGACGGGCAGGTTTAAATGACAGCAAGGAGGCTGGTGCGGCTGGCGCAGAGTGAGCAAGGAGGAGCCAAGGTCTGGAGATGGCAGAGCCAAGGTCAGGGCCAGAGCAGTAAGGACCTTGCAGGCTAATTTAGGCTTTACTCTGAGATAAGGGTTTGAGACAGAAATGACATAATTTACCAGTATCACCCTGGCTACTGTACTAGAATGAACTGTAGGGGGGGTCCAGAGTGGAAATAGGGAGACCGGTTTAGGAACCATGGTAATAACAGGCGAGACAAAATGGTGCCTCACACCAGGGTGGTGGCAGTGGGGGTGGTGAAGGTAAAGCCCGACACAGGAGGTGGCTTTGCAGAGGCTGAAGCCACTGCTCCTGGAGCCACCCTGCCTAGCCTCGTGGGGTCAACCCCGCTGTGCTCTTCATTCTTCGACGTCCCTGGCGAGCCCTTGGGCCTCATCTTCAAGCTATTTATTTGCAAAGTGCCAAAGGGAGCAGAAAACTTTCATGCTCTGAGCACAGGGAAGAAAGGATTTGGTTATGAAGTTTCTTGTTTTCACCGAATTATTCTGGGACTTACGTGCCAGGGTGGTGACTTCACACGCCATACGGGCACTGGCGGCAAGTCCATCCACGGGGAGAAATGTGATGATGAGCATTTCATCCCGAAGCACGTGGGTCCTGGCATCGTGGGCATGGCGGACGCTGGACCAACATAAACAGTTCCCGGTTTCTCACGGGCATGGCCAAGACCGAACGCCTGGATCGCATGCGTGTGGCCTTGGGCAAGGCAAGAAAGGGCACGCAAACTGTGGGAGCCGTGGGGCGCTTCGGGTCCAGGAATGACGAGACCAGCGAGAAGGGCGCCACCGCTGTCTGCGGACGATGCCGACTGACCCGCGTTTTATCTCAACCGCCCGGTCATCCCTTCCACAGCTCGGAGGAGCGCCCCTCCCTCACCCCGCCTGCTCGCCACAGCGGATAGTGTTTGTGTTCTCGCTGCATTTCTTCGGGTTCTGTGTTTCCCTTTTCTCCCTCCAAGTCTAGCTCAATTGAAGAGTTAAGTTTATAATGATGAAATGAAAACTAAACAACAACAACAAAAAAAAAAAAAAAAGAGGAAGAGAAGAAGTTGAGGATGACGCCAAAATTTTTAGCCCAAATTACCAAAAGAATGGAACTGCCCTGAACTGAAATGAGAGCCGGCGTGGGGCTGGCGGGGGGCAGGGCAGGGCAGCTTTAGACGGGCTGAATTTGAGCTCCAGGTGCAGATGACAAGTCGCGCGTGGTTGGACGTAGACCCTGGGATTCGGGGTTCAAGTCTGGGCTGGAGGTGGAAGCTTGGCATCCTGTCCTGAGCCAGAAGCCCCTGGCCCCACACTCACCACACGCTCCATCCCTGGGGACCTGGAGAGCTCGTTAAAATGCGGATTCCTGCCCTCTCCTGTCTCCCTGCGGTGAGGTTTTTGAACCCGATGACCACGCCAGGTCATTCTGAGGCGGCGGCAGGTTTGGGAGCTACTGCTAAGACTACACGCAGTGAAATTTACCTGGATGGTTTTTGACAGTGTGAACAGTCCCGTCACCACCACTACAATGCAGGTATGGAATGTACACAACTAGATTCCCGCCCCCCCCCCCCCATTTCCCTGGGCCACTCCGCAGTCAACTCCCCGCTCCCACTCCAGCCCCCGGAAACCCCTGACTTCTTGTTTTCTGTCCCCATGGTTTTGCCTTTTCCAAACCGTCATCCGTCATCCGGATGGGATCACACAGTATGTGGCCTTTTGTGTCTGTCTCCTTTTATCCAGCGTCATGTTTTATTTGGAAGTTTTGTACAAAACCGAGCTTTAATATCTTCCCTAATACTTTATACTAGAGTTTCTCATTTTGATATATATCATGAAAAAAATGTATTATGAAATTTTCATTAAGACTTCCAAGTGCTTCCCTCCCCAATACCCTCCAGACTACTCTGGGTCATGGTGTGCAACTATCTTGACTTTCTGTGGGTACCTTGCTAAGAAGGTTGGGCTGTCTTGCCCTGAGGCACACCTGCTGCTTGGAGCGGGGCGTGGATGACAGAGAAAGTGAGCTCGTGGGGACAGGACCAGTGGGCAAGATCCGTGTCTACCAACCTCCCTCCTGGCAGACTGCTCTGCCCCCCGACCCCAGGAGGTACGATTGTGTGCTAACCAAGAGACAAGGGACTTTCCTATGAGTAAATGGAAGTAGCTTTTGGGCATTGGCTTTTTGCCAACTGTTTTGCCTGCTCAGAGAGCTTTTTGTCTCCTTTACAAGCTTCTCAGACGAATTATGGATGCCGAAGAGCCCTCCCTGGATGGTGGTGGTCTCTGCAACCTGGGTGTGGTCGTACTAGCCACAGCATGGACCCTGGGGTCCGACAAAGCTGGTTTGAGTTCTATCTTGGCCCTTTCTAGCTCTGTGACCTTGGGCAAGTGTCCCGACCTTTCTCTAGCCTCAGTTTTCTGCTCTGTAAAAAGGGGTTAGAATTCGTGCCAACCTCACTGGATGTCGTGGGGATTCATGAGCACAGAGGGAGTACTGCATTGATGGTCACCGGCATCACGGTGACCTTCCAGACAGTGAGAGTGGATCAGGATCAACGTGGGAGGTCTGACTGAGTCAGAACAAGGAGTAGGGGCTCTGGGAACAGATGACCTGACCGCTGTGTAACTGCCACTGAGCCAGGTCCTTCTCCTCTCTGTTTACCCCTCTGGAAATTAACAGGCATGGCCAGATTAGCCCTCCAAGATCCTTCCCAAGGGTCTGGGAAGTGGTTCTCAATCTTTAGAGTGCCCCTGAATCGCCTGGATAAACTATTAAAACAGATTGCTGGGCCCCACCCCCAGAGTTTCTGAGTCAATAGGTCTGGGGTGGGATCCAAGAACTTGCATTTTTAATACGTTCTCTTAGTGATGCTGATGCTGTTGGTGCAAGGACCATAAGGACCACACTTTTAGAACCACTGGTTTGGGCAACTGTAGATCCGAGACTGTCAGCTGAGCCTGGCATCCGTCCAACCTCAGAGACCCAGGACCAGTGAGTGGCTGGTCGAAGTGTCCAAGAGGAGCCCAACCTTGACAGGGCCTGGGAGACTTAGCTCTCCCAGCTCTTCCTTCTCCCCAGGGCGGTGCTGTGACAGTTGCATCAGGCTCCTGGAGGAGGTGCTCCTGGATGGAAATAACTGGTAATGAGGCCCCTCGGGCAGATGGAGAGGCTGGAGCCTGAGCCAGAGGACTCAGGGGCCATGAGTTCCGCGTAGGGCTGGGACCCAGAGCTGGAGCGGCAGCTGCTTCTCCACCTGTGGTTACTTCTAACGAACGTAAGACACCTATGTTCATTGTTGAGATTTGGAAAAACAGAACAAGAGAAATAAACCACCAGTGTTAACATTTTAAGACAGCGTCTTCTGGTTAAAAAAAAAAAAAAATTAAACCTGTTATTTCTTAAGTTGGGCAGTGGCCCTTTAGTGTCTAGTTTCTGATACATCTTTAAACTGAACATCTGCACTGCCGTGGGCTCATATGCCGAAGTTTGAACCCCCAGGACCTCAGAGCATGACTTTATTTGGAAATAGGGCCATTGTACAATGTAATTAGCTAAGAGGAGATCATACTGGAGTAGGGTGGGCCCCTGATCTGGTATAACCGGTGTCCTTATAAAAAGGGGGAATTCAGACTCACACACACATAGGGAGAATACCACGTGAAGATGGCGTTCTGCTGCCAAGAAACTTCCAGAAGCCAGGAGCGAGGCCTGGAACCGATCCTTCCCCAGCACCTTCAGAGGGAGCATCTCCCGATGACACCTCGATCTCAGACCTCCAGCCTCTGGAACTGCACAACGATACATTCTATGGTTTAGGTCTCTCAGTCTGTGGTACTGTTATGGCAGCACTAGCAAATTTATGCTCACTATATACTCTCTTTTGAACATATAGTTCACAGTGAAAATAAATTTTTAAATATCAAGAATATATAAGAATAACGCCAGAAATACCCATGTACTCTCGACCTCACATTTGCAGTCTTTTTTATACCCACTTCTCTCCCTAGCCCCCAAACTAATACATAAGCTCAGTTCCATTCAATGACCTGTTTTTCCATCCGGTATTTTACAATGATTTTCTCCAACGAGTTTTTAATCTGGTGGTTTTTTTTCTGAGTAGAAACTTATTCTTTGGCAAAAATGCTTATATATTACAGAAATGTACAAGTGAAAATCTCCCCTAAGTCTACCTTCTGGAATTCAGTATGTCTTTCTCCAGATTTTTTTTTACATGCATATACTAATATACTCAGGTTATTTTCATGCGGAAATGACTTCATGGTCAACTTACAGTGGCATGTGTCTTACAGGTGACTTACAGCCTGCCTTTTTTTTCCTTAGCTGTGTTTTGGAGATCTTTCCACGTCTGTCTTATTTTTACTGGTTTTATAATATTCCCTTGAATGTGTGTAACATGACTTATTAAGCAGCTGAATTGACTTTTTTGGCCTCCCACAAACATTAGTCGTTTTAATGAGGCCTCAGGTTTACAGACCTGTGAGCTAGTATCTGGGATCCATGTTTCCCCTGCTGCACCATAACTAATGTCTCTTTCCAACTGAACCAACCACTCATCCTTTACCAGATTCCAGACAGAACTCATATGCATAGGGTGTGCATTGACAATAAATGCATATTGCCTATTACTTACTAATTGGCTTTTGCTCCAAACCCCTCAAAGTTTCCTGGTCCTCAAGTCTGGACCATGTGATTTCTTTTTGCTTGAGCCTCAGGCAAGCTTGAGAGACTTTCTCCCTTTCCCCTGAGTCTCTCATTCCCTTCGGAAGTTCAGGAAGGGTCCGTTCAAAAAGTACATTGAAGTGGACGTGGTTCCATGGTATAGAGGTTAGCACATCTGCTTTACACTCAGAAGGTCCTGGGTTCATGCCCCAGTGGAGCCACAGTCCATGGTCTATGGCCACGCCACCCTGAACAAGTCCAATGTTTGATCTTGGAAGCTGAGCAGGGTTGGGTTTGGTTAGTACTTGGATGGGAGACCACCTAGGAAGACCAGGTGCTCTAGGCATAAAAAATAATAAATAATAAAAAAGTACATAATAATATCTCCTTATTATTCTGTTAAAATATGTTCCAAGATGTGAAATTACCAGGTCAAAAAAAGGTGTGGGGTTTAAGGCTTTAGATATACAATGCCCAATTGTGAAAAGGTTACTTCAATTTTTAAACCTACCAACCATGAATGAGACTGCTTGCTTCCCAAAACCCTCGTCACTGCTGGTTATTACCCTTTTTCAAAAAGTGGCCATTGCTGGTCAGGCTCAGAATGGTTTGCATTCAAAAATCAGCCCAGCAATCCAAAGTAATAGAATAACTCAAGTTCTTCCATTTTTCAAACATCACAAAAGGGACAGATACCCAGACCACAGCTATACTTTCAAAAAGTCCTCTTTTCTTCCCCTACCCATATCTTTTATGCATTACAGGTGTCCCGGTGCCCCAAATTCAGCACCCCTCGCCCCAATACCTCCCTGTTCTGTCTTTTGAAGAGCTTTTCACCTCCTCCTTCCTACCCGGTGTGTGTGCGTGCGTGTGTGTGTGTGTGTGTGTGTGTGTGTATGTGTGTGTGTGTGTCCTCTCAATCTGCCCATTCTCAGATTCTCCATCACAAAATCCCCAAAGAACTGCACAGGCAGGGAAAGACCTCAGATGGTGGGGAGGAAACAAAACTATACAGGGAAATCCACCAGTGGGTAGTAAGGGGAAAGCTTTAATTATTTTATCTGGTTCCATTAGAGTGGCCCGCCATGGGCTCCTTGAAGACTGGTGAGGTGTGTTAGTGTAGTGTCCCTTGCACTGGGCTTAGCACATAGTACGGAATTAATATTGCTTCAATGAAGATGGGGGCACTGACAAATTCTGTCTTTGAGATAGCAAGAGACATTTTACAGAGATGTCTCACTTAGGCCCAGCAGCAAGACGTTTATCTTGAGTAGCAAGGACACCTCTTCCTCTGAAGGGGGACTTAAGAGTGGGATAAGACAAAAATGAGGGAGGGGTGGAAGGAATCCCACTGAATGGCTTTATTTTTCTGTATGAAAAGAGGGAGCTGGAGCGTGGGATAGGGAAGTGGCAAAGGTTTGGAAAAGCCCACACTGGGACAAATGAAAAAATTACTGGGCAGTGGCGAGGGCTCAGCTGAGGGTGGAGGTAATGATTTGTGGGTTTGGTCTTTGCAGAGCCTCAGATGGCTGGGTTACAGGGACTGGGGATCCATCATTTATTCAACAGGGAGAAAATGAACGGGTCAAAGGGAATAGAATGCTCCCCAACACCAAAGAATGAATATGGAAGGCATCAGACTGTGAGAGCAAGGCAGAAAAGCGGGCTGTTTGGAGGGTGGGGAGCTGAATTTAAAATTTCTGGTAAACCGGTTGTGTGACCCTAGGGGTGTATATCTGAGGTGCGGGGGAAGGACAGAGAGATGAACAGGACAAAGAACTGGAAGCCAGCTGGCCCCTGAGGATGTCGGAATCTCCCACAATTCAGGGCGGCACCGTGAGCCACGTGACAGCCCCCCATGATTGGCTGACAGCGAGTCATAGTTGAGAAGATGGCGGCCGAGCAAGAACCTCATCAGAGTAGGTCTGTACACACAGCGGCATTGAGTGTGCAAGAGGGCAGTGAGGAGCGAGGGGAACTCGGGCCCTTCCTCCTGTTCAGACGAAGACAGGCGATGTGGGACGGTGACAGTCCGGGTGGTGTGCATCGGCCGGCTCCATCTCTGCACCCCCAGCAGAGGGGAGACGCGGCTGGATTTCTAGAAGCAGGGCGCAGCCCTGGCCACGAACTCGTTCCGTGCCCCGTCTCTGAGCCCTCTTTCCTAAAACGTACCAAAGGGAAGGGGTTAGAGCTGTGGCGCTCCTCCGAGTTCTGGGACTCGAGGAGGACCAAGGGCGGCGTAAAAATGGCGGAGGGGGGATAGCCGGGCCTTGAACTGTGGGTCGCACCGGGGCAGGGGCCGCTGGTGGCATCGCGCGTCTCCATGGTGACGGGCAGCGTGGCCCGGAAGCGGGCGGAGCTTCGTGCGGGGCGGGGCATCTCTGTGACGCCAGGGGCTGGGCCTAAATGGCGAAACCGGAGAGGCTCACGGCGGGGTTTGAACTGGCCAATGGGCGAGCTGCCGACCGGGTGTCGGAAAAGGAGGCGGAAGCGGGGAGGAGCCGCCGCCGGAGCCGGACCACATCCGCCGCGGCGTCTCCATGGCACGACCCCGGCCTCCGACTTCAACGACTTCATAAGGAGGCGTTTCTGGGCGCAGCCGTGTCGCTCTTGGTGAGAGGCCGTCGGCAGGCAGGGCCCAGGGCGCTCCCGTGTGTTTCGCGGCGGCCGCCGGGCCGGGTCCGCACGGGCGGACGGCCCCGCTGGGGTCGCTGGCTCCCGCCGCCCGCCCCCCCGCCCCCGCCAGGTCGCCCGTACCTGCAGCCCTCTGGCGCGCTCGTCCCGCTCCTGTCAGAATCTGGCCCCCGCCCCGCCCACCGGCGCGGGCCTGCTCCCGCTAACGGGCGGGCGGACTGCCTCCCTCCTCACCTGGCCACCGGCGGGGCTCGGCTCGCTCCTCTGCTGCCCTCCAGCAGGGCTTCTCCTTTCTCTCTATGGGCAGAAACTGGTCCCCTCCTGCCTGCTGGTGGGTGGTCGTCTCTTCTTCCGCCGACGGAGACTGGCCCCAAGCCCTCTTGCCCGCCGGTGGGCGTAGCCGCATTCGCCCTTCCCTCCCTGCGGGCCTCGGCACGGCAGTTATTTGTCCGTAGCAACCGTGTCCCCGGGGACCGCTGAGGGCCCCCAAGCCCGCTGGAGCGGGTTCACCCGTGTAGGGGCCCCGCCCCCGTCCCTGCACGACCCGGCTTCTAACCCGCTCTAACTCGGATATTAGGTCCCATAGGTCGCTGCTGCGCCCGGGAGGATTTTCCTTTCGCCGTCGGGGGTACCCGCTTGCGGCGGAGCGCCCCTTTCTAGCCGGAAGCTTCCGCCCCTCGCCTTCAAATACTATTGGTCCTTTCCCGGTATCTATTCAGCCGGGAACGCCCCTTCTCCTAGGAGACAGTTGCTCTGGCCCCGCCCCAATATAACCCCCCTACCTCCCAGCTCCCTGCGCGGGTTCCGGCCCTTTTGGGCCCACTTGGGGCCAAGCGGTTCTCTCCCTTCCTCTACGCAAGCCAGCAGCACCTCAGGTTTTATCCCTGGTGGCCATCCACCTTTCCTCCCTGGTGGGGCCTGAACTTGGCGGTACTTTCCCTCGAAGTTTACCCCCGCCCACCCCTTTCCTCCCTGGGGAGGGGAGCTCCCACTGCGCCCCCCCCCCACCCGCCTGCCTACCGGCCTCTGCCCCCGGGTCGCTCAGCCTCTCCTATCTCCCCCCACTTTGGCAGGACAGTTGCTGTGCGACTTGGACAGTAGAGAGGAGCGCCTCCCAAGTTTTCATCTGCCACCCCCAAAGCTTCCACCCTCCTCCCCCTCAGAGAGGACGTTTGATGCTGGGCCCCTGAGATTCTCATTGACAAGCCCCTCTGGGTCCCCCTGAGCAGAGTCTGCTGACCCATTTGCCCACCTTTGCGGCTTTGATGCTTAGTCATGTCTGCCTCATCCTCAGGCGGCTCCCCCAGGTACTGCCAATGTGGGGGGCGCCTCCTCCAGAGGGCAGGGAAAAGTAATCTGGGGCTCCCAGGCCAGGCTCGCCAGAGGCTTTTTTCCCCAGCTTCCCTGTTCAGTGTACTGAAAGTCTGGACCAAAATATTTGGAAATCACTTTTAAAGGGAAGGAGGAAAAAAATGCAGACACACAATCCCAGCTGTGCACCCTTCTCTCTCCCTCTCTCCTCAGGAGGTTCCTAGCAGCAAATGGGGTCACCATTGTTGTTTCAGTGGATTACTAGGCTCAGACCCTTTTTGAAAAGAGACCAAGTGTAAAATAATGGTGATGTAGGAGGTGGATACAGCAGTTAGCAAGGTGTTGATGGACTCCAAATGGGTTAATGGGCAACCACTGAGGGAGACATTATGGGTGTCTACTGGCTCGAAGTGAACAGAAATGTCCTAAGGAGGAAGAAAAAACTGTCTAACCAGATATGGCATTTCTTGCCTAAATGATGAGTAGGGCTCAATTTTTTTTTTTTAATCAAGATGTGATATACGTGTAGCAAAATTATGTTAAAAGGCTCAAGAATTCTTATATTGCATTTTTATGTTACATTATTTTCTACAAGTTTTTGTGGGGTGGGCAAAGTCATATTTTCAGGTTATCAGGAGGCAGTGGGATAGATCAAATAAACTTTTCAAGTCCCTTCCCATCCTGGAATTCTCAGATGTACTGCTGCCAAATTTTGGAGGTTAAACCTATATTTGCAAATCTGATGATGGGGCTGTTTATAAGCAAGATGAATTTCACATGGTATAAAAAAACAAAACAACAAAAATAACCTCGTATCTTAGGAGCTTAAAGATACAAGGTTATCAAGTGGAATCAGCAAGTGGAATATTTTAGGAAATAGTTATTTTCATCCCGATAGTTGAATATTTATTGATAGTTAATTTTTTGCATTCAAGTCACAGGAACTTTATTCCTGAGCTTGTCTTTTTATGTCAGTCATTCACTGAGCATATTTCTCCAGGGCCACCTTCTGCTCCAGTCACATCCTGGGCGCTTTCACCGTTAGCCACACTAATACCTTGGCTGTTGCTCATGCGCTGCCTGCTTGTTGTCACCTGGCAAGATGACAGCTGGGCTTTTCAGCAAAAGGTCACAATACGTGTGATGCGATGGCAGCTTAAAAGGCCAGCCCTGTGAATGCCCATCACCCCTGTTTCCATCCCAATGCAGGGCACACCATGGTTGTTTGGTGGCTCGTGTAAGGAGCCAAGTGATTCCAGACTGGTTCTAGTCATCAACTTGTTACTCACCACATGTAGCGTACAATTTGGGAGATCCAAGGAATAGAAGAATCCTGCTTTTCTGCTTGTAATCTGGTTCTTGTGCCTGGGTGCAGGTTTCCATCGTGTGGGAAGAACGGAGTAACAAGTCTCACGCAGAAAAAAGTCTTGAGGACACCTTGTGGCGCACCCAGTGTGACTGTGACGGTAGGTGACGTGCACACAGAGCAGCCCTCCGGTCTGCAGCCCTGCCAAAAACGCTTCTGCACATTTTTCCCAGGAGCTGCGTTACCTTGCTGGCACCATGGTGGCTGGGCATTCTGCTAGGTGCCTTCATGCAGATCCAGCTGTTTGTGTTTTTTGTTTTTTGTGGGTTTTGTTTGTTTGTTTGTTTGTTTGTTTTTGCTTATGGTGAGGCTGCCGGGTGTGAGGAGGTTGTCTTAATCCTTCCGGACAAATTCCAAAAGTCTTCAGAACATATTTAATAATATGTTCTAAGTAATAATAATTATAATGAAGAAGAAAAGAAAAAAGATTGGGGAGAGGACAGGTACCGATGGTTGGTGAGGGTATGTAGCTGGGATTTTGCCTTGTTTATATTTTCTTTAGAATCTGAACAACCTCGTTTCGGCATTTCCTCCAGCTCTCTGTTTTCCTTGTCTCTTACCCACCCGGCGCCTGATTTCTTTTGCACCCTATTCATTTTGTGTGCTTCGTGTGCTTCTTGTGCTTCCCGTGCTAAGACGCATGCCCAGTTCCGATTGTGGCATGGAAGGATTCATCTGCTTCCCAGCTGTGCTACACTAAGTCTAAGGAGGAGCTCTGCGTTCCAGCAGGCTGGGATGGAGATCCAGCCCTGAGGACCCTGGGGCCTGCGTTTGGGCTCTGGCAGACCCCTCTCGTTGGACCAGAGTCTCTCTGGTGCTCTTCAGTTGGGATCTCTGCAGGAGCCTGCTGAATGGCACGCCCTCCTTGATTCCTGCCTGCATGCCATAGTTAGTAGCCGTCCTGCTCGCTTGGTGGCTAGGCTTTCAGTGACTCCCAGAGGCTTTGAGCTCTGTTTTTTATGCCCAGTTTACTCATCCACAGATCAGCCTTTTTTGTGTTGCCCTCCCCGGCCTGCCAGAAGCGAACCATGAAGGACCGCTCTTCAACTCCCCCCTTACATGTTCATGTGGATGAGAACACCCCTGTCCACGTCCACATAAAAAAACTCCCGAAACCATCAGCGACCACCAGCCAGGTAGGAGCATGCCAGTGGGGCGAGGTGAAGGCTCTGGAGCCGGGCGCCACCTCCCAGCTCGGCCTCCTCGTGCTGCTCACTCCAAAGGTTTGAGAGACAGACACACTCGCTTTCGGAGGTCAGTTGCCTGATTAGAAGGTAGGCAGGACTGTCATCCAGAAATGGCAGCAGTAGCCTTAGTCAGAAGAGGCTCCCTTCAGAGTTGGAGATGGATGCCACCAGAATGACGCCAGAGCCAGCCATGTGGGGGAAGTGACCCTGGGTTTGTCCCTTTCCACAGAAATCTCATAAGCGCGGAATGAAAGGGGACACCGTGAATGTGCGGCGGAGTGTCCGGGTGAAAACCAAGGTACCTTGGATGCCCCCTGGAAAGTCATCTGCCCGGCATGTGGGATGCAAGTGGGAGGTAGGCTCATTCTCGTTCAGGCTTTTCTTCTCGGACTGGTCAGGGTCTAGCAGGCCTCAAACCGGTATGGTTCAGAATCAGCCGTAGCCCTTAGAGACACCCCAGCAGGCCCCGTTTACTAAACCCCGAAAGTATGTGAGTCTTCTGCAGTCCTCCCAACACAGTGAGGTGGCAGGTCCTGCTGTCCCTGTGCACAGATGAGGAAACCGAAGCCCGGGGAGGCGCAGTCTCAGGGAAAGCAGCAGGACTGGAATCAGGACTCGGAGCGTCTTATTCTAGAGGCTGCACTCTTGGCCTCTAGTTTGTATGTGAGGATCCCCATGTCTTTTTCCACATAACTGTGACAGTGTCTGAAGCGTAACAAAAAAATACACATCTACACACCAGAATGTACCTATCCAAGAAAGCATTGCCACTTTGAGGTGGTCGCCATGAGAGACCACGCACATATTCCACAGGTGTCATCAAAGCCACTTTTGGAACCATCTCCTGGGCCATAACTGCCTTCAGCATTAGTTGTCAAGATGCCAAGAGAGGTGTCATCTTTTTTTTGGCCACGCCTCAGCACGTTTTGCTTGTCCATCCATCCACTTAGTTCACGCAGCATCGGTTTATTGAGATTTGTGCCAGACGCTGCTGGCACTGGGGTTACAGCTGCAAACCGGCAGGCGTGCCCTCCCGCTGGTTACATTCTAGTCACTCGCAATGAAAAAACTTAATGATGAGACATGTTTTAGACAGAGATCTCATTTACAGGACAAGTAAAGGACTTGAGGCTACTTTAAGATGCTAATGCCTGATCTAGTGTGAAAAATTGTGTCTTTCTGATAGCTTATTACTTTTAAAATTAGAAATAAAAAACTAAGAGTAATTACTCTGAAGTTTACAGTCACATTTCATGGTTTTGACTCCCTGATTTACCAATTTGTCCCTAAGAGGCAAAGGGAGTATGGGGTATTCTGGGGACTATATAAGAAGTATTCTTATATAGTATAAGAAAGATTGGAATTCAAATGATCTCTTAACTTTTTTTACTTAACATTTTTTAACAATTTAGGGATCTTACTAATAACCAGTGGAATGTAAATGAAAAACAACTATATTTTAAAAACAAAAACAACAGGCTATTTTAATTGGAAAAAAAAGTTGAAAAGATTACAAATATCTTGTAAGACATACGGGGTGTCAACAGATCATTTTAGACGGTTTTGTGGGGATCGTGAAACCGATTCAACTGTTCGGAGGCAGCTTGGCAGCATCTACGTAAACAGTGATTCTACAGTTTTACACTTAGGAAGTTATCCTTAAACAGTCATAGAGTGCAGGGATCTGTGTATAAAGACGTTTGCTATAGCACTGTAACAGAAAGATTGACAGCAACCTAAGTGTCTATCGGGAGGGTGTTGGTTAAATTATGTTCCATCCATGCCACCATTATAGAGATTGAGGTGGATACTTACACGTGATAATGAGTCACAGACACACAGCATGTAGAGTTCTGTCCAATTTGCAGAAAAAGCATGTTTCCATGTGTGTGTGGATATGTTTGTACATGTATAAAGTTTTCTGGGAGGATACAAGAAGTGGTAAGCAGTCATTACCTCCGGAATGTGGGAGGCTTACTGATTTATTTATTTATTTTATATGGCCTGCTTGAATTTCTTTATAATAAGCATACTACATTTTATAATTTAAAATGCTTTTCAAAACAGCAAAAAGACTTGGCAGTTTTCAAAGTATACAAGAAAGTTACGCCTCTATGGAGTTGACTTTCTGTTGATATGGGTTGCTAGGAGCTGTGGTCTCCTCTGGAAAGTTCAATGTCCCTTCCAGTCCTAGGGCCGCAGAATCCTGGAAATGGAAGGACCCAGAAAGGTGACTTGTCATCTCTCAAACAGTAGCTGTCTTTTTATGCTACTTGGGCCAGTCCTTTTCCACTTTATTGTCGGCCATGGACAGAGAAAAGCCCCTAGCAGGAGGAAGTTTGCGGTGGAGCTGGACGTGGACCGCAGAAGCTGCTGCGTGCACGTGGGGATTTTTGTTTGCTTTTCTGAAACCCCTTCTGATACATAAAGATTAGCTTTGGGAGAAAGTCTAGATTTTTTCTCTACCCTATTATTAAATAAAGTGACCTATTTTTATTATGGAAAGTTGGAAGAAAATACAGAAAAATAGATAATCACCTATAATTTTTCTAATCTGTCTGCTATCAAATTTCAAAAACTTTCTGTTGAAAAGTGCAGGAAAGACGCATTAGCAATGTATTACTTGATGAATTTTTACAAAGTATCTGCATAATTATCGCGCAGCTCAAGAAACATCACCAGCTTCCCCATAATCTCCCCTCTGGCCCTGTCCTTGTCACTGCTGCTCCTCAAGGATAATCGTGGTCCCGAAACTAATATGTTGGCACTTTTACTATCACTTTTTCCTATGTAGTTTTTTCTTTCTTTTTTTTTTTTACTCATAATTGTACTGTCTCTATATTTATTCCTGTCATCCTTTTGAATATTAAAAATAACCTTTTTCTTATAAAAAAATGCATAGTCATTGTTGAAAAAATTAGAAAAGACAAATCAGTACAAGGAAGAAAGTAAAAAAACCTGTAATCCACCGCCCTGAGAAGACCCATGTCACGTGTAGGTAGGTGCAAGCCTTCCTGATCTTTTCTCACGAACAGACTCGTTCTTTTCATTTTGTAACAATAGGATCATCCTTTACTTACTGTAGAACATTTTTATTGACATATTTTGACTATATTTCCATTACGCGTTATTTTTTAAGGCAGTGTTCCATTGTGTGTATGTTTTTATTATTTTGCATTCAACTAATTACTTTATCATTCATTTAACTATATCCTTGTCCCTTGACTTTAAATAGCATTCACATTCTTAGATAGTCCTGATAAATCCCTAGAAATAGAATTGCTGGGACCAAAAGCACATGAATTTTTTGAGTCATACCCCACGAGTCCTGCTTGTTGGACATGATAGTTATTCTCGAACACTTCTTTTCATTGCTGATGGCCATCTTCTTTCCCTGGAAATTGTCATAGAGGGTCACCACCGTGGCTTAAGGGGAGCAAAGAACTGTACAAATAATGAGAAATCGCAACTATTTAATGCACCAGAGTAAATTTATAGAATGAATGAGTCAAGTTCAAGTTATCAAAATCCCATGGAAATCCTGGCCTCCAGATTAAAATATCTTCCTTTCCGAAGTCTTTCAAAAAAGCATTATACAGCTTTGAATAAACTTTTCTGGGGGGCACATGCATTTAAAAACAATTTTTATGCTTATATATTTAAATATTTTTTAGACATCATACCCTACTAAATTATTCAACATGCATTTCTAATATTTTTGTACATAACCAAATTAACAATGGTTTTCCTAAAAACTTTATTTCTTAATATCATTTGCAATCTGGTCCATATTCAGATTTCCTCACTTGTCCTTAAAAATACCTTCTACAGAAGATTGGTGTACCTTTGCAACTATCCACTCTCATGCATTCATTTTCATCTAAAAGACTTTTGACACATTTCACTTCTACCCTAGGTATATAAAAACATCTCTTGCCCCAAACTTGTCAACTTTCGGAATGACTATTTTTGCTATTTTTGTTATATCCTTTATTCGAAACTTTTCCTTGTGGCATGTTCTTCCTCCTGGGGTCCCTGTGGTTGGCCCTTCAGCAGTTTTAGCTCCTTCCTGCCTCCAGTGGACAGCCAGGTGTGGTGGAACCGGTTGCAGTTTTGCCTTATGAGTTCATGTGTTCTCCCTCCTCTACGTCAGAATCCACCTCATTGCCTGGAGATCACACCACCATCTTCAGAAAAGCTCGTCTCAGTGATGCGGTTAAGTGACCTCTCTACAGAAGATGATGATTCGGGTCACTGTAAAATGAACCGTTATGATAAGAAGATTGACAGTCTAATGAACGCTGTTGGTTGTCTCAAATCTGAGGTGAGGGGGGTAAGGGGCTAGGAAAGCTGGTTCCCTGAGGACGTGTGGGACTGCCCAGGTGGGCTCCCCAGGGGCACTTTCTTCCGGCTGTCTCTGAAGGCAGCCCAGGACTCCAGATGCGTCTGGGATCTGGGGCAACCTGGGATGCCTCACTATTGAGCACTTAGCCCCAGGCCTGGCCCTGACTTTGTCTGGTGCTCTGTACCAATAGCCTATTTTAATTAATTAATGAATTAATTATTTTTTAGGCGAAGCAACCCTCGGTTGACCTCATAGATTGCAAGGACCTTGTCAGCTTACAATCCCTTATTTTTTAAAATTTTTTATGCCTATAGCACCTGGTCTTCCTAGGTGGTCTCCCATCCAAGTACTAACCAGGCCCAACCCTGATTAGCTTCCGAGATCTGACAGGATCAGGCTTGTTCAGGGTGGCATGGCCGTAGACCTGTTTTAATTTTTTACAACGGTAAATGAACCCAGTGGTGGTATTTTCCCTATTTTGGTGATGAAGTGACTGGGACACTAGGGCTTCTGCTTTCCATTTTACACAAAAGTTTTTTTTTAAAAAAGCCCCAAAGAAGTAAAGGAAGTTTGTCTTCAGCTGCTGGGCTGTGCCTTTGGGTGGGATATGGCGGTGGGATTGGAAACCTGGAAGACCTTGGTCCCCAACTAGGAAGTTGGTGGAGCTGGCACGACATCCAGCGCTCGACGACTAATGTGGCCTGTGTCTTTAATCCTCCACCCCATACTCAGCATGTGGACCCTCCCGGAGAATCTTGGGCTGGCTGCCTGGCAACAGTCCCTTCTCTCTCCACGGCGTGTGGCACGGGGGCTTTTTGTGCTCTCTCTCCTCCTGTGGTGTGCCAGCTGAACCACGGTTTGTATCCTGGCTCTGTCCCCAACCAGCAAGCCACGCAGACTCTTCGTACTGCGTTTCATCAGTAATGAGGAAATGAGAGGAATAGTTATCTGCCCAGAATTCTTCGTGACAGTTAACTAAGATTGTACACAGAGCACCTGGTGTTTATGTCGCCCTCTCTCAGAGGTGCCCTTAGTTTGGTCAAAAGCCATGGGCCCAGTGACGTGGTAGAGAGGAACCACCGCCCTTCAGTGGCCCCTGCCTGTGTGCCCCTGCCCAGGTCAAGATGCAGAAGGGTGAGCGCCAGATGGCCAAAAGGTTCCTGGAGGAGCGGAAGGAGGAGCTGGAGGAGGTGGCCCACGAACTGGCCGAGACCGAGCACGAGAACACCGTGCTGAGGCACAACATCGAGCGCATCAAGGAGGAGAAGGACTTCACCATGTAAGGCGGCCCGCCGGGCTTCGGCTCCTCCTCAGTGACCTGATTCTCAGGGCGGGGGCGGGGCACGGGGCGCAGGGGGCGGGGAAGCCTTGCTGGGAACAGGGACAGTGAAATTGAGTACTGCAGTGCCGTGGGAGTTGGGCGGGTGCTGGGGAACGTCCCTCGTGACAGCCCCAGAGTGGGAGGCGTTTGTGGCCGAGGTGGAAGGCAGGCTGGAGTCAGGGAAGAGGGTGGCCAGAGGGTGCCACGGAGTTTGTCTGGGGCCGGCTCTTAGCAGCCTCTTCGAAGACTTTGCATCGAAGGCAGCTGGAAGCCATGGATACATTTTCAAAGGAGGAAATGGTGTGACCAGCCTTGGCTCCAGTGTGGAGAGTGGAAGGGTGGGCTCCAAAGTGGATTTGCACATGGTGGTTAGGCGGCCATGTCAGTGGCCAGGCGCAGAGGTGATACTAGTGGCTGAGAGACAAGGCTACAGGTGGCATGACGTCACCGGGTGTGGAAGCCCTGTTCCAGTGCCCAGGCGGTAGCTGTCGAGAAGGCTATTGGGCCAGCAGGCCAGCCCTCCCCCTCCCCCACCGGTCCCTGCCCAGGAGGTGCACCTCCTGGGGCATTGTGAGGCGAGCCACAGAGCTCCAGGTGGCCAGGGGCCTGAGGGCTCATAGAGCCATGTTCTCTCTGGCCCCAGGCTTCAGAAGAAACACCTCCAGCAGGAGAAGGAGTGCCTCATGTCCAAGCTGGTGGAGGCTGAAATGGATGGAGCTGCTGCTGCCAAGCAAGTCATGGCCTTGAAGGACACCATCGGAAAGCTGAAGACGGTGGGTGACAGGCAGACCACCCTGGCGCTGGGAGTGGGCCCACAGATGGGGAAGCCACAGGGGCGGGGACCTTACGCAGTCATCAGCAGACTTTGTGACATCTTCAGGCTGGGGGAGGGCACATTTAACTCCTTAGGCCCAATCCCCCACTCTCACTTCTGGGACCTGACACTCAAGGATGACCTCAGGTGGCCAGGACTTCTGAAGAGACCTCATGATGGGTCTCCTGGGATCACAGTGAGTTAAGGCATGCGTTTTGATTCCTGCAAGTATCAGCCACCTGGTGTCGTCGTCCTGCGCTAACTCCAAGAAACCTGCCTGAACTGCACTCGCCCACACTGAGCTCCCAGCCCCTTCCAGCAGATTCAGCTCCTGCCCATCCTTCCAGGCCCACCACCTCCAGGAAGCCTGCCCTCACCCCGCTGGCCCTGTCCATGGCTCTTCTTGCCTGGGCTTCCTGGCACCAGCGCATCTTAGGTCCCCCGTGTGGCCTGCCCCTGCCAGCCCCTCCCTTCTTGCCTGTGCCTGGTAAGACTGCTTGCTGTCTTCCAGGAGAAACAAATGACCTGCACGGACATCAACACCCTAACGAGGCAGAAGGAACTTCTCCTGCAGAAGTTGAGCACATTTGAGGAGACCAACCGCACCCTCCGAGACCTGCTGAGGGAACAGCACTGCAAAGAGGTGAGCTGCCGGCCCCGGCTCCACGCCTCCCACACCACATGCCGTTCCTCGTCCTCTCTGACCCTTAGTCTCTTCCTCTGTAAAAGGAGAATTGTGTTGATGTGCCAGGCACTTGGTAGAGGATGCTGTCTTAGTTGTGGAAGCAGGACCTGGTGGCACAGGAAGAACCTTGGAAGTCAGGAGAAGGGCAATGAGGAGTCAGGGAGAGGTCAGCCCCTTCCAGGGCTTGTGCAACAAAACGGGGAGACGACTAGTTCTGAGCTTTGGTAGAGTGGAAGAAAGACGAATGGCCGGCAGGCAGTCGTCGAATTGCTGGGATCACTGTTTTCTTGAAAGAGTTTGTGGAATGTATTTTATGCTAATGAATGATTCTGAAGAGACTGACAGTATGAACAGCTGTCTTCCTGTCTGGTTCAAACCAGAGGGAAACTAAGAGTCTCAAAATACCCGTGCTGACAATCGATGACATTTTTCTTAGTGTAGTGTCTTTTTTCTCCAACATTATCAACTTCTTGTTTTCATTTTGAAAGATTATTATGTAAAATAAGTAATATAACGTGGTGTACTCATTGTCTAGCTTTCCAAAGAAAATCTTGTTTACATGGTTTACATGGTTCTTGTATTTCCTTCGATGGTGACCTCATCTCCCTCCCCTCGGGTTGGGGGACTTATCTTGAATCTGATAGTTTTATCACCTACGTATGTATCTCTAAAGTAACTTTTAGTGTTTTGAGCATGTTTTCTTTCAAACGTAAATTGTATTGTTTCATGTGTAGTCTTCTGAGTTTGATTTTTTCACTCAATATTTTTATGAGACTCATCTACTTTTATCCTTGAGGCCTAAGGTGATTAATTTTCACTGCTATATCCCATTTTATGACAATACCACAACTTGTGTATGCATTCTTCTGTTGCTGGAGACCTAGTTTCATTTGTTGGCTGTTACAAGCAGTATTATTTTGAGCATTCCATACATATTATCCTGGTGGGCTTTAGAGTTTCTAGAATATAATTCCATGAATGTTACTAGTTTTGGCAAAATTCTCTTAAAATAGTTACACCAGTTTCATTTCTGGCTCAGTATTCTCAGGTGGGTGATTTTTACCTTTCTGGCCTCAGTTTTTCCATCTATAAAACATGAATGGCAGCTTCCACGTGGGGTTGTGTGAAAACTAGAGCTAATGCGTGGACGGGGGGTTTGCAGCCTGACAGGTGCTCGATGAATGGGAGGTGCCACTGCTGTTTGTCCTGGGACTGGGGCCTCAGAAACCTCTTCCTACCCAGTTTTTTCCATTTTGACTTCTTAGCATCTGTCATCCTGGAATCCTGGTTTCCAGGTCACCTCCTGCGCCTGTGGCACTTGAGGCTGCACCCCTATCTCAGTGCTTACTGGAAGGCAGTCAGTGTCATGGCAGGGACTGCTCTGCTCTGGGGTCATTTGGTTTAGGACTCAGCTCTGCCATTTCTGGCTGTGTGACCTCAGGCGATTGACCCCACTTCTCCTAGCTTCGATCTCCTCTTCTGTCAAGTGGTGCGGTGATCGTGCATGGTTCCATAGAGCGGGGAATTTGGTGAGGTCAGGTGTTAGTTTGTGTAGTGACCCCCTGGGGGCTTGGCGAGAATGGCATAATGGGCAGTGAGAGCAGCTTCAGGCTCCGGGTCCCTGGCCTAGGCCTTCATCCTATGTTCTGCCTCTTGTTGCTGGAAAAATCACAGTGCTGGCTTCTTTCCGTTCCTGGGTCTCCAGGAAACTTTGGGACCAACGATCCCTTTTCTCTTGACTTGTGAAGGGGACCTGGGGGACTGAGAGGGAAGGGGAAGGGAGCCTCCTTCTAGGAACACTTTGTTCAGGTGCCCAGGAAGAAGAATAGAGGCAGTCACAAAGACACAGTCCAATGGGAAAACGGACATGGCTGTGAGCAGGCAGTTCTGGGAAGAGTAAGTTCAAATGGCTAAGAAACATACGTAATTAGGGAATGCAGATTAAAACAGCAGGAAGCGTGCTGGGAAAGACTGGCAGCAAGCAGAGGTTGTCCTCTGCCCAGTGCTGCCGCGTCCTGCTTGAGGCCATGGGAAGTGGTGCAGGTGTGTTTCAGGGCATTTCTGCTGCCATGAATCACACACCTTCCAGCCCAGTCATCCTTCCCCCTGGCATGAACCCTAAAGAGATACTGTTCATCCCAGCAATGTCCATTGCTGCAGTTTGCAGTTGCAAAACTTGGGCCCAACCCTTTTGTCCAGGGGTTATGGGGAGAGGTTAAAAATGCAATGAAATCTTAGGGACAGAAAACAGATTAGTGGTGGCCGAGGAGAGCGGGGATGAGACCGACTGAGTAGCAGCTACCGGCTTTCCGCTGGGGTGAGGAAAGTGTTTCAGAACTAGGTATCGGTGCTGACTGCACAATTCTGCGACTGTAGTATATGCCACTGAATTTTACACTTTTTAAAAAATGGTTAAAATGGCAAAGTTTGTTATAAATATTTATCACAATTTAAAAAAATTAATAATGTAATGTATCAGAAACCACTGAATTGTATATTTTACTTATTTTTAAAACTTATTTATTTATTTGGTGAGGCAACCCTTGTTTGACCTCACAGATTGCAGGGACCTTGTCAGCTTACAATCCCTTATTTTTTATTTTTATGCCTACAGCACCTGGTCTTCCTAAGTGGTCTCCCATCCAAGTACTACAAATTTATTTAAATTTTTTTTTTTTAGTGACATTGGTGAACAAAATCCAGTGTTTCAGGTGTACATTTTAATAGTAAGGCATATGTATATTGCATTGTATGTTCCCCTCTGAATTTTACATTTTATATGAATGACTTGTATCTGAATTTATATCTCAAAGCTGTTTTTTAAAAAACAAGTTGTACTGAACATGCGTGATCCCATCTGATCTCGGAAGCTAAGCAGGATCAGGCCTGGTTCGTACTTGGAATGGGAGACCACCTAGGAAGACCAGGTGCTTTAGGCGTAAAAAATAAAAAAATAAGAGATCGTAAGCTGACAAGGTCCTTGCAATCTGTGAGATCAACCAAGGGTTGTCTCGCCTAAAAAATAAACAAGTAAATAAACAAAAATTAAAAATCAAGTTGTAGCATAAAAGTACATAAATATATTTTGGTAAAATTAGACATTAAACCATTTCTTATTTACTGTGAGAATACTCTCCAGTGGCACTTGCGACTGCAGCGTTGACCCCGAGATAACTGGCAGATTACAGTCTTAACCTTACCCCCCAAGTTTGCCACGGAATATCTTGCTTTTATTATTACTTTCACATCGCTCTAGTATTTCGATAGTCTTTGGAAACAAGTCACATAATTCTATTTATAGCATTCTGTTTTTAGTAGCAGTATTTCCATTCACAAAATATAATAATTTTGATTGCTGAATGTGTCAAATCCTAGAAAACGTAGCATTCCTACACGTGCTGTTAACATCATTCTCAAACAGTCGTTAGCCGAAGATTCATTTGGTGAATGATTTATGTATACATTTCTGTCACATTAGGATTAGAGACAAATTCTGTTTAGAAATAACTCCAAAAACAGTTTTTATATTTTATTTTCACATAGAAAACCAGATTTTCTTCAGCCTCAAAGAGTGTATTTATGTAAACTTAAATTAATGCTGGCAGCAAGTTGCCCTTTTTTTTCTAAATGGGAAATGGGTAATCCCTTCCCACCCCTCACCCCCAAAAGATAATATTTCTCTACGTGTTACTATATATAATTACATAGAGGAAGGATGGACAGGACACTCAGCAAACTCATAGAAGTAGGAAGCAGGTGAGAGGAGGACTTTAGCTCTATTGCTGTTCACTAAATATTTTATAATGAGAATGTAGTTTATTCTATAATTAGACATATAATTCTAGAAAAGGAAAAGAATCGATAGGATGTAGCCGTCCGGGTTTACTGCTTAGCGACTCGGCTCCCCTTTTGCCTTCCCGCGCAGGATTCGGAAAGGCTGATGGAGCAACAAGGAACGCTGCTAAAACGGCTGGCGGAGGCGGACTCCGAGAAAGCGGTACGTGGCGGGGGACACAGCCGGCGGGGCCGGACGCGGACAGGAGGGCCGGAGCCCCGCTCCGACGTGCCTTCGGGTCTGAGTCTCATGATTTATAAAACGGGCTGACGTCCCCTGTCCTACCCGCTCCGCTGGGCTTGTCTGGTTGATCACTTGAACCCCCAAGCCGGACACCCATCCGAGGGATGGTGATGATTGATGATGATGGACTTATAAATCATCCGAGTCTGTCACCCGGATTTCCTTATTTGTATAATGGATTAAAAGCCATCAAAAGGCACAGACTTTAGGACTCAACGATTCCAATTCTAGGAATCCCTCCCAAGGCGGCATGTTCCGAAGTCTGTTCCGTGGAACCCTAAGTTCCTCAAGATGTTAATGGGTGCAAGAAACAAAAGCGGGGAGTGATCCATGGCCAGATAAAATTGGGAAACTACCGGCTGGCCTGAATAAAAAGTTCAACAGGTTTCTAAACTCTAGGAGCTTTCAGAGCCGTCGATGTCTTAGTGCTTACTGTGAGTCTCAGAGAGAAGACGGAGGCCACGTTCCCCAAGGTTTGGCCCGCGGCCCTCACTGCCTCGCCGAACATCTCTGAGAAATTCAGCAGTAACGGTGATGGCGCCCAAACCTGCATTCCCAGCTCCAGAGGCCTGGCAAATTATGATGCATCAGTACATTGAAACTTTAACTGCTCTTTCTAAAGACCTAGAAGATTCCATCACATTATGTTATAGGAGTTTAGGTTATGGAACAAAATAAGCATGTAACTTCTTAGTGTATTACCAGCTTATCTCTGGGTGGGGGGTTGTGGGGCTTCTTTAATGTATTTTTGGTGTGTTTTTCAGTGTTCTACACAATTAACATTATTTTAAATTACAAAATAAATTCACGTTTATTGAAAATATTTAATACAGATGTTAGGTGCTTCCCGCCAGGGTCTTTGTGACATGGGCCAATGTATTTGGTGGCTAGGCACTCACAGGAGTCTCTCCTGTCTGGGCTGGACCTTCTTGTCCTTCCCAAGGAGCTTACAACAATGTGTGTTCTCCCCAGCGCCTGCTGTTACTACTGCAAGACAAGGACAAAGAGTTGGAAGAGCTCCTCCAGGAAATACAGTGTGAGAAGGTACCATCCCTGACAGTTGTTCCTTGGGTGGAGTGCATTCTGGAATTGGAGACCCAGGTTCAAATCCTGGCTCTGTCATTTTCTCCATCTCTCCAAAGGCTCAAGCAAAGACAGCATCCGAACTCTCCAAGTCTATGGAATCTATGCGTGGGCATTTGCAGGCACAACTTCGGTGCAAAGAGGCAGAGAACAGTCGCCTCTGTATGCAGATCAAGGTACCTGCTGGCTCCCCAGGTGGGGAAGGAGGGGGCAGGGGCCTGGCAGGCCAAGGGTAGTTGCCTAACAGGTTATCACATTCAGGAAGGCTTTTCCCCAAAGTATTATGGGGTACTTGCTGCCAAAGACCTTGTGCTTCAGAGAGACCCGGGGACGAGGGCAAGAGCAGGAGGCCTTGGTACTCTCCTCGGCAGTGACTGCGTTAGGTTCCGCGAGCCAATCACTTCATCCCTTAGGCCCTCAGTTCTCCTGCTACCCATGGGGAGGGGATGGTCTCAAATGCTGCTTGCATCTGTGAACCAGGGACTCTGAGGTCATGGCTCTGTTGAGTGACCACTATGCTTGGAGTTCAAGGAAGGATCCAGAAGAGTTCTAACACTGAGACCTGATGGGTTCAGTGCTCCAGAGAGGCGCCGTGGGGAGCCGGGAGGGGCCTTGGTTTCCGGTCCGTGTAAGACCCGTTCTCTCCCCTACTTCTTGTTTTCACTGGTCCCCTTTTTTCCCTCTCTTCCCTTGACTTTCTGCCTTGCCTTCCCCCGGCCTTTCTTGTCTTGTCTCTCTCCTCCCTCTCTCCCCACCTTTGTCCCTTTCCTCCCATCTGCTTCCTGGCCCTCCCCTCCCAGAACCTGGAGCGCAGTGGGAACCAACACAAGGTAGAAGTGGAGGCCATCATGGAGCAGCTAAAGGAATTGAAGCAAAAGGGAGACCGAGACAAAGAGTCCTTGAAGAAGGCCATCCGAGCCCAGAAGGAGCGAGCTGAGAAGAGCGAGGAGTATGCTGAGCAGCTGCACGTGCAACTTGCTGACAAGGTAGCAGGCCTTCCCTGAGGAGGCTGCTCAGAGGTGGACGTGGGAGGTGCACAGGCGGGGAGCGGATGACGGGTGGCTGAACGCAGGTGGTTTGGGTGGGCGGTGGCGGAAAAGCTGGGTAGAGGTGGCCTGGTGGGTAAACGGAGGGAAGATGGCAGTGGAGTGGGTTAGCGAGCTGGTAGGATGGATGGCTGGGTGGAGGGGGGAGGGTAATGGGTATAAAGGTGATGATGGGGTTGGGTTGCTGGCTGGAGGTGACTGGAGGGTATGTAGGACGATTCAAGCACGTCAGTGTTGTGGGTAGGGTCATATAGTTTAGGAAGGATTTGCACACAGGGTGCATGTGAAACCTGGAAATCTAGAAGCAACAGCTGGCCTCCCACTGTCACTCTCGGTGCTCTCTAGAGAGGGACTTGCAGGAGTGAGGTTTAAGTAATCAGGTGAGGGGTCACCCAGGGTGACCCAGCCCTCAGCTCCCTCGGTCTCAGCGCTGACACCAGGCTGACAGGCCTGTTGTTCCATGTCCCCAGGATCTTTATGTTGCGGAAGCTTTATCCACTCTGGAGTCATGGAGGAGCCGCTACAACCAAGTTGTGAAAGACAAGGGGGACCTCGAGCTGGAAATTATTGTCCTGAATGAGTACGTCTCTGTGAGGAGAGGGCGCATGGGGCGACTGGGGGAAGGGGGTGTGCAGGTGGAAGGAGCCTGGCGACCTGTGACAGGTCAGTCACGTCCCTCACATGGCTGCCATCTGGTCTCCTCCAGTCAGGAGCTGCACTGGACAGAGACGTGGGCAGCCCTGTGGTGTGCTTTCTGGTTGGACCCTGGGTCCTGGCTCCAGCCCCTGTCCTGGGGTCCTACCACCCCAGCAGACAATGTAAGGGAGGGGCTGGCCCTGCTTGACTCCAGCTCCTGGGCCCAATCTGGGCCTAATCTGCACAGAATATGAAATGGGCCCAGACAGGCACTCCGGTCTCCTTGTTCCTACTCTTGGGCATGGGCTGGCTGATGATCCATCCCTGCGTCTGCTGCTTGCCAGCCAGTCAGCAGGGCGGAGGTATGGCCTGGGAGTACAGTACAAAAGTGACTTCACTGTCTGCTTTACAGCGACTGTTGAGACATTCTCAGTGTCAGCTATATTCATGTGTTCATTCGTATAAAAGTATTTATTGAGCATCTACTACATACCAGGCTCTGTGCTGGCCTGTAGAGTTACAACCAATGCGTTCTCCGCCCTCACGGAGGCAACCCAGTACTCAAGTAGAGGAGGTGGGGCTACAAAGACCTGGACTCCCTGGGCTAAGGGTCACAGGGGACTAACTTAGATTCCAGGTCAGGTAAGTCTTTCCTCAGGAAGTGTCTTTCGCTGTGTTTAACCCAGTTTAACAAACATATCCTGAAACCTGCTATGTGCCGGGCCCTGTGCCACGTGCCACTCTCAGAAATTCTCTAATGGGGAAAAAACAGGTAATTCAGGTAGAAGGACGTGCGGTACAGATGAGAGGGATCGGGCAGAGACGCCCTGAGGAGGGCAGTCCGAACTGGGCTTTTCAGGGTGAGCAGGCGTTTGCCAGGTGAAACAACGTGATGTGTTCGCTTGGGCCTTGTCAGCGCTCAGTAAATACGCGCTGACCGAACCCCAGTTCATCGATCCTGAGCACGAACTGTGGAGAGGTTCCGTACTGGATCCACGGTCAAGATCATGGGCACTCACAGGTGCTGTCTATGTTCTTCTGAGGCCTCGGTCTCTGTTCTCGGCTCACAGCCCTGCTCAGTGACGGGGGGGAGGGGGCACGCAAGGGCAGGTGCGCAGCTGGCTGCTGAGTTGGCGTCTTTCCTTTCATCCCATATAGAGTCATTGCAGTTCCCACCTGAGCTAGTTGAGTGTTCACACACGTGAACAAGCCGATCGTGTCCTCTGCCCTTACCTGGAGACAGCCCTGGTGTGATACGTGCCAGGGGCAGAGGGGTCCCTGGGGTGTTCTCGACCACCCAGCCTGGCGTCCTGTCCTAACTTCAAGATCTGATTGGCTGAGAGATCCAGGGGGTGCTGCGGGGAGGTGGGACGGGGTGGAGGCTCTGGTCATTGTCTTCGGCAAGTGTCTTGGCCTCATGGGAAGATCAGAATGGAGAAGCCTTGGAGAGGGTGGTATGGGAGACAGTCTTAAAGTAGGATACTTGGAGTGCCACAGGCAGCGGTGCCAGGGCAGGACAATGCAGCCGCTTCTCGGGGTGGAGACTGGGAAGCAGGCAGGGTGCCAAGGCGGGGGACATGATCTCCCACTCCCCTCAAAGACCCACGCTCCTCAGAACTGTGTGTAATTGATTCTCCCTGTCTGCTTTCACTTTGTGACCTTCCAGCCGAGTGACAGATCTTGTAAACCAACAACAAACCTTGGAGGAAAAGATGCGGGAAGACCGGGACAGCCTTGTGGAGAGACTGCACCGGCAGACGGCCGAGTATTCCGCATTCAAGCTGGAGAACGAGAGGCTGAAGGTCTGTAGTGAGGCGCGGGGCTGGGACAGTTGGGACGGCAGAGAGGCCAGGCCGATGGCTGGGCCTTCCTGCTCGGGCCCCAGAGATGACCACGAGGGTCTTCGGAGGGCTTGGAGGGCGCAGCACGATTAAGGAGGAGGGCTCTGGAGTCAGGATGGCCCGGACCCAAGCCCCGGCTCCGCCTCTTACTAGCCGCGGGACTCGGGTGAGGCAGCTCCTCCTACGCTGCCGCTGCAGTTTCCTTAGTGGGAGGAGATGGGGTTCTCGTGAGAATGGGGCGATGCGTGTGAAATGCCTGACGTGACGCAATCAGACCTGACTGTGAGGTTAGCACTGCTCCCCTAGGGACGGCCGGACTCCTTTACGCGTGTCACCTCTCCCCTTACTGTCCCAGGAACGTGATTGTTCTCTACTTTATAGATAAAGGAAACAGGCTTAAAGAAAGGTCATTCTTGCTAATTTTGCGCTTGGAAGTGTTGGAGTTGGGGTTTGAACCTGGGTCTGACTCCGGAGCTCTAGTCCTTAACCACTCGCTCTACACTCCTAGCACGACAGGGTCGAGAGGCACCTGCAGGGAGGTTGACGTTTCAGAGCCAGGTTTTATCTGGTTTTCAGCTGATCAAGGCAGTAACATCTTTTACTGATATTGTTAAGTAAGACTGATTTTAAGGATGTACAGTGTACAAAAAAGTTTATGAAATGAACACAATTTGTCTTCCAGTCAACCTTATTACTACTAGCATCCTGGTGAGGATGGTTGCAAATATCCCCTACAGAGGTGACCGTTATCCTGCTTTGTATCATCACAAGATTATTTTGCCTGTTTTTGAACTTAGTGCCTAGCTTTTACTTAGCATTGTTTGTGAAAGTTACCATGTTGTGTATGGCAGTTTATTCATTCTCAATGTCATATATATATCCATTCTATATATTCTATACATCTCGATGCCAGAATATATCCATCCATTCTACTTGGGCTGTCAAGCATCCTTGTGCATCTCTTGGTGCCCATATTTGGTATATTTTTACAGGTTATATACCTTGAAGTCAAGTTGCCAGGTCATCGGTGTGCATACGTTTGGCTTTGGTAGATGTTTCCAGACAGCAAAGTAGTTGTATAAATTTACACTCCCATTGGGGGGGCACGTGAGAATTAACAGTTGCTCCACGTCTCCTCATCAGCACTTGGCACGGTCAGCCTTTTTCGTTGTAGCCACTCTAGTAGTATCTCCTTCGTTGTAGTGTGAATTAAAGACAGATTTAAGTCCAAAGTAGTAGGAGGTTTAATTACAGGATGGTTTGTCTATGTAGTGTAATGTAGTATGGCCACTCAGTGATGTTTGTAGAATTGTATTTTCGTAGATATTATAATTATAAAGGTGAAATCTGCTCCAAGTAAAAATTTAAAACATTACAAAAATGTGATATAGAGGTGAAGGTCTGTATTAACTGTGGATGTGTATTTTTCAAGTTTTTCCCCTAATACTAACATTTAAACACATACACACCGATTCATCCCTCCATTATTCTGCAGCTTGTTTTCCTCATCAGCCATATTTCTTAGATGACTTTTTAGGTCAGTTTTTTTTTTTTTAAGCTTTATCTTTTAAATGACTATTATTGTAATGAGATATCTGACTTAGTTTTTGTTATATTTGATTTTTTAAGCAGCGCTGTATTTTTTTTAGAATTTTATTATTAATTTCAAGTATATAGTACATTGGTTAAACATTTAGGTAGTTTGTGAAATGATGCCCCTGATTACTCTGTCACCCCTCTGGCTCTACACACAGCCATTTCAGTACTGCTGACTGCATTCCCTGTGCCGTGCTCCCCATCCCCGTGACCATCTCTCAACGACTAATTTGTACTTCTTTAACCCTTCACCCCTTTCTCCCAGTCCTTCCCTCTGGTCATCACCAGATTGTCCTCTGTGGTTGCGAGTCTGTTTTCGATTGGTTTGTTTTTTTTGCTCCTTAGATTCCACATGTAAGCGAAATCATAGGGTATTTAGTTTTCTCTGTCTGACTTATTTTGCTCAGCATAATAACCTCTGGGTTCATCCATGTCATTGCAAATAGTAGGATTTCATTTTTTATGGCTGAGTAATATTCCATTGACTATATGAACCATAATTTCTTTATCCAGTCTTCTGTTGATGGGCATTTAGGTGCTTCCATATCTTGGCTGTTGTGAATAGCGCTGCCATAAACATAAGGAAGCATAGATCTTTATGAATTATTGTTTTGGTTTTCTTTGGATAAATACTCAGAAGTACAATTACTGGGACCTCCACACTGTTTTCTGAGGAACCTCCAGACTGTTTTCCATAGCGGCTATATCAATTTGCATCCCACCAACAGTGTATGAGGGTCCCCTTTTCTCCACATGCTCCCTAACACTGTTGTTCTTTGATTTATTGATGAGAGCCATTCTGACAGGTATGAAGTGATAGCTCATTGTGGATTTAATTTGCCTTTCTCTGACGATTAGTGGACCTTGAGCATCTTTTCATATTTTTATTGACCATCTGTATTTCCTCTTTGGAGAAGTATCTATTTGGGTCTTCTCATTTTTAAATTAGATTGTTGGGTTTTTTTGTTTGAGTTGTATGAGCTCTTTATATATTTGGGATGTTAACCCTTTATCAGATATATCATAAGCAAATACCTTCTCTCATTCAGTAGGTTGTCTTTTTTGTTCATGGTTTCCTTTGCTGTGCAAAAATTTTTAGTTTGATGTAGTCCTGTTTGTTTATTTTTTCTTGTTTCCCTTGCCCAAGGAGATATATCCGAAAAATTACTAGTAGTAATATCAGAGAGATTACCACCTATGTTTTCTTCTAGAAGTTTTATGGTTTCAGGGCTTACATTTAAGTCTTTAATCCATTTCAAGTCTATTGTTGCATACGGTGTAAGGAGGTGGTCCAGTTTAATTTTTTTGTATGTATCTAATTTTTCCAACACCATTTATTGAAGAGACAGTCTTTACCCTATTGTATACTCTTGCCTCCTTTGTCATATATTGAGTGTATGGACGTGGATTTATTTCTGGGCGCTCTGTTCTGTTCCACTGATCAATGTATCTGTTTTTATGCCAGGACCATGCTGTTTTGATTACTGTATCCTTATAGTATAACTTGGATATCTAACTTATCTTTGTCCCATCTGCTAAGGTGAACATTTTGGTTGTAAGACATTTCTTGACCTCAGAAGTAGTTCTTAACATAATTGTTAATTGAAAACATTTCAGTTGCAGGGAAGTTCAGTATAATTCCATTCTTGTTGAGAAAATGAAAAATCACTACACAGCTGTCATGTAGCCATAACCAAAGTTATCTTGCATCACAATTCATTTTTCTTGGTCTTATCTCCATTTTCTTTAAGGATTACTATTGTTTTTGTAATAAGAACAAGGAAACAGAAACGTCCCTCATTTGCGTCTGTATTCACTTGAGTTGGTCATGCAAGGTGTCTTGCCCAGGGGTCCCTCTGAGGAAAACTGATGAGAGTTTGAGTAGGTGGGGCTTCCACTTGCTGGCCCCTGGGAATAGGAACCACGAGTGGGATGACCACCTGCTCTGGAACCTTCTTGTCTACTCACGAGCCACCCCTTCTAGGCTAGTTTCGCTCCGATGGAGGACAAACTCAATCAGGCGCACCTCGAGGTCCAGCAGCTGAAGGCGTCGGTTAAGAACTATGAGGGGATGATTGACAACTATAAGAGTCAGGTAGGCCTGCACGCTGGAAGACGAACCACTAGGGAAGGGTTGGGTGCGGAAGGTGATTTTCACCAAACTGGGCTCCGCCCAAGATGAGCCAGTGCTTTGGTGGTCCCCAGGTGATGAAGACCAGATTGGAGGCAGATGAAGTGGCTGCCCAGCTGGAACGCTGTGACAAAGAGAACAAGATCCTTAAAGATGAGATGAACAAAGAGATTGAAGCGGTACTGCTCCCCTTCTGTGCTTTCTTCCCCTGCCCGAGTTCATGTCTGTTAGTCTGTCCGTCTTGTTTGCCTTTGCCCTCCCTGCTGTGGACGAGGATTAACGAATCTCCCCTTCGCGGGGCTGGTCCGCTCCGGCACGTGCGTGCTCTCCCCTTTCTCATCTCCACCATCTTGGGCTTTTTCTTTATCCCTTTTCCTCCTGGTTTTCGTCTTTCTTCAGTTTCCTTTCTCTGCTGCTTCATTCTTCTATAGACAGCTTTGCTAGTCTTCTAGAAGCAAAGGGATTATCTTAATAGTAACCTTGGAGACAGGGTGAGTCCAAGCTCAGGCACTGACTTGTGGCATAACCCTGGGCAAGTCACAGAGCCTCTCTAGTCCTTAGACCCCTTGTTAATACAAGGGGACACTGGATAGTTATTAGCTTTCTCCCGACCTAGAGTATTGTTACTGCCTTCCTAGGGGCTTGGGAGTTAAGCTTTAATCTTGGCTCTACCAGTTTCTAGCTGAGTGACCTTGGGCAAATGAGCCTTTGATCCTTCGTGTCCTTATGTAGGGACAAAGCACCTGCTTTAGGGGTCGTCGTATGGATTAAATGAGTAAATCAGAGGCTTTAGTACAATGCCTGGATCCTGGTGTTGTTATCCAATAACTAAAGGTGGCAGGTTAGGGCGAAGTGTTCCCCCGGAGAACAGTGGACACCCTCGGTGGCCTTCGGGAGGGCAGGCCGTGCTTGTACCTGTAGGTCTTGCAGGATCCTCTTCTGGGGCCTGAAGGCAGCCCCGTCCCACTCCAAAGCACTCTGCCCGGCCCTTTCGGCATCTGGGCCCTTCCCAATGGCGGGACTTTCTGCCCCACTCCAGGCACGTAGGCAGTTCCAGTCCCAGCTGGCTGACCTGCAGCAGCTTCCTGACATCCTCAAGATCACGGAGGCTAAGTTGGCAGAGTGTCAAGACCAGCTGCAAGGATATGAGAGGAAGAACATCGACCTCACAGCCATCATATCAGACCTGCGCAGCCGGGTAAGGGACTGGCAGAAAGGGTCCCACGAACTGGCCCGAGGGGTCCGCTTACCAAGATGACCTGCACGCCCCCCAAGGGAGGACTACTTCCTTTTTCTTGGCTGCTGTTTCTGAAAGGAGTGAGCTATCATCAGTGCTGTGAAATAAAAGTCTGGTGTGCCAAATGCCTCGTGTTTGCACAAAGTGATTGTAGTTTTAGGAGCCGTCACTCGACTGAAGTAGTTGGGCCCTCCTGCTGCCCCGCCCCCGAGTGCTCCAAGTCTCGCCGCCCTCCGCCCTTCACTGCTCTGCCGCTGCCCTCGGCTGTGCCCCCACGGACTGCAGCCCACGCGTGTTCTTTCCTTCCATTGTTCTCTTGCTTCTGCTGCCTTCCCTGCTCTTAACAGATCCGTGGCCTGAGATTCTGTCCTGAAAGAGGGCTCCCTTTCTCTAGAAGCAGCCTGCCTCTGGGTTCCTGGAACCATGCCTGTGGAGCCTAAGAAAGGATATGCCTCTCATCTGTGGTGTGACCTCGGGCAAGGCCCCTCTCCTGACCTGCTTCCTTGTAATCATAATAAAAGTAGCTGCCATTTGTGAGCACATACCCTGTGCTCCACCATTCTCTCATTGATTTCTAGGAACTTTCTGAGGTATATTATTTTCCCCGTTTTACAGAAAGCAGCCTAGGACAGAGAGGGGAGAAGTAATTTCCTGAGGTCACAGAGCTAATTCTCAGTCAGCAGGGATTGGAACCCAGCCAGCCAGCTTTGTCAGATTCCCAAGCCCACGTGCTCAGTACTCTTTTAAGTGACCTGCCTTCCCTCGAACTGAGCATTTTCTTTCAAGCCCACATAATCTGAGGCTCGTGCATAAATCAGCCCTCCGGATAACTTCTCAAACTTGCCAGCCTGAGAGAATTCGCAGATTCCCTGATGTCTTGCCTGCACTTGGCCCCAGTTCAGGGGAGAATGACATCAGCAGCACTGACAACGTTGTTGGTAGAGCTCCCTGCTGTGTCGTGTCGGCCTGCCATGCTCCTGCCTTCTCATGTCCGCCCTGGACCTCACTGAGTGGCCTCTCCCGAGCAAGAAAGCGTCATCACGGTTCTTCAGGATCAAACCCAGCCTCTCTCGGTGCAGGAAAGCCTTCGGTCTTGGGAGCTGGGCCTAACCTGTCCCTGCTCTCCTCTCTCCTCCAGGTTGTGCGTTGAGACTTGGATGCCTGCTGAGGGCAGTGTGCCTCTTACCTGGGTGTGGATGACAGGTCACAGGGAGAAGGGAGGGCTGGACCGGGAAGTCCTTTGTTAAACCAGTCTGTTCCTGTCATTTTAGATCGAACATCAGGGCGACAAGCTGGAGATGGCGAGAGAGAAACACCAGGCTTCCCAGAAGGAAAATAAACAGCTGAGTCTGAAGGTGGATGAACTGGAGAGGTTAGAGGCACTTGGTCCCATCTCTGTCCTCTTCCTAGGACCTGAGACTTTCAGCCACTTAGCTGCTTTGGGCTTAGTGTGCGGAAGTGTTTGAGGGACTCGAGGCCCTGGAAGGTACTAGGCAGACCTCAGAGGAAAAGCTGCTTCCATTGCAGTGGTAAGCATTGTGGGAGAGAGGAAGGTCTCTGGCCGGGGGGGCCTCCGGATCGGTGCGATCAAGGTCAGACCCTCCACAGGCACCGCTTATCAGTCACGCTTCATTCAAGCGAACCAGAAGGGCCAGGAAGCTACAGTGGGGGACATTTCTCCCCCATTCTGCTCTGTGTTCCCCAAAACCATTCTGATTCTTACTACTTATGGACTGTTGGAGGCAGAGGTGAGGACTACACCTTTTGGAATCAGAAGCCCTGGCCTTGTGGCCCATCATTTAATCCTTCTGAGCCTCTGTGTATTCCATCTTGAGAAAGGGGTCAAGGTAGGGAACCAATCTAGCTCATGGGGTTATTGTGAGTCTTTGATGAGATCATTTTCAAAGGGCTTAGCACATCACCTGGCATACAAAACTGTACAGTACAATTAGTGTGTAGTTGGTATTAAATATGAGAAAACTGTGCGCGAGGAGAGGTTAAGTGACTTGCCCAAAGTCACACAGCTGGTACCTGGCAAAGCCGCAACTTAGCCCACTGTCTTCCTCTAGAGCTTTTAACATCTGTAGAATGAGGGCTGGAGCCTTCTTTTCAGACCTGGAAGGCCTAGGGTCCTGCAAGGCCGCAGCTGCTCGTGCAGCCTGCAGGTAGGGACTTGAGCCAGGTGGTCTCCTGGGCTCCACCTCTGCTCCGCTCTGCTGGCCTTGGAGGCGCAGCTGGACTCAGCAGGACTAGCAGAGCAGCTTAAACTGGAACACAGAAATAGTTGAGGGCATGGGTTTTGGTGACAGACCCGCCAGCTGTGCTGACATTGGGCCAATGGCTTCACGTCTCTGAGGCTGAGTTTCTTCATCTGTAAAGGGGGGATAATGCTGGAACCCACCTTCCCAAGCTGCCAGTTGCCGTATCACATGTGATGACAAGCACACTTCGCACAGTCTATGCCTGCTTTTCCCACTCTTCATCCAGCTCTCCAACCAGCCGCTCCCGTCACAGTTCCTTGCCGCCCGGCTGATCAGCAGACTTCTTTGGTTTATTCCTGTGGCTCCCTGGAGATTCTTGGCGTGATGAGAGCCCCAGTCCAGGGGTGGCTGGCAGCCCCCTGGCCAGGTGGAACAGGACAAGCAGGGGTATGAGCAGGATCTGACTGTGTGCTTTCACCTAGGAAACTGGAGGCGACCAGTGCCCAGAATATCGAGTTCCTGCAAGTGATTGCCAAGAGGGAGGAGGCAATCCACCAGTCCCAGCTGCGGCTGGAGGAGAAAACACGAGAATGTGGGACCCTGGCGAGGCAGTTGGAGAACGCCATTGAAGATGCTAGAAGGCAGGTCAGTCTCAGTTCCATTACTAATAAGCTCTGTGACCTTGGGCAATCACCTGACCTCTGTGAGCCTATCTTCTCATCTGAAAAATGGGTTTAGGTAGTATCTTCCTTACGAATTTACCATAAGGACCAAAGGAACAATATGGTAAAGGATCTGGCACTTTACTCATGATTGCTCATTTAATTGCCACCTGCATGGGACTTGGACAGCTTTGCCACATCTTAAGGTGACGACTTGCAGGGTGGTGGGAAGGGGCAGGTGAAGCTGGCCGTTGAGGTTGCCCCCATAGTTAGCCCCCGCCCCGAGGCTCCAAAGACCTCTCCATGGCAATGTGCAAGTGCTGATGGGGAGACCAGATAGTGGGCGTGGCCCAGCCCTCTCCTCGCCAGGTGTTCCCCATGTCAGGTAAGCCAGCTCCACCTCTGTACCTTCTGGGCAGGTGGAACAAACCAAGGAGCACGCAGTCTCCAAGGAGCGAGCGGCCCAGAACAAAATCCTGGACCTTGAGACCCAGCTGAGCAGGACCAAAACTGAACTCAACCAACTGCGGCGGAGCCGAGACGACGTGAGCTGGGCTGGAGGACGGGAGGGAAGAGGAGGGAGAGGATTGAGATTCTGGCTTCCTGGGGCCTGCAGGGCCAGGTGTTTCGTTGTTTTTATGAACACGACATGATTAGATTTTTCTCTAATCGTTTTCTCATCTCTGAAGTATATCCCAAGCTTTGTTAAGATATCATTTATATACCATAAAATCCAACCATTTAAATTACACAAGTCAATATATATTCACAGAGTTGTATATTCTGTGAATATAGTATATTCACCACCATCTAAGTTGAGAATATTTTCAGAAAGAGACCCTGAAAGAGACCCATTAGCAGCCACTCCCCACTCCCCTTCCCATCAGCCCCTGGCAACCACTAATAAAGTCTCTGCCTCACCATGAACCTGTCTGTTTTGACGTCTCACACACGTGCCCCGCGCTCCTTCTCCTCTCAGGCTGACCGTCGCTACCAGAGCCGGCTCCAGGACCTGAAGGATCGCCTGGAGCAGTCGGAGAGCACCAACCGCAGCATGCAGAACTACGTCCAGTTCCTCAAGTCATCCTATGCCAACGTGTTTGGGGACAGTCCTTACACTACCTACCTGACCAGCTCTCCCATCCGCTCCAGATCGCCTCCAGCCTGAGGCCGCAGGTCTTGGTCTTGGGCTGGAAGCCCCGGATTGCTGTCCTGAGAACTGAGGAGTTGAGTTGCCAAGCCCTACCTGGAATGCCTGTTGGTTTTCCTCTCTCTTCCAGTGACGAAGTGTATTCAGGATCTTGTCCTTAGCTACTGGCTCCATGAAAGTCCCTAAAGCAGGAGGGGATGAAGGAGCAGGAAGCACTTAGTTCACTCCTCTCTGATAGAATTGCCTGAGGGAAGTTTCTTATTACGTTGCCAGGCCTTAAGTCTACCATTATTAGGGTCCCACATTTTCACTCACCATGACTTGGCTCATTCCTGTCCCGGGAGACTGTTGGGACTGGACTTTTCCCTCCAGTCCCCTTACAACCCTCTTTTTTTAGGACCTTCTTTCTTCGGTTTCCTCGAGCCTGAACCAGCAGGAGCTGTGAGCCAGAGGTCCTCACTGCCCCTCCTGGGCTGTGAGCATGTTCGCTTTCTCTTTCCCTTATTTCATGGGTATGGTGTTTTCCCCGAAGCTCCTTTCCCGAGCCCAGTGGAAACCTCTCATACCCGAGTCCTTTAGGCCACTTGCCCCCATGCACTTCACAGATGACACTCAAGGGCTCCTGTCCAGTTGGCCTTTTAAAAGTGTAATCCCAAGCTCATTGATTTTTGTTTCTCGTTGCCAGGTTTGTATCTATGGAATGCATTTATTTCGGAAATATTTGTATTGTTTTACAAAAAGCTTTTATAATCAATATTTAAGACTCCTTTGGATGATTTCCTTTACCCACCCCATCCTCCTTCTAAAAATGATTAAGTAAAATGCTGCAGGAGAGCCAGTAAACACTTTTAAAATACTTGGTGCATGGAACATTAGTCTTCTGATTTCATTTTGGCCCAGATTGGTTCTTTCTCCTTTGTGTGCTTTCACGTTATAACCCTGAGATGCCTGGAGGCCTTGCTGTTTTTGGGGGAAGATCACTTTAACTGTTATGAGGATGATGCAATGTGCATATGTTATTATTTTTAAAACATTAATTGGTTTCCGAATGATAAGGTTATTGGCTATTTTTTTTCTCTTCCTATTTTCCTGTATTTAAAAGAACAACAAATTCTTTAGAGAACAAATTTGATACTGCGCCAAACTCTAACCTTTTCATTCTAGCTGGTACTGGCCTTCTGGGTGATCCAGTCTAGTCTTCTCTCAGCCACTCCAACCCAAGTCCACACCACCAGAGAATCCCCTTGTCCTCAAAGGTAATGGGCCCCACGCAGACGTCTGGATTTCACAAGAAAACTTCCTTCCCTCCCAAATTTTGTAGTGTTCAGCTTTCATTTTGCCAAGGAAGTTCTGAAAAAGCAACTACCAGCTGCCATTGCCGCAGAACCAAGCCTGTTTTCACACCCTTAACATAAATGGACTTGAATTTACAATGTGTGAAAGACCGTCCCAAGAAAAGACAGTTGACAAATTTACACCAACGTGCATACACATTTCTATAACACTACTGTCAAACCTCAGCGCAGGGCACTGGTATTTATACTGCTGGTGTGGGAAACACCTCAGAGTCCATTTTTGGGACTTTCCCAACAACGTTTTTCTTTGTCCAGAGAGTTTGTAAAAAAAAATCCGAAAAATGAAAAATGTTTATATTGCTTCAAACTGTAGAGAGACGCCTTCCTACCTCAAACCAATCTCATGAAATAGGCTAAAGGGTCAAAGTTAAAGAGCCCTAATTAAAGCTGGCTTTGGGTGATGGTAAATCACATTTATTTTTATTGATGTAATTCACATACCATAAACTTCACCCTTTTAAAGTATCTAATTCAGTGTTTTTTAGTATAATCACTAAGTCGTGCAACGCTCACCATTATTTGATGTTAGAACATTTTCGTCACCCCCAAAAGAAAGCCTTATTCATTAGCAGCCACTCTCCCCCCTGCACCCCAGCACCTGGCAACCACTAATAAAGTCTCCTTGTCTCTATGGAGTTGTCATTCTAGACTTTTCATATAAATGAAGTTATACAATATGTAACCTTTTGTGACGGGCTTCTTTCACTTAGCATGTTTTCAAGGGCCATCCATGCTGTAACATGTATTTGTACTTCGATTTTATGACACTGTATTTTATTTACCCATTCATCAGTTGATGGACATTAGGGTTTCCACTTTTTGGCTATTACACGTGAACATACAAGTTTTTGTATGGATGTATATTTTTATTCTCTTGGGTAGATACCTAGGGGAATTGCTGGGTCAAATGGCAACTCTAACCTTTTTGTGGACCTGCCAGACTGTCTTCACAGCAGCGGCCCCATTTTAGGGTCCCACTCGCAGTGCGGGAGACGTTCCAATTTCCTCACGACCTCATCAGTACTACATACTTCACTCTGCGATCAGGAGGCTTTAGGTTTCAGAAGCCCTCTGGACTGGCGCTCCCTGCGAGCTCCCAGCTTCCGAGTCCACCCCCTACGCGGCCGCCGAGCGCCGGCGGACGGGTCAGCACCGGAAGTGGCGTGTGCGCTGCTGCGTGCGCGCCCCGGAAGCGGAAGCGAGCCCCCGTTCCTGGGCGGCTGATTCGAGGTCTTGTTTTGTCACAAGCGGCTCCTCGGGAGAGGTGCGGGGGCGGGGTGTGCGATGCCGTCGGAGGGTCGCTGCTGGGAGACCCTGCAGGCACTGCGCAGTTCCGACAAAGGTCGCCTCTGCTACCATCGCGACTGGCTACTGCGGGGGGAGGTGAGCAATGGACCCGGAGGGCGCTGTGGCCCTTCTGGCCCCTGCGCCGGGAACCCGTGCATCCTAACAACCCGAATTTGTTTCTTGACTTCTGTGTAGCTGCATTATCCTGTCCTGGGATTTCTGTTTTCTCCAGCATATACTAGGCATTGGGCGAACACTCCTTAGGTCAAGAGGTGCTCTTTCTGAAGGCTTCCTTGCTCCCCAGAGTTAGGCGCCTCCGCCCATGTTGTCAAAGCAACCCAGGGCTCAGGGTCAGTTAATTTACGGCGCGCCTCCCGTGCTAGGAGATCCAGATTTTAGCAGTGAACAATTACTATGACCTAACTTCTTGCTGCCAGTAAAATGACCAAAGTTTTAGATGACATTGGGCGGACCTGTAAGGTGTAATGGGGGCGTGGTCACTGTATTTGCAAAGTCCTGTAGTAGACTGCTGGAGGGGGGATGTAGAGACACATAGTTCAGGTTTAGCTCCTGTTCCCAAGTTGCTGGTAATCTAGCTACTTCAGACTTTTTGCGAAACAATTTTGAAGCATTTCTCTTGTCTTTTATGTCTTTGACAGTTTTAAAGAATACATACCGTAAATTCTGTAGGGTGAGTCCCAGCATAGGTCTGTCTGGTGTATACTCAGAGTACGCATTCTTGGCAGGAATACCACAGTAATGCTGTGTTTTCAGTCACTCCAGGAAGCACACAGATGCTTCAAACCATCCTGACACCACTGGTGTTGCTACTAACCTTGATCACCTGGTCACATTGGTATCTGCTAGATAGCTCCACTTAATTCATCATTTATCCCTTTTAACTAATTAGTATTCATGGAGAGGTATTCCAAGATTACACCAATATGTATCTTTTCTCTCATCAGAACTCCACTCTTGGCATTAATGGATTTCTGCCTAAATCAATCACCTCTGTGATATAGCCAAATGGTGTTTTCTTTATATCCACCATTCCTTCTACATTTGTCAGTTGGCACTCTACCATAAGGGAGGGCTTTCTTTTCTCTCCTGTTTAATTAATTATATTAGTACAGACTAACAGGTTCTTATTTTATTCAGTGAGTTCTTATCCATTACTTATAACCTGGTTTATGCATATTTCACCTATGGGAGGTATATCTTCAAGAAAAACTACTAGAAGTGGGATTGTTGGGTCAAAAGATAAACATGTAGTTTTTGTTATATATCACCTAATTCCCTCCCATAATAGGTTTACCAATTTGCCTTCCATTCAGCAATGCATGATTGTGCCCATTTGCTCACAGCTTTGTCAACAGATTGTATTATTATACTTTTAATTTTTGCTTATCTAATAGGTAAACATAAGGTCTCAGTGTAGTTTTATAATAATTTCATTTTTGATTGAGGTTGAACATTTTTTCTTATATTTAAGTGATAACTTTATATCTTTATTTGTGAATTGCCTGTTTATGTCATTTGCCCCTTTTTCCGGTGAGGTTTTAGTGGGGTTTTTTCCCCTTAATTTTTACAAGTTCTTCATGTATCAGGGATAATAGACCTTTATCTGTGATATATAGTGCATATATTTCTTCTAGTTTGTCATGTTGAATTTTTTTCTGCTCATGGTGGTTTTTTGTATGTAACTTTGCCTCTGGAATTTATTTTGGGGTATGAATAGTAACAAGGTGTTGTAGCAACGTTATTTCTAGTATATCTTTTAAAATGAGCCTCATCATTGTATAAAGTACAACGATGTACATAAAGCATTTTGCTTCTGTGTCCAGATGGTTCCTCATGGGTTGAATATTAATTTTTTGTACATAGGACGTGTACCTATGATCTAGATCAGGATTTCTCAACCACAGCACCTTTGACATTTTGGGCCGGGCTGGATAATTCTGTTGTGGAGTGGGGGCCGCCATTGCTGTCTTGTGCATTATAGGAGGTTTAGCAGCATCCCTGGCCTCTAACCACTAGGTGCCAGTAGCAACCTCCCGGGTGTCTCCAGACATTGCTGAACGTCCCCTGGAGGGTAAAATTGGCCCTGCGTGAGAACCACTGATCCAGATAAAGTAACAGCTTGCAATTTTTTAGTAATTATTATGTGCCAGGTACTGTTCTAGGTCCTTTATTACTCTTTTAACAGCACTGCCCTCCCCTCTCAATCTTTTGAAGTAGATTCTTTATTCCATTTTGGAAGCGACGAAGCTGAGGCACAGAGAGGTTAGGTAGCTTGTCCGAGGTTTTACAGGTAAGTGGAATGCTGTGATGGAATTCAGACCAAGAAAGGCTAGTTGTAAACTCAGAGCTCTTAATCGCTAGAATACTGTTTTCACCATATTTCCTGATAGTATTTTCCTGACGTCAAGTGAAATTACCAGGCAAAATTTGCTGTGTACTTTAACTACAATTAAATGATATAAGCTTCTCTGGTTTAAAGCACTGTACACTAAACATATAATTAACTGGTACAGTTGAATGAGTTATTCACACACATGCTGGAGAGCATCTAGGACTTGTTTTATAGTCTTCTGTTATAAATTTCATTTTTTAAGCCGTTGGTTTTTACATCAGTAACTACTTTTCCTTGCTTATTTTTTTATATTCATATTTTCACTTTAAAATTATGTTTATTAAAAAAGTTAATATGTAATATTAGAACAAGGAGAAATATGTCACTTATTACCCAAGCATAACTTCTGGAATACTTCCTTCATGTTTTTTAGTGTAGTAGCATTTGTTTTTATTTTATGTAATCGTAGACATACTATATTTATACTCTTGTTTTTCCACTTAAAATTGAATCTTAAGTATGTTAGCACATAGGATTCACAGTCAGTATTTTTCAGTGACTGATCTCCCGCTGTGTATACTGTAGTTCACTTCAAAATTCTTCTAGTGTTCATTTCTGTTCCAACATTTTAAATTGCTTTTTCATATGCTTTAATGACTATCTTTGTGCATTTTTTTTTTTCTGTAGTTAGGGTTATTTAGTCTGATACTCTAAAAGGAAAATAGGGTCATTATCAAGAAACTACTGTACTTTCTCTTCATCTCTGATTGTTAATGCAGTTATTTTGGGTCCTTGGTATTTACGTATGTATGTTTGTGTATAGCCTTCTTAGATTTTCAGGGAGGCATGTAGTGGGTTATCTTTGGTTGCTTGGATCAGTTGACATGCCAGTTGAGCTTAACCCTCTTCTTCTCTCTAGGATGTTTTAGAAGAATGTATATCTGTTCCCAAGCTATCTTCCTACTCTGGATGGGTGGTAGATCATGTCCTACCCCACAAGCAAGAGAACCAATCTCCCTCTGAGACTTCATCCTCCTCCAGATCTGCTCCAGCCCTCGATCAACCTTCACTTATTCCCACATCTTCCGTCAGAAGCCTTGCCTTCTCACCAGCGTCCCCAGAAACACCAGATGGAACCAAGGTAAGGTTTTTAATAGGCTGAAGCCAAAAGACAGTGGTGGCTGCAAAGTCGAATTGTTTAACATTGTCCTAGGACAGTAACCTTACCCTGGGGAAAATCACGATTGCTTTTTGTTGTAGCTGTTTATAGGGACAGTGTGGGTTAGACCACTCAGTGTTCTCTTTATAAAGACTGAGAAAGAGAAATTTCTCCCTAACTGTCAAGAATAGTAATTAATGTTATGAGCGATTGGATTGTTTTTTCTCCAAAACCTTGCATCTTTTTAACTGGTAAGGTCTCCCTCTTTGTGCTGGCTGCTGGAAGCCCTAGGGTAAAATTTATACCTGCTCTTAAAATTTATATACTTCACTTATCATTAGTTTTGAATGAATTTTTACCCGTTTGTTGTCTCTGTTTTGCCCCTGCCTTTGCTTCTTTCAGTTAACATCTGTTAAATTGTTCTTTTTGTTGTCGCTATGCTTTCAAAGTTCTTTATTCTTTTTGCCCTTCCCCACTGCAAACTTTGTTATTGAAAAAACATTACCATATCATCAGAAGAAAAAATTTAAATCTCCCTATCGTATCATCATTTCAGTTAACAGTTACTTCTTCCCAGGCTCGTATGCCTGTATATTTGTACCTTGACATAATTAAGTTGTATACGCGCTTTTGATTCTATTTCCTTCCTTACATTATTTTGTTCACAAACTATTTGTTCATGTTATTTCCACTTTTGTAAATATTGTACTTACCAGATATATAATATTCTATCATTCGGGGGTCCCTAACCCTCGGGCTGTGGACTGGTCCTGTTAGAAACTGGGCCGCACAGCAGGTGAGCGGCGGGCGAGTGAGCGAAGCTTCATCTATGTTTGCAGCCGCTCCCCAGCGCTGGCATCACCACCTCAGCTCCACCTTAGGTCATCAGGCATTAGATTCTCATAGGAGCGCCGGTTTCCAATGCCAAAAAGTTTGGGGACCGCTGCTATAATTTACTAAACAGCTCCTCTATAATTAGGCATTTCGATGATTTCCATTTCATTGCTTTTAAAGATATTATAGTGAGAAACCTTCCGCAGTGAGATTTCTTTTCCTTTTTAATCTTAAAATACATCTTTTAACTATTAAAATAATGTGCAGGTAACTACATTGAAGATAAAAGGGTGTGAACATTAAAAAAATAATCTTATTTTAAAATTGTGGTAAAATATACATGACATTAAATTTACCATTTAACTATTTTAAGTTCAGAGGCATTAGGTAACCAACTCCAGAACTTTTTCATCATCCAAACTAAAGTGCTATACTCATTATTCAATAACTCCTCATCCCCCCTCCCCCTCAGTCCCTGGCAACCACCATTCTACTTCCTGTCTATGAATTTGACCAGTCTAGGTACTTCACATAAGTAGAATCATATAATATTCTTTTGTGACTGGCTTATTTCACTTAGGATAATGTCTTCAAAGTTCATCCATGCTGTAGAGCAGGTGTCAGAATTTCCATCCTTTTAAGGCCAAGTAACATCCCATTATACGTGTATACCATGTTTCGTTTATTCATTCTTCTGTCACTGGACAACACTTGGTTCGCTTCCACCTTTTGGCTTTTGTGAATAGTGCTGCTATGAATACACACGTAACGTGTGTTATTTTGAGTACTTATTCTCAGTTCTTTTAGGTCTATACCCAGAACTGGAATTGCTGGGTCATATAGTAATGATGTTTAAGTTTTTGAGGAACTGCCATACTGTTTTCCAGCAGCTGCACCGTTTTATGTTCCTCAACAGTGCACAAGGGTTCCAGTTTCCCATCTTTGCCAGCGTTCGTTATTTTCCGAAAACTTTTTTTAATAATGGCCATCCTGGTGAGTGTGGAGTGGTATCTCATTGTGGTTTTGATTTCTATTCCCTAATGATTAGTGATGTTGAGCATTTTTCATGTGCAGTCTTGTCTTGAGACATGTCTTTGCAAGAGTTATTCACAACAAACAAGAGTTTACAATACAGTAATTTATAATCCTAAGAAGTAATTTAGGTTAGAGATGATTATTCATATTATAAAAGACTGCACAGTTCTCTGCCTATAAAGTTTATTTTTTAGTTTATATTTAGCATATCATCTTTAAAAATATTAGTCTTTAAAATTTTTTTTCTAGCAATTGAACATTATAGGCAAAAAAAATGAACTGCAGTCTTATATCACACCTTACATAAAAATAAACTCAAAGTGATCACAGACTTAAATGTAAAACAGTAAGACTTTTATGCAAAAACAAAATCAGAACCTGTGGCTAGGTGGAGAGTTTTTCATTTTGATGCCAAAAACACAGTCCATGAAGGGAAAAATCAATAAATTGAACCTCATCAAAATGAAAACTTTTGTTCTTTGAACAAGCTGGTAAAGAGGATGAAAAAACATTACTGACTAGGAGAAAATATTTGTAAAACTGCTTATTTCATAAAGGCTTTTTATCTAGAACATTTAAAAATCTCTCAAGACTCAGACATTTAAAAAAAATCACTTTCTAACCTTTACTTAGAAAATAGACAAGATTTCTACAGATATTTCTCTTAAGACAATGTGCGAATGGCAAGTGAGTACATGAAAATAGTTCAACATCATTAGCCATTAAGGAAATGCAAATTAAAACCAGAATGAGGTAGTACTACACACCCATCAGAAAGGACAACATAAAAAATAGTGACACCAAATGCTGGCAGTGATGTGGAGAGTCGATCACTCATACATTTTGGGTGGGAGTGTAGGATGGTACATAAAGTCACTTGGGAACATAGTTCGGCAGTTTCTTAAAAACTAAATATGTACTTAACTAGCAATTGCATTCTTGGGCATTTTCCCCAAAGAATTCAAAACTTACATTCACATAAGAAGAATCTGTACACCAATGTTCATAACAACTTTATTCATGATATCCCAAAACTGGAAACAACTAAATGTCTTTCAGTAGGCGAATGGTTAGACTGTGGTCCATCTATACCATGGAATACTACCAGCAGTAAAAAGCCAATCTCAAACGGTTAAGTACCGTGCGATTTCATTTACTTAACACTCTTGAAATAAAATCATTATAGAGATGGAGAACAGATTAGAGATATAAGGTAAGTGTGGCACAAGAAAGCTTTATGGTGATAAAACAGTTCTGTACCTTGATTGCGATGATTGTTACAGGAATCTACATGTGATAGAATTATATAGACCTGTGCACATACAGAAATGATTGCCTGTAAAACTAGTGAAATTTTAATAAGTTCTGTGGCTTGTCCTGATGTCAGTTTACTGGTTTTTATATTTTACTGCATTTGTGGAGATCTTACTATTAGGGGAAACTGGGCAAGGCATACACAGGAGCTCCCTGTACGAATTTTTGCAACTTCCTGTGAATTATAATTATTTCAAAAGACAGAATTTTTTTTTTTTAAAGTTTCTACGAGCAGCTTCTCAAAGCCAGCAGGTTCTAGTTCTGATCCTGCCAATAGTGTGGCATCTCCACCAAGCATCTTTTCCTTGTTAGGCCTCTGTTTCTTTTACCCATGTATTTGGTACTGGAGTAAATTGCTGAGGACCTCTCCAGGTACAAAATTCCATAATTCTTGAGGTTTACATAAAGTTTGGGATGGCTTTATGTAATGGATTACTGTATCATTTAGGAGTTTTTGGTGTTAAATAACAGAAACCCAGTTGCTGGCTTAAGCAAAAAGGGGGCAGGGCTAGGAATTGAATGGCTTATGTTGCCAGGAGGTCTAGGTGTGCATTTGGAATCAATGATCTAGATAATCTATTTTTTGTGTATTTCTGCTTGACATTATTTCTGAATCGATCCAGTGACCCAAACACAGGGCTTTGCCTCTCCATCTCGCAATTCAGCCTAACCCTTCTTGGTTTCATTTTTCAGATAGACTCTCTATGGCAAGAAGGCTATTGGTAGCCCTAGACCACACCTCCTTTTAGGTTAGCATCCCCAGAAGAAGGGAAAGCCTTCCCAGATAGCTCCATCATAGAAATTCAAAGATGGACGCTGCCCTAGCTTGGCTCATAAGCCTCACTGCTGCCGTAAATACTGTCTACAGGGGCTAGAAGACTTTAATTACCAGGTGGTCACATGCTTATTCCTGAGGCTAGGAGGGTGGAAGAGTTGGGATATAGGTTGGTGTTGTTCCACCTAAACCGTCCTATCACAAATGGAGAAAATTTGGCTGGGTGGATCAAAACAAGCAGAAAAGCAAAAAACAAACAAACAAACAAAAAACAAACAAAGAAAAGCAAAGAAAAAGGAAGGAAGGAAGGAGGCAGGGAAGGGAGGGAGGGAGAGAAAGAAAAGAAAGACCCAAAGTTCAACAAACACCAATTTATTAAGAAAAACAGTTAGAACAAGGTCAATATCATGAAAAGCACTCTGGTGTAACCTAATTTATTTTGTCATTGTTATTAGTTGTCCGTAAGTAGGGATGTGGTTTTTGTCCAGAAGGGAAAACACCAACCATCGTACCTTCTTAAAAGCTTAATTTTTCTGTCTTCTCTCTATACAGGGCAAACATGAGTCCCAGCATACAGAATCTATGGTACTTCAGTCCTCCAGGGGGATCAAAGTGGAAGGCTGCATCCGAATGTATGAACTGGTGCACAGAATGAAAGGAACAGTAAGTGACCCATGGAGCAAGGCAGGCTTGCCCCTGGGGAGCCATATTTAAGTGCAGTCTCAGGGTTTATGAATGCCCACTGTATGCTAATCATCGTGCCCCACCTCCTAGTAGCTCCCAGTTCATTTTGGGGGGTGGTATGATGTAGCCGTCAAGAGTAAGCCCTCTGAAGTCAAATCTAGTTTTGAATCTGCACTCTCCTATTTTACATGGGGCTTTGGGAAAATTACTTGGGCTTTCCCAGCTTTTATTCTGCAAAATTCAAAGATGATCTGGAGTTGTCTGATAAGATTATACTGAGAAGATGGACCTTAACAGCCTCTCGAGAAAAGAATAGCACTATTTTAATTAATTTATTTGGCTTTCTTATTTTTTATTAGGAAAGCAGTGCATGATTTTGTAAAGTTTTTTAAAGAATGCATGAGTTTATAAAGTCAGAGTCTTCTGGCGTCACCCTTGTTTATTCATTGAGACAACAAATATCACTGAGTACTTATGTGCTAGATGCCGTTTTAGATCTAGATAAAACAGTGGACAGAGTAGGCATGAACCCATGTCCTCATGGAGCTTACACGCTGGTGGGGAGAGACAGAAGTAAGCACGAGAAATAAGTAAAATATGATTAGAAGACGTATAATCTGTATGAAAGACAGGAACACCATTAAAGCACTGAAAAAAATGATGGTTGCTTAGACTGGGGCGGTAGCAGTGGAGATTGTGTATGGGGGGTGGGGGGCGGGGTAGGGGAGAGAGAGGAGAGAGAGCTGTTGAGTCTCTTTTCCTTCCCAGCTTATTTAAAGAGTCAGAGAGGATATGTATGCTTGTGCTAAATTCGCTTTCTTGCCCTGGAAGTTTTAAAAACTTTAAAAGTAGAATCATGTAATGTTTTAACAATATATTTTGATATATCTCCATGCCAGTATATGTAGCATCTCATCCTTTTTACAGGCTGCAGAATATTCTCTAGTATGACCTACTGTAATATATTTCATCTTTTCCCCAGTTATTTTAAATTGTTTTAAATTCATTATCATAGTGAACAGGACTACGGTGAGCATCCTTGTACATATATCTTTGCACACATTTGCAAGTATTTCCTTAGGATAAGTTCCTAAAATGGAACTAGTGTCAGGATGTGTACCACAGGAGAGTACTTAAAAACCACAGGAGAGTACTCCTGAATAATAAGTAACTTACCTGATACCCTTCGGTGTAAGGGTAAGGGACTGTCCTGAGCGGAGGTATGGGGACGGGGTGGAAATCTAGGGAGAGATAATAACCGAGGATAGAAGTGAGCTGGAAATGTGCGTGGCGTGTTTATGGAATTAGTATAAGGACTTCTGTAGATCACCTTGAAACCTTCATAAGAATACACAAGATGGAAGCTTAAAAGTGCAGGGAGGGCTGTTTGATACTATGTTGACAAACACCTGTCCCCTCCCAGCTTACGCTGGAGTGACGTAAACTTTATGGGGCATGTGGAAGAGCTTTCCATGACAGCTGAGTTTAAAGATCAGCCCGAAGCAGAGAGGTGACTGAGCAGAGGTTCCGAGAGGCACGCAGCCGATTCCGTGCTCTCGAGTATCTGATGGCGCAAAGGACAGACGGGAGGGTGTTCCTGGGGGTAGTGGTCAGAGGGCTAAGGGAGCTCCACAGAGCAGGTGCTCGTCCTTTCCAGGAGGGCCTGAGGCAGTGGCAGGAGGAGCAGGAGCGGAAGGTGCGCGCGCTGTCCGAGATGGCATCCGAACAGCTGAAGCGGTTTGACGAACGGAAGGAACTGAAGCACCATAAAGAGTTCCAGGACCTGCGGGAAGTGATGGAGCGGAGGTGAGCCCCCCTGAGCCCTGACCAGGGGCGCCTTCCCGCCGGGAGCCCGAAAGGAAGGGCTTGCCCTTCTCCCAAGTCCTTAAATGTCCAAATAAAATAGCCTGAGGAGCTTGTAACCCAGAAAAATAGCCGGCCGCAGAAAGGCGACCAGTGTGTCACAAAGGGAGGCTTTTAGGGGGCGTGGAACCGCGTAGGGGGCATGGCTGACGGCTGATGGCTTCTTCCTGCCGTTTCTCATGCAGCTCCAGAGAAGCCCTGGGCCAGCAGGAGAAGCTGAAAGCTGAGCATCGGCACAGAGCAAAGGTCAGAGTCTGGGCCGGCCGGTGCGGGTGTTTCAGGGTCTGGCTGTGATCTGCCCCAAGAGTCGGGTCCTGGCAGACAGGCACGGAGGACCTGGCCCGTATCTTGGCTCTGTACGACTGACCCCTTGCTTTTCCTGCTCTGGGCCCATCCTTGAAAGCCTGTTGCCCACATAGGACCGGAGGCATGTAGGAAGAGAAAGCCCGGGAGCCCCACAGAGAGGTCACCTGCTGGCCCTTTCCCTAGATCCTCAACCTGAAGCTGCGCGAGGCAGAGCAGCAGCGCCTGCGGCAGGCGGAGCAGGAGCGGCTGCGGAGGGAGGAGGGCCAGGGCCGCCTGCGCAGCCTCTACGCCCTGCAGGAGGAGGTGCTGCAGCTCCGCCAGCAGCTGGACGCCTCGGACCGCCACCGGGACCTGCTCAAGCTCGACCTGTCCGCCTTCCTGACCCGAGGCAACCAGCTGTGCGGCCTCATCTCGGGCATCATTCGGGCCGCTTCTGAGGTGAGGGCGCTTGGGGGGCACTGTCTTTGAATGCAGAACCTTCAAAGCAGAATCGTTTTCTGATTTAAGTATAATGTCTGCTTATTATGACTTGTCATCTCCTTACCTAGAGGTAACCACTGTTCACATTTTCCATTTCATTTCCGACAGGGTGTGTGCATGTGTTTGCACGTGTGCGTGTATGTGTGTGTGCACGTGTGTGTGTTAGCCCCATCCCAAATTGGACTTCTATAGATATAGACTATCTTAGGTTAAAAAAAAAAAATTATTTGTTCTGCTTGCAAAATACTTTAGTTCATTCAGTAACATATACTGAACTTCTATGCTTATGGTAAAAATTAAAACCTTACAGAAATGTATATTGGTTTTTTTTCAGTTAACGTTGAATTTTGAACATGTAATTACTATAATTATTAAAATATTTTGATGTTTTTAAGGCAGTGTTAAAAACTGCAAGTCTTGCCTTAATTCATAGTAGGTAGTCAATAAATATTTGATGAACAGATGAAATTGGTTCTATGTCCAATATATAGCCATACCAAAATTTGTTGAAAAAGGCATGCTTAGTCTTAAACATTTGAGTTTCTGTATTTACACGGCCCTGCATAACACTGCAATGATGTCATTTTATATATCGTCTGCATTTCTAACTATTTCTTGGAGATAAAATTCCTAGAAACCGAATTACTTGGTTATGGAATTCGAAGGTTCTCAACTCACATCCAAAAGTTGTACCAGTTCACACCGTCATGAATCATGTGTTCTTGCTCTTCATTCATATTTCCATCAGAGTTTGTGTTTTAAAAGAGCAACTTATGACTTCTAAATATAAAGAACTTCAGCATGTATCATATTTGAGGGCAGAAGTTTATTTTTATAGTTCATTGTTCCATTCGAACTCTTTTTATAAGTTTTGTTTACCTTTCCTTTTGTAAAATTTCAAACCTGTACAATAGTGGAAAAAGCAGCATAATGAACCTTTTGTGCACCTTTCCCCAAGAATCAACACGTGGCCGGCTGGTTTCATCTGTACTTCACTTACTGCCCCCGCCCCGCCCCCCATGGTTTGACAGTAACTTACAGGTACATTACTTCATGTGGAAAATACAGTAGTGTGGATCTCTAAAAGATAAAACTCTCAATTAACATAACCAAGATAGTAATATCACACTCAAATAAACTAATTATTTAGTATGGTCAAATGTCAGTGTTCAGATTTCTCCAGTTGTCTCAAAAACTTTTTTGCAATCGGTTAGGAAATTAACGTTCACAGAGGTTCATCCGTCTGGTTTGCTACGTCTCCTACTTACGTTTTTTAATCTCAAGACCCCACCTCCCTTCTTTCTCTCTCTCTCTGCCACTTATTTGAAAGAATCTGGATCATTTGTTCTTTAAAATTTCCTACATTCTGGAAAATTCCAGAATGCAGTTGCTAATTCTAACCCTGTGCTATATTTTATTTATTATTTCTATTTTGTAAGAGTTTATTTGAGCTAAACAGACGACATGCTGGATGCTGGGAAGCAGGATCTCAAATGCCCCCCCTCATAATTCTTGTATTTTCTATAACTGGTCATTTTACCCAGCATAGCACTGTCCAACAGCATTTTCTGTCGCGATGGAAATATTCTGTATCTGTGCTTTGCAGTACAGTAGCCACTAGCCACATGTGGTTATTGAGCACTTAAAATGTGACTAGTGAGGCTGAAGAATTGTGTTGTAGCTTAAAATGTTTTTAAAATCAAATTTCAATAGCAACAGGTGGCTGGCTACCTTACTGGACAGCGCAGATCTGGAGGCCTGATGAGATTCGGATTTGATTTTTCTTGGCACAGAACTTCGCAGCGGGTAGTATGCACTTGCTGTGGCTCCACAGCAGGCACATCATCTCTGATGGTCTTTCCACTTGGATGTTAAAGTTGACCAGCGGCTTCAGCTGTTGTCGGCCTTGTCTTCCAAAGATCCCCCTAACCTTCAGCTAATGGTTCAGTGGCCGTCGCTGGCCATTGCTTCTATCTATCCGTTATTTCATTAAGGGTGATAGACTTTGAGTTTTTCTGATTTTATCATTCTTTCTGGAATTTGACTACAAAGAAAATTTCCCTATAAACGATTTATCTTGAGGTATATAGTCTATATAGGAAGGAAAAGATAACTATTCCATTCTTTCCATTTTCAGTTTTCAGAATAATGAGTTGCTTTTCTACCATTCTTCTACAGTAACTTATGAGGTTGTTTCTTTTTTAAGTTATCATTAACTTAGGAATCTTTATGTATTTGATGTGCAGTATGTTTCAATGTGTTACAGTTTTGTTGTTGATAAAATCGTCTCATCTTTGATCAACGGGGACACCTCGAGCTTGGCTCCTCTGTCCTTTGATGTGGCCCCAAGTAGTGTTTGTTGCAGCAGAAAACAAGTGAGCTAAGATGTTCCTACCTCATCTTGAACATTTTCTTTTCCAGACCTAGAATCGGGCATTTCTTCAAAAAGCTTTATTTCTTGTGGTTGGAAAGATATTTAGAAAACACAGTCTTGTTACTAGGGTTTGTCATTGTTTCTAGGCCTTTTCTAGGACAGAACTAGAAAATATGTAATTTTTTAGGTGAAAATACATTAGTTCGCATTGATCTTTTTCATTCAGATATAGGATTGCAACATTTATTTAACATCCTTATTTTATATACATTATTTTTATTCCACACTGAAAATCTCAGTTTCTAAATTAATGAACATTATTTACCTTATCCTATTATGTATAGTTTTATATGTATATATATGTAATTTCATAACATATTACAATTTCAAAACAATAATACCAGTACTAAAAATATGATTCCTGATAACAGTTTAAAATTTCTTTGCAATTTTGGGTGGGTTTGTTTTGTTTTGTTTTTGGCTGTAGCTATATAACACTAAGGGATGTATAATTAAATTACTGTTTCACTTCACTTGAAATAATTCTCTTTATTGTTAAGCCACCAGTTTGATAGGTTGATTTTTTCCATTTGTGCTTTCAGTTGTTAAGAAATTTTTTCAACAGGGTTTAATTTTGTTACATACTTTTTAAACCATTTACATGGTTGCAAAGTAAGAACTTCCAAAAAGATGTATTTGGAGAAGCCTAGCTTCCTTCTCTTTCATCCTCCATCCTGTTCATGTCTTTTCTACAAATGACCATTTCTGTTAGCTTTGGGTGCTGTCTTTATTCTTTAAAAACAGGAGCAAATGCATACATATATATGCATCTCCACCTCCCAGGATTAAAAAATACACACACACACACACACACTCCCTCTTTCCCCGCCCGCCTCCTGTATCTTGCTTTTTTTGCACTTAGCAGCTCATCCAGGAGATGACCACTTAGCGTTTCTCGCATGTCTCTGTATGAATACTTAGTCCTCCGCCCTGTGGACATATAGTACAACCATAGCTTATGACATTTTCGATGTAAAGAAATGTTGGGTTTTTCCTCCTCATTTAATCCATCTGAAATTTATTAGACGATTGGTGGGAGATAAAGATCTTTATTTTTTTAAATATTCATACTATTTTACCACCGCCTTTCCCCTTCTGATGTACAAATATCCCTTACCACACTAAGTACTATCCTGGGACCTCTTTCTCAATATTCTTTCCTGCTTCCTTGATAGGCGTTTATTCTTAAACCAGGATTATCCCATTTTAGTTGATGTAGCATTATAATCCATTTTAATACTAAAAGAGAAAGCTTATGAATTTTCTGTAGAAAAAAAAAATGTTCTGTTCTACTCTCTGGGATGAGTTGGTTTAAAATTAATGGGTTCGTTGATTTAACAGACAAAATTATGAAACATGCTCATGGGACAGAACATAGAAACGATACAGAGCTTCTCAATTCATCTTATAATTCTACTAGTCATAAAATTCTGACAAAATAGCACACTAGAAGAAATGTGCATGTTAGTCTGACTTATGTGCAATCTCATTTTTGAGCAGAAGTTATAAATAAGAGATAAGAAACTCAAGCTCATCAGTGCCTCAAGAAAATAATGCACTACAACCAAAGAGGAATTATTCTAAGTATAATGTAAATCTGGTTCAATCATCACGAAATCTATTCATGAAACTTATTTCACTAATAGGTTAAGGGAGCAAAATTATATGTTATCAGATGTGAAAGTGTATGTTAAAATTTGACATTCTTTCCTGATCGAAGAAAAAAAGTAGAACAAAGTGTTCCTCATTAACACGATAGAGTGTACGTATCTGCCTAAGGCTGCGTTTCAGATATGCCATTAAATTTGGAAAAGAAATAAAAATATACCACGTTGTTACTATTCTTCAGTGTTGTTACAGATGTTTTAGCCAATACAAGGCAATAAAAAGAAAGTAAATATTTAAATGAAGAAAGGTGATTATTGTTACTTGATGAAAGTATGATTGTCTACCTAGAAATCCAAGAGTAAAAAGCTGAAAACTTAGATTTTTTAATGAGACAGCAGCAATATGACCAAAATTAGAAAAATTTTACCAAAAAGAGTTAAAAATATAGAATATAAAATACCTAGACTTAAACTAGCATGAAATGGATGTGCTTTACATAAAGAATATAAAGCTTTATTGAATTTATAAAACAAGGCTTGAATAAACTGAAGGATTTACCACGTTCTTGAAGCCTTATTAAAGTAGCTGTCAAATTTGCACAAATAAATTTAGTGAAATTCGATTCAAAAATGTGTTGAACTGTTTCAAAAACAAACCTAGTAACGAGGGACTTGCATTATCAGATATAAAATGTGTTTCTAACACTACAGTTAAAGCAGGTTCTTCTTGCCTAGGTACAGACAGCAAGATTAGTAGAACAGAATAGCAAGCCCTGAACGAGACACAATTTTTGTAGGTAATTAATATTTACTAAAAGTATCATTTCAGATCATTTGGAGTAAAAATGGATTATTTAGAACCATAAAAGTAAAGATTAAATTCGTACCATTTTCCATCTTAATTTCATATTCTTGGATGTTTAAAAACAAAAAGAAAAATTATTTTCAGTGGGGGAAAAAAAGGTGACTATTTGAATTACATTAAGGTATAGAGGCCCTGTGTAGGCACAGCAATAAAAGCAGAAGTCATGCTGGAAAAGACTGGTAGGAGTATGTAAAAGTTAGACACGCGGCAAGTTCGGAAACACTTGTGGCACATAAAGCAGACCAAAACTTAATGCCCTCGATGTGAAGAGAGCCCTTGTAACTTATGGAAAAAAGATAAATCACTCTCTGCTTCCATCCTACTAATGAAAAAAATGAGCAAAGGGCGGGAAAAACAGCTTATAAAAGCACAAATATATAGTTGTCTGATAAATTTGAAAGTAAATTCAAAATCACTATTACTACATGTAATGCAAATTAAAACAGTATCAGTTTTATCTAGATAGTTGTTACAGGCTTTTATTTTTTATTTTTAGTATTTTTTTTCACTTTTTTTTTTTTTTTTTACTCTTTTAAAATTTTTTATTTTATTTTATTTTTTTAGGCAAGGCAACCCTTGTTGACTTCACAGATTGCAAGGACCTTGTCAGTTTACAATCCCTTATTTTTATTTTTATTTTTTACTCCTACAGCACCGGGTCTTCCTAGGTGGTCTCCCATCCAAGTACTAACCAGGCCCGACCCTGCTTAGCTTCTGAGATCAGATGGGATGGGTCTTGTTCAGGGTGGCATGGCTGTAGACAACAGGCTTTTAAAGTGTTCCAGCCAGTGCCAGTCAGTGGATGTGATGGCAAATCAGTACTTCCTTTAAAAGAACAGGGCAGCAGACGTATCACCATGCTGATGACTGGTGCAGCAGGTCCAGTTCCAGAAATGTGAGGTGCGATTCAGCCCCGCAGTGTGCCTAGGGTATAACCGCTAAGCTCTGCCTCTGTCACCCCGACAGAACGGCTTTCCCTCGGCAGAGGACCAGGCTGTGGCCGAGAGAGCACTGCAGGAAATGCGGGACCTCCTCTCGGACTTGCAGCAGGAGATCGCCAGGGCCTGCGAAGAGAAGAGGAGGCGGGACGAAGAGGAGGCCCAGGCGAAGCGGCAGGGGTCGCTGCTGCAGCAGGGACCAGAGGTCCACAAAGCGTCCCCCGCCCCCAGCCAGGGCCCAGCGGGGAAGCAGAACGAAGGTGAGTTTTGGTGAGGATACAAATACAATCCTTTCACGTGGCGTTACGTTTCAGAATGTGAAAAGGCACAAGCATGTGTTTTGAATATGATTTTAAGAAACAGGACAATTCGCCAGAACTTTTACGTAATGTAAAATTCAGTACTTTTACTGAATAACATATAGTTTTGGTCAGTGAGGAGCCTGACTTCTGATTCTAACACTTTCCACGAGGACTCGAAATGCTGTATAATTCTGGCAGAAGTATTATTCCAAGTATTGCTATTACTGAGTATTTTAAATAGATATGTACAAAATACAAGATCGTTTTATACACAAGAGAATCAATGTAGCACAATGGTTGAGAATGCTGGCTTTGGAGCCAGATCAGTGAAATCCTAGTTTTTCTGCCTCCTAGCAATGTGACTTTGGCAAATGACTTAACCTTTATGTGTTTCCTTTTCCCTTATCTATAAAATGAAGACGATAATAGTATCGACTCTGTGGGGTTATTGCAGCAGTGAAAGCAGTTACAGAAGGTGATTAGAACAGTACCTGGCTCATACTGTGTTCAATAAGTACCAGCTGTTATGAGAGCCTCTCTCATTCCTCAGACCTCCAGGTGAAGGTCCAAGACAGTACGATGCAGTGGTACCAGCAGCTGCAGGAGGCCTCCGGACAGTGCGTGCTGGCCTTTGAGGGACTGACCAGCAGCAAAGACAGTCAGGTAAGAAGGAGTGTAAGCTGGGCATCCTCTGGGCCGACAGTGCTCCGAATGGCCTTGCGTCTCAAAGGAATGTAGCCACTGCATCCCATTCCCTAATCTTAATGGCATCTACTCACCATCTGCATGCCACTGTTCTCTTCTTGGCAGGCCAAAAAGATAAAGATGGACCTCCAGAAGGCTGCCACCATCCCAGTGAGCCAGATCTCCACCATTGCAGGTCGGTCGGAGGCGTTAAGAACATGGCTCCTCGCTCCATTTTATTATTTTTTAAGACTCCAAATCTACTTATCTGTAACGTTCCTATAAACAGTATGTTGGAACAAATGTTATATGCATTCTATTTCACTCTTCTTTGTTTCCTCTTCAACGTGTATAAGATAATCATTATGTATTCATCGACTTAAAAATAAAAGGCTGTATATTAATAGTAAATTATTTAGGATGGCTCTTACTAAAATTGAAAGTTACTGTGGTAAACGTCACCAGGAGAACCTAGGATGTGACTTGTATTCTTTGCTTTTGTCCTGCATGAGCTTTTCCAGACCTGAAGCCCACCCGTTAATACTTTTAAACTCCTTCCTTTTCTCTCCGGAGACTGGGATTTAGAGAGTAGGAACCAGACATGAGCAAGGTCTTTCTTCTTTAGAAACGGCGGTTTGTTTTTTATAGCGCTCTCGATGTGGAGGCCTCCAAAGTGTAGACCGTGCTGCCCGGTGGCCGGGGAGCTGGGGAGTGTGAACAGCCCGCAGGCTGCTCTGACCCAGCGCGGGTCCCGGTTCCCCTGGTTAACTCGTTGCCTAAAAAGCAGAGGAAAGTTGCAATTTCTTCCCTTGAGAGGCTGTATGACAGAACTTACCTATCACTTTGCTGCCCAAAATTCTTTCTGAAATAGGACGAGGTATAAACAAACACTTATCACTTTCCGGAATTTAAAGTGCCCTTTTCTTGGATGGCCGCAGCAGCTGGGAGAGGTGACTCGACGGCCATCCCATCCCTTCACCGCTTCCTCAAGCTGACCCTCAGTCTCTCCCCCTCAGCTGACCGCAGACAGCCTTGCCGCTTCCTCCATCAGGTGTCAGGTGTGCAGGCCTCTGACGCCTGCCCCGTCCACCTCTGCACAGCTGCATTTACCTTGGCGTCTCCTGTGTCAAAGGGTGCGGCGTCCCCCCAGCCCGCACTCACCCTTCCGCCTGCTCCTTTGTTCCTGGCGCCTCCTAGACTTTGCCTCATCATTTATTTCCCTTCCCTTCTGCTTTCTGCAAAAGCGCTCCCTTTTTCAGGCTCCTTTCCCTTTAAACACGCTTGCGTCACTCACATCCTAACATGTTTCCTTTGATTCCACATCTCCCACAGCTTTTCTGGTCTCCTCACGTTTCCGTTTGGCGCCGTCGATTTCCCCTTTGTGAGACGTGACGGCTTTGGCCTCCATCGAGCATCAGTTTTCAGGTTCTCCTCCTCTCCCCACTGTGGCTTCCTCAGTCTCCTCTCTGCGCCTCAGTCATAGGTGATTCCTAGGGATCTGCTCTCCCCACCAGCTCTTCTCATTCCGCGTACCCCCGGGGCCTCACACATCACCTCGATGCCGATGACTCCCACATCTGTCTCTGGGTCTTTCCTGTGCCCTGAGCTTCAGATTCTGTAGGTCCAGCTACCGAGGGACATCTCTGCCTAGATGGCTCTCAGATACCCCAAGTTTAATGTGTTCAGATCTGAACCCATGATCTATTTACTTTTGTTTTTTTGGCGATGCAACCCGTGGTTGACCTCACAGATTGCAAGGACCTTATCAGCTTACAATCCTTATTTTTTTTTTAATTTTTACACCTACAGCATCCGGTCTTCCTAGGTGGTCTCCCATCCAAGTCCTAACTAGGTCCGACCCTGCTTAGCTTCCAAGATCAGACGGATCGGGCTTGTCCAGGGTGGCGTGGCCATAGACTCATGATCTTTCTTATGCCTGCTTTTTCTCCTGTTTGCACTAAGTAATCAATAGCCCCGTTATCTACTCCGTCACCTTAGCTGGGACCTGGGAGTCACTCCCATGGCTGCCTCCTCTGTTTCATTCTCCATATCTAATTAGGGTCGCGTTACTTAAAGTAATTACCTTGGCAGGGTGTTTCTAAACTGGACATGCTATATTAATTTAAACTTCGATCATAAGTAACAGAAACTAATTTAGATCTACACACCCACCACCACCCACAACACCGCCCCCCACCCCACCGCCGCCGCTCGTTCGTCCCAGCGACAAAGAGGTCTTTCACAGAACCCGATGGCAGGAGAGGAGCTGGTCTCCAGAGTAGATGCTTTAGGGCTCGTTTCACTACCGTCTCGTCTTCCCTCTGTACATCTCGTTTCGAGGACTGCTGTTCTGTGGTCCCCATGGCAGTTGCAAGGTCCTGCTGCGTGCCGCAGGGCCAGCCACTTCAAGGAATTGCCCCTGTCAGTTGTGCGACTGGCTCAGCTGGACTACCCTGATCTAACTGTGGCCAGTGGGGGGGGTGGGGGGACGGCGCGCAGGACCTTTTCTACAAATACGATTACTGGGGACCCCCTCACCATGCGTATTTGACTGTCGTTTATTTTTCTGCCTCAGTATTTTGGCCTTAGACTCCAGACCTGCAGAGGGCCACACGGCTGGTTTAGAGAGGTTCCTTCTATGCACTGCAGTGGTGAAAAACAGGTCAAGCCACAGCCATATGTGTTAACTCACTCGATCTCTCACACCCAGGCTCCAAGCTGAAGGAGATCTTCGACAAGATCCACAGCCTGCTCTCCGGAAAACCCGTTCAGTCTGGCGGGCGCTCCGTGTCCGTCACGCTGAGCCCACAGGGCCTGGACTTCGTCCAGTACAAACTGGCGGAGAAGTTCGTGGTGAGGAACCCCGTTGCCAGAGGTGTGGGAAAAAGGCTGGCGCATGCTACTTACGCCGTTCTCGAGTGTTAATGCTGTCCCCGTCTGTGTCCCCAGAAACAAGGAGAGGAGGAAGTGGCCTCCCACCACGAAGCAGCGTTTCCCATCGCAGTCGTGGCGTCCGGGATCTGGGAGCTGCACCCGAGAGTCGGGGACCTCATCCTTGCTCATCTGCACAAGAAGTGTCCATATTCGGTCCCTTTCTACCCAGCTTTCAGGGAGGGGATGGCTTTGGAGGACTATCAGAGGTGAAGCCATTTCTCTCCCTACTGGCCTAGGCGATTCATGAGGCAGAAACAGCGTTTGAGTTCCTCCTCCTCACAGTGTTTCTGCACCTAGAATGTTCCGTCATAATACGGTGTCTTTCATGCAAACCAGACAGCTTTTGGAATTTGTGGGCTTAGGTGCCAGTAATCAGGATAGTTTAGTGGAAAGAATCCTGGGTCTAGAATCCACGGGTCTTGAATTTTATCCCTGCTTTGTCATTTGATAGCTTTGCAGAATGAGTAGTCATTTCGCCTCTTTGAGCACCATCTTCCTCATTTTTAAATGATATGTACAACCTGTGAGCATACCTCGCAGGGCTTCTGTGATGCACAGATCTGATCATGGATGCGAGTGCCTTGTAAACAAAGCATTCTGGGTACTAACACGTAATAATGTATTTATAATTACATATTGTACTTTTAGCCATACAAAGTAATCTCGGATTTGTTGCCCTCTCCCTGTCGTTGTGGATTTTTTTCTTCCCACGTAGGATGCTCGGCTACCAAGTGAAGGATTCCAAGGTGGAGCAGCAGGACAACTTTCTGAAACGCATGTCGGGGATGATCCGTCTCTATGCCGCCATCATCCAGCTCCGCTGGCCGTATGGCAGCAGACAAGAGGTAGCAGAAGGGCTCACTGCCAATGTCAAGAGGTCAGACCGAGTCGGTATTCTGTCTGCGGGAGATACTGACCTTCTTTCAGAGAGGGCCTCTAGTTACATGAGTTAAAGAATACTGCTGCTTCACGTAGGTCTTCTTTAGGGAAGTTGATGATTATTAGGAAGCTTTTAGATCATCAGGATCATTTGTTCAATGACTGACAAAGAGTCCGTCAGACAAGAGTCTGTCGTAAATCAATTATTAAGGTTAGAAGATTTTATTAGAAGGATAGTAAACGAGAATTGTCATATTAGACCTAGCTGAGGCCTTAGAAGCCAGCTAGGTCATGTACCTTACTCACAAATGGACAGATGGTCCGCAAGCTGTAGTGATACACACTTGGCAGTGACAATACCATGGCCGGGGTCCAGGGCTTTGACCTGCCCACACAGTTTTTTCCGCAAGAGATACAGATTAGGAAAATAGAGGAGTTAATGGACTTGGAGACCTAAAGGGAAAGGAATCTAAGTTGACCGAATCCAAGAAGTTGATACTGTGCACGCGTTAGGTCCCAGGTTCTATGCTAAGGTACCGTGATAGTAAATGTTGGTTAGGATAAATGTTGGCTTGTAGAATCCCAGAAATGGAAGCTGACAGATACATATTATATGGATGCTGTAAAGAATGTACGGGTTCCGACGTATTGGAACATTTTAAGACAAAATTCATTTTGGCTCATGTTATTTCTCCCCTGTGGCATGTGTTGGGCAAAATGATCTGGAGGTTCATGTCCACTTGGTAAGGGCTAGATAATAACACTGGGAATTTAGATATCTCAATAAAATCAGATCAAATTGTGACCAAGCCCCTCTCTTCCCAGAGTCACCCTCATGGCTTAAATCATGGCTGGCGCTGGTTGGCACAGATATTAAACATGGAGCCCCTGTCAGATGTGACAGCCACCCTCCTCTTTGACTTCTTGGAGGTATGTAATGCAATTATCACACAAGGGAGACCCAGGGGTTACAGCAGCCTTGGGCCACTGCGTGACACAAATGGGGAAGCCGTGTAGAATTATACTATACAGAAGCAGTATAGGGTGACAGTGAACAGCATCAGGGTCCAGTGTCAAATTTTTCTTGAACCCTAAGACAAACTTAGCTTTAGATTTCTCTTCCCACTGTACCTTTTCTTCCTGTGTGGATATCTACTCATTGTAAAGGACAAAAACTTTTCACCTACCACATAGGAAAAGGGGAATTGATTTTAGGGATATAGAAGTGATTCCCAGGACCAAAGCTAGGATGTGCAGTTGAATCTCGTGAGGGGCTGGAACCAGGAACTAGAATGTCACCTGGTACCAAGAGTCTCTCTGGGGCCACGTGGTCTTTCATATATGTTCTTCCTGCAAGTTGCCTCACCCTTGTTCCGTAGGCCAACTTTCTCTGGTCCTCTTTGCACAGTGGAGAAGGTCTCCATCCTGCGCTCAGTGTGGTCACCCAGTGTAGTGGGACTAGTGTCCCACTATTGTGATTCCTGACTCCCAGAACAGAAAATATGATTAACCAGCTAGAATCAGGTATCACCTTTGTCCAGAGACTCTATACAGGCCTGTCTTCTTCTAAGGGGCTACTACTGTAGGGCGAGAGCCCTACAGTGGAAAGGAGACACTTCTTAAAGAAAAGAGGTACATGCCGTAACAAATCTGGGACCCTTCGGCCTATAGCGACAATAGTTTCTAGTCACTTTAAAGCTACCTAAGTCACAGTGCATGAACAGTGATCCTGAACCGCTGAGAACACACGTGGGAGTCTGTAAATTGCTTCCCGAGGTTGGGAGGTGGCCCGACCTTTCAAAAGACTTCCACTCAGTGGGATCAAAGAACAGTCCATTAGTTCGGTTCACGTTTTCTGACATGCCTAGCAGGCTGGTTAAATGGAGGTGTTGCCACATACTGAGAAATACTCCAGGAGAACTTGGATTTGTTTCCCATTCATTCCATGGTCGCTAGCTAAGGGGCATTGTGGCTGAGATTCTTGATAGGAGTGGAAGGTTGAGCACCGATCATGCCTTCCGGATCTCGCGTATGAGTGAATTTTTATCCTCTGCTCCGGCGGGAATCTGTCTTTCCCCCAGGTGTGTGGGAACGCCCTCATGAAGCAGTATCAGGCCCAGTTCTGGAAGATGGTGCTTCTCATCAAAGAGGACTACTTCCCCAGGTACCAGACTTTCTGAGCAGATACCAGGGATCCAGTAGGTGAGACTCATGGCATCAGATACCCTTGGGTGCGGCCACATGCTGTTGCTGACTCAGTTAAAAATACCTGTATGAAGTGTGACATCTTCCACTCCCATCCTGCTCCTCTGTGATATCTGAATAAACACTTTTAAACTCTAATAAGAGTCTCTGTTAAATATCGTTGGCTAAATGAAAAAAAAAATTAGATCTCGGATCTGGATACCTGACTTTTTTTTAACTCCATTCTCTTCCAAACTCCCCCAGATAACCTGGGATGGTGATTACATGCGCTTGCAAATTAAACCAAGGGGTCAAACCGCCTCAGTAAATCAGTTGGAGAAACTGACTTGTCAGCCAGTTTGCTTGACTCCGTTGTGGCATTCACCTTTAAGTACCATTCGCATTCCCCTCAATTCACTGGCATTTCAAGTGGGGGAAAGGCCGTGGCAACCCCCGTCCCGCCTGGTCACAAAGACCCCAGAAAGGAGAGTGCCCTCTTCCCCTTTACATCCTTGTTTGAAAGGGAGTCGAGACCACTCAGAAGAGCAACGGCACCCTTAGTCTGGAAGACGTCGCTGTGAGTCCTTGATCAGCTCCTGCCCAGATCAGCAATACCTGACTCCTCTCCAAAAGATGGGAATCGTAGGTGTGACTCACATGTCTTCCTTGTCTCCCTGTAGGATTGAAGCCATCACAAGCTCGGGACAGATGGGTTCCTTCATACGCCTCAAGCAGTTCTTGGAGGTAAGATGCCCTGAGACCGACATGTCCCGAACTGTTGTCGGCCTCGAATGTGCCTGTGTCCGAGTCTCGGACCTCCCAGATTCTGAGCGCAGTCTCTTCCTCTGTACTTTTGTGAACCTTACCTTTTGTCCATAATTTCCCTTTAACCGTAAGGGCTGGCATTTCTCCTTTCTGCATGTCATTGTCCATACCGCCTGTGGGGAAGCTACCCTCGGAGATGAAGAAAACTTCTCAAACGATTCTTGTGTCACCAGTATGTTTTTGGCATGTTGGCTGAGGCGCGTTTCTCGGGTCTCAGGTCTGGGGAACTGGTGAGTGTGGTCACTTTTCTCCATGAGAACAGACTGCACTTTCAACCACGCGCCTCTCATATTTCCAAGTGCTGAAATTTTTAAGAGGTTAATTTTGACAGATAACTTAGAACTCTGTGGTATGTCTGCCAAGATGGCCGGCTGACTTCCAGTGTCCCGTAGCCCAATTGGGAAAATAGCAGTGGCGACAGGCGAGGCCAGGCCGTGGGAGAGCAGAGTGGGGCAGGCGTGGTGACAGCGTGGCATCCGTCCTCTGCCGCAGCCCACGCACAAGCAGGCGTCTGATACACGACCAGCGAGCGGTCTTTTACTTATTTCGACCACTACTCCGTGGGACTGCAACTTTCTGTCCCTCAAAGTTTCTTCCAAAGGTAGAGTACTGGAAGCACTGTTATCAGAAAATCATTCCGTTTTCTTCTTCCTTCCCTGACCAGAAATGCCTGCAGCGCAAGGAGATTCCTGTCCCCAAGGGCTTTCTGACTTCCTCTTTCTGGCGTTCCTGATGTCGTTCCTTTGCCCACCGTCACCGTCTCGTTGTGGAAGGGCAGTAATAAAGCAGCGGAACGCAGCCGTATTTGGGAGTCATGTCAGACTTGGAAATCTACCGATGCATGTTTTTATGTATTCGTACCTTGCGACTAGCAAGGGAGATTTTCATCTGTCACAAAATCTAGGAGGTCCCATGACACCTTAAGGGGTCTACATCACAGAGTAAATGGATTTGGCATTTCTCACTTTTGCAGAAATTTTGAGAAGCGTGTGTAGCACTTGATCCCATTTTCTTTCCTTTGTCTCTGGTACCTTTCAGAAAGCAGGTGCGCCATGAGCCTTTCGCTCTGAAGTGAGCCCGCCACTTCGACTCCCCACACCCCACCCCCACCCCTTGCCACCGTGTTCAGATGAAGTCCCAGAAAGAGCAAAGACGCATAAGGCGTCTAGTGTGGCAGCCGAGGCCCGAATTCTTACGTGCAAGTCTACGTTATGGTTGCTTTGCCTTTCTCACCTTGCGAAGTAATTAGAAATTCAGAGGAAGTGACTGACGTAGACGTAAACGCAGTCCTAAAGGGCATCAGGGATTGCTTAGTGTCTGGGATGACTGTTCCCACGTGTGATACAGAAGCAAGAAGCACTGTTTGTCCCCTCAGTTTGGGATTCAGTCCCTGCATGACTAGAGATGCATGAGCCCAGTTTTTTTTTTTTTTACTTGTTCTGACTAATGAACGATAGATTTGCCTGACTAAAACCACTACAAAAACCCAAAGCTCGGCTTTTCAGACGAGTCGAGATTTCTTTATGGGAAGATTCATTGTTGTGTGCCTCGGATCTCTTCCTGCATGCTAACCGGTGTCGTGTGTACCCATGTGCTTTTTTGGTGGGGAGGGGGATTCGCTGGTGCTCCCGAGTGGCTACAAGTGACCCATTCTATGAATTATTGATTGTGGTACTGAAAAAAAAATAAGTAATAAAGCTTGATTTTTAAAAACCCAATGCTGGTATCTAGTTGGTTCAGTACGCTCGATTTGTACCTTGAGCTGTGCGTCAAGGTGGCATGGCTGTGCCCAGGTCTGGGTATAGAGTGATAGGCACTGTTTCCTTTTTTGTCTTCCTGACGTTCACCGTGGGAAAATGGCTTGTTTTCTGTCCTTCCTGTTTTACAATTACGTACCAATAATGGCTTTATCCAGCAGAAACGAGAAAGTCTTAAAGTATTTCCATGTGGACACAATAAAATGAACACTGGGTAAGGAAGGAGTCAAGAGACTTGGGCTCAGTTCGCTTTTCGATCATTCACCCTCCAAACCGCACTGCAAAACAGAATTAGGTTTGGATGGCTTCTGGCTCAGTGCCAGGACAACCAGAAAAAGAGCGCAGCAGTTTTCGAAGTGCCCAGTCGCAGTCATAGGGCAGAGCCTCCCAGCTGCTGGGCGACACTCATCCCCTCGGACCCACGGCATGCAGTGGGTGGAGCCCCAAGGCCCGTTGCCATTCGCACTTCCTCTCTTTACCTGTACTATACAAACAGCATCATTTTCTAAGTATTATGACAGGGAACAGCTTAGGAAACACTGACTTCTTGATGCTTAGATGGGGCTCAGCCCCTGTACTCGGTCAGTATATGGAGGCTTTTGTGCAAATTTTCAAAAGGCTGCCCTTTCTTCAAGATGCTACTGCCATCTGCTGGAAAACTGTCCTATTCCTGAGTGAAAATCTGTGATGCAGGAGATGAAGTGCCAGTAAAGTTACACGGCTCACGTTTTGCACGGCCTCTTAAGGTGGGGGTGGGGAGGAGGCTAGTGGCGCTCCGGGACCCTCTCTGCCGCCGCATTTTTACTTTCCGTGCTGTATCTCCTGGGGTTCCGTATAAGGTGATACATGGAAAAGGTCCTCTGCCAAAAATGAAATGTGAAAAATCACTGACAAGGTGATCCCTAAGGTATCTGCCGCTTTGAATTTGCGCCACTCCATAGAAAATCCATCTCCCACTATTCGAATGTCCTATGTCTAGATGTGTGTGACAGTCTTGCACGTGCCGTTGGACACCTGGTATTCCTAATGGATCTTGATGGTAAGTCAGTCAGGAGGGCACCGACGAGGCCCGGTTTCTGATACTCACCGACAGTGTCGCCTTCGGAGATGATGGTTGCTCCGCGTAGGTGTGACGCCGGCTGGGGAGCAGCATCGGATTCCTTCGAGTAGAACACTAAGGGCTGCGTTCCTTTTTTAAATGCAAGTACTCACTTGCCTCCTTGCTTCCTGTCAGGCCTGACCTCATTTCTCAGGCTCAGTGCCCATATTTTTGTCATATCATTGTCCTACATCATTTTCAAGCAAATTTGATGATGAAGTGAAAATTCCAGTAGGAGAGAAACCCTACATATCCCTTAAATAGGAGAATGAAGTTATTCTGGGGATTTCTACCCAGGTGTTGTTGGGAGCTTCCCCCTACTTTTCAAGCTTCCTACGGTGACAGCAGTGACAATTAGGTTTGGATGGCTTCTGGTTCAATGCCAGGACAACCAGAAAAAGAACACGGAGCATCACACAGGTGTCTTACCAAGCCTGGAAGTTCATTCTCTTACGTCATTTCCACCTAATGAATTCCTGATAATGTTTTTCTGCGGACCTGCAGAAAGCAGATGAGAGCTGTGGTCTCAGCAGTGTGATGGATCTGCTAAGACACCCATTAGAATAAAGGACTATCCCCTAGGTGACAGCCAGGCTCTATTTTTTAAAATTATCAGTTTATGCAGGTGACAGATTCCAGAAGCCTTTTTTTTTTTTTTTTGGCTCCTTTGGGACGCTAACACTAAATGTATTACATGATCCTGGATTGGGACCTGGACCAGAAAAAAGATCTTTTTGTGCGTTTGTCTTATAAACGACGTTGGGACAATGGCAAAACTTGAATGAGTCTGTATGTTAGGTAATAGTATGTCCGCATTAATTCCTTGATTTTGATCATCAAGCTATGGTTATAAAAATGACTTTCCTTATTTTTCAAAAATACACAGGAAATACTTGGAGGTAAGTGGGCATGATGTCAGCAACCTATTCTCACATAATTCAAGGGGGAAAGTAGAGATCTGCACACACGTGTATTTCTATGCGTATACGTACGTAAGATAAGTATATATATACACAGAACATGATAAAACAAATGTGGTTAATAAATTGGGGAGTCTGGGTAGAGTATGTGGGATGTCATTGTATTATTCCTGTAACTTTGCTGTAAATGTGATATTATTTCAAAGTTAAAAGATAATCCTTTCCCCTCGCAAAAGAAACAACCATGCTTGCAGTCTGATGAGGGGACACAAAATTAAGCTCTAGAAACTACAACCCTAAAGACAGGACCGACTGTGGTGGTGACGATCACTGAAGCCATCACCTGTAGAAGAGGCGGAGAGTTAACACTAAACAGGTTTTACAAGATACTTCCTACTTCAAGTGAAACAGGTAAGACTTGGAGAGTCGAATTTTAATTCTGCGGAGAATGCGATTTACGGACTTGGAGGGCTTGATGATTTGAGCTTAAAGTTATGGGAGCTCAGAACATAGATCCATTTTATTTAAAGTGGCTTTTCCCAGAGTTTCTGCCAGATACTGAAAAAGAGTTAAGTCATCAAGGAAGTTTGGGAACTAAGTACTGTGTTAAAAGTCAATGAGGTTAAGTAATAGACGAATGAAGAATGGCAGAGCGCTGGGTACTTGATGGTGATGGGCAGCTGGAGTGTCACTGTACTAATCTGCTCGCTAGGTTTATCTTTGAACTCCTCCTCCATAATACAATGTTTCAATTCTAAAGAAGAGAAAAAAGGACTTTTTCTTGCAGGACTTTTGGGTGCCTTAACTGTGCTGCTTTGAATTAAGAGTTTCCCTTAAAAAAATAAAAAATAAAAGTAAGAGTATTTGATCCAGATACTTAAAAATATTCAAAAAAAGTTTTAAAGAGTAAAAAATCCAAAAATCCTTTTATTTTAATCCAAAAAAAAATCACCGTGAAGATCTCTGCATATTACACAGGTATACAATTACAGTTTTAAGTAAATAGACTGTTCCCATGTTGTTCGATCACCTACTGTCATTAACATCTCAGATATTTTTCAAGTCAATCAGTATGAACGATACCCCCAATGTAGTCTTGAACTTTTGAATCATAACCATTTTTTTGAGTTGGTAGCTAGTTGCTTCTAATTTTTTATAATTATTAACATTCTTAAACCTATATCTTGTCCTACCTCCTTAGGGTAAATTCCTAGATGTAACATTGCTGTGTCAAACGGCATGCAAATTTGATATTCTGATCTGTATTGCCAAATTGCTCTTCCAGAAAGGTTCTACTTACATAAACTTGGGTAAGATTCATCAGACAGAAATGAGAGGTGGGTGTCGGGGGAAAAAGGATATTCTACTTGGAGGCAACAGCTATGAGCAAAAACGTGGAGTTGGAAAAGTAAACTTGTTTAGGACGTGAGTGACTAGCATCAGGTCCGGAAAAAAAGCAGCAGGAAATGATCCCATGGGAAGGAAGTCGGAACGTTTGTGGACACTCCAGATCTATTTAGTTTGGCTGATTCTGTAGGCAAATGGAAAGCTGCTGAAGTTTTGTAAGAAGGTCTGACGTGGTTTGTGAAACTAATTCTAACTGTGCTCAGGATGAGCAGAAGAGACAGCCATGGCCGGGACCTAGGGTGCAGTCCCACAAGTGTACACCTGTGAGAGCAGCGCCAGGGGAGGGAGGAACTCACTTCCGCCGCCACCTGCGGTGCTATTAAGCCAGCCAGTCTGTCAAGGCCTGCTCCCAGCAGCTGGCGGGCCTCTTCTCTGCTGTGGTCCCTGACTTCAGAAGCACTCACTGTATTTTGCTTTGCTTTTAAATTGTGGTAAACTACACCTAACACGGAATTGCCTGTTTTAACCAGTTTTAGGTGTACAGTTTGGTAGCATCAAGTACACTCACATTGTTGTATAACCATCCCCACCCTCCAGCTCCAGAACTGTTTCGTCATCCCAAAGTGAAATTCCATCCCCATTAAACACTAACTCGCCGTTTCCCCTTCATCTCCAGCCCCTAGCAACCCCTGCTCTACTTTCCGCCCCTATGAATTTGACTATTCCAGGGATCACATGTAAGTGGAATCTGCAAGATTTGTCTTTTTGTGTCTGGTTTATTTCACTTAACAGAATGCCATCAGGGTTTTCCTAGTCACTATTTTGAAGCTCTGTGTTGTTCCTTGCCAGTTCTGACTGCAGAATGTCATCTAGGACTGACAAAGGGCAGTCCCCTAGCCAGCAGGACTCCCTTGTTGGGAGGAAAAAAAGTGGAAGTGTTGGTACTTGCTTGTTAACTGTGTGTGTGTGTGTGTGTGTGTGTGTGTGTGTGTGTGTGTGTGTTTGTGAGAGAGAGAGAGGGAGAGAGAGACTGACTCCCAGAGAGTGAGCAAGTAGCTTTCTGTGGCCGGAACATGTTTTCACATCATTACATTTAGTGTATATCCCAATGGTTGACCTCTTGAACAACTTGAAAAGGTATTGGGACTACCTAGATGCCTAAGCCTAGGGTGCATATCAAACCTTCAGAGAACAGGTGGAATAAAAAATTAGAATACAGTCCTACCCCTGCTTTACAGGTGGCCTGGAAAGTTGTGACTGAGAACATGGAGGTGACTGATTTCAGAGCTGCCCCACTGTCCTGTGCTTTTCCGTTGTTACAAAGAGGGCCATTGTCTGCTTTGTTCTCTGCCTCTCCCCACACCTAGCAGAGTGTGAAGCATATGGAGAAATTGGTGGGAGGTGAGGCAGGCAGACAATAGAACACATGAAGAACAGTTTTTTAAACGTCTCATTTCTAGTGCCAATGTTGAATGGGGTGGGTGAGTGAGTGGGAGGTGGAGAGGCCTGGAGATACTGTTTTTGGCCTTGACTCAAATCAGAAGATCAATGAATAAGATTTTAGTTTCTGTGTCAATATAGAAGCTCTCTCTTAAGATCTCCAATCCGTTCTGCATCTAGCAAAAGCAGCAGAATCCCTCATTTCACTACGATGCCAGAGTGATTTAAAAGAAAAATCCTCCCTTTTATATAGCTCCTGCCCACAGGCTTGAGACCCATTCTTTGCAGAGCAGGTCTTAGTTGGAAATTTTGGAGAGCTAATCTTGTGTTAGCCATTTTGCACCTAGGCCGAATATTTGATTCAACGTTTCACTGCTACCCTCTGTAGAAGAGGCTGTGGATGCCATTGGCTTTTCCCAGAAATGCACACCCCAGGGAGGAGTCACCGGGTTCTGTTTTCTCTACATAAAAGATCGCAGGAAATGCCTCTTGGCTCCTACGTTTTTCCTCCAAAGTCTGTAAAGCTGCTTCTGGGGTGTGGCCGCTCCTTTTCTCTCCACTCCCGTGGAGTGAGGGACTAGGGGAATTTTTCCTTACTATCATGGCTACAGCCAGGGTGGCTTAGAAACCAGATTGCAGATCCCAGGCACCGGGGAAGATGCCAGGATGCAGAGGACCAGATATCTCAGGGCTGGGCTGGGGCCCAAGTTCTGGTGCAGTGCCCGGTGCCAGGGCTGCTTGGTAACCGGGAGGCTGAGGCCTTCCTGGTCTGCCTGACAACACAGGAATGATCTGGTTGTTACTACCAATGGCTTTGGCCAGGCTGCCACCCTAGCAGAGGTGGGAAAAGGTTGTCCTAAGAGGGCTCTGGGTACAGAGTATAGAGCCAGGCCCTCAACTACGAGGACCACAAAGGGCAAAAATTTCAGAAATTCCCTTCTCAGCACCGTAGCATCCACCATCACAATGTCACCCCTTCCTAGGGGAAGAGTTCTGACTGCTCGACTCAAATCCTAGCTTTTCCTTTCCCTAGCTGCCTGATCGAGGACTAGAACTAGCTTCCATGTCAGGGTGCTCATCTGTAAAATGGGAAGTAATTCGTACCTCATAGAATCATTGCAAAGGTTTAAAAAAGCTAACACATGAAATGCTTAGCATAGTGCCTGGTACGTGAGGAAAGTTCAATTTGTAGCACGGAGAGCCTTAATATCTCATTTAGAAAATACGACTAATGCATCGTACTCCACCCGCGACCCGTGAGAAAGCTTTTGCTATGAGCATATAAAGAATTACTAACTCTCCAACCCGGAATGACAGACTTAAGTGTCAAAGTAGTCGACTAGATTTTTTATGCTCGGATTTGGCCTTATGCTATCACTTCCTCAGACCTGGAGCCCCCAGATCGATCATTCTGGGTTTCTGACCCCAGCCCCCACCAGCGTAGGCTCGCTTGGGTCCCCGGTCCCAGCTTTCTCCTAGGAAAAGTGAGCAGGAAGGAGAGAAGCACACGGTGATCTCATCCTTTGAGACTGGGCGTTTTTCCCGGCAGGGGCGCGCAGTGTCCCCAGCCAGGCTGCAGTGATGGCCCCTGCCCCGCCCTTCGCTGCAGTCCTGGAAGGGCTCCCACGGATGGAGGGGCAGGGTGCAGAAGATTCACTGCAGGGCGGGGAGGGGCAGGATTGGCGGATCCAAGATGCGGAGAGGGTGGGGCGGCTGGAGCATCTCCGCTCTCCGCGGGAGGGGCGGTGACTCCACCGCGCCGTCGCCCCCTAACCCTGGCGCGCGCCCGGCTTCCCCACCCTCCGCGGCGCTCCTGCAATCGCCCCGTCCCCAGCACTGCCGCTTCGGCTCCTTCCGGGGCCGCTCGGCCCTTTCCGCCGGGCGATCCCGAGGCGAGCCGGCGGGAGCTCCGCCCCCTCGGCCCGGCCGGCGCTCGCCCCCGCCCCTCGCGCCGCGCCGGGGCGCTTCCCCCCGCGCTCGCGCCCGCCCGCCGCCGGGGCGCGCGTGGCCGCCTATAAAAGAGGCGGGGCGCGCGCGTCACCGCCACTACCCGCTGCGGAGCGAACGGCAAGGAGCGGAGGCTCGTCGGTCCCTCGGCACCCCTCAGCCCCACGCACCCAGCACCCTCGCCCCCAGGAGCCGGTGAGAAGGGGCGTGCGGGAGCGCGGGCGGAAGCGGGGCCAGCGGGCGGCCGACCCCCGGGCGGGGACCCGGGTCGCCCCCGGGAAGGGGCGGGGCCAGCGCGCGGACAGGTGAGCCGGGCGGGCCTCGCCGCTCCCTCGGTCCGACTGGGAGCCGGGCGAGCCGGTCGCGACCGGCTTGTGGCGCGTGGGCTGCGGGGGAGCCGCCGGGCCGAGTCTGGGCGCCGGCGGCTGGAATGTCATTGACTGGGCGGAGGGGGTGGCGAGGCCGCCGGGCCCCTCCCCGCCCCCCGCCCCAGCCTGGCCGCCGGCCCGCCCTGCCCCATTGGGCTGCGGCAGGTGGGGCGGGGGCTCCCTAGTCAGGATTCTCACCATCCCCCTCCCTCAGAGCGCTCCCCTGACCGCCCCCAGTCCCTCCACTCGGTGGGGAGCCACTTCTGCAGCGCCTTTTCCCAAATCCCTGCGAGCAGTACCGGCCCACCCCTCGGAGGAGGAAGAGCCGAGAGCTCAGGGTACAGGGCTCTTCCATGTTAATTTCAGCGGTTCTTGGCCTTTTTCTCTGCACGCGGAGAGCTCCGAGGCTGGCCATCTTTCCCAGTCCAGTGATTTGCTTTTAAAAAACAGGTAGCTGTGGCTCTCGCTTTGTGTAAGACCCAAATCAAATAACTTAATAGCTTAGAATTCTTTTTTATTTTTCCCCTGAGACTGGGTCTTTCGAGTCGAGACGACAGTATATTATTTGTCATAAATCCCACAGCCACGCCGGTGTCGAATGATAGAGCAGCCTTTTGTTTGAAAGCCGTCCCAATGAATTTGATTAGACGCTTCCCAAAGAAAATTGCTTTTAAAAGTCTCTTTGCGATAAAATTTATTTTAAATACAGGGCTTGTCGAGGTTAAGGGATGAATATGTTTTACATTAAAAGCCCGAATAGACGAGAAAGCTGGGTGGAGATGATGATGCTTGAACCTCAGCAACACCTTATCACATCTCTTTTATATAATGGGTCCTGAATTCTGGAGGCCCTTTGTTCTGCCTTCATCACGGGTGTTTTAGAAAAACTTAACCATCGTGGCTGTTAGGGACGAATAGAAGAGAGACCATATGAAATATTTTCATAATATGTTGAGAAATTGCGTCGTCATAGCAATTGGACTTTACTAAAACAGAATGTATCAAAGATGGAAGAGTGGGGGTGTATCGCAGCCAGAAAACAAAATCTTAAGAATAGCAGTGGGAACACTCAGCTGTATGAAGCCATTGAAAGAGGTTTCCAACTCTGCAGTGTAGTCATTTATTTTCCCTTTTGTTACAGCTAATGTCTTAGATTTTGAAAGGTCACATTGAAGTCAAAGTTTAAAGAATCTGCTGCAGTAAGGGCCTCTGTGCAGGAAATTAACAATAAGCCTTTTTTAGTAACTGGGCCAATAATTACTCCAAGGGACCCTCAAAGTGTGTTAGCGGTTACCCAGGGACCTAGATGGAGAGGCACAGAGACTTGAAAGGAGGATTTGCTCTGCACTGGACAGGTGTGAAGCAGTTCTCGGCGTTAACCATCAGCTCAGTAACAGTCTCTGATAGCTTTTGGTCTACGGCAGAGTGTTTTGTAGTAATCTAATAATTGGAGAAATCCGATCTGTCACAGGCTCTAATATGAGCTGGTCAAGCGATCTGATGAACAGGTTTAGGTGGGGAGAGCTATTTTTGAAACATATCTTTTGGTTCCCTAGGTTAGAGTTTTCTCTCCTTGTCCTTATCTGCCTTCATCTCAAAGGGAGGGGCCCGCTGCGGATCCTGAGAAGTGGTTGTCAGGAATAGTCCACAGTGCTGTCATTGCTGAACCTGCACTAAGGACAGTGGGTGGGCACAGGGCTGGCCTCCTGACCAGTCCTTCGTGGGCTCTTCCATGAGGCCACTAGTTATGCAGCTGGGGCTGCTGCAGCTGGTCAGCAGTGGTCCATCAGCTGTGGTGGGTGTAGGTAGAAGAATGCAACACCCTAGTGGCAAATGTTGACTCCAGGAATGCAGGAGGACCACATCGGGGACTGGAGCAGCTGCGCCTCTACCTCCCTTCCACTTTTTTTTTTTTTTTTGCACATTTTTCTCATAGCGGTTTTAAACAGGAAATAGTATTTTGTAGAGGAAGTGGACTAGTAAACTAGGCCCAGGTCAGATCTTTGTAGCTTGAATTCTTCCTGATGACTTCATGAAATTATACTATTTAATTACTGAACAGAAGGGGATTTAGGAATCATCTAGTCCTTGAAATCTCAATTCATTGGAACGTTTAGTGTTAAAAAGTATATCCAGTATTATTACTTTATTTGAGAAGTAGGGGGAAAGCCCCAAAAGCGGGTATGATTTGGTCACAACAGCACACCTAGATAGGAACTGCTAAAACCAGACACCCTGAGGTTTCTCTTTCCACATTTTAAATCCCTGGTGGGATTTAGAAGGTGCTGGGAAAATATGTGAAATTTGATTTTTACCGGTATTCCTATGTTTTTAAGGGTCTGTTGTCTTCCTTCTGAAGCCATTTGGTTCCGTTTGCTTGTTTTCTCGCTCTCCCCTCCCTCTTTAGACTGCACATTCCTCCGTCATGTTGTCATCGTTTCGTAAGCGCAGAGTCCAGGTATTTGACCAGCATGCAGAAAATGCGTTGCTTTTTTTAGTTTTTGCCTGGTTTGCAGTGAAGACACCTTTGTGTCAAAAGTCGAATGATCCAAAGCGAAGGGGAACCCTGCCGCCTGCATGATCTTTTTGTTAAGGTTTCTGTTAGGGTTTGCTCTTTTTTTGCTTTTTTGGTGTTACATGAACAGAAGTCGTAGAAAATTGATTCTAAAATTTTCAAAGCCTCTTGGTTTTTTAACTTCTTCTCTTTAAGGCATGAATATATTATTTCTTATCTCTACCGGTGTTTGCATGTTTGCTGGGTTATTTTTATTTTATTTTATTTTTGATGATTACTTGGTTCTTGAGAACCAAGGGACTGAACAGATTATCTTAGATATTTGGGAAAAAATCTGAAAACACGTAGTAAAAATAGTACTTTTAAATTTGACAAATATTGTAAACTTGGGTTTGTTTCCTGTTCCACTTGACTTATTTTTTTCTGCCACAATCTTTATGATGAAATGGAGCTTGCATTTCATTCTTTACTTTGTAAAAAAGCTCACTATATACATTTTATTTACAGTTTTTGAGTGTTGGCTCAATTATACCTTCTTCAACAAGAAAAATGCTTAAAATTAATGTCTTACTATTTCATAAGGAGAAATATAAACTGCCACTTTCTTGTGATTATGGGTGATAAATCTAAGGCAAGCTCTTGTATAAATCAGATTGGTTAATTATTTACATGAGGTTTATGAAAGTGGGCCACACTATAACTTTCTCCTGTTTAGACTCTCAATAACGATGTTTTGCATTTAAATACCCACCTCTCATCTGAATTAACAGGTAAGTAGCAGCAAAGACAGTATTTGGGGGGCATGCAGAAGTAAGTTTTTGCACCTTGCTCTGCGTTCTGGGTTTTGATGCAATGCAGTATGAGACTTTTGCTCTCTTAAAGCTGTGCCTGCTCACCTCTGCAGAACCCAGCTAACAAACAAGCTGAAACGAATTCATCCATTGGAATGTGGTTTCAGCAAAAGAAAAAAAAAATTTTTTTTCCATGGTTAAAACTCTTAATTTCTGCAAGTTTGACCTCTGGTTACCAGCAGAACGGCCACTAGAATCTGTGGCCGAGCTGCTTTTGAATTAATTCATTTGATCTGAGGATCAGTTGGTGTAACATTTTTGTGGGTGCTAACCAATTCTTTGGTGGTTCGTTCTGGGGGAGCCCGTCCACATCTAGGGATGTACAGTTCTCTTGCTTTGAAAATGTACGATTTGATAATAGTCTGGTTGTCTAAGTCATGGAAAAAAGGGCATTCCCGGTTCTGCACCTTTGGGTTCTGACGAAGCAACAAAAACAAAGCTGTTGAATGGTTTCTGTGACCTTTTGCTTTGGGTGAAGTTCATGAATTTTTCCATAGAGCCAAATGATTTCTTCATCCTGTTAGTCCCTAAAATCCCTTTCCTTGCAAAACAGTATGTACAGTGTCTTGCCTACCATCGGAATTCATTTTGTAGTATTCCAAATGCCTGTTACATCCGGCACATTCAGCCAGTTGAAATGTCGGCAGTTCCCATGCTTTGTTTTAAATACTGACTCCTTTCATCTTCACTACAATTTTATTCTCTTCTGAGGTTCTGTGGAGAAACCGAATTCTTCCACTCTCCCAGATCGGTGTGAGGGCGTCCTCGGGCACTCACTGCAGGCGCCAAGTTTGCAGAGTCCAAAGCATTTGGCCTTTGGTTTGAAAATGTTTGTTTCTGCAGTCTTTTCTGTTGCTTAACACAGCGTCGGTCCCACCCACTGCCTCTCCTATCCTCAAAGACAGATGCTTCCTCTGGCACACTGGGGCCCATAGCTTCTGTAGCTTAGGTTAATGCATCTAAAAATTTCTTAAGTACCAAGGACTGCCTCCAACAGCTATCTCTTGGCCTGCATCAGGAAGACAGAGATGTTAGTTAATGACTAGCCTGTTTAGAAGGACTCCATTAATTGTTGGTTGATGTGTATGAATTTGTTTTGGATGTGAGGAGTCATTCTCAGGCGTGTTATATCTGTGGATTAAACTAGAACTTCCTAGCCAAGATTCATACCTGTAGACCCTGCTCTTTTTTTTCCCAGAGATCTAGCAGTATCGTAAGAACGCTGACCAGTTCTTTTCACTTATTACAATAGAGGACACGGTTGCGATGCCTGTTTTATCCCCTGAGATCAGTTCACATGACTTGCTGGATGATGCAGCCGGCGTTTTGCCTGCTGCATTGCAGCGTTTACACCCAGCCTGCATCTTCCGCCTTCTCGGACGATATTTGCAAAAAACGTGACCTTTTTCTTGTTATAGTAAGTGGGGAGCTGTCCTTAAACATACAGAGAGTTTATTCAGCACTTCATTCCCCCTCCTCCCTTCTCCCTGTACATAGATTCGACTGGCAAAATCAGAGCTGATCAGCCGCTTTGAGATAAGCAGTCAGTTGGTTGCAGTCCCCTGCGGTTTTTAGGCAGTTAGTGAACCAGATAGTTAGGTTGGTGTGGTTGGAGATTGTTTTTTAATGGCTCTTTTCCAAAGTCTTCCTTTCTAGCCCTTCAGAGGCGTTAATCCCATTAAGGCTGGGAATGGCCTGGAACATTCTCTGTGGAGTCCCGCCTTATCAGCCAGCTGCATATTTGAGGGCAGGGGCGGAGTTCTTGCAGCCACTGTCCTCGTCTTGGAGGGGACGGGGTGCACACAGGCGGAGTCCTAGGAATTCCACTCACTCTGACACTTTTGGGTGAGAGGTTAGAGCACCTTTGTGTGGCTGTAGTTCCTGGTGATTAGAGAATTTTTTCCTGTGTTTATTATAGTCTGTGAAAATAGCCCTTTTGGGAGCAAAAAGAAACTAGAACTTGTATAGATGAACTAGAGACAGCTCCCTATCAGGTTCAGGGTGGAGGAAGCTTCTTCACCTAGGATCTTAGGCTCCTGTGATCACGCCGGTGGAAATCGGAATGCCATGGCGGTGGAGAGCATTGATGACTTTCAGATGCCCTGCTCCCCAGAGACAGCTAGTTGTGGCTTGGCAGAACTCCCACCTCCTGACGTCAGCTGACCTACTGCAGGAAAGAAAAGTCCATTATTGCCTGACCAAAGCACTTGGTATAGAATTGACTCGTTCTACTTCACTGGGGTGACAAAGAGGGCCTTTTAGGTTGGTTAATTTCAGCAGGGCCTGGCTGGACAGTCTCCCTGGATTGGTGGGGCCGATTCAACAAGCTGGACCCAAGCAGGGGCACTTGCTCAGGTGGGACCTCTGCGGTGTTAGGTTGGGATTCTTTTTATATTCTTCATCATGAAGGGCTGTGTTATCTTAGAAATTTCTGTAGCGGCTAACAGTTTTGGAAAGGAAGTGACTCCTGTGATACGAGGAGGCAGGACAAACAGCATGGTCATTAATCTGGAGACTTCATCGTGCGGGAGCCTGGTGCCGGGCAGTTAGTTTAGTACATGCTCTCCCTCCCTTGGAAAACTTCTCAACCGGAAAACGCTGTAAACAAGCAAACTAGACACAGCTTCCTGCTGTTTTTCCATATTAACTGTTTCCTGTGGGATGAGAACAAAAGTATAGAAATTATTTTTAACTATAATTGTTTACTAAGACCCAATCTTTTAAAAAACAAAATTAATGTAGACTTTTTAATGATTAATATACCCTCCCCCTCCCCCCTTTTTCCTCCAAAGTGGGGATTTAAACGATAAGAGATAATGAAAGGAAGTAATAAATAACCGAACAGCCTTCGGTAGAGAGTGTGTCAGCTCTGGTCATGTTGAAGCCACTGGTCCTACCTAGCATGCCAGTCTGAGAACCAGAGCATCACGGTCACCCTGAGCTCTAGTAGGTGACCTTGTGTCTCCTGACTACTGAACAGTGAAGCGACAGCAGTTTCTGTAGTTTCATGTTTAGAATGTAATTGACTCTAACATGTGCCGAGTTCTGTGGTCAGAGAATAAGAGTAAGATAAGCTCTTTTTTATAAAAGTCACTTGGGTCTCTGAATTCCCTAAAGAACGTATAAAAACAGCAGGGAGAAGACGCTAATGACATGGCAGAATGGGACAGTGCTCAGAGAGGAGCACACACGGAGTGAGGGCTCCTGACTCAGGACTTCCAGAGAGAGGAGGTAGTTTAGACCGGGAGGGGTTCTTGTGTTAAATGGTTAAGAGAGGGAGAGAAGAGGACATTTCTTGCCGGGAGGAGCATTTCGAGCTGGGAAGCGGGTCCGCAACAGGGCCTTGGTGAGGGAGTTCGATGGGAGGGGCAGCCGGAGCAGGCCGTGCAGGAGGAGGGCGGTCGGTCTCCATTCGGTAGCGGTAGCCGGCGGTGGCCGGCGACGGGAGCGCCCGAGGGGAAAGGCAGCCGTCTGCAGCAGGGGCTGTGCGTGCTCTCCCGGCAGAACTCGGTGTTGCTACAGGCACTCCGCTCTGGGCAGAGGCTTCGTTTTTCAAGGTTACCTGCAGTTTTTGGTTTTAAGGACTCTCATGAACCCTGTTTCATAAATAGAAAATATTTTCTTTCAGATGAAGCTATCTGTCGATGATCCAGAACGGTGGCTTTCCCTGGGGTCCCACCCCGAAGGGAAAAGGGCAGCTAACCTTTTAGTTAGCGTACTGCCATTGGTCAGCCCAAGATTAGTGATCCAGACCTGTTCCCCAGGGTGACACCTAGTCGTGTCGCTTTGGTCAGTGCATTTTTGTTGTTTTTTTGGGTTTTTTTTAGGCGAGGTAACCTTTCTTAACCTCGCAGGTCACAAGGACCTTGTCAGTTTACAATCCCTTATTTTTTAATTTTTTACGCCTACAGCACCTGGTCTTCCTAGGTGGTCTCCCATCCAAGTACTAACCAGGCCTGACCCCGCTTAGGTTCCAAGATCAGACGGGATTGGGCTTGTTCAGGGTGGCGTGGCCGTAGACATGGTCAGTGCATTTTTCGTTTGCACTTCTTGTCACGAATCTAGCTTTTACCTGAACGGAATTCCAGTTGGGCCACATGGAAAATGAAACCTGATTAGACTATCGAGCTCTCTCCCCGTCCTTTACAAATGAATTCAGGGCTGCACACACTGTACATCGTCATCCAGCAAATAGTTCTTAATGACCTCTCTGTGCTAGAAATCGGGGTGCAAAGATTAGATAGATCGCTGGGTCTGATATACAGTGGGAACTATACACGTGCACTTCGTAACTACGGAAAAGCGGGATTGAATCTGAAGAGGAGGGAGGGAAGGAAGGAGCATTGAGTACAGCTCAGCAAGGAGGCAGGAGTCTGCCGCTTAAGCATTTCAGCTGGGCTTTGACATACAAGTCGGAGTTATACAGGCACAGAAGAGACAGAATATTCTAGGCAAAGGAAGCCTGCGCAGATGGCTTGGAGTCTAAAGAGAATCGTGTGTTTGAGAGGAGAAAGAATATTTTTGCACATCAAGAGGTTACAGGGCATGGGTAAGAGATGATACCTGTCAGGTGTGCTGAGTGGATCAAAGGCCTCCCAAAAGGGGGATTCATTCCTCTCTCAGGAGCCATCAAGTGTGTTAAAGCATGGGCGTGACGTGGCAAAGAATATGTTTCTTTTAATAGTTAAAGAAATAAATCGGACTTTGTGGGAGAAAAACATAGAACAAAGTAAACGGTTAATAAATGGAGAATAATTTGGAAAGAATGATGATGTGGGACAAATCACCTCGTGTCTCTTTCCTAGGAAGTTAGTCTCTTCATAGAAAGGTGGTCCTGGGGGGGGGGAGGATCAGGTGCGAATCGCCCCTTGGAGCTACTTTAATCCCTTAAGAGCTGGAAACGCCCACCTGGCCCTGATCACTAGCACGGTGTTTAGCTTCTAGCTGGATGTGGGGCGGGGCCACTTTCCCCAGCTTCACCCCTAATCCTTAGCCAGTTTACCCTTTCTCAGTAGCTGGGCGGGGCCCAGACACCATTGGCTTTCCTGATCTGCTTTTTTTTTTTTTTTTTTTTTTTACCAAATCTCAGAACCTCTGTAGAATGTAATTTTAAATTTAGTAGGGTCCCGAGGCCATCTCATTTTCACCTGCCATTTTTAGTCATTCTAGGTAATTGAGCTATAGAGAGGGAAGGTGGCTCATGCATGGTCCCGTGTTACAGACAAATTTAGAAGCTTCATCTCATTAGTCTGTTCCTATTTCCTTCTGTGGTCCTTCCTTGGTTAGAGGATAAAATGGCTTATTCCCTTTAAGAGCAGGTAGCATATTCTGGGTTTTTCTTATAAATAGGTCAAGTTTTCTTCTTGACATTAAAATTTGTTGAAACGCTCCAGAAATCTGAGGTTTTAAAGTTGGGACAGATCGTCACCTACCCAGTTAGCCTGCATTTGTGGTGAACTTGAAATTGATGCTGAGCTTGTGAAGTCTCCTTGCATTCTCAAATAACAAGGAGATGTAAAGTAGGATAAATCTTTAATCACACGTTTGATTTTTTTTTTTAATACACCGTGATTTTCTTTTAATTGTGTGCATTCAGATGAGACTAAGCCTGTTCATTGTCCAGGCTTTCTGATAGCCCGAAGATGACTTGTAGGATTGACATTTGGGGGTAACTGAGAAATCGGCTACTTTGTCTAGGAAAATTCTATTAGTTACTGATGTTAAGGACTCAGTTATTTCATAATCATTCCCTTTACTTCACTGAATAACAGGATGAGGTCTAGAAAGATAGAAAATCTGATTTAAGTAAGAGTAGATTCTCTCTAACCTCCACATAATGAAATGCACAGATCAGATGAAAGAACTTTTAATGTACCAATGTCGGCGTTACCTTGGAATTCTTAAAGCTCTTGTAGAATTGACGGTATAAACCGTAGTTCTCTTATTCACATCTTTCGCCCGGTTTTAATGCCGGGTTAGGTAGGCATCCTCTGAGAGACCCACATAGGCAGGTGTTGCAGGACACAGATAGCCATTTTTCACAATGGAACAGGGTCCAGGCTTCATGAGATCTTGAGAAGGGGCTACCTTCTTCGTTCATTTGTCTACTAGGGCTGTCTGGTAATTCTTTTCTTTTCTTTCTTTCCTTCAGAGAGGCTCATTCCATTAAATCAATTTCGGTGTCTTGTGCTGATCTCAGGGCATTTTCTCTTTCCAGAAAATGGACCCGAGTGGGGTCAAAGTGCTGGAAACAGCGGAGGACATCCAGGAGAGGCGGCAGCAGGTCCTAGACAGATACCACCGCTTCAAGGAGCTCTCAACCCTTAGGCGCCAGAAGCTTGAGGACTCTTATCGATTCCAGTTTTTCCAAAGAGATGCTGAGGAGCTGGAGAAATGGATTCAGGAGAAACTTCAGATCGCCTCTGATGAGAATTACAAAGACCCAACCAACTTGCAGGTGCCTGTGATCTCCCCGGGACTTCGTGCCAGAATCAAGGGTTCAGATGTTTTTATTCAAAATTATACAAAGGAAGTCATTTAACTATGACTTTGAGCGGTTGGGCAGCAAGAGGATAAGACATAAGAACTGACTGGCTCACTATTCTGAAAAGTCCTTAGTGTATGTATTAGTGAGGACAAATGTGGAATCTCGCAGGTTTTAATTTTTCTGGATGCTTTAAGCCGATGGTTCTCAAACCAATGCCTTGCAACCTTTGGTGAGCCTTCAGCACATTTTCAGGGAAGGTCTGGGTTAATCTCTTGGAATTGTGTTTTTTGAGAAGAATGTGCTCACAGTGTAATTGCTGGTGAAAATTCATAGATAGGAGGCTCTTTTAGTGACTCATTAGTAAGTCTTACTAAACGCAAAGCCTTTAAAAACCATTGAATTGTACATAAGACGAGTTAATTTTATGGTGTAAATTATACCTCAGTAAAGCTGTTTTTTTTAAAAAAAGGCAGAGCCTTTCTTCTCATTGATTTTTGGCGAAAGACTTTTTAGCAAATGGAGCAGTAGTTGGGCCCGTGAGTCTTTTCACTATATGTGCCAAAGTCGTTTAAGAAAATGGGGAACTCTGCTTCAGGTACCTGCCCTGCCTGGCAGGCCCCTTCGCAGCTCAGTCCTTGATTAAAAAGAAGTACCGAGGAACAGAATGTATCAGATCAGAGTGTGGCTTCTAGAGCAAACCAAAAATATTATATTTGGAGTGAATGTGAGTGAATTATTCAAGGATAAACACTAAGTACTAAGAAATCTATTGTATGGTACTATTTTTCTGGAAGAGATTGGATGTCCGCATAAAAGCTGATTTCCTGGGAGAACACAGCATTAAGCTGTTTTGTAGCATCGTGCTGTCTGCAAAGTTGGTGGTCCGCGGTGGGCCGGTCTAGATGTGACAGAGTAATCGGAGTGATTGAGCAGGTGGGGGATGGGGGGGATGCTGAGTGATATGTCCATAGTTAGGCGGAGTGGGGTTCAGCAGGGGAGGGAGGAATAATGGGGCAGAATGGTGAGGGCTCGGTGGTTGCATCTGTGACTCACTTCATGGTCCACCAACAGGGCAAGCTTCAGAAGCATCAAGCCTTTGAGGCTGAAGTGCAGGCCAACTCAGGAGCCATTGTTAAGCTGGATGAAACCGGAAACCTGATGATCTCAGAAGGGCATTTTGCATCTGAAACCATAAGGGTGAGTAAGAGTAGGGCCTGGTGTGGGTGGATCTCCCCGGTTGGTGGAGGAATGTGGATTAATGCTTACATGTAAATGTGGGTTCCCAAAAAAGACTTCTGTAGCATTTTAAAAGAATTTATGAGGTCTCCTAAAGGAGTTACCCAAATCCTGCCTTTGTAATATGGTTCAGTATGAATATAAACAAGAGTTTATATACAGGAAATTAATGTCCTTTTCATAGAACAGTTTAGAATGTGACTAAATTTTTAAAAAGTTTGCAGTGCTCGCTTCAGCAGCCCGTATTCTAAAGAAGTTTACGGTGAATTAAACTGTCAGCGTTTGATTCACAGATGGTAATTAGATGAGTGAGCAAATTAGTGAAACTGATGACTTTAGGGATTAGGACACAAAGATAAATAGGGTTCGCTACAGACACTGTAGACAATGGTCTCTGCTGAAATGCTTGCTCTCCAGATCTTGGTGGCTTGCCCTAAGAGGGACTTACTGAGGCCGAGTCAGCAGGCCAGTTAAAGGCCCAGCTGTGAGGAATGATTTGTGGCACCTGTTGGTTAGTGGAATGACCGACTTTGAAGCAGAAGTCCTCAGACTCTCTGGCTCGTTTGGTGCCAGTTCTTTGGAGTTGGGGCAATAATTCATCTTCTCTTTGTTTAACAAGCCTCTTTAAAAGGATGAGGTATGCACACTTACTTTGATTTGCTTCCTAGCGATCATCACGTTTTTGTTCTCTGTCACCCGAAGTCACGTTCCGTTGAGGGACCAGCCTTTTTAGTCCTTTACCATTCAGGGTAATCTTGAAAATTTAGATGGAAGCCGTGGACTTCAGCCCTGGCTGGAACTGTCCCTGACACCCACTGTAGAGGTCTCATTCCCTCAGGTCTAGTGGTTTTCAACAGTCAATATTTGTCTGTCTTGCTCCGATATATTCTGCAGTCTCATATCAAAGACTTGCAATTAGCTTTAAGCTTATTAATAATTAACTCTTACTAATAATGATTAAAATAGGAAATAAAAGTCACATAACTTACTATTTAATTAACATCTAACCTATCAGCGTACTGCAGTATGTGTCTCTGCAATCAAATACAAATATTTATCCTGTTATTTTGTGTACAGCTTATAGGAAATGAAATCACACCTTACTATTTCCTTGATGGAGTTGTTTTCCCAGAGTGAATTGGGCTGCTCTACAGTAGTAAAACCAGGCGACGGAAGAACATGAGAAATAGATCAAGTGTTTGGCTTTAGTGATTAATCCGAGAAAGGGGCAGACCCAGCGATCTCTTCATTCAGGTCTGTTAGGAAGTACCCTCTTCCCGCTAAGAGATTACTAAAGCGACATTTGAAAGTACCGTTAGCTACTATCTGTGGGGTAGCTATTAGCTATTTCCGTGCAAACGCTGTGCTGGAAATTTTACATGTGTTATCTCCAGTCTGCACAGTAAGCTTGCAAGGCATCCAGTGTCCCCAGAGTGTAGCAGGGTTAAAACTGAAGCTCAGAGAAGTTTGAGTAAGTCGCTGAAATTCTTACGCTGATAGGTGACAGAACTGGAATTTCAGTCCACTCTTTTTCTCTTGTCACAAGTATTCGCTTTATTTTTCCAGCCTGTATTTCATTTCCGTTGACTTTCCTTTGTATTTCCCCTTGATCCGTTTCTCTGGCTCCCCATCCGTCACGTGGCTGTAGCAGTAGAGAGCGGCCCATTCCCTCTGGGAAAACAGCCTCTATCAGCCGCTTCTCTGGGAGCTCTGGCCACTTGCGCACGCTCCTCTTGAGAAGTCCACCTGAGTCAGAACCAGACTTTCTCCTCCGCCTCGTGAGCTCGCGGAGTGTTTAAGTGGCCCTGCCTCCCTGGCCGCTCCCGCGCTCAAACAGTAGTAAGCCTGTGAACCCCGACTCTAACCCGCAGTATTTTCCAGATGAGACACACCAGGAATGGGAAAGTGCGGGGACAGGCCTGGCCCTGGTTCTTTACTGGGCCGTAAAAATGAAGTTTGTGAGAGACTGACAGTTGACCGGAGGACGAGGTTTTCTTTCGCCTTCTGTGGCCTTTTTATTTGCGCGAAGGATTTTCACTACATCACTTTGATGCTCACAGTTCCATGGTGATCCTGGCTTGGTGACTGATCTGGCCCCATAACTCAGTAGCGTAGGTTGATAGGCAGTGTTAACACAGAGGAGGGGGGTGGCGTGCAGAGACTGTCCTGGTAACCTGTCTGTCACTGGTTTAGACTTTCACACCGTACCGGACAGCGTGGCGCCCCATAGTCACCGCCACCCACATCGGGTCCCACATCCGAGTAGGTGGAGTATTGAGTTGCTGTGGGTTGCGTTTTCCCCCTTCCCTTGGAATGCCTCTCACTCCCCAGTGGTGGGTTCCAGCTGTAACCATCAGTGGCGGAAGTGACTGTAGTGCTGGAAGTGAATCGTGTGAGTTTTTTTTTTTTTTTTTTGCCTCTCACTGCTTTCTCCTTTCACATGAAACATCCAGCTTGTTTCTGAGAGAATCCACCCATGTTGATCATCCCGTGCCTTTCAAGTTTCCAGTTTGCCGGGAGCGGCATCTCAACTATGGGTGGATCCTAGACTTCTGTTAGCGCGTGAACCTTTCCTGTTTGTTTTACTTGTGACTGTCAGTGTTCCACGGCCCAGTATCTTGGGCAGGCACCATCAGCGCCTTGAGATTGGATCAGAATACGAGAATTCATCACCTCAGCTTGAATTGATGGTCAATTCCCCCCAGTTGTTGACAAGTCCTTACAGGACTGTGCCGTGAGAACCCAAAGATGCTGGGAAGTGAATATGTTTGGGCCTGTGGCTGCCACTTGGGTGAAGTTTGAAATAACCTGACTTGGGAGCTGTTGTACCATAAACTGTCTTTTCACAGAAGCTTCAAAACTGTTTCTGTCATGAATCCTTTTTGATAGATGATTACGTTTCGGGACCCCTTATTTTCTACTTTTGTGCTAAGGTAGTCCCATTTACTTGTGCCTTGTAATTATTTCTTGACCGGTGTGACGTCTGTGGGACTACTTGTTTTGTTTTGTTTTTCCCTTTATCTCCATGAATTTCGAATTACCCTTCAGTAATATTTGCTGACATTAATTTCTCATCTGTCCTTCTCCAGTAGTCTTCTGACCTAAGAATCCCACTAATAATTTAATGATAGTAACTAATAAAATGAAATACAATAATATTAAATCAACAGTCGGTAATTAATCATATTTAATAATTCCCTTGAAGTAAACTAGAATAAATCTATCTATGAATGGTCAATTGTTTTATATTATCAGATCTACCAAACCACCATGAAATGTATGCTTTCTCCTGTTCTTGATTAAATTTCCTATTTCCTCTCAGTTAAGGGATTATCTTTTTTCCAGACTTGTTCAGAGATCCGTGAGGTTTCTGACTTATCGGGACTCTCTGGAAGAGCCAGATCTCATAGAAATGGTTGTAATGTGCGGGATTGAATTTTCACCTCCAGACTCGTTTGATGGAGCTGCACCGCCAGTGGGAATTACTTCTGGAGAAAATGCGGGAAAAAGGAATCAAACTTCTGCAGGCCCAGAAGCTGGTGCAGTACTTACGAGAATGTGAGGATGTGATGGACTGGATCAACGACAAGGTACGTTTCGAGAAGGAAGGTTTGCTAGGCCGCCTTCTAGAAAGAATGGAGGTCGTGTCCCCCCCCCCCGCCCCCCGCCGATCTGCATGCGGGAGCCGGTGTTGGCAGGGCAGCAGCGGGGCCGCTGTGTCTCCAGCTACGCTCTCCCTGGCCTGTTCTCATCTGTAACTCGGAAACGCAGCCTCTCTGAGACAGACACCTGCGTGCCTGTCTCCTCTGTTCTGGGGGCCAGTGTTACCAAGCGTTGGTTGGTGACTCCAGCTCTGTTATGGTCCCCAACTAGGAAGCAATTGTGACTTCTGAGGAGCTGGGCCAGGACCTGGAGCATGTGGAAGTTTTACAGAAGAAATTTGAAGAGTTTCAAACAGATATGGCTGCCCATGAAGAAAGAGTTAACGAAGTGAATCAGTTTGCTGCCAAACTCATTCAGGTAAAATAGAGAGATTTGTGCATCTCACAACATCATTTTATTAACTGTCTAGTGTTTGCGGAAGAATGTTTTAATGATTGGTTCCCCAGTTTCTGAGTGAGGAAGTTTTGGTAAGCTTGTCTGAGTTTTACAGTTTAGAGTTGAGTAAGGCAGCGATACTAATTACTTCTAGATTAGAAGATGCTTTTTCACTTGTGGTCATGGCAGGAAGGGCAGAGTTCATTTGGCCTGTTTCCTCCACCCATTTTCGAATAGGGCTCGGTAAAGCTTTTATTGGGCCGCCGAAGCTGGGCGTCAGGGTTTCAGACGAGGGTGTGGTGGTGAATGCCTCTGACGATTGGCAGGCGTCCACTGATGCCTGATTGCGCCACCCTGGGTGTTCTCGAGAGCCTGGGGGCCTTGTGATGAATGGGCCCTCCCCCGGTAGCTGTGGGGCCTTCAGAGGGGAGAGATAGGTGTGGCAAGCATTCCCCGTCCCCTGCCCCTGCAGTCCTGTTAGCTGCTTCCTTAGCCTCACCTTCCACTACAGGGGTCAGAGTGCTCCAAAAACATCAAGTAGCAGGAACCAGACAAGTGTTGCTTTGGGGGAGGTTTTATTTGGGGGTGCAAACCTTAAATGTATGGATCTGCACCAGTCTGGTACTTGCTCCCTTTCTGATCAGTGATGAAGGGAAAGAAGAGCCAGCATTCCTCAGAAACATCTCACCCTCCCAGAGTCAGATGTGCCACCCTGCATCCTGGGCCAACCCACGGTCGCTCCTAAAGCAGCAGGCCAAGCCCAGGTCTCACAAATGGACCCCAGAACCCCGAAATGCTCCACCTTATTACTTGACATGTTTATTCAAACAAACAAATACAACATGGTTGGTGGGGAAGGATATTTTCAGAGACGTATCTCCCGGCTAAAGTCATAACAAACCCTGGAAAAACTGTGTTTATGGGCGGTAATGCCGAGCAGCCTTGTGCGCGTTTGAAAGACCAAGTTCTCAAGCAGCAGAGGCTGAGCCAGGCACATGAGCGAAGCTGCCTCAAGTCTGCAGCTGAAGTGTAGGCAGACAGGGTTTGCCACTGATGCTCCTAACTGCTCCGTAGACTCACCAACCTACTCCAGGGGACAGATGATGGCTGTCCCCTTTCTGTGTAAGAGAAACCGGAAGTTCTGTTTCAATGAGCTTTACGTCATTCCACATAGAAAACTGGTATTTCTTCAGAATGGCAAAGGTTTGTCAAAGCGGATGCTTCAGGGAGCCAGCCCCAGGGGACCAGTTGGAGGCGCCAGAGGCGGTGGGCCGGAGCCGGTGTCTCATACTCTTCCTTGTTCAGGAGCAGCACCCCGAGGAGGAGCTGATCAAGACGAAGCAGGACGAAGTGAACGCAGCCTGGCAGCGGCTCAAGGGCCTGGCTCTTCAGAGGCAGGGGAAGCTCTTTGGGGCAGCCGAGGTTCAGCGCTTTAACAGGTACCGAGCCGGAGCAGGGTCCCGGGCACAGGCCTCTGCTCAGAGGGGCAGGCTGTGTGGCATGTGCCCATGAGATGCTGGAGCTGACTGCGTCTTGGCGCAGTGTGGTGTTCCCAGTTCTAGACAGTCCTAACTCTGGGCTAACTGGTGCCTTCATTCCGTAGGGATGTGGATGAGACTATCAGCTGGATAAAAGAGAAGGAGCAGTTAATGGCCTCTGATGACTTTGGCCGAGACCTGGCGAGTGTCCAGGCTCTGCTTCGGAAGCACGAGGGTTTAGAGAGGGATCTGGCTGCGCTAGAGGACAAGGTAGGTTTGAGAGCGGCCGATTCTCTAAATGAGTTTCTAGGGGTCAGGAGAGCAGTTCTGACAGAGTGGCTTTCTAGGTCAAAGCCCTGTGCGCCGAGGCCGACCGCCTGCAGCAGTCACACCCTCTGAGCGCGACTCAGATTCAAGTGAAGCGCGAGGAGCTGATCGCGAACTGGGAGCAGATCCGCACCCTGGCGGCGGAGAGGCACGCGCGTCTCAACGATTCCTACAGGTAGGAATAACCTTCCGGCGCTCAGCGACCCGTATCGTTGTGGGCTTTTTTAAAAGAAGAAAAGCAGACAGGGTTTAGTTCCAGGTGCTAAGATTGTTTCTGGATACCTTGTCAGGTTTCCTATACTGAGAAAGGGCAGATGACTTTTTCCTGCCTGTGTTATATTTATTTGGGGACTGGCAGCTTTATAAGTGTGTGTGTGTGTACACACGTGGTAGTTATAACTTCATAAATCTTCTATGTCACTGCGTTACGAGCAGTAGTCCTTAGCGGTGTGAGCAGCATATGAAATATCCCGTTAAAATGGAGTAAAGGATTGGAAGGGGAAAGAATGCTTACTAACCTGGGGTTGAACTTGGGAATGATAAGGAAGTTGAAAATAAGAGACAAGACTGCTTAATTACAGTGATGACAAAACCTAAGTTTTAAAAGATCGACTTTAGCTGTCTTTCTTTCCTTTGCATTGAAAGAGTCCGTAGTCTCAGGACTAGAGTGTGTAAGGTTTGTCAGACTTTTGAGAACGTAGCAGTAGGAGCTTTAGGGAGGCATCGTCCATTGTGGGAGCGCCACTGCAAACATCCGGTGCCTCCTCTGGTTTTCCCAGGCTTCAGCGCTTCCTCGCTGACTTCCGCGACCTTACCAGCTGGGTGACTGAGATGAAAGCCCTCATCAACGCAGACGAGCTCGCCAATGATGTGGCTGGGGCGGAAGCCCTTCTGGACAGGCACCAGGAGCACAAGGTAATGTCTCAAGGTCTTCCAGAAGCAGACATGAGCGTGTAATGCATCAGTATAACACTTACATTCGGGGTGGCTGAAACTTCGTTCCTGGGTAGTTCCCCTATCAGGTATCAAAATCATAATAAATCCATTTGGCACAAGGAAGACAAATAGGCCACAGGGGCAGAACACAGAGCTCAGGCCCTGTGAACGTATGACAGCTTCGTGGAGTTTGACAGAGGCAGCATGAGACGCCATTAGGAGAAGACCTCTCCGTAAGTGGCGCTCTCCTGTTGGTCGGCCTCGGCTGGTTTTAGGAAACCTGGCTGTGTCTTTTATTCTCTTCTTCGTTCTTGGCGTGACACTCTGATTTCTAGCAATTATTTGAAATTCAACAACTTACTTTTCTTTTGCGCAACATGGGCATCGATTGTGCCTTTTTTCTCTTATAGGGTGAAATTGATGCTCATGAGGACAGCTTTAAATCCGCAGACGGATCGGGGCAGGCCCTGCTTGATGCTGGTCACTACGCCTCCGATGAAGTGAGGGAGAAGGTAAGGAAGGAGAAAAGGCTCTCCTAAACATCTCTGATTGCTGTGACCCATTCTTAAATGTCCCGACACCGCGTTCGCCATGGGGTGTGAGAAAACTTAGAGCTTCACCCAGAGGTTAAGAAGCAGCTTCTCCAGAGATTGCAAAAGCAGATGTATGTGCAGTTGAACACATTTCCTACTTGAAGGAGACCTGCAGGAAGTTGAGTTCTGTGTTAGTATTGGAGCTAAGAGGAAACACATTTTTATCTTTTGTGTATACTTAAGTTTCAAAGTATATTTGAGTATCAAGTTGCCTGAGGAGCGTTAGATCATGGTATAGTTTTAAATGTTGTGTCTAGACTAAGAATGCATTTCATGAGCTTGTTGACGTGAGCTTTGGAGCCTAAAACTTGTGCAGGGTGTGTTAGCGGGTTCTTTAACGTCGTGGGGTCCCCATTCTGTTGACATTTGTCACCTGAGAGTCTCTGCTCCACTTACACGGCCTCACTCTTAGATAGAGGCCTCGGAGTTTTTTTCTGTGTAGAGTTTTCTTGGTGTTTTTACCTGAAATCATGTGTGATAAGGTGACAATAAATTAATCCTAGATTAATTAGAATAGGGCCATCGCTCTTATACTCAGTGTAAACGTGCAAGCTGTTCAGGATTCATGCGACTTGGCTGGCACGTACGAGCACAAGTGATTCTTGCTCTTTTGTGCATCAGAAGAAAAGCCTTGCAGATGAATGTGAGGATTAGAAATTCCGGGGCAGCCTTCGTGTCTGACCCGAGGGCCTCCGGACTCACTTTTCCCGCCTGCCTATGTTTCTGCCACCTCCAAGCTGACCGTGCTGTCCGAGGAGCGAGCCGCCCTGCTGCAGCTGTGGGAGCTGCGCCGGCAGCAGTACGAGCAGTGCATGGACCTGCAGCTCTTCTACCGCGACACCGAGCAGGTGGACAACTGGATGAGCAAACAAGAGGTAACGTCCACGCAGAAACCTCGCCACCACGTGAGCAGCAATCTCTGTTTCGTCTGCTCTTTGGCTGGCTTACGTGGGCTACAAAGTCATTGCCATTTCAGTCTCAGTCAAACGAAGGAGGGGGCACTGAGCCAGCGTCTGTCACCTGTGCCTTTGTTTCTCCCTGCTGCAGCAGTGGCCAGACCCTCAGGAAAGGCCCCGGTTTTTCAGATGAGAGTGATGGTGTAAAACTTTTTATTACAGAGAGCGTTTTCCTTAAACCTTAGGCGTTACGCATAATCTAAATCTAATAGAAGTCACAAACGCTATTTGACGAAAGCATGAGCAGAACGTGGGACAGGGATCCCATGCCATCGTCGGATCAGTTTTAAGGGAATCTAAAGGGCTCCGGGATTTCCGGAAGAGGTCTTAGAATTTTTATAACCCAAGAATCACTTGCCTTCTTGTCTGTGTTTTGGCCAAAACATCCTTTGCTTTCCTTCCTTAAGGGTTGAAAGGAACAGGACGTTCTTCTGAACACTTTGTTCCCTTTTGCCAGGCTTTCCTGCTGAACGAAGACTTGGGAGATTCCTTGGATAGTGTGGAAGCGCTTCTCAAGAAGCACGAGGACTTCGAGAAATCCCTCAGTGCACAGGAGGAAAAGATCACGGTAAGGCCCCTTGCTGTCAGCACCTTCGAGTGATCCCTGGAGGAAGCCGGAAGTCGCTGCTTTTTCTGAAAGATTTCTGAGCAGATTTGATGAGGGATCTGTGTGCAAGGCACTCCTGTGGGTGCTTAAAATCTCAGGGTGATGACGATACACTATCATGGGGAGACAACACAACTTTATAGAATGAAAGCGTTTTCCTGATGTAAACCTCCAAATTGAGTTTTTACCTTTTACCGAAAGTAGTTAAGAGTTAATATAAGGAAAAAAATAAAAAGAATCGATGTAAGAGCGTCTTTCCCAGTGGAAACAGAGCTTAGAAGTATGAATTGGAACGTTTTTAATCTGTATCTCAGGGGTCCCCAGACCCTGCGCCGCGGACTGGTGCTGGTCCATGGCCTGTTAGGAACCAGGTCACACAGTAGGAGGCGAGTGATGGGTGAGGGAGCGAAGCTTCATCTGTATTTGTAGCTAGTGCCAGCATCACTGCCTCAGCTCCACCTTAGATCCTCATAGGAGCACCGGTCCCTGGTACCAGGAAGGTTGGAGACCGCTGTGATCTGACCCCGGTTGGATCATGCTGCAGCCGACGTCTCCAGTCGTGACTGACTGGTGACATCAAACAGCAGCTCAAAACTTTGAGGATAAACGTCATCTTAGCGAACTCTAGAGTGAAAACCGTGGCCTGTGTTAAAGTTTACAGTGTTTTGTGACCTGTTCAGCACTTACTTTCCTCGGGAGGCCAAGCTGTGGAATAGTCTGCCTACCAGTGACGGACCCTTCTTCCTTCCTAGGCACTGGATGAGTTCGCAACCAAGCTGATTCAGAACAACCACTATGCCATGGAGGACGTGGCTACTCGCCGTGACGCTGTAAGTTCCAGGGTTCTTTTTGCACCTCCCTCAGCGCCCCTCCTAAGGCAGAGGTTGCAGTGTAGCCTCTTGTGCTGGAAATCTTCGGAGGAGTAAGGACAGGAGACTCACGTGGATTCCTGTCTTCCAGCTGCTGAGCCGCCGCAATGCCCTTCACGAGAGAGCCCTGTGCCGCCGCGCCCAGCTGGCCGATTCCTTCCACCTGCAGCAGTTTCTCCGTGATTCTGATGAGCTCAAGAGCTGGGTCAACGAGAAGATGAAAACTGCCACGGACGAGGCTTACAAAGTAACGTACTGTTAGCATTGCCATGTAGCGCTGGGTTAGTAAGCTAAACACAGCTCCACCAATATAGTGTAGCTAAAACGAGAACTAGAGAATTCCAAAACCTGCACTCGTTAGTGTAAGCTGACCATTTTATTCATTCCTTCATAAAGATGAGAATGTAATTCACGTGAGGTAACCTAGTCGGGTTCAAGATAGAACACGTTCTTTCTTTATTGGCAGGACCCATCCAACCTACAAGGAAAAGTCCAGAAGCACCAGGCCTTTGAGGCTGAGCTGTCAGCAAACCAGAGCCGCATCGATGCCCTGGAGAAGGCTGGGCAGAAGCTGATCGACGTCAATCACTACGCCAAGGACGAAGTGGCGGCTCGTATGAACGAAGTCATCAGTTTGTGGAAGAAACTGCTGGAGGCCACCGAACTGAAAGGTAGGAGGGGCCGAGTCACTGGACTTGACAGCAGCGCTGGGGGGATTAACTGGTCCTTCCCGGTGACGCGTCTGAGGGACGTGCCCCACCCAGGAAGGCGGGGTGCAGGCCTGGGTGTGCGGGCTCATCTCCACATGGGGGTTGCCGCCTCGGGTTCTTGCCGTTCTGCTGCTTTGGTAAATGTGGTTGAGCATGCGGTTGGTGGGGGAGCCCGAGTGAGAAGGGGACGATTGGGCCACCGGCCCTGACCGAATCGGGCCTCATCAATCACTAAAACTCAGCCATGAGCCAAGGGCGTTTAACGGTTCTCACGTCTTAATAATTCTCAAGGACCCGAGTCCCTGGGGGCTAGAATGCTTTTTAAAATAACTTCCAAGTCAGCATTAAGTGGAGGTTGCAGTATGTCTTCACCTTTGTGGTGGAGGTGAAGCCGTAACTACAGTCTGACTCGTAGCGCTTTGCCGAGATACATCGTGTGTGAGCTGTATTGCTGGAAGGGTGTTAACAGAGAAAACCAAACTTGCCTCTGACTAGGAATCAAACTCCGCGAGGCCAACCAGCAACAGCAGTTTAACCGCAACGTCGAGGATATTGAACTGTGGCTCTATGAGGTGGAAGGTCACTTGGCTTCGGACGATTATGGCAAAGATCTTACCAACGTCCAGAACCTGCAGAAGAAACATGCGCTGCTGGAGGCCGACGTGGCTGCCCACCAGGTAGAGTGTGGACCGGGACCTCTTCTTGGGCCAGAAAGTACAGAAATGATAGGCCTGCAGGACGTCAGGTAATTCAAGACCAGACCTGTTTTGGGGGTGGGGGATGAGATTTTGCTGCTTTTCTTAGATAACCCCATATTCTGCTCGATTCAACCATCTTCCCTCAGAGCACTCTGGGAGCCCAGCATGAGAGAAAGAGATGGCAGAAGGAATAGTCCAGGGGGTGGGGAAAGAACTGTGTTCATTTTTCTTCGTGTAGCATCAAACCACTCTTGATGTAATAAAGTGGGCCTAGAAATGTCAGGGACAGAGTTGCCCAGCCCTGGTCCGAGCCTTCAAGCTTTTCTCTCTCGCTCCTAGGATCGAATTGACGGCATCACCATTCAGGCCCGCCAGTTCCAAGATGCTGGCCATTTTGATGCTGAGAACATCAAGAAGAAGCAGGAAGCCCTCGTGGCTCGCTACGAGGCCCTCAAGGAACCCATGGTCGCCCGGAAGCAGAAGCTGGCCGATTCTCTGCGCTTGCAGCAGCTCTTCCGTGATGTCGAAGATGAGGAGACATGGATTCGAGAGAAAGAGCCCATTGCTGCGTCCACCAACAGAGGTTAGTTAGTCTGCCTCCGTCATACAGGAGTCAAGCTGGGAAAGGGCTCGACCCTTATGGCCTAGAGGGGACACACATCGAATGAGCAGGGTCAGGTTTAAGTTAAACTGGAACCGTGGTGGAAGCTGCAAGTGATGGCGCCGACTTCTTCAAGGGCTTGGATGACTAGGGCTGGTTTCCGCTTTCAGGCAAAGATTTGATTGGAGTCCAGAATCTTCTGAAGAAACACCAGGCCCTCCAGGCAGAAATCGCTGGGCACGAACCCCGCATCAAAGCGGTCACTCAGAAGGGGAGTGCCATGGTGGAGGAAGGTGAGTGCATCACCCGGGGAAGTCGCTTCGCTTTCGTTCTTCACGTGTCCTCCTTCGAAGGTTGAGTGCTCGGACCTGAGTCAGATTGGGCTGTGGGGTTGAAGACCATCCCCTTTCTCTCCTTGACCTTGACTAGACCTTAACCTCTTAGAGACCGAATTTCTTATCTGTGAAATGGAGGTAACAGCACCTGATGATGATAAGTCTCCGTGGCTGAGAACTGTCGGGGGTCCTGTTATTTTTATTATTTCTTCACACAAGCAGCACTGGTGTCAGTTTGGGATATGATTCTTAAAGTCTAGATAGAGCTCGTGGTTTGAGGAGACAGAAAATGCAGAAACCTGATACAGGGTTGAAACCTGGGCCTATCGTAAAATTTGGAACCATGAAGGAGCCTGGCTCACCGAGGTGCAGAGGTGAAAGCGAGCACGCGGGAGACCTTTTTTGTCCTGTGCAGCATGTCACCATGCTTTTCCGTGTGCTCCCTTCCCCCGCCCGCCTCCCAGGCCATTTCGCCGCAGAGGACGTGAAGGCCAAGCTCAATGAGCTGAACCAGAAGTGGGAGTCACTCAAGTCGAAAGCTTCGCAGCGGCGGCAGGACCTGGAGGACTCGCTGCAGGCCCAGCAGTACTTCGCCGACGCCAATGAGGCCGAGTCCTGGATGCGGGAGAAGGAGCCCATCGTGGGCAGCACGGACTACGGGAAGGACGAGGACTCCGCCGAGGTGACAGCTTGGGGCATGTCGTGCTTGCCGGGGCGCCTGCCCGGGGCTCAGGCTGGAAGGCCAGTTAGGAAAGTGACCAGGTGTGGGAGGTACAGTGTCATAATTGTTAAGGGTTTTTTTACTTCTTAATGTGGAAATTCAGTCATACCGAAAGGAGAGAGAAGGCTGCCTGTCACCTACCCTCATCCGTTAACAGCCTTTGCCATTCTCCTTCTGTCTTCTCCGTCCACCACACGCATGCGTACATCAACACGAATTTTTGCTAGTTGTCTGGTTTTGGACTGAAACTCTTAAATTTTATTCGTAAAGGTCTAGCTGTAGCCCCTGCGCCTCCCTGTTTTCTTGCCAGTCTTCCCCAAAACCGGAATGAGCTGGAAATCGACATGAGTTCTTTGATTCTCCCCAAAGATGGGAGAACTGAAAAGCTTTGAAAACGGCAGTGGAGAAAGACGCAGCACCAAACGTGGCGAGGGCAGCGGCGCTCCTCCGGGACGGGCGCACGCGGCCAGCTCCGACTTACCTGGAGCCTGTTTCTTAAGACGGGTGGCGGGCTCACTGCTAAGCTGCTGCTGCTGCGCTTTACGGTCCCTTTTGTATTTCCACGTTTGGCATTATTAGGTAAAGTCAGGCCGGAAGATCCTTGAAGTCACAGGATTTCCTCCATATTGAGCGTTTATTAGAAAGGGGCAGGGAAAGTATAGAGAGGGGCTGGTCGAATTGTCACGTAACCAAAGCTGCAGGAGGAGGGCGGCACACTGGGGAGGCCGCTGCGGCGGGGGGCTCTGGCCGCGCTGTCTCACCGTGCGGGTTTGGTTCCAGGCTCTCCTGAAGAAGCACGAAGCTCTGATGTCGGATCTCAGCGCCTATGGCAGCAGCATTCAGGCCCTGCGGGAGCAGGCGCAGTCCTGCCGGGTGAGTGTGGCTGTACCGTCCGCAGTTGTAGTAACTTGCGGGAGGCCGCCCAAGTGGCAGGACCCAGAGCCTGCCAGCAGGTGTCATGGTCGCAGGCAGCGCTCTCGTGACCTTGCTGTTAAAGTCTTATGACACAGAGGTCTGTAGGCCGTTAAGAAGAAGATTTTTTAAAAACATTGGGCAGCTAAACTCCCTGAATCAGGTTTTATTGGTAGTGTCAGAGGAAAATGCTCATAAACGTGTATTTGGGAAATTTGATATAGCTGTCAAAGTTGTGCTGTCGTGTGCTTCGTGACACGTCATAGACGTCCTTAATTACTTGTGTCTGCCGTTCCTTTGGATTTTTAGCAACAAGTGGCCCCCATGGATGACGAGACTGGGAAGGAGCTGGTCTTGGCCCTCTACGACTATCAGGAGAAGAGTCCTCGAGAGGTCACCATGAAAAAGGGGGACATCCTCACCTTGCTCAACAGCACCAACAAGGCAAGGCACAGGAAGTGGTTGTGTGCGTCTTTCCATCGACACCACCGATTTTGCTCGGTCGGGTGTCATCGGATCGTTGCGGCTTCCCAGAGTAGGGCTGATGTCGCATTTGAAGAGCTGTTAGTTTCCGCATCAGTCTCCCACGTCTTGTAAGTTTATCCTGTGTCATATATGATCGGGAAGGTCATCAGTCTGTCTTCCTGAACACCTGCCCGTGGTGCGCCACTGTCTGGCAGCTCTTCTCGCGGTTGAACGCCTCCAGGTGGAATTCTTTGCCTTGTGAGCGGCAGTCGGCTTGTGTGTAACCCAAGGCCGTGCTGCGTCCAGCCGTTTCGAATCTCGGCTGTACAGCCACAGTAGACAGTTGAAGACAGCTGTGCCGTCACCCCGAGACTGTCTGCTCAGAGTTAAATGCTGCCTGGTTCCTCGGCCTTTCTTCCTTGACGTTCTAGTTTGACAGTGGCCTTGAAATGAGGGTGCACGGTGCTCCATGTGTTATCTGACTCATCCCAAGGGCTCTTTCCTCCCACCTTGGTTGAGGTGGAGAGGTGTCCTCAGCCATCGTTGGGAACCTTCATGTTTCCTTACCTTCAGTTTACCGTTGTAATGAGAAAACCTGGGATTTGTATCTTTCTGTTGGTGCTAATTTAAACCAAACCAGCCCTCCGGTCTGGCTGCTTTATTCCAGAGCAGCAGCGTCCAGTAGAACTTTCTGTAATGGCAGAAACTTTCTAAGGCTGTGCTGGCCCTGCAGTAGCTACTAGCCACGCTTGGTCATCAAGCACCAGTTGACAAACACAACTGAGTTTTTCGTCCAATTTTAGTTTATTGAAATTTACACAGCCACATGTGGCTAGTGGCCGCGCTGGGATAGCACAGTTCTGGTGTCTCAGCAAAGAGAAGGATGTCCTGCGTGTCGGGTGTCATCGTCCCTTTACTCCTGACCCTCTCCATGCTTGGTGAGTCATGAAGGGACTGAAATTTCAGTCCTTGTGCCAAGTGACTTTGACACCGTCGGAAGCGCCTCTCGATCAGAGCTTTCCTCCGCGTGTGCCGTGAACACACGTGCAGGCCTCCTGGTGTCTCCTTTTCTTGGGGAAGGGCTTTGCTCTCAGTCTGCCGCTCTGTGTCCTCAGGACTGGTGGAAGGTGGAAGTGAACGACCGCCAGGGTTTCGTGCCAGCCGCCTACGTGAAGAAATTGGACCCCGCGCAGTCGGCCTCCCGGGAGAACCTTCTGGAGGAGCAAGGCAGCATAGCGCTGCGGCAGGAGCAGATTGACAACCAGTAAGGGCGACAGTCGATCGTAAAGGTCCAGGTGTCACTCAGGGTAATCTGCGTCCCCCTAGGGCGAGGTTTAGGCAGGGTCCCCAGGCTTCGGGAACAAGTGTTCTGCAGGGCCCCCGTCCACACTCAGGGTCATGCTCTTCCCGCTTTCCCATCACCTTTAACCCACAATACCCTGTTTGAACTGCAGACTGATACCTTTATTTTCCTTTGTTTTGTTTTCTTCCCACATAGTTTTTTCCTAAACAGCATTTTTTTCGATTGTTGCTATCTGAACTTTTTTGTCTTCCGGTTCAGGAGCTGCTTTCTGAAATGACGAGTTCGGGTGTCCCACACCCGCACAGCTCTGCCCCTTTTGAAAGGCCGTTTAGAGAGATGCCCTCCCGCCATGGCTTTGCGTTCTGAGGATAGAGTTTATTTGGTAATGGCTCTGTCCTCTGTGCCTGGCCTGACCTGTGTCCCTCCTTTAGGGCACACCTGACTCCACTAGTGAAATCAACAGCTTTGGACGCTTGGGAGGTATTCAGAAAATAGGTTCACTCAAGTTGAGAATAATTGAACTTTTCTGATCTTGATGATTTCTGAAAAGATCGGTTATTTGTACACTTACAGAGATTTTTTCTGTTGAGAAAAAGTGAGAGATTTTGGCCTGAATCATAAATATGAGAGCAAAAAAGTGAACCAGATACATGACCAAAGTCGTGTATTAGCTCTCAGTTCAAGTGTTTCCTCGGGGCCATCCTTTTATTCCCTGGCCTTGCTCTGTGGAGTTACTGGTGTTTCCAGCACAGGAAAGCGTACTGCCTTGGTTAAGCATGGCAGAATTTTCAGGAAAATGAAGGTGAACTAACTTCTCTGATTGAAAAATCCTGCTATTTCTCTACTGTGGTTTTATTCACGGCCTGGCCTGCTTCCGAGAGCTTCTGAATGGCTCCTTAATTTTCCCCACTTGGAGCATCCACCATCCTGGCACCGGTCGGAGCCGCCGCTTCTCCCCGTGGATGGACCCACTAATCTGTGCATGCTTTTGCTGTGCCCCTCTGTGCAGGACACGCATAACTAAGGAGGCCGGCAGTGTGTCCCTGCGTATGAAACAGGTGGAAGAACTGTGAGTAGGCGCGGCCTCGCTGGGCGCCCGTGTCCATGGCTCTGCTGCCCGTCCCCGCCGCTTCTCGTGAGGGCGCTCGGTCACCAGAGAGACGAGGTGGTGGGCGGGACCGCGTCTCTGCGCTGCGGCTTTCGCTCACGCAGGGACAGGTGTCGGTGAAGCTGTGTCAGTCCACGGCCGCTGCTTCCCTTGGTCGCTTCCGTGTGCAGCTGTGTGTGCGGAGCGGTGTTGGTTCCAGCCCCGTCGCCTTCTGTGGCGGACCGGCCGCTGCTGTCGGCCGCAAACCCGCAGGCCGGTTCTTTAGTGTCCTTAGTTGGAAGGAAGTAAAGTGCTCTAGTGCTTCGGAACTCGCTTTGAGAAGCTTAGATGCAATGGCGATTCTAGATCTTTTTTTTTTAACTGTCACCAAGTTTGTTGTTTTCTGTCTCTAAAGATACAAGAGTTCAGTCTTTTGTATTTTTAGTTCTAAAGAGCTAGAATATTGGATTCTTCTTACGGAATTTTCTAGCTAACAAAAAGGTACAGATACTCCGTATTCTACCTGATTTTCCTTCTGAAGTTGGCAACACTTTTCTGAGAAACGGATATATCATTTCAGACATTTCCTGTCGTTCCAGAGTTACTAACATGCCATATGAGGCTATTTACTTATTTTAACATGAGGCTGTTTAAAGCTCTGTACCTCCCTCCGCTGCCCGAGGGCTGCTCAGAGAAATGGAGAGAGGAGGAGCACTGGATACGTTATGCCCAGCAGACGCATCTCGTCTCTGAGCCGTAGTTGCATGAACCCTGTGTTTCTGTGCTAAACGCTGGGTCTCCGTCGTCTGTGGTCGTGATGTCGTAAGTGCACAGTTGGCCCAGGGATGCGTGTGCCTGGCTGTCATAGACACCCAGTGGTGAGCAGAACACATGTGCTTCTCCTGGCGGCGGTCGTGGGTCCTGAGGCTCTTCATCTTCATTGCGTTCTGGCACGTGGTCACCAGGGCATTCTCATTCCACCCACCGCCTTGGAGCCACATCTTGGAGACACCTGGTGGCTTCCTCGATGTTAGGCGTAGAGCCTCTGTAGGGAGCTAACTGCCGTCCTTGCCCTCTCTTGTCCCCCTCTTGAATGCTGTCAGATACCATTCTTTGCTGGAACTGGGTGAGAAGCGGAAAGGCATGTTGGAGAAGAGTTGTAAGAAGTTTATGTTGTTCCGTGAAGCGAACGAGCTACAGCAGTGGATCAATGAGAAGGAAGCGGCCCTGACGAGTGAAGAGGTCGGCGCGGACCTGGAGCAGGTCGAAGTGCTGCAGAAGAAGTTCGACGACTTCCAGAAGGTATGGGAAGCCTTGCAGCTGAGCCAGGAAATCGTTTTAAGAATGGTTCTCTTAATTTTTGACCACAGATTACTAGAGTGAAAATTATATATAAATTATATTCTGCCATCTGTTTTGCTATTTTTAAACGGCTTTATTTTATTACTTATTTATTATTATGCCTATAGCACCTGGTCTTCCTAGGTGGTCTCCCATCCAAGTACTAACCAGGCCCGACCCTGCTGAGCTTCTGAGATCAGACAGGATCAGGCATGTTCAGGGTGGCATGGCTGTAGACTTTAAATGACTTTAATCCAAGCTTTTCTTGGGTTGGTTTAGTTCCAAAGACATACATGCAGTTTCTCTTCATGTTGGTTTAGGACTTTACTAAACCTAAAATACAAAAATGCATAAAAGTATTTTTTCAATTGGGGTAAAATTCACATAACACACGAGTAACTATTTTAAAGTATACGATTTGGAGGCATTTAGTATAGTCACAGATTGAGGAATCATCACCTATATCTAAGAGTTCCAAAATGCTTTTATCACTGCAAAAGGACACCATGCGCCCTTAAGCAGGCATCCCTGTCACAGTCCAGCCCCGGCCACCAGCAGGTCTGCATTTCGTCTCCAGATTTACTTATTCTGGACATTGTCTATTAATGCGATCGCATGCGGCTATTTATGACTGCTTTCTCTGAGCATGTTTTCAAGGGTTCATCTTTGTAGCACATGTTAGTCTACTACTTTTTATGGCTAAATAATAATCCATCCCTTGCATATTCCACATTCGGTTTATACATGTCTTGGTTTAAAAGAATTCTTTTAACCAATTAAAATGAGTTTGGGGGTTTTTCTCCCAAAGCGACTAGCATTAAAATGTCATCGCATTTTAATAATTGTGTCTTCTTTCCCAAGAAAGGCTCTTTAAAAATATCCATTCAGCCAAAATGATGATTTGTTAACTACAGTTTATTAAGTAAAGTTGAGACGGACTATTTCCATTACCCTATTATATTCTCACATCAGGATTTCCTGATTTATGTCACTGTCGAGAAATAGAATAACCAGTTCACACACAGGATACCTATTGAACAGAAATTTACAGGCACAAACGGTAGCTTAAGATCTGTCGCCTTCCTTCTTCGACTTGCTCTCACGCGTCTTATGGCTTTTGCTTCAAAGGATCTGAAGGCCAACGAGTCACGGCTGAAAGACATCAACAAGGTGGCTGAAGACCTGGAGTCCGAAGGTCTAATGGCAGAGGAGGTGCAGGCAGTCCAGCAGCAGGTAGGTATCAGGGTCTCGCGCTGAGGCCCTGTTGCCATAAGGAAGCAGCTCGGCTCCTTCCCGCGTTTTTCGTAGCCCCGGGTGTAGGTCAGGCCCTCCGTGTTTCACTTCCGTGAGCTGGTCCCTCACCTTCACGGAGTAAGGAGAACACCACCTGTCTTCTTTTTATACTCGTTAAATATCGTGAGAGTTGTTTCATATTTCTATAGCTTTTACCTGATAATAAACTCACTCGTTCCTTGAACGAAAGGCTTTCCTGGTATCTCCAAGTGGGCCGTCCGTCATTTTATAACTGTCCTGTGTCTCCAGGATGACGGTAGTGAGTGTTACTGAGAGCTGTGTGTTTCCTCTAATATTAACGCTGGTTTCCCTTTTTTTTTTTTTTTTTTTTGGTAGGAGGTGTATGGCATGATGCCAAGGGTAAGTCCCAGGCGCTTCATGTGGAACCTGAATGTGAGAAGGAATAGACTTTAGGAAGAACATAAAGTCAAGGGCCTCTTACGGATTTCTGTTCCTGAACCTCAGAGATGCCCTTTGTGTGTAAAAATCTGGAAAAGAAATAGCAGACGTTGGTTAATTTTTTTATTTTGGGTCTCAGGTGTACAGCGCAGTGTCTAGACGTCTATATGATTTGTGAGATGATCTCCCCGTCTAGCGCCCATCTGGTACTGTCCACGCAGAGCCATAGTAACGCTCACTTCATCCTCTGTGCTGCACCCTGCAGCCGTGACTTTGCAACTGCTAATTTCTATTTCTTCTTCCCTTCACCGTTTTTGTACACCTTCATCCCTTCACGTTGCAAACTGGTACATTGATTTCTGTTTGCCATTCTCCAAAAGACCAGTAAATTTGCTTGTTTTGTTTTGTTTTGTTTTTTGTTTTTAGGTGAGGCAACCCTCGACCTCACAGATTGCAAGGACTTTGTCAGCTTATAATCTCTGTTTTTTTTTATTTTTTACACATACAGCACCTGGTCTTCCTAGGTGGTCTCCCATCCAAGTACTAACCAGGCCCGACCCTGCTTAGTGCCCGAGATCACATGGGATCGGGCTTGTTCAGGGTAGCTTGGCCAAAAACTAGAGACCAGTGAAGTTTTTATCTCTTCAGTTTTCTAAAAAAAAAAGTGTTTAATCTTTTTGGTTTATTTATGACTGCTTTTTAAAGAATCACATGAAAGAAAGTTGGTCGTTTTCAAATTTTCTCATTTTTTCTGTGTAGGCAGAATTTTTCTCTCCTGCTTGTTTGCTCCATTTTCCTCAAGCAGCTTTGTAGTTTGCTCTCCCCCAGGGGTAACCTCTAAGTGCCGTTTGGGTTCATTAGAAGGAAAGGCGGGGTGCTGCGTTGTTTGTGTCAATCGCACGGCTGCCTAAACTCTTCCTCCTTTGACTAGGATGACACCGATTCCAAGACAGCGTCCCCCTGGAAGGTAAGAGCTCCTTTGCACGTAATTGTTTCCAAAGATGGTGTGGGAACAGAAGTATTCAGTGTCCTTTTCTGGCGTGCCTGCTCCCGAGCATTCAGGCTTCTTTGGAACCTTTGGTCATTTCTGGACTCGTTCGGGCTGGTTTCTCTCTGACCCTGCGTTTTTTTAATCTGTTACGTCTTAAAACGTGTTGATGAATAGACAGAGTAAAACGTTCCGATGCAAATGCTCGGGGCCGAGTCCACTCAGATGGCGTTTGTTCCCCACGGTGCTGCCAGGATGGGCTCTGCAGAGGTGCCACCGTGTATAGTCGGGCATCCTCCCACTCGTAGGACGTGACGTGAACAAGAAAAGGACTGAGAATGAAAAGGGGAGGAAAGAGTCATTCGTGGTCTGCCTGACCACTTTCTCTGTGGCCTAAGAAAGGCTGCACAGAAGACACTGAATCCCGAGGGAGATGAGGAGGTGAAAGGGGAGGAATAAGAGGTGTCCAGGTGTTTACCAGCCAGAATGGCCGTCGTTCTGGACGACACCGGGCTGGAGCTTGACCAGGAGCACGGGGGAGAGGCTTTTTCGTATGCGGTGTTTCTAGCCAGGATTCTGCAGCTAGTTGCCCGCGTCCTAGGTGCTTAGCCTCTTCCCTCCTGACCCAGCGCTTCGGGAGCCTGTTGCTTGCGTTATCGGCAGGCAAGTGAGAGCAGATTTCTACTTCAAAAGTGCACTTTGCCTAAGATAGGAAGAACGCATGAAAACCTAGAACAAAAAGCCTCCTGCGAGGGGGCGCGTCTCAGCCCCGCAGTCTCCTCGTCTGAGGGCCAAGCGAAGGGTCTGTTTTTCCTGCCTCCTACTCCTCCAGGCTCTGACTTTTCTTCTCATTAAATAAATAGGCCTTAATTTCGCTTTCTCCCTTTTTCTCAATGTTAATTTTCTTATACAGCAAAATGTGATCATTGGTGACATGAATGGGCAACAAAACAGCCTTACCTGTCTGACCTCCTGGCATTTTTTCTGGTGACAGATTCTTTTAGAAATGTAAATTCTTTCAGAAATGGCTTTATAAACACCAAGACCTCCTATTTCTAAAATGGATTAGAGACAGCGGGTATCCACCTTCTGAATCCCGTACACGCCCACGGTGGTTGAAAATGTCACCCGAGTGCATCACAAGAACATCTGATGAGCCTAGCCTCTCTGTGCCCCAGCTTGGCCTCTTTTTTTTTTTTTTTTTTTTGCATGCCCTGAAGATCGTGGGCATCGCAGTGCGTGCCAGATGGAGTTTCAGACGAAATGAAGTGGGCTCAGATCCCAAGGGACACTTCATTTTTGAAAGAAGTAACTGTGTTGATGGGAAGAAAGCCAGTTTGTTGGTTTACATTGTTTTTCATCTGGTAAGGCTGTTGCCCTTCATTCAGGGAGACAAACAGCAGCCCAGTAACCATAATTAGAAATAAAATTATTGGTCTGCTTGACTGTTAAACAGTCTTAGGTTCTAGCATTTGCTAAATTATGTTTTGTGGACTGTTCTATAGTACGGATAAGAAAAAGACACTAACCGTGAACCTTTGAGCTGTTTTTCTGTCCAACCAGCTGTTTTAATGGCGTTTTTCACCATTTTCACTTCTCATCAAGGAAAATTAATCATTGAGTGTGATCTAATTGTGCACTTGGGTGTTTCCATGACTCTCTGGTAGTTGCTAATTTTATCAATGCTGCCGTTCAGACTTCGACAGTATCCTTCTAAGTTAATTTTGGTTGCCGATCGGGAACTAAATGGCACTTGCATCTCAGATTTTTGTCCCTTAATTGGCAGACGCTTGATTACTTTTACTCTTCTGCTTTCCTCCCTCAGTCTGCTCGCCTGATGGTTCACACGGTGGCCACCTTCAATTCCATCAAGGTAAGAAACCACGGCCAGTGCCCCCGCCTCCCCAGGCTCCTGCACCAGTTTCCTTCTCCTGTCTTTGTGGAAATCTTGTCCTGATGAGTTGTGTAAGCTGTCGCATACGTCACCCTCCTGGGCCCAAGGGTGTCCTGAGCCAATATTAACTCTCTTTGTGCACGGAGGTTGGCTTGCCCAGCCACAAACTCGCCTGGTTAGCCTTCCCTCAGGTCCCAGGAGGGCCGGGAGCTGCAAGGAGCATATCGTCCAGAAGGCAGTGGCTGCCTCTCTTGCCTCCTCGCAGGAGAGGTTTGGCCTCTTTTTCTGGACCCCAGGGTGGTTTGTCTCCTGCTGTGGCACTCCTGTGTTCTTAGGCCTGCTGGGGCCCGGCCTTCGGAGGCAGTAGACTCTGCGATTTATCCACTTGGCAGTTATGTACGAAGTAGTCGCTGCACAGTGGGCAGCAGGCAGGAGCTGAGAGCGAGGTGGAGTCAGTTGTGTTGAAGGTGATTCCAGGGCAGGTGTTGGGAGTGTTCACGCCGTCAGATTCGGCTAGCTTCGGCAAGGTTCTGACTTTCTGGAAATTCTGCTGTAGTTGTGCACTGATATGTTCAAATAGGAAGGTTGGAAAGAGGAAATTATCTGTGTCCCAGCTTTTCCTTTCAAGTTAAAGCACCAGTGCTTTGGCCCTTCTCGCGGCGTCTGGCGCGGGCCTGACGCGCTGCTGTCCCCCCGCAGGAGCTGAACGAGCGTTGGCGGTCCCTGCAGCAGCTGGCCGAGGAGCGGAGCCAGCTCCTGGGCAGCGCCCATGAGGTGCAGAGGTTCCACAGGTGAGGGCCAGCGCGGGGCTGCGACAGGGAGACGTGCCGTGGGGCAGGCGGACGGGGAGATGTGTGTGCACACCCTCAGTCCTCACACTCGCCAAGCTCTCAGAGTAACAGCTGGAGCCCATGGGCACTTGTGCTCTGGCATCTGGGAGCGTGCCCGACACAGGGCGGATGCGCAGTGAATACTCCTGAGTGAGCGAATGCGGATCTTTGGCTGTTCAGAGCTGTGGATGGTAACCAACCACCGAAAAATGTGCACGTGCCCGCCGAAGAAAACGCTCCTGTTTGTCCTATAATCAAGGCAGCTGCACTCAGCATTTTTTAACTTGAATGTCCGTGTCGCCTGTAGAGATGCTGATGAAACCAAAGAGTGGATCGAAGAGAAGAATCAGGCTCTGAACACAGACAATTACGGTCACGACCTGGCCAGTGTCCAAGCCCTGCAGCGCAAACACGAGGGCTTTGAGAGGGACCTCGCGGCTCTCGGCGACAAGGTGAGAGGCTGCAGAGTCGGCTTCCTGCAGCTGCGCCTGAAGCAGAGCCAGGTCTTACAGCCTATGGATCAGGGCCCCCCATTTCTCACCCACTTACCACTCCCCTCCCCCCACCCAGGTAAATTCCCTTGGGGAAACAGCCGAGCGCCTGATCCAGTCGCACCCCGAGTCGGCAGAGGACCTCCAGGAGAAGTGCACCGAGTTAAACCAGGCGTGGAGCAGCCTGGGGAAGCGTGCAGACCAGCGCAAAGCCAAGCTGGGCGACTCGCACGACCTGCAGCGCTTCCTCAGCGACTTCCGGTAAGAGGCCCTCGCTCACGCGTGGGGCCGTCCCGCGGTCATCCTCCCTGGGACAGGGATCTATGCCAAGGGCGAAACAGACTGCCGAACGTCACAAGGGCAGAAGTACGTCTGCTCCTCACCCGAGTCCGCACCCACAGCGGCGCGCGGACGAGCACGCACATCTCCCCTCCGGCTGCCCCGCGGCACGTTTTCCCCTTAGACGTATTTTTCACTTTAAAGGCATCCACCTTAGTCATTTCCACGAACATTTTTTTTCTTTAGAAAAACTTCAAGGCTACAGAGAAATGGAAAGAATAAAAGTGAACGCCCGTGATGCCCTTCGTCCAAAGTCCCTGACTTCTTGTCACCTTTGTTTTCTCTCTCAGTCCATACTTTCGATTTTCCGCAACATGAAAGCAGGTTGCAGACACGTCGCGCTCCACCCCACATACTCCAGCTCGCAGCTGAGGGCAGGGCCTTTCTGCCCGTGACTGCTTGTCCCTTATCACAGCCCAGTTTGACGGCGGCACATCAGTGTTTAATGCTGGTTCACAATCGGTTTTATCCAGCTGTCGCCAGTGTGTGTTTTGTTGCCAGGGCTTGCTTTTTGGTCCAGGATCCAGTCGACAATTATCATCGCATTTTATAGCCTGGTCTTAATCTAGAACAGGACCCCTCCGCCTTCTGTGTCATCACGCTGACATTTTTGAGTCCAGACCCGTTACCTTGTAAAATATCCCATGACCTCAGGACCGGTCTTTTAAAGTGTGTGGCATTCCACTAAATGGGTGATTTATAGCTTGTTTACCAGCATCTCTTGAGGACAAATATTTCTTTTATATACTTAAGGAGCAAACACCATTTTCTTGCACACACTCCTGTGTGTATGTGATCTGGGGTGTGTCCTCTGCTGTTGTGAGAACAGCCAGGTGTTCTTGGCCTTCACAGGCCCCTGGTATGAGATCCCAGATGTGTTTGTTTTCTTCTTTTGAGGTGAAGGTCACATGACAGTCATCAAAAGTGTGTCGTTCAGTTCCATTTAGTGTATTCAGTGTTGTATGACCATCTCTCTAGTTTTGAAACTTGTCCTCACCCTAGAGAACCCCATCAATTCCGCTTTGTGCCTTCATGGGTTTGCCTGTTTAAGTGTGTGTTATATAAAAGGCAGCATACGATGCGTGGCCTTACACATTGATTTTTGTGGCCTCGCATGTGGACACCTGGAAGAAGCTGAATTAAATGCATGCATGGGCCTAGGACACGGGCTTTTATGGCTTAATCCTAAATGAAAGGTGTTTTCATTTGCAGCTGTAAAAAATTTAACCACAGCTATTGTATTTATTAGAGCCTGTTATTCTATAGGGCAGGAAGATTTTAGTTATAAACCTGTTTTTTCTTCTGAGGAAAATTTTTTTTTTTTTAATATATCGATAAGATGAATGAGACTTTGGAATAATTTGCCCAGAGATTCAGCCCTGTTCATTAGATTGACTAGATTAACCACAGATAACCTTCTGAGACAAGAACTATGCAGTTCCCTCTTTTCCTGGGTAGAACGCTCACTTGCCAGGTAGCGTAATAGCTGTTGCTCTGTGGCTCTGGTTTCCAGGGACCTCATGTCTTGGATCAACGGAATACGTGGGTTGGTGTCCTCAGACGAGCTGGCCAGGGATGTCACTGGAGCCGAAGCTTTGCTGGAACGACACCAGGTAGGTCAGAAACTTGGTTGCTGCGGCGGGCCGTGAAGATCGTTACCCCCACACGCACATACGCACACACACACACCCCCTTTGTTGTGGGTTGGTGGTTGACATCAGAGTGGGCATCTTCGCCAGTCATCTAATCCCTTCCCTCCTCTTGGCAGGAACACCGGACAGAAATTGATGCCAGGGCTGGCACTTTCCAGGCATTTGAGCAGTTTGGGCAGCAGCTGTTGGCTCACGGGCACTATGCCAGCCCAGAGATCAAGGAGAAACTAGACATCCTGGATCAGGAGCGTACGGACCTGGAGAAGGCCTGGGTGCAGCGCAGGATGATGCTGGATCAGTGCCTTGAACTGCAGGTATCTGTGCCGGAGAGGTGCTTCCCGTTGGCCAGAGGGCTTCTGACCAGGTGTTTTGTGTCAAAGGCTCTGTCTTCTCACCTGTCTTGCCCCTCCCTCAGCTGTTTCATCGGGACTGCGAGCAGGCGGAGAACTGGATGGCTGCCCGGGAGGCCTTCCTGAACACCGAAGACAAAGGGGACTCGCTGGACAGTGTGGAGGCCCTGATCAAAAAACACGAGGACTTCGACAAAGCCATTAACGTCCAGGTGCGGACTTTGTGCCTGAGAGTCCAAACCGGGACTTCCCCCGATGTTCTCTTTGTTGGCATGTTCTCCTTTCCTCTCTTGATGGCTAAAGTAAAAATTAGTTGTTGACTTTGTTAATTCAGCTAGAGAGCTCTGGCAGTGCTCCTAAGTTATAACACTTGATTTCGACTATGCAAAGGAAGCAACGTAGCGACCGTTATATCGCCAAGGAATACTCGTGTAGTCCAGGAAAAATGGTAGCTACATAAGTAATTTTTGAAACTTTACATAAGAATCCTGATGTTTTTGAGGTTTAAATAAGGGGGGTATCACAGGGAGAAAAATTATTGTGACTGCAAAGAAAAACAGTTATAGTTAGGTCAGGTAATGCACGAATGTAACCAAATCAGAAACTCTGGTTTATAAACCACCTGATTGAAAATCTGACAACCTTTTGAATGTGACATTTACTGGTGTTTTCGCTACCGCCCGCACCCCTCACCCCCGGTGTGACCTGGAGCCTTCTTGAGTTAAACTCTACTCTAATAATGATTGAAATCAAGCTTTCTTTTGGCTTTTTACACTTCTGCTTCTAAAGTGTCAGTGTATTCTGATCCTGCCACCAGCTAGTTCTCAGCCACCCAAAATAACTTCTCTCCTCAAGACCTGCAGTCTAGACGAGGCAGAGCCACCTAGTCCACCTTGACCTCTTGCCTCTGTTTGCCCCCAGGAGGAGAAGATTGCCGCTCTGCAGTCCTTTGCCGACCAGCTCATTGCTGCTGGCCACTATGCCAAAGGCGACATTGCTAGCCGGCGCAATGAGGTTTTGGACAGGTGGGTGTTCCACGGTGCGGACACCTCCCACCACGCCTGTGTGAGAGCCGCGGCCCGTCCTGTCTGAGGGACACTCACGTCTAGTCTCGGTTTCACTTGCTCAGATGGCGACGTCTGAAAGCCCAAATGATTGAGAAGAGGTCGAAGCTGGGAGAATCGCAAACCCTGCAGCAGTTCAGCCGGGACGTGGATGAGATTGAGGCTTGGATCAGCGAAAAATTACAGACCGCGAGCGATGAGTCATATAAGGATCCCACCAACATCCAGGTGAGCCGACGAGCCGAGCAGGGTGGCCGTTATCTCCAGAGTAGCCTGTGTCTTTGAGTAGATGGTGTTAAAGACGACATCTCTAGAAGGGGGATGGGGGGGGGCACACTTACACACCTGCGCGCTCATGGTCAGTGGGAATTATCCTCGTGAGCCAAGCTGGTGAAAGGTCCTTTCGAATTGTCAGCCACTTCAAAGCTGCTTTGTCTCTATTGATACCATGTCTGCTGTAAAAAGTCTCTAGTGTCCCCTTCTATTTGCTGTGTCCCCAAATGCTGAGCTTCCCCGGGGGAAGTACGGCAGCAAAATGAGTTTAATAGCCGATGTGCGTATTCACGTCAGTGTACTGAACTCTTGTTTTAATCTGTTTTTGTAGCTTTCCAAGCTGCTGGTAAGTTTTCTGTTTTCTAAAAGTTTTAGTTCGACAAGCTGCAGTATTTGTGTCGTTCTGTATAGATTCTCATTGTCATGGTCACACATAGTCTGCTGGTGTTTCTTCATCCATGCTCGTCATTTCTAATCATCCATCAAGTGTCCCTGTGGGATGTGGCTTTCTCTGTTGTAATTAGCCTGCAAGCCTTCATTTCCCCTCCCGGTCCATCACTTAGGCAAGTTCTGTGCAATGTTTGATTTGGGGGGCAGTAGTCGACTCCTTTCTTTCCAGAGGTGGTGCTTTCAAAAAATGAAATAATCAGCCTTTTCCGTGTAGACGTGGGCTCATGGCCTTAGGACAGGGAATCTAGCAAGGTGTGAGAGTTTCACACTGGCCACAGGAGACGGACAGCTAGGGGTCACGGAAAGGTACTTAATCTCCCAAATCTAAGAGGAAGCTGGGCGAGGGGCTGAGATACACGTGGACGTTACCCAAGGGGTAGTGAAAGGGAATTTTCTGTCAAAATGTAGCTCAGAAGTTACTTAAGTGAACGGAAGAAATGAAGAATTACAACAGGTGGGATTCGAACCCAAGAGTGATCAGAACAGGAAACAGAAGAAGACGGGAAATTGGGCTCTGTCAGGCTTCGTGGGTGTCCGAGACCCTCTTTGCTCTTGTTCTGCAGTGCAGGCGCCGGGGTGCCCCTCAGGGACACTTCGTGTTAGTGCCGCAGCCAGCCAGCCAGGTGGCTCCATCCTTTGACAGTCGCTGCCCCTGAAATGAAACATTCGATGCAGACGCCTTTCGCAGCTGTACTGCTTTTTGTCCTTTTAGTTTTTCCCCCCAAATAACACTCTCTCGAGAGCCTGCATTTCTCACCCAGAATCGTGCCGTAGCTACATCCTCACATCTGCCTCTCGTGTTCCGCGTCTCCTGTTTCTCTGTGTATTTTTAAATCCCTCCTTGTCAGGCCCAGATTCCGTCACTCCTCCAGCCCTCTAGTTCCTCGTAAAAAGAAATTCACACCTAGAGTCAAGCTTGGATTTTGACAGTATCAGAGAGAGAGTATTGATAATGACAGTGACCACGTGAGAAGCCAGTCAAGCCCAGGTCTGCAGCACCCGTAGACGTCTCCTGTGTCGCGGGGGTCAGGCTGACCGTCAGGTCCATTGCTTTGTAGTGATTGCTGCCTTAGCTGTCGAGGGATCGTGTGTGTGTTATTATTAGAGCTTCTATCCACTAAGGAGAAAGCTGCGGATGGAATGTATGTACAAGTAGATTCAAAACTGCAATTGGCCGTTGCTGTCTTCTGCGTAATGCTAGAAGATACAGAATTCCGGGACTTCACTCCCAAATAGCTAGTCCAGCTGATTTAAGAATTGACTCATTCACCTACTCCCGAGCTGGAGCGTTTCCTTTCTCTTGGCCCAGCCCCTTCACTGCATTTTCAACAGACTGACCCCTAAAATAGTCACACAAATTCTGTGATTGCCTTCTCTAAAAAAATGTTAGCACTGCCCCCGGATCTGTCCATTTGCTACCACGCCCTTCCTTCCTACCATCTTCTCCCTGCCCCCTGAGAAGGTGGAGCGCATAGGACCTGGTTTTGAAAGGGGCTCGTTTGGTATTTTTAGAGCAAGCACCAGAAGCACCAGGCCTTCGAAGCAGAGCTACACGCCAACGCCGACCGGATCCGCGGTGTCATTGACACCGGCAACTCCCTGATTGAGCGTGGGGCCTGTGCCGGCAGCGAGGATGCTGTCAAGGTAGGGTCTCCGCCGGCCCAGGGAGGAGAGGGGCCGGTTCGACTTGTCAGTCCGCCACAGCCAACTCGACAATGGCTTTAAAGCACAGCCTGAATAGACAGACAACTCTGGGCTCCACTACAGATGGAGGCGCACGGGTGGGAATGGCTCCTCTGAGTGTTGTCCGTTCTCTTCTCGTGACTGTCACCTCGGTTTAAGCCCAGCGGGCTCTATGTGGATGTTACCATTTCTGATGGCTTCTTCTCATCCTTAGGCCCGGCTGGCTGCCTTGGCCGACCAGTGGCAGTTCCTGGTGCAAAAGTCCGCTGAAAAGAGCCAGAAACTGAAGGAAGCCAATAAGCAGCAGAACTTCAACACTGGGATCAAGGACTTCGACTTTTGGCTCTCGGAGGTAACGCCGAGAGTTTCTCCCTTCCCGTCCCCGGAGGAGGTCCAGTTGTTTGGGATAGTAGATCGGTCATGACACGTCAGGGCTCTCTCGGCGCCCCCTTTAGCAGACATCTCCACGATCAGACGGGAGTTGTGTGCTGTGTGAGATTCATAAGTGGAAGGCAGGAGTGTTGAGAGCAGAGAGAGCTCATCTTGGCGTGGGACTCGTCTCTATAGGAGTGCAAATAGGAGATAATGGGGTCCAAGTGGCGGACGGCTCAACCAAGTCGGCCCAGACAGGATGTCACAGTCAGCCACGTGTCCTCAGCAGAAAAGTTAGAGAGTACAGAAAGTATAAGAAATAGAAAAGTTTTAGGGATCCCCACTCTATACATATTTCCGCAAACATTCGTAGAGCTACATTCTTATATATAGTTGGGCTGACGATGTGATTATCGTTAGTGCGTATTGAGTGTGTTATCCTAAGGCACTAGAAATTCTTCCTGACCATTTGAATAACTTCCTAAATCCATCACAGAGTTGTGCCATCGCTTAACCATTCCCACGTTGTCGGATGTTCAGGGATTCCAGTTCTTTGGTGATACCCGTGCTGCAGTGAACATCCTCGTATGTTAATCTTTGCCCACGCCGCTAAATCGCTGCCTAGGGCAGTTTCCTTGAAGTGGTATTGCTGTGCGTTTTGCCATCATACCACTGCGAAGGTTTAGTGACCCTGCCTTTAGCTGTGGAAGTTAAATTCATAGGCGCTTGAGTCTTGTTTGATTGACAGAAATGGACAGAAAGTCCTTTTAAGCCGTGGAGCTGATGCAGGCCGAGCAGGCGTAACAGTAACTTGTGATTGAGAAGTTCGCCGCCCTCCATACAAACACCAGAATGACAGCCGGGCATCCAGGATTGTCCGGAACGCTGAACGTGCTCCGCACATGGCCTTTCCCTTCTGCGTCTCGCTGCCAGGTGGAAGCCCTTCTGGCGTCTGAGGATTACGGCAAAGATCTGGCTTCTGTGAACAACTTGCTGAAAAAGCACCAGCTGCTGGAGGCGGATATATCTGCCCACGAGGTGAGCAGGGAGGGCAGCCAGGCCAGTGTCTGGACACAGCTGTGCATCACCCACTGAGGACCAGGGTCCTTGGGGAAGGGGACTGATGTCCGTCGCTGAATGCCGAGGTTCTCAATCATTGTGGTCTCGGGCCATATATACTCTGCAGTTATCGAGGGGCCCCTAGGAGTCTGGTATTTGGGCTTTATCTACCAGTATTCACCATTATTAAAAGTAAGTGAATTTTAAAAGTTAAATCATAAACAATGTCGAAGGATTATATACTGTATGACTTCATTTATCTAACATTCTCAAAATGACAAATCATAGAGGTAGAGAACAAATTAGTAGCTGTCAGGGGGTGGGGACGAGGTGGGCGTGCAGCTGTAAAGGTTCCGAGAAATTCCTTTGTGCTACCGGAACAAGGTCTGTGTCTTGATTTTGGTTGTGATGATACAGATCTACCATACAGTGAAATTGCATGAAACCACACGATACGTTCACGGAGACACACAAACGAACACACGTAAAGAATGGTGAGATCTGAGTAAGGTCTGTGGCTTGGTTGAACCAGGGTCAGCTTCCTGGTTTTGATACTGTACAGTTACTTCAAAATAAAAGATTAAGAAAATAAATTTATTGATTTACTTAAAATAAAACCATTACCAGTTAACGTAACTTATTTTATGAATAACTGTATTTTTCCAAAAGCAAAAGTAATAGAGTGGCGTTGGTTGTATTTTTGCAAATTTCTTTAATGTCCGGCTCGATGGAAGACAGCTGGCTTCTCAGAGCTGCCTCTGAGCTCGTGTTGTCGTGGGGTGTCATCTGTGATGCAAGTACCGCCTCACGGCGGCAGTTGGGAAAGGGAGCAGTGTTTTCATTCAGATGGTTAATGCGAATGTGTGATACTCCACCGAACTCAGGAAGTGGTGGTTTCTTAAAGGTTAGTTGCAAAGCGCACTCTGAAACCGTATGTTTTTATACCAGTCTCTTAAAATCCACTGGTCCATACTGAACTTCGAAGGGATCTTTCATCCATGCATGATGTTGCAAAATCATTTGGGAGATACTGCTTCGCTGAGGTTCGTAGGTCTTCTGAACGCTGACGTGTTTTGCTGTGTATCTTCACATCAGTTAACGTCACAACCAGTTGCAGCAGAAAAATTGTTGCTGTCAGGCTCATTGAAATAGGTGGAAATTTTCCAAAATTCCAATTTTTTCGTGAAACTTTGAACTTTATCATTTGCAACAAACTCAGTTTTTCTTAAAGTGGCAGGTTCACCTTTTTCATTCTCGACACAGTGCTCGTCAGGTCCAGAAGTTTGAATGACCACAGTTGGTTACTTCAAAAAAAAGCGGCTCGTTGAGCTCGCACCACGTCCCTGTCCTCAAGAGTCGCCGCACTCGAGTGTGCAGCCGAAGTGCGTGCCTGGGTTTCCCATTTTCCCATGCAAGATATTTAATGGCACGTACTCAAGATGGGTATTTAATAACATCAACAGCTTCGGCTGCTGTTTGCAGGGTGTTTGTGAGTGAGACAGCATTTTTTACTGCAAGTGCAGGGCACCGAGGCATGTTTGCTAAGGGGCAGCTTGCCACGGCCTTGGGTACCCGCGCACCCATCACCACCTCTGCACCATCAGTGCAAGTGACCACACTGAAAATATAATGCCTTTGTGTTATTACAAAAGTAGTTCTGACTGCTTAGAGCTACAGGGACCTACACACCACACTTTGAGAACGTCAGCATTCCGCAGCGAATAAACCTGAAACCAGCCTGTCAGCGAGGCACCCCGCCCTTAGTTTCAAGCAGGTGTTCCCAGAGACCCGGATTCCTGACCCCTGCCACCATGTGCCCTGCCCCAGGATCGCCTGAAGGACCTGAACAGTCAGGCAGACAGCCTGATGACCAGCAGTGCCTTCGACACCTCCCGAGTGAAAGACAAGCGGGACACTATCAACGGTCGTTTCCAGAAGATCAAGAGCATGGCGGCCTCCCGGCGAGCCAGGCTGAATGAATCCCATCGCCTGCACCAGTTCTTCCGGGACATGGACGACGAGGAGTCCTGGATCAAGTACGTGCTCTGGGCCTCCTGGGACGCCCCTTGAGCCTTTAGTGGCAGGAGGCAGCACGGGGCCAAGTGAGAGGAGGTCCCACGACCGGACCGTAGGGGTGCGGCACGGACGTGCGGCAGAGGGTCACGGCCTCCGCCGCCACGCTAGGCCTCGTGTGCCGTACGCTCCCCACGGACGCGTCTGTTTCTTCCGACGTCCCGGTGTGCGACGGTGACGGTCATTGTCAGCCTCCAGCTGGTGGCGATGCCTGACGGTGACACTAGACCTTGTCTAGACCCCGCCCTGAGATCGATCCCTGGGGAGTCTGACCTGAAAGAGTCTCATCTCTTGGGGAAGGTAGATTCATGAAGGAAGGAGAGTTTGTTTTTAATCCTCACTCCTCCCGAAGTTTCAGCCGGTGTAGCATTTAAACAGCAATTTTAGGGAGAAAAATCTCTCAGTTCCTCACTACCTTTAAAGTTATAGCAATATCTCCATAATTCCATGTTTAATATGTGTAGATTTGGTAAAGTAGGCTTGATCTGGTGATACCACTGGCCCCTCCCTGTTCTCCAGTGTACCCCGACCCTCTGCGGAGTCAGACACAGTAGGTGCTCCCAGAGACACATGTGGACACTGTTTGGGAAATAGAGGCTGTTATTTTCCAGAAGACAGGCAAGGCTTTTCCTGGAGAGCTGGGTAGATGTGGGTGAAGGGCCTCTGGGGCCCGTCCGTGAGTTTCATAGCTCTTGCAACCAGACATGTCCAGCTGAAAGCCTGGAGGTACAGAGACGCCGCCTGTGTCATCCAGGGAGAAGAAGCTGCTGGTGAGCTCTGAGGACTATGGCCGAGACTTGACAGGTGTGCAGAACCTGAGGAAGAAGCACAAACGGCTGGAGGCCGAGCTGGCTGCGCACGAGCCCGCAATTCAGGTGCACGGGGCCCTTCCGGCCGAGCGGGCAGCGGGGCGTAGGTGGGCCCGCACCACGCGCCGCGAAGCCCTTTGCTCGTGTTCATTTCCCTGCGGTCCCTACGGCGCTTAGGCCGCCTCATCCCCAACCAGGAAGGAGCCGCTCTGAACGCGGTGCTGAAGCCGTTTCCTGGAAGCATCGAGAAGCAGGGACTAGCTGTTAACCCCTCGTTCTCGTCCATCAGGGTGTCCTGGACACTGGAAAGAAGCTGTCCGACGACAACACCATCGGGAAGGAGGAGATCCAGCAGCGTCTGGCGCAGTTCATGGAGCACTGGAAAGAGCTGAAGCAGCTGGCGGCGGCTCGGTGGGCAGCCGGGGGGGGGGGGCGCGCGGGCCCCGCTCCCGGGTGCGGTGGGCAGGCTCGCTGGGAGTTTCCGGTCCCTCCCACCACCTCCAGGACCCTTAGGTGTGCAGGTGCCCCTGTGGGCTTGCTCCAGAGCCACCTCTCATAGGCCCCTGCTGAGCTGGTTCCGTTACGTGAATCTGGACCCAGCACGTGGTTCCAGAATGTCTCATTTGACCAACTCTGTCTCTACTTTGTGTTACGCAGAAGGCTTGACTGAACCGTTCACATCTGACGCTCGTCTCACCATTGACGTTTTTAAGCACGTGTTAACTATCACTCAAAGTTGGGCGAGGTCATTGCTGATTTTTTTCTGTCTCCTATAACAAGGGGCCAGCGGCTAGAAGAGTCCTTGGAATATCAGCAGTTTGTAGCCAACGTGGAAGAGGAGGAGGCCTGGATCAATGAGAAAATGACGCTGGTGGCCAGTGAAGATTACGGGGACACTCTGGCTGCTATCCAGGTCAGAGAATGAAGACGCCACCTCCTTCCCTTCAGCATCTGCCTGCTCGTTAGATCAGTGGCTGCGCCCTTTCCAGGGAGCAGAGTCAGCAGCCAAAGTCTCCTTGGTGCATTTTTCCATCACGCTAGAGACGTTTTCTCTCTGTAGACAAACTGGGGTGACTGAGCCCCATTGTCAGTCAAGCATTATCACTAGTGTTATCTTCGCTGGTCACTAATACTCCCCGAGCCACACCGGGAACCCCGTGGGCCAGTCAGGGTGACGCAGGTAGAACGTAGATGCAGCGAGCGGCCTCCTCCCCTGTGTGGTGGAGTTCCCCGGAAGCCAACCCGACGGGCGCTGTCTCCAGTGCGTCCGTTGTCCTGAGGAAGTCGAGGCTGGGCAGGTCCCCGAGGAGACGTACTGAGGGTAAAGCTCCGCACGAGCGTGTCGTGCTGCGGGGTTTATCTCAGGCTCATTCTGTGTCTTAAGGCGAGAGGAGGATGTGACACTGATGAGTGAGACCTTAACCCCTGACTGAGGCCGCCCGACGTCACTCCCGGGCCCAGCACAGGCGGGTCCTCACACTGCACCCTGGTTTCACTCCCTTCGTAATTATTTCTGCACCTCTGTGTCATCGCAGTCCGCAGCTGGGCCGCGATGCCCGTGGGGCAGGCCCCGTCCAGGTCGTTCCCCTCCGCCCCGGTCCCCGGCACTCTGGCGCACGCCAGGCTCTCAGTGCCGGCCTCGCTGCTCCCACTGCAGGGCTTGCTGAAGAAACACGAAGCTTTTGAGACGGACTTCACCGTCCACAAGGACCGCGTGAATGACGTCTGCACCAACGGACAAGACCTCGTCAAGAAGGTGAGCCTGGCCCCGGGTAAGGCCCCAGTTCCCATGCCAGACGCCCACCTGCTGGTGCCCCCGTCACCCCTCAAGCCTCTTCCCCAGCAGAGTCACCAAAGGTTTGTGTGAGACCGTAAGCGGTCCCATTCCTGGGGAAGAGTTCCATCAGTTAGTTGGATGTTTCTCCCTTTCAGAAGCCAGTCCGTAAAGTCACTCTGCGGCTGTTGTTTTCTGCCCTCGTTAAGCAGAGAAGCATCCCCGTCGGTCCCTCGGGGCCACTGGCCCTCTCACGTGGCTGCCCTCTCCACGTGTTTCTCAAATACTAAAGCCCCCCACAGAGATCAGGAAAGACAAGTCAGCAAATCCTAAAACTCGCCCATCAGGCTGCCACCAAGACCTCCTGTGAGGTCTTCGTACCTAACCTTCTGGACCTTTTCTGTCTACACAAACAGCTGCCCGCTGGGTGAAATAGATACCTGTCTAATTGGATCACAGCACCCTAGAAAATTATCTAAAACCCAGATACTGTACAGGATGCTCGAGAAATGAATCTGTTAAAACCATAAGGTTTATTTTGTTCAAACAGGACTTAAGAGAGAGCAGAAATAGATAAAGAATCTAACTGTTCCCTCAGAAGCCGTGACGTCACATGCTCAAGTTCAGACAAAATGTAGTGCCCCCGTTTGTCACAAGTGAATCACCACCAGTCACTTAGGTGCAATGACAGACATTCAGCACTGGATGACAAACGACTTGTAACAACTATGATTATCTGGCACAGATACATAAGTGAATAAGATTTCTCAGCACAGCAGTTGAGCCAGCTTTCAGGCCTTAAGACGGGAGATTTGGTCCACAGTAGTAACAATCGGGTGAAAACCCGTGTTCACCAGAGAGCGTTTGAGAGCTTTTTTTGCTTGCCCTCTCATAGGCAGATAAACTCGCGTGAAACTAATTTCAGACACAGACGATGTACAAATAGAGATGAGGCCTGTGTACAGCTCATCACGTACACACACCTTTGGATGATGTTCTCTGTTCTTTAAATCTGTGGTGTAACTGGTTTGTAAATATTCTTCAGCCTTCCAACAAAGAGTCCAGTGCATTATTCTCAACAACAGGCTTTGTTTCCTGCCTGAGTTTCTCTTGCAACTTCATGCTGACATGTGGAGTATGTTTTCAAATACAGATTTAACCAAGACCGAAGCAAAGTGGGGCTTAGTAATTTTCAGTCTGTTTAGTGTCAAACATTTTCCTGAACCATCATTTTTGTTGCATATATGTAGTAGCCGTATTTTGGATATATAGTATTTAAGTGATAATTAGGCTTTTTTCCAGTCCTTTGCTGTCTGTAATGCTGACGAATACACCATCGTGACTTAACATTTCAGCACATTCCTCGTTAGTTCTTTAGAGTTAGTCCCTATAAGTGCAGTCGCCAGTATTCATCTCTTGCTCTGAGAAGCGTCACCCGCCCCCCCACCCCCCCTCCACCCCCGTGTGGGGCACGCCCCTGGCCCACCTGCCAGGAACTGAGGCCTTCCCAGGCGGGGCAGGTGCAGATCGGGTAACTGCAGCAGGACGTGAGGCTCACTGGAACGTGCCTCTCTTCACGGCCTAGAACAATCACCACGAGGAGAACATCTCTTCAAAGATGAAGGGCTTGAATGGGAAAGTGTCTGACTTGGAGAAGGCTGCCGCACAGAGGAAGGCGAAGCTCGACGAGAACTCGGCCTTCCTCCAGTTCAACTGGAAGGCCGACGTGGTGGAGTCCTGGATCGGTAAGCGCCACTCAAACGTAGGCCTTTCAGAAAACCCTGCAGAGCCGGTGTCCTGGCCCAGGGAGCCAGGCCCTCGGATGATGAAAGCAGCAGTGGACGTCACGACGCAGCGGGCGGCAGCCCGCGTCAGCGCTGGCCCCAGCCGCCAGGTCCAGGGTGCGGTCAGCTTGGTTGAGAAGGAGCTAGGCTGATTTTGGGACCCACGCAACCTTGGTAGTAGCCGTGTCACATGAGTAGTGACTGAAGCACACACCTTCGTGGCACAGGTGGAGAATGGGGGTCTGGGGGGCAGCGAGGAGGCAGCCAATGCAGGTTCAGAGACTCCTCTTAGTAATACTGAAATGTAAGCGTAAGCGAGATAATTGTCTTGTGGTGTTTTAGGTTTTTTTTCGAATTTATCTTACTTTATTGAAAGGAGACGTATGTGTCCCATGTTTGGTTTTCTAGGTGAGAAGGAGAACAGCTTGAAGACAGATGACTATGGCCGAGATCTCTCTTCTGTCCAAACTCTCCTTACCAAACAGGTCAGTTGTGGCAAAGGACGGTCAGCATTTTTCTTTGAGACACTTGACGATTTTACAGTCGGCCCTAGGGACTCGGTGGTAAACAAGGGGCACAGTTTTGGTCCTCGGAGCTTCTAGACTGGGCTTGTGTGCTACAACCCGGCGGGCGCTCACGGGGCTGAGCGCAGCGGGATGCGCTGTGGACTTCCGCTCCAGGCGTCAGCCTCGGCCTGCCTGGAGTTCCGGGGTGGGGCATGGCCTGAGACTGAAGACAGGAGATAGGAAGTAATTTGCAGGCTGAAGGAGATGCAGAAGAGTGGGCAGGTGTGACCCAAGTGGCAGAAGGTGGGGACTCTGGGCTGACAGTCCGGTTGGGGCACTCAGCAAGTTCCAGTCTCGACGCGGTCACTGCAAATTGGCCTGTTGCTCCTTGTCCAGGAAACGTTTGATGCTGGCCTGCAGGCCTTCCAGCAGGAGGGCATTGCCAACATCACTGCCCTCAAGGATCAGCTGCTGGCCGCCAAGCACATTCAGTCAAAGGCCATCGAGGCCCGGCACGCCGCCCTCATGAAGAGGTGGAGCCAGCTTCTGGCCAACTCGGCCACCCGGAAGAAGAAGCTGCTGGAAGCTCAGAGTCACTTCCGCAAGGTATGGGTGGGCCGCGCAAAGCCCAGCTGGCCCAGTGCCCAGGGAAGGCAAGCCCATCTTCCATTCGCCACGCTCCGCCCTCAGCTTGGCACAGAGGCGTTCTGTACGGGGGCATGGAGTCGGCTTATACCGAGGCCAGTGGGACATGAGGCTGCCATTCAGGAGGACCCAGGGCAGACTGGGTTTACACATACCGAGGGGGAAAGGGAGCAAGGGAAGAAATGTGGGGGGCTTTTGGAAGTGGAACTGGAGAAAGGAGCTAAGCCAGCCACATGCCGTTTTGACTCTGATACCCCAAGAACGCACTCCCCTTTCCTGCCCCGACACGCTTCCTGCCCCAAGATGGCACCGCCAGCCCTGGCCCCTGTCCTAACTTGGTCTCCTCTGCTTTCAGGTGGAGGACCTCTTCCTGACCTTTGCCAAAAAGGCTTCTGCCTTCAACAGCTGGTTTGAAAACGCAGAGGAGGATCTGACAGACCCAGTGCGCTGCAACTCCCTGGAGGAAATCAAAGCCTTGCGGGAGGCCCATGACGCCTTCCGCTCCTCTCTCAGCTCCGCCCAGGCCGACTTCAACCAGCTGGCCGAGCTGGACCGCCAGATCAAGAGCTTCCGCGTGGCCTCCAACCCCTACACCTGGTTCACCATGGAGGCCTTGGAGGAGACCTGGCGGAACCTGCAGAAGATCATCAAGGTGCCCTGCCCGCTGCTCCCTGCACTTCTGCCCAGGCTGTGGGTCTGCAGCCCCTGCTCAGAGAAACACCTTCCAGCTGGAGGGTGATGGGACTCAGCAGAGGAAGCCCCTTTGTCAGAAGCTACCGGGCATCAGTCCAGCAGCGCGCCCTCTGCCGGTCTCAGTCACTTCCACGGCACGTCTTGCCAGAGTTCCTGAGGGCTCGTGTGCAGCCAGGACCCTGAGCTCACCGCATGTCTCCCAGGCCCCCTCCTGTTGTCTCCGGGTTAACATCTAGTCCTCCCTGTCCCCCCGAGCGATTGTTTCTTGTTGTGTTCCACTTCAGAAAACCACGTCCTGCTCCTTTCAAATTGTAAGGCCAGCCGCTTCATTCCCAAGGGCAGAGTCCCCATCCTGAGCCTGTCTGTGCAGGAGGGGCCGGGACGGGGGCTGACGTGGCCTCTGCCTCCCTTCGGTCCTTAGGAAAGGGAGCTGGAGCTGCAGAAGGAGCAGCGCCGGCAGGAGGAGAATGACAAGCTGCGCCAGGAGTTCGCCCAGCACGCCAACGCATTCCACCAGTGGATCCAGGAGACCAGGTGCCAGCCCTGCCCCCCGCTCAGCCCTGGTCCCCGAGGCAGAAGGCCCAGGCCCGTAGCTGCAGGGCGAGGGGGGCTCCGCCAGGACGCAGAATGCATGCTGGGAACGAGGGAGGAAGGGCTGGGAGCGTGGGGGGCGGGCGGGCGGAGCTGGCACAGTGTCCCGAAGGTGCTTTTCCCAAAGATCCGGTCGACAGGCGTCCCGGAACGGGTGGGAGCGAGCGTGGCCCCCGGCAGCCCCGAGCGGCGCCTCAGGGCCGGACGATGAGGGGTCGGGCACCGTGTGCACTGATGCTGTCCGTTTTGTTTCTCTTTTCTTCCTTGTGTCCCCCTCTGTCCCCCCCTCCCGATCGCTGCTGTCCGGACACCGCCTTGTCTTGCGGCTGCTTGGATCCCATCTCCACAGAACGTATCTCCTCGATGGGTTAATATCGTCTTCTTATTTCCCTGGGCTTGTGGTGTGGTGGCGTCTCGTGTGCTTGTCCGTCTGCCCTGTGTGCCCTTGCGGCCTGGCTCTCGGAGGATCCCAGGCTGGCCCCTCCTGCCCCTCCTGCCCCTCCTGCCCCTCCTGCCCCGGGTGGGCTGCACTTTCCCTGCCCCATCCCCGTCACCTCGTAAGGAGCGTGTGCCCTGCCCCACAGCCCACCGTCTCCACAGCCTGTGGTCTAGGGATTGGAGTCACGTCCACCTTTCTGTTCAGATTCCAAGGGCTCTTGGGTAAGGAACGTGACCGGGCCAGGAGGCCAGAGCTCAGTCCTGAGCCGCTGGAACCCCATGTGGTTCGCGGGGTAGTAGTACCGGACTGCTCTTCTGCCCCTGCTCCCCCTGTGTCCAGCGGGACCGTATTTAGTCCTTCGGAGATCGTAGGCATACAGTGGGATGACAGTATTTAAGGGGCTCAGGCTGGCGCAGTAAGTCCCCAGCCATGCACTGACCTCTCCTCCAGCACCCCGTCTTCCCAGGGACAGGTGCCATTTGCCCTAATAGGCAGAAGCGTCCAGTGTTTCTGAGTCATGGAGAGACCGGGCCTGGGAGCTGCCCGAGGAGCAGGGCTCTCCCACCCAGTCCCAGCAGGGGCCTCTCCTCCAGGCCTTGGTTGCCGCCTGCAGCAGTCAGCTTTGCATTCTCTCCCAGGCCCGCTGTCAAGGACAGTGTCGATGGGACAGGTGGCTTAGACTAGCACTCTTAAGGCTGTGCCGATAGGTAAATTGGGCAGTAGGAGAAATATGGCCACACTGATTCGACCCCACGTGCTGAGGTCAGAATGGGTTGGAATTTGGGGATCAGTTTCTCGCTTGAGCTCATAAGCCACCTGGCATCTGCTCTCCCCCTGGGCCCCTGTGGCTGTCTGCTGGTCTTGATCCTGTCTCCGTAAGGTGCCATGTTCCCCTTTCCGTGTGGCTCCTCCCCGGCCCTGTCCTGTCTTGCCCAGTCCCGGTGTGAGCCGCCCCGAAGCCGCCTGCCGGGCCCTCGGCTGCCCCTCCCCAGGCCCCTGGCCGTGCGCCGCCAGCTCGGGCCTGGCGGGGTGTGTCTGTCTCTGCCCTCGCCTTCCCTTTCCCTGGTGTATTCACTTGGTTTCTTCTCTTTGACTAGCATAGCGTATCGTCGGGTCATTCGTGTCTATCAGTATGAAGTTGGGGATGATCTGTCTGGAAGGTTTTTCTCCTCTTATTTTTCTTCTCTCACTGTGGTTTTCCCCATGCACTCTGACTTCCCAGGCGGCTCCGCTTTCTGACTAACCCACCGCCCTCGGCCGCTTGGGACGGAGGGGTCTGTCCTCCTCCCACTGCACGGGCACCCAGCCTCCTGCCCCCGGGTCGTGGGGGTGCGCTTTGCCCTGGGGGACTTGGCGTGACTGTGCGTCTGCTGGGGTAGGAGGAAGCCTGGGGCCTTGCCTTGCTAGACACTCTGACCTTGGGGCGATTTCAGAGCTAACCCTGGCTCGCTGGGTGTTGAAAGGGTAGGTTGGGGCAAACATGGCTACAGGGTGGCTGGGCTCAAATCCCACCAAGGACACGCGCACAGTGTGACTGGCCCCTGCACGTGACCCCAACCCGTTTGTCGTCTTCATTCACTGGTGGTTTTCTGTGACCTTGCACCGTGTTATGTTGGGAAGATGGGGGCTCCCCAGACACCCCCTGCTCTTCATAACGTGACCCTGGAAGGAGCCTCTGGCACTAACTGTGTCTCTAGGTCATGCACCCTCAGTCTGGGGCTTAGTGACAGCCACTTCTCTCCTTTTGGGCAGAATTAGAACCATTTCGAAACGTAAATCTGGTCACGATCGCTTAGCACCAGTCTCCACGGCCGAGGGTCACCTGCCTCTGCCGCCGCTGCCGCCACTGACTCTAGAATATGGCTCTCTCCTTAGGAACCTGCAGGAGACTCCAGGGATTTCTGGGGGGTGGCTGTCAGCTCGTCAGCCCCTCCTCTTCCCTGTGGTCTCCCTGTGCGTCAGGTGGCAGGGTCGTATCGGGCATCTCCCCTGCGGCTGCAGAGGGGGTGCACTGTCAGGCCTGTAGCCCCTCCCTCTTCCCATGGGGGCACTGTAAGATCATTTCCTGAGTCACCCCTTGAGGGCCTAGCATGGGTCAGTCACCACGTTACAGCCTGGCTGGGCCCGAGGAGCCACATGAGAAGGGAACCCGGCCTGGGAACAGGGAGCAGGCTGGGTGGGCTGAGCCCCGGCCCACCAGTTGGCCTTGGGCGGGTGGCGCGCCACCCGCGGCAGCAGCTTCCCGGCCCTCCCTGGCTCCCAGGGCCACTTAGGGAAAGACAGCGGGTACGTAAGTTTTGTTTTCTTAATAAAACTCAGGACTATAGGTGCTTTTGTTTAAGGATAATTTCTGGCAGTCAGGCCCTTCTTGCCTCACTGAACTTCCGTGTTTAGGTCCTGTATGGTGGAAGAGTCCGGGACCCTCGAATCCCAGCTCGAAGCGACCAAAGTAAGCACCCTGCGGGCTCCCAGCCCAGCCCCGCCCTGTCAGCTGTCCACGCCTGCAGGTCTGCCTGCTTTAAAGCTGGGTGCAAGGTGTGCTAGTCATGCACCTCTTTCCCCTCGGCTTAAAGCAGGCTGGGCCTCCATCATTTTAAAGAAATTCTTTGTCTCTGATGGTTGCTATCTGGAGCCCTGCTTAAAAAGAGGCTCCTCTGGCCCTTGGCACACACGGTTCACTGGGCAGGTCTACCCACTGGTTTGTGATGCTCACGCTGAAATCTTTCCCTCTTCTGAGGCTGCCGGATGTCTGCCCTGCACCCCAACCCACCTTTGCCTTTGCAGACAGCCCTGCAGGTTGTCAGGCTAGGAGGGCCGTCAGGCAGGCCCTCGGGCCCGGTGACTGAGGCGAGAGCCCGTCCCACGCATCTTTGCTTCCCCCCATCCCTGCAGCGCAAGCACCAGGAGATTCGAGCAATGAGAAGTCAGCTGAAGAAGATCGAGGACCTGGGCGCGGCCATGGAGGAAGCCCTGATCCTGGACAACAAGTACACGGAGCACAGCACGGTGGGCCTGGCCCAGCAGTGGGACCAGCTCGACCAGCTGGGCATGCGCATGCAGCACAACCTGGAGCAGCAGATCCAGGCCAGGTACCTGCGCCCAGCACCGAGGGCTGTGAGAACCAGTGCAGGTCTCCAGTGGGCCGGGCGCTGTGTGGGGCGGCGGACCCGGCCCCTGATCCCTTCTTTCTTGCAGGAACACGACAGGAGTGACTGAGGAAGCCCTCAAGGAGTTCAGCATGATGTTTAAGTGAGTGCACCTGCTGCTCCCTGCCCGGCTGGGGAGGCGGGGCTCAGCAGCGGGGCCTGTGTGCTGAGCTGCGCTTGGCTTTGTGCTGCAGACACTTCGACAAAGACAAATCTGGCCGCCTGAACCACCAGGAGTTCAAGTCCTGCCTGCGCTCCCTGGGCTACGACCTGCCCATGGTGGAGGAAGGGGAGCCTGACCCAGAGTTTGAGGCGATTCTGGACACTGTGGACCCGAACCGGTGAGCCTCCGGGGGGTGGTAAGAGCGGCCATCCCTGAGCCTGCTGCCCCCGCTCACTGACCTTGCCCCTCCCCAGGGACGGGCACGTCTCCCTGCAAGAGTACATGGCTTTCATGATCAGCCGAGAAACGGAGAATGTCAAGTCCAGCGAGGAGATCGAGAGCGCCTTCCGGGCCCTGAGCTCCGAGGGCAAGCCCTACGTGACCAAGGAGGAGCTGTACCAGGTCTGGCCTCTGCTCCCTCTGCCCGGGGCGGGGGTTGACATTCCTTTCAAAAATAAAACCGAAGGCTGCGGAGGTTAGGGACAGCTGCATCCATGGGAACAGACCCAGTTTGCACCACCCCCTGACCCATGAATCCCAGTGGGCTTACGGGACTGGCTCCAGACTCTGGGCATAGACCCTCCTGAAGCGTGGGCATTAATGTTTTTGAAGTCCACCTGCCCGGCCCCCCAGCATGGCTGGTGATGGCTGGACTGACAGGTGCATCTTCCTTTCTAGAACCTGACTCGGGAACAAGCAGACTACTGCGTCTCCCACATGAAGCCCTACGTGGACGGCAAGGGCCGCGAACTCCCCACCGCTTTTGACTACGTCGAGTTCACCCGCTCGCTCTTCGTGAACTGATCCTCCCACTCCTTGGTTAGCCCGGCCCAGCTGCTTGCCCTGCCGTCGCCTTGCTGCATGTCACCTCCTCTGTGCTCTTAAAAATATTCCAGACAGTGTTACTTTCCAATGTAACTTTAAATCTGCTTAGCTTGGGATGAGACTTAGTAGAAAATGGTGCTTCAACAAACTGCTTCTGGTCCAGTCGCAAACACCACGTTGCTGTGGGGACCCAGATTCCCGTCTTTGAAGCCAGCTGCCCCATTCCGGCTTCAGAAAAATCTAGGCAGCTGACTTGTTTCCCTCTGTTCTTTACCACCCCCACCATTTTGTTTTCACGTAAAAGACAAATAAATGACGCCTCTCCCCAAAAACTTGTTTTTCATTCATTTTCCATCAGAAATACACAGCACAGCTGTAGCCTCACCCCAGCACGGCTTTGAGGTCCTCAGGTAGCCACCTCTGCTGCCAGCTGGTCTAAGTCCTCCGTCTCCCGGGGCCCCTGTTCCGTGAACTCGGTGCTCAGCTGCCACACCTTCACCGTGCCCTTGGCATCGCCAGCGGCCAGGAGCTGAGTCTGCTGGCGATTAAATTCAAGACAGTAGACGGGGCTTTCATCCTGGGTTTGCTTGACTGAAACTGTGGGTTTCTGGGAGCTTTTATGGAGATCAAACAGCTGCACGTCACCTGCAGGGGGAGAGATTGGTAGGATAAGAGGGACCACAGCACAGAATAAGAATACCGCCCAGTGCAGCCTTCTTCCCACACGGGGGAGGCGCCCTCAGCCCGGGTGCAGTCCATGCCTAGCCCAGAATCCCAGGTAAATGCCTCGGCCGTGCACTTAAATGGATCCAAGCCTGGCTTGCCGTTTCCCACCTTCACCAGAAGCTGCCGCAAACACCAGGGGGCGCACTGGAGACCAGCGCACAGCGAACAGGTACTTGTGCGTCAGCTGCAAGGATGTCAGGGGCTGGGCCTGCAGCATGGAGTACAGATGGATGTGGCCATCGGTCCCCGCGCTTAGGAAGAGGTTCCTAGATGGGACATGGGGCAGAAAGCCAGGCAAGGGGATGAGCGCTGGGTACTCTTGGGCTCCTGAAAAGCCTCCCCGGACCACCAACCTGGGGGCCTCGGCAGGGAGGGGCCAATCCCCCAGGGCCAGCCACCAGAGAGCTGGACACCAGGGCTCAAATGGGAAGAAGGGCCTGGGCCCAGGCCGGACTGCAGGTCCTTTCAGCATTCTCTGGTGAGGCCTGGCGGGACTTCCCCGCTCTCCCTGTGGCTGATGGAGGACGATGACCCCCAGGCCGGGCCTTCCCTACCTGTGGAAGGGGGAACAGCTCACAGAGTAGACGGGGCCGCCGTGGGGAGAGAAGGTGAACTGGGCCGGGGACCGCAGGGACACAGAGCTGGGCATCCGCGTGAGGGCGGCCTCCTCCGCTGCCAGGGAACACTTGAGTGGGAAGCCGCCTTCCGTGCCCAGAACGAAAAGGCTGGGGTCAAAGCTGGAGAAGGCCACAGCCGTGGCGCCCACCTCGGTCTCCCCTCGGTGCGGCTGTGGAGAAACGGACAGCAGGGCGGAGCCAAGGGAATCTGGTCAGTGTCCCTAAGAAGCCCAGGCACACGAGGGGACGCGACGGCCCAAAGAGGTCACGGCCCGGCTCGGCGGGCAGTGCTGGTGCCCGCGCCCGCCCCCCGAGGCTCGCCCGCTCGGGAGGCCCCTCGGGCCGGGGCTGCCTGAGGGCCACCTCCCGGGGCAGCGGCCCCGGCCCCCGCGTACCTTCTTCAGCTTGGTGTTCCGCGGCAGCTGCTGCACGACCAGGGCGAAGCCCTCGGTGAGCTGCGGCCGGCCCGCCCCGGCCCCCTGCCAGAGCAGCACCTTGCCGTCAGTGGCCACGCTCAGCACGCGGAAGCGGTGGCTGTGGCGGGGCTCGAGGAGCCAAACCACCTGGGACGGGGCGACAGGGTGTGGGGACAAGGTCGAGAGAGGGAGGCTTGACCCAGGCCACCCCCCACCTCCCGGCAAGATGTCATTCTCCACCCCACTCCCTTTCTCTTGCAGGAAAAAATTGAGAGGGGGAGCCTGGAGGCTGCCTCACCCACGAGGGGCAGGCGTGGAAGGCCCTAAATCCTTCCCCTAGTCCCAGCAGAAAGCCAGACGGCTGAAAGCCCCTCACTGCAGCCTGGGTGGAGGAGTCTGGGAACGGCCCAGGGCCCTGGGGGTGGCTCCTGCTAGGGGCAGGGTTGTGACTCATGCCCCAGGAGCTCCAAGAATGCAGAAAGCAGCTGTACAACTGCCAACTGCCTGGTGACCTTCTTCCACGGCTGTGCCAAGCGGCACCCTCTCTCCAGCTCTGCCTCAAGCAGCAGGCCCATGCTCGGGGAAGGAGCCGCCGACCCACCCAACAGCCCGCTGCTCTGACCTGGGACACAGGGTCTCTGTGTGTGTCGTCTGTCAGGCCTGTACGCCAGAGCAACGGGTCCTCGGGACGGCTCATGTCCCACACCAGCACCTCACCACTGTACAGCCCACCTGGAGGACCAAGCAGGCCCGGGCAGGAGCTGACGCATGCCCACCCCTCCCAGCCCCGATCCAGAATGCAGAGCCACTTCCCCGGAAACCATCCTGATGAGGGAAAGTCCAGGTCCCCAGGCCTCGCACTCTCCTGCTGTGCCCCACCCCAGGAAGTGCCTCCTGCCGCCAGGCTGACCGGCCCTGCTCAACCGCAGCCGCCCCCAGCACGACCGCCTTTCCCAGAATACTCAGCTCCTATCACCACTGACAGCTCCCCGAGGGTGCCTGCTTCTTCCTGCCTCTCACCTTGACCAGGCTGCACCTCTGCATGGCCCACGCCCGCTCAAGACTCAGCTAAGGACCTGTCTCCTCTTTCCCCAAGGCCCACACCTGGCATAGGCCCGACCCAGCATCCTCGCTGAGCCCCAGGGTCAGTCACCTGTGGCCTCTGCCTCCCAGGAGTCCCGCCCTGGCTGTGCCCAGGGGTGGGGGGCCCAGTGGAGACCTCCCCTTTGGCCACCCTCTGCGGGGTGGGAAGCAGAGGTGAAGCAGGCTGGGTACTCACCTGCAATATGGGACGGTTGTGTGGGGTGAAAGGCCAGGCACATGACCGCGCTGGGTACCTCCACCACCGCTGACGGCTGCTGGGGGCTCAGGCCTCGCCGGTCCAGGTTCCAGGCGCACACGAAGGACTTCAGCGTGCTCCAGTCCCCATCATCCAGCCTGCAGAGACGTGCCTCAGCTGGCTCTGCCCCTAGGCCAGGGCTTCATCCCCACCTTGCGCCTGTCACCCGACCCACCTCTCCCCTACCACCCCCAAACAGATAAGCAGACACTGCGCCAGGTATCAAAGTGGCACAGGCTCCTCCATGGCACCCCAAGGGCATGACTTTCTCTGCAAAAGGGTCCCCGGGAACCAAAAGCAGGTCCATACAATGTGGAGAGAGGGGACCCTCGCACATCAGGAAGCAGCTCGTGGAGGTGAGGCAGGCGCAGGGCTCACTGCCCAGGGCTGGCCGGTGGGCACTGCGAGTCCTGGGCTCCAGGCCCCTCCCTCCCCCGCTCTCCCCCTGCCACCCCATGGCCCAGGCAGCACTGAGAAAGAAGACTCCCAGAATAAGCAGGCTCTGGGCCCAGCCTTCACTGTACAGACAGGGTGACAAGCTCACATAGGGGTCCAAGGGCCACCCACTGCCCCACACCCACCACTGCTGCCACTCACCGGCCATAGGCACAGGCCACCACAGAGCCAGTCGTGTTCCAAGAGACACTGGTCACATGCATACCCTGTCCTTGGGCTGGGGGGTAGCTCAGGGTATGCAGGCAGGTCACCTGCCAAGAGACAGACCGTCCCCAACCCTGAGCCTGAAAGCCGTACAGCAGGTGGCTTTGATACCACCTAACCAAAACCACACGCAGGCTTGGGCTTCCCCAGACCCTGAAAGCTGTCTGAGTCAACGGCCCAGCCCTGGAGGAAAATGTGGAGCCGGTGTGCCGACATCTTCCTTAATAGGATGCTTCTGGAAACCCAGAAGGAAGGGCCTTGTGAACCGAGACGCACAGCCGGCCCCGGGTCATAGCCGGACCCTGTTCTACACACAATCTCAGAAGCTTCGGCTTCTGGAGCGGGATGGTGCTGATGGCTGCACAATGATGCTCCAGGCCACAGGGCCGTACGCCTAAAAATGGGTAAGAGGGTGAATTGTATGTTCTGAGTATTTTACCACACACACAAAAATGTTTTCAAAGCCCTGGCATCTCCTTTCTCAGCCCGCAGCGGGCTGGCAGCGCCGGCCTCCGTGAGGCTCGGCACAAACCTCCCAGGAAGCGCCGTGCGGCAGGCCAGGCCTCCTGTGGACAGCTCGTACGTCTTGACCTCAGAGACCCACACACAGAAACTGTCCAATGGAAAGAACCCGAGATCCGTAAAAAGTCATATGGCGGGGTCCCACGCACGCTGCTCACGAGAACGCAGAGGTGCGTGGCCGCCGTGGCGGGTCCTCGGGATGTTAAACGGTCACTGTGCACCCAGCAGCCCCGCTGGGCGTCCACCCCAGAGAACTTGCGGCACGCTTACAGAAACACCTGCACACGGACGTTCACAGCACCATTCATTCATCACAGCCAAAACGTCCGTCGGCCGACAGACCGAGGCGACACGTCTCAGCCACACAGGGACCGAAGCACCATTAGATGCTACGACACGATGAACCTCGACAACATCCTGCCAAGTGGGAGAAGCCAGTCCAAACGACCCCCCTTACGCGGTTCAGTGTGTACAAAATGTTCCAAATAGACCAGTCCACAGACAGGGGAAGCAGGTCAGTCGTTGCCAGCGGCCGGGGCTGGAATGGGGAGTGAGGGCTGGCGGGGACGGGGTTTCTTTTTGGGGTGAGAAAAATGTTCTAAAACTGACTGTGACAATGGCTGCACAACTCTAGAAAATTAATATTAAACTTGCCGAACTGTAGACTTTACATGAGTGGATTGTACGGGACGTGAACTCTCTCTCCAGCTGTCATTTGAAAACAGAGCTACACGGTGGGGTAGGCATTGGAGGGGGCACGAGAAATCGTCTGGGGACCTGGTAACATTCGGTTTGGCTTCTTCGACTGGGTTCTGATTCCACAAACGTTTCCCCTTGGTGAAAAGCCCCGGCCCTGAACCCTTGTAAAACGCGTGTGTGTCTACGTTAGGTGCACGACAGGTTTAAATCAGGGACCACGGTCGTCTCCCTCACGGCGGTTCTGCCTTCGGCCGTCTCAGGTGCCCGTAGTCAACCACAGTCTGACAACGAGAAATGAGAAATTCCAGAAACAAAACGTCTGTAAGTTTTAAATCGCACGCCGCTCTGAGCAGCGTGACGGAGCTCCTCGCTGTCCCGCCCCGTCCTGCCCAGGGCGGGAATGACCCCCCTGCCCAGCGTCTCCACGTGCTCCACGCTCCGCGCTCGTTGGCCGCTTAGCAGCCGCCTCGGTACTGCAGTGCGTGGGGGTCAAGTCACCCTTATTTTACTGAATGACGTCACGTCTGCATAACTTTTGTTACAGTATAGTGTTATAATTGTTCTATTTTATATTGCTGTTGTCAGTCTCTTACGGAGCTCCATTTATAAACTGAATTTCATCACAGGTAAGTGCAGGTAAGAAAAAACATAGGACATACGATGTCCTCACCTAATGTCATTCTGCAACTTCTAAGCGAAATGATGTATAACGAAACCAATTTTACCACAGGCTAATTGATGCGAACCAAAGTTGAGTTCCCCGGCATCTCATCAACATTATAACAAAACGGCTGAGTGAGGGGGCCTTGTCCCCGGACCTGCGTGTGGCACAGGGATCGGTACCACCTGGGATTTTGGGCATTATCCCCCATGGATCGGGGGGACGCCAGAACAGACATTAACTTATTTATCATAACTGCAGTGACGGGGACAATTTACAATCTCCAACGAGACTACTAAGGGAGCTGATTAGGGGGTAACGGGGCTGTTCTATACCTTCGCTGGGGGGGCGGGTATAGGGGTCTGCAGGTGTGGGGGTGTTTGCCAAGACTCAGTATAGCACAGAGGGCGACTTTACCTGCATGGAAGGTAGATCTTGACAAACCTGACTCAAAAAAAAAAAAAAAGTTCATGAATGAAGCATTAAGCGGCGTTTTAAAAGAACAAATGTGAAGTCCGAGAAGCAACCTGACAACACAGAACAGGCTTCGCGCCCGACCAGGAAAGACCTCGCCGCGCCCTGGCGACTCAGCTGTCAGCAATGCGTGTGCAGGAGCTGAGAGAGGAAACGAGGAAACAAACGGCAGGGCAGGGCGGGGACATCAGAGGCACCGGAGGCGGCCCCGGGCGGTTCTCCCCTGTCTCAAACCGCAGCGCTCCCCAACCCTGTCACGCTGTTTCTAAAATTTTGAAATCTAACAGTTTTTCATTAAAAGCGACATGTCAGCCTTTCTGGGGCCGCTGCCACAGGACCAACGACAGTGGTGAAGCGTCGAGGCCAACGACTCTGACGACAGGAGTAGGGACAGGGAAACTCCGCATCGGCCGAGACGGCAGCCGCACTCCGGGGGGATAAACCAGAAGTGGGTGCGAGAGAGGAGACAGCGAGAAAGTAGAAAGTCGCTGTCGTTCGCGAGGTGACAGCAAACTGTGAGCGCCGCCCCCTGCCCTGGCTCGGGGCCAGCCCTGGGGGGGCCGGCCCGAGCATGCCCCAACCGGCGCCTCACAGGGAGCCGGCCCGGTGGAGGAGGAGGGTGCGCTCCAGGCTCCACGGGCGAAGCTGCTGCCGGGGTGTCGGCCAGCGGGGACTCAGCTCAAGGACGGCGTGTCTGTGCGGGGGACACGACCTTTCCAGGAGCCGCACGGAGCGCTCCAGCGGGAAAGGCCACAAGTCGTACAGTGCTGTTTAAAACGGCTTTTTTAAAATGTCATTAAGGACAACAGCAGTTATCGTAAGCCTCGGCGTCCGTCCTGCACAGGAAAGAGACTCTGAAGGCCGCGACCCCGTGTTCCCGGCCACCATCGGCATGTCATATGTTCTGTATTTCTGTGATGACCAAACTTGTTTTCAAAAAAATAAGTCAGCAAAAAAAATAAGTCATCAAAAAAAAATAATCAAAAAAAATTCTTTTAAAGGGAGATAAAGTAATACACATGTGGACCAAACTAATCCATAGAAATGAAATATGGAAAAACCTTAACAATGAAGAACAAAAGCTTGACCTCTCTGAATGCAACTGTAAAACGGACCAGCGGGGAGGGGAGGGGACGAGGGGAGGGGACGAGGGGAGGGGAGGGGGAGAGAAAACAGGAGATTTCAATGTGCGTTAGGTTCTCCTCTTTGCGCCCTGCTTAAAAGATACAGTGACTCCGCACTGGGCTGTGGCCTCGGCGAGTGTGTTTTCAGAGCGATTTTCAGGATTTCCCTCACACAAATCTACTCTCCACACCCACCAACGAGCTGGTGGGAACAGGACAGCCGTGTAGCACTGGAAACAGAGGGCAGGCACGGGAGGAGGGGGCGGGAGAAGGGCTGGCCGCCTCTGACTATGTTACTCATCTCGGTTTCTAAAGGAAGGAAACATTGTATATAAAAAAAAAAATTTAAAAAACAAATTTGAACCAGAACTCAAAAGGCTCTGCAGACTGGAGCACTTCATGCTGAGTGAGCAGCAGCCTGATCACGGGCAACACGCTGGGGTCAATGAGACCCAGACTAGCATGGAGCAAACGCCAAGGGGCTTTTATATAACAGCATCATTCCGAGGCTCCCTGATCTCAAAGCCGGGTCTGTCTGTCCAACCGGACAGCTGAAATTACAGGTGATGGCTCTGAGCCGTGCCTCGGGTGCAGAAAGATTCAGAAATGCTGAAGTCACTAGGACACGGGAGTGAAACCAGACAGACCAGGGCTCAAATTCCAGCTCGGCCAGATGTAGCTGTGTGACCTCGGACGAGTCACTGAGGCCCCTGGAGCATCGTCTATACCATGGAGACAACAACGCGCACACAGCTGTCCCGAGGAGTGACGGAGACGGCGCAGCGCCTGGGAAGGCACGGCCCGGCGGTGGAGAGAATGAGACGCAAAGGCGGACTGCCCGAGCTCACGGTCCGCCCCTGCTGCCTGCTCAGCGCGGCTCTGGCAGAGTCACTGCAACTGAGTCTCCATTTCCCCAGCTGTAGGGTGCAGACAGCAACGGCACCTACTTCCAGGACAGCAGAGAAGGCCCAACGAGTGGCTCATAAAACAGCTCAGCACGTGGCAGGGGAGGAGCTCGGTGGGCACTGCCACTATTATTACCATCTGGACGATGCAAAAGAAAGGCTCGAAGGTGGGCAGAGGCTCGACCTGAGGCAGAGGAGTGGGGCGTCCCGGGCCAGCCCGGTCCCTACCGTCTGCTGCGGCTCGGTCCAGTTCACCTCGAAGCCGTCGAATGCGTGGCTTTGCCAGTTCTTGTTCAGCTCCCGGATAACCAGGGCCTCCACTCTCTGAAGAAAGGCTGCCAGCCGGGGGCTGTCGTGCCGGGACACGGGCTGCAGGCGAACCGGCTCGGGGGCCTCGGTCTGCACCTCGGCGTCGGCATGCTTCCGGGTCTGGGTGGACACCTCGGCGGTGACGATGCTGGCCGTCTGGCAGCTTTTCTGGAGAAGGACATCAAACCCCGGCAGTCACCAGCCAGCTAACTCCCGGCATCACCGGCCCAGGGTGCTCGCCCTCCCTCTGCTGCGTCACTCACTTTCCATATGGCTGTTTATCCTCAGGCTAATGGCCCTCTGGCCATTCTGTCTGCCCAAAGACTGTCCCTTTCCTGGTGTAACTAGCCTGTCTTTCTTAGGAGGAATCCAATTTGCATGGTGAGGGTGGACACGACCCCTCACCTCTCCTATGCTCCGCTGAGGGGATACACAACGCCCAGCCAACCAGTCGGAGCACTGGGTCCCTCCCCCAGCCGAAGTGATTGATTCAGAGGTGGCCTCATGACCAAGTAAGCGCCTGCTCCAGGGCTTTCGGTGACACTATTAGGTGAGGACTTGGGACTGCCCTTTTTGAAGATACTGACAGCTCTAAGTCATGTACAGCAAATTCTCACTTAGCACCGTCAATAGATTCTGTGACTTCAAACAATGTATAAGGAAACCAATTTTAGGATAGGTCAATTGATATAAAAGGCAAGTTTCAAAAAGAAAGTTGCTACAGCATCGCATCAATATTACAACAAAAAGACATTATGTGAGCCAATGGTAGCCTTTGAGCCAACAGCAGCCTTCACAGCCACCTCCCGTTAGAACCTCAGACCACCCCCAGCTCCTCCCTCCCTTGGCCAGCAGCCCTCTCCGGTGGGGTACCTTCCAAGGTGCCCCTGTGATCCGTGATGAGGTCGTTGGTATACGGCAGGCTACTCCCCAGCTGGTTGTTTTCTCCACCCTGCCATCTGTCTCAAACTCCTTGTCCCTTGTTTAGCTGGGCACAGGGACAGACATCGGACGAGGGCAGGAGCTGCCAGCCTCCCTTACAGTCGTGAGCAATCGTTACCAAACGCAGGGCCCCATATCCCTGAGACTATTCTCATCTATGAGACGCTGCCTCATGTGTCTCTCACCAGGCACCTGAACTCACAGAGTGACAAGGCCCCAAACCCCATGCTCCCTTGCTCGGGCTCGGGGGGCAGGGCTGGGCACCAGGCCAGAGTTAGCGAGCAGGAAGGGAGGGGGCAGCTCGCATCAGGCCTGGAGCGCTCAGCACCGGTCTCCACGCTCCCCTCCACATCCTACTAAATTCTTTGCTTGTCCGCCTCCCCTTAACTGTGAGTTCCTCCAGCATAAGAACACTGTCTGCTCTACCTGTACATCCCCAGCACTTCGCATGGTGTTTGACATTTAGTAGGAGTTCATTTATACTATACATGCATGTGTGTATGTGTGTGTATATACTCAAACAGACACACATTTATTAAGCATCTGCTTGCCAGGCACTGTCTGGGTACCATGGACGTAGCAGAAAACAACACACGCGAGAGTCCTGTGCCCGAGGAGCATGCATGGGGCTTGGGGGTAGACAAGTCAACAAACAAACAGCTGTAAGCGCAGCAGAGGTGTGGCAGGGGCCGGAACAGCTGGGGAGGCGGCTGGGGTGGTGAAGGCGGCCTCTCAGGGAGGTGGCATTTGAGCTGAGGTGTGATGGACTGGGAGCTGGCCAAGCAGAAACTGCAGGAAAGAGGGTCCCGGGCGGGGGAAAGACCAGAGCAAAACCTTTTGGCAGAGAAGGTCCCACATTCAGAGACTGACTGGACAGAGGACGGCGTGCCCGGGCGTGGGACATAAGAGAGGGTGGCGGGCGGGCAAGGGGCGGGCCGGGGGGCGTCTGAGAGCCGGGACGGAGAGCTGGGGTTTCCACAGGGCGGCCGCAAGCAGGGCTGCGATGTGACGCCGGGACAGGCCTCTCTGGGCGCTCGGGGAGGAGTGCGGGGACAGCGGGCAGGTGGCCCTGCTTTGAGAACCAGTGGAATGCGAGGGCGAGTTCTGGGAGAGAACACCACCACCTGAGAGAACACCTCTCAGGTGTCCACAGAGGGGTCACGGGCATGAGGCTCCAGAAAGCACCCGACCAGAGACGGGACTCGAGGCCACAGGGCTGGAGGAGCCACCGAGGGAGCGTGCGCACTGAGGGGTGCGCGGATGGGCACGGGGGCAGAAGTGTTCGTGCCGAGGCAAAATTTTTAAGAGACCCTGGGTGACTCTCAAAGTTCCTGGAAGCACGACGATGGTTAGAAAGTGCTAACTCAGGCACTGTCCCCCAAGCTTCACCCACAGCATCTTATTCATCCTCACCACCACCCAAAAAGTAAATCCGATTTTTGCACTACTGATGTCGGCACCGAGGCACAGAGAAGTTACGTAATTCGCCCAGCGTCACACAGCAAAGAGGGGATCGCCGTGGAGCTTGAACCCAGGCAGCCCGACCCGTGACCCTGAACGGTCTCTCAGCCTCGGCGCTCTGTCCCAGTCTAAAATGCTGGCCGCTCATCGCGTCAGATGGACTCGGAGTAAGGTTTCTAAGAGAAGGCCTTAACGTAAAAATCAAGGTCGAACCACAACCATAAACACAAATACCCACGGAGATGTCAAGCTCTTAACTTTTCAGGTATTTCTATTAATATTCCTCTGCTGCTTGCTTCTTTAGGCCAACGACAAATGCCAAAACGCTGAGGAAAATTTGTGAAGAAAAACAGAAACACCTAGAAGCGACGCCACTGCGCCCAGGCCCGTCTCCTGGGAATCAGCAGGAAACCACCACCGTTTGCCCTGGGATACCTAAGCTGGCTCCCAAGTATCTGGCCCGACTCTTCTCTGTCTGGGGACGAGGCCCGAGGCCGCCCACATAGGGTGGCGCCTTCCGTGCCCGGCGGAATGTGGCTGAGGCAAGGGTGAGGCTCCCATAACGAGCCCTCTGAGAAGTCAGAGGAGGAATCCAGAGGTGAGTGGGGTCCTTGCTTCCCGGGCCCCAGCAGTGCTGGGACGGAGAGTGTTGGGGGTGCTGGGGATGCAGCCTTTGCCCTGCGCCTCGGAGGCGGGCACTGCTGGGGAAGACAGCGGGGCTGGGGCCAGGCTTTAATCACGTGAGGCCAGGCCAACAACTCCCAAACCAAGATCATCCGTGCTCTCGTGTCTGAAGCCCAGGCGTCACGACTCGGGGAGCAGAGCCCAGGGTGGGCGCACAGCTCTCTGCACCAGGGAGCCTGCAGGCGCCGAGAATGCCAGGACGCCTATGTCCTGCTGACGAGGGAAACCGAGGCCCAGGGAGGTGAGGAGATACCGTCCGGAGACTCTGCCCGCCCCGCAAGGGCCCGTTGCTCAGAAACCTGTTGCCTAAGCCACAAGCTGGGCCCTAACGCCAGGATCACGGCTACTGATCGGATGAGAAGTGGACACTAGCCCGGGCTGGGCCCATCGCGTTTCCTCAGGGAAATTCAGGACTGAGAAAGATCTTCAGCTACACAGACGGCACACGCCTAGAACTGAAACGTGGAAACTCGGGTGCCGGCGACAAGCCAGCGCCACCATACAGGGGCTGTGCAGAGACAGGCCTCGGGGTGGGTACTAACGGCAGAGCCGAGATGCAGGGAGGGACCCCGAAGCCTCCGACGTCCCTCAGGACCGGCAGCACCTCCATGTCACACCCCAGGGGACACCTCCGCATCCTAAAGAAAAGTGTCTGACAGGAGCTAGTTTGGGCTGGTTTTTGTGTCACCTGTTGTCAGGGTCCTAAACCAATACCCAGAAGGGCTCCCTAACTCTCAGACTACCACCCGCCAAGACCTCACTTCTGAAGTAAGCGGTCTCCAGCCGGCCTCTAGGACTGGCCGATCGATTTGAGGAACATGGAGAAAATGGCCCTGCGGGGTCAGTTGACTAGCCAACTGGCAACGGCGACAGTGGCTGCAAGGGGTGAGCCATGAGAGGACTGGACTCTCCCCAGCCCTCAGCCTTAAAGGTTGAATGATGCCTGTGTACGAGTCAGTCACTCTGCAACTGTCCAGCCAGAGAGTCCCATCCGGGGCTGACAGTACAGGGCGGACAAACTTCAAGGCTGTGAGCAGAATGCAGTTAAATACAGCCATAGTCTCTTATTAAAAGCATACATTCTACATCACCTTGACTATTGATTTTATTTTATTTTTTCTATTCTCTTTTTAAATTTTATTTATTTATTTATTTTTATTTATTGTATGGTGGCATCGGTTAACGAAATCCAGTAAGTTTCAGCTGCACACTTTAACAGTAGGCATATATATTTACACTGTGTTCACCTCCCATGGGTTTTTTTTCTATCACCACATATTTGAGACTATTGATTTTAAAACAGACCAATTACTTAATAATAAATCTTCAGGGACAAATGATATTAAAAATATGTATCGGTTGTGAGACACGCCCCTCTTTAAGATTTTTTTATTTTAATGCCCACAGCACCTGGCCTTCCCAGGTGGTCTCCCATCCAAGTACTACCCAGGCCCGGCCCTGCTTAGTTTCTGAGATTGGGCTTAGTTTCCGATATTGGGCTTGTTCCAGGTGGCGTGGCCGTAGACCACGGACCATGGCTCCGCTGGGGCGCACACCCAGGACACTCTGCGTGTAAAGCAGACATGCTAACCCCTACGCTATGGAACCACCCCCTCTTTAAGATGTTTAGGATGAGGAGATACAGCACCACGCCAAGGACAGGAGCGGAGGTCTGGGCTGATGTGCAGCTGAAGGCCCGCCCCCATTGCTCCCCTGGGTAGTAACCACCCCAGGAAACTCTGAGCACAGGCTTCACCTCATCCTCCCAACCAGCCTTGGGGCACACCTGACTCCAAGACAGAAAGGGACCTCAGAGACCATTCCAGACCAACCTTCTCAAAGAGCCTGCCCCAGAATCACCCAGAGGCTTGCTAAAACACAAATTCCTGCCTCCTCCCTCCTTCCCCACACCCAGATCCCGGCTCAGTGGGTCTGGGGTGGAGCAGTTTTGCTTTGCCAACGAGCCCCCAGGTGACGCCAAAGCTGCAGGTGTGGGTGGACCTGGCCCCACATTTGTGCTCAGCATGGCCACACCCCAGGGCCCATCGCCGCTCGGCCTCCCTGTGGGGTGCACAGTGCTCACATCCACCCCCCTTTCGGCCTCCCCCACTCCGAAGGCCTGTGTTTCACCCAGGTTGGGGGGCAGGTTCCCTCCCAGCAACTGAGGAAAGCTGCTGAAGGGGGGCCCACCTGAAGGACACCACTTGGCCCATATGGGAGTGGCAGGTCACTGACCTTGCTACTTCCAGTTGGGCCCACCTCCTCCTTCCCAGAATTTCCCCTTTTCTTGGGTTCCCTTCACCCCCAAACACCCATTCCACCTCCTTCACTGAAGAGTCACCCGCCTGATGAATCGCAGCTGTGATAAAAGTTGAAATGATGCCCCACATAATTCGGTAGCTCTTTATCCATCCACTGAAAACCCGGAGTGCAGACACCACCCAAATAGGACCCAGGATGACGTATATTTTGATACTAATGAAGTTAAATGCAGGAATGTCGCGGCTACAAAGTTGAGCTGAGTGGGTTTTGTGACACAATATGGACAGTTAAATTGTCTCCAGTGAGACCTCCAAGACGTGGAGTAACTGAACCCCAAAGCAATATCAAGCCACGACCTCCTGTTTACTTGAACTTGCCTTGGAGTACGTCAGGGCAGCAAACAGCTACTCAAAGGACGTCATGGAGCTGAGAGTCAACCAAGTAAAGAAGGCAATAATCGATGTTTTCTTGGAAGCTGGGAGACACTATGCTGTCCCACCACCTTTGAATTGTAATTATTGCAGGCTATTTTGGTGTTGTCTTAGTACTTTAACCTCTTCTCATGTTCCTTGAAAGAAAATCTAATATCAAAACTGTCTCACAAACTCCAAAAAGTTGAGAACCACAGATTTAATTCTTGAAAATCTGTTAAGAGGCCAGACCCCAGGTTAAAAAAAAAAAAAAAAAAAAACACCTTCCAGCAGGGGGTGCCATATGCCAGAGGACCCACCAGGCGGTCGTAGTAGGGCCAGGAAGAGGGAAAGAGAAGGTAGTAGGCACCTCGATTTAACGCAAAGTGAGAAGAGATGCAGCAGAAGCCTGTCGCGGAGGACAGAGCACAAGACAGTTATTCAATTCAGCACTTCCTGAGTGTCCAAAATGCAACCCACGCATGAAGAAGTTCTAGATAGTGGTGGCTGCCTGCTGTGAATGCATTTGATACTGATGAATTGCACACTTTAAAACGGTAAAATTTATAGTATACGTATCTCATGACGATTTTTTAAAAAGGAAAAAATAGGATCAGAATTGGGCTTCAGAAGGTAACTCTGCAGGAAAGAATGGGTTAAATCAGTGGTACTCAAATTTTGCTACACATCAGAATGGCTTGGCGAGTTTTAGTAAAACCAGATTCCCAGGTCACACCACATACCAATGAAGCCAGAATCGCTGCAGGTAGGACCCAGATAGTCACACTTTTCAGAGTCTCCAGGGCACTCCAGTTAAGTTTGCAAAATACCAGAGGAGCAAGGAGGGATGGTTAGAAGCTGTCTACCTCAGGAAGCTGGACTGGTCACTAAGGCTCATAATTCCTTGATCAGCAACTTGTAGAAGAAATCACATGACTGGTCCATGGCCAAGCCCCTAAATAGTCTGTGCACCTGTGTCTTAAACCAAAGTCCAGGACCTGGTCCTTCTATGCGGATCGGGATATGACAAGAAAAGTCAAGTCAGGCCAAATCTGTTAATAATAAAAAAAAAAAAAAAAAAAAAAAAAAAATCCCATCCCTGGAGTGTACATCCCCTACACATCCCAACATTGCACTATACTACATGGGCCCGGCAAAGACCAACGCTCAACTTTTCCAAAGAAACTTAACAAAAAAATTATGAAGCTGCATAAAAGTTTACCTAAAACACTCATCGCTAGGTTACTGATAAGAGAAAACCTAAAAGCCCATCAAAAGGAACTGGTTAAATAAAGTTATAAAACACATTGTAACATGGAAAGATGTTCAGGGTGTATTAAGTGAAAAAGTTATGCACAGTGCGAGTCCATTTTTTACGAATATGAAGAGAGACGGAAGAGGTACACACCAAATGGCTGGGGAATGAGAGATTATGGGGTGATTTTTAGTTCTATTTTTTTGCTTATCCAGATTTTTTCTAAATTTTGGACATAGATAAGATCTAGAAAGAGAAAAAAAAATTTATTCGAAAAGAGCAATTTACCACTTTCTTCCCACCCTTGCAACATTCTCACTATAAAAAACCTTTCATGAGACAGGAGGCTGATCTAAGTTAACCACCCTCGCAGACGAAAGCCTTTACACCTTCAGTATTAGAATCAGTTCTTAGACTCCTAAAGGTTAAAACTACCTACAAGAAAATTCACCAGCCACTGTTTTAAAAAATAACAAATAAATAAAAGACTCCAGCGGTTCCCAGCCTGGAGCCTTTTAAAATCTGAATTCAGCAATAGCTACCTCACGTATTCTTTTTAAAAGCCAGTGGATGTGAATTATATATTTACCTTCAATAAGGAGGGACAGATATAACCAAAATATCCACTGCCTTTGTTTTTAACTAGACAGATTCCTATGCAGCATGAAGTGGGAGCGCTTTGAAGTCAGGTCAACTCCTGGCTTGAGACCTGCAGACTATTGGCCTAAGGCAAGAAACCTGTCCTCACAAGCATGACTTCATGGAAACCTCACTGGTGTTGGTGATGACCTGGTCTCTGCAGGTTTGACACCTGTGTGACAAGCTAAGCTCAGTTTTCTCTTCTGAGAAATATGCAGTACCCTGCAATGCTCCTCATTTTCACTGACCAAAAGCCAACATGCTTACAATGACCAGCAAGGCCATACCTGACCTGCCTCCGCTAACCCTATGACCTCACCTGGAACCATTCTCCTCTTCCCTCATTCCTCTTCTGCCCCACCTGCTTCCTCAAATACACCCACCTTTGCAGGTGGATTTGCTCGGCCTGGACCCTTAACTCATTCCAAACCTTGCTTAAACGTCACCCCCTCAAATGAGGCCCACCCTGCAACTCACCCCCTCATTCCCCAACCCATCCTTCTAATTCCTCATCTTTCTTTTTATCAATGGCACTGTTCACCTTCAAACACACTACATAATTTACTTATTACATAAGCTGTTTATTTTTTTTTATCCCCTGCAAAAAACCGCCCTGTGTCAGCTCCGAGGGGAAGCTCATTCACTGATGAATCTCAGCGCCAGAACAGCTCTTGGCACACTGCAGGTGCTCTGTCTGCAACGGGACCCCCCAGGAGACCTGGCACCCAGAAGCCCTGCTCCTCATCTCGCGGAAGCACCTCTTCTGTGTGCTTTCCATTAAACCACTAGAACCGGCTTATCTGGTCCTTAGGATGCAGTCTGATCACTTTTTAAAAGGAAAGATACTCTGAAATGCCTAAAAACTGTAGTTCAGGCAAAATCCTTCAAAACATGGAGTTTGTAGAAATTTCGTTTAAAAAAAAAAAAAACTGTTGATGTTCAAAGACTTGGGAAACTTGGAGGAGAGTATCCCAAAGGTTAGTTCCCGTGGATTAAAATATAAAGTATAAAATGGTGGGACACCAGAATCTGGTCCAGCGGCCTCGCGTGGCCCCTCGCCCTGCCGCCCGCGTCGCCCCAAGCCGGGCCCTCACCGTATCCCCGCGGATGCCCTGGACGCCCCTCCACTGCGAAGGCACGGACGTCACTCCGAGGGTCTCATCCTGCAGCGGCCCCGGCCGCCCGGGCCCCTCCGCGCTCGCAGCCCCGCCTGTCGCCAGCGCCACAGGACCCGAGCTTCGCGCCCGGCGGAGCTGCCAGGGCTGCGCGCGGGTTGCCATGGAGACGGTCCCGCCCTCTCGCGCCGTCGCACTCCAACGCGACCTTCGCCCCCGCGCCTCCAGAGCGGAAGACTGGGGAGGCGAAGTAATAGGCGCCATTTTTGAATAGGTCAAAGCGCCTCCGCCTCCTCCTTATCCAGAAAAAGAGATAAATTATTCTTTCCAGCGGATGCTACAAGCGTGACGAGTTTGGGATACACCATCCCCAGAAGGGGCACACTTGGAGTATACGCGGCTACCTCTGAGGGAGAAGGGAAGTGCGGAAGTGGGGCACCCGCGCCAGGTTCAAAGATGGCGCTGAGCGGCCCGGCGCACAGGCGAGGACAGGAGGCTGCAGCCGCTGGGGCCTGGCGACTTATAGGACCTGCGGGAGCAGGACTCGCTGGGCATCCAGGTCCTCCCAGCAGAACCGAGAACCGCGCGGCTCCGGTCGGTGGCCACCTCGAAGCCAAGCGCTCCACCTCTCATCCTGTTTCTGCCGCAATAGCATGGTAATTTAAAACATCTATATGCGGATCCAGAGTGTGATTGAATAGTTGGAAGGCCCGAATGAGGGCATCTGCAGAAAAAGTCTCGTTAAATCGAAATTAAAGTCCCGAATAACCGTCAGTTCATGACTGTGCACAGTGTGTCAGACAAAGAGCCCAGAGCTTTATGTGTTGATCTAAATCCTCAAAACAACGCTATAAAGAAGCAACTCTTCTTCTATGTCGTATAAAGGTGCTGATCAGAGGAGTGACTGTCCCAGGTCACCCAATAAAGCCCACATTGCATTTGCCGATGACACCCGCATAGGCCTGCTTAAGCCCAAAGCCCTGCTCTGAGCCTCTTCAGCAGGATTCCCCTTGCAAGGTCCTCTGGGCTGCTTTCCTCCTAGCACTCCTTTATCAGGGATGGAAACTTGCCCAATTAGGGGCCCCTCTGCACCCCCTCATGGCTGAATCCTCATTAGAACCCTGTTCCAGCCAAGGCCTTGAGGACCAATTAGACATGGGACAGTGCTGTAAATTAACTGCTATAGAAATTCCTTCCTAGAAAGAAAGCAGGACCAGACAAAATTCTCCGTATGAGGCCCTCTTAAGGCTAGAAGAAATTGCAAACATCACCGAGGATTCCAAAAATCACACTCGAAAACTCATGGCTGCAGGTGTTGAGAGATCTGGATATGAATCCTAAACGGTCCTCTGTTCTCCCAGGCTTGGTACCTCTCTGGGCCTTGAGTTTCTAGCTGTAAAATGAGGCTAGTATGACTAGACCTGCTTTACCTGACCAAAGAAAGGAACTATTTCAGAAAGAGAAGGGTGTTGGTAAGGTCGAAGGTATTAAACGGCCCAAACAGGTCAATAAAGATAAGGCCAGAAAATAGATAATTACCGAAGTTGGCATTTTAGATGATATCAGTCGGCTTAGCAAGAACAATTTCAGTGGAGTAGTAAGGGACAAAAGCTAGCCTGCAGAGGCCTTGGGTATGAAAGGAAGAAGAGGAGAAAGTAATAAACATTGGGAAGCTAGACATAGCCAGTGGGTTTGAGTGTAAATTGGTAAAACTTAACGGAGGGTAATTTGACCTTAAAGTATCCCTCTTCTTTAATCTAGAAATCCCACTTCTGGGAATTTTTCCTGAGTCAACAATTACGGCTTTGGACAGAAGTGAGCCCCAAGAACATTCAGCAATACATCACTTATAACCGTTACTGTGATAATAGTGACTGATCCTGCCATCAGCCTAAATTTCCAAGCAAAGTTGTGGTACACATCAGGTGTTCACTAAATATTTTTTTAAAAAAATGAATAATAGGCCTTTGGTTGAGTATTTCTGACATGGTATAGAATCTCAGATGGCCATCAACACTGCTGTTCTATAGATGTTTAAGGGTGGTAAAATGTTCGCAGCATATTGAAGTTTTTATAAAATGCAATTTACATACAGCAGATCCTGTTTTTATAACAATATATGTTTCTAACAAAACCCAGAAGAATAGGTCCAAAATATTGATAGTGGTTGCCTCTGGATAATTTAAGTCTTATTTTTCTCTCTTTGTAGTGTATGAGTTTTATGTGGCTTACATGTGAAAAGAAAGGAGTGAATGAATGAATGAATGAATGAACGAACAGATGAGTGCTTAGCTGTGCTGGAGGGAGTATTATTCCTCGGTGGGGCAAGACAATTGGGGAAACATTTCCAGGGTGGGAAAGTCTTGAGCCTGCACACATGCCAGGGAGGCGAGTCTGAAAGGGAAAGTAGGGCTCACCAAAGGAGAAAAAAGGGGAGGAGTCCCAGGGCAGCTAGGGGCCCTGGCCTGTTTCTACAGCCCTCATTCTTCCATCATGAAGCAACAGGCCCTCTGGCCCATTCCAGGTTACCCTGACAGCAATTTAAACTCCTCTACCTCACCACCAGCACTCTCCCACCACCTGGGAGGCTCCTCTTTGTCTTCCTGACCTTCGGGCCTCTTTGGAAGTATTACTTCCTCAGGGGACCAGATCCCAAGCCCCTGTAGTTGGCTCTCAGGGGACTGAGTTGCTCTCTTCTGAAGCATTTCTCAAAATTGTAATTAAGTAACAAGGTTGTGATGCCTGTTTTTGCCCAAGTGGGTCAGCTCCACCAACTGGGGGACCACACCTGTCCCCAGAGCCCAGCACTGTGCCTGGCACACAGTAAGAACTAATTGAATGAACATCTAGCCATCAGTAAGTTCAGTTTCCTGCCTTACGGGCAGGGTAGAGCCCCTTTTAAACCTCGACTGGGCCTCACCCTGCCCATCAGGCCATTTCCAGGAAGCCTTCTGCTTCCTACCTCTACTTCTCACTGCACAAGAAGTTTGGTGTGTGCTCAGAAAATATTCCGTTGCATTTGAGGAGGCTCTTGCAAGAGTCAAAACAGAAGGCATCCCCATTTTTTTTCAGCATTGTCTTTTTAAATTTGATTTTTCATTTGTAGTTGACACCCAATATCATATTAGTTTCAGGTACAGCATAGTGGTTAAACATTTATGTAACTTACAAGCAATCTTTCCATAAATCTGGTATCCACCTGGCATCATACATAGTTGCTACAATGTTATTGACTGTATTCCCTAGATGGCATCCTTATTTTAAAACCCTGGTAGCAATTTATGAACATTCAGTTCTATTTAGTAAACGACTCAACTTTTGAATGTTTATAACCCCCAAAGATTAAACAACTAATTGTAATATAATAACACCTTCTAGTGTTACTATATCTGCTAAGCACTTTGCTTAAATCCCCACAACATCCTGATAAGTTAAGTATTATTGTGACCTACATTTTACAGATATAGGAAAGAATGAAAACTCAGAGACCTTTACTTTCTTACCCAAGTTTGTGCATAGCTGCCGAGTGGTAGAAGTTAGATTAAAATCTGGAACTGCCTGATTCAAAAGCTCATGCTCCTTTAAATTGCTCTGTGCCTCAATTTTCTTGCCTACAAAGTTGGGATACTGAGGCCTATCTCGTCGGGTTGAAATATGACCGAATCAATTAGCACTTAGAGCGCAAGCACACAAAGCAGCATCGAGTATGTTATCAGTACCTACTACTTCTTAATTATTAACATTATCACTATCACAAGCATAGGGGATCACAGAGATCACACAAGGAGACTGGGCTTTGAAAGATGGGAAAGATCGGTTCTGAGTACCACCAGACCACAGGATAGTTTCTACACACACACACACACACACACACACACACACACACATCCAAATAGGTGCTACCTTCCCCCAAGCCGCCACCAATTATGAGCCAGGCACTGTGCTAGGTTCTGGGGACTGTGATGGTTTCCGCCCTCAATGAGTTTGCAGCTGCACAATAATACTCTGTGAGTCAGCTCTGGGTGATGGACGAGGAAATGGGGTCATCAGAGGGCCTTTGTGCAGTTGGGAGTCAAGGGGAAAGAGGGGAGGGCTTCCAGGCTGAGCTCTGAAGAGAGAGAAGTCAGTTTGGCAAGGACAACTTAAAGGCAGAGATAGAAGTGGGAAGAGGGGGAGGATGTTCCAGGTAGAAGGAACAGCACCACGAAGAAGTCCCCAAGGCGAGAGACAATCTGGTGCCTTGATGCGTCAGGAGGACAGGGCTAGATCAAACAGGTACTAAGGGGACAAGGAATTTGGACTTTATCACCGGGGCACCAGGAAACCATTGATGGGCTTTCCGCTAGGGAGTGACTTAATCGGATTTGCGTCTTTTAAGATGCCTCACTGCAGAGTGGAGAGTGAGCTGTAACTAACGATGCCCTTAGCCCAGGAGAACGCCACTACGCTCCTTATCTCTCTGGTGGGCTCTGGGATTTCCCGGGCCATCTTTTAAGAGCCACTTACTTAAGAAGAATTCCAGAACTATTTAAAGTAAAGGCAGTATCAGTGAAATAAGAGGCGCTTAGAAGGGAGAAGCCCATGTAGCTCTGGGCGGTAGGTGTTACCTCAAAGTCAGCAGACAGCCCCCCCCCCAGCTCAGCCCTGGGACACCCTTACCAACCATCATTCATTCACTCACTTATTCATTCATTCATGCACCCAACGAATGATTGTCTCGCACCTCCCATGGGTCAGGCGCTATCCTTGGGAGCAGGCGACACCGCCAAGCAATCCTGCTTTCTTGGAATTTGCACTCCGAGCTTTGACACACACACACTTGATTACAGGGTGAAAAGAGCTTGGAAGTTGCTTGGTCCTTATGATGAGGACGCGGTCACCACTGGGGAGGTGGCGAGCGGAGTGGAAAGGAAGCGGTGTCGAACCCAACCTCTCATGCCTCACCCGTGGAAAGGCGCGAATAACTGTTTCATTCAACATATATTAATTGAATGCCTACAATGAGCCAAAGACGGGAAGAAAAACAAAGCCGGGAAAGGGAACGCTCTAAGAAGACAGTATCATTTGAGAGGTGAACTGGGTCCCTCCAGTTCCCAAGATTCCCTGCTTGCTCCGCCCTCTCTCTGCCCCTGGGCTTCTGCTTCCTCCGGGCTCAGGCAGTAACCCACCCCCACCCGGAAAAGCCCCAGCTCAAAGGTGGACTGAAGACAAAGGAGCCTTAATGAACTTTTTAAAACAGCTTTGTCAGAGCTGGAATTGGAGGGGGGCGGGAGGAAGGGGAGGACCATGGGATGAAGCTCCCGCACTCACAAGCCTGGCCGTAGGGCGAACCCCAGCCTCGAGCAGCCACCCGTCCACCCAGGATTAAGCAAGGACAATATTTCTTAGGACCTGCTGCCTATGATCCCAAAAGGCTAGTTAATGATCATTTATTAGAATGTCATGGAGGGGAGACTGGCGTCTGGCATTAGCGTTTCAGATCTTGGCTCTTCTGTGCAGTTGCTGTGTGACCTTGTGCCCTTCCTGTCCCTCTCTGCGCCTCAGTTTCCCCTGCCTGGAACACTTGTCTCCCAGATCTGTGAGGTGTTGGCTCCTTTCTATTTCTTAAGTCTGACAATGAGTCTTCTTAGACTGAACTTCTCTGAAGACCTGATAGGAAGAGGCCTTCCTTTTTACTCTCCATTGTAGTAACCCTTCTTGGCAGCCTTCTCAATTTAGAATTTGCACTCTGAGCACTGAGACTGTCTACACAAATACACTCTGGGATTACGCATTCACTGTTTGTTTCCTGCTTTGTGGCATGTGTATTTCCACACTGCCGTGAGCTCGAGACCATTGTCTCCTGGCCTCAAGTTTGCCCATACAAGGCCACTACTCACCCAGGGTAGGTCGTCAATAAATGCGTATCCTTGACTGAATACACAGAAAGTGGGGTGATAACAATACTTGTCACACCTGGTCATTGTGACGGTTAAGTGCATCTGATACCTGAAAGATCTTGATAAACAATATCCGTGATTAAAGTGCCTGTTCTGCACGTGCTCTTTATGTTTGGGGCTGGTGTCACCCTACAGATGGATAGTGGAGGTAAAGCAAGGGGAAGTTCATGATTCCAAGATATAAGTGTCACGGCCCCCATTATACAGATAGCAACTGAGGCTCAGAAAGGAAGACCAATTGGCTACACAGCTGAGGATGTAGATTTGTTGCTTTTAGGAAGCAAACCAGAACTAAAACACGGAGCGCCCTTCAATCAGTTACCTTGTAAGGTGTAATGTTTTTATCCAGTTTAACTCAGTGCGATAACAACTTCCGAAACTATCTTTTTAGTCTGAGAGACCTTAACAAATAAAAACATCCTCTGTCCTTTGAAGGGGGATTTGATTTTTAGAATCGAGATTTATTCGGAGACAAAACACAGCACGTACCACATAACGATATTTCAGTCTACAACGGACCACGACGCACTTGCTCGTGTTTGTGGTGACATTGACGTAAACAAAGCTTCTCTAAAAATATAGCATGTATAATTATGTACAGTACATACAACTCGATAGTGATAACAAACAACTGTGTTATGGGGTTATGTATTTACTATACTGTACTTCTCATCATTATTTTAGGATGTACTCTTTCTAGTGATAAAAACAAAAGTTTGCTGTAAATCAGTACGCTACATTACACCCGCAGCCACACACATCTCCCGTTTACGTCTGCTGATTGCATCACTGTCTTTTGTGCTTGATTTGATCACATGTTGTTTTATTAATTTAGTGTAGCCTAGGAGTCCAGGGTTTCTAAAATCTATAGTAGTGGACAGTCATGTCCGAGGCCTTCACATTCACCCACCACTCACTCACTGACACACCCAGAGCAACTTCCAGTCCTGCGAGCCCCATTCATGGTAAGCGCCCCATACGAGATAGGTGTGCCGTTTTTTATCTTTTATGTCATATTTTTACTGTATTTTTTCTGTGTTTAGAAATGGTTAGATATGTAAATACCATCACGTTATAATTACCTACAGCATTCACTACAGTAACATGCGATACAGGTTCGTAGCCCAGAAGCAATAAGCCGTACATACAGCCTAGGTCGGCTGTACCATCTGGGCGTGTGTGTGTGTGCCATGATGTTCGCACAACGACATTGCCTATCGATACATTTCTCAGAACATATCCCTCTCATTATGTAGTACATGATGCTAAATGATTATGTTGGGACTTTGCAGGGTGATCTCTTTAGATTCATAAAATGGGTTGTAAACACGACTTTTGTTTCAGTTTATTTGGAAGATCAAACCTGTAAGAATGTGCAGTAAATTTCCTGGAATTGAAGAATAACGAGAGAAGCCAGGTCCCACCCCTTATTAAGACATAGATAAAGCAACACCAGAAGCAAATAACAACCTAGAGAAAAATAATTTGCAATAAATAAGAGAGAAGGCTCGTATGCTTAATATGTAAAATACACTTATAAACCAACAAAGAAAAAAAAACCTATCTCAATAGGAAATTGAACAAATTGACACAAATGGGAAATTTACAAAAGAATTGATACCGTCAGTCAAGAAGCATACAAAAAAAAAAAAAAAAAAGCCCGTTTTATCTCACTAGTACTACCTACTCTGAGCTAAAAATGTCTACCTACCAAGTTGGAATTTCTGAGAACCTGGCAGGGTTCGGTGAAATACACAAACACTGCAGGAGAAACCCTAGACGATGAGCAACATGTTAAAGACTCTTACTACCTTTCATACTTTGTCACTCAACGATCTTAGTTCCAGGAATGCATTCTAAAGAAATAATCATGTATGTGCCCAAGGTTTAGTTTCTAGGATGTTCATTACAACATTGCTCATAACGATGGAATAGTAGGAACATCTTAAACAACCATTGTTGAGGTTTAATTCAATAAATTATAGCACATTTACCCAATAGAAAACAATGCAGTGATGAAAAATGTCACAGGAGAATATTGAATAGCATGAAAAGGCATAAAAAGAAAGGAAATTATTACTAGGGAAAAATAAATTAAAAAACCACTTTTGGGGGGTGGCTCCATAGTGTAGTGGTTAGCATGTGTGCTTTTCATGCAGGTCCTGGGGTCGCACCCCAGGTGGAGCCACAGACCATATCCCGGGTGCGCCAGGAATCGGGGGTGCCAGGCCCTGGTCGAGCCAGGCCCAGGGTGTGTGCCTTGAGCTTGTGGAAAGAGATGCCCCACCTTCAGAGATCCAGTTCTTAAGGGGAGATGGCAACATCCATAGGTCAGGGGTGGAAGTTGCAGGGAGGGAGGGAATTAAAGAAGAAGAAAAAAATTTGTAGTACAATCTCCATTGTTTGAAATGTACGTGAATACTTTATATGACATACGGCCTATATTATGTAGCTCGTGTAGGTAGGTTTTATTAGTAGTCGCTGGCTCCTGAGGGTGGGAAACAGTATAATCTTTTTTGCCTTATTTTAGTTTTCTAAATTTTAATTAAAATGCTGTTATTATAACTTTTTAATGACTAGTAAGGAGCCAGAGCACAGTGTGGGGGCAATGAGAAAGGAACCAAGTGCCCTTCTCCAGATCTGGCACCCGATTATGACAAAGGTTGTTTTCATCCTAGGGCTTCCTCTGTGCTGAGAAGTGTGGAGGGAAATCTTCCAGGAGATGGTCAGAGGTGATCTCTTGGGGTTCTAGGAGACTAGGAGACAAGCGTTGGTGTGTTCTGGGCTTACCTGGCAATGAGGCTCTGTGTAGAAATCCTCCTGTATCACATTAAGGCAAAAAGTGATGCGGGAGAGTCAGAAAGACACAGGTTCAAATCCTGACTCTTCTATCCTTTTGGGGCCAGATTTTTTGAGTATGGGTTCTTCATTTAGTTTGATTCTCCCAACTGTAACATAAGGACATAATATCCTGAAAAGGTCGATGGGAGAGTTCAAAAGGATAATGCTTAGCGAATGCCTCTCATACAGCTAACGTTCAATAAATGGTAACTGTTCATGCTGTCCTACAGTGCGCAGAGATAACAAAACAATACAGTGCTTTGGATGTTTTGGAAACTTCTGGTTTCCAGAGGGAGCCTGGCCTCAGGGTTATAGAACATCCTGAGTCTGTCAACTTTTGGGTGGGGTGGAGGGAGGCATTTGCCTTGCCCCTACCTTGCTTGCAGCAGATTCTGGAATGGAGCAGAGTTTCCCAGTTGCACTGTGACACCTCTGGGAATCCAGGAAGTGAAAAATTTGGAAACAGGAGAGGAAAGGAAAGGTGGGGTCTGATGTGTTTGAGGGTGAGCAGACATGTGCCGGGCGGGTGCTGTACTTAGGTGCGTTGAGTGATTCTAAATACTGGAGGGAACTCAGGTAATATCTTTTAATGTAACAGACTCCTAAGGTTCAAAATTCAAAAGGTACAGCAGGAGAAAGAATAATGAAACATGTCCCTCGTAACGCCAGTCTCTCATTTCTCATCACCCCTCCCCAGGGATGGCCGAGTCATCACCTTCGTGAGGGTCCTTCTGTGAAGTCCTCGTGCTCTAGATATACAGGCCAACAAGTGAACCTGTATTTTTTTCTACCCCTCCTTTTATACAAACGGTAATTACTTGGTTTGGAACATCGTTTTTGTTGTTGTTTGTTTGTTTGTTTTTACTTACCACAGCTCTGTTTCCATACTTGTTTTGTTGGTTGCAGAGCATTCCAGAAGCCTAAAGGAGTTGTTACCAATCTTTTGCTTTTACAATGTTGCAATGAGTTACCTTAAACAGGTGCCATCTCACGGTCGAGCAATCAATCTGTAGGATACATTCCTGTTAGGAGAATTTCTGGGTCAACAGTATGCGTTTTGTACTTTTGATACATACTCCTGTGGCTACATTGCCCTCTAATGTGGCTGTAGCCACTTATGCTGTAGGGACCTCTCCTCACACCTCTCCCAGGTAGAGTGTTTCCAGACTTTTGGATCTCAGGTTGGAGGTGGGGAAAAATGGTATCTCAAGGGAGTTCTAATTTGTATTTGTTTTATGACGCTCCTCCGGGCCACTCCTCATTTAGCCCCTTCTTTGCTTCTAGGAACCAGTGCAGCATCATGTCAGAACACCCTGTTCTGGCTGCTACAAGCAAGGGGTTTTGGTTTGCCCTTCTTCTTCCAGAAGCATCCTTTGCTGATACGCCCAGAAATCAGGAGCCAGGGCACCTGTTCTCTCTTCCTGCACACATCCTGTTCCTTCTCCACTGCTCTCAAGTGTTTAGTTGCTAAGTTTTTATCCAGCCACCTAATCATTCTGTGGTTTCGGGTTTAGCAGACTCCCAGTTTCATCAAGAGAGTTTTCATTTTTTGTTTCCCATACTGTTTTTGGACAATTTCTGGGGTAAACACAGGGAAAAGAGGACCCTTTTGTCCTCAGATTGAAAATCCTAAAACAGAGAGGCAGGTATTATCACCATCTATTTTATAGATGTCAACACTGAGACTTAAGCTGGTCAAAAAGTGACCCCACAATTCTGGTTCCAGCTATAACTCAGTTATTTTCCTCATGACCTGAGGCAAATCACTCCTCTCAGGTCTCAGCTTGCCCATCTGTAAAGCCAAGACACTGTAACTTTCAAAATGTCTTAGAAAGAGGCCCAATGTCCTTCAGAAGCTGACAAAGAAGGAAAGAGCAGAGGGTAGCAAGAGATGATGGTGGGGTCTTCCGCCAGAAAGAGCTTCGCTTTTTACCAGTGTTGACATAATTGACTTACGCCTGAGATTTATTTTGTTAAGAAGGTATTTAATGGGGAAAACAAACAGAAAAGAAAGAAAATCATTGGACTGTCTCAGAAGTTGCAAACCCATGGCCCGTAGGCTGAAAGTGGCCTGATCTCATGTTTTATTAGGTTCACAAAGTATGCTTTTCAAGTGTTTAGTTGCTAAGTTTTTAAAATCCAGAGATTTCACATAAAAAAAAAAAATGTGTATCTCTAGCTTCTCTTCAGAAAAACCAAAGATCTGGTCCCTCTCACTCTCTACCTCTGAGAGAAGGCCACACTCTGTCTGTGGAGCGTTACCTCTTTTCTAACGAACTTTCCTTTTGACAAAAAGGAAGGAAGGGAGGGAGGAAGGAAGGAAGGAAGGAAGGGAGGAAGGGAGGGAGGGAGGGAGGGAAGAAGGAAATAAGGAAGGAGAGAGAGAGCACGAGAAAGAAAGAAAGAAAGAAAGAAAGAAAGAAAGAAAGAAAGAAAGAAAGAAAGAAAGAAAGAAAGAAAGACTGACCGACCAAAGATCTGACAATAAAGGGCTCAGAAATCAAAGACATAGGTGTAGCAAGACCCAGATTCTGATCATCACCAGGGTTCCAGAGGCCAAACGCCCCCTTCCAGTGACAGCCTGCCCCAAGGCAAGGGTACCCACATTCAGGACTTCCAACAGCATAGATCAATTTGGCCTGTTTTTGTACTTGATACAAGTGAAATCACACTGCCTATCCTTTTTGTGTCTTTTACACAATGTCGAGTTTGTGGCTACATTCATGTCACTGGACCATAGCTGCAGTTCGTTTGTTTCATTGTTTTATCTTGTTCTGTTGTATCAATATCTTGCAACATGTTCATTTGACTGTTGACGTGTAGTTTCCTGAACTTGGCTATTATCAATCTCGCTGTTATGCACATTCTTGTGCACACTTATCACACATGTTAAAGCACATGGGTACACATTTCTGTTGGGGGCATAGCCCGGAGCAGAATTAATAGGTGACAGAGGAACTCAGCATCAGTCCAGCTTTGGTAGAGCTGGCACTATTTTCCAGAGTGGTTTTACCAACTTAAATTTTTTTTTTTTTTATGAGTCTATTTGAGCCAAACTGACGATATACGCCAGGGAGGAAGATGTCAACTGCTCCTGAGAATAACAGTTTTACAGGTTCTTATGCATTTGAAAATAAGAAGGGGACATAATGGAGATGACATGGAGGTGGGAGAAAGCAAGGCTGGGGTTGGACCGCAGCGGAGTTAACAAGATCAGGTCTCTTAAAGGCCGTTATGGCTTATTTCGAGGCTGTGGTTGAACCAACTTACCTTCATTAGCTGTTGTAAATCCCACTTGCTTGCCTTGCTTGTAGTTATTACTGGACAGGGCTCAAAGGGCATTGGGTTTTGTGACTCCCAGATCGGATGCTTTCTCTAGGTTCTTCAACCTCCTAACTTTCTATCCTTTTCTGAAACGAGTGAAGAATGAATGGCTTCTTAGAATCCTCTCAAAGGTGCCTGCTTTCCTCTCTTCTTCTGTAATTCTTGATTGAGAATCTTTTATTTCAATATTCATTTATCCCTCCAAGCTGAGACCTGGAGGTTGGGAAGAAGTTAGCCAGACACAGTGGTGCGGGTGGACGGACTGAAGAATGTTGCAGGCTGATGTGAGGAAAGGTCATGTTTAAGTTTTCTGGAAGCCAACGGGGGAAAAAAAAAAGAAGAGGACACATTCTCATCGGGGACAGCACTACCCAGAGGATTTGGGAAAGGGCTAGGGGTTGGGCCGCTGGTGTTTCAAGTCAAGACCCGGAGGGTCCTAGAGAGGACAGATTGCTTTCCACAAGGAAACACCTCCCCCGCCCACTCAATGCCTAGAAGGCCCGGTAGAGAAGTGTTGGGAGCGACTAAGAGAAGTTGATCTTGATTGGAGGGTGGGTGAAAGGGAAGAGGCTGGGGGAGGGGGAATGAGGTGTGTGTCCCACTGTCATGTAAATATCCCCTCCAGGCAGGGCGGCTCCAGGGCGGATTTAAACCTCCGTCACCTGGGGCAGTCTCAGTTCTCCGACCTTCTCCCCGGCGTGCGTTTCCCTCTGGGTCTGGTTCTCCGACTTTTCCTCACGGCATGGCCCCCAAACGCCAGTCTTCACTCCCACCTCAGCCGAAGAAACCGAAGCAGTCTCCTGCCCCCAAGCCGGAGAAGCCGGTGACCTCTTCGGACTTGCCGAAGGGAGGTATGTCCCCTACCTTTTATTGGAGATGTAAGGGATTCGCGAGGATCGACTCTTAAGTGATTTTTCTCTTTGCCCAATCCTGTCCCTTCTGAGAGTTTGGAGATGTGACCCCAAACTCCCTTGAAGGACCGTAAGCATGCGGGGGAGTGGATTAGGTTTTGGCGAAGAAACCGAAGGAGGGGAACTGGGAGACCCGGAGCACGTGGGCCCTCGTCCCTGCCCCCACTCCGGCGCCTACCGAGCTGGTCTCCCAGCCCCCAAACGCTTCTTTTGGGTTCCCTGAGTTGGTGAGGGACACCACCAGCCAATCTGAAGATGGGGAGCCACACGCGACCCCTTTCCTCGACTTCACCCCTCCACGTCCCGTCAGATCCCCAGGTCCTGGTGGTTCTACCTCCCAACTTCTCATATGCCTCCACCTCTTTCCTGCTCCTGAGCTGCTGCTGCCTGCCCATAATTCTGGCCACCTCCTCCTCGTCTTGCTTCCCGCTTCCTCCTCCCATCCTGCCCGAGCAAAGCCAATCACGTGACTCCTTGGCTTGAAACCCTTCCTCTTCCTTGCTTTCCCATGCCCTCAAGGTATAGACTACTGAGACTTCTGGGGCCCTGCCCACCTGGTCCCCGTGGACCTCTCTGGGTTCTTGTTCCTTCCAGCACCTTTTTACCCCTCTTCACCTCCTGGGGCTCTGCTCTCACCTCTGGACCTGTACACTCACTTGTTCTCTGCCTGATCGCTCCTCTCCCTACCTCTATCTGTGTGTGTCTCCTTGCTCTGAAAAGTCGCTTCCTGCATGCATCCTCCTTTGAGCCACAGCTGCTGGGCTCGGAGCCCCCTTCTGCTTTAGCATGGCCCAGAGTCACCTCTGCCCCGGCCCCAACATTATGACATTGTAATTCTCGTGTTCACGTCTACTCCCCTCCCCATTATTAACCATTATCGGAGGTGAGGATTACCTTTTGCATACACACAGCTTGGATCCAGGCATAAAGTGGACTGTTCTGGTGGTTAGGCCTCCCTGATAGAGTGGGGATGTGGTGAGGCTTTCTCGGGGGCTGGGTTTGGGTAGGTGGAAGTCGGAATGGCACTGCACTAGGAAAACGTGATAGGCTGGCTCAGTGGGGAGGGGCTCGGGGTCGGGAAGCTTCTAATTTCTGACTTGGCTGAGGTCCAGCCACGCTTTTGGAAGGAGTACTGGACAAGGAGTCCTCGTTGAAGTGCCCCTATAGATCTGCTGGGTTACGAGGCAAGTTCGACTTGACTGGGTCTTGGCCCAAAGGGATGCACGGACCTGCCCAGCTGACGTCCCATTGTGCTAAAGCTGGGTAGCCAGTGTTCAGAACTTAGCTCTGTCTGGCTGTGCAACCTTGTTGGGGAAGTGACATGACCTGTGTTTCTTTCCTCTTCTGCAAAATGGGCTCAAAAGTACCTATCTATTAGGCTTTGCTGTGATGCTTAAGTAGAAGAAAAACAATTAAGACAGCAGTGACGCATAATCTGTGCTCTTGAGGTGGGTAGTAAATTCCTTCCCACGTGTGAGCAGCAAAATGTGGATGAGTCTTCCTGGTTTCCTTCCGCTTAACTGCCTGGGAGAACTAACAGGACCAGAGGGTGCAACACCACAGTCCTTCCGAGGTGGTTCACCTAGACTCAGATAACAGCTTATGCCACTCACTGGGCACTGATCTGCTAGGCGTAGTGCTAAGCACTGCTGTATCCATCAGCCCTCACAACAAGCAGCATGCTGTGGAGGCTGAGGCGCGCGCGCGTGCATGTGTGTGTGTGTGTTGAAGATCATCCTAGCTAAGATTTCCTGGCCATTTGGGGATGCTGCTGCACTGTAGGGAACACCAGCATCTCTCTGTTCTGAGTTTTAAACTGCGGGGTTCTCCTTCAAAGGAAGCAAAGGAAGCTGGAAAAGAGAGGGAGGTAAGAGGCTAAAGAGAGAATGTTGGAGCTGGAAGAGACTACAGTGAAATAATGCACAGTGGGTGAATTATCTCTTGGTGTGTCCATGCCACTCCCTTGTTTACTGAAACTCTTGCCCTTTTGCTTTCTGTTTCTCTTCCACTTCCTAGTGTGTGCTCCTTGCACTCATCTTGAGAAGCTGCTGTGGAAAAAGTCAGGAAGAGAGGCAGGATGATGCCAAGGGCTAGGATGGTGGAAGGGCTCCCTGGAGCCTCTGCCAGATGCATGAGAGATGCAGGTAGATCAGGCACATAGGAGATGCTGTGGGTTAGTGGTACCAACCTGTGAGCAGGCTTTATGTAGCAGCAACCCTCAGCATAGTGTTTCTCAGACTGTTTCATCTCATTTGTGGGTCACGAAATCATTTTAGTGGGGTGCACCCAGAATTTAAAGGAAAAAAAATAGAAGAATGAGGGTCGTAGCGCGCTCAATAAGGATATCTTTTTGTGCCTAGGAATGAACCGGGTCTGGATGTCAAATGTACATCTTACTGTAGGTCATGTCACAAAATGGGAAAACTGTTAACAGGTCAGGGGCTTTTCCATGCAACAGCCTGGTTTAGAACTTTGGCTCTGCCACTTCCACTAAAAACAATTGAGTTTATCTAGGAGTACCTACCTTGTATTTTATGAGGGTTAAATGAGAAAATGTGTGTGCTTATCACAGCCTGTGGCCCATGGGACATGCTTTGCCTGGCACTAGACCCTGCAGGGTAGTTCTTTCCTCCTCTGTTCCGGTGACATCAGAGTGGTAGGAGGAAATTGGCCATGGTGAGAGTATTTATACGCCATCAAAATCAGCAAATGCTACAAATCAAGGTTTTTGCTGTGCGTTTTTTCCTCTCTTCTGGGAGCAGGTTGCCAAACATTTATTACTCTCCCTTCGAGCTTGTGCAATTGAGGTGCATATGAATTGACCTGGTCTCAAATCAGGTTTGGAGGGGAAGGATTAGACAAATTTCTGGGTTTTTGAGAACAGTCCCAAGGTTTTTGTATTCTGTATCCATGAGCTGTATGTATGCCAGTTATTTAACATTTATCGATCACTCACCATGGACTGTTTTGAACATTAAAGACACTGCCCGAGCTTTAAGATCTGATAAGTAAAATGTGCCTGCTGGAAGGCAAATAATCCAACCCCAAATTCTGGTTACACATGCCTAGGGAGAGATTTCAGGCCTTCTGTGATCCATGTCTTGGAACCCCGGCCGAGGGAGTAGTGCGTGGTGCATTTGTATGATCTGAAAGCATTATTTAAACAGAAGTGACTTGGCCCTACTTAATGGTTGAAGACTTGCTCTTTAGTCTAAAGCGGGCCCTGTTGGTCTTATCATCTCTGACTGGGCAAAATGAACTCAATATCGCCTACCCCATAGGTCATTTCTGTGCGACCTCAACGAGGAGAACGCAGCACGTTGCTCGGACTGGCGCTTAGAGCATTAGATATCGTTCCTTGCAAGCATTAGGCACTTAGTTGGGTCAGAAATATGGCATCTCCTCGCCTTCAGAGGACTTCCACTTCAGGGCCACCTTGCTTAAATGCCGCCCCTGAAACAATGTTCCCATTTGTCAGCCGTTTTTGGCATTTTATAATTTCGTAATAGAAACAGGTACAGAGGAGGAAAGTGACTTGCCCAGGGGCGCACAGAGTGCTGGGCGGAGCTTGGACTCAGAGCCAGGACAAGGCCCTGTGAGTGGACTGGACAGCGCTGGGCTTTGCAAACGAGCCTGAGTGGTCGGAATAGCAGCATCTAGAAAATAGGATGGAGATGCCGCCTTTCTTCCACGAGGGGGGATGCCCCCCAGTGTCCCAGGGCGCAGAGCCCGTGGTGGATGTATTTCTGCGTCCCGATGTGAAGCCAAGCTACGGCGAGGCCTGCACTCTGGGGGTCTGCGAACGCCCCTCTCCCGCGCGCCCCGCGGAGAAGGGAAGCCGCTCCGCCACCACGTGATGCGCCTGCCCGGGGCCTGCGCGCAGCCCGGCGAGGCCCCGCCTCTCGAGCCGCCGCGCGCCCGTAGCGCGCAAATGTCCCGGGTCGGGTTGGAGAAGGGGAAAGCGGGGGAGGGGAGCGCGGCGCGGGGGACCGGCCCGTACGTCGCCGCGTCCCTTCCTCCCGCCTCTTCGCCAGGCCCTGTGTCTCCTCGTCGCGGTCCCGCCCCCTCGTCCCGGCGCCCCAGCCAATGGCGAGGCTGCGCGAGCCGCTCCGGCCGGGGGCGGGGACTGCGCGCGGGGCCTGGCGCGCCTGCGCCCTGCCGCCCGCCCCGCGCCGAGAGGAGGAGGAGGTGGAGGAGGAGGCGGCTCGGGGAGAGCGAGCAGCGAGCCGGAGCGCAGAGCGTGAGTGAGGGAGCCCAGCCGCCCGCCTGCCCGCCGCCGCCTCCCCTCCGTAAGCGAGAGCCCGGGCCGGGGCCCGGCACGCTGCCCCAGCCCCTCCCTCGTCGCCAGGCCGCGAGGGCAGTGCGCGCGAGCCAGGGGGAGGGCGAGCGAGCGGGCGCCGGGAGGAGGCGGCCGGACCGAGCGAGCGCCCGCGCGTGTGGCGTGAGGGGAAGCCGCTGCCCGCCCCCTTCGCCTTCCCTTCTCTCCCCCTCCCCGCTCCCCCCCCGACCGCGGAGCAGCACCATGTCGGCGCCGGCGGCCAAAGTCAGTAAAAAGGAGCTCAACTCCAACCACGACGGGGCCGACGAGACCTCAGGTGAGGAGCAGGCGAGGCAGGGGCCGGCCCGCGCCGCCATCTTCGCCGCCCGCCCGGCCCGCAGGCCGCCGGCGGGGCCCGGGGGGCGCTGGGCGGCCGGGCCGGCGCGCGCCTCGGCGCCCTTTTTTGTGCGCGCGGGGCCGAGGCCGGGGTGGCGCCGCGGCGGCGGACGGAGCCGCGAGGCGGGGGCGCTGCGGCCTGCTCGGCGCGGGCGGAGGAGACCCCCCCTTCCTCTCCCCCCTCCCTCGCTCTCCTCCCCCTCCCTCCCTCCCGAGAAGCCTCTCTTTATTGTGCTCCGCCATGATGCCTCGCTCCCATCAGCCGCCGCCGCCGCCACATGGTGCGGCCGGACGCGGCCCCGCGCCCGGGCCTCGGCGCGGCTCGCCCGGCGCGCCCGGCCCGCGGGCGGCGGCCCCGTACCCCTGCCCGGAGGCCGGGCGCGGCGCGGCCCTGCGCCTGGGGCTGGGGCGGGGTGGGGGCGCGGGGAAGCACGCGGCCGGCCGCGCACTGGGCCCCGGGCCGCCGGGGAGGATGCTCCGACCCGCCCCGGGTCCTCCCCACGTGGGGCGGCCTCCCCGTCGCGGCGGCGCGCTGGGAAACCTGGCGCGGCTGCCAGGTTGTCGGCGGGTCTTTACAATGGCTCTGGAAAAACCTAGCCTTTTCCGTAAAGGCTTCCTCGGCAGGGGGGCTGCAAACCCGGGGATGGTTACCGGAAATGAACCGCGCGATCGGGGCCCCTTCACGCCCACTTAGCTTGTGGGTTCCGCAGTCTTTACCGGACAAAAGGGCACCTTCTCCATAGCACACCTCCCTTTCCTCCTCCCCCGTGTGTGGCTCGTAGTTTTCTGACTTCATTCTTGCTCCCTGCAAGTGTGCTCCGCGGTCGGAGGGGGCCGCATCTGAAATCAGCCCGCCTGAATTTGGGTTGGAGGGGTGAGGACGGTCAGACAGGAAACTTGGGGATCATATTCTAAGAAGGCAAAAGTCGAGTGTTTACGATGGTGGGGGTAGTTCTGCGACCCTTCCCTGCCTTCGTAGGCGTGCCCTAGTGTCTTTATTGTAATAGACGCTTGAGCGATATTTTCAGCTTTCTGTAAAAAGTGATTCTAACATTGAGATAGGTGGTGTCCTGATTTTTATCGTTTTGGGTTACTTTCCGTATTCTTGATAGTTAACAGCCAGTACTAGTGTATCGTAGGTACATAATGTGATAAATGATACTAAATAGTGTCTGAATGATGTTTATCTTCCATAATAGAAACTTTAACAATTGATTTTTTTCTTGTAACTCTTAAAAAGTGCTACAGACACTTCGAATATCCTAGCAGGTAGCATGATTTGTGAACAGTCTTCTAATTAAAAAGTAATTTGTCAACTACTTGCATGAACACGTGGAGGGCATGCCTTGTAGTAGGCAGTTTCTTTTTTTCATATATAACCAGCTTTATTGATACAGCTCTCATCAGACAGTGTTAACATCAGAAAGCTGGTTAAATTTATTATATTAGTATTGACACACCTTTTTTTTGCAGAAAAGGAACAGCAAGAAGCAATTGAACATATTGATGAAGTACAAAATGAAATAGACAGGTAAAGTTTTTACTTTGGAGAAGTTTTTCTGAAATGCATGTTATGGTCTAGTGACCAATGAAACTATAGTCAAATCTGTGTCACCTGGCTAGGCGGAGATGATTTTAACTTAGGTGGAAATATGAAGTTAGTGTTATTTTTCTGTGAAACATTTGTAGTCACCAAAAAAGCTTTTGATGACAGTACATTGACCTTGTAAAGACCTGGTTTGTTTTCAGAGGCTACAAGTTGTCTAAATTGTAGTGCCTGGAATTCTGACAGTTTAGCATTGTGGCATCAATGTTGCTCTGACTTGCCTTAAAACTTTGTTACTTGATTAGCAGGCCTCCCCCCCCCCCCCTTCCCTGCCTTTGCTCTGCCTGAGGGAAGCAATTGAAGTTAGCATGGTAATAGAGTAGTGGAGGTGACTATACAATGTTACCAGTTTTGGGCACTTAACAACTGTCAAATATTGAGTGTTTATTGGTAGCGCAGATCAAATTGCCATCTTAGTTTTGACTTTTTTATAGCTACAAAAATCTGGGTGATTCGGGTATTATGAATAGGTACTTTGCACTGTTCTAAAGCTAACATCAGTAAATATTTGGTAGTCTCAGCAATTTTTGTATTTGTCAAATACAATCATTGTCAACATGTCTTTCCATTTGCTTCAGACTTAATGAACAAGCCAGTGAGGAGATTTTGAAAGTAGAACAGAAATATAACAAACTCCGCCAACCATTTTTTCAGAAGAGGTCAGAATTGATCGCCAAAATCCCAAATTTTTGGGTAACAACGTTTGTCAACCATCCACAAGGTATGTCATGGCGCGCAGAGCATTATTAAAGAGTGTGTGGTATCCACTTGTTAAGGAGTGGAGGGACCTTGGTTGAGGACTCCATCTAACACATTGGTTACATGCAGAAGTTGGACCACTCAGAGAGGGGCAGGCTTGTAATTAGTATATTCTGTTTAGAAGAGACTATATTCTAGCTGAGGATTCCCTTCAGTTACTTGATTAAAAAAAGTGACAGCTCTGACGTTCTGTGCCATTTGGTTTTCAGTTAGTGGATTTATGAAACCAAAAGTGCTCCCTGAATCTGGAAACATTTAGAAGTGCTTTAATAAGCACTGGAGTTGCATGTTAACGCTCGTCTGTTTAATGTCCATTTGACCTGTAATTTGTTGGTCTAGTGTCTGCACTGCTTGGGGAAGAGGATGAAGAGGCGCTGCATTATTTGACAAGAGTCGAAGTGACAGAATTCGAAGATATTAAATCAGGTTACAGAATAGATTTTGTAAGTATCAGTAACTCATCTTGTTGGCCACTATGGAAATTAACTTGAGCTTTGGTTACAAGAGCTGTTTGTATTGATTTCTAATCATTTAATCATTTATTATAGTATTTTGATGAAAATCCTTACTTCGAAAATAAAGTTCTCTCCAAAGAATTTCATCTGAATGAGAGTGGTGATCCATCTTCAAAGTCCACTGAAATCAAATGGAAATCTGGAAAGGTATTTGAGTAATTGTTGGGCAGAAATACCTTTTTATGTGTGTTTTGATTTAGTTGAATCATTGACCAATACTTGGTGCTTTGGTAATGTGTCAAATGCAAATTCTTGGTATAAAAAACTCCAGTGTATTAAAGTTAAATATAATACAGCTTTGAACCAAATTTTTAAAGAAAGAAATGGACCAAATTTTTTTGGTTTCTACATTGGTGGCTCAGCTTTTCAAAGTGGCCTGCTGCTTGCCAAAATATTTGTCTGCATTTAATTAATAAATATATTTTGTTATACTGTCTTATGATATAGTGGCTGTTAAAGTAGAACTAATTTTATGGAAAAGCTAAATTTAGATGGTACCTTTTTGGAAAAGACTTGTCATACAAATTTGACAATAGTCTTTATAGACTTAAAATTCTAGGACTTCTTTTTCTTTACATTTTGTAATTTCTTTTAAACAAGAGTGATGTAGATAATATACTTATGTCCCATTTTTTGTTGTTGCTGTTCTGCATTCGGGTTAAAAATCTTATTGTTTAAGTTATAGGGAATCTAGATGTTTTAGAGTGCCGAGAGCCTTTGTCAGAAGTTTTTCCATCTTCATTTAGGATTTGACGAAACGTTCAAGTCAAACGCAGAATAAAGCCAGCAGGAAGAGACAGCATGAGGAACCAGAGAGCTTCTTTACCTGGTTTACTGACCATTCTGATGCAGGTGCAGATGAGTTAGGAGAAGTCATCAAAGATGATATTTGGCCAAATCCATTACAGTACTACTTGGTAAGTTGAGAATGTTCTTTTATTGAAGGTTGCACTTGTCTCATTTCTTTGGAAATGAGTTAAGATAATGCTTGGTTTTTGAAGGTTCCCGACATGGATGATGAAGAAGGGGAAGGAGAAGAAGATGATGATGATGATGAAGAAGAAGAAGGGTTGGAAGATATTGACGAAGAAGGGGATGAGGATGAAGGTGAAGAAGACGAAGATGATGATGAAGGGGAAGAAGGAGAGGTAAAAGGAAATTTGGTTAAGTAAAAAGTAATCTTTAAAGAATTCACCATGATACTTTGGAGATTATGTATATTGTATAATGGAACTGACTCAATTAATTATTAGGGGTTTTGTAAAATAGATAAGCTATTGTCCAAGATTGGAGGACATTTCGATAAGCTCATTTTATCAGATTTAACTAGTTCTGCTTTTGTGGTTTGTTTTTATGACCACTATAGTCTATCCTCCTCTTGCCAGTCCTTTAGTGCAAGTGATACGGACAGTGCTGGTCAAATTCTGAGAAGTTTCCCAAACAACAAACATTTGCATGTTTTGGACAAATTAAAATTTACTTACAGTCAGATTGGGATAGATTGATTTGGTTTGGATTATTCGATTATCTGAAAGATGTCCAGTGATTAGGTTAGCACTGAAAAGTTTCTTTATCTGAAACAACATTATTGGGTCTTTCAGTTGAGATTTGACACAGTGTTGTTTAGGTTGATAAAATTGGCTCGTGGCATGTCAGCATCTTTTGTGGAGGCCGTCACGGTCCTTGTGATTGTTGGGGAACGACAATAGAATTAACCCTAAAGAGTAAAAGAGTAACCGTCCTCTCTTTTTCCTTACAGGAAGATGAAGGAGAAGATGACTAATGGAACACCGATGGAGTCCAACCTTTTTTAATTTTCTCCAGTCCCTGGGAGCAAGTCGCGGTCTTTTTTCTTTTTCCCCTCCTCTTGTGCTCAGTCTCCCTGTTTTTGAGGTCTCTTTTCTCTCCTTTACACCATGGTTCTCACCTTATTGGGGGGAAATACCTTGAGCAGAATACAGTGAGAAAAGAATCTCTGCCCCTTTCTGTTCCAGATTCTTTTTTTCCCTTCCTGTCTCAACAAAAACTATGGAATCAACAACACCGTGCTCTGTGGGAAAAAAGAAAAACCTTCTGCTCCCTTAGCTCTGCTGGAAGCTGGAGGGTGCTAGGCCCCTGTGTAGTAGTGCATAGAATTCTAGCTTTTTTCCTCCTTTCTCTGTATATTGGGCTCAGAGATTACACTGTGTCTCTATGTGAATATGGACAGTTAGCATTTACCAACATGTATCTGTCTACTTTCTCTTGTTTAAAAAAAAGAAAAAAAAAAACAAAAAAAAATGGGGTTATAGAAGGTCAGCAAAGGGTGGGTTTGAGATGTTTGGGTGGGTTAAGTGGGCATTTTGACAACATGGCTTCTCCTTTGGCATGTTTAATTGTGATGTTTAACGGACATCCTTGCAGTTTAAGATGACACTTTTAAAATAAAATTCTCTCCTAATGATGACTTGAGCCCTGCCACTCGATGGGAGAATCAGCAGAACCTGTAGGATCTTATTCGGAATTGACATTCTCTATTGTAATTTTGTTCCTGTTTATTTTTAAATTTTCTTTTTGTTTCACTGGAAAGGAAAGATGCTCAGTTTTAAACGTTAAAAGTGTACAAGTTGCTTTGTTACAATAAAACTAAATGTGTACACAAAGGATTTGATGCTTTTCTCTCAGAACAGGTTTGACTTGTATAACATATTGTCAAACTTTGTCACCCTAACTCCGTATTTTTTGATACGCACTTTGCAGGATGACCTCAGGGCTACGTGGATTGAGTAAAGGGATTTGAATCAATGTATTAATGTCTCCATAGCTGGGAAACATGGGTACAATTTGCCATCAGTTTCTGAAAATTTTCAAATCATTGGGATACCTGATTGCTCAAAACTCAGTTCTGAGTTGTGTTGTACCCTTAATTTGTATTTCAAATTGGCATTTTTAAAAACGGGCCTTTATTTACCTGGATATAATAGTGCCTGCCACCACCGTCAGACAGACCTGGTGCTCTAATGCCGTTACACACGGGGCAATTGCTGGCATGTCTTTGTTGGCACTGTAAAATGTGGCCTAGGAGACAGGCTCTCAGAGTAAGAAGTCCGTGTTGGTGGTAAGAAACTCAGGTTAGGAGTACTTTTGTCTCTAAGTACCAGCTATTAGCGTATAGTTCTCAAATGAGACCTGTCTGTGTGAATCTGGGTGAGATGATGGACTCTGCTCTGTCCGCTAATTGCCATTGTGCATATAGTAACATTTTGAGAAGCTACCTAATGCCTAAGCTTTTTAATGCTGTAAAATAATAGTAGCTAAAATTAAATGCCACTTTTTCAGAGTCGAATTAATGGACAGCCTGGTCAAATTCAAAGCTTTTTGATGTATAAAACTTTATAAATGGAACTATTCCATCAATAGGCAAAGTGTAATGAAAACCTATCTAGATGGATAGTATGTAATTTCTGCACAGGTCTGTTTAGTAAATACATCACTGTATACTGGTCAGGAATCTTGCTCCAATAAAGGAACATAAAGATTTGTTTTGACTGGGGTCATTCTCCTTGTTTTGTAGAGAAATGTTTTTTGCTTTCGGATTTAGATGATAAGCTAATTTTTTTTGTCTTGTTATGTGTGTTCATAGTGACGGGAGGGGCGGAACTTAAATTGTTAAGCAGGTAGTACAGGTAACATCTATTGAAAAGGTATGTATGAGACACAGGGACGTGTTACTATGTTACTTGGAATGTAAGTTCCTGAAAAGATTGGGCATTTTGATTTTGAAGTCTAAGCATTTGTAAAGACCTTTTCATGAGTGGAAAAAATGTCACTTGATTTAATACACATTAAGGAATCCTATGATTTTTTTTTGTTTGTTTCACAAAGTTACAGCTTACCAAAAATGGAATTTTATGTGCTGGTGAGATCGTGGTACCGTTAGGTTATAGGTCACATTCAATGGAATTTCATAATGTTTTTATTTGGGGAATGCAGTCAAAAACAAAGTCCCTAAAAGTAACTTACTCATAACTATTGAGGTCACCCTGTAGAGCCCCCTGTTCCTGCAGGTCTCATGGAGTACAAGGCTGTGGGAAAACAAAGTGGCAACATTAGTGTACAGAGTAGCTAGATGAAATGGTTTAAAACTCCTTTGCTACAGGACGTTAAAAAGAAAAGAGCAAATATGGTTTCTCCGGGAAGAGGACATCCACTGTGCTAGGCTTAGCTTAGGGGAACTTTACGTAAGTTGGCAGAGAGGCCGTAACTTACAATGTCTCAACATTAATTTCAAAACCTAAAGGAATATTCTACTTAGACCATCCCTGCAGTTGAGGTTAATGTTGGTTTCTCCAATGATGGCTTGGTTTCTAAAAGACAAGTATTCCTTCCACGACAGACCCTTATTACACCCAACTCAGGCTCTAAAATGTAGACCTGGTGTCTTGTTGGGCTGACATATTGGGTTCACAGCTGGCCTGCTTCGCTTGCGTGTAGCCGTGAGGATGTGAAGGGTACGAGTTTTTGACTTGATGGATTTGGGGGGCCTTTTGGGCTTTAGAGGGTTCCTGGACAATTGTGTTTCTTAATCAGTTTAGTAATTTTTACTGCTTTATAACAATTAGTTTCATGGTTTTACTTGGTCCCAGAAGCAGTTTTGGTTTTTCTGCCGTTTTTGTTAGATTTTGCTATGAACCCCTTCCTAGCTATTTCAAGAATGGAATTCTGTTGCAAAGGGTGAAGACTAAAGATTGCCTGAAGACGTGAAACAAGTTCTTTAGGAGATGAATGCATACATAGCCTTTCCAATTGTTTCAAGAGGATAACGTTTTATTTTGCAAAAGCCTATCCGCATCCAGTAGTGACGATCCCTTTTGAATATATGGCTGTGTTCATTGAAGACTCAGGTTTGCTTTTTAACAGGTCTGAAGGAGGGGACTGCAGCTTTGTGATGAGAACAGTCGAGAGGACTTTTTTAAAAGTGGAGGGTGTGTGCCATCTTGGTTAGTTGGTGGCACTGTACTTAGATACTACTCAAGAGAGGCAAATCTAAATGTTGCAATACCGAGAATAAAGTATATAGAAATGGGAAAATGCTCCCTTGCTAGGAATGTACCCTGCTGGGAGGAAATTTGTGTTCTTTCAGGTTGTTGGTTATTATACAGTTTAACAGCCAATTAGCTGGAGAGTTGGTTTTCACTATCTGCTATCCACTGGGTGTTGAATGTGAACGTCAGTTTTCCTAAGAATTACAATTTCATTAAGTACCATCACCAGGCAGTATCTGGTCAGCCTCATCCATCGGCCTGGAACTTTGTTTCCCTGTAGATTTGCCCAGCCTTGGGTTTATTAGGAAAGTTGGTTGGATTCTAGTTCTGAACTTCATGAGGCAGTGAAATACTTCTCAGCCAACTTGTAAAGTAGTTTCAAGTTCTTCGACATAGTTTAGCTTTCTGACTGTAGGAGGGGATAAACGATCCTCAAGATGGTAAATAAACCATCTTTCTGCAGGGGAAGTGTTGCTAGTTTGAAAAAAACCATTCATGGTTTCCCTAAAGCCTGTGACCTGCAGTCAGAAGCTGATAGTCTTACAGCTAAAGTATGGTTAACATTGAGCTTAGGGCAGCTTGATAATAACCCCCACTTAAAAGAGCCTAGTATATGCTGGGCTAGCCTATTATTCTAGTATGTATAGACATGAAAGTCCCTGCCTGCCTCTGGTTGTGAAATGTAGGCATGCCCCCCACTGAACCAAGTTACCTTTGTATTTGTTGATGTCACTTGGTTGATTTCCCAATGCAGGGGAACCTACTTTTTCCAATCGGAGGGAGGTGGTCAGAGCAAAGTGGAACGGACATGGTTTTGTCAGTAAAAGCACTGGAGGGCACCTATTCCAAGTCAGCAAATAAGCCACCTTTAGTATTTGACCATCTTCTGACCTCTTAGACATGGCTCCTCAATGAAGCCATGGCACAAGGTGCCGGTGAGCACTGGATGCCGAGAAGTGGCTGGACAGCCCTAGACGAGGCAGTGGAGAACCGGGATCCTCTGCACAGGCAGTCCACTGTCAGGGCGTCGGGTGCTGGCTGGATACCTAACACATCGTGGCTATTTCTCAGGGTGTTATATTTTCAGATGGGGCTCTTAATAACAGCAGGGAACAGTGAGTGGCCCTGGTCTACCCGAAAGCTCCAAATCGGGTCAAGTGATGGGGGCCTGGGAGACATTTTGGTTGGTGTGTAATTTAGCATAACTTGGGTGAGGTTTTACTTTTTTTCAGACGCGGGTAGTTCTAGTGACTTGACAGGGCCAAGACTTTGTGTGTGGGGTGGGGGGGGCGGGTTTGTCACATCATTGACCCGAGATGGAGAGAAATTTAGGGACGGCGCCAGGTGGTGGTGGGGTTCCAAGGAAGAGAAGGCAGACCTGCCCGGAGTGGACCCGCCACACAGGTAGCGCCCTGAGGCCGGCAGGCGGCGCTGTGCCCCAGGACCCGCTCCTCAGCACGCGGCGGGTCAACCTGAGAACCCCAGCCCCGGGAGATGTCCTTCCCTGCCTTTCTGTTGGGGGGCGGGGGTGAGTGCCGTGCACGGCGGGAACCGCGGCCTCCGATGGGGTGCTGGGTCCCAAATCCCGCGGGACGTCAGATCCAGGAGGAGGCGCTGTGGCCTCGGGTTCAGCAGTGGGGTGCGGAGCGCCGATCTGGCGTGGCCGAGAGGCGGCGCTGGTCCCAGGTTCGCAGGCGGGCCGGCGGGCCTCGGGAGGGGGCGCCGCATCCCGCGGTTCCGGCGCCGCTTCCCGGGAAGTTTCAAGTTTGAAAGTCTTGGCGGAGGGGCCGCGGCTTCCGGAACCGGAGTGGTGGAGAGAAGGGGCCGAGCGGCGGCAGCGGCGCCATGGAGGAGGGGGCGCCGCGGCAGGTGAACCTCGCTGGGAGAGTCGGGCGGTGGGCGCGCACCGAGGGGGCGGGGGAGGCCTCGCTCACCGCCGCCCCGGGTGCCTGGAGCCCCGGCCCCAGCCCCGCCCCCGGCCCTCGTCCCTTTCCAGCCCCTGCCCCAGCCCCCCGCCCCACACGTCCCTTCGCATGGCATAAATGAGCACTAGGATTATGCCCCCTGGAAATGTCCCCAAAACACCCTCAAGTGACTCAGAACCTCCAGCCAGGCCAGCTTTATGAGTACTTCTGAAACCTCAGAGCCAACGGGGTGGGCCCCAAAGTTTCCTAAAATCCGTTCTTCCAGGTAGGACTCTCAGGGCCGATGGGAATCGCGAGCAAAGCAGAGGCACGTTGGGGCGCGACCTAGGGGGAGAAGAGTGTGTGCTCAGGGAGAAGGGGCGGGGGTGGGGCGAGTCCCCACGCACTTGGGGGGCCCTTCCCAGAGCACACAGGTGCCAGTGGGGAGTGTGCATGGGATGTGGAGGGGCTGGCAACCTTCGGGTATGCAGAGGGTTCCAGGCCTAATAGTGAGGGGACAGATTCCTGCCAGAGCTGTCAGGAGGTGTGGGTGGGCCCCCGGCCCAAGGCTGGGTGCATGTGTGTTACTGAAGAGGGAGCCGTGGTGTTCCAGCCCAGAGCAGATGGGGGAGGCGCGAGCACATGGCAGGAGTCCAGCCCAGAGCAGACAGGACCCCGGGCCATGCTCAAGGGTGAGCCGGCCTCCGCAAGGCTCCTTGAGTGGACCCACCCCAGCAGCTTAGACAGCCTTCAGGACTACGTCTGCCCCCTCCCACCCCCTTCCTCCGGAGGTCCCTCCGCCTGTTCCAGCAGTGGCTTGTACACATTTTCCGATTTCCTGTGAACCTCCGCCCAGCGGTAGCAGCTGAGTGACTCAGGACCCCGGTGGCCGGGCCCCCAGCTCCATGGGATCTTTGTTTGCTCAGGCCTTTGGCTCTGGCCCTCTCGCCTAGAGCCGCCAAAGGATTTCCTGAGCCCCACCCCTGCCCTCTGACGGCTGGGCCAGCAGGCGCGGAGGCCTGGGGTGGGGGTCCCTGAGGCCAGGGTGGCCACTCCTTCCACTGCGCTCAGGAGATGGAGACCAGAGAGGTAAGGTGGCAGCCCTGCGGGAGTCCGTGGAGGCGGGGGGCAGGGTCGGGGGGCATCATGGTTTACCCTGGGCTGTGGTCAGTTTTGGCACAGGTTGGTTTGAAATGGCCTCTGGGAAGGAGGTTTTACTCTTCCTTGCTCCATCTTGGGGTGAAGTCATGAGAAAGCCTTCTACTTCCCCCTGGGAGCTGAGCTGGGAGTGGGCCCCTGAGTGAGACCTCCCCAGTCCCTCTCTGTGCTTCTGCTTTCCCACCCAGGGCACTGAGGCATCAAGGAAATAGCCCCAGCCTCTACTCAGGCCTCCGGCTGCCCTCTGACCTTGGGTGAATCCCTAGCCTCCCTTCTGGTCCCAAATCTTAGCCCAAACTCCAGCCTGAGAGCAGCCTGGAGGGAAGTATGGCTGGCAGGGAGGGGCTGGTGCCTGAGAGGTGGCGGTGTCTGCTTTTCCATGTGGTGACCTCGGGTGAATTACTTAACCTGTGTCTCAGTTTGCTCACCTGTAAAATGGGGTAGTAACTACAGCTATCTTATGGGATTGTTGTCGGGATTGACAAGTTCAGGGATGCAAAGCTCGTAGGACAGGCCCGAAAGCCAGGAGCACCACATGAATGTTACAAATTTTTCCCTTCACCTTTCTCTCTAATGCAGTGAACAGGAGCCTGGGCTGGATAAATAGCTTTGGGTTTCCACCTGGCTTAGGGATACGAGCTCTACAGTTAGGGACACTTCCCAGACGCTGCGTGTCAGTCCTGGGTGCTGACCATGCCTTCCTCCCTGTCTGTGGTGAGCTGAGGCTGGTGGCAGTGGGGACTGAGTGGCATGGCTTCTCTGCCATTCCACAGCATGGGGTGGGCCAGCAGCCCCCCAAGGATGAGAAAGAGGTGATCCGTCGGGCCATCCAGAAGGAGCTGAAAATCAAGGAGGGTGTGGAGAACCTGCTGCGGGTGGCCACAGACCGCCGCCACCTGGGCCACGTGCAGCAGCTGCTACGCTCCTCCAACCGCCGTCTGGAGCAGCTACATGGGGAGCTGCAGGAGCTACATGCCCGCATCCTGCTGCCCGGGCCCGGCCCTGCCCCAGCTGGTGAGTGAGGGGTCTGGGCAGGCCCCTGGGGACAGGAGGTGGCAGGCCAGCCCAGCTCTTCGGCCTTGGCCCTGACCACTCTCAGAGCCTCCTCAGGTAGCCTGTGCCGGAGGGGAGGTGGGGGAGGAGCTAGGTAGGCCACAGGTAAGGGGTTCATGTGCCCCATACTCAATGCACACAGAACCTGAGGCCCCAGGACCACGGCCTTCAGCAGAACAGCCAAGGGCCCGACACCTGGAGGCTCTACAGAGGCAGCTGCAGGTGGAGCTGAAAATAAAGCAGGGGGCTGAGAACATGACCCACACTTATGCCAGTGGCACCCCCAAGGTAAGGCTCCTGGGCTCTCATGGGGAGAGATTTGGCTCTCAGGTTATGAGAGATGGTCCTGATCCAGCCTCTGTTCTGATAAGAAAATGCAACCTAGCCAGTGACCGTATAAGGGAGATAGGATCTTAACCCTTAGTCTGATGGGGGATACATAGTCACAGGTGCCAGCTTGGTGAGGAAGACATGGCTCAAAGCCCTAGTCTAACTGAAGGCACAACACCAGTCTAATGGGGGAATCCCAGCCCAAGTTCGCAGCCTACTGGAGGAGGCCCAGCCCCAGGACCAACTTCTGGCGTGGCGTGTGGAGCTCGACCTCAGCCCCTGTCTGGTCTGATAGGAGAGTTTCTGCCCCAGACCTAGTCTGATAAGGGAGGTTAGTTCTCTGGCCTACTGGGGAAGACGGCTTCAGTCCCTGGTCTGAACGGGGAGGCTCTGTGCTAGCATGTGTCATGACCCCACAGGGTAGGAAGCTCCTGGCAGCTGCCCAGCAGATGCTGCGGGACAGCCAGCTGAAGGTGGCCCTGCTGCGAATGAAGATCAGCAGCCTGGAGGCCAGTGGGTCCCCCGAGCCAGGTAAGGCCTTGAGGCGTGGGGACAGGCAGGGCAGAGCAGGGCGTGGGCTTGAGTGCTGACCCCATCGTCCAGGTCCTGAGCTGCTGGCGGAGGAGCTGCGGCACCGAGTGCGCATCGAGGCTGCTGTGGCCGAGGGTGCGAAGAACGTGGTGAAGCTGCTGGGGAGCCGGCGAACGCAGGACCGCAAGGCGCTGGCCGAGGTCCGCCCCCCGCCCGTCCCCCCCGCCGCTCCTCTCTGAACGCGGGTCTCCTCGTTCCTCCACCACCTTCCGCAGTGGCAGGAGGCGCTGTGGACGGGCCGGGTGGGGTGGCAATGAGGAAGCACGAGGCACTTTTGGTCTAGACCTCGTTGGGGATGTCTCCAGGTGGCTTGAGCCACTGTCCCCACCCCCTCACGCCCCATGGGCTGGTGTCCCCTCTGCAGGCTCAGGCCCAACTCCAGGAGTCCTCCCAGAAGCTGGACCTCCTGCGGCTGGCCTTGGAGCGGCTGCTGGAGGGACTGCCTCCTGCCCACCCCCTGCGTGGCAGAGTGGCCCGGGAGCTGCGGACTGCTGTGTCTGGGAACCCCCAGCCTCCAGCGACACTTGTGAAGCCCACCACCATGACAGGTAGCCAGGAGTCCCACTTCAGAGCTCTTCCTCCCTTCCAGAGAGGACCCTGAAACACAGTGGGGAAGGACTTTGGAGAACGGTTCCAATCCCGGCCCCACTACGGGCAGCCGACATCCTTTCTCCAAACCTCAGCTTATCCGTCTATAAAATAGGGGTGACAACAGCACCTACTTCATAGGGTTGCTTTGAAAATTCAGTGAGTTGTTGCGTGTGACGTGCCAAGCACTCTCCTGGCATAGTCAGCGAAGCTGTTATTTAAATGAGTAACCATGATAATGCTTAAAGCACCAGAATGAGGGAGCTCACAGCTCTGCAGGCCTCGCTACCCAGTCTGGGCGGCTTGGACTATTAGAAAGTCCTTTCTTATCCCGAGCTGGGTCCGACTCCTTGGAGTGGCAGCCACATTGCAATCACCAAATAATCTGAGAGCGTCAACTTTGGAAGCCCTGAGCTTTGCACCTGGGACACAGTGCCAACTGGAGAGCCCAGTGCCTTCCTGCTTGGTGCTGGTGCAGGGGCAGAGAGGCCACGTCCCGCCATGAGCAGAGCTGAGAAGGGGAAGTACAGGGACTGGATGGCCCCCCTCACCTTGCCGTGGGGAATCAGAAATGCTTCCTGGAGGAGATGGTGTCTGAGCTTGGCCTCGAAGGGTATAGGAGTTGACCAAACAGACAAGTAGGGGAAACAGTTTGTTGAAAAGTCTAGAATTGAGCTACTTGGGGCCACCCCACATCCTGTCTCCTGGCTAAACTCCCAGTTCCCCGAGTTGTTCCTCCTAAGATGATCTTTCAGCCTGGGCACCGCCTTTTTTATGAGGTCTCTTAGAGAGTAACCCCCAGGCCTGGACTTCTTAAGTGGTACCCTTAGGCCCAGTTTATGTCCTTAAAAAATACTAGAGGGACGAAACTTTAAGGAATGAAACTCTAGTAGCCCTACAAATGAATCCACTTGGTTGGCAAAACAGTCTTTTACCCATTACGGGAGGTGGAGCAGAATTTGGCCTCATTTCCACTGTACAGATGGGGAAACTGAGGCCCAGGGAGGCGGAGGGACAGGATGGGAAGCCAAGCTTCCCGTTCCCTAAGCTCTCACCCCTGCCATGGTGCTCCCCAGGCCCTTAGCAGCAAGTGTGTCATCAAGAACTGTGGCTCCGTGCGGCCCGGTTGAGGTCTGAGTCTTGCTCCTCTGCCTGTGTGTCCCTGCTGTCCCCAACGCATGGAGGGTCCTCGCTGAGGGGGGTTTGGCGCAGTCGGTCTGCCTGGAGGGTGGCAGATGGCCGCCTAGGCCTAACATGGGCAGCGTCTGGGTTCAGCCACCTCCAGGAGAAGCCGGAGTTCCTGGGGCTCCAGGCGCCCACTGGTAGTGGCAATGGGAGGGTGACACCTGACGATGTTCCCCACACCCCAACGCTCCCCACAGGGACACTGCAGGTCCGCCTCCTGGGCTGTGAGCAGCTGCTGACGGCTGTGCCTGGCCGTTCTCCCATGGCCACGCTGGCCGGGAGCCCCTCCCAGGGATGGCTTCGGGGCAAGGCCAGGCAGCAGCGTGGTGGAAGCGAGCTGGCCAGTGAGTAGGGGGATGTAGGGAGTTGGGGGGCGGCAAGGACCCTCACTCCTGGCCTTCCCTGAGCCCCAGCTCTGGCCCTCCAGGTGAGGTACTGGCTGTGCTGAAGGTGGACAATCGCATCGTGGGTCAGACGGGCTGGGGGCCAGTGGCCAAGCGGTCTTGGGACCAGGCCTTTGTCGTCCCCCTGGAGAGGGTGAGAATGGCCTCTGTGAGACTGGGGGTGACCTTGGGCCATGGGGTTCAAGGCTGGAGAGATAGGGGCTGGTGCCATGCCCTACCTTCAACCTGGCCTCCCTGACATAGGCCCGGGAGCTGGAGATCGGGGTGCGTTGGCGGGACTGGCGGCAGCTGTGCGGCGTGGCCTTCCTGCGGCTGGAGGACTTCCTGGACAATGCCTGTCACCAGCTCTCCCTCAGCCTGGTGCCACAGGGCCTGCTCTTCGCCCAGGTGCCCAGTGCCTCCTGCCTTCTGACCTTGTGGGCCCCAGGCTCCATCAGAGCTGAAAGGGCCTTTGAGACTATGACCCACCTGTGCACAGATGTGGAGATCGAGGCCCGGAGGGAGGAGGGCTCCAAGAACGAAGGAGTCCCACACCCTCTCGAGGACTTCACACGAGGCTACTGTCCTTGTCCTGACTGCCTTGCCTCACGTGTGACCCTGGACAAGTGCCTCTCCTCTCTGAGCCTTAGTTTCCCCACTGGTACCAATGAGAACATTGACCACATCTCTCTGGGCCCTTCTGGGTCTTGCGTCGCTGCTGTTGGAGGTTTCAGCTGGGATCCTGGAGGCGGGGTGGGAGGGGACTGGCCTTCAGCCCTGCCTCCCGCCCCTGCAGGTGACCTTCTGTGACCCTGTCATCGAGAGAAGGCCCCGGCTGCAGAGGCAGCAACGCATTTTCTCTAAACGCAGAGGTATGGACAGGAGGGGGTTTTGTGTGTAGGTGACAGGGCAGGGGTGTCGGGGGGACTCAGGACTGAACCCCTCTTTTGCCCCAGGTCAGGACTTCCTGAGAGCTTCCCAGATGAACCTCAGCATGGCAGCCTGGGGGCGCTTAGTCATGAACCTGCTGCCCCCTTGCAGCTCCCCAAGCACGATCAGCCCCCCTAAAGCGTGCCCCCAGACCCCGGCCACACCCCGGGGGGCCGCCAACCCGGCCTCGCCCAGGTGAGGAGACGCCTCGCCCCAGACCGCCCGCTTCTCTTCGGCGCCCGCCACGCCACGCGCCACCGGTGTCTGGGTGCCTGTCTTTCTGGGGGCCTGCCCTCTGACTCTGTCTTTCTCCGTGTGGCCGCGTATCCGTCCGCCCAGCTATTCCATCTGCCTGTGCCTCGTCATGCGTCTGCTTCCTCCCCACAGTCGTTTCCCCGCCAAGAAGACCCCCTTGGGAGACGAGACGAGGCCTCCGCCCAAGCCCCCACGCCTCTACCTGCCCCAGGAGCCGACCCCCGAGGAGATGCCAGTGAGCGGGGGCTGGTGGCCTTGGGGGGTGCCAGGGTGGCGGCGGCAGGGCTAGAGGGAGGGACGAAGGAGCCCCGCTCTGCCCTGAGCCCCTCTGCCCTCACAGCGTTCCAAACGCCCCCACATGGAGCTCAGGACTCGGCTCGGGTCGTCTTTGCCAGCCTCAGCCACCAGGTACCCTTTGGGCTCGCTTCCTGTCCGAGACGTTACCACGGCGGTGCTCGTGTGTCCGCTGCCGCACCCCCCAGCGGCTCCTTGGCACCGTCATTGGCTCGCTCGCAGGTTCTTGCCCTCTGAGCTCAGGTCGTCGAGCTCCAGCTGTGTGCCAGACTGGGCAACTGCTGCCCTAGGAGCCCCCACCTGGGCGCTCTGGCTTCTGTCCCTCCTGCCCCATACGTGGGGACGGCCCAGGACTGGGCATGGAGGGTTCGGAGTGGCTCTTGGGGTGGAGTCTCAGCCCTTGTCCCAGCGAATTCCTGTGCCCTCTCTCTCTCTCTCTCGCAGGAAAACCCCCCGGCTTCAGGACTTTCGCTGCTTGGCTGTGCTGGGCCGGGGACACTTCGGGAAGGTAGCGGCCTGAGGAGGGCACAGTGGAGGGGGGAGGGCATTCCTGAGGACTTTGGCTAGGAGGACACTGTGATCCATGGGGTAGCAGGTGAGGCAAGGCTCCCCTGTACTCCCCAGCTGGGACCCAACCTCTCTCTGGTCCCCAGGTCCTTCTGGTTCAGTTCAAGGGGACGGGGAAATACTACGCCATCAAAGCGCTGAAGAAGCAGGAGGTGCTGAGTCGGGACGAGATAGAGAGGTGTGTGGTGACTCCATGGGGCACCTGGCCCTGGGGGGTGCCCAGGGTGGCTGGCTTGCGTTGGCGGTACCAGAGGGCAGCAGAATGCTCCTGGGGCTTTGAACAGGTGACTCTGGGGGCCAGCCAGGCCTAGGTTCTCTTTTGAGTACCCGCGGTTGTTAATGGCCTGCGTTTGGGCAGGTCCCCTCTTATCTCTGTACCTCAGTGTCTTCATCTGTAAAATGGGATAGTGGTGGTCGTGCAGGTTCAGTGACCCACGGGAGCCTCTGATACATAGACACTCTCACACTGCCTGTGTGGCGCTTCGCCTGAAGACCCAGCGAGCCCAGGCTGTCACGTGGGTGGCGGGGCACAGCCGGCAGAGCTTTTCCTCCCCTCTAAACCCACGCCCCCCCCCCCCCCCCCCCCCGCCTTGCAGCCTGTACTGCGAGAAGCGGATCCTGGAGGCCGTGGGCTGCACGGGGCACCCCTTCCTGCTGTCCCTCCTCGCCTGCTTCCAGACCCCCAGCCACACCTGCTTCGTGACTGAGTTTGCACCGGGTGGCGACCTCATGATGCAGATCCACGAGGACGTCTTCCCCGAGCCCCAGGCCCGGTGGGTTCCCATCCTTCTTGTCTGCCTCGCCCAGCAAGGCTCCCTGGCTCCCTGTCCCCAGCACCCTTCACCCTGCTTCCTCCAGGGTCCCTGTCAGCAGAAGAGCAGGGAGTCAAGGAGGCTTTAGTTAAATCCCGGGTATCAACCCACACAGCATTTGTGACCCTGGGGCTCAGTTTATGAAGCTGTGGATTGGATTAATAACTGTTTCATAGGCTTGTCGCATAGATCAGTGTAACTTACGAATTGCCGAGCACAGGGACCGGTGAGTGGTGACTGGCGGCTGGAGTTATTTTTTGCCCATCAGGGCTCTGAAGTCTGGGCTCACATATCAGCTCTGCCACTAGCTGTGTGACCCCGGGTATGTCACTGACGTGGAGTCTCAGATCCTCATTTGAAAAATAGGCATGATGAGTGCCAACTGCAGGCTGCCGGAGGATGCTGGGAGAAGGCATGTGAACACTCAGCATCCTGCCTAGTGCAACCTAAGCGCCCGGGAGGGGCAGGTCATTAGTGGGCAGCAAACCCTGGGGCCATCGTCTGGAGGAACCCCCCAGCCTCACCCCTGCCCTCCACCCGCAGCGTGAGACTCATCCCAGTCTCCCACCCACATCTGACTCTGGCTGGGACATCTGGGGTCTCAAGGCCATGGCCATCCTGGTGCCTCCCTGCCCTCCCCCCGCTGTCCTGTGTCCAAACTCCCCTCTACACCACCCCTCCAGGTTCTACCTGGCCTGTGTGGTCCTGGGGCTGCAGTTTTTACACGAGAAGAAGATCATTTACAGGTAACTTGCCCCTGAGATGCTGGGAGTGTGAGCGAGGGAGCAAGTGCTGCCCTCCTCCGGGGCCACTGTTCCCAGGGCCCTTTTCATCTGCCCTTTACCCTCAGGGACCTTAAGTTGGATAATCTTCTGCTGGACGCCCAAGGTTTCGTGAAGATCGCGGACTTTGGGCTATGTAAGGAAGGTGGGTGTTTCCTGTCCAGGATCCCATGTCCTCCGGCCTTCCTCACCTAGTCCAGGCCAGCAGGATGGTGGGCAAGTGGCATCTCCCAGGAAATCTCCCGGCCCCACCCTCATTCCAGGGACCAGCTGACATATTGGTGCCTCCTTCCCTTCCCCAGGGGCTCTTAGGGCCCTAGCCTGCTCGTGGCTCGAGGGAGAGCCTGTGCTTGGAGCTGGGAGAGGGCACTGGGTACTGCTTTCTTCGTGACCTTGGCATGTGAGCTTGGCTGAGACTCAGCTCCCTCCTCCGTCAGATGGCGTAAAAACTGTTCCCACCTCCTAGGATAGGGCGCAGGGCTCGGCGTGGAATTTGGTCACAGGGTTGGCTGTTGGTTCTTACAACCACAGAGGTTATTGTGGACGAGACACACTGAACCAGCATTGGTGCGCATGTTGGTTTGTAGGGATCGGCTTCGGGGACCGGACAAGCACCTTTTGCGGCACCCCGGAGTTCCTGGCCCCTGAGGTGCTGACCCAGGAAGCCTACACACGGGCTGTGGACTGGTGGGGGCTGGGTGTGCTGCTGTATGAGATGCTGGTGGGCGAGGTGAGTGCTGGACCAGGGCTGCCTGGGGTCCCTCGGTCGGTGCATGGCGGGGGTGGCCCATGCACTCACTGAGCCCCCGCCCCCGCAGTGCCCGTTCCCAGGGGACACTGAGGAGGAGGTGTTTGAGTGCATCGTCAATGCGGACGCCCCATATCCTCGTTTTCTGTCGGTGCAAGGCCTCGAGCTCCTTCAGAAGGTAATCACTGCGGAGTCCGGGGCCGGGCCGGACAACTGCCGTGGCTCACGGGCGGCCCTGTCGCCGCCTGCCCTTGGGGCCCTGTGGTCCAGCCGGCTTGGAGTACTTGGGGGAGGCGGCAGTGCCTGGGGTCACGTGCCCTCAGGGAGCACCTGTCCTCTCGCCCAGCTCCTCCAGAAGTGCCCGGAGAAGCGCCTGGGGGCCGGTGAGCAGGATGCTGAGGAGATAAAGACGCAGCCTTTCTTCAGGGTTAGTGGCCAGGCCTACAGTGGTCGCAGACACCTGGCACAGTGGGAGGTGTTGAGGGGCATGTGGGTTGCCATTTTTTGTCATGTCGTCTCAGGCGCCTCTGCCCTTGTCCCCAGACCACCGACTGGCAGGCCCTGCTCACCCGCGCTGTCCGGCCCCCCTTTGCGCCCACCCTCTGTGGCCCTACGGACCTGCGCTACTTCGAGGGCGAGTTCACGGGGCTGCCGCCTGCCCTGACCCCGCCGGACCCCCGCAGCCCCCTCACTGCCCGCCAACAGGCTGCCTTCCGCGACTTCGACTTTGTGTCAGAGCGATTCTTGGAGCCCTGAGGACTTCTCCGGGCGTCCCTGTCCCCTGCCTCCCCAGACCGTTAGGGCCTCACTCGCCCACCGGATGCCAGCTGCGCGTCCTGCCCTGGAGGTGCAGGCCTTGCCTGGCATTTACCAGCCCCTGGGACTCGAGGCGGTGGCCATGGGGCTGCTGTCAGGGGCTTGACTCACTTGGTGGGGCGTGCCCCTCCCCACAACCTCCCCCTTGTGTCTCCCAGCTAGACCTGCGCCAGGAAGGTGGCACAGTGAGGAGTGGTCTGTTGTGTTTTTTAATACTTGACTTGCTTTATGGATTATTAAATATACAAAACTGTGTGCCGGAGGTCTTCTGGTTTGGAGGGTGGGGCGGAGGGCTGGGAAGCCTGGGCGCTGGTGCCGTGGCCCCCACGGGTCCTCGTCCTCCCCTTCGTCCTTCGGAGGCAGGGCTGCCCACCGAGGCAAGGCTTCTGTCATCCACTCTTCTCTGAGGCCTGGGAGGAGTGGGCAGAAACGAGGAGCCCGAGGCCCTTGGAGGCGGCCCTCGTAGTTTTCAGGCTGGAGATGGCGGCTGTGCCTCCTGTGCCCCTAAGCGGCCTGGCCGCTGCTCTCTTCCTCTTCCTCCCCGGCCCAGAGGGTCTCCCAGGACCCCGAGGGCCAGCCGCAGAAGAAGTGGGCCAGGTTGCGAGTCAGGCCGCGGTCGAAGGGGTTGCCAGGGTGCTGGCGGAGGTAGGCGATGCGGTGCGAGGAGATGAACTCCCAGGTGGTGGTGTTGCTGGCCACCAGGTAGAGGTGTGAGGCCAGGAGCAGGCTGGCCGCCATCGAGAAGAGGGAGAGCAGCAGGAAGGTGGCGAACAGGAGCCCGCTGGACCGTAGCCACAGCCCCCAGGGCTGGAAGAACCGGAGGCCGGACCTGCGGAGCAGCGTAGGGATGGGGGCCCAGAGCTGCGACCACCACTGCCCCAGGGAGCCCAGCTGGGCAGGCCGTTTGGAAGAGGGTCCGAGGCCCATGGAGAGGGAGCCCCAGCTCTCTACACACCTCGTGGGCCTGGGCTGCTCCCCCGCCCCCCGCGCCCCGGGCGGTGGCACAACCCACCATGCCAGGTACAGGCCCCACAGAAGCACCAGCAGCTGTAGCGCCAGGTAGGCCACGAAGAGGCGGTGGTTGCGCTCCCCCACACAGTTCTCCATCCAGGGGCAGTGGTGGTCGTAGCGGCGGACGCAGCGACGACACTCGCGGCAATGGCGGGCCCGCAGGGGCTGCTGTGGGCACGGAGGGAGCAGGGCTCAACGCTGGCTCCCCTCTGGACCCCGCGATGAGGGAAGGCTGGGGCCTGAATCTGGGAGGCCTTCCTGGAGGGGTGAGGCCAAGGCACCAGGGCAGGAGGAGGTCGAGAGTCTAACCTTGCCCCGACCCCTCCCAGGAGGTTCCTGCATCACCCACCAGCACCATGCAGTATCCGCAGCGCCGAAGGGGGATGGCCGGAGGAACCATGGCCGTCTGCTCCTCCTTGGCTTCCTCCTGAAAACGAACGACAGGGCATAGATGGGAGGCAGATGACACTGGCGGGTGTCTCCCTTGGAGGCCAGCTTAGCTCTAGGTGTGTACATTGTGGGGCCCACCCCATGAGTAATGGAGACGGTGGAGTAGGACACAGTGTCCTGAGCTGAGCAAAGGCTACGTGACCTTCGCCGGTTGCCTTCCCTCTCTGTGCCTAGGCAATTTCCTCATTGTAGGATGGGGTTCGAGGGCTGGCAAGAGTATTCACTGAGATGCCCCAGGACAGCCTTTCACATAGAGCCTGGCATGAGACTGTTGCTGGGGCCTTGGGTCCACCATTGATGGGAGGAGGGGCTCAGGCCCCTAGGGGACCCCTGGTTACCTGGGGCTGGGGCTGGATGTTCACGTAGCCTGGGTCCATGAGTGACACGGCCAGGTAGAGCAGCAGGGAGCCCAGCACGAGCAGCAGAAAGGTGAGGGGCAGGAGCAGCTCCCCCTGCTCTTCCCACTGCCGCAACGCTGGAGAGGCGGGAGGAGGAGAGTGAGGCAAGGCCCGGGTGAAGAGGAGGGTGTGTGGGGGAAGGTGCATGGGGGGGGGTACAGCTGGTGGTGGGGAGTGTGTCCCTGGCTGAGCGGAGGCCCGGAGATGGGGTCTGATGAGCCGTCAGGGTATAGGAGGGAGAAGTTCAGAGCCAAAACAAACAGAAAGCAGTTCACCTGCACTTTCTCTGGAGGGCAACAAAGAGTCATACAAGGTTATAGGGTCAGAATGTTGCTGGAAACACTCCCAGTGGGGAGAGATGGATCTGAGGAGAAGCCTGGAGAGGCCTATCCAGGAGGGAGACTGGGCAAGGGCAGAGGCAGGAAGGGTGGAGAGGAGGGGATGGACAAATGGGGATTAAGGGGTTAAGGGGCCAGACTTGACTGGATATGGGGGAGGGGAAGGAGGGGTCCCTGCCTTTGGCGCCATGATGGGGAGAGATTAGCCAGGTCTGAGATGCACATGAGACAGAGACAGGAGGGCGGGGCCGGCAGGCTCGGATGCTGAGATGCTGCAGAGAGGACCATGAGGGTGGCCCAGGTCAGGGAGGGTCCAGCCCGTGGAGGTGACCGAGGATTTTGGGGGTGGGGGGCTGCGGCGTGAGGCACATGAAACAGCAGAGTGTGAACAACACTGGTACCCCTTGGTTATTAAAGGTAGCGGAGAAGGAAAGGGGTTGGGGTGCTTTCTGATGGGGAGACGGAGCAGGATTTTTAGGCTAAAGAGAGAAGACGGTGGAGGAAAACTTGAGATGAGTCTCAGGCAGAAAGTGAGAATGCTCGCAGCCTAGGGGCTGAGGCCGGAGCAAGGAGGGAGGGGCGGGGGCTGCTGTGGGTGGCAGTGAGGGAGAACTTGTGCTGGAGGTGGCCTGCGGCAGGTAAAGCAGAGAGGGATGGAAGTGGGGGTGGGTCAGTGGGGTGCATAGGGGCTACCAGGGCAAGAAGCGAGGATGGGGACATAGGGGACAGGCCGCTCCCCTATGGGGTTTTCTCTTGCCTGAGGGTGGGAAACCTGGACTTGGGCAGCTGGTGGTCCTGGGGCTGGGTGGAATGCCTGTTCTTAATTAAGTTGATCTTCAGAATCTTACGGAGGGAAGATTAGGAGTTAATTCTGGGAAGGATCAGGTGGGTCCTGGGATCAGGGGAGATGGGGCCTCCAGGCGGTCGTCGGATCTGGTGGGCACCGCAGGGGTCTTGGGATGGACAGGGCATCTGACAGGGATCAGGAAGATGCTGGGATTAATTAGGGCATCACTGGGCATTAGGCGGAAAGCAGGTGGCTCTTGGAATGACAGCTGGAGAAGACCTCAGGAGCTGGCAGAGATGGGGTGAATCCCAGGGTCTCTGGGGCTTCAGCAGGGAACCCAGTAAGACCCAGACGTCTGGGGAACCACGAGGGATCGCGTGGGTCTGGGGTCGCGCGGTATCTGGCTCACCGGTATCGTGCAGGAAGAGCACCAGCGTGATCCCCCAGGTCAGCACGGTGTGCCCGGTCCGTACCAGAACCCCAGGGTTGAGGAGCGCCCAGGGCGCCATCGCCTTGGCCCCGGGCCCCACCCGGAAGAAGCGCCCAGAGGGGCGGGCTCTCCGAGGGAGGGGCCGCGGCCTCCCTTGGATTGGTGGATTCGGGATGTGGGCGGGGCAGGATTGGGCTATGGAGGCTGCCTATTGGATGGCAGCTGCAGCCGAGTAGGCCCTCGAGCCAACAGGTGCCTGAAGAGGTTGGAGGCGGGGCCGGCGCGCGCGCAGCCGATTACTGCCCCACCCCCAGCCCCCACCAGCCAGGTAACTTTGGAAAGCCAAGCAAGGATCGGGCGGGAGTCTTGATGACTTGAATCTGAGCTCCCAGTCCCACGTCCTCGCGCATGCGTGCGGTTCCCTGGGCGCTTCAAAGATTCAGGTATTTGTTGTGACTCAAGGTTGAACTGTGCCCGGTTCAAAGATGCGATGACGGACGCTTCCCCCGAGGTTGCTCCGTGGTGACACTCTTACCTTCTTACTATTCATTTTCAGGTATTGCAAACGGGACGGGAGCAAAGTGTTTGTGGTGCAGATTCGAGCTCTGAGGGGCCCAACATGGGTCAGAGCAGGAAATACCAGCACTGCTCCTTCCTGCCTGGGTGAGCTTGGGCAAGTTACTGAATCACTCTGAGCTCTATTTTCTGTCTAAATAATAATGATAATAGTACCCTCGTCTTAAGGTGGTTGGGAGGATTAAATAATGGAAATACAGTGGCCAGCACAGAACGAAGCCAACACCTACACCCTACCAGACTGACTTGCCCAACCTGAGGCTTCATCATTCCCGCTCACACTTCTTCAACTTTGTCCCCAGGGCATTCCCCATTCAGCCCTGGCTTTCCACCGGCACCTCCCTTCTGATTCCAAGATCCACCTTCTTTCTTCATCAGCTTGGCCCCTCTCAACTCCTCCAGTAACTTCTTCTGACTTCCTTTTGTCAGCTCAACATTTCTTGTTCTGTTGGAGAACTGACTCTTCCCCATCCCATGTGGTTCTGAAGGAACTGTGTCCTTCACTCGATATGGTGGGGAGAGTCACATGTGGGCATGTGACTCTAGAGGGCTAAACCAGTAAAAAATATCCTTATATGGACTACATCTATGACTACTAAAAGCACACGTAAAAGCTCCAATTGCTGGCTCAATAGTTCTTGCAGCTGTACTACTCAAACTAAGAGGCTACGATAAGTTGTGAATTAGCACTATACTAAACCCAACAACGAGCTTCAAAATGTACCCATTCCTAATATTACCTCTCCGAGGAATAATTATAACCAGCTCAGTTTGCTTATGCCGAACAGACCTAGACCTAAAATCACTAATTACATATTCATCCATAAGCCATATAGCCCTAATCATCGTAGCCGTCCTATTCCAAACTCCATGAAGCTATATAGGGGCAACAGCCCTAATAATTGCACAAACCTGGCTCCCTATCTCGCTATGTCCTGTGATTGGCCCTAGGTGGTGGGCATGTGACTCAGTAGAGCCAATCAGAATCATTCCTGAGAGTACAGTATAGCTGCTGAGAAAAAAGGGGGCATTCTTGTGGATCTCAAGTATAAAGTATAGGATATGCCGGCATCTGGTTGTTCTCTTTAATGCTATATGGAGAGAGTCTGTGGCAGAGAATGAGACCAACTTATAAAGAGGCAGAGATAAGCTGCACTGAAAAGGGGTGTGAGAGACAGTCTTTTTATTTTATTTATTTATTTATTTTGAGAGACAATCTTAATTTAACATTGTCTGGGCCCCTATATCCAGCTATACTTGAAGCCGATCTTGGTTCTAGGTTTCACAGTTGCATTAGGCAATGAATTCCCTCCCACTTTTCATTAACCTGGGTAGGTGTTTGAGTGTGTCTTGTAACTCAGTCTTGATTACTGCAATGGGACAAGATTTAGCTGAGCGGGGAACTCTAGCACATTATCCACTTAAATAATCCCAAAGCTTCCATGAGTCAGTCACTGTGCTGGTGTCAAAGAAAAAATCTTGGACACTAAAGTCATAAGGACAGATTTGAATCAGTAATATACTACTGCAGTAGGAAAGAGGGTCCAGCATGAACCAAACGCCACTTCAATTTGTACGGAGGTGACTGGGCATTTTAAACTGATAAGAACAGATACTACACTTGGTCTTAGCCAAAAGGCTGAGAAGCGATTGGTGACTGGGCATTTTAAAAAGAGGCAACAGATCTACCGCCATGCCACCCTGAATAAGCCAGATCTCATCCGATCTCAGAAGCTAAGCAGGGTCAAGCCTGCTTGGTACGTGGATGGGAGACCACCTAGGAAGACCAGATACTGTAGGCGTAAAAAAATAAAAAATAAGGGATTGTAAGCTGACAAGGTCCTTGTAATCTGTGAGGTCAACCAAGGGTTGGTTGCCTCGCCTAAAAAAATAAATGAAATAAGAAATAAATAAAGAGAGGGAACGGCGAGGGCTTAAACAGACTCAAGGAAGTGAAAAATTACAAAGGGTTGGTCGGCGTAAGTGCCAGCTGGGCCTGCTGTGTCTGCCAGCTGACATTAACTGAAGTTAGGCTTCTGTCTCACAGAGACTGGGAGACAGAGGCCCCATCCTTCCTGAGGATTACATTTCGAAGGAATGGCTTTCTTGAGAAAGACGCTCCTGAGTAGCAGAAGATACAAATACATACAGAGGAAAGAGTCACGATTATGAGGACTTTTTAGTTAATGCTCTACAACTATGTGCTGTGTGGGGCCCATAGTCAGATGGTGGCTAAAACAAACAATACATTCTTTTGGTACCCTTGAGCTTTCTCAAGCAGGCACTTTAGGAGGGAAGGGGGCTATGGGCATCTTAGGGATGCAACCTTGAGCTCTTAGAGAGTATGTCAGTGTTCGTTTAAGTCTTTTCATGTGGAGGGAGAGAGGCAGATGAAATCACTTGTGCTGAGAGTGTGTACTATTTACAGGTCAAGGTTGAGGCCTAGTTGAGAGCTTGGAGGAGCCTGGCTAAAATTTGGTCAAGTCGAGAACGTTTTTGTCTGGGCACTGGACCCACACCCGCCTGGCATGTGTGTGAACGGCCCCCTTGATCGGGGACCGGCACTGAGAATAGCCCTCCCGCATTGGGTGCAACCTCAGGAGCACCTCAGGGGCACCGAGGGCACTGTGTTGATCGTCACACAGGGACAACAGGTGTAAACCGGGGCCGTCCTGGGCAAAGCAGAGTCTGGTCACCGCACGGTTTGGCCGCAGCGACTTCTCCAACCTCTCCTGTTTGCACCCTCGTTCCTTCACTCTGTTGCAGCCCCCCAGGGTGCTTCATGGTTCTCCCTGCAAGGCCCTTCTCCTAGCAGGGCCCTCTGCCGCGGGTGCCCCGTGACCTGGCCTGGCAGCTTGGTCTTTTTGCTGCATTCGGCTTCTGCATCTCCTCCTACAAGAAGCCTCCCTGACTGCATCGGGCATGCCATGGTGTCTCCGACCTCTACACAGGCTCTTCCCACTCCCTAGTGTAGCCCAGCTAACTCGTCTTCCCTGACCCTCTGCACACTCCCACAAGCCCACAGGAGGTGCCCACTCTCTGCTCCTGCTTGTTGCACTGAATTGTAATCTCACACCTGCCGTCAGATCGAGCCATCCTGGCTGATCTGTGGCCAGCTGTGCCCTCAGTGTCTGGGCACAGGGGGTGCAGAGAGAACGTGGAGGGAACAGGCACTCCAGCCCCATCTGCCATCTGTCCCCAGGCTGCTGTCGATTACCCCTCTGGGTCAGGCACAGAAACCCACCGTGCACCCTCTCCAGCACACTCAAGGCCCAAGGCCCCAGCCGGCCCAAGCCTCTCCTGACCCCGCCCCTTCCGCAAAAAAAGACACTCTGCTCTTCTCCACTTTGCACAAAAATGTATTTCTGTGATATCCCACAGTACAGACATTTCCCCAGGCCCCTGGTGGTAAAGCAATGTGATGTGAGCTCTGCCTGGGGTCTGGCTCAGGCCACGAGAGCATGGAAGGGAGGGGCAGCTGTGGCCCATCTGCCAAGCTGGGGGAACACTGGGCACCTCTGGCCCCGGGCTGAAAGGGAAAGACTCCAGGAGAAAAAGGCCAGGTGCCTCGCGCCTGGGCTGCAGGTCCGGCCTGTTCTGCCTGGAGACAGAAATGCCAGGAGAATCCAAAAACAGGCCCAGGGTAGGAGGAAAGAGCCTGGCCCCAGGGGCTGTCTGCAGAGTCAACCCTGCTCCCGGTCCTTAAGCAGCCTCCTCACCCACCTCTGTCCCACGAGGAGCAATTCAGAGGGAGAACAAGCTATTCCGAGATACATTTGGGCCTCATACTTCTCTGAAACGCAGCCCAGAGCTTTCCAAGGTAAAGGCAGGAGGCAGGGCGGGAGGGGCTGCCCCGCAGGCTGTGCCAAGTGCTGGTCTAGAGGCATCTGCCTGCTGCCGCTTGAAAGGCTGGCGTGGGGAGCCTCTGCCTGTGACAGGTGAGGGGGCCTCTGGGCAGCAGGGCAGGCAGGGGCGAATGGGGCAGGCTCAGTTCTGCTGGTGGGGTGCCTGGGCACCTTGGGTGATTTGGGGAGATGGAGGGCTGGGGAGCAAGGGAGTAAGCCCCGGGCCCCAGAAGGCGCTAGCTTCCAGAGCTGGGGTCAGGTTCTGGGTATGTTTGGCAGAAGGGGCAGTGGGATCTGCCTGAGTTCTGACCAGCCTTGGGCTGGGGCCTTCAACAGCCTGGGACCTGGTGGGAGACTAGGAGGCAGCCTCCATAGCAGCGTGGCCTCAGGCGGGCCTGGCCAGAGAGCAGCAGGGCCACCGTGAGCCCTGATCCTCGAGAGACCTCTGGGGCAGAGGCTGCCTGGGCCCAGGCCTGGGCACGGCTCACTTCATTGGCCCAGATGGCCCACAGCCGGGAGCACCAAGGCATTTGAGAGACCCGGTGGGATTACTTTGAATCCCTAAACCCTATCAGCCACCCCCAGGAAGCCAGATGAGGTTCTCAGGCTTTGGTGGGTGGGTTAGGGTGCTGGAGGGGCTGCCGAGGTCTGCCGCCTCTCATAACAGGAAGCGAGGCCAGGGGCGGAGATCACTGGGCAAGGGCCGGACACTCACGATGTTAGAGGCCTTTAGTCTGGCGGGGGTAGGCGTGAGTGTGGCAGCGACGAAGGCTCTGAAGTTGGGGCTTGAGAATGGCCAAGGAAGCTGCAAGGACTCGGAGTGTTTCTTTTGTTTTTGTACAGAAATCATACACACGAAACTTCACACTTCCTAACAAAAAAAAAATAATATATATATATATAATATATATATCTCACTAATGTTAAGGAAAAGCGTCGGTTGTGCAAAAGTCCCCTGTGTCCCTTCGTCCAGTGGGAGGCTCCCGAGTGGGGGTCTGCCAGCTGGGCTGCTTGAGTGCTTCCTGCGGGCCTGGCGGTCCAGGGCGGCGGCGGCCACGGGCGGAGGCCTCTATCTGGACGTGTCCATGTTCTCCTCTTTAAAGTTACTGCAGTGCTCGGTCACCTTTCTGGAGACAACGGGAGAGAGAGGAGTGGAAGGCGGGCTTGAGTCGGGGTGGCCCTTGTCCCTCCTGGCTGGCCGATCAGGCTGCCGACTTTGTTGGCCAGCGTTAACGGTGATGCTGACTGAGACGAAGTGTACGAAGAGGCTGGCCGCGTGACCGGCGTGCGCAGGGCGCCCGGGTAGTGGGACCGCGGCCGTGAGTTCTATCAGCACCGTGCTTTCCTCGCCGTCCTCCCCATGCCCCGCTTCCCCACCTCTCAGCCCCAGGCCGTCCGGGGCCGGAGGATCCCCTGAATCAGCTCAGGCCCAACCCCTGCAAGCCCAGGCCTCTTCCTTCCCAAAAGTCTGCTAACGGCCCCCAGACCCACTGCACACCAGATTCGCCCGGAGGTGTGGGTGCGGCCAGGGCAGCGGGGCTTGCGCGGGGCCCTGGACACCCTGCAGCGGCCGGTCCCCGGCACGGCATTTGGGACCCTCCGCTCGCGCTCGGGTCGTGCACCTGCTCCCGTCTGGCCCTTGGGAACTGCTGCCCCGCTGCCGTCGGGTGTCACCCCAGACCCCGAATGGCCTTCCCGTTCGACGCTAAGCCTCCGGGTTGGGCAGGGCGGGTGGGTGATGGTGTTCACCGTGGCCTCTATGTGCTAAGAGGTGCCCCGCGGCGTTTTAGGAAATAAGGGATGCCTGGAGTGGGCCAGGAGTTGTGATGACGCAGTGACTTCTCCAGAGCTCCCCTCTCAGTGTCTGTCATTCACACGTGCTGCCAGACAGGCCCACTCAGATGGACGTCTCGGGTCTCACAGAGATGTTTACAGTGCCTGGGGTGGGTTACGGGTCAGTCCTAGCCAGCGCTTCTCAAATCTCCTGGCATCCCTGTTGACAATGGATGTTCCCAGGTCCACCTCCCAGACTCCCTGGGACAGAAGATCTAGGGTGGGGCCTGTACATTTTTAATGGTCTTTTCGGATGATTCTTTAGGGAGATAGTGAGAACCTTTCATTTCGCCATTCTCAAACTCAGACAAATCCGCCACTAATGTTTAAGCAGTGCTTTTTGCCAAAAATAACGGCAGAAACAGCTGACGCTCCCCAGCCCAGCCATGTCCTGGGAGCCCCTGTGCGCCAGGCCCCTGATCCATGACACGCTTTACCCTACACGGTGTTTAGAACTGGGGCAAACTTAACTACGTTTCTAGAATGGACCCTGGGAAGAGCAAGGTCGTTACTGCTGATTGTGACGTGCAGCATCAGAGAGTCCCTTGTGTACTGATCAGTGGGAGGTCAGAACTGGTGATATTTTAGACTCTGTAGTGAAAACCACATAGCAATGAAAGGCCTGACAGCTCTGAATGGGACCTTCACTCTGCCTACCTGATCTCTGGACTGTATTTTACCACAGTGTCTTCTCTTAAGTTGGAATGTCTTTGGCCAGAAATAATAATTCTGACCTAACTTGCTGATGCCCAGTCACGAGAGAGTGGAATTTGGGGGAAATAAAAGAAAATGAAGCCTACAAACGAGAGCATCGATGCTCCGTTCAAGGCCTGATCATCTGGGTTCTGGCCCCAGCCGGACATTAGGATGCTGTCCGCCTCCACACCCAACCTCAGGGGAGTTCAGCCACTCCTGACCACCAGGGGGACCCGCCGTGTCCCTCACTCCCCCAAATCAAGGCTCCAGCAGAAACGCCGCCTGCCTCTTACCGGGCCATCTCCTTGGTCTCCTGCCGTGCAGTCGCCATCTTGATCATGTCCCTCAGAAGGGGCATCCCACCTTCTTTAATCAGCAGGGGGCAGTACTTGTCCGCTGTGGGGGACACAGGGGCAGACAGCAGGGGGTCAGGGCTGGTCTTCCCTTGGCCCCGGGCCCAGAAACCCACCCCTGCTGCCAGGACTGCCCTCCCAGAGGGGTGTGACAAAGGCGCGGGCTTGGGTAAATGGCCCTGCTGCAGACCGGGGTGAGCCGTCTTGCCCAGCCTGGAGTCCACCTGGGTGAATCTTTGGGAAAGGGCCGTCCCTATTTTGGTAAGCAGTAAGAATTTGTTACCCAGAGCTCACCCTATGGAAATTATCACCCCAACCAGTGGCTTCTAGTCTCGAAGTTTTTGTAAAAATACAGATTCCTAAGCCCTACCCTTGGGTATTCTGATGCAACAGATCCGGGAAACTATTTGTTGCATTTTTAACAAAATGCTACCAGGGGATTCAGGTGACCAGCCAGGACGGAACCACTGCGCCTTCTTATTGGTGGTTTTATGGTTCACGCCAACGAAGAACATTCTGGCGCTTGGTATCTCCGGGGTTTACACGCCATGGAGAACACGGGCATTTCCGTGGACCTCCAGCAGCTCCGTGTAGTAGTGGCTATTTTTATCATCTCCATTTTACATGATGAAAGAACCGAGGTTCAGAAGGGTGAAGTAATTCATCCAAAATCACTCGAGAAGCTTGTCTGAGGGGGTCCCAGCTCAGGGCTCTTTCCTCTGTGCTACGCTGCCTCTTTGAGGCTAGGTGCTACTTTTCGGCAAGACTAAATTCAAATAATAATAAGGCAAGGCTAATGCTTACTGAACAGTTAGCGCACACGTTGGCATGTGGTATGTTCTAAGCACTTTACGTGTCTTATTTCACAGCAATTCTGTGAGGCGAGTGCTGTTGTTAGCCCAGCTTAAAGATGAGGCTGTTGAGGCACAGAGAGGTTGAGAAATCTGCCCAAAGTAACCCAGCAGGTGGTCGAGCCAGGTTTCAAACCCAGGCAGTCTGCCCCCAGAGCCGGCCGGCACTGCCGTCCACTCTGCTGGTTACAGGACTGAACGGCACCCAGGTACCAGGCTTAGGGCTTTATGTGGGTTCTGTTCACATCGATCTCACGAGGAAGGTGTTGTCATTATTCCCACTTTACAGAGGAGGAAACCAAAGGCCCAGAGAGGTTAAAGAACCTGCATGAGTTCACCTAACCTCAAGTAAGAGAGAACTAGGGGTCACACCTGGTCTGTCATAAAGACTCTTGGCACTGCACCTTCTTTGTCCTCTCCGTCAAAGCCACCAAGCAGAGGACAGTTCAGGTTCTTCTGTTGGAGGGGAGGGGAACTCTCTTTGAGGGAAACGAGATTTGTTTTATTAAAGTTCTCTCCTGTTCTCTTGGATGTGTTTCCTTAGGGGTTAGTTCTTTGTTTGGGTATGTCTTACTCTGCTGTATAGAAGGCGTGGAGATTTTTGACTCATCACTCATTTGGAAGCAGGAGGCATTAAGAAAGCTGTCTGGGAACTCTGGATGGGCCATCCTGCCTGCAGGCCTGCTCCAGCCATGGGGCAGGCGCCAGCCACTGCTGCCCGTCCCACAAATGCTGGAGGGCGGAGGGCTGTGCCCCGAGGCACAGACACTGAACCGGCTCTCCTGGTGGTCCCCAGCCTGTGTTCCAGGCTCTCTGAGGGCAAGTCTGCTTTCCGCTGGGTGACTGTCCCTGTGTCTGAACGAAGGGTGAGTGGGTACTCACGGTAGACAGACACGAGGTTGTACAGGGCCCAGGTGGCCCAGTGCTGGCTGACGGGGGAGATGCCCTGGGGAAGGAGGCGAAGAATTGGCTCAAAAGACCTGTAGGAAGAGAGACCAAGGTCACTTCTGGTACGGGGGATGGGGGCGTGCACCTCGTTGGGGTTTCCCCTCCCGAGGGGCCCTATGGACAAACTGCGAGCAGGATGCAGGGGACCTGGGCCGTCTGGCCCTCCAGCCTGCTTCAGGCTGCACACAGGGAGCCCCCTTGTGAGACAGGTCAAGAGCACGGAGGTGTAAGGAGTAGGAGGGACTCAGGTTCATTGGCGCAGAAGCTGGGGGCCTCGGTGCGGAGAAGAGACCCAGCTTGGGTGGGGGGGGGGGTGGAGCACCCTGGGAAGCAGAAGAAAGGGGACCGCACTTCTTACAGTGGCCCTCTACGGGCCATCTGCAGTCATGTCCAAAAGCCCGAAAAACGTATGTGCAAACCCCCGGGCCACTGATTTCCCTCCGTCTCCCCTCGGGAACGACATAACTGGAGCGTCCATCACAAGCATGAGCCCGTTCCTCCCCATGTGGGTTTTCAGCCTCAGTGTCAAGCAGTACAAGACGAGCTATCCACCTACAGAAAGTGACCCAGTCAAGACACGGTGAGGGAGACCCAGATCTGTGGCCGGAAATTCAGTCACAGGATAGAAGGACTATGCCAGCTGGGCCGAAGGCAAGTAAATCTGTGCGTACAAAAATTGCTGGGAGGCGAGACGCCGGACGTTGGCAGGGGTTCTTCCAGCAAACGGGGTTATAAATGACTTCTGTTTTGTTTCCTATTGCATGTCTGCATTTTCTCTCTCTTTTTTCTTCTCACAAATAAACATGTATCAGATGTTTGTAAAGAGCAGGCTTTGGGTACACGCGGGTGCCAGCGTGAATGGCACATGCACCGAAGCTGTGTAGCCGAGCTGTGTGCCCTCCTGATCGGTGCCATATGTGGACTTCACCTCGGTAAGGGAGACCCGAAAGAGGGCTAGGAGAAAGGCAAGCCCTGGCCAGGCCGTGCTGGGAAGAAGTGTCCTGTCTCGGCGCTCAGCCCACCCTCCCCACTCCGCACCTGTAGTTGATATTTCTCCGTGAGTTGATGTCCCAGCTCTGAATCGCTGCCCACATGCGCTCCTCCACCTCCTCCCGCTGGGGTTCACAGATGCCCCAGGCCTCTGGCCCATCAAACATGATGTGGGAGAGGACGCCGCAGGCATTGTAGGACACCTCGATCCCGTCGGCCTTGCTCTCCAGCAGGTTGCTGCCAAGACGAGAGAAAAATGGAGTCCGATTCCTTCTAAGTCCCTCTTCAGAGACCAGCTGCTGGACTCTATCTTACAAACCATATGCCAGAGGTACTATTGATTTCTTTATCACTTACCAGCCATACCCAGATGACTTCTAAAAGGGCCCTGGGGTCACTAAGATAAGATTTATCGGTGAGAAGACTACTTAGGAGGGTTGAAAAAATAAGAAACTACATTATAGAGGGAAGGCGACATTTATAAGAGAAACCTAGGCTAAGAGCCGTTGCTGCAATTGAGCATAGATTAAAGCTCTGAGCATCCTGGCAACCAAGGCAAAAAGGTAAAAGAGAGAAGTACCAACCTGAAGACACTGATAAATTGGGAAGTCATTAGCTGGGGCCGCAGCTCCTTCACCTCTGCCACATTCCCTAAGAGTCCCAGCATATTTCGATGAAGTTCCTGCTTCTCTGGGAATTCCTGGCCAAATGAGAGCCATTGGGCCACATTAATAGTACTTAATTAGTATGTGGTATTATTAACCTAGATGCTTTACGAGCGTCTAACTAGACAAAGAGGGGGTGCGATATGTTGTCCTACCTTCTAGTGCACCTAGGAGAGTGCTGGGTACACACTATAATGACTAAAATGGTGGGGGCTCCTTGCCACAAAATCAAAGTCTGAGTGGGAGTGGGACCTATAAAATTGTAAATGGGACAAACATGATTCTTTTACAAAAGCTCAAAATATTAGTTTCACAAGATCCTCTTAGAAACTAGAGCAAGAAAACAAGGGATGAGTCCTGTCCACTCTACTGGACAGAATCCTGTCCAGCTGATCTCCCAGTGGACCCCAGCCAGACTGGGCATCGGAGGAAGCACTGCCAAGAAGGGTGGGGCTGGCCTTTCTCTGGAGGGAGGGCTCTGAGAGAGGGCCCAGCCAGGCCACCTGGGAGGTGTCTGCAGCAAATCCTGGGCAGGGGGCCTGAAAGTTGTCCACTACTGCCCTTCCATGGGGACCACGGGGAGAGGGGCTGCTGATGGATTTGGCTGGTGGGCAGCCTGGGGACAGGAGAATGGCTGCGTGGGTGGCCTGGGAGGCCGCCGCTGTCGGAAGGCACTACCTTCAGGCAGTCCAGGAAGAGCTTCATGCCGTTGAAGTTGAGGAACATCTCGCAGTTGTCGGGCGTCTCGTCTGTGATGTTCCACAGCGCACTCCAGGAGAACTCCATCACCTGGTCACACTGAAGGCAGGCAGGGAGGGGTGGGGCTCAGCATCGGCTCCCCCCGGGCGGGACCCGTGGGCTCCTAACACCCGGTGACGGGGGCCCCTCATATGGACACTCCCCTCTTAGGGACTAGCCCCATATGGACCAGCCTCTCTTAGGCTGCGGGAGGGCAGAGCAATTCCATGAAGACTTGTGGCTTACTATCTTGTCCAGAAGCTTCTTCTGAATCAGCTTCAGCATGGTCTGTGGGAGAAGAGAACTTGTTGGGGCCAGGCCTCAAGAGCCCCCATAGCCCCCAAGAACCAAGATGGAGAGAGGAGCATCAGCAATTCTGCTCCTGGCTAACACATCCTGACAAGTCAAATCCACCTATCTATTTGGGAGGCTGTTTGAAAAAGTGCAACCCACGGACTTGGCATCGGGAGGCCTGGGTGCTAGTCCTGGTGCCACCCCGACTCCCTGCGTGGCTTTGGGCACGGCCCTCCCCCTCAGTGGAATTCAGCCTCCCCAGCGATAAAAATGAAAAGAGACAGGACGCTCCTTCCTCATTTATTCTCTCCCCGCTGCCCTGTGTGAGGACGTGGAGGAAGTGCTGGGGACGTAAGGATGGGAGGGACGGCATGGCGTCTTTCCCCACGGAGTTCACGGCCCGGTGAGAGGCCAACATGAAACGGACAGCCCCTCAGACTCTTATCTGACCCCAGCTGGGAAGAGGTATCAGTCTGAGGAGGCAGGAGTGACTTATGCAGTGGGACCTAATGGGTGAATGGAAGGGCCAGGAGAGAATGACAGAATGTTCTAGTTGGAGGAACTCTATTGGGGTCATAAGCAACATTCACTATTGGGAAACTCTTCCTTTGGTCTGGGCTGACTCCTTCGTGTGCCAGTGGGGCTAAAGAAGAGGAAGGGAGGAAGGCAGGGAGGGGCAGCCCGCCCGCACGCACCACGACAAAGCCCATCTTGCCCACGGCCTCCTTGTGGTCGTTGTCCACCTGGCAGACCAGGGCGTTGCACAGGTGCACGGCGATGCGCTGGATCGACTCGTCCTGCCGCGTGGGGTTGAGGATGCTGAGCAGGAGCTCGTTGACACGGCGGTACTGGAACTCCAGCTCCTCGGGGATGCTGAAGTTGCAGAGGGTCAGGCAGCAGTTCCGCTGGACCTGGGCCGGGACGGAGACAAGTGGAGCGGAGTCAGGGGTGGACTCAAGGGGCTCTTAAGAGAGCATCCAGGGCTGTCGTGTCTGGGAAGGCTTTCTGGAAAGGAGACTACAAGGCTTTTGAAAAAATTATTTTAAAAAAATGTAAAACGTAGTATACAGAAGAGTGGATAAAGTACAAATGTATAGTTTTACAAATAATTATAAAGCAAACAAGCTTTCCAACAACTATGTAGCCACCATTGAGGTCAAGAAATATAACACTGCCAGCACCCAGAAGTCCCCAAATGTCCCTTTCTGATCATAGATACCCACTATGGCTGATATTTTACTCAAAAGACTGTCTGGCGCCTTCCTTCTTTTTGTTCAACCATAGGTTTGCAAGATCAAGCATGTTGCTATAAGCAGCCGAAACGCACTCCTTTTTCATTGCAGTATAGCATTCCAATTTGTCCATCCATTCCACTGCTGTTGTACGTCTGGGTGGACTTCAGTGTTTGATTACTTTAAATAATGTCTTATACACGCATCCTGGTTTCCAAGCCCGTGGGCTTCTCTAGGGCACACATACATGGGGCGGGGCTTCTGGGTCTTAAGGTGTGTGTGTCTTCAACTTTACCAGGTAACACCAGACCGTTTTCCAAAGTGGCTATAACCAATTTACACTCCTACCAGCGATACGTGAGAGTTCTAGCTGCTCCACATCCTCAATTTCTCTTTGCGATGTTGGCAGGTTATAAATTTTTTAGTGTTCTCAGCTCATTTTCCTTGTAATTTAATTTCTTTTCACCCTTTCTCATTAGATGTTGGAAGTTCGGTGTGGTTTATGAATTATGTAAATTAGAGAATATCATCCCTGGTTAACTCTTTGTCTTCTTCCAATATGCATAATTTTTTTAATTTGATAAAAAAATTAAGTTATAAAAATAATACTTATTCACTGTTCAGATAACACTATCTGAAAAGAAAGTTAAAGTTCCCCCATTTCATTCCCTAGAAGGAATCACTGTTAGAAGTTTGGTGTACGTCCTTCTAGATTTTTCTACTATGCAAATATGAACATATATTTGGATAGAGAAGAGCCAAAAAAAAGATATACAAATTGGTCTAAAACTTCTCTTATCAATACCCAGTGGACATCCTTCCACGTTGGGATGTACAATTTACCATAATATCCCACTGTGCTGGTGGATCACGTGTTATTTTCCAGGTCCCTGTTCCTAAAACATTTTGGTTTCCTCTGTTTCTATTTAATCAAAAAGGGTGGATGTATGTCTATCTTTTTGCTCTAAGAATATTTGACGGTGGTATACCTAGGCTAAAAGAGAAACGCATTATAGGTCTGGTAGGTTCTGCCAGCTGCCCTCCACAGCAGCTGTTCCATTGGAATCTCACCCACAGGAAGTGTAAGAGCGCCCTACGCCGACCTTTATCATCCGTCTCTTGAGATGAAATATGACATCTTGTTGTTTTAATTTCCATTTCTTTGATAGTTTATTAATCCATTTGAGAGTCTTCAACTAGTATTTTTTTCATTAAAAAAAGAGGCTCCTTTTAATTCAATTATAAAATGATTATAAAATCAACCTCAACGTGAAAACCAGTTGTCCTCAGGTCTGCAGTTGGCAGGCAGTGGGAAAGTGGGTCTTCTCACCCCTTCAGAGGCGACAGCCCCACAGTCGCCTTTCTGAAGGACAATGCGAGACTACATACCAAATGCTTTAAAAATACACATGCCCACCTGCCCCAGCAATTCTACTTTTAGACATGTAGCATAAGGATGATCAATTAAGTATCGCCAGGAAAGCCGTATTTAAAATGGAAAAAAATAAGAAAACAACCTAAATGTTCAACCATTGGGGCTGATTCCATAACCGCAGCCCATACGCCGAGGGGAGCCCCTTCCTGGGGCTCCTCGGGGGGCTGGGGCTCGGCCACTGCCTCTGAGCCCCAGCAGAGGGTCAGCATGAGTGGCCTCTTCCTGGATGAGGATGCTGAACACCATGCTGACACCAACGATTATGAAACTGAACCATTAAAACCAGCTCTCTGGGGGCGGACAGCTGGCGTTATGCGCAACTTTGACTTTCTAGTTAATACATTTCCGTAGTAACTGAATGTGTTTTCTAAGCATTTGGTGTCTTCTGTAATGAGAAGAGAGACACTATTTAAAAAATTCTGTTGTAAAATGTCTGTTGATATGGGAGAGGTTCACATTCACAAGACATTGTTGAAATAAAAGTCCACATTACACAAGCATCATGCAGAGTGAGCCCATTTACTAAATAAATATGCACAGACTAAAATCCAGAAAGACAGACACCCAGTTTTAACGGTGGCTATCTTTGGGTGGCGGGATTATGGGTGGGTTTTTCTCTTTATGTCTGTAATTATAATTTCTCCACAGCAAGTTTTTTTTATTACTTTTATAAGAAAAACAGTTTTTAAAAAATATAGCCCCCAACAGAGAGTTACCGGGCAGAAGGGCTGAGAAGTCAGCACCAGCAGAGGCCCAGAGGCAGGAGAACAGGGTCCCTGGGTGGAGGGTGGCAGTGGGTGGCAGGGTCGGGTTAGGGGGCCCTGAAAGCCAGGTCCCAGCATCTAGGGTTGATGGCGTGGGAAAGGGGGGTTGGGAGGGGGCAGTGCAGAGCCAGGAAAGAAAGGGTGGGAGCAAGCATGGCACCCTGATCTGCGAGCTGGCTGGCAGGCGGGACCACAGGGTGAGCAGGAAAAGGGGGCCAGGCCATAGCATGCAGGGTCGTGACGGGTCGGGGGCTCACCGTCACCTCCTGGTAGGATTCCATGCCATTCAGCACCACCTGGATGACCTGCCGACGCAGCTTGACGCTCTGCTCTGAGCGGTACTCGGAATTGGTCAGGTAGAAAAGGGCGGCACTGCCTGTCACTTGAATGTTCTTGTCATACTTGTGGCACTTGAGGGCCGTGATGACCAGCTACATGAGGACAGGGGACAGGGGCCATGTTAGCATGTCCCATTGAAATTGTGCAGGGACAGGCCCTCTGATTCAGCTCTCTGAGCGCAGACGGGGCGGGGAGCAGGAACTTGGGCAGGGCCGTGGTTCTGGGACAAGGCAAGTGGGGTGCTACGGGGTGGGGTCGGGGTTTGGGAGGTAGGACTTCCAGTATCCTGGGGATGGGGTGGAGGTGTAGAAGAGGGACAGGGGCTCTGGGCACATGGCTCAGCCAAGTCCAGTACCCTCCAGGTGGGGACAGACAGGAGCCCGAAGACCCCCAGTGCCCCCAGGCTTGGGGCTGACCTTCAGGGCTCGGAGAAGCTGGCTGCAGCGCTCGATGCGCGCAATGTCAAAAAGCAGGTTGATGGCCCGTGAGGTGATCTCGGGCCTGTGCTCCGTGTAGGCCTCAATGGCATTCAGCACCTGCTCCTCGTTCTTGTCACCACTTACCTGGGGATGAAGCATGCTCAGAACAACCCGGAAGAGGCCAAGTGGTGGGATCCTCAGATCTCAGCTCTGTCTCCAGCCCCAGGGCAGACACCCTGGGCACCCCCCTTCCCTCCTCCGGGGCTCCCTGCTCCTCCCCTCCTCCCCTCCCCCTCTCACTTTGTAGGCAGGAATGTGTGTGAGGCGGCACAGGGAGGTCTCAAAGAGCCCAAGGAACTGCAGTGGCCTCTTCAGAGCCCGGAAAGGCATGATGCTGCTCTTGGAAGGCTCGATGCTGGAGGAAGAGGGTACTGGGGTCAGTGGCCCAGGGCCCGACTGCGCCTGGGTTCGGCACAAAGGTGGGCCTCACCCTGGGGTGGCTAGGCATTTACTAGGGGCCCTCTTCTAGGTCCTCTGGCTCATCTTTTTTTTTTCTTCTTTTAAAGGGCAAGGGACATAGACCCCACCTCTTGATGGGTGGCAAGGTCACGCTGTAGAAGAACATATGGGATGGGAGATATCACTGTAGCCATCTTTGGAAAATACGATCTGCCATTCTAGTGAAGATTTGTCACCTTTAGCTTCCACCGATCATCATAGAGGGACACGCCCATCAACTACACCCTGCCGAAGTATAGTTGAGGATGGGGCCTGGGGCCAATTACAGCTGGATGGGTTTGAATCAGATCTCTTAACCAGCAAACCCAGGAACCGAGCTATCTGTCGCAACACCTGATGAGTGGTGCACACTGTCAGCCCTGTCCGAACACCACCACGTTGTCTCGGGCCAGCATGAGCTTCGTAATTTCCCATCCACTCCTAGCACCTGTACCTTCCAGCCTTTGCACATGCTGCTCCCTCTGCTAGAACACCCTTCGGAGGAAGGCAAACTCAGAATGAATGTTCGAGACAGCTTGGACGCCGTTCCTCTCCCCTCTCCCTCCTTCCTGATTCTCAGGGCAGCCCTGTGCTTCCCCTCACACAGCCCTGATAATGACCTGACTGTTCCCACTAGCTCATACAGACCGGAGAGGGCAGGGCCTGATCCGTTTATCTCCAGCACCCAGAATAGCACTTGGCAGAGGGGTGCCTGGTAAATGCTTATTGACTGATACCCCGCTGGCAACCATGGCAGGCAGGTCCTGACCTGGTCTGCCCTGCTTCCTCGTCCATCTTAGAGATGCTGCAGTTCTCCAAGATCATGTGGCCAGAGATATCCAGGGACATGAGGTTTCCCAGCTTCTGTACAAAGAGGCTCAGCACTTTGCGAGTCAGCTTGAACTTGTAGTAGCTGGAGAGGCGGTCTCGGGAGATGTCCAGGTGTCTGAAGATTGGGGCGGGGAGCATAGGTCAGGAGCTGGACACAGGTGGGGGCTTCTGCATAGACCCCTGCTCCTTCGGTCCATGGCTGGGCAGGGCCTACCCCTGCTATAACTGCCGCAGCGTATTATGGGATAAACCCTTCTGGGACCTAGGACCCTGAACAGCCCTGACCCAGCTGACACACTGGGTTTAAGGAATGGGACTGTCGCCTCCACGCCTGCTTCCTGCCTGGCCAGAAGCTCGAGAGCCTTCTGGGACTGACAGCACCCACCTCCCCGCCCCTGCCCCAGCGAGCTCTGGGCCGGCCGCTCACCGCAGCTTGTGCAGCTGGACGATGACGCGGATGTGGTCGTCCGACAGGTCCATGTTGTAGAGCACGAGGGACACCAGGCTGTCTTTCCACTGGGTGAGGAAGGCCGCGTCGCTCGTCTGAATGCCTGAGAGGTCCAAGGTGGCCAGCGAGTTGAGCGGCCGCAGCAGGGACTCCACGGGGACCCCATCGATCATGCGGCCCAAGTTGAGGAAGCGGAGGCGGCTAAAGCCCTCGAAGGTGAAGTCCTTTACCAGCACTTGGCAGGTGGGGTTGACCAGGCACTCGTCTTCACAACCCCCTGGGTTCTCTTCCTCGTAGAAGATATTTGCGCAGCCAAAGAGGCTCAAGGACACCAGCGTGTGGCTGAAGCTCCTCAGCGTCTGCAGGCTCTTGGCGGACAGCTTCTCGCAGTTGGTCAGGTACAGTTCCACCAGGTCCTGGCCCCAGGCAGAGCTTCATCATCACCAGTGCCCAGCCCCCGCCCTGGGCCTAGGCTACAGGTGGGCTTGGGGAGGGGTCCATGTGATGGGGGGAAGCACTAGAGGGGCCTTGGGATTCTTGCCTTGGAGGCGAGCGACTCTGCCCGACTCCCTGTTTGACTGTCTCGGGGCCAGCCTCCCCCGGCCATCCCTGGTACCTGGCGAGGCAGGTCTCACCTGCTTGCGAATGGCTTCCAGGTCCTGGTCCTGCACCAGGTCCTCGCGGAGATGGATACGGGTGAGGCGGGTGCTGCGGGGATCTGAGAAGAGACTGAAGAAGCTGTCATGTGGCTCAAAGTTGCAGGCGGCGTTGACCAGCTCCACGTACCTGGGGGGCAAGAAAGACTGGCTCAGGGGAGGGGCACGGTGACCCTCATCCTCCTTCCGAGTCCCAGCACGAGACTGCCCCCTAAAGCCTTCCTTCTCTGAGCACCCCAGCAGCAATCTCCGTCTTCTCCTCCTCCTCCTCCTCTTCCTCACAGTACCTGGTTGGATCCTGACCACCCTACAGGTGAGATCAAGGGTGGGCACGGGAACCAGGAGTCCAAAGGTTGACCTCCTGGTAATAAAAGGTCTCTTATCAATAGCAACTCCCAGGCTCTTTCCTCCGAAACTGTAGACACTTCTGTAACAAACACACAAGTCTACACCTCTCATCTTCTTTAAACCAGCTTCTGGTTCCTTGATCAGCTCTCCCCAGGACCCTTTCCAACAGGAAGATTAAGCCAAGGGGTCTAGATTTCCCAGCTGGGTGCAGGCAAGAACTCAATAAAACACTGTTGAGATCCAACTCCTGCAAGAATCCTGGTCTGACGGAAAAGGTTTTGGCGCCAAACACTCTGGAATCTAAGTCCTGCTTGGCTGTTCACACAGGTTGGGCAACTTGGCTGGGCAACTTCACACAGGTAACTGAACTTCCCTAGACCTCGGCTTCTTCATCTGTAAAATGGACATAATTCTAGTCTGCAAAGTGCCCAACCCAGTGATGCCTGACCCACAGTAAATGCTCTCAGAACGTTATTATAAGTCAGGCTCTGTCCTTAGGTCACAGATTTCCATTTGTATATGCAACTGTCTAGCCTAATGATTTTCCTTTCTGGGCATCTCAAGCGAACTCCCAGTGGTCAGTGAACACACATCGTGCTCCTCGAGGCCTCTACTAGTGGGGAGTCCCTTGGAGGGACCACAGGAAGATTTTCGGAATGACTCAGTCCCTGATCATTGATCCATTATTTGGGCACTGGTGTGTAAACCTGTACATGACCTTATTCACTCATCAACGGGTGTTTATAGTCACCAGTATGTACATACATACAGGATAGCACATAAGTCCTTTCTATATGTGCAGGTTCCCATAGCTGGTTCCCATAGCTGCTCACAGCTGTAATGCACACCTGCAGTTTCACGCTCAAACATATCCTGTGCTGCGGAAGCCCAGCTGTGTACATACATCTACTCCTTCACGTGCATGCCCCTCCATACATGCACCAACACGCACACACAGAACTTTACATTTATGGATACACTAGTATTCTGCGCCCATGGACACTCGTGAGCATGCACGCATACTCTCACACATTCATATCCACAGCCACAGCCCCACAAGGTGCACACACAATGGTCCCAATTTGTCCACACGTGCTCATCCTAAGACTTGTGTCCCACCCAGCTCAGGCCTGCTCACTCATTGACGAGCCGGTCACAGATCTCGCTGGGCAGGAAGATGTCTGGATGTAGTCGCAGAGTCTCCTTATCCAGCAGGTAGCCCAAGGTGCCATCCAGGTTGCGCAGGCAGAAGTCTGTGCAGAGGGCCATCAGGGACTCCGGAGTGTCGGACGCCATGCTGGGGGCAGGCAGGTGGGCCACTCCAGGACAGGGGCCTCTAGGGGCAACAGTGACTCGTCAACACTCACAGGATCATTGGCAGAGCCACAGCCTAGAGAATGCGAAAGAAGCTGGGTGAGCCACACAGAAGGGCCAGACCCGCCAGCTGCCCTATGTCCACGCTGAGTTGGGAAACTGAGGCCCCAGATGTCACACTCGAAATAGCAGCTTAGCAGCGCCAGGCTCCACGACTCCTGAGTCCCTCCCTGCTGCCCCCTGCCATGCCACCATCTATGCGTGATGTGACCGGCAAAGAGCAGGGGGCCTTGTCTAAGCATTCCTATGCCTCCACGGTGTCTGTGGGCAGACACGTAAGTGGGGGCCTAACGCTTGGGTGGGGATAACAGCAGCTTTCATTAACAGCTGGGGGGTGTCCCTCGCTGCGTGACCTAACCCGAGTACAGCCGTTACTGAACGCTTAGTATGTGCCAGGGTTTGTAGACACGTTATCACTGATGTCATTCTATACTATAGAGAATTGAGGCTCCTCCTAAGAGAAATGAAAATATACGTCCACATAAAAAGCTGTACATTAATGTTCATAGTGGCATTATTCAAAATAGCCCAAAGTGCAAACGACACAAACGTCCATCAATGGATGATGGATAAACAAAAGCGGAATATTATTCGGTCATAGAAGGAATGGAGTACAGATACATGCTACGACACTGGACCTTGAAAAGACTACGCTAAGTGAAAACACTAGCCACAAAAGGCCACGTGTTGTATGACTCCATTTCTATGAAGCGTCCATAGAGACCGGAGTAGATTAGTGGTTGCCTAGGGCTGGGAGGTTGTGGGGGATGAGGAGTGACTGCTAGTGGGTACAGGGTTCCTTTCTGGTTTGGTTTCATTTTGCATTAAATACTCCTTTAATTAGGAATAATTGCTCTAATAAAACAAATAACGTTATACATTATTTTTCCAATGAGCTGCAGTTTGAGAAACTTATTAGCAAAAATAGATCTTTAAGATGAGAGTCATGACAAATTGGTATAGGGGTTCTTATGAATGAAAATGATCTAAAATTGATTGTGCTGATGGTTGTACAACTCTGTGAATAGACTACAAGCCACTGAATTATCTATTTTAAATAGGTGAACTGCATGGTATAGGAATTATAGCTCAATAAAACTTATTAAAAACGCGAAGTCTCCTATCTTCACCAACCTCGGATAGGTCACGGTTTCTTAAATAGGACTCATAAGGGAAAAAGTGGGAAGTCAATTTGCACCGAAACGAAGAAACTTCTGTTCATACATACACAAAAATTAATTTGAGATGGACCTTAGACCTATATGTAAAGGCAAAGCAATACGATTTCTAGAAGAAAAAAAAAAAAAAAACAGGATAATTTCTTTATGGCTTTAGAGTAGGTAATTCCTTAAATGTGTCACAAAACACCCGAATCCTAAAGAGAGATTGATACATTGGACTGCCTTAAACTGTAAGGCTCTTTTCATGAAAAGGCAGCAGCATTATGAGAGGGCAAGCCACAGAGCAGAAGATAGTTCCAATAATATACCCAACAAAGGACGCATATTCAGAATTATAAACAATTTCTAGAAGTCAGTTTTTTACAAAAGGACATGGCATCCAATTAAAAAATGGGCAAAAGACTTTGACAGGTATTTCAAGAAAGCCAGAGAAATGAACAATAAACATATGGAAGAGGGCTCGGCTTCATTAGCATTGATAAAACCACAATGAGATACTATTTCCCACCCACCGGAATGGTTCTTTTCAGAAGAACAGCAACAACACAGGCAGCACCAGGCCCGTGTTACAGTGAAGATACGGAACGACGGGATGTCGCCCACACTGCTGGTGGGAGTGTGAACTGCTGTGAACTGGGAGTGTGCACAGAATATTGCGTGACACTGCCTGTTAAAGCTGAAGATACACATATGCTCAATTTTCAGCGACACCTAGGTATACACCCAACAGAAACATACATATGAATGTTCATCGAAAGGCCAAAATTAATTGCAAACCATTTCCCTACCAGAGTCTATATGAGAAAGGGGGAAAAAATAGGCAAAATTAACTCATGATGTTCAAAGTCAGGGTCGTGATTACCTTTGCAGCGAGGGAGCAATTAGAAAGTGACAGGTGTGCTTGCTTGTGGAAAGTCATCAAACTGTTCACCCATGCTTTGCGGGCCTTTCCTTATCTAATGTGATGCTTCAATTAAAAACTGTTTATTAGAAGTGCAGGCTCTATGGTGAGACAGATTCCATAATTCACGGAATTACTTAACCTCGCTGAACCTCGGTTTCCTCATCTAGAAAACGGGGATAATAATAACTCCTGCTTCACAGGGCTGTGGGAGTAAATGAGATGTCAGGAAAACGCCTAGTCTCAGGCTTGACACGACTTAAGTACGCAACAGACGGTGGTTACGATCCCATTTTACAGATGAAGAAGCTCAAGCTCAGAGACAGGGGCCGCTCTGTTCAAACTGGGATTTGAGTCTTATCTCTTGAAAGCCATCACATCACCTCCTGGAGGCTGCTGAAGGAGTTTAGGGCCTGGCATCGCCCCTGGCTTCTTGGCGTCTCAGAGCCCATACTGGAGCCTTCCAGGGGGCAGCCACAGAGCACTGTGTGCTTTAGAACCCCAGTTCTCGGTTCTGGTCCCACCACTTATTGGCGACCTTGCTGTAAGAGCTCTGGAGTTGGGCTGCCCCAGCTTCAAGCGTCAGCCCTGCCGCTTAAGAGCAGGTGAACTTGGGCAAGCGTCTCCACCTCTCTGTGCCTCAATCGCTTCTCTAAAATGGGGAGCTCTTTGTGAAGACCACATGGAATGATAAAAGGCTTAGCATGGTGCCTGGCACACAGTATCTGCTCAAGAAAAAGCAACTATTATTATCATCATTGTCATCGTCATCCTCTTCTCTTACCTAACCTGGCCAGGTCCCCAACTAGATCAAGGTTTGCCCCTGCCTAGCTCCAGACCTGTAGTCTCCTGGCTATGTGACGCCCTTCAGAGAAGGCACAATAAACAGGCTGCCTGGGCCGTGGGCATGGCCTTCCTTTGCCTTCATTCACTTCCAGATCTTCGCGAGCCCAGCAGCCTCTCTCACCTGGGAAACTGGAGCCAGAGGGAACACCGCCGGCAGGCAGACAGTCCCTGCTGGAAACTGACGAGCCTCATCTCTTTGAGCAGTCGCTCAAGGCCTCCAAAATTAGAACCAGCTTACTGGCCTACCTGGTGCCCAGGGACCCCCTACTCCAGCTGGCTTAGCCTTCTTCACTGTGCTGGCAACAGGCCATACATAAGCACGGGGTCGCTTTCAGACCTTTGCTCGGTCTCTTCTCTTTCAACTTGGATCATGCAAATTCGACTAATTATTCTAGTTTCTACTCTAGATACTGTCCTATCCCCAAACACACTCATTATGCCAGCCCGCGCCACCTAGAACTCTCCTCCCTGCTTAGCTGTGCCTCTGCGTCCTCAGCTCAGAGTGTCAACATCATTTCCACTGGGCAGCTTTCCCTGACCCTCCAAGGTGCGACTGCCGTGAGCCCCCACAGGCCCTACCGGAACAACTCACACTTTGTACCGATGCTAGTTTGAACATCTGGCTTCCTGGCCAGGCGGCCGGCTCCGTGACAGCACGAACTGGCCATCTTGTTTGGTACTGCATCCCTGGGCTTAGCCTAGGTCAGAACTGTCTAGTGAGCACTGGGCAACCAATGGTGAGTGAGACCAGACAAGGGCTTTGTTCTCGTGGAGCATATTGGCTCTGGAGGGTGACAGCCAGTCATCTAAGAAGCACCCAAACCCACCCCCATGTAACTGGGACGAGTGTTCTGAAGGATAAGCAGGTACCTGGGGCTCTGGGCACCTATGCTGGGGACCTGCCCTGGACTGGGGAGGCAGAGCAGGCTTTCCTAGAAGTGACATTTCAGCTGTGCCCCAAAAGATGAGTCGCAGTTAACTTTGGTGGTGGGCGGAGAAGGGAAAGGCGTTCTAGGAAAGGGGACACGATGTGTGCAGGCTAAAAGGACAGTCGGTGTGGGGCACTGGCAGCACGGGCCCAACTCTATGACTGTTTGCTGGACAAAAGGGCCACTGATCACCCATGTGGGCCTGACCAGTAGTAGGCGTCAACATACGCCTGTGGAAGGGATGACGAGGGACCTGGAGGCTGTGCCATGTGTGGAAGCTGGGAGGCAAGGCGTACTCTTGTGTCCTCCCTGCCACCGTGCCCAGGACAATGTACCCAGTGGCCACAGAGGAAGCCTCATCAGTATAACTGAGAGCAAGCCACCAGTGGCTTTGCCTTTTCTGCAGGACAGGCACCCAGGTAGCCTTTCTGTCCTAACCCTGCACCCCAGGTGGAAGGAACACCACCCTTTGACTTCCAAGGTCACAGAAAGCCCCCCAAAGACAAAGCAGGCAGATGGCACCATCTACTACCTGCCTTTGGCGGTGTCGACCCTGCTGCTTAGGGCTGGAGTGCCACTTGTGCCACATCCAGCCGGGAGCCTGGCACCTGCTAGATGCAGCCATCTCAGACCACCCCACCTCTTAGAGCTCCTCATTGCCATGGCAGGCGCCGGCCACCTGGGATTCTGGTGACTGGGGACAGAAGAAACTCTGATTATGACAGAACAACACGCGGTGAGAAGAACCCTGTGTCTTTCTCCATCCCCTCTCCTGCAGGTTCTCTAAAACTGGATCCATCACGAGCCTGTGGCATCCTGGGGAGGGGTGGACAGTGGGGAGAGAAGGGCGACAGCAGTGGCCACCACCTCCACGTTGGTGGCTTCCAGACGTGGCGCCAGGCTCCTTACAGGCGTCATTTTAGATGGTCTCCTACTTAGCCAACAAAACGGCATCCACTAGAGCCCTGGACTTGCAGCTAATTCATTATTTGTGTAAAAATTCATCCAATGACCCTCCCCACTCCAGCCTGAGCTCTGGGAGGGCAGGAACCCGGCTGCTTGCATACTCCTGGATCCTGTGCCCAGCCCATGCCTGGCATCAACAAAATAAAGGTTTGCTTTGGCCAAGTTACCTCACTACAGCACCCTGAGGAAGAGAATATTAACATTTTCTGATGAAGACACCGAGGTTTGCCTGAAATCACACAACTCAGAGCGGGACGCAACCCTATAACCTGTGCTTCTCACCAAACCATTAAGTCTCTGTCCATGCAACGAAGGGGAGAGAAACTGAGGTCCCCAGGAAGGAGCATGGGACCCCACCAGTGTCTTGACATTCAGCCGACAGAGAGGCTGGGGGAGCCAGAAGCTCTGAGCCTTGGAGCAGCACCCACCCTGTGAAATATTAACCCAAGAGCTAGGGGAAAACCCGAACAAATGCCCTATTTACAGAGGCTGGAAGCTTTCCAGGAGGGAGCAGATCACGGGCCAGATACTGGAGGTGGGAGGCTGCCATAAAGGGATTCAGGGCACGTGCCAGGGGTCTCTGAGGGGAGGGGGACAGGTGAGGGTCTGAGAGCATCCCAGGAGGCCTTCATGCTGCAGACTCTGCATCTGCAGAGCAGGTTATGTCGGGAAGATATAAAAATGGAATGAGGGAGGGATGCGCTTCACCACTTGCTGGTGCCACCTGAAGGCGGAAGGGCCTTGGGGATAGCTGGTTTCCAATGAAACTTAATGATCACGCCCACGCTATGCACTATATTCCAAGAACTCCGCGACTTCTCTCAACAACCACACGAGGCAGGAGTTATTATGATCCACAACTTACGGGTGAGGCAGCTGAGATTCTGAGTGGCCAAATCATTTGCCACGGACTCTGTGGACGCACATACCGTCCTGTAGTATACCTGTATTCATTAGTCCAAGGCCCAGTGGTTAGAGCTTCCCATGTGTGTTCTCACTGAGGCCACAAATAACCTATGAGGGAGTATGTATGTATTATCGTTTTGTTTTTCAGATAAGAAACTATGGTTCAAAGAAGTGTAATGACTTACCAAAGGTCCCCCAGTAAGTGCCCAGTACCCATTATGCTATGGGCAGGAACTGGTTCTCCAAGCCTCAGCTCTCTCTTCTTGTACTTCTGAGAGACCTGGGGCACTGAGCACGAATGACTGGGTATCACTGGTAACCGTCCCATGGGCATTTGTCATTTGTTTGCCATGGGACCGTACGCTTCCTGAGGCAGGGAGCCCGTGTGATCCTCGGGGTCTCCTTGACACAGTGAGTGTGTGACAGGTTGGTTGTGGGTGAAGGAGCCACAGCTCCCCAAGATGCCCAGGCAATGTTTACAGCCTCAATATTCATGAGGGTCCTTACCTGTCAGTGTGTTGCAAATACACCTACCTCATGGGGTTGCTGAGAACATGTCATGAGATGATGGCAAGAAGGTGGTAACCGATAAGTACTGCGTGATTTCCTACAAATGATGCTCAGAAAGACCCTTTTGCTCATTTCTGAAGCTTCGGTGATCCCAAAATAGATGACCCAAGAGGAGACCCTGAACTTGCATTTCAAGAGTCCAAAACAGCTGTGATACTGAAGCCCTCTGCCTAGGGGGCCCCCAGAATATGTCTGCAGAATCCTGGTGGCACTAATGATAACAATAGCTTTTTACCTTGGTAGAGAGCTTTAGGGTGCACCAAATTCTTTCACAACCTTGTTTCATTTAATCCTCCCAATAGCCTTCAGAGTTAGTGTACAGATAGGAAAACTGAGGCCCAGCCAGGGGATGGGACTGCCCAAGCTCACAGAACGAGCCTGGGGCTTGAACCCAGGTCCCCACATCACTGCTCTGACTTTCTAGCCATGACAGACTGCTCCAGCAATGCTGGCTCTCAGCAGCTCAGTGGTCTGACTTTTCATGTTCAAATCCTCTGGCCCAGTTGCCCAGCTCAGCTTCTGACCCAGGCCTGATGATATAGTCCAGGCTTAGGGGGTGAGGAGGGAGAAGAGCCACTGTTCCGCTCCCTATAAGGCAGGCTGCAAAATCTCAGCCTCTGCTGGGCACTTCTGGAATCAACAATCTCCATCAGCAGATCAGTCAGACACATCCCAACTATATGTCTAAGAGCAACATATACTGCCCTTCTCAACCTGTCTTCATGTCATATTTATTTCAACACCGTCATTTGCCCCATTTTACATGGCAGAATGGGGATTTGCTGAGCTCTTTTAAAAAAAAAAAGTCTCCACTGCCTTCCACCGTCGTCAAAAAGCCAGGACCAAGCTACCATCTTCCCTGCAGGATATGCAAGCACTGTTCCCACTGAGGGGTGACAGGAAGGTTCCACCACGTCTTCCCAATTGTTCCCCCAAATCCACTTGAATTGAGACCACCAGCTGGTGCTGAAAATAAGTCTTTCATGTGGACACATTCAAACAGTTCTTCATCATCATTGTCATGATCACAACTGCTACATATTGAGTGATTAACATGTGCCAGTTCGTGTGCTAAGCACTTCAGTGTGTGATCGCTCGTTTAACCCAATAATTCTATTTTACAGAAGAGGAAACTAAGATGAAAAAAGTTCTACTGCTCACGTTCTCACAACCAGTAAGCAGAGACGTGACATGATCTAACTACAGTGCTCTATGGCTATCTTTTTTGTATTTCTTCCATCAATGGTCATTATGAAGATGGAAAAAGGGTACTTACAACTCAAGGCCAGAGCACAATGGTCATTTGTCATCTAAAACAAATCTGTATTTTCTCCAAGTACCAGACACTTCAAGTTAGTACAGTTCTGAAAGGGTGACCCCTTAGCTACCCTGTGACCTTGCATCAGACAGTCCCTGATGTCCTCTCCACCATTATCTGGTCCCTACTCTTCTTGTCAACCAGTCCTCTCCCCTTCACCTTGCTGGAGCCCTTCTGTCCTCGTGCTGTTTCTTAAAATCATCAGGTATACTACCCCAGGACCTTTGCACTTGCTGTTGAATGCTCTGCCTTCAGAGAGCTGCATGCCTTGCTCCTCACTTTCTTCAGGCCACTGCTCAGATATCAACTAATTAGATACCTTCTCTGACCACCCTCTATAGAAAGGTGACTCTACTCTCTGGCCCTTTCCATGGCCCTCCCTGCTTTATTTTCCTCCATGGCCACCCTACATATTATGTTTATTATTTGCTGAATGGACAAACAAACGGAAATAGAGAGGTCCCTCACTCCTGGCAGCCACCTCTTGCTCTAAATGTAGGCTCCTGTGACCCTTTTCAAAGCTGCCTTCAATGCTCCTTCTAACCTGTTTGAACCCTGAAGAGAAATATTCTGTGGGAAAGATCATACCAGATGATTGTCCCTCGCTGGCATCAGGAATCCCTCTCCCCGTGACAAACCAAACGTGCTGGCAGGCACAGGGAAAGACGGGAAATCTTGGACTCCTTGGGCCAAAGAGCAGCCAAGTCAGGTTCCACCCAGAGAGCTACAGTGGCCAGCACAGTTTCACTTTCAGCTCACCTACCAGGCTCCCTGTTCCTCAGGTTTGCAACCCCGCCCCATCGCTTTCCCACCCTGCTGCATTTCCCTGCACCTTGTCATCATCCCTTTTAGGAGCTGATCCAGAACCCAAGCCGTCCCTGAGCTTTTAAGCACCGCTTTGGGGAAACCTAAACTCATCCAACAGGTAGGAGGGGCAGGGGCTGGCCCTTTCGGCCCTACATCATCCCCCATTTTGTAGTGGCATCCAACAGGGCGTCATTTTCTCTCTGGAGGAAGGGAGCTCAGTTTTAAAGGCACGTTTCTCAGACCTGGCAGCAGCAGTAGAGCAGGGAGCCCTCCCACCATTGGCCGAGATGGACCTGTGCAAGTCCACTGAAGGTGCGATGCTGAGGCGATGCTCAGGCGCCGGAGGCAGGAGGGGAAGGGGCAGGACGCAGACACATCCCTTGCCTCCTGGAGCGGACGGGATACTTCCTCGGCGAGGAGGAGCAGAGGACGCGGCCCGGACCGGCAGGGGATCTCGTCAGGCTAGGGCCAGGGTCTTGGGGAGACAGGGGTCGGCAGGGCGGAGCTTGGGATTCCGGGGGCGGGAGCCCCGGGCGGGACGGGGTCGCGCCGGGGGGGACCCCGTGGCCGTTACCTTGCCCTGAGGGCTGCGGGCCGCCGGGTGCTGGCTCCGGGGCCCGGCCCCTCCCCCGATCCGGCTCCTACGGCTCTGGAGCCTGCAGCCGCCGCCGCCTCCGCTGTCAACAAACCCCGGGCGCGTCACTTCCGGGGCCGCCCCTTAGCAACAGCGAACCGGTGTCCCCGAAGAGTCCCGCGGCGAACGCGAGCGGCGGCGGAAGGTTCCGGGGCCCCGAGGCGGCTCCTCTCCCGGGCCCCGGACCCGTGTGCCGCGGGAGGAGGGAGCAGGTGCCCCCCAACCCGGGTGGCAAGCGCGCGCCTCGGGGGCTGTCCTTGGCCTCTGGGGGGTCCGCTCGTGTGACCCCAGGTTCGGGTCCCGCTCTGTCCTGCGGCTCACCGGATCCCAGGCAGTGGTTCAGGGCCGGACTGACTCCGCCTTCCCCTGTCAGCACCGACGTCTCTCGGAGCTCTAGCCCCACGTCCAGCGCCCTATCGAACACCTCCCCGGGTGCTCCACAGGTAACTCACACCCACACGTCCAAACGCAGTCACCGTCGTCCTCCCTAACGCGCTGCTACTAACCCAGCTAGTTAAAGGGCCACCGGGCAACGCGGCTGTCACGTGGGAACTTGGGAGTCGGCCTCGGGCCCTGAGTTTTCCTCAGTTCCTCGTCTAGTCGCCAAGTCTTAAGGATTTCTCAAACCGGGCCCTGCTCTCCTTCCCAGTAGTGCCTGACTCTGCCCACCATCATTTCTTTAGATCCCTGCAACTGTCTGCTAGTGGAGCTCCGTGCTCCTTCCCTCCCCCGCCTCTCCGCCCCCCCCCCCCGCCCCCGTTCTCGCCTCAGTCCCAGAGTGGTCGTTAAAAAACTTGTCATCAGGGCACTCCCCTACTTGCAACTCTTAACGTAGACGACAAGGATATCTGTCCCCCGTCTCCCTCTCCATCCTCTTGTCCCTCTCCCCTTACTTACTCCCCTTCCATTCTCCAATCCAGATAGTTTAAAGCATTTTTCTGTTGCTGTTCTTTTAATGATCCCTCTCTCTCCCAGAGGCTCAAACGAGATCTTCCCAACTAAACGCTTTTCTTGCTCCCATCTACATACCGCGTACTCCTCCACCTCCTGGTCTCAGGTTAGACGCTGTTTTCTCGAAGAACCCTTTCCTGACACGACCATCACCCAGAGTCTAATAACTAGCTTTTGGGATATGTTCCTTCTGCCTAGTATCTTTTAGTTTTTGACCGTGTGTAACTATGTATAATTTTGAATCCTTTAAAAAGTCTATGGATTTTAAATGATCAAAGTAAGCAGTGCTTGTTAAAAAAATCCAAACAGCACAGAAGTATATGGCAGAAAAAATGAAAATCCCCATCAAATCCTAACTCAACCCCAATTTCTTTCCCTTCCCCAGCGGTGACCACCCTTAACAATTTGATGAGTATCCCTCAGTCCTTTAAAAATATGCACGTATATGTAAGAGCTAAAACTATAAGACTCTTAGGAGAAAATATAGGAGTAAGTCGTGATTTTTGGTTAGACAGTGGTTTCTTCGATAGGACAAGCACAAGAGAAAAAATAAGCAAATTAGGTTTTATCAAAATTAAAAACTTTTGTGCTTTAATGGGCACCATCAAAAAAGTGAAAAGACAACCACAGAATGGGAGAAGATATTTGCAAATCATCTATCTGATAAAGAACAATCAAGAATATGTAAAGAACTTAAATTAGATAATAAAAAGGCAAATAACCCAATGTAAAATAGGCAAAAGAGCTGACTAAACATTTCTCCAAAGAAGATATAAGGGCCAAAATGCACAGGAAAGGATACTCAACATCGTTAGTCATCAGGGAAACGCAAATCAAAACCACAATGAGTTACAACTTCATATCCTTAGGATGGATATGATCGAAGAGTTAGACAATGAGTATTGTCAAGGAACTGGAGAGATGGGAATGTAAAATGGTGTAGCTGCTTTGGAAAGCAGTTTGGCAATTCCTTAAAAAGTTAAATATAGAGGTACCATATGCCTTAGAAATTCCACTTCTACGTGGAATACTCATCCAAGAGAAAATGTTCATAGCAGCATTATTCATAATACTCAAAAAGTAGAAATAACTCTAATGTCCATCAACTGATGAATGGATGTGAAAGGGAATAGTAAGTACATTCATGCAATGGAATATTATTCAGCAATGAAAAGGAATGAAGTATTAACACATGCTACAACATGGATGGACCTGGAAAACATGCTAACTAAAAGAACCAGTCACAAAAAACCATACACTGTATGATTTTACTCATATATACAGAAAAATATTGAGATGGAAATTAGATTAGTGTTTGCCTAGTGCTAAGGGGGTGGGGTACATGGAAATGACTGCCCTGGGTACAAGGTTTTTTGGGTAAGGTGAGGAAAATGGTCCAGATTTGATGGTGATGATGGTTGCATGTTTGTTGGATGATAGTTGTATATGTATAACTCTGAATATTCTAAAAACCACTATTTTGTTCATTTTAAATGTATGCTCTAAATGTATAGTATTGAATTGTACCTCAATAAAGCTATTAAATGCATTTATAAACGTGTATGTAAATTCATAATGCGAGATGGATTTAAAAATATAAATAGGCTCATGCTATACAAATTGTTCCATTTAATTTTTTAGAATAGTTGCATAGTACTCCAAAAATGGCACAATTTTCTTATTGGTTGAGTTTGGTTGACAAAAAAGAAATTCACTCATGAATCCTACCAAACACTTAAGGAGTAAATAATACAAATTCTACACAACTCGTCCATTAAATTGGGGAGGAGGGAAGACTTTCCGACTCATTTTGTGAGGTCACCATTACTCGGATACCATAAGCAGACAAAGACATGACAAGAAGAAAACATTGCAGACCAATATCCCTTGTGAATATAGATGAAAAAATTCTTAACAGAATTTTTAACAGAACAAATACATGACAGAATAAACCGAATTCGTAATAGAATAAACTGCCACACAGTTTGCGGTAATTTGTTACAGAAGTCCTAGAACATTAATACGACAGTCTAAACAGATAAAGTTCTATGGAATCTACAAAAAAGCTTCTCAAACTAATCAGTGAGTTCAGCGAGATCTCAGGATCTAAGATCAATAGAAGCAATTTCAAATAAAGAATAATAATTTATTCTAAATTAATTTTATAAAAATAATGGTTAATAGTTTTTCATTAAAACTAATTACTATAAATTAATTATATGTACTAAGTTACTATAAAGAATAATAACAAAGAAAAGGCCATTTTTTTTTTGTATTCCAGTAATAAACAGTTGGAAATTGAAATTTAAAAAATGCCATTTATGGTAGCACCAAAAAAATATGAGATACTTAAGGATAAATCTGACCAATTATGTGCAAGGCCTATATGCTGAAAACTACAAAACATTGCTGAGAGAAATAAAAGACCTAAATAAATAAAGAGCTATATTATGTTCATGGATAAGATGATTCGATAATTTTAAGATAGCAATTATTTTCAAACTGATTTATAGAGTCAATACAGTTACTCAACCAAAATCCTAGCAACTTTCTTTTTTAGAAATTGACAAGCCAATTCTAAAGTTCATAGAGAATGCAAAGGACCAAATGCAAAGACCAAAACAATTTTGGAAAAGAGAAACAGAATTAATGGACTTATATTACCTAACTTAAGGACTTATTATAGAGCTACATGTATACAGAACTATAGTACTAAGCTTCAAGGCTTATTATTCAAGGCTTATTATAGAGCTACTTAAATAGTGGAGTGAGGCCAAAAAAGTAGCCAAGGAAATCAGTGAAATGCAGCAGAGAGTCCAGAAATAGATCCCGTATGTATATGATTAATAGATTTTTGCCAAAACTGCAAAGGCAATTCAGTTGGAAATAGGATAGTTTTTTTAATAAATGGTGCTGGAACAATTGGACACTAATATGGAGGTAAATGAACTTCAATCTATACCTCGTGTTATTTACAAAAAAATAACTCAAAATGGATCGTAAAGTTTAAAAAATGGATGGTAGACCTAAATGTAGAACCTAAAATTATAAAACACGTAGGAGAAAACATAAGATTTTTGTGATATAAGATTATGCAAAAGTTTGTTAGATATGACATAAAAGAAACTGCAGACTTTATCAAAATTAAGAACTACTCAAATGCTATTAAGAGAGTATACAAGCAAGCCACAGACTGGAAGAAAATATCTGCAAATCATATATTTTAAAAAGACTTGTACCACCTCATATCCATTAATATAGCTATGATCATAAAAACAGAATACAACAAAAGCCGGTGAGGATGTGGAAAAATTGGAAGCTTTTGCCCTGTTGGTGAAAAGGTAACTGGGTGTAGCCATTATAGAAAACAGTATGACACTTCCTCAAAAAATTAAAAATAGAATTACCATATGGTCCAGCAATTTACCTTCTGGGTTTATACCCAAAAGTATCAAAAACAGAGTCTTGAAGAGATACTTGTACACCCATGTGTAGAGCAGAATTATTTGCAATAGCAGAAAAGTGGAAGCAACTCGGGTGTCACTGACAGATGAATGAATAAACAAAACTTGAAATATTATTCAGCCTTAAAAAGGAAGTAAATTCTGACTTATGCTACAACACGGATAAATCTTGACGAAATTCTATGAAGTAAAATAAACCAGTCACAAAAATATAAATACTGTATGATTCCACTTATATGAAGTACCTAGAGTAGTCAAATCCATAGAAACAGAAAGTAGAATGCTGGTTGCCAGGAGCTGGGGGAGGGAGAACGGGAAGTTATCGTTTAGTGGGTACAGAGTTTCAATTTGCAAGATGAAAAGAGTTCTGGAGATTATAGTACAATGTAAAAGTACTTTACGGAACTGAACACCTAAAAATGGTTAAGATGGTAAATTTTATGTCTTTTTCACCACAATTTTAAAAAACGACATGTATTTACAAAATCTAAAGAATTCTCAAAATTCCATTTCTGTGAGAAAACAAGCAATTCAATAAAACGTAGGAAATAGCTCTGAATAGATAACTCCCCAAAGGAAATATATAGATGGCAAATACATGAAAAGATGCCCAACTAAGTGTTTAAGGAAATGCATGTTGAAACAACAAGATACTGCCACTCACCTACTAGAACGTCTAAAATTAAAAAGACCATACTAAATGTTGGTGAGGATATGGTACAACAGGAACTCTTATATACTTCCGGGGTGGGTGTAAAATGATACCATTTTGGAAAATGGTTTAGATGTTTCCTAAAAATTTTAAATTCATCCAACCATTTCACTTGAAGAGAAATGAAAGCATGTGTCCACATAAAGACTGCGTGAATATTCATAGCAGCTTTAGTTGTAATGGCCTTAAGCGAAATGTCTGTCCATCAACAGGTGCAATGGATAAACTATGGTATATTTATATAACAGAATCTACAGTGTGCATGGATCTCAGAATAATGACTCTGCGTGAAAGGAGCCAGATAAAAATGAGGACATAGTGTCTATTTCCCTTTATATCCAATTCTAGAAGATGCAGACTAGTCTATAGTGACAGAAAGCAGATCAAGTGGTTGCCTGGAGTAGCAGGGAGCTGCCTGTTTAAAAAGAGGAAGACAGGAGGAGATAGGAAAGGGCAGGAGGATCTTTTAGGGGTAATGGATGTGTTTATCATCTAACAGGTGTATGTATAGGTCTAAACTTATACAAGTGTACTTTTTAAGTATGTGCAATTTATGGAACATCAATTATATCTCACAGCTGGTAAAATTATGTTAAAATCACTGAGGGAAACTGGGTGAAGAGTATGAAAGACTTAGCTGTACTATCCTGCTAACCTCCTCTGAACCTATAATATTTTAAAATAGTTTCAAAGGTAAAAAAAATACAAATTTAAAAAATTTGTATGAGTGCTTGTCAGATAAAAAGCTATACTACTTTAAAGCTGGTTGAGAGAGGTCTGTTTCTCCACAACCTGGTGGTAGTAGGTGTAATAAATAGCGATTACTTTTGCCAGTCCCAGAGGTTGTTCGATTCATACTCCTTTAGGTATTAGTCCAGTATAATGTCATTTCAGGTTTTGGTGGGACATTTTATTTCTTCTTTTAAGTGCTTGCTTAGATGTCACCTCACAGCAGCTTTCCTGACTTTTTAAAATTGCAGCACCACTCCATACCCATTACTACTTTATTTTCCTCTTTAGGATTTATCATCATCTGACACACTATTCAGTTTATTTATGTATCTTATTTAACATGTCTCCCCACACTAAAATGTCAACACTTTGAGAGCAGGGATTTCTGTCTGTATGTTTGTTACTAAATTCCAAATACCTAGAATATACCTGACACATCATAGACACTCGATAACTTTCTTGTATGAATATTTTTTTCCTATGGAGTTATTTTTACTTCTCTTGTTGATTTAAGAATTCCGTATGTTAGTGTCACAAAGGATGTACATTGACAATTTTACTTTATTATATAGGAATTTAAAATTTTATATAGTTATGTATCGGTCTCATTTTTCATGGCTTTTGTATTTTGATGGGGCTGTATTTTCCTTCTCCAAGGTTAAGCATTTTTCTATATAATTTTCTTCTAATCTCTTAGAATTTTCTCTTGTAGAGCTTTAATTCATCTAGAATTTATTTTTCTGTGAGATGTAACAGAGGAATAGCACTTAACTTTTTTTCCAAATGATAGACAACAGTCTCTATTTTTCTTAACATAGTATTTGTATTTTCCCTGTCTTCCTAAACCAAGATTTTCAGGGGCTGGTCGTACTCTTTTTATCTGGAAAAATATTCCTTTCCTGTTGTGCAATTAAGTTAATTTATTCATTTCTTATATTTCATATAAAAGAACTTACTTAATCTTCCTATTCTGCAGAAACACTGAACACAGTACCTAGCACATAGTGACAGCAGGAATTGTGGGATGAGTGAATAAAGGAACAGATATCCATGTGCCTGCTCCATTGGGCGGTGAAGTCCTGCTGGGCAGGCACCTGAGAGCCGGACGGAATTTCGAGATTATACAGTCTAGTGACAACGTGTTCACCGATGTATGGAGAAATTTAAAAAGTAAGGTCAATTACGCACACATGCACACATACGTAGAGAAAAATCACTGTGAGGCTGACAACTGTTTCCTTGGGAAGGATTTTGAAATCTTGGCTTTCCTTTTCTATTGTTATTATGATAAATTTCATGTTCATGAAATCCAAAAGGCACAGAAACACCGAATTGTAGCCCTGCCTGCCATTCACTATTTATTGAACCATCTGTTCTGTGCCATCACTGCTATAGGGGTCGAGGATTCCACAGTGAAAAGGCCTGTATAGTTTAGCAGGAAAACGACATTCCTGAAACAATGACGTAATAGTTTATTGCGGGTGAGGAACGTGTAAGGAAGAGGACAGGATGGCCGGTAGATGGAAACAGATATAAACGGAGGCCCAGGGAACCGCAAGGAGGAGACCTAGGGCTCACCGTCTGCACGGTCACTAGCGCGACCTCAAGTTGAGGCCGCAGGATCCGCGGGCGGCGTGGAGGCGGGGAGGGGGCGTGGTCTCCGCACTCTCGAGGCCCGCCCACCCCGCCCGGCCCAGGGCAGCGGAGGGAGGGGGTGGCACGTGAGCGCGGCCGGACGCGGCGGAACGCGCGCGCGGGCGGCTGCGTTTCCGGTCGGAGGCCTTTACGGAGCGCCCCGCGTCCCTGGGGGGCGGTGGTGGTGGTGGCGGCGGCGGCGGCGGCGGGGGCGGCGGAGGCAGCAGAGGGATCCGGAAGTCAACATCATGTCGAGTCTGCACAAGAGCCGGTAAGGGGCTCGGGGACCTGGTCAGACCACTGCTGGTTAGGCCGCCACTTCCGTCCTGCAGAGGCGCGCGGCTGCGGCCGGGCACCGGGACTCCCCCGGCAGAGGGACTCCGGCTTTCACTTTCCAGCCTCATTGCCTGCGGACCCGAGAGGGCACGGAGCGGAGGCACTTGTGTCCCTTCTCACCCTGGTGTCACCCCTTCTCTCTTCGTCCTCACCCTGGACCCCTGGTATTCCCCTTCCCCTGGTGTCTTCCTCAGGCAGGGCCTCAGTGCCCCGCCTTCCGCCCCCTTCCTTGTCTCCCTTGTTAACCCTCTGCCTCAGTACCCTCCTCTCTCCAAATGCTCACTGGCCCCCGTTCCCGTTTCTTACGAGAAATGATAGAAAACCTGGATTCTCCAGTCTGACCCCTTCCCCAGGCCAGATCCTGCAGTATTGGCTAAATTTTGCTTGGTCTTGAGTTTTCCTCAGGACTTGTGTTTTAAGCCTTTTGCCCCTGCCTGCAGGCTGCCCCAGAGGTGGTCTAATGGTTATATTTTTGAGCCTGGAGAGCTTCGTACATGTGCGTACATGTGTGTGCATGTTACACGTTTCCGTTGCCTGCGGATCAAATTACTCCGGGTTCCTAGGGTTCATTGAGTTCAGATAGTGGAGCTGTAGCCTGGGCCTGGCCAGCAGGAAGTGCCCAATAAATGCCAGCTCATCAAACATTAGAATTTGTCTGATTTCATGGTGCTCATTTGAGAGCCTCTAGACAAGGATATCTCTTTCAAGGTTTAGAGGAAGATGCGGTATGTAGTTCTGTAGTTCCCCGAAGCTGCCTTTGATCAGGACTTTGACCCAGCTTTGCCATCTTTATGTCCTGAAGAGGAGGGAGGAACAGGTTGGAGATGTGGTGTAAGGGAGCTCTGGGCTTCCGAGTGGGTCACTAAACCTGTCACCTTGGGGTTTGAGTGTACTTCATTTGCCTCCCCCTCCCCCTTCCTAGGATTGCAGATTTCCAAGATGTTCTGAAGGAGCCCACAATCGCTTTGGAAAAGCTTCGGGAACTCAGCTTTAGTGGTAAGAAGCAACTCTCCATTTTCAAAGTTTTTCTAGAGAAGTGTTGCGGCTAGGATGGAGGAAAAGGCGCCCAAGGCCACCACACCTGCTCAGTTTTGGGAACCAGCCTGCCCCTTGAGGCCTTTTCTATGTGCTGTGGAGCTGAACCACCAGTGACTGCCCTGAGCTCGGAGGGGCTTCCCAGAGTTAGCGTGCCTGGAAGCCTTAGGGTGTTCAGTTGGCACATAAGTGATGCTTATTGCTTCCTCGGGGTAACTGGAGAGGACTGAACATGACAGAATGAGAGTGGGGAGACTTCTTGAGCTGAGGTCGGGTCTTCCCTCATTCTTCAGCAAGCTTCCTGTGGTGCGGAATGGTTCCTGGTTCTCTCATGGGCTTGGGGTCAAAGCCTACTCAGGCGGCAGTGAATTTTGGTTAATGGTAGGATTCCAGCCTTGAGACACTGTCTTGAAGGAGCTGCACCTCAGCAGTATTTGGCTTTGCCCTTGCTGGCATGGCTAACCTTGCAGCACCAGAGAGCTTTGCTTGTCTTTAAAAACACCCCAAGGCATTCTGTATAGCTTCTCGGCACTGCTCTGCCTTTGGAATTTGTCAGCAAGGAATTCTTGAGTAGCCCCTCGCCTCCCTATGCAGATTCTGTGGTGGGGCAGTAGCTCCTGTCGACTATACTTAGGAACACCATAGCCACAGCTGCTTTAGCACGGTTCCTAACGGAATTGCAGAAGTGTGTCTTTCTGTTCAGGAGCAGTGTTTGGGCCCTGAAGATCTTGAAGGGTCCCAGGACCTGTGCCGAGTTGAATAATCTGCTAGGCCTCAGGGGAGGCCATCTGTGGTAGTGGTTAAGAGTTTGAGCTCTAGAGTCAGACAGACGTGTGTTTGATTCCTTGAATTGTTCTTTCTTTACACAAAGCACTTAGCATTTGTAGCTTAGTTTATATTCCACACATTCTTACAGAATGCCTGTTCTGTGCCACGCCCTGTGCTAGGCACTGGGAATATAAGACAGATATGGTTCTTGTCTTTCTGTGGTTTACCCCAGTAGTAGGGATTATAGATGTGAAATAAATACACCATTATATTATACAACCCAAGTTGCGATGAATACTATCAAGGAGAAGTGGAGCCATTATGTATAATGAAGGACTTTGATTGGGACGAGATGGTGGTTGGTAATGGCTGCTCTACGGAAGAAATATCGAGGATGAGGTGTTATCCTCGAAGGAACATTCCAGACAGAGGGAGCTCTTGCTGGGGACAGGGGTCACAGGATTAGCATCTAGTCCAGCAATATTTTTGGAGGAAAACGATTCCTGAAGAAGTACTTCTTGCCCACCCCACTTCCTGCCAGCTGGCTCTGAGGTGGAGGGCTGGGGGGTTCTGAGACTCTGGCCTGGGGCATGACCTTTGCCTGCTGTGTCCACAGGCATCCCCTGTGAGGGCGGACTGCGGTGCCTCTGCTGGAAGGTGGGTGTGCCTGGGGTGGGGTTTCTGCTCTGCTGCAAGTCCTGGGTTCCTGCATGGGCCGTCCCCATCCCCAGCCCCTTCTTTCTGATCTGTGCCTTTCCTTGCTTTGTTCCAGGAAGCTTTTCTGGGATGTTCTGGGTTTTCCATTTCTTTTGGTGTCCCCTCCAGGATCCCTTTGGGGATGGAACACTTCGTAATTCCAGTGAAGCCCTTTGCTTACCTAAGGTCTAGACAGTGCAGTGGAAGTGATGCATATTGGGACAAAAAAGGCCATGCTTTGCCCAAAGCTGTTAGCTGACGTGGGAGTGGAAGCCCAGTATCCTAGTTTTCAGTCCCTTTGAGCACAAGATTTTATTATCATCTGGAAGACTCTGTGTGAGGAAGAGAAGAGAAGAGGAAAGGGCTGGTTTCGGATAAGGGTGGCAGGAGGCAGAGGGCAGGGAAGGGGAGGCTCCCCCAGCCCACGCCGGCGTTCCTGGGCTTCAGCCGTCTTGTCTTTTCTGGGCATCATCAGATGTTTTCCTTGAGGCCTGTCAGCCTCTGCCTACTGTCCAGGGTTGGGCGAGTCACCAGAGCTTTGCTCCTCTCTCTCTCTCTCTGCAGATTCTGTTGAACTACCTCCCCGTGGAGCGAGCCTCATGGACCTCCATCCTCGCCAAGCAGAGGTGAGACCCAGAGAACGGGGGTTGACGGGAGGGCCTTTGCATCAGACAAGACAGTGGTACTGAGCCTGTCCTGCCTCCTGTTGGTGCTTGTCTGGTCTGGGGTTCCTGGGCAACACCTCCCTGCTCTTCTCTCCTGCAGGGAGCTATATTCTCAGTTCCTGAGGGAAATGATTATCCAGCCTGGCATTGCCAAGGCCAACATGGGTGTGTCCAGGGAGGATGTGACCTTTGAGGACCATGTGAGTAGGGGTCAGCAGAGGGAAGTGAGGCTACAGAGTGGGGAGGGGTGTGGCTTTGGGGCAGGCAAGGTCCTTCTGCCCCAGAGGATAGGTGTAGCTGCTTTCGGTCCCCTCTAGCCTTTCTAGTACCTCCTTCATTCATTTGGCTGCTCAGCCCCTGAAGGGCATTGTCTCTCCTCTCGTCTCCCCAGGCCCTGGGCCTGGAATATAAGCGATGGCTGGGACTCGGGGAATGCTATGCGGCCCAGAGCCAGCCCCTCCTCATGCATTGTCTTCTTTCCTCATCCCTGTTCCTCGAGGAGGGTTCTATGACTTAATTGTTGAAGAAAGTCAGAGCTTGGAGTGAGGATAAACTGCCTTTCTGTGGCCTGGAGGAAGCTCCGTTCCATCGTCCTGAGCTCTGCCCTGTGTGCTTCTCAGTGTAGAGAGTGGAGATGGGTCAGACCCAGGCCCATCCTCCAAGGATTGCAATTGGTGACTCGAAGCATTGGTGAATTAGATTCGTAGAGATGTCATGGTACAGCATTCGTTCATCCATTCGTTTATTTGTCCGTTCATTTAATAAGCATTTAGTGAGCGCCTGTTCTGTGCAGCATTCTGGAGCCACAGCAGTGGACAGAGGAGTCCTGCCAAGCAGGGATGTACTCAGAGCAGATGGCAGGGCTCGGCCGTCAGCCGTGGAGTTTGAAGGGCGGAGGGAGCCCTGTGCTGCTGCTCCGGTAGCTCGCAGGCTGTCTCAGAGCCACAGCTGGTCCTCTGGTGGCAGTGTTGGTGTGAGGCCGCTGCTCTGGCCTCCACACTGGAATCTGTCCCTGGGACCCTAGCTGGGCCTAGGACAGCAGTTCATTTTCTCAACACACAGCCCCTCAACCCTAACCCTGACAGCCGGTGGAACACATATTTCAAGGACAACGAGGTGCTGCTGCAGATCGACAAAGACGTCAGGTAAGCGGGGCGCTGGGCTGGGAGCTGGCCCATGGGACTTCTGGGGGCTCCCAGTTCTGTCCTTTTGCTTTCCAGCCCAGGCCCAAGGTGGGTGAGGCATGTGGGGCAGAGGAGCTATTGGTGGGTTGTGTACGTGGTTAGATCCACACCTGAGTGATGCCGATGCCGGGCCTGAGGAGGGGGCTGCTGAGCGCAGTGGGTGTGTGGGGTGAGGGCCGGTGTTTGCCATGCGCCGCTCTTTCTCCCTGCCTTAGTTTCAGTTGGGCCCCAGGCATTTACAGATCCATCTGATCATCCCTTCGACAGATATCGAGCCCCTGCTATGTGGCAGTCTCGGTGCCAAGCTCGGGGTCGAGGACTGTGTAGACACGGTCCCTTTCCTAAAGGAGCCTGGCACCTGTGGGAGAAAGATGGGAAGACAGACGTTCCACAGATTAGATCCGTGTAATTAGCATTTGTGGTCAACACTCCGAAGGATGAGTTCAGGGTGCTTCAAGGCACGCAGGACAACCTTACCTGAAGAAGCAGTGTTTCAGCTGACGTCTGAGGAGTCGGGCCTGGGAGAAGAGGGAGGGAGAGGCTGCGGCGGTGGGATCTGCCCATGCGGGGGCCCTGGGGGCCTGTGGAGCGAGGCTTGTTCAAAGAGCAGTGTGAAGGCCAGTGCGGTTGGAGCCACACTAGAGGGAGGTAGGGGTTGAACCTTGGACTTGATCCCAAGGACACGGGGCAGTCATGCAAAGGTGTTAAGCACAAGAGTGCCAGGGTCAGGTATGTGTGTGTGTTTGTTCATTGTGAGCAACAGTCTGCACATAGGCGTGCTTTTCCACTCGATAAAGAAATGTGGACATGCCGGCTGTGCTGTCGTGCGGGTTGGTGGGCGGCAGCAGGTGGACTCCCCCGCAGGTCGGCGAGGAGCTGGAAGGGAGGCCTCGTCTGCCCTGGAGCCGAGTGGTTAGAGCCTGAGTTCAGCAGTCCATCTGCCTGGTTTCAGTTCTACTTTCCCCAGTTGTCAGCTGCGTTTCCAGTCCCTCACTGCCCTGGTGCTGCCCCTCTGCCTGTACTCACTGTGTCCAGGCGCATCTTCAGAGGGCCTCAGGTGGGTCGCCAGCCCAGGGTGGCCCAGCCAGGCCGCAGAAGGGGGCTCTCGCCTCCTTTGTTCTCAGTGTTGGGGCAGCATCGGTCCACGAGGCAATTTAATGGCTCTGTTTAAGTCCAGAACCATGTCTGGAGAAACAGGTTCTGTCTTACACTGGTGGTGACAGTAGCACGTTTAGTGTTTGCGGCGTGCTGTGTAGAGTGTGAAAAATGTGCGTGTCCTGCAGTACATGTAGTTTCAAGACGTGATCATATTCTAAAGATTGTCTTCAGCTCGCTTTTCCTCTTACTCTGTCTCGGACATTTTCCCTTGTCAGCCATGTAATAGTCTATTGTACAATGTGTGACAACCAAACCTCTTTTACCATTTTATACCACACTACACTTCACACTCTGATACATATTAGGTATTTTTGACATGGAAAGATGTTTGTGATTTAAGAGAAGTGTTGGATCATAAGATCATAAGGACACTTAAAAATATACATGTGCGTGAATCCATCCTCATATTCAAATGAGAATGTGGGATATGGGTATGTATACATATATAATGACTGTTGCTTCTTAAAAACGATATTGTTTTTTAAGTAAAATGTTATTAATTTAAAAAAATGGCTTTTGAGGCGCCGGGGCACCTGGCAGGAGGGTGCCGACAGAATGCCAACCGTCTGCATCCTGAGTAACGGACTCTCTCCTGTCCCCTCTTGCCAGGAGGTTGTACCCAGACATATCCTTCTTCCAAAGTGCCACCGAGTACCCATGCCTCCTCATCCTGGACCCCCAGAATGAGTTCGAGACCCTTCGTAAGCGGGTGGAACAGACGACACTGAAGTCCCAGACAGTGGCCCGGAACCGGAGCGGGGTCACAAATGTGAGAGGCGACGTGGGGGGCCCAGGGACTGCCCATGACAACCGTTTCCTTTTTCCCTTGGACCACTGGCCACTGGGCTCACGGCCATCTGCCCTGACAGTAAGCCAAGGCACCCTTGGGCCTGCCAGGTTCCACCCCTGCCAGGGCTCTTTCTGAGAGTCGGGGCCAAAGGCTGGGTGTGGTGGGTGCCCGTGGAGGTCTCCGCTCTGCAGCAGAGGAGCTGCGCTGCTAGTCTCATGGTGGAGATGGCTCTTTAAAAAGTAATTGCATGTGCGATGGGAGTGATGATGTGGTGTGGAGCTGACCTGGTCCGGATATCAAGGAAGACTTCCCTGAGGAAGTGACATTTAAACTGAGACTTAAAGAACTAGGAAAGAACATTCCAGGTGGGGAGAAGGGCTGGTGTGAAGGAATAGCAGAATCCCCTGAGGCTAGAGGCAGAGGGGGAAAGGGTGGGAGAAGGGTGCCGGAGGATGCTGGAAAGGTTGGTCGTGGTGGCGAGGCCACGCGGGCCTGTATCCTGAGGCTGGGAAGCCCTTGCAGCATTCTGAGCAGGGCAGGGACTGGATTCAGGTCTGCTCCTGGAGAAGATTGCTGGGGGCGGTATTGACCGGAAGGGGCGGGGTAGAGGTGGAGAGGGTGCCTGGGAGGTGGCCGCGCAGCCCAGGCAAGGGCAGGTGGGGGCTGGGGCTGGATGGAATGGGGATAGATCTGCGACTGAGGAATTGGTAGGACTTGTGCTGGCCAAGTCATGCTGAACCCAAATTTTTATAAGTTCTTATAACTCTGAGCGTTATTTAACTTAAACCTACTGCTTTGATACCTGGAACTCTGACTTCTTCCTTAACACTTTTCACTATCCCCCAACAATGGAAAAGCCCTTCTCTGTAACTTCTAACAAGCTAGAGAGAGACACGTACTGCAGAAGCCTTTTTCCCTCAAGTGGAATGACTGACCAGGGCTCTGTATCTGGAGGAGAGAAGCCGTTTTCTGCTACGGGGTGACGGGCAGTTAGAGCCGATCACAGGGTTCCATGTGCCTGCAGCAGCACTGAGTGCGCTGGGAGGTGCAGGATGCTCGCCTAAATGACTGCAGGGCTTGCCGTGTGGGCGACCTTCTTACTTGGCTGCTGATGTCCCGGCTTCATGGCCAGGTGGGGACCTGGGTTTTGAATTGCCAAGAGGATGAAACGAGGTCATGGCTGTGTAGATTCTTGGAAAGCTGGAAAGCGCTGGGCGTTTTTTGAGGCCCAGACCTCAGGTTCTGGAGTCAGCCAATCTGGGTTCAAATTCCAGTGCTACCACTTAGTGAGACATGATGAGTGACCTAACTTTTCTGAGCCTCAGTGTCCTTATCTTGAAAACGATGTTGAGGGAATACTTAAGATTGCTCAGAGCGTGAAGTGGAAGTGTACTCACAGAGTGCTGTCTTGCATATAGAAAGCTCTCAGTGTCAGGGATGTGTGTGCGCGCGCATGCGCATGCGTGTGGGGGTGTACACGTGTTCATGTAATAGGAAAGGGAATTGAGTGTCCCCACGTCCCTGCACTTCCAAGATAGTTTCCTACACTGTCCCTGCCTGGGCGTGCTCATCACTGCCTCATAGAGGTAACCCGAATCTTTGCAAAGCTCCCGAGGATCCTGATGGGCAGCTGGTGTTGGGGAGTTTTTAGCAGGGATCATCATCATCTCTCTCTCTCTCCCAACTTTTTCTTATAAAAATTTTGAAACATTCAAAAAGTTGAAAGAAGAGTACATTGCACACTTACATACTTTCCACCTAAATCCAACAGTTGTTCACATTTTGCCGTATTTGTGTGTTTTGCATATAGATAGAAAGCTGCAGACGTCCTGACCCTTCACCCCCAAATACTCCAGCAGGCATCTCCTGAGAATAAGGACATCCTCCTCCTTACTGCGAGTTCATCTGGGAAGGTTAACCATGATAGCGTAACACCTAACATCTAGTCAGGTGTCCTCAGTTGTGCTAAGAGTTTTTTAGGGTTTTTTTTACTTCCAAACCGGGACCCAGTCAAGGTTTACGAGTTGCACTGGGATATTACGTTTCTTGATCTGGAGCAGGCCTCCGCTCTCCCCGAGCCCTCACATTTGACTTTTTGAAGAGTCTTGGCCAATTGTCTGTTTTTGACATATTTAGAGCTTCGTTTTCTCAATTGAAGTATAACTTACATGCAGTAAAATGCACAAATCTTAGGTATACAACTAGGTGAACTTTTTCTTCTGTACATATCATGTTTATATCTGTGTAACTGCCAACCAAGTCAAGACATGGAACATTTCTATCATCCAGAAAGTTCCTTCATGTCCCTGCCCAGCCAAAGCCCTCTCCTCAGAGGGAAACACTGTTCTGGCTTTTAGCACCATAGGTTAGGTTTCAGTCCAGCTGTCTGGTAGAATGTCCCCCACTCGGTACATGTCTGCTCATTTCCTCCCGGTGGTAAACGCCTTTCTCTATGCTCTGTATTTCCTGCGGGCTGGAACTTTAGCTTAGGTTTAATGGTAGACATTTCTGATGAGAACATGTCCGTGATGCCCCCCGTCGGCTTAGCGGGCTCCTCCTTTTCTGCCCAGATGAGCTCCCCGCACAAGAGCTCGGTGCCGGCACCCCTGAATGAGTACGAGGTGCCGCCCAGTGGCTGTGAGGCCCACTGGGAGGTGGTGGAGCGGATCCTGTTCATCTACGCCAAGCTCAACCCTGGCATCGCGTACGTGCAGGGCATGAATGAGATCGTGGGGCCTCTCTACTACACCTTCGCCACCGACCCCGACAGCGAGTGGAAAGGTAAAAGGGCTCTTGGCTGCCCGCATTTCTTGTTGCTGACTCCAGATAAAAATGGACCGAGGAAGGCTGGCCCGATGGGCTCCATTGGGCTGTGCCACTCATGTCCCTCTCTGGGCCTCCATTTTCCTTCCATTGGATAAGTGGGTGGTTCTGGATTCTCTCTGAGATCATCTCCAGCTTAGACTTTCTGGAACATTGGAAGTTTACTGGCCTTGATATTTGTAACTGAATTTCTGATAACGGAGATGAGATGTTTAGATAGAAAGCTGAATGACGGAATTTAAATAAACAGTGATTTGGAAAACGTCATCAGAAGAGTGTGTAGTCAGTTGCTGAGTGAATGCACAGTGTTGCCAAAAGCCGTGAGGACAAAGAGGTGATGGCCTTAGTCTGGGGTGGAGAGTGGTCAAGGACAGAAGGCACTGAGCCTGGCCGTGGAGGGGTGGCCACTTGGCGAGGCTTAGAGGTGAGGGGAAGAGCTCAGGTCAGTGAGAGACGGGGTGGGGTTGGGAAGGCGCCGGCTCCGTTGCCGCGGCCGTCACCCTGCTCATCTCGCCCAGAGCACGCCGAGGCAGACACCTTCTTCTGCTTCACCAACCTCATGGCCGAAATCCGGGACAACTTCATTAAGAGCCTGGATGACTCGCAGTGTGGCATCACCTACAAGATGGAAAAGGTGTACTCCACCTTGAAGGATAAGGACATGGAACTCTACCTGAAACTGGTGAGGACCCCAGGATCACGTGGGCCCGGGCAGACAGATGGCAAGGGGCAGAGGACAGCGGACTTCCTGATCATGCCAGGCCCAGAGTGAGCTCTGGCTTGAGGCAGGACTGGGAGACCAGGCGGCGATGCTGGCAGCCTAGGCAGATTGGCAGTGAAAGGGGTTGATTTGGTGCTGCCCGTTGGGTGCCAGGTACAGTGCAAGGCATTTAGCATAGGCTGAATTAGTTCCGCCTGTTCATCCTCTGAGAAAAGGACGAACTTCATTTTTAAAAATTAAAAATAATTTTTAAAAATTATTGTGGTAGTTCATGTTTATTTCAGAAAACAGCTCAGAAAAAAAAAATAGAAACAGTTTTGGGAACAAGAAAATACATATAAACATATCTTTTTAACAAATACAGAATTATGTCTTTTGCTGTTTTGTAACGTGCTTTTTAAGTTAACATTCACTGCGGCTGGCCAGAGGGCTCATCTCCGTTGGGAATAATTACCTTGTGGGGTTGTCGTATGGAGTAAATAAGTGAGATAATATATTTATCATGCTAAGCACAAGGCCAGGCTTACAGTAAGTGCGCAGTTAATGGTCTTTCTGTCTATCTTTAATATGTACAGTGTTTTAAAAGACTCTGAGCTATCATTTATAAAAATTTGGCTGCCCCTTTAACTGAGCGAGGCTTTCTAGGCAGCCCAGTGACATCCTGCCGAGTATGCCTGGCGTTCACGCCCGGCCTGCTGCCTGCTGGGTTAGGCCCTGGGCCATGTGCTCGTGTACATTCACATCTCAAGGCTGTATGGTGTCACATGGCAACCAGCCAGCACTGATTCTTGCACCTTTCCCACGCCTCTGTCTCCCCAGCAAGAGCAGAACATCAAGCCCCAGTTTTTCGCCTTCCGCTGGCTGATGCTACTGCTGTCCCAGGAGTTCTTGCTGCCTGACGTCATCCGGATCTGGGACTCCCTCTTCGCTGACGACAACCGCTTTGACTTCCTGCTCCTTGTCTGCTGTGCCATGCTCATGTGAGTGTGGCCATGAGCAGTGGGCTGAGTTGGGGCTGCTCTCACCAGGCTGTGGGGAGCCTCTGGGATCCTTGGGCGGGTGTCACACCTAGTGCGCTGCTGCGGGCGGTGAGGGAGGAGCGGCAAGGGGCCTGGCTGGGCCTGTACTCTGAGTGGCTCAGGGGCCCGGTGCTTTTCCTGTTTGTTTTCCCTAGACTGATCCGGGAGCAGTTGCTGGAAGGGGACTTCACCGTCAACATGCGGCTCCTGCAGGTAACAGAGTAAGGAGGGCCAAGCTCAGTCCTAGCCATAAGGCATATATTCACCAGGCGCCCACCCCATGCCAGCCGCTGTGACAGGCTGGAGTCAGGAGCAGTCGAATATAGCAGGGCTTAAGAGTCTAGACCCCTGAAGCAGATCTGACTTTGGGTCTGAGTTTGAATCCTGGCTTTGCCGCTGACCTTGAGATGTGGTGTCGCCTTGAGTCAATGACTTGGCCTGTGAATTTAGCACTCTGTAAATTAATCGTACCTCGGACGCATAGCACGCTGTGTGCGGCAACGCTCATTGGTAGCCATGCTCAGACCTGGGGCAGGAGAGTGGCCTTAGCGTTGGAGAACATGGGCTCAAGGGTCAGACAGCATGGCATTCATTGGGTTCACATCTTTGTTCTGCTGTGTTAGTCATGTGACCCAAGCCAAGTGATAACCTCTCTAGACCTCAGTTTCTTCACCAACACCTGGTCTGGGGGTGGTTTTCAGTAACTATTGACTAGATCTGTAAAATAGGTGTAATCACAGTAACCCCCTCCTCGGGCTTTTGAGGTGTCCCGGTAAGCTAATGTATGTACAGTGTGCAGCCCAGTGCCAGGCTGGGAGAAGCGAGGCAGGGTGATATTTAGGAAGGGCCATGAGACCCTTTGGGTGGCGCTGGTCGGGTGGGTTACATTAGTGCTGCAGTATGTTGCGTTAGCTACGTGTGGGCATTGGGGCGGAGTAGTGGTGTCTGGTAGCCTGTGGTCCCTGCCCCTGGGGCCCAGGGCTCAGCCCATAAGTCCCAGTTGGAAGGACACAGGTGTGGCAGAGGTGGTGAAGGGTGAACTGCCTGCAGAGGCATATCGCTGGTCTTTCCCATGCCCAGGATTACCCCATCACAGATGTCTGCCAGATCCTGCAGAAAGCCAAGGAGCTGCAAGACTCAAAGTAGCCTGTCTACAGGAACCCAGGTTTGGGAGAGAAGCCACCGATCCCCGTGCCCCGGCCTCCAGGACATGCAGAAGCCTGTGGGGTTCCAGCCCAAGGGGTAGCTGCAGGACTGGCCCCCTCCCCCCCCAGGCCGTTCCCACTGTGCCATGCTCCTTCCTGGCCACCAAGCTCTGGCTCCTTCTCCACTCTTCAGCCTTGGGACCCTCTGCCCAGGCTACCGAGCAAGGCTGGAACTCCTGAAGGCATTTTTTGGGGCTGGGGTAGACTGGGGGCACTCGGGGCCAGCAGAGGGCCCTCTGGCTGTGCTCTGCCACTCCCTTCCCCGGCTCCTGCTCCGGTTGGGAGGAGGTACTTGGCAGATGAGTCAGAAACCACTTCTGGGGTTGGTGCTTAGGCTTCCCCATGGAGAGAGTGACGCTGTGAGGGAGCCAAGAAGCCGCCAGGCCCAGGTCACGCCCTCTGTCCCTCTCTCACTGCGTGCGTACGTGTGTCTGTAGTCTGTAGTTGTGGGGTGGTGTGCGTGTGTGTCTTTGTCCCCCAGGCGTCCGTCTCCTGTCTGTGGGTGTGAGGGAGGGGAGAGTGTCTTCGAATCTCTCTAGGTCTCGACTTCTCTGCCTCCCACTCTTCTCCCTCCACCTCCGACAGGCTGTGTGTCTCTCCTGTACCTGCTCCTCCTCCCGTTGCTCTCCCTCTTCCCTTCTCTCTTGGGGTGCCTTACCCCCAGCCTCTTTTTCTCACTCCTCCCCTCCACGCCTATGAACCCCAGAAACAGAATGAAGAGTCTGGCTCAGCAAAGCCCCTGGAGGTCAACTTTGGCCTTTGCACCCTTTTCCCTTCTCCCACCCCCCAGCCCTAGGCTCCCAGATCCCTCAGATTGGGGGGCCACAGTGCCTCACTAGAGAGCCCTGAACCTGCTCCCCACCACAGACATCTTAGAAACCAAAAGCTGCTCAGAAACGATGGCCCATGAAGCTTTGACCCTCTTACCCTCCCTTCTGACGAGGGATTGAGGAGGGAGAAGAGGGAGAGCTGGGTCTTCCGGAGATGCCCCCAAAGGAGAAGGACATTGAGGCAACTCGTACCAGGAGCTGGGGTCCAAGTGCTTCAGAAGAGTAGTCATTCCCATGGCTTCCAGGGCCCAGCCCAGGGCAGAGGAGTCCTGTGAAAGGCAAATGGGACCAAAGGGAACCTCCCTGGGCCAGGCAGAGCTGAGCTCGGAGGTCCTGGATCCTGTCAAGACTGGGGGAATCCTGTTGCTCCCGAGTAGGCTGGAGGAGGTGCTGGCCCTTCCCTGGTCACCTGCTTGGGCTGGTCCCGGGGTTCAGGGCAGGTACACTTAGAGCAGGAGCAGCTGGCTGCTCCCACTGCTGGGCGGTGGGAGGACCGGGTTTATTCTGATCAAGTCCCCTCCCTTATTTTGCAAGGAGGCAGGTGGTTTGGGTCTAGAAGGTTAGGTGATGTAGAAAGGGTCCTCATCTCAGACTAGCTGGAAGGAGCCCTGTTGTCCCCAAAGCCTTCCTGAGTCTGGTCACCAGGACTTCTACCTCCTGTGCGGGCCAGACTGTGGGCCAGGAACAGCTTCCCCCAGATGGCCCCTTTACCAGGCTGACCCTTGAATGCTTCTGGGACTTTCTGCACTTGCCTTTTTGCCACCTCCTCTCCTAACACAGTTTTGGGGAGATTTTTACTATTTATTTAGACTCCTGGTTATTTATTGCAGATTGGCAAGTGCTTGGTTTAGGGATGAGGGTGGGGCTGGGAAGGTAGGAAGGAATTGGAGACAGTCTTCCTGACTTTCTGAGGTCAGACACAGCATCCTCTGCCCTTGTCTCTGGGACTTCCTTGGTTCTCCAGCAGATCCTGGCTGGGAGGGCTCTGAGCTCCGTTCTGGAACTGAGTGTCAGGGAGACTCCAAGACCCCTTGCCCAGGGCACAAACGAACTGCTTCCCGCCAGCCTAGCCTACCTTCTTCCCAGAACTTGTCAGCTGGTCCTTCAGTTCCCAATTTGAGCCCTTAACAGCCTGAGACTTTGGCCACAGCCTGGGACCCAGCAGACACTGCCCAGGACATTTCCTTCTTGCCTATCCCTTGCCTTCCCTTCTGGGGCCATACTACTTGAATCACTGCATCTAATTTGCCTCAGTGGCAGGCCTTGAGTCCAGTGCCCTCTCCTTGACTTTGGGATGAAGGCCAAGAGCACAAGAGACCATGTCCAGGTTAGGCTGAGTTCCCCAGGATACTGCCCAAGGGAAGATCTGCCTTTGGCGATTCCTCCTCCCCAGACTCTTAAGAGATGTCCCCAGACAGCCGCAGTGCCCAAGCTTTGTGCTTGGGAAGCTGCTCCCAGGAACTTGGACACTTAGAGATGGGGCTGTATGAATTCAGCAGGTCTCACTCCAGAGGATCAGAATGTTAGTCTGCTTATGTTTTGTTTTGTTTTTGTTTTTTTTTCAATCAGTTTTGTTCCTTGAATCAATGCTGTTGATGACAAGTCTTTAATAAATCATGTGTTCTTTGCAATGGGCATTGATTGGTATGTCATGGGCTGAAACCGCAGTGACCTCAAGAGCAGGAAAAAGTGAGCAGGGGTGGTGTCGGGAGGCGCTCAGAGTCATTGAGGAGAAAGGCCAGCAGATTCTTGTTGGAAAAACCTGTTTATTCATTAAATCATACAATTTGCAGCTGGGGGAAGGAGGGAGCATGGTCTGGTGAAAAAGCTATTACATAATTTCACAGCAAGTTTTCTTTTTTTTTAGATTAAAAAAACTGAAAAATCAAAAGCCCATAAATAAAACAAGTCATCACTGCCTCCCCACCCCCCCATCCCTGTCCAGAGAAAATGACTGACAGTGTTAGTCTGTGCAGATGTAAATTTTGTTATGTAATTTTCCTCTCAATATATAGTTTCGTGTATTGTCAATTCCCTCATGCTAGGTGGTAAGTTACTGTATGACTTCCAAATTTCTATAGGCCACATACTATTCTATCTAATATGCTAAAAGGGTCGGAAACCAGTTTCTGTTTCTGAATGTAAGTAATACTGTGTGGGAAGTTTCTGTTTGGAATCTGTGTCCCAGAGTTATTTCTCCAGCTTGGGCCTCTTAAGTGGGTTGAAAGGTATGAACCTTTCTAAGGCTTTTCATACAATTTGCCAAGCTGCTTTCTGGGATTGTACCAGTTTCTGTTCCAACCAGCAGTCGGAGAGGACCTGCCACTTGCATCCTCGTTCTCACTCTGGGTGTTAAGAAAACCTTGGTGGATCTCGTAGAATTTTTAGCTTATTTTATGGTGTAATGGTTAGGATAGACTCCAGTATGGACGCCTCCGGTGTAATGTCCTTATTCTGCCAACCAGGAGCTCCTTCTCGGCTCTTTTGAGGGTTAAATGAAGTAATGACCGAAGCGCTTCAAACTAGTATTTATTATTCCATTGGCGCTTGCACCGGCGCTCAAAGGAGGAGGAGGGTCGCCGGGTGGAAACCCATGAGGAGGCGGGGCGGAGCCGGGTAAACCGAAGCGGCGATGCCACGCCCCTCAGGCCGCATCTTAAAGGGCGAAGGAAGGGCGCCACGATGGCCAATCCGCAACGGCCCTGCGTGGAACTAATTGGGTCCCGCTTGGGACTTATTTGGAGTCCCAAGCCCTTTCGAGCCTTCGTGAGTGGAAGGGAGGGGCATTGCACCCGCCCACGGTCCCACCCGGCCCCATCCGCGGGGGGCCCCGCGGGCCAGAGCGGCCCCTTTAAGAGGCTCGCGGGCCGGACGCAAGAGGTCGCGGCGTTCCCCCGGCGCCGCCGGCCGTCCTCCTTCCTGGCAGCGGCGGCACTCCTCGGCCATGCGGGCGCTGCGGGTCGGTCTGACCCTGGCGCTGGGCGCGGGCCTGGGCGCAGCCGCTGAAGGCTGGCGGCGGCAGCGGGCGGACGCGCGCCCGGCCCCGGGGCTGCTGGGCCGGCTGCCCGTGGTGCCCGTGGCGGCGGCGGCCGAACTGCCCGTCGTGCCTGCTGTACCCGGGGCTCCGGTAGGCGGTGGCCCCGGCGAGCTGGCCAAGTACGGGCTACCTGGGCTGGCGCAGCTCAAGAGCCGCGAGTCGTACGTGCTGTGCTACGACCCACGCACCCGCGGCGCGCTCTGGGTGGTGGAGCAGCTGCGGCCTGAGCGGCTCCGCGGCGACGGCGACCGCCGCTCATGCGACTTCCGCGAGGACGACTCGGTGCATGCGTACCACCGCGCCACTAACGCCGACTACCGCGGCAGCGGCTTCGATCGCGGCCACTTGGCCGCCGCAGCCAACCACCGCTGGAGCCAGAAGGCCATGGACGACACCTTCTACTTGAGCAACGTCGCGCCCCAGGTAGCGCCTGCGCCCGGTCCCGACTGCAGAAGGCGAGGTCAGCGCCTCACCTCTGAGCCTCGGTTTGCCCCTCTGCAGAATGGGGGAGATGCTGAGTGAGACTGCTGGGTCAGGGGCTTGGTGAGGGGCTTGCTAATCACCGCTTGTCCTAAGCCGGAGGGACGGAGCACTGGGCTCCCAGCACCCGTTCTGCAGTCTGACCTTAACTGAGGGCCTTGGGCTTCGTGTCCTCATCTATAAACTGGGGATATTACTGTTATTTGCCTATCTTTTGCAGTAGCACTGAGGAATTGAAGCCCTGGTGCATGAAAAGTACTGAGCACACTTCCTGGCGCATGGCCAGCATTCAGCAATTAGCTTTAATGAGGGAACTGAGGCTCAGAAAGGCAAAGTGACTGGCCCAGTGCCACACATCAGGAGGAAACCCAGGCAGTTTGTCTAGGGCAGCGGTCCCCAACCATTTTGGCACCAGGGACCAGTGCTCCTATGAGAATCTAATGCCTAATGACCTGAGGCGGAGCCGAGGTGGTGATGCTGGCGCTGGGGAGCGGCTGCAAACACAGGTGAAGCTTTGCCTGCCCTCACCTCTTGCTGTACAGTCCAGCTCCTAACAGGCCATGGACCAGTACTAGTCCCAGTTCCTTGGCCCCGGGGGTTGGGGACCTCTGGTCTCTAGAGGATGCTTCAGCCATTGTCCTACCCTGCCTGCCTTCCAGAGTAAAAGGAGAGAGACTTGCTGGCAGTTGGCTGTTAGTAGCAGTCGCTGTGCGCCCTGAGCAAGCCTTCTCCCTCCCAAAAGTGACACCCACTGGATGAAGATTGACGTGGGGCCTTGGGTGAACCAGGTGGGGTCTGAGCCTGACCTGACTCCTGCTCTCCCAGCGGCACAGTCCCCTACCCAGGGGACTATACACTGTACTAAGGACTGGAAAGCTCAAGTGATGGAGTCAGGAGCAGATTCATGACAGCCGTAGCTGGGCTCTGTATGAGGTTGAGAGGGAAAAGGACAGGAGAGATGCTTGAGAGAGCTGGCCCTCCTGAGAGCCCCTGGGGACCAGGGCAGGGGCAGGCCTGTTCCTCTCTCTGAAGGGGAAGATGTGTGGCTTTCCTTAGTGTGGCTCTTTGGGACCGAGAAATGGCTGTGAGACCTGGGATGCTAGTCCTTCCATTCTGTATGGGTCTGGGCTCCATCCTCTTGTCCAGGTGGCCTAAAGGAGTGATTTTCATTCCTTGAACCAGTTTCTTTTGCATGCTTGTCACCCCCTATACCCCACTGGAATCTCCAGGCTTGGTGCCAGTCACAGTCTGAGTCCCCTCTCTCCTACCAGGTGCCCCACCTCAACCAGAATGCTTGGAACAACCTGGAGAAGTACAGCCGGAGCTTGACCCGCACCTACCAAAACGTCTATGTCTGCACAGGGCCCCTCTTCCTGCCCAGGTGAGGCCTGATCTGGGGGCTCTGGGCATCCCAGGGCCTCCCACTCACCCCATCCAGGCTTGTCCCAGGCATTGGGTCAACACTGCCAGGTCATCTGGTCTCTTGGCAAGTCTGTCCATTCCTTGCCTCAGACCCCTGAATTCTACTTTCATAACCAGAGACCTTTGGGGTGCTCACCTTGACCATGTCTTCCCTGTGCATGGGCACCAAGCCCTGCATCTGCCCTTGCCTTATCCTACATCACCTCTCGCCACACCCACCCACCCGTGTCCTGCCCAGGACCCTTCTACCAGGCTATCGCCTTCAGTCTCCTCTGCTTGGAGCAACCCTTCCCCACCCTTCTCCCAGAGCCTGGGTTTGAACTCTATCTTCCTGACCCTGAGCCTTCACCCTTGTCCCTCTGTAGCCCTGCCTCCCATGTAGAAGGGATGGAGCTTCCTCTGGGCATGTTCAGTGATTTTTCTGGCCTGCTTAAGGTTGGGATGAGTGAAGCTATAGGTGTGGTGAAGCAGCTGGCTCAAGTCCACAGGCTGGGATGGGATCCGGACCCTATCACGTAGGGTCTGCGTGCCGTGGGCAAATGACCTCAACGTCCTCTCCCATGAAATGGGAATAATACCTGTTACCCCCTGGTTGTGTAGGGGACAGCATGGGCTGGCCGAGGCACTGATAAACTTTAACGAGCCAGCATCTCCTGCAGCCTGCTGAAGTGGGGCAGACTCTGCTGCGGGTTAGCCCAGAAGTCAGTCACCCATCAGTGTTCTGGGCACCTGTTCTGCACCGGGTCCTGTGCTGGGGCTTGGGATCCAGTTGTCATAGCCTGGCACGCCTGGTACTCACCTTCCACAGGGAGAGACAGGCAGACATCCAGTGTCTGCATGGATAAATGTGAATGTTTAGAAGGCCGATTCTATCAGCAGCATTTATTGCCACCATCCACTCTGCCTGAACCAGGGGTGGGCATGAGACAACAGGGTATGAGTGATTCTCTACCTGCAGGGAGCTCCCAGACTGCTGGGGGAGGCAAGGAGGGCACAGGAGCCCCACACTGAGGGGTAGTCTAGTCCTGCAGGCCGACACAGGTTGGAGGTCAGGTTAGGCAATGCTTCCTGGAGGTGGTGGCCTGGGGTCCCACCAGACTCCCTGAAAGGCCATGGGTGCCTGGGTCTGCCTGCAGGACGGAGGCTGACGGGAAGTCCTACGTGAAGTACCAGGTAATCGGCAAGAACCACGTGGCAGTGCCCACCCACTTTTTCAAAGTCCTGATCCTGGAGGCAGCAGGTGGGCAAATCGAACTCCGCTCCTACGTGATGCCCAACGCGCCTGTGGACGAGGCAATCCCGCTGGAGCGTTTCCTGGTGCCCATTGAGAGCATCGAGCGGGCCTCGGGGCTGCTCTTTGTGCCGAACATACTGGCGCGGGCTGGCAGCCTGAAGGCCATCTCTGCGGGCAGCAAGTGAGGCCGGCTGCCCAGCCAGACTGTGAGGGTGCAGGGGCTGGGTCGCATTAAAGGTGATTATTTTTAGAAAGAAGTCTTGGCTGTATTTTTCCCAGGTGACCCTCAGGAACCTTTGGCTTCACTGCTCTTCACTGTCTTGTGCCTGACAGAACCTTCAGCTGTGCCGGGCACCTGCCTGGGTGAGGCCAGGCTGCAGGGCAGCCAGGGAGATGAGGATGGCTTCCTGGAAGAGAAGTGCAGCAATGGGCCGGGGCCTGCTGCCCTCAGCAGGGCCCTGAGGAGGGTAAGGACAGGCCCAGCGTCACTGCTGACCTGCCACTGGCCGGATGCATGCCCTGCGAAGGGCTTCGCCTTCTTGTTCCTCAGTCTCCCCCTCTGTAAAATGGGAATGACTAGGGGGACGGTGGGAGCATGCCTGTGTCCTAGGGTCAGGGGAGGTAACAGGAAGTTCTCAGCCCTTGGTATAGGTATCAGAAGGGTGGGAGCTGGGCTTCTTGTTGGGAGGGTACAGCTGGCAGTCTTACAGCACCTGGCCCCAAAAGGGCCCTTGGGGACAGGTGGACTGGGTCAGTCCACCTGTTTAGTCACAGCCTTTGAGACTGAAGGGCCACAGGTTCCGTGGATGCCCAGGGTGAAGGCTCTGAGCCAGCCGCATCCTAGCACCCATGGGGAGGGCTGCCCTGCCTGCCATGGTCACACACGAGCGTACAGTGAAGGAAATGAAAGCCCAGAGTAGGGGTGGGCGAGGTCTCTTGGGTCATCCAGCCAGGGAGCAGCTGGATAGGCACCAGCACCCAGGAATCTTGGCTCCTAGCTCATTCATATCCTGCCCAGCTATAAGTCTGAGGTAGTGAGGTTAAGGGCTGAGGAGACCATCCCCAGAGAAGGCTAACTAAGGGCAGTCTTGGGCAAGGGAGGTGACAGGGAGAGAGCTTCAGTCCCCGTGGAGAGAGCCTGAGGCCCTAGCCAGTGGGTAAACCTCTGGAAGGACGTGGCTGGAGGTGGGGGAAGCAGGCAGGCTCACCTCTGTGCGGATGGTGCGGCTGCCCTGGCTAGGGCAGGTATTGACATACAGATCGAAAAGGACGCTGGGTTCAGCCACTTCTAGGTTGGGGTCAGCATCCACTCCAGCTTCCAGCCCCTGGAGGCCCCCAAACACCACGAGAGCATGCCTGGCACCCACAGGGAGCGGGGCGGGGAGGGTGGAGCGATCACTGACTGCTTAGAAAGACCATACTGAAAGCAGCCCACATGCGGTAGGAGTCCAGTCTGTACAGCTTTGCCCCCACCAGACTGGTCCCCTGCTCCACTCCACTCCCCATCCCCCGGCCCTGCCCTAGGCTGCACCCACCTGAAGCTGGGAAGCTGGGCGGAGGCCACATCTGAGCCTCGCTCTGACGTCCCAATGGTCAGGTCGTACCCATCCTGGAAAGGGGCCTCAGCAAACACAGCACCTGGGGGTGAGGCCAGCTCAGTAGGGGTCCTTTCCACAAGCCGCAGCAGCTTGGCTGTGCAAGTGTGTATTTGGTGGGACTCCAGTAAGGGAGCCACACCTGGGTCCTCCACTGTCCCTGAGAAGTCAGGGACTGACCAGAGAGAGACGAGGCCTGCGCTGGACTGGGACAACAAAGCAGAGGGTGGGGACGAAGGAACCCCAAGAACACGTACTGTACCTTTGACTTATTCGGCCCTTTTACCCCCATTTCCCACCCCTGTGGCAAGCATCATCCATCAATCGTGATATTGTTTCTCGGAAGTCATTAAGAGCATTCCAGGCAGCAAACTCAGGGAGACCAAGACACACGGAAGGAAAGGCAGCTGCCCAAGGGCACAGAGCAAGTTGGTAGGACAAAAACTCTGGTCTGACTTTTGGGTCAAGCAAGGCTCTCTCCATGGGCCCCACAGACAGGACGGTTTTCAAACAAGAAAGCTGCGTCCTTACTGAGGCAGGAGGCCAGCCTGACCGTGTAGCCCCAGTAGAGACCAGCTTTGGTGCGCGGGTCCTGTGACGACACGACTTTCCCACGGTAGGTCTTGCTTTCTGGAGGGGAAGCAGAGAGGCTATGAAGACAGGGTCAGGGTGAGGGGGCAGGGAGGTGGAAGGAGGCGGCTCTGGGCCCTCAGGCTGGCCAGGCTGGGGAACCTTTCAGATACCTGGGAGCTGCTTCTGGTTCAGTTGCACAGTCACCCGAAGTCCAGGTTCCAAGTTCTTGTCAATCTTCACCTCCTATGGAAAAGCCAGAAATGGGTGCTGTTCCTCCACAGGACCAGCAGGGGTCGCCACTCTCCAAGACATGCGGGGTTGGCAAGAGACCTAAGGGGTCCAGGTCAACTTTCATCCCCTCATCTGAGCCAGACCTGCTAACAAGACACCACTCCTGCCAAACAATTACTATAAGACATGGGTCAAAAGTGAAAGCGGCGGGCCTGGCACTGAGGAGGAAGTAAATATTTCACGAGTAGATGAAATCCCAGTTTCCTACATTTTGGTGGCTATACCACTTACTAGCTATAGAAGTTTGAATGGGTCACTTAACCTCTCTGAGCCTGTTTCCTCATCTAACAGAAAACTTTCCATAAACAACAGCTGTTGTTATGTGGGGCCTGGCATGAAATAAATGCTTAACACATGGGAGCGGTGATGAATAACCACAGAGGTTTGTGTCTTGTGCCAATTTTGAATTCAGGAATAGGGCACTTTCTTTCCCTTTTGAGGGTTTCTCGTGCTTTTCATCTGTGTCTGGATCATCCTGATCTGCTTTTAGTCAGTTATTTCTGGTCCGTTCTTTTCAGGGAAGGGGACCCCACACATTCACATGTCTCTGCCTCTGACTCTAGGAGACTCGAGAGTAAACAGGTGGCAAATGAACACGCCAATCCCCAGCGTGGCTCTGCATCGCTGGAACAGCCCCAGAATGAGATGAACTTGTTTTTGCAAGGTTTTGTTTTGTTTTTAGCACAAGGACCATCTTCTGTTATCTTTAAAATAAAACGCGCGCGCACGCACACGCATGTGCGCGCGCGCGCACACACACACACACACACACACACACAGTAAATTTGCTCCTGGGTTTATTTATCTACTGAACTCTGTTTTAGGTACTTACTTCTCTGGCCCAAATCAGCATCAGTGGGGGACTGGCGGACAGAGATGCCTGAGTCCCAGGCTCCCTACTCACATACCCTGCCTGCCCTCCACAGCTGAGGTGTGTCTGGAAGTATGTCTTGACTCACCCTTTAATTCCTACCTTCTTCATGCCACAGTTGACAAAGGAACCGTGGCCTGGCCGGGTGGGCCGGTCCACCACGATGCCCTCTCGGAACTCGGATTCCTCATCCTGACGCATGTGGTGAGGGCTGTCCAGGGGGTTCAGGAGCCCTGTGGATGAGGAGGGGCCACGAGGAGTCTGGGAGGTGGAAAAGCAGATGGGGATGTGGCAGAGAACCCTGGTCCCACATCCAGCTCTGCCACAGATCTGCTGCTTGCCACGAGGCACAGGCCTTGCCATGCTTGGGACTGTTTTCCTAACTGTACAGTGGTTTCTTAGGATCTGGGGATGATCCATGGGAAATAGAGGTCCAGCCCCTCCCACCCTTACCTGCAAACTGTAGATCCTGGTGCTTGGGGAAGAACGCCTTTCTTAGGTACCTAGTTAAGAACACAGTTCTCAGAAGTTCCCAGGGAAAACACCTGCTTGGCCTGCCCCTCAGCCTCCCCTCCCTCATGCTCAGGGAAGACTGCCCTTCACCGCTTACTGTGGACACTCCAGGTACTGCAGGATCCGAGCCAGCTGCACACACGCCTGTCCCTTCTTGCCAATTCCCTTGAATTCCCCTTCCACGGTCCTAGAGAAAGATAGGGCTCAAGAGCCTACTGTGTTCCCTTCGAGAGCTGGTGCACCCAGTCTGACCTCTGCAGTGCCCTGCTTTGCAACTCTGCCCATTGGGGTTACAATGGGGGCATTTCAGGCAGGGTTCTCAGCCCCGACAAGCAAGAGGCAATCCTGGCAGCCCCTCCCGTCTCCCTGAGCCCTGGTACCCCGCCTGTGGGATGGCCCCTCACTTGGCATCTTGGCCCTCTTCATCGAACACCACAATCTCATCCACACAGAATATGGTGCAGGCTCTGGCGATCTGGCCAGCCAGGTAGGTGCGAAGCTCGGGTGACTGGGCATTGTCGAGAATGGAGCCCGGCAGGGCCACGCTCAACGTGTAAGGCCGCCCTGGGGAAGGGAGGGGAGGGGTGTTCACGGTCAGTCTGAAAGGCCAGGCCCATGCTCTACTCCTCCTTCCTCAGGGTGCAGAGTTAGAGAGTTTTTCTACTGGGAGGAATTTTGAGATTAGCAAAATAGATCAAACTCCCCTCTCTGGGCCTCAGTCTCTCCAGGAATAAAATGGACTCAGTGGTCTCCAAGGCTCCTGCGAGGAGGGCAGATCACCAGGCAAGGCCGGGAGTGGTTGGAGGCACTGGCCTCGGTCTATATCCTGGCTCTGCTCCTTACTGCCTCAGTTCTCTGGTTGTTAAATGGGGATAATGATGAGAGCTATTATCTATAATTAGTGCCTTTTATGGGTGCACATTTACCCACTAAGCCTAGGAAGCAAGTGCTACCAAGATCCCTATTAAGAGATGGGGAACCTGTCCACCAAAGAGGTCAAATACATGGCCCAAGGTCACACAAAAGGCAGGAGAGCTGAGATATAGTTCAGGCCGTCTAGCTCCAGAGGGACCACTGTACTTCCTCTCAGAGTTGTCCAAAGGGAGCCACGTGAGACAACACCCATAAGGGCTCCCCCAGTATCTGAGACAGCTGACGTGTTCAGTTCCTGTTCCCACTGTCACCATCATCACTGGTAACCACTGGGCGTACAGTGTATGATAGGGCCCCCTGACTTTGCAGAACTTCAGTTCTGGCTGAGAGGAGATACAATTTGTTAGAGTGGATCCAGATGTACTGATGTGACAGGACATTCAGGACACGATGTGGGGTGAGAAAAACCAGGTCTAGAGGCACATGGATCAAGTGCTTCCACTTTCTTAAAATTGTATCACTACATCTCTCTACATGTGTTTCGGTGGGTATGACAACATCTGGAGAAACTTTCACTGCAATGTTTGCTGGGATTTTTCCTGTCTTCTTTATATGCTCACCCTGGTCCTCCCTCTGTGCCGCTGCCTCCTCTTCCTCCTGGCGCTTTGTCTGTTCTTCCTGCATCTGCTGCCGCTCCAGCTTTTTCATCAGCTTGAGATCCTTCCACTTCTTCTTCTCCTCTTTCTCTGGATAGGAGGACATCCCGATTGATGAAGGGAAGAGGGACTTGGAGCAGTCCAGGAGATGGTGCTCTCTCAGCAGGGTCAGGGTTCCCACTCTGTAGGGACAGCCTGGGTGCTTGAGTGCTGCTGGGTGAACAGCCAGAGGAGCCTCCAGGGCTTCCGACCCCTTCCTCCCATCTTGGGTGCTGCGGGACCCAGAGGGGACAAACCTGGTGGTTCTCCCCAAGGTTCAGTTGTGCACTGCTGGAGTGGCCTAGGGAAGGGTGAATACACACATTGCTTCCCACACCCCGCCCCTTACTTACTCTGTTGCTTCCATTTTCGCCACTCGACCCTTTGGCCATGTTCACCCTGAAGGATTGGGAAGAGGTATAGGAGTGAGGCTGAATGGTCACACATAGGGCGGGGGTCCCATACACTGCTGCCTCAGGGAGAGCGTCAGGACGACAGGGACCTGCTGCGCCCCTGTGCCTGAGACCAGGCCTGGCATATAGTAAGCACTCAATAAAATGTTTAACGAATTTCCACCGGAGAGAAGAGGAAACTGAAGCTCAGGGGAACAGGACCTGCCCACTGCCACCCTGGGAGTCAGAAGAGATATACCACGAAAGGGCTCAGGACTGCGCATAGGATCCCACCTCCTGAATCCGGCCCCGGCCAGAGTAGCCGTAAGGGGTTACTTGACACTGTCCCGGCTCTGGCTCAGACCCCGGCCCCCACCTCCAGTTCTCATCCCGGCAGGGGAGCACGCGGCCACGAGCATGCGACACCTCGGGGCTTCCGCTTTCGGATCAGCGAGAAGCAGGGAGGGGGAGGCTCAGCCCGTCCCCGCCACAGAGCCCCACGCGGCTCGTCTTCACGCCCCCACCCTCTGTCCAGCCTCGGGGTCCCACTTTCTTCCACCTGCCCGTCACCTACCGGGCCGCAGGGCCGCTTCCTGGATTGTTCCGCCATGTTCGCCGTACGCCGTCAACCACGCCCAGCCAATGAGACTCATTCTTTCCGGCCACACCTCCCCCGAGTCGTCCAATCGGAGGCAAGAGCTCTCGGGGGCGTGGCCTAGACTCCCAGAAACCCCACGCGCAGCAGTGGGCAGGGCTGGGCTGGGCTGGGCTCCGCGGCCCCGGAGCGCTAGCGCGGAGGTTGATGGTGCTGATTGTCCGCCCGCCAGGGTGTTCTAATGGGCCGCATATCGGGTCTTGTCCTGGGCTCTTGGACAACCGGACAAGCACGACAAACCTCAGTTTAGTTTTATACATGGGGACCTTGAGGCCCAGAGCTTGAGTGTAATTCGGAGCTGGAAAATGACCTTAGGATAATTTAATTCAATTCTTTTATAGATTCTTTCTTTACTCTCCCTCTCTTTTAATTAAGACTTTATTTTCTCGAGCAGATTTAGGCATACTGAAAATTGAGCAGATAGTATAGAGAGTTCCCATCAACCTTTCTCCCCCACCCAGTTACCACTATTATTAATATCTTGCCTTGGTGTGTACATTTCTTATAGTTGATGAACCAGTATTGATGCATTATTATGAACTAAAGTTCACAGTTTATGGTTCACTCTTTGTGTTTTGCATCGTATAGGTTTTGACAAATGCTTTATGTTATGTATCTACCATTACAGTATTAAACAAAATTATTTCACGGCCCTAAAAATCTCTGAACTCCATTTACTCCCTTCCAAGCCCCTGTAAACCACCGATCTTTTTTACTGTCTCCATAGTTTCTGCCTTTTCCAGAATGTCATATAGTTAGAATCAGTATGCAGCCTTTTCAGACTCTCTTCTTTCATTCAACAATATACATTTAAAGTTCCTCCGTATCTTCACGTGGCTTAATAGCTAATTTCTTTTTATTGCTGAATATATTCCATTGTATAGATATACCAGTTCGTTTCTCCATTCAACTTTTGAAGGACATTTGGTTGCTTCCAGTTTGGAGCAATTATGAATAAAGCTGCTATAAAGGTTTATGTGCAAGTTTTTGTGTGACATGAATTTTCAGCCAGGAGCCTGTCTGCTGGACCCTATGGTAAGACTATGTTTAACTTTGTAAGGAACTTTCGAACTGTCTTCCAAAATGGCTGTACCATTTTACATTCCTGCCAGCAATGAATGAGCTAAGTTTTCTTTTTTAAAATAATAAATTTGAGTCAATATTTATTCAATCAAAAAACATTTATGGAGCAGGGCCTATTTTGAGGTAGGAATTCCCTGTGCCAGGGACACAATGCTAAGCCAAAGAAGTCACTGATCTGGGGCTTATGACCTAGCAGAGGGGAGATTAACTTCTAAGTCAATTTATATGTTAACATTACAGGGGATGTGTTATTTCACCATTAGCCCCCTCCACCACGTGAATGAGAAGACAAAGTCATGTATACATCTAACGGAAGATCTACCATCTCAGGCTGGCTGAGGTTACTCAGTCTAAGATCTGGAACCTCTGTAGAGTCACAGATTTGAGTTATGGGCAGATTCTGGATTATTCCTGACATGGAACCTTGTCTATGGATTTACCTCATGGAGGACTTTTTTTTTTTTTTTTAACCATCAGGTGTTGTGCAGTACAGCAGAGCGGCTCCAAGCTGAGTCTTCCGAGCTGGTATTTTGTTTCATAGTTTTGACTTTGGAACAGCAGTACTAGCACCAAGGCAAGGTTTGGAAGGGGAGGGAGGGAAGTGCCCTATGTCACAGCACTAAGTACGTTGCAACGGCAATTCTCTAACATCGAGTGGGTGTGCTACTCTTCAGGCAATAACTACATGGAGTTGGCACAGACCCCATAGGTTAAGGGCTCAGTCCCACAAGACTGTCCCTCACTTCGGATGCCAGCAGCAAGTAGGGTCTCCAGGCTTCCCCCTGGCTGACTATTCGGGCATTTCCACGATCCCCTTCGGGTTTAATAATTTGCTGAAGTGATTCACAGCACTCAGGAAAGTGCTATCCTTACAGTTTTATCGTAAAGGATTTAACTCAGGAATGGCCAAATGGAAGAGATACATAGAGTAAGGTCTTGGGGTGGGGGTGGGGGTGCAGGGCTTGTACGCCATCTCTGGATGTGCCATATCAGTGTGTTCACCAGCCCAGTTACAAATGCATGATTGATTAAATCACTGGCCAGGTAACAAAACTCAATGCCCAGTCCCTTCCCCATCCCCGGGGACCTGGGTTTGGGGCCGAAAGTTCTGACTTCTAATCACATGCTCGAAGGGGCTCATTATGAACAATTAAAGACACTCCTAATGCTCTGGAAATTCCAAGGTTTTAAGGAGCTTTGTGCCAGGAACCAGTGACAAAGACCAAATAGATTTTATCATACCATATGTTCCTATTAGCGTCCCAGTTAAGTGGATGATATAAACAAAACCCATGGGCTTGCTATGCAAATGCGAGTCCCCAGCACCACCCTCCAAATGAACTTAGGAGCTGTCATTGCTTTCCAGTGGGACACCCCCTCCATCAGATCCCACTCTGTCTTTGCCAGCTTGATGGCCTTGAGCAATGACCTCACCTCCAAAGCAGTTCCCTCATTTGTAAAATGGAGAGTAGCTCTGCCTCAGGCAGTTGTTTAATAAGATGATGGGCACCTAAGTGCCTGGCACGCAGGGGTGCACAATAAGCATTAGCTACTTCCTTCCCCTTCTAATTGTGTAACCCTTGGCTCTCCTGGCCTGAACTCTGACCCCTGTGGGATGAGACTGTGTCTTCCCTGTCAGACACTCAGAGGCCCCCATCTCCTCTACACACACACACACACACACACACACACACACACACACACACACACAAACACACCTAGCACCAGTAACATACCATCTGAGCTCTGGCTTCTAGGCCTGGTTTTACCATTAACTTACCATGTGACTTCGGACAAGTCCCAAGTCCCTGACCTTCTCTGGGGCTTGGTTTTACTTCACAGAATAAGATGTACAAAGGGCCTAGCATCTGAGGTTCACGGACATGCCTTCTATTCTAACCAAGTTTCCTCAGCAATCAGCACCAGAGTGAGAAGCAGAGTGAAGTTAATAAGTGTTCAAATAACTTACAATTTATTGTAGGCAAAAAGTACTGACTTGAGGACTCAAACCTTAAGGTAACTTTCCTAGGTCAAGTTTAGATAAGGAAAGGGAGGGATGTCTGAGCCTTGGCTAGGGTCAGGGCTTGGACTCAAGATCAGTACACTGTCAGACTCTGCCTGCTGAGTCCCAGCCAAGTATGGGGAGCTCAGAGGAGCCCCGAGACTCTACAACTTGACCGAGGGAGGGGGAAGGAGAGGCCCAGGTCAGGCTTCCCTCACCTCCAAAAAAAGTATTGTAGGCACTGTGGGAGTTGCTCCTGACTGCTCTAAGAGACTAAGAAGGAGGGTTCTTCTTTGGGGACATCCACATTACAGAGAAGGGGTCCACAGTTCTGGACAAAGACAGAACTGTGCAGGGACCACCCAGGTGAGGAAGGGCCGAGGGGGCGACATCAGGCCTCAAGTTCATCTTTCCACTCCTGCAGCTTCTTGTCCATGACCTGGAGTGTGGACTCATCCTGCACCAACACAGATTAGTCCTACCTCTCTCCCCACACCCACCGGGTGGCCTCCTTGGGGAGGTCTTCCCTCCCCAGCCTTGGCTCTCACCTTCACAAAACAGAAGCGGATATAGTTGTCAAAGTGCTTCTGATGTGGCACGCTACACATGTAGGAGACCGGGATGGCCACCAAGCCCTGGGGGAGAGGAAACCCATGTCTCAATAGGGTCCCAGGCCTAGGCTTTGGGGGACAGAGGGTCCACGATGAGGTGGGAGAAGGAAAGTCACCTTCAATGTGGCACCTTCCTGTGCCATGTCAAGGTCAGAGGAAAAGAAGCCCAAAACAGAGTTAATTGGCCAGCTCCTCATTGTGTGGATGGCAAGACTGAGGTCCTAAGAGGACAGGAATTCCTGCCAGCCCACATGGCATCAATTAAAAACAAGCTCCCCAATCCTTGAAATGGATGCAGCTCTGTACCAGTGCTCATCAGAGAGGTTGGGCTGGATTCTGGCCCAGCAACCCCTTGGCTGGGCACCACTGAGCAGTACCCAACCTATAAAACCATTCGCAGGGGCCCTAGCAGAGGCCCAGCCCACCTTATTCCTGATCATCCACTTGACGAAGCGTCTGTCATAGGGTTCGTCCACAGCCCCAGGCAAGTCAGGCATCTTGCTTTCTGTGGGACAGAGGCCATGCTGAACCCTGGGTAGCCTCCAGCCTCCTTAAGCCCTGTCCAGCCCGGCCAGTCCCACGCACTGAAGTGTGAGATGTCTGTGATGAGGAAGTAGCTGCCCTGGGGGACTATGGGCTTCAGGCCCACGGACTGTAGGCTTCGGATCATGTGTTCACGGTTGGTCCGTAAAGACAGTGGGAACTGCACGAAGTAGCTGCTGGGCTGGCCGAAATGCAGCTGCTCCCGCTGAAAGCACTGGGCTACTGCGGCCTGGGGAGGGTGGAGGGGCAAGCAGGTCAGGCATGACCTGACCCCGGAGCCAGCCTGGGCTCCTCTGGTGGCCTTCCCCCTCCCCTGCGGCACAGTCCTCTGCCCCTCCTCACCTGGGTCTGCGTGGGACAGTGATAGACGGAATTCTGATGCACGATGTGCAGGTACCTCATGAGCCTGTCCGGGCCTAGGACCCAGCCCACCTAGACCAGGACACAGGCAAGCTTGAGGCCCTTCAGAGCCTGACCGAGTGCTTCCTTAACTCCCAGGCCACCTTTTCTGTCAAGGTCATGGTCAGGGAAGGTTACCCCCAATCTCATCAACTCACCTTCCAGCCGGTGACGCTAAAGGCCTTGCCAGCACTGCCGATGGTCAGGGTGCGTTCCCACATGCCAGGGAGGCTGGCTGCCCAAGGCCAAAGAGAGCAGCTATTGAGATGGGGGTAGGGAGCCAGGGAGGGGTGGCGGCTGGACCCCAGCAGGCACTCAAGCTCTCAACACTCGGAACCCCACTAAGTGCTAACCTATTTACAGGACTTATTTCAGCCCATCTTCATGACAACCTTGGAGGCAGGTACCATTGTGCTCTCCTGTTCCTTGTGAAATGAAGTCACTGTCCCAGGTCACACTACCTGTATGGCTCCAAACCCTTTGGTCCTAATCACTGGGCCTGCGCCGATTCCCAGATTGCGCTCAAGACCCTGGCACAAATGTCTCAGGGCACAGGGCAGCCTGGTTCCCTGGGCTCACCAATGCTGACGTGTTGGTGCCCGTCGTAGACCAGCCACTGGTAGACCTCATCGGCGATGCACACCACGTCATGCTGCTGGCACAGGCTGGCCAGCAGCTCCAGCTCTGCCCGGGAGAACACCTGCAGGGACCGTCCCCAAACACGGAGGCTGGCTCAGAGAGAGAAAAGAACGCGGCCAAACCCAGAGCCAAGGGCTTTCCTGCTCCATCCTATTGAATCCCCACACTATTGACCATGTGAGGTCAGTCGTGAGATAATGGAAAATATATCCACTGGCCTCTGTCCCCGGTTCTCAGTGCAAAGCTCCTGAAACTCTTGTAAATTCCTAAGGGATAAGAGCACTAGGGACATCTTTTGTTCTAATGAGGTGACTCTGGATGGGCTCCTGAAAAGTTTCTAGAGGGGGCTGGTCACCAGAAAGACCCAGCCATGATCAGAAGCCGGGACTTTTCAACTCCACCCCCTTCCTTTCCTATAGATGGGAGAGGAGCTGGAAAGGGAGTTAATGATTGATCATACCTATGTGAGGACATCTCCATTAAATCCCAATAGTACAGGATTTGGTAAACACATCTACCTGGAGGGTGATTCACCCCAACTCCCTGGGGACAGAAGCTCCTGAACTTGGGACCTTGCAAGACCTCACAGTATTCTCTCTTCATCTAGCTGTTCATCGGAATCCTTTATCATGTTCTTTAAGAAACAAGTCGAGGAAATAAGTGTTTCTCTGAGTTTTGTCCGTCACTCTAGCAAATGAACCGAACCTGAGGAAAGGGTTGCGGAAGCTCAGATTTATAGCCGATTGGTGACAATCTGGACTTGTGACTGGCATCTGAAATGGAGGTGGGGGTAGTCGTGTAGGACTGAGCCCTTAACCTATGGGATCCGATGCTATCTCCGGGAAGACAGAGTCAGAGCTGAGTTAAATTGAGTTACATTGCAGGATGCAGAGCTGCGCGGTGTGGGGGAAACGCGCACCGATCTGGCGTCGGAAGTGCCGTGTGTGTGGGAGTCACGTGAGGGGACGGGATACACGCAGGAGGAAGTCACGTGAGGGGACGGGATACACGCAGGAGGAAGTCACGTGAGGGGACGGGATACACGCAGGAGGAAGTCACGTGAGGGGACGGGATACACGCAGGAGGAGGACTGGGTTTCCCTTCGCATCGGTTTTGTCGTGTTCGCATGACACTCCGGGAGGTGAAGTCGCTGTCCCGTGGGGAAGTCAGTAGTGGCGGCGCCCAGCCGGACCCACCGCCAGCCCTTCCCTGAGGATCGCTGTGCCTGTCCCTGGGACCTCGGAGAGCCTCGGTCCTCAGAGCTCATCGCAGGTAGCCCTCCCACTTCACAGATGAAGAAACTGAGGCCCGAAGGCAGCAAATCAGTAACAGAGGGGGTACTTGAACCCAGTCTGGAGGGGTCCTCGGAAGGAGGTCTACCAGGTACCTTCCCCAGGGGGTTGTTGGGTGTGTTGAGGACTAGGGCTTTGGTTCGAGATGTGAACTTGCTCGCCAGCTCCTCGGGGTCCAGCCGCCAGTTGTTGCTGGAATCTAGTTCCCCATCCTGGGTGGGGGTCTGTGAGAGGAGGTGGGAGGCAGCGTCAGTACTTACTGCCTGACATTCAATGCTAGTGACTTTGCCCTCCTCTCCCCAGGGATCTGTTCCCTACCCTCTCCACTCTGGGGCTCTGGACACTCCCCACCCCCTCACCCCGCCACCCCCAGGAGAAACTGGGCTCCTTCGCTTCTTTCCCTCTTTCCTACCTCCTGGGGTCCAACACAGCACATTCCTTAGACCCGTCTGCCCACTGACACCCCAACCAGGATCCTTACCGGCTTCAGGGACACAAATACAGGACGACCCCCCGCCATCAACGTCATGGGCTTGTAACAGTCAAAAAAGGGTTCGATGAGGATGACCTGGTACAAGGGTCGGATTAGCTGGGGTCAGGACTGCCCTGACCCCTTACCCCGACCCGGCCCAAGCCCCACCCACTCACCTCATCTCCTTCATCCACCAGGGCCTGGAAGGCTGTGAACAGGGCTCCGTAGGCACCCACGGTCACCAGGACGTTCTTGAGCGGGTCTATCTCCTGTCCCAGCAGTTTCCCAAAGAAACTTGCCAGGATGTTTGTCAGTGGTGGGTAACCCTGCCAGGACAGCGGGGATCAGCCACCTGGCTCAGCCTAGGCCTGCTCTCCTACTCAGCTACACCCGGGCAATTCTAGCAACTTCCAGCAGTAGGCCTGGGGCAAAGTCAGCTCCTGACAATGCTTGCTGCCAGGCCTGTTCTGTGCCCAGGACTGGGACGTGGGGGAGAGGGCCCAGACAGAGTGTGTGCCTCCACGAACCACAGTCCAACACTGGGCTGGGAGACTCACAAATCCCATGGTGTACTGGTTGAGCATGAAGTCTCCACTGATGGCGTGCTGAAAGGCTTCCAACACGAAGTCTGGGGGTGGGAAGTTGGGGAAGCCTTGTCCCAAGTTCACGACATCATTCTTACTGGCCAGTTCAGCGAACTCCAACCTGGGCAACAAAGGAGAGTTGTCACTGTCCACCTCTTTACCCTGACCTGGACTTCTGCTTGCTTCCAGTACAGGGTGAGCAATGCACTGGGCTTGTTCTAGAAAAACTGAACTATCAGCATCCGCCCTGGTCCAAAGATCTGTGTCAGGGTCATGACTGGCCCCATGCTTTGCAATTACGTGGCCCGGGCACTGTGCCAATCACATCTCAGCTGGGGGTTTCTAACTTTCTGACTTTTTAACCACAACTCATAGGAAAAAATCATGTTTACATCACAAACCTTATAGCGCACAAAGAATTAACATTATCCTTCTGGTTGATTGGCTATAGTAGTTCCACTCCTGGGCTAGCCTGCCCTACCAGATTCTTTAGGAATACCCGTCGGACACCCTATTTCACAGGCAGAATGGAGAAGCTGAGGTTCAGAGGGAGTTATCCAGTCAGGGCATGGCACAGCTGTCTGAAGCAAAGTTTATGCTCTGGACCATGACCCTGGACAGACCAGAGCCCCGCCAGCTCTGCCATCTGCCATCTCTGGCCCCCTTTCTTCTGAGACTGTCTGGTGGCCACCTCTTCAGGGAAACTGGGAGAGAGGCTACCAGGCTGGGCGAGGAGGTTGGGATGTGGTTCCAGGTTGGTTGGGGGCAGTCAGGCTTGGCTGAATGGAGTTTGGTTATTTGCTCCCCAGAGCTCGAAACGCCCTTGAAGACACAGAAGTTGCTGAGTCTTAGAGAGGCCACTGACCTCCCAAGAGTCACATACCAGCTAAGGGTGGAGCTGAGGTACAAAATCAGGTAGGGATGGCAATGGGGATTGGGACAGGGAGCCAGGCTCAACGCCCTACAGGCGCTGGCTGTCCTCTAGATCAGGCACCACCCTGGGGTCAGCAGGAACCCGGGGCACGCTTTTGCCCTGACTCTCGTGGCCCTCATCCCTCCCGATACTCCCCTCCTGTCCCATGCCTTCTTCCTAGGCCCTCTCCTGTTCTGCCCTGCCTCTGCATGACACTTAACCTCTCCTGGCCTCAGTCTCCCCTTCTGTACAAATGGGGTGTTGGATTCGCGAGTCTGCCAGATCTGTGAGTCAGGAAACAGTCTCGATGCCTCTCCCAGCCTGTCTCCTAGTCATTCCCTGACACCAGACTGCCTAGCCTGAGCCTGCTTCACAGAGAGGACAGAGTGGCAGCCTGAGGATCAGGACCCTGAAGGCCCAACCTAGAGCGCAGCCAAAATCTCTGGGGCATTTGGGCCTGGCTCCCTGCCCCAAACCTCATGGATCATTGAAGGAAAAGACACACAGGAGGGGAATTTGAAAGTAAAGTTGTCCTGTGTTTTGTGAAAACAGTCAACTTTATTTTTTTTTATTTTTTTTTTAAGTATAGAGGTGTCTCTATGCCCCTGGGCAAATTTTGGGTGGATTGAGAAAATCATTAAATCTTTCTCATGCATCTTCCCATTGCATTTATACGATCACTAGTAACAGCGGGCACATACTCCTTCCATATCTGGAATAGTTGATGAAGAAATTAACTTTGACAAATGTGCAGTGAAGAGCTGCCTGTATCTTACCCTCTTAGATCAGCTTGCTCTGTACTAAGCGTGAAATAAAACAGTCCCTGGAAAGCCCTTAGCCTGTGCCCAGGTAATGGCTCTCGCTATCATCCAGTACCACCTTGTTCTCCCAAGGCCCTTCAGGGAAATATAATTATCTTCGTTTTGCAGCTGAGGAGCTGAGGCTCAGGGCAGGTGTGTCGCCGGCCACAGTGCCGGCACTGGCCGAGCAGGGCTGAAGCTGACTGAGATTAGAATCCGAGCCTGGGGCTTTTGAGTCTCGCCTCTCATGGACTGTGGCTACAGATCTGATTGCCACTGAATTTCTGCAAACCCAGGGACCACCAGCCCTGTCCTGTACCCCATGCCTGAGGGGACACCCACACACCTCCCTGGCCCTGCCCAGCTCACCATAGGTTTTGGCCGATCCCGTCCAGCCTTCGAGCCTGCACCTGTTTGGCCATGGTGAGCTGGAGATAGAACAAGCAGAAGGTCGGAGTGGCGCGGGTGCCATAGCTGGCTGCCTTGGACAGGAGGCAGCTTTTTTCTGGAAGAGCCTGCACCCTCGCCTGTCCTTGCCGGACTCTGCCTGGCTCCTCCCCACTCCTCCAGTGACTTGTCACTCACCGCCCCAGCGTTCCTTCCAGCTACTCCCTCGTCCATAGGTGTGCAGACACTGGCCAGGCCTAACTCAAGTCCTAAGCCTGCCTTGGCTAGGTGAACTGGCCAGGTGATTTTGCTCCTCCTAGCCTCAGTCTCCCCATCGGTATAATAAGAGCATGGGCTTCATGGACTCTCTGTGGGGCTGTGAGTCTCAGATGGCTGACAGTAGCAGAGCCAGGCCTCTAACGTCCTCTGCAGCCCCCTGCCGTGGCTAAGAGTGAATCTTTACTGTTTCTCATGGTCTTGCTCTGTCCTCACGGCACCCCTATCAGAGGTGCCATGATAATCTCTCTCTATACATGAAAACACGAGGCCCAGAGACATTCAGGGACCTGCCCAAGGTCAGTGGAGGAGCTGGACAGGTACCTGGACAGGATCCTGGTCAGGGTGGCAGCAATAGCGGGGCCGCCGACACCAGATCCCTGCCTGGAAGGGTCTGCAGACCGTATGTATAAAGGTCAGGTTTTTACATAGCCTGGGAGTCCTGCCAATGTGAGCAGTTTGAACAGAACCCAGCACGGGGCCTGGTGCCTAGCGGATACTTTGCCGACCTTGGGAACCCTGTCCCCTCACTGAATCTCTGACACCAATCACCATGCCTGGCACTCGGTACATGTCAAGATAGTTTAAAATGAGGGTGATCCCTCCCAAGGAAAATTACGTTATCGCCAAAATGTTAGTTGGTGGTGATTATCTTCGGTTAGTCAGTTAACAAATATTTTTTTCTTTTCTTCCTTATAGTTTTCTTTTCTGAGTTTCCTAAAATAAATGTTTTATTTTTATGGTTAAAAAATGTGGGAGAAAAATCACATTTCAAAAGGAGACTATTTATCAATGTGATATACCGATATCAATAAACCACGCTACAAAACAGTGTGTAAAGTATGATTACATTTTGTAAAAAATATACCCTAATATATATTGGTATATACATACATTTTTTCTATGACTATATATGAATTTTAAAAAATGGAAAGAAATATACCAAAATGTTAACAAATTTTCTCTCTGAATGATGGGATTATAAGAAATTTAATTTCACATGTGTGCCTTTCTGTTTCCAAGTTGTTTGTACAGAGATCAAACCATACTCAATTCATTCTAATAATGTGGGGTTTTTTTGTTTTTTTTTTGCATTGCGCTTTCTCTGAATTCCGACGTGTCTCACAATCTATACTATGAGTTTAATTGGTACTTCCTCCCTTTACTAGTCCAAAAAACAACAGTGCATCTCAGGATCGATGGCATCATGGGTTCAGTGATAGAAGAAACTACTTTCAAATTATGGATTCATCAAAAATAAAGCAAATACTACGGCTGTGCTACCCTGAACAAGCCCGATCCTGTCTGAGCTTGGAAGCTAAGCAGGGTCAGGCCTGGTTAGTACTTGGATGGGAGACCACCCAGGAAGACCAGGTGCTGTAGTCATAAAAAAATAAAAAACGAAGAGATTGTAAGTTGGCAAGGTCCTTGCAATCTGTGAGGTCAGCCAAGGGTTGCCTCACCTAAAAAAAGTAGGTAAATAAATAAAATAAAGCAAATATGAATCAAGAGCAGTGGTGGGGAGGGAAAGAGGAGCTGGAGTGGGGGAAGTTTGAGGTGGGTTGGGGTGTGAGGGAGTAGAGGAGCTCAGGTGAGAATACAGGAGATGAATGAGCTTAGGAAGGAGATACAATGATGGAGGACCCCAGAAACTGGGGGTGCTCAAAGGAGTGACCTTCCAGTATGTCACACAGTACTTGAGGGAGGAAACAGTGCCCGTTCTTGGGCTTTTACACAAACATTTATTGAGCCGCAACAATGCATCAAACACGGGAAGGGCACGGGATGATGGCGGGGCAGCAGCACCAAGCACACCATTCAGATGCAGAGTTACAAGTTCTAGATTTAGAGGCAAGGGCAAGGGACGGACCTACATCAGGGTTGCAGTAAGGGAAGGCTTCTCGAAAGAGAGGGCTCATGCACAGATTTGAAGCCAGGGCCAAACCAGATCCCTGGGGCGCTGAGTCATGTAGGCGGCAGAGGGCACTTACAGTCTGGTGCAAGCAGCGGTTGACTGAAGCTCCAGCCTTCTTTCTCTGGAGGAGCCCCACCAGGTGCAAAGAGATGGCTGCTGCTTTCCTGAACATGCCTCCTAGAGCCATGGGCCAGTGATGACTTCTCCTCCAGCGGCAGAAGAGAAGGGAGTAGAACACCCTGGCCAGAAAATGGCTCCGAGCTGAGGATTTGGGCCCCCCCCCCACAACACACAGTTTTAATAACAACAATGATGATAAGGGCTACTATTTACCAAGTGCCTACTGCGTGCCCAGGCATGGCAGTAAGTGCTTTGTTACAGGATTACCCCTCACTCCTCAAAACCACCCTGAGATCCCTCCCCTGCCCCAGCAACCAGGGCGACCTTTTAAAAATGTAAACCATCTCTAATGAAAAAAAAGTGATCGAGGTAAAGATCATAAACAGCCCCTAACATCAGAGTCAACGCTACATCATGTTCTGATTCCAGAAACACACACGCCAACTGCGAATTATTCCTGTGCCATGACCAAATCTACGCCCGCTGAAGACTTTGGATCATTAAAATATAAGGGACGGAGGAACATGTTAAATGACGCCACAGAGACGCAATCGACAGGTTTAGACTGATGGAACCTCTATACAACAAATGACCCTGTTTCTTCAACACATAAAATACTAGGGGGAAGAAAGGTGGGAGGCGCTGCAGATTAAAAGAGGCTTAACAGACATAAATTTAAAGAGCGAATGCCTTGAACAAGAAGAAAAGCATTGGAGGACTCACTGCGCAATTTCAAAGCTTCCTAAGAAAGCTATAGGAACCAAGAATCTGTGGTTTAGGTATTAGGAGAGACATAGAAATCAACGGAATAGAACTGAGACTCCAGCGATAAACTCTTACACCGATGATATTTGACAAGGGTGCCGAGAAAAGTCAGTGAGAAAAGAATAGTCTTTTCCACAAATGGTGCTGGGACAACTGGATATCCACATGCAAAAGGAAAAATTTGGACCCCTACCTCACACCATCAGCAAAAATTAACTCAAAATAGACCTCAATGTAAAAGCTAAAATGATAAAACTCCTAGATGAACACGGGATTAAATCTTTGTGACTGTGAGTTAGACAAGATGGTTTCTTATACGCAAGACCAGAAGTACAAGCAATAACCAAAAAAACCATCTTTGCACCTCAAATGATACTGTCAAAAAAGCAAAAAGACAACCTGTGGTATGGGAGAAAATATTTTCAAATCATAAATATGAGTTTCTCCAAAGATATATAAATGGCTAATAAGCACATGAAAATACGCTTGATGTCATTAGTCATTTGGGAGATGCTACCACTTTGCATCCACTAGGATAGCTATCACAAAGAAGATGGATAATTACAAAGTATTTCAAGGATGTCGAGATCTTGGAACCCTTGTACACTGCTTCCAGGAATGCAAAATGGTACAGCTGTGGTAGAAAACACTCTAGAAGTTCCTCAGAATGTCAAATCTAGAGTTACGTATGACCCAGCAATTCCGCTCCTAGATATCTATCCAAGAGAAATGAAAAAACATGCTCATAAAAACTTGTAGCATTATTCGAAATAGCCAGAAACATGGAGACAACCTAAATGCCCAATCAGTTGGTGGATTTGTGGTTTATTAACCAAGTGTAGTTAATCTTCAAGGTGGAATATCATTTGACGATAAGATGGGATGAAGTCCTGACACAGGCCACGATGTGGACGAACCTTGAAAACATTATGCTAAGTGAAAGAAGCCGGTCGCAAAAGACCACGAGTTATGATTCCATTTATGTGAAACAGGCAAATCTATGGAGACAGGTCAGTGAGCGGTTGCCTCGGCCTGGGAGGAGGGTGAGGGCGGTGGGCATGAGGAGTGACTGCTAATCGGTGGGGGGCATCTTCTTGGTGTGACAAAAATGTTCTAAAATGAGATTGTGGTGATGGTCGCACAAATGCAAATATACTGAAAACCGCCGAATGGTTCACTTTAAATGGTTGAATTACATGGTATGTGCATTGTTATATCTCAACAAAGTTGTTTTTAAAAATTGCCAAGGTTTGTGGGGGGCGGGGGAAGGCAGTGCCCATGCGGTGGCCGTGTGAATGTGTCTCTCGGACGCCAGGGGCCTGACTAGGGGGACATATGCGCTCAGAACCCATCCCGGGTCCTTGGCACCAAGGCTGCAGCTCCCAGCCAGTGCCTGAAAGACGGGGAGGTAGGCTGTTGCTGGAACTTTCTGAGAACTGCGCTGCAGTTTGAGACTTTTCCTTCCAACCTTTCTACCTTCCTCTCTCCTCTACAAGGGGTCAGGCTCCAGCCCTGAAAAAGAAGTGGGTGTTTGGGGCCGGGGGCTGCTCTAGGGGGCACTATGGGCACCTGCTCCAGTCCGCGAGTCTTAAGTACTGCTCCTAGGAGGATGCATAATAATGAATGTATAATCATGAATGATATTCATTCTTTATACCAACACAGTTGTAAAATATAATTTTATTTATTTTTTAACGGAGAAAGGGGCCCATGAGTCATAACATGACCCCGAACGTGGTGAATGTGTGTGGTTGTGACTTCACGTGCAAATATGAATGTTTGCACTTGAGCACGTACACACATCTCTGCCTGTGTCTGTGAACATGAAGGCGTAGTGGAAGCAGTTTTCAGGAATTTGAAGGGGAGGAAGAAGCCTTTGGGGGTCCCAGTCGAGGGCAAGTGGGGCACAGGCGGCCACCGTGGGCTGACCTCACCCAGCAACACCGCCACCAGGTTCTCGAGACCACATTAACAAGCAAGGACTAGCTGCTGTGGGCTTGTTGTTCCTGAAGATGCCAGTATGGGAAATGCAGAGCCAGCCCTTTGGGCTCTCTGGCCTGAGGGCTCCACGCATTTGGGCCCAAGACCTTCAAGTCTCGGGAGGGGACCTAGGCCTCACTTTATAGAGGAGGCCCACACCGGGGGGTGTACTGGTGCAGGAGCATCTCAAGGCGGGACTCCCAGCCTCCCGGGCTAGATTCTCCCACTGACTGGGGCTGACCCAAGAAACTCCGGAGGGACCTCATTCATCGGCACCTGGATGCTGTCATCAGGGACTCATTGGACTCATTGGACTCATTCAGAGGCACTTGGGGGCCTCTCCGGGGAGCCTTTCCCAGGCCGCACCCACCCCTACCCCACAGGGCCTAGGAAGCGGTCTTTCCTGGCCAACCCCTCTATAACCCCGAGGGTAATGGCCTTTCATTTACTGCACGCTTTTTCTGTGCCAGGCAGCCTGCCGAACATCTTAAAGATTCCATCACTTTTAATCCTACAGAAAGGTTCTATTGAGAGGCTAAGTGATATACTTAAGGCCACAGCTAGCAAGCAGCAGAGCCAGAATTCGAACTCAGGACTCTGATCTAAAGCCTGTCCCCACTGCCACTGTGGGACAAGGAGAGGCTCTGAACAGTGACATGATGGTCCCCTGGGCTGCTGAGTTCCACTTCCAGAAAGAGCCAAAGAAGTATAAACTGATGAGTGCTCAGTGGGAAATGAGAGAATTTGGTCCAGTCACTCACTCACATTTTATGGATGGGGATACTGATGACCAGGGAGGGGAACTGATTCCACTGGGACCAGGTCACCTGAGTCACAGTTTTAGGATTTTTCTCATCCTAGCAGGCTGGCTCTTCCAGCAGAGATCATGCACCTGAAACAGAGTAAGCTTCTCAAGAAACTCGATGCATGGGAGAATGAACGTCTGTGTCTCCCATCGGACCGCGAGTGCCTTCAGAACAAGGACTCTCTTCTGTTCATCTTCTTATCGTCAGTACCTGGCAGAGTGCCTGCCCTGTAGTAGGTGCACACCTTTTCATTGCTTCAGCAAATATTTACTGAACTTCTGATATGTGCTATGCACTATGCTAGCCACCAGGTAGACAAGGATGAGTAGGATACCTTCCTTTCCTTCGAGGGGTGTCCAATCTAATGAAGGAGACAAACAGGTATCCGGTCCATCTGAATACAGTGAGCCTTAGTAGATAAAAGATTCTTACAAGCCAAAAGACCAACATCTTAATAGGAAAAAAGTGGGCAAAAGATATAAATTCGCAAAAAAGAAAAAAAAAAAGGTCAATCAACTTGAAAAGACGTTGAACCTTATCATAATTAATAAAATACAAACTAAAATAAAACACTATTTCCTGCCTCTCAGGCAGAGAATAAGACGCTTCAGAGCAACCAAATTGATACTACAATGCACTAAAAAGTCATAACCCACGATTTGGAAAACATCAGGTTAAGGGTTCATTCGTGTAACCTTTGGAAGGCGATTGAATTATATGTGAGAGAAAAGAAATGGGGACGATCTAATGTCTGTCAGCTGGGGGCTAGTTCAACACGTTACAATTTACCTGGATGATGGAAGGGTATAGCCACTAAAAGGAACGAGATCGCTCCTACCATTCTGACATAGGGAGATATTCAGGTTACATGAAAGATGCATGTTGATTTTAAAACTTACTACAAAGCTACAGTAGTCAAAACACTGTGGAACTGGCATAAGGAAAGACATATAGACCAATGGAATAAAACCGAGAGCCCAGAAATAAACCCAAACATCTCTGGCCAATTGATTGTTGACACGGCTGCCAAGACCATTCAATGGGGGAAAAATAATGTCAACTGGATAGCCACATGCAAAAGAATGAAATTAGACCTCTACCTCACTCCATCTATAAAAATGGATGCTCTTGATCACATTCGTAAAAATATCCTTTGATGTACAAAAGTTTTAAATTTTGATGGAGTCCAAACATAGAATTACCTTAGAATCTAGCAAATTCACTCCTAGGTAGATACTGAAGAGAAATGAAAACGTATGTTCCCATAGACATTTGTATACGAATGGTCATAGCAGCATTATTCATAATAGTCAAAAGGCGGAAACGACCCACACGTCCTTCAATGGATGGAGGGGTGAGTTGTGGTATATCCACACAATGAAATATTACTCAGCCTTAAAGAGGAACGACAGACATACTGACACATGCTACGACTTGGACGAACCTCGAAAACATTACAGTAAGTGAAAGAAGCCAGGCGCGAAATTGTATGATTACTTTCCTATGATATGTATATATATCTATGGATTAGGTCAATCCACAGAAAGCAGATTAGTAGCTATGAGGGAATGGGAGGGAGGAGCCTGAAATGGTTATTTAACGAGTCTGGGTTGTTTTTCTTTCTGGGGTAATGAAAAAGGTTTGAAGCTACAGAGAGCTGGTGGGTGTTTGCACAACATTGTGAATACGCTAAGTGCGACTGATTTGTGCTCTTCATCCTTTTCGTCTTTTATGCTGATAAATCTGCCTTCACTAAGTTTCTCTGGCTACATAGCTAGAGTTTCTGGAACAGTGAGTTGCTGCGGTATCCGCATTCCCACGGGCGGCTGTTTCTTTTATCACTCCTCCTTTTACATTTGATTTAAATTTCACTCTGCATTTCTTTGTGGCACTTTCATCTTTGTTGGCCCATCCTCTCTTTTGATGGTCGTTTTTGTAAAGAGGCACATGGGTTTATCTCCAGGAGACTGGAGGCAACACAATTACCTTTGCTGTCTGGATAGGAACTGAATAACATCCATGGTGACCAATCAACGACAGGCTTTGAAAGAAGTGACGTGATTGGGTCTCGACTTACCCACTTCTGTTTTTCCATAGCGATTTGTGGACTGAAGGACCAGCAGCAAAGTTAGTACTTTATGCAACGACTCATAGTTCATTTACCACGACAACTGAAATTTGAACCATACGGTTGAGGGACTGGTGTCCTTTGACACACAAAAGTTAACTTTTTAACTAAAAGTTAACTAAAGTTAAACTTTAAGTGGTGGTACTTGAAACTCGTTCTTATCAGGACCATACAAAGCAAGGAGTGCTGAATTATTTATATGTTTGTGTATTAGGATGTTTCCAGAGAAAACACTGTACAGTTTGATTAAAACAAACAAACAAACAAACAAACAAAAAACACAAAAAAAGACCAAAAAACAAAAACCAAAAACCAAAAAACAAAAAACAAGGTTCCGGAGCTCTGGAATCACACAGACCTTGGGCAGAAGCCATTTATTAGCTGTGTGACTTCTGACAAATTACTAAACCTTTCTGAGAATAACTTCTAAAATGAGAATAATAATATTATCTGCTTCCTAGGGCTGCAGTGAGAAGTCAAATGAGATAACACATGAAATCACTTAGCATGGTACCCGGCAGAGCCTGCGTTCAACGAATGTCATCATTATTATTGTTACTTAAAAACCAGTATGTGGAGAAGTGCTGCAAGGCAGGCAGCTGAGGCAGTGGCAGCTCTCAGGAGGTGAAACCCACATGAAATGCACCAGATCAGCTGACACTTTCTGGGGCAGCTTCCCAGGCATTTGAGATCCCAGGCTCCCTTCCTGCCAGGTCAGGGGCCAGTGGCCAACGGTCAGTGTCCTCCCCCAACACACACCTCCAGCAGCTTGGGAAGCTACTGGCCACCCTCTCAGCCAGAAGGCACCACGGCTGGTGGGTGACCCACAGATGAATGAAATGCTTAGGGAAATGCTTCGGTGACCAACATTCTGGTGGCTCAGGTCAGCTACCATCTCCCGTTGGACAGGTCTTGCCAAGCAGCCTGCACTGATACCAGATAAAGTCCAAAGCCTCCTTAGCCTGGCCTTTGGAGCTGGCCTGAATCCAGACTTTGCAGCTTCCATGTTCTCTCTGCTTCTGAATGTATAAATCCTTTGCTTTTGAATAGATGTTGCCCACCTCTGCTCAGGCTGTTCTTCTGCCTGGCATGCCCTCCAATCTGATCCCCTTTAGCCCGGGCTCCGCCTCCTCTCTGAAGCTTCCTGTGTCCACCCGGGCCCTTTTCTGAACTTGGAGAGCACCTACTACATGCCTGAACCCTGTGCTAAATTCTCTGATCTTCTCAACAATCTACAAAGAAGGCATAATCATTTCCATTATCTCCCAAAAGGAGAATGAACCACGCTCACTAAGCCGAGGAAGCTTGAGCTGGGATTCAAACCCTGGTTCACCTGTTTCCAAAGTCTAACTTCTTTCCCCCAAAATCCCTCATTCAGGAGGCGGGTGCTGGTGCCTCCTCCATCAGCTCCCCTGCCTGCAGAAGACTATCAGCCCTTGGGGGCGGGAGCCATCCCTTGTCTAGCTTCCTCTCTGTATGGCAGCTCGCAAAGGGCATGCAAGGTAGTTCCGGGTTTACCCTAGGTCACTTAAGCCAATATTACGCAATGAGGACGTTTGTTTTTAGTGTTTCTCAGCAGTGGTACACTTGATATTCGAGGTGAGTCAGTTCTGTACTGGGCTAATTTATCCAGCGCCTTGAATGATGTATGGTATTCCTGAGCTCCGAATGTCAGAAACTTCCCAGTTACTGAGAACACACCAACCATGGCACCTCTAGAGAAAGGTCCTGGAGACAGGGTAGCACACCTAGGCAAGACCAGCCTATTACACGAGCAATCACAGAAGATGAAAGCTTGGCCTTGGATTGGCATAGAATGATCCCGGCTATACTCTGAACTAGGTATGGGACCTTGGTCATGCCATACTACAGCCTGTACAATACGGACAATAACAATGCAACCATCCCCAGAAAGCACAGGTCCTGGCCCACGGCGCACTATTAATATTTAAATCTATAAGGCTTTCTATACAAATTAGTTAACCAAGCAGGACGACAAAGTGTCCTGTCAGATAATGAATCGTGATTTTTTTTTTTTTTTGGATCTAAAAACAGAGTCCCTATAAGACAAGTGTTTGGTGAAAACTTGTAGAGTCAATGGTTCTGTCCCGAGGGAAGTGACAGCCTGTCTGGGGAGCTCTAACGAGCACACTGACTTACGCGCAGTTCCCCCTGGGTTTGGAGCTGGCCAAGGATAAATGACTTCTGGAGCCCAGACCGGAAGTTCTTGGTGGGTGGGACACCCAATAGGCAGACCACTCCTTACTCCTCCTGGCACAGAACCCAGATCCAAAACTGAAATCTCACTCTTCCCTCCTCCCTCCGCCTCTTTAATTCCCCCTCTTTGCACCCCTGACCTACGGATGTTGCTGTCTCCCATTTTTTTTAAGAACTGGATCTCTGAAGGTGGGGCGTCTCCCCCATATGCTCATGGCGCGCACTCCGGGGGCCTGGCTCACCCAGGGCCTGGCGAACCTGGGGCATATGGTCTGTGGCTCCACTTGGGGCACAAACCCAGGACCTTCTGTGTGAAAAGCAGACGTGCTAACCATTACGCTATGGAACCACCCCCAAATTTCACTCTTTAGGGCAGAGTTTTACACATGAGGGAAAATATATATATGTCCATATATTTAGTGCCTGGCAGGCACATTAGAGTCACATCAGTTTTACAGACAGAGGAACTGAGGCTCAGAGCGGGGAAATGACTTATCCAAAGCCAGGGTCCTAGAAACGTACAGAAGGGCCTCGGTGGTGAATTTAAGGCTCATACCACTGTCCCAGAATGAGGAAGCAGGATGAGCGACTGGGAATTTCTCCAGGAAGCTGGCAGTGCCCCACGTCTTGTTAGGATAGAGTGATTCTTCTGCTGCTGCAACTGGAGTGACTGAGGCATGCTGGCTACAGTAGGAAGGAGTCATGTCTAGCTAGATGTCCCAGCACGTGGGCAACCTGAGAACCCAGGTGAGCAAAGGAAGATGGAAGGAGCCTCCTGTGCTGACACCTGTATTCATATGGGCAGACTTTCAGCATCTGCAAGTTGGCTGCCACTCTGGGGGCTGAATGAATGCGGCGGTGGGGGTTCCTGTAAAGGACTTCTTCATGGCTCTTAGCTCACTTGGTTCCTTTGTCACCCCCACCTGGATTAGAAAATCAGGGAGTCCTACTCTTTGGACATGTGGAAGGTTACATGTGGTACAGAGGAGGGGAAGCCACAGATGTTGCCATGTGAAGTTGTTCTCCAGGAGGAAAGAGAGATTCATACAAAAGCCAGACCGAATGTTTCTAACCTGCATTGTCTCCTATCATGCTGGTTACCTTCAGGTATGAGTGCGTCTCCGCTTGGGCCTCCAGCCTCATCATTTCTCCTTTGAGACATCCTATGCATCTTTCCATCACAGATTAAAAGTCATCTCCTTGGAGAAGTCCTCTCTGACTCCACCTAGGGTTGAGCCGGATGCTCCCTCCACTGTGCCCCCGAGGCCTGAGTTTCTGCCCATTGCAGTGCTCATCGCAGATGCTAACTGCTGGGTTTCTGTCACTCTTACCAGACTCCAAGGACAGGATCTATATGTCTGTCCTGTTCTCTACCAGATCCTCAGCCTCTGGCAGCTCGACTAGCACACAGTAGGTTCCCCAAATCATTAGTGCCTACGGTCCCAGGAGGCTGAGGGAGAGACTGAGACCCATCTCTCCTAGTAACTAAGGCGGTGAGACCTTGTGGGGACCCCCTTTGGACAACTTTCATAACTTCCCTGCGTTTCACTTAAATGGGGCTAATCTGAGTGAAATAAACAAAGCAGGAAGGTGGGGGCACTCAGTGTCAGCCACTTGGGTTGTGGTTGTCAGCTTTATAGGTGGGGACATGGAGGCTCAGGGAAGGACGTGCCAGGTCTACAGCCTCAAGGCTGAGAGGGAGCAAGCCTCGGACTCCAGCCTGGACTCTGGCCTCCACTATTTGTCTTTTGTCATTCTACACTTCAGGTTGTCACCTGTTTGTCCCACTTGTTCAGTCAACAAACAGCCAATAAGCAGTTACTGGATGCCTGCTGTGTGCCAGGTCTCACGCTGGGTGTTGTGCAGTTGAGAACAAAAAGGCCTCTCAGTAGGCAGTGGATAAGCCAGAGCTGTGGGCATTAGTGCAAAATCCTCCAGGGCTAAAATTTCAGCTTCTCCACTAGCTAGCTGGCTGAGGGATTGCTAAGGTCCTTAAGCTTTTGGAGCCTGTTTCCTCCTCTAATAACAAGGAAAAGTAAGACTTCCCAGTAGGAGGGCTGAAACTAGGCAACAGCTGAGCACCTAATCGATGGAAGCCCTTCTTTTTCTTAATCCTACTTTTAAAATGACCAGCCTGTGCACACGGTATAAATTCTTCCCCCTTGCCCTGGGTACCCAGGCCCCGTTCTCCTGTCTCTGTTAACCACTGTTAACAACTTCTTGGGCATCCCCACAGAGGACTGGTGCAAACGCCCTCAGAAACTCCCCACCCCGCACACATTTGTTTACATAAACGCTAGCACCGAGCAACTCTTCTTTTTGCCACTTCCTTTCTCCACCGAAAGTATCTTGGAAGTCGTCTCCTATTAGTGCATTCTGAACATTGTTTTAGTGTCTGCACAGTATGTCATTGTATGGATCACTGGTTGCTGTTACTATTATCAGTCTGGGAACTTTGAGGACTCGCGATCCACAGAGCCGCAGAGCTGGAGTTCACAATCTGGTTCCGGCCCCGGCTCTGCCCAGAATTTGCCAGAGCTACCTTAGGCTGCATCTTCCCCACCGGTACAATTACGGGGCGGGGAGGGGATGTGGGTGCAGATGTTGTAGCCACCAGCCCCCAACAGACACATGGACCACCAAAAATCAGTGAGTTATAGGAAACGCACTCTTTATTCAGCCAGCTGGGTCTGCCAGGGGTACGCAGACCCCAAATCAAGCAGCCCCAAAATGTAGAGGTACAGGGTTTTTAAGCCCTAAACCCCATTCTTCATTCTGTCTGAACACGAAGGTCTATTTTTTTTTCTATTTATCACCTGTCAACCTACAGGTCGGTTGTGCAGGCGGGGTTAGCGAAGCAGAAAGTTTATTGTTAGACTGTTATGTTCCCATGGGTGATAACCTCTGTTCACATGGGCGATAGTCAAGCAGTAATTTTCCAGCCAGCACATTGACCACTGGCCTTAGCGGAAAATCAAATCCTTGATTCTTCATGTGGAATTTGCTCATAGCCTCTATTTTGTAATACTAACAGTTTAATAGAAGTAATTCTCTTCCTTATATATGCTAACGAGAAATTGAGGAAACACGGACCAAAAGTTAACAAGAGGAGGAGGATTAAATGTCCTGCTATAGCAGATAGAAGGGTTGTTAGCCATGGGGACCAATTGAACATCTATGAAACCAGTTATTTGATTCTAGTCTTTGTTTTTCCCTGGCATCTAAATTTCTATGTACTAGTAGTAAGCTTTCTCTAATTATTCCAGAGTTATTGGCATAGAAGCAACAGGTTTCACCTAGAGCCATACATAATCCATCTTGTTCTAAAAATAATAAATCTAAACCTCTTCTATGTTGGAGGACTACTTCTGCTAGTGAATCAACTTGCAGTTCTAGCCTGCTGAGCTCAGTTAAATTTAGGGGCGTTCCTACCCCGACATAGTAAGGGGGTTTTGGGTTTAGGCACAACCAGCAATCTTGTCCTATGGGGTGGTCCTATTTAAGTTAAGACCTTGTGTATTGTCATTAGTAGAGTTATTAATGCTCTTTCTGGTTTTGGTTGTGGCTGGTTGAATGCCTGGGCTAAAGAGGAAAAAAGGAAGAAAGAGAGGATTAGACTTATGTATGCTTGAGTCTTAGTCTTAAGGGTCCGTCTTCCTGAACTGTCCACTCTCGTGCTGCCTTCACGTGGCAGTAATGACTCCGTAATGGGATGCTGTCTACTTTAACTGCAGTGGGCGTCATCAGGTAGACAGTGAAAGGTCCTTTCTATCTGGGTTCTAGTCCTTTGGAAGTGAACTTCCAGATCCACACAGAGTGCTCAGGCTGAAACTGATGGGGAAGTCCATCCCCCAGGGCTGAGTGGGCAGCATGAACCCAGAACCAAATCTCCTTCTGTACACTTTGAAGGGCCTGTAAAGACTCGGTGAAACCGACTTCCCTGTGGTCCCCCGGATAAGTTCCTCTTTCCCTATGCCTAGGTTCTTCTATCTTCCTCTTCTTTGGATCAACTTGGGCACCAGCCAGGCATCGTGAGGCAATCTCCTCTGCGGTTCTCCTCCCTTCTAACAAGGGGTCTAAACCTGGGAGCATCTTAGTTCGCCCTAGGTGTGTGGTCTGGTGTAGTTGGTGGAGGAGAGTCCTTCCAAGGGCTGTGAGAGCCAGGTTTTTCCATCTGGGGTCGTTCACCACCCCTGTTGGTTCCTAGTGGCTCCTTTATCTTGAAAATATATGTTCTCTTCCGCTGTATAGGTCAGAGACGGAGGCAGTTCTGGGTAAAGGACAACAGTCGGTAGATGTGGTGGGGGCCCCACTGGCCTCGTGGCCGCTGTTCTTGTCTCTGCATCGGCTCGGTTTCCCTCAGCCTCAGGACTATTCCCTTTTCGATGCCCTTTACAATGAACAATAGCAAGAGCCTTAGGCATCTATGTGGCTTCAAGTGAAGCTGAGATCTCCTCCTTGTTCTTGCTGTCCTTCCCAGCTGAAGTCAGAAGCTCTCTTTCCTTGTAGGTGGCTCCGTGTCCACGTGCAGTGGCAAAGGCGTATCGGCTGTCAGTGTATGTTGTGACTGCCTCATCCTTTCCCCATCTTAGTGCCTCAGTGAGGGCGATGAGTTCTGCCTTTTGAGCAGAAGTCCTATGGGGAAGAGCTTGTGACCACATGGTGCCAGTTAGAGTTATCACCCTGCCCCAGCATACCTCCTTCCTTCCTGCATGAAGCTGCTCCCGTCCGTGAACATAACTTCATCGGCCTCAGGCAGAGGGAGGGGAGTCTTTGAGGTCTGGCCACAAGGAACACACAGCGTCAGTGAAATCTGTGCAGTCATGAACGGGGGTCTCGGGGTCTGGGTCTGGTAACAGATTGGCTGAGTTGATGACAGTAGTTTTGGATTTTAGCCATAGGTTTGGGGTCATCTGGTGCTTCCCTGTTGTTGAACACCTTCTGGGCTATCTCGACAAGTTGGGACAGGTTCATCCTTGCAAAACCTTCTAATTTTTGTAATTTACGCCGGATATCAGAGGTTGCCTGAGTAGCAAAGGCTGTATTAATTGCCCGCTGATTCTCAGGGGCCTCAGGATCAATGGGGGTGTCTACTGGGTACGCCTTGTTCAAGAAACACTCTAGGGGATTCCTGAGGTCCCTGTATAACTTCAGTTGCCTTAGAAAGGTTAGTTGGCTGACGAGCGGCCATCCTGTTACCCCAGTTAGAATCTGGCGGCACCGATTTAATGCCGTTCTCCCTGCCTGAGAATCGTGTCCCCAGTCTGGGCAAGTGGAGGGAAATTCATCCTCAATCTGTTCCCCCACTTCCTCAACTCTCCTCCCTTCCTCTTTTGTTTCAGTCCAAATGTGTCCGCGTTCTTCCGCGGTGAACGGGGTAATTAAAAGCTGTTGGTGATCGTCCCAGGTGGGGCAGTGAGTCTGAAAGACACTTTCTAAGAGTCCCATTAATGCCTGGGGTTTCTCGGAGAAAGGCGGATTCTGTGCCTTCCAGTTGTGCAGGTCACTCATCGAGAAAGGCATGTAAATCATAAGGGGGCCTGTCTGTGTGATAACCCTGGGGTGGTGCTTCTCGCAAGGAAAGAATGGTTGGGGTGGTGGTATCGGCTGGTGCCCCGCCCGGAGCGGGAGCAGGAGGCCCACAGGGGTTACCTGCCCGCGTCAGAGGAGGTGAGGCGGTGCTATTTGGCCTGTGTTGTCCTGGATTATAGGGTGGGGGAAGGTCACTGTCCTCCGGTGGAGATTGGAGGACTGAGGGACTGGGCTGTCTTGGAGATTCAGTTGTTGCATGTTTCGGGGGGCCCACAAATAAGACTTGTGCCCCTAGAGAAAGGGGACACCGGCAGAGCCAAGGAGGGGGTTTCTGAACAAGGTTTAAACATTGCTCAATGTAGGGAAACTGATCGGGATGTCCCGGGTCTCCTGTGACAATCTTCCAAACATTCTTCACCAAACCCCCATCAAAAGAACCCTCCGGAGGCCAGTTTACACCAAAAGATGGCCACTCGACTTTACACAATGTCCTTAGTCTGCCTGTAGAAAACTTTATGCCATAGTCAGCTCCCTCTACAAACCCTTCTTTGAAATGTCACAGGAGACACCTCAAGGGTGTCTTCTGTGAACTCGGGCCTTCTCTCATCTCTTGCACAGAAAACACAAAACAGACACTCAGATGAGAACAATTACTGGGGTGTAGATCGACCCAGAGAAGTCCGCCACCTATAACCTAGACAAAACCAAAGACAATAGACAGAACCTGATAACAGGGCACAGCAGGTGGCGTCCTGTGGCCTGGCCACGGTCCAGGAGATATGACTGCGTCCAGTCTCTCCATGGACCTCCGATGACCGGTCAACAGAAACAGAAAGGTACCTTTTATCCAGATGTTGAGGCCTCGGAGATTCCCAATGGGACCAGGAATAAAGAGTGTCCTAAAGGTGGCGTCCTTGACGATTGTCCTGACCCCATCACAGCATTCAAGGGCCCTGGAACGTCTCGGGTTTGCCACCCCTTTGAATCCGTAACAGGGACAGCAACCTCTTCCGAGGCTGGTCGGGTCTGAGATCTCGCTGGGGCCTCCAAATGTTGTAGCCGCCAGCCCCCGAAAGACACACGGACCACCAAAAATCACTGAGTTATAGGAAATACTCTTTATTCAGCCAGCTAGGTCTGCCAGGGGTGCACAGACCCCAAATTAAGCAGCCTCGAGATGTAGAAGTATACGGTTTTTAAGCCCTAAACCCCATTCTTCATTTTTGGCTGAACGCAAAGGTCTACTTTTCTTCTGTTTACTACTTGTCGACCCACAGGTCGGTTGTCCAAGCGGGGGAAGAAAAGGAAAGCTTATTATTAGAATGTTATGTTCCCATGGGCGATAGCCAAGCAGTAATTTTCCAGGCAGCACACAGACAGGCCCAGCATGGAGTACAGGTTAGCAAGAAGCACCAGCAATTTATCCCCGCGGAGGGCTCCCAGTGACACTGCGGGCAGCCACTCTGCTAACTCTGCAGCACCAAACGCTACCAGTACTTTGGCACAATCCAGGTCCGTACCTGTTACCAGGGCCTCCAAGCCAGGGCACCTTAACCGGTAGCGACGCTCAGGCACCAGCTACTACCCGATGTCTCCGCCGCTTCACTGTGCCTTGTTACCAAGACCGCAGAGAGGTTAAAGCAGACCTTACCCCTTTACGGGAACAGAGCCCGGGAACAGAGCCCCGGCTCCACTACTTCCGCCCCAAAGCAACATGGCGGCAGCAGGGAGAGGAGGGGTGAGGGCGCGGACATGGTTCCCCTCAAAAAGATGGCGGCGCCCTGGCCGCCGCGTTCGCGCCTGACGGTTACGTCACTTCCTGGGCGGAGGAGGCTGAGTGGTGCAGTGAGGGACAAACAAAAGGAGGCGCCGGAGGGGCGCAGCGGCCGGCGGCGGGACCGAGCGGCGGGGGCCCAGGGGCTACCCGCTGGGCGGCCGGGCGCGGCTGGCCCAGGTGAGTGGGTGGGGTGGGGAAAGGAGCGCGAGCTGTCACCTCTCAGAATCCACTCTTTCACGCCCCCGGGCAGCTGCTCGGCCCCGGGTGCCCCGGGCAGCCCGGGCTCTGCCCTGTGGGGCCAGCTCCTGGGGGCCTCCCGCAGCAGTTCAGTTCTGCCCGCGTCCGGGCTCCCCCAGCCCCCGGGTCTCCGGGGCCGCACCCTCTCCCCGGTGCCGCGGCGCGCGAGCCCCCTCCCAGGCACCCCGTGCCTCCTTGCGCTCTACATACCGGGAGTTTCCGCCTCGGCTCCCCAGGTCCCCTTGTCATCCCTTGGGTTCCCCCATATCCTTACCCCTCCACACACATACTCCCCCCTTCATAGAGGTTCCACCTCTGGGCTCTCTCCTTTCCAGCTCTTTTTCGTTTTCAATGGTTCTTTTCTCCTGGGCTCCCGGACCCCTCCCTCCTCATGATCCGGCGGGAACACTGCCCCGACTTGGGGACAGGATCCTTGGCTCAGCTTTTGGGGCTTGTCTGACTTGGGGTTCCTGGGAAGACCAGTCCAGCCCCGGAGTCTGCCTGTGTCCTGTGCATGCAGATGGGCCTGGGGGCTAGCTCTGATAACGTCAGGGCTGGTCCCGCTGTGGGTGGGTGAGCTGGAGGTCCAGCAGAGTTGGCTCCCAGGCGAAAGGAGCACAGCCTCTGGTCCTTAACGTTCCTGATGCTGCTGCTCCTTTTGTTGACTGCTTTGACTGCTTCTTTCCTTTGGTCTGGACGAAGTGAACCACGATTAGGCTGGTTCTCAGCTGATGCAACTGCTGCCTTTTTTGGAAAGGAAAGATGGTTGGGGGCGGGGGGTGTCCAGCAGCCTCCTCCTGGTGGAGACTTGGTCGAAAGGGTGGGGCTGTCATTCCCCTGACCTACTGCTTCTCTGGCTTACCCCAAGAAGCTTTTTGAGGATGAAGAGAGAGAGAGAGAGAGAGAGCTTGACAAGGGAAAGGGAATTTGGTCTTAAATTGTGGAACAGGGATTTGGGGGAGCTTAAAGCCTCCCAAGGGCCTCTCCCCCCTTTTCCATTAGGAGTCCCTTTAACCCCTGCCAAAGTGTATCCTGCCCTCTGAGCAGGCAGACAGACTGGGGGCAGGAAGAGGAGATCTGCTGTTGGTGATACTTTCTATAGAGGGAATGGAGAAGTGGGAGTTCATTCAGAGGGATTGGGCAGTGCCCATGGCTCAGTCACATTGGCCTTGCCTTCTTGAAGGTCAAGACTTCCTCTGGTTCATGACGGGAGGCAAGGACAAGTGACTTGTACAGAAGGACTGGACTGGCTTTGGGAGAAATGCTGGGGCATGAATGACATAGCCTCTGCCTTCATGTCTTCCCAGTTTTGGAGATTCTTTGGGGTTCGGTCGAGTGCCCCTCCACCTCCCAGGGATTGTGGAGCACAGAACAGGGTCCCAAGAAATGGCTGTGACTTCTGCCTGGAACTTAACCAGATGCTTTTGTACTCCATTCCTTGGGCACACCCACTAGGAAGCAGTTCTCTCTGCAAACTTTGGCCTTGCTGGACAGTGGGAGCTCCTGAGGGTTGCCCCAGTAGGTTGGAACTCAGGGAGGAGGCTGGGCCTTGGGTTGCTGCCTGGCCTGGACCTCGCCAGTAGGAGTTGGAGGAAAGGAATCAGCCCGATTCCCAACTCCTTTTTCTGAGAGTGGAGATGATTTCAAGTTTTTACATGAAGACGCTGAGGCACAAGCAAATGGTCTAAGGCCTCATGAGGAGTCAGGTGGGATGGATGTGGGATGGGTGTGGGACCCTAGGGCCCAGCACACCATCTCCGCATCCCTTGATCCCATCGTTCATTCACTCAACCATCCTTTAGTAAGTGTCTGAGCTGGTCCAGAAATGGTGCTAGGAGAACGTAGTCCCTGGTCTCTGAGCTGCAGTGTGGGAGAAGAGGCAGACGGGAAAACATCGATACAGCTTAATAATAGAAGCATTACAGAGGCAGCCCAGAGGAAAGAGGCATCACCTCTGGGTGAACATGCAGTGGGTAGTCACCGTGTGTTTCCTGGAAGAGGAAGGACTAGAAGAATCAGTGACGGGCTGTCCAGAGCCCCGAATTCTGCTTCTGGATCTGCCACAAGCAGGTGACTGGACTGCCCTGTGGGTATCCCCATCCTCGCGGAGGAGCGCGGGGCCGGGGCAGAGGCTGGCTTACATGGCCTCTGTGCCTTCCCAGCTCTAGGTGCCTTTGTGCCTAGTTGCCATCACCCTGTGTGGGACTGCTGGATCTCCCCGTGAGTCTGGAGACTGTCCTCTGCTGCTCTCCTCCCAGCACAGTGCCTAGCAATGAGTAGGTGTGATAAGTGCTCAGTGGCATGAACGGTCGAAAGGCTCCACAGTCTTTCTTAGAACCCGTCAAGTCTCGGTGTATGCCTGCATTCCCCCCCCCCCCACGCCCCTTCCTGCTAACTCCTGCTTATCCTTTGGCCTTCCCTGATGGCTGGGCCACACGCGCAGCTCCCGGCTGATTTAGATGCTTCCCCACTACCCCTCTCATAGTCTGATCCCTTCTCTCCCCACCCTGCTAACTTGTCTTGCTCACTTGTGAACAGTTCTGAGCAGAGTGCTGGCATGTAGTAGACACTCGCTACATGCTTCGTGACTGATAGATGATGGTTGGGTTTTGTGTTAGAGTCGAAGTCACGTGTCAGGGCTGAGGATTTGTCTTTGCCCGGATCCGGCTCACCCCACTATAGTGCATCTCTCTCCACTTCCCACCTCCAGACCTGGACCCAGCCAGGCCGAGCCACCGTGCATGCTCGAGATGTCATGTTCTTTCCCCTCCAGGCAAACATGTGTTGTGTTTTCTGCCTGGAATTCTCTTTCTCCAGCTTCTTTTCCTCAGCAGTCAACTCAGGCAATGCCTTTTTCAGACAGCCTTCCTTCCTTGACCCCACCAGTCTGGGACTAGTGTTTTCTTCCATGTTCCCCGAGCTTCTGGGTCCCCCAGCAGAGCCCTGCGCTCTCAGGAGCCAACTGTAACTCTTGACTTGGCATCTCCCCAGTAGACTGATTCTCAATTTTCACCCCAGAGCCCAGCGGAGGGCCTGGCACCGAGCAGGCACTCAGACGATGTTGGCAGCACAGCAGGTAACTGTGATAGTCACACATCCCCGCTGACAGTAGCTCTTGCTTCCTCACAGGGAGGCAGCGTCCATGGAGCGAAAGGAATGCCAGGACCCCGCCCAGGCAGACGTGGGCCAGCCTCGGCACCGACAGCCAACACGCAGATAGCAGAGCCGTTCGCAGGGTAAGCACTGGGCCTCTCTCCCTCCAGGCCAGCCGTGGCCTCCGCTCAGGTACCTTCCCAGACTGGGGAGCAAAGGGCAGCGTCTCTGTCTCTCCTCACTGTAGGTCCAGGGCATCCAGGGCAGAGGCGGCAGAAGGCAGAATACTTTCTGCGTCTCCTGAGTCCGTGGCCGGCTGAGTAGTGCGTGGCCGCTGTACTCTTCGAATGTCGATGTTTCCGGCTTCATTGCCAGCCTCTGTTTTCTCTCCTTCAGCCCAGATCTCGTCAGTGTGGGTGGTTGTGAATACTGTCTGGGGACCACACATCCCAAGGTGTGTGCCGTGGAATACCAGTTTCTTTGGTCACCATGGGAAACAACTGTTTGCCTTTGCTGCGGGACCTTTCAGAGCCTTGAATGCGTTGAAGTGAGCATGACGAGTCTCTGGGATGGAGCTGGCAAGTCGTGTTTCTCCGCACTTATTTGATCACGTGGACGGATGTCTTTGGAGACTGGGGTTCCTTGGCCTATGCTTTGGAAAACAATCCTCAAAGGCAGGAGGGGGCCGCGGATAGGACCAACACTTTGTAGTCAGACCCAGGTTTGAGTTCCAGCTGTCTGGTGCTCCCATCAGTGACTGTGGAGTCGCCACTGGACCTCTCTGTGCCTCCGTTTCCTCACTGATAAAAAGAAGATGCTATGAGCACCTTACCTCCCTTGAGAATATTTTAAAGACTACGTATGTTGATACAGGGAAGGCACTTAGAGCGTGTGTTCCAGGGTGCGTTCCCTAACCATAGGTGTGCGTGTAGACTGCTTTACCGTTTGTAAAACACCCTTATCTGTGATCTCCTTTGATCGTTTGAGGAACCACACAGTGGCCTTCGTCCCCCATTTATGTGGAAACCGAGGCTCAGAGGGTGGCAGCAACTTACACAAACTCATTGGGAAGAGAGGCAGGGACATGGGACTTGAACCTGACCCTGGGATCCTGAGCCTGTGCTCTGTGCTCAAGGCCTCCCTGCATCTACCTCCCACCTCAGCTTTTAAGACAGGCCTGGCCCTCCTCGGCCCGGATTTTAAAAGAAATACTGATCTTATTAATTTTTTCATAATCACCAACCTAGTTGCACGTTTGTTATGTTTTTATAATGTTTTGGTTTTAATGTCATATAGAAAGTGAAAGTCTCCCATGATCCCCATTTCCAGAGATCTGAATACATTCTTCCACATGTATTATTACTATTTGTTTATTTATCCCAAATCAAGCCCTGTTAACAGCTGGTGGTCCACAGCTTGCTCTTGCTTCATTTAATAGTTCCCCCCGGACCTCTTTCTCAGGCGAGGGGACATCTGTGAGTAGTATGTGCCCGGTCAGAAAGTCCTGACACCCCCCTGCCATTTCGCCCCCATTTTCGCCTCCTTCACCATGCTGGGGTTTTTGAGCAGCAGAGGAGGTGGGAAATGCCTGGCGTGTGATTTTGTTGACTCTCCTGTTTATTGGGACAAGGTCAGCAAATCCGGGCCCTGCCCTGTAGGAGTTTCCTGTTGGTTTTGAGGAACTCTGTCCTGCCCAGAGGCAAGGTCTGAGCTGGAGTCTCTGGCCAGTGATGAGCAGGAAGCGGCAGAGCCTACTTATCTGAGATCAGAATTCCTCCTCCTGCCAGGGACAGCTTGGAGGGGACGGCATGGGCCGGCAGGAGAGGGCTGGCTGGCCTGAGGCAGGGGTCAGGTTGGGGGATTGAGGGGACACACACGAGTTGTCGCGTTTGTCTGAGTCTGGCCCTGACTCGGTTTACCGAGGCAGGAACCCCTTGTAATACTCCTTTCAGGTTTTCTCCTTGAGGGTGGGCAAGTGAGAAGAAGGTGGGGGAACTGCCCTGGGACCTGGGGCTGAAGATGCTCTTTCGGGACACGAACGACCTCAGGGTGGGTTTTGGCAGGGGCAGTTCAGGCCTGGCAGCCCAGTTTCGTGGAGCCCGGGGAGTCGTTTAGCAGGATCAAGCTGGGGATGAGGTGCGGGCCTGCCATCCCCCTCCCCCGGTGGGTTCTCAGGCTGCGGGCCTGACCTCCCCTCACTCCGTGTTTCTCCCTGTCTTCCTCTCCCTCGACTCTTTCCTCTCCTCTGAGACACTTCTGGCAGTGAGCCCCGGGAGCTGGCCGCTGCGCCCTGACCCACCTTCTAGCAGCAGGGCCTTCGGGTCCCGTGGTCATCCTCAGTGGTTGCAGTCTGAGCGCTTGCCGGCGTGTCAGGTCACTACATACATCTGCCACCTTACCTGCCTCCTACGTGAGGTAGATTCATCTTCGGGTCAGGAGACCAAGCTTCAGAGGGACGAGGGCTCTTTCCCGAAGTTGCGCAACTTAGTGGCAAGGTCGGGACTCGAACCCGGGTCTGTTTGCCTTGGCAGCCCATGCCTTTATTCCACCTTCCATTTTTCTTTTTCTTTGGTCCTCTGGCTTCGGGGTACTTCAGAGTCCCCTGAGAGCCAGTTTAAAATGCTGTTTCTCCCAGGCCCACCACCACAGGCCTTCCGTCAGAGCCCTGGGGCTGGGCCCGGGGGTCTGCACGTTGAAGAAGCTCCCGAGGCTGGCGGTCTACAGGCCACACCGGGAAATGCCGACCAGGGCAGCTCTTTCAGCCCTGGTCCACCCCTCTGGTGACAGAGTCCCAGTGCCGCAGAACCAGTGCCCTTGCTGTAGAAGCTGGCTGAGATCCCCTCAGGACCAGGGGACATTTGGAGGTGGGGACATTTGACCTTTCGTCATCAAGGATGTGTAGGGCTGAGGTTTCTAGAATAGCTTGGACTCCCAGCCACACACATTCCCTACTGTCTCTCCTGATGTGTTTCTATCGCATCTCATAGCAAGTTCTACATTTAAACATCTCTCGAGGTCTTAAAACCCTCAAAATCAAATAGATGGCTGCAGTAGAGGCTCCTGCCTGGAGCGCTGTTCCACCGGAGTAGAAGTGGCTGGAAAATTCCGCGGCTCTCACGTGCCACCTGCACATTCTGAGAGGCGCCGCTGCCAGACACAGGCCGTCTGACAGAGTCGGTGTGTTGACAGATGCGCAGACCAGGGGCGGTGGGGCGTGGGAATCCCGCACCTCACATCCCGCAGCTGTGCCCAGGGGACAGCGCCCCTCCAGCCCAGAGAGCTGGGCAGCAGGAATCTCACCCGAGGCCAGGCGCTCTCAGTGCCAGTCTCCTGGGATCTCAGCGGAATGTGCGTCTGCAGCCTCCCTTGGGTGCTCCTGCCCACATTTATAACCCGTCCTGGAAGGCGGTGCTGGTGTTCACAGCCGATCAAGACCCTCTGCCCCCACAGGCCCAGCCCCCGAGCTGGGCTCCCTTCCAGAGTGGCCTTAAAGCTGCACCTTTAAGAGAGACCAAGGGCTTCTGAATGTGGCCTGCTAGGGTTCCCTGTAGAGACTTTGTTTCCATGCCCCCTTAGGAAATGGAGTCTTGTCCCGGGAAGCGTCCTCAGGGGTCTGGGTGCCCAGGTAGACCCAGGGACCTGCTTGTCTTTGAGGCGGATTGGCATGCTGAAAGTCAGATGTGGGCTGATCTTTCCCGCTCTCTAGCTTTGTGGCCCTAGGCAGGACACTTATCCTCTGTGGGCCTCAGACTTCACACACACAAAGGGACTGATAAGGCCGACTATCGTAATGAGAGCAGCTAACATCCCAGAGCCTTGCCGTGTAGCGGGCACCGGGCCAGAACTTCCTATGGACTGCCTCCTTCAGTCCTCGCTGCCATACCGTGAGGAACAGACTCATCAGCCCATTTTACAGATGAGGAAATCAGAGCCCTGGGAGGTGAAGTGACTTTCCTGAGGTCATACACAGGAGCCACCTTATTGGTTTGCATGAAGGGTGGGAGCTGAGGCCCAGGAAATGCTGGGTACAAAGTCAGTCACCTGCAGCAGTAACGCCAGCCTGGCTGGGTCGGGGGCAAGCCCTCACCTTGAACTTGGCCTCTTGTTCCTGTGTGTTCGGCTCATAGTGGAGGAAGTCCCATGTGGGTATCCTTCATCTATTACTCTTTACCCTGGACGGCAGGCCCTGCCCTTGCAGGTTTGCAGGATGAGCTTGTTTGGGAGGCCCAGCCCAAGTACAAGAGGAGTTTGGAACTGAAACTTGTTCCCCTCCCCCCAGCCTGAACTGTCTCCCCTCTGGCTTTCCCCGGGAAGTGAGGGTGTGCCCTTCTACACAGGGAGAGTACTGTGCCAGGCGGCGCCCCCAGCCGCTGACTCACTCCAGCTGGGTGTGGGGGCCTGGAGGGCAATGCCCTGCAGTTGGATGGGTGGGGGACGGGTACACCAGATGACGAGGTCACCTCCTCCCTCTCCTGGCTCTGGGACCAGAACTGGTCTAGGGAGCTGACCGAGGAGCAGATTCACAGGCCCAGAGCCCTTCTGGGACAAGGCCAGTGACCCAGTGTCTTCTTGGGGCCGCTTGGGAATGGCCCTGCCCCGTTCCCTGGAAGAGTGTTGGAGGGACAGCCTTCCCAACTGTGGTACGGGTGGAGGAGGGGGACCGCCGGCCTCCCTGTCCCCTCCTGCCTGGGAAGTCTTCCCAGCGCCTCTGGGCTTTAACAAAAGGCTCTCTGTGCCCTATTTACCCGCCGCCTTGCCTGCTGCCACCACTCAGGTGTGGACGCCAAATCTCTGGAGGCCGTACTGGGGGCTGGCGCATGTTGGGTGGTCTCCCTCTGGGACTGAGGGGGCAGCATGTCGTTTCTTGGACTCCTTTTCCCTCTGTGAGAAGCCTCGGGAGGAAATCAACAACAGGAACCAGGCTTGACACCTACAGAGTGGCTCTGTGAGCAGAATGCAAACTCTCCACCATCAGCCTTTCCTGAGGGCCTGAGCCGGGAAGGTCTTCAGAGTTCTGGCAGTGTGAGTCCCTGGAGGTCCCCAGGGGACTCTGGGTGTCTGGTCTGTGCTATAGGTGTTTGTGCTTGTGGCTTAACCCTCACCTGGGTGTCTTCCCCCCAATTCCGGGAGGGCTTTCTGCCACGGCAGCTGGTTTGATGCTCACAAGAAGCCTCCAAGATAGGTGCTGTAATAATCTCCATTTACAGTTGAGGAAACCAAGGCTCGGGGAGGAAAAGTTGTTGGTCCCGGGGTCTGAGCTCATCCCCCTGAGGCACTGCTTTGCTGCAGTAAAGACTCTGCCCTGTTGAAGTGTCTGCTCCCTGGGCAGGGCAGGCAGGAGTGGGCAAACCTTCCAGCATAGTAACTGCCAGGTGCTTCTCGTAAACTCTTTTACAGTTTTCAGAAGCCACACAGGAAGGAAGGCCTTTTGGCTTTTTCCCAAGCATTTTTTTTCTACCTGTGAAAGTACCAAATTTAAATAGTAGAAGAATGTGTCTGGTAGACAACCCTCTACCTCTTACCCATCCTCAGATTTAACCACATACAGTTCTATGTATGACTCACCAGGTTTTTCTATGCATATAGTAATGAGTTTGTTACTGGTATAGTTTTTTAAAACAAAGGAAACATACTTTTCCTCCCTAATTTTTTAATTTTAAAATATAGATAGCAGGGAATTTACCACCTTAACCATTTTTAAGAGTACAGTTTGATGGCATTACGTTACATTCACATCGTTGTGCAACCATCACCACCATCCATCTCCAGAACTTTCTCATCTTCCCAAATTGAAACTCTGTCCCCGTTAAACTAACTCCCCATTTTCCCTCCCTCAACTTCAGGCACCCACCACTCTACTCTCTATGAATTTGACAGTTCTATGAATTTGACAGCTCTAGGGACCTCAAATCAGTGGAATTGTACTCATCTTTTTGTGACTAGCTTCTTTTACAGATCATATATTTTATATACTAGTCAGCATCTCTTTTTTGAAATTCCTTAATATGCTTGGACATCTCTTGAGTCACTATGCACAGACCTGTGAGGTAGGTAGCATTATTCTTATTTTAAAGTTGCAAAAACAGAGGCTTGGGCCAAATAATTTGCTTGGGGTCATGATATTGTTTCATTCTAGAGCTGGATTTGAACCAGTGTCTCCCCAACTCTGAGGTTCTTGTGCTTGGTACTTCCTTAGATCTGCCTGCCCCCAAGGGGAGGACAGGGCTCTCTGGGTTATTTATCTGATGTCCCAGAGACAGGGATGCTCCAGTCCTGCCACAGGAACCGGAGCCGGCTTCCCCCCACCTGTGCCTGCCATGCTCCGGAAAGGGTCCGCCTGTACCCTTCCTACTGCCACATCTCCCTGGGTGGGGGGCAGGGCAGATCAGGAAGGTGATGATGCGCCTGCAGGATCTTCAGAGATCACAGGTGTTGCTGCAGCAGGTCAGTTGGAAGGAGCTGACTCTGCTGCCCTGGCAACCGGTCCAGTAGCTGCTGCTTCCAGCTGAGCCTGGCAGGTGTGAGGACCAGAGGGAGGGCCAGCCAAGGGGGATAGAAATGGATTATTATTTTGGTAAATTTTGTATGGAATAATTGAAGCACACAGAAAAGCATAAACCTGGAACAAATGTCTTTGTATCCAGGACTCAGCTTTGTCAGACCTTAATTTTTGCAATAATTGCTTCAGCATCTCTCATTATTTCAGGCACAATTGAAACGTCTTCCCCGGACCCCAATCTTCCTCTCTGGGTGAAATTATTACCATGATTTTGGGGCTATTCATGCAGGGTTTTGTGCTTTTATTACACTCGGATATATATGTTGTAGAAAAGCTTATTTAATGTGTGTATTATTCCTTGGTTCTTTTTGGCTCAACACCGTTTTTGAGGTCCGTCCGTGTTGGTGCATGTAGCTATGCTTTCCTTTTGCATTGTATAATTACAGCAACTTATTCTTTCCCCCTCGATGGATGTTTAGGTTGTTGCTGAATTTCTGCTGTTAGGAAAACAACTCTTCAGTGAGCATTCCTGTCAGTGGCTTCACATGTGTGTGTAAAGCAGCTCTCCAAGATTTATAACTCAGAGAAATTGCTGGATTGTGGGACTTGTGTACTCTAACTCGACCTCTGGGAATTCAACATTTTTGCCGTCCGCAGGGGACTGAAATGGCAGCCGATTGTTTTAATTTGCATTCCCTGATCAGTAATGAGATTAAGAATTAGTTCATACATTGATTTCCATTTGTATTTATTTTCCTATTCATTTATTTGGCCATTTTCCCCTTCTAGGTTATCTGTTTCTTGTGTTTGTAGGAGTTTTGTATTTGTTCCGGATGTTAATCCTTCGGTAGTTTTACATACATTGCAAATATCCTCTCCAAGTGCTGGACTCTTTTAACTTGTTTATTACTATAGCCTTTGATGTCAGACATTTTGGCTCTAACGTGATCGACACATCAGTCTTTTCCTGTAGAGGTTTGCACTCTTTGTCATTAGTCCTGTCTTAAAGACATTAAAATGGTCTCCTAGATTTTTCTTTAAACATTTTCAAGTTTTGCCTCAGGTCTTTGATTTATTGCAATTAATTAATTTTCATGGGAGGAGGTAGCTGAGACTACGCTTTTTTATTTTTATTTATTTTTTAAATGCCGACAGCACCTGGTCTTCCTAGGTGGTCTCCCATCCAAGTACTTACTAGGCCCGACCCTGCTTAGCTTCCGAGATCAGACGAGATCGGGCACGTTCAAGGTGGCGTGGCCAGAGACTGGGGTATGCTTTTTCCACGTAAATATCTGAGCGCCAGTTGTTAGTGGACCCCCATTCTTCCCCTCTGACCTACAGAGCCAACTGTGTCAGGTTTAAGTTTCCAGAAATTTGGGGGGCCGTTTCTAGGCTCTCTCTTCTGGTTCCTCGGTCCCCATCTATCCCCACACCAATACCACATTGTCTGAATTCCTGTGGCTTTGTAGCGAGTCTTATTACCTGATGGGGTATCTCCTCCCGCCTTATTCTTCCAAATTGTCAACTATTCTTGATCCTTCGGAATAGTGATTTTTAAAATCATTTTCCTTAATTATCTGAGTAACATATGCTTATAATAGAAAATGGAGGTAAGTTTGAAGTGAAGAGATTATAAATAGCAGTCTAATCTCACTACCAAGATGTTCGAATATGTATGTATGTATGTAACACATAAAAAAACTTGTTGAGGAACGGTTACTCTGTTACAGTTTTGTTACCTGCTTTTTGCATTTGACATACTTGGGAGGTGTTCTCATGTCCTCAAGTCATCAAGTGTTTGGATGACTTGTTTTCATTATTTCATAATATTCCATCATCTGATTTGATAAGTACTTAACCAGTCACCCAGTAATGGGCATCTGGATTGTTTCTAATTTCCCCGGGGTATAAATAACATTGTGGAACATTCCTGTAACCGAGTCTTTGTTCTAGAGTTTTACCCAGACAGTTGCCATCTTCCCTTGTACCATCTTTCCTACCTGGGCTTGGCCCCGTTCAGCGAACCCATATTCCACTGTCCGTTACAAGCTCTGCACAAGGGCTGGGATAAGTCTGGAGTGTCCCTGTCCAGCGGGGCTCCCAGCCTCCCCACCCGACCCCTCGGTGGCCTCTTAGCCTCTGCCTACCGAGCTTCCTCTGGCGCAGACAGGGTCTCCCACCTTGAAGGTTGGCATTAATCCCTAACCTCTAGGAGGGCCCAGTCTCCAGCTTAAAGTGATGCATGTGTTCTGGAGGAAGGCGAGTTGGCTGGACCAGGGCTCAGAGGACGGCAGGGCACAAGGCCTCTTAGGTTTCTCTCAGCTTCCCTGACTTCAGCCCTTAGTCTCTGTCCTCTATCCAGGGTACTCTCCAGATTCTCCGTCTCCAGAGGCAGAGACCTGCCCTGGCCTGACCCAAAATCGCCCTCTTAAAGCTTGCAAAAGAACACCTGATCCTCACACCCGAGGGCCATTCTTTCTTTTCTTTTGAGGCCGTATTTATTTTGAATTGCATACTCTTTTCCAATCATAAAGATAATGAATGCTGGTAAAAATTGCAGTTTCCTTTCATTCTGCCTCCTGTTCCCACTATAAGAGGGAGCCCCTCCCCCCCATGCATGGAATGTTGGTCAAGGGTTTATCAAAATGAGATTGTATTTATTCATTATCCTGGATCTTGCTTTTTTCCAAATGGCATTACGCACAGAGCTACGTAATTCCATTGAAAAGGCCCCGTTGCATTCTAGTGGCTTCTTTAGCGTACTAGGATGCCTACTATGTGCGGGCTCTGCCTAACTCTGCTTCTGCCAGGTGTCTGCAAGCCCATGGACGGTTTTCCTCTTTCCATTTCTGTCCTCCATGCCTTGGTTCTGTGCATGTTTATTCACCTTACTGCCATTGGGGCTTACTATCCACCTGTCCGAGGTCCCCCACAGGTGGCTTGGGAAACCGCATCTTTATGACTTCTTGATAATCCCGAGCTTGCCAGCACATATGTTACCTCCCCTACTGGATGGATGGGGAGAGCAAGGTGCCAGGCGGGGAAGGCGTCCTGGCTCTTGGGCAGTGCCCCCCGACCCCTGCTGTCTGTAGGCACGGATGGCCAGGACCAGGGAGCGTCTGGTCTATAGCCAGATTCCTGCCCTCTGGCTGGGGGCAGGCCGTAGTCCAGGCAGCAGGAGGCATCTGGAGCGAGCAGAGGCCTGAGATCACAGGCCCCCTGGCACCCGGAATTAGCTCTTTCACACAGCGTGGGCACAGCTATGACGGTTCTCTGCTCCCTTCCAGACAGGGAAGCAGACCCTGGCGGAGAAGCCATTCCACGCCTCTGCTGGGAGGAAACGCTGGCCCTGGAGGGCTCAGTGCAGGGAGGAGATGAATGTGCTGCCCACAGGAAACTTCCTGCAAGGCCTTCTCATAAGTGAAAGAAAAAGTCCCCACTCGCTTGACTCTGCCCCCTTCCCCTTCCGTGCCCTCCTGAATGGCCTCTTAGAGGTGCCGCTTGTCTGGGCTCCACTGCACTGCAGATCCAGTGTGAAGGAGGCCTCTGTCACAGGCAGTGTGAAGTTGGCAGGTGACTTATATCCCTGAGCCTCGGTTTCCCTGTCTATAAAATGGGCATGAGGAATATTATTCGGCCTTAAAAAGGAAAAATTTCTGACGCATGCTACAACACAGATAAACCTGAGGCTATTAAGTGAAATAAATCAGACACAGAAGGATCAATATTGTGTAATTCTACGGCTATGAGGTACCTAGAGTTCTCAAGCCGATAGAAACAGGAAGTAGAATGGCGATTGTCAGGGACTGAGGGGAAGTCATCGTTTAATACGGACAGAGATTTGGTTTCGCGAGACGAAACGTGCTCCAGTATGGGGGTGGTGATGGTTGCACGACGTGAACGTGCATTGCTACAGAACTGTACGCCTAAAAGCAGGCGATTTTCTGTCGTGTGTATTTTACCACCATAAAACAAATATAAGAAAAAAAACGGGCACCAAAACATCGTGCTCCTCCTGGGCTCGTGAGGCTTCCAGGCTTGGCTTTTAGCCATCAGTGTCAGAATGAGGAGCTGCTGTAACGGGGGGCTTAGGTGTTTAGTCACCTTGAGTCACCCAGCTCCTGGGCGGGTTCCTGCACTGGCACTCCCTACCCTTGGGGGATCCAGGGCCCTCGGGGTTGGGCAGCTTCCTCCCTTTACCCCAGTCCGTCTGAAACAGGCTTCCCCGCCCCCGCTGCCGCACCCTGCGGCCCGTGCCCTTCGCTGTGCCCACTTTGGCCCTATCCCCCTCTCAGGCGCTTTCTCAAGACCCTCTGAGTTTATTGAGTACCTACTGTGTGCTAGAGACTCCTGTCCCTAAGGAGCACTTCATCCCTCCCAGGTGACAGGAAGTTGAGAGTTGACACCAGCCCAAACTGACTGCCCGCCCCTCTCCGCAGAGGGCTGTAGCAGCACGCAGCCCCGTGGGCTCTTCCCAGCAGCCCTGTGAGGCGACCTGCCACCGTGTCTGTGCAGAGCCCAAGGCTGAAAGCCCATGAGGAGCTTCACCGCCTGGAGCGCTTCCCAACAGGAAGCTGACATCCGTCTCCTGCTGTAGCCACAGCCGCTCCTGCCCACACACGGGTCCAGTTATTCCGTCTCTCCCACTCCTTCCCATGCGCTCACTGGACCGTGAGGCCTTGAGCTGGGGGACACAGCTTGGTCACTTTTATTGCTCTTACAGGACCAAGCCAGGGGCTGAGCAGGGTTCAGGATGTGCTTCGAGACCAGGTGTCGGGGTGTAGTCAGGGTAAGAGCCAGGCACGCCGAGACAGAACGGACTGAGCTGTTTCCAGCCTCTCTTAGCCTTGAGCTTCCTCATCTGGAAAGAAGTGGTGGACGATTCCCACAGAACCCGGAGTCAGGAAGGCAACATGCGCTAAGCTTGGGACAGCAGGGCCCAGAGGCACCGCCTCACTGTGAGACTGGGTGTTCTCCGGGCTCCTGGCACACCGCTCCCCCTCCGAAACTGAGGTCGCAACCACATCCTGCCTCCGTTGTAAACTGCCCCCAGCCTCCACGCCTGGCCTCCTGCCAGGGCGCACTCATTCCGGACTCTCCAGGGCAGGCCGTCACAGGCCCTCAGGCCCTCTCCTTCGCCCCACCTCCCTTCCGGTCCCCAGATATGGGGCGCCCGCCTGGATGTGGACTTGGGGAGCCAGGAAGGGAGGGACGAGTGTCTGGGTGTCTCTCGGCTGGACGGCAGCCGCGTGATTCAGCCGGCCCTCCCCTGGAGTGCCAGTTTCCCAGGTGTGTGGGTGGTGTGAGAAGCCAGCTGCTCATTAGAGGGCCCAGGCCTTCCTGTGGGGCGGGGGCGCTGCCCCTGGCCTGTGCATCCTGGCCTCACCAGGAGAGCCAGCCCTGGGTTGGAGCCACCCCAGGGCAGTGGCGGTGTCTGCTGGCCCTGCGGTGACCTGAGCTCTGGGAACCCCGGGGGGCGGGGAAGCTGCACTCTGCAGCTCACTCCACTTCTCTGGTACCGCTGGCGTGGGGGCCTCAGGGCAGGTGGACAGCAAGGCCACACAGTGGGGAGGTCAAGAGATAGGCCGGGCCTTGGTCTCAGCTCTGCCCTCAGTGGCAGAGTGATGTTGGACAGGTGACTTCAGCTCTCTGAGCCTTAGTTTTCCCATCTGTGGAATGGGGCCCAAGATAGGTCTTACACGTGGGCATCGAAGGGATTGCACGAGGGGACTCCATGGCGAAGACCAGCCTGGCGCCTGGCACACATCCGTCTCAAGCGGCCCGATTCCCTCACAGGGTTCTGGTTTGCTTTTCTCCCGTCCTCTCCGCCCATCCCACAGTGCCCGGGAAGGACAGTTTGCGGGGAGGTCCTGCTTTACGAAGGGTTCGTTACTGTTGTCATTTATATTATCAAAATAATAAGGTGGCCCAGTCCCATGACCTGGGCACCCTTGTTCCTCTCCCAAGAGAAACAGACCCATTTGTCAAAACACAGATATTTAAACATTGGTTTAAAATCTAGGTTTGAAGATAGGGGGTAAACTAAAATCACAATTTTATTTAAAAATACATACAGAAAGGACTGGAAGGTTATTACTCATTGAAAAATGAATGGCGAGTAACCCTAGGTAGTATTTTTACAGGGGATTTCAATTTTGTCCTTATACTTTTCAAGGACAAAAAAATTTCCCAGGCATTATTCTGTGAGCATTTAGTCCATTTTCTATCTCATTACATCTTAGAGACAATGCTTTATAAGAGCAATGTACCATGGCAGGGCCACCACGGACGGGTGGATTCCTTCCCCACATTTATTTTATTGCACATCTCCTGCATGTCACTGGCTAGGATCCCTGAATGTGGCTTCTTATCCAGCGTTTCCCAAACTTGGCCAATCATTAGTGTCGCCGAAGTCACATGTTAAAAAATCAGATTCCTCGGCTCTACCTGAGACCTGTTGAACTGAACTCTATGGGGGGGGGGGGGGGCCGGGAAGCTGCTGCTTTTAATTTCCTTCCATACGTGTGGACGCACACAGCCGGGGTGATTTTACATAATGCATCCTTGTGATTCTGTCATCAGCTTCAGGCAGAGAACGGTCCTGTCCTCTTGTCCTCTCCCTCGGCCACCTCCCCAAGGAGCCTTCGGTGTGTGTGTCCTTCGGTTTCCCCTAGGGCTCCCAGAATCCTATATGGACATAGGAGTTGGTTATCCTCCCTGTTTGTTTTACAAAAGTGAATTCGTATTAAGTCCCTTCTTCCACATTTGCCTTTTCTCACACTTCACAGAAGTCTCTTCAGATCATTGGCACAGCTTCGTGGCAGCTGGTTTTGAGGGAACTGGGCACTTTCAACAAGCCCCCTGGTCAGCCTGATCGTTAAGAGGCCGGGGTCTAGACAGGAATTCCCGAATGCTCTTGCTGGAATGCAGGGGGCCCCAGTGAGGCCACACTGGCGATCTGTCAGCGTGGGCCCTGACCTTGTGCTGTCCTCCTGTCTGTTAAATGGGGAGGCTATCTGCCTCCCCGCCACATCGGGGGGACACATGGTTTCTGGAGAAAGGCCGATTTCGAGGGCCAAACCATGAGTGGCAAAGCTGACTCCAAAGTAGACTTGAGGTGGAATTTTAGACAACATGTCCACTGTCTCCTTCCCCTGACACCCTGGGTCCCAGAAAGCCAGGCCACCCTGCGGTAACCCCCTCCTGTGGGTCCCTTTCAGGTTGAACCATGATTCCGGTGACAGAGCTCCGCTACTTTGCGGACACGCAGCCAGCGTACCGGATCCTGAAACCGTGGTGGGACGTGTTCACCGACTACATCTCCATCGTCATGCTGATGATCGCGGTCTTTGGGGGCACGCTGCAGGTCACCCAGGACAAGATGATCTGCCTGCCTTGTAAGTGGGTCACCAAGGACTCCTGCAACGACTCGTTCCGGGGCTGGGTGGCCCCTGGCCCAGAGCCCACCTACCCCAACTCCACGATCCTGTCCACCCCCGACACGGGCCCCACAGGCATCAAATATGACCTGGATCGGCACCAGTACAACTATGTGGATGCCGTGTGCTACGAGAACCGCCTGCACTGGTTCGCCAAGTACTTCCCCTACCTGGTGCTTCTGCACACGCTCATCTTCCTGGCCTGCAGCAACTTCTGGTTCAAGTTCCCGCGCACCAGCTCGAAGCTGGAGCACTTTGTGTCTATCCTGCTCAAGTGCTTCGACTCGCCCTGGACCACGCGGGCCCTGTCGGAGACGGTGGTGGAGGAGAGCGACCCCAAGCCGGCCTTCAGCAAGATGAATGGCTCCATGGACAAGAAGTCGTCCACAGTCAGCGAGGACGTTGAGGCCACCGTGCCCATGCTGCAGCGGACCAAGTCTCGGATCGAGCAGGGCATTGTGGACCGCTCGGAGACGGGCGTGTTGGACAAGAAGGAGGGGGAGCAGGCCAAGGCGCTGTTTGAGAAGGTGAAGAAGTTCCGGACCCATGTGGAGGAGGGGGACATCGTGTACCGCCTCTACATGCGGCAGACCATCATCAAGGTCATCAAGTTCATCCTCATCATCTGCTACACTGTCTACTACGTGCACAACATCAAGTTCGACGTGGACTGCACTGTGGACATCGAGAGCCTGACGGGCTACCGCACCTACCGCTGTGCCCACCCCCTCGCCACGCTTTTCAAGATCCTGGCGTCCTTCTACATCAGCCTGGTCATCTTCTACGGCCTCATCTGCATGTACACGCTGTGGTGGATGCTGCGGCGCTCCCTCAAGAAGTACTCGTTCGAGTCGATCCGCGAGGAGAGCAGCTACAGCGACATCCCCGACGTCAAGAACGACTTCGCCTTCATGCTGCACCTCATCGACCAGTATGACCCGCTCTACTCGAAGCGCTTTGCTGTCTTCCTGTCAGAGGTGAGCGAGAACAAGCTGCGGCAGCTGAACCTCAACAACGAGTGGACGCTGGACAAGCTGCGGCAGCGGCTCACCAAGAACGCGCAGGACAAGCTGGAGCTGCACCTGTTCATGCTCAGCGGCATCCCCGACACCGTGTTCGACCTGGTCGAGCTGGAGGTGCTGAAGCTCGAGCTGATCCCGGACGTGACCATCCCGCCCAGCATCGCCCAGCTCACGGGCCTCAAGGAGCTATGGCTGTACCACACGGCGGCCAAGATCGAGGCGCCCGCCCTGGCCTTCCTGCGCGAGAACCTGCGGGCGCTGCACATCAAGTTCACGGACATCAAGGAGATCCCCCTGTGGATCTACAGCCTGAAGACGCTGGAGGAGCTGCACCTGACGGGCAACCTGAGCGCCGAGAACAACCGTTACATCGTCATCGACGGGCTGCGCGAGCTCAAGCGCCTCAAGGTGCTGCGGCTCAAGAGCAACCTGAGCAAGCTGCCACAGGTGGTCACGGACGTGGGCGTGCACCTGCAGAAGCTGTCCATCAACAACGAGGGCACCAAGCTCATCGTCCTCAACAGCCTCAAGAAGATGGTGAACCTGACCGAGCTGGAGCTGATCCGCTGTGACCTGGAGCGGATCCCGCACTCCATCTTCAGCCTCCACAACCTCCAGGAGATCGACCTCAAGGACAACAACCTCAAGACCATCGAGGAGATCATCAGCTTCCAGCACCTGCACCGCCTCACCTGCCTTAAGCTGTGGTACAACCACATCGCCTACATCCCCATCCAGATCGGCAACCTCACCAACCTCGAGCGCCTGTACCTGAACCGCAACAAGATCGAGAAGATCCCCCCGCAGCTCTTCTACTGCCGCAAGCTGCGCTACCTGGACCTCAGCCACAACAACCTGACCTTCCTCCCCGCCGACATTGGCCTCCTACAGAACCTCCAGAATCTGGCCGTCACGGCCAACCGGGTGAGTGGCCCGGCCGTGGCTCCACACGCAGGTGGGAAGGTGGGAGGGTGGGCAGGTTGGCCGGCCGTGGCTCGGGGTGGGGCTGCTCAGGAGGCCCACTGTCTGGGGACCTCACCTCTGGTCCCCAGAACTGCCCAGAAGGAGCTTGGGCCCCTGAATCAGGGTGTCGGGCTGGGAGCCTGTCTCCACCACAGAATCCTGCAGGGTTCTGCCAGGAGGGACACTGTGGTCAGGTGGGGCCTGTCCCCGAGGTGCCCTGACGGGTTCCTCGTGGGCAGGGATGTGCAGGGGCAGGAGGTCCAAGGCCTGTGGTCCTCTCATTCTCCTGGGGCTGGGTTGGGGGAGGTAGGACTTAGCCTGGAGCTGGCAGTACCTTATTCAGCTTCTCCAGGCTCAGATTTGGAGCCGGAGGACCAATCTGGGTCCACTGGGGACAGACACTGTGTGGTGGCTGCCGCCCGAGGTGGAGCCAGACCGTCTCCACAACTCCTAGTGCCGCTCTCTCCCCACTCCCCTCTGCGTTTGGGGGTGGTGGAGGGCAGAGTTAGGCTTAGTTGGAGCTGAACAGTCTCTGGAGAGGAAATTGTTGCAAACCGTTGGGGGCCGGCAGTGTGGGAGGCCACACCCTAGAGGCACCCTTGAGACTGTTGGCGGTCCCTGTGTGGTGGTGCCTGTGTACCAGCCCTCAGCCTGGCCTGGAAAAGCCCCCACCCAAGAGCCCGTCCACAGAGGCAGGCGGGCAGACTTGAGAGAGGGTGTTCCTGTGGCTTTGCGGTCTGGCCTCTGCAGTGGAGACAAAGCCACAGCTGCTGGGGAGGCCTGCCCCTGCCCACCCCAACTGGGGACCTGCAGGGAGGTCGACATTGGACAGAACAGTTCCTCCCAGCACCTACTTTCAGGGCGGAGACTCACCATGAGGTGAGTGGTGATAGAAGTCCATGGCCAAGGGCGGGGAGACCAAGGAGGGCCCCGGTTCAGCCACTGCCTCCCCACCTCCATCACAGGCAGCAGCCTGCAGCAGCCCCCTTGGTCACAGAGCACGCACTCTGTGCCAGCCCTGTTAGGTCGCAGTTCTCCTAGCATCCTGCCGAGTCCTCCAGCAGCCCCAGACACGGAGGCAGGCAGCCCCCATAACGCCCCTGCCCAGGAAAGGACACTCTTTCTTCATTGTCACTTAGATTGCAGAGTCCTGGCATGCCAGACCTCGGAGCAGTTAGAAGCCCCCCTCCTCTCCTCCCTTAAGCCTCTGGCTGCAAACCAACCTTTGTCCTCCATATATCAGAGATGGTGACAAATCCTGTTCCCTTTCCACAAATTAGTACTGTGTGTGTGTGAGAGAGAGTGAATGAGGGAGAAGGTCAGATCCCAGGCTGCTTCACTCTGGGGAATCTATGCCCAGAGCCTGGGACAGGCCCACTGATGAAGAAAATTGGACTCTTGGGGAGAAGCCATGTTTGGAGAGCACCAAAAAAACCCAGCCCCTTCTTTAGGAGAGCACCAAAAAAACCCAGCCCCTTCTTTAGGATGTATTGGGGGACCAAGTGGCTCCCCCAGAGCACAAATTGCCTCTGGAGTTGGGTCAGTGTGGTCATCCCACAACCCTTCGGACCGCCTGTTCTGTGTGGCACCGATGATTGATGGACCCTCCTACCAGGTGGAGGACGTGGCCAGCCTCCAGCCTGGCTCCAGTCCCTCCCCATTTGCACTCTTCACCCCAAGCATGCCTGTTAGGTCACGCCTGTCGACTGAGGTCACCCCTCAGGAAAGGATCTGGCGGCAGGCAGGCATGCAGTCTGCAGGAAGGAGACCCTCTAACACCCTGTTTTCGTACTGCTTAATCACATCCTGTCCCCGCCCCTTGGAAGGCCAGAGGCCTTATAGGGTGAATAGCTGACTTGGGCCAGTCCTAGCCAGGCTCCTCCTTTTAAGCTGGAGGGTTCTACTTCCTTCCTCTGGGGCCTGATGGTTCTTTGTGGGCCACCTTGGCCTGCAGGTAGACCGGCACGGGTGGGTATGGCCCAGCTCAGGCCCTTGACAAGGAGGCATTATTTGTCTACTCATTCATTCATTCATTTGGCAAATGTTTTCTAAGCACTCCTATAGTGGAGCGAGGTGCTGGGGACACAGGGACGAACAAGGCCCGTGGGCTGCCCATCTTGAGCTCACCGTCTCATGGGGAAAGACAAATAACCAACAATTAGCGCAGTGTGACAAGAGCTTCGCTGGGACGTAAGGCTCCTGGGAGCACAGAATAGCCTCATCCCAGACTAACGCAGGCTGACGGGCCTCCTGGAGGAAGGGACATTTTACCTGGCCCTGAAGGACGAGGAAGAGTTAGCCAAGAGAGAGTCTAGTAGCTTTTTCCAGGAGTAACTGAATGTGGCGGGGGGAGAAGCGCTGAGCACCCCTGGCGTTCGGACGTCCCCCTGAGGCCAGGGGCCAGGCTGTTTACCACGGTTGGCAGGAGCATCACATTCTTCACTCCTGTTTGGATGCTCGTGTCTGTATTTCCTGTCCATTCCCCTGGCAGGGCCGTAAACTGTCACTGCAAGGACCTTTCATTCGATGCCTGACGTGTAGCAAATGTTCACGGGATTCCTGCTGGAGCGTGGGTGGAAGAGCGAGCTGCACGGTGAGGGGGTGGGCTGGAGGGGGCAAGACGAGCGGTCAGGAGCTGACAGAGACCTGTGTGCAGCAGCGTGGGCAGGGGCGTGCCTGCACTGGCAAAGGCTGCCAGGGCTGGGGGACACGGGTGGGCTTCGGGGAGACTGGAGGTAGGACCCACAGAATGTGGGCTGAGTTGGGTGGGGGAGAGGGAGGCAGTGGCCTGGGTGACTCCAGGTTTCTCATTTGGCTGCCCGGGTAGGTGGAGGGTCATCGAGGATGCTGAAGGGGGCCCAGCCTGAAGCTCAGGGTGTCATCGCCACAGGGCTCATGGGTGAGGAGGGGTGCTTGACAAGATCACCAGGGAGAGGATGGAGGGTGAAGGGAGGAAGTCCGGCTCGAGCCTTTGGGGTGGACAGCTGAAGAGCAAGGCCAGGCAGGAGTGTGTGGGCGAATCAGGAGAATGGGGTCGGGTCCGGTGGATCAGGAGTGACAGTTGGCTTTGGCCAGACAGTTTCAAGGGCGGATGGGGGCAGAAGCTGGATCACTGAGCCAAGGAGAGATGGCCTCTTTCCAGGTGGTTTGTCGGGAAAGTTGGAGAATGATGGAGCAGCCCAGAGGCTCCTGGGAGAGTTGTCTTTTTACAAAGCTCAGGTAAACTTGAAGCCTGATTGGGGAGCCACTGAGGTCCCTGAGGGGGTAGGAGAGAGCGGGATTGGGGGCGACGGGAAAGGACTTCAAGCCTTCAGCGGCCAAACAACATTTTCGGAAGGACAGGTCCGAAGGACAGGTGTGGCCATGGTGAGGCGTCGAAGGCACGTTCTTTTCTCTCTGGAGCCCGGGGCAGCTCACTGGCTGGGGCAGGGGGTGTTCTGGTGAGGGGCCTTCAGGAAGGGAGCTCTGCATGTGAACCCCAGCTCTGCCACGCACTGTCTGGAGCCTTTTCTTGCCGTGACCACTGTCTGCGTTGTCCGAGGGGTCATCTGTGGTGGGGAGTGGGGTTTCTGGGAGGCTCCGGCCCCTCTGTCCTGCTGCTGGAGCCCATGTCCCGTCTGCTCTCTCACCCTCATGTCCCTGGACTTGGCCCCGCTGACCTGGAGCCACCCTGACGCATTCCTGACTGTTGGGCACAGGGGTGGCGGTTTGGGAAGCCCAAGACAGGTGTCTTCTTTAAAATAGCCACAATGTCTCTCGTGGCGTGGCCCCTACCCACACGTGGCCACACTGATTTCTCTGATGGGAAGGACAAGTTCCTCACACAGAACTGGGGTTCTTTTCCAAATATGCCTGTGAGGTGAGGGTCCAAGTCTGCGCTCAAGGTCAACCACAGGTCCCAGCCGAGGGGCGTTTCTGGTCTAAACTTTTTATCCTGTAGATGAGTAAACCAGGGCCCAGGGAGGGAAAGGGACTTGCCCGGGGTTACGCTGCCACCGAGCGCCATATTTGGCAGGACAGGGCTCTAGCGGGGCCCTGAGCGGGCGGAAGCGAGGCTCGCGGCCCCGGCCGCCCTTCCCGGCTCTGCGGCCTTGCACTCGTGCTCCCCGTCTCCAGGCCTTGGCCTCCTCAGCAGGCAGTGGGGACGGCGACAGAGCAGCCTCAGAGCTGAGAGGGTCCCTCCTGCCCATCACGTCGGAAGGTCGTCTCAGGGAAAATAGGCTCAACAGGAGCTCACGTTTCCAGCGGACACTCCCAGAAGGGCGGGGAAGAAGCCGCCAGTTACGGAGCGCTTCCTGTGTGCCCAGAGCCGCGGCGTGTCCTATCGGGCCCTGGGTCGGTTCTTTGTCCACCCACAGCGTGGACAGTTAGCAGAGCGTGTGGGTTCAGACCCCCTCCAGTTTCCAGCTGTGAACCACCGGGCAAGTGAGCTTCTTCAGGGCCTCAGTTCCTGCATCTGTAAGATGGGAAGAGTGTTTACAGAGTATTTACAGGCAGCCCCACGGGTTTAATGAGCGAATAGTCTGAGTTCTCAAAGCGAGTCTGCCCGTGTAGTAAGCGGCTGACGGGTGCTGCCCACTGTTCAGATTCTTCAGCCAGGAGCGGGGGACTCCGAATGGCCCGCGCTGGGCTCCCTGTACTCACGAGCAGCCTGTGACTTGACAGATGAGGAAACTGAGGCCCAGAAAGGGAAGGCGACAGAGCTGGGATTCTCACCCCTACTGGCGAGCTCTCCCAGTTCTCAGCAGCTTTTAGGGTGTGGAATGTTCTCAGCATGCTTTCATAAACTGTTCTGGCTCCCAGTGAGCCCTGGGTGGTGGGGGAGGGCGGAGCTGTTGGTAGCTGGCCAGCGTGATTTCCTTCATAGGATGCCAGGTGCTGGAGACATCGGGGAACAAGGTGGGCCCCGTCCTGCCCTCTCGGACCCACGGCCCCTGGGTGTCGGTGATAAGCAGTTTCACCAGGGGGAGAGCAATGCTTTTGGGGGTACATGGATGCCATAGATTACTCAGGAGGCCGGGGAAGGCTTCCTGGAGGAAGTGACCATAGAGCTGAGACCTGAAGTACAGGTGCAGGTGAGCCAGACTTTGGCCCAGGTGTGCTGGTGCTGGAGCCCAAGGAGGCCGAAATGGGCCTCAGAGAACGTGCTGGTGCTGGGGGAGGGAGGGAGGGACGCCTTGGGCCCAGAGGCCCTCGGGTCCGAGCCGTGCATACTCACTGTCCCCGGCCCTTCCTCGCCTTCTAGATCGAGGCGCTGCCCCCGGAGCTGTTCCAGTGCCGGAAGCTGCGGGCCCTGCACCTGGGCAACAACGTGCTGCAGTCGCTGCCGTCCAGGGTGGGCGAGCTGACCAACCTGACCCAGATCGAGCTGCGGGGCAACCGGCTGGAGTGCCTGCCCGTGGAGCTGGGCGAGTGTCCGCTGCTCAAGCGCAGCGGCCTGGTGGTGGAGGAGGACCTGTTCAACACGCTGCCACCCGAGGTGAAGGAGCGGCTCTGGAGGGCCGACAAGGAGCAGGCCTGAGCCACGGCAGGCGGCCGAGCACCTGGCTGGCCGGGCATGGCCAGCAGTGGAACCGCCAAGGGGTCCTCCGGCCCAGGAACTCAGAAACCCCGGGCTGGCCAGCCCCGCCCCTTTGCCAGGGCAGGAGCCTGGGGGTCGGCTGTGAGCTGGGCCAGGGTGACAGGACCGTATCTGAGGGGCTGGCCCCTTTTCTCCCTCTGAGACTCGTGCCCCCCAGGGCAGGCGCCCATCGGGGACATCAGAGACCTATAATCTGTCGCAGAGCGCAGTGTTTGGACAATCAAGGCCTCCTCCCTGGGGGCCATCTCTGCCCCAGAGGCCGAGCCGAAGCTAGAGGTCCAGGGACATCTACTCAGCTCTTGGTATTTATTTTTCTCCACCTCCTGCCCCCTTCCTCCAGGCCACATACGCATTCCCAGGAAAGCTCAGCTCAGATGGGGGTGTTTAGGGAGGGGTGCGCTGTGTTCCCCTTTTCCTTTCGTGGTGACGCCGCCAGCATTTAGTGCCCACCCAGACTTGAACACAGTGGTCCAGGGTGAACCAACCGCAGCACGGCCGGCCCGGGGGTGCCGGGCTGGGCTCCAGCGGCACAGCCCACGGGCCAGCAGGCCGCCGAGTGGAACGGCCAGGCCTGGGGCTCACCTCACCAGTTTCAGATTCTTTTTTTTTTTTTTTTTAAGTAAATTTTTTTAAGCTTTGAAAATTGAGGGTTTGGGTATTAAAAAGCAAAAAGCTAAAAAAAATAAATAAGACACTAAAGGCCAGTGAGTTGGAGTCTGGAGGGAGGCGGCAGTTCCCGTGAGCAGAGCAACAAGACCCTGACTCGTGTTTCCTTCCCCGGGGTGCCGGCTGCAGGGTGTCTTCCGAATCTGGCGTGACCTTGGTCCAGAGTTCTGTTTGTTCCTCTCCTCCCTCAGAGTGGGGATTTTTGTTTTGTTTTGTTTTTGGCGTCTTGTTTTCTTTCTCCTCCATGTGTCTTGGCAGGCGCTCGTTTCTGTGGCCGTTGGCCAAAGGGAATGTTCTGGAGCTGCCAAGAGGGGAGGAGACTCGGGTCGGCTAATCCCTGGATGATCGGTGCTCCATCCTCCCTGTCCGTCGTCGCAGTGTTAAGGAGCTGAGAGGAGCTACCTCGCCCAGATCCTGCTTTCCCACCTCATGTGTCATGAGTTCGCCCAGTGCCACCGCTACCCTCAGCTGCTTACATCAGCTTCGTCACCACCCGGTCCCCCGGGACAGACTGTCGGAGGCGGGGTCGCGGATGGGGAAGTCGCCGCCAGAAGAGCAGGCTCCCCAGGTTTTGGTTCCAGTTCCCGTCCCAGGTGCCTGGCACACGTGGCCCACACAGCGCCCGGCGGCAGGAAGCCACCTCACTTTAGATCAGTCGCTGGGGTCCCCGCCTTAGAAGGGTCCCCGCCTTAGATCAATCACTTGGACACTAAGGCACGTTTTAGCGTCTCTTGTCTTAACGATTATGTCTTTTTTGTCCATTTGTGTTTTCTGCGTCGTGTCCTCAGATGTAATCCTCGGAATAACGCACACTAGCTTCTGACAACCATGAAGCTATCCGTTACGTGTGGGTCTGACTCATTGTGGACTCATTCAAATATCAAATAAATCTATAACAGAAAGTAGCCTCCGGAGGTCTCCGTGTTGTGTGTGTGTGTGGGGGGGTCTTCCCTCAGCTCTCCGAGGCCGGCTGGGCCCTGTGGACTCATTTGTTGAGTGACTAGTTACCAGGCACCTACAAGATAACTCTCCCCACCCTCTCCCCGCCCCATGGACACGAGCTGGACAGAACGTCTGTTATGTGTCAGGCATGGGCCCCGGCCAGGGATTCCTTAGCTAGTACATTCTCTGCTAGCCCAGTGGCCTGTAGTTTGCCCCATCATGAGCTTTGATGGGTAGGGGGAGGGAGGGGAGGTCACTGGAATGGGAGCCAGTGGTCTCAGGTCCTTGTCCCCTGCATGAAGCTGAGGAGGTCCTTTCCTTCCCATGGCCTCTGTATCTTGTCACGGCATGATCTCATAGGTCCCTTATCCCAACAGCTAGTCCCCAAGGCTCTGCAGGGGTGGGGCTGAAGTCACTGTGGGAGGGCCTGACCTGCTCCAGCCCTGGTCCTTGCCTGCTGAAGGTGCCGGGGTCAAGGGCAGAGGCTCAGGAAGATGGGCAGAGCTGCCTTCAGACCCTGGCTCTTCTATTTATTTGATGTGGGGCCTCAGTTTCCTCATTTGTAAACTCAGGATGGTGTTGGTAACCTCGCAGGATTATTGGGAGACTTGTGATAATTTTGCAGGTGGGTGGAGTTTCCAGCTGACTACCTGGCTCCTAGTCTCCTGTAAACAGTATCTTCCTCCTGGACCGGTGAGGCTCACCCTGGGCTGATGTAGGGGCCTGGGGCAGGGGTCTATTGGTGCAGAAGAAAGGCCTCTGTGTCTGGCCTTGGCCTTGGCCATGAAATCTCAGCTGCTGCGTGGGCATCAACTCTGGGGCAGGACAGAGTCTGTCCTTCCTTGCTCCACGGGCTCTGACCCCTTCAGGTGACCTCAGGACTGAGCAGGACTCTCCTCACCTCTGCCCCTGTTGGGGGCTTTCTGACTGACTGGGCCAGGACCCCCCCTCTAAGCCTGGTCTGGGTCTCCACAGTGGAGGCCTTCACCGCGTCTGGTCTGGCCTCTCCCCACCAACACCCACACCCCCATCCCAGCCTTGGGTCCGCCCAGTGCCCAGAGCAGGAGGGTTTGATCTGGAGCTGGTCAGCTTGTGGAAAAAAACAAACACCACCCGCCCAGTTCTGAAAGCCTGAACCGAATCAATGAACAAATCGTGGGAGGCCCAGCTCCTCCCGTCCCATTCCCGCCCCACCCCCTCAGGACTCTCCACTTAAAACCACAGTGGTGGTCTTTCCCCTGATTCCAACCGCACTTAGCAAAACTTGGGGAAAGTTCAGAAAGTAAAATTAAAATACCCTCACATTCTACCCAGAACAGCCCCTGCTCACGGAGTAGTTGGTCGGCATTTACTAAGGGCCAGGCCCTGTGCCGAGCTGTTAACCAGCAGCAAAATTCTGTCATCCCCAAATTACAGATGGGGAAAGTGAGGCCCGGGTGTGGACTGAACCCAGTCTGCCTCACTATGCCTCCACTACCAGCCTTTCGCGGGGTTCCCACGGGAGTTGCCTGTGCAGCGCGGTGGACCCTCCCCGTGTTCCTGGCACACGTCTCTGCCTGTTCATTAAGTGGCTGCATCAGAAGCGGCCAGGACGGCAAGCGAGCCGAGGCTCGACTGCATTTCCCACATGGCTCTGGTCTTTTGCCTGCCCTGCTCACCCTGCCTAACCCCTTCTAACCCCTCCGAACCCCCGAACTCCTCGTCCACTCCCAGCCGCAGTCACCTGGCGGGGCTCACCCCTCCCCGGCCCTGCTCGGGAAGCTGGGACTAAGCAGCTGCTCCCAGAGCGGTGGCCCAGAAAAGACAGTTTGAATCTGGGCCAAGGCTCCTGCGGGCCGAGCTGTGTCCCCACGCTCCCTCCCGAGACACTCTGTCCCTTCGCCATTCAGAAAGCATTATTTCAGAGAAGGCCAGCTAGCTGGGAAGGGTGGGTGTGCATATGTTGTTCCGACCCTGGGCCTCCCCTGTGCCAGCCTCACTTGAGATGCCAACATCTTGGGCCCGGTGGTGGGGAACAGGAATCGTGATTCTCTCCCTCACTCCAAAGACCCAAGCCCCCTCTTTCTAGCCCCTTCCTCCTCCTAAGACCTCCCTTCTACCTTCCTCTGAGTTGCAGACTCATACACTCCCATAATCCTCCCAGGACCAGGGAGAGGCCCAGAGGATTCCCTTCGGAATGCAAAGCCATTCCGGGTCAGGCTGCTGTGCACTTCCCCACGCTACATGCCCCAGATGTTGATGCTGGTGGCCTTGGGGACTTTCTAATCCTCAGTTGAGGGAAAGGCATTGGTCAGAAATCATAGTTAACTGTGGCACCTGGACTGGCACTCAGCCTGCACAGACACTCCTGTAATTCAACTTCTGGGCACCTGGTAAGCAGCCAGCCCCAGTGGTTTCTGGAAAGAAACTGAGAGGTTAGCAGTGAAAAGCCTGAAGGGTTAATCCTGGGTTGGCTGGGAGGATAGACCCAGGGTGTGGGGCCAGGGCCCCTCCTGGTACAGGAGTCAGAGGGGGCTGGGGCAGGGCTTGGGTGCCCTCTGGGTAGGCAAGGGTTAAGTCCTCCGGGCCTCCCAGGCTCCATGCACTCTCCCCTCCTGCCCTTTCTCCTCTCCAGCCTTGAGCTCAGTACCCACAGTCACCGGTGAACCCAGTCTCATCCTCATGGCCTGCCTGAGCCCCTCGCAACTCCAGAAGGTAGCGGCCTGCAGGGGTAGGGGCAGGGAGGGTCAGGTAAAAGTAGGGGAGCCCCTCGGAACTTCTAGTAGTCCCCAGCCCCGGAAACTCAACTCCCCTACCATTTTTCGGAAGAGGAAACTGAAGCCCGTAGTGGTCGGTTCCCAGCTTTGACTCCTATCCTCTGCACACACAATCTGGGGGATCCAGACTACAGGATCTAGGTGGGATGGGAATGCATGTGTAAGTGACTGAAACCCTAGTAAAAGCCCCCGCCAACTGCTGGTCCCTGCCCCAGATCGGGCCTGCAAGCAGGGGGCAGGGCCAGAGATGGGCCCGACTGCCTCTCTTGCCTCCCTCCCTCCCTCCCCTCCCTCGCCAGTTGGGTTGCCTGGGTCCCACGTGCTTTCAAACACAAAAGGGTAACTCGGGTGGGAATTAGAGCTTCACAGGCTTTTAAATAACATGACCCTTGTTGTTTGTTCCTGATGGCAAGAGAAAAATACAGAAAAGCTCAAAGGAGAACATTTAAAACCACCCATAAATTGTGCGCTGACACTATTTGGATATACAGCCCTAGTCTTTGTAAGGTCCATCTTAGTAGCTACTGCTGACGGCTTATTGAGTGCTTGCCATATGCCCAAGTTCTCAACAGCTAGGATACTAATTTGTACTTGGCTTTTTGTTTTCTAACCAGGAACATGTATTTCTATGTCAGTAAATATGTTTCACCACATGAATTTTTTCAGGCATGTTGTGTTCTCGAAAGACCATGCTGTGTTGGACGAGTCGCCTTGTGCTGAGCATTTATTTAGGCTGTTTCCGATTTATTGCTGTCATTAAACAAGCCTCAGTAAATACCCCTACACATACATCTTTGCTCCCCTGTTTGCTAATCTCCCATGGCTCCTGTTCCCCACCCCCAGGCCCGAGGATTCTAGCAGTGAGTTTATGGGATCACAGGTATGACCAGTTAGCTGTGGATGACCCAGTTTCTAAGGAGGCAATTTTCAGTTTGATTCTAAGATGTGGATTAAGTTTCTATCATGCAGAGCTGCCCAGAGACAGAAGGGCCCGTGGCAGGTGGTCCCGAATGTCCCAATATCCCATGTGTTTGTGAAAGCCGAAACTGAGCATCCATGGGGGAGGGAGGGAGGGAACTGGGGCAGAAGGTCAGTGGTTGGAAATCAGACACTTCACTGTGGGTCAGGTGGTGACTTCCAGTGTTCCTGTTCAGATTAAGACTTTATAATGCTCTGCAAGCAAACGTGTAGACAGCCTTTCTCTCTTTATCTCTCGATAGCCTCAGATTGAGAGGACTAGAGGCAAATCGGAATAAGCCATCAGTGTTAACTCTCCACTGGCCGCCCACTGCACTCAGGATAAAGCCCACCTCCCTTTCACCCCCACCCTCACTCTGCCCCATCAGTTCCCAATTCCTCGGGTTCCTCCCTCACTCGGGGGCTTCCTGTGTCCAGCTCCCTCTGTCTGAAATGTTTCCCTGACTTCGACTCCCATTATGCTGCTGGCCCCCTTCAAACGCCCCTTCCTCAGAGCTGCTGCCCTGAGCCCCCTCTGCCTTCTGGTTTACATTAGATTCTTCTGCCTCTGGTTCTCCCCCCACTTGCACTCAGCAGTTTGTGACAGTATGTCCCCCCGTTCCATGTCAGTCTCCTTTGCTAGGCTGTGGGCTCCGGCTTGCTCATTACTGAATCTCCAGCTCCTAAAACCATGTCTGGTACACAGTAAATGCTCGATCAATTTTAGTTGAATAAACAGGTGAGATTGTATTCCCCTGTGACCCACTGGAGGAGAAGGTGGGGCACACCTTCCCTTCCTCTGCCTCCTTCCTTCATTCCAGCAGCCAATATTAATTGCTCCTCACTGGCGGGGGGCCATACACCATGGCCAGGGGTGGGGACAGAGCTATGAACAGGACACTTGACCCTACCTTCACATAGCTTTGGGTTTGGGAGAGGGGTCAAATCAGTTCTCATAAAGTGTATCCGAGAGCTGAGGGGAGCCTGAGTCTCCTTCCCGCTTGCAGTTCCGGGAGGATGGATTTCTGGTACTGGAAAGATTCCTGTCTGCGGACGAGTGTGTGGCCATGCAACAGAGGATTGGTGAGATAGTGGCCAAGATGGACGTCCCTCCTCACTGCCGCACGGAATTTTCCACCCAGGAGGAGGAGCAGCTGCTGGCCCAGGTTGGTGCCTGGGGCGGGTGAGAATGGGATCTGATCTTTGACAGGGGCTCAGTCCCTTGGGAGAGCAACAGCCCGGAGGCCCATGGCTCGTCCTCATAAGGAATCAGGCCCTAGCCTTCCACGTACCAGGCTCTGGGCTAAGTGCCTCAAATGCACATTTCCTTCACTCCTCACTATGAATTTATAAGATTGGCATTATTGTGCCCATTTGCCAGGTGGAGAAAATGAGGCTCAGCTCACTTGCCCCAGACCACAGGGTTAGTAATGACAGAGCAAGGCTTTGAACCCGGATCTGTCTGATACCAAGTCCGAGCTGTTTACTGGTCTGCTGTATTTCCTCAGTAGGTCCCCTGCCCCAAATGGCCTTCCTGTGGCCCACAAACCGGAATGGGCCACGTGATTCTGATGGGCCCACTTGTCCAAAGTTTATCCCAGAATGAGACTAGAAACTCTGCTGTTTCCCTCCCGTGACCTAACAGGACTCAGTATAATTTGAGATGGGGAAGCTGAGACTCCTGGGTTCTCCCATACAGTTTTCTTAACCCTTCAGAGTCTGAATTTATGAGCCTGTCTGACCTAGGTCCCCAAGCCAAAGCCGTCTGTGGTCCCGGCCTCCTAATGGGGCTCCCTCCTACTCACGCAGAGGAGCTCCTGCCATCTGGTGGGAATAAAAGGAATTACAATGGCTGGAAGTTTCGCAACCCAGAGAATGAGGACTTCGGAGGGAAAAAGAGTTACGGAATGATAATTTCCTCGAAATAGTTTCATTTGGAAGCAAATCCAGACTCCTGGGTGGGGAAAGCTGAAACGGGGTTCCTGTGTCCAGGGTCACTCAAAAACTCCAAGGAGTGAGGGGCTAGAATCTTGTGCCCTCCAGGCTGCATTCAGAGACCCATGAGGAGGTGGGGACGAGGACAGGAGAAAGTGTGTATAACTTGTTTTGTAATCCTTGCAAAGAGATCAGCACAGTGCTTGGTACTCAGTCAACCCACGTGAAAGACTTTGGAATAGGTGTTCAAAGCAAAGAAGATCAGGGGGCGTCCGGTCTAGTTCTCCCTTCCAGCATACCTCCACTTTTCATTGTCTTTGAGTTATTTTACAACTCTGTAAGCTGGATAGAATTGATAATAACTATAGAAATAGACATAACCCGCATCTAGCGGAATGAAATTATTATTCAGTGCCCTGTACTGTTTACGATTATTCAGAATGCGATCATTATTATTATTATCGCCCGGTAGATAGATCAGCTTTGCCTTGATTTGTAAATCCGTTTCAGCATTCATTATTGCCTATACGTGTGTGGTTCCTGGAATTTCTCCTTTGGACATCTTACTGGTTCCCTTGGGAAATAACGAGTTAAGTAAAATCTTTGACGCATTGAGCATCATTATCTTCAATGTTATTATTATCGATTACGCTCCCCTGACTTGTTCGCTTCACCCTCATCCTGGTGCAGGCAGAGGAGCTAAGAATGTTGAAAAAAGCTTTCAGTTTTCAGCAGAACGGCTTCGAAGGGGCCTGCCGAGGCACCACGCCGAGCCACGTAGGCAGCGGTGAGAGTAGGTGTACACATGTGAGGGAGTGGCAGGGCTGTGTACCTCTGGGGAACCCAGGTGGGGGGGTCAATGCCACTCAATTCCACCGATATTGCTACGCAAGAAAGTAGGGAGCTATATATGATGATTAAAGCCATGGGAAGACACAGGGCATCTTCCCGGAGCATCGTTTTCATACGATGCTAAGAAATTTAAAATGTATTATAATTAATAAGAAGAGGTTACTAAGAAAACAGAAGATTAATACTAGCTTCTATTTATCAAGGATTTAGCTATGCCCTTGCAGAGTGTTTTTTATTTAGCAGCCGCAGCAGCAGAAATAATAATAATAATAATAATAATAATAATAATAATAAATATTCACATGGCACTTATCACCACCACTCCAAGGACTGTTTTAGTGCTTTCCATATACCAACTCATAATCCCCACAGCACCTTATGAGACAGGTGCCATTAATAGCATCTATATTTTATGAGGAAACCAAGCCCAGAGAGGTTCAGTGGCACAGTCGTGGTCATACAGCCAGTCGGTGGCAGAGCTGGGATTTGAACCTAAGTATCCTAGCTCCAGGGTCTGTGCTCTCCACAACTGTAGGAGTCAGCCTCTTCTACCTGCAGCCTCTCACTGTCTGGGGGAGGTCAGTTCTGTTATTTTCCTTTGGCTTTGATTTCCCAAGCCTACCTGGGAATCGGACCTGTTTGATTCTAGTACCTGTGGTTTGAATCACACCATACTGAGGATATAAGTCATGTGACTTATTAAGAGGTTTCCGAGAAATTCCATGCTTTCAGCTTCTGGTTATGCTTCCAGGCACTTGGGGTTCCCATGCCTTGTCTGTGCCTCAGGGGATGGGTTTGAGAAGCGCCAGTGGGGTCTGTAGCCCTGTGGGATGGGAACCATCTGAGTCCTCTTCCCTCTTCGCTAGGCCTGGCTCTTACCTACCTGATGATGCTCTCTCAGGCCCTCCCGCATCCCTTCCCCACAGGGCAGCACAGACTACTTCCTGAGCAGTGGCGACAAGATTCGATTCTTCTTCGAGAAAGGCGTTTTTGACAAGAAAGGTCCGGAGCTGGGGCCCTAGAGGTGGGGGTGCACTGGACTCGGGTATCTGCGCTCCCAGGGCTGGGGGTTGGGTGTCGAGGCCAGCTACCCCGGGGGAGGCTGGACTCTAGCTCGTCTGCCTTTACCTGTTCCTTGTGCCACAGGAAATTTCCTGGTCCCTCCAGAGAAATCCATCAACAAAATCGGCCACGGTAAGCTGGCACCTGGGGAAAAGGAAATGGGGAAACTGAGGCCTGAAGAGTGTAGGGGTTTTACCCAAAGCCTAAAGTCAGCGGCCCAGACAGTGGCGTTGCCGCCTGCAGTGCCCCCTCTGGCCCTGCTCTTCTGCATCTTATAATGCTAATCACGTGTCCTGCCTGGGAAAAGGTCCGCCAAGCCACACCCACCATGCAGACGGGCACGTGCAGACCCCTCAGCAGTCTGCTCTCTGGCTTGGGGATGACCCAGGCCCCAGGGAATAGGCACTCCTGTGTCCCTCTGATTGCTGGAGCCTCCTTAAGTAGCATCTAACATGTTTGGGGCCTCCCCGTTCTGAGACCCCAAAACCAAGCTAGGAAACCCTCTTTTCTTTTCTTTTTTTTTTTTCAGGATCATGCATTGTAATTTATTTCATAGATCATTTATTTTCAAGCTTGAAGTTATATCATGGTAGCTTTGTTTAAAAAAAAAACTGTGGTAAAATATATATCACAAACTTTACCATCGTAGCCATTTTGAAGCGTATAATTCAGTGGCATTAAGTACATTCAGCCCTCACTTTTTTTTTGATTGAGGTATAGTTGACATATAACATTTCAACCCTCGCTTTTTGTAGTAACAACAATAATAGCAAATAAAGAGAAGAGTGACGATTCTGTGCCAGGCCCTGAGCTGTGGCTGTGACTCCGTTAGCCCTGTGAGCCCTGTGGTAGCCTGGGGTTAGGAGGTGCAGGGTGGGCCTTCTAGTCCCATTGTACAGAGGAGGACGCTGAGGCTTACAGGAGAGAAGTCGCACAGAATAAGTGGCAGTACCAAGATTGCTACCAAGTGATCGGTCCCTTGGAGCTTTTGTCCTCTTGAGGAGTGGGAAATCAGCGCTGGAGTAAGGGTCGCAGATGGCTAGAAGGTCAAAAATAAGGTCATGGGTGGGATGGGGCCTGAGATGGGGCGAAAGTATCTGTGGGGCCCATTCTTTGGTTACAAACAAGAAAAAGCTTAATATACACAGAATTGTTGGGAGTGAGAGCTGAGTCTGGATGCCCAGGGCTAGGCATGGGAGGGGCTCGTCGGGGCTGGGGACTGTCCCATCAGTCTGCCTCTATCCCACAGCTCTGCATGCCCATGACCCTGTCTTCAAGTGTATCACACACTCTCCCAAGGTTCAGGTGAGCAGAGGTGGCGACAAGGTTGGGCAAGTGGGCCAGCTGTGAATGTGGGCTGGCAGCGTGACCTTTGACATCCTCCAGGCCTTGGCCAGAAGTCTGGGCCTCCAGATGCCCGTGGTGGTACAGAGCATGTACATCTTCAAGGTGAGCTCGTCGTCCTGCCCAGGCCTCAGTTTACCCTCTGTAAAATGGGCAGAATATTCATACCAAGACCAAAGCTGCCACTAGGAGGATCATTAACTTGGGGGAAGAACGTGTAAAATCTGCCTCCTCCGGCTGAGATGCCTGGCCCTTAGTTGGTTTTCAGTTACAATTTGGTGGTAGGAGAGAAGGGGATCCCCAGGACTCCATCCTCCCTGCTCTGGCTATTGAAATGCTGTTCTCAGTGTTCAAGGCACAGCTTGGCGCCACCTCCTCCAAGAAGCCTTCCAGCAATCTTGGGAAGAGAGGGACCAGCCTGGGTCCCAATCTCTCCCACTGCCCCTCACATCCGCCACGTGTTCTGTTAGGCATGCACGTGGTCAGATTGGGGGTGCCCTGGCAGGCAGGGTGGTTTTCCTCTTTGCAGCCCTCCTGGGCCTGCCACACAGTAGGTGCTTCATAGCTGGGTGTGGATGTGAAATCCTTGGAGGTAAACACCTGTGCCCAGGGAAGAGCTTCCCATGAGACTCAGTGGTCCCTGCTCTCTCCTGCCCTCCTCTGGTCTCACTGGGCCCTTCCTGTCTCTTGCAGCAACCTCGTTTGGGTGGCGAAGGTGAGCTGAGTGCAGACTGTGGGCCCAGCAAAGGCCCTGGCGGAAAATCTGGACATTAGTCGTTGTGCGGTCTTCAGAGGGAGGGAGGGCGCTTGTCTACCCGTTCCCAGGCCAGGGAGGAGAAGCCACTTTCTGTTCCTTTCTGGGACAGTGGATTGGGAGGGTGTCCCTCGGTATAGTGGTTCCTGAACCTAGCCACAGCGCCTAGCTGGTTAAAAATGCAGATTCCCGGGCCCGGTTTCCTGAGATCTTGAGTCGGTAGGGCTGCTAGGGCCTGGGAATCTATATTTTAACAAGTTTCTTGGAGGACTGATTCAGCATACAAATTGCTGATCTAATTCCAAACCTCACTGGATGCACAGATACCCTTTACATCCTCTCTCGTGAGTGATTATCCACTTCTGCTCAAATACCTCCAGTGACAGGGAGCTCACCCCCTCTCAAGTCATCCTTCCTTGCATGAGCCCAAGTTGGCCTCCTTGTGACCACCTTCTCCTGCCATTCAGTTAAAGGACAGTCCCTTAAAAGGATGGCCATCCCTTCCCAGAGTCCAGCACCTCCACGTCCTTCAGTCATTCTTCCACCAAATGTTTTGGAGCACCCACCATTGGGACGCCTTCCTCTGGACACTGTCCAGGTTGTCAATGTCCCTTTTAAAGTTTGGTGCTCAGAAAAAACACGATTCCCCAGGAAGGAGACGAGATGAGCACCCCGGTACAGGCGAAGGTCATTTATTCAGTGGTCCTCCATCCTGGCTGGGCCCCAGCATCGCAAGGTGGGGGGGTGGGTTAAAATGTGGGTGCTTGGTCAGTTGTCCCCACTACTTCACACTTATACCACTGGGGGGAACATCTGGTGGCTGGAGGTGCTTGTCTCTGGCTATGGACAGTGGCCTTAGTTACCTGGCCAGATTTAAACAAGAGCAGCTCCTTTTTAGCAAACTATTACAAAGTTGGGTCCTGTGATGGCACTTGTCACACATCATCTCATGGAATCCTCCAGCAACCCCATGAGGTAGGTTACTGTTGGGGATGCTTTATAGTTTAGGAAATTGAAGCTTTGAGAGGTGAAATATCTTGTCCCTAGTCACCGAGCTAGGGAGTGGCAAGACTAACCAATCATGGGAGGGCTGGGCCGGGGGAGGTCTGGGGGGACTGGAGAATGGGAAACAAGGCCAAGGCGAGGTGGGGGCTGGGCGCCTCATACCCAGGCGGGCTTGCCGCAGTCTCCCCTCACCAGGATGCTTCCTTCCTGTACACGGAGCCCCTGGGCCGGGTGCTGGGCCTGTGGATCGCGCTGGAGGATGCCACACTGGAGAACGGCTGCCTCTGGTTCATCCCTGGCTCCCACACCAGTGAGGACACCTGTCTCTCCCTATCTACTCGTACCCTACCAGTCATAGGTGACGGACCCAGAAAAAAGAGAGGCTAAAGGCTCTATCGTGGCCTGCAGGTGGAGTGTCGAGAAGGATGGTCCGGGCCCCCGCTGGCTCAGCACCTGGCACCAGCTTCCTGGGGTCAGAGCCAGCCCGGGATAACAGCCTCTTTGTGCCTACGCCAGTGCAGAGAGGTAGGCGGTATGCAGAGGGAAGGAAGGCAGGGCCCTGAGGCCACGCCCATGGAGGTCTGCCTGCTCTGACCACCCGGCTCACCTGAAGGCTGTGAAGTCACAGAATGAGAGAAGGTCCCTGGACACTGGGTGGTCAGGAAGCAGTGAGATTAACAGCAGGGTCTCCCAGACCAGTCTAGAATCCAGACTCTGCTACTTCTGGGCTCTTTGGGCAAATGACTGAATCCCTCTGAGCCTCAGTTCCCCAAATGGAAAGTCCGTGATATGATGTATCCAAGATGTCCACACAGAACCTGTGTGGCACACAGCAAGTGCTCGACAGATGCCAGCTCTTGGTGCTCCCTCTCTCTTTTGGAAATGAGAAAACTGAGGCCCTACTCAGTGTTTGCTGGCGAGATCCCAGCCAACTGGGACAGTACGGATAGACTCTGCCTGCTTGTACAAACACCATAGGGCTTGCCAAGGTCGTGGATCCAACAGCACAGCCTCAGACCCCATGGCAGACCGCAGGTCCCCGAGCTTTCAGGGCCGAGAATGGGGATACATAGGCTGCAAAACCACCTGAGGTCTGGAAGGCACTGTGTTCCTTCCTGCCCTGAGTGTCCTGACCTGCTGTGTCCCTGCCAGGGGCCCTTGTCCTAATCCACGGAGAAGTGGTGCACAAGAGTGAGCAAAATCTCTCCGACCGCTCGCGCCAGGCCTACACTTTCCACCTCATGGAGGCCACTGGCACCGTCTGGAGCCCAGAGAACTGGTAGGTGGCAGGTATGTCCCAGACGGTGTCCTGAAGAGGTCCTCGCAGCTAGATGGAGCAGTGAGACTGGCATCTCAGGGTCATCTTCTATCCTCCGCAGGCTCCAGCCAACAGCCGAGCTGCCCTTTCCCCCACTGTACACCTAAAGGCCCTTGCAGGGCTGGGCACTATCCCCTCCCGGGTGAAGCTGTGGGCCGCAGACACGAGTGCCTCACCCGACCACCCAGATGCAATAGGAAAATCTCATCTCCTCCTGGGCTTTCCTTCTGCCGGTGTCTGTACTCCTCGGCCCTGCAGGCAGGCAGGTGAGAGGTGGCACCTGGGCAGCAGGAGCCCGGCTGGGTGCCTTTCCCAAGATCTCTGTCTCTGTCTCCCTTCTGCCTCCCCCTAGAGGGTCGTGGCCACAGAATGGTTCTGGCCACTTCTCTGCTGGCTTCTTACTCTTCCCTCCTCTTAGGTAGAACTCTTTTATGGTGCAAGACATTGAATAAAAATGACTTCTGAATGCAGCTTCTTGATCCTTCTTTCCCAAGCAGCCTTGTTCTCAAGATGAGAGCTCTGCTGACAATCATCCCGGGTACCCCAGCCCCGCCTGCTGAGGTCTGCGTGATTTCCCTAATAGTAAGTCACATCTGGTGGGTGCATACTCACTGTGCCAAGAGCTGCACATGTTGTATCTCTGAGACCCCACATCGATGGGCCTTCGAGGTAGGTGCCCTTGCCATCCATGTTTATAGATAAAGAAGCTGATTCATGGGGAGATTAAGCAAACTGCTCCAATCACAGTTCAGTTTAGCAAGCTCGGCCTGATCCAGAGCCTGTGCTTCTAACCTCTACAGTCCTGGTGCTCTCCTCTTGGGAAAGGCGACCAAGCCTGGGAATCCAGTCCCGGATTCTGGTCCTGGCTCTGTGACCGACTCGCTTTCTGGTCTCAGGCTAGGCCCTTCCTTTCTCTGGAACTGTTTTCCCACCTGTATAATCGGGGGCTAGACGAGGGCTTCCATGGGTCCCTCCTCCTTGGGCATGCTTGGCAGGCACCCAGACCTTTTGCAAGAATAAAAAGAAATCCAAAATTTGTTTAGCCAGGGTCTGGCCCAGAGGTTGCAAATCGGGGGCCACTGGCTGATTCCAGGCCACAGATGTATTTTGTCTGGGCCTGAACTCAGCGGCCATACAAGTTTGTGAACTTGATTTCTAGCCCCTACTGTATATATGGACAAGCCAAGGCCCAGAGGACAGAGCCTTTTCCTGAGGGCACAGAGTCAATGAGGCAAAACCGCTGCTCTTCTCTGACAGTTTGCCACCTCCTTCAGCAAGCAGAAGGGAATCTGAGAAAAGGGAAGAGTTTGTCATCTCCTTTGAGCTCCCAAAGGAATGTTTCAACACTTTCCTCTGAGGGAAAGGACTTGGCGGTGACCCCACAAGTTCCCTAGAGGTCCACTCCTGGCTTCTGGCCATAGTGGGCCCAAATTCTCACCTCTTCCTGTGAGGCCCCTCCCTGCCAGGCTGGGTGAGAAGCGGGGAGAAACCTGCTCTTCTTCCCCCAGCCCTTTCTCACATACAAGTTGATCTTTCCGCCTTTAGCTCTTTCTAGCCCAAATGGGAGGAATCACATGTATTTGTCACATGTACTTTCCTCTTGGGTTCTCCTCCAGATAAAGCTAAAGTCACTCTTGTCTCCAAGTACAACCCAAAAAAATACAACCCTTGGCTTGCCTGGCTTTTTGCCGAGAGGAGGACTGGTCTTGGGTAATAATGACACTTTACCCTGGAATGTTAATTATGCTCTGTGGCCTCCAGTGTCTACTCTAGGCTCCTCTGAGGATTGCAAGGTGGCAGGGGCGGGGGGGGGGGGGCTATAATACACTTAAGGTCTTTGAACTGTTGTAGTATCCTTTATCCTTTTTGCTTTTTAAATATCAGCAAAACAAAAGCTGGGAGAGCTTTAATTTTTATTTTGAATCTGAATCAACTGAAAAATCAAATCTGCTCCTCACCCCTTGGTTCTTCATGCCCAAGTGGCTGGCTGCTGTGTGGACCATTTATCCTCCCCATGTCTCCACTTCTTCCATCGCTGCTACACAGCGGCTAGGCCATCAGCAATATCAGGAGGTAGAGAGGCAAAAGGAGATTGTCTATCTGCGTAGTGTATGCTTCTAGGAGAGACACCATGCTAATGGATCCCAGAATCCAAGCATAACTGTCGTTTAGGTCCACTCCACTGTCAAAGATTAAGATCAGAGCTACAGAAATGATTTGTGCAAATATAGATGTCATGGTCCCCTCAAAAGTCTTTTTGGTTCCAGGCCAGCGGATTTCCCCCATAGTACTGCCAAAGATGGAGGCCACGGTGTCACCCACACCCACGGCCAGGACACCGGCATAGGGGACCAGGGCCCTTGCTCCTCCCAGGCTACCCTTCTGTGTGCAGGGTCTGGGGACTAGCCAAATGGGAAGAGACATGCCCAGGAGCAGGTAGATGTGTGTCAGGATAAGCGGTCCACTATCTCGTTCATCCAGGAAGAGGGATAGGAGGCTCCGCAGAGTGTGGCCCAGGGGCTTAATGCGGAAGTAGCGCACATACTCCAGGAAGATGAAGACTGCCAGACATACAGTGGCAGCCACGTAGAGTAGTGACCGGTCAAAGATGATACCTGGGACATAGGTGGCTACCACAATGAAGTGGAAATACTTCCGGGCAATGGTGGGGGCCTGGTGCTTCTTGGACTCAGAAGACGACCTCTTGGCATTCTGGTACAGCACTACCAGGCAGGCAAAGGTGGCCAGCAGAGACCAGTAGGCTAGGAGGTAGATGCGGGTTTCTGTCTGGAAGAGGAATTGAAGAAGCCAGAGCAGGGGGTTCCTGCGGATGAGCCGGTGCAGCCAGGGTAGGACCACACCAAGACCCAACACACCAGTCATAAGGTGGAAGAAGATGGAGGAGGCCCAGGTACCTGAGTCCATGAAGACAAAGAGGGTGCTGAAGAAGATGCCCATGAGCACCATCCCTACTACCACTACCAGCAGGAAGAAGTCCACTGGGTCTCCCTGGCCTTCTACCACTGTCAGAGAGCGCTTGATGAGCTGGTTAAGCAAAAAGCTGATGCCGCCCAACACCAGCAGTGCCTCCCCAGGGGTGAAGCAGCGGGGTAGCAGGTACAGCAGGATCATGTTGAGGTAGACGAAGATCAGCAGGACCTCCAGGACCTCGATCACCTCACCCACACTCAGTGAGTGCTTCATGATATAAATGATGACACTCCCAGCCAAGCCCACGATAACACAGGTGTTGGTAGGCACTGGGCGAGTGATCCCCAGCGCCAGCACTGATGAGAAGAGGGCCACTGCCATGCCAGTGGTTGCCACCACAATTCCAAAGCGCTCGAAGTATGGGTTCCCCGCAGCCTGGCAGCGCTCCTTCATGACCAGCCCGAGCAAAGGCATGACCATGGAGGCGGGCAGTAGGCCACTGTTTGCAGACATTCGAAACTGGAAGACAGCGCTTCCTTGTTGTAGCAGCCGGTCCCACTTGTACTGGACGTAGAAGGCCTGCACTGCGAGGGCCACGGCGCACCACGAGTACCGGTCCAACACGGATGCGTGGATACTCAGCACCACCGCGAACACCACTGCCGCCTCTGCCAGCACCGAGCCGCTCAGCAGCGCTCCGGTCCCCTGGGCCGGGGGAGCACACTCTCGAGTCATTTCTCTAGACCTGGGACCCTGGGCGAACCGGGGTGACTAGGGTCGCTTTGGACTCTGGGCCCCTAAGCCCTGCCAGGCAGAGAGCCACAGCTTCACCCAAACGGCACCTTCTCTCTCCGTCGTCCAGCTGCAAGGAGGGAAGCTCTACTGGAGGCCACTCTCTGAAACCTGGGAGTTAGTGTCCGGTCAGTCTCCACCGTCTTCCACCTTTGGCGTAGACGTCGTCTCTCAGCCGACTTCATTCCAGCCTCGGACGCCCCAGCCGCGGGTTCCTCACCTTTCTGGGAGTCGCCATCTTGGCCCCGCCCCACCATCACGTGACGGAAAGCCCGTCCACGCGCCCGTCTGGAGGCGGGCGGTCACGTGGACGCGGCGTTTGGGGGCGGGGCTGGGGCGCGCGCGCGCGAAGATGGCGGCTGCCGCCGGTGGGCCGTGTGTGAGGTGCGGAGCGGGCCGAGCCGGCCGGGGTGGCTCTGAGGCGCGGGGTCGAAGCCGAGCGGAAGGGGGGCGGGAGTTGGGGGCGCGATGTGGCGGCGGTGGCGGGGCGAAGCCCGGCTAGGTGGACGGGCGCCGAGACGGGAGGCGGTTACGTCCAAACGGTTCCCGCGCGCGCGGGGGATCTGAGGCGACTTCTCCAGGAGGGGGGCCGGTGCCTCAGTCCTTCCCTCAGCACCGGCCTCCCGTCTCTTCACCCAGTCCCTTTCTCTTCCTCCCCTCTCCCCACCGGCAGATCCCTCGGTCCCTCCCCCCTGTGCCCCCGCGCTTCCTTGTCCGGCGTGACGCTCCCTCGAGGCGCAACGGGGCGCTTCGCGGTCACCGGGGAGAGCCCCCACCCGCGTCCCTGCCGCAGCCTCCTGTGCCCTGCCTCGGCGACGCTGCCCACATTCCCCAGGTGCTCTCGTTAGGAAGTGTTTCTTGCGGCGCCCAGCCACTTCCCTGCGGTTTCTGCCTTCTTTCATTCATCCGTCTATTCATGTTTTCCGGCGTTGATCCCGTCAGTCCCAGATCCTCCGAGAGATCCCAGGCACTGTACCGGGTTTTAGAGACGAGAAGATAAAATATTAACGAGAGACAGTCGCTTACAGAGCGCTTACTAGCGCCAGACGCTGGGGAAGCGCTTTCTGTGCATTGTCTCGGGAGCCTCGTTCCGCCGTGAGGCGCCTTCTGTTTCACGGATGACTCACAAATCCAGCTCAGAACTAGCCAAGTGGTAAAAAGTGAGGATGCGAACCGAAACTTTAAGCAGATCGCCCCATCTCCATCTTCCACGATACAGCTCGAAGTGTCTTCCTCTCTTCCTGCCCCCCTCCCTCCTTAGACATCCCTGTCATTTATTGTTCCCTGTGCCAGCAGTGTTTGCCCACTTATTTGTCTTGTCCACTGCTGTGTCTCCTCAACACCCATGAGCGCACGTAACAGACCTTAGGTAAATATTTATTGCAAACATTGCCTGTCTTCTCAGATAGCACTTCCTTCACCTGTCAGCTCAGTGACATTTTCTTTGGAATTTCCACTGGGCTGCTTCCGAAATTGGAAGGACCAGTTTGCTTTTTCCTCCTCTGCTGTTTTATGTCAGCTCGTTTATCAGGCAGCATTGTGGTAACTGTGCCTTCCTTTTCTCAGGCTTATTTCATAATCATCGTGAGCTTGGGTAAAGTTAAGCTCTGGCAGGGTCAGGTGTGCTCTTTAATGCGAGGAAATACGGGAAGACAAGCATCGATTCGCCTGAAAGATGCTTTGATCATGTTGGGAAACCTACCAAACTCATACTTGAAGATGGAAGAAATAACGCAAGGATTTCTAGGCATTGCTTTGCTCATAGCCTGTGTTAGGAGAATGATCTTTCTTTTTGTACTGGAAGGCACATAACTATTGGGATCACACTGAGCAGCATTCAGTTTGAAACACCTAGAGGTCTGGACTTAGAGAAAACTTTAATTCTATTCCTGGTGCCCGCTGATTTGCAAATCACTTCAGACAGGCCACCTTACCAGTTGAGCTTGTTTTTCCAAATGTGAATCCTTTTTAGACTACTATTGAGGTGGCTCTGAAGCATGTAAGAAAGGCATTGCACATGTTAATGTGACTTAGCACTAGTCAAAAATGGAATAATATTTTTAAATCACTCGGTTTGGGGAAGGCCAGTCAAGATTTGGCAGAAACTCATTTTTAATATTGGCAATTTGGGGTATCTCTTGTGTTCTTCAGTTAATGTGGTTGTAGGAACCTGATCGATGTACGTATGCTAAAAAGAAAAACAACTGTGGTTTGAAAAGGTCGTTGCTAAACTTAAGTCTCAGTTTATGTAAGAGAGGTGTACCTCATCTGTGGCGTCAGAACATTTATGGGTGGTGGCTGCTTTTATTATCTCCAAGCGAAGTATATGGAAGTATATGGCTGTATCTCATCTTTCTACCAAAGAGACTCAATCATAGAGGTTATTATTTCTAACCTACCAGTAATTTTCACCCAAAGGTTTCTAGCCACATGGATCTCTCTAAGAAAGATAATTTCCAGTTGCCATGAACTCTAGCTCTTTCAGGTATGGAGTTTTTTGTTGTCTGCTGGAATATTGGATTAAGAGTCAATACATTTTTATAACTTTTGAGGCAAGTTATTTGGTTTCTGTGCATTAGTTTCTCCTCCAAATACTTAGTTCAAATTTATTTATTGTGCAAATATGTGAGACACTAGCACGTATTTTATTTATGAAAATATATGTAGAAGATATTTCCCTGAGGCTTTGGATTGGACGTCACAGTTCCAGCCATGTCTTGTGTCTTGAGAATCACCTGCTCCAACTTCAGGTCCCAGTTTGAGGTGAAGTCTCTTATCCATCCCTGAATCAGTTCCCAGTGATCTCTCTTTTCCCTGACTCTTTTTTTTTTTGGTCTTATGTGATTATATTCTTTTGTAGTGTCTAATTTTAGGATCAAGCTCTTTATTTCTATTTTTTTCCCCGATTGTGTAATGTGTGCTTAATGCCTTTTTGTCATTCCCACACTAAGCGTATGAGCATCGTGAAGGTCCTGTTATTCATAGACCAGTAAATGTATGAACTGAGGAACCAGTAACACTTACTCCTACAAGGATTCCTTTTCTGATAAACTACCATTTTCTCCTTTATTCTGTCTTTTCTTGGCACTTCTGCAGATATTTGGGTTTTTTTTTTTCTAATTTTTCTTTTCCAGTTAGATTGCAGGTCTAAAAGGGACTCATATCAGCCTCCTTTGCTATTTGTTTATATTTTTGAGCCTCTCCTGTTGTGCCAGCCACTGTGTTAAGAGTATATGGTCTGCCATTGTAGAACAGAAAACTTCAGCTCAGTCTTTGCTTGCTTATAGGATGAATGCTTGGGTACAACTTGAGGCAGTGTAATGTAACGGTTAAACTCTGGAGTTGTGCAAACCTGGGTTCAAGCTCTTGTTCTATAATATATTAGCATTGCGATCTTAGGCACGTCACTTAATCATTCTTAAACTCTAGTTTCCTGATGACATAATGGAGATAATAACAGCATGTACCAGATAAGTAAGTTGCCAGTATTCAGTAAGAGAAAGTTTTGAGTACTTGGCACAGTGCCTGACATTATATCCTTATCAAAATCTCATTTTCAATAAACATCATTATTTTTGACATAACAGACCATAATGACATAGTTTTATCAATGAAAATTTTAATTTCTAAAGAAACATTTATTTTTTGAGTAGTAAGTATAAAAGTTACTGCTTTACTCTAGGGCAATCATCTCTGATCCTTGTTCGTAGCAGAATCTTTTTCCCTTCTCCCTCTGACCAAGAAAAAAAAAGCTAACATATCAAACATAAAAGGCAGAGAGGGTCTATACTGACCGGGTCTGTTACCTGCTTCTCTGAGAGCATTTAGGTAATTTAGGAATTCATTTGGGTATTCATTTTAAAATATAGATTTCCCGTGCTCAGTCTCTGAGAAAGAGTTGCTCTAGGCGGTGACTAGGTCATTGTATATATTTTTTTCTGATTGTACAGATTTTGGCGTAACACGTACCCACAGCTTGAATTTGAGAAAACAAGGAATTCTGGACTTGGCAGCTAGTCTTTGAGTATGCTTAGTGGTCTTCTCAGTCTCCTGGGAAATCACTGCTACCTAGCTAGCTAGGGGTCTAAGTTCTGAAAGAAAATGCGGATAAATTAAAGCTCTTTAATGCCTACGGCTTTTGAAATTAGAAGATGGATGATAAAGAAAGTGATTTAGCTCAGGCATACAAAACCTTCAATTATGGCTAATTTCTTTCATTTTAATTTCAGTTTTGATGTACCGTTAGGCCCGTTATTAGCTATGTGTTATATAATAGGTATCTAATCCATTTGTGCAAATCAGAAGCTATTCTTGGTAAAGTAAAAGTATCTACCATTTTAAATAAAGCCCTCCCTTTATTTTTTGCTAATTCAGATTTATCAAATAAGTTAGATGATAATTATTCTCTTTACAAAAGACATTCTTTCAAAACTTACTATAACTTTCTTTAAATAGTGAGCTTGCCTTTGTTTTTAATTACTTAGAACGTGATTTACTCATACCTTTTAATATACATTATCTGTAAAGAGACATATTTGTTTCATTAACTGGATCTAATCTCCTGATTTTTTAATATTGTGTGCTATCTTGTTATCAGAAAAATTATTAGTGATTCCACAGTGCAGTCAAGAGAGTTGGGGGCTGTTGATTCAGTAGAACTGAAATTTTTTTCTTAAAGGCATTTACACTCAGAAAGATTTATAATTTTTAGGTGTGTTTAAGCCTCTTGATGGAAAAATCCCAAAAGACAATTTTTTAAAAATTATTTTTTATTTTATTTTTTTAGGTGAGGCAACCCTTGGCTGACCTCACAGATTGCAAGGACCTTGCCAGCTTGCAATCCCTTATTTTTTTTATTTTTTACGCTTACAGTGCCTAGTCTTCCTAGGTGGTCTCCCATCCAAGTACTAACCAGGCCCAACCCTGCTTAGCTTCCGATATCAGACGGGATTGGGCTTGTTCAGGGTAGTATGGTCATAGACCAGCCAGAAGACAATTTTTAGATAGAGCTAGTGCTCTAAGTTACAGTTTTCGTGGGGAAAATATTTTTCTGTTTATCCTCAAAGTCAATACAGCTTGCATTCTTTTTATTAAATATTTAATTTATTTTATTAGGACCTTCTCTCTACAGATAGTCTTTCTAAGCAGTGTTAATTATTTCAGGTTACTGTTCTAAAGCTGACTTAAGTTCTCATAAAATATAATCCCTCATGCTTTTTATAACCCTTGAGAGAATTTTTTTATAATTTTTTTTTACAGTTGGCATACAGTATTAGTTTTAGGTGTCCCACATAGCGATTAGACATTTATATAACTTACCAAGTGATCACCTCAATAAATCTGGTACCCATCCGAAGCCATACTTAGCTATACATAGTTATTACAATATTATTGACTTGAAAGAATTTCTTAATGACTACATTTTGAAATTTAATTCTAGACTTAAAAAAAAACCCAAAACATGTTTCCAAAGGCATGGATGAGGGAAGGAACTGGGGTAAACACATGGTGAGAAGTATATTTGAAGAGCTCACTCTAGGCAGGGTTTATATCTAATGTGTTTTTTAATGTCATGTGGCACCTAGTGGGAATTCATTAATAAATGGACAAACCTAGTACCATTCATAATGACTGTTAGACTTTACTTGTTGAGAAAGTGAAATTTCATGCATTTAGAAAATTTTCTGAAGATGATATAGGCCCTGGAATATACTAATCCTTTTCTAGATTCTTCTTCCTTATCAGTCACTACATTCTAATAAGGGAGGAGATAGAAATACTAAATTGAGGCATCTTCTTAGCAGAGGACGTACTGTTATTCATTAATCACTATTTCATTAATTGTAAAATGCACACTTTTTTCATGCTTTTACTACCTCTGAAATCAGAATGCGTTTCATTGTTGATGACTTGTAGAACATAAATAATCGTGTCCTACAATTAATGACATCTTAAAAATGTTGAAGTATGGTGCCCATACTCATTTTTAACACTGTACCTACTGGTTTCAGTTGAAATCTTATCTTTTAGTTTCTGAATTTTTCTTTTGAGCATCAGACTTCTAAGAATATAACAGAATTACTGTCCAAAACTTTAACAAATTTGTTTTGTGCATTGAGCTTTTTGTTTTAGAGAGTAGACAAAATAGCTGTGAGACAGCTTAGTCAAGTCTGCTTGTTGTCATTTTTCAGGAGCAGTAGAGAACTGTGGACAATTCTGCTTGGAAGGTCAGCTCTGAGAGAACTGGTAAGTGGTAGCATTCTCGAGTGGATTCTATGGTTTGCGTAGTTTATATTATTTTTAAAAACTTTTTGTAGTAGGAAGTAAACACATTTTTTATTCTAAAACTTTATCAACATTATGCATTCCTTACTCTTCTCTGCTGAAATGTGTATCTCACAGCCTAGCTGTTGAAGTTTCTAAATTCCACCTTTCTTGTTCCTTGGTGATTCCTTTTCTGAAAAGATACCAGTGCTGCTTAATTGGCTGCTGAGGATTGGGGTACAAATGATATTCTTCTACCTCAGGCTAAGGAAGATTCTCAGGCCTTTTTTCTGTCTCACACTTTACTTGCTTTTTCTTCCTTTTCCATTTAGCTAGCTCCTTAGATCACGGAGGCTATGGTTTCTAGGACATTTTCTAGCATATAATCAATAAAGAACAGTTCTTATTGATCCTCAGGTGTTCTCACCCTGCGAGGGTAAAGTGTTAAGGTGAAATTCAAGTATTACTGTTATGTAATTAATATAAGGAATGCTGTATCTTTTTTAGAGGCTTAACAGTTTTTGATTTGCCTTCATCTGATCATTCCACTTCTAGGAATGATCCACTTAAAAGAAAGAAATCCTGAAAAAGTTTTATGCACACAGCTCTTCACCATAGCATTATTTATATTAATAAAAATTATGATCAGCTTAAGTGTATCTAACATTAGAGGAATGATAAATAAATTATGATCTAGCCACTTAAAACATTATGCAACCACTAGAAAGGATGCTTATCAAGGTTTTCATAATAAGGTTAAATCATTATGTTAGAATGTTAAGCAAAGAAAAGGCTACAGAATTCAATATTCAAAATGATTTCAACTGTGGAGAAGAATGCATATTAAAAAGACTCAAAGGAATATGTAATCCTCAGTGTGATCATGGAGTCTGATTAAATTGCATTCGTGTAATTTTCTTGTTCTTTTCCAGAATCAGATTGAGGCAGAACTGAATAAACACTGGCAGCGGCTGTTAGAGGGACTTTCTTACTACAAACCTCCCAGGTACGGCTCTCCTGTGCATCTGGTTAGAGTAATTCCCTTGAGGAAGCTGGCATAGATGAAACCATTTTCATGTATGATTTTGTGGTATTGCTGGGTTAGGTAGGTCAAAGAGAATATAGTTTGGTTACCAGTGGAAAAGAGCAGGGCACATTTTTTTCTGTCTCTTAAAGAGAAATTCCTTGTAGAAATATAGTATGGTTGAATCCAATTATATAACTGTGGTATCTGGGATGAAGATTAAATATTCATTTAAATTCTAATATTTATTTTGGTCCACATTATTTATGTGATACACTGTCAGCACCAAATGCTGGCATATAGCAGTGAGCAATGATAATAGCAGCTGATGCTTATATAATGTTTACTGTGTACTAATTATTATTCTAAGCACTTGAGTTATTTAAGCCTCACAACAGACCTTTGAGATAGGAACTATATATATATACACATATATATGTATGTATATATGTGTATATATATATTTTGATAGGTACTGTTGTATTCTTTGAATATATGTGTGTATATATATAATATATATATAAATTTTTTACTGGGCAGTAGAAAATAATAAAATATAAAATAGTTTAAAAAAGAGAATATACCTTGTAGGACTAGACTTTTAATTCATTATTCAGATCTCATCTGTTATGCCTTATAGTTCACAAGTTACCCTCATTTCCCTTCTACTTTTGAACATGTATTGATTTTATTACATCCCTGCCTTCCATCTTCATTCTCTTAGGTTAGTGAAGAACTTTCTTTTTTTTGTTGTTCACCTATTAACTCTTCTTCCATAATTGTTTTGAAGTAATTCTTAGACATCATGTTATAGTTATCTGTAAATACTATGTATCTAAAATATATGGACTTAAAAAAGATAATCAGTATATTATCACATTTAGGTACTTTTATTATTGTTTCCATTTTACAGATGGGGAAACTGAGGCACAAAGAGGTTAAGTAACTTGCCCAAGGTCACACAGCTAGTAAGTGGTAGAACCAGGATTTGAACCTGGCAGTCTTAATCCAGTGTCTGTGTTCTTAACCATCATTCTGTGTTGCCTCTTTCAGAACTTACTGTTTAACCTTATACTAGCCTTTGTGTTGTGGATTTTCTGTGAAGTGTGAGAGTCTCTATTAAAAAATATTCAACAACAACGTGCTTTGGTTCACAGAATAGACATTTGGCATTAGTTTCTCTTCTGTAAGGACAAAGTTCCCTAGTAGTAGCATGGGATTTGAAGACTGACAGACATTTTGTTTTTTTTTTAACTGTGGGCTTTATTTGAATTTAACTAAAAAAATTTTTTTTCTTTAATGTCCTCTTTATTCTCTAAGATTCATTCCAGGGTGCCACATTTCATTTAGTTGTCATGTCTCCTTAGCTCTTATATAACTGTGACAGTATCACAGTCTTCCCTTGATTTTCATGCCTTTAAATAGTTTTGAGGAGGACTGGTTAAGTATTTTGTAGAATACCGTCAATTTAAATTTCTTTGATGTTTTTCTCATTATTTGACTTGGTTGTGGGTTTTGCGGAAGGATTTGGAAAGGTAAAGTACCATTCTCCTCATGTCATAGTGGAGGATGCACACTGAAAGAATTACCCACATGGAATCGCCAGTGATGTTAACCTTGTTCACTTGGGTAAGGTAGCATTTACCCAGTTTCCCTTCTATGAAGTCACGTTCTTTCTCTATTCTGTTTTTTGGAAGGGAGTCACTGTGTGTAGTCCACTCTCAACGTGGGGGTGTGGTAGAATTAAACTTCACCTCCCGAAGGGTGTACTACCTACGTATATTATTTGGACTTTTACTGTAAGGAAGATTTGCTCCTCCCCTATTTGTTTGTTTGTTTGTTTGTTTTATCTCTAGGGATTCGTGTATATATATTTTATACTTTATACCTTATTCCGTCTTTGGTCATTGGGAGTTCTTTCAGATTGGCTTCTATGTCCTTTTGAGATGTCTTCTCCTTTTGTTTTCTCAGTATTTCCTTCCTTTCTGGCATTACACAATGCTTCAGGTTCATCTAGTATTTTCTCCACCCCCAGTTCTAGAGCAGCTATTTATCCAGGGAGTCCTGGTGCTATTTATTAGAGAGTGGTATTAGAATCCAAGATCTGGGTACTGGATGTACCCACTGTGCCTAAGGTGTTGTGGCTTCTAGGCCTTCTCAGTGGACAGAGCTAGATAGCATATGTGTACCTACTAACAGACCTGGTTTTAAATTTCACCTCAACTCTTTATTAGCTGTGAGATTTTTGGTAAGTTATTTATTCTTTCTAAGTGTTGTTAATTCCATTTGTAAAATGGGGATGGTAATATTTATCTCCCAGGATAGTTATAAGGAGCAAAAATAATTAATGTAACATGTCTATAAATAACATTATTGTAACTAGTGTTTTTATCTAGACATAAATAGTATTGTGTTATAAAGTCTGTAGAGATGAACTTTTGTGTGTGTGTGTATATATGTATTTTCGTAGTCACCTAAAGGACCAAAAAAGGTCTATAGTAAAAATATCTTTAAGTATTTTTATTTTAACCTCTAGAGGTCATTGAGAATGAGGAAATGATTCATTATTCTTTTCATAGTCCAAATTCAGCTGAAAAAGTGAAAGCTAATAAAGATGTAGCTTCACCACTGAAGGAACTGGGTTTAAGAATCAGCAAGTTTTTGGTGAGTAAAAATTAGCACTGGCTCAGTTTATTACCTGGAGTATGGATGTGCGTGGTTTAATCGTTAGCGATTATTAGTGAAAATTCAGTTTACTTTAGTTTTGGAGCATATTTTGTTTCAAAAGTACCCAGATTGCAACTCTTCTTGCTAAAAGCCACAAATTAAGTTGCCTGACCCATTTACTACATTTCATAGAGTTTTCTGCAGCATACCTGTGGTGTTCTTTAAATTGAATAGACTGTGCTTAAATATATAACTTTTTTTAAATTTTGGAAACCTAGATTATGCCTGCTGTTGTATTAATGTGCTTGGTGAATAAGCATAGTTGTTTCTGGCATGTAAATTTGTTAGGTAAATTACATGTCAGTGACTTGCTCCTTTTTTCTATTTGAGGTAAAATTGTTATGTTGTATGAAATCTTTAAAAAGACTTTTGTTTATTCAAGTCGTATGTTCATTCCAGAGGACCAATCTTTAGAATGCTTTGCATCCTACGTATGGTTTCTGGGCTGAGGTGGCCGTTCCTTATTTATGACCTCTATTTTAGAGTCTTGATGAGGAACAGAGTGTGCAGTTACTCCAGTGTTACCTTCAAGAGGATTATAGAGGTACTCGGGACTCACTGAAGGTTTGTGGTTGTGTTCTTGCCTTTATCCTTTTCCTTGTGGGTTTTAGATAATTAAGGGCCTCGGTACCAGTTCTTTGCAACAGAGGTGGGTGATCAGATCTAGCCATTCTCAGGAAGACTTTCTAAAGGCTTAAAAATACATATACTTAAGCTGAGGCCTATCCTCAGCCTTGGAGTTGGGGAGAAGTCAAAGATTAAAATGTTCATTAGAGAGTCTTTGGATATCAGAGCTGAAAAGGACCTCGGGCAACATCTGTCTAGTCCCTCATTTTACATGTGAGGAAATTGAGACCAGAGAAGCTGGGCGGGGACTTGAGCACAGACTTGGATATACTTAGGTAAAAAAATGTTTGTAGAAAAGAATGGGCAATTATAATCTTGAAGGATAAGGTGAAGATGTTTACTTTTTTCTTTGTTAATTGCGTTTTGCTCATAGGATGGCTTCCTGACTGTTCTTTTTCCCTTCAGACAGTATTGCAAGATGAGAGGCAGAGCCAGGCCTTAATCCTGAAGGTCAGTAGCAGTCACCGTTTTCATTCTTTGATGTAAAATTGAGTACCAGCTTCTTGATCTTGTTCTGAGCTTTGCTGGCTGTTGATTCTTTCGTTGGGTAAGCATTGAGGACTTAATGAAGAAGCTTATTAACTTATTTGGAAATGAGGCTTTTATCCACTGAACCCAGCCGAGGCCTTTTTCCAAAGGAGATTCTTCAGCCACTGGGGATGAAAACTGATTCGTGGGTGTTTTTTCTCTAGATCTAAATACAACAGGATTAAGTTGTATTTCTTTTTCCTTTATCTCCTCCTGTCCCCCAAAGCAACCTTCTCACTTAGGATTCTCGTTTTAAAATGGAGTTCGACTACCTTCTATTTGTTATTTAGTGAGAACGATTAGGACCTATGCCAGTGGTGTTTTTATATTTGCTTTCATGTATTTGGCTGTCAGTTTATAGCATTGTGTGTGACGTGACTGCTATGAGAAATCATGCTAGAAAAACTTGTTTATATTAGTAGATAATTCTGTTTATCTTGCATGACTTTACTTGTATCCTAGGTCATGAAGGTCTTTTGCTTCCCTTTGGCGTAACACTGTTTCCATTTCTGTGATTGCTTATACAGATTGAACTTTTCCATTCACACCCTCTAAGTGATCTCTTTATCGGTAATATTATAGTATCTTCTGTGCAAAGGTAACTAATTTAGAATTTTTGGGTTCTTCCCAGATTGCAGACTATTACTATGAAGAAAGAACCTATATTCTTCGTTGTGTCTTACACCTTCTCACTTATTTCCAAGATGAAAGACACCCCTACAGGGTAAGGCCGTTTAGTCCTCTTGGTTCTCTTTATCCTGTAAAATTCAACACTTTTAAATAATTCTACATTATTCATATTCATGTTCATGTTCATTTGACTACCTTTTACTCTAGATATAAGTTACTCTTGGATTTTTTTTTAGGTTGAATATGCAGACTGTGTTGATAAATTGGAGAAGGAGCTAGTTATAAAATATAGACAGCAATTTGAAGAGCTTTATAAAACTGAAGCACCAACATGGGAGACACATGGGAACCTCATGGTATGTGGTTATTGGGCCCTTCTGTAATTCTTCGGAGAATGCTATATCCTTTCTCATAGAGCTCCAAGTTAAATTGTTTGTTTGTTTATTAACTTAAAACATTTATAGATTATCATCCTTCAGAAAAGTTTAAGCATATCTTATGGATCAAACCATTCATGGACTTTAACTAATGGTATTTAATTCTGGATTTTTTCCCTTGACTCTGTCAATCCAGTTTATTTCCTTTCTGTTCTCACCTAAAATATTCTCTTAGTGGTTAGTGGAACTGTAAATCCAAGATTTCATCTTCTTTATTATCTAGTGTGTGATGATAGTCTGATTTTTATTAAAACAACCAAAACACAGACTATTTAAAATCTTTAATAGAAGAAAAGGGCACACTTACCGTAGCAACAATCCAAAGTCTAAATGAAGGAAACTTTAAAATGCTCTAACGAGTATAAAAGAAGTCATAATTAAATGGAAAGACACACTACATTCTTGAATTTAAAGACTCAGGACCATAAAAGTGTTAGTACTTCAAATTTTTAACCTAAAAATTCAATGCAATCACAGAAAAATTGTACCAGGTGTTTTGTCTTTTATTTTGGAACTGGAAAAGCTGATTCTAAAATTCATATGAAAAATAAGTGACGATATCCAGGAAATTTTCAAAAAGGAAAATCATGAAGGAAAATTAGCCTTATTAGATAATAAGACTGTAGTAATTTAAAACATGGCATTGGCACATGAATAAATAGGTAGCTGTTAGAGCACAATATATATTTTAGCTATAGACCAAAATCTTGATAAGGAATTTGTGAATGATAAAGGCAGCATTTCAAAACACTCGGAATGTGTTGGCTTATTCAGTAAGTGGTGCTGGTACCACTGGATAGTCATCTGGAGGAAAATTGAGCTGTACCTCATACCTTCTGCCAAAAGAAAATCAGAGATTAATGACTTAAATTTTAAAAAATTCACCTATAAAAGTATTAGATGAAAACATGGAAAGTAGTTTTGTTTTAATTTTTTTTGGAGTGGAGAAGACTTTTTAAAGTAAAACTCAGAATATAAACCCAGCAACATCAAATCAAAAAACTTTTGCAAGGCAAAAAAACAAAAATAGCACTGTAAGCAAAGACAGAAGACGAACTCAACACAAAGTGTTCTTAGAAAGAACTCCCATAAATCAATAAATAAAACCCAAAAGAAAAATAGGGAAAAGGAGTAAACATATTCACATGGCATACTCTTCTCCAAGGGATGGGATAAGGGTACTCACTCATATTTTGCTGTATAAATTGGTATATTTTTTAATGGAAAACATGACAGTATCTAAAAATCGAAAAGCACATATTTCTTGACCTGGCACTTCCACTTTAAGAGTTTATCACTTAAATGCCTTCACACCTATGTGAAATAACTTGTCTAACTGTAGCATTGCCCTCACCCCAAACTTTATTTATTCAGATATGATTACCATCCAATAAAATTCACCCATTTTAAGTGTACTGTTTGAGTTTTGGCAGTTGTATACAGTTATATGCAGTAACCACCTGCATGATTAACATAAAGAATATTTCTGTCTCCCCAGAAAGTTTGTCATCAGTCTGTGACCCCCCTGACTGAAGCAACCACTTCTCTGCTTTCTACAGAATTTTTTTAAATTATAATTTTTTTATTGTAAAATATACATGACTTAAAATTTATCCTTTTAACCATTTATAAGTATCACTATAATTTTGCCTTATCTAGAATTTTACATTAATAGAACCATACAATATGTAGTCTTTTCTGTTTGGCTTCTCTCACTTAGCGTAATGTTTTTAGATCCATCCATGTTATATCACATAACAACTTCATTCCTATTTGTGGTTGAATAATCTATCGTGTGGCTATTCCGTGGATATATTTATTAACTCATCAGTTGATGGACATTTGAATTGTATCTGTTTTTTGACTATTATGAATAAAATGCTATGAACATTATTAACATACAGGTCTTTGTGTGGACATAGGTTTCATTTCTCGGGTAAATAAACACTTGGGAGTTAACTTATTGGGGTCATATTTATAGTGTATATTTTTATCTTTATTAGGCATGGGTGAACTGTTTTCCATAGTGGCTGTACTATTTTCAATTTCTACCAGAATGTATGAGAAATATTTTTAGCTTCATATCCTCACCTACACTTGATAGTCACTATTTTTAATTTTAGACATTCTAATATGTGTGTAGTGGTATCTCATTGTGGTTTTAATTTTTGTTTCTCTGATGACTAGTGACGTTGAGCATCTTTTCATGTGCTTATTTGCTTATGTCTTTGGTGAAGTGTTTATTCAGATCTTTGGTCTACTTGTTTTTATTGGGATGTTTTATTACTGAATTTTAAGAATTTTCTATTTGTGCTGGAGACAATCCATTTAACAGATAGATGTTTTATAAATATTTTCTCTCACTTTATGGCTTTTTTTTTTTTTCTCAACTGTATCTAAGAGCAGATATTTTTAATTTTGATAAAGTTTTATCAGATTTTTCTGTTATGATTCTCGCCTTTCGGGCCTTGTTTAAGAAATCTTTGCCTAACCTAATGTCAAAAAGGTTTTGTTTTTTTTTTCTAGAACTTTTAGCTCTTATGTTTAGGTTTATAGTTAATTTTTAGTATTATTGTGCATGGTGTGAGGTGAGAGACAAGGTTGATATTTTTCCCACACAGATCTTCTAGTACCATTTATTGAAAACACTCTTTTCTCATTGAATTATCTTGGTACCTTTGTAAAAAATAAATTGATCATTTAAGTGTGGGTCTGTCTCTGGTTTAATGAACTCTACATTTGTTTTTATGCCAATATCACACTGTCTTGATTACTATAGCTTTTTAGTACATCTTGAAATCAATTAGTGTAAGTCTTTCAACCTTGTTCTTTTTCAAAAATGTTGGCTCTTCTATGACCTTTGCTTTTCCAAAGAATCAGCATGTCTCTTTCAAAAAAAAAGCGTGCTAGGATTTTGGTTAGAATTTTAGCAAATCTGTGCATAATTTTGGGGAGAATTGCCATCTTAATAATGTTATGAAGTCTTCCAATCCATGAACGTAGTATATTCCTCTATTTATGTACATCTTCTTTAATTTTCCTAAATTAGGTTTTAATTGTTTTCAGTATTCAGGTATTATGTCTTTTGTCAAATTTATTTTTAAATAGATTTATTTTACTTTTATGTTGTTATTATAAATGTGTTTTTCAAAAAAATAATTTTTCAGTTGTTAGTATTTAGAAATACAGTTAATTTTTGTGTATTAGTCTTGTATCTTGGGACCTTGATAAATTCACTTATTCTAGTAGGTTTTTTCCTCATAGGATTTTCATATATACATGATCATGTCATCTGTAAGTAAGGACAGTCTGACTTCTTTTCAAATCCATTTATCTTTTATTTCTTTTTCTAGCCTTACTGTCTGATTAGAACCTCCAGTAGAGTGCTGAATAGAAGTGGTGAGAGAGCCGACATCCTTACCTCTTCCTGATCTTAGGTGGCAAGCATTCAGTCTTTGTCAGTGACTATGTTGTTAATTGTAAATTATTTTTATAGTTGTTCTTTATCAAGTGAGGAAATTCCCCTTAATTCTTACTTTGCTGAGGGTTTTTACTTTTTATTAGGAATGAGTGTTAAATTCTGTCCATTTTCTTTTGCACCTGTTGAAACGATCTTATGGTTTTTCTCTTCTAATATACTGAGTTACATTGAATTTTGAGATATCAAATCAACCTTGACTTTCTGGCATAAACTTCACTTATGATATATTTTGCTTTTTATATATTGTTGGATATGACTTGTTAAAATTTTAGGGGATTTTCTGCCTGTGTTCATGAGGGATACTAGTCTGTAGTTTTTTCACAATGTTTTTGTCTAGATTTGGTGTTAGGGTAATATTGGCTTTATAAAATAAGTTGAGAAATGTTCTTTCTTCCTCTGTTTTCTTAAAGAATTTGTATAGTATTGGTATTATTTCTTCCTTAAGTATGATTTACCAGTGAGGTCATCTTAGCCTATAGTTTTCTACGTGGAAAAGTTTTAAGTTCTGAATTCCGTTTTCTTTAGTTGATATACGGCTATTCAAGTTTCCTATTTCTTCTTGGGTCAGTTTTGGTAATTTTTGTCTTTCAAGGAATTTGTCCATTTTATTTAAGTAGTCAAATTTACTTGTGTAAAGCAGTTAATAATATTTTCTTATTATTTTTACTCTGTGGGATTTGTAGTGATATCTCCTGACTCATTTCTGATGATAGTTTTTGTTGTCATTTTTCTGTTATTTATCCATTTATAATCATTGATTACTTCTCTTCAATATTTCTGTCAATTTCTTTGGATTTAGTTCTTTTTCTAATTTTTTTATGGTATAAACTTAGATTACATATTTTTAGGTCTTTTCTAATAAATAACTATAAATATTGCTTTAAGCATTGCTTTTAGCTTTATCCCATAAATTTGATATGTTGTATTTTCATTATCTTTCAGTTCAAAATAGTTCCTAATTTTCCTTTGTGATTTTCTTCTTCCCTGCATTAGAAGTATATTAATTTCCAAATATTGGATGTTTCTTAGATATCTTATTATTATTGATTTTTAATTTGATTCCATTATGATCAAAGAACATATTCTGTATCATTTCAGTCTTTTAGAATTTACTGTCACATGGTTTATGGCCCTGGGATATCATCTGTGTTCGTGAATGCACCATGTACACATGAAAAGAATGTATATTTGGCAGGAGTTGAGTGTCGTGGTCTCTGAATACGTCAGGTCAAGATTCCTTAGATCTTCTATGTCTTTGCTGATTTTTTTTATGTAGTTCTGTCAGTTGTATAATGATTTTAGTGCAAAAGATTGGTAATGACCTAAATGCCTATCCAAATGGACCGGTTAGAATAAATTACGGCATTTTCATGCAGTGGAGTTCTAGGTAACATTCATCAAAAATAATGAGGGGACTGGTCGGTAGATTACTATGCAGCTCTAAAAAGGAATAAAAGATAAGGAAATTGTTAAAATACTATTAGAGGAAATAATCTTTAAGACACAGTGTTGAGTGAAAAAAGTAAGGTGCAGAATAGTTTGCGTAATATATTATCTGTTTTAGGGATTGATGGATGCATAGACATACAGACATACCATAAAACGAATGAATGAATGAGTATGACATAGTACTGGAAGGAAAGACAAAAACCTCTGACAGCGGCTGCCTCTGGGGAGAGTTTTGGGTAGGCAACAGGAATTGTAGGGAGGGACTTTTTTTTTACCCTATCCTTACTCAGTAGTCCTCCCTTATCTGCAGTCGATTTTCCACATGGTCATCTGCAGTCCAAAGATATTACATAGAAAATCCTAGAAATAAATCATTCATGTTTTAAATTGCCATTGTAAGTAGATATGTGAAATCTTGGGCTGTTCCACTCTGTCCTGCCCAGAAAGTGAATGATGCCTTTGTCCAGTGTATCCGTGCTGTCCATATACACTACCCACTTGCTAGTCATGCAGTAGCGTCAGTTATCAAACAGCCATCTTATGATACCACAGTGCTTGTGTACAAGTAACCTTTATTTTTCTTAATACCACATTCACATAACTTTTGTTACAGTAATTGTTATAATTGTTTTACTTTAGTATTATTGTTAATCTCTTGTCCCTAATTTATAAATTAAACTTTGTCATAAGTATGTATATATAGGAAAAAACATATCAGTACCATCTGTGGTTTCACTCATCCACTGGGGGTCTTGGATTCTATCCCTAGTGGATGAGTGGGGCAACTATCCATATGTTATCTAATAAAAATAACTTGAACAATTTAAATATGTTTTAAAATCTGACTTTATTTCTTTCCCATGTTTTCTTCATTGGTTGTGCAGACCGAGCGCCAGGTGTCTCGCTGGTTTGTTCAGTGCCTTCGGGAACAGTCCATGCTGCTAGAAATTATTTTCCTTTATTTTGCATACTTCGAGATGGCACCTAGTGACCTATTGGTGTTAACCAAGATGTTTAAAGAGCAAGGGTTTGGTAGTAGGCAGACCAACAGGCACCTGGTGGATGAGACCATGGACCCTTTTGTGGACCGGATCGGGTAAGTCCAAATGAACCGAGGTCAGGGAACTCGTTGAGAGCGTTGCCAGTACAGTGGTCCTGTGAATGGGTGGGTGTAGCAGGGGTCAGCGTGCTTTTCCCCTAATGGGTGGAAACTAGATGGGTGTGCTACCACGTTCCAGATCATACGGGGAGTGAAGACTGGGACTGAGAGGAACCTGTTTTCTCAAAGTAACTATTATATCCTTTTCTTTCACTTACCATCTTCCTCTAAAAGGTTCATGCATTCATTCAACAAAATATTTGTTGAGCACCTGTCGTAGGTCAGGCACTGTGCAAATGCTAAAGGCAGATGTGTCCTCAGTCCTCTTTAAGATCAGTCTATGGACTTTGGAATTTTATGGCAATGGACACTTTTTTCTTTTAAGGCCTGTTCCCTCTGTGGATAAAGATACACACTTGAGCAGCGAGATAGTTTATTGGGGTCAGATGTAATTGGTAGCTGTAGAAACCTTTGGAACTAGATCTGCACTTGGTAGGCACAAGCCACATATGACTATAGAGCCCTTAAAATGTGGTTGGTCAAATTGACAAATGCTGGAAGTAAATACTGGATTGAGAAGACTCAGTTTGGGAAAACAATGTAAAATAACTCATTAATAATTTTTTGATATTGAAGTGTCTTACATGTCACCTTATTTTCCAGTGAGGTTCAGAGTGGCATATCTTCATGGTGATGATACCATTTTTCTTTCCAGCTACTTCAGTGCCCTTATCCTGGTAGAAGGCATGGACATTGAATCTTTGCACAAGTGTGCTTTGGATGACAGAAGAGAGCTACACCAGTTTGCCCAGGATGGCCTTATTTGTCAGGTGAACTGGGAACAGCCCGTTTTCTTTTTTTCCAGACCTTTTATAATTAGTAGTATATTTATACTGCTGCATAAACTTTTTCTCATTGAATTTGAAGTTCTACATTGTTAAGTTAACCGGATCTGAAAGAAATCTCAGATTTGTCACTGATCTGTACAGAGGTGATGGTTGAATCTGTGAGAATGGGTAGAGTCACTCAAGGTGTTGGTATAAGGACAAAACAGATCAAAGGGCAGAACATTGGGGGTTGTCTGTATTTACAGAGTGTGTGAAAGAAGAATAAATGGGAAGAACTTTGAGATGGGATTGTTAGAAAGAGAAAATGAAGAAAGCAGAGAAAGTTCAGGACGGATCGGGAAATTTTCTCGAATCTCCATTTAAACACGTATTTTACCATCTTAGATTAAGACTGCATAAAATCAGAAGAAAAAAATTGTGGGTAAAGAGAAGAGTACTTGGGTTTATTAGTGAGGTGGCCGGGGGTTTGGGAAGAGTAAAATACCAGAATGGGAGAAGGGGGCCACTGTGGATGCATGGAAGACTCATTAAGCATGATGAAGAAGCCTATGGAGCAGTGATCCCCAACCTTTCTGGCACCAGGGAACGTGCTCCTGTGAGAATCTAATGCCTGATGATCTGAGCTAGCGCCAGGGAGTGGCTGCAAATACAGATGAAGCTTCGCTCGCTCTCCCGCCACTCACCTCCTGCAGTGCAGCCCAGTTCCTAATAGGCTATGGACTGATACCGTTCTGTAGCCTGGGAGCTCGGGACTCCTGCTATTGAGGGTCTGCATCCTTTCTGTTTAGTGACACAGTTGATTTCTCTTTCTATTAGGGTATGGACCGTTTGATGATGACCTTTGGGGACATTCCACATCACGCCCCAGTGCTTTTGGCCTGGGCTCTCCTCCGTCACACTCTGAATCCAGAAGAGACAAGCAGCATTGTCCGGAAGATAGGTGGCATGGCTATCCAGCTGAATGTGTTTCAGTACTTGACCCGACTGCTCCGCTCACTGGCCAGTGGGGGAAATGATGTGAGGCTCAGGCTATAGATGTTTGCACATGAGAATGGACTAAGAGCAGGGCTGAAATTCATTAATGACTCATGGTAATGGAGATAGTAATTGTAATAGTGACGGGGCTAATGATGATAATGTTGTAACTGACCTTTATAGAGCACCGGCTATGACCAGACGCTGTGCTCACTTTATAGTATCTTGCTTCATCCTTACAACACTTTACACTATGGATTATCATCCTATTTTATGCATTAGGAAATTGAGACTCAGGGAGATGAAATTTGCCCATAGGAACAGTAATTGCTTGTTAGTGATAGATACAATTAGAACCCACTGTGTCTGACACTTTGCCAATGTAGTATACTCTACCAGAATAGTATATGTCCTTGAAGATAGCTTTGGCTGTATGGACTGGAGAAATCTTTTTGGGGAGCTTACTCATTCAGCTGTAATAGAACGAATTAGAAATTGCCTTGATTCTTATGTTGGGGCTTAATTTGAATGGCACAGTTTAGTCAGCTTTTGACATGCTAAAATGAAACCTCAGCCAACAGGCCCTGCTTGTTGGCACTGGTTGTTTGATTTTGGTGACAGTTCAGGCAGCTGCATCATTTGTGTCAGCTCATAGAGACTGTCCTTTCTATAGGCTAGATGTAATTTTTTCCCCCATGAAAACTGATCATTTTGAAAATGATTCCCTTTTGATTTTATTCTTGACTATCTTGTAATATTTGCGGTTCCTGCTTTCTCTTTTCTCTTTTTGTCTTTCTGATCTTAGAAGTAAATTAGGAACAATATGAAGCCTTGGTTTCCCTTCCCGTTTGTTCACAGGGGCTGCGTTAACGTGATAGGGTTGTGCTGAATCTGGGGAAGGGTTGTTTTCCTCAGAATTATTCACTGACTCCTTTGCCGTTACAGTGCACCACCAGCACCGCATGCATGTGTGTCTATGGACTCCTGTCTTTCGTGCTGACCTCGCTGGAGCTGCACACACTGGGCAATCAGCAGGTCAGTGTCTGGCTTTCATGAGGCTATCTGCACTACCCAGCTTTGCAGTCAGATAGCCCTGAGATACCGCTTTGGAGCTGATAAAACACACACCCATATACTTCAGCTGTAATTTGTTCATTGCTGTTTGTTTTCCTTTATTATATTATGCAAGTGATACATATTAATGATACAAAAATCAGAAAATGCCGGTAAAAGGAAAAACTATAATCCTATCACACAGGATAACTTCTGTTAACATTTTGGTATGTTTTCTTTCAGACATTTTCTGCTAAGTCTGGCAGGTTTCTTTCAGTCTGTAACTTTGCTGTCCACTGTGGTAACCAACCACAAACCACATCATCGTCTAGACTCATTAGTTTCTTCGAGTTACGAAGTGGTGCTGGTTTCTCTTTCTCCTTAACGCTTATTGGTTGGAACATTGCTGGAAAAAAGAAATTTGTATAGATGAGGAAGGGGTCAAATGTATAAATTTCCAGTTATAAGAATAGTCACGGGGATGTAAAGGACAGCCTAGGGAATATAGTCAGTAATACAGTAATAACTATATATGGTGTCAAATACGTACTAGACTTATCGAGGTGATCGCTTTTTAAGTTGTGTATATGTCTAATCACTATGTTGTACACATGAAACTAGTATAATATATGTCAACTATAATTGGAAAATAAAATTAAATTAAAAACATACAATCAAGATAATAATGTAGGCAGAACATTTGACATAGAAAATAAAAGTGATTTCAAATTTAAAAAATTTGTTTCATAGTATATACAAAGATTGAATCATTATGTTGTATACCTGAAACTAATACAGTGTTATATGTCAATTATACCTCAATTTATAAAAAAAGGACATTTGCTCTCAACTCTGATACTCTGGTATAGAGCACTGTACATGCATCTTTTCCTGTACTTACGAGTTTTCCTTAGAATCCACTAAAAGTGGCTAGTGAGGGTTTTAAATTTTTTACATGTTGTTCACTTATGATTTATTTTAATGCATTGGATTTATTTATTTTTATGTTCAGATTTCCCCATCTTTGGTCAATAAGAGCTTTTTCATATTCTGAATCCACTTGACACTACTCTTACATATTTTGATAGCTCTGTTGTTTTTTATCTAATATGACAGACTGTTGCAGGATTATCTTATATGATTTTTGCCCCACACCTGGAATCTGCCATTTCTCCAAGGAGTCTTGGTTCCTTTCAGTAGGAAATAGTATTCGAGTTCTTTATAACTGAGTCACGTTATTTTTAACGATTAGAGAATTGTTTCGGAAATTTAAGAAATTGATGAAGTTGACAAAAATGAAAATTTTTTATCCTGGGCAAAAAAAGAAATTGGTGTTAATTCAAAGACTCAATTTCCAAAGCTCTAAGGGGTACAGAATAAGCCTTGTATCTTTTGCCAAAATTCTGGTCACATTTGGTCCCTGCTATTCTCCCAAAGATTGGTATTAATATATTGGGATTGCAAGGGTCCTAGTACTTGGGTTTTTTTAAAAAATTATTTCATAGGACTTTATTAGATTTCCTAGTATGTGCCAAGCTCTGTGCTAAGTGCCGAAGATCAAAAAATTAAGAAGACTTTATTCTTGCTTTCTAGAACAGTTTAGCTGAACCTAGTAATAGCTCTCATTTACACAACATTTGAAAATTTACAGTTCACATCTGGTACAGCATATTTAAATCCTAGGACAATACTGTGAAGTGGATATTGTCACCATTTTACAGATAAAGAATTTGAAGTTCAGAGAGAGAGAGAGTTTAATTTGCATGATGTTATACCACAGATATAATACACCCTATTCAGGCTGTAAACTTAACTTTTTAAGCCCAGAGTTCCATATGAAGGTATTATTGGTGTTTTTATTTCAACGGAATATAGTAAAAGAGGCCAGTTCAACAAGGGAAAATAAGCCATTTTCTTTCCCTTCTTCCAATAGGATGTAATCGACACAGCATGTGAAGTCTTGGCAGACCCTTCTCTTCCAGAACTATTCTGGGGAACAGTAAGTATGTCAGAGGGAGTCATGCTATGGTATTCTCTGTAGCAGGCACTTACTCAGTGATTAGTCTTATCCTAAGCATTTATATCTATTTCTCATTTAATCTTTACAAAAATCTATGAAGTAGATAGTATTATTATCATTACCATTTTTGCATATTAGAAAAGATGATGCTCAGAGATACGAAGTGACTTGCCCAGTGCACACAGCGAGACAGACAGTCTGGATTGGGATCCAGTTCTATCTGACTTGAGTCTATAGCCCATATTATTAACCAGTGTGCTGTCTATCCTACCCAGGAAGTCTTTTTTCATATTGGGAGTCTCAAGCATCAGTATTGTTGTAACTCTCAAAGGTAATTTTGGGGGTTCGTAACTGTGTCTTATGAGTTGTCAGAGTATAATGTAACTTAGAGTAAGAATTTGGCAGAGAAGAGTTTCTCACCATCACTTAGTCTTAGCACTGATAGTGGCCTCAAGCCTCAAAGTCCAGCTGATGAATAAATCTATACTTGGTAATTTGGCCTGACTGCTCTGCCTGCGTATCTTGTCCTCTTTTTCCTGAGAAGCTGTTTGGTCTCACAGGATCACAGTGTTGCTGGGAGAAGCTGGTGTGAAGTAATATTTAGATTGACGATCTGTTGCTTGTGTTTGGTGGCTCAGTGCCCACACGTCGCTGGGCACTTTTCAGTTTAGTGGAAACATGTCCCACACAGGCGAACAGTGTCGTCTTCCTAAAGAGAGGATGGCCAGGAGGAGGTCCCGGAGGCAGTAGTAGTCTCTTCTCAGGTCCCTACCACATCAGTTGTCGATAGCCTTTCCAGTGGAAATATGGAAGTCTTAGCTTATAAGGGAGTCTGCCTAAAGGAAAGGATTAATTTTAGATATTCTTATGATCGCTTGGCAATTTGGAGTTGTGTCGATTTGTAGATAATGTGCAGGTCAGTGACTTCTCCCCTTTTACCGCAGGAACCGACCTCTGGCCTTGGGATCATTCTGGACAGCGTATGTGGAATGTTCCCCCATCTCCTGTCCCCACTCCTGCAATTGCTGCGAGCCCTCGTGTCAGGGAAGTCTACTGCCAAAAAGGTGGGTTCTTTAGTTGGATGCCTGAAGACAGTGAGAGATACTGTTTTAGGAGACCTTTCTGCTTTCCACATCGACATTCCACTGCCATGGCAAGAATTAGTCTGAAGTTGAATGAACAATGATCATGCCTCAATTCTCTAAAATTAAATAAACATGTTTTTATTAAGTACCTATTGTAGATACTGCGGGAATAAGAGAATATAAGACAAAACCTTTTAGTTCCTTAATATCTAATTGGAAGAGAAGCATAGAGATAAGAAATAAGTAATAAAGCCAGGTGGTTTATAGTAAATGTCATTTGAGTAGTAAAGGCCGTAGTGTTCAGGAGACGCAGCTGTCTGGAGCATGGGAGTCCTTGAGTGGGTCTTAAGAATGGTGAAGATTTGGCAAGGAGAGCAGAGGTGATTCCAGGAAGAGTCACAGTGGTGAGTTTGTAAGAAGCTCTAGAGTCGGCACATACACAGTAGGCTAAAAGCAGAAAGGCAGATGTGGAGCCCCTTACACATCCCTTAGGTAAATGTGTGCCTGGATTTTTTTTTCTGCATGATGGCAGGTGTATAGTTTCTTGGATAAGATGTCTTTCTACAATGAACTTTATAAGCACAAGCCCCATGATGTGATCTCCCACGAAGATGGAACTCTCTGGCGGAGGCAAACGCCCAAACTCCTTTACCCCCTTGGTAAGATAAAGAGACCCTGTGTCATTAGCCTTTTTGCCACTGGCCTCTATTTAGACCTCATCTGTTTAGACCTCACTGCTGTTTTAGTTATTTCACGCAAGGTGCCTTTAAAGCTCTTCCTTCTTTCTGCTGTACTTATTGATTTTTTGATAAATATTAATCAGTTTCTCATTTTTTTAATCATTAGATTTCTTTATTTAAAAAATAATGTATGTTCACTGTAACAAGGGAAACTGCAGAGATACATTTAAAAAGTTACTGTTTCCTCAAACATGTCTCCGTTAGCTAGTTAATGTTAGGAGTTTGATGTGTGTCCTTATACACATTTCTGTATATGCTCAAAAATTCATTCTATAAGATGCTTTTATTACATATGAATCTGACTCATTCTTTTAGTAACTGCATAATTATTGTTGGTGTTCCATAATTTTTTACTTTTCTCCTTCTAAAGGGTGTTTAAGCTGTATCAGGCTTTTGCCACTGTAAACAGTGCGGCATTTGGTACATATGCTTTTATGTACTGGTACTTTTGTACATGGAATCCCCAAAGTGGGATTGTTGGGTAAGAGGGAATTTTAATAAAAATAAAAATTTCAAATAAATATATGTTCATTCCATCTATTACTATTCACCTTAAAAAGAAAGGGAATTCTGACACATGCTCTATAACATGGGTGAAGTAGAAGACATGCCGAGTGAAATAAGACAGTGACAAAAGGACACACTGTATGATTCCAGCCATGTGAGGTACTTAGGGCAGTCAGATGCAGATACAGAAAGCAGACAGGGCCAAGGGGTGGGAGAATGGGGGGTTTCGGGTACTGCGTAGGGTGTCAGTTTTGCAAGATGGTAAAAGCTCTTTAGGTGGATGGCGATGATAGTTGCACAGCAACATGTCTGTATATAATGCCAATGGACTGTATGTTTACCACAATTTTTAAAAATAAATAATTTAAAAGTTTTGAACAGATAGTGCCAAATCGTAGAAAAAAGTTATAGCAGTTTATTTTCCTGTTGGCAGTGTGTAAGAGTGATTAGTTAATATTTGTAAGCTCATGTGTATCCATGTGTTCAAAAGGCAAAATACAGAAGACACAGCTTTACTCCTCTAATCCTGTCATCACCACTGACTTATCCGGTGCCTAGGCACTCATAGCCCCATGAGGTGGTCTTCCTGTAGTCCTCGGCTAAATGAGAAACCACTCTGCACTCAGCTGTTTTCAGGAACATGGAAAGACTCACTTCACCCAGTAACAAGAGAGGGTGTTTATTTATTTATTTATTTTGCTTTTTAATGGAAAAAGCAATGTTAGATATTAGGAAGAGAGCCTGTGTATCTCCATGTGATTAAATGTTAGTGTCAGTATGGAAGTCACCTCTTGCTGTCGTGTCCTCAGATAACTAGACTGATTTTTCTTTGTCCCTTTCTTAGGAGGTCAGACCAACCTTCGCATACCTCAGGGCACTGTGGGCCAAGTAATGCTGGACGATAGAGCTTACCTGGTACGCTGGGAATATTCCTACAGCAGCTGGACCCTCTTTACCTGTGAGATCGAAATGCTGCTTCATGTTGTTTCCACTGCAGGTGAGGGCAGTGAGGGAGACAGCACTGGGGGTGGAAAAGTGGACATGCTTAGAGGATTTCAAAATAAAATTCAGAACCATCTAGATTGCGATTCTTGTAATTTGTTCATCAAGGTCTCAGAGACTATTCAGTGATCTTAAAGGAATTGTTTTCCATGAAGTCACAGGCTTTCTTTCTTCTCAGATGTGATTCAGCACTGCCAGCGCGTCAAACCCATCATCGATCTGGTCCATAAGGTCATCAGTACAGATCTGTCAATAGCAGACTGTCTTCTACCCATCACATCCCGCATCTACATGCTGTTGCAGCGGTGAGTGTCTGGTCACATACTCGCAGAGTTCAAGTCCACACATGTTCTGTGGCAAGCCCTGGTGTGATACATGTCCCCAGCTGAGGGCTTTTCTGTTTTAACATCCCTGCTGAGAGGAGAGACTCTGAAAGAGAGAACTGGAAAATACTTGCAATGGAACAAGTCATATCATTCATTTTACTAAGTTTAGGGCACTGTTCTCCAACCAGGTTAACGACAGTGATCTCCCCTCCTGTGGATGTCATTGCTTCTTGTGTCAATTGCTTGACTGTTTTGGCTGCACGGAATCCAGCAAAGGTGAGACACCAAGTCTTCTGAACAGTCAGAAATTGTTGCACTTGGTTTATACCTGAGGACGTAGACATTTGACTCTTATTTTTCTCTTCTCAGGTCTGGACTGATCTTCGTCACACAGGTTTTTTACCATTTGTGGCCCACCAGGTCTCCAGCATGAGTCAGATGATTAGGTGAGCCCAGTCTTCGGGTGGGCAGAGTATATTCCTCGGGAGTGTCATACACATTTTGAGTCTAGTTTTAAAGAAGCTTCTCTGTGCTCATTTAACTCTGCCCCTTGGCTGTTAAGCCCTTTGACTACAAATACAGATGAGTAAGGACAAGGCAAAGGAGACAGTGGTGACTTTGGGGCACAGAGGTTGCTTTCCTCTGAGGCCAGCACCTATGGTTCACAGTGTTTAAAGCCGGGGGGGGGGGCAGGGGAGGGGGCATCGGGAGGAGGGAGGGAGAGAGAGATTGAGATTTCTCATCCAGTAGCAACCACTGTAGGTACACATGGGAATTCACTTTATAGTCTAGAGAATCTAAAGGTGCCTGGATCCAGAAACTTAGCTTCCCTTTCTTAAACCAGAATCATTGTATACTTTTCCTCGTTTCCTTGGCTACTTGAGTTCTTGCTAGACCAGTATTTAATGCACAGCTCCATCTTACTACCTGAACATTCTCTCTTTCCTCTCTCTCTTCCTTGTAAGATAATGATATTTGCCTGATGTGTATTTATTTGATTTTTTACTTTAAACCTCTTGAGGTTGTATATCAGTAAAACATGACCTTAATGTTTACCCTGGGTATAAAATTACCTAAATTTGATTAATTCCTTTGCAGAGCTTTCTTATTTTATACTTAAGCCATTTAGACAATTATAAGAATGTTCTTTAATTATAATTTCTTGAAACCTTGAAATTGCCCCATCATTTTTTCCCCTCTGCTTCTCCCTCTTTTCCCAGTGCGGAGGGGATGAATGCTGGAGGGTACGGAAACCTCTTGATGAATAGTGAACAGCCCCAGGGCGAGTATGGGGTCACTGTTGCCTTCTTGCGCTTGATCACCACTCTCGTCAAGGTAAAATCTGGTCAGATAGAATCAGCTAAAGTGGTCTCCCTGCTACTATGCTGTTGTTGCCGTCTTGTCTGCAGGCAGAGCGGTTGTCCCGAAGTTATGATGGTAGCAGTTTGTGTGTGCCAGATTCTATCGTATGGCTTGATCTGTGTTTATGTAAAATTCATAGGCAGTATGGTATATAATACACAGACCGTCAAGCTATTTTGACTGCAGCCCAAAGTAACGTGTACATTTTATATGACATTTTAGTATATCCGTGTGTCTACATATACTCCTGAGGCAAAGTTTCACAACATGACACTACTCTTACTATGCAAGATGCACTTTGATATTTTCCAATAAGCTGATCTCACAATCCACTAATGAGTCATGACTCAGTTTGAAAAATACTGATGTATAATGGATTTTGGAGTCAGAATAAAGTTTATATGTCAGGTTGACCACTTACTCGCTGCATGACATTGGGCAAGTATATAATTTCTCAGAACCTCTGTAAAATAGGAATGATCGGTGGTCTTTACTTTGTGGAGTTGTTGTGAGGGCTACATGTGAAAAGCACTTGGCACACTTCTGCCTATAGGAATCAGTAAAGGCTTGAACAGTTGTTTATAGCAGGGGTCACCAACCCCCTGGCCCGCGGACCTGTACCGATCTGTAGCCTGTTAGGAACCAGGCCGCACAGTGGGAGGTGAGCGGCGAGTGAGTGAGTGAAGCGTCATCTGCATTTGCAGCCGCTCCCCAGCACTAGCATCGCTGCCTCAGCTTCAGTTCAGATCACCGGGTGTTAGATTATCATAGGAGCACCAGTCCCTGGTGCCAAAAAGGTTGGGGACTGCTGCTTTATAAAGATGTTTATATATAAATAAGTAATCCCCATTTTAAAAATGAAGATATCGATGTTAACAAGTAATATTAGGACAGAGGATTTTGAGTATCAGATCTCCTTTCCGACATTCCAGTGATGGATGGTAGAGGTCAGGGGGATGGTTGGTGACAACGACACTCAAACTGGCATTCTTTGTCATCAACAGTCCTATATCCTTATGTTTAAAGTACCTCCCTTCTGACCAGATTTAGCCTCTATCCCTCTCCCTCATGTAGGTGCCTTTCGTGACAGTGTCTCATAGTCTTTTTAGTTCTTTATTCCAGAGAAACCCACAACTTGGGCTCAGTTGAAGAGTGTTCTGATGTCTCTTTTTTTTACCGATGGCTCCGGTTTGCCCAGATTTCCTTGGGACCGATGGTTTTGAAGTTAAATCTCTGATGACTGAGTGACTTTTCCTTACATGACATAAGCCCTCACAGCACGGTTTCTTGTAGGGCCAGCTTGGTAGTACCCAGAGCCAGGGGCTGGCGCCCTGTGTCATGTTTGTGATGAAGGAGATGCTTCCCAGCTACCACAAGTGGCGCTACACCTCCCACGGTGTGAGAGAACAGATTGGTAAGGAGCATGGCAGGGATGGTCTGAGGAGTTGCTGGTTCCCTGGAGAGTTTCCTCTCCCTTTCTTGGGGTGAAGGTCATCACACAAGGCCACATTATTCCATGTCTTTTCCGGAGTTCAGGTTGCCTGATCCTGGAGCTGATTCATGCGATACTGAACTTGTGCCATGAGACAGACCTGCACAGCAGGTATGAGGGGGCGATTGCTAGTGCTTGGTGTTCCTGGATGCCGCCACTCACCGAGGGAAGACCTGGGTTTCTGCTATGTAGAGCCATCTCATCCCTCCAGAGGTTGAGCCCAGAGCTCAGTGTTCTTGAGGTTCTGAGTTGCTTTCCACTGGACTGTTTGTCTTTTTTCTCTGTGGAAAAAGAAGAGCAAATGAAGTAGGAATTAGGTTAGTCCCAATGAGATTGTTGTGTGTACACACACACACACACACTCCATTTTGTATGATCTTTATAAAAATTATGTATGTTCACTGGAAAATAGTCTATGCAAAATGCCCTTCATAAACTTGTTTTCCAGAAGTGACTGTGAGCAAGTTAGTATGTATTCTTTTTGGTTTTTTCTTCTGCTTACTAATTGCTCTTTAACTTTATTTCCATGCCACTACAGATAGACCTAGCTTGTTTTAATGGTTCTGTATGGTCCATCGTATAGATTAATCATAACTCATTTCAGTAAACATCTGTTAGTTGATGGACATTTAGCTAATTTCTCAGGGTGATCTTTACGATTGAGTCTATTTAAGGAGAGTGATCAGAGCACCATCTTCTAGCAGAGAGCTGATCTGCGTCACTGACATGCAGTTAGTTAGGTTTGGACAGTGCCCTTTCCTTCCTGTAATAAGCTTGGTGGCTCCCTGGTCATTCAGAATGTGTCTGTTTTCCAGCCACACCCCCAGCCTGCAGTCTCTGTGCATCTGCAGCCTGGCCTATACAGAAGCAGGACAGACAGTTATCAATATCATGGGCATTGGTGTGGACACCATCGACATGGTGATGGCTGCTCAGCCCCGCAGGTGGGACTCCTTCTCCATCTTCCTCTTTTTATCGTCATTTTAACTGCAGGTTCTAAGAACTCCAATTTAAGTTAGCTTGCAGTAGCTTCGTAAGGACACCCTTGTACCTCTAGGACGTAGCCTTTGTGTATCCTAGTGGTGCTGTATAGACTGGCCCATAGCAGACGGAGTTCATTGCTCCTCCTCTTTCCTGGTTTGGACTGGAGCCTCTAATGGAAACTATTGAACTCTAGGATGATTGTTGGAATCTAATTTATGAGAGTGCATATGTTACAAGTGAAGTCATGTTGTCCGAATCAACTCTCGTTTCCATTTGGCACCGTAGTGACGGAGCAGAGGGCCAGGGGCAGGGTCCGCTGCTGATCAAGACAGTGAAGCTGGCGTTCTCCGTCTCCAACAATGTCATTCGGCTGAAACCTCCTTCTAACGTGGTGTCTCCCCTGGAACAGGCTCTCACACAACATGGTATCTATTTCTCTTCCAGTCAGCAACGTTTCTGCCCTTAAGTACATATTTATTCCAGGCTGTGTTTTTAGGTGTCAGCAATATTTTCTGATTAACTCCTTGAGGAAATTTAAGAATGATTACCAGCTTCCACCCTGGACTTAGAAGCAGGAGAACTGGATCATACTTCATTTCTGCCTCCTACTGATGACAGAATAATAGTTAAGGACGCATGTTCAAAGCCATACTAACTTGGGTCAGATTTTGACTCCAGTCAGCTTTGTGACATTAGGCACATTGTTAATAGCTTTGTCTCAGGTTTCTCTTCTATAAAATGGGAATTATAGTAGTATCTACCTTAGAAACCACATGTAAAACATAAAAGTTCCTGTTTAATTTTGACTTATTACTCTTTGATCTTAAACTATTCGTTTACTATTCTTGGGTTTCTTCATTTTCAGGTAGTTGTTTGGATAATGTCTAAGACATATTCTGGATGTATTTTGGGATTTTTATGATTTTGCATTTTAGTGCAATGCTGCAGTGTGATGTCTTTTTCTAACCTACTTGATAAAGACTACCTATTCTCTTCAAAATGTGTTTCTTTCTGCTCTTAATGAATTGGATTGAGCTGTTTACTCCCAAATCCTACCTATCTCCTTGGCTACTGAAAAAAGAGAATGACATGGCCACCCAGATTTGCTCTGGCCCTCTAAGTGCTTGAGGGTACATTCCCTTTTGTATATCAGCAGCCTCTCTTAAGAGCTCGGATCAGGCACGCTTGGTATCTAAACTATTTCCTGTGCTTCTTCAGGTGCCCATGGAAACAACCTCATTGCTGTTCTTGCCAAGTACATCTACCATAAACATGACCCTGCTCTGCCACGGCTTGCCATCCAGCTGCTGAAGCGTCTGGCCACGGTAGGATCCAGCTTAACCAGCCGAAGCTCTAGACAGCTGGCTTGGTGCTTGTGACTACTCTTGCCTTCTCCCAAGAGAAGTTGCTGACTTAGACTCCTCTGACTTCTAAGTGTCACAGCCATACACATAAACACGTACAAATAGTGTTTTATGAGGGTTATTTTCCTGATTACAGCAGACACACATATTCATTTAAAAATATTTATTTAAACATTACAGATAAACGTAACATAGAAAATTAAGTTTCTGTATGATCCAAGAATCCTTGTGAGCAGGTCGGTACACATTGGTCCAGATTTTTATCTGTGCTTATATAGTAAAGGGTGTTTGGGTGTGTGCTTTTGCTCTTTAGAGAAGTAGAATTCCACTATACATACTATTTTATGATTATCTTTCTTCACTTAACACCATATTTTGCAGTCTTTTCATGTGGGCACATTTGGAGCTACTCAATTATCTTAAATGCTTGTATGGCATACCATACAGTGGCTGTTCCCTGATTTACGTGGTCTAGTTTCTCTCTCGCTATTGTGAACAGCGCTGCAGCGAATGTTATTACCCCTAGAACTCTGTAAACTTGTTTACAGTTCCTACAAATTAGATAGATGTCAGCGAACATTTAAATTTTTATTAGACATTTCCAGATTGTCCCCCAAAAAGGACTGTAACAGTTTATACTCTGAACACCAGGTCTTGTGTTCTTGCCACAGGTGGCTTCAGCAGTTTTTTAATCTTTGATACTGAGGCAAATCCATATGACCTCATTTTTTACTTTGCATTTATCGAATCTCGAGAGAGGTTGCACATCTTCCTACATTGATTACTGTTTCTGTGAATTGTTGGACACCTCATGCTATGGTTTGGGGTGATGTCCCTTTGGACCCAGAGCTGTCTGGATGTTTCCCTTTCTGCCCGCTTTCTAAGCATTCTACGGCACTCTTCTGCAGGGAGCGTGTTGGTTTTTTAGAAGTAGTGCTCTGAGCCTGTGTGTCCTGGTCTCCACCAGGTGGCCCCCATGTCAGTGTATGCCTGCCTGGGCAATGACGCGGCCGCCATTCGCGATGCCTTCCTGACCAGACTGCAGAGCAAGATTGAGGACATGCGCATCAAAGTCATGATCCTGGAATTCCTCACAGTCGCAGTAGAGACTCAGCCGGGCCTCATTGAACTGTTTCTGAATCTAGAGGTGAAGGATGGCAGTGATGGCTCCAAGGTGAGCCCGCACCTGGGACAGAGCAGGGAGATGGCTCCCTGGGAGGTGGGGGCTGGGCTCTGTGCATGTGTCGTTGCTGGCAGCAACAGTGGCTCTCACCCTCTTGCAGGAATTCAGCCTTGGGGTATGGAGCTGTCTCCACGTGGTGCTGGAGCTGATCGATTCTCAGCAGCAGGATCGCTACTGGTGTCCGCCCCTGCTGCACCGGGCAGCCATTGCCTTTCTGCACGCCCTGTGGCAGGACCGGCGGGACAGTGCCATGCTGGTCCTCAGGACCAAGTAAGTGACTCTGGAGGGTGGGTCCTTGTCTGTGAGATGGGGTAACAGTAGTTCCTACCTCAGAGGTTTGTTGTGCCAGATCCCTGAGCCTATGCACAGGAAGTGCTTAGCACCTGGGTCAGCCAGCGGGAGTTTCACTCGGTTGTTCTCTTTTTAATGCTGCCTCCAGCAGGTGTCATCTTTACTCTAGGGTAAAGATGTATTTATTTTAGAGTTCCTGCCTTTTGTATCCCTGCCTTCTGCCAACTCCTAAAACCCATTGCTCTTTAGAAACAGTAGATTCGGATGAGTGTGGCTTGCTCAAGCCTACGAACTGAATGAAATAGCCTGTTGTTTTAGACTGTGTTCACAAAGGAAAGAAACTTCAAAAAGGCTAAATAGGGCAGTCTGCATCCTTCTTTCCCTCCACACTCTCTTTATGAGGCTGTTGGAAACGTACAGTGGAGTGAACCGTGAGAGTTTTTATTGGTCAGTGCTATGTCATACAGTTGTGTTTCTTAAGAGGAAAACATAATTTTATCTGTGGAAGCTTTTACACTTCTGTAAGACAAGTGACTTTGAGACACATGCCAGGGTTGGGAGAAGTAACCGCTACAAAGGTGGAGACAGGAGAAAGGACTCTGAGAGAGAAAGCATGATGGACAGCATGTGTTTTCTTTTTAGACCCAAGTTTTGGGAGAATTTAACCAGCCCACTGTTCGGGACTCTTTCTCCTCCCTCAGAAACATCTGAGGTAAGCTGTGTGTCGTGGGAGTGGAGGGAGGTGAAGGTTGGGGACAGTGACTGAAAGTCCTTGGGAGGAAAAACTGGGCTGTGAGACTGAGCTGTAGAAAATGGTCCCTTCCCTAACTAGAATGTTCTCTTCACTAGAAACTCCTCTCTCTGAGAAGTGCTAGCTTCCTCTCCCTTTGGCGTCCTGCTTTGGGAAGGAAAGCGGCACGCCCCGTAGGAGAAGGCCCTGTGGTCTGCTTCGCTGACTCGGGGACACTGTGGACCCGAAGCTTCTGCCCTTGCAAGTCAGATGCCCATTCACATTCGATAGCGAATGTGCCCTTTCGTTCTCTAAGTGTCGGGTCCCTGCTCTGTTCTTTTTGGGAGACACCATGGGAGAGGCTCTCCCCCGACTGCTCTCTGCTCTGCTCTCCCCTCTACAGCCCAGCATCCTGGAGACCTGTGCCCTAATCATGAAGATAATTTGCTTGGAGATATACTATGTAGTTAAGTGAGTCCTTTCCCCTTTTGAGATTGTAGTAAAATGTATGGCGGCGGGAGGGACCATGGTGGCCTACACTGGGTGCATGGCTGTATATAAGCCCAGGCAGAGGAGAGAGCTGCTTTGGGGCCATTTATGGAGGGCCACTCCACTGATGCATTTATGATGGTCAGAAAGAGTTATTGTGGTGCAGACTCCATGTGCTCGGGATTTTGTGGAGAAGGAATCCTGGAAAAGGCCTCAGCCTAACCCATTATGTTGAGTGAGAAGTGTGAGCCCCACACATTGGAGGGATCCGGAGCCAGCTGCCTTTAAGCCCATGTGAGGTTGCTTTCTCTGCCTCAACAAGGGTCTGTGCCCATCACATTCCCATTGCTTTCAAAGCCTAACGGTAGGTTTTGTTTTTTCTTGACTCCCTAGGGGCTCACTAGACCAGTCATTAAAGGATACACTCAAGAAATTTTCCAGTGAGAAACGCTTTGCCTACTGGTCAGGGTATGTGAAGTCCTTGGCAGTGCACACGGCTGACACAGAGGGCAGCAGCTGCACCGCCTGGGTGGAATATCAGATGCTGGTCTCCGCCTGGAGGATGCTTCTCATCATTGCCACGAGTCATGTACGAACCTCCTGGGGCGAGTTTTCACTTTGCTTTCCCAGCAGTGTTGTGCTGGGGTGCCTAGCACGTGCAGCCCCTGGGGACAAAGAATGGGTCAGGATTTTTTCCCTGAGAGCTAAAATGTACCAGGTTCTGGTCAAGAGATGGGGGCTAATATGAAGTATTAGAGGGTGTTGGGTCCATCAAGAGACCCTTAAGAAAGGTGCAGAGAAGTTAATTTGAAATCCCTTCAGACACTCATGAAAGGCTCTGGTAACTACCTTTGCAGCCTTGGGTAAGTCCTAGGGACTCCTTCCTGTCCTCTCCTCCTCACGCACGTGCATTAATTACTGTCTTGTGCTGTGCCATGTGGCGCTAGGTAAATATTTGTTGAGTAGTCAGCAGGTAGCTGTAGCAGCTGCAGCAGCACCCTCTCTGGAGAGCAGTTTGTTTTCCCTGGTTCTAGAAACTGCATTTCCTGGTCTTAGAAAAAGAGCAGAGGCTGTTTCTGTACTGTTTGCCTACTGAGAGATGGTTTTTAGTGAGAGAGTTAACATTTGAGGAGAGCGTATATTTATCCTTAGCGTTTTTTTTGTGTGTGTGAGCGGCTTGACACCATCATGCTATATAGTAGGGAGTAGGTATTGAACTGCTCTTTCTCTGGGGAATCCATATTACTATCTTTACTTCATTAATAAATTCAGCTCAATAGATGCCCCTTGTTCCAAGCATACTCCTGTATCTTCTGTGACTTGTCCCCTAGTGCCAGACTCCCCACAACCTTGGGGCTTTGCTGTGGCACAGCAGTTATGGAGCCCCGAGTCTGGAGACACACCAAAGGCTCAGCTGTCTTCGTGGAATCATTAATTTTCCCCCAGGAATAACCTGTGTGTTACGCGCATTTAAGGCCTTAGCAAAGCTTTAGTTCTTGAATTAGTCTTGAAAATCTCATCACGCTCTTTACCCCCTAAGAAGTCCAGGAAGTTGATCATTCACTTATTCGATCATTCACTTACTCATTCATTCATATAACAGGTATTAATGGAATGCTTACTGTTTGTCAGGCACCAGGGCTGTAGCAGTGAACAAGGCACATAAGGTCTTTGACCTCGTGGAGAGAGGTCTGAGAGGGAGGCACATTGTCAACAAACTCACAGAAAAATATAGTTTCAGTTTGTGATAATTCACTATGAAGGAAATAATCAGGGGGCTACGGTAGCAAATGCTAAAGTAGGATGGGAATAGTCAAGGAGGCCCTCTCTGAGGAGGTGATGTCCACACAGACCTGCACGAGTGTAAGAGCCTTGCAAGTAGAGAGCCTGTGGAAGACAGTAGTCCAGGCAGATGGACACAAGTCCAGAGCGGGAAATGGCTTGGCATGTTCAAGGGGGAGGAAGGAGGCCGATAGGGCTGCAATAGAGTGAAGCACAAGTGGCTGTGATACCCAGATCAGTGGGCGCTGGTCCTGTGGGGCCTCCCAGGTCTCGCTGAGTTTGTATTTCCAGTGCACTGGGAGCCTTCGAAGAGTCCGAGCAAAGGAAGGCCCTCCTAGGAGCAGGAGGGGAATCCGAGCTTGATTCCGACCATGTCTAAGGGTAGACAGACAGCAGGACCATTGAGCCCCATTTTAATGAGAGAGACAATGACTAATTGCCTGGCAGAGGACCCCACGTTTCTTGGCTTCTAAAGTCTGAGGAGTTTTCCCAGCTGACACTTTTTTGTTCCTTTGCAGGCAGAGATAATGCACCTGACTGACGTTGCTGTGCGTCGCCAGCTCTTCCTTGATGCGCTTGATGGGACCAAAGCGTTAGTAAGTGTGTCTGGGAGATTTCCCATTCCTCCCTAGGAGAAGGTCTCTGAGGTCAAATAGCAGCTCACGAGTCTGCAGTCACACAAGTGGTGAGGTTAAAGGGCTCAGTCGGCCTGGGACGCCTGCGGCTGCAGTGGGGAGGCAGAGGGCTGCCGCTGCCGTGCCAGCCCCTGGCCTCTCGCTGTGCCGCATCCCTGTTGGTTACTGCTAGGAGAGAAAGGCATGAGGCCGGGAGGCGCCCACGGATGGAGCTGGAATCTGCTCGCACTAGCTCACTGGAGCCTGACTTCTAACTGGTCTGCTCTCTCACTTCAGCTCCTAGTCCCAGCCTCAGTGAACTGCCTCCGCCTCGGCTCCATGATGTGCACTCTGCTGCTTATCCTCCTGCGGCAGTGGAAGAGGTGAGCGCTGTGCCAGGAGAGGCAGCCCGCGGCTAGGCCTGCCTCACTGGGGCCTGCTCGATCCTTTTTACTGACCCTTTGCCTTCCCAAAGGGGAGTGTGAAATAGGCTAGCTTTCCATCATGGAACGGGACTGACAGAGCAAACGGGATGTCAGGCTGGCTGCCTGGTGGGCATCCTGAGATGGAGCCAGGGCAGTTTGTGGCCTTTCTGTGAGCTGTGTTCTCTCTTTCCTCTCCACCCCCTATTGTTTCTAGAGAGTTAAGTCCTGTGGATGAGATTCTCGGACCCTTGACAGAGATCCTGGAGGGAGTGCTGCAGGCAGACCGGCAACTCATGGAGAAGACCAAGGCCAAGGTGTTCTCAGCGTTCATCACCGTGCTGCAGATGAAGGAGATGAGAGGTGAGGAGCAGAGTGGAGCGCGAATAGTGGTCTCTTGCCCCTGCCGGCAGCCAGGCCAGGCGTGGCTTCCTCCAGCACAGAGCCAAAGGCAGCTCCGGTAGGGGTTGAGTTTTCAGTCTCAGAACTCCGGTCCTTAGGAAAACTGTTTCTTCCTCACTTGTTTCTCCTCCCCTTCCGTGGGCTAGATACTCTCCCTCTTAGTACCATGCTACATTCCCAGCTGCCTGCCTGGGAAGGAAACCTTGGCATGCAGTGAGAAGTGGCATGGCGACTGTGACAGTGTTCCCTCCTTGTCTGCTCTGCAGTGAGTGACATCCCCCAGTACTCTCAGCTGGTGCTGAATGTCTGTGAAACCCTCCAAGAAGAGGTGATTGCGCTCTTTGACCAGACCCGCCACAGTCTGGCATCAGGTAGTGCCACGGAGGACAAAGACAGCATGGAGACTGACGACTGCTCACGGCCCCGGCACAAGGACCAGCGTGATGGGGTGAGGGCGCGCCCTGGGAAGCTGTCTGTCCTTCCCACATAGATCCAACAAATGTGAACTTCCTGCCTGTTCTGTATCAGGCCCTGAGGATGATTAGTGAACAAGACAGCCACTGCACTTAGAGAGTTCTCGGCCTGGTGGAGAAAGTTAATAAATTTCAGACTATGCAGAGAAGTTTTAGAATCCCATTGTGGCAAGCCCCGCAGGGGAGAAGTGCAGGGAGAATAAACAATGTAGGGTTCTCAGTCTAGGGATTCAGTGACCTAGAGCAGGCTGGGCTGAGCAGAGATGAAGTGAGGTCTGGAGAGCTGGGGGCTAGGAGACCAGCAGCCTTGTTGGCGTTTTTGATCTGGATCCTAAATGAAATAGGACGCGATTTCAGGCTTTTAAGCAAGAGAGAGAAATGATCAGATGTGTACTCTAGAAAGATTATTCTGGATGCAGTATAGAATAGTGTTTTTCAAACTGTGTGTCATATAGGTCTTGAAATGAGTTCATTTGGCTACAACTCACTTTTTTTTTTAAGTAGAATAAAATAATGAAAATATCAACATGTTTTACAAGATGTAAGGGTGGGTACCGTTCAGTGAAAATATATGTATATACTGGGGCACAACGTGAAGTATTTTTTACTGTGGGTTGTGGTCACAAATGTTTGAAAAGCCACTGGTATACAGACTCGATTGGAGAGAATCCAGAGGGGATGAGGAAGCACCACTCAGGTGGCGACTGCAGTGGGGCAGAAGTTGGGGGTCGCCGACTCCATGCCATGGCAGAGCTGAGTGGCATGACCAGATGTGGGACAGGAAGTGGCACTGACGTAGCTCGATGGCAGTTTGGGTGATGGTGAGGGGAAGAGTCAGAGGCAGCCCTGTCAGTGTGAGGGTGGCTCCTTAGCGTGGGTGGAGTTGTCGATCCCCAAGAGGTGGGTGCGAGAGCAGAGCAGCTTGGGAGGGTCTTGCGTCCTGTTTCAGTCCCACTCACTTGGCCGTGTGTATGACCAAGGGAGGTCTCGGGCAGCCAGTCTAGGGCTGGCCGTCCTCTTTCTTCCCTTCTATCCATCTTTGCTTCTGGCCCCAGCAGGTGTGTGTCCTGGGCCTGCACCTGGCAAAGGAGCTGTGCGAGGTGGATGAGGATGGTGACTCGTGGCTGCAGGTGACCCGCAGGCTCCCCATCCTGCCGACCCTCTTCACCACGCTGGAGGTGAGCCTTCGCATGAAGCAGAACCTGCATTTCACCGAGGCAGCGCTGCACCTGCTCCTCACCCTGGCTCGCACTCAGCAGGTAGGTGGCAAGCCGAAGGCAGGAGGGTGCCACCCTGCTTGTGCTGGGTGGGTCTGGCACTGCCTGTGGTTCTCCATCAGCTCTGGTCTACGCCGAGAGCCCCATCTGCCCCCAGGTGGCTGGCAGCAGGGACGGGTTCCATCTCATTACGCATCTTCCCTTCCTAGGGAGCCACAGCAGTGGCTGGAGCTGGCATCACCCAGAGCATCTGTTTGCCCCTCCTGAGTGTGTACCAGCTCAGCACCAACGGGATGGTGCAGGTGAGCATCACTGGCCTGCCAGGAGGCCTGGACTGGCCAGACTGCACTTCAGTGGGAAAGCGCATGCCCGCCCCCCCGCTTGCCCCAGTAGCTGCTTTTAGTGGCTTTTATACTGCACCGCCCCACGCTGACCTCCAGCAGGAGAAACTCACACAGCTAGTTGGTGCAGACCTGAGTCTAGAGCTCAGGATTCATGTGTCTCGTCTAGTGCTCTTTCCTCGTCATTGCTGGCCTCAGACTCTCTCTGGTCCTGCTGGTTGCCAGATGTGACCATGCCCACTCCAGGAGGTTTTCTCCTGCGGGCGGCCAGGCTGTCTTAATTGCTGTGCTGCAAGGTGGCCCTGCTCTACCTGTCAGCCAGGTTCCTTGGCGCCGTGTCCAGATTTTGTCCGTCATTTGTGTCTTAGACATCTACCACCTCTCGCAAGTCCCTGGATGCCCCCTCTTGGCCGGGGGTCTATCGCCTGTCCATGTCTTTGATGGAGCGGCTCCTCAAAACTCTACGCTACAACTTCCTGACCGAGGCCCTGGACTTCGTTGGTGTCCACCAGGAGCGGACCTTACAGGTGAGGGGCTGCTGGCATCTGGGGTGGGGCTCTGGTTATGGGGTCTGGGCCATTCCGGTGCGGGGCTTGGTAGTTGAAGGGTCTCAGTGTCCGCATTTCTAAGGTCTTAGCAGGAACCCTGCTGGCCAGCCAGCCTGTGCGGCTGCGGGGTGAGATCAGCGGACAGAAGCCCTGTCAGGACACCAAACCACCCATGTGTCACCATCTCAGCATTTGTGGGCCCAGAACTTGTCCTCCCCACAGGAGGGCAGGAGCAGATGCGTCAGGTTCCCGTGTCACCCTGTCCTGTCCTTCTGTCCCCTCCCAGTGCCTCAATGCAGTGAGGACGGTGCAGAGTCTGGCATGCCTGGAGGAGGCGGACCACACCGTGGGCTTCATTCTGCAGCTGTCCAGCTTCATGAAGGAGTGGCACTTCCACTTGCCTCAGCTCATGCGGGATGTCCAGGTGGGGCCTTGGATATGTTGCTTGGAGGGATCTGGGGAAATGCTTGGGGACAGGGTGTGGTGGGGACTGCCAGGCCACCTTCAGTGATCACATGCCTATTCTTGGAATGTGGGCTTCTGCTTAGGGAGCATTGGGTTTGGTTTCACGGTGCTTCCTCTGGAACTAGCCGGCTCCCTCCTTAGCATAGGGCAGCCTTGTAGGTTGAGAATCTGGGCTTTATGGGTCAGACCGTGGTTCCTATTCCCTTAGGAACAGGTCTGAAGCTGGGAACCAGTCAGAGAGCAGGGCAGGTAAAGGACATAGGCTCTGGAGTCAGACAAGTGTCTGCCTTTGCTGGTGTGTGACCTTAGCCAAGTCACTTCACCTCTTTAAGCCTTTTTCTTCTGTGCGATGGGGAAATAATCCCTACGCTGTTTATTTACTGAGGACTTACACGGTGTCGGGCCTTTAGTTAGGTCCCAGGGAAGCAGCCCAGCCATCTGTGGACCCAGAGTGTGCAGTTGAGCGTACTTAGCGGCTGGAAGGTTTTCAGCCAGACGGTGCGGAGGTGAGCATGAGCCGCGCTTCCGAGTCCCAGAGCGTGGTGAGATTCTGTAGAGACCTGCGGTTGGTCTAGTCAGTTGGCTGGGGCTGCCGCCAAGAGAACCCCTTGCCCCTCCCATGTTTGCTGCAGGTAAACCTGGGCTACTTGTGTCAGGCCTGTGCCTCCCTTCTGCACAGCCGTGCGATGCTCCAGCACCGCTTACAGGTAACCAAGCCCCGCCCGCACGGCTGCCCAGAGGGCCGCGCCCTGGCTGCCTGTGCTCCACCTTCCCTTCTGTCTCCTTCAGAGCAAAAATGGGGATGGCATCCCCTCGGCTATCGCCCCTCGAGTTTCACGGCCACCCACAGCTGTCCCTGCTGCCGCCTCATGCTCTTCCTCCAAGCAGCCCACTGCTGACACAGAGGCTTCGGAACAGCGAGCCTTGCACATGGTCCAGTATGGCCTCCTCAAGATCCTCAGCAGGACCTTGGCGGCCCTGCGCCACTTCACCCCGGATGTCTGCCAGATCCTGCTGGATCAGGTACCAGCACCCCCTGTGCTGCGCCACCAGCCTCCCAGCAGTGAGGCTTGGCCGTGCCCTGCTCTGTATCTGGATGCTCTCTGGGGCCCTAGCTGGCCACTGGAATGCTTGTCTTGCCTTGCAGTCCTTGGACCTTGCCGAGTACAACTTCCTGTTTGCCTTGAGCTTCACCACTCCCACCTTTGACTCTGAAGTGGCTCCCTCCTTTGGGACCCTTCTGGCTACAGTGAATGTGGCGCTAAACATGCTTGGAGAGGTAAGTTGGGTGCTGTCTGGCCCCTCCACCCAAGCGTCCGTTTCCCTTCCTGACCGTGAGCCTGGACGTATTTACCCGGCCTGGGCCTGCCTGGTGCGGGACCTGCCAAGTAAGAACCTCTCAGTAAGTTGGAGTTATCACTGTTACCTGACTTTTTTTTATCTCTTGATTCTCTTCCTCCAGCTAGACAAGAAAAAGGAACCCCTCACTCAAGCTGTAGGGCTCAGCACACAGGCAGAAGGGCCCAGAACACTGAAGTAAGGAAGCCTTCCTTCTGGAATTCGGTCTGGGTTTGGGGCAGCCGTGGCCCAGCTGTTCTTTTGGCTCAGTGGCCTACCTGGCACCTGGCAGTTTGGCCCTCTGCAGCAGTGCGCTCCTCCTCTGTCCCAGGTCCCTCTTGATGTTTACCATGGAGAACTGCTTCTACCTGCTCATCTCCCAGGCGATGCGTTACCTTAGGGACCCGGCTGTGCACCCCCGGGACAAACAGCGGATGAAGCAGGAGCTCAGCTCAGAGTTGGTACTGAGGCGTGGAGGGCGTGGGGCCGAGGGAAAGTCCCAGTCCTAAGGCAAGGGACGCTGGGCCTCATTCAGGCTTTTCTCTCTCTCTCTCTCGTAGAGCACGCTGCTCTCCAGCCTCTCACGCTACTTCCGCAGGGGAGCCCCCAGCTCCCCCGCTGCTGGTGTCCTCCCTTCACCTCAGGGCAAGTCCACCTCTCTCTCCAAGGCCAGCCCCGAGAGTCAGGAGCCTCTGATCCAGCTCGTGCAGGCCTTTGTCCGGCATGTGCAAAGATAGGGCAGTGGCACGCCGCCCGCCTGCCACTCCACCAGCCTGCCCAGCAGCCCTGGGCGGCGGGTGCGCTGCTGGCCTGACGGGGCCTGTCTGGGACTGAGAGCAGCTCCTGTCACCCTCTCCTGAGTAGCCACGACTCCGACCACCCGCACACTGGCATTATTTTTGTAATAGATCAAGAGGTCAGCAGCAGGGGCCGGGAGCCACAGTCTGCCGTGCTCACACCCTCACCTTCAAAGTGCCCCAGAAGTGTATGCCTGCCCTTCGAGCATTCCCCAGAGCACTTGACCCCCACCCAAGAAGAGACGGGGGGAGCCAATGTCACGTGCCGCCAGGAGAGGCTGTATGCACGGGTTTGAAAATCTGTTCTCCATGCTCTGTTCTTGCAGTTTTTTGGTAATACTGTGGTCTATTTATACAAATATTAAAATACTGTTTATAGACAGCTGTGTGATAGGTGCCTTCAGAGCCCAGGGAGGACTAGTGAGCCTTCAGCGCATCAAGCAAGTCCGGGCTGGGGGCTGGGAGCGGAGAGGTTCGGGGAGGGCGGGATAGGCACTGGCGGCTGGCTCGCCGACACTCCTCCGTCAGTGCGCTGGGCGGGCACTCAGATTTTCCCTTCCTTGGCTTGCCTGGGCCTGGTCCTCCCACCCGTGCCACACACTGCCGTTCACTGGCTGAGCTTATCGCTGGGGTAGCTGCTCCTTCCTATTTGTAGCTGTGCCCCCACCTTCTTTCCCCGCTTCAGAAGCCGGGCAGTGGGGCCCACCAGCCTGTGGCCTCGGTACCTAATTGTGGAGGGCTGGGCCTAAGGGCCTGAATTTAAAATTGTGCTTGTAGCCTAAACCCGCTTGAGTCATCGGCTTTCCTGGGCTGAAGTCCTGCGTGGTCACTTGCCAATTAAGGAACCTTGAGGAGGTGACGAATGTGCGTGGCTTAATGCCCGGCCTACAGGAAACAACCGTCCATCCCTGGAGCCTAAACCATCACGCGCTTTTATAGTCCCGCTCTGCCCAAACTTAGGAAAGTCTTTCTTAGGAAATCAGCGTCTGCTATGCGGTGTCAGGTACGGGAGCTGTGCTCACTCCCATCTGAGCAGCACAGGCCCTCTGGGAGAAAGGGAGCGCTGTGAATGGTACTAGAAAGAACTTGCTTTTCCCTCTGCCCTAGTGCTGCTGGGAGGAGAGCCAACAGCATTTCTGTGCATCAGTCCCCGCCCGGAAGTCGGAACGGGGCAAATGTGAAGGCTTCTCTTCCCTTCTCTTCCCTCACGACCCCGGACAGGAGCCAGGCGACACGCACACGGAGGACGGTTTATTACTCGTCACTGGCTAGAGAGCAAGCAGACAGGCAGAGTAAAAAGATCAGTTAAAAAGTGAGTGTGGAGAGGTGCAGGCTGCAGCCGCCATACTTGGCTTGAGCTGTAGGGTGCGAGGGGAGGGTAGCACCGGGGAGAAGCCACTGTGTGGCCCAGCCCCGCCTCTCCAGCCAGGCTCCTCTCCACTCCAGTTCATTCAGAGGGAACAGCACCCAGTCCTTGGGGCCTGCCACAGACCTGCCTGCCTTTACCCCTTCTCTGCTTTTGGCAACTAAAAAGCAGGTGCTCTCTGGCCAAGGGAGCACCCTAGAGCTCCCTCAGGCCCTCTATGCGGACCACCCTTGGGCTGAGGTGCTGAGTGCAGCAACTACAGCCAGCCCCTCCCTCCTTAGCGGGAGCTGGGAGGGCTGGAGTGCTCGGGACGCACACAGGGTTGGGGGCTCCAGAACCAGGTCAGAAGCAGGGCTGGGGGAAGAGCTGGGATCATTTAGCCTCTGGGGCCCCTCGCAGCTGATGACCAGGGGCAGGGACAGGAAGGGGCTCGTCTCCTCGCCCTGAGCAGCTAAGTCACCAACAGACAAGACAGATGGCAGGACTGCACCCGTCCTCTCCTGCCCGGGCCAGAACAAGCAGGGGCCTGGGGGGGGGGAGGGGGGCCTGCTTAGCTGAGCAGTTCCAAGTAGGTGACAGGGACCTTCCCTTTCTTGTTGCCTCTCTCGCCAATGAGCCAGTCGGGGTCCATGCCAGGCAGGCTGTAGACAGTGATGAGCTGGAGAGCAGGGCAGAGAGGGAGGGTCACACCCTGGCCAGGGCGGTACTGGCCCAGGACTGAATGGGGACTGAGCTGTGATCCTGTGACACACGGGCACCCACACCTCCAGAGGTGGGCATTCACCTCCTCGCCTGCTCTACAGACAAGGCAGAGCTGAGGCTGGTTCCTCAGAGCTGGAGCACCCCAAGTTCCCCAGGTCCTAGCTCCACAGCTAGAGACTCTCAAAGACCCGAAGACTGGTGTCGGGTCTGCGGGCCCAACGCTCCCAGTCCCGCTGCCCTGGCGTAGTAAGCCAGCCCTTTGCCGCCACCCTCGTAGCACCCAGGCCCACCTCATCAGCCAGCAGGGCCAGCTCACTGCTGTCAGCGGCCTCGTAGTCGTAGAGGACCCGGGCCTTGCGGGTTCCACTGGCGGGTGGAGCCACCTCCTCCAGGCAGAGCGCGGCCTCCCCCGGAGGGGCCAGGCCAGCCACCGAGGGCTCCACAGGCATGGTGGCCGCAGTGGTGGTGGGTGAGGTGCTGCTAAGGGGCGGGGAGGCGGGCTCTGTGGTGCCCACGAAAGTGCCTGGAAATCTGGAGAGGCGTGGAGGGCACATCTCAGTGGCTGTGAGCCACATCCAGTGCCACAGGCCCCCCAGGACACCAGCTGGGCCCACCTCACAGGTAAGGAGACCCCGGTTACTTACAGGGTTCCCTGGGAACTGGCAGCATGAAGGGAAAAGTGAAGGGGGAAGAGTGAGGCCCTGTCCCTGCCACCCTTCCACCCCACACTCGAGAAGCCGCTCAGCGGTCCCCAAGGCCAACCACCTCACTGTCATCCAGAGAGGGGTGTGACGGCCCAGCAAAGAGGGTTCCAGGCAGGGCCGGTCTCAGTCGGCAGCCCTCTAACCCGCCCGTGTGCGGGGCTTTCTGAGTTTGGGAGGAGGTTCTTGCCCGGGGGAAGGTCAGGCTGCACAATGGGCCTGGGAGCCAGGGGACCCCAGTGGGCACCTGCCCAGCTGTTTCTGTAAGTCCAGCATGTGGCGGTAGCACTGCGCATAGTAAGTTGTCTGAGATTCAACAAACTCATGGAGGCAGCGAAGGTGGTTCACCTGTGGGGAAGAGGCCCAGTGGTGACCGGACAGGTGTCTCGGGATGAAGCATTCCACTCCCACCTGGTCCTCCGCCACACCCAGGCCCCGCATTCCAATGGCTTCTGGCCCAACCGCCAGCTCCTCGGCAGGAGGCGAAAGTTTCCCCCGCTTCCAGACTGGCTCGCTCGCTCTCTAGGCTAAACTCCCTGCTTCGGGACCTCGCGCTCCAGCACTGCCCTTCCCCACCTGCCGCCCAGGTCCAGGTGAAGTCACGCCTCATTATGGACAAGTTTAGTGGGGACGCAGTGGTGGTGACGGTGGAGGAGGAAGGAGGAAGTGGGAAGAGGACTCACGTGAGTGCTACTGATTCCCTCCAGCAGGAGACGGGTCACCTCTGCCTGTCGGTCGAACTCTGTCTGGGCCACCCGGAGCTCCTGCTCGGACTGAGAAGGGTGGGGTGGGGCTGGTGAGTGCGTCAGAGCGGGAGGGCCCCCCAGCTTCCCTCCCATCAGCCTCTTCCTGCCCCCGAGGCCCACCCAGAGGTGGCCTCCTCCCCTCCATGGCAGATGTCACTTCCCATCCACCTCAGACTTCGGGCCTGGAGCCCTGACCCCTGGAGGAACGACAAGAGCCCGGCCTGGGCCCCGTGGGTCAGTTCCACGACAGCAGTCACAGGCACAGACCCTGAGGGCTGGGCTTCCACATTCATTGGTCTGCCTGGGGGAGGGCACACTGTGGAGGTGGTCTCCCCCACAAACGGGAAGAGGGGCATGGTCAGCCCCCACAGAGGCCCCGGTGCTCAGGGCGAGGCAGAACCCGAACTAGAAACACTTGCCCAGACTCCCCCTCCCCGCCCCCTTCCTATCCTCTTCCCCAAGTCCCCCAGCCCCTACTCACCTTGTCCACCTCATCATTCCAGAGCTGTGGAGACCACAACAGGGCCGGTCAGCGAGGGCGGGAGGGGGGTACCAGTCAGCAGGGGACAAGAGGTGGGGAAGGACAGCTGTACCCCAGAGCCGGTGCCCTCCCCCAGCTCGAGTCTCTGCCCTCTTCCCACCAACAGCCTTCTCCACTCCCTCCCCAACCCAACCAGAGGCTTCTGTGACAGGGGCACTGGTGACCACAGGCCAGTCCAACATGCCACATGCAGGGGCCAGGGACAGCCAGCTGGAAAGTCCTGCTTGGGTTTCTATACTGTCAGCCTCCAAGCACTGACTGGGGTCTCGAGGGACACTGAGCATCCTCCACTCCACCCTGACACCTGGCTAAGGCTGCTAGGCCAGGAGGCAGGACTGTGTGACCCTGGGCCAGTCACTGAACCTTTCCATCCTTCGGCAGAGAAAGGCAGCCTCGTGCCTGAGTCACACTGAGTTCGATGGCCAAAAACAAAGGGCAGTCTCCACCCTCTAGAACGTTGCTCCTGCCACTCAGCCCAGGAATGGGACAGGAAGTGTGAGCCAGAGTCTAGAGAAAGACCCCTCTTCCCACCACAACTCAGGAGACCCCTTTCTCCTGCCCGCTGCAGGGGAGCTAGCTACCCCAGGACCATAACCTGAAATACGGAGCACAAAACCAGGCCAGCCCTGTGGGCAGAGATGCCCCGCCCCATCTGTCAGGAAAGCGTATCACCGGAAGCCACCTCCACATGTACAGACGTAGGGTGCCCAGTAATCGCGGCCTGGTGGCCTGAACTGTGGTTGACGCCCCCAAGGGAAGATGGCCCAGCCACCAAATGACTGCACGAATACACACGGCAACATGCTTGTGACAGAGGTGGAGAAAAGCCAGAGGGTCCGTGTGGGAGGACGTCACCCACGGGGGAAACGGCAGGACAGAGAAAAGGCAGGAAGAGGCACGGCAGTGCTTGTGACAGGCGTGATGGGAAGACTGCGGTCTGCCTGTTCCCCACACTAAACAGCTATGCCGGCTACCCCGCTGATGCTGCAGAAAAGATACCGAGACAAGCGAAGTCTTCTGCTCCTGCCCCAGGCCCCGCCCCGCCTCGCCCGGCTTCTGTCCTCCTCAGGACAGACCCTGCTCCCCGTCCTCTGGGCCCGGGCACAAGCTGCCCCTTCCGCCTCGAGGCCCTCCCACCCGCCCTGCTCATCGCCAAGGTCTCCTCGCGCTCCCACGACACCCAGCGGATGTGCCATGAAGGCAGCTGGATGAACAGCACCATCCTTGTCGCCTGTCTTCAGGAGTCTGCGAACTCGTGGCGGCCAGGCCCAGGCCTCCCCTCGCCTCAGGGCTGCACAGGGCCTGGCAGGCAGGAATGGCGAGTGGGGGCTGGGGAGCAGGGCCTGCTTTGAGGGACCAGGGCTGTGGCTGCTGTGGGCTGACTCTCAGGTCCACCGGAGATGGGACAGCTGCCGTCCCGAGTGCACCGCACTGTTCAGTGCAGCTGGTCCGGTCTCCACCTTCAGCATTTTACAGGGAGAAGCAAGGCCGGGCACAGGGCACAGGGACAGGGGACAGGCAGGTAGACGGAGCCTTTTGGCACTGGCTTGACCGGGTGAGCAGTGGCCCTGCCTTCCCCTGCTTCCTGTTTGCTGTGCCACAGGCCCCTCGGTGTGGGAGGGGCTGGGGGAGGCCAGGGGTGGGGTGGGGTGGGGGCGCTTACCGCGGAGGCGCTGGCCGAGAGAATGTAATTACGAGGTCTAGTCTCCTGAAAGTCAGGCACCGTCTGGCAGGGACAGAGTTCATGGGGGAAGAGGGGGTCACACTGGGCTGGGGCTGGGCTTGGGCCAGGAGGCCACCCCAGAGTCTCCCCCAGGGTGACGCCAGGAGCCCTCGGCCCCAGGGACAAGAGGCTACAGACAAATACATTAGAGACCCCCTGTTCCCCCTGCTCCCCACGCCCACCACCTGGAGAGGTGGGTTCAGAGACCCGGAGAACAAAGACCAAGCGGCGGGACAGGCTGGGGAGGCCAGCAGAGCAGACGCAACAAGGAGACGGCCTGCGGCTGCTGTCACGGCCTTTGCCTCTGGCCAAGCCACAGACTGGACCCAGCCCCTGGCCCGGGGGTCATGGCCCACACCTCCCTGGACCCCAGTCTCACTCGGATGTCCCAGTCAGACCCAGTCTTCAAAACAAACCCCTCCCCCCACCACTCTCTCCATCCCATAATCTCCACACACATCTCTCGGTCCAGCAGCAAAGACCAGGCCCCTCCCCCACAACGAAGGTAGACAGATGGATGCACGGATGGACAGAGTGACAGGCTTTCAACATTTGCAAAAAGCTGACTCACAGGCTCCAATGCCTGGCGTCCCCCGCCAATAACAGAGGCTACCCATGGTAGCGGCTCTGCTGGGGAGACCAGCTGCTTGCAAAATGCCCCAAGGACGGGCCCTAGGCGGGCCGTGGCACTGCCGGCCCCAGGCCGGATGGGCAAACCGGAAGCAGCACAGCACATGAGACAGGTATACTCACATCTCCCTCACACTGAGCCAAGTTACCCAAAGCAGAACGGAAAGGAACAAAAACAAAGAGTTAGTGAGTCCACAGCGCAGGCGGGAGCCGGCCCCCCGAGCCCCGGCGGGAGGGACACTAGGTGGACGGGCAGATGGACACACGTGACTCGCCCCCTGGAACGTGTCCTGCCACGTGCGTGTGCGCGTGTCTAGGAGGGCAGGGATGAGGAGGCAAACTGCTGGGCGTGAGTCCTCTGGGCATCTGTCCCTGGGCTGCCGAGGTCCCAGCTCCGGGGAGGGCGTCCCGGCCCAACCCCAAGGCCTGAGGTTGTCCAGGTCAACCAATCCGGTGACTAAGAAAACGCTGCCTGGCCTGGCTGATGGAGGAAAAGCTTGCTCTGGCCAAGTCATTCCAGGGAGGTTGTGACAGGAAGATCATCCTGTCCAGGTGACTTATAAAGGTCCTAGCCAACCCAAACAAGACTCCAGTGGCTGAGCCCGCCTCCAATCTGGACCCCACACACCTAGGTGAGCTGATTAGTTCAGGATACAGAATATCTATATCTGTATCTACCCAGAGGCTGTGTGGGTCCAACTCCGCAGCCCCAGGCGGCCACACTGTGAGAGGGGAGGGGACACATGGAGGTTGGGGGCCAGAACGCTCACGAGCGCCTGGGACGCGCCTGGCCTCCCTCGGCTGAGCATCTGGGCAGGCACAGGTTTTCCTGGCATGATCCAGACCTGGGGACTCCCCCTTCAGCATGTGGCCTTTAGGTCACTACACCCCCAAGCGGCCTGGCATGCCAGGAGTGTGCTCACCCTTGGGCCCAGCTCTCCCAACCCTGGCCTAACCCCGGGCAAACTGTCCCACTCTGCATCCCACTGGCCCGTCCTGGCTGAACAGGCCTCAGTGAGCTGAGTGAAGGGGTTGCTGAGACAGCCCCGGCCTGACCTAGCCTCATGGGGCCACCTGGAAGGGCCCCGCAGACATGCTCCAGAGCAAGCATGCGGTCCTGCTCTTGGGTTGTCCACACTGCCACGGAGGGACCTGAGCAAGGGTGCCCTGGGACCAGCGCTGGAGCAGCAGCTGAGGCAGTTAGTAAGGGCGAGCCATGCCCGGGCAGAGCATCGGGGGGCAGGGGGTGGCGGGAGCATGCGAGAGACTCTACCTGCGTCCGTCTGGGGAGGCTGCGGGGTGCCCTGAGCCCAGGTTGGGGCACTGCTGGTCAGCCCACCCCGTAAGTGCCCCGGGACCCAGAGCTCCGGGTAGCCAGGGTCCCTTGGGAGTGATGGCAGAGAGGTGTGACCTGAAGTGGCCAGCTTGGACCAGTGCCCCCAGCCAGGCCTCTCCAGGCAGGGAAAGAGGAGAGCGGTCATGCCAAACACCAGGTTCTTTCACCGCCGCCCCCGACTCTAACCAGAGCTGGCGGTGGGAGGTCGGCGGGGACACCTACCGTGGCTTTGGCTTCCGCGGCCTTGGCCTTCTTCAGCCGGGCTTTGCAGGCGTCCAGGTCTAGACGCCGGTTTTGGAGGAGCCGCCTCTCCTTCTGCAGGTGGGGGAGAGGGGCCGGTGAGACCCTGGGCCGTGGCGGGACTGGCCGATGGGGCCATCTGGTCAAGACAGGGGAACTGAGGCCCAGACCAGGAAGGTCACCCACTCCAGGTCGCTCAGTCCTCAGTCTGGGGAAGCCCCAGGTGTGCCGGGTGCCCAGCGTGGGAGGAGAGCCTTGCTCACGGCTCTGAGGAGAGGGCTGCCCTGCTCATGGGGAAGCAGAGTGGTCCCAGGTCCCTCACCGAGATGGTCTTCCAGTCCCCTTCCAGGAAGTTGCGCAGGGGCGTGAGGAAGTTGATGGAGGCCGTGTGGATGAAATCCCGCTCCGCAGCTCCCAGGCGCTTCTCGGCCTCTGCCACCTTGATCAGGGTCTTCCCTGAGAAAACAGAGCTGGAGGTGAGGAGGGTCGGGCTGAGGCTGCTCAGAGCCCAGGAATGAAGGGGGAGCTCGGAAAGAGATGTGCTGAAGAGGCAGGAGCAAGGATGCTAAGGGCAGCACGGCTGGCCTGGAAAACATGCACCCAATCGACATGCCCATCGGCTGGGGGCTGACGAATAGCGGGGCATTCAAAACATGGAACGTTACACCGCCATTAAAAAGACTGGGAGGGGGTGGGAGTTTGGAACGACAGAGAAAGGAACACCACAATCCTCTCCCCAAAGAGCATTAACAAAACTAAACAGAGTTGTCAGAAACAACCCTTTCTGGACTCTGGAAAAGGATGAAAGGCAAGTAAGTGATTGAGAAGCATTTATTCTAGAACTACTAGACTCTGGGAAGGACAATGGGAGGCTGTGGCTTTCTGGCCTGGGGTTGCTCCCGCCTCCTCCAGCTCCGCGATGCTACCACTCTACCAGGCAGGGGCGAGCCCGGAGGCTGGCCATCCTGCTGCTGGAGGGGGCTCACTTGATTTGGGCTGGAGCGCCATTGAAAAACCCACAGACGCTACCGAAAACGACAGTGACCTCAATGGCAAATGATCAGGAAAGGCCAGCATCGCGGCTAACTTGAAGCTGGAATGCTGGTTGGAACAGGCCACAGACCGGGCGGAAATTTCACAGGAGATCTGGGAAACAGGATGGTCATAGTGGGTCTTGATAGACTGCTAGGTACCTCTGGTGGCCTGGAAGGCTATGCGTGCGTCTAGCACGCTCAGGAGAGACTGGAGAACCACAGCTGTTCACGCGTCCTAGGCTGAGCAGGACACTTTGCACACTCACACAGTGATTGCTGGCCAGACTTGTGAGCTGCCTTGCACGAGTTTCCCCATGCCCACTCACAATTGCATCAGTGAACCCTTAAAGGTGCAATAGTACACAACCTCTGACTACTAACACACGCTGCCCTAGGAGCAACCCCCATGGAGCCGGGCTTAAAAATAAAAAGAATGATTACCAAAAAAAAAAAAAAAGAAAAGGCGGAGGAAAAAGGCAGAGGCATCAGTCGCTGCACAGTGCAGGGAACACAGACTGAACAATGAGCTAAAGCAAGTCTGTAAACAAACGAACGGCAATAGCGACCCACGGGAGGATCCGAATTCAGAGCTGCTACCTAACATAAAGCGTCCGGATTCAACAAAATGTTAGGAAACACGCAAAGAAATAGGTAAGTATGGTCAATACACAGGGGAAAAAAATAATCAATAGGAACTGCCTCCAGGGAGGCCCAGACGTTAGGCTTAACGAAGACGTCTAAGCAGCTACTACGAATATGTTGCTGAAAAAGCTAACAGAATTGAAACTAATTTAAATAAGTAAATTAAAATTTTTTTAAAAAGCTAATAAATCACACTGAAAGAATTACAGGCAAATACGTCCAATGACTCATCAAATAAAGAACATCAATAAAGAGATAAAAAATTATGTATAATAAAAATAAAATAAATTCTATATAAAAATTATAAAATGTATTAAAAAATTATAAAAGAAATGGAATTCTGGAGTTGAAAAGTGACTGATACGGCAAATGCAGGAGAAGGGTTCAACGGTCTGAGCCGGCAGGAGAAAAAAATCAGCAACTTTGAAGAAAGATCAATAGGGATGACGTCATCTGAGGAACAAGAAGAAAAATGACAGCCTCAGAGACCCATGGGGACACCATCGAGCAAACCAACACAGGAGAGAGTAATATGAGTCCCTGGAGAAGAGAAAGGGGCAGGAAAAAATATTTGAAGAAATGATAGCCAAAAATGCGCTGAATCTGATGAAAAACATGAGTCTCCATGTCTAATCTGACAAACCAAAAACAGGATCAGCACAAAGAGATCCACAGCTAAGACATCTTAGCCAAACTGTTGAAAGACTAAGACAAAAAGTCTCAAAAGCAGCAAGAGGAAAGTGACCCATCGCATACGAGGGAGCCACGACGAGATTAACCAAAGATGTCTCATCAGAAACAGTGAGGTCAGACAGCAGTGAGACGATGCCGTCCATGCGACGAAAGGAAAAAGCCCTCACGCAAGAATCCTACCTCCGGAAACACCGTGCTCCTAAAAGCGAACGCGAAATCAAGACAACTCCCAGACAAACAAAGGCGGGAAGAAGTCGTCGCCAGCAGACTTGCCATGAAAGGACTACTTCAGGTTCGAAGGAAATGACACCAGATGGTAACTTGAATCCACATAAAGAGATAAACAGCACCAGTAAAGGTGATTATAAAGGCACTCGTGAAAGGCAGCATCATTTTTCCCTCTTTTCTTAACTGATTTAAAAGATGACTGCATAAAACGACAATTATAAAATTGTCTCTCCGGGCTTACAAGATCTAAAGGCGTAATACGTGTGAGGGTGAGCAGGACAGGGAATGGAGCGTACCGGAGCAAAGTTGCCATATTTTACTGGAGCTGCGTTACTGTTACTCTGAAGCGGACTGTGATAAGTCAAAATGCATGTTGTAATTCACGTTGTAAAACCACTAACAGAATTTTTTACGTAAAAAAGCAACAACAATTAAAATGTTTCATTAGAAAACATCTATTTAACACAGAAGAAGGCAGTAAAGGGGGAACAGATGAACACAAGGGACCAGGGACAGAGAGAAAAACGGAGACGAAATGGCCTATGTAAATCCCATCAAACATAAAAGGATTGAACGGGCCAATCGGAAGGCAGAGACTGTCGCACGGGGGTATTGTTAAAAAATCCAAATAGATGCTGTCTGTAAGAGACACACTTTGGACTTAAAGACATCAATAGTCTGAAAGTAGGAAGATAGCAAAAGAGACACCACGCACCTAGCGACCACAAGAGAACAGGAGTGGCCGTACTCCTATCAGATACGACAGACTCCTGACAGAAATAACGTAACGAGAGACAAGTAGCGGTACCTTACAATAAGAGTCGGTTGGGCAGAAAGATACACAGTTAGACACGGGCCTAACGAGAGCTCCAAAACATGCACGAAGCAAACACTGACAGACTGCAGAGAGACGCAGACGGTTCGACAGAAACGAAGACGTCAGCATCCTCAGCAGTGGGGAGGACAGGGCGGACTCAGCAAGGAGACCGAAGACCTGAACACTGGCGACCACCGCGGCCCACCTGACATCTCTACGACACTCTGCCCTGACGATGCAACACAGCACCTTCTCAAGTGAGCGTGGAACATTCTCCAGGAGAGACCGTACGCTAGGCCGTAAACGAGTCTTAATAAATTTCAAAGGACTAAAATCATCCAAAGCATGTTCTCGGATCTAAGTGAAATTCATTTAGAAACTGGCGGCAGAAGGAAACTTGAAAAATCCGCAAATATCTGGAAAACCAAACACCATCCTACTGGTGGGAATATAAAACCACACACACAGCCACTCCCTTTGGGGAGAGTTTGGTAATTTCTTAAGAAGTTAAACATAAATGCACCACACGACACAGCAATTCCACTTTCTGGGTGTATACCCAGGAGAAGTGAAAAAAATACGTGCTTACAAAGGTCCCTATGCAAATGTTTACAGAAAAGCCTAAAATGTCAAACGGCGAGCAGATAAAATGTGATGCATCCATACGATGATATATTATTCAGCAATAAAAAAGAAATCCTAAAACACGCTACGATGGGGATGAACTTCAAAGACATTACGTGAGGAGAAAGAAGCCAGATGCTAAAAACCCGATATACTCTCTGATTCCATTTATATGAAATGGTCAGACCAGGGGGGCCGGTAGAGCCACGAAGCACGTCAGTGGCTGGCTGGGGTGGGAGTGGAGACTGACTGTGAGCAAACACGAGAGACTTTGTTTTGCAGGTAATGGGATGTTCTTTAAGTTGGATCGAGGGGATGCTTGCACGACTCTACATGTACTAAAAATCACTGCATCACACAATTAAAACAGGCGCATTTTATGGTATATAAACTATACCTTGATAAAACTTTGTAAAACTAAAGATTAAAAATATATATATAACATCAAATAAAAACAAAGATTGAACAAAGTGGTCACAGGGATGTAAGTGCGGCTTAGGGAATACAGTCCATAATATCGTAATGATTATGTATAGTCCCAGGTGGGGAGGATCGCTTTGTAAATTCTATAAATGTCTAACCACTAGGACGTACGCCTGAAGCCAATACGAAATAATATTGAATGTCTACTCTAACTGAAAAATAAAGGTTTCAAAAACAAACGAAGACGGAGGTGGCTCTGTAAAGCGCTGCTGGGAAGGTATCTATAACGTGACGCCGAGGTTAAAAATCGAGTTTCAGAACACACACAGTGATCCCATTAAACAAGGCACACGAACCAAAACTGGCTGAGAGAGACCTCCGTTTTTCACTCTATTTTCATTTCTACTGTTTGAGGTTTTTACACTTAGCATGAATTCAGGTATTACATGTATAATTAAAAAGACAAAGCGAGGAAGGGGGCGGGGAGGGAGAGAAACGAGGGCCAGAGACGAGGGCCAGAGACCGGGAGCCCCGCCGGCTGAGCCCCGCCGGCTGCGGGCCCTGGCTCACCGTAGGGAGTGGTGGGCCCCAGCTCGCTGGCCGCCTCTGCCATGTACTGTGCCAGCAGCTCCCCATTGGTGACCCGAGAGGGCACCTTCCTGTCCAGCTTCTCATACAGGAATTCCTCCACTCGGGCACCTGTGGGCGACAGAAACCAAGTCACAGGGCTCTTCCGTCCAACCCAATGATGAAAGCCATAGTGACAGAAACGGACCCAAAAGAGAGATCGACAGATACATAGAAACGAATGATAATGATGGTACAACACAGCAGGACACATTGTATCAAAGTTACCAAAAATCGACGTCAAAGAAACAGACCCAGACCAGAGCCTGCCCAGCCCGGTGACTTCCAGAATATTCTCTTGCTGATGCCCACTTCGATCCTGTGAGACTGGCCCTCGACCCTATGGCACCCCTCACTCTAGAGCGGAGGTGGCCATGGCTCAGAGACAGGAAAGGCCTGGGTGACAGGCCCGAGGTCAAGGCCCCCTTGCTTCTCCCACATTAGAGAGTTACAGAACGAAATACACACATGAACTGCACCCTGAGCCTGCACACAGCCGCCGTACAGGCAGAGCAGCATCGCCACCCCGAGGCCCCCTCGGACCCTCCGTGCCCACGGGCTCTCCTGCAGTTTGCTCCTGCTTGCTCCGTGCCCCGGGGTGACCCTGCACAAGCCCCTCCCCCGCGCTCCCCTTTCCAGGCACTTCTTCCACTCCTCCGTGCCAGGCTTAGCATTCCCGTCGCTCCAGAGAGCACGCCGGGCACCGAGTCTGCTGTTTTCTTTGACTGGGGACCCCCCACCCCCCACAGCAGCCTTAGCCCCCAAAGTCTAACCGGCATCTCAGCCAGCACCCAGTCCCACCTGCTAGCCTCCGCCGCCAGCTTCCTGCCCGCGCCCCAGCACCAGCCCAGTCCACTCACTGGGGTTGGGCTGCAGAAGCACCTCCGTCTGCCTCAGGATCTTCTCCGTCCAGTTCTTGGTGCTGTCCGCCCGGGCCAGAAGGTTCTCAAAGTGGGCATCGAGCTCGGTCTTCTCGGCCTGGCCGAATTTCTCCTCTGTGAACTGTGTGGCCAGGGCTCAGAAGGGGGAAGGGAGGACTGCCCCTGCCCCCGTCCCCTCCGCCCTAGCCAGAACCCAGGTCCCAAGCTCAAGAAACTTGCTCTGTCCGCATCCTGCTCTGCGACCCTGATCAAGTCACGACCCCGCCCTGGGCCTCAGCTTGCCCCTCTGTGAAATAAGGTGGTCAGACCAGAGTTCGGGGGGTTATAGCTTCTTTTAGAAATTCAATGAAAGCTACAGATCTCTTCCCCCACAAAAAAAGCACATTTGTACAAAATCTGGCCTACTACTTAGAGGGGTAAGGGACCCTTGGGGACCCATTGCAAAGGGTCCTCCAAGCCTGACTCTTTAGGAAAGAATTTGGCAGTGAATGCTTGAGGAACAAAAAGGGTTTTGGGGTTACCAGGAGGCTCAGGGGAGGACTGGGAGCCCCTGGGGAGGGGGCCAGGGGAGAGAATGGATCCAGAATCAGAAGGACCTGATTTAAGTCTCAGTTCTGCTATTGATGAGCTGTGTGACCTTAGGAAGTGGTCCTGCCTCTCCAAGCACCAGTTTCTTGAGCTGAAAAACGAGGATGATAAGTCACAGCACGCCCTTCATAGGTTGTGAGGATGAAATAAGAAAGACGTGGGTAAGGCCTGAGGCCGGGGTCTGGCAGGCAGTCGGCTGGTGTGTTCGATGGTGCTACTGCTACTGTTAAGAGCTGATGGGAGGAGAGACAGCTGGGAAGGAAGGAATGTGTGGGACGAAGACCGCATGGCCCCCTGTCACCTGGTGTGACGGACGGGGAACAGAGCCAGCTTATCAGAGCCAACTCCGAGCACAACCAGGGCCCAGAAAGCTCAGCAGCCCCACCTCAAGGCCAGGCACGAACCAGAATGTCACACAGGTCCCCCATTAGAGCTGGCAGAAGCTACATGGGCCACCTACGAACAATCAGAAACCAGCCCAAGTCCTGGCCCCTCTGATCTAGAAGGGCCCTTGAACAAATGTCCCCATAGGGCCACCAAGGCCCTCTCCAGCCAGAGGAAAGAGTCTGCTCACAGTCACAGCCAAACAGCAGAAGGGGGGACAGCTCCATGGAGCAGGGAGATCAGTAATAACAACATTTGTTATTATCAGTAATAATAACGTATCGCTGACGGTCTTGGTGACCTAGCCCTACGCCAAGGGCTTTACTGATGACCCCTCCGTAACTTCGACAGCCCTCCAAGGCCAGCTGGGTCAGGTCTCCCATTTCACAGACGATGCCACTGAGGCTGAGACACGGCAGACTGTGCTGGAGTCGGGGTCATCGCGGGCTAGGGGTCTGGAGGCCCTTTCCGGACTATGTGGCAGTGATGAATTATCCAGAGACCAAGGCCGACTCCAGCAGCAGGGAGCGGGAGGCAGCCACCAACAGTCCTGCATCTCGTCAGGCTGCTCGGCAGCCATCAATTATGCAACAGGGCTTGGGTTTCTCGCTGCAGGGCTGGGCGGCCGGGGCTATAGCCTGCGGCTCCGACCTGGGACCAGATGCTCAGGCCTCCCTGCCTCTCCCCACTCCTCATCTCCCCCACCTCCCCCAAACCGAGGCCTCCCAGAGCCAGGCCCCACCCAGGACTCACCTCACCCAGCCCTCTGAGCCGGGGGGCCTCAGCCGCATTTTCCAGATGAGGAAACCAAGGTGCAGAAAGGCAGTCACCTCTCTGGTCCTCAGTTTCCCCCCTGGAGAATGGGGATAAAAATCTATCTGATGGCATATTTGGAAGGCACTTACGGGTCTGATGAATGTTAGCTGGGGTCATCATCATCATCATCTCAATAAAAGGCTTCCCTCAGGTCCCTCCTTGGCTCTCAGGAGCTACCTAGGGACTTCCTTACCACAATGGCACCAGTCCCCCTGGTTTAGGTGACATGTACCTCAGCATCTACCAGGGTTAAGGGTGGCCCTCCCCACCGAGCCTCCTGGCCTTCCGTCACTCACGCGCCACGTCCACCCAGGTTCAAAGTCGTACCAGGTTTTCTCAAGCTCTTGGGCACCCGCCCCACGTCCACCGTTGCCTGCCTGGCTCAGATGATGATGATGCCACCGCCTCCCTGGATCTTATCATTACTTCTATCGCTCCTCTTACTATTACTGTAATTCCTACTGATAGTATTAGTACTGTCACTTCTACTGCCCACGACCACCCCCACCGGCATGGTACCCAGAGACGCCTTAGTGTTCCTGCCTCAGTGCCCTGAGCTGAGCTGTTCCCATCACTTGGACCAACTTCACAAACCTCCCTGACTTTCAAGGCACAGTTCAGGGACTAGGAAGCCATCCTAGTATCACCCATGCAGAAGGGGTCTTGATTCTTTCCCCCAGTCCCCGGGTCTGGTTCCCTACCAGATGGGAGTGGGGCGAGGCTCTCGAAGGTGCCCCTGGTACACGGGAGGGGCCGAGCGCTTACCCAGAATGCCCCGGGACCTACACAGAGGAGCTGCCCACACGCTGATACTAAAACACCCCCGCCCAGCCCTCCAGGCTGACTCCTATCCCAGGGCTACTGGCCTGGGTGGGTCCCCTGAGTGTCCTCTCCTGCTCAGTTCACATTTCAGGCCCCTCTCTCCTCTGGCCTGCCACCCTGCCCCATCCCTGCCAAGGAGAAGGGCCCAGAGCTTCAGTCCGAGGCTGCTCCCTGCAAGATGTAAGCAGCAGGGGGTGGGCGTGCAGAGCCAGAGAAAGCCTCTATTTATAAAGCTCCCAGCTCCCTCCTCCACCCTGGAGGCTGGGGCCTGGGCGCTGGCTCCCACTCCAGTATGGGTGACCAGTGGGCCTGGCCCCACCAGGCGAAGCGAGGCCACAGGGCTCAAGTCTCTCCACGCCGGGGCCCTGCAGGCCCTAGCCAGGTCAGGTGCCAGGGCCCCACCGTCACAGAGAACCAGATCAGGTTCTTTCCAGATGTTCAGATAACACGGCTGCCGTACCAACGCTGTCTGGAGGGAGTTCCCACCTACCAGACGCACTGGGGCTGTCCCGGGGGCTCTGGGGCCTGGCAGCCCCATGGGGCTTGGAACACCAAGCAGCAAATCCTCATCGGGACACTGGGCTTTCTAGTAAACACGGCCACGCAGGCTTCGATCGACAGCAGGGACAAACACAGAAGCCGGATGCCCTGGGGCTGTAAAACACCCTCTCAAGGGCAGACAGGTGCTACACCCGATTGACAGAAGGGCACGTGGAGGCTCCCGGAGAAGTGACTTGCTCAAGGTCACATGCTGCACGAGCGCAGTACCGGCCGTGTTAACAGCAACAGCGAGCTTGCCTTAGTGAGCACGTACACGCAGAGCGCCTCGGAACCTCGCCGCCGTCCTGGGAGGGAGGAATTGCTACGCCCATTTTCCAGACTGAGAAACTGAGGCCCAGAGAGGCTGAAGCCCCTTCCCCAGGGTCACGAGAAGGAGCATCCACATCCGTAGCTGACTCTAGGTCTTCACCTTTACAATCGGCTGCCTCAGTTTCTCTCTCCGCCTCCAAGTGGATAGGACTTGTTCCAATCCCAGCATCACTGGCCTGGGCAACTTCCCAAGGAGGGCACCCAGCCAGACCCCAGCCTTCTCCCCATCCCCCAGGCCTGGGGAAATATGAGGAAACAGGCCTCCCAGGGAGCATTAAGGAAATAACCCCAGCCCTCCTGGCGTCCGGACTGACTGTCCAAGCGTGTAAAAGGGACCTGTGGGAATCCTGCTACCGTTAGCCCATTGCACAGGTGCGGAGACTGGGGCTCAGAGAAGGGTCGTGGCGCATGAATGAGTCCTCAGGCCGGGACTCAGGCCTGCAAGGGCCTGCCCGGAGCCAGAGTCACTGCTGGGCAAGGGCAGGGAGGCTGGCACCGCTTGGTGCCCTCTCCCCTCCTCAGCAGAGCCCCCATCCGGGCCCTGGGCGGTTGCGGGAACAGCTGGATAACCCAGCGGGTCGAAATGCTGGGCACTGATACTTCCGTAAGCAGCAGGGCCGAGGCGCGGCTCAGCCCCATCCCCCGGCCACACTGAGGGTGCGGCCAGCGTGGCCCGCCGCCAGGGGCTCTTTCTCTCTCCTGGGCAGCGCAGAAGTCGGGGATGTGCGGAGCTGAGGTGTCCGCGAAGCGGGGAAAGGGTCAGCGGCCTGGAGGGGCTTCTCCTGCGCTCCCTGGGCTCCGCTGTAGGGGTGCTGCCAGCCCGCCCCACATCCGGGCCCCGGGAAACCGCCGCGCCGGGCCCAGGGCGCACGGCCTCACCTGCACCGCCCGGGTAAAGAAGATGCCTGCGTCCGACGCCAGCTTTTTCATGTTGAAGTCCATGATGCGTCGCAAGGCCGGCCACGACCGGCTCCAGCGTAACCTGGCGGCCCCCGCTCGCCGCCGCCGCCGCCGCCGCCGCCGCGGGCCCGCACCCCGCCCACCTGCTGCGGGTGCGCCCAGCCTCAGCGCGCCCTCCGGACCGCCGCCGCCGCCGCCGCCGCTGAGCTAGCCCGAGCGCGCAGGGCGGGGCGCGGGGGGCGGGGGCGGAGCCTCCGGGCCGGGGCGGGCCGGGTGGGCGGAGCGAGCCGGAGCGGGCACGGGCGGGGCAGGGCTGAGCGGCCGGGGCGGGGCGCGAAGGGGAGGGACGGAGCGGAGCGGCCCGGCTCGCTGCTGCTCGCTGCTGCCCCCTGCAGGCTCCACCCGCCTCCTGCCTGGCCTCTTGGCCCCTGGCCCGTTTGTGCCGCTTTATCTTTCTTGGTCCGTTCACACCCCCGTGGTGGGCTAGGCCCTCTGTCTCACTGCTTCTCGGCTTTTTTGGCCCTGTGTCTGTCTGCGCCACCTACCAACACCACCACCACCGTGACCACTCCAGCACCGCTACTCTTCTGTCCCTGACCTTGGTGACACCAAGAACAATTGAGCAGGGACAGGCTTGCTAAGGACTCTCATTCTTCTAGGGCTGGGGAACTGGGGGACGCCTGTTTGTGCCCCTGGAAGTCCTCCGAGTTCCCAGAGTTGGGGGGGGGGGTCGTGCAGAGGGGTGACGGGGAGGAAGGGACCAGAGGAGGGAAGGCTTTGGTTCTGCCCAGGTGGAAGCCCCTGCTACCCTCAGAGAACAGCCATGTGCAGATGTAACCACACAGGTACTTTATTTCTTTGAGACAGCTTTTTCTCCAATTCAAGCAGGTTTTGCCTAGTGTAATGGCATTGTGACTCACTTGCTTTTTCCACCTTTGTTTGCCTCTTCCCTTAGTCCTTAAGCCTTAACCTGTTAGGAATAAAGCCTATCGATCATAAGAATAAGTTTCCCTTAAATTAAGGATAACGTCTTGGCTTCAGGTGTGTTTTAGGCCCAGATGCATGAGGCGGAATGGGTCCAAAGGGATGACTCCATGGCTGATTCCAGAACTGGACATGATGATCCATTACCCTAGCCCTGTCCAGTCAGTAGCACCCACTCACTACCCCAACTACTTTAGTTTCCATGACTAAGGATTTTCCCTCTATGAGATCTATCCCCTCAAGACACCTGGGGGAGCCAGGTCTTTGAGTGGTAGCTCACCTGTGTCTCCAGGACCTGCAACTCTCTACAATAAAACCTTTACTTTCTTTGCTGCAAAACCTGTACGTATCCTATTAGACTTAGACTCCCGCAGGCAGGCAGATCCCTTTGCTCTGGTAACACAGACCTTAATGCCAGCTTCTCACAGCTCAGACAGGCAAGGGAATGGCATGCACATACACTCCACCTCCCATGGGGCTTAGAAGGAATTCGTTACCTGTCTCCGTCTGTCCTTGGTCTCAACCTCTAGGCTTCCTCTTTTAACCTAGTGGGGAGCTCTATTCCTGAGCTGGTACCCTTTCCTCCCTGGCTCTGTTCCTTAGATACCTGACTTTAACTCCCGACACTTACCCCAGATCCCCATCATCTACCCTAGCCTGTGTAAGGTGAACCTCAAGTCACCTGGGGGTTTTGGTCCTACTCCCAGCCACGGTTCTTTCAGTGCAGGTGAGGCCCAGGCAGGTGTTTAAAGAGCCTCCAAGTGATTTAAATGTGCACTCCAGCTTTAGAACCACTGATCTGAATTATTATGTATAGGGAGCTATCATTTCATGTCAATCACAAACCCGTAGTTCATCTTTTCTATGTGTTTCTTTGTGTATTTCTATGTGTTCGCTATGTATTTCTATTCATCTGTAATGATCACTGACTCATTTACCAGTGTCTATAGGTAGCTGACCATATTATTCATTTAGCCAGCATCCAGCCGTATCAATATAGTTACACGTTCACTTACTTAATGACTCACATTGAACACTGTTAAAGAAAAAAGTGTTCATGATGCTTGTTAAAGATGATAAAGATGTAATAATAAATAACGAAGACTTTATTTGAGAGAGACTAGTGCAGTGGGGGTTTTACAGTAGGGGAGAGAGATCAGGTCCAATCTCAAATACAATAAGGACAGTGGAGAGTTATAGCCAAGGAGCAGGGTGGGGCAGTGGATGGAACATGACTAAGAGGAAACATCAAGGCTAGCAGGATTCTTGCTGGAGGCAGGCTGGAGTGATAAGCTATGGAGTATCTCCGAGGATGATCAGATACCAAGGGTAAGAGATTTTTGCTAAACTGACTCAGCAGGATTCTTGCTAAAACTCAACTCTACAAGGATGGAGATGGAAGCCCAAGATCAAGTCTAGTCGAGCAGTGGGCCCAGAGGAACTGACCCAAGTTTGGTCAAGGAAAAGCCCTTGTCAGCACCTATTACGTGCCAGGCACTGTTCTAGGCACAAGGGATGCAGCAGTGAACGAATCAAGGCCTCTCTCCTCTTGGGCAAATATATATAACATGTCAGGTAACAAGTCCTGGGAAGAGAAACTGAACAGAGTAAAGGGGAGAGAGACCAGGATGGTAGGTACTAGTTATTGCCGATCTTATAGCTGTCCCAGTCTAAATGTTTCACTTATTTATCAGCTGTACACTTGACGGTTTTTCTAATAGCAGTGGCCAAAATATCCTAAGCCCATACCAGGCCCAGCACTGAGAATTTTTAAGTGAATAATCAACTAAGATCCTCATAACAGCTCAGAAACGATCATCCTCCTCATTTTAGGGGCAAGGAAGCTGAGATTTAGAGAAGTTAAAGGTCACAGAGGAAGGAGTGGAGGATTTAGCCCACAACCCAGGCAGTCCAGTGGTGGAGCCTGCTCTCCTTCGCTCTGGATCCTTCTTCCTTGGCTCATCAGCTGCCACTCTCCCCTCTCTCTGCCACCTTGAGTCAAAGCTGCCAGGTTCTTTCTTGCCTCTAGGTCACAGCCCATGGTGTACCTGCAACTCCTTCCTCTCCTCTCTGTCCAGCTAATTTCTGCTCATTCTTCAGTTCTTCCTTTGGATGTTGCTTTCTTTTGCGAGTCTCTCACCTCCCCACGTGAGCCCAAGTGTCCTCTTGGTATTCCCACATTCCTGAGTTTCCTCCAGTAGAGCACTATCACACGAGATTGTATTTAAGTATTGTAATTACACGTATCTTGTCCACCACTATGCTCCCATGTCTGGCCAAAAGGCTGGCGCACAGAAATATTAGTTGTCGAATGAATGAAAGAATGTAACCTTACCGATACTTATATTTTAAAAACTTAGATGTGCCCGGCTCTTCGCAGTTATAAAAGGGCTGCCACACTGTACCTTTCCAAGCCCCATCAAAGCCCTGTGACTCTGGCAAGGCAGGAATTCCAATCCCGTTTTTACAGAGGGGTAAGCTGAGTAAACCGAGACCTGAAGTGGCAGAACGTGATCCCGACTCAGGTCGGCCTGATTCCAAACCCACTGTTTAGTGCAAAGCAAGTTGGACAGTCAGAATTTCATCACTTGACTCCAACTATCAGGGAGACATCCCTGGTAGAGGCGCGGCGCTTTTGCAAACAACTCCAGAAGTTGGAACGTGGCAAGTGTTTGAAGAGAATGCTGTGGGAGTTAGAAGCGGTGGTGTTTAACTATGGGTGCTTGAAGGGCGGGAAGGACTTGTGCGCGTGAGAAATGGCACCGGTAGGGGGAGCCAAACACGTGGGATCAGATAACCGCAGCTTTAACAAAGCCGGTTCAAAACTTGATCGCTCCTCCCCAGTCTCTGCAAGAGCGGCCCCGCCCCGCTCAATCAGCCTCCCGTGTCAATCTAATCCCTCTGGCCAATCGTAGGAAAGAAGAAAAGATCACTTCCGTGCCTCAACCGCACTTAGGGGGCGGGTCAGAGGGGGCTGAGGGAGCCTAAATTGGTCACGTGACACGCCTCATTTACGGGAGGCCAGAGCGGCGCGCAACGATTCAGCAACGCTCCTTAGCTAAGAGAGGGGTTGGCCCTGCGTGAGGCCACGCCTCCCCCCGCCCCTGCCTAAGGTTGGTTGCGCGGACGCCGGGGAAGGAGACGCTGCCCTTCCGCGGCGATGGGATCCCGGGTGAGTGGCTGCCGCGGCTGAGCCCGCCGGGCGGTCGCGCGGCGCGGCGGGGCCTGGAACTGAGGCTTGCAGCGGGAGGGCGCTGGGCCTGCGCGGGGCACTGGGTAGGGGCGCAGGTGTCCGGGCTCAGCTGGACTAGAAGGGCCCGGCTCGGAATGAGCAGGTACCTGGCCGTGGGCGGCGCGAGAGGTGGAACGAAAGGGACCTGGTCAGTGAGGAGGTGGCCTGGGCCTGGAACGTCGTGGGGATCCGAGCAGGGATGCTGACCCGGGCTGGGAAAGTTCCCGGGATGGAAGGAGTAGGTGCGCCAGCCGAAGGCGGCGCCACTGGGCACCTGGGTGACCCTCGAGGGTATTCTGGGGGTCGGGGCAAGAGGAGAGACGGCCCGGCTTGGGCTGCTCAGGGAAATGTCCGGGATGGGATGAGCACGTTCCAGGACGGGGTATTATTGCTGAGGTCCAGTGCGGTAGTGCCCGGTGCCCGCGCGGTCAGACCGCTGAGGTGCCAGAGTGGGGTGAACTGAGGGTGGCCGCAGGACTGCCCGGGCCGGGGTCGTTGCTGAGGTCAAGGCGGAAAGGGAGATTGCTAACGCCAAAGTCATTAATGAGATCGTCTAGGGCAAGAAAGAAGGTGCCCAGGTGGAAAGTGTGGGCATCCAGGCTGAGGGCACTTTAAGTGCTATGGTGGAGGCGGAATGAGTAGGTTCTTACCCAAGGTTATAGACAAAAGAGGTGATTGCCCAAGTGGAGATGGCATCAGAAGTGTCCACCGAGTGGGGACACTGTCGTGGGCTCGTCATCATAGAGAATAGATGGAGGCTTTTTCCCAGGTGGTGCCAGGGGTTGGACAGGATGTGGTTGGGCTCTATCTGGATCCATATCTGGAGCGAAGCAGGCTTGTGGGACAGGTGTTAGTCACCTTGTATCTGCTGCTCTTCCTCTTGGTTGGGGCAGCAGAGGCGGCTCTTGACTTTTCTGCAGACAAATGCCAGGTCTCTCAGACCTGTCTCACTCCTGGAGCATGTGTTCGGGTTCATCTTTATAATTCTGTGTGGGCTCTTACTTGGAGACCCAGAAGTCCTTCAGATGTGTCGTGGAGGGCGAGGTGGCAGTTGTTGTAGCAGGCAGCTCAGGGGAGACACCATAGCCTCGAGATCCTGCAGAGCTGAGGTCACATCCCACCTCAGTCAGGTCACTTACTTCTCAGAGTCTCGGTTTCCCCATCATATACAGTGGTCGTCCTGGGAGGTTCTCTGAGTGACTAGACTCAAAGCCCTCTGTGGAAAGCCTGTCCCAAGCCTGGCCTGTAGTCAGTGCTCGGGAAATAGCTGCTGAAGGAGCTGAGAGGGGTGGGTGGCTTATGCTATTAACCCTGGCCTTGACCACTGGCATTCACATAGCTCCCTGTGCAGCCTCCTGGCAGGATGTCTCCCACCCCCGACAATGTGACAGTTTCCTTAGCCCTAGAATATTTTGCTGCCGGCCCGCCTCACACACACCACAGCCCAGCCCTAGAGCTGGGCCGATAGCATCAGCCTTCCTTCTCACTCGCTGGGGATATGCTGTTTCTTATGTTGGTTCAGTGACTTTGGCCACCATCCCAGGTAGAGAGGGTCTGTCCTGGCCTGCGTGTTCCTTCTGCTTGAACTCCCAGAAGACCTTGAAGGCATCCTTGGCCTTGGTGATGGCGATTGGGGAGCACCCTGTGGGATCTTGGGGACTGGGCTATCTGTGTTTAAGCCACTTATTTGTTGGCTTTGGAATGGGCAGTGGGGTCCCCTGGGGGTCTCAGAAGGCCCCACGGGAAAGTTGCCTTTGCAATCTGTGGGGTTTTTTTTGGCGTTTTCCACTTCCTGCTCCATGTCAAATTTGGCAAAAGCGTTGTATCGAGCACAGTCTTGGTCCAAGTGCTGACTCTGCCTCATACCAGCTGTGTAACTTTGGACTTCTGACAGCCTCTCCGAGCCTCAGTTTCCTCACTGGAAATTGGCAAGGGGTGGAGGAGGTAGAGAACTACTTCATAGAATTGTCATCATTCAGTGAAACAGCATGTGAAGAACTCAGCTCAAAACATACACAAAAGTGTCGTGGCTATTATTTAAGGAAATATCCAGTTGTTTTTATAACACAGTCCACAGGAAGTAAAACATTCTTGGCTTTGTGGGAAGCGAAAAGATGTAATGATTCTCAGTCAGAGGCCTGAGCCTTTAGAGGCCTGAGATTTTTGTTCAGCAAACGAGCCATGAAGTTTGAGAGTGCCCTATCCGTCTCTCCCAGGCCCTGGGTTCACTCTTGAGTCACTGTGTCATAGACACTGCCTTCTGTTCCCAGGGCTCATGGTGGGCAGAGGGTCTGTGGGGCATTTGGCCGCCTTCCTGCTGCTGGGTGCAGAAGGCCATGGCCGGGTTCCAGACCTGGCATTCCCAATGTTGGCTTTACTCCCACCTCATCCCCCGGGGCACTCTTGTGCATTTCTCTGTGCTCATGTACACACATCCTTTTGTCTGACTTGGTCATCCGTCTCTCAGCTCTGCGGAGGGACCCTCTGGTATGTGCATCCCTGTCTTTCTGGGACGTGGACGGTGCCCGGGACCCAGCCAGCAACCAGTTGAAGACGTTCTCCTTGGAAGCACTTGGCCCCGAGGGCCCTTGCCTGGTGTGCTGGTCCTGCCATGGCCTTCCGGAGGACTGAGGGCATGTCCATGATCCAGGCCCTAGCCATGACAGTGGCCGAGATCCCTGTGTTCCTGTACACAACGTTTGGCCAGGTAAAGATTGGGAGCATCGTGGTCCTGCCCTTTAACCACTCTGATCCCTGAAACGTTTAGCCACTCGGCATCTGGAAAGCTGGGCTTCCATTACTGCTGCCCCAGGCATCCGGTGTCTCCTCTTTGAGCAGAGTAAGAAGGGGACTGGGTTAGGAGTCTGGGGCCTCAAGCCCGGTCTTCACTTGCCCACCGCTGGTGTCTGTGCCAACCAGGCCTCTTGACACTTCCTAAAGCTCTGCCATGGGGGATGCCGCCCCACCAAGGGTGGAGGGTGAGGGTGGAGCAGGGACATGTACAGATGGGACAGTCGGTGGAGGGAATGTCATCATCTTCGAGGAGTTACTAAGAAGTAGAGCTGGCAGACCTGGGTTTGATTTCTGTCTCTCTTCCACCTTGAGCATGTGTCTTAACCAGTGTGAGCCTCAGATTCCTCACCTGAGAAAGGATGGGCATTCAGACAGGTAATGCAGGTAAAGTCCTAGTGCAGCGCCTGGCATAGAGGCACTCAGTCACTGCAGCCGTTAGAATCACGACCGACAGCGTTAGGGACACCTGCTGGACTCCCGCTGCGATCTCCTTGGCATTGCCATTTTGCCGTCCCCAGTCCCCCACATTTCAGAGGGGCTGGCCATGTCGCCCCCTCCGGAGGTGGCTGCCTCAACATCGTTCCTGGCCAACGAACGTCCACCTCGTCTGATGTGTCCCCTTTTCCTAGTGCTCCCCCCGGCAGCTCCGCCTGCCTCAGGGCTCTTTCGGGGAGACGTAACTGGCTGCCTCCCTCTTTGCCTGCAGTCTGCATTCTCCCAGCTGCGGTTGACACCAGGCCTGCGGAAGGTCCTCTTTGCCACGGCCCTGGGGACTGTGGCCTTGGCCCTGGCTGCCCACCAGCTGAAGAGGCGACGGCGGAGGAAGAAGCAGGTTGGCCCCGAGATGGGAGGCGAGCATCTGGGCACAGTGCCCCTCCCCATCCTCATGGCCAGGAAGGTCCCTTCGATGAAGAAAGGTAGGCCTGAGGCGTTGGGGAAGGGCCTGACCTGGTGTCAAGTCCCAGCTGGGCCCCTGTTAGCTGTGGGATTTTGGGCTCGTAGGACATTCCGTTCCCAGGTTGAGAGTAGAACTTCCTTCCCTGAGTAAGGATTTGGTGGGTGATGTGGCTGGACACATTTGTCCAGTAGGTGGCAGTTGTTCTCATTATGTGAGGACCCTTTGGGAGCATCTGGGTCCAGAGGAGGCTGGTGGGAGGGAAGTCCTCAGGCTTGGGAGCAAGAAGGCCCGTATGGTTCCTGAGCCAGGTGTTACTCCTCCATCCCCTTCTTTTTTTAAAAAAATTAGGTATTACTTTATGTACACGTTTGGCCAGGTAAAAGTCACCTTTTTAGCATATAATTCTACGAGTTTTGACAAACACATACAGCGATGTAATCACCACCATAATCAAGAACTGTTCTCTTCTTCTCTGAATCCCCCAGGTACCTTTGCAGTCAGCCCCTCTCTCCTCACCCCCAGGCCCTGGCAGCCGCTGAGCTGTTTTTGTGTCTGCTGGTGTGGCTTTTAAAACCTCTGTGGCCTCTGTTAATCTCGTAACCCAGCAACCTGGCGTTTGCCGGCCTGAATGCGCTTTAGACCTCTTTTCCAGGCAAGGAGTTCTCATAGGCTCCCATCTGGGGAGGAACCTGTTTCGGGTACCTGAAGTCTCCTTGTGTGAAAATAAATTTTCTTTCTTTTTTTTTCTTCCACTTTATTTTTTTGCTATTGATTGATTGATTGATTGTTATTTTTTATTATGGTGACATTGGTTAACGAAATCCAGTACAATTTAGCGTAAGGCGTGTGTGTGTGTGTGTGTGTGTGTGTGTGTGTATTGCATTGTTTGTTCACCACCCATAGTTAGATTTCTTGCTGTCACCACAAATTTGACCCCTTTGACTCCATCTACCTCCCCCTCCCCCACCTTCTTGTAATCACTGTTGTCCAAGTTCATGAGTCTCTGTCCGATTTGTTGCTTTTAGGTTTGTATCCCACACACAAGTGATATCGCGTGGTTTTCAACTTTTTCAACATTTTCTAACTGGCTTAGTGAAAAGGAATTTTCATTGTGAATTATCGTCGTGAAGGGGAGTTTTATCTTTACAGTTGCAAAAACGTCTTTAGACTAGTCTAGAACAGGACCTGAGCAATGCCGATCAGGGGGCTCTCCGCTCCGCGTCGGTCCCTGGGAGACCTGGAGCCGCCCCGGCACCGACCCGCTGCCCGCCCTGTACCACCACCCGCTCTGGTTTCCCCTGACTTTCCCTTCCCTACTTTTCTCACTTCAAAAAAAAAAAAAAAATCTTTGGTATATTTTTAGAAGTCGTTGCCTCAAATCCTCTTTTGGAAGGAGAATTGCGAATCGATCGCTCGAGTAGCAGCGCAGGGGAGGGAGAGGAAGGGGGCAGGAAAGGAGCCGGCTCTCACGCTCAGTTGTCGGCTGGTCTGGGCCCCTCCCTCGGGCCAGGCCCCGTGCTGGCAGATGGTCACCGTCTCTCGTGAGCAGGATGATGGATGGAGCCCGGCACTGGCCCGCTGAGGGTGTGCGCTCAGGGTGCTCTGCGGTCACTCGGACTTAGGAGGTCAGGACAGGCTCCAGATGTGGAGGAGGGGGAGGGCGCTCAGAGAGGGAACAGAGGCTGGTGGGAAGGCCGCATGACCCATCCTTCTGGTCCCCACAGGCTACTCCAGCCGGAGGGTCCAGAGCCCTAGTAGCAAGAGCAACGACACCCTCAGCGGCATCTCCTCCATCGAGCCCAGCAAGCACTCGGGCTCCTCCCACAGCTTGGCCTCGGTGAGGACAGGGCAGGAGGGGAGGGGTGCCAGGGAGCCTGCCGCGGCCTGAAGGCTCAGTTCCTGGCCACCGAGCTGGGTCTTGTCTCTGCCCTCAGCAGGCTTAGTTATTGGGAGGAAGATGGGAGTAGAGATTTCATTCAGTCTTTCATTCATTCACTCATCATCCATCCATGTGCTCTCAGAGGAGTCATTGATCACTCACTGGGTGCCAGGCATCGGTGAGAGAAAGGCAGATAGGTGCAGAAGAGCAACTTGTGGCCTCTTGGGGGAGATATTTATCTGTGCAAGTTCATTCATTCATTCTTTCATCAGACTTTGGGCAGGGACTCTGCTGGGTGCTTAGGATACAAAGCTAAGTAGGACAATGAGGAGTTTATTTTCTCTTGAGAAATGGCTTTTGGCTCATTGACTCATCTAGTTACTAATTCACTCAGCCAGTGCCAAGCCCCAGCTCTGAGCCAGGCCTGCCCTGGGGACCCAGGGGTGAACAAGAGGTGGCTCTTACCCTGGAGGAGTCCCCAGCCTGGCAGGGCAGGTGGCCACTCATGTGGGAGGTGTGGGCAACAATGGGCCTGGCTGGCCCACATGTCCCAGGCACTCCTTCGGCCTTCCTTGTCCCGCCCGCGGGACCGGCTATTTAGTGGGAGAACCGAGGAGAACCCAACCTAAAGAGGGGTGACACGGACGAGAGAAAAGAGTGGAGGCAAGACAGTGTTCTGATCAAGCCTCAAATTTTATTTTCGGATAACAAACATATTTATATGGCAAGAACAAAGGAGGGCAGGCAAAGGGTACCTGTTGCAATATGATTGGTCTTCAGCTGGTGCTGTGGGGAAGGGGCAGTGGAAGGAAAGAAGATGAAAGGGGGGTACTGGTCATGTGCTGATAAGCAAAGATAAAAGAAGCTCTCAGAGTTATCAAACAGGATGTCTGTGGTCGGCCAGTCTCTGGAATGTTGGTGTCAAGGGCTGCTGTTTGTCTTCTTTATCTTCTGTTCTTGTGAGGCCTAAGCCCAGCACGTTTTATCCTTAACCCTTAAGGGCCCGTTTAGGTTGTGGCGCCCCTAACATCTCCTCCCTTTCTGTTTTTAGAAAGGCGGGCCTTAACCGAGTGGGGGAACATTGACCTGGTTCCTCCCGTGGGCTATATACGCCCATCTATTGTTGGCTCTTGGTATCTTTTGGGGAGGAGAGGCAGAGCCGGTTTTAGATTGTGATTTGGATACCAACCTCTATGCAAACCAGGTATGTTCTCAGGGAAGGACAGAGGGGACCCTCTAGTGGGTCTTCCCTTGCAGTAGCTTTGCATCTGCACCCATCTCGATGCCCATACCTTCCCTTGGTCTATCAAAGGTGAAGGTAGACATTTCTCTGTCCCTTATGTCGTCCCCGTAGGGAGAGGGGGAGGTAAGTGTCTGGGAGTCCCCAGTCTGGGGATGCTCCTGCAGCTAGGCGACAAAGGTCTGGGGTGAGTGAATTCCAAGGTGTGGTGGCCGCCAAAGAGGACGTAGAAAGGGCAACATCGCCCGCCTCGTTAATGATTTGCCATGTGTAATTAAATATTTGATGAGTATGGACGGAGGCAAAAAGTCCGCAAAGCAGGAGTAGGTACATTATTATATGCAGGTGCAAAGAGTACACGCTCCTAAGAAGAAAAGTGTAAAGAACAGCAATCCTAATCTGTGGGTAAGGGGAATATTAGAGTCAGTGCAGAGGAGGACGAGAAACAGGAGGAAGAGCAAAATTCCCGTGAGGAGGAGAGGGGCTGGAGACTATCCTCTGCAATGCATCTCCGGAGGACGAGGCGGTTATCTGTAAGAGAACAGAGGGGAAGCGAGGTCTCAGGGCTGTGGATCCCTGGACGGATTATAAAGTTTTAGTAGCCGGTCAGGTAACCACCGGGCGTTTTGAGCCTGATTATCATAGATGCAAGCGTGTCCCTTTCCCCAGATAAGGACAGGGTCAGGGCCCTGCCATTTATTGGTGAGGGGATCTTTCCAAAGTGCTTGTGTATAATCAGAAGCGGTGGCCGGGTGCCAGAGACGATCAGCAGCTGTTTTGCCGCAGGCGTCTAAGGTTAGGAAGTTGAGGACAAATAGGGCATGATTTATTAGGGTTTTAGGGCTGGCTCTTGTGTTATAAAGGGCAGTATTTCCGGACTGTATTTTAAAGAGCATATTTTTTAGCGTTTGATGAGCTCTCTCAACAATGCCCTGTCCTTGGGGGTTATAGGGAATACCCGTGATGTATTTTATTCCGAGCTGCGCGCAGAATTGTCGGAAGGAGGCGCTAGTGTAGCCTGGCCCATTATCAGTTTTAAAAACTTTTGGCTGGGGGATGACGGCCAAAAGAGCTATGACATGTTGAATAACATGTTTGGTGGCCTCCCCGGTTTGGGGGGTGGCATAAATGAATCCACTATAGGTGTCTATAGAGACATGGATATATTTAAGTTTTCCAAAGGAAGGGTGATGAGTAACATCCATTTGCCAGAGTTCTCCAGGAACTATTCCCCGGGGGTTTACTCCCAGGTGAGGTTCAGGTAAAAGTGTCAGACAACCCTTGCATTGACGGACAATCTGGCGGGCCTGTTCTCTGGTTATGGAAAATTTTAGGCGAAGGGTATGTGCGTTGAGGTGATGTAGAGCGTGAGCTCGTTGTGCAGCAACAAAGGGGGTGTCTTCCTGGGCGGCAGCAATCAATTGGGTGGCCTGGTCTACTATATTATTTCCCTCTGTGAGAGGCCCAGGTAAGCCTGAATGAGCGCGAATGTGTCCAATAAAAAACGGAGCATTGCGATTAATGATTAGTTTTTGTAATTTGGAAAACAAGGGGGAAGCATTTGTGGAGGGACGTATGTAGGGGACCGTTTCAAGTAGGGGTACAGAGACAGCTACATAGGCGCTGTCAGTATAAAGATTGAAAGGAACCTCGCTTAGGAGTTCAAAGACTGTAATTATAGCTGTTAGTTCAACAAGCTGTGCAGATTGAAAGGCTGTCTGTATACGGGTAACCTGTCCATTAATACTAAAGGCTGCTATGCCTGAAGAGGAGCCGTCAGAAAACACTAGCGTGGCTCCCGCAATGGGAGTGGCTTTGGTTCTCCGGGGAAAAACAATGGGGGTTTTCTGTAAGAACTGAATTAATCTATCAGCAGGATAATGATTATCAATTGTTCCTTGGAAGGAAGTGCAACTAATCGCCCAGTCATCATCGTTTTGAATTAGCCATTGTACCTGAGCTGTATTATACGGGAGGGTTATAGTGTCAGGGTCCTTTCCAAAGAGTTTTAAGGCTGACTCCCGCCGCGAGATTAACAGCCTGAGATACCTTGGAGGCAAGGGGGTCTATGGCCAGATGCATGGCTTGGGACATTTTAGAGGTGAAGGGATCAACGTCAGGGCACATGCGCAACATTTCATCAAGGGTTTTATCTCGCGTCTTTCCGCGCAGCACCGCGCGGCAAGAGGCATTGGCATTTTCGTAGGCCAATTGTTTAACGAGCCTGTCATTAGAGGCTTCGCCCCCGAGGGTTCTTTCCGCCGCCTCTAGGAGCCTACTGACAAATTCGCTATAATCTTCTTGTGGTCCCTGAGTGATTTTTGTAAGAGGAGTAGTCGCAGCCCCTGAAATAGGGAGTGCCCTCCAGGCCCCAAGCGCAGCGCTAGTGGTCTGGGCGAGGAGTGCAGAAGGGAACCTTCTCTGTTTAGCCTCCGCGGAAGTGGCAGGGACCGCATCGGGCCCCTCCCTGTGGAGCTTATCGTTTAAGTCACGACCTACTTTTTGCCATTTTTTAGGGTGAATTTCAGGTCCATTAACAATGAACTAAGGGCAAACCTTGTCTATAAAAAGAAAAAACTTAAGAAGATCCTTTTTCTTAACTCTAACTCCTCTTTCCCTAAGAGATTCTTTTAAAGATTCTCTAAAGATTCTCTATTCTTTTAGAGATTCTCTAAAGACCGCTTCTTTAGAGAGCTTGGGGCCCTTTTGAGGGCGGGAGCCTTTCGGGGCCATTTACTATGAACCAGGGACAGACTTCATCAATGAAGAGAAAAAATTTGACTAAATCCTTCTTTTTTTACTCGGATTCCTCGTTCCTTGAATGAGCGTTTTAAGTCTTTTATGAATTGCTTCTCTGGACAAGGTTTGTCCCATCTTTTCGTTTTATTTATCTAAAAAGAAAGAGGGATAGGAACTGAGGAAGTGAACATAGGTATCAAGGCAAAAAGGAGGAGAAGGGAACTTAACTTCTCTCCCGCGTGGGCAGCCGGTTAGTACAATCCGCTAACACGGACCCCCTGGGGTGCGTTGCCTACGGACGTCCCGCCGGCTGTGCCTTTGGGCATAGACAAGGCTCTTTTACAGAGGCGGCAGAGGAGGGATTATATCAGAGGTCTCGACGTGGGCAGTCGGTTGGTACAATCCGCCAACACGGCTTCTCAAGAGGCGAATCGCAGACCTACAGCTCTCTCCAGGGCGGAGGGAGAGGTCTACGACCGGGATGCCCTCTGAGTGGACGACTTCTGCCTTAAAGTCGACTGACACACTGTATTCTCCCAACTCAGAAAAAGCAGCCTCTAACCTCAGGGGTGGACGGCTTGTGCCGAGAAGCGGGCTAGAGAGAAAAGTCCCAAATCCTTTGAAAAAAAGGAAAAGACAAGAGGACCAAGCCTTTGAAAAAAAAAAGGAAAAGACAAGAGGACCAAGAGAAGACAGAGGGAGTTTATGCTCAACTCTTTTCTCCGTTTAAAATTTGTTACTTTCTCCGTTTAAAATTTGTTACTTATGACCCTAGCAGTCCGTGCCGAAACTAAACTAAGGCGGATGAACACTCACCGAAGACGGCGATCTCCGGTGAGCCGAAGACGAGGACCTTCCATGAGCGGTGAAAGGCAGTCTTCCCTGAAAACTTCTTCTCTGAAAAACTTCTCCTTAATGAGCTGCAGCCTCTGTTATTTCGTAGTCCGCCTGGGTAAGGGTTCTGCACTCGGGCCCCACGTTGGGCGCCACCTGTCCCGCCCGCGGGACCGGCTATTTAGTGGGAGAACCGAGGAGAACCCAACCTAAAGAGGGGTGACACGGACGAGAGAAAAGAGTGGAGGCAAGACAGTATTCTGATCAAGCCTCAATTTTATTTTCGGATAACAAACATATTTATATGGCAAGAACAAAGGAGGGCAGGCAAAGGGTACCTGTTGCAATATGATTGGTCTTCAGCTGGTGCTGTGGGGAAGGGGCAGTGGAAGGAAAGAAGATGAAAGGGGGTACTGGTCATGTGCTGATAAGCAAAGATAAAAGAAGCTCTCAGAGTTATCAAACAGGATGTCTGTGGTCGGCCAGTCTCTGGAATGTTGGTGTCAAGGGCTGCTGTTTGTCTTCTTTATCTTCTGTTCTTGTGAGGCCTAAGCCCAGCACGTTTTATCCTTAACCCTTAAGGGCCCGTTTAGGTTGTGGCGCCCCTAACACTTCCTCATCTGACTGGGAGCGGTGCCCCGGAGTGATCTGTGAGGAAGGGGCCAGGGTGGGCTCCGTAGCAGGCTGCAGGATCCCGGGCTGGGCCTTGGCCTTGGTATTTCTCACAGTTTCTGTAAGGCGCTGTCAGGCTCTCGTAGTTGCTGGACTGGGCTGTGCTGAGGGCTTGGCTGCTGCAGTCAGGGGCTGGCCTCAGGGGCGGTGCCTGCAGAGGGGGTGTGGCACGTGTTCAGACAGCAGGGGAGGCTCGGGCACAGCAGGGGGTCTGGGAAAGCTTCACCCCGTGCCCTTGGGTCTTTGTGCTGCCTGGCACTCAGATGGTGGCGGCGAACTCGTCCAGCCCCATGGCTGCATGCTCGGGACCATGGGATGCCAGAGGGATGGAGGAGTCCGTGACCACCAGCGATGGCAACGCCGAGAGCCTCTATGTGCAAGGTACACCTGGCGACCGCCTCATGCTGTCTTGGGGCAGGGTGGGGCAACAGGGAATGGCCCTCCGAGAGCCCATACTGGGACCAGAACACTCTTCCAGGTGCTCCTTTGCAACCCCCTCCCTCTGCCCTACCCCACACCCTCATTCAATGGTTCCCAGCCATTTCTGGACAAGGGATCATCTGTAGGAACCATTCTGGTCTGAGTGAAGGCCTGTAAACTGAGAATCCTGGAAAAAATGATCAGGACCCAGCCGCCACGGTCCTGCCCATCCTTGTCCTTCGGGGCCTTCTTGTCTCCTTGCTCTTCTGAGCCTTTTCTTGAGGGATGCTGTGTGAGGCCCAGCTGCTCTCCCTCCACTGGGGACCTGACTCCCTTCTCTCCCGCCCATGCTCAGGGATGGAGCTGTTCGAGGAGGCTCTGCAGAAGTGGGAGCAGGCGCTGAGTGTGGGGCAGAGGGGGGACAGCGGCAGCACCCCCACACCAGGGGACGGCCTCCGGAACCCCGAGACTGCTTCAGAGGCACTGTCTGAGGTAAGGGTTCCCTACCCCCGGCCATGGAGCGGGCTGGTGGGTGGCTGGAGTTTGGGAGGCAGCTTGGCAGCCCTGCCTTCTGCCAGCCAGGCACTCGTGCCCTTGGGTGGAAGTATGCCTCTTGACAAGAACGTCAGTCCAGCTAAGTAAAACACTCACGCAGCGGGCTTAGCACATGCCTGGCCTTTGGTAATGACGCATTAAACCACAGTGACATCCACGCCTTGATCCCGACCTGATTCCTGCAGGACTGGAGGGAAAGAGCCTATGTTCATAGTCGAAAGGCTCACACGGCCTTTGTCTCGTCTTTTCTTTGTACATTTTTGGGGGCACCATCCGAGCTTTCTGCAGTGAACATTTTTTTTTTCTTTCAATATCAGGAAAGAGAAAGTAAGAAAGCTAAAATAAAACATTTTTGTGAAAAGCACACCAAGTGTACGAGCCAGGATGGATGTTCACTGAAGCATTATTCTGTAACAGTTAAAAACAGGAAAAACTGGGAACTATCTAAACGCCCCTCGTTGGGAGTCCGGAACGCCGTGCAGCCTTTAAAAGGCCAAGGGAAGCCATGTGGGCCGATAGGCTGCTATCCCCACGCTATGTTCTTAAGTGAAAGAAACAAGTTGTAGACTCTGTATAGTATGACCCGTGTTACAATTTAAAAAGACACACATCGTGCATCTGTGTGCCTCTTGGTAACCACTGGTACGTGTGGTTTCTTACTCTCCTCTGACAGATGCACAGCAAATTGCTAACAGCGATCTGTGAGGAGAGGGCTGCGGAGAAAGGTGGAAAAAGGCTTTTCTTGTACTTTTCCGTGCTCTGTAGTCCCTTCTTTACTGTTTGACTTTTCTGATTTTGAGCATGTGCTTATGGGCACAGTTTGTATAAGTGGTGGCACCGAGGGCTGTTTCTGTTTTATTCTTTATGCTTTTCTGCATTAAAAAAAAAAAAAACACCCAATGAGCTCCAGTCCTCTGCTGAAGTGTGGTCAAGCGGGGGAGGGGAGGCGTCGCTTCGGGGAGCTGTCTGACAATATCTGGTGAACCAGTCGGAACTGGGGCCAACTTCATGTGTTGAAAAAGGTGCTTAATTCAAGGAATTGGTTGCACAGCGAGGGAGGAGCTGAGGGGCCTCAGGGCTGGCGGAGGGACAGGGATGTGGCGGGAGGCCGGGCGAGGAGGGGAGAGTTCTCTGCCCACTTCCCCGCCTGCTTCTTCCCTCCGCCTGCGCCTCCATTGGCCTGGAGTCTGGGAAACAGAGTTTGCAGTCTCAGAACGGGGATGCTCCAGGCACAGCTGGTAACAAGTCAAGGGCGTATGTACCTCTTACCTGCTCCGGAGGCCTGTCACACAGGCATGACCACCTAGTCATAGGACACAAAGGTTGGGAAATGCCCATGGTACAAGCGACCCTTCAGTTTCCTGGGGGCGCTGCATCAGGTGAGCGCCGCAGGTGGGCGGACGGGGTGTGTTAAGGCAGGGAGGTGCAGGGAGGCGCTTTATTTCCCAAATTGTATATATTGTTAATTCTACATCTTAAAATTATAGAACTTTCATTGCTTTTTTTTTTTTTTTATTGCGAAAACAAGTAACTATTCCTTATAAAACAGCGAAGACTACAGAAATAGAAAAGAATGGGGAAAAAACAGCCCAGGCTCTGATCGGACGACTCATGCCATGTGCCGTGGGCTGAGACTCTCGACCTCCCTAAGCGCTGGTAGCCTCAGCGGGACGCCAGTGCCAGCCATGTGACCCTGGCCCATAGCAGCCGCTCAGTCGACATCCAGAACCCTTCATCCGGACAGAACCATTTGGTGTCCTTCCAGGCATTTTTCTATGCTAAACATTTTTTTAACAAGTATATCGAAATATAATTCTCATACGATAAAATTCACCAATTGGAACTGAACAGATTCAGTGGCTTTTGGTATGTTCAGAGTCGTGTGACTATATGACACAATCACAATGACTTCTAGAGCATTTCCTTCATCCCCAAAAGAAATCCCCGGCTCTTAGTAGTCACGCCTCCCCTCCTACCCCTCCATGCCCCGCCCCCAGCCGGCGGCGGCCACTGATCTACTTTCTGTTTCTTTAGATCTGCCTATTCTGGACATTTCTGCAAATGGAATCGTGTAATATATGGCCTTTCGTGACTGACTTTTTTCACGTAACATAGTGTTTTCAAGGTTCATCCTTGTGGCAACGTGGCTCACTGCTTCTGTGTTTTGCTGGGTAACATTCTGTTGTACGGTTGGGCCATCTTTTACTTATCCATTCATCGGTTGATGGACATTTGTTTCTCCTTTCTGGCTTTTATGAATAATGCTGCTGTGGACACTTGCGCATAAGTTTTTGCATGGACTTGTTTTTAACTCCTTGGGTTTGTACTCAGGAGTGGAATGGCTATGTCATGTGTCAGAATGTCTTAACATTTTGAGGAACTGCTGGGCCCTTCTCCCCAGCAGCTGCCCCGTTTTACATCCCCACCAATGGTATACGAGGGTTCTAATTCTCCACATCTTTGCCAACGCTTGTTATTATCTGACTTTTTGATTCCAGCCATCCTGGCAGGTGTGAAGCGCTATCTCATTGTGGTTTCGATTTGCCTTTCCCCGATGGCTCGTGATGCTGAGCATCTTCTCACATGCTTATTGGCCAATCGTATATTTGGAGAAATTTCTATTTATATCTTTTCCTTTAAAAAAAAAAATTTATAAAAGTTTATTTGAGCCAAACCGACAATATATGCCAGGGAGCGAAATCTTAAATGCTCTCCCTTTGTTTTATTTTTAAATTGGTTGTTTGTCTTTTATTCTCGAGTCGTAAGGGTTCTTTAGATAGTCTCGATACAAGTCCCTTATCAGAGATATTATTTGTGAATATTTTTCTCCCATTCTTTGGGTTGTCTTCTCATTTTCTCGAGTGTGTTCATTAAAGCACAAAATTTTTTAATTTTGAAGTCCAGTATATCTATTCTTCCTTTTGTCCTTTGTGCTTTTGGTGCCGTATCTAAGAAATTGTTCCCTAATCCAAGGTCACTCCACAGAGACAGAGCTGGCAGATCTCTGCCAAAGCTACAAGACTCTGCTGGCCACGTGGAGCGGAGTCTGGCCCTGTGGGAGAACTGAGCAAAGTGGCCAGTGAGTCTGGGGTCCCATGGGCCTGGGACCAAATCCTAGCTCTTCCAGGTGCTACCTGGGTGGGCCGGGCCACTTAACCTTCTTGAGTTTTCTCTGTGAGATGGGGTTAGAGTAATACCTGCCGGGAGGCTAAACTGCCAGGTGCCTGGTCCCGGGCAAGCGCTCAGTGAAAGATAGTCGTTTCCATCGTTACCGTACCCCTCCGAGCTTTTCTGGCTGTTTCTCCGCAGTGGCCTCAGGGCCGACTCAGCCCTTCCGCGGGCTCTGATTACCTGCTAGTGCAGGATCTGGCAGCCTCGGTGGAAAACGGAGTTGGGCTGCTTGTGCCTGGGCCCTCGGTCCAGAAGCTCCTGGGGGCAAAGGAGCAGCGTCCCCTTCTTCCCCACGCCCTGGCCCGGAGGCTGAGGGCAGCGAGGAGGTCACAGGTCATAGGCTGCTGCGTCTGGGCGTAGCGCCTACCCAAGCACACACAGTTAAGAGTGGCGGTGGGGTTTGAACCCAGCTCTTTCTGGGCTCCTAACTGCTCTTATTCCAGTGATCGTAACAAGTACAATGGTCATTACGATAGCTAACACCGACTGGTCGTCAGCACGGGCCGGTCTTGTGTGAAGCACTTCGAGTACTCTACCTCGTTCATGTTTTCCCAAAGATCCCAGGAAGTAGGCGCTCTTATCTCAGTTGACAGATAAGGAAACTGAGACTCAGAATGGGAAGTTATTTGCTAAGGTCACGCAGTTTGGATCTGGTAGGGCCAAGGTCTGAAGCCAGGTCACCTTGGGTCTAGAGCAGTGCCGCTCTGTATCTCATTTAAAAGTTTTTAGAAGCCACATGAAAAAGTAAACGGAAACAGATAAATTGATTTTAATAATATATTTTATGTAATCTAGTATATCCAAAGTGTGATCAATCAACATGAACAGTCACTGAGATCTTTAATTGATTAATTCATTTGGCACTTAGTGTTTGAAATCCACTGTGTATTTAATTTCCCACCCCGCTCAGTTGCGACCGGCTACATTTCAGGGCCACACTGGCCACATGAGGCTAGTGGCTCCTGTGTTGGGCAACTCAGGGCTAGATCTCTGCTCTCGCTGCCGGGCCCCAGAGCCTGCTCCCCTGCTCCAGGGACCGATACCCACCATCATTAGTGAGGGAAGAGGCCATCGGCATGCGGAGCTTGGAGGGCCTCGATTGATGGTGACGTTTTAACCACAGTCAGAGTCACAGCGAAGAGAGTTTGCAGAGAAGCTGGAGTCTCTGCTGCACCGGGCCTACCACCTGCAGGAGGAGTTTGGGTCCACCTTCCCATCCGACAGCATGCTGCTGGACCTCGGTGAGCTGGGCCCCCTGCAGGCGGTGGCGGGGCGGGGCCAGGGCAGAAGCAGGGAGGCAGCGAGAGAACTGGGGCGTGACCCCCTCTATGCATCAGGCAAGCCAGGGTCCCCAGGGCCCTCAGACCTCTTCCGGTCCAGAGTCGTATTGCACAGATGGGGGAACCAAGGTCCCTGGAGGGACAGAGGCGTTTCCTTACATGTGACGGGCAGGAGCAGAGCTGGCGTGAGGCCCGGGAGCCCCATCTCCTTGGGCTTGTGCGTCGACATCTCCCTGATGACTGTCCCAGGCCTGTGGGTTGAGCGGTTGAGCCCTCTCCTGAGGGCACTGGGTGGGCAGAAAGGACGGCTCACATAGAGATTAGCCCAGAATGGGCCATAGGGCCGAGAACACAAGTCTCGCTGTGACCCTGCCCTACCCAGGTAAAGGGGTATGACGTCACCGGGGGAATGAAGTTAGCCAGACAGCTGGTGCTACCCTAGTGCCCACCAGGTGCCAGGCCCTGTGCAGTCCGTCAGCGGCCCCTAGTACCCCTCCCTGGGTGCCGTCAGCCCCGAGGGGAGCAGTAGACTTGAAGGTCCAGCTCCCTGGACCTCTGGCCCTACCAGTGGTTACACAGGCCCAACACGGGCTGGCTGGGGTGACCCCCCCACTGAGAGGTAGAGGTATCCTGCTTCCTCTGGCCTCCCCATGTGGCAGGGAAGGCTGGTGCGGCTCTCGGGCTGTGGCCTCTGCTTATATGTTCCACAGGCTGTTCCTAGGCGCCCTCGAAGGCACAGACCCTCTCAGCCCTTAAGCTGGTGGGGATGGGAACGCAGAGTGAGTGGCCCATGGACTCCCTTGAGCCCTTTGGTATAAATGGCTGTTTCAGCTTGTCAGAGAGGGGAAGTGACTTGCCCAGGGCCACATGGCTCAGCAGAGTCTGTCTCTGTAGAGCTTAGAGACCACCAGGCCTCAGGGTCCAGTGGTGTGGCCATGGGCAGGTCCCCTGAGCAGCCTCGTTTGCACACCTAACTCTGCGCACATCCAAGGATGTCATAAGATTGGAGGTGGCCGTTCATTTGCCCAAGGTCTTCAGGCACAAGTACTCAGTAAACAGGAGCTGTGCGCTGGTGACTGTCATCTGCCCAGAATCGGATATCGTGGGCTCTGCATATATGCGTCCCCCTTGGTGATCACGGGGGTCGCCGCTCAGCCTTCTCTCCCTGTTCTTCCCAGAGCGGACCCTCATGCTGCCCCTGACCGAGGGCTCGCTGCGTCTACGGGCAGATGATGAGGACAGCCTGACTTCAGAGGATTCCTTCTTCTCTGCCACTGAGGTGATGCGGGGTGGCGGGCAGGTGCAGAGGGGTGGGTGGAGCGAAGGCCGGACTTCTGTGTGACCTTCATGGCGAGCACTGGGTCATGGGAAAGTGGAGCCATTTCCTCCCACGGGAGCAGAATTGAGCAGTCACCAAGTGCTGCTCCCCAGGGACTCCATACCGTATCCAGCCTGAACAGCGAGGCCTGAGAAGCCAGGGGTCATAGGCCATGGGGGTGAGGGCAGGGGTCCCTGCCCCTGGCTCCAGCCCACGCTGACCCTGCCCTCCTCCAGGCTGCATGCCTGTTGCTTGGCGTTAGTCTCCCACCATGGCCACGTGTTAGTCCCAGCTGTCCGGGCCCAGGGCGGGAGGGTATGGGCACAGGTCCAGTAGATGGTCCCTTTAAGAAGGGCCCCTGGAGATGGGGACACTGAGGGCCAGATCTGGACTCGACCCCAGGCCTCCTACCTCTTGGGCTAGTGTTTTCTCCAACATCCCCCCTGAGACTGGCCTCTAGCCCCCGGGCAGGCACTCCAGCCCCTGGGACACGGTGGATACAGGCTTTGACACGCCCCCTCCACCCCCCACCCCACCCCCCGTGCCCTCCCAGCTCCTCGAGTCTCTGCAGGTGCGCGACTTCCCGATCTCACTGTCCAGGCCCGCCGCCGCCTACGAGGAGGCCCTGCAGCTGGTGAAGGAGGGGAAGGTGCTCTGCCGGACCCTCAGGTGAGTGCGCCGGGAGCAGGCGGGGGGTGGGGCAGGCGGCGTGAGCCCCGTCCCCTTCGGAGGAAGCTGGAGAAGCCAGTGGCGCTTGGTGAGAACTCAGCTGGGCTGGGCTGGCCGAGGGCCGTGGTGGGCTGGCAATGGGTCCGGGCTGGCCCGAGCACCCAGGCAGGCAGGTCTGGGATTGAGAGTGACAAAGTAATCGAGTTAATTAATAAAATAATAAGAGTTCACACTCGTTCTAAGCTCTCAGGGGCTCCAGCCACAGAAACGCAGCGGGCGCTGCTCCTCAGCCCCGTGTGCAGATTCAGCCCCTTGCAGCAGCGGTCCGGAAGCCAGGCTCTGGGGACAGACGGACCTGGCTTCCCTCCAGGTTCTGCCACTTCATACTCGCCTGTTCTCTTAGCCTCCGTTTTCTCTTACAGGGTGTATTTAGGTTTCTTACTCATCTTAATTTTTCTATATGCTATGAAACTCAGAACTTGGCTTTTGGTCATGGCTCCAAATTCAAGTGACGTGCATTTAAAGTTGTCTGACGAGTGGTGGAAAGCCCTGCGTTCGGATCAAGGGCAGCCAGACCGGGCGCCTCTATCTGCTCTCAGAAGCGTGGTGCAGGGCGGGCGGTAGCCCCTGACCTGGCATTCTGCCAGCTTAGAGCAGTTTGGCCATTTTGGTCCTTGCCAGTGAGGGTCTTTTACTATTTGGGGGTTAACAGAGACTGAGGTCACCTGACTCCCAGTGACCAGATCTGCCAGGTGTGCCCACTGCCATTTAGGCTGACATGTCTTCAGCTTCCAGTTAGCTACTTCCTTTGGTTTGGGGGACACCAGGGGGTCTCCTGGAGTGGGCCAGCCACCTGCCCTAGGTCACCCTGCCAGGCCAAGGCAGGGCCACTCGAGGGCTCCGCCCAGACCCCCACAGGGCATCGCTGGGTGGGGCCCAGGTGGTCTGACTGTCTGTTTGTCCCCTCAGGACGGAGCTGCTGGGATGCTACAGTGACCAAGACTTTCTGGCCAAGCTGCACTGTGTGCGACAGGCCTTTGAGGTGCGTGTGGCGCAGGGGCACGGGGAGCGTAGAGTCGGGGATCGGGGCCGTCAGGCAGGTCTCCTGCTGCGCCTGCTGCCATACCCGGCCCGCTGTGCCGATGAGTCACCCACGTGGCACCTTGACCTGCCCTCGCCATGGGCGTGGGGGGCTGCCAGCGCGGCAGCTCACCCCTCTTCCTTCCGCGTTCCAGGGCCTTCTGGAGGACCGGAGCAACCAGCTGTTCTTTGGGGAGGTCGGCCGGCAGATGGTGACGGGCCTCATGACCAAGGCTGAGAAGGTAGCTGGGGGCAGGGGTGGGGGGGGGCTTTTTTTTCAGGTTTTCTTCCCCCTCACCTTGTTTTGTTGATTATTATTTTTTAACTTGTATTTGATTCCGTCAAAAAAAAAAAAACACCTCAATCTGAAATCAAGCCAGAGAGCTTCAGTTTTTATCCCATAGGCCGTGGGGAAGCTGGGAAAGGAGTTGGATTATCTCCCTGTGCTGATTGAAAAATATGGCTCTGCATTACTTTTCATGTCTGATTACAGTATTATACAGCTTTACGAAATTCACTATGAAATACAAACCATAGAAGGTGTCCCTGAACCCCACCTGCCAGGGAGCCACCGCCCAGTCTGATCTATGTCCCACTCAGTCTCGTGGACTGTCAGCCTTGAGCTTGTTATTTGATTTCCAAGGCTCGGACTGCTGCGCAGCCTTATTTCGCTGCGTGAGAGTGTGTCTCGTCCGTATTTCTATGTCAGTCCATGCAGTTACATTGAACGATCGTGTCGTACCCCATTGCGTCCAGTTCTCCTATGGACGGGCGTTTGCCTTGTGTCTGGTTCTTCATGGTCACACAGTTCTGACCCATAAGAGTATGGGTCTCTCTAGGTGCCTGTGAGGTTTACTCTGGGGCAAAGCCCCAGATGTGGCAGTCCTGGGCTCAGTATTAAAAAGGCTGGCAGATCTTGCCAGTTTGCCTTCTTAATAACTTAAGTCTCCACCAACAGTATAAGCATGTGTCTCCTTACATCCTGGCCAATACCAGAGATTAGCAATCTTTTTCATCTTTGCTTTATCCACGCTTGATGTTTCTTTGATCGTTAACGAGGTCGCTTAAATTTCCATGTCTGTTGGCCACTTGTGTTTCGTTTCTTTGATGGGTTTGAGGAAGGCTCTTGAACATGCCTCTCCCTGCTCAGGCCTTTCTCCTCACATGCAGAGTGATGGTTCTAAAACTCACCTCTGACCTCGTCACCCAACTGCTGGAAACCCTCCCACGCTCCCGCTGCCCTCAGCGAAAAGGTTCGGTGGCCTGCCACTTTGCGCACTTTGCCCCGTCCCGACTGACGGGCTCTGGGCTTCTGGTGTACCCACCCTTGCTCCCCGATCGGGCCCTCGCGTGTGCTGGTTCGTCCACATAGTAATTCTTTGTCGTTAGCCACTTCGCGATAAGATATAAGAGTCTGCAAAAGTGTGTCCATAGGGTTTCGTGGATGAAAAGGTGGACCGCTGTGTACCTGGCACTCAGGTTAGGAAGTGCAACTTACACCAGTGTCTGGAAGCTTCCCTCCCTCCCCCTCCGCCTTGGTCACCCATCTTCTGAGTCCCCGCCAGCCAGCTCCTTCCCTAGGAGGGTTTCACCTGACTCGTCCCCTGGCGCCCAAGTCCTTGTGCCCACCCCACCCGGAGGGGCCCCGTCACCCGCACCCTGCTTGCGGGTTGCCTTGGCCTCCTTGCTCAGCGAGCCCAGCCCCACCATGTCCGCATGCTGGCAGACGTTCGTCCACTGCCTCCTGCCCCTGTGGTCCTGTGTAAACGGCATCGACCTGTCCGTGCTGTTCTGCGACAGGTCGCCCTGCCCGCCTCTTGGGCACCTCATCGATCTTCCGAAACCTTAGCGTTCTTATCCATTAAGAGCGCATAATGTTGGAATGTCCCTCCTAGGATCGTGTGAATTCAGCGAGTTGATCTATATTAAACAGTTCCCGGCACGTACCAGCTTTCCGTGTCCACAAATGCCCGTCCGCACCTACAGATGTCACAGTCCCAGAGTGAAGAGTTCGCCCTGTGTGCTGACAGTCTTGGTACCAGCAGTAGCAGCAGCAGCAGCCGCCTTATACCTAATGTATTGCTGGGATCCAAGCACTGGGCTCACTGTATTATGTGCATGAGCTCATTGACTCCCCCAGAAAAGCCCGATGAGAGCAGGGCTGTAGCTTCTCCTATTTCACCAGTGAGGCTCGAGGTCACGGAGATTTGGGTCTTTGCTGCCTGACTCAACCTCCTGTCCTCACCCATTATTCCAAAGTGAGCTCACGTGTAGCATGTGTGCGTCTCTTGGAAGCAACGGCTGCTCAGGAATGAGCCGGTCTGAGACATTGTTGGGTGCCTGGTGTTGGATCTGTCCTGGAAACGCCCTGGTCTCTATGGCTTCTGCTCAGGGATAGGCCCTGCCTTGGCATGTCCCGCATCCATGGGCCACCTGTCCCTGTGGATCTAGTCTATCTTGGTCTCGGGGCCTCTCCCATGACCAGAAGAGGCTGTACTTCTCCCCACAGAGCCCCAAAGGCTTCCTGGAGAGCTATGAGGAGATGCTGAGCTATGCCCTGCGGCCGGAGACCTGGGCCACTACGCGGCTGGAGCTGGAGGGCCGTGGGGTGAGTTGGTCTGTGCTGAACACCTGAGATCCTTGAGCAGGGAGTGGGTGTCTGTGCCGAGCTCTGCCTCGATTCCGCGGGTCTGAGGTGGATGCCTCCATCACTGCTGTAATCCCCCCAGTCCCTGCCCATCCCCAGGCCCAGGCTGTGAGGGAGACAGCCCCAGCCGCACCCCACTGCAGAGCGGAGATGTGCCTGCTATGTTCCGGCCAGGCCCCCACATGCGCTTGCCCCCTCCGGCCCCAGTCTTCCCATCTGGACAGTGGTCCTGCGGCTCGCGCAGCCCGGGCTCAGAGCAGCTGCCTCTCGCAGGTGGTGTGCATGAGCTTCTTCGACATCGTGCTGGACTTCATCCTCATGGATGCCTTCGAGGACCTGGAGAGCCCGCCGGCCTCAGTGCTTGCCGTCCTGAGGAACCGCTGGCTGTCGGACAGCTTCAAGGAGACGGTGGGTGGCTGCCGCACTCCCAGCACCCACTGATGACCCCACGCGTGGCCCGGACCCCATGCTCTCCCTCCCTGGCCTTGGGCACCGACCGAGGCGGGGCTCCCCACCCGCGAGGCAGCAGGCACCCTGCGGGCAGTCCTCCCTCCCCTCCGCAGGGCCGGGCAGAGCGGCCTCTGCCCGGGAGGGGTCCCCACTGCTCTCGGGACCCCTTCGGGGCCAGTGCGCTGTGCGTTTTCCTTCCGTGCTGTGGTGTTGCTGCTTCTCGTTCTGACCTATCATCAGTTCTATTAAATTTTAACACATCCTATGAAATCAAGTTAAGATATAGAAAAAGAAGAGAGACAGGAGAGCGTAGAGCCCGGGGCCCCGCGGGGCAGGCATGCCGCTCAGGCGGCTGTGCCCGGTGGCAGGGGGTGGCGGGGAGGGGGCTGGGCAGTGTCCAGGTGGTCGCCGTGGATCCCACGACCACCGAGTGAGGTGGCGCGCTGGCCCGTGGCCATCCACGGAGCAGGAAGCTGAGGCCCAGAGATGTTCGGTGGCTAGTCCAGGGGCCCACAGGAGTAAGTGTCAGGATTCAGGTTTAGGGGTGTCTGATTCTAGTCGCGGGGAGAGAAACTGCAGAGCTCAGGCACCAAGCCTCGTGTTCCTCCCGAGGGCGGGGTGACCCGGGGGGAAGGGCTTGGTCCCGGGCTAGGGCATGGGCAGGGGCTGCCCAGCCTGTTATTCGGGCACCCACTGGGTCTCATCTTTGATTTAGGCCCTGGCCACTGCTTGCTGGTCGGTTCTCAAAGCCAAGAGGAGGTTGCTGATGGTGAGTGACCTGAATGGGCCCCTGGGGAGTGCCATTCGGGCACTCTAGGTATGGTGCCCAACTCAGCGGCCCCTTCATTTGGGACGTGCTGGCCTCTGGTCTGGGGGCAGGACAAGTCAGGGGTCAGTGGAGGGACGGGGCTGGTGCAGGGAGGCCTTGCTGAGACCTCAGGCCCAGCTGCACCTTTTGGCCCCTGTCACAGCATTGGTCACCTGTCCTGCCAGTACCTCTCCCTTGACCAGGAGAACCTTCATCTCCCCCTGCAGATCCCAGCACAGAGTAAGCCATCAGGAAATATCAAAGGAATTAGAAGACAGGAAAGGGCATTCTTGGGGGGAGGAAGGGCAGACGCAAAGGCGTGGCAGCTGGCTTGGTAGAGGCGCCTGGGTGAGGGCAGGGTGCCCCTGGGAGCAGCCAGAGCGGCCTTCCTCCGCCATTGGGCTGCAGTGATCCGCGCTCCGGGCAGTGCCGGCTGCACTTAGCTGCGCTGCGATCCATCCTTCCCGTTGCGAGCCAGGCTCTGCTGTCCAGCTGACGCCAGCTCCCACCGCCACACACTCCAGATACTTCCTGTGCTGAGCCCACCGCAACCCTCCTAGCGCAGCCTCACAGCGGCCCCGTTACCCCGTTACCCCGTTCTGCAGGGGTGAAAACAGGGCCTTCCCTAGTCACTTGCCCCCGGAGGCCTAGCACAAATGTGAACCGGCCAGGCCTCCCTCTAAAGCCTGGCTCTTACACTGGCCCCAGGGCATTCCCGGGGGCCCAGCCTCAGCCCTGCTGCCCCCACAGGTGCCCGACGGCTTCATCTCCCACTTCTACTCCGTATCGGAGCATGTTAGCCCTGTCCTGGCCTTCGGCTTCCTTGGCCCCAAGCCCCAGCTCGCTGAAGTCTGTGCTTTCTTCAAGGTAAGCAGGGAGTGTGTGACCACTGCCGCCGCCTGTGCCCTGCCCCGGCCCCTGGGATTGGAGCCCGGGGAGGTCCCGGGAGTGGAACAAGGGTCTGGGCTGCTCCCTGAGAAAGGGCCGGCTGGGGCTCTTGGAGACGGCTTGTGCTGCCCTTTCCACCGGGAGCCTGGCCCAGCGGGTCCGAGGAAGCCCCGGGAGGGCCAGAGCCCGAGGATGGAAGACCCGTGGCTGGGGTCCCAGTGGTCAGGGGGAAGGCTGCGGGTGGCTGGTCTGGAGGCCATCAGTGCGGGGCAGGCGCTCGGCCCAGGCCCCACGCCTTCCCTGCCCCCCAGCACCAGATCGTGCAGTACCTGAGGGACATGTTCGACCTGGACAACGTGCGCTACACCTCGGTGCCCGCTCTGGCGGACGACGTCCTGCAGCTGTCCCGGCGCCGCAGCGAGATCCTGCTCGGCTACCTGGGGACACCGGCGGCCAGCAGCATCAGCCTGAATGGCGTGCTGCCCCAAGACAGTGGCCCTCCGGAACAGCTGCAGTAGTGGCGGGCGCAGGCTGAGGGGGGTGGCTGCCGGGGACGCGGCCACCTGGGGGATGGCAGAGAGCAGGTGCCTGCTTCCTCCTTGAGGGCGGCAACGAAGGGCCTCGACGTCTTTGGCCATCAGCAGCAGCAGAGCCCAGGCCATGGTGGCTAAGGGCAGTTGCCCCTGACCTTGCCCCCCACCCCCCATCATCTGGGAATTCCCAAGGCTTGGGGGCAAACTTCCTCGGAGAGAGATGGAGCCCCTAGGGGCCCACTTATCTGCCCTTAGAGGAGAAGCAGAGACTGGGCTGGTGGCCAGTGGGGCCTGAGGGAGAGGAACAGGGGGGCGGGGAGAGAGAGAGAGAGAATGTAGAGATGTGTGAGGAGAATTGTGACAGGCCGAGCTGGGATGCCCTGGGTATGGGACCCCAAAACCTCCCACCACCCCAGGGCCACTGATGAGCAGCGCTGGGAAGGTGGAGATGAAAAATGGAGGTATCAGGGCTCTGTGGTGAAGGTCACCAATGTCCCAAGCTAGAAGGAACCTGGGCTGGACGGTCTCAAAATCCAGGCATCTGGCTGTCTAGTCCTGACGACCCCCCCCGCCCCAGCCACCACCCTAGAGAGTCTGCAGCACTAGAGAGGGAGGGCGGGGGCCTCAGAGCGGGGCCGGGGCACCTTGGTGGGCAGCAGCAGGTGGGACGGAAGAGGGCCTGCTCTCCTCGTACTCACATCTGTGCAGGGACTGGGCCGTTGACAAACCCGAGCACCAAACCGGGACGCTGTCCCCTGACAGTCCCTCTCCCTGCCAACGACTGTCATTTCTCCTCCCACTTCTGCCACCACCAAAGAGAGGGGGTGGGGCTGATCCTCCTGCCCCCTCCCACCCCGCTCTGTGAGCCCAGACTCCCTGGGTGGTGCTAGGCACTGAGCTGCAGGCTCTGACCAGGGGTCACCGCAGGCCTGTCATCTGGACTGCTGTTGGCCGCAGCCCCAGGAGTGAGGGGTCCAGGGACCACGTTGGGGAGGTCAGAGGGTGTGCGTGGCCGGACCAGCTCCGCAGCCTTCACCAGGAGAAGGAACTACCCAGCACGTGGCCTTTAACTGGATGCACAAATGTTCTTGAGCCGTGCAGCTGTGTGGAGCCAGCCTTCCCGCTGGTCCTGCAGATGGAGGCCATAAGTAATTGTCCCCACGTCATTTGTCCCCATGTCCACAGGGCTATAAGCCCTGTAGACTCACTTCTCTTACGGTGTTTTCACCTGAGCTGGGATATTTTATTTATTGCCTTAACACTTTATTTTGAGCTTCCTGTCCAGGTTGAGAGGCCTGCGAAAGAAAGAAACTTCTCCTGGTTCTCCATTCTCTAGATTTGGGGGACTGGCTCCTCAGGCTGAGATCTCTCTCCCTTGAATGACTAAGGGGTCCCAGGGGTGGGGTGATCTTACGCATTTGGGGACGGAGGGAGAGGGGAGATGGGAGAGGAAGCTGCTGGGCAAGGCCCATTATCTGTGAGCCCACGCTCCCGGTGTCCCCCCGCCTCCTCCCCAGACTGGAGGATGGCTGTGCACTAACCTTGGTTCTGGCTCGAAACCCACCTCTCTGAAGTCAAGGTCAATGCACTGCCTGAAGACTCCTGGAAGGGAAGGACCTGGGGTGGCCCTCCTCCATCCCAACATTCCAGTTCATTGCACTTACCCTGCGCTGTGAATGTAATCTTGGGCCTGGGCCCCAGCCCACTCTGATTTGCTCCCAAATCACACAGAAGTGGCATTTTCATTTTGTCTTTGTTTACACATCCATGCACTGCCTCTGGGCACTTGACCTGTTGCAGCTTCTAACTTTTGATGGTAGAGCGTGTGTGCATCGACTTCAAGTCAAATAAATGATTTAAAGAATTTCCTTCCACGTTGCCATGCTGCTGGGTACATGTGTGGCCGTTTACTTCCCGGGCCAGAGCTTGGGACCCACTTTTGGGGGTGTGGTTGGTGGAGGTTCCAGGAGGGTAAAAGTTGAAGGCAACCTGGAGGAGGTTGTGAGTCACTTGGGGCCACTTGGCAGCCTGGCAGGGTCCATGTGGCCCTAGGCAAGGACGCTCCTGTGCAGTGGAGGGAGGAGGAGGAGAGGCCTGTGCAATACTTCAGGGCACAGATGTGGGTGGGTGTCCTGGGTGTGGATCAGCTCAGGTCGTGTCCAGGCGAGGTCGCTTCTTTCTCAGCCTCAGTGTCCACATCTATAAGATGCAGGTGTTGGACCAGGCCGGAAGTGTAGCCTCACACTCAGTCACTAAATGCCTGAGCTGGTAAGAGTCAAGGTGAGGGGCTGGGACAAGTGGGAACAGCAGATCTGAGCCTGCCGGATCTCGAAATGTTTTCACAGGCAGTTGGACAGTGCAAGGTTTATTTGAAAGGTACTTCTAAAAAAAAAACTTGACTTTGAAAATTTTCAAATGTACAGAAAAGTTTAAAAGAAAACCATATAAAGAATACCCATAAAACCAACACCTCGAGTGAGTAAGACCTTGCTATTTCTTTTTAACATGTACTCCACCCCTAAACACTTGAATAAGCGGGTCTTAAACATAAGGTAGTTCATAGGCATGGATAAACTTCACAAACAATGTTAGTGAAAGCCACATGCAAAAAGTACGTACTGTAGGATACTGCTTATAGAAATTACAAAATCAGACCAAGCTAATATATGGTATTAAATGTTGGTCACTCTAAAATAGATGGGGTGTCTGGGATTCCTGGGGCCCTGATTCTTGATCTAGGTCGTGTCCAGGCGAGGTTGCTGCTTACACAGGTGTGTTTTGTTTAACGTCAAGCTGTACACATCTGGTTTCTGCAATTTCCCATATGAATGTTACACTGCAGAGATTTTTAAAAGCGCAACCAAACCAATCAACCAATTCATCCTTCAGAGCTCCTGTCTGTCCTCACCATTAATAATGGCCCTTAAAGTTTCGGGTGGCCAGGTCCCCCACTCCCCTAGCACCTCACCCCTCACCCCCATTTCATCCAGCCACACTCCTGCCTTGAGCCCTTTGCTTATGCTGTTCCCTCTGCCAGGAAAACCCCACCCTGGATAACTCCCTCTCTTTCTGTAGTTCATCACTACCTTGGAACATGCTCCCCGAGGCAAGAGGACTATTAAATCAGGCCTGGGTTTCAGGGACTTTGCTTCTCCGAGCCTGTTTGCTCATCAGTGAAATAAATGGCTGCTAACCAGGGAGAGGCAATGCAGCCAGACCCAGATGGCTGCCTGGTCCCGGGGGACTATTCTGGGAAACTCACAGCCCACTCCTCACACCTGCTTCTCAGAAGCTAATAATGGCAGAGTGTCTGAGGTAGCTGAGGGCAGGTGACAGAGAAATGGGGCCAGCTGACCCAGGCCAGCCCAGGCTGGGCCGGGTGGGGAGCTGAGCACAACTGAGTGGGGGCAGGGGCCCTCCTGGCTCACTGGGGTGCTCTAAGTCACCATCATCCCCTTGCCCTCTCAGCCGAGCCCACGGGTCTGGCTACAGCTGTCCTGCAGTCTCACAGAGCAAGACATTCTGCTCAGTGGGATTCCCTGATTTATTCTCACTTCTCACAAGCATGTCATTTATCAGGCTCCCGTCCTAGGTCCGGCCTGGGCCAGGCTCAAGTACATAACAGGCCCCATCTTCATAGTGCCTTGGCCTTCTCCAGGCATGGTGGGAATAATTTGTAATAGAACCCCCAGAACTCATTAGAATGCGGACTCTGAGGCTCCAACCCAGACCTATTGAATCAACCCAGCCTCCAGTGGGACCCAGAAATCTGACAAGCCGATTTGGTGCGCATGATATCAAAGAACCAATTCTTACTGGGAGAGAGAGACAAGGAGCTGACTACAGTCCAGGGGTGAGTGCTGAGGTAGGAGAGGGGATGTAGCTGTGGGGGCCCGGCGGAGGTCCTCACCTGGCCACAGAAACCTGTAAGTGAGAATAGACACCTGAGCCAGACTTAGCCAGGTAAAGTGAGGCGGGGGTGGTGGGGGTGGTGGTCCGAGGGCGATGCGAATGCAACAGCATTGTGCAAAGGCCAGGAGACGAGGGCACTGGACACTGTGCCTGGTAATTCACTTTAGCCTGAGAGAGTGAGCGTAGGAAAGAGAAAGGTGGGTGGGCAGGTGTGGCTGTGTAACAGGTCTGCTGAGAGGAATGTTTTGGGAAAACTGAAGTATAGGTTGTAAACCGACTTCTTGTTTAAAATGTTCCCAGGATGCCTCGTTAAACATCATAAATGTGACGGAATCAATAAATCTTTAACTCAATGAAAGGAGTCTTTCTTAACTTCAATTAAGCTTCCACTCTTATCATCACTTAAGAGAAAAATAAGTCCCTTCAAGTTCTTTGGCTTCAGTTTCCTCTAACGAAAAGTGAGTGGATTCAGACCCCACCATGCGAAGTTTGCCTCCCCGTCTCGAGCATGCGCTCCGAATCGAGGCAGGCTCCGGCAATCGGGGAAGACTTCACTAGGTGCAGGTCCCAGACAAACCAAAGCTCCCACCAAAGTTCAACACGCCTCCTAAGCTAACGCCTGATTGGTCCGCCCTGCCTACACTGCGAGCCGGTCTCACCTTCTGATTGGCTGCACTGTGCTGAAACCCTCCTCTTCTACGATTGGCTAGAAATATACCTGCGCTCGCCCCGGATTGGGTGCCGGTTTAGCCGGCTCGCAAGCTCTTAGGGGCTCCGCTCTCTGATTCGCCGCACGGGCCAGCCCAACGGCCTGCACGCTGAATGGCCGCGCCGCTACCTGTATCGGCCTCTGATTGGATACACGGCGCCTCCTTGGCGTGATAGGTCAGGACCACCGCCCCCTTAGCTTCCCATTGGCTGCTCGCGAAGCCCGGTCTCCGGGTAAGATGGCAGCGGACGGACAGTGCTCGCTCCCCGCTTCATGGCGGCCGGTGACCCTCACCCACGTCGAATATCCAGCAGGTAAAAGGCGACCCCGGCTCCGAGGACGCCTTCCCGGGGCTGGACTCTCAGTCCTGGGAGTCGGGGCCTGTGCGAGCCCGCGGAGGGGACGCTGGGGGATCGGGGTGGGAACTGTCAAACAGTGAGCCATGGAGGGGCTCGGCCGGCGCGCGCGGCGCGCAGGCGCAGTGGTGCGGCGATGAGCTGGGCGAAATTGTGAGCGACTCGCTCGCGCACTCTGCGGCTGCGCCGCCAGGGCGCTCCCCCGGGTCCCGGGGCTCGAGTGGGCTGTAATAAGGTGGGGGATCTGTATGAGGCGGGAAAATATTACTAGCCCGGACCTGGGCCCTTCTTCCCCGCCCTTCCCGGAGCCAGAGAGGCCTGACTCCGTCCCGGCGTGCAGGGAGTGCCTTTTCCCTTCTAACAGTGCTTTTGGGATGCCTGGAAGAGAATGAGCTCCTCGTTGCTGAGAATGTGCAAACCGAGGCCGGTCAGCTATTCGTTGTCTTGAGTACTTCTGGTGTGCCATGCCCTGTGCTGGGAACTGTTCCACAACAGAGGGGAACGGATGAGGGGCAGGTACCCCCAGGATCTTGACTTCTGGAGCTTGCCATTGGACACATATCTAGAAGTGCAGGGTTTTCCAGCTGGGAGGTCCTTTAGCTACCGTTCTGGAAGCGGTTTAGTAGAGTGGTGCAGAGTTTGGGCCTCAGCTGTCTAGGTTCAAATTCAGGCTTAGGCCTTGTGCAAGTGACTTCACCTGTCTGTGCCTCAATCACTTCATCTCTAAAGTGGGACTAATCACAGTGCCTCCCTTCTAGTGGTGATCTGAGAATCAAATAACAAATGAGTGCAATGCCTGGTATACAGCATTCAGTTAATATCATCTTACCTTCCTGGAACCCTCTCAAGCCCACCCCACCCTCCCTGGGTAGGATGGTTGAGTGTCACGTGAGCCCCTCTTTGAGCCTCCATGGCCCCGGGAAGGGCCTGCTCATGCTGCTCTTTTGGGCGGAGATGTGAGAACCTTGCCCTGCTGAGGGCCCCAGGGCTGGATGCCAGGGAACTTTGACCCTGGATATTCTGAGTTATACTGGGAGTGGGGTGGCCCTGCCAGGTGCTGGGCCCCACCTGCCTACCTGCCCACCATCCATCCATCTGTTAATTCAGCCAGTATCCATTCAGTGCCTCCTGAGTACTAGGCCCTGAGCTGGTTCTGGGTTTAAAATGGCGAACAGGCTGATAAACTCCTGAAGTCCTGGATTGCGAAAAAATCCTACTTTACAGGAGGGAAACCAAGGCCAGGAGAAGGGAAGGGACTTGGCGAAGGCCTCAGCACCCTCATGATTTTCCTGGCCTCAGAGTGCCTTCTCTGAGTGCTCTCAGTCTAACAAGCGAAAAGAAGGAACCTGGCAGGAACCTGGCGTTGTGAGCAGCATGGCACAGGCTGTGATGAGGGACCCTTTGCAGGGACCTTGAGTGCCCAGAGGAGGGACCTGCCTGAGCCTGGGGGCATGCCATGAGATCTAGCTCCCCGTTAACTCTTCTTGGGCCTCCTGCACTTCTCCTTCATATCCCTCATCACACTGATCCTTGCTTCCTTTATCCATTCTCCATTACTATCATTTTTGAGCCTAGTTAAGTGCCAGGCACTGGACTCAACGTGGAGTGTAAAGAACCCCCATCCCTGCTCTCCCAGGACATGTAGGGGGAGAGAGACACAGACCAGTATGTACACTAACAAGCAAATCATGAAAGGGTGTCCAGTTACAGATTCCTCCACCAGACTCAGGGCTCTGCAGTGGCAGGAATGTGTCTTTTTTCTGCCACTGTGATGGGTACTTAATTTATGTTGAGTTAACTCAGGCAGCATCCCAGGTGGGGGAAATGGTGTGTACAAAGGTACAGAAATAGGACAGAGCACAGGGCATTCAGGAAACTAGAATTCCATCCCAGAACAGGAGCAGCGCCTGAGAGGGGGTGGAGTTAGGACTGCTCAGTGAGGTGGGCTGAGGTGGGACTTATCCCAGGGGCCGAGGGGGCCGTGGAGAGGCTTGGAGCAGAGTGGTGAGGCCAGAGTCGCAGACAGCAACTGCAGAAAGGTCCCAGGTTAGCACCAGGTGTGCGACAGGCCATGAAGATGGCCAAAGGTGTGGGGGCACCAGCTACTCCTTGACGGCCCAGCGCCCTGGGCATCAGCTACTCAGCTGAGAGACCCAGAATCTCAGGGCTGGAAGGGGCCGGGCCATTGTGTGAGTGAGGAGGCAGAGGCCCAGAAAAGGGAAGGGTCTCACCCAGTGTCACCCAGCCAGCCTGTGGCAGCTCTAGCGTTTGAACCTACATTGATGGCCTGTTCTCCCAGGCCAAGTCCAGAAGCCCTACCCTGGGTGGGTGTGGGTGAGGCCAGGTGTGTGCCCATCTTTTCAGCCAGGAATCTGGGCTCAGCCCTGTGTGGGTACCATCGCTGCTGCCTGTGTGAGGCCAGGCTGGTGCTGTGGGCCATTTCTCACACTGGGTTCTCCCAACCTCTAGGTGAGCAGAGCCCTCAACATGGAAGTGTCCTGGGTACCGGGGACTGAGCTGGGTGTCACACAGGCCCCGTATCATTAAAGCTCACACAGCCATAGGAGGTGGGTACTAATATCCCCATTTTACAGGCAAGAGAGCTGAGGCTCAGGGAGGTGGAGTCTTGGCCTGAAGTCATGCATCCAGAAAGTGCTGGTGCAGGGACTGAACCGTGCCCTCTGACCCCAGAGTGGCCAGGTAGCTGCCCTGTCTTGAATAGTGAGGGTGGTCTTGATACTTGGCATCAGCCCTGCCCTTGAGCAAGGGGGAAGGTGGCTCTTGTTTCTCGGCTGCGATGTCCTCATCTCTGAATAGGGGCTGGCAACGTTCACACTGCCTCTCTCCCTGGCCTGCTCGGAGCGTAACAATCGGGCAGTCAATAGGTAGAGAATTTCTTTCCAATAGAGAAGCGGTGAGAAGCAGTGGGAGGCCATACTGGGCAACACGACCTCCTCACCGCCCCTGGCCTTTGTCCTCATTGGAGTCTACAGTGTAGACTCAAGTCTGTGTGGTAGCCAGAGAACACCAGCTTCCCCTGGAGACCCAGAGTTTAGCGGGGGCAGCCTCAGGACAGCACTATGTTCCAGAGGCACCCAGTGCCTGCCAGGCTGCCCCCTGGTACAGGGTCCAGCCTCTGGGGTCAGACCAGGCTGGAGACTTGGATTTTAGTCCAGTTCCCACCCCTTTCTGGCTGCGTGACTTTGGGCAAGTCACACAACCCCTGCAGGATTCATTGTCTTCATCTATAGACTAGGAACTGTGACGGCACCTGCTTAAAACTCATGATCTATGAAGTTCAGTGCTTAGTAAACAGACTCTGGCACGTCTTGCCTGCGACTGAGCTGCTGTGGGCCACCGATGGACTGAGGTGCCCACACCGACCTGGCCCTGCCCTCTAGGCCCTGCCGGGACCCCCTTTGTGGCCCTGTTTGACTTGCAGGGGGCTGGTCCCTCTTCTGATGCTTGTGCCCTGTCCTCATCCCATTCTCTCTGTCTCGCCCAGGTGATCTCTCTGGCCACCTCCTTGCCTACCTGAGCCTCAGCCCCATATTCATCATTGTTGGTTTCGTGACCCTCATCATATTCAAACGGGAGCTGCACACGGTGAGTGAGTCTGTCCCCCTCACTGCTCCTGGGTGCCCCCACCCCAGGGAGGGGGCTATACTATTTCATCTCAGGTGCTTCAGCTCCCTTTCCATGCCTCTTTTTCTTGAGGAGCCTCCGGGATGGTTCCAAGTTGTTTACCAGTTGGGCTGGGAGGTTCAGTCGGAGACCACGGTCCTGGGGGCTGGGCAGTGGCCCGCAAGGCACACAGAGGCCCAGCTGACCACACATCTTCCCGGCAGATCTCATTCCTCGGGGGCCTGGCACTGAACGAAGGGGTCAACTGGCTGATCAAACACGTCATCCAGGAGCCGCGGCCCTGCGGAGGTAGGGCCCGGGCCTCGGGTCTGGGGCTCTCCCAGGTTGGCCGTTCCTGGGAGGCCTGCATCCTCCCCTCGTGCCCTGTTCTCTCTCCCCCAGGTCCCCACACGGCAGTGGGCGCCAAGTACGGGATGCCCTCCAGTCATTCCCAGTTTATGTGGTTTTTTTCCGTCTACTCCTTCCTTTTTCTGTATTTAAGGTGAGCTTCTGCCCTGGCTGGAGTGGCCCTGAGCTGGCCTAGTCCAGGTTCTGCCAGGGACTCACTGCGAGCCCTTTGGATGCCCCTCAGGGCTTGGCCTCTCTGAGGGTGGGAGTAGCTGCATCAAGGGCAGAAGGCGCCCAGGGAGCAAACGGTTGGGGCCAAAGGCTGCTTGGGAGGCTTCAGCTCCCAGCTGCGGGCTGAGGCCTTTGACGAGCCTGTCTTCCCAGAATGCATCAAACGAACAACGCCAGGTTCCTGGACTTGCTGTGGAGGCACGTGCTCTCCCTGGGTCTCCTCACCGTGGCCTTTCTAGTCTCCTATAGCAGGTATGCAGGGCGGGAGGACCCCCACCCCACAGCCTGCTCTCTGGGTCTTGCTGGATTCTTGGTCCCTGTTGGATCCCACTGTGGACCCGAGTCCCAGAGCCTGTAGGGCAGGGCTGGGAAAGGCGTCCCACAGGCCTCTTGTTTTAAAGGGTCAGGGCTCCATTGCCCCTTCCAGCCCTGTCCTTGCTCTCTCCTCCTGGCTGAGCCCAAGATTCTGGAGACACCTCACATATCAGCCATCTGTTCCCAGCATCCTAGAGGTGCCCTTTGCAGACAAACTCAGAGTTCAAGGGCTGGACAGAAAGGAGGCAAGTCCCAGCCGTGAGCCATGTTTTCACTTTGAGTTGGGAGAGCTGCTGTCGAGGTCCGACTCTGCTTCCTTCCGAAAATAGATCTGAGGCTCTGTGTTCATGGGAGTTCATGCCTATCTGTGGGTGCACACATGTCCCTGGGAAGCTGGTACTTGGGCGTGGAGGCTCCTGCAAGCCTGTCTCTGGCTGGCTTTCATGAACTTCCCCTGTTCTTGGCCCAGGGTCTACCTGCTTTACCACACCTGGAGCCAGGTGCTCTATGGGGGCATCGCTGGAAGCCTCATGGCCATCGCCTGGTTCGCCTTCACCCAGGAGGTCCTCACTCCACTGTTCCCCAGAATAGCAGCCTGGTAATTGCTTCCTGCCCATGTTGCTGTCCCTCCCGCCTTCCCAGGCACCAGTTTCCCTCCCGTGGGAGGGGCCATCAGCTATAGGACCCGGGATTCCTGACTGCAGCCTTGGTCTCCCTGCGCAGGCCCTAGTGTCCAGGCTGCTGGTGGGCATTAGGCTGCAGACCCCACTTGCCTGGCATCCACCTCCTCCAGGCTTTCCTTGGGCCCAAAAGCCAAGGTGTCATCCTCTGTCCTCACCTAGACTCTCAGGGACTTAGAAAGCAGCCTAAGTCCTCCTGGACTGTGTGTACTATGGGGCAATGCCCCTGCCTGAGTGTCACACAAGTGACACATCTGGGTGTCTCAGTCGCTCTGGGGTCATAGGCCAGGCAAAGATTGAGCGAGGGGCGCGGGGGGGGGGGGGGTGCACTGCTGGCCCTAGGCACTGATGGGGGAGTCTCGCTTGATGACAGGATCATTCCCTGATGTGGTCCTGGCGTTCTGGGCATTTGTCTCTCCAGGCCTATTTCTGAATTCTTCCTAATCCGGGACACAAGCCTCATTCCCAACGTACTCTGGTTTGAATATACGGTGACCCGGGCAGAAGCCAGGTGAGTCGAACAGTCACTGGGGCCTGGTTCAGTGAGGCACAACCCCAGGGTGGCCACTGCCCCCATTTTTGGAGGGCTCCCCAAGAACCAAGTACTTGCCTAAGCACTGCCCCATTGAGTCCTCCCCTGGACCCTGTTTTACAGGTGAGAAAACAGGCTCCGAGACGACAGGAGGAGTCACCTGACCGGTGACTTACAGACTGTGGGCGGGGGAGCTGGCTCTCTGGTCCAGAGCTAGCCTTTTAACCGTGGCCCAGAACCAAAGAGCTGGGCAGCCGAGATTCTCAGGGCGCCTTTGTGTGTGGACATCCCTTAGACTGTTTAGTCTGGACACTTTTCTATAAGTGGGTAAACCGAGGTGCAGTTGTACAGCAAGTTAGTACAAAGCTGGGCTTTGGAGTCTGCTGACTCAGCTCTCCCTCCCCACTTATCCCAAATTCAGGGTGGGGTGCCAGCTGGGGCGGGGAAGGTGTGGCTCCGTCCCAGCTTCAGAAGAGAGGTCTCCCCAAGGCGCCGTTGAGAGGAGCTGGGCCGGGCCAGGCGACGCGTTGCAGCAGGCAGGAGATGTGTCTAGTGCATCATGGTCCAAATTATCGTAACGAGCTTAAGGGTAAAGCACTGGATCCATGAGGAAAGGGGATTTGAGGGGGTTAGGGCGGCAATCCCATTACTGGAGGAAAGGCCCCAGCTGGCGCCCTGAGTGGCCCTGCCCCGATTGGCCATACCCCTCCCCTCCTGGCCCATCCTACCTGGTCTTGTCCCACCCAGTCTCACCCCAGCTGACTGGCCACCCCCTACCTTCATTTACCAAAATATCCATGCATGCCTGCTCTGTGCTAGGCCGTATGCTGGGGTGGGCCCAGGGCGAGACAGCCATAGCAGTCAGCAAAGACACGAGGAATAAGCCCCCTGCCTGTGATGAGTGCCCTGGGCTTGAGAGCTCGTGCCAGGAGCGCGGTGTTGGGGCGGAGTCGCTGGGCCTGCTGCCCAGGGGAGACAGACCTGAGAGGGGAGGAAGCACGAGCCTGTTGAAGCCGGTGTTCGGCAGGAAGGTGCCCTCAGCGGAGGGAACAGCACACTCCTAGCTTCCGAGACAGGAGGGAACTCGGTGAGTCCACCCAACCAAGGCCAGAGGCTAGAGTCCAGGCTCAAAGGGGTGGCGTGAGAGGAGGCGAGAGCCACATCACGCAGGAGCTGTGTGTGCAGTTAGGTCTCTGAATTTTAACCAGGACTCCAGAATCCTCCATTCCCCCTTCTGAGCCTTAGCCAGCTCCTCTAGATTGTCCCAGCTTCCCTGAGGCTCAGGGCCCTATCACTGATGTAGCCACACCCCAAAGCCAGGTACTCAAATCCCTTCTATAACTTCTATCAGTTCCACCTTTGCTACATACCTCCTAGGTGGAGAACTCACTACCTAACTGTCTGTTTTGGTCGATAATAACAGAACCCTGCTTGTGCTGGCTTATCTGTAAAGGGGAGCTCCCCATAATTAGTTGGGACTCCAGCCAGGCCCTTTTTGCCCCTGTCCTCACATCCCGGCCCCACCCCCACCCCCGTCTCCTGGCTCTGTTCCTGACTCCAGAGCTGAGGCATCACTGATGCAGGTGGGCTAGAGATGGACCCTTGTTAGGTCCCACGTCCCAGGTGTCAGGGCATTGGCCTGGCTTGAGTCAGTCGCTGGGGCCACGGGGGGTGGGTGTTCACCCATTTTGATAGGACCGTGGGTAGGGAGGGGAGAGCTAAGGAGATGGTCACTGAATGCCAGGAGCCCCCTAATTTGGCTGCACCTCCATTTTGCAGGAACAGACAACGCAAGCTGGGGACGAAACTGCAGTGACTGGTGAGCGCGGCTGGGTCCAGCCTCCAGATGTGGCCCGCGTCAAGCCGTGCAGGATGGATGGAACGACAGACAGAGGGATGAAGCAGAGACCTCTACAGACCCAAGTCACCAAGTGGAGCCTTTTTTTTTTCTTATTTTAATTTTAATGAACAAGGTGGACCAAAGGGCCAAGCCAGCCCCTCAGCCAGGACCCTGGAGGGCCTGCCGCCCGGGGCCACACGGCCGGAGCCCCTCGCCGTGCTGCTCCTAGCCCCCAGTTGGGCGCCAAGTGCCCTCGGCGTGGGCGCTGGGGTGCGGGGCAGAGGAGGAGGGCTTGCACCTCTGGTCATGGGGCCAGGAAATCCAGGTGGCGTGAAAAATATACACTATTTATTTTTTGGTTTTGTCAAAAGCAGTTGGGATTTGGGAGATAGGGCTGGGAGAGCCTGCTCTGCGTTGGCTGCCCCAGGTACAGATGGGCCCAGGTCAGTTTCGCAGGCCCTTTGCCCTGAGCCCAGGGGGCAGATTGCCTGTCCCTGGGTCTGAGAGGTGGCCTGGGGGTCCAGGAGAGGGGAGCACCTCTGTGCCCTCCCTGCCGCCATTGCCATTCCAGAACCTCGCTCAGTGTTTCCTCGTCTGGGGGCCGGGGGCCAGAGAGCGCGCGCGTCTGGCCGCTGCTGTCCTCGTGTCATACCCCCCACCCCCGTCCCCACCCTACACCACAAGGGCTTTCTCTGGTCCCCTGTCCCCAAGACAGCGGTCCCTCTCTGACAAAAGAGCCTGCACATGCGGGTGAGCAAACCCAGGTTGTTTACAGCTCTTTCTTGTCCTGCCATCCCGCAGTTAGTCCTCATCTCCATGCGAACAAAACGCAAAGGAACCGGGAGCCGGAGCCAGTGAGCGGTGGGGCGGTGGGCGCCGCCCGCGCCCCTCCCTCTGTGCGCTCTGAACATTCCTTGTCCGTCAGACCCCTTTCAAGAGGCTGGGAACCCGCTTGGGATCACCCTTGAGCCTGTGTCTGGAGTGTGGGTCACAGGTCCCCAACTGTCCAGGTCAGGGGATGACAGCCTCGATCTCTAAGTCGCTCTTAAAAATGGAGTTGTGGAATAGACATGCTTCCAGCTCTTGGAAGTTTCTAGAACTGACCCAGGCTGCGTGGGACCTCCTCACCCCCCTTTCCTTTATGGAGGTTCCCGGTCTGCTGCTGAAGCACAATATTTTGGTGCTTTCTTTTCTCATTTGTTAAAGACAGTGTCCAAAAGCCATTCCAGATGTCAGGACCAGGGGCCTATTTATGGGGAAGGTTGGTCAGTCCCCACGTTTTCTCCCCCTTCCCTTCTTATTTTTAACTTTTTGCCTGAGACAAGCCAAGTGTGAGGTGGTTTGATTTAAGAAAAATCAATGAAATTGTTTACTATTGTTTTAAAATAAAACCTTGAACTCTGATAGTTTGGGCGCACGTTGACTGAGCTCATGAGAGGCGGCTGGGGGCAGCTGTGGGAACATGGGACCCTACGGAGCAAGGGTATGGTTAAGACCATAGAGATCATGAGCATCTCTGAGGCATCTAGTTCCTTCCAGCCCCCAAAGCCACAGTTCGAGTGGCCTGTGTGACATTTCCCACAAGAGCCTGAGGAGACCCCACTGCCATGTGGCATGAGGAGGTTCCCCGTTTTTCAGACCCAGTCTGCCTCGCTGTGTGGCCCTGGCCAGCTCTGGTTCACCTCTCGGTAAGCCTTGTTCTTCCTCCATGTAACAGTCCCGGAGGACTAGGGACAGCCAGCGTGACCTTCCTCAGCCTCCGCTGGGATAAACACCTCCAATCTTTGTTTAATTCAATATTTCTAGAGCATGTGGACGGGTGAGGATGTTGCTTTGGAAAAAATAATGCAAATTGAGCTGAGTTTTTGGAGACCTCATGGGAGTGAGATGAATGTTAAGTTGAACCCGAGGGCTGGCCAAGGTGGGGAGTCTAATCCTTGTTCACTGAGCTGAGAACTGCTACACTGTAGGGTGCAGAGGTCAGAAGTAATCCTGTCCTCACGTGAGGTTGAAAGCTAGGTTAGGGCCCCCAGCAGTCCACAGAACCTTGACATTCAGTTAAGGTGACCTCACCCCAGGGCGAGGCAGAAACAAACATCTCAAGAGGATGGAGCCTACATCCTAGACCTCAATTATTTGTATGAATAGTTTTAAAGTTACAGCGAACAGAATGTGGATAAAGGTGGCCAGGTACAGAAGGAGACGACAGCGTGATGGAGAACTAGCAGAGAACCGTGGGGACAGACCCGCAAATACCTCAGGTGCTGGAATGATCAGGCACAGACTGTACACTTTATGTTTTAACGACGTAAAAGACATGCTCGGAAATATCTGCAGAGAATGGGAAACTAAAGTAAACCTTGGCAGATTTTAAAAAGAATCAAAACAGAAAAATCCAATAGCTGAAAAACGAGCTCAACAGGTAGGTTTCCTAGCAGCCTAGGCACAGTTGAAGAGTAAACTGGAGGGGAGGGAGGGGCTGCCTGGCGAGCCCGGGTATTCCCTGGGTCCCCGGTAAGCTCACTGCTTTCACCCCCGTTGACACCTGTCCGCACCCACCACCCACCTTCAGGTAGCCTAGCTCCTCCTCTTCCTGTTCAGTCGGTCTCCAAGCCTTGCTCACCCTGCCTCCTCAGTGTCTTTGAAATGTCCACTTCTGCCTCCCCATCCACTCTGTGGGCCCAGCACCCCCTCCCCAGTCCCTGCCTGCCTGGAGGCTGCAGGGTCTCCCCACAGGTTTCCCTCCTCCCCATCATCAGCCCCCTTCTACCACTTCCTCAGCATCTTCCTAAACACCCTCCTCCATGTCTCAGATAAAGCCCACTTCTTTAACGGGGCCTGTGGGCCTGTGAGGTCTGGCTCCCGTGAAGAGAGCCAAAGTCAAGTTCACGCTAACCTGGATAGACAGACAAGGGATCTAGTAAAAGCCGAGTCATCTTTGGTTCATTAGTTTATTATGTGTTCAAATTTCAAATAATGTATTGCACAAAATATATTAATTTAGAATAGTTCTTTTTCACTCGTATCTTTAAAAAAATAAGTTCTTCCTCTGCATCATTGGTATCAGGGTCTGGTTGCCCCAGGGGCCATCTCTGGGTCAGCTGATCAAATTCCCCTGAGTCCACTGGCTAAGTGGTTATGGATACGACAGCACTTTTTGGATTTCATGCATAATTCAGTTACTGGAATTTCTATCCCAAGCCACAAGTGCCCCTTGGCATAGCATCCAGACAGTGGATCTATTCTTTTTAATTTTTTTTTTTAGGCGAGGCAACCCTTTGACCTCACAGATTGCAAGGACCTTGTCAGCTTACAATCCCTTTATTTATTTATTTTTTTTTAAATTTTTTACACCTTCAGCACCTGGTCTTCCTAGGTGGTCTCCCATCCAAGTCCTAACCAGGCCTGACCCTGCTTAGCTTCTGAGATCAGACAGGATCAGGCTTGTTCAGGGCGGCCTGGCCGTAGACCCAGACAGTGGACTTTACAAATCAGTCCCGTAGCTGTCTAATCTCAGCACTTATCTCCTGTGCGTCCAGAAACCTTTAAAGCACCTGCCTGTCCCACATCCAACACTTCAAAGTGTGAGGTCACAGGTCACAACCTCAGGAGTAATTACTAAACGTCATTGTCCCTTTGCCTTTTCTCTCCCTCTCCACATTCCACCCACCACCGACTGGGGTCGTAGGTGTCAAAGTGCAATTCCCCAACAGCGCTCTGTGGCTCTCGACTGCTGAGCGGGCCTTCGTCGGAGGCCCGTAACGACTGAAAGGTGATGGGAGGCCCTCGCTTACGGCGAGTTTTTGGGGGGAAAATGCTGCTTTCTATTCAGATCCGTATGGTTCTTAGAACTCGAGTTTCGGGGGTCGTGCGTGTCTGTCCGTGCAGCGTCCTTGGCCTGGCTCGGTCTCGCCTCCCCTGTGGCCCAGCCTCAGTGCTGCTCACCCAGCACCCGCTCAACTCCTGCTGTGGGTCCGTGCTTTCTGGGGCTCCCAGTAACCTGGAGCACCACTTCTGCTGGGCTCAGAGGGGGCAGCATCGCCTCTGCCATACGGATGACACCCTGCTGTGTGCTGTCATGGTGTTCCTTCCCAGGTCCTCCTGCTCAAGGCCCCTGAAGGGCGTTACCCCACCCCGCCGGCCCTGCTGGGGGCCCGAGTGGCCAGGCCGAGGGCAACACCCTCGTCTGGGTTCTACCCCATGCTCCCTGGGACCTTGGGCAAGTGACACACCCTCTCGCGGCCTCATCGGAGAGCGAGAGCGCCCTGAGTGCACACCCCTGCATGGCTGTGGGGAGATTCGGTCAGGCCCGGCAGGTCCCCCAGCCCAATACTGGTCGGTTCCACCAGGTCGACGTCCTGGCCCAGCCAGCGCCTTCCGGTGCCTCCCGATGCCTCCCGAGCCGTGATCGTCTTCGCTCCTCACTGGCCCGGGGACCCAAGTCTGGGGCAGTGCCCATCCACCCATGGCCCCCCTCCTTCTCCACCCCCGCCCTGGGTCATCTGGGTGGGTGTGGCATGGGGCTGAGGGCCCAGCTACAGGGACTCCATACTCCGGCCTGAAGGAGACGAAAATGCAACCTCCGAGAATCTCTGCTCTGCCATATAGTGGCCTGGTGACCTTAACCTCTCTGAGCCTCAATTTCATCATCTGAAATACGGGAGAAAACCACAGGACCCATTGTCACGTGCCTGTCACAGGTTGGCCAGGCCACGAGGCACCTCTCCCAGGCCCACCCCCGGCAGCTGCTCTGGGTTTGCACATCCGCCTTAGGGCCTGAGTGTCCCTCTTGGAGGGAGAGACCCCTCTCTCCACCAACAGCTCACTTGACTTCGGCAGGACACCCTGCTTGTGCCAGGTACACGGCGTTGGCGGCAGGCAGATTTCGGGTTCCGATCAGATTGCCACATGATCAGGAGCACCACTTCTGCTGGGCTCAGTGGGAGGCAGCAGGATGAAGCCGTGGGGCCTGGGTGTCAGCCGCACATGGCCCGCCAGGCCCAAGCCTATAGGGCCCCAAAGCCTCTCGGGAGAGTTGTCCCCACCCACAGCCCATGGCACTGGAGAGGCCCAGGTCACGGGTAGGTGGGAGTTCCCTGTGAAGATGTAGTCTTGGATCTGGTGCCTCTCTGGCCCAGGGCCCTGTGATTGCAGCTGGCCCTTGGCTCCACTCTTAGTCCCACTGGCTGCTTGGACGCCGGCCCGCAGACGCAGGGCAAGCTGCGGGGCAGCCAGGCACCCGCCCTCACCTGCCTGCCTCCTCAGCTGGAATGCCTCTTCGACAATGAATTTCCCCTTTATTAATTACCTTGCATGTTATCGTACAATCAGAAATGTGGTTCAGGAATCAAGCTGAGTAGAAGCAAGAGAGCCGGGGCTCTTGAGCCACATTCTCCAAAAGAGCATGGCTGCCCTGCAGGAGATAGCCCCACGGGCCGAGGCGGGCTGGGCGGGGCCCTGGGCATCCCTTCCCTTTCCCAGCACACCCTGCACCCTGGCCTCTCAGCTTGGAGAGGCCTGGAGCCCCCACTCCAGGCGGTCCTGTGTGTAGGTCCCTGGGAGCTCAAGGACCCAGGTCAGACCCGGCCTGGCTGTGCAAATGGCAGGAACTGGCCAGAGCTGAGCTATCAAGTAAAGGACTTCCAGTCGTCCGCCCTGGTGGGGGATGGGCTCAGCTGGTTCCTTTCCCCCGAGGAAGGCCTATGTGGGTGATGCACCAAGTGCCTAGGCCTACGTCCTGCTCAGCCTCTGAGCGCAGCCCAGGACGCGGCCCCTGCAGATGCTGGGGATGACCCATGGAAGGCACTTGGCACGGCCCCACTGAGGGGTGCCATTCCTGGCTCGGTCTGATCTGTGGGGCCCAGGGAGAGAGGGAGCAAAGAGTGGAGCCCTGGTGGGTGGCCCACCCGAAGGTGGCTTGGCTGTGGCGCTGGCGGGCCCGAGCTCGGGAGGCTCAGAGCTTGGCCCGGGGGTGGCTCTGCAGCAGAGCGCGCATGTCCAGGAGCGCCTTCTCCAGGTAGTGCGCCAGGCGGGCAGCGTTGGTCTCGGCGCAGCTGTTGTAGGCTGACACGGAGAAGTTGATGTGGGCCTCCATGGGATTATAGCAAACGCCATAGCCGTCCGGGACCACGGGCCCGAAAAGCATGACGCAGTCTGTCTTGGCGGGGACCTGGAGGGCACAGGATGGAGGCGCTCGTCCCTACCCCACCCCGCCAGGTCCCCTCCAGCCCTGCGGTGGCGCCAGCCTGCTTTGCCACGTCTCTGTTCCCGCTGTGCTCTGCCTGAGATGTTTTCTCCTCTTCTCCATCAGACAGGTCACTCCCTCTTGTCCTTTGGGGTACGGCTCTAGCATCGCCCCTCTAAGGAGACTCCCTTGACATTCCCGGGGGGCTCTGAACTGCTCCCGCTTTGGGACTCGCCTGACCCCCCAGCACTTCCCAGGGGGCTGTCATCGCCTCGGTTCTGCACTATGAGCCCCTGGCGGCGGGGGAGGCGGGAGTCTCCGTTGTGTCCCAGTGACCAGCACTGGCTGGCGTGGATCAGATTGTTCCTTCATGTCTGACCAGTGAATAAATGAAGCCGATCCTACGCTGGGGGTGGGGCTGACCCCTCCTCAGTCTGCCTGAGCCGCAGTGAAGCCCCCTGACACCAGCTCCTCGGCTACTTTGGTAGTGGCCTGTGATGGCCTGCACGGGCCACACCGCCACCAAGGTCTGACCATGTTCTAGACCTTGGCTCTACTTAGTGCAGGCTTTGTTTGGCTCCGGCTCCAGTAGGTTCTGCTCCACCCCACGCCAGGGCAACGAGGGCAGTGGCAGGGGCCCGGAGGGGAGTGACCCACCTGGCTAGTGGAGAGGTTGAAGTGCATGGCGATGGCATAAGAGGTGTCCATGAAGATGTCGGGCATGCTCACCAGGTCCTCGATGGCCTGCAGCTTCAGGCCCAGCAGGTGCCGGTCAAAGGCCTCCCCGCGGATGGCCTGCAGAAGGGGGCGCGGTCAGGGGCAGGGCCCGCAGGGTGCCACTGCCCTCCCCAGAAGCCTGTGGCAGCAACACCTCTTTCATCCAGTGGCCCCTGGGACCTGCAAGACCAGAGCATCTGGGCAGGAGAGCCCTCACTTCGCAGACGGGGAGACTGAGCCCCGCGACCTGCCCGGGGAGGCAGGGCACTGTAGGATTTAAAAGCACAGGCCTAGAGCTGGTTGGCCTGGCCCCATCCTGGCGGTAGGAACTGGGCAGGTCATTTACATCTCAGAACCTCGGTGTCTTCATCTGTAAGGTGGGGGCGGTCACGGACCTTCTCTTGCAGGGCGGCAGTGAAATCTAAATGGCTGGCTGTGTAACGTGGGCAGAGCCTGGCACACAGGCGCAAGAGACAGAGCTGGAATGGGAACCCAGGCCTCCCCCTGCCGACCGCAGCCCAAGATGTCAGATGGCAGGAACCCTGCTGTCTGTCTGTCCAACTGTGTGCACCCCTAGCATCCTGGGCTCCAGGGAGCCGGGAAGAGTATGACACGAGCTACAGAGGTATGCCTGAAACCTGGGACCAGGGCAATCACTGAGCCCAGCTTCAATTTCTCCACTTTTAAAATTGGGATGTTTAGCCTTGCTCCAGGTCCCCCAAGGCTCAGGAGAGGGGTGGTTCAAGCTAAGAGTAAGCAGCCATTTGCTGTAGGGATGGATAGGCAGAGGGACAGACAGGTGGGAAAGGCCAAGGGTCAGGCGAGCAGGGACAGGAAGGGCTTGCTCACCTGGTCCGTGTAGGATCGGTGGGCCTGCACGGCCTTCCGCAGCAGATCAACCTTCTGGTGCTCCTATGGGGGTGAGGGTGAGAGGGAGCTGAAGCATTGTCCCTTCTCTGTTCTTATCACCCATCTCAGTAGCCCAGTTCCTGCCCAGCACTACATTCTGAGCTCTCTGAGAGGAGGAAGTGGAACTACCATACTCTGGGGAAGAAGCTCATTGCTGATGAGTGAATAAGTAAATAGTTCCCTTTTCTCTTTGGCTGCCAGGAAGCTCAGAGCTAAATTCATGGCTTCATCTTCTGTTATATTTTTAGGTCCACCATAGGGCTGGAATACAGTGGATTGCTCAATAGCGTGTGTTGGCTGAGTGAACAGCATAGTTGACAGCTCAAGCCCAGCTCATCCACCCTTGCCCCAAACCTCTCACCGTCACATCGGAGTCGTCCATGGATTTGACAAAGGTCAGCGAGTCCATGGAGGCCGAGCGGATGGTGTCGGTACGGCCCAGGTGAAACATGCGCAGGGAGGCGCTCTCGTACGTGGCACATGCGTGCCCGTAGATCCTGGGTGGGAGACGGGGCTGAGCACACCCCTGGCAGGTCATCCCCACCTCTGCCCGCCCCACTCGGATCCCCACCCCCCGCCCCTTCATGGGTAGGGCGGGGCGCACCTGTAGTAGGCCAGCTGCAGGGCCATCTGGATGAAGGCGTCGGGGCTCATCTTCTCCGACTTGGGGAAGTCCTTCCCAAAGTGGTGGAAAACCATTATACTGATGTCCAGGTCCTGGATCATGCTGAGGGGTGGGGGAGGAGGCGGGTGAAGCACAGGCACTGGGCGGCCCCTGCCAGCACCACGGGGGGCCGTCTCAGAACCAGCGCGGACCGTGACAGACCCGGCATGGGAGCCTGTCGGGCCCAAGGCCCACTGCAGCGCCCAGCACTCACATGCTGAGGTTCTGCTTGGCCTTCTCGATGTCGCTCTTGACCTCGGGGGTGATGTTGAACCGCAGCTTCTTGGGCATGGGCAGGGGCACCATGGGAGACCGCACGAGCTCAGGCTTCTTCCTGCAAGGTCACGGGGGGCCTCAGGCTCACGCCGGTGCTGGGAGGGGGGCGGTCTGGGTGCATCCCTGGGACTGGGGTGGGGCGGATGGGTCCCTGAAGCTGGAGGGGACCAGCCCAGGGAGACTCTTGGGTTTGCTCTTCTGAAACTGCCTTCACTCCAGCTTTCAAGTGGCCAAATGGAAGAGGCCTGGAGAGGGGACAGGACTTCTCCAGGGTCATGCAGCTGGGAAGTGGCAGAGCCGGAATTCAAACCAAGGTCTCTTCGGCTCTAAAACCTACGCCCTCTCTTGGCTTCATTTGAAGAAACAGATTCCCAGGCACAAGGGAGAATGCCATTCCCCCAGAAACTAGTCTGTCACCTGTGCTTCGCTTGTCACTGGGAACTTGGGAAGCGGGTCGAGAGTGAGGGAGGCACACTCACGTGTACTCGATGACGTGGTCCACGAGGGTGATGATGGGGGGGCCCTCTGCTGCCGCATGCTCATAAATGAGCCCGCAGGAGCCGTCTTCTGCCACGATGAACTGTGGAGGGGAACAGGGACCTGTCAGCCCCAGGTCCCTGGAGCCACTCTCTGGTTGGGTCCCATAGGAAGAGCCTCTCTGAAGCCATCTCAGGAGTTGTGCCAACTCGCTACTGTTACTAAGAGCTAACGCTCATCAGAGCCCGTGGGCCCGCCCCATTGAGCCCATACACCTCATTAAGCCCCCACGGCTATTCTACCAGGGAGTCCTACCACCCCACTTTACAGGGGCAGAGGGGGAAAGCCACGGCCAAGACTGTGACGCTCTGCCCGGCCTCGCATCCCAGGCTCTTTCCGATGTGCCAAAGGGGTGTGTCGGAGGTGACGGCAGTTTCTGAGCCAGGCCCAGTAATCACGGGCTGACTGCCCGGTAATTACAGCAGCGTCCAGCTGATGGCTTCCACCTGATTTACGGGCTGGGCGTGCAGGGACGCCCACGTGAGAGGCAGGAAGCCCCGAGGTGGTCAGGGGGCCTAGTGTGGGTGTCCGTCTGGGCTGGGAGTCAAGGCCCTGGCAGGTCCTTACCTGCAGTGTCTTGTCAAACCAGCGGTTGCCACTGTTGAGCTTGCTGCCGCCCCCATGCAGCATCTGGCCAGCCACCTGGCTGCGGTACACGTCTTCCGAGACCCGAGGCATGGGAGCATCCAGGCACACAATGAAGATGCTCTTCTGGATGGAGCGCACCGAATCCCGGTTCACCTTGTCTGCAGGTGGCACGGTAGGGGATGAGTCACAAAATGCAGTTGTCAGGCCTGGGGCGGCCTGGGAGACCTCCAGAACATTCACTGAGTGCCTCACACTCAACGGCCCTGCAGCCCCAAAGCAGCCCGTGAAGCAGGGCCCAACACCTGGTCCACTTTAGACACGAGGAATCAAAAGGCCAGGGTCTCACTGGGCGCCAGTGTGGCAGTCAGGGATCCCACACAGGGGTCTGACTCGGGGATAATGGCCCTGACTAACGCGGGGTTTGGAGGGGCTGTGGCGGCAGGGGTGGGCTGCTACTTATTAGAGGGAAATGAACTTAACCCCACTGAGCTTCAGTTTCCTCATCTGTGAAATGGGGCCAAGGACACCTGCTCTGAGTCACGAGGATTCAGTGAGAAACTGAATCCTGTCCAGGGCCTGGTGTGGACGGAGGTCGGGATGTGTCCCCTGACCCCGGGGGCACCTTTGATGAGGGTGTTGTACGCCTTGGCCCAGGAGTTGCGGTGGTTGGAGGTGAGGATGCCCACGGGCTCTTTGTTGGTCTGCAGCGACGAGTTCCAGATCTTCTCCAGCTGCACGAAGATCTGGTCCGAGGTGAGAGGCGTGCCGTCGCTGTGGTACACGTCCAACTCGAAGAACTGTCCGGGTGCAGAGGCAGGTGGAGAGAAGAGGGGGCCGGTGGGGGTCTCAGGCTGGCGGCAGCAGTCACCTCCTACCCCAGCCTCCTCTGATCCCGGCGACGCAGAGGTCACAGCCAGTGCTGTCCCCGGCCCGGCGGAGCGGACAGGGTCAGGCCAAGGGTGGGAGACAGGAAAGGATGTCCTTGAATCGCTCTCCCCAGGCCGGGCAGGCCCACGGCCCCTCGTAGCCTCCCTGAGGCCGGGGCCTAACTGGGCACCCAGTGGTGACGTCCAGGGCGTGCCTGTTTCTGGGGGCACCCAGGCACACGTGTTGGGGAAGCAGACTTTAGGCCCTGCCCCCCACTGTCCTGCAGCAGCGTGGGGGCGATGCGTGGGGCCCACCCACCTGGTAGTTGTGCACCACGGTGATGTGCGCGGATGACGTCTTGGTCTTGAAGTTGATGACTGAGTCCTGCTTGGGGCCCGGCACGCGGCAGGAAGACAGGATCTGATAGTACTGGTTCATGCACAGCGGCCTCCCCGCCAGGTGCTCCACGGGCAGGGTCTCGCTGCGGGGCAGGGGGACAGTGAGGGCAAGGGGAAGAGGGGGGAGGAGGGGGAAGGAGGGAGCTTCTGGGTACAGTCAGGGGCTGGGCCAGGCCGAGTCGGGGTTCATACAAGCGGTGCTGGAGACCCTCGGGTCCCTACTTCCCCTTGGCCTGAGCACGGGGCTGACAGAGCTGGGCTGGGGTCAGGAGGTCCGGGAAAGTCCCTGCCCCTCTGCAGGCTCTAGTTTGCCAGAAGGAAATGAAGTAGCCAGTCAACCCTCAGGGGCCTCTCTGGCTGGGACATGGATTCCAGGGGTGTCTCAGCATGGGGTCACCAGGAGGAAGTCCCAGCAGCTGGAGCAGAGGACCTAGACATCCTCACCCCCAGGCTCTGTCTCTCCAACCTGAACGGAGGCAGGGCCAACAGGAAGTGAAAGCGGCTGAGCTCAGAGCTTGCCAGGCACCCAGGGGCCTGGGATCTCAAAGAGCAGGGCGGCTGTGGCTGTGTCAACCAGGCAGGTAGGGCGGGGACGGGCGGGGGGGGGGGGGCCCCCCCCCCGCTGCTCACTTGTCAATCATTGCCTTGAAATCCAACACGCCCTCAATTAATTTGGCAGCAAACCTGGAAGAAATTAGAGATCAGCAGCTGCAGTGGCCGCTGGGTAAGGAACACCTACCTGCAGGGTTAAGGGAGGGGCGATTACTTCACTCCTCACTGCTGGCCGAGGCAAAGTGAAGCACCTGTGTCTAATCTCAGGTCCCTCTTCTGAGTGTGCTTTCACTCAGTCTCCAGGGGGAGATGAGGAGGGCTAGGGAAAAGGCTGCTGGCCAACGGCCCAGCAAAATTTAGGTGCCAATGAGTGGCTGCAGGATCATGGCTGGATTAGGGGTCGGTGCCAACCAGTTCCACCCACAGAGGGCCTCAGGCCCTGGACCACAGTCTAGAGTCTGGACAGTGGTCACCCTCCTCTCAGGCATCAGTTACGGGGAGAACTGGGACCCCAGGGAAGGGAGACTGTGAAGGGGAGGGCAGTGGCTAGGAGAGGGTGTCCCCTCTCCTAGGTTCCTGCCTGTTTCTGGGCCTCCGTGTCTCCCAGGCCACCTCGCGACCCGGCCTTCCTCCATGGACTGTCTGGGCCACAGCCTGACGCCTGGACTGCCCCTGGCCCCCCAACATGGGAACCAGCAGTTGGAGTTCCTGGACCTGAACCCCCAGACCTTCCCAGGGCGCCTTGGCGCCTTTAAGAGAAGCAGGTGGTGGCCACCAGTGGCTGGTGCTTGGGCAGGAGATCCCTGTCACTGGTATTTTTATCCTTGGTAGGATTGGAACAGAGGCCAGGGCAAGTGACATAGCCCAATGTGGAAAAGGAGACTGTGTACAAAGGTCACCCCTGTGGTCAACTGAAGAAAGAGGAAAGGAGGGGTGAAGTGCCAGGACTGGGGTAACGGACAGCCTCGGGTTTAGGGGGAGGGAGGGGACCCAGACCATGGTGTGGCGGTGAACAGTTATGAAGCTTTGGAGCTGGGAAGACCCTGCTTCCTGTCCCAGGTCAGCCAGTCCCGAAAGGTGATCTTTCTTGGGCATTTGTCAGCCTCACTGCTCTGAACCTCAGTGTCCCTATCTGTAAACACCCGGAGCCCTGCCCCCCACCACCTTCTGGCCCTGCGCCAGCCTCAGCCACTCACCGGAGCTGTCCCTGCAGATCCACAAAGTCCTGCCTGGGCAGCACTAGGCCGGGGCTGGAGTGGATGACAACAGGCTGGCGGTACTGGAGGTAGGCTGTCTTGAGCCACCAATCGGAGAGCTGAGGAAAGGACCAAGGCCTGTCAAGTGGGGTGGGTGGGGACCGGTGGGGACCCTGGTGCTCCTTCCTGGTTAGGGCCAGGGGACCTAGCTGGTCCCCCTCTGCCGTCTCTGTGTCAGATTCTCAAAAGGAATGCTCAGACCTAGAACCTTCTGCCAGCTTAAACCCTCAAGCAGTGTCCCGCCGTGTGTCCCTTAGCGTATGCCAATTGGCGTTAGCAAGAGAAAGCAGACTCCGCTGCCAGGAAGAAGACGGGGAGGAAAAAAGACCGGCGGGAAGCCTGGGGTGTGGGGGAAGAGAAGCAGAAATGGAAATCACGTTTCTCTATCTTACAAATTTTTGCCCAGCAATTTCACTACTTTTAGAAATAAAAATCTATACTCGATAGAAAGAAAAGAAAGGAAAGACATAGAAAAAGAGAGTCCGATGAACCGAGCGTTCGCTCGTCCTGAGTGGGCGTTCTCCAGGAAGGTGCGAGCTCAGGGTTCAGTGTAGCGCTCGGGACCCCGGTCCCCTGTGGCCTCAAGTTTGCTGGTATCAGGCTGGGATCGCTCACTTCGATCTCAAGGTCAATGCAATCTGGGGGGAGCTCACTGTGAGGATGTCATTGGACTAGTGACAAGAGGCGGGTGACACATCCTGCGTCTGCACCTGGCAGCGCCCTTCAGCCGGGGTTCCCACACGACCAGGGGTCTGAGCCTCTGCCCAGGGCTCAGGAGACAAGGGGAGCCCCTGCAGGTGTGGGCCTTCCCCCAATGAGAGTCGGCTGGGCAGAGTGCCTCAAGAGCCCTGTGACTGGAAACGGGGTGCCCTGCCCCGTTAGCCAGAAGATTCTATCGGAAGGAGTTGTGGACTACACAAGATTGGAAAACTGCCAGACCCCAGACTCTCTCAGGTCCCGATTCCGGAGCCCCAGGCCCTGACCTGCTGAGGCTTGGCGTGGACTCCCACCGCCTGTGTGCAGCCCCAGCCTCGTCCTGCGTAATCGCCTCTCCCCCATCCTACTTGAAAATCAGTTCCAAGAGGCCACCAGCTATGCGCTTCTTCCTCCCCCGGCACTCCGCCTCGGGGCCGGGCACAGAATCAGTACTCAGGAAACTGCGGCACAAATGAATGCACCGTTCTGCGTGCAGCAGCGACAGGCCGCAGTGTGGGATGCTCACAAGAACCCACGACCTCCAGGAGGGCCCCTGTCACCCCGGGCCTCCGTGGGAGCGGGGGTGGGCGGGGGACTGGTGTACCTTCAGTTGTCACTCACCCAGTTCTCCATCTTCTTGGCCCTGCGCTCCAGCCCCTTCTGCAGGCGCTCCCCTACGCCCCCCGCGGTCTGAAATTCTTCTACCATCTGCTTGGTTTGGGCCCACTCCTCCTCACTGATGATGGGCTGTAGCGCCTTGAGGTAGTGGTCCAGGGACTGCTGGAGTGGAGGCACGGGCAGCCGGGGCAGGGAGTCCTGGTGTGCCTTGAAGCGGCTGTAGACCTTCGTCAAGGAGGAGGGCTTGAGGAAGCCCAGGGGCCTCACCTGCAGACAGCAGAACATTCTGTTCATTCTCTCGCCAGCTGTGAGAGGCCCTGACAACCCCAAGATACAGTCCCCAGGTACTTATGTGTCCAACCCCGGGGTCAGAGATGGCCTCTTGGGAGGTCCCCGCCCTGGCTTCCAAGCCTTCGAGCTATAGGTGTGTCCACCTCTCGGAGGCCTGGAGATGTAGGTCAGGATGGGGGAGGGCAGGGTGTGGCTACTAATTTTGCCGGGGCCCAGGGTGTTCGGGATGGTAGAGGTGACAGGGAGGGCCCCTCTTTTCTCACCCTGGGGTGATCAGTCAGCCAGCTGTGAGGTGACTGCTCCCTCCCAGAGGTCCCCACCTCCTCTTCCCCCACCCTTCCTTCCCAGGTTGAGAAACAGGAGGGAAGAAGAGAAAATCAGGGAGAGCCAGATGATTATGACATCTTTGGGTGGGGACGGAGCCAAGGATTTTCTCCTGTCTGTGGGTGGAGGTAGAGATAGTGTGGGGACAGCGCTGTGGCAGCAGGAAGTTGAGGAGCCTGGTAAGGAGGGTGAGAGGTGGCAGAGAGAGGGAGTCCGGGAGCCTCTGGAGGCGAGCAGAAAGAGACAGGAGGGTCTGAGGCCGCTGGCAGCAGTAAGCAGGCGAGTGGCAGAAGCTCCGTTCCATACCTTCTCTTTCTGTTGCCTGTCCTCCATGGCAGGACTGAGGTTCTGGGCCCTGTCTGTCTGCCTTGGGCTGGATCTCTATGCCTAACTGTGCTACCGAGTGGGCGAGTAGAACCTAGCAAGAGGGAGCCACTTGCCTGGGCTGGAAAGAGAAGATAAGAGCCAAGATTTAGGGGGGAGGCAGAGGTGGCAATGGTGATGGCTCTGGTGGCTGTGGTGGCATCTGGAGCAGCTGGGGCAAGAGCAGCTGCTCCACTTGCCCTAGCTTCCAGAAGTAAGAAATGAGGAGAGCCTGAGAGGCTGGTGGTGGGCACTGGAGTAGGAGGAGACCTGGAAAACCTCCTTTTTTATCTGGATGGGCCCAGAGCCAGCGAGGCAGGCCCAGAAGTATTAAAAAATCCACCTGTTCCACTCTGCGTAGGTCTGTTTGATGAAGGAAAACTTGGCTGGAGGGCAGAAACTGTTTGGCTGCTGAGTACATTGCAAGTCTAAAATCAGTCCAGGAAACGGGAGCTGGTGCAAGGGAGCAGACACTGGGAAAGACCATGGGTGGATAGTGGCTACTGAGAGCCTTGCCCATCCCGATGCCCCCCAGGATTCCTGGGAGCCCTTCTAGGCCACCCTTCCACCAAAGCCTGGTTCTCTTGAGCTGTGGCTCATTCAGCTGGGAGCCAAGAGGGGAGGCCTTTAAATATTAAAAATAAACCAAAGGATAATGGCTTTAGGATCGGGCTAGGTTTGAGTCACCAGAAATGGAATTCTAGACAAATCTCTCCTTGCCTCAGTTTCCCCAGCAGTAAAGAGATCCAGTCACCCCGCAGGTCCTGGAGGATGACCTAGAGGCTGTTTGTGGGATGGGGACACAGCTCAGGTGGCAGTGATGTGGAGCTTTAGGATCCCGGAAGAGCTTGTGTACTACAGGCCCGTGGACAGGTCGCTTTGACTCTCCGCCTGGTAGTTCCTGTTTGAACATTCTTCTTGGCACAGACAGAGGGAAATACAACCAACCAATGATATGCTTAGAGTAGAGAGTAAATGAACCTAAATCAGGATAGCAGGACCTGGCTCCAGGCTTCCCTCTGGGAAGGACCGAGGGATATATGTGGACAGGTTGGGGGAGGGAGTGATAAAGAGGGCGGGCTACGCGACTGCCACCTGCCTCCTCCTGCCAGTTCTCAGGACTTTCTGAGCAGCTCAGCTTGATGTCTCCACGTGAGTTCCTCTGGCTACGCACAAGTCCCCAGGGGCCATTTGATAAACCCAAGGAAGCTGACCAACTGGCCTGGGTTGGAGAAGTGACTTTGGCCTGGGCTGAGACGGCTCAGGACGAGCTTGCAAAGGGTGCGTGAATCAGAGAACAACCATGAGAAGAGGTGCCCGGTCTTCCACTCTTTCGGCTCCGGGTCTAAGGGTGGGGCTGCTGCCTGAACCCAGAATGTCACTGTCTTTTCAGCGTCGCTAGAATTTAGCGCTACGGGACATGGGCTCCCTCCGGCCTCTGACCTTGAGCCTCAGTCTCCTCTGTCAGACGAGGGAAGCCCACCTACCGACCCCACACCAGCAGCTGCAGGCCAGGCTGGACAGCGGCCTCCCGGCAGTGTGGCCTCCACAGCCTGTGTGCCCGTTTCCCCATCTGGGCACAGCTGCGTGGTTGGCCCAGCCCACCGCCCGCCGCGTCCAGGGCCCACCAGGCCGGGTTCCCGGGGGCACTTACCACGGTCCTAGCGGCGAAAGCCAACATCTCTGCAGATCGCCCGTGAGCACACAGTCTCCTCCGCTCCCCGCGATGGGCAAAGGCTGCACAGCGGCTGAGCCTCCTAGCCAAGGTCGCCGAGTCACCTCCGCCGGCCAGTAAAGGCGGCCGGCCCGACGCCCACCCAGCGGGCCGGCGGGGGACCCGCTGGCTACTCTGGGAAGTGAACTTCTCTGGGAGGGGCCACCAGGCAGTTGCTAGCGCCCACCCCCGGCCGCGAGCGCGGGGCCGGGCCACTGTGCGGGGTGGGCCCGGAGGCGGGGCCACAACGCGGGGAGGGGCCGGGGGCGCAGTTAGAGGTTGGGGTACGCCACGAGGCGGTGGAACCAGGAAGAGGGGAGTGCGGGGACCGCAGTCCATCTCGCTCTCTCTCACTTCCAAATGCCGTCCAAACTGTTGGAGGCAGTGATGTGCCCCCATCTCAGTCCATTTGGTGTCCTTGAGCGCTACTCTGGTAGGAAAACACAACCATGTTGACAGGGAATGTCTTCTAACATCCCTTAGGATAGGATCAGAGCCACGCACAAAGATGACAGATGGGGAGCGCCCCGCAAAAGCATGGCTGCGCAAACGTCCCTCGCCCGCCCCGCAAACATATGGCTGCCGTGTTCCCAGGGCCCTGCGCCGGGCCGGCGGGCGGTTGGTGCGCATGCTCCGGGTGCCCCGCACCAACATGGCCGCCGCCCCCCGCGAACGCTGCCGCCGCGAGCCGGCCGTTGCTGGGCATGCTCCCTGAGTGCCCCGCACCGACATGGCGGTCGTCTTCGCCGGGGTGACTTTAATTCTAGGTTTTCGGTTATAGCCGGCCGGTGCTCATTTCTCTTCAAAAAGATCTGAGCGCGGGGAAAGGAAGGGTGAGTGCGGGGGGTGAAAGGTGAGGAGACCGCAGGCGTCGGGGCCGGCTCCTGGCAGGAAGATGGCTGAGGGCGAGCGGCAGTCACCGCCAGGTAGGACGTGCCGGCGGGGTCGGGGTGGAGGCGCGGGGGCGGTGCCAGGCGCGGGGGCCGGGGAGGGGTGTGGTGCTGGGGGCTCATCTTGGCGTGGGGCCGGGGGGGGGGGGTGTCGGGAGATAGAAGAACTCGATGGGTAAGAGGCCATGGGCCCCGAGGACGAACTGGAGTTGAGGGGCCCTGCGGGAGAAGCGGTGAGGGGCCTGGGTGGCAGAGCAAGAACCTGGGGCTACGAAGGTTTGGTGGGTGGCGCGCAACGCCCGGACTTCGGGGGGCCCGGCCGCCCGAGGGTCGGGTGGGCAGCGCCTTGGCCAGAGGCGGAGGCCTTGGACACGTCCGCGCTGCGCTTGGCCTCGTGGGGAAGATGCCGGGGATGGGGGCTCCCTTCTTTATCAGACCCTGCTCAGGGTTCGGGGTTTGCTCCGTCGGCCTGGGCCTGCTGGACCGCAGTCCCAGCCGCCTCCACACCTGCCCGCCCCTCATCCACCTCCCTCTCTGGGAAGCCGGCCTCCGGCGTTTCAGTGGCTGAGAATTTATTGAGAGAAACTAACCTTGGTCATCTAAACCACTAATTTAAAAAGGCTGGTTGTGCAAGATGAGGAGCGAATCTCTCTCTGGCACCACCATCTGTAACTTTTATTTACACTGTAGCCTCTTTTTAGTTCATCTCAAATGGCTAGGGGAAGATCTTCTTAAAGAGACTTGTAACCTGGAGAACGGGAAGCTGTTTGCTGATTCCCTTCCCCCATTCTCCCCTAGAGCTAAGAAAACTTTAAAAATTCTGTCAGGAGCAGATAGGTTGGCCAAACACCGCTAATGTTTTGAAAGCATTCGATATTCCTTCTACCCTGTCTTACATTTTATCATCCCTGGAAAGGTCTCAGAAATTTTGAAGGTCATAAGAGGCTCCCCCTCCTTCCAGCAGATGAACAGAGAATTGGGTATGATCCGTTAGTGCATCCGAAACCAGACATTTCGTTTAATTTCTGTACATGTTCCCTTAGAAGTTCTGATAATGACATCAAGAGCTCTAAGGCAACCAGAATTACCAGTGAGATGAATGTGTCTCTGAAGATGGTGGGCAGGGCGTAGGGCAGGGGAGAGAAACTGTGCTCTGAAAGGGACGAAGGCTCAGGAGTTTAGCTATGGTTGGGAAGATCCGAGTTCCCTGGACTTGGTCCTTCTTTGAAGTTTGAAACAGGACGTTTTGGGACAAGCGGAGAGAACTGCTTAACTCACACAGTATAGTGGTGAAAGCCTTGGGTTTTGGAGTGAAACTGATCTGGCTCTGCCTGGCAAGTAAGTTGCAGCCTCTGTGAGCCTGTTTTCTTATCTCTTAAAATGGCCCTGCTACACTTTCTTCACAGAGATGGAGAGTGTGTGCCTTTGATGGTGTGGGTAAAGCGTGGGACATGCCCAGTTACTCAGTGTGGATTACTGTTATCCTTTTCCCATGGGAACCAGACATTTGAACTCGTTCCCAGATGGTGGATGACAATACAGTATATTCTCTGGGAGTTTTTGGAAACATTTCTCAAACGCTGGATGTTTCCATCTTATGCTAAGAGGTTTTAGGGGATCCAGTTGTCCAGTGGTGCCTTTGTCAGAGGCAGAATCTGATGTTGGAGAGATTGTGGGTCTGACTTTTGATTTAGGATTTTATGTTTTGGTGGCTCGTGTGTGTGTTTCATCCGTGATCTGTTGTGGTGCTTCCTATAAGATAGACATTTCCCTAGGAACAGGATCTGGCCTGGAAGTTTTCCTCCTTGTCAAATAAAGTCAGGAAGGCTATCTGCTTTCCTGTAACAGTTCTCTTCAACTTAGATAATCATCTGCAAGTTGGTTATTTAGAATGTGGAACACGTATTCCCATAAAAGCAATGCGTCTAGGTTAACCAGCCCGACTTACAAAGCTTTTTACTTAGCATCTTACTTAAAGTAGCAATTTACTAATAGTAGGAGGTCTCAGTTTGGGGTTCTGGGACCAGGACTTGCAGAACAGGTGGGAGGAAGAAGGGAGTTTCTGGTCTCTTTCTTGGGCCCTGGTTAATTTTGAATTGGGCAGAGGTTTGCCTTGCTCTTATCTCAGATTCTCTATCCTACTACTTAGGTCTCCAGGTGTCATGGCATTTTTTCTGCCTCAACAATCGATGCCTCACTTTCTTTGCAGAGAAAGGGAAGGCAGGAGGCCAGAGGGTTTGGTTTAACAAGACAATACTCTGTCCTGCGAGTATGTGTTTGGTTTACACTAGGGCTTGGGTGTTGTAGTCTTGGTTTAAGAGTGTGTGTGTGTGTGTGTGTGTGTGTGTGTGTGTGTCTTGGGAGGAGTCTATTTATCTGTTTGCTTTTCTTTTTTTTTTTAAGCTTCTTCAGAGGATACTCCTCCAGCCCCTCAGAACTTCATCATTCCAAAAAAGGAGATCCACACGGTTCCAGACATGGGCAAATGGAAACGTTCTCAGGTACCAGTGGTGTCTGCACTGTGGGGTCAGCACTGGGATGAGAAACCCGAGCTTTTTCAAAGACAGTGGTTCTCCAGAGGCGTGGCTGGGGCTGTGAGCCCCTGACCCTCTTGCTCTTGGAGTCAGAGCTGTTAGGAGCTAAGGAGGGAGGGGACAGGGGAGATGACTGTCCATCCCTGTCGGGGGCAGCACTCAGATGCTGGGCCCAGGGCAGCCCTGGAGAGTTCTGCTCTTGGTTCTCGTACACCATTGCTCGAGTGTTATTGGATTCGTTGAACACAAGAGTCCTAAATGATGGAAGAGGTCACTTTGATCCTTGGTTACAAATTATAGCAAGTCGGGGAGCCAGTGTATCAAAGGGAGAGGAGGTTATTGCGTGAGAACCCAGGCCAGGGAACTGGCTGAGCCTAAAAATACTTGTGAACTGGGACCTAGAGCACTGTGGGGCAGACCGCCTTTCTGTGCTGCTCAGTCCGTGTGGTGGGCAGAAGATAACGGCTTCTGCTTCCTGGGCTGTGGTCGGGCCGTGGAAAGACTGAGCCTAAGAAAAACAATGCTAATTTCAAATTCCCAGAGAAGGCCTTTGGTCCAGCTCCAGCCAGGTGCCTACACCAGGTCTGGTCAGCTGGGGTAGGGAGTGTCACTTGTAGAGAAGGGCAGGCTTCTGGGGTCCTGGCACGCTTGGCAGGTTCTCTTTTAGGAGTCTGCTGTGCCGACATTGGTCTAGGCTACAGGTCAGCAAGTGTGATCTGGCTCTTCCTGCTTCTGCAAATACGGCTTTATTGGAACACAGCCACGCTCATTCATTTACCTCTGGTTCATGGCTGATTCCACACTACGAGGGCAGAGGTGAGAATTTGTTAACCAGGCTGTATGGGCCGGGGAGCCTGAAATACTCACTGTTTGGCCCTTTGCAGGTAGCGTTTACCAGCCCCGCTCTAGGCAGCAGCACTTCCGGGAACTCGTTGGTTACTTTTCCTTCTGGTTTGCATGCTGAACAACACCCGAGAGAGGCTTTCGCTCGCTGAAGCTGTTCAGTGAAATGCGTGGACTCGTTGTGACCGGACAAGTGACTCTGTGCTGTGGCCCACAGTGTTTCACTAGGCAGCACAGTGCCGTGCCAAGAGCATGGGTCTGGGGTCAGAGAGGTCAGGGCTCGAGGCCCAGGGCTGCCAGTTCCCTCTTCTTGTGACTTAGGCAGGGTATTAACCTGGCCGAGCCTCAGTTTCCTCTACTGTAAAGTGGGATCGTTTGGAGGCTTAAGTGATTTAAAGCCCAAAAAGCACCTGGTCCAGCGCTAGGCATATAGTGAGCCTCACTGAGCAGCAGGTGTGGTTTTTATTGCTGTTAATGATGATGAGGAGGAGGATGACGATGACGGCGATAGCATCAGTGGAGACCTTGCACGGTCATGTTCGTGAGGCTGTCCTGAGTTTTAGTCACTGAGAGACCCGGACCCACGTGGGAGCAGGGACCGTGGATGGTGGTGACACTTCCTTGCTGCTTCCTCTCCTCGCATCCCAGTGTACTCTGCAGGGGTGACCGTAGACTCCGGCCAGAGTCAGGGCGAGGGCTCAGACTTGGCCTGGGCCGGGAGAGTCGCTGCGGGTGATCCACTGGGTCTGCCGTGTGACCCCTCATTTCTTCCTGCGGCCGTCACGTAGACCGGCAGGAGGATCCTGCTGTGGGCATGCTCCCTTTTAGGTACCGCGTGCTCGTTCGTCGGGGCTCATCTCGCCGTGCCGGGAGCCCACGGCGTTCTCAGGGCTTGAATAGGAGGAAGGCAAGGAGCTAACGGAGGAGGAAGACACAAGATCCAACAGAAGTCGCGTGTTCCCAGGAACTGCTTCTCTAGGGCCCTGCACCTCAGTGCTCTTTTATCCTTGTGCTGGGTGCAGCCCGTGCCCAGCAGGATATAGAGCACCCAGCTGGGAGCTGGGGGCGCGGGTGGGCATGCCAAGAGACCTGACCACGGGAAAAAAACGCTCCCTTCTCTGGGGAGCAGGCCATCTGCATCGTAGGCAGACAGCCTGGCCTGTTTAGTGGGGGAGACATATTCCCAGGGGAGGGACCTTGGTGGCTTCCTTGGACTCCTGGTGGCATAGTACAATGGTCAAGTACTGGGCCACTCTGCTTTAGAGTTTGGCTGGCTGAGTCCTGCTCCGCCTCTAATGAGATCTTGGTCTTAGGAAACCTTGCGCAAGTCGCTTCTCGTGACGCCTTGGCTTCCCCGTGTGTAGAATGGGGACAGTGACGGTATCCAGCTCGTGGGGTTGCTCTGTGAAGACAGCGATGGCAGCGAGGGCGTGCGTGCAGTGAAGTGGCTGGAGGCCCGGGCGCATTGGCTTGTCGGGTTTCGGACGGAGGGTGGGGTGGGGCAGTTAGCATTCCTCTTCTGTTGCTCTTGCTGCTGGATTGGGAGCCAGGGGCAGCCTGGAGCGGTTTGGTAACTGGGTGAGCTGGGAACCAGCTGGGGAGCACAGAGTGGGGGTGTCTGACAGCCGTCTCTTCGTCCCGCCCCTCCCTCTCCTTGGTAGGCGTACGCTGACTACATCGGATTCATCCTCACCCTCAACGAAGGTGTGAAGGGGAAGAAGCTGACCTTCGAGTACAGAGTCTCTGAGGTAGGCAGGGCGGGGAGCCCGCTGGCAGCGCCCGTCCCGGAATCGCTCCGCGGAGCCGCTGTGTGGCCCTGCCCGCAGCGGGGCCTGTGCCGAAAACGAGATCACCCAGACGCGTGTGTCGCTGGCATTTCGGGGTCTGTGTTTCTAGGCATAGTTGTTAAAATGAGATCAAGGTAGGTAAACATGCTGTTTTGTAGTTTGCATTTTTGCTAACTGGTATTTTTATGTAACTTTTTAAATTGAAAAAGATCACAAAGGAAGTAAATGTGCTAAAACTGAAGAGATTGCTGATAGAAACGTGTATAACATTAACGAAAAAGCTACCTCTCCCCACGTTCCCCCACATAGCTGACTCCTGGGGCAGCCGGTCGGGAAGTGTCACCAAGGCCTGCCCGTGACACCCCCCCTCCTGCGGTGGAAATGCCGCCTCATCTGTTTAACACCCACCCCCCACCCACCCCCTACAACCGTAGACTTGTAGGTGGTTTCCCCAAACACTGCCTTTGCACCTAGATCTGTGGGTGTTGTTTCCTAAGGATTCATTCCCAGATGAGGAAACACTGAGTCAAAAGGCACACAATGTTGGGGTGGGGGTAGGGGGTGCTTTCTGGCTGTGTTTCAGGGACAGGCTTGTTTGTGCACGGAGGGCACGAGCTGTGGGGGCGCTGATGCCCATGGGAAGGTGTGGACTTGCGAGCTGTTTGCTCTGCAGGGCGCTGTCTCCCAGGGCTGGGTCCCAGGCCTCCAGGGCCCTCTTGGGTCCCCGTCCCACCTCCAGCTTTTCATCTCAGACATAAGGGCTTGAGGCGATTCTCCCCCAGCCCCTCTGCCTTCCCTGAGGCTCACGTTGCCCCAGTAACCTTCATATTCCCGCGCCCTAGCTGGTTGCTGCATGGCCAGGGTCCTGGTCTCTCATTTGCGGGGAGCCAGGCCTATGCGTGGGATTGACAGCTTCTCTTGGAGCTGGCACACCAGTGACTTCCCGGGTTCCTCTTGGTCCCACCCAGTGCTCTGGGACTTTGGCTGTGAGTGCAGATGGCTCGGGGAAGAGAGGGCTCCCCCTTGAGTCTGGCAGGGGATGCTCCGCTGTGCTCAGTGGGCTGGGGAGTGTGGTGCAGAAGGCTAATTAAAGGGGCACGGGTTAATTACCCCAGCAGGTCCCGGGCTGCCAGCCCCTCTCACATCCCTTAATTGCCCCTGAGCCTTTGATGGGCGCTGTCCACAGCAGCCAGGTGTTGTCTTAGCCCGAGGGCCGCTCCTTTGTCAGGACTGCAACATGGTTAATAGTTTGGGTTCTGGAGTCACACTAATCTGGTTTCGATGACCTCTCACTTCTGAGAAGAGGGCCCTGTTCCCTCTGATTGTTGATGTCCTCATCTACAGAGTGGGAAGAGCCACAGACCTACTCGTGGCCCCTGAGAGGATTTGCTGAGATCTCACAAGTAGGACGTGTTTCTCACAGTGCCTGGCAACACACTAGGTCACATCATCGTCATTAATTAATTTGCAGTTGAAATTTCCAGTAATGTTCCTGCTTCAGTTAGGGCTCTTCCCGAGCCGAGGCTCATCCCAGCGCCGGGGCAGTGGGCTGCTCCTCACTCGGCGGAGAGAAGCGACGAGCTTGGTCTCCAGGGGTCTCCTAGTCTCTGCCCACAGCTGGCAGGGTCGCAGTGTGTAGCCTCAGCCCCCAGATGGGGGCCCTCTGTGCCTCCTCATTCCTGCCTCCCAGTGCGGAGTGAGGGCCGTAGTCGGGTGGCGACCTCCACCCAGGCTGCCCGCAGCAGGGGGAGCCAAGGAGGGGGACGGGGTGAGCTTACCGAGCCCCGCGTCTGGAGGCCGCTCCTTTTGAGATTATGTCTGTCCTGTTCTCTGGGGGTTATAATTTTTGACTTTTGCGAAATAATGGTGATGGTAGATGGGAGGCTTATTTTTTATTGTTGCTCTGTTTGATTTTTAAAATGAGGGCAAAAGGAAGAAATTGTTAAGTAAAATACTTGTCCACGAAATCTAGAAAAGAAGCATTGGCCTCAGGAGTGGTGTAGCTTCAAAGTATTCTGCGTGTTTCCTGGGGGGTTCCGGGCTACAGTGCCCTCCCCTTGAACCCTCTCCCCAAACTAGCCAAATAATAGAGGCAGCCCCCCGAAACCCTATCCAGAAAAAGAAGCTAGGAGCCTTTTAACTGTTATTGGCCCAGCTGAGCTAGCAGCTGGGGCCTGGCTGCCGCCGGCCTGGGGCACCGTCTTTATCCTGCTCAGGGCCTCACCAGGCTGAGGTCTCTGCAGTGGGCCTTGCTGGCTCTTCCTGGGGCCCAGATTATTGTGCCATCCCTCCTAAATCCCAGACGCTGCCCGGGGTCAGGTTTGCTCTTCACCCTCAGTGTTCCTGGTGACCTGATTCTTCACAAAGCCAGGCTCCGTCAGCACTTTCTGCCACATTTTGGCAAGGTAGCTTTGTGTCACCCTGGCCCTCTGCCTCAGCCAGGTATGAGGGGAGCATTCTCTTCTCATAGGCGTCTTTTTCTGTCTTCCCGGGCCTCAAGCATAGGGACAGGGAAGGTGAGGGAGGACCACTGTCGTGTTGCACAGGGACCGGAGGCACTATGTACCTGGGCGGGGATGTGAGTTGTGCCCCCTGGAGCGTGCAGCTGGGGGCACCGGCTGGCATGTGTCTCGCCGGCTCACGCCCGCCTTCCCTCCCAACACGCACACAGCTCTGGGGTTGCATCCCTGTGGTCTCCACAGCAGACCTGACGGGTCTCCTTGTGGCTTTTCCTGTGGGCACTGTCCTGCTGGTTCCTGCCAGTGCCAGGCGCTGCTGGAGGCGTCCCCTCATGCCATTTGTGCCCAGCAGACACAGGCACTGTCTGCCTCATGGCAGGGTCCCTCCCTCCCAGGGCGGCCTGACTCGCAGCGTCCTCTGCGTCGCGCGCCCCACGAGCCCTTCGTTGCCCCTCGTTTGGCCCATTTCTGTCAGCCATGTCTGGAAGGAGCATTTTTCTAGCTGTCCGCACAGACCCGTGATTTGGGCAGACAGCCTCACCTGACTTCCTCACTGAATATTTGTGTGCTGATGCTGTCCTGGCCTGTGACACTGATTGCACTCTTGGTCTCTGCCTTCTGTGGCAGGGAGGGTGGGCTCTCGAACACAGGCGGCCCTCCAAAGCCTTCCCCAGCATTTTCACAGAGAGTGAGTTGCCAGGTGATTTATCATGATGTTTGTGGTAGTGAACAATTGGAAATAGCCCAAACATTTAACAGCAAGAGATTCAGTAAATAAATTGCAGTACACTGGTACGACAGAATATTATTCACTCAGAGGCTGTCATAGAATTATGTTTACACGTCGGTGTGGAATGAAGTTCACAAGGAAATCAGCTACGAAGCAGCGTGTGCCCTTCGACCCACATTTAGAGTCCGTATGTGGTAACTATCACTTCGCCTTATGTGGGGCGCTGCTCTGAGCAGCCTGCTCGGTTGTCATGTCCTTGTAACAGCATTAGAGAATGTTTGTCATTGTGCCTGTTTCTGAGATGAAGAAACAGGCTCAGGGAGTTACAGGCACTTGCTCAAGGTCTTGTGGCAGCTAATGGTGCTTTACCTGGAATTGGGATCCAGGTCTCTCCGCCTTCAAACCTCTCACCACGATCAGCAATGCAAAACGCCACATAAAAACAAAATAGAAGAGTGTGTTAAAATGTTAACAGAATTTAATTCTGAGGGTTTCCTTTCGAGGGCAGAGGAGAGGAGGGTCGATGAAATGGGGTGGAGTGGAACTTCTCAATTCATCTCTTATAATGCGATTATTTTTGAATCACAGGATTACTGGTCGTTCAAGTAGGTATTGTGTACCAGTCAGAAGCCCCAGTCAGGTCTGCGGAAGGCCAGGGCTCCAGTTCGTGCTTGTCCGGCAGCCCCCCTCACATAAGCTGGCTGGAGGACCGGGGTGCCGAAGCCACACCCATCCCTTGGCTTAGCGCCAGCACCCTTCTGTAGAGCTCCACCCCCCTGGCCCCCTTTCTGTATTCAGGATGGTTAGGGAGAAAGGCGAGCGGCAAGGAGTCATGGCTCCGCAGCAGCTGGGACTTCCCTCTGTGGCTCTAGCACAGGGCCACTGGTCATTGTGGCTTGGCCCTCTCTGTTTTGCCTGCACAGGCCATTGAGAAACTGGTCGCTCTTCTCAACACGCTGGACAGGTGGATCGATGAGACTCCTCCAGTGGACCAGCCCTCTCGATTCGGGAACAAGGCCTACAGGACCTGGTATGCCAAACTCGACGAGGTGAGACGGCCACAGACAGGCTTCGGGGCTGGGCTGGGGGCAGCCTTCAGGCACACCAGAATCGCTGGGAGTTTGTTGAAATGGCAGCTTTATTTACCAGAGTCCAAGTGCACTTATTCTCTGCCCTAGCCGTCTCTGGGAGTCACTACTTGGGTATGTAGTCCTCTGTACAGGGTGTTTAGTAGGTCATCGTTTGTATTAACAACGCATTGAAACATCCTGAGTGTCTCTCTGTAGGAGATCAGTTAAATAAACTAATACGTCCACCCCCAGAGCACTGCGCAGCTGTAAGGGAGAGCAAGGAGTCCGGCAAGGGAGCTCAGGGAGCGACCACAAGTCACTGTGAGATTAAGAGCAGCCAGGCCTGTGATGCACATGGCAAGCTGCCTTTGGGTAGGAAAGAGGGAGACATAAAAAGATGTTCGTGTTGCTCAGTTCGCATCGACAGAGTCACGTCACTGGAGAGGTACACAAAAGGCGAAGAAAACGGCGGTTTCCTTTCGAGGGCAGATGACACGGGGTGGAGTGGAACTCCTCAGTGCGTCTCTTACAATGTGATTATTTTTGAATCACGTGAAGGTGATACCCGTTCAGAGCAAACAAGCAAACGTAGGGTCGCAGCCCCATGCTTAGAAAAGCAGAATCTGGAGGCCTAGAGTAGGGCCCAGGAATCAATCCAGGTTTCCAGTAGGTCTGGAGAGTCTCATGCCAGGTGTCCATGGACTGAACTTAGAGAAACTTGGGTCTGAACTTCTCCAGCCCGTGGAGCAGAGGGGCCTCCTAAAGGACCCAGCAAAATACTTTTCTGTTCTAAGAGTGGTCTGGGCTGCCTTTGGAGTCTAAGATGGCACATGGGCTTGTTTTTTTTTGTTTTTGTTTTTGTTTTTGTTTTTTTAAGATTTTTATCAAGTTATAACTTAAAACTGAGAAATGATAGCTGTACAGCATAACACGTTTTTACCCTTGTGGCCACCACCAACATCAGTCTATAGAAATTCCAGCACGGCCCTGGTGACCCCTTCCTAATTGAACCCCCCCTCCCCCACTCCTCCTGATTTCTGTGCCGTAGATTTTGCTGTGTTTGGACTTCACGTGGCTGCTTTTGCTCAGCGTCGTGTCCGCGCGATTCATCCGCATGGCCGCGCAGAGCAGTGGCCCTTTTTCGTTATTCCGTAGTGTTCCCAAGTGTGACCGCACCACAGTCGAACCACTCTGCTGTTGGACATTTCACTCGCGGGCGGTTTCCACATTTCGGCTACCATAAGCCATGCCGCCATGAAATCCTTGCGTATGTCCTTCGGTGGGCGTGTGGCGCAAACTCCGTTTCTGAAAGTGTGACACCCGTGGGAGATCGGGGGGCTTCCTTTCAGACCCCTGCGGTCTTGCCACCAGAACCTCGTCACCTGGAGGAAGAGTCAGCGGATGAAAAGCTACCCAGCGCAGTTTCCGTTGTGTCGGAGTAAACGCTCTCCCTCGTCTTCCTTCCGCGCCAGGCAGAGCGGGGAGCCAGGCCGCCTGGCGTGGCAGCCTGGGCCCTGGCCAGCCGCCACCCCTGGGCGCTGGCCTACCTGGGTGCTGCCTAATCTGTTGCCACCACTTTGTGTCTTTTTTGTTATCAGGAAGCAGAAAACTTGGTGGCCACAGTGGTCCCCACCCATCTGGCAGCTGCTGTGCCCGAGGTGGCTGTTTACCTAAAGGAGTCAGTGGGGAACTCCACGCGCATCGACTACGGCACAGGTACCTGCCGTTCCCGGCACTTATTTGGCTTCACTGCCTTCTCTTCTTGGGCTGCTTCCTTTTTTGCCCCCGGTTGTCTGGGGGATCCCTGAGCAAGCAGCCCGTCCTGGCCAGCTGGGTGGGGTGCAGCGCTCCTGGATGCCGGGCCCGGTGCTGCTCCTGCAGCCCTGACTCGGTCCACCAGGGGGAGCTGATGCCACACGCGTCGCGCTCCTGTGTGCGCAGAGCTGATGCGTCTCTCTGTGAGCTCATCATCACCACCAACACGGCGGTTTACCGATTTACCGAGTACTCGCCGCATCTCAGGGCAGTGCTTACAGAAGCCTTGAGAGACAAAAGAGCTTATAGCCTCTGGCAGCATTGTGGTCACCCTCTCCCTACAGCCCTTGCTCTCAGCCACATTCCCTGTGTTCTCGAGTTCTCCAGGAGAGGGCGCATGCCTACACCCAACCTGGGGCATGGCCCCGTGCTCAGTGGCCCAGCAGGCTCCCTGCTTCAGCAGGCCTCCTTTCCTTTCTTTTCTACGCTGATGCAGGCAGATTCAAGTGCACCACTCTCTCGGGCCCTCCCTTTGCTTGGGGTTTAGGGGTTGGGATCCTCACGAGGAGCCCCAGTTAACAGAGGCAGGCCTGGAGAAGGGTGCCCTTGGACTCGGGTCCTGGGAAAGTTTTGTGTCTACTCCTTCTGTTGCTAGGGAACAGGTTCATTAAGTGTTTTGAGACTTTCAGGGGTAAAGCTTTCACTTAGACTGACAGGGAAAGACACGGGAGGGGAGAGTGGTCAGGTCCACGGAGGGAAGGGACTCTTCCATTCTCAGGTGCTCTCAGGTGTGCAAGAGTGATGATTACCTGGGAATGATGGTGGCTTGGCTCTGTCTGGTCATGATCAGAAACTGCAGGTGACAGTAACAGCTCGCAAGTTTCCAGGCCCTTGCAAGGGCCTTCATTCTGCAGAAATAGGACAGGAAGTCGTTGAAATATTCTCTCTTCTCCTTCCTCCAACTGTGTTTTCTATGACATGGATTCAGCCCAGAGTCCAGTGGATTCCGTAGTGTTGACCACGCCTATCTGACGTGAGTGGGAAGGGACCCTGCAATGGGACCATGCTTAGAATGTGACCTGCTTACTAGCCTTCAGGAGCTCCCCATTGTTCTGAGGATAAAGCCTGAGCTTTTTACTGTGGCTGTTAAGGCCTATCTCATTTGCAGCCTCATCTTGTTACCTCTCCCTTGCTCTCTGCTTTAGCTATGCTAGCCGCCTAAGAGTTCTTGAAACATATCAAATATTTTTTCTTGCCTCAGGGCCTTCGCACATGCTGTTTCTTCTGGCTAGAATGTTCTTTTGGCTTTCCCCAGGCCTTGCCAATTCTTATTCCTCTTTCAGATGAATATTACTCCCTCCGGGAAACCTCGAATCCTTCTGTCACCTTCTCCCTGTGATGCCTTGCAATTATCACCTACCTTCTCCTCTAGCGCTAGAGTCACAGAAGTGATTGAATATTCCATGTCCGTCGTAAACTGTAAAACAAGGGCAGGGACTGTCTCCTTTTTGCCTGACATAGTAGGTGCTCAGTAAATAGGGTGGACTTGGCGAGTGAGTTAAACCTGCAAAATGAAGTGTAGGTGCCCGTTTAAGAAGTCAACAGCCTAGGCCTTTTAGGGTTATTTATTTTTTATATGTTTCAGGCGAGGCAACCCTTGGTCGACCTCACAGATGGCAAGGACCTTGTCAGTTTACAATCTTTTATTTTTTATTTTTCACGCCTACAGCACCTGGTCTTCCTAGGTGGTCTCCCATCCAAGTACTAACCAGGCCCGACCCTGCGTAGCTTCCGAGATCAGATGGGATCCGGCTTGTTCAGGGTGGTATGGCCATAGGCCTTTTAGGATTAGAATTATTGTACTGTTAGTTCTTAAAAGGGCCTACATCTTTCTAGATAGGGAAGAGGCCTCATTGTCTCCATGTTGGCCTGCCTTCTTGGAGGGGCAGTTATCAGTGATTTGGACACTAACAAGACTAAGAACAATCCCACTCCTTCTGGGAGACTCAACCTCTGCTGTTTTTACCCCCCAGGACACGAAGCAGCCTTTGCTGCTTTCCTCTGTTGTCTCTGCAAGATTGGGGTGCTCCGGGTGGACGACCAAATAGCCATTGTCTTTACAGTGTTTAACCGGTGAGTGCGAGGAGGGCAGGAGGGGTAGCTGCCCGTGGGAGGAGGAGCGAGGGGGTCTCGTTCCCCGTCACTGTGAGACGGGGGACGGCGTGCTGGAGGGTTCTCCCAAGTGGCGTCGGTTCTCTGGTCCTGTCCCATTCAGGCTCTGGCTGTGGACTGTGTGTCCAGACTCACTTCTTCAAGCAGGTTCAAATTCAAGTAAAAACAGGGGAAGGAAATGTTACACAGTGACAGCCACGCCTCCCGCGGTGTTCTCCGCGTGGAGGCACATGCCCAGCGCTTGACACACGACGCGTTCATGGGGCCGGCACATGGGCGTGTGCGCGTGCCCTCCGTGATGGTCACACGATGACAAAATCGCCTGACGACGCCTTTCTCAGGACGAAACCCCGTCATTAAGCAGCGCAGGACTGTAATTCTCACAGCAGCCCAGGAAGCGGCAGCTGTGTTGCCCATTTTATGAGTGAGGAAAGTGAGGCACAGGGAAACGAGAGCTGTTCTCTGAGGCTCCGCGGCCAGGTGAACCCAGGCGGTCAGGCTGTGACCTGCTCCCCGCGCTCCCCAAACCACCTCCCTGGCCGCCGGGGCATCGCGGCCCCCGGGAGCACGGCAGTGCCCATGCCAGGCCCCGCTCCAGCGGTGCCGGCGCGGGCGTGCCATGGCGACTCGGGGGCAGCCGCCCGGTGACAGCTGGCACCGAAAGGACGCAGGGGACGGGCGGCGTCAGCCCCTGCGAACTTCCCGGTGGGCCGGGCCGGAGTTAGGAGGCCGAGGCGCCTGCCACGGGTCTTACGTCGTCAGCAGTCGGGGGCACCAACCCCCTTTCCCAGGTGGTGTTTTGCCCCTTTCCTGAGCCAAGAGAAGGCTGCACGTGGAAGAAACAAGTGCAGCTCCGTTGTTCTGAGCGGGCCGGCCGGTCACAGCCCGCGCACGCGGGTTTGCACCGGTGCAGACCAGTCCGCTCTGAGTGCCGGTTTCCGGCCGCCTTGTGCGCCCAGCGGCACGGAAGGGTTGAGGCTGAGTCCTTCTTTCGCTCCCTCCCCTCTCTTCCCCTCCCTCCCGTGCAGGTACCTTGAGGTGATGCGGAAACTCCAAAAAACATACAGGATGGAGCCAGCAGGCAGCCAGGGCGTGTGGGGCCTGGACGACTTCCAGTTCCTGCCCTTCATATGGGGCAGTTCACAGCTCATAGGTACCGAAGGGGGCCGTGTACCCCCCACTCTCCAGCGCATGTTCTGTGTCCCTCCCTGAGGCCCTCCTCCTGCCCAGACAGCGACAACTTGTGAGGCAGGCCTTAGACTGGCTATTGACGGAGGCCGCTTGCCGCCGGCCTTCTGCTGTGCGCCAGCGTGGCTGGCGGGGGGCGGCAGAGGCAGAGCTCCGCCAAGATAATGGAAGGTGACAGGGACTGGAGCAAGGGTCCTTGCCCGGCCCATATGGCCTGGTGTGAAGTGCGCCCCAGCTCCTGGCAGCAGCTGTTGAAAATCAGGGGCTCTTTTGACTCGGCGACCAACTCCTCCGCCATCACTATCGAGCCGTGTGCGTGGAACCCATCAGGCAGCTGCCACCAAGTGCCAGGCAGTGGGCTGCTTGCTATGGCCCGCTCTGGTGGTTCCCCCACTTCCCATGGGCAGGCCAAGTGCCTGAGGGTGCGGTGATAACTCCACTTTTGACGTCGGATCGATTACCTGCCTACAAAATAACATTAACAAATGACCGTTTGGCGCGTGTGGTACAGGCACTGCTGTAAGTGCTCCCAGGTGCGTTGCCTTCTCGGTGACCCTGGGAAGGGCTTTGTCAGCATGAGACCAGCCACCCTTAACTCACGCCTGTGCAGGCGGCCTGCTGAGTGCTCACCTGTGCTCGTGATCGCCAGGTGGCACTCAGCAGCCCTGCTAGGGGGTCGTGTCCTTATTCCCACTGCGCAGATGAGGCGACCGAGTCACACAGCTAGAAAGAAGCAGAGCCAGAGCTTATTACACGACAGTGCCACACATGCGTGCAAGGCCTTTATTGCTCCTTCGAGGTCCAGGGCCCACGGCGTGTGGGCAGGACCGCGGCAGGGGTGGGCGTGCTCTGCGTGGGCCGAGGTGCCCCAGTGGCACGAGCGCCTGGTTCTGAACCCCGGCGCGCTCTGTTGTTCCCAGATCACCCGTATCTGGAGCCCAGACACTTTGTCGATGAGAAGGCCGTGAACGAGAACCACAAGGACTACATGTTTCTGGAATGCATCCTGTTCATAACGGAGGTGAGCGGAGGGGGCGTGGGAGGAGTGCACCGAGGCCGGCGGCTCTGGACGGAGGAGCCGGTGCTGCTGCCCACACGTGGCAGGGTGGGCCCCAGAAGGCAGGTTATTGAAGACAAGGCCTCGCTCTTCCCCTGAGAGGTTGTCAGCTTCTGGCCATCCAGGATCTCCTTCCCCAAACCAGTGGTTGGGGGTTTCTGCTTGAGCCGAGGGACCGACTTGTTCACTAGCTGGGCTTGGTGACGGATGCCGCAGGTCCGAAGGGTGGGGGGGTATTGTTGGGGGTGGGCGGCTGTCAGCGTCTTGCAGGTGGGGCCCACGAGGTCTGTAGAGCTACGTGTGTGGTCACATAGGACGAAACCATTGTAGGAAGTGGAGAGACTTGGGAGTGGACAGCAGGGCGGATCTCTGTTGAAGGGACACATCTCAGTGCGTGAGGACGTGGGCCGGGAAGTGCGGAGGTGACGACGAGCAGGCCCGGGTCCCCAGCCCACCCTGCAGCTCGTTTAACTGACCTTGCTGTCCTAGTAAGGCTGGGTCTCCACAGTGCAGCCTTGGATCACTTCCCCCGGGGACCTTGCCTGGGGACCTTGTCAAAATGCACATTTCTGGGCCACACCCCAGCTTTCTGAATCAGAGCCTTGGGGCCCAAGAGCCAGGAACCTATATTTAGACACACTCCTCAGGTGGCTGCACAGGAGTGTGAGGGACCCAGTACTCTCAGGACCTCTTTGGTCCGCCCTGCTGCGTGCCCATCCGCCAGGCTTCCAGAGGGTGCACTGGCTCTGGTGTCTGGAGAGTCTCTTGTCCCGTTCTCTTTCCCGAGGCCCGCGCACATGTCTCTTGGCCCCAGTGCTGTCCCTGGCACACCCGTGGACCCCTGCCTGGGGGTGCTGCCGCCTTGGCTACAGAGCCCGCTGCAGCGCCCCCTGCAAAGGGGTGAAAGCCGGTTCAGCAGCTGCAGCGCCAGGCTGCTCCTGGTCGGCATTCGGCTCAGGCTTGCTCCAAACTCCAGAGGCCAGAGGGGAACGGCACGTTTTTCCAAGTCAGCAGACAGACCTGGGACTGACTGCTGGGCAGCCACCCCTTCACACCTAGAGATCTGCTGCCTTCAGCAGCGGAGCCGGCCCAAGGTCAGGAGGACTCCGGGGCAGCCTGGCTCGCTGCCAAGAAAGCCAGTCACGTGCTGCTCTCCGGAGTTGAACGCCAGGGTCTTCTGAGCCCTGGGAGACCCCTGGGGGAGCTGGAGGAGCAGGGTGGGGGAAAGGGGTGTGCACATTCTATGCTTAGCTGTGGCTTGGCTCACTTGTGGGTAAAAAGCTAAACCGTTTTGGCTCCCCCTGCTGGTGGGCCAGTCCCCTCATCCCTGTCAGTAACTAACAAGGGGGAAAGCCAGGGGAAGCCTCAGGGAATATGGGAATTGACTCCGGCTTAAAATTTTGCATTTTTGTTTGTTTGGTTGCTCATGCTGGTGTAAAAACCCAAAAGCTTTCCCAAAGTTTGGGACCCAGTTCCTCTGCTAAGGAAAAATCCCGCAGTGGCCACTAGGTGGCGCTAAAGGCACATTGAACTCGGAGAGGGTTTTAGTAACATTTAATTGGGGAGAGGTGGCAGGCCCTAGTTCAGCACCGTCTCTGCAGGGCCTGGTTTCCACTTGAGGTCTAGGTGCTTGGGTATGGCGGTCAGCACTTGGCCCGCCTGCAGCTGCATGCCCCGGAGCGGAGGTGACTAGCGAGGGCCGCCTTTTGCCCACTCGGCCTGGCTGCTGATCGCAGAACACATTATCCTAGTTCTCCAGAGCTCGTGTCTGGCCTACCCCCGGCTCTGGCCCCTTCCACCTCAGGCCAGCATTTGCATCTCCTAGTTGGTGAGCAAGTGACCTGGCCTGGCGCACCCTGACAAAGGGAGGCCCAAGGCTTGACACTGGGGACACAGGGACCAGGAGGCCGGTGTGGAGTTCTGTGTGCTTTGGTCTGGAAGGGAGCAGTGTTCCCACTGTAGACCTGGGGATCACTGGGGCTGTTGGAACTGGGAGATTAGACAAAACAAGAAGTTGCCGATGGAACCAGGCTTCTCCCTAGCTCGTCAGGGGCTGGGGGACCTGGGACCGGCCCGCGACCTGCCCTGCTAGCCCTAGGCATCCCGGAAGAAGGGACTGCATCTCACAGGGCTTCTGCAGCCTCGGGAAATACAGCCCTGGCGCCTTTAAGAGCCCAGGGCAGGCAGGAAAAGAATTTCAGTTTCAATCTGGCTTCTAAATTTGGAGTTTTGGGAAGGGAGGGATCGGATTTCAGCTGGAAGGGAAGGAGCTGACAGGAAGGCGCTGTGCAGAGCCTCCCCCCACCTCCCGTGCCCCATCCCCCCTCAGTTACTGACAGAGGAACCATTTACAAAAGGCCGATTCTCTTGGGAGTGGAGAGGCAGGAACGCAGCGTCTGTGAGTAATTTCCTGCTCAATATGGCTGCTCTGACTCACACGATTCCCCTGGGGTCACTGCGGGACTGCAGCTTGCTTGCTTGTTCTCGCTCTTTTTCTTCTCCCTTTGTGGCTAGAACGAGCTAATTTTTTTTGTCTTCTCGCCCCCATTCCTTTTTCTCCCTCATCTGTTTTCCTCTCCTAGAGTTGCAAAGTCTCCTTCTGAAGGACTTAGCGAGACCTTGGGACACGGAAGGCCTGGCCGAGGGAGTGGGGCAGCCCCTACAGACAGGCAGCATGTCAGGCTTTTCCATGGGCGGGGGACAGGGCCTCCCCCCGGCCCTGCCAGCAGGCCAGTGACACCTATGGGGGCCCCCTTCCCGTGCTCTTGGTGGATGAGGCTGGCCGGGAAGCAGAGCCTCTCGTTTCCCAGTGTCCATCTGCGCGCCTCGCTGCCCAGTCCCCTGGAGCTGCTGCCGTGGGGTGGAGCCAGGCTGCTTCCTGGGTGGTCTGCTTAGGGGCTCGGACCAGAGTGAAACCGGCCACACAGCTCCCGTGATCCCTGAGCTCAGGGCCTGGAAGCGTGCAGGCGAGGGCTGGAGACCAGCCCAGGGGGCAGAGAGCCTGGGGGCGGGGTGGGCAGAGGGTGGGTGGAGCCTGCTCGCGTGGGACAGTAGAACAAAGCTCTGCGAAGGCCAGGCCTGGGCGCCTTGGGTAGAAGAGGGGAAAGATTCTGGGTGAAGGGACTGACTCAGGAGAACCCCTGTAGACCCCAGGGTGGCTTTTGTCATCTGGTGCCTTGGGCTGAGGCCTCACTGCTGAAAGAAGGGGCTATTGTTACCGAACCTGGGGGCTCAGACTAGGCTGTGGGGACTTGGGCCAAGGAGGGAGATGACGGGATAAAATGGCGGTTTTGTAGGACTTGCCGTCATGGGAGAAGTGGAGTGGCCTGTGGGAGCGGACCGCAGCGGAGGGGCCGGCGGCGGGGTGGGGTGAGGGTGGGGTGCTCCTGGGCATTTATTCTTACGATGCCCATTACATAGAAGGAGCTTCTCCCTGGAAGAGCTTTCCCTCAGCCCTGTCGCTGTGCACATCCTCTTCTGGAACCTTCCACGCACGCAGGGTTCAAGTCTGTGCTTCCTTGCCAGCTGAGCCTCTTTGCTTTTCAATCTCTTTCTTCTGAAGCTTGGGGCTCAGGGTGCTTGCCGAACCTTGTTTGTCAGCTGGGGAGAGGGGCAGTGTTGGGGACCAGGCACCGCTTGTTCATAAAAACAGACGTGCTGGCCTGTGTTGTCCAAGGGCCACGCTCGGCCACACCGCCTTGCCCGCCTCCGCCCCGTGGTTTCTCACATGATGGAAACTCCGCTCGGCTCGCTGCACAGTTTTTCTCTTCCTTCCCGGAGGCCGGCGGAGGGACCGGGAATGGAGCCGTCCTTGCTCCCGCCTGTCTAACTTGCTACTGTAGTTGCCACCCCTCCCACACCTCCTGGCCAGGTCACGAAACAGGCCTTCCTCCCGAATCTCCCGCCGGCAGTTGGTCCCTGGGGTTGGTCTCACCCACCTTGGCCCTTCTCCAAACCGAACCCTCCCTCGACTCTCTGCTTCGCTAGTGGCAGGTGCGGAGCAAGCACCCTGTGGCAGAGCCCACCTGTGTGGGTCTGGGTTGCGGAGGGTCGGGGTCCAGGCTGCTGCTGCCGTTTACTGAGGGGGTACCTGTGCTGGCAGGTGCCCCGTGGCTCTGGGGAGTTGGTGGGAGCCACAGCAGGAGCTCGGGTGAATTTTGTATTTTTCTGAGGCTGCTGGATTTGGTGGGTGGTGGGAATCAGGCCCCCCTTTTTTATGGCTGTTGGAGAAAGAGGGTGAGTGTGGGGCTTATGTTTTCCTACTGGGTCTTGCAGGCCAAGAGGGGCCCTGTCTCTGGCACTAACGTGTGCCTCTGTGTGCGTGTGCACTCCACAGGCAGATGCTGCGGCCTGGTCCCTGTGCGTGTGCGTGCGTGCATGTGTGTGCATGTATGTGCACGCGTGCGTGTGCGTGCGTGCATGTGCGTACGTGGACGCTCGCTCGACTTTGCTGCAGGGGAGCAGGGGCTGGGCTCCCAGTGGCACCTCGCCAGCCCGCGGACTCTCTTTTCCAGATGAAGACGGGCCCCTTTGCAGAGCACTCCAATCAGCTGTGGAACATCAGTGCCGTCCCTTCCTGGTCCAAGGTGAACCAGGGTCTCATCCGCATGTATAAGGCAGAGGTGAGTGGGGGTCGGCCGGCACCCTCGGTCCCGGGGCTGCTGCTCCCCGCCCCCCCCCCCACTCCACTGTTTTGCCCCGCTGACACTCGAGGCCTCGGAACCTCCATCCGTGGGCTGCCTGTCAGGAAAGCGCTGGACAGAGGCCCACTCTGCCCCGCGGCGGGGGGCAGGGGGGGGTGGCAAGGCCCTGCCCTGGTTGGAGGAGGAGTCTCCCCCCTTGACAGACGGCCGGAGGTCCCGCCCAGTCCTGTCGCCTTGGGGACACAGGTGTGAAGACGCGCTTGGGAAAGGGTTTTATTCTTCAGAGGCGTCATCCGAAGTGGCGCTCTTCAAGCTTTTGTGTCTGGTGGCTGGGCAGGTGGGGGCTGGCGTTTAAGGACTGCTTCGGGGGTCCTCCCTGCTCAGGTCAGAAAGGCAGAGAGGTCAGCTTCCAGAGCGCCCCCTGCTGGGAGGTGGCCGCCCGTCTCCTGCCCGCTGTGCTGGTCCTAGTCACCCTGCTCCCAGCCGTCGAGGTGGCGTGTGGGGAGGAGACGGAGTCAGTTTCCACCCTGTCCTTTCCACTTGCTCCTTCCACATCTGGGCAGACCAGTTCGGAAACTGCTCGACCGTGGCTGGGGAAGGGCCTGGCTATGAAGTCCCTCGCCCGGAACAGTGGGTCCCCACAGGCCCCACTTCTCGCCTCAGGCGGGGGTCTCAGGTGTCGTCCGTGGTGCCCATCCCTTGACCCTTGGCCGTCGCTCTCCCGCGGGCGGGGGGCGGGATCCTCCGGGCCTGCCGCGTTGCACCCAGACCTCGCTCCAGTCTGGCAGAGGCGGGAGCGCGGAGGAGAGGGCTTGGCTTGTCCGTGGCTCGGGGGCACGCGTGCTTCCTGTCGGCCCGGCTCGCTCTGCATGGCCCTGAAGGGGTTAATGACCCGGCCTCTCCTTCCCTTCCGTCCCTTCCCCCTCCGGCCTCCATCCCCTTCCTCTGGACTTCACATCCTGTGTTTAGGTTCCAGCGCACATACCTCTCTAATCTGAGAGGAGCTTCACAGGAGCCAGCCCTCTCTGCTCTGGCCCGGTCACCGCCCTCTGGGTGTCCCGTTGTTCCTGAGGCCTCCCCTGCCCCCCCCAGCCCACCGTGGGTGCTGACGGGGACCTCTTGTCGCCCCGCTGAGCCCTCCCCACTGCAGGTGGCTGTGTACAGTAAGGCAGGGACACAGGTCCCCTCCAGCCTCCTGCCCCCACCCCTGCGTGTCACGGGCAGGGCTCTGGTGCCTTTCCTGCTTCAGGTCTTACGTGTTGTCCTTGCAGGATCTTGCTTCAGTGGCTAAACTTATTTTGACCTGGGCTCCTAAGGGAGACTGGGCCACCCTTCCCTGCTTGCTCCTTCCAGAGGAAAAAGAACTGGGTCGACAGAAGGAAAGAGGAGCAAATTAAGAGTCACTTCGGCTGTAGTGCAGCAGGGACAAGACAGTCCTTGGTGCAGGAGTTGTCAGTGTCTCTTGTGAACACTGCACACAAGGACAGTGACTGAAAGCCGCCTGCAGCTCAGGACGGGGGTGGGGGGGTGGGGGTGGAAGGGCACGAGCTGATAACAAAGCGCCCTTCCTGAAAACGGGAAATTCCAGCTCTGGGTGCTCATAGGCGCCTGCGAGCTGCAGCCTTGCCAGGGGTTTTTCGTAGGACAGCACTGGAACTTGACGACTTTAGTCCAGGAGCACCGAGTCTCTGCGATGGTCGGTACCCTAGCAGCTGGCTTTTAGCCTTTGGTCTCTGGGAGCCCCTGTGATCACGTGCTCCCTGCCACAGGTCCGAGGGAAGAACTTGGTTTTTCAGATGAGTTCTCAGTGTGTGGGGCGAAGCCTACCAGTCTCGAAGTCCAGAAGGAGGTTAGCAAGGCCAGGGCCGCCAGGCAGAGTTGGTTGCTGAAGGGGACTTTGTGCCCCGAGCTGTCACAGAAGCCTGACCTGGCCCGGCCTCAGGATTTGGGACCAGCTGTCTGCGTCTCCAAGCTGCCTGTCCTGACCTTTCTGAGCTCAGGACGCAGATGCTTTCAGGGCCCCGGGCCTGTCTTTCCTGAGGGCTGCCGCCCCCTTCAGAAAGGCCGCCTCGGGGCGGGAGAGCCACTTCTCCCCATCGAGTCCAGGGAGTCCAGGCCTGGACAGGCCTCCCGGCCTGCGGGACAGGCTGAGGTGTCGCTCTGCCTGGAGCACAGGTGAGACCCAGGGGCAGTCAGCTGGGAGAAAGGGCTGACCCAGGCTCCCATCCACTGTCTCTGCTGTCGCCCTGAAGCCTCGGCCTTTCTTTGTCCCAAACAGCCTCTGGCCTTAGCCCAGCCCCTTGCCCTTTCTGTGGCCCAGGGGCAGAGTGGAGAGAACTTCTGCCCCCGCCCCTCCCCCTAAGCCGCGTGCCTTTGCAGCTTCTCTGTGAATGAGAGCGAGGAGCAGGTTGACCTTTGACCCTTCCTGGAATTCCAGGGCCCTGCCCCCTCCCCTCAGACTCCCACTGCTTCCTCCATGACATAAGCGCAATGGTAGTCACTTCAGCCTTTGCCTCTGGCTTCGAACCGCTGTTGCTCCTCCCGCCCCCACCCTGACCGTCCCCCACCCTGACCGCCCCTCGCTGCCTGCTCCCCACTTTCTCTGCCCCGGGCTGGGGAGCCTGGATGTGGCCTGGAGCTCTGCCCCCACGCTGAGCCGGCTCCCTGTCCTTCCACCGCACAAAGGCTTCCCTTTCCCTGCCCGCCCCCCGGCCTCCCTCCTGTCCTTGTGGTCCGCGCGCACCGGTGACCTCGTTCCTGCAACCAGCTCTTGGGGTGAGGGGACCCGGGCCGGTCGGGGCGCGCCTTCATCCTTCTAAGTTGGAGGTTGAGGCCACGGTCACAGGATGGGACCCTCACCCCCTCGGAGGCCGTGTCTCGTTACGTCCCAGCCAAGAGGTGCCCAGCACATTCTGGTCATTTCTGTGGCCAAAGGTGTGAGGGGAGGCACATCTTCCGATGCCTGGAGCCGTTGCCCATGAGAGCTAGGTGGTGACCAGGGCCCGTGTGGGAGGCACAGCGGGGCTGGCGCTGGGAGCTGGGGTCCCCTCCTCTTCCTGGCCCTGCGTGGTGCTGAAGCAGCCCCCCCGCCAGAGGGCACGGGGGTGTGGGCCTGGGGTCTGGCCGCCTGTGGACCGGGCCGGCCTCGATCTCTCCACCTCCCCTCTGCCCGAGCTGTAGGGCTGAGGCCCTGGTGGGCTGGGTTGGGGAGCAGGGCCGTTCCCCTGCTCGGGTCTCTCGTTCTCTGCCCCATGAACAGGGCCGCCGGCAGTCGCCCCCCAAAGGGGGCTGTCAGCTGGTTCTTATCGTCTCACTCTGAAGTACCAAGATGCCTTTTTCAGTCTAAAGAACTGAAAATTGGGGAAAATGGGCCTTGGACCCTCTCTGACTTGCGCCCCAGCTTCTGCACACCTCTCGTTCAGCGCCGGGACCTGGGCTAGGGGGTCCTCAATGATCCGGAGGGTTCTTGTTGCTCCAGGGCCCAGCCGCCTCTTTCTGGTGTTCGCTTCGCGAGGCTGGGCTGCCTTCTCTTCCTCTCCTTTCCTCTCTCCTACTCGCTCATCATTTGGTGGGTCTGATCGTTGTGGAGTGGGAAGGTCTTTGAATGGGAGGGGTGGTCAAGGACAAGTAGCAAGCCACTTCCTGGGCCTTGGATGGCCACCTTTTGGAGCCGCCCCGGTCCGAGCCTCCGGAGTGGTCCAGGGGTCCGTGGGGGGCCTCGTCAGGGGCGCGGTGCCGCCCTCACCTCTCCGCTCTTCCCCCTCCTTCCCCACAGTGCCTGGAGAAGTTCCCCGTGATCCAGCACTTCAAGTTCGGGAGCCTGCTGCCCATCCACCCCGTCACCTCGTGCTAGGGGGGCAGAGCAGCCAGGGCCGTCCAGGCTGCCTGCCGCTCCTGCGCCTGCCCGTCCCTACCCCGGCCACGGCCCCCTCCAGCCCCCTCCCGCCCCCTCCCTCTGTTCTTTCTGTTTGATGAGAGGCTGTTTACTGGGGTGGGCTGCGAGTGTGGGCTTGAGGAAGGCTCAGGGCATTAAGGCTGAAGGATCCAAGTTGGGGGAAGTGACCAAAGTGTGGCCAGTTTCCTGCCTTCCCCTGTGGTGGACGGGCAAGGAGAGGGGGCCGGGGACAGGCTCACCGGGCCGCAGCCCCGCTCCTGGCCTTCCTCTCCCCGCTCTGGCCAGTCCCGTTCGACACCCGGCTGTTCCGCGGCGCAGTGGGGCCCGGGAGGTGTTTGCTGTTCCCATCGCTTCCCCTTCCCATGTCCCGTTGCCTTTCCTGGGGTTGGAGCAGTTGCTCTCCACGGGTCAGTTTCCCAGGCCATGTTTGGGTGGGCGTCTGGGGGTCCCGAGGGCCGGAGGCTGAGGCTGGTGGCTAGCCTGGGCTGGGGCGGGGCAGGGGGAGGCATTGGCCTTTCTGGCCGGTGACCCTCACGGCTGCCTCTGGGTCTGTGGGGTCCTGTGTCCAGTGTCTCGTCCTGGCTTTTCTGTTTCCTGGCCCTTGGCTTTGCTGGGGTCCTGCCGCAGCCACACCTGTCCCCCTCCTGGAGAGTAGCCTCTGGATGCCACCCCTTGGATAGGCGCTGGACTGGGCTCCGCCGCCTCTCCCCCCTCCCCACCGCAGGGCTTGCTCAGGGCCGACTGGGTGAGACCTGCCTTTCCAAAGCTCGCTCTGGCTGGGAGGGGGTGGCAGAGACTCGGGGACGGCCTTGGAGCCATCGCGGCTGGGGAGAGCCCGGGTCCCTTCAGTTCATCCTGCCCCCCTCCTCACTGCTCCTCGTTCTTCAAGGCCCTTGGCTTTGCTTCGTCTGCCCCTCCGGACGGCGGGAGAGCAGGCTGCGGGAGGACTCCAGAAGGCCCACTTGTCCCCCCACCGCCCCAGATTTGCTTGTTGGTCCTCCAGGGTGAGGTAGCGATGGCCCCCCAGGCCTGGACCTTGGTTCTGAGGATGGACAGGGGCTGGGCTGGGCAGGCCCCCCCCGGGGAGTTGGGGAGTGCCGGGGCAGCATGCCGTCCCTGGGCTTTTCCCCAGGGCTGCTCCCGGGCCTGGCTCTTGCAGACTCTCGCCCGCCCCAGCCCCCGCCCGCCCTGCTCCGCCTCTCCACCTCATAGCTGTGTCCGTGTGCTCCTGGGAAGGGGGAGCTCTGAGAAGCACAGTTCAGGGGCTTGATTCTAGCATCTGGCCCGATGGCCTGGGCAGAGGCTGGACCAAGAGTCGCAGAAATCGTTTTTGAGTTGTGGCTCAGCGCCCCGCCTCCCTCCCGGCTCCTCTCACCCGCCTTCCCCCCACCCCCCGTCCCCCGCAGGGCCCCCCCAGCCCCCCGCAGGGCCCCGGCCCCTCGCGCCTTCATCGCTGTTCTGATTAAAGCCTCTGTTTTGCACCTGTTATCTGTGTCTTTTCATGCCACATGCTCATTCCATCTCCACAGGACTCTGTGTCCCCCGTCAAGTCCCTTCCCTTGGGCTGTGGAGTGTGGGGACCAAGCAGATTCGCTGGGGTATGGGGTGAGCCTTTCCTGGGCAGCAGGAAGGCACCCTGCTGACCGTGCCGTGGTTGCCCGAGCAGGCATGGGAGCAGGGACCTGGGCTCAAACCCAGTTGTCTCCAACCCCAGCTGTAAGGTCTCAGCTTCCTCATCTAGAAAATGGGGACAATCCCAGCGTGACTGCCGGGAGCGAAGGAAGGACGCGAAGTCGCCAGCCCCAGGGCCTGGCACGCAGCAAGTTCCTCCTGCCAGCTGTGGCCGCTCTGCGTGAGGGGGCCCCCTGAGCTCCTGGGGGAGCCTTTGGACTGGACTTGGCTATGAAACACGCCCCTGCGGTTTTTAAGGGGGTGCCCTCCATTCTCTCTCCTCCACCCCTTGGGGCCCTGCTGTGGACTGTGGGGGGCTGCTGTGACTTCTCAGACACTTCCTGAGACACTCCTGTTCCTGGTCTTCTGTCTTCAGATGAGTCTTCAGAAAACAGGAACTCCCAGTCTGTCTCCTGGCCTTGGAGACCTTGCAGGAGTCGGGCTGGCCTGAGTGCACCCCGAGGCCCGCTGCTTAGTAGCAGGGAGAACCTGAGAATCGACTTCATCTCTGAGCTTCAGCTTCTGGATCTGAAAAATGGGCATAATGATGTTTAGATCAGATTGTGAGATTCACAAATAGTGGCCGTGTGTTCCTCATTCTAGCGCAATGACAGCAGTAAATCCCCAAGTGCTGGAGTGTTAGGTAGAGGTGCGCATTGTGAAGAAACCGGCAGACGTTGGGGTGGCAAGGGGGGTTTACTCGACTTACAAGGGTCAGGAAAGTCCTCGGAGGACGGAGGATGCCAGAGCTGAGACCTGAGGAGGAGCCGTGCAGAGAGCTGCAGGGAGGGGCAGGGGCAGGGGCGAGCGTGGGAGGGAATGGGGCAGACCTGGAGCTGGCTCCCGGAAGCACAGAGGTCCCCAGTCCAAGTCCAGCATTCTGGAAGCAGGAGCGCGGAGCTGGGCAGCCTGGTGGCAGAGCTACGCTCTTTCTCTCTATCTGGACCTCTCGCTTCCACCCTCGGGAGTTTTGTGAAGGGAGCAGAGGCCAGACCCGGGAGTGGGGGTGGGGGGCTTAAGGTCGGGAAGGCTTTTGAAGGGGGCGATGTTCAGGCCAGGTTGCGTGCTGCATCCTGTGTGTTGGGAATGATCCAGAAGCATGGAGAAGGCTGTGATGCAGGAGAGAGGATGGATGGGAGTGAGCTCTTGGAAAGGTGCCAGGCTGCCTGTCCCTTCTGCAGGGGGGGAAGGCAGGCCCCCAGCACCTGTGTGTTTGGTGCACAGTACTGGGTCTGCTTCAGAGAACCACAAGACAAGGCCGTGGCCGCCCATGGGGCAGGGCAGGGGGAGGGGCAGGAGGAGATGGGTGGGGGTGGGTTTGCGGAATGGTCCAGGGGGGCAGTAGGACACCCTGGATGTGGGCAAGGGCTTCGGGGTAGGGTGGGGAGCCTGCTGAGAGGCTGGGAGGCAGGACATGGTGAGGATTCACACTTCCTGCCCACACTGCTCACCGAAGGATGGCTTCTGTGCTGTAGTCCGCAGAGGGTCAGTGTGGGTCTCCAGAGCTGGGGGTGGGGGTGCGGCCTTCTCACTCTCCTGCACCGGAGAGGCCCCAAGGAACAAGGTGAACTCCAGCTGTGTTTCTTCCTGGCTCTGGGGGCGTGGGGGATGGGGGGTGCACACCCAGATCACCATGCTCACAGCAGGTAAGAGCAAAGGGACCGCTCCTAAGAGACAAAAACCCTGCGAGAAGGAGTTGGGGTCGGAAGGGGACAAAGGTGAGTCCAGCACGTGTTAATTAAGCATACGCTACATGTGAGGCGTTTGGGGGAACATGGAGGTGAAAAAGGTGAGAATCCAGCCTGACGGGGGAAACAGCGGACGAGCTGTGGAGAAAGGGGGGACATGGCCCCCGGGGGCAGCTGGGGCCGGCTCTGTGGAGGAGGCGGCCTTTGAACGGGGCTTCGGGTGATGAGGGGCACAGGCGAAGGGCATGGGCGGGGCGAGGGGGGCCGCTGGGAACAGGCGGAGGAGCGGGGCGGAGGCGGCAGCGCCGAAGTGCGGGCAGGAGCTGGCCCGCGGGGGGCCCCGCGCGGCCTCTGGGCGAGACGCCCGTAGCTCCACGCAGCCCCCGCAGGACACGCGACTGCCTTTAATCGCCGGCCCCACGCGTGTGGTTCACGTCCGTCTCCGCTAGGTGAGCCACAGGAAGGCAGGGACAGGCTGGCCGCTGTGCCGCGGGCACTGGGGAAGGTCGGCTCAGGGCCGGGGAAGATGTTTAACGGGCGCCTCCGTGCGTGTGTGTGCCTGTGCGTGTGCGTGTGCGTGTGTGCACGCAAGCACCACACACTCACACATCTGCCTTAGCGTTTGGGAAACTTGGGGCAGCTGCCTGGGTGCTGGATCAGAAGCCTGGTGTAGGTGACGAGGGTGGGGCTTCGGCCAGGGAAGAGATGGCGAAGGCCCTGTACAGGGCTAAGGGGGGCCCTGGGCAGGGATGGGAGGGATTCAGGTAGGATTTGGTGCTGAGGGAGGAGTTCTGGGCAACCCTGGGGACCCCCTCGGTGCCCGGGAGGACCCCGAGGGAAGGGGCAGGCCTGGGGTGGATGCTCTGCTCAGCTGGGGTGCTGAGTTTGTGGAACTCCGTTGGATAAACATTTGCACCTGGCTGATGATGGGGCTGGCGGGGCTGCTGAGACCTAGCCCCAGGGGGACGGGGAGCCCGGGTTGCAAGGACATCCAGGAGCCCCTGGGCCCTGCCAGTGCTCCGGCCTCGGGCTCCCCTGCCTCCCCGTTCTCTGGTTCCAGCCACACCGGCCTTCTGTCTGTTCCTCGGACTTCCTGGTCCACTTCCCAGAATCCTTTTCCCCAGCGGGAAGCCCTGGTCTTTCTTCAGGGCTCAGCTGAAGCCTTGCTTCCCTGAGAGTCCTCACCTGGCTCCGCAGACGAGGGCAGGTGCCATGGGCGTTCTGGCGCGGCTCCCGCCTGCCCGTGGTCTGAGCCCTCCGCATGCCCTGGCTGTGGGGGCTGCATGTGTCTCTGTGGCGGCAGCAGCTCCGGACTCCAAAGGGGAAGCTGGAGACGCAGCCACCTTAGGCATTGGAAGATGGAGGCGGTTGGGACCGTTTGCTTCGCAGATACAGCCTCTCTTTACATGGGATTCCTTGGTGGGGAGCTGAGGCCTGTCCCCCTACAATCAGCACCCATCATGTCTGTCCTAGGAGGGTGGAGCACAGGGCATGTTCGTGAATGTCTGTGTTAGAGTCGGGACCTCCCTGTCGAGGGGCGAAGGAGCTGCGGAAGTGGGCCGACCCCCACCAATGCAGAGTCCCGCAGGAAGGAGGAGAGGAGGCAGGTGGCTCGCGGCCTGGAGGCAGGGACACACTGCCACATGTGTGGGGGGGGCGGTGCCCTGAGGCCAGCAGGCCAGCGCTGGAGTTGGGGTGTGCAGGGGACCTCAGAGAGCAGTGGGGTTGAGGCGGAAATGCAATGGGCTGGGAACAAATGAGGGCGAGGTTAGAGTGGCAGAGAAAAAAGGGGCGGGAGGAAAGAGCAGAGGACAAGGCGACCTATTAGGGCAGCCTTGGGGAACCTGCAGGCTGAGGACCCGGAGTCCTGGTGGGGACAGAGGGGGCCGGAGAGGCCCGGGGCGGGGCGGGGCCAGGAGGCCGTGCCCACCGTGGCTCCCTCGCCCGGCGGACGTCGTCGGAGCCCTCTGTGTTCCGAGCTCTGAGCCGGGTGCTCGGGACCTGCAGCCAACGACGCGCCAGACCGGGCCCTCCCTCCGGGAGCACATCCCAGCATGACCTGTGCTGGCGAAACAGGCTGCACTCCAACCGTCGCTGCCTGCTGGAGGCCGCGTGGAGCAGCCTTACAGTGGTCTCCGGCGGACACGCTTCCCTGTGTATTCCGGGAAGGTGCCCGTGACCCGTTGTTAAGCAGAGAGGACGACCACAGTGACTGTAGGGAAAGTGCCAGCTCTATTTGTGAAGAAGAGCGAAAATCTGCAACCGTGATTCGTCATCTCCCTGTCCCTCTACCTGGGACAAGGGACCGCAGGGCTATTCCCCGAGGCCGTGCCGTGCTTAACCCCGGATGGTGGGATGTGAGGGATTTGGGGAAAATCCTTATTGCTTCTCCTGCTGCCTAAGGATGGTTACGAACGTGGTAAACGTTACTGAACCACGAAAGAAGGAGAAAGTGACTGTGAGTTTTACTTTCCTTTTTGTCTTTCATATTTGATTTTAGAATCTATGTCCACAGTCGGTAATAAGAAAAAAAAGAAACGGACTGAAATTTTTCTATCTGCCGAAAAGCCCCGGAGTCCTGTGTACCTCTAGCTGGGAGACACGGGGGAGTGGGGAGACTCGTCCGGATATGTCGGGGTGAAGGACGGCGAGGGGAGTTCTCACTGGGGTTGGGCTCAGAGCCCCAGGAGTAAGAGCTGCTGGGGGCTGGAGATGGACCCAGCGGTCAGGATTCCTCACAGAGCCTTCGAACGGGGACAACCGAGGAGGGCCAGCAGGTTTCTCATGGCCATCAGCAGCCTCCCTGGCCTGGCAGTGCCCTCTGGGACCCAGAGTTCCGTCCTAGAGTTGAGGCGCCCTTTCTCCTGCCTATGGCCTAGTTTCGAGGTGGTGGCAGTGGTGGCCGTTTCAAACCTAGGGACAAATGGTTCCGTTTTCTCCAAGGCTTGTGGTACTGCAGGGGCCAGTTTCCCAAGTCCCAGCGAAGGGCGGAGCCCCTGGTGGGTCCTGCTTCATCCGCCCTGCTGTGGGCAGGGGGCGTTGAGGGCGCCGTGCCCAGCAGCAGGGACACTTGGGACAGCACGAGGCCTATGGAACGTGGTGGTGGAAAGGACCCGGGAATCAGGCTGACCCGTGTGGCCTTGTCGAGGGTCGTTTCTCTCACTGCATGTGCAGGTGGCATTCTAGAAGCGTGACGCTGAGGCGGAGTGTCCACAGTGCCTGGCGCAAAGTCGGAGCTCCAAGAGCAGGAAGAAGAGAGGGGCAGGTGCCCTCCCCCCCCGCAAGCTGCGTCCCGTGTTCCGGTCTCACACCTGTGGCCTTCGCTCCAGGGCGTTTTGCACCCTCTCCCGCTGGACCTTTGTTGCCCTTTAGACCGACCTCTCGGCCTGACCGTGGACACGTCCCTTTTTCCTCATTCGCTTGGGACTAGGTCGGGGATTTTCAGAAGGGACACTTCATATTGTAACCCACATCCGGTCACTTCTCCTTTACCTTCCCTGTGGCCACCTCACACTCGGCGGCTGTCAGGCCTTACCAGACCGCCGCACGGCCCCCTCTCCGGTCTCCCGACTCCGCTCTGCCCTGCGCACCCGGATTCCACACCGAGCTGCCCATCACGAGTCCCATCATTCTCCTCAAGTGGCTTCTCACCACCAGCAGCGCGGTCCACGGCGTGATCCGACCCTCTGACCCCTTCCACGCCCCCCGCACCCACCGCGCTGCTGTCATACTGCTCCCGCCCCGGCCCTCTAAGATGCCAAGCTCGGGGCTGCCCCGGGCCCTTCGCACCTGCTGCTCTCGCCGCGTGGGTGAGTCTGCTTGCGCGGGGCTCGCTCAGGCGCCACCGCCTCCCAGGGGCCTGCCTCGCCTTCTCCGAGTCGCTGCAAGGGGCCCTCCACCACGCCCGCTGTGCGCCATCCCGCCCTCTCTTCTAGGTGCTTCCATGACGCTCATCGTGATCTGAAAGTTTATTGTCTGTCGATTCGTTCATCTCCTCTCTCGGTGGGATGTAGGCTCAGTGAGGGCAAGAGGCCTGCCTGCGGGGTCAGCACTGACGCTCCAGCCCCTGGAACAGTGGCCGCCCCAGGGTGGGGCAGCGCCCGATAGCTACTCGCTGACCGAATGAATGCACATGACTCCCTGTCCCCGGAGCTATCCTAGGAAAGGCTGGAGAAGGGTGCTGTACAGGCCTTGGATGCCAGGTTGTCCCCCCACACACACATACTCCAACGTGGGGGCCCAATGGAGGGTCATGCTGGCAGGACAATCCCGGTGCCCCAAGCTCTGAGTTTTGTGGATCCGTGGTTCGCTCCCAAGCTTGAACTGCGCCCTCGATGGAGGCAGGACAGACCCCGTGGACGGGGCGCTGGGTAAGGCTGAGGCAGGACCGCCAAGGAGAGAGACCAAGTCTTGCTCTAGATAGAGATACCACCTGACAGAGCAAGGCCAGGCCCAAATGGTCGCCTGACACCCAGGCCCTCCCGGGGACAGTAGGGCCCCCTCCACATTTCCAGGCCTCCCCCGGGGGCCTCCTGTGTCTCACCGACGGGGGCCACAGCTCATTCATGGCCATCATCCCAGGGTCTGCGTGCCTGACCACAGGAAGTGGGTTCATTCGGCCAACAGAAGTTTTCAGAGCACGGACCGAGCGAAGCGCTGTTCTCTCCGGGGGCTGGGGACAGAGCCGCGAGCCCTCGTGAATTTACATTCTAGCAAGGAAGACAGAGGAAGGAACAAACACACACACAGTAAAACACAGGGCGACGACGATAAAACCCATGGGGAAAGGAGGACGAGCGGGAGGGATTACTTTGGAGGGGGAGCCAGGCCTGCGTTTGAGTTTGAGCGGAGACTCGAGGGAACCACCCTGCACCCCGCCGGCAGAGGGAACCTCAAACGCTAAGCCCCTGCGGTGGGAACAGCCCTGACAGCTGGAGGACTCCGAGTGGGGGAGTGAGCAGGAAGGCGGCCAGTCCGGGCCGTGTAGAGCTGTGTAGTGAGAACTTCGCATTTCGTCCTCGGCAGGATAGGAGTGGAGACAAGCTGGAGTCCCCCTGAGCCGGCTTTTCGGGCGTGGATTGTGCATGCCTCTTCCCCACGTTCAGTGACATCACATAGGTAGCTTGAAATTGGCGGGGGGAGCAGAGCGGGGCAGGGGATGAGTAGGGGGCGGTGGGGGAGGGAGTATTTACACCACAGAGATCGGCAGATGCTACAAATGCGCTCTGCCCCCCACTGGTTTTAAACACTTACTGGGGAGGGAGGCTGGTCGCTAAGCTGGGAAGATGTTGCCCACCGAGTTGGGGAGCATCACGATCTGACTGAAAGGTTTTCAAAGGGAAGAGAGCAGGAGAGGAGGAGGACGGACGGGACGAGGGCAAGGGCAGAAGCAGGAAGACAGGGCCGGAGAGGAGGACCGCCCCGCGACGGCGGGAGGAGGGCGGGTCGCGAATCGCTTCGGGAGGCGCTGCCAGGGCTTCCGATGGGGTGGGTCTGGGTTTGTGAGGAAAGGAAAGTGTTCTGAAGTTTTAGGCCAGAGCAACTTGCGGGATGGAGGTGCCATCGATGGGCTGGGAAAGACTGGGGCAGAAGCAGGTGCTGGGGGGACTCTCAGGGGTCTGGGTTCAGACGGGTGAGCTCCGAGATGCCTGGTACCCCAAGAGAAGAGGTCAAGCAGGCCTGGGACCCCCTAGCTGCCTTCGGCGTAAACTCCTGGCTGGAGACGCAGCTGTCGGTGAGTTGGGGGCACTGCACGAGCTTCGCTGGGAGAAGGCGGCAGGGAGGCTCACGCTCTGGTGCCCCAGCATTTACAGGCGGGGTGCGGGGAGGACCCGGCAAAGGACACAGGGGAAAGAGGAGCCACAGGAGTGGAACTAAATTGCTCTCTGCTCAGCTGTTTTTTTTTTTTTTTCTTTTCAAACGAAGCATGAGGGGTATGTAGAGGAAGGCCAGCGAGGGTTGCTGGCTGTGCAGACCCCATTCCTCTGGAAACAGAACCCCACACCCCTGTGGAGAACCCATCAGAAGGGGCTAAGGTGGGCTGACCAGCTCCCTAGCCTTAGGGATGGGCACATGCGCAGATCTGGCCAATCAGAGAGCCCCTGCCTCCCCACCTGCTGTGATTGGTTCAGAAATGAGCATGTAACCCAGGCCGTGCCAATGGGTGTCATCTCCGGTACTTCCTGTTGGTGCTGCTGGGAAGATGCACCATATATCAGGGTTGCTAAGCTGGGAAGACGTCCTCCTGGGGATGCTAGTGGCAGGGCTGGCTGCGTAATTATGGGGCTCAGTGCGAAAAGGGGATGCAGGACCCCTTACTCAGAAAGCGGGAAAAAAGTGCCGTTAAAGAAACACGGAATGCTTTTCCTTCCCTCCGCAGGCTCTCTCTCAACTTGTCCTAGTGTTTTTTATGTGCTGTTTCATATCTTTCTAAGTAAAGAAAAATTAAGATCATAAACGGTTAGCATAAATTTGACCATTTATCTTTATATCGTACCATACCAGTTTTAAGCGCAAGTATCTGATGCATGTGTGGGATCGCCGAAAGGACACAATTTGTATTTTGTGGCTCGTCCCTGAGGGTGCCTTGGACTGACCAGAAAAGACCCACACCACCAGACTCTGGGAGGTTATGGGAGGAGGAGAGGGTCCCAAGGCACGGGCGCTGCTGAGGGGGCCTTCCGGGCCTGGGGATACTGTGGACCCTCCCAGGCACCCCTCCACCCTGCCGTGTGTACCCACATGCAGTCGCCCTCACTCCCTTGGGCTTCACAGTTGCAAATTACCCCTCCTACCAAGCACCAGACTGATGTTTTGAGCCCTGACCAGGGGTGGGGCCTGGAGAGGTTGACCAGGCACCTCCCCTTTCCAGAGCTTCCCCCTCCCCCTCAACCTATGGTCCGAAGATCTCAGGCCCTGGAGGAGGAGTAGATGAGAGGCTTGCACCTGCCATAGACGTAGCCTCAGGTTGGCTGCCACTAGAGCCACCCGTGCTGCCTGACCTCAACCCTCTCTGTGCCAGTGCCCAGGGAGGAGAAGGCCAGGCAGGGCCGAGATGCCAGGGGGTAGGATAGCCGGGGCCAAGAAACTGTCCCGGGGGAGGTGGGGAGGTGGCAGGAGGCAGGACGGCACATGAGTCGAAGCTCTAAGTCCTCGGCGCACGCCCCACTGTCCCATCAGATGTCACTTACAAAACACGGATGCAAAGTCAAAACGAGTTTGGATTTTAAGACAGCATTACATGAAACCCTCATCAAGAAAGGAGAGTATTAAACCCCAAGCATCGGGGGTCTTTCGAACATGGCCTGTGCCACACACAGCCCTGGTCACATGCCTGCGGAGCTGGCCCTGGCCAGTGGCCATCTCGCTCACGCCCCAGAGAAAATCTAAGAAGCCAAGGAGAGACAGGAAGTGCCAAGAGACAGCGAGCAAGTCCTGATGACATCATGTGAGCCTCTGGGTCCAGCTGTGCCCAGGGCTAAAACACCCAGGGACTTCTGAGTTCCCGAGCCGATTAATGTCCCCTTTGCTTGGGCCAGTGCTAGCTGAGTGTCTGAACAACGCGGGACTCACAGAGTGAGGACTCAGGCCTGGGAGTCTGGATGCCGGGACTCCTGTCTTGACTCAAAGCATTCCCGAGCTGTCCATCCAGTCAGAGTGTCAGCCTGTCGCTTCCAGAGCTAACTGCCCCATCCTCTTGTGGACCTGTTCTGTTCTCAGCCAGGTCCTTGACCTGGAGGTCTTTAGACCTCCAGGTTGTTCTCGGAACAAAGGGAAGCTCTATTCCTCGGCCTTCCCAGCATGCCTCGCGCTGGTCGATCTGTGTAGCCAAGAAGACCCTGGAGTTGGTGGCGGGTGTAGGGGAGTGTGTGTGTGTGTGTGTGTGTGTGTGTGTGTGTGTGTGTGTGTGTAGTGGCCTGCCGGGTGGCCGGGAGCTGGAGAGTGAACGTGGGAAGGTGCATGGAATGTTCCAAAAACCCAAGGAAATGACTGGGTGGGGGAGGGCAGGAGAGAGAGGAATTAGAGACCCCGGGGACAGGGGTGGGGAAAGGCCTGATTGGCAGAGGGCAGACAGTCTCTCACCAACCGTTCCTCCTTTAAACCACTCCCTGGAATGGACAGATAGTTGATTCATTCGCCCCTCTACCATTCACGCATTCACTGGCCAAGCGTACCGACCAGCGTTGACCGTCAGGCATGGTCAGGCTCTAAAGCTACCCAGACGGCTTCCTGGAGATTAACCTTTTGGAAAAGAAGAGTGCCAATTTACAGAAAGACAAAAAATAAAATAAAATAATAAAAAAATCCAACAAAGTTTATAGGGCACTTTGTCTCCTCTCCTCCCTCAGCCCCAGAGTAAAAAGATCTGGAATGAGTTTCTCTGGAAAAAAGGAGCATCTTTTTATTGCTTAGGTCGACAGTTTGGGATCTAGAGGACCAGAAGGGAAACCATCTTGCATCATGTAGTGAAGAGTTGTTATCTGGGCAGAGCTGGCTGGCGACAGAGTCGCAGCTTGCGTTTAAGGGGCCCCCAGGTGGGCACTCACACAATCCTTGTTTATAGACAAGGCGCTGGGGACTCCGAGAGGGGAGGCGAAAAGCCCGTCATCACCCAGAAGGCGGCAGTGCCCGGTTTTCACTCGGGTCCGTGTGGCTCCAGTGGCTGAGCTTGGAACCCCGAGCTTCAGAAGGGTGCTCTGGGTGAGGCGGGGGGAGGGGCGAGGAGACTCGGCATGTGCCTGGTGGTCCACTTTCACTCATCTGATGTGTCACACAAGGAACTTTCTCGCAGTCCTGGAACAACCTTCCCAGCCCCCTGTTTGCTGAGGGTCCCTTGGGTGGCATGTGCATGGGGCTTAGACCACTGGGGAGGGGGACAGAGCCTGGGCTGGCCTGGAGACTCAGCCTGCCTGGCAAGACCAGGAGAACAGGTTAGGGCAGCTGTCCCAGACTCTGCTTATATTGGTTTGTCCCTTCCCTCTGCCCGCCAGGCACTACTCTCCTGCTGACCTGGGGAAAGGAAGGCAGTTCCTCTAACAACCCCACGAGAACTGCCCTTTCTGAGTGCTTGCTGTGTGCCAGGCACTGGGTCAGCCAGGCACTGGGTCAGCAAGTCCCTTCGTGGTGGTTGTAACCAGCTCTCCTTGTCCCTGCCTCCCTTTCTGGCCCTGTCTCCTGCCGCTCTCCCCCTGGTCCTCTGGCTCAGCCACGTCAGCCTTCTTCCAGTCCTCTGAGCATGTCAGATTAGCTCCTTCTTCCCGGACCTCTCTTCCACCATGGCTCATCCAGCCGGTATGGCAGGGGTTTCGAGTGCTCGTCCATGTGTGCTTCGCCTCTCCTTCCCAGCCCCCCGGGAGCACTACCCTTCCCAAGCCCCTCGCAGTTAGGCGGGTCATAGAACTACTTCCCGCTGCGTGTGTAAGTGAGAGGGGCACCTCTCTCACAGGACCGTCTAGCTCCCGAATCGGCGAGTCACCACGTGGAAGACAGCAGCAGCCTAGGAGAGCAGTCGCATTTAGTCAGACTTTGCATGGTCAAGATGCGGATCCTTGTTGTGTCAAGTCTCTGAGATTTGGAGACTGATCTGTTATAGCAGCATAGCCTATCCTATACTGACTAATACAGCTGACCCCGGCAGGTCTCAGCTCAAACATCACCTTCCCTGATCACTAGATCCAAAATGGTGCCCTCTGTCTTCATCAGTCCTCCCTCGCCCTGTTTTAATTTTTCCGTAATACTGATCTAATTATTTACGGGTTCATCTGCTTGTTGTCTCCCCCACAGAGTGTTGGCTCCATGAGGGCAGGGCCCTTGTCTGTCTCGTTCATGTCTGAATCCGTGGTGCCTCGTACAATGCCTAGCATGTATAGGTACTCAATCTATATATGAATGAATGAATGAATGAATGAGTGAGTGAAATAGGCAGGTGACCATGCGCATAGGTAGATGTGGAATATGATGTCGGCACCTGTTTTTCTCACTGTGATTGGACACGAGGCTCCAGTCATCAGAAGGCTGGGAGCGATGGTTGCTTTTCGACTCCCAGAGCATCAGTGCTGGTTTAGGACCTTCCTTCTCTCTTTGCACAATATCTCTTCGGATGAGGGGAGGTGGGCCTGCGAGGAAAGTGACTCATGCCAGGTCCCCAGGTAAGCCTGAGGCTGAGCCAGGACTGGCCCCTGGGTCTCCAAACTCCAGATCCAGTGCTCTTTCTGTCAAGCTTGGCCACTTCCTCGTCAGTTTCAGCCTAAGTTGCCGAAAACGTTTCCCGCGCACATTTGCCTCTCACTACCCACCTCGCTGGGCGATCCAGCACCTCCGAGCAAATCATTCTGTGATGATTGATGGTAGGACTGGGCAGAGCTGGGACAGGGGTCAGAGATGAGCATGAACAAGGCTCCTTCCAGAACGTCTCCTCCACGACATCCCCGAGATGAGCTTGTCATTTGTCTTATACTTCTTTTAACAAAGACAGAGTGCAGGAAGGTGAATTCTGGTGCATCAAGGCTTTTCGGTTGAATGTTCTGTCTCTCGGGGGTTGAACCTGCCCCAGACAGGTTGAACATCGCTGCTCCCGCCCTCTGCTCTGTAGCACGCTGTATGTACATCGATGAGAGCGCCTGTCACGTCACACTTCTTCTCTGAAAAAATGTACTGTTAATTTTTTCTTCCGAATAGGAGAGCGACACATGCTCATTGTAGAAAATTCAGAAAATATGGGAATGCATGAATGATAAAACAAAGGTCATCCGTAAGTCCCCCACTGTTTCAATATTTTCGAGATTCTACTCAGCCTTTTTCATCTGCACGTATGACTAGGTAGTGTTACCTATTCTCTGGATGTCCCTGGGCCTGCCAGCTGGGGTTACAAAGGTGGGCACGTCACCCTCAGCATGGCCTCTCTCCGTCCTCCCATTGGCCAGCACCCGGGCTCTGTCCCTCTCCCCTCAAAGCCTTGTCGTTATATCTGGGAGTGCCTGGAGGAGCCACATATGAGCTCCAGTTAAGTTCCTCCACTTTGGCTTCCTTGCAGATGTCCACTGTCCTCAGGCCCCTGAAGGTGGCCCCCGTCACTAGCTCTGCCATGGAGCCTTCTGGGAGAACCTGACCCCTTGCCCTGGGGCTGCCGCCTCCCCTTCCCTGGGGAGTCCTGAGTGGCAAACCTGGGACTACGGATAGGCGACTACCAACCTCCCTCGAACCCTGGCCACAGGTTTGGGACAGGACAGTCCTTCCCTGAGATTTTCTGAGGTCAAAATAAGAGAAGTGGCTAGTCTCTCCTGGGTGGCTAAGCTGTGAGGTGGGCAGCCGGGAGCTGCCTTTGACAGCTACAGTGAGATGTGGGTCTGCTATAGGAGAGTGGGAAGCTCAAGTGCAGAGAAGGAAGTCACGAGAGAGAGAGAGGGAGAGAGAAAGGGAGAGAGAGAGCGCTATTGGAGATTTGCGCCTGGATCCAGTTGTACCTGAAGCCAGCTGCACCCCTGCTCACTGCGGTTTTGAGCCATGGCTCAAGCAATTCCACCTTCTGCCCAGGCTGGTTCTAGTTGGGTTGCTGTCCTTACCATGAAAAGGTCAGTCCTTGCTCAGGCGGGGTGGGACACAGGCAGTATTGTTCTCTGTCTCTTTATTCTTGGATCCTAGGACCCAGGGCATGAAGCATTGGGGGCGAGGTGTGCTCCCAACCTGCTAGTTTATTTTCAGCTAGAACTTATCAGTATTACCATTTAGGCAACATCAGGGTCATTTGGTGCTTGAAGATGCTTTCGGTTCTTCCCCACTAGACTGTGAACCCTGGCAAGAGGACTGGCGACTTCTTAGTTGTGTGACTCAGGGCAAGTTTTCTCATTTCTAAAACAGGGATGCTAATAGTATCTATTTCAGAGAGTAGCTGGGAAAGTTAATGAGTGAATCCATGCAGAGGGCTTTACTGTTCTTCTATTTGCTGTCATTTTTCGTGGTGGTTAGCGCAGTGGTCTGCACACGGGCCAGGCACTCTGTGTGTGCCCAGTGAGTGGAGATGCAGAAACACACACACACACACACACACACACACACACATACACACACACACTGCCTGTACAGGGGTCCCTCTGGGTGCCCCTGGCTTCTCTGGAGGGCAGCCTGCAGCCCTCCCAGGTTCTGGGCTGTCATCTCAGCAGCTCCACGTGGCTAGGACCGCAGCTCGGAGCCTGAATCAACCCTACAGCATCCGTCAAGGGCAGCAGGGCCTAAGGTGTTCTAGGAGCTGGGGCAAGCGTGTGTGTGTGTGTGTGTGCGTGTGTGTGTGTGTGTGAGTATCGGGGGGTGGGGCACTGGTTAATCTGGGGCACCAGGGGCGTGCTGAATCTCTCCTTCTAGAACTGCTATTCTGTGGAAGCTCCCCCTCGTCCCTCTGGGGTCCCCAGTCTCTTCCAATCTCCCTACCTCCCCAAGCAGCACCCCCAAGTCCTGCCTAGGGTCTCTTGTGGGGTCTAGCTTGTTCTTTTTACTGGAGAGAGAAGGGCTTCATTGTGAACCTGGGTCTATGGACTCCTGGCTTGCCAGCCTGCCTGCCAGCCTGCCTGCCTCCTCCCCCCATTAGGACGCCCTCATGGCCAGATATGTGTCCTTGTCCCCCTGCCCCCAGCTCCCCTGTCTCCCAGCCTTTCAGTAGTGCTCTGTCTGGGAGCATTAGTCTCTCAGGGTGTTCTGGGCAGGTTTGCTGCATGCTGCGTCAGGACTGGGGTGGGTTAGCGCGCCCGTGTTGGGGACAGTGCGTTTGGCCCGCGTGGCCCCAGTGTGGTGTGCAGCGGAATATCAGGGCTGGGCTTGTGTTACTATTTTGTATGGAATGTCTCAGTGAGATGCAGATGGTTGGTGGGCTGTGTTTTGGGTTACTGCGGATTATCCTCAGGGCTTCAATCCTTTGTGTGGCTGCCCAAGGTCTCTAGGCCCTGAAAAGATAAGCGGGGAGGGGGGAGGGCACCCCTCTTCTGGGTGCTTCCAGAACCGTCCATCCCCATACCTCCGTTTCACTAGATCCCAAAGCGCCTGAGTCTCTTGGCGCAGCTGAAGCTCAAAAAACCTGGCAGAGGGGAGGAGAACCCTGGCCCAGGGTCCTGTTGAGTTCAGAGCTTTTATTTCGCAGCCCACCACCCACGCTCCTTTGCCACGGGGTTCCGGAGACGGACGGCGAGTCTCCAGGTCCCTTGGCTAGTCTCTTCCGTGCCCAGGTCCGCGCTCCCAACAAAGGCGGCCGACCACGTGCTCCTCCTCGACGCGGGCCTGGAGTGCGGAGGCGCGCGGCCCCAAGCTCCCGCTCCAACCCGGGCTGCATCCGGACGCGGCGCTGCGCCTCAGGTGGGCGCCGGGCAGCCCCCTGCAGCCCTGAAGCCCCCGGCAGTGCCTCGCCCACTCCCAGCCGCAGCCGCTGCAGCGCCCTGGAAGCGGCACTAGGGGGAGCTCAGGCAACTGGCTTGGTGGATTGCATCAAAACCATGCATCCAACAGCAATTTTTTAGATTTGCAGGGAAAAAATGGGGAGTGGGGAGACACATCGTTCCCCCTCCTCTGCAGCTCCCAACTCTTTCCGTGGGAGGCCGAGAAAACAACCCTGGGGAGTGAAGGTGCCTTTCCTCCCCGTAACTAAAGCCTCCATGGCCTCCCTCTTCCCCTACCCCCAGTGCGGACCTTCGCAGCCCCCAACGCTCTTAAGTGTCCCCGAGAACTTCGCGTTGCGCGACGCCGCGACCTAGAGCCTGGCGGACCCCTGGGACTGGCTTGCATCTGCCCCCTCGGAGTCTTAGGTGGGGGCCTCTCGGCAACAGTCCCTCCTCTCGCTGCGGGAGGCATGAAGGCCGGGGTCGGGGGCGTGAGTCGTCCTGCGGGGTGGCTGGTGCAGAAAAGGGGAGCGCGGGGACGAGAAAGCGAGCGCGTGAGCATTGGGGAGAAAGCCAGAGACAGAGAGACGCCGAGAGGGACACTATCAAACAAACAGAGAGCAAGCACTTTGCTTTTTTCTTTCTAGCTTGCTTTTTTTTTTTTTTTTTCCTGTCTTTCTTTCCTATCCCCTCTTTGCAAAGCTGGAACCACCCCGCGCGCCCCCGGGCCCAAGCCACGGCTCCAGATGTGAATCTGGTTCCAGTGGGGAGAATGCGAGCTTGCTCGGGGCCTTGGCACATTCTCCCACTCTGAGGTCATTCCGTAGGTGGTCAGAGGGGAGAGCGCGCCTGGAGCCTTCCTGCCTCCATCCACTGGGGAGGGAAGAGAGGCGGGCGGGCGGGCGGGAGGGGAGAGGGAGAGAGGAGGGGCGCGAGGAGGGAGGGAGACGCCGCCAGCACACCACCAAGTGGCACCGAGCAGTGATAACAAACTCAACTTAAAAAAAAAAAAAAAAAGGAAAAAGAAAAAACTTCCCCAAGTTGCAGTCTGAGACGTGCGGACGTGCGGGCGGAGGCGCGGGGTAGGGAGTGTGGGTGGCCCCCAAAGCCCCCCAGCGTCCCCCGGCTTCTCTCCCCTGCCGCAGAGAGCTCGGAGGCGAGGCCGACCAGGCCCTGCGCCTCTGGTTGGGCAGGGAATGTGCTGGAGGTTGGCTCGGCTTCCCGCAGGAGACCCCAGGGCGGCCGTTTCCCGTGGGGGGCAGGCTCCTTTGGGGAGGAGGGCTCCGAAGAGAGCAGCGCGGGCTTCGACCCCAGCAACCAGCACCCCCCCTCACCCCACAATCCTGCTCCCACCCCCAGCGTTGCGGATGTGGGCATATCCCTGCCGCCCGGGCCCAGGAAAGCTGGGATTTGCCTGAGGGTAGGGGTCTCTTTCCACCTCCGTCCTCCCCGCTACCTCCACGCCGACCTGAAAACATGGCACCACCATCCACTATAGTCGACTTTTTATTAAGATTATAAATTTAAACAAATAATCTGAACAGTTTACCCGGTGATATACAATTCAGTATGCACGAAAGTACAAGGGAATGAGGGAGAAGGGCCAAGAAATGAGGGGTTGGCAACTTGCTTCGGAGTCTACATGGTGCTGATGGCAGAGAACCAGAGGGGCTGCAGAACCACCCCCCCCTTTTTTTTTTTACAACAAAAGGCTTTAAACAAAATCTATCCAGTTTAAGACACAGGACGGGGTTCTCACAGGCTCGAACAATGCTGGTTTCATGAAATGCGACCGAAGGCTGAAGGGAAACAGTGCAACTTAGAAGCACACACACGACACATCTGACCAGGAACTTAGTGAAAAGTCTCCGACGCAGTCGGCGGTCCCGGCCCCTCCCTTCCTCGGGGCCGCGGGGGATCCAGGTGAAGGGATCGACTTCCTTTTTTGTTTGGTGAGGACCGCAGTGCTGGGCATGATGGGAAATGTAGTCCGCGGTGCCCGCCCCCCACCCCTTCCCCAAACAGTGTCCGAGAGTGTTGGGGTGTCCGGCGCCACCCCGATTCCGGGAGACGGGTGGAGGAGGGGAGGAGAACGGAGCCAGAGGGGCGGGAAGAGGAGGGGTTCAAGACACCCGCCCCGGGAAGAAAAGGAAAAAAAAGTTGAAGTGTTTTCATTTCTGCCTTCTCATTTTGCGAACTTTGTAGGCCGCCCCTAGAGAGGAAATGTGACCCAAACGTCCCTTTCAGAGATAGAGTTTGCCTTTGTTTTTGCTCAGGATTTCACAAGACCCATTCCTCACCCCACGGAGGGACTCGGGAGAGCCGAGCGCCGGGCTTCCTGGGTCTGACAACTGATTGGGATCGGCGTCCCGGGCCCCGCGCCCTTCTGCGCTGCGCCCCCGGCGCGCCCCAGCGGCCCGAGCGCCCTAGCTCGCCCCCGGCTGCCCCGCACCGCCTCCGGGCAGCGGCCCTCCCTCACGTGGCTGGCTTCTCGCTAAACACCACTGCAATCACTACAATAAAAAAGAAAAAAAAAAGAGAGAGAGTAGGAGAAACACAAAGCATACTTAAATAGGCGCTTTTTCTCTCTGTAAAAATAAAGTCCAAGATCTTAGATTTCTTTTTTTTATTTTACAATTTATAAAACATCGGCCACCTCCCCCTGCTCGCCCCCAGCGCAGCCCCGAGTGGCCGGGCGCCCGTTTCTTCCCTCCTCTCGCCCCTTGGCCGAGTCTTTGTCTGGCCCTAGCCCCACGGGGCCCCGGGGCCCCGTGCCCTCGGGGGTCCCTAGAAGGCGACAATGGCTCGAGTCCAGGCGCCGAGGCTGGCGAGCGCCTGCTTGGCGCACAGCTGCCCGTTGAGCGGCGGCGGCTGCTCCGAGGAGTCCGGCTGTCGGCTCACCAGCCCCGAGAAGCCCGAGCCAAAGATGGAGATCAAGTTTGAGATGTTGGACGCGTCCGGGGACGAGTCCGGGCAGAAGTCCTCGAAGCGAGCGCGCTTGCAGGGGGCGAACGCGGCGACCCCGGGGGGCTCGGCCCCCAGGTCGCCCGCGTCCTCGTCGTCGTCGTCGTCTTCCTCCTGGCCAGGGTAATACTTGCGCTTGCAGCCGGCGGCGGACGCCAGGCCGGGTCCCGGAGCTCCCTGGCCACAGCAGGGGCAGTGGGCGGAGGCGCAGCAGTCCTGGTGCAAGTAGCCGTTCTCCACCGTGGTCACCACGTGAGTGTCCAGGTCCAGCACGGTGGTCTGGCTACTGCAGTGCACGCCGAAGTCCGAGGGGGCCGGGTACGCGCTCCGGTAGAAGCCGGGGGAGGAGGCGGGGGCCGGGGAGGAGGAAGGGGAGGCAGCGGCAGCGGCTTGAGGGGCAGCCCCTGGGGGCGCGGAGGGCGCGGAGCAGGCAGCCGAGGCGCGAGGGTCCCGCGGGCAGAGCGCGGCGGGCGCGGGCGGCGGCAGCGGCGCAGGACCCGGCTGCAACGGCTCCAAAGGCTGCCCGCGGTGGGGCGCGCCGTGCGGCGGCTGGAGCGAGGCGCACCCGGGCAGCTCCGAGAGCGCCCCCGCGCCGCCCGCGGGCGCCCTGGCCGCCGCCGCCGCGCAGCCCCTGGGCGCCGGGTGCTGGTGCTGGTGCAGCTGCTGCTGGAGTTGCAGCTGGTGGAGCTGGTGGAGCTGGTGCAGCTGGTGCCGAGCGACCGGTTCGCGCGCCTCCGCGTCCCCGCCGCCGCCAAGTTGAAGCGGACCGAAGTCGGCCGCGCTGGCCGGCATGCCCGGCGCGGCGTACGCGAGGTGCTGGTGCTGGTGGTGGGGCGGCTGCTGCTGTTGCTGCTGCTGGCGCCGATATAGCTCGGCGTAACGCTCGCTCAGGTAGAGCTGGCGCGCGTTGCGGAGCACGTAGGACACCAGGAGGTTCTTGTGCAGCTTGATGCCGCCGCGCTGGGTCCGGGAGCTGTGGATCTTGCGCAGGGAGATGCTGATCAAGCTCTGGGCGTCCAGGGCGCACTCCATGCTCTCGCGGAGACGGCGGCGGCGGAGCAGCCGCGGCCGCCGCTGCTGCTGCTGCTGCTGCTAATGCTGCTGCTGTTTCGGCCTCCAGCCGGCCGCCGGGGCGCGCTGAGCAGGGAAAACGGAGCCCGGGTCAGCGGGTCGGCTGCGCTCCGAGAGGAGCAGCCACCATGCGCTGCGCGCCAGCCGCGGGACCGTGCTCCCCAGACGGCGCCAAAGCAATGAGCCTCGGCCGGCCCCGGCCCCAGCTATTTAGCTGGGCATCCGGACCCCGCCCCACGCCCGATGAGCCAATAGAAGTGCCCAGAGCCTCCCGAGTGACAGACGCTGCCCGCCCCAGGGCCACTCGGCTGGCCAATCAGACCAAGGCGGTTCCTTTGTGCTATTCAAATACCGAACGGACCTGGGGCTTCTAACGCCGCTGCTGCCTCGAATGTTCTCCTGGGGCCGCCGCGCAGCGCGGGGCTCGGAGGCGCTGGGGCTGCTGTCTGCAACATGGGTCGCCTCTCAGCCGCCACGTTGTAGCCGGTGGCTGCCCTCGGCCCAGCTTCTGGGACCTGGGGGTCGGCTCACCTGTGTGCTGCGGCGACGGCTCCTCCCCCTTCCCGCAGGACTGGGCCTCACCTGCGGCAGGTGCGCACGGCTCCCCGCTCCTGTCCACACGACACTTTCTTTCTCACCTTGTCGCCCCTGGGTGACCTGCGGGACCCAAGGCTTTTGAAAGAGGTTAGGGAGGCCGTCGGATTGGCCCTGGGGGACCCTTAAGGGAGGAGGTTTTGGAGGTACCCTCAACCGCAGAGAATGTTAGGCCCGACACCTTGACTTTTTGGCTGAGGGGCCTCAGGGAATTCTCGGGGAAGGGCTGTCCTCATTTGGTTGACGGGAAAAGCCAAAACCTCCTGAATTTGGTCTCCTCTGATTTGGGAGGCTTCCCGTCATGCCCCACTACGGGCACAGGCTTTGCAACCTGCTGAGGCCAGTAGTTGCTGTGAGCCCTGACACCAAGGGTCCTGATCACCAGTTCTGTAACCTTTCCTTCCTAGCTACTAATAATAACAATAGGGACTATTCTTATGTTCCTAGTATGGGGCAGGCCCTTGCCAGAAGCTCCCCCCCACCCCCAAACCCTCCCTGCGAAGGCTTGCAGAGCAGGGACCTGCATCTCAAAGGAGTGAGGTGATTTGGGAGTCACAGAGCTCTGCACGGGCAGAGCAGGATTTGTGCCAGGACTGTGAGGGCTGAGGAACTGGCCAGTGCAACTTCTGTTGACATCGTTGTCCTTCTTGTCCTGAGTCATTCATGGGCCACGTTCTCTCGGCTGGGGACTGGGACTGTTGGGGGACAGAGGGATTGGGTCGTGATCCCCGAGGCTCTCCAGACTGGGAGTCCTGAAAGAGGGGTGACTACTGCTCTGAAAGGGGGGTCCGAGGTGCCCGGGGTGGCGTCGGTGTTCTCCTTGAAGTGATCAGGAGGTCGGCCTGAGGAGGGGGGTCCTTGAGTTGGCCCTCGAAGGAGGAGAGGGCTTCACAGAGACTCTGAGAGCTAGGCGGGCCCCGCGGGCCAGGGGTGGGGATGCCCAGGGGCAAACTTCCTGCTTTCAGCCTCTCCTCAGGATTTCTTCTGGGTCTCCTCTTTCCTTGGGCCCATTGTCTTCAGCACCTACTTTGTCCCTTGGCGGGAGTGAAGAGACCCAGACAGCCCATTCTGCAGTTTCTGGGTCACCCTTTAGTCTTATTTATCCTCCAGGTTTGTTTCCTCAAAGAGTTTTTTCAGCATCTACTCACTGCCAGGCATCAAGGGTGAAAGCAAAGTTAGGGAGTGTTACCTCATTTTCTGATAAGGAAACTTGGGCACCGACAGCAGAAGGGACTTGCCCAAGGCCCCACAGCTCCAGGTCCAGTGCTCTGTCCTTTCCGTTCTGGCCATAGGCACCCTCAAACTGGTCTGAGTCCCTGTGACCAGTAGCAGTGTTCCCCACCCCCACCCAGAGAATCCAGGGTTGACATTTTAGGGGGACGACAAAGAGAGAAAGGGCATCTTAATTCCATTCAGTTGGTGATCTGATGATGGGGACACACGGGCATGGAACTTGTCCATGTGATGACACCTGCAGGAAATAAAACTCTACTGCCCCTTACTTCCCGAGAGCCTGTCTTAAAGACACTCAAAGGCTTTATTTATTTTATTTATTATTATTATTATTTATGTCTATAGCACCTGGCCTTCCTAGGTGATCTCCCATCTAAGTACTAACCAGGACTGACCCTGCTTAGCTTCTGAGATCAGACATTAGGCTTGTTCAGGGTGGCATGGCCATAGACCATGGACTGTGGCTCCACTTGGGCATGAATCCAGGACCTTCTGCGTGTAAAGCAGACATGCTAACTGCTACACTATGGAACCACGTCTACAGTTACTTATTTTTGAAGTTCACTTTTGAGACCTCACTGGCATGTGGAGGGAAACAGAAGGTCCCATCGGGCTTTACAGCTGTGAGGACTCCAAATGCAACAGTCAAGTCTGAGATCCATGGTGTCTGGCCATTGTAAAAGCCCAAGGATGTGTTATTAATGCTGACTTTGGCCTTCATTTTGTCCTTGCCCAGAACTTATTGGGGGAAACTAAGACTTATGGTTTATGTATCTTGCTCAAGATCACATAGCCGAGAAGGGGTAGAGATAGGATTTGAATCCAAGTCTGTTTCTAAGACCAGAACTCACTCTAGGTTCTTCAAAATCACCTACTCGGTGAATCTGAGTCCAGTTCTCAGGGCTCGGCTCACGGCAAACGTGACCTTGATGTGACTGACATCCCAACCACTTTCCTGCCAACTGCTCTGAGAAGTCAATATATGTCCCAGCCTCAGCTCATCATTCACGGCCATTCTCAGAGCTGAACCCCATAACTCTGGGGGCCGAGATAGGGAATCAGGCTAGGGGCGGAAGTGGATTGACTAGCCATAGGCTGGGGGCAGGAAAGCCAGGCCCTGGCTCCCTGGGCAGCACCTCTGGGCACCTCCTAGCCCACCAGCTTCACCTCTGCCCCAAGGTGAGTTTGAGCTGTGCTAAGGCTCTTTCCCTCCTTGGGGTCAGCTGACAGGTGGTCAGGCGCATGTGCAGAGCCCGTTCATTCTCTGGGCCCTCCTGTCTGGGGCCCACGCTCACTTGGTCTCCCCTCCTTCTCAAGAACCAAGAAGTGGGCTAGCGGGGAGGGCTAAGCAGTTGTCTAGCTTAATAAAAACCCTTGATCTTTTTTGGGGTGGCCGCAGCTGTTGTGAGAAACACTTGCTGAAGGAGGCGATGGAACAGCTGAGCTCTTCGGTGCCCCCGGGAGCAGTGCAGCTTGGGGGGCACACAGCAGGAAGTCACAAGTGTGTATAGAATGGGTGGGTCGTACTCAAGCCTCTGTTTGGGGCACGGGGGCTCAGAGCAGGGCACCACAGACTGCTCAGGGCAGCGAGCGTGCATGTGTGTGTATGAGATCCAGGGGCACACCTGTGGGGAGGAGGGGCCCTCAGACCTGCCCCCCTGCACGGGGCTTCTTGGGATGAACGGCTGGGTCCCCGAGAACGGTTGCAGTGCCGACCTATCCCCCTGGCGCTGGGAGGTTCCATCTGGCACTGAGTCAGCGCTCCCTGGAGGAAGTTAATTAATGCTTAAATATTGACTGAGTGTCTGCTGGGACGATGCGGAGCAAGGCACAGGACCGGCTGAGACCTGGGTTCCCATCGATCCCGAGGCAGTGTCAGCCCCACACCACAGCAGTTAACACCTCAGAAATACCACCTATCCCTCGTGGGCACCTTTGGGGCACCTTTCGGTCGCCCAGCTCCAAGGCAGGAGACGTGTCCAGGAAGGTTTTGGTCGTCAATGGGAACTGCCCGGTGGGCTCCTGGGGATGGGGTTGGGGGAGAGAATTCAGAGGCAAAAAGCTTAACTGAGGGTGTTGTGTTGGGAGGTGCATGGGGGAGAGAGATTTGGAACTCGTGTTTTCATTCATTCGTTCATTTCCCCCGGAGATATTTCCAAACCTTTACTCTGGAATCCCCGCAAATGGATTGGAGGACAAGGCATGGTCCCGCCCTCAGGAGGCCACATTCACAGCAAAGCAGACAGGTAAATAGACCTACCAGATGACACAGAGTGACAAGTCTGTGACAAGAAGGATGGGGCTGGGGGAGGTCAGGGCAGGGGCCCCAGAGCCGGCTGGGGGAGGCTTCCTTTGGGAAGTGAGACTGGGAGGCTGAGGAGGGGGAGGGGCCTTCCAGCAGAGAGAAGAGCCGGAGCCCAGCACCGGGCCTGCCGCACAGTAGGCGCTTAGTACATACTTGTGGAATAAGTCAGTCGGTGAAAGTAAGTATGCAGAAGACTCTTCGAATTGGAAGGAGATCAGGCTGGCCCCGCCCCTAATTTCCAGATGGGTAAACTGAGCTACAAAGAAGAGGAGGGATGCACCTCAGGTGTTGGCCCGGAGCTGGGGCCGGACCCCACATGTCCCACCGCCCAGTCCGGCCTCCGGCTGCCCCAGCTCACTGTCTCTGTGGTTTGGAGTGGGGGTTACTCTGTGGGGACTGAGCCCTGGGACTGTGGGCCGTGGTGGAGAAGTCGGTGGGGCACCTCTGACCGTGAGGGTCACTGTCGAGCGCCCTCTGAGGTTGTAGAACCAGTGGCGCTTAGATATGAGGGGGGCTTACGCTGTACCCCAAGGAGGCTGTTCTGTACCTGGCGGGCTCTGGGGAGCTCAGCTGGGATCCCAGAGTCTGGGCATTACCCCACTTCCTGCCTCACAGAACCTGCCCCCTGTCCCCATCTCTGGTGGAGGTTAATGACCCAGCGTGGTCTCCCTAACAGGATCGGAACGACATCTTGGCCCCAGGCTTCAAGGTCCTTACTTCTAATGAGAGAGATTGACAGCAGCTTGGCTGCGCCGGGCCAAGTGTTTCCTGTGGGGGTGTCCTCGAGTCTCACGCCCATCTTCGAGGCCATTTTAGGGATGAAACAGCTGAGGCAGAGCTTTGGTGACTTGCCTGGGGTCACACAGCAGGAAGGAGAAGTGAGTCCACTCCCAGGGCTCTGGGGACGTGGGAGCACCAGGAGCGGCAGGAGGGAACGGAGACCGCCCCCCACACCCCGTTTTGGATTCGTTGACCTTTCGAACGATCTGTATTTAGCAGGGGAGTGAGGGGAGCGTAGCGGCATAGAGGGCACATGTGATCTCAGCTGGGGGGTCTCTGCTCAAGTACCTGGCCCAGGGTGGCTGTCCATGTGTTCATCTGCTCATTCATTCGCTCTGTCACCAAGGCTTGAGTGCTGGCCAATGTGCAGGAGCTACGCTAAGCCCTGGGGAGAACACCGGGCAGCTCCCACTGCCCAGCGCAGGGCTGAGGATCCTTTTCGTCGCCCGGGTCAATTCCGATTGATTGGTAGTGTCTGCCTGGAGTCCAGGGTGGAAGGGATTTGGCGTGTACCCCAGCTGATTAGTGATGTCTGCTGAGGGCTCAGCCGGAGCCTTTATGGCAACCTGCTGGGTCCCAGCCCCTGGGAAGAGGATGGGGTACCTTGTTCAGTGCTTTGGATATGGTTGGATGTGGGGGTGGGCGGAGTCTAGCAGACAGAGTGGGGTCTGGGGATCAGGAGAAGCAGGTTCTAGCCCTATTGGCCTGTTATCCTGGGAAATGCATCACCTCTCTTGGGCCTCAGTTTCCTCATTTGACACCTTCTTCCAGGAGGCATCGCGAGCATCAAATGACTAGAAGGTGATTTGAAGAGTCGAGGGGGTTAGTATAGAAATGAAAGGGGAAACTTCCGCCTCCCGTCTTTTCCCCCCGTCTTAAAGTCCTCCCAGAGGCGGAATGTACTGGCCGGGCCAGGGTTAATCCTAGCCTGGCCCCGCGTGGGGGCGCGGGGGTGGGGGCAGCCGAGCTGGTTCCTGGCTCGGAGTTGTTTTTATAACTCACTTAGTACAGACCTTTGTCCCCACACAGGGCTCAGCTGGGAGTTTCTAAGGAGAAGCTCCTTGGATCTTAGGAACTGAATCTTAAAAAAAAAATTTTTTTTTTTTTCATTTGAGTGGTGGGAGCTGGTGCGTTTGCTTCTGCTCCCCCCACCGCCCCACTCAGCGGATAAAACTACAGACCACTGTGCCAGACATGGACTTCGGTCTAACAGTGATTTTTCATCACTGCTCAAAGCCTGAATCCAATGAGGTGGGTAGTAGTATGGTTGCTATGTTACGGCTGAGGAAACTGAGGCCCACGGCAGAGGAGTTCTGGGGTTGCCCATCTCCTGGCCACCGTGCGGGGACCAGCCTCTGGTCCGAGTGGGGGAGAGATCCGTCCTTGGCCAGCTGTGTCTCGCCCTGACTCTTTTGCCCATCCATTTAACCGTTCATTTACTACCTCATCCTTTTGTTCTTTCGCACGTATTAAGCGCCTACTGTGTGCCGGGCTTCGCTTCAGCTCCTGGAACAGCGACAATCCCGGCTCTCATGGGCCTCACTTACATTCCAGACCAGATGGGGGACAAACAGAAATAAGCAAGCTGATAAATCAACAAGATCACCATGAGGGCGGTAAAGGAAGTAAACAGGGGACGCGGGGGAGGGGACGGTGACCATCCTGCTTTGTTGGACCCGAACTGTCCCAGAGGCTGTGCCGAGCTCAGGCTGCCCTCCTGTCCCTCTTGCTTCCCACGACTGGTGAATTTTTATGCTGCTTACATGGAACAAAGCAGAGTTTCTGTTTTGAGAGCTTTTCTCAAAAAAAAAAAAAAAAAAAAATCGTTTCTCAAGTGTCTGTGTGAAGAGCGAGGGAGCGAGAGACAGCCCAGCGAGTACCGATTGTCTGTCGTCAATTCATTTCCTGAGCTCGTTTTCAATTTTTTAATTTTTTTAAAAAAATGGGGCCAAATGAAATTTTACTTCTGGACCTCGTGCTGGTAAAAGGTCACCTGGTAGGGCCCTCGACCTCCACGTCCTCAGTGAACCCACCCAGGCCCTTGGGGGCCCAGGCGCTACCATCGCCTTTGTCAGACAGGTGAGGAAACTGAGGCACAGAAACAAGAAACTTCTGCGAGGAGTCTTCCTGCTCACCAGTGGGAGAGTGGGGGGCAGGGTTCACATGTAGGACCCTAATCCAAGCTCTTTGCAGTGCTCCACACTGCCTGCCCCTCACAGACACACACGCGTGCACACACACACACACACACACACACATGCACACACACGCACACTCAGGAGCGGTTTGTGCCAGGCGGGCATAGCTTTTCCCGAGAACCGACCCCAGGGTGTAGCGAAGCGGGCCTCTGGCTTGTGTTCCCGGTGGTGGCTCGCAGTGCCCTCCTCAGCTTACCTATCGAGCACTTGCTGTGTACTCACTCGGTTCTGCACGTGAATCAAAGCACCTTGCTGAATCCTCACGACAGCGGCTACGACTGAGGGACTGTTGTTATCACACCCATTTCACAGACACGGAGACTGAGACGCAGAGAGGTGGAGTGGCTGCAGTCCAGGCTGCTTTGCCTCCAGAACTGCTCTTTTAACCCCAACACCTGGCAGGCCACGGCAGGAGGGACAAAGTGGCCTCCGGGACTCTGAGAGCTTCCGTCCCAGTGAGCCTGAGACACTCCCATGCTGTTCTGGGTTATCTTTCCAGCCTGATTTCACTGCATTTTAGCGCTCAGGGTGGGGACGGCAGTTCGGTCCGTCGTCGTTCCTCTGGGCTCGGCAATGGCTCCAGCCTGGAGTCTCGTCTCCCCTGTGCCCCGCCTCTGTCCCTCCTCGTGGCAGGGTCTCTCCCCAGTCCCTGGTTTTCCTCCTTGGCAGCGGGGAACATCTTTAGTCTCACTCATGAGAAATGGGAGTGACTTTTGTAAAAGGCTGTGTGAGTTGAACTGTGCTCTGCGGCGGTAACAAGTAACTCCTGAAATCTTAGAGACTCGACCCAATAAAAATTTCTTCCTCCTCGGCTCCAGTCCAGTGTGGGTCTGACAGCTTTCCTCTAGGCTCCTCCCACTGTCAGTTTACCATCCCAGATTTTTTTGCAGACAGGAGAGGTAGAGTGAATATGTGTATGAGGCTGCGAGATGTTTAATGGTGAGGTCTGAATCGGCAGTCCTCCCTTTCATTGGCCAGACTGGAGTCACATGGCACCAGCTAGCTGCAAGGGAGGCTGGCAAGTGTAGACTTCAGGTACACCCAAGAGGCAAATGGCTAGGTTCCGTGAATATATAGCTTTGCCACTGACACAAAGGCCTTGAGGAAAGTAAAATGGGAACCTTGACCCATTTGTGGGTCACAAAAATAAGCTAAAAATGCTCTTATTTGGGGCACAGGGTAAGGAGGTCTTCTCATCACGTGGCTACTAAGAAAATGTTTTGTTTTGTTTTTACGTGTCTGTCTGTCTGTCTCCCCCACTAGACTAAACCCTCTGTGGGCAGGGCTGTAAGTCTCTGTGCTTGGCAGCTTATCTGGTCCCTAGCAGAAAATAGATCCCCAACTACTGTCTGTTCGATGAACAAACATTGTCTGTGTAAAAGGATCTTGATGAACAACTGTTCTAGCTTTGCATGTATCAGACATTTTAACATCAGCCTAGCATGGGAGGCCCTCTTGAAAAGACAAAAAGCTTTAACTGGTCTTGACCTTCTCCTAGTGGTGAACACAGTTTTCTCATCAACAGGCATTATTCATTTATCAACTGTTGATTCGTTCATTGATTCTTTGATGAGTGGAGGGAGAGATCGAGTCGCTCTTTCAACAGGTGTTCGTTGAGCATCTACTTTGCTAAACTCTTTACAGGACATTAGAGAAGGGGAAAGGACAGTCCACAGGAAGACATACTCAGGAAGACAAGCCTGCCCCCCAAGGTAGTGAAATCAGACACCGTTTAATCCTGTGAAACCACAGCTTAATCTCTCACCTGTAATACCGCAGACTGAATTGAACCTATACAAGGCACCGCTACCCCCGCTCCCCTACCCCATACCTAACGTCTCTGACATGGGCACGCGTCTTGCCATTGATAACATCTTAGATTTGACGAAGTCTGGTGTTGCATTCGTTGGATGAATTAACATTTATAAGGCGTAGCATATGACATACCCCATCATCCCACATGAGTAACTAGTTCTGTCTCCGCGTCGATTAAGGCAGCCTCTTAGGTATGTTTAGGGTCACAGAGCAGCGGCGGGGGGGGGGGGACATTCTTTATTGAGAACTGACTATGCGTTAGGCACGGTGCTTGGTGGTTCACAACACAGAAGTGTTATACACCCCGGTAGGCAGCTCATTGTGTCATTCCCAATTGACAGATGAACAGACCAAAGCTTTTTCTAGAATCCCTCATGGGAATCACTGGGGCTCCAACCTGGTGCTGTCACACTCCAGAGCCATGCCCTGAATCATCCCTCCACCTCTCCATCCAGATGCCCACCTGCGATGTCCTCACCAGCCTTGTTTCCCAGGTGAGGGAACCGAGGTGCGCGGGGCTTACCCGTGTTGCTTAAATGTACAGAGTCGGAAAGTGGCAGAGCTGGAGTTTAAACTTTAACCTTTTCTTCTCCAGAGCCCAAGTGCTTCCTGACACTGCTCTCCTGCCTTAGGCTTCCCCGTGGTTTCGAAAATGAGGCTGGCCCGGCTGGAAGTCTCCTTGAGCCAACCCTTGAAGCAAGTCTGTTTGAGCCACTGCATCCCCAGGGTTCTGGATGAGGGCGCCCACCAGGCTAGTCTTGGGCCGGAGGGACTCAAAATACTGACGCAGCCAAAAAGGCGGCAGTGAACTTTGTGATGCCAGCCTCCCTTACAGCACTGGGTAACGGGAGGTGGTTCCTGTAGTGAACACTTTAGTGGCACTTAAGTAATTTTCGGCTCAGGAACTAATTTCGATGGCTAATAAGAACGTATTTAACAATGGTAGTGGGCTTTGTGGCGAAGTTCCGAATACAGGTTCCAATTCTTCTCCGTCCAGGAACAGACCTGTGATTTGGGTGGCCTTGGCTCTACCCCCAGCTCCAGGCCTGGCAACCCCATCCCACACCAAGCAGCAGTGGGACATAACCCAAGTTCAAAGCCAAAGAGTCCAGGTGTCAGGTATGGTTAGGTTAGAGCAAAGCTCAGGACTTCTGTTCCTGTGAGGTAGGAATTTTCTTCAACCCCATTTTACAGACAAGGAAACTGAGGCTAAGAAAGTAGGGCAGCTCGGATTATTGTTCAGCAATCATGCACTACCCTTCTACTTGAGACGATAGATTTTCCTACCCTACGGCTTTGGCCTTTGGCCACATAACTCGCTTTGGCCAAGGGATGTGGGTAGAAAAGACAGCGTGCCTCTTAAGAAGAGGCCTTAGGCGATATCACGTGTTTTTACCCTATGCCGTGCATGCTTGTGGTCTGGCATGACAAAATATATTCCATTTAGCTTCTGATCCAAAAAAGAATACGGAGACACATGGGGGCAGACTTGAACCCAACCTACAGCCTGGAGCCAAGGTCAACTGATGCACAGCCTGAAACAGAACTGCCTAGTTCAGTCCAGCCTTGACCAGCCAATTGCCATCAACCTACAGAGCAATGAGTGTGAGAAGAAATATTTGCACAGGAAGCCCTGAGAGTTTGAGGTTGTTTGTTATGCAGCATCATTATGACAAAAGCTGATTATTACATAAATGTTAAGTGACTTGATTAAAGTCATACAGCTAATGAGCGGAAGAGCCAAGGTCTAGAATTTTGGCCTATCCAGTACTCATCTGGAGGCTTCAGGGAAAGGCGTCCAGGAATGAGAACACAACGTGGAGTCAAGGTTTTCTATAGGCGTTATGGACTTTCTCGGCTTGATCTCTTCATCCGTCTAATGGAGAGAGTAAGTCCAGTGTATATCGACACATGTCTTCTACTCCCGGAATTTTACCACCATGCATCTCAAGTTTGGAGATGGAGAGTTTTTTAGAAAGAAAACCATGTATTAGCAATCTTTCTGTCGTATGCGCTTTAAGAACATGGGAAAACGATTAGACAGAAATATCTCCCTTTTATCGAGGGCTGTTTGATGGATAAGCCAACTTTTTGTTAAAAGAACCTCTTTTTTACGAACTTAATACCTTTAGGTATATTTATGGATATGAATTTTCCTTTGAGTATCGCTTTGGTTGCATCCTCTAAGTTTTAGTTTCCAATTTTCTCATTTTATGTCTAAATAGTATGAAATGTCTGAGTTTTATGTAATTTCCTTTTTTATTCCCTCGTTATCTCAAGTTATTTGGAAGAGAGTTTTCAAATTTCTACTGTTAGGTTAAAAAAATCTCTATTAATTTAAAACTTTGCCTTCGCTATGTTGAGAATGTGTTTTACTTTGGAATTTGAAATTGTCTTTGTGTCTGAATACTATGATAATTATTTCGATGTTCCGTGGGATTACTATTTTCAAGAGAGCAAGCTTTTGACACCTCTACATATTTGCCATCCAGGTAAAACTAATCACTCGCCCTCCCCACCTCTGCTCCTTGGTATCATGTGCTAATACCTGAAAACTGGGGTGTGTTTGTTTTAAGAGAAAACTCCCCAAGGTCCAGCCCAGCCAGGTGTCTGTTCTGTCGGTGACTTTGGGCTCCTCTGAAGGGATGGGTTTTGTTGCTCGGCTCCTGCAGCGTTTGTTGAAACAAACATGAGCGAGTCCTGCAAACAGGGGGCCCAAGTAGAAGGATTTGTTAATTAACATCTGACTCCTGCTATGCGTGTTTATGGTGGGGAGAAGGCTGATTTTCGGTTTGTTAACTTTTCTGCTTTCCCCTCTGCTAATTACTGCATTAGGCTCTCCTTTTTGTTGATAAAATTTGCATTTAAAAAAAAATGATCTGGGAGATACTGAACAACTCTTTGGTTATGATGAACTTTGCACAAATAAAATGAACTTCCAGCTTCTTACACAGTCTCTTGGCCATTTCCTGGGCTTCGTAGAGGTCAGGGCTATTGCCTCATTGCTGTGGCCAGTTACTGGTCCAGTATGTGGAATAATAGTTCCCATCATTTATTTGCAGGGCTCTTCTTCTATTTGAAATGATCACCATTATCATGGCTAGGCTACAGGGTGGGACTTGTACTCCCCCATTTTCCAGCTAGGGCCACTGGGGCCTGTACAGGTTCAGTCAAACCTAGCTGTGCCTCGGAACCACCCAGGGGCTTATTAACCATGCAGAATCTTGAGAGGGAGAGCGAGGTCACACTGACTCTGACATGAGTCAAACCCTGCCCCCCCCCCCCAGACTCCTCTCTGGCCTCCCCTGCCAGCCGGCACTTCCTGCCTCCCAGGGGCAGCCAGGGACTCCCTGGCGCAGGGCTAATGTCATTGGTTTAGAAGGCAGGAAAGACAGGAACAAGCGAGAGCCCATCAGTGAGGGAGCCTCCTAGCACGCCATGCCATGCCGGGACCTTCTGAGAGCTCCTGCCCTCACTTGCCTCTCACTCCGAGGGGCCCTGGGACCCAACTGAGCCTCACCCAGCCTCCTGCCCTTCCTCCTCCTCTGTCACATCCATAGTGGCCAGACGCCAGCTATCCTCCCTCCCCGGAGCCCCAGCTTGTGCCAAGTCCTGAGGAAGACTCTGGAGGAATGCATGGTCTGATGTGGGAAACTGAGTCACAGGCTGGCTACCTCCACAGTCAGCCTCCCCACACTCAGAAAACACAGTGGAGTGAGTGCCCACTGGGTTCTTCAGGTGTGAACTACAATCCCTTCAAAATGTTCCTTTTTGATGCTGCTTCCTCCAGGAAGCCTTCCTTGATGTCCCCATCAGGACCATTCACGTCTCTTCATCCTCATGACTCTGAGCATCTCCGTTTAGCAAATATTCCATGGGTGGGGTTTACATGGGTGTCTGTCTATCCTATCCTTCTCCCAGATTGGTGGCCAGCTCCTTCCAGGAGGGGGATACAGTGCTCAGGTGCACCTGCTCTGGAGGCAGAAAGAGCTGGGGCCTGTTGAATTTTCCTCTGAGAACTTGGGGAAAATGACTTCACCTCTTTGTAGGATCCCCCTTAACTGGGAATTGCAGTTGTGTCTGGCCTCATCCCTTCAGCTCTCTAGGCCTGGCTCCGCCACGTTCTCGCCCTGTAAATTAGGCCAAGCTATTTACCTCCTGAGCCTTAGTTTATTCATTTGCTCGACAGAGATAATAAGAACAACCCAGTTCACAGGGCGTGAAGATTCAGAGATGACGCACGATGTTCGGCGCAGAGGGTGAGCTTGGTCAAAGCCGCTGCCCATGAATCTGGCTGCTCCTCTTGCAGACCCACCCAAAGACCACTGAATCCCACACGCTAATTTTTCAGATAGCAAAACAGGCCCAGAGAGGGGAAGGAACTTGCTCAGGGTCACACAGCATGACTCAGGGAGGGCTGGGGCAGGAATCCAGGTCTCCCAGCTCCGATGGAATTGTCTAGCACTTCCCTTTTGGGGCTGAGTTTGCAGTTCGGGTCCTGCGGTCTCAGGGTCATAAGGCGCCTCAGAGGTCTGGTCAGCCTTGCCCATCCTTTCCCTCTGTCATTCATGCACGTTTTTTAGGCACCTGCTCTGTGCTGGTTCTTCTGCTGAGCACCGTGAGGGTCTCCGAGGTGGCCCAGCAATGGTTCAGAGTTTCGGCAAGTCACAGAAACATGACTATGGTGGCTTAAACGCAGAACCCATACGGTCCTGCAGGAGGCCGTCAGAGCTGTGACAACCTTTTGAAATGTCCTTCTGGCTTTCTGTTCCACTATTCCCAGCATGTGGCTTTCATCCTTATGGCACAGAATGGCTGCCTCACCTCCAGGTAACATGACAGCATCCAGGCACGAAAATTGATGTGAAGATTGGGGAAGAGTGAAGGGCAAAGGACAAAAGGCCCCTGCCCAGTGATTTCTTTTTTTTTATTGGCAAAACGACTGATTTCCTCGACTTTCCTAATTCCATCTCATTGGCCAGAATTGAGTCAAGTGGCCCAGCTAGCTGCAAGGGAGTCCAGGAGGGATATATTTTTATCTGGGCATATTTGCTCACTTGAACAAAATCACTAAGATTCCGTTGGGAAGGAAGACGGGGGTGAAATGGACACCCAGCTGACCAGCAGTGTTCCCATCTGCTGAACTGGGTCTCTGTCCTCAAAGAGCCCACATTTGGGGGTCACATAGGTTTGGACCTTTTCACTATAGTATGAAGCAGGAAGCAGCTGCTATGTGCCCTGGAGAGACCCCGGCCGCCTTTTATTATCCTTGGAGCCAGTGTCCTGTGCCCAGCACAGTGCCTGTTGCCCAGCAGAGGCTCATTCGATATTCGTTGGGACAAAGGGGAGGAGCTTCTGGAGACCTGTGTTGCCAGGATTTTTACTGTGAGCCAGGCTAGCTTTAGCAGTGGTTTATGTGGTATTCTCTGGGCCTTTAGTTTGAGCCTCCATTAAGTGCGTCCTCTGTGGATGAGATGGTGTGGGGTGTGGAGGCGGGGATGGTTAAACCAGGCCTCCCTCAGGGAGAAGACCACCACCCCCACCTTTGGTGGGGGGCCTCAGTGACACACCGGGCTCAGGTCTCTATTAAGACCTTCGCCCAACCTTTGCAGCGGAAGCCGGAGAGGTTGGGAGCTTCCCCTTCTGCTGAGAACAACGCTGATTCCCAAGCGCCAGGCGCTTTCCACGCATCATCCCACAGACAGCTTGTACCCCGCCCCGAGAGAGGCGGCGCCAATGTGGCTCCATTCTACAGATGGGGAGACAGAGTCTCAGTCCCTTGCCCAAGGTCTCTCAGCTTGTAAGTGGCAGATCTGGGATTGGGACCCAGGTAGGTCATCCAGTCCCAAAGTACCGCCCTCTGTACCAGGTGGCTGACACCACCTGTCTTTTCTTAGGAGGCAGTGGTCACCTGCTCCCCGGGCTGTGGCTGTGTGTGGGGGTAGGGATGGCTGAGAGAGCAGGTGGTCAGGAGGGAGGAGGGACAGGAAGAGGCGCCAGGTTGCTGGGGGCCATGCTCCAGCCACTACGCCCCCCGCCCGGCCCCGTGGAGGGCTTGGGCCCTGGGCAGGGCACGGAAGCTCCTGGCGGCACCTCCCAGAGCCTGGCATCCCTCCGCTCTCCTGGTTCTTGGCGCTGACAGTGGCCCCAACGCTGCTGCTGCTGCTCGCCAGAGGCAGCGTTTCTCTCCTTCCTTCTTCCTTTTTTTTCCTGAGACACAGTGATCTTGGCTGTGGCGCCGCGTTCACTCTATGGGAAAAACTTGTTTTTGTCGGTAAACTCTGGCGCTATGACTCAGAAGACACCCAGGGAGCAGCCTCCTGGTGTCAGGGGGCTGCCTGCTAATGAGCCAATGTTTATAAAATGCTTTGAAGACGAAACATTGCAGGCGAGGGCTGAGGTTCGCACTGTTATTTGGGGGAGAGGGTGAGGGAGGAGGATGGGATGGAGGGAAGGGACAAAACCTTCCTGAGAAGCGGCCCCGGAGCCCCTCGGGCTGTGCAGCCAGGATGGCTTTGCGCGGCGTTGCTGATGCAGGCGCCTGTCTGGGCAGAAGCGCCAGCTGCCCCTTTGTTCAGAGCAAGGCAGATCGGAACCTGACACGCTGCTTTGATTTCGTTTTTCTCTTGGCGAGAGGTGGGAGGGGGGTGGGGGGGATGGGACATGGTATGGTGGTCCCTGCCCTTGGGACGGAAATCTTCTAGGCTGGGACAGTGAACCAAGTCATCAAAGTTGCCCCTTCCTCAGTGCTTGGCACACAGTCACTCAGTAGCCTATTCATTCATTCATTCATTCATTCATTCAACAAACACATCTACCTGTGCCAGGCACTGGCCTTGGAACAGAGAACAAGGAAGACAGTTCTTGCCCTCTCGGAGTTTACGTCCTGCACGGGGAGATGACATGTAACAGATGAAGATGCCTGCTACCCTGCGGTTACGAGCGTGAAAGGGCAGAGGAAGAGAGACACAGGAAGCCATGGGGACGGGACCCAGACCCGTCCCAGCCCATGGTCTGTAGCACCAGGAAGGCTTTCTTAGGAGGGGGGCAGCTGGAAGGAGAACGGGAATTTCCAAGAAAAGAGGGAGAGAGAGCCCATCGGGCAGGAGGGCAGCATTAATCAATACCTTATTTAGTTAATCCAACAAACCTTTAGTGAGCACCTACTGTGTACTGTGCACGGGGAGACAGACAGAGGCGAGTAACGTGGACAAAAATCCAGACCCTCTCCCACGAAACTCACATTCCGTGTGAATGAAGAAATAAATACAAAGTATCAGATAGCAATAAGGAATGTGGTAAAAATAATCACGGTTACATGTTAGAGGTGCCTGGGAGGCCCTCTCAGGTTGTGCTGTAGAGAAGGAAGGCCTTTTGGGGGAAGCGGCGTTTAAGCTGAGACCTGAAGGATGGAAGAAGCCAGCCACGAGTCGATGAAGGCGGTGCAAAGGCCATGAGGCAGGAATGAACTCGGCACGGTCGAAGGACCAAAGAAGGCCAGTACAGTGGCTGGAATACAGTGAACTCCAAGGAGAGCAATAAGAACTCAGCAGGAGCCACTCATGCAGGGTCATGTATCACCGTCACTGTGTTTATTGCAAATAAAGAAACTGTACTATAGTGACTTAAACAGATAGGGGATTTCGACTGATGATAATAAGCCTGGAGCGAGTAGTCACAGGTCCATGAGGTGCCTTACAAATGACATCACGCACCCTGGCTCTTTCAACCTTCCTTTTCACTATCCTCAGCATGGAGACCTTGAGCTCACATTATGCCTCATGGCCACACTTTGGCTGCTGAACCACCAGGCCTCATGTCTGTATTCCAAGTGGGAAGAAGGGGAAAGAGCAAAAGGCCAAGGAGCAAAGGGTGAAAAGGCCGTTTCCTCATCAGACTCCATGTCTTTATTCAGAATGAGAATTGCTCTCCAGAGATTTCTATCTCATTGGCTGGAACTGGGTTCCATGGCCATCTTGAACTGCAAGAGAGGCTGGGAAAATCAAGTTTTAAAATTTTGCTTGTCTCGATAGTAGGGGAAGGAAAGGGAGACGGAATTGGAATGCCTTTTGGGTTGCCAGTCCATAGCTTTGGCTGTAGGCCTGCAAAGGCCCCTAGGAACGGAGGGCTTGGTGAATTCTGGGGCAGAAGGTCAAGGGGTGGGCAGGGGTCAGGCTGAGGAGTGTAGACCTCATCTGGAGGTCCGCGGGGAGCCACGGATGGCTTTTCAGGGGGTGCGACATGGCCAGATTAGCACTGAAGGTCTGCTATTTAAACTGAGCACCTGCGATGGGTCTCAGAGAGAGACACATTCCATGTGTTCCTTGGAGACTTAGCTGGGGAGTCGTCAGGGCTCAGATGAAACTCCGGCTCCTCTGAGAAGGGCTCCAGCCCCGGGTCTCTCGGTCTCTCTTTGTCATGCGCTTCCTTCCCTGGCAGCTGCCCGCCCTCCCCCCGCCCCCCCCCCCGTTGGCACTCCGCAGCAGAGCAGCGGTCCATGGATGGCTCCTGGCTGCCCCGTACCATCTCATTGGGGCACAGAACAGAAAGTGACTCACACTGGCACTCTTCTGAATGTAAAACGCCATTTCCATATTCATTGCCTTTGGTTTTTCTGCTAAAACTATTCCATGAGGTGGTGTATGGTGTCCCCCTTCCATCGTTGGGAAAACAGGCTCAGGGAGGTGAAGCCCCGCAGGAGTAGGGGCTGGGCTCTGCCACATCGAGGGCTGACACAAAGCATTACACGTCTTTGCCGCTGGACCACTTCCTCACACCCACCTTATGCAAGGCTGAGTGTGAAGTGTGTGTGTGTGTGTGTGTGCGCGCGCGTGCGAGTGTGCGCACGTGCACGTGTGTGTTTGTATGTTGAAGGGGGCTCTAGAAGACACATAAGACCCAGGCCTTGTCCTTGGGGAGTTTAACATGTGGGTCTGTCTCCTTAAACCAACTTCTTCTGACTTGCTGTGAGACCTCAGGCAAGTCCCTTGTCGCTCTGGATTTTCCTACCCCACCCAAATTCATCCTTTGAATTTCAAAGATTCCAGTCCATTGTCTACTCTCTGTTTGCGTCTGTCTTTGGTTCAGAAAATCGTCGCCATCACCTTCCCTGTCACCCCCTGCTATTACCGCCGCATGCTACACTGCTCTGGACTCAGCACGAGTAATTAAATATTTGTGCAACTGAAGGTCCTGTGTCTGCCTCCCTGCCTGAACTATGTGCCAGCAAGTACAGGGACCACGTCTGTCTTTGTCTCTGTTTTCCAAGGGATTAGCAGAGGGCTTGCCACATAGTAGGTGCTCAGTGAGTACAGTAGTTGTTGTGATGATGATGATGATGATGATGATGATAATGGTGATGATAGTGATGATGATGATGATGAAGAAAAACGAGAAACAACGCCAGGAGACACAGCTGCTGGCGTGAAAGGAGCCCTAGGCGGGCGGCAGGCAGCCAGCCCTCGGCTCCTGCCCACTAGCGGGACGCAGAGGTTCCCCATGTCGCCCCCTCTGAGAGAACGCATAGACGCCCAGTCTTCTGGCCGCGCCCCTCTGGGGAAAACTACAATCCCCAGAAAGCTACGAGGAGCGGAGTCTCCGACGCTCCCTCCGACCCGGCTGCCGCGGAGCGCGGCATCATGGGAGTTGTAGTTTAGTCCCGCGGCCCTGGAGTGCTGCTGCCTGTGCAGACGTTCGCGGAGCCGCTGGGCTCCCGCGGGACTCGCGGTTGCTGCGAGGGGCGCAGGCTCCTCTCTGCTGTGGGGTCCTCACCCGTAGAAAGCCCTTGAATTAACCCCCACGACATCGGGCGCCCCTCAATCGCGTTCTCTGGGGAGCCCTTTAAGGGGCGGGGCCGAGGGCCTGCCCCATCCGTGACTCCCCCACCCTCTTATAAACGTCAGCCCCCGGCGGCGTCTGATCCCGAGCTTTAAAACCCGTGATCTCGCTGAAACCTTTCCAGCCTCCGTTGGCCAAACGTTGATTGGCAACGGTGTGTCTAGCCCTTTTGGGGTACAGCACTTACTGTCAGGGAGGGCGTGAGAGGGAGGTCACATTCAATCATCGACACATTGGATGACCCGTTCTGAGTCGTGGGGTGGGCGGCACAGGGTCCAGAATGAGGCCTGGGGTATAGACAAGGCTTCCGGAGGATGTGACATGCAGAGTGGGCCTGGGTTGGCCAGGTCAGGAGCAAGGAAAGATGTTCCTGTTGGAGGGAACAGCACGAGGGAGGGCGCCGGGGCCCGAGGGGACTTGGGACTCTCCAGAAGCAAAAGAAGTGGGTAAGGGGGCTGGAGAGCATAGATCATTGAGGAGGGGCCAGTGAGAGAGGTGGTGAGTCCAGTCTGGGCATTTGAAGGACCTGGAGCCACAGCGAGGAGTGTCCATTTGATCTCGAATGAATGGGGGAGTGTTAGGCAGGATGGTAGCCTAAGCTTGACTAGGGGTCAGTGGCAGAGCCTGGACTCAGTCCAGGGCCCTATTTCCAGGTCCTGGCTTGTCCCTAGGGGCAGGGGGATTCCCAGGGCAGGGTTGCAGCAAGAGCTGACCCAGGACTGTCCTGGGAGCCAGGCAGGGAGTGGGAATGGAGGAAGCCCCAGCGCCCTGCTCGCTTGGAGAGATACTGAATCTCCTGGCAAATTTCCGCTGAATGAGCTTCTTTGTGAGATCTGAGAAAAGCCTTTTCCTCCTCAGACTCTTCAGCTGTCAGGAGCCAGCTCTGGGAAGTAGGGGAGGGTCACTTTCATACCCTACCCCCATCCCAGATGTGGCAGAAGCAGGAAGGATTCAGGCCAGATGTTGGGGTTCGCAGGCCCAGTGAGCTGCCTGGGGGCAGGAGCGGCTACGTGTGGAGTTAAGCCATTTCCAGCGAGCCCTAACTGGGCTGCTCTTCCAGTTTTTCCTTCTATGGCCAAGAGACCCCAGGGAACATGCTGTCCGGCTTTGGTCTCATCTCAAGACAGAGACAGGAGGCCCATGCCTCAGTGGTGACATTGACAAATTGTTCTCAGCCTTCTCTCTGCCCTGAACCCAGGCATCCTACCTGGCACCTTGGGCCCCTGGACTTCTAGGGAGTGTTCCGGACACTTGAGAAAGCCCCTCAGGAGTGAACGAAGCCCCCGCGCCCCGTCAGAAACATCAGTGTCTGTGCTCTGGGTGAGGATGGCATTGTCTCGGGTGGCCTCGTCCCCCAGATCAGAGGCCTGACTGGCTGTGGTTTGTCTTTGATTAATAAAAAATGGGGAAGCAAATCAATTACCCCTTCACAAATGCAATTCAGACGATAGGAAAAAATATCTCTCAGGGCTTGGGGCCTCTTCTTCATGAAAAGAGTGGAACACACAGAAAGTGTTGGTCTGAGAACCATCCCCCCCCCAAAAAAAAAAAATCCTAGTGAGAACTGCACATTTATGCTTAAACTGGGAGGGAACTCTGAATATCTAAGTTAAAAACTTTGGGCCATAGGGAGGGGCAGGGAAGGACGAGGGGTGGTATTGCCCCTCAGAGGTCCTTTTCTCAGTGGGACTCTTGGGTTTCTGAGAAGTTGAACTGTCTCCACCTGAATCCTTACCCTTTTGGTGGGAATTTAGGGCTGATATTCTGGAAACCAAATGTCCCCCTCCTTCCCCCCCTCTTAATGCCTGCTGGTCTGGCTGTATCAGAATCTCCAGGGAAGCTGGTTAAATGCGGATTCCCAGCCCCTCCCACCCTGGGATCCTGATGCAGCGGGGTTGAGGAGGGGCCCAAGAATGTGGATTTTTAAGCAGCTCCTAAGGCAGTGGCAGACGCTGGGCATCAGAGTCTGGAGACGGCTGCTCCGGAGTGAGAGGAGGCAGTGGAGTGTCAGGAGGCAGCGAAGCGTCGAGGAGGCAGCTCTGGGATCGCCCAGCCCCCGGCTCCCGTTCCAGCTCAGCTCTCGACTGTCCGATGCTGGGCAGGTGACATCTCTCCTCTCATCCCCGGGTCCTCGTCTGTAATGTGGCTATGACGCCGGCCATGTCCCAGGGTTGCACAGCGCATACATAGTGTTCAGTACGAGGCAGTTGTTACCATTATTGTCCTTGTTATTGAGAGAGAAGAAGAGGCAACTGCTTCTGAATTTATTGCCATCCGAATGACTCCATTCCGCCTCAAGTATACATTCTGGGGTGCGGTGCCCTTCCCTTGTAGTCGGAGAAAAAACACCCTCCAGAATCGGGGCCAGCCAGAGCTGGAGGCTCCTGGCCTCCCACTGCGGGGTCTGGGATGTGGCTGGAAACGTCTGCCCGGTGGGGGTGGGTGGGTCCGGTTATCCCTGCAGGAGGAAGGTCCAGGAAGCGTGGCCAGGATGGGTACCACGGCCTTCTAAACCCTGCTGGCGTCTCCTCCTCCTCGGGACAGCCCCCCACCGCCGTCCCCCAGGCGGAGGGGCCGGCTTCCAACGAGGACACCTTCTGTGGGCCATCTGCTCAGCACTGATGGCTGCACACGCGGCTGCTGGCGATGTGTTTACTGGTCGGTTTCCTCTTCGGGGGCCGAGTTCTCTGCACAGGGCCCTGTGTCTTCTCTTCGCTCTACAGCCTGAGCAGTGGGTTGCACCGCCCCAGACTGGCCTGCAGATCCACGCCGGGGGTGTGTGCGTGCGTGCGTGCGTGTGTGTGTGTGTGTGTGTGTGTGTGTGTCAGACTGGGATCCTGGGGTATGGCTGTTGTTTCTACTACTCGGCTCCCCCACCTGCACCCCTGTTTCCTGGTTCAGGGGGTTCCCTGTTCTCTGTCGGGGTCGAGCCTGTGATCCTGGCCTGGGCTTGGCAGGTGCTGTCATGTGACCCAAGGCAGGCCAACAAGAAGCTGTCCTGGGACGCGGTCTCCAGTGAGGGGGAAAGTGCAGGTCTTTTCCCCTGCAGCCCCGGCCGGCCGTCAAGATGAAAGGCCAGAGTCAGCCTCGTGGGTGGACAGCCTGGGCGAGGACGGAGCCAGCGTGGCAGAGAGCGGCGCTGGGTGCCTGAGCCAGGCTGCCGGCTTTGGCGTATGGCAGTCTGAGTCGGGTTTCTGTATTTGCAACTAGTTCTGACTCATGTAAAAAGCTCGTTCCACCCATTTGTCTGCCCGTTTGTCCGCCCGTCCATCCCGCGTTTGCTGAACTCCTGCTCCATAGCAGCCCCTAGGTTGGGACCAATGCCCTCACAGTCCGAAGGGGCAAGTGACAAGGGGACATGAGCTTTTTAGCACATGGGGCACTGGGAGCTGTGACAGAGGTGAGCCCTGGGGCCTGTGAGCATGAGAGTTTATGTTGTGGAAAGGGGAAATCTGGGCAGGCTTTACGGAGGAGGTGACCTTTGGGCTGGGCTTTGAGCCACAGCAGGATTTCACTGGTTTTAGAATCAGGGAGGGGACCTTTCAGAGCAGGAGTCAGAGGAAGGCAGGTGGACCAGCCAGGAACACTTGAACCCTGCTGCCCGGAGCGGAGGGCTTGGGGTTTTGCGAACTGTTGGGGCACATACGATAGGAATGCTCAACAGCACTAACAAATGGCCACCGTTTGTCGATCGGGCACCGGGCTGGCGCTGGGCGTTTATTTTCTCACTGATTCTGCCTGCCTCCTTGTAGGAGAAGCACCTGCATTTGCTCCAGTTACCGGGTGAGGAAACTGAGGCCCAGAGAGGCTTGGCAAACACCAAGTGGCCCGGGGGTCTCTCCGACTTCTGTGCCAAGTTCTTAACCACTCAGGCCCTCATGGGCTCTGCAGAGGCTCTGCGATTTTAGCCCCGTCTTCCTGAACGCCTTGGCAGGATGTTGGGGCGAAGGCCAAAGAAGCAGCCCCGGAGATTTCTGGAGTTTCCAGGGCTGGGGATGGGGGGAGGGGTCTTGCTCGGCAGGCAGGTTCCCAAGATGGGGATGGAGACGCTGGCTGTGATTACCGTGGGACCCTCCGACCTCTCCGCCCTCCTCCAGCCTGCCCCCTTTCCACTTTCCAGGGCATCTCTGCTCGGGTCTCTCTGTTGCTCAACCATCTTCAGTGGCTCCCTAGTGCCCTGGGGTAGAATCCAGACCCTTCCCCTTTGCCTGCAGGCTCTCCATCCTCTGGCCCTGCCCACCTTTCTCAGCCTCCTTTTGGAGCCCAGCTTCACACTGAACCGTGGCCGCCTCCCCTCTGAGTCCTGGGAGCCATGCCACTCTTCCGTTCTCTACGAGCTGGCCGAGGTCTCCCCTTTCCGTAGGGTTTGGGGCTTTTTCTGGACCTGTATGCCCCCCACCTCATTCCTTGCTTCACTGCCATTTGGGGTGAAGACCTTGGCATGCGGGGACTCACGGTGAGTGGGGAGAATGCATGGTCCTGACCGTCTTGGGTTTGAAGGAAAGCCATCGGCACTTCAAGGACCACCTTCCTTTCTTGGGCGCTGATTAGGATAATGCAGGGAAGGGGACTCCAGGTCACCCCTAAGGCTTCCCTGCAGGTTATTCTCCTGTGAAAGGAAGGGTGACCCCCTGAGTGTTGCAGGGCTGGCCAGGGCCGACAGCTGAGGGTGCCCGATTCCAGTGCTCAAGGGAGGGGACAAGAGGGTCACTTTCCATTGATGGGGATGTGTGGAATGACTCCGCTGTCGTGCGTTGCTTGGCTGGAGAACTTCTTAGTCCTTGGCATGCACCGACCCCTTTCAGCCTGCCACCCTGCCAGAGCTCCTAAAAATGCAGGCCTGACCCCACACGCCCTGTGCCTCTGCCCTGAAGGCCCTCTGACCTGTCAGGCGCCACCGGACAGGCAGCCCCACTAGGCCAAGGGCATGTCCGTTGTGTTCACCATGGTGTTCGTAGTGTCTAGCATGGCGCCTGGCCTTTAGCAGGTGCTCGATGTATTTTATTTTGAGCGTTGCGGGAATGTCAGGCTATGAGTTCTCACTTCTGATTTGGAAAGGATGGCTGCCATGATTATCTAGAGACACTAAAAAAAAAAAAAAACAGATATGTGTACACCCTTGGTCATGGTGGCGTCATTCACAATAGTCCAAATGTGGAGGCAGCCCAAGTGTCCATCGACAGATGATGGATAAACAAAACGCGGTCCATCCACACAATGGAATACTATTCAGCCTTGAAAAGGAAGGAAATCCTGACATGTTACCACACTGAACCTGAAGGACATCACACTAAGCGAGATAAGCCAGACACAGAAGGATATTGTATAATTCCACTCATATGAGGTCCCTAGAATTGTCAAATTCATAGGGTCGCGAAGGAGAATACTGGTCCCCAGGGCCTGGGGGGAGGGGCGCGGGGAGTTAGTGTCTAATGGGACGGGGTTTCAGAAAATTCTGGAGACCGATGCGTGGTGATGGTGGCGCAGCTTAACACCCGTGAACGGCACACTTAAGAAATGGTTAAGATGGTCAATTTTATGTTATGTGTTATTTCACCACAATCAAAAATGGGGGGAAAAAATCCGTAAGTTTTTTTTAAAATTTTTTTTTATCATGGGACTTAATTTAACTTTAACTTCTCATGACGAAGGTCTCAAACAGTTCCCGAAAACGGAGAGAACGTATAACGAGCCCCGCGTGCCCCTCACCCCGCTGGACCAACGATCCCTCGCGATCAGTCCCCTTTCGCCTCTGTCCCCACCCTCCTCCCTCCCTATTTACTTTGAAGCAAATCCCAGACGTCACATTGTTTCATCTGGAAACACTTCAGCACGCAGCTCCAGAAAATAAGGGCCTTTTTCAAAACGTAACACGAAGCTACAATACCTGCAGAAACCAAACCAATATCACCGCCTCTCTCCTAAGTGTAAATCACACACATATGTATTTCATACATAATCATATATGTAAAACACCTATGTGTTGTCATCAAATTTCCAGCAGTCTCAATTTATATTTGCATTATAAGTATGTTTATAAGTATATTATAAGGATATAATATAACTAGAATATATGGCTCTATTACTATAAATAGAAATAGAATATAGCTCTCCCCAGCTCTGATATGCAGTTCTATTATACCTCTATTTAAAATAACATTTAGCGTAATCATATGTAGATATTTATATATAATTATATTTATGTATTTATGCGATTCATGTCATACAACATATATACAACATGCACGCATCTGTGATTATTTTAGTTTGAACCAGGATCTAAACAAAGGACACACATTGAAATTGTGTGTTTAAAGTCTCTTCTTAAAGAGGAACCCCCCCGCCCCTGAGCCCCGTCTTGCTTTCCTTGGGAAGACATGTCACCCCGCAGCGTCTCCCTCAGTCTGGATGTTGCTGACTGCCCTCCCTCCTGGTTTCTAACCTGTTTCTCTCTTCCCGTATTTCCTGTAAATTGGCATCGGATCTAGAGGCTCGTCTGGACGCGGTGTTTGCTGGGAGGATGACTTCACACGTGTGGTTGGTACCCCTCTCCCCACGGCACAATACTCTCTGGTGTCCTCCTTTTTGAGAGGTCAGCAGCCAGTCGCCTAGGACTGCTGGACCGGTTCATCCACGAGGGCCGCAAGGTGGCCACAGCCCAATGCTGTCTGTCCTTCGCGCGTTGGCTGGGATGGTCCCCCTCTATGTTTGAGCACCAGGGGATGCAGTGTCCAGGACAGGTAGGACAATGCTCCATCTTTTCCCTTTAGTCACCACCTTCCCCCAACCTTTTTTTTTTTTTTTTGTGACTGAAGAGGAAGCTGAGGCTTTTGAGGTGATGCATGAGCCAAAATCTGGGTCACAAAGCAAAGGGTTAGAAGGGCTCCGCTGGGCAAGGGCTAGCAGCTCGCTATTTTCCACTGTTCACTTCTGCAACCCAAGAGAGGAAAGGACAGGCGTCATTGTGGAACTGTGACCCTGTGACCCTAGACTATCGCCTTGACCCGCTGTCCTGAATCCCGCAGCCTGCCCCATACCCCCAGCTGTTCCGGTGTGTCCCCCTCTGGGCCTCCCAGCGAGCGGTGGACCCGTCTCTCTCCTCGCCTCCGGCCGCTCCATCTCCGGACTTGCTTGCTCTCAGCCTCTGGTTCTCGAGAGGACCTGGGCCTCCCTTTGGCCTGTCCCCCGGGGACAGACTCACAGTGTAGGCCTGGCCTCCCTCGTCCTTGGCCAGGCCCTGTGGAGGTCACTGGTTCTCGTTGCAGACGCCAAGCTCCAACCCTTTGCTGACATTCTTCGAAATCGAGTCTCGCACAGCCGGTAACATTTCATTCGATGACTGATCATTTTTTCCCCTTCTTTAACGTTTCTCTTTACGTACAGTTTAACGATTTCCCCGGATATAACTGACATGAAATAAACTGGATCTCTTTGAAACGTACGCTTTAACAGTTAACTGAGCACCTGTTATGTGCCAGGGACTCGCCTGATGACGTGTAGGGCAGAGTGGAGCAGAGCGGCATTTGGGTCAGAATCCTGGCTGGAGTCGCAGTAACGCTTAAGCCACCTGTGTCCCTGTGTGAGGCCCTGGGTTCTCATCTTTGTCATCTCAAGCGGGTAGATTGGATATTATCCTCAAGCCGTCATTCCCTCCTGTGACGGAATTATACATCTGTGACTTCCCTCTGGAGCGGGCAGCGTCTGGTTCCCCAGCCCACTGTGGTGTGGGCTCAGCCACGTGACTCGCTTTGGCCAACTCGATGTTAGCAGGCGTGACAAAAGCATTGGCTTGAAATATGGATAGGCTTTTGCCTTGGCTGCTTGATCTTCTGCCATGTCCTGCAAGGCCAGCATATCCCAGGTAAGCGGATGGTTCTAGAAGGAAACATTGGTGAAGTTGATCTGAATCTGACCTGCAGCCTGGAGCTAAGTCAAGGTGACCCACAGAAGGAAGCGGAGTCACCCCAGCTGCCTCTTTACAAATGAGGAAGAGAAACGTGGGCCGGACTGGTGGTACTCGTTACACAGGAGTATCGTAGCAGAAACCTGACTGATCCTCGCGTATACCGATAGTGCCCATTACAGATTAAATGAGATAATACCTCAAAAAACATACATTTAATGTATAAACATATTTACGTTAGAGTTGGGTATGCTATTATTATTATTAACTATTAACCCAAGCTTTTCTCGTGTATAAATAAGTGTGCGTCTCAACGTATCACGTGACTTGCTGATACATTTATTTAACTCACGCGGGTTATTTTGTCTTTTCCAAGCCTTGAAACACACAGTGCCTGTGTTGCTTACAGAGCCCTCGACCCACGGCTCACAGTCTGGGATGTGGAGCACAGAACTGAAACGTCCGAGTATGGAGACCCCAGCCTCCCTCTAGGTCACTCCCACCCCCACCCGGTGCGGGAACCCTGCCATTCTGGGGGTGGTCCAGCGTCTGCTTGAATGTTTCTAGCGATGGGGGTGAGGGTCGGGGGAGGCTCCCAGCTTCATAGACCAGCCTGTTTTATTTCTGAATCTTCATCAGGATGAAGAGTCTCGGTTTTACCCTGATGTGGAATGACTCTCTCGGTCAGGCCCGGAGATGACTAACAGATTATCGAAAGCAAGGGCACAGACTCCGGGGTCAGAGCAGACCTGCGTTAGCGTTTGTGTCCCGCCCTTAGTGCTGCGTGAACTCGGGCGAGTGTATTCACCTCTCTGAGCCTCAGCGTCCCTCTCTGCTAAGTCGGGGTGGGGAGATCGTAAAACATCCACCTCCCAGGGCGCTGTGAGGATCACACAGGAGTCGCTGCCCAGTCGGTTCCCAGCAGAGGAGGGCCGCTAGGGGCATGTGTTTAAACCGAGATTCCTAGGATACAAAAACTCTCTCTGGCTGTACATCTCGTCTTCCTCTCCGGCTTCATGTCCCCTAACTTTCCGCAGCACCCACAGTTTTCCATGTTGCTTTGTTACGTGGCATGGAGAAGCCGTTGGCGCCTCGATGGTTGTTAATCACGGCTCACGATGTGGCAGGTCTTGACTGGGACGTCACCGCAAAGCCTCTGCCTCACAGGGTCTGCCTTCTGGGGGTGGGGGGATGGGCATTAAACTAACCAGTATGGCGTGGATGTTAAGTGTCGTGGAGACAGTTAAGCAGGAACGGGAATATGGAGTGGGATGTTCTGGAAGCCTCGGGGAATCGGTCCTAGGTTACGCCAAGAGAAATGCCATCTCGAACAGGGAAGGGAAGGGTGTTCTCTCTCACTCCCCCTGGTCAGGCCAAACTGGCCTGCGGGGCTCTGCTCTGAGCATCCATTGCCCCTTAGGGATGACAGCAGCAAAAGGGCGTAGGGTCCAGAGAGGGGTGACCTGGATGGAGAAGGGGCAGGTGGCGGTACTCTCAAGATGGTTAAGTTTTAAACTACCGTAGGAAAGGTCGCGGGGGCAGAAGTGACAGGAGCTGGTATCGGACTGGATCTAGGACAGTCGAAGGGCTCCAGATCCGGCAGCTACAGATCTGAGGGGCCCCGGGATGCTTGAGGGCCCTGTGGCATCCTCGCCTGGACCTTTCCAAACGGACCGGCTCGATTCAGGTGCTGGGAGCCTCCGCCCTGGTCTCCCAGGCAGTCACTGGCCACGCCCATCGAAGCGGGCTCTCTCCCGGGTCAGGAAAGGGCAGGTGGCATTGGGAGGCAGGGTCTTGTCACAGCGAAGAGTGCCGCGGTGGGAGTCCCGGCCCTGCCACTCACAAGCGTGTGACCTGGGGTGCGACACGTGCCCTTTCTGGGCCTCAGTTTCTCTCTCACGCGAATGCAGAGCTGGGGCCGCGGAGCTGGGCGGTCCTGGCGGCTTGGACCGTCCTCCATCCCTGCCCCGTGTGGGAACCCAGCCGCACACGCCCCCCCTGCCTCTCCTCACACTGCATTGCTATTTAAAGTCGCGGTGGTTTGGCTCACTCTTTTTTTAAAAACCATTCCCGTACTTGAGCTGAGTTCCACAAGGCCAGCTGTCACCACTAAAAATGTCTGTCGTGTGACAGCCACCAGCGAGGAGGTGGGAGGAGGCAAGAGGCCCCGGATGGGACCACAGAGTGGCTGGATTTAAAAAAAAAAAAAAAAAAAAAAAGCCAAAACCCAAAAACCAATGCTGCAAGGAAGAAATGAAAGAGGGGAGGGGCCGCTTCTCCCTCTTTCTCCGCCCCTCGTGCGCAGGCTCCTGGTGGCCCTGCCGGTGGGTGACCGGTGGCGGCAGGCCCTGTGACTTGCCGGCAGGGGTGGGGCAGCATCCTGTCAGATGGGCCGGTCCGTGCTGCTCTCAAGCCCCGAGCCCCTCCCTGGGGCCGCTCGGTGAGCCCTGCGCCCCTGCTGGTCCTCCCAGGCGCCCCCACCGTCCTCACCCCACTCACACCGAGACCGAGGGAGTGACCCTTCCAAGGCTGTCGTCCCAGTGAGGGGCCCACACAGGGAGGGAAGGAGATGGTTTGAGCCCCTCCTGGGTTAAATCCTTCCGTGAGTCACGTTTTCAGTGGTTAAGTGTTCACAATGAACTTGAAAAGGAGCTTCCATTTCCCCCCCTTTTACAGATAGGGAAACTGAGGTCCACAGGGGTGGAGCATCTGGCCTGCGGGCAGCACGCTGTGGGGATAGGGCACGGGTGGGCTGGGTATGACTCCTGGCTTGGAACACCTTGCAGTACGATCTCGAGCAAGTGAGTCTCTGGCCTCAACCTTCCTAGCTGTGAAATGGGGCCGTAACGCAACTGCTTCCCAAAGACCAGGTGTCAAGACCGGGTGTCAAGTAGTGGGTAAGGTGACTGAGGCTAGAATGTGCTGGAAGGTCAGGAGCTGGCACAGTATCCAGGGTTGTCAGATTCCAGAGGCTGATTCTTTCCATCGAATGTCGGGGCCTCTGATGGCTGCTGGGGACGGGTCTGGAGGAGCCTTGGGGTAGGTGGGGGGAGAGAGGTGGTTACTCCCTGCTCTCCCCACCCCAAGCACCTGGGTGTGGCCCGGTGGACCCTGGGGGACTGTGAGCTTACCGACCACTAGTCTGAACCTGTAGCTTGTCTGATGGGGGCTCCTGGCCCTCGAACTGTCTGGGGTGACTTACGGCAGGGAGCGCAGGCAAGCAGAGACCCACGCGAACAGAGACTTTCGGAAAGAAAAAGGAAATTATGCAGTTATTGGAGAAACACTCCGGAGAAGACCTTGTATCTCCGTAAGTGTTTCCTCCTCTCTTCTCAGGGCTCTCTTGGCCTCACTCCTTTCTCCTACTCACAGAAAGAGGTCCAGGTAAGTCATTTACACTTTTGAGATAATTAGAGTAGCCATCATATATTGAACATCTACTATACGCCAGGAGCTCTTCGAGGTGTTTTCTTCTTAGAAAGCTTTGCTTGTCCCTCTGGAATGTATATGTTCACGTATTAAAAGGCCTTTTAGACACCCATTCCTTTATTAATTCAACGAACGTTTATTGGGTGTCTATGGTATGCCAGGTTCGATCCTGGGTACAACCTCAGTAAGCCCTGGGCAGTGTGCAGAGGTACACGCAGCTGCGCAGCTGCGCTCTGCTCTGTGATGACTTTCGCTCTTCCCCCGGGGAGTCTCTAAGCACGTCTGACAGGGCTCTGGGACAGGACATGGCCCTGTGCCCACAGGGCACCATTTCCGTGGGAGGGCTACACAGTGATCAGTCACATACACACTGAAGATGATGACGGCAGTTAGGGACAGGGTTATGAATGACAATAAAGCCGTCGAGGGGACAAAGCGCGATGCAAAGGGGGCGGTTTGAGTGAGGCAGAGCCTCTCCCAGCGCGTAGAGATTCAAAATAATGCATCTGTCCGTTTATTCATACTTTTTTTTTTTTTTTTGGTGAATATATAGAGTGTTCACAAGGTTCAAAACTCAGAATAGAGGAAAAACTGTAAGGGGGAGCCCCTCCCACCTCTGTCCTTGTCTGCCCGGTTCCCTGTCGCAATCATCACTGTCGTTAGTTTTTGAAGACTCTTTCAGAGTTTCTTTAGGCAGGTATAAGCAAATATGAAATATTCTCTTCAAACGAAGAAGTCAGCACCCAGTAGGTACCGACATTGGGACTGACACCTGAGTGCGGAGGCGAACCCCGAGGGAGGGCAAGTGAGCCCAGGGCCGGCGGTGGGCAGGGCTGAGGGCGGGGACAGGCGGGGGCTTGAGCACCTGGGGCCAGTGGCGCGGGGTGAGAAGGAGGGCTACTGGCCAGGAGGCCACTGCGGGTTGGCAGTTGGGGAGTGACCCAATGGGACACAGGTTTTAACAGGATCCCCTGGCTGCTGTGGAGCCAAGGGCAGGTGCAGGGAGACCGTTGGGAAGTTGAGAATTCACGCACAAGAGCTGTGGTTCCTCGAGTGTTGGGTTGGGTGCCGGCGCACAGGTATTTTCCATTAACAGCCTTGGGAGGCAGGTGCTGGTATCAGCCTCCTGTGCAGGTGAGGGAACTGTGGCAGAGAGAGAGGGGTCAATTAGCCTGCGGAAGGTCACGCAGCAGTGAGTGGCGGAGGCGGAATGGAACTCAGGCAGTCTGACTGGGGAGCCTGAGCTCTTAAACCCCGTCCCCACCAGCCTCGCTCTGGCTGCCCTGGGTGGAAGGCCAGTATCAGGGAAGGGGCGGGACTGTCCTCACGTCTGCCAGGCTTCGCAGCTGGCGCGCTCTGCCGATACGGACTTGAGCGATGAGCCCTTGCTGGGCCTGCTTGCTACGCCAGAGTCACCTGGGCTGCTGGTAAAATGCAGATTCCTAGGCCCGGATGTGTAGACTCAGAGCCTCTGGGGGTGAGGCCTGGGAACCTGCATTTTAAACCACGAATTACCTTATATGTATTCTGAAATCTGAGTGAGCGGGGATGGGACCTGTCACTCACGTAACTCAAACCTTTCCCGCTGGAGTCTAAGCCCGGCCCAGCCCGGCCCTTGCTGCAAGGATGAGGACAGGAGGCCGTGTTAGGTGTTAGGTTGGCCTCCGCAGCCCGGGGCGGACTTCTGGGCCTGGCATCGCGCCTTGGTCCAGCAGCTGATCCCTGATCGTGGGCTCCTCCCTGATCGTGGGCTCCTCCTTCTTCCCAAGCCGCCGCCCCATCTGCCTGGAGCACAGCCTGTCATGTCCACCTTGAATGATGCTTCTTCTTGGCCCACCTCTCCCACTGTGAATCCTCAAGGGTGGGGACGCCCACACCCCCAGCCCCACCGTGCTGAACTCTGAACCCCACTCCCAGCAGAGGGCCTGGCACTGTGTATGTCCAGCTCAGCATCCTGTGAAACGAACCCAAGCCTCGAGGGCCCCCACTGAAGCACGTTCAGGCTCTTGGGCACGTGTGTAAAGCCTGTCGCCAACTGCCCCGGTGACTTTGACACCCCGACCACACCCTCTCTGCCCCCCACCCACACACTGCTTTTCCTTTACAGGAGAAAATGCAAGGAAGACCGAGCACCTGGCTGGGGCGCCCAGGCTCTGCGCCGGGGGCTTCCCCGTCCCGCTGCCCTGACACCCCCGAGCTCCACCCTCCGCGCTGGGCACGCGGCTGTGCCTGTCCCCCTCCTCCTGTCGCCGGGGCTCAGAACTCACCCCCGTCTCCTGGTGACTCTGCTCCCTTCCCCGACCTCTGTCGTATGTGGAACATGGGACGGGGGACTCACCGTTGGGGACAGGAGCCGGGAAGCATTGCAAGGCCGGGGGTCCCCTCGCGGTGCAGGGCTGGCCTCGACCAAGGCTCGGCTTTGGGTTCCAGGGCTCCGTCCACGTCTTCCCAAGTCAATTTTTTTAGGTGTATTTTTCCCTTTCCACACGGAGACCTGTCACGCTACCTCTTTGCACCTCAGTTTTCTCGTCTGTGAAACAGGGTCACGAGTGGGGTGTCGTCTACGGGTCACGTGGTATGGAAAAGGCCTTGGCACCAAGTGCATGCTCCACAAATGTGGGTGCTGTTATCCTAGTTGTCAGGGTGCTTGGCTCCTGCGGCCCCCAAGAGAGAAGGTACTTCAGACACCCCGGAAGCCCCACACCCCGGGCAGGGTGGCCTGACACGGTTTCGAGGCCAGGAAGTGATGGAGCCAGCATCTGAAGCCAGGTCTGCTCCCCTAGGCCCTGTGTTCCTCCCTGCGGTGTTAGAATCAGGAGGCGCTTTCTCCCGCATTCATTCACTCATTCATTCATTCATTCAACAAGTGTTTATTGAGTGCCCGCCATGTGCTATTCGAATGGCTCGTTCCCAGCGGGGGCGGATGGCCCTGAGCCAACCACAGGCTCCCCTCTGCACGAGGGTAAGGGGTGGCCGAGGCCCGGAGGAGGCTGCAGGGGCCGGGACCACCCAGGGGCTCACGGGTGGTCCGGGCCCCTCCCCTGGCCCAGGTGCAGCGGCCCAGCCTCCTTCCCCAGAGCCACAGCTCTGGAGCAGGGCGGGGCAGGGCCAGGAGGCGTCGGCAGAGAGGGCAGCTGCTTGCCGGCAGACACAACCCCTCTCCTCTGGGTGCTCCCCTAAATCTCGAAATAAATTAGGCAGAATCAAAATCAGACCCTCTTCATCAGGAGAAATTACTCATTTCAAATATTTGCAGCCGCTTGAACTGAAATTTAGCGAGATGAGGACTTAGATGAATAATCTGGGGCCTTTTCAAAGATAGCTTTCGCTCAGCACTTTTCCTGATTTCAGAGTCCTCTCCTCCCGCCGAGCCCCTCCCCAGCAGGAGTCCCCTCCTGTCTTCTCTCTCGGGCTCCCTCCTGTCGCCCCCAATCCTGGACCGTTTTTCCTCCTTTCGGCTCCCTTCTCCTTGATTTCATTCGCTAACCCTGCAAATATTTGCCTGGCACCAAGCTTGACCTGGGGTCACGGCGGTGACAAAATGGTCCGGCCCCTGCCCATGTGGAGAGCCAGGGTCCCTTGACTCAGGGCCTACTCTAGCCACAGGCGGGGAGTTCACCCCGTTATCCGCCCCGTGTGGCACTTCTTAATATTTGGGAAAATTTCCTTTCCACGCTTCTTAAAAAGAAACCTTATCTAATCACCTCTCTGGAGGCCCTTCGGAGGCCAGAGAAAATCGGGAGAATTCTGTCCCCTCCCCCAACCCATCGTCCCCGTCATCCTCGTCATCCTCGTCATCCTCGTCGTCCTCGTCATCCTCGTCCTCCCCGTGGTCTTCCATCTCCACCTGGGCTTGAGACCTTCCCAGGGCGGGCGGAGTTTGAGGGAAGCCAGGCCTGAGCTTGACCACCCGGAGCCCTGCAAGGAGTGACCAGGCCTCCTTGGTGTGGGTTACACCAAAGGAGGGGTACGGGCTGTGAAAGCAAGGGGGGGCCAGAGCGGTGATGCTGACAGACAGGCCGTCTGCCCCTCCCCCCAGCAGAGGGGGAGGCAGACCTTGAACACAGCATTTCCCCAATAACGAAATAAAACCCCGATCTTCTCCACGGAGAAGCACAGGGTCACTTGGGGACCCGGCCGGCTCTGGGGTGGCGGTGAAGGAAGGTCCACTTGGAGCAAGTCTTAAATGACTAGGGGACAGAGCTAAGCCTATAGCACCCAATAACACTCACTGTGGCTGCCCTCAAGCCTTCTTTTGGGGCCTCCTCCCGGCAGTGCCCCCGAGGCACCCCCAAGCTGTCCTGCTGGTCCTGGATGCTGGGAAGGGTCTCTGCCCTCCCTCCCTCTGCTGAGAGGGCGAAGGCCGGGCCAGCTCTGCCCAGTGACCCCCTCGGGAACTCTAAGGCAACAGTTTAGCTTTGGGTTCAGCTCGAAATGCCACGTGAAGTTTTGGGTCCTTTTAATCCGAAACCAGGGGTTTTCCACCCGTGAAGAAGAGGAAGTGGTGAGAAGGTAGAGGCTTAAAACAGAAAGAGATGGCTTTTGGGCCGAAGCCAGTGGTGGGGACGAAGCTCATGGAAGAAACCTCGGGAGGCCACAGCGGGAGGGGACCCAGCTCCCCCGTGGGATCAGGCGAAGAGCTGGGCTGGGTCACTGCGAAACGGATGGAGGGACCCTGTGCTGCCGTTCACGTCCGCCCGGCTCCACCACGTCCTCCCGCTGAGACGGGCTCAGAGGCGGCCGCCACACCGCACGGGCCTCGCGTCCCGTGTCCAGCAGGCTCGACTTTGACCTAAGGCAGTGGGGAGCCGAGGGTGGACCCTGAGGGAGGACGTGGCTCAAGGACGAACAGGGATTAGAGTCGCCACGTAGAATACGGCACACCCAGTTAAATTTAAGCTTCAGATAAACAACGAGTACGTTTTCTAGGACAAGGATGTCCCAAACGTTGGAGGGGACGTGTCTGCACTAACATTTTCATTCCCTGTTTATCTGAAATCGAAGTGTAACTAGGCGTCTTTTATTTTTACTTGCTAAATCTGGCAACCCCAAGTGGAACGAACTTTTTCCGAGCTTTCTCTTGACCTCTTGCAGTCCAGGGGGTGAGATGCAGACAGCGAAGAAGCCGAGGTGACCGGAGGGCGGCCGTGGGGTGCCTGGGGGGTGCCCCACACCTATCCTTGGTGTCCCTGACTAGAATCGCGCAGGTGTGAGCCGGGACGAGAGGACGTTCACAGCGTGTGACCTCGTGGCCCTACCCCAGAGCCCGGCGACGCGGGCACCAGCCTGAGCAGCCCACATGTCAGACGAGGCTCTAGAGGCTCCGGGAGACCGCGACTTGCCCCCGGTACACAGCTCTAAGTGGGGGCTGGAGCCCACCCAGGTCTGTCTGATTTCAGGGCCTGGGCGTCTCCATCCCAACACCCTTTGCTCCTTCCCAGCCTTGGGGGTTTCTCTCTGACCCCTGACCTCTTGCTGGCCTGGCCTTGGCCTCTGCTTTGCCTTTCACTGCCTGCCTGTCCCGGGCCTGGGGCTCTGTCTCCCCGCATCCCGCCCTCTGAGTGGGGCCTCATTGAGACCAGTGCCCGAGAGATGCCTTTGATTTCCTGAGTGTCACTCCATGGTCCCCGGACCCCGTAGATGTGCTGGCCAAGGCCATTTCCCTGCTGAGCCCATCAAGAGGGGCTGACAGACTCCCCGCTCTGCCTGAAGAGTGATGCTCATGGCTGGAGTCTGCAAACACTCACCACAAGGCAGGCCTGGACCACCCCACGCACCCCACTGAAGCCCCACTCCGACCTTATGTGGGAGGCCCCCCAGAACCCCCATTTTACAGATGGAGAAACCGAGGAGCAGAGAAGTGGGATCACCTGCCCAGCCTCAGCCAGTGGAGAAGGTCACTGGCTTGGGTCTCGGTTTCAACGTCCCCTTCGTGGTGAAGCCCTCTCCTGAGCCCTCGGGCTGGGCTCCCTGTCACATGCTTTTTTGGCATTGTACATTTCTTCATCTGTCGCAATTGTAATTGGGTCCGTAGTCAGAATGGTGTGTGCTGGGTTTCTGTCCCCTGCTAGTGGTGACCTCTGCGCCTTCTTAACGACTCTGACACCAGCACAAGCTCAGTACCGGGCACATGGCAGGAGTTCTCTAAGGGCTTGCCAAGGTATGAGGGAGGCTTCAGAAAGGGGGTACCATTTGAGCGTGCCCTAGATGACAAGAGGTTGTTGGTACCCAGGTGGACCAGGTGCAGCCTTGGGAGGTGCTATGGACCGAATCGCATCCCCACGAGTTCAAATGTTGGAGCCCTAACCCCAGCGTGGCGGCATGAGAAAGTGGGCCTTTGGGGGTGATCAGGGCTAGATGAGGGCATGAGGATGGGGCGCCACAATGGGATTTGTGCCCTTATAAGAGGGTGACAGGCCACGTGAGGACACAGCGAGAAGGTGGCCTTCCGTGAGCCAGGACGAGGGCCGTTGGCAGAACCCGGCCATGCTGGCACCTGACCCCAACGCCCAGCCTCCAGGACGAGGAGAAGCAAACGTCTGCTGTTTAAGCCTGAAGGGGCTTAAACAGCGGCCAAGCTGGCTAAGACAGGAGGGCGGCGGTCACTAGGGCACCAGTGGACGAAGCCTCGGGGGTGGGACGCGGCCTGGTGTGCTGGAGGAGGCTCATGTCGTGGTGAGCCGGAGTGCCGTGGGCTGGCGGGGTGGGGTCCTGCCGAAGTGGCCATTTGGCCTAGATGACACTTAGAAACACTCTTACTTCTGATTTTCAGATAATATGATGAAAACATTCCTCACCTAAGCGGAAATTTACTCGCTTTTCTGAGATGGCTTCTAAAGGCAAAGTCGGCACGTTGGAAGCTCCACGTTCTGTGGGACGTCGTATCTCTCAGAAGCGCCTTCGGCGGCAGGGGTCACGAAACCTAAGCCCAGAGGCCGAAACTGCAAGACCATTTAAAGTTCACCCCAAAGAAGACCAGCCGGGGCTGGGGCTCATTCAGCCACAAGGTCAGGATCAGGGCCCCGGGTTGCCTCTCCACGGTTCTCTTGGCCCGTCCCTCGTGGTGACAAAGTGGGTGCTCAGTTCCAGGCCTCGCCCTCATGGTGACAACATGGCTGTCAGAACTTCGTGCCTTCACTGGGCCACACCCCCGAGTGGGAAGGGAGAGAGTGTGTGCGCGCGAGCCCCTCCTGGGCTTCTGCCCGGGCAGGCGGGGAAGAAGGGGTTCGGGAACAGGACGGGGGGAGCCGACCTTCGACGTCTGTTAGCGCGTTTCTCTCTCCTGAAGGGTTCACCCTGTCGGGCCCGCCCCAGAAGGCCCCTCTTCTGTGAAGCCAACTCTCCCTGGAAGCGTGTCCTTCAGTTTTTTGTCACGTCACTTGGCAGTTTCCAGCCGGTGGTCTGAGTGACACCCAGAGCACGTCAGAAGGAAGGTCAAGGTGCGTGGCTCTTGGAGGGGGGGGGTGGTCACGCGCCGTTGTCCTCGGCCGCATCACGCCTGCGAACTGCCCCTCGCCTCCGCCCTTTTTCCTCGTGGTTCAGCTCTTGCATTTTTCAACCCGTTTTTATAAAATAAGAGAAAATGCAATAACGTGTTTTGGTAGTTCCCGCGAATGATCACTGCGGTCAAAGATGGTGACGTAGAACCACGAACATGGGCCCACCTGTTTGAGCGCCAGTGCAGTGGGGAGCACTTTGCCGGTAACACCTCTTACCCGCCCGCTCCGCCTCAGCGAGGCAGAGGCCACCCTGGTCCCCATGCTCCCAGTGACGAGCTCGGGACTCTGAGAGGTTAAGCTGTGTGCCCAAGGCCACTGGGTCTGGAACTCCACCCTAATGAGCCGATGGCCGCCTGTGCTCAGTCTATGTTACATCTGAGCTCTCACACCTCCTGGCCCTTGGCACCTCTGGCTGATGGGCCGGGAGACAAAGTGACATGCGCCCCTCCGGGCTGAAGTGCTCACTCCCCTGTTGTCTCTTCCTCTATTTTGGTGACTCAGAAGCCCACCTGTTCCAGATGGGCAGCTCCAAAGTCGGGGAGCCCTTCCTAGACCGGGTCCCTGAGTGACTGTGTGGAGCAGAGCAGTGGCCATGCATGTAGCGTTAGTGAGAGACAAGCTCCTGTTGTGTGGAGCCACTGAGATCTGGGGCTGTTTGTTTCTGCAGCAGAGTCTGGCCTTGCCTGACTGGCACACTCTCTCCCATCTCCAAGGCACCCACCCGCTGCGTGCGAAGGGATGGGTGAACACTGCCCCGTATCCCTGCCTTGCGGGGAGGCCCTGGGAGGGCTCGGTCATGGCTTCCTGGAACGGTCCGGGTGAGGCTGAACTGCCCAGCTGCAGATGTGGCGTCTGCTCCATGCCAGGACATTGGCAGGGACTTCAGCTGGCAGAGGGCAGCCTTCCTTCTCTGCTGGGCCTTTCTGGACCTGGCAGAGCCACATGGAGCCTGGGCACACCTGGGGTCCCTCCTGTGCGCACCCCTCTGGAACCAGGAACTTCCACGAAAGCCCCAGCTGCTGCTGGCAGGTTGGAGGGACATCTGTGCCACACCGATCCAGGTGCTTCTGCCAGTGCCAGCTCCGAGGCTAGTGAGGGTCTGGCTGGCAGGGACACGGCCTGCTGAGAGCTGAGCGCTCGTGGCTCTGGGCCTCCCTGGCCTCAGCCCGCCCAGCCCCTCCAGCTTCCCCCACCTGCTGCCATCTCTGTTTTGGGACCTTTCCTGCCTTGTCCACCCTGTGAGTGCTCACGCTGTCTTCCTCACATCCAGAATGCCTTCTCCCACCCCTCATGCCGGGGACGCAGGGGATGTCCTCCTTCCTTCTCCCATGGCACCCCACTCACTTCTGCCACTCCGACATGACTCTGGTCCCTTGGTTCTACACCCTGGGTGGACGGGTCTGTCTGCCGAAGAGACTATGGCCCTCGAGGATGGGGCTGAGCCCTGGCTTGGCACGAGATTGGATGTTCCCTGAACCATGCATGGAGTGAATGAAAGGATGCCCACCAGCCCTGTTAATCGAGCACCTGCTACATGCTGGGCCTGTCACATACCTGCCGTGCTCCGGCCCGACTTGTGCCGATCAGCTATGTGGTCACCACATATGCTTATAAGGGGTGCTGTGACTTTTCGTCCCTGTGTGAGCCTGGGGTACCCTGAAAACAATGCTCAATGAGGACCCAGGCCCAGCACAGTACACAGGACACCGAGAGATGGCGCCTCCTTGGGGTTAGGGTCCTGGTGGCAGGGGTAAGCCCAAGGACCAACCCAAGCTTGTGTGTCAGTTGCTTAAGCAGCTGCTGGACCCCGAGTCTCCCCAACAGCTTTCATTTTACTTATCTGGCTCCCACTTGATGTGGGACTGTCACCCCAACTCCATCATTTCCCTCTCCACCCTCCGGGGCACCAGCCCAGAGGCTGCTTCCAGCTCAGCGCCCACAAAGAGAGTGTTGGACCAGGATCCAGTTTGGGGGGGCCTTCCTAGCTCTTTACCCCTCAGAAATTGGGGTTTCTCTTCTGCATTTTCGTGGGGTCTGAGGCTTCATAACATGGCTCAGGCTGGATTCCAGCCCATCTCCCTGCCTCTCCAGTCCTTTCTCTGCCCAGGTAGTGAAATTTTAAGCAGGCACATTCCTGCTGCCCAATTTTCATTAATTGGCTCTAAAAGGGTTTCTATTTTCTCCCCAAACGCTGATTGATCCAACCGAGGTAAACAGCACCGCCAAAAATGGGGGGGGCCTGCTGAGGGAGATGGGATAACTAATGTTACTTGACATTTACTCAGAGAAGAAGGGAGAGAGGGAGGGAGGTGAGTCACACAGCCCACAGATTCTGCAGAAATGAGCAGCCGTAGGCAGGCGGAGCAGGAGGGCTCAGAGAAGCTCTAGTTCCCCCAACTTCACAGGCTTCTGGGACCCCTAGGGGTTCTCTGCTCCCCGGAGGAGAGGCTCTCTGTGTCCTTAAATAGTTGTGCATTTAGCTCTGGAGGCGGGAGCCCTGAGGACACCCACAAGGCTGAGCTGATGGCTTTCCTGTTTGTAGCAGGGAGTTGTGAATATAAACCATCGTGGAAGCCCTTTGTAGACGGGGGCTGGTGGGTGGCAGAGAGAGAGAGTCAGCAAGAGAGGTTGAGTGCTTGGTTACTTCTACCAATCTTTGCCTCTGACTGCCTCAGTTTCCCAACTTGGCGCTACACCCACTGGAGATTACAGGTGGCGCCATTTGGGAATCAAAGCCGAAAGGGAGCAGGTGCAGCTCTCTGCAGCAGGATGGAGAAGGGAAGCTCGGGGAAATGCTGGCCTCCCGTGGCCATGTTCACCGACGAGGCGAGGGCTGTCATTCCTGCATTTGTGCAGCAGCGTTGGCTGAGCACCTGCCATGAGCCAAGCTCTGCTGGTTCCTGGGGCTCCGGGAGGGAACGCCCTGCCCGCTCCGCCTCCCTGCCTGGCCTTGCTTTCTCCCGTGGTCTCCCGTCCCCCTCGCTGCGTTCTGCAGTCGTGGGTGCTGTGCTTGGTAGGCCTGCCATCTTGTAGATCTTCCCCTTCCTGCCACCCGCCCGGAAAAGCTGCCCATGTGACCTCTTCATCTGGGAATCCTTCCTATCTTCTCCTGGCCAGGATATTCTTCTGCCTTTGGGTAGCCTTGATTTTCTTGACAACTACATTCAAGACTAGGCCCGCCCCCTTCCCCAAACTGCTACTTCTCCTGAGTCTCATCTCACTGGGGCGCCTCTGGCCGAGCAGCCCCTTTGAGCCAGACCTGGCCTTCATCTCTGCCTCCTCCCTCCCCTGGTCCATCATGAACAGTCAACTACCAAGTCATCTTGGCTCTGCTTCCTCAGCATCTCCCAGGCCTCTCTGCTCCTCTCCTTCCCCATGGCCACTGATCTGGTCCAGGCCACCATCATCTCAGCTTCTGGCTGGTTTCTTGGCCTCTGGTCCGGCCCCTGCACGCCGTTCTCCACCCAGCAGCCGGAGTGTCCTTGCGTTGCCCACAAGACTCCGGGCGGGCAGTATTTCCCACGGCTTCTGGCTTCCATTGTTGCCGCAGTGAAGTCAGTTGTCAGTCTTACTAGGGTTCCCTTGAAAGTGAATCTGGCTTTTCTTCTCTGACTGCTGAGAAGTTCGCCTCTCCTTACCTTTGGTTTTCTGTGATGGACTGAAGTGTGGATTGTTTTGATTTATCTTTCTGGGAACTCTTTGGGTATCTTTAGTCTATGCTCTAGCGTCTTTTACCAGTCCTGGAAAATTACCAGTCTTCATCTCTTATACATTGCCTCTGCCCATTTCTCTCTCTCCTAGGACTCCAATTAAACTGTCTTTTCCATCCTCTCTGTCTCTTACTCTCTCTCTTTTCCCATCATTTTTTCTCTTCGTAATGCATTCTGGGTATTTCTTTTGCCCTAATTCTTTCTTTGGCTGCATTTAATCCATTGTTAAACACATCCACTGAAGTTTTTTTATGCTTTATTATTTTGAAATATATCCCACATGCAGTAAATACATAAATTGTAGACATATAGTGTTGCAGAAGAGTGAAAAATAAACGTGCAGTTTAATGAATGTTTAAAAACCAGACATGTATGGGACCACCACCAATAAGTCGAGAAATAAAGTCTTTGCATTTTAAATTGCAATCATCATAATGTTCATTTCCAGAGCTTCTGTTCAGTTCTTTTATCAATTTGCTATGTCACGCTTTATAGTTTTATATTCTCCAGTGATGTTTCTTGCATGTCTTTTTATCTCTTAAAACATAGTAAGCATAATTGTTTTATGCTAATTTCAGTATCTGAGACATATTTTGCAGTTATGTTTCTAGTGTGTGTGTGTGTGTTTTTTCTCACAGTGTCTTATTTCATTTTTGGCCTAGTGGTTTTTTTGTTTGTTTATTTCTTTTTTTTTTTTTTTGTACATTGGTTATAGTATATGAAAAATTAAGTACAGGAACAACTTAAGGCATGGATGACGTTACTTCCTCCCAGACAGGAGTTTGGTTTGCGTTGACCACAAGCTTGGATGTCTTACCTGTCCGGATCCATCTTCATCCAAACTCGAGGTTTCCTGGGTCCCTTAAAACCAGCTGTGCTTCCTCAGAAGGGCCGGTCCCCTTCTGATCACCCTCGTCCCCTTGGGGTCCCAGCTAACTGTGGGTCCTGTCCTTTTGTTTCTGTCCTGTCTTCTCCAGGTTCTTCTGAGCTTGTACAAGCTCCTTAGGCAAAAGAGGCCTCGGAATCGAGAACTGGGGCGGTAGTTCCCAGAATTAGGAGAATGAACCAGAGAGGGCAGTTTTAATTCCAACTACAGGAAACCTTGTTTTATGTAAAGTTCATTCCTGTGCATACAAATTCTAAAACCCACTGCTAAGAGAAATCCAGGTGGGGAGGCGTCCGGTCCAGCAATGCCATCCAAAGGCTCTGGGTCTCTGACTTGGGTTAGGATCCCTGACTGGGAAACCTTGAGGAAACAATTTAACCATTTATTGCTTCAGTCTCTACTCATCTATAAGATAGGGGAAACTGTATTATTTATCTCAGAGTGCTGGGTGGATGGCGGATCCTCACTAGATGCTACCTACTGGTTTTCCACAGACCACATTCCACCCGCCATATCCCTTCCTGCCCCTCTGCCTTTCCTGGCACTGTGCCCCTTTCCAGAATGCCCTTTCCCGTCCCCTGACTCATCACATCGCCTCGTCCTGTAAGGCAGGCTCTGCATCCTCAGGAAGGCTTGCGCTGATCACCGCAGTCTCTGCAGGCCTTTGCCGGCATCACCCTCAGAGATGCCAGGAGCAGCGGGTGGGGTGAGGCATCCTTGTCCATTTGGAGCATTGATTGGGCGCCTGCTGTGTGCAGGGTCGTGTGCCAGGAATGAAACAATGAGTGAGACCTTCAAGTTCCCCATTCTCTTGTTCTTGGGGTGTGTCCCAGACTCAATGGCAGAACAGGGGTTCCTATAAAAGAGGCTTATCTGGCCTCTTGGTGGTTCCTGTCTCCCCTGATGCCTGGCCGTCAGTCGGAGGACGGGGGTGAGACTTGGGGGCGGGGGCTGTATGTGGCAGAGAACCACGTTTTCCTACTGGGATTTGTAAGGTGATAGTAACATCCCTAAATATTATAAAGTGCTTCAAAATACATAAAAATGCTTCTCTTTCATTCTCATACCTGATCTCAGTTACGGATGACAGGTGGACTGATCCCTTTAGAGACAAGGAGACCTGAGACCAAAGGGGGATAGGGACTGCCCAAGCTCACACAGCTGGTTGGCTTCCCTTGACTCAGGCTTCACAGCCTGAGCCCGGCCCCACCTAGAAGGGGGCCTGCTCCTCTCCCGGGAATGACTTCCTTCCAAGAGCCAGAGATGTGGCCTGCCCGGTGCCCAGCTCAGGACCTGGCGTGCTGGGTAGAAGGGGGATGAGTTCAAGTGCAGGGGGAGCCAGGAGGAGTCCGCAGCCAGGAAGGGACAGAGCCCTTTAGGAGGAACCTGTCTGACTGGGGGCACAAGAAGGCAGGACAGTGAGGAATCTAGTATTGGCCAAGATACATTTGGGGCGCCTAGGCAGGGATGCCCAGTGTCCACTGCGGTGGCTGAGATTTAGGGGAAAGTGATGACCATTGAGTCCCCTCCCCGAGCCCCGCCTCTAGCGACGTAGGGACTTGGGGCCTGGTCCTTGGGGTCTCGGGAACACACAGACCTCATTTCTCTCCCGACAGCTTCCCAGGAAAGAAAACACTCAGGGGCTTGTGGAACCTGGGGATTCATTTCGTTCACAGGGTAGCCCAGGGGTCTGATCATGTGGGCCTGTCATTACAAGATCGCTTAATCACATGCTCACCTGAGAGGAAGGAGGCTCCGCCCCGGGCTCGTGGGGGAGCTCCGAGGCCCAGCTGCAGTTCCAGGCCTGCCCCGCCTGGCAGCTCATTTTGGGCAGGTCCCTTGGTGTTCCTGGCTGCCTCGGTCTCTCCGCCTGTCTGGGGACTCCGGACAGTCATGGCAAGAGGGGAGACAGGGCAGAAGGTACAGCCACCCTGATTTCCTGGTTGTAAACGACACCCGGCGTTGACAGGCCCTGTCCCCACAGCGTGGTGCCTGGAGTGGGAGGATGTGCGAGCTTGTCCTCCTTGGCATCTACCATCCGGCAGGCTTTCCTCGTTTGCTGTCGTCTCCCTACTAGGATGCAAGCCCCACGCGGGCGGGAGTTTCTGTCTTTGATTCATCAGCGCCTAGAATGTACCTGGTACGTGACAGGCTCTGCGGGAGTTGAACGAATGAATGAATGAGGGAATGAGTGAATGAATGATTTGCTATTTGCCTTAAACCTGGGCTGTGGACCTTCCTTCTGCTTCTTTCTGTGTCTAACCTGAGGGTCGGGAACAGCTGCCAGTCACCCACTTTCCCGTAAAGCAGAGCTAATGGCCATAAAGCCGTCAGGGCAGGACTCTGGTGGGATGAAATGTGACAATCCATGTAGGTCCCTGGGCACGGACCTGGACACAGCACGGGCTCGATGGTGTCTGCCAGGAGTGTTATTTGAGGGTTTACTCCCCAGCCCGATTTTGGTGAGACTTCGTGCCTCAGTTTCCCTTCAGCAGGAGGAGAACGTGATGTGGCTCTGCTAGGCAGCTGGGAGGGGCCCACAGCCCAGGGAAGCTCGAGAATAAATGCGAGGTGTGACGCAGAAGCGTTTCCTCCGGGGATCTGCAGCCGATGGCAAATGGCAACATTCTTGCCCATTGTAAATGCTTTAAAATAGATTAAATGCTTCCTCTCCATTCTCCTACCTGGTCTCAGTTACGGAGGACAGGGCGGGGCGGGTTATTTTACCAACCGAGTCCAGAGAAGGACTGGGACTGCCCAAGGTCATGTAGCTCGTTAGGGACCAGAAGCCACATTTCCTCCCCCTCCCCCCCTGCTGCTCCAGCTCGTCCACTGCTTTTATTTGTTTGTTTGTTTGGGGTGGACGTGGCCTGAAGTTTCAGAAGCATCTATGGCTAGAAGAAGCAGAGGAGGCAAGACGTTTGCTCTAGGATTCAGCCGTCCCTCCAGACGGAGACTCGGGGGCCAGCTCTGCTTCCCCTCTTTTATCCTCCCCCCACCTCTAGGTGCGTCATCACCATCTCGCTCCTGGAGGACACCACACAGCGGCCTGAATGATTGTCTTAAATGGACAGCAGAGCACGTCATGCCTCTGCTTAAACTCTCGGCGACCCCCGTCCCCGCTTCTGCTTGCAGCCCAGGCTCCCCGGCCCGCGTGATCGGGCCAGACCCTCCTGGCCGCGTCGCCCCCGACCCGCTCCCCTGGACCCCGCGCCCGGCCGCGCCAGCCTCGGGGCTGCGGGTTGGTGGCTCCACCCCCTGCAATGCTTTTCCGCGCGCTCCGCCTGGCCGGCCGCTCAGCCTCGCCGGCTCCGTTCTAGCGTGGCCTTCTCAGGGGCTTCCTCCCCGAACCGCGAACCCAGGGCAGGTCCCTCCCGTTCCTTTTCTCTTCTGACTGCGTTCTCTGACCCCCTTTCCTCCCTCCCTTGTCTCCCTTCTTCGACGTCTGCCTCGGCTACTGAGAGAACCTTCCAAGGAGGCAGGGACCTGGGGAATATTTGTCATCGCTGTGCATCCATCCACCCACTTACACAGGCCAGGCCTTTAGCAACTGCTCGCTGCGTATTTTTTTGGATAAAGAAACACCCTGCCCGTGAGGCAGTGGTAACACGTGCTTCGTGGGGTGGGGCTGAGTTTTCGGCGGGGGGGGGGGGGCGGGGGTACTGTATTTGAAAGCCTTAGGCACACAGCTTCTGCCGCGAGTAGGTGCTTAAAGACGGTGGCTCGTGTCACCCACACTGGACTGGAGGGGCCCAGAGCCCCAAGTCCCCACCCCACCGGCACAGCTAGGCAGCCGACCTGCTGAATGCTCCAGTGAGAGATTTACAAAACAGAGGGCTGGGATGACAGTCTTCTGAGCTCAGCAGACGGTTTTTGTTGCCTAGGAACCCCACCCCCACCCTCAGGGTGAGTGACTTGGTGAGTAAACAACAAGGAGTGAATGACCCAGGAAGGAGAACAGCCTCCACAGAAAACAAGTGGGGAGAGGGGCTTGTGGGGGGTGGGTGCTGGCTCTGCGGGGCCCAGAGCTGGGGGAGGTGCTGCTTCCCTGTTCAGGTAGAATTAAGATTCACAAAGATTCCCCTGGTCCCCGACTTACAACCGGAGTTTGACGTAAGGAATGTTAACTTTTGCGTTTTGGCTCCAAAAGTCAGTTGAAGGATGAGCATAGATAGGACCTAAGGACAGGTCGTCTAGAGGCTCCAGGGGTCTGTCTGGGGTTGGTGACAGAATAGCGTTGGCCCCCAGAGGTACCCAGATGGCCCCTCAGCCCCTGAGAGCCACCCACAGCAGGGTCTTTGTGGGCATTGGGCGTGGTACAGTGGTCTTGCTGCCAGTGTGGGCTCTGCTTTGCCGTCCTGTCCTGCACCCTTCCGGGAGCACTTTTGGATGTTGACCCGGGTCCCCTCCTCCTTGTTTCAAGGTGACTTTTTGAGCTTTCCAACTTGGCTGGTGGCTGCGAGAGGGGCGTACGTAGCCCAGCAGGTAAGAGCAATGACCTAGATTCAAATCTCGTCTCCATCTCTTAAAAGCCACGGAAGCTTAGATGATTACTGAACTTCTCCGAGTCTCACTTTTCTACAAAATGGGGACAATAATGATTATTCTTTTCTAACGTGGTGAGCATTTCATGTGGCAGCAACTCTGGGATGCCCAGCACGGGCCCCATGGGGCCACTGGGCGCCTTCCGAGCTGATAAGGAAGCATCGGTGGGCTTCTTCTCTCAAGCTGGGTCCCATGTGGGTGCAGCATGCACCAGGACCCAGGACTCCAGGGCCACTGGGAGTCACCAAACAAAGGCTAAACATTTAGAAAGGTTATTTCTCTCCTGGGGATCCTGGAAGAGCCACTGTCATGCCAGCAGCAGTAGTATAAGTGACAGTAAGAGTAACAATGACAATAATAAAGGCAACGATAACCAGAATTTATGGAGTCCCAAGAATATACTTTATGCTGTCCTGAGCACCTTGTAAGAATGATCACATGTCATCTTGACAGTGGCCATAAGCAGTGTATTTTGTCATTATCCCTATTTTACAGTCACACTCAGGGAGCTGAAATGACTTGCCCGAGGCCACCGGTACACAGCGGGTCCACGGTATGGGGGAGGGGCAGGCTTGGACCCAGAAGTTCAGCTCCCAAGTCCATGGCCTTAACCTCTCCGCCCGGCTGGCTTCTCTTGGTCCGTCTTCTCCCTCCTCCCTGTGCTGATGTCCACTGTTTCCACTTTCGTTTCCCATGGGCCTTCCACCTCAGCAGGGTGGGAGGTGAGGGGGCGCACGGTAAGGGACCTGAGCAATGATGGGGCCGCCGAGGGCTGCGATACAGATCTTCCCACACTTGTTCTGCCAGGTTGAGGGCTCTCCGTGGCTGCCGGGTGATGGGCCAGGGCCTGCTAGCAGTGCGGCTTGGTGTTCCCTGATGGAGCCGACTCATCCAAACTCATCCCGGCCCCCTAAGCCCATCTGGAGTTTTGACAGCTCTTCAAACCTCTTCCTTGAAGGTCACCCTAACCAGGCTACTCGTCTTATCTCCTAGGCTAGAAAGAAGATCGGGGCTCTGGAGGCTCTCCATCTGCATTAAAATTTTACCCGTGCGCGTCTATGAAAAACCCACGGCTAGCATCACACTTAACGGCGAAGGCCTGAAAGTGTTCCCTCTAAGTTCAGGAGCAAGTCAGGGGTGCTCACTCTCACCACTCCTGTTCGACGTTGGATTGGAGGTTCTAGCCAGGGCAATTAGGCAGGAAAAAGGAAAACAAGTCATCGAAGAAGGAAAAAGTAAAACTCTATTTGCAGGTGACATGATCTTGTGTCTAGAAAACCATAAGGAATCCACTAAAAATCAGAATGAGCAAATGAGCAAGGCTGCAGGATACAAAAATCAATCGTATTTCTATACACTAGCGATGAACACTATGAAAAGGAAATTAAGGAGATAATGCCATTTTCATTTGCATCCAAAAATAAAAATAAAATACTTAAGAATAAATTCAGCAAACGAAATGCAAGGTTTGTATACTGAAAATGATAAAACATTGCTGAAAGAAATTAAAGAAGACCAAAACAAATGCACAGACATTTCCAATCCATGTTCGTGGATTAAAAGACTTAATGTTGTTAAGACGGCAATACCAAAAGTGATCTACAGATTTAATCCAAGTGGAATCAAAATTCCACTTGGCATTTTTGCAAAATTGACAAGATGATCCTAAACTTTGCACAGAAATGTGAGACGCTCAGAAGAACCAAATGATCTTGAACGAGAACAAGATCGAAGAACTCGTGCCCTCTGATTTCCAAATTTACTACACGGCTATGGGAATTAAGACTACGGCACTTAATATAAAGACAAACTATAGATTGAGGAAACAGAATTGGAAATAGAGAAGTAAATCCATACATTCGGGTTCAATTGATTTTTGACAAGGAGTGCCAAGACTATTCAATGGGGGAAAAGAATAGTCTTTTCCACAAATGGTGTGGGCGGCTGTGTTCCACATCGAAAGAATGAAGTTGGATCCCTGCCTCACACCGTGTACAAAGATTAACTTGAAATGACTCATAGACTTAAGTGTAAGAGTGAGGACTGCAAACCTCTTAGAATAAAACATAGGAGGGAAGCTTGGTGACCCTGAAAAGCACAGGAATAAACTAAATGCTATGCTTTACGGGACACCAAGAAACAGAGAGACAAGCCACACAATGGGAGAAAAATTTTGTAAATTATGATTCTGATAAGGGACTTTTGTTCAAAATATATAAACTTATAACTCAATGATAAAAGACAAATAATTTAATTGAAAATTTAGGCGAAGGATATGAATAGATATTCTTCCAAAGAAGTTGTCCAAATCGCAACAAACGTATGCAAAGATGCTCAACACTATCAGTCATTAGGAAGATGCAAATCAAAACCACAATGAGATATCACTTCACCCCCACTCGGATGACTAAGATAAAAAAGATAGACAATAACAAGTGTTGGTGAGGAGGCAGGGAAATTGGAACCCTCCTACATTGCTGGTGGGATTGTAAAACAGTGCGGTTACTTTGGAAAACAGTTTGGTGGTTCCTCACACCTCAGGTAAACATAGATTACAGACGACCCAGCAGCTCCACAACTAGGTATGTACACCCAAGAGAACTGAAAACATATATTCACACAAATGCTTGCACACGAATGTTCATGGCAGCATTATTCAAAAGAGCCAAAAAGTGGAAATAGTCCCAGCGTGTGGTACATCCACGCAACGGAATACGATTTCCCAACCAAAAAGAACGAAGTGCTGATACATATCATAATGTGGATAAACCTTGAAAATATTATGTTAAGTAAAAGCAGCCAGTCACCAAAAAGAAAAAAAAAAAAACCACACATATTTTATGATTCCATTTCTATGGAATACCCGGAATAGATAAATCCATAGAAGAAGAAAGTAGATTGGTGGTTGCGGGGGGCTGGGGCGGGAGCAGGATCAGGGTGACCGCTGATGGACACACAGCTTCTTTTTGGAGCGATAAGAATCTTCTGAAGTTGGATGGTGGCAATGGTTGTGCAGCTCTGTGAAGATACTGAAAGCGATCGAACTGCTCACTTTAAAAGGGCGAATTTGATGTTATGTGAATTACATCTCAAGAAAACAACTCTGTAAAAGGGAAAGGGCTCAATTTCTAGTTTACGGGAAATATAGGGGTAGAAAAACCAAGTCAAATGAAACCACGAGGAAGCACAGAGACAAGTCCGGGATGCGGCCGTTGAATGGTGCAGCGGACTCGGTTTCGTCCATGAGTCAGTGGCATGAAAACAATTTTTTAAAAAAAGTAACGGGACGTAACCACAGACCACCACGTGTAGACCTCATATGGATCCTAATTCACTTGGAAACGGTCTTGATAAGAATATCGGGTAAACTAGATTCTTCACTGGGCATTTGGGTAACACCACAGGATCGCTGTTAATTCTGCCAGGCGTGACGATGCTGTTATGGTATTATGAGAAAACGTCTGTATATTTAGAGGAACGCTGAAGTGTGTTGGGAGATGAAATGACATGGCCACGAAAACAAAATAATCGAAAGGGATAGTTAAAACAGGTATGGCAAGATCTCAGGGATTATTGATGTGAACGAGAGGATATGGGAATTTATATACTCTCTCCTTTTGTGTATTTTTGAAAATATTCCTAATCAAATCCTTTTTAATGTTAAAAAAAAAAATCTGTGTGGCCCCAGGCGAGCCACTTCTCTGGGTTTGCACGTTTATTAAATGGGGGCGGCATCTGTCCCATTTTGCAGATGAGGAGACTGAGCCTTAGAGAGGTGACTCGGATGCCTGCGTCCTGTGGCTGGCCCTGGAGGAGTCAGTATGAGAATCCCGGCCTAGCCTGCTCTAAACCCTGGCCCTCACCTCCTTGCTTCCCTGTGGTGGCTGTCCTCATAGTTGTCACCTCTGGAGAGAGTGTGTGTGTGTGTGTGTGTGTGTGCGTGTGCGCGCGCACGTGCCCGTGTGTGGCCTCAGGGCCTCTCCGAGGCCAGCCGGAGACCCTACCTGAGGTGGAGTCTGTTTTCTTTCTCAAGAGGGCAGAGTGGACTCTGAGACATCCTTCGAGCCAGCCGTAGCTCTCACACAGGCCCCTCAGTCCGCCCTGCTCTAGGTCACCCTCTGCCCGACTCCAAATGTCTAGGAGCCAGGCTCGGGGGCCCAGGCAGCTGGACAATGGGCCCTTTGGAGGCTGGGCCAGGGCTTGAGCCTTGGCTGTGGGCTGTGGCCGAGGCCACCACAGATGGCTGCTTGTGGCCGGCCTGACTACAGCCAGAAATAGGTCCTGCTGGGCACTGAGCTCCTGCAGGCCCCACCCTGGGTTCAGCCTGGGAACGTGGGTATTTACGGAGCCAAGGGGAGGAGGCCTTCATCAGGAAAGCAGGTCTATTTTGGGGCCTTTGGGAGGCAGGGAAGAAAATGACCCCTTGGCTTCCACCGTCAGCTCCTGTCTTTAGCACACAGGCCCCTGAGCCCCCCTGGGTTCTCAGCCCAGCTCTGCCCCAGCTGGCTGTGCAGCCTGCATGCCATGTGGTGGGTCATGTCCCTCTCTGAGCTTCGCTTTGCTCATCTGTACGGTGGGGGATGAATGGTGACGAGTCCTCCACGGGGGTGTGAGGATCCCGGATGATGCGTGCATGCTCCCTGGGACAATCTGTGCTCATAAAGTGCCTATTACTACAGTTCTCCCATCCCCTCCCCCTCCACCCCAGCCACTGCCTGGGGGTGTTTCCTGCCCCTGGGGCCTTTCCTGGCCCAAGAGTGGGCTCTGCAGGGCCTGGTTTGGGTCACGCATTTAGTTGTTGGTGGGGATCAGGGCACTGGAAACCTGGCCAAGGCTTGCAAGCCGTCCGTGTTGGGCAGCCAGCCCCCTGCTCCCCACTGCCCAGCCGGGCTCCCTGGTGACCCCGCAGGCTCCCCAGGCTCCACTCTGGCCTGCAGCCTTCCGGTCCTCCCATCAGGCACTGGGCCCTGCTAGAGCCGGTGCTGCGCTCAGAGCTGACGCGGGAGACAATCTCGGCCGTTTTCCCGCAGGACTGACGCATCTACCTCTCTTTGCCCAGAGCAGGGTGATGGGGGCTGCTGACTAAGAAGCTCTGTGAGTTTAGGCCCACGGCTCATAGGCAGAGAGAGACCCAGGTTCAAATCCAGAGTCATATGGGCAGCAGGGGGCCCTTAGAGAGGGAGAGATGGGAGTCATGTGGATCCAGCTCTTCTGGAAGCCAGGACCAAGTCTCTCCCCTCCAGACCCCCGTATGTCCTTGAAGCTATTTTTATGTGTTGCTGGAAACCAGAAGTACGGCTAGAGCCAAAAGCACTGGGAGGTTTCCCATGAGCCACAGGTCTTGCCCAGGGGAGCAGGGGCCATTCCCAGCAGACTGGTGGAGGCTGTCCAGATGCTTCTCTGTGTGGGAGGAAGAGCCTGTCCCCATCCCTTGTGAGCCTAGGGGTTATCGTTGTCAGGTTTCTGGCTGACTGGCACAAAGGTGACGAGCAAGGACTTAGAGAGGCTGTGGTGAGGGCGTAATTGTCTTAGGGTCCTTTAGGCCTGCATGAAAATCCAGAATGCTCATGCAGTTCAGTAATCCATCCACCCACCCATCCATCCACCCGCCCTTCCATCCGTCCCTCCACCCACCCTTCCATCCATCCACGCATCCATCCATCTGACCGGCCAGGATGTCCTAGGTGCTGGTGGAGGGTCACCCACAAAAACACGCAGAGCCTGGTCCCCAAGGAGCTCACAGATCTGACCACTTTACTATCCAACTCAAACCCTCCCCTGGTTCCCCACTGTCCACCGGAGATGGTGCAATCTTTAGACCATGACAGGGACAAGTTACAGAACTTTCCCCACCCACCTCTGCCTCCCGGAAGAGAACCTTGACCTCACCTTTCTAGCCCTTCCTTCTGGCCTCTGCAGGGAGCTCTGTCTTTCCTGGTCTGCTTCCAGGGACGGGCGGGGACGCGGAGCAGGGAGAAGGGCCCAGGTCGTGCACTTGCTGGGTCGTTCTGGGCTGTTCTTATTGCGGGCTCCGTGAAGTGGGGAGAAAAGAGAGGGAACAAAGAAATTGAGTCCCCGAGGCTGAGTTAAGTTGTACAATAAAGAATTGAGAGAGGACGGGGAAGCCACATGCAGGGGACGTAAGCGAGGGTTTCGGGAACAGACAGGACATAGGAGCCCCGGAGGGAGACGCGAGGGCACTGAAAAGAGCTGCTGAGGGGTAGAAATTGGGCCCTCCTTAATATTCTTTGCAGGGAAAAAATAATAATAATTGGTGGTGGGCGTCTTGAGCTTCTTTTAATGAGACTCTGAAGAGATGGGGCCACGTGGGCTCCAGGAGTCACTCGAGTTGCCTTTATACGGTTTATAATTCCTTCTGTAATCTGTGTGCTGCCTAACATTTTAGCTTTATTGCTCATCTTTTCACCTTTTTTCCTTCCCAGCTCCTCATCTAAATCCTACCTTCCCGAGCCCAATCTCGTTCTTGGCCCCCATCCCCCATCCTTGCTGTGACTTCTGCCAGAACCCACCTCTGCCCCCAAATCTCGGCGGTTTCCAAGTATTTGGTGTCCTAGGCCCCTTGTTTCCCGATCTTGGTCACCGGCTTGACACACACAGACCACTTCCCTCGTTTCCTACACGGGAATGATTTTAGTGTAGTCTGAGAGAGAAGACTATCGAGTTAGTGCCTGGTGAGTTTTACCAGACTGTTTACACTTAGCGAAACACAGACGAATGACCAGAATGTCCAGGGACATAATGCCGCTGGCCACTTTGTTTTTCGAGTTCACAATAAACCACAAATCGATTCATTAAAAATATTCCTTGCCTACCTACTATGTCCCAGATTTTCTGTTAGGTGGTAATGATATAAGTATATTTAATAGAGCTCAAGTCCACAATCCAAACCAAACTCAGCACCAACCCTAAGCCCATCCCTAACCCCAGAGCCAACCTTAATCCTGAGACTAACACTAACCCTCATCTGACCTCAACCTTATCTTAGCTCAAACCCAATTCCGACTCTACTTCTAACCTCAAACCCAACCCTAACTGAAAACTCAACCCTAACCTCAAACCCAACCCTAACCAACGCTCAACATTTAGCCCCAAACTCAACCCCAAACCCAAATCCAGCTCCAACCCCAACCCTAATTCAAACTTTTGTGCCACGATTTTTCCATAAGTGTGGGTGTCTTTTCTGTGGGAGTCAGTGGAGCACCCTGAGTGATAACGAAACGCATCTGATTCTGGATAATCCAGTGCCTTCAGACTGGAAAGGGTAGAAGGCAGGTGAAACCAGATGGCATATGAGCCATGAGTCTGTTTTGCGGCCATTTTTTAAACATCGGGATCCTGAGTGTCACCCTGTCTGACTCCGCCAGCGTCTCCCCCGCTCGCTGGCCTCTGGACCACACGGACCCCTCTCTTTGCATGAATGCCCCAAACCTCAAGGCGCCCCACTCGCCGTTCCCCTTGCCTGGAATACTGCTCCTCCCATCCTCACCAGACTGACACCTGCTCCATCCTCAGCCCCCTCTGAAATGTCACTTCCTCAAGGAGGCCTGCCCTGCCCGCTCTCGCCTCCAGACTCGTTTTTTATTTCCTTCACGCTCGTGGCTCCTGTGTTCTCCTTTTAGAGCATTCCCGGATATTTGTGGGCACGTGTTTGTTTGCATGTTTATTTCTTGAACGTCTGTCTCCCCAGCCAGATGGTGACCTCTTTCAGGGCAGGGGCTGTGTTTTATTCACTGCTGTACCCACGGTACCTAGCACGGCACCTGGCACATAGCTGACCCGCAGGAAACTATGTTAAACGAACGATGCACGAATGCATGCATTTTCCACTTGCCCATAAATGCGAAAGAAATGCTCTAGTTTGTTGAAGCTCCTAGCTAGGCGACGTATGTCCCAAGCCCTGTGTCAAGCCCTGGGGAAGCGAGGAGAGAGGCTCCGGGTCTGTCCCTGTGCAGTCTGTCATCTGTTTCTGCCTTCATTGACCTCTTCCAGGCTTACTTGGAACAAACAGTTTTTCCGAGAATCCATTTCCTCATTTCCGATTCTCCAGCACGCTGAGGGGGAGGCCAGCAGGTATTGGCCTCACTGTTTTACAGGACACTTTTGCCCAGAGAGGTAAAAACACATGCATCGGTCACCCAGCTGGCTGGCAGCGGTGCCCAAACCGTGCTTCCTGGCCCCCAGCTCTTGTCACTGAAGCTCCTTTTCTTTCTGCTCCTGCTCCCGGAGGTGGTCAGCGCTGTGTCCATCTCCAGGAACTCGGCAGCCCGCGATGACGCTGCCATGGGGACCTGTTGACAGGCACCGCGGGGGCCGTCAGTAAAACCAGCCAAGCAAACGAGTCAGAGGTCAGCACCCTGGGACCCCCCAGCTGAGAGGGTGGACTCTTCTTCACACCCTTAAGGGGTCCTCCTTTCCAGAAGGTCAGGGAAAAGGCCTTAGTCGTAGAGTCACTGCTGTTGACAGCACCTTCTGTTGTCAGGCTTGTGCAAATTACTTACGATCTCGCTGGAGCTTTACAATTACTCCATTTATCAGACGAAGAAACTGAGGCACGGAAAGATTTAGTTACTCGTGCAGAGCACACAGCTAAGTGTTTCTGGTAGGGTCTGAACCCAGATCTGCTGGACTCTAGAATCTTATCCTTCTAACTGAAGGCAAGGAAAATCCCATTCATGCCAATGAAGCGCTGTCAAGACGCTACCAAATCTGCGCAGTACAGATAAGGGCCAGGGCACCCTGGCAGCGCAGAGCCAGGGGCCGCAGGGTGAGACCTGGCCCCGCCCTCAGTTTTTTTGACGCCTCAGCCCCGCCCCGCCCCGCCCCCTGCTCCGGCTGCGCTCGCTGCCGCCCGCCCCTGCGGGCAGCGCGGGCCTCCCATTGGCCGCCGTTTCCATGGTTACGCAGCCCCTCCCCCCCGGCTGCCTGCTTCCCGACACGTGTCCCCCGGAGCCCCCGGAATTTGACAGGAGACCATGTGCGCTGCAGCGCGGGAGCCAGACAAAGGGCCGGGGGAGGCGGGGGACGAAGCCGGCAGGAGAGGCCCGCGCACCTCCTGAGAGCAGGAGCCCCCCACGCCCCGCCTTTTGTATTTCGAAGGAAAGAATTGCTGGGGAGGTGGCAGAGGTTTGCAGCCAGTGCCGCTTTCTTTCCCTCTTCCAGGAAAACCCGAGTATGCGGACGACTTTTCCCACCTGAGAGCCCTCGGTGTTCCTAGTCATGCCCTGGGCTTCTAACCCCACCTTGCCCTCTGCCCTCTGGGTTTAAATTCTCTTTCTCTGGCTCGCGGGTCAGGAACCAAACGCTTACCACGTGCCGTTGTTCTGATACTTAAAGAATGAGCCCCAAGGAATTGTGGGGGATCTCGCCACCCATCTATCCTACAACAACTACTGCGCCCCCAGATGTGATGACGGGCGGGCCGTCCCTCCTTCGCTGGGATCCCTGGGCTCTGTGCCCCATGGCGGCCTGGGCTGGGCTGCTCAGGTCAGGTCAGTGGAAAGATTCCTCCTGCCCCACGCGTTCGTCCTCCTGTGGCCTCTCACGATTGGTGGCACTGACATCTTTCCAGTCCCCAGGCCAGATGCGCTTAGTGCTCCCTTCTCCCAGCCCCCATTCCCACCTATGTATTTCCTGTTACTGCTGTAAAAATTCACCACAGACTTAGCGGCTTAAAACAACCCGGATTTGCCCTTTCACAGTTCTGGAGATCAGAAGTCCCACACAGGTCTCCCTGGGCTACCTGCAGGGCGTGAGGAGCCTCGCGGCTCTTCTGGAGGCCCCGGGGAGAGAGTGATTTCCTTGCCTTTTGCAGGGGTCGAGGCTGTCCACACACCTTGGCTGGTGACCTCCTTTCATCTTCAAGGCCAGGAGTGGCCAGCCGAGTTTTTCTCCACTATGACATCGAAGCCTCTTCCTTCTCCCACATCTAAGAGCCCTTATGATTATACCGGCCCACCCAGACGAGCCAGAATATTCTCCCCGGCTCGAAGTCAGCTGATCAGCAACGGTAATTCCCTCTGCAGCTTTAATTCTCTCCTGCCATGTAAGATAATACTCACGTGTTTGGGGATTAGGACGTGGGCGTCTTTGGCGACGTTATTTTGCTGACCGCACCAGTCCTGACAGTTTTACCGCCAAACTGTCTCTGTGGGCCACCCCTTTCTCCTCCCTGGCTGTCCACGCGTCTCCCACGGTGCCCGTGGTAGCCATCTGTCCAGTCGACCTCGTCTCTCTCACTCCATTCTGTCCACAGCCCTCAGGGTGCGTGCTCTGAAATATACCTGCTGCCACTCCCGTGGCCCCGGTCACCTGCAGGTGACCAAATCATGTACTTAGGCACACAGGCCCTCGCCTGCCCTGCTGGCTCCTCCAGGCCCATCCCTGCCCTCTCTCTACCTCACACTCTCTGCCTCTGTGATCTCACCACACTTCTGGGTCTCTTTATTCCCCAGGGCACTTGACACCTCCTGGCCTTTACCTGTGTGGTTCCAGCTCTTGGACTGTCTTCCGTAGGAAGCCTTCTCGGACCCCCTCAGTTCTTTCCTGGTCCTTCCCCAGAACCTAAATCTGCCCATCGCTGACGGCCTTGGTTCAAAGACATCCCAACCCCTGTCTGCGTCCTCACGTGCTGGAGAGCTGTGGGCACTGCATCTGGCTCGCCTCCTTGGCGACCCCGCCCAGCGTGGCATCACTCGGTGGCTCGGTCTGGGGTTGGTGAGGAGACCAGCTGGGTTATTCTGGGATGCAGAGGATGAAGTTGGGTGGAAAAGCCTTTTTATTCATGGTGCCCGAGGACCTTTGCTCAGCTTCTGGCTGCTGGGGCAGCCACAGTGGTAGCCCGCCAGCCATCCCTCTGCTGAGCACTTGGCATGCGCGTTGCGACAGCCTTAGGAGATGCCGATCATTATCTGCATCCCCGTTTCATAGACAAGAGCCCCGAGGCTTTTGAAGATAACCATGGTGGGCTTCCGAAGAGATCCTGGCGGGCAAGGTGTCGTGGTGGTCCTGGCCCCTGCTTGGAGGGGTGGTGGGAGCTGGCGGGAGGGGTGGTGGTTGTTGGTTCAACAGAGAGGTGGCCCTTCCTCTGCCAGGGGGCTGTGGCTGGCCATGCCCTGGGTGGGGTCAGCCTGGCCCCCCAGCGGCTTCCTGGATGCACTTCCCTGTAGCCTCTTTTTCTCTCTCACTTCCTGTTTCCTTTTCCTCATTGTTCTGCCAGACTATTGTCATCTTCTCCCTTCCTCACCTGCCCAACCAGGATGTGTAGGCAGGAGGTTAATTTTTAAAAGTAAAGGAAGGAGAGTGGGGAGGTCATGTTGAGTGGGTAGAGTTTTAGTTGCGGGAAAAAGAATCAGGCCGGGCGGAAGCGGTAGATGAGAAGGAGTTGTGTTTGGGATCTATTTTGAAAGTGGAGCTGCCAGCATTGGCTGATGCTTTGAGTGGGGGGGGTTTGAGAAAAGGCAGAGTTGAGGATGACTAGAGTGAGTTTTGGGCTGCAGCCGCTCGCTGGGTGAAGCGCCATTGACTGAGATGAGAAAGCAAGTTTTGGGGAAGAACGGAAGTCCTATCTTAGGCACGCTACATCGGTGTTGCCAATTAGACAACCAGGTAGCCATTGGCAAGATGAGTCTAGGTTCAGTGGGGAGGGCTGGTTAGAGAGGTAAATGTGGAACCCCCGACTCTAGAGGGGTACTGACAGGCACCAGACTGGATGAGACCACCTAGCAAGTGAGAGAGAAGAGAAAGGGCCCGCGAGCTTCCTGGGCCCGCGAGCTTCCTGGGCCCGCGAGCTTCCCGGGGCTGCAGGAACAAAGGACATGCCTTTGTGGTTTCGCTTTCCACTCTTTCAGTCGCCAGTGGTCAACTGCAGTCTGAAAATAATAAATGGAAAATTCCAGAAATAAACACTTCATAAGTTTTAAATTTCGAGCCATTCTGAGTGGCATGATGAAATCTCGCACCATCCTGCTCTGTCCTGCCTGGGACGTGGATCGTCCCTCTGTCCAGCGTCCCCCCCCCCGCCGTCGGTCGCTTAGTAGCTGTCTCGGTTATCAGATCAGCTGTCCACCATACTGCAGCGTTTGTGTTCGAGTAACCCTCATTTGACTTAATAACGGCCCCAGAGGGCAAGTGCAGTTCAGATATGCCAACGAGAAGCCATCCAGTGCTTCCTTTATGTGAAAAGATATGCACTTATGGGGAAGAAACACAGTGTTTATAGGGTTCGGTGCTATCCACGGTTTCGGGCATCCACTGGGGGTCTCGGAGTGTAGCCCCTGCAGGTAAGAGGGCACTCCCGTATGTCGCATAGAGTTGTTGGGAGAATTAAATGAGAAAATGTGTGGCAGTGCCATCCTCGCGGTGCCTGGCGTGAAGTCCACGGCAGAGGGCATTCACACGTCCGTTCCAGGTCCAACACACGCCGCCCTCGCGGCTTGCTCGTCTGTGCTTTCTCTGCCTCCTCCCTTCCTAGACCATCAATACCGACTCCCCTGACTCTCTCACCTAACGGCCCTGCTTCCTATTTCAGAGAGACAGGAACCGTACGCAGACTCTCCAGGGACTGCCGCTCGGCACCTGGCCCGCTCCTTCTGGCCCTCCTGCTTCAGAGATGCCCAGCCTTGCCTGGGGCACCAGATCCCACCTCCTGCCCTTAAGGACATGCCCCAGGCGCCCCACCCCCTCTCCGTCCCACATCCCCGGATAGCCCCTCCCTGCTGGATCATTCTCATCCAAATACAAACGCATCGTCGCCACTTCTGCCTTTACGAAGCCGCTGACTGCACGTCTCGCTCCCCCTTTCTCTGTTCCCTTTAGGACGAAGTTTGATGAAGAGTTATCCGCCTGCCGCGTCTGCTGCTTCTCATCCCGGTCTCACAGAACTTACTCCACACAGGCTTCGTTTCTTCCGTGCCATTGACGTCGCTCCTGCCGAGGGCACCAGCGACCTCCCCCGAGGTAACCCAATGGTCCGTCTCCATCCTCCTCTTACTGGACCCACAGCAGTGCAGGAACCGGCCATGCCCTCTCCCTGGTCCCAAGGGCACATCGCCGTTGACTCCCTCCCACCCCCCGTCACTCTTCAGCTGCATTGGTTCCTCCTCTTAACTTTGCAGTGACCAAAGCTCCATCCTCTGGCCCCAGTAATGGGTTGAACTGTGCCCTCCCCCCTCCCCCCCAAAAAAAATATATGTCGAGGAATGTTATTTAGCCTTACAAAGGAAAGAAATTCTGACATTACGCTGCAACACGGATGAACCTTGAGGACCTTATGCTGGGTGAAATAAACCAGTCACAAAAGGGTAAGTACCGTATGATCCACTTATGCGAGGAGCCCAGAGAAGTTACACAACTAGAGACAGGCAGTAGAAGGCCGGTTGCCCGGGGCTGAGCAGAGGGGGCAATGGGGAGGCAGTGTTTAACTGGTACAGAGTTTCAGTTTTGCAAGATTAAGAGTTTCATGGATGGATGGCGATGATGGTTACGTAATAATGTGACTATACTTAATGCCCTAGAACTGAACACTTAAAAATGATTAAGATGGTACATTTTATGTCTTGTGTAGTTTCCCACAATATATTAAAAAAGATAATGTAAAAAAAAAAAATTGGAAGTGTTTTTTGTTTACTTCGTGTGGTGTGAAGGATAATTAAAGATGACAATTTGAGCAATCAATATTTTTGAAGTATAATTAACATGCATCATCTTAGTTTCGGGTGTACAACATAACGATTTGATATTAGTACATATCATGAAATGATCACCACAAGAAGTCTAGTTCACATCTGTTACCACACATAGTTACAGAATTTTGTTTCCTTGCCATGAAAACTTTTAAGATCTGCTCTCTTAACATTGAAATATGCAATACAGTATTATTATCTGTAGTATTGTATTCATAAATAAAAATTTAAAGATACATTGAAGTCCTAACCCCCAATGCCTTAGAATGTGACATTATTTGGAAACAAGGTGGTTGCAGATGTGATTGGTTAAGATGAGGTCACACGTAAGTATGGTGGGTCTTTGTCCAATACGACTGGTGTCCTTAGAAGAAGACAGACACATAGGGAGAATGCCAAGTGACGAGAGAGTGATGTGGCCATAAGCCAAGGTGTGCCAGCCACCGCCAGAAGCCAGAAGGAAGCAAAAAAAGGATTCTGTCAGAGACTCAGAAGAAGCACGGACCTGCCCACTGACACCTTGACTCCAGACTTCGAGTCTCTTGAACTGGGAGAGATTAAGTTTCTATTGTTTTAAGCCACCAGCTTTGTGGTATGGTATATTTTTATTTTCCATCTACAGATGTGGACACCTTAAGGTTTAAGAAGGTGGTGTAACTCTTGGATCACATGACCCGTAAGTCTGGCTCTGAAGCCTGACTTCCACGTAAGCCTGTCCAAATCCCAAAGAAGCCTGGAGACTATTTTGTTAATTATTAAATCACATTGTTTCTTCTCAGAAAAAGTACTAAATGTTTATTTCAGAAAACTTGAAAATTCAAAGCAATATAAATATGCAAAAATTTAAATACTCATAATTTTGCCACCCAGAAATAATTACTGTTAAAATGCGGTGATTTCTTTGGAGTATTTTTTGCTATAGTACATTAACTGTGGCAGACACGATGTGTTCAGCAGGTCCTGTTTCCTTTCTTTTCCTGGCACACAGCTAGACTACATTTCCCAGCTTCCCCTGTGGCTAGGGTGGCATATGATTGAGTTTCGACCAATAGAATGTGGGAGGAAGCGATACCACCCACTTTTATGCCCGGCCCATAAAATCTTCTGATCTTCCTTGTGCTGCTCCCTCTTCTCTTGCTGCTCATGGGATGGGAAGGACGCTGTGAAGGATTCCAAGGCCCTAGGGGTCCGCCAAGTCACTAGGTGAAGGCGCCTGGGTTTCTGAGTGACCCAGTGGAGTAGAGACCCCACCTTGCCCTGATAGTTCCATGAGAGGGAAGTAAACCTTTGTGGTGGTGCCATTGAACTCTGGGAGTTGTTTGTTACAGCAGTCAGGCTGATACAGTATCATCACGTGAATATTGGAACAATACTGTAGATACTGTATTTTAGGCTGAGTTATTATTATTTCTTAGCATTTATCATAGCCTTTTCCCTACATCATTAAACAATGTTTGACAACATGATTGTAATGGTAACTCATTATAATTATAATTATGTATCTGCCATTTAGGGTACAGTGTCAGGCCCAATGTGGACACATCCTGGGGGGCACAGGCACCAGCTTGAGGGTCCTCACATCCCCTAAGCCTGTCAGAATCTCTCTGCTGCCCCTAAACCCTCCAGCCTGACTTTCTGCCTTCCTCCCCTCCTCCTGCCCACCCTCCCTCCCCTCTCTTCCACCCCCGCCCCTCTGTTTGCTATCTAGCACAAAGTCCCATGTCCCAGCCTCCTTCTTCCCTGCTCTGTCATACAGATGTTATTCACTGGCCCTTCAGGGGGCAAAAGCCTCCTGGTTTAGGTTTTATGGTGGTGGCCAGAGAGAGAAAGAAAAAAAAATACTGACTTAGCAAAAGGGAAAACAGAGCAGGAAAAGTTTCAAAGATTCTACGCCCGTTAAAATGTTTTCGACATTCAGCCCCATTTGCCTTGACTTCTGAAAGTCTCAGCGGATGAAAGCCTTGGTCTCCGTCTATCTGCCAGCTTGTGTCCTCCTGCAGTGAACCCAAGTCACGCTTCCCATCCGTTCCCGGTCCCGTGGCGCCTCCCGGCTCTCGTCTTCCTCCCGGGACACTTTCCTCCCGTCCGCTTGCTGGGGTGATTCCTGTCCGCACTTTGGGCGTCAGCTGGGACCGCACTTCATCGGGGACGCTGTCGCCGGTGCCCCCGACACGTAACCCCCCACTACGGCTGCCTTCACCCATCGCTCTCGGGACTGTGTGTTTTACGTGTGACCCTCAGCAGGTCACAGCTCCAAGGGGACAGGAGCCGCGGGTGTTTTGCTCCTCTCTGTGCCCCCACCGTTGGGCACTCGGTCGGACCTCACCAGATGTTGTCGGGTGAAGGAACGAAAGCCAGTGGAAGCGACATGACATCGTTTCGTATTAGGTTGAACCAGATGAACTTGTCAGCACGATTTGGCCATTTCGACCTGCAAAGGGACGATCGCCTGGGACTGAAGCCTTCCTCGAGCTCTCCTTTTTTGGGGGAGAAGCCCCGTCGTTAGGAAATGATCGGCTCGTCTCTGGGGAGGGAGGCTGTGGACCGTCTGTAATTTCTCGGGATCCCCTCTTGTTTAGCCCGTTGGCAGTGAACCCTCCCAGGCCCAGCAGATTCCACGCAGAGCGAGGCTTTGTGTGTGCGCTGAAATAGTTCACATGGGTTAGCCAGTTTCTCCAATTTCCAATTGTCCTCCAACTTCTCCACACTCTGACGAGTTGGTTGCCTTTGATCATCGTGTGTTACAGCAGGTTGGAGAGTGACCGCAGTTGGAGCTGGTGTGGAGCAATGAATTCGGCGTCAAACAGCCCTAGTGTGGGGCTGGTACCTGGGACGTGCTCCATAAATGCGTGTGGGATTGTGGGAAACAGATTGGAGTTTGCATTGACTTATCGGCTTTGAGACCTTGAGCCAGTTGCTTACACTCTCTGAGCCTCAGTCTCCTCATCTAGAAACTGGTGCAGCCACGTACCCGCCTGACCAGGTGAGCCGAGGTGACGGAAGCAAAGGGCTTGCTTGGCCAGGGGCCGGGCCCATGTGAGGCCTCGATGCGGTTAGAGCTAATGGTAGCGGGGGGCTCTTTGCAGCGTGCTCTCTTCGATTCCAGACCGTTCTGAGCACCTCTTATCTGGCTTCCCAGCCTGTCTCTTGCCCTCAAATCACCGTCCACTTTTCACCCAAGGCTTAATCCACGTTCACGTCTGGGGCCTATCACTTCCTGCTCAGAGCCCTGTAGGAGTTCATTGCCGGGAGGCTCAGGCTCCTCCCAGGGCACCCGAGGCTCTCAGGGGTCTGTCCCGCCAGCCTTGTCCCTCTCTGATTACACCCCTGTCCCTTGGCTAAACTCGTCCCTTGCTGTTTCTGCCTCCAGCCCCACCCAGCTTGCGGGTCCCTTGTCCCCTTCCCCCTGGGATGCTCTCACCTCACCAGACGAAACGATGAGTGTCAACGAACTACGGTCCGATAGACGGAAGAACAAGTGTTGGCGAGGATGTGGAGAAATCAGAACCGAGTGACCGCCGGTAGCAATGGACATGGTGTGGCTGGTGGGGAAACAGGATGGCGGCTCCTCGAGAAGCCGACCAGGGGCTCGCGATGGAATCCAGCAGGTCCGCGTCTGGGGATGTAGCCCGAAAGACTGAAAGGAGGGTCTCGACGAGGTATCTGTGCCCCCATGGTCATGCGAATACTTTATGATTCCGCTTACGTGAAGGCCCTGGAGTTGTCAGACTCATCGAGACTGGGAAGGGAATGCGGGTTGCCGGGGGCTGGGGCCGGGGCGTGGGCAGTCGGCAGTCAATGGGACAGAGTTCCAGTTGTGCACGACAAAAAGAGTTTTGGAGGTGGATGGTGGCGATGGTCGCACAACGACACGAATGTGCCTGGCACTAGTGAACTGTGCACTCAGAAGTGGCTAAGATGCTAAATTTTATGTCATGTGTTTTACCATTTAAAAAAAAAGGAGGAATTCTGAAGATCGTCTTTGCCAGAAGCCGCCATCAAGGTATGTGCTTGCTTAGTAGGACGGACGACGGTCTGCCTGGAGCCCGGCCACAGGGACATGCCCAGACGTCGCCCCTCCCCCACGGAACAAGCACCTGCGACTAGACTAGCCGGCTGCCCCAGCCTCTCTGTCCTCCCCACACCTGCCTTCGCCTCTCAGTGCCCCGACCTCCTCTCCTCCAAAGACGTTTCAGCTCTTACCTCACTCGCTGCCGCTTCCACGGCCACGCCCGGATCTAGCCGTGGCCCCTACCGCCTTCCCCCCTCCTAAGGTCCGTCTCCAGCCTCTCCGACTCCCGTCTTCCACCACACGCTCCCTCGGTGGCCTTGACTCCCGTCGTTCTTTTGACTCCCTTTTCCTTGTCTTCCTCCTCCCCTGCCCCCTCCCCTCTTCGCTCACCTCTGTTGCGTGCACCCCGGGCCCCCCCTGCCTCTCCCGCCACCCATCCCGGTGGAGTCCCTGGGCCACCTCTTGTGCTCCGGAGCCCACGCAGCGGAACCGGCCGGGGCTGTGTGCACCTTCTCGTTCTCCGTCGCCTTCTAGAGGCTTCTCTACAGCTTCTCCCCACCTCTCCTGTGTCCTCGGCTGTCTCCCCTCTCCCGGACTGTCACCGTCAGCATGCAACAAGCGTGCAGGAACGTGTCCCACGTTTAAAACCACACCTCGACCCCGCGGTCCCCTCCAGGTTCGCCTGGCTCGTCGAGCCCCTCCCAGCGCGCCTCATTGCCAGGTGGTCTAAGTGCTCTCTTTCCACGACTCCGCCCCTGATCCCCAGAGCCCCCTTTCGTCAGGTTCTCCACCCAAACAGCCCTCGCCAAGGTCAGTGCTGACCACTACATTGCCAACCCCAAAGGTTACCTTTGGTCCCTGCATGACTCCGCCTGCCGGTCACTCTGTCCATCTCTAACACTCCCTTCTCTTGGCTCCTCACCCTTCCAGCTGCCCTTCCCAGTGCCACTTGCCACTCGCTCCTCTTGCTCCTGTCACCCTGGATCTGCCCCCGAGCTCCATCCCGAGCACTGTCCCCCCTTCTCCTGCCTGTCCGCCCTCTCCCTGGGTGGTCTTTTTGGTTCCCGGGGCCGAGAACGCCCCACACCCCTACCCCAGAAGCCTGCCTCCAGCTCAGCAACTCCAACTCCAGGCCGACACAACTCCCCAAGGGGTGCCTCATGGCTCCTCACACACAACCCGTCCCAAACTGTGTCTCCCCATCTGCTAACCCCCAACCTGCTCTTCCCATGGTAACGGAGGCTCCATGCTTTCATTTTCCCAGACTCTTGGAGTTTTCCTTGTCTCCCATCTCTCTTTCATCCAACTCGGAAACACACCCAGAACCCAGCCCTCCATCAGGTCTCCTGGGACCCCTGGGCCAGCTGCCGCCCCAGATCCTGTATTGACTGACCTTCTCCCCGCTTTACCCTTGTTCCCCTGCAGTCTGTTCTCCACACTGAAGCTCAAACCATCCTTTTAAAATGCAAGTCAAATCACATCCCTTGCTGGCTCACGATCATCCCGTGGCTTCTTATCACAGGGAGAGGAAAATCCAAAGTCCTTGCTGGATCACCAGGTCCAACTTGCCCCCACCTCTCGATTACCTTGTTGACCCCTTCTGAGACCCCTGGGGGCAGGGCCCGTGCGTTTGGTCATGGTCATTTCAACCTGAACCCAGGCCATGCGTGGTACAACTATGATGAATGAATAAGTAAGGGACAGGTGATTGCACCTTCCCCGGGAGGCTGTGCCCTGCCCTGGAGCCTGCCCAGCTTCCTCCTGTCCCTGCCTGCCCTGGTCTGCGCCTGGCTACTGCCCACCCCCTTGGCCAGATGTGCAGCTTCAAGAGCTGTTCCTTCTGGTGGCCAACGCCCCTCAGCAAAGGGGCTGCCCCAGGGACCAAAGTTGTGTGGTGTCCCTTGATCCACGTGACCCCATGCAAATCTCCATGCTGTCCTGGTCACCTTCTCCAGACATTCCTTTCACCTCCCTGACCCTGGGGGCGTGGCCGAATGAGCAGAGGCCACGCCTTATTGTGGCCACGCCCCCTCTTCAAGCCAACCAGGAACCAGAAAGCCAGAGATCTGTAGAAAAAGCTGATACCCCTCGAGTCGGTCCCTCTGGCTCCTCACCTCTGCTGGGGAACAGGTCACTTGTCTGGGTCTGGGAGTCGAGGTACTGGGATTCGAACCCCGAACCTGAGCCGAACTCAGAGCCCATCGGCGCCTGCTCCTCCCCCTCCCCCATCGTGGCGGCCTCGCTTCCCACTGGTGACCTGACGTTGCACCAGGAGCCAAACAGAAACAGAGCAGCAGGGATCCGTTCCAATCTGCAGACTAGACTGAATCAATGCATAGAAATTCTCAGCTTTAAGTTTTTTATTTAAAGTTTTCTTATGTGTTTAACGCCTGCCATTACTTGTCTGTCTGTGACGTTCGATAACGATAATGGCTGTCACCTATACGAACTTTATCTGCGTGTCCCAGGCATCATGGGCTTTCCGGACAGATGTATGGAAATTTACAGAAAACCTGTGTTTGGTTGGTGCTATTGTCATGCCTCTTTGGCCGAGGAGGAAGTTGAGGATCAGAGAGGAAGTCACCTGCCCACGGTCACGCGGGAGCAGGGTGGAGCTGGGCCTGGAGCCCGGGTCTGAGTAACCAACGCCCCTGCTCTGCCCATCAGAGCTCCTACATGTGTCAGGAGCATGCTTTCGCCTTCCATCTGGACTCTGTCGAGTCCGCCCTTGCTTCTCAACAGCGCTGCCCTAGGGAGCCCTTGTGAGAGGGGGTTGTCTGTTTTGCTTGCCTGGACATGACCTTGGGGCTAAGACCAAGAGGAGGCAAGGTGGCAGTTCCTCGGGGTGATCTGAGGGGCCGGGCGGGGTGCCTGGGGGCTGCCCCTGCCAACCACGGCCCTCCCGCTTTCCTGCTCCTTGACCGTGGGGCTGGACTTCTGGGACCGAGTGTTTCTCTGGGGCACGTGTATGTGGCGAACGGTCTTCCCACAGCCCCCGACCAGGCCCGCCCTTCTGCTAGGCTGCAAAGGGCTAGCCTCACCTGCGAATTCATCTCGCGAGTCGGGTCTAAGGTCAGACCCTCCCCAGACCGAAACGCAGAACCCCAGCCCAGCGGGACTGGACCACTGCTCGTGAGCCCCTTTGAATCGCCTCCTCCCTGCCCAGGGCTTGTCACACTCTCTGCAGGGCCCGGATGGGGGGCACTCCCAAGTCCCCTGGGACCGACGGGAGTACCCAGGCTGCTCTTCTGACTAGAAGGGAACCAAAGAAGCCGTGCAAGTGGGTCATGGCTGAGTGGGGCCTTGGGGACAGAGGCCTCACAGTCCCCATGGGGCCCAGTGACAGATTTGCTGGCTGCAACACATGCCACCAGCTTACATGTCTGGCCCCGACTCCGCCAGCCACGTCAGAGCGTAACCTGTTTCTGGTTTTGTGGGGACGTGACAGACAGCTGCCAGTCCTTGCGTGGGTGAAATGTCACCTCCGTCCTCGCTGGCCTCCTGCCCAGACGACCTTTTGGGGACCGTCCTGGCGCCCTCGCGAGTTTCTTCTCCCCTTCTTCACCACCGCTCACTTCTTTCTGAGACTTACAACTGCATCCTCGTAAAGGAGATTGTTAGCGTATGCGGTGAGTGGGATCTGACTTATCGACTTCACTTAGGAGGCGTGGTTTGTGAGGATTCGGGCGAAGGTCCTCCTTCCCCTCCATCTCTGGGCCAAGGCTCCGGGCTGTAGTGGAGGGAGGTGACGGTCATTAGGGTCCTGCTTACGAAGAGTCCTAGGTCCCAAACAGCAGAGTATCCTTGTAGAGCCACTGCGGGCTGGAGAGGTGGCCTCCGGGTGGGCATGGTTGAGTGAGGGGTGCTAGGGGAGAGGGCATCCCTGAGGAGGGGAGCCCCAGAAAACATGTGGAGCCTTTGTAGAGAAAAGACTGACTATGCAGGGGGCCGAGGGCTGCGGGCCGTGGTCTGCCCACATCCGGAAGAGGCCATGGGCCAGGCCCGCGCCCAGCACATGAGTGTCCTCGGAGAAGTGGACCATGCTGGTACCTGCCTCGTGTCCGGAGGTAATGACAGTGCCTGTCAGCATCAAATGAGATCGGGTGCCTACTTTGCAGGGAGCCCCATCCCCTGGTTCAGTGGCCTGGGGATGTCCCCCACGGCCCGCGGTTTCCCAGGTGTGGGCGGGCAGCGCTGCTGACTCAGGAGAGGGGTGATCAGGAGAGGGGTGATTCCGGGAGCCACACAGACTCACGCCCTTTTCCGCTCCTCTTGGCCCCTCCGGTTTCCCGGAGGAGCTCACACTCCCCAGCCCTTCCACGACAAGGAGGCAGCAATCGCCAGATAGAATTTAATAACGTCGTTTATTTTCGTGGTAATTTATTTCTACTTTTATCTTCTCTTTATGGCAGGGGACCTTGGTTTTCCCCTTAAAGTAGTCATAGAAAGTTCCCTGAGACATATGTTTATTTAAGTAAAAAACAGCGAATCCCTTCAGCAAATAAGACAGTGGGTACCACATCAACACACGCAAAAAAAAAAAAACACCGTGAAGGAGGCGCCGGAGGGTCAAGGGTCGAGACCAGGACCAGACCGGTGACCCCTGGGGGGGCCTTCATAATTCGTCAGTCGGGAGACACAGTCGACATTCGGTTTGTTGAGTTCGCCCCAATGGAAAAGGAAACTCCAGGTGGTGACAATCTGGCAGGAAGCGTCCGGGCCCGGTCATCTCTCCCCTGGGCCCCCGCCTCGCCCTCTCAAATCGGTTCATGGCGTACTGCCCTGGACTCAGAGGTCTACAAGGACACTTCGGCTTTTGAGGAAGTATACCCCACCGACCCTCCTGTCCCTGAGTACCCAGCCCACGATTCTTTTGGGGTGCTTTGGGTGGCCTCCTCTACAGGACACAGGATTGGGCCAGGTTTCTCCTGATGACCCCTCCTGGGCCTGTCCCAACCTGGGAGGGGCTAGGTTTTGGGGTGGGGTAGGGAATGCGAGGGGCTCACTGACTCCAGGAGTGCGAATTCCAAGCTCCCTGCCTCTAGCTGCAGGCCCAGGGCATGGGAGCAGGCGCAGGGGGTGGGGGGGTGGCTGCTTTCATCTCTCTGCCAGACCCACCCCACTGTTCGACCATAGTGGCCCCAGGAGCGGGAGCCCGGAGCCACCTCCCACCTGTCCCCATCTGCCCCCGGCAGTCAGTCGAAGCATGGGAACTTCAAAGCCCACTAACCTTCCCCTGACAGAAGGGAAGGCGTTTGGAATCACATGAGGAGTGGGGGAGGGGCGGGCTGCGCTTGGGGTCACATAGCTTCAGGTCCCTGATCGCAGCTGCACTTAGCCCCAGTCCCTTTTTTCCTAGGGTTCCTGAGAGCAGAAACTACCACTATTATTTTTTTCACAAACAGCATTCACCTGAGGGCGAGCCGCCAAGGCTGAGGTCCTGGGCCCCTCCTGCCAGGGGGCCCTGTCTGGGAGGCATCCAGAGCCTGACTCTCTGCTCCCCCAATCCCACCCCCACCCCACCGCCCGGCTTTCTCTGCAGCCCCTCATCTTTCTGCCCCATTCTCGGACTGCTGGCTGCTTTAGGGGCAGGGAGCAAGGGAGGTCAATGCGAATTCCCGGACCCCCCTTCAGGAGTCACTCTCAGTGGGTCCGGGGCGGGACCCGGGCGGTTGCATTTCTTTATGCTCCCCATGGATCTGATGTGAGTGTTCCTTCTGGGGCCACACTTTAAGAAAACTAGGCTCCCTAATTGTTGGCTAGCGGACGAGGCTGTACTTAGGGGTTACTATCAGGTGTTTAAGCACAGAGCAGGTGGGGCTTTGGGGTGGGAGCCAAACATTGTGCGAGGAGTCGGGTGGGGATGGGGGGGCCGCCCGCCCTCCGGGAGTGCATGTGCCTGGCGTGGAACAGGTCGTCCCCAAACCACTGTGGATCAGTGAAAGGTGGCATCTCCACCACCCATTCCCGCTCTGCAGAGGAGATGCGGAGGCTCAGAGGTGAAGCCACTTGCCCAAGGACACACAGGTGGACAGCGGCGAGCGAGACCGCCAGTCTGTGTGGGATGGCCCCCCCCCAGGGCCCCTGCCTCAGCCGCCCCTGAGGGACACAGCGTTTTAGACGCTCTACAGGCCCAGTGGGCTGGGGACTGCTGTCGGAAGCAGTGTGGCCCATCTCTCCTGCCGCGCTAGGCGGGAGGCTCAGAGGGTCCAGCCGGCCACGGAGGCAGCGGGAACTCCCAAAGGCACTGATTTTTGTGGGCTCAAGGGTGATGGCTACCATCAGGAGGCAGGTTTCTTTTCTCGATGTTTTATTAACTTCTAAGTCTGGGACCAGTGGTTTCTGGATAGAGTCCTGTGCACTTCGCATCTGCTCCTTTTGTTTGTGCATTCGTTCATTCATTCATTTACTCATTCATTCAGGTACTCTCAAAACGGAAAGAAAACCATGCCGGAGATGCCTGTACTTCCCCTGAGTTTGTCTGCGTATAGGAACGCTATGACTCAAATTGATTCCGCATTTATCGAGCGCCTACTACATGCTCGGTCGGACGGCCTAGTTCGACACCTGCGACACCATCTTTCCATCTGTTTTGTGTCCGGCACTTGTTACTGATCATCCTGCTGTGTGAGTCTCCCATGTGCCAAAGGCCCTCGTAAGGGGCAGCGCCTGGGATGGGAGACAGTGTGGCAGAGGCCCGCCGCCCGGGTTACCAGGGACGGGAGACTGTCCCCCTCCCAAACTGGGGCCCCTCGGCAGCCCTCCTCGCTGCCTGGCTATTGTGTGCTCGTGCTTCAAGGCTCAATGCCACCTCCTTCGTGAAGCCCGCCACGCCCTCCCCTCCTGGCCCGCGCTCTTTTCTCTGAAGCTTCTCCGTGCCTCGCTACTTTGTCTCGCCCAGGTTCCTTACCCTCTCTTCCTCTTCCTAGAATCTAATGCTTTTTTTCTCTCTCTCTTCCTTCCTACGTTTCAGGTCTGAGCTCAAACGTCACCTTGTCGAGGGACCAGCCGACGCGTTTGTCTTGTGGGCTTGTCCCTCTATTTACCCCTGAGACCACAGGTCTGGTTGTTCGGAAGAGAGACTTTTGTGGAAGACACGGGGAATTGCTGAAGGCCGAAAGGCCCGCTTTGTAGGGTTGCTAGATTTAGCAATAAAAATGAAAATAAAAGCACAGCACGCTCGGTTAAGTATGTATTTCAGAGAAGTGAGAAGTAGCGAGTCTAAGCATGTCCCAAATGTTGAGTGGGATGTACTCACTCTAAACTATTTCTTTATCTCAAATTAAAATCTACCTGCCCATCTTTGCCCCCTTGTCGGGCACACTCAATAGCTAGACCCCCCAGCAAGTGTGGGTGGGAGCCTCGTCCGTCGCGCCGCGGCCCGCCCTCAGCAGCGAATGTCATGACACAGATGCTGGATAAATCAATACCCATTGATGGGACACGTCGAGGAGCTTGCCCCGAGCCTGGCGCAGGGAATTCTCGCCGATCTCTGCGAAGACCAGTGAGAATAAGTGAGAAGCCTGAGATGCAGGCTCTTTGATTCAAGTGGTACTTTTTGATTATCGTAAAGCAGCTGTGAATTCCAGGGGACCTAACCGTGCGCCGAGCCTCACGCTGTTTTTATACACATCACCTGCCACGGCCGGCCGTTCTGTGGGGAAGTCATTCTTATTTACGCTTTGGATGGGAAACTGAGGTTCAGAGAAGGGGCTTTCTGCCCTCAGGTCACACAGCCGGGAGCCGGGAGCCAAGGCAGGTCTCTCTCCAGCCAGACGCAACGGTGCCAGCCCAGCGCCTCCTGCTTGGCTCGGCGTGAACCGGGAGTGCAGAGAACTCTCATGAAGAGCCTCGGTGAGTGGTGTGCATACCGGGAGGATGCTTCTGCCTCCGCGCACGCCTGGCGTTTTGGACCGATCCCTCTTCCCAGGTGAATCGTGTCCCCGTTAATTTTACCAATGCAGCTCGTTTATTAAGTAAAAACCCCGCATCCCTCCACATGTGATGCAAAGGAGAATTCCGCCTCTCAGGGATTCTCAGTCAAGGAGGCTTTGAATGAATGAGACTCTGCTGAGCTTCCTTCCCCATAGGACAAGGAGGTGAAGGGGCGCTGGCCGGGCACGCAGATGGAACAGTTCAAATCCAGCCCCCACCTTTTCCTGGCTCTGCTACTTGAGTCAAGTCGCTCCCTCATTTTTGCCATCTCTAAAGAGGGAGTTAAATGAACTCGGCCACCCCAAGCCTCCCAAAAGTGCCAGCTACTGATGTAGCTGCTGATACTGAGGGCAATTCGTACAGGGCATGGCCACCCTTTTCCTGGGGGACCTGCTGGAGTGGAGCCCGGAGCCTCGTGCCCTGGGGAGCCCTCAGGCATCTTTGCAGGTGGGGCCTGGTCTCTGGCTCTTCTCCTGGAGCTGCTGAGAAGGGAAACCAGTCTCTCCACTTGGCCCTAGGGCACCATGGTCAAGGTCAGCCAAAAGGCTGGGCCTCCCACTGGCCTGCCTTAGTCCTGAGGCTGGAGGCTGTCTCTTAGTGTGTGTGTGAGAGAGAGAGGGGTGGGGGGGGGTCCGGGTGGGGGGTGGAGATTAGTCTACAGTCTGGGTCAGGGGAGGCTCACATGTTTTTACTTTCTCACCTGGCTGGGGAAAGGGGGCTGGCCTTGCTCCTGGATTCTGCTTTCCCAAATCCTCACCGCTGTGTGTGCTTGCAATCAAATGCAAACTCCCGAGGCTCCCAGGACCTGCGCGCTGGCTCCTGCCGCAGCGCCCACCCCTCCTTGACCCCAGCCCCACGGCCACGGTCACCCCAAGATCTGTCCTCCCTCTTCCTCCACTGCTTCCTTCCGCTTTCGGACTCCTCAGAGTTTTCCTTGCTGTCCACGGACACTGGACATCCTCGTGCCCTGCTCCACGTCCTCTCAGCACCTTGTTTGCTTCTCCCGCCCAGAGCAGGGCCTCCTCTGGACCGGGTCTTTACCTCTTGGCCCGCCAGCCCCGCCGACCCCTCCGGTGTCTGCCGAAAAACGAGAGTAAGTGGTCTGTGTCATTAAACCCACATTTTTGCTTAGAGCATCATTCTCACGGTGCACATGTGCATTCATTTATTCGTTCCTTCGACAAAATACGCCAGGCCCCGGGGCCTTCCGAGCTGATGCTGGCCCTGCCCTTATGAGTGAGTCTGTCCGGCCAGGTGTGTGGGGGGAGCCCGGGAGACAGGTGAGAACAGAAAGGAAACACCACCTGGCAATTTCTCTGGGATCTTCCAATTCCAGGTCGACCTGCTTTCTCCCACACATCCTCTCTTGTGGCTGTTAAGAGATTAATATATGCAAATACCCTTTTTTAAGATGGCTTTAGCCTCGAACTCTGTGGATTAAGTTACTTGATTTAAATACGTATTTGGGTACACCCACCACCATGACATATACATGTATAAATCCCAAACGGTAAATACAATCCCCTCGCCACTCCTGTGCTGTGTAGAGCTGCTAATCCCGAGTCCTGTGGGCATGCGACAGTTACGAATGCTCCTTAATGGGCCTGGCTAACACCGGCCAAAGGGGGACAGGGGATAGGCTGGCGCTGGAGGTGTGCTGGGAGGGGGCCTCTGGAGGGACACAGGCCCAGTAGCAGGAGAGGAAGGAGGTGACTCCAGGAGGACCGTCGAGCAGCCAGGCCGAGCCCTCCTGGGAGGGGAGAGTGATACAGACGGACAGCTGGGTTTGGACTCATGTCCCCTAAGACTAAGTGGCCTGGAGATAGTCCCCTCCCCGCCATGTTGTTCCTGGCACCCTCCAGGCCTCCCTTTGTTCCCTCTGCCTGGAGTTCTTCCCCACATCGGGGTGGCTGCCTCCCTCCCCTCCTTCGAGCCGTGGCTCACACATCACCTCTTCGAGAAGTCTCCCCAGAGCACCCTGCCAGCCCTGCTCCCCACAGCCCTGGCCGTGCTCCAGGCACTTCCTTCCGACAAACTGTATCATTCATTTGTTACGATGTTTACTGTTTACTGTCTCCCCTCCTCCACGCACCTCAGAACGTAAGCCCCCCGAGGCGAGGGTCTGAGTTTGCCTCCTCTGCTGATATATAATATCATCCCCAGGGCAGGGCACAGGCCTGCACACAGCAGGTGCTCAGCAAATATGTTGTCGATTGGATGAACTCGGCAAACATCGCCTGAATCCTTCTGAACCCCTGGCTCTGGCGGGAAGCTGGTATACCAAGGCACTTACAGCCTTAGGAAACAACAAACCACCCAAGAAACCCTAGCATCTGTCGGTCCTCACCAAGCACGCTGCAGAGGCGCCAAGTCGAGGCCAGGGCTCCGCGGTGGATGGAGAGGTGAGGCCGGAAGACCCAGCCTGGCGGAGGGCAGAGCCCGGGCTCATAGAGCCCCCACCCCAGGGCCCAGCACCCCACTCCTCCCACCTCGCCGTGGTGTCACGGAAAGCTCCCCAGCGAGGGGACAGCGGACAGAGCGGGAGTGAGGTTAGGGAGCGGGTCTGGGACAGAGCGTTCTTTGCGATGGTATTTATACAATGCGCCGGTCTCCCTCGCCTCAGCTGGTTGCATGTGTTTCTTTGTTCATCCGTTTATTTTCAGTCTGTGCCTTTATATTTAAAAGGCAACTCTGCATGTTGTTCCTCTGTGCCTCCTCTCCCAGCTTCTCTGCATTATTATTATTATTATTGTTAATTATTATTTAGTGGTTGCTTAAGGGATTAAAGTATGCATCCCTAACTTTTCAGTTAACTTAGAGTTAGTATTAAACCACTTCGCATAACACATAGATTCCTGTGACTGCCTAGGTCTAGTGGCTTCCACTTTGCCATGTTGTCACATGCGTATGTATATAATTTTTGCTTTAGATACTCCTATATACTTTACAGGAATTAAGAGGGAAAAAATGATCTTTTCTGCTTACCCAAGTATTTATCGTTTCTAATACTCTTCTTGATAATCCGAATGTCCACCTCGTACCCTTTCCTTTTCGGCATTGCTTGTAGTCTCCCAGTCTTCTGGTGAAAAAGTTTCTTCATTTGAAACAAAAGTTTTTTTGAATCTGAAAATGATGATTTTGCCTTCATTCTTCCAGGATATTTTTGCTGGATATAGAATTCTTGGGTTGCATTACTTTTTTTCTTGCTCTTTAAAAGAAAAGACACGATGTAGTTTGAGATAATTACAGATGTGCGGAGAGTTCCAAAAATAGCGCAGAGCGATCCCAGTACCCTCCGCTAGTTCCCCCCAGAGGTTATATCGCACACGGTAGTACAAACGGCGAAGCCAGGAGATTGACAGGGGCCCGGTGCCTGTAGTTCTGTGCTGTTTTATAACATGGGCAGATGCCGGTTACCTACCCCGGAAGCCGAGATACAGAACACCCCATCACCACAGAGGCCTCTCTGATATCGCCCCTTGGTAGTCATACCCATCCCCTGCCCCTGCCCCAGCCCCTGGCAACCGCTCACCGGTTCTCCATCTACACTTGGTCATTTAGAGCTCTCCATCTTTTCAGAATGGCTTTTTCACTTGGTGTGATGCCCTCGAGATCCATCCAAGTTATGTGTGTCAACGTTTCTTTTTATTGCTGAGTACTATTCCATGGTTTGCTTAGCCATTGGCCTACGGATGGGCATTTTGGTTGTTTCCAGTTTTTGGCTATTACACATAAAGCTGCTATGAACATTCGCGTACAGGTGTTAGTATGGATATATGTTTTCATTTCTCTGAGATAAATGCCCAGAAGCTTGATTGCTGGGTTATATGGTAAGTATGTGTCGAGTTGGTATTTTTTGTTTGTTTGTTTTGTTGTTTAAGAAGCTGTCAATCTGTTTTCCTGAGTGGCCATACTATTTTCCATTCCCAGCAGGATTGCATGAATGACCCAGTTTCTCTGCATCCTCACCAGCATTCGATGTCGGCACTATTTTGTTTTTAAATTTTAGCTGTTTTAATAGTTACGTAGTGATCTCTCATCATGGCCTAAAATTGCATTTCCCTAAAGGCTGGTGATGTTGAACATCTTTTTTATGTGCCTATTTGCCATTTCTATATATTCTTCAATGATTTCATGTGTTTTGCCCATTTTCTAAGTGAATCATTTATGTTTTTTACTGTTGGGTTTTGAGAATTTTAATATAATCTAGATATAAGTTATTTGTTAGATAGGTGAATTGCAAATATTTTCTTCAAGTCCGTAACTTGTCTTTTCATTCTCTTAACAGAGTCTTTGGCAGAGCAAAAGTTTCACGTTTTGATGAAGTTTAGTGTATCGCTTTTTTTTTTCTATTGCAGATTATACTCTTTGTGTTAGGTCTAGGAACTTTTTTGCTTACTCCAGTTACTGAAGATTTTCTCTTATGATTTTTTTTTCAAAAAATTTCATAATTTTACATTTAAGTTTGCAATCTATCCTGAGTTAATTTTCATATAAGGTTTGAAGTTTAGCTGGAGGTTACTTTTTCCTTTGGTCTATAGATGTCCAATTGTTCCAGCACCATTTGTTGAAAAGGCTTTCCTTCTTGCATTGGATTATTTTGCACCTTTGTGAAAAATCACTCGGGTATATTTGTGTGGGTCTTTTTCTGGTTCTCTATTCCGTTCTGTTGATCTATGTGTCTAACCCTCCACCAGTGTGACACACAGTCTTGGTGACCAGAGCCGTATGTTTTAAAATTGTGCACAGTGATTCCTCTCATTTGTTATTCTTCAAAATTGTTTTAGGTATTCTAATTCTTTTGGTTTTCCATATACCTTTTAGGGCAATATTGTCTATATCTAAAAAATTTGCTTGGGTTTTGATAACTATTGTGTTAAACTTATGTATGAATTTAGAGGAATTGACATTTTGGCTGTGCCGATTCCTCCAATCCATGAGCAGAGATTTCCTCTCCATTTATTCAGATCTTTTAAAAATTTCTTTCACCAGTATTTTGTAGTTTTCAACACACAAGTTCTATAGATGTTGCATTGTTTATATCTAAATATTTTATTTTTTGAATAATTAGAAATATTGTATTTAGAATTTCAGTTTCCATATGTTCATTCTAATATATAGACATACAATTGATCTTGTGTGTGTGTTGATCTTGTATCTTGTGACCTGGCTGAACTCACTTCCTAGTTATGGGAGCTTTTTTGTAGCTTTTTGGGATTTTCTACATAGACAATCGTATCATCTGCAAGTAAGGGTGTTTTTATTTCTTTCTTTCTGATCCATGTGCCTTTTATTTTCCTTTCTTACCTTATTGCTCTGGCTAGAACCTCTGAAGCAAGCTAAACATAGATTGGCAAGAGTGAGCATCCTTACCTTGTTCCCAATCTTAGGAAGAAAACATTTAATCATTCACCATTGTGTTATTTGTAGTTATTATTATTATTTGCAAATGTTCTTTATCAAGTGGAGGACATTCCTCTCTATTCCTAGTTTTCATAGAATTATTTCATAACTGGGTGTTGAATTGTGTTAAATGTTTCTTTCTGCATTAATTAATATGATCGTGTGATTTTTCACCTTGAGACTGTTATGTGGTGAATTACACTGATGAATTTCAAATATTGAACCAGTCTTATATCCCTAGAATAAGCCCCACTTGATTACATTGTATAATTCTTGTTATATATTGCCAAATTTTGTTGTGCTAATATTTTGTTAAGGATTTTTGCATTTATGTTCATTAGGGATATTGGTCTGTATTTTTCTTTTTCGTACTATCTTTATCTAGTTTTAGTATTAAAGTAATACTGCTCTTATAAAGTGAATTGGAAGCCTTCCTTTCTCTTCATAGGAATTTGATATCTTTTTGATAATTATAGTGTTATTCAAATTATTTATTTCAGATTGAGTGAATTGTGACAGTTTGTGCTTTCCAAGGAAGTGATCCATTTCATCCAACTTGTCAAATTTATGGGTGCAGAGCTATTCGCAATATTCTCTTATTATCTTTTTTATTATTATTATTATGTTTATGTCTTCAGGGTCTGTAGAGTATCCCCTGTTCCATTCCAGGTATTGGTGATTTGCATTTTCTCCCTTTTTTTTCTTTGCCAGTCTTGCTAAAGTTTTCTCAATTATATTGATCATTGCAAAAAACCAGCCTTTTATTTCTATGATTTTTCTCTATTGTTTTTCTGATCTTAATTTTATTGACTTTTGCTTTTATATTCATTATTATTTCTTGCCTTCTGTTTGTTTTGGATTTATTTTGCTTTTCTTTTTCTAATTTGTTTGTTTGTTTTTTCTTTTTCTCCTTTTTTTTTTTAATTTCAGCAGTATACTACTATTCGATCAAAACTGGATTTAAAGTTCATACTTTCTAGGTGGGATATTTCATTCACATAAAATTGTTTTGAAAGTCTGGTGTCTTAAAGTACAAGATTAGCTGAATGAGTTGAGACTTGATCTCTTTTTAAAATAAGCATTTTTAGTGCTATAAATTTCCCTCACCACACAGCTTTGGCTGCATCCCACAGATTTTGTTGCAATTTTAGTATATGTGCTGCTGAAGTGAGCACCACAAATTTCGATATGTTGTTTTTGTTCTCATTTAGATCTATGTATTTTTTCAATTTCCTTTGAGACTTCTTTGATCTATAGATGATTTAGAAGTGCATTGCTTAGTTTACATGTGTTCGGAGATTTCCTTCTTATCTTTGTGCTATTTATTTCTACTTCGATTCTCTTATGGTTAGAGAACACACTCTGTTTAGTTTCAATTCTTCAAAATTTATTGAGATTTCCCATATGCCCCCACCCCCACACACGCTTATCCTCCCTCATTATCAACATCCTCACTACAGTGGTACATTATGAACCTACAATGACTCATCATTATCACTCCACGTCCATAGCTAACATTAAGGTTCACTATTGGTGCTGTATATTCTATGGGTTTGGACGAATGTATAATGACATGTACCTATCATTACAGTATCACATAGAGTATTTTCTCTGCCATAAAAATCCTCTGTGCCTCAGCTATTCATCCCTCCTTCTGCCTAGCCCCCGGCAACCACCGATCTTTTTACTGTCTTCATAGTGGTTTTTTTTTTTCCAGAATATTACATAGTTTGATTTATAGAGTATGCCGTCTTTTCAAATAGGCTTCTTATGAATTTAAGTTTGATTTCATCAAAACTGAAAACTTTTGCTTACCATTAAGAAAATAAAAAGGAAACCACTATATATATATATATATATATATATATATATATATATAACAAAACATATATCTGATAAAGGACTAGTATCTGGATTATATAGGTAAGCCTACAACTCAATAATCAAAGGACAGATGCCCAGTTGAAAATGTCAAAAGATTCGAACAGACACTCCATAACTGAATGTAGGCAGAAGGCCAATGAGCACCTTTAAGCGCACTCAGTATCATTAGTTACCTGGGAAATGCAAATTAAAGTCTGTAAGATACGACCACAGTATTTCATGATTAAGATATGTTGTGATTAAAATTTAAAAGGCTGACAATGCCAAATGTCGGTAAGGATGTGGAACAAGCAGAACACTCAAAAATTGCTGATGGGAACACAAAATGTCACAAGTATTCTGGAAGAAGTTTTATCAGTTTCCTATAAAGTGAAACTTACACCTACCCCATAACTCGGTAATTCTACGTCTAGAGATTTTCTTGAAAGAAGTACGTGCACATGTTCATGAAAACATTATATGTGAATGTTTATATCAGTATTATTTATATACCCCCCAACTAGAAACAACCCAAATGTCCATTACTAAGAGAATGGATATGCAAATTGCGGTATATCCATACCATGGAATATTACTCATTCATAAAATGAGGACGCACTGTCAATACGAACAACTCAGGTGAATCACGCAGACATGATGTCGAATGAAAAAAGCCTGACGCAAAAATCCACAAACTGGATGACTCCGTTTGTACGAAGTTTTGCAACAGGCAATACTATAGAATGATGAAAAAAAAAAAGAATATTGGTCGCCTTCAGGAGTACAGGATTGTCTGGGAAGACACAAAGGTACTTTTTGGGGGTGATGGAATGGTTCTGTGCCTTGATAAGTGTGTGGGTTACACAGGTGCATGCGTGTGTCAAAACTTAAATTATACAGGTGATACTTGTGCATTTCATTATATGTAAATTTCACCTAAAAAAAAAAACACCACTCCAGACTGAAACAAACAAAGATCCAGAACAGCACTAAATAGGTCATTCGGCATTACAACAAACCACGGCCCCTGTTCACGGAGAATCCAGCTAGCTGGTCACTCGCAAGTTCAGGTGGGGCAGAGCTTTCCGCCGCCCTAACTGTACTTGCTGCAACAGTCACAAGGAAAAGTTCTCCCACATTCCGGAGACGGGAGGCGTCCCTTGGCACTGCCACAGCACGGCTCTGCCTCTCAGCAGCTGGCATGGCTCCCGTCCACTCTCCATCACAGGCCGCACCTGCTCAATTCACGTCTCTTCTGACAGACGGTCCTCCGAGGTGGCAAAGACAAATGTTATGCCTCAACCGCCCTCTCCCAGGTGACCTTCGGGCCCCAGCAGGTGAGAAGCCATGGCCTTGCTCCCCCCAGTCAGAACCGGCCTGGGAATTGGGCTCCTTGGTTCTAGTTACAGTGTGTAAAGACTCCCCTGTGGAATGTACAAGCACTTTCATTCATGTATTCACGCATCGCCACATAGTCATTGAGCTCCTACTATGCGCCGGGCCTGTTCCAGGTTCTGAGGGCACACGAGTGAGCAAATCAGGGAAAATCCTTTGTCCTCAGGGGCTTACATTCTGCTGGAAGGACATTGAAAAAATGATGACCTGCTCCCTCTCCTGATGGCATCCATATCCTAATCCCCAGAACCTGTTAATACGTTATTTTGTGAAGCAAAAAGGATTTTGCAGATGTGATTAAGTTAAGACTTCTAGAAAGGGGAGATTGTCTTGGATTGTCTGGCTGGGCCCGATGGCATCACAGGGTTCTGGTAGGAAGGAGGCAGAAAGGTCCGAGTCGGAGAACGTGGTGATGATGGAAGTCGAGTCTGGCATGATGCATTTGGTGGGAGGAGTCCACGAGCGGACCATGAAGGTGGCCCTTAGAAGCTGGAAAGGGCATGTGAATGAATTCTCCCTGGGAGCTTCCAGAAGGAACGGCGGTGATTTTAGCCCAGGGAGACCCATTTCAGACTTCGGCCAGAATTATGAGAGGACAAGTTTGTGTTGTTTTAAGCCACTAAGTGTGTGGTAATTTGTTACAGCAGCAACAGGAAACTGATACACTGACTTAAACACCAAACCTAATATATTAGCGGACAATCCGTGACGTGTTAGAAGGCGATGGACCAATGATTCGGGGCTCTCCTTTGCTTTAGGGGGAGGCAGGACGAATATCTATTTGCACACGTGGTAAGTGGGCGGCCAGTGCTTGACAGTTCTTTGTGTTCCATTAAGGAGAAGCCTTTTGTCTATTGATAGAGGAGGCGTGCCTGACCACGGTGATAAAATCCTATTGCACGTGGAAGTGAATGTAAAATCCCGAAGGCAAAATGTAATTCCTGGTGGACTGCTCTGTACGTAGGCAGAATTCCATTGTATTTAAATGTGCAAATGATCGTATGTAGAAAACTCCCATTTACCAGATGGAGAGACTGAGGCAGGAGAGGGGACAGGAGCCCGACTCTGGGCTTCGTGGCACTATGGTGAACTCGCCTCCATTGGGATGGCAGTTTGGGCTTGGGTTTCCCCTCCACGTGAAACCCAGAGTGTCTCTCTTGCACACCCCACAAAGGCACCGTACCCACTCACACATTTTCCCTGGAGAAACGACCCAGCCTGAGTGTGCGGCTGACTGTCCAATAGGGAAGGAGGGGTGAGCTCACAGGAGCCTCGTGGGGCCCCTCCCATCACTGGCGATGCATCTCAGCCTCCTGGCTGTGGTCCTGGCGGCTCCTCTCCCAGGAATGCCCTTCCCTGGTTTAGCGAACTCATTTCTCTTTCCGCCCCAGCTCTTTTCCTTTCCTCGGAGCCTCTGTAGCTCTCCGGGTCCCCTGGAAACAAACGTCACGGGCTCTCAGGAGTCGCCGTACACCTGTCGTGCCCCCTCACCTGTAATGGACACTCTCTGAGAGTAACGGTCCTGTCCCTCGCCCTCTGTGAAGCCACCTGGGGGGCTGGATGTGTGGATGACAACAGCCTGTGTCGCTTGAAGGCAAAACTGGAGTCAAGTTTGCTGCATTGTGGTGACTGTATGTTACGATGCAGGTTCAGCTGCTATAAATAACATAGCCTCAAACAGCAGTGACCTACACATGATAACCAGTCCCTGACATGCGCAGCCCCAGGTTGATAGAGCGGCTCCACAGACTCCTGCTAGCTGGCCGTTCTGCGGTCCTCAACACACAGCTTCCGCCCTGCGATTTGAAATGGTTGCTTCCGGCCCTGCTACTGCAACCTCTTTACAGCCAGCAGGAAGGAGAAGAGAGAACGAGGTCCCCTCTTCCTTGAAGGGCAGGACAGGAAGTTGCACACATCACCTGCAGTCACATGCCACTGGCCAGAACCTGGTCACATCGGTACCCTTAGTTGCAAGAAAACAGGGAAATGTGATCTTTTGTTGGGTGGCCAGGGACAGCCCCGCCTTGGAGGCTGGCCACCAAGCCCTGTAGCGAGTCTGCCTCATTCACCTTGGGTTTCCCCTGCACAGGCCTAGGGCTGGGGGTGTGGAGTCCATGCTCGGTAAGAATTTGTTGGAAGAACTAATGAATGAATACAGTGTCTTATAACAACAGCGCCTCCCTCTCGGGGCCGTTGTAAGTGGGTAATGGACAACGTCCTGAACGTGGAAAGAGCTTCGTGCCAACTCTCGCTGTTACTACTAAAGATATTGTCTAATCGAATCCGATGCCCAGAAAAGGTATTGTGTAGATATGTGATTCATTTCATCCCATTATCCCACCGGAATCTGGACTATGGGGCGTCGGTGATGGGTTAGGGGATTTGGGGATAGGGGATGCCTGCTCCCAACGCTTTAGGCACTGACGAGAAGGGGCCTAACAGTTAAAAGCTTTGTGATGACTACATGGGATGAACGAATACGTGGATAGATAGATGAATGAATGACTGCATTGGAAACCCTGAGGAATTGCTTGACAGTGCAATTCTGTCTCCTTGGAGTCTCCTGGACCTACAAGGCTTGGGGAGTGGAGCGCTGGATGGAGCCGCTGCAGCCAGGCCCAGGGAGGGCAGAGCCAGCGAGCTGATGACAAGCGTGTTCTCTGGCCGGGAGGAGCTCAGAAAGAATGGACAGTGGTACCCGGTGGCCCCTGTGTCGCCAGCTGGGATTGTCCGTGGACCCAGATGTCTTATTGATGCTGGTGGCCTCCCTGCTTCAAGTGCGATCTCCTAGGTCCCTTCTTAGGGGCTGGGGGCGCCTTCCCCGGCCTTTGGTCCCTGCACCCCTGGGAGAGGCTAAATGTTGTTTTGCACAATCCAGGCTCCATGGAAACCGCCCAGACTTAGTTAATCCTGCTTCCCGTGCTTCAAGCAAACCGGGTTTATGGAAACCTCTGGGATCTCAGTTAAGGTGAAAATGCAAGCCAGCCTCAGGGTCTGCCGGCGCAAGCGGCTGGCGGTGACACCCGTCGCCTGTTACGCAGTGGGCGGACCTCGCTCAGTGCAGCCTCCTGTTTCTGTCTGAGCGTTGGCAGGGCTCGGGCAGATAAATAGCTGGGGAGCTCTGGAAATGCCTCCCCGGGGGAGGCAGGGCCGTGCTGAGCCCAGACGGACGTAAGGCCTTGGACAAGCTGCCCAGCTTCCCTGAGCCTCGGCCTTCTCATCTGAAAAGTGGGATGGTGACGGCAGCGCGTCTCGGAGGGTTGGCGGGCTGAGGGGCGGCAGACTCTCGGCCCGGCACCGGCCCACTGCGCATGCCCGCAGACGACAGCTACGGTGGATGTCACTGGGCGCTGAGTTAAAAGCCACCCAAGACTTGCAAAGCCGTGGTGGGTTGCAGAGACACTCCCTGCCCCTGCTCCGGGGTGCACACCCCCCCCCCCCCAAGCAGCAGTGAGTGTGACTGTGGGCCTGCACGTCTGGAGGGGACCGGGTGGGTGTGGAAACAGATCAATTACACCACAGCGTGAGGTCTCTGTGCTTTCCAGACTTTCCATCAGGAGTGTTTATTGCTTTGATAATAGGGGGTGGAAGCCCAAAAGACCAAACAAACAAGCAGTGTAATGAGAGAGAGAGAGAGAGAGAAGAGAGAGACAGAGAGAGACAGACAGACAGAGAGAGAAAGGGCGGGGGGAAGGGAATGGGGAGAATGGGCCAGGGCTGGGGAATATGTACATAACAGGAGACAGAATCACCTGGACTTGAGTTTTTTTCATGATGCTCAAGGGAGGGGAGGCCTCCTGGGGGCAGGTCGTTTAGAGGCCTGATGAAGGCAATGTGGACAGTACCCTATGGCTTTGGGATTGACCAGATGGGGCTAAACCAGAGGGCACTGGAGCCCACCTGCTGTTTGCCAGCTGTGGGGCCTTGGGTAAGAAGTTAATCTCCCTGCGCCTCAGTTTCTCCCTCTGTAAAATGGGGGTGATAGAGATCGTCACCCCTCCATCTCTCATCGAGGGCCCCTGAGGATAAAGGCAGTGCAGAACCTTGCTGCTGGGAGCGGAGCCTGGGAGGGTGGGCTGTCTATTCATATTTGGTCAATGAATACAAGTCCCGCCCACCCGCAGCCTGTCCCCAGATGCCCGCAGGCCCAGCCGCTTGCTGAAGCAGACCTGTGGTGCCAAGTCAGGTGTCTCCCCTTTCTCTAGCTCTCCCCCGCCACCCGCCTTGTCCGGGGGAAGGGGCCACTGAGCACTCACTGCTGCTGGTGGCCTGAGGTCCCTCCGAGGGGGTGGGGTGGGTGGCGGTTTTTGAAGCCGCTGCCTGTTGTGTCCTGCTAACATGCTTGGGAGAGGCCGTAGGTGCCTCCTGGGCTGGCGGGGAGAGGTTGACAGTGATGGGACCTCTTCCGGGTCAGGCCCTGCCCTCCCCTGAGCACCAGCGGCCTAACCCGGGCGGGGCTCTCCGCGTGCGGGTCAGGAGGCCGCTTGGCAGCGATCCATCCGCCGGGCTAGCCCAGACCGAGTGGCACCACTCGAGGGGAGCTGCCTGTCCCGTGGGCACCTCAGCCTCTGCCCGCGGCATCAATGGGCTGGAAGAGAGCCACATGTCGAGAGAGGTGGGGGTGCAAAGCACTCGGGGACTGTCTGGTCCCCAGACAAGTGAGTGAGTCTAGCCCTAAGTCTCCTGATTTGCCTAAGGGACAGTGTACGGCTCTGCTCTGCCTCCAGGTTCTAAAAGTCTGAGAAATTAGAGGGTCAAGTATCTGTGACCTAGAGGTCAATGATGTGTCTGTGACACAGGGGACAAGGGACGGAGGACAGGACTGTCAGGGGACTGAGCTGCCTTCCCCAACACAGATACCCAGGGGCTGTGTGTGGTCCCTACAGGGGGCACTGTCTTGTCCCCCAGCTGAGCTAAGGGACATGACCCAGTCAGCCCTGGTCTGTAATATGTGGATGTCCCCACCCGGAAGTGCTCCTGGGAACCTCTCAGTGTGGCCCTGTACCCTCCCCCTCCCCCTCTGCCTCTGTCAGGCATCACCTGGAGAAACGGAACCAGTAGGAGATCTATGTTGAGATTAATTGCAAGGAATTGGTGATGCGATTTTGGGGCTGGCTACACAAATCCAAAATCTGAAGGGTGGGCGGGAACTCTGGGCCTGGGCCGACACTGCTGTCTGCAGGCGGAATGTCTTCCCCATCAGGAAAGGCTCAGTTCTGTTCTTAAGGCCTTTCAAATGACAAAGTCAGGCCCACCCGAAGTATTGAGAACAATCTACAAGTCACCGTCACAGTGACTTCGAGATTGGTGTTCCATTGAAGAGCGGGAACTATAGCCTCACCAAGTTGACACTGACCATCACACCAGCCCTCCGTCCATGGCTTCGATCTCCTTCCAGCCCGGGCACCCACCCTCAGCCCGTGGCCCCCCGCCGGGGGTGGGATGAGGGCGGCGGCCCTCCCAAGTCTCCTGCGATGAATTCTGCCCTGGACTGTGTCGTGTGTCCCTTGCTTGTGAAATCGTCGACCAGCCTAGTGAGCCCTAGTGTGAGCCCAGCCTGGCGTGGAGCCATCAGCCTGCTTTCCGCCCTCCTGGGGGAAATGCAGAGCCGGGAACAGCTCTGCCGAGCGCCTCCGGTTTCCTGGCCCCACAACCCTGCTCCGGGCTGGATTCCCCGGTTCGACTCTGGGCTGCAGAAAACCAGTCCCGTGGTTGTTTTGTTCTGATTGCACAACCCTGGCGCAGGAGGCCAGGGAAGACAGCTGCTGTTTTGGCCAGCCCGGCACCCACCCCCCATTTCTGGTGAAAGCCCCCCAGCTTCCTTGTGGGGAATTTCCCCTATGTGCGCAACCTGGGGAATGGGCTGTCAGTCCGGATGTTGCTGTCCTTCCTGGTCAAGGGATAGGCCCGTGGCCCTGGCTGGGTCACCAGCCCTCCCGTGAGGACAGGCACTCATTTCTTGTCCTGATGGCCCGTTGTGAAGGTAGTCACAGAGTCTCCCCCACGCTCCAATATGCCCTGGTTATGTCCTCGCCGGGGCCTGCCCGCTCTCCCCCTCAGTCTGGCAACGAAGCCCTTTTCTGCTCAAGGCAAACAGTCCATTTCTGTTGCTCAAACCTGACTGACTAAATCCGAATGCCTCTCCTGCTCTGCCTAGACTCGCTCTGTGACCCTGGGCAAGATGGCTCCTCGCTGGGCCTCAGTTTCTCCACCTGCATGTCTAAGCTGCTGCTCTCCTGGAGATCCTGCCTCGTGGCTGTGCGGCCGACTGTCGTGGACCAGCTGGGGCCTTCTCAGCCCTCATCTAGGGGTCTCTGGGGAGTGCGTGGTGGGGAAGAGGAGCTGTTGTTTGGGAAAGTTCAGTTCTATCTCCTGCTGTGGTTAGTGGGGCCATGAGGATCGAGGCACTCTGTACCAAGGCCTTGCAAAGTCAACTTTGCACAGCCAAGCCATTGCTTTAATAGGATAGCGGTCCACGTCTCTTCAAGCCATTATGCCTGAAAGCTTTGAGAATCTGGTGAACGCTTTGGATGCTCTCCCTACACTGAAAACTTCTCTCTATTCATGTCTCTCCCTCTACCTCCCTCTACCCCATGCCTTCTCTCCAACACACACACACACACACACACACACACACTTTAATGTAAAATTTCAGAAGGAGGGTTGGGAACAGCCTTCAGATACCAATCCTGACCCTCAAGTGAGCTACCCCTGAGTTCATATGACACATAACCAACTACAGTACACGTGTCAGTGGCCAGACCCTACCCAAGGTGCTTTGTGAGCATCAGCTCATCCACTCAAAGAGGACAACATTTGTGGTTGAGATTGCTATGTTTTCACCAAACCCTGGTTCATTATTTCCCCCTTGGGTATATAGCTGAACTACATTTCCCAGCCTCCCTTGCAGTGAGGCATGGCCACATGACTGTGCTCTGGCCAATGGAATGTGAGCTGCAGTAATGTGCCCACCCCTTCCTAGCCTGGTCCATAGATTCCTTCCAAGCCATCCTCCACTCTCTCTCTCTTTCTCCTTCCACAGGATTATTGCAGAAGAGACTAAGGCCCTAGCCACAAGTTGAAGAAGCCTGGGTCCCCGAGTGACTGTGGAACAGGACCCTGGTCCCATCCCTCCACCAGCCCAAAACAGACTACCGTGAATAAGAAACGAACTTTTATTTAGGGACTATTTGTTATAGCTGTTAGCCCGTCCTAACTAAAATAACATTTTTATTATCCCCATCCAGCAAGCATCTTTTCATTCTAAAGGACTCCATCTGAGGTTTCCTTTAAAATAGTAAGCTTCCCCGCTGCCGTTAGCCCGGGCTGGAGAGTGCGCACAGGGCCCCGTGGCTGCTGCCCATGTGAACTCAAGGCATCTTCTCCAGGACCCTGATTTGCAGCTTTTTCCCTCGGCCTCAGGCCCCTCCACCCCCGATTTCCTCCTCTCGTCATGTCTGTGGTTTGTGGCTTTCTTGTCCCATCCAGTTGCCTCTCATTACTTTGGCCATTTTCAGGGGTCCAAGAGAGATTCGGGGCGCTAGATCTGTGTTTTTCTCCCTGACAAATAGCTCCCTGAGGGCAGGGCCCGAGGCTGGTTTGCTACTGAATGTCCTCAGGCCCAGCAGAAGATGAGCCCAGGGTGCTTCTGAAATGCCGCTGTCTTTGTCATTCCACAGTGTGCGAGGCTCCCTGAGAGGGTCGTTCCCAGAACCCCATTTTCCTGGGGCACCTGGATTCCAGAGGGATAAGCTGGCCTCTGCCTATTTCTTAAATGAGCTCTAGCCAGGCTCAGGAAGGTGGGGGCTAGGAGCCTGGGCTGCCTTGCTCCAACCCTGTACCCCAATCACAAATTGTACCCCAGTCCCTGCTCCAGGCCCCTGCATGTCAGGAGACAGACAGGTCAATTATACCCCCACTGTGGCCAACCCTTTCCAGCACTGTCCCTCGGAGGAAGGATGCCCCTACCTTTTAAAATAATTCAATGGTCTCTAAACTACCTTTAGCCCTTTACAAACCTTTAGCCCTCGGTTATCTTCATAATAATAATATTAACTCTACTTGTGTGAGCGCGCCGGGCCCCAGGCTCAGCCATCTACACCCAAGGTGTCTCTAATCCCTTACGCCGTCTCTTGGAGGTGGATTCCCTCATCGTCCCCATTTTACAGATGAGGGAGCTGAAGTTCCAGGAGCCCCTCCCAGTAGCCCCCAGGACTAGCTGTGAAGGCAGCAGCCAGCCGAGGTCTGGACAGGCAGGCATGTTATAGTGACACGGCTGCCCAGGACTGGCTTTCCCATTCTGAGCAGTGGGCGAAAAGCTACTGGGAAGAGGAGCAGGGGTGGGTGGGTGGGGGGCGAGCTCCCTCCCCAGGGAGCTCTAGGGCAGCTCCCAAGCCCGCCCCCGCACTCAGGTCCTTCCCTTCTTTTGCTGCTTTCCGTGGGTCCTTGACCTCCGCCCACACCAGCAGCCACTTAGACCCCACCCTGGGGCTCCGCTCATCTCCTCCTCCTGCTCCCACCATCGGAAGCTCGGGCTGTTCGTTTTCTCCCCAGCAGCCCCAGCCAGCGACGCTTCTCCGAGGCTGTGTGTTCACTTTGCAAAACAGCAGAAATTTATAGCCCAAGTAATTGATCGCGGCGCCGCCACCTCCTTCCACCCTGCTCGGTCTCCCCGTTCCCTTCTCCCTGCTCTCCTTTCTCTCTTTTCTCAGTGTACCATCTGTGGTGTCAGGGAAAAGGAAGCCAAGAAGGGGTGTGTGTGGGGGGGGGAGGTTCCACTCCCAGCTCTGCCAATTACGAGTCACATGAACCTCAGTTTCCCCATCCACAAAACGGAGACGCTAATAATACCTGCTCACGCGTGCGCCGGGCCGCGTGGATGCGGGAGCTGTGGGGAGCACCCGTACATTGTGACGTCACCCCCGGAGCAATCCTGTGAGGTGGGTGGCTTTAGGGCCCACCTTCCAGATGGGGACCCTGGGGCCCAGAGAACTCAGGGTGTCTGCTCAGGCTCCCGGAGCTGGAAAACGACAACCCAAACCATTAGGCCACACTGCCTTCTTTTCCCCTTTTCCCCACAGGGTCAATCGGAACAGGTGATCCTCACCAGGCCTCTCCATCCCTATGTCACTTCAGCCTGGGGCTAACTACAGGGGAAAAACAGGGGCTCTGGAGAGAGGAAAGTGCTTTGCAAACTGTAGAGAGCTGTGATGATGGAAGGAAACTTCACAATCATTTCCATTCCTCAAATGTCTGGGAGACTCTGGGACCTAAGAGCTTGCCTTGGCCTCAGAGTCCTCCCTCCTCTCCTTCCAGAGACCTTGTCTGAACAGGAGCCTCCTGCCCATGAGACCCCCACCCCTGCCAGCCTCATGGTGCCTCCAGGGAAGGCCACAGAACCTTCTGGAATGACCCACAAAAGGGCTCTGAAGAGCACTTCCCTTGCCCTTCCCATGGTAGATGAGGCACGAGGGCCTGGGAGGGGTGGCCCAGGTCCCCCTGAGTTTTGCAGGCCTGGCTGGAAGGCCCCCTCTGGACTCCCACTCTAGTGCTCCCTGGGCTGGCAGCCATTCCTGCTTTCTTCTGTTCCGTTCTGGGGAGAAAACATTTCCAGAGGGCTAGAGCTTGTCTTTTTAACTTCCACTCCTTTCTCTTTCTTGTTCTCAGCCTAGCTTTCTCCCTCTGTCTCTGCTAGTCTCTGTGTCTCAGCAGCCTCCGCCTCTCTCCCCTAGCCTCTAGCCTGCAGGTGAGGACTTGCTTTCCTCCCGTGCCTGGCCGCAAGGCCAAGTACAGCTCCTCTCCAACTCCCTTAGCCCCCGGGGTGCCTCTGCATGCAGCCCCCAGCCTCCTCCTTTCCCCATCGCAGCCTGGGGGCGGGGGGCGCAGCTGGGGGACAGCGGTGCGTTTGTGTCCCTCTTTCTGAAAGGACAGGAGGCTTCAGCCCCTCCGGCTGCCTGCTCCCGTCTGGCTGGTGGAGATGAGAGCTGGCCGCAGAGCTGGGAGCCAAGCAGCGGCGTACAGAACAAACAGAATTTTTTTTTGCAACTAGAGGGGGAAGCACAGAGCTAAAAATAAAACGAAAAGATCAGTATCTGTCAGTCTGACAGCTGATTGGCTGCTCGGAGATGCATATAATTACCAGCAACTGGCGCTGGGTAGGCAAAGCCGGGAGAAACTGCTGAGACGAGGTTAGGATTTAACCTTTAAATTCTGGAGCCACCGGAAGCCGAGGGGAGGACGACGGGCGTCGGTGCTAATGAGGCTGGGTGGGGGGGTCGGTGGGCGGTGGGCCGCCGAGCTGGGGCAGGTCGGGGGTGGGGGGCGCCCTCCGGGAAGGCCTGGGAGCCCTCCGCCCTGGCTGCCTCCCCCATCAGGCTGGGAGTGCGTCTGATTGGGCAGCCAGGAGGCGGTGGTCCTTCTCCCCGCCCAGCTGGGGGGTGGTGTCTTCCGGGAAGTCGGGGGTTCTCACCCCGGGAATGAGTGAGGGGGCTGCTTAGGGCCCTGGGCCCCGCCCTGACTGGCCTCCTGCAAAGGCCCACCCCATCCCCACCCATATTCCTCCGCCTTTCCCTTCTTGGTGTCTGTTTTCCAACCCATCTCGGCTTCCTTTCATTCTTCACGGGAGAGTCACCGGGATTTTGTTTCCTGCCCCACCTGGGGAGGGCATCCTGGCACCTCAGACTTGTCCTAGGTTCCCACAGAGAGGAAAAAAAAAAAAAAAAAAAACAGCAGTCCTGGAGGGATGTCATGTTTTCAATACACCTCAGTTTCTTCATCTGTAAAGTGGGGGTGATGGTAATAGGCCCGCCTGAGCACGTGGCAGATGTTTTGGGCCAGTCTTGCATCTTGATTCTCTCACCTGAGCCGGGAGTCAGGCGATGTGGGCTTTGGTCCCCCAGGAATTGGCGCTTTCTTTCTTAGAACTGAGCTCCCCAGGTGTGAGTTGGGAATGAGAGCTCCTGCCTCCTGCCAGCTGACCTCTGTGGGGGAGGGGCTGTGGGTACCAAGTGAGAAGGTGTAGTAGGTCAGTGGTCCCCAATCTTTCTGGCACCAGGGACCGGTGCTCCTATGAGAATCTAACGCCTGAGGATCTGAGGCGGAGCTGAGGCGGTGATGCTGGCGCTGGGGAGCGGCTGCAGATACAGATGAAGCTTTGTTTGCTGGCCAGCAGCTTGCCAGTGGCCATTCCTAACAGGCTACGGCCCAGTACCAGTCTGTGGCCCGGAAGTTGGGGACCCCTGGTATAGGTGATGGTGCTAAACTGCGCCTGTCGGAGGAGGTGGAAGAGCTCATAGCTCTCCCCACTCTCTCCCTTCCGGGCCTTTGCCCAAGCCTGGCCTCTGCCTGGATCTCCTTCCCTTCCTCCCACTCCAGCCCTTCCCCTCGGGGCCTCGTCCCCCGGAAGCCCTCCCTGACACCCCAGCAGGTCCTCTCCTGCAGAACTCTGGGTGTCTCACCTCATGATCAGACCCCGATTACCTGCCTCGCACGCAGGACTGTGAGCCCCGTGAGGGCAGGAATGACACACCTGGCAAGGGCCTGGCCCGACATCCAGATATCTGTTGCGGAGCCTGTGACCCCGGGAGCCAGAGGGAGGCCGAACCACGCGGCCTGGCTTCAGGCAAGCAGCGGCCTCGGCTGTCTTTTCCCAGGGCATCGAAGGGCCCTGGGTGCCTGGGAGACATCTGGCCCTGCCCTCTGAGCACTGACATTTTGAGGTGACGCTGCCCGGGTGTGCTTGCTTTCCTGCCCAGGCCTGGCCCTCTCCCTGTGATCGGTGGGGCCATGGGGGAATGGCCCCTGGGTGCTAAGATCTAGAAAGTCATAATAACTCATTGAAGGCAGCGCTGCTGTTATCGACATTTTGCAGATGAGGAAACTGAGGCACGGAGTGGGCAAGCAACCGTCTCCCGTCTCCTGAGGCCAGGCCCAGCAGCCCCTGCATCTCCGAGGCGGATAAAAGGGAGGTGACGGGGAAGAGAGATGTTTCTGGAGCAGCTGCCATGAGACCTCGCGGGCAGATAAATTGGCAGAGAGTCTTGAGAACGCTTTCGTGTGCGGTGTGCAAAGGAGGCCTCTTTGGTGTCTGTCTGAGAGATCAGGAAGATTTAAACTGCTTTCCAATGGTTTTGGGATGTCAGGCTGGTGTTTCTTTTGCATGTGGCATGGCGATGAGACTGGGCCCCAAGGCAGCCCAGTTTTATTCAGGTTTCAGTCATCATGATAGCCACAGCAGCAACAAAAGCATCTTCCCGGACTGGGCGCTCGCCATGTGCTCAGCGCTGGGCTCGGCCTTGACTTGGGTGCACACTCTGAGTCCTCACCACCAGCCTGAGGTAAAGATTATGCTTGTCCCCATGTCATTCCCTGAAAGCTGGTATCTGAATCTATTAGTCGCCGCAGTCGGTCTCCCCTGTTAGGTAGTGAGCTTGGTGAAGGTCCCAGTCTGGTCTCTCCCATTCATTGCTGAGTCCCCAGCACCCAGCACCAGCTCCACAAGGAGCAGCTGGACAAGAAAGCTTTGCTGGACACACTTCAGACAAACAGACTGAGGGTCAGAGAGGTCCCCCCAGGTTTCTGGAGAGCTCAGATTCCAATTACCATCTCACACAGCTCCTCGAGAGACTTTCTCTTGAGACCTCTTCCCACCTCAAGAAAGCCATGGAGCGTGACTCCCCTTACCCCCGCCCCACCCGCCTTTCTCAGGCTTTGTACTAAGCCCTGGTAGCTTCTGTGCTGGGCACCTGGATGGAAGTTGGCCAGAGTTGGCTCAGTCTTGGGGAAGCTGCACTCTCTGAAGTTGCCCGGTTGTTTCGTGTGACCTGATTCAAATTTTCCTTCCTTGTCACATTGGTTCCCACTTGGAGAAGTCTTAGCAGTGGATATGACGTTACTATGTGATTTCTGACCTGATTCATTCATACGTGCAGTTATTTGATCACTATTTCTTATCTCTGTGTGTGGTTCCAGTGGTTTAAGCAATGGTTTTAGGCTGGGATTATGAACCAGAGACAGTGATGGTTAAGTGTCTGACTCTACCACTCAGTAACCTTGGGAACCTCACGTGACCTCTCTGAGCCTTGGATTTCTCATCTGTAAAATGGAGACATGCAGGGAAAAGTACCTATCTTGATGCCTGGTCCTACGTGGGGAGAAAGAGGTCAAGCTGTCTCGTTTTTTTAAAAAATCACATTTTCCACAAATAATACATAATTCTTAACCCCATACTTTTAAGAAATGTTGGTTTTTTAAAAACAAAAAAACAATCTGAACAGCGATCGGTACCTGAGGGCCCGCCAGGAGCCCAGCGTTGTATTGAGTCCCTGGAAGGCAGGGTGGGAAGACCCCACTCCTGGGCGTGTCCTGTGAGAAACGCTTCACCTGCTCAGGTCGTCCTCCTGCAGCCGCAGAGGGGCAGTTGACTGGGCTCGCCATTTCCCAGGCGAGGAAAACGAGGCGCGGAGAGGGGAAGTGACGTGCTTAGGGTTCCACAGGGAGACACTGAGGACCCTGGCTTTGGAGCCTGCTTCCAGCTGGGCCTCAGCTTCTTGGTGGGGGGACGCGTCCTCCGGACTTTGAGTCCTGACTTCAGGGCACAAAGAGGAGCCAGGGATAGTCCCTGCCCTGCGTCTCCCAGGAGAGGGGGGACACAGAGACAGACCAGTGAAAACACGGGGTGTAACGGGGGCATCCAAGGCTGTGTGACCGACTCACCTCATAAAGAATTGCTGGAAAGACACCCCCCCCCCCACCAGGGCCTTGCTTTAAAAAAGCCCCCTGGTTGGTGCCTGAGATCAGCGTTCTAGACCTTCTGCTATGGTTGATGGGTGGATGGTACATTCTTTATGCGTCGAAATGGACTCCTCTTGGGTTGTGTTTGAAGTGCCTTTGGCTTGTCCTTCCCTGTGGTGTTCTGGCCCATGGCATGGGGCTTCTGGCCTGGAGTCTCCAGCTCCTGCTACTCAGACACATAAGAATCATTTTTAAGAAGCAACTGTCCCCCTCCCCTGCAACCCCGTGCCCAGAAGTGACTTCGAGTCCCAGATGGAAGGATGCCTTCAGTAGGCATGAGCTCTGGGGTCCCCACCACCACAAAGATGTCTCTAGATGGAGACAGCGTGTCCAGGTGAGGCTGTGAGGTGAAGCTGTCAGTTGATTGCGGGGCCTCCCGCGCCTGCATGGGACCTCAAGCCACCGCCACTGATCTCTGTGCTCTCCCTACCAGACCTCCAAGGCCGCAGACTTCCTGGGGGTTTGGGGGCGGGGCTCCACAAGGAGGAGCGGGGCTCCAGGGCTCCTCCCAAGGGGATCCAGGGAAGCCCAGGAGGCCTCACGGGCACATTCGGCCACGCCCAAGGTGAGAAGGAAGGTGCGGAGCCCAATGGAAGCCGCGAGCAGAGGCGCATGCCCGTCTTGTAGCTTTCTACAGAACTTCGTCTGTCTGTGGCTTCCTCCAGGCTCGCCTACGAACCTGCAAACGAGAGCCCACACGTTGTCCTCAAGGTCAGCTTTCGCAGAGGATGTGGAGTGAAGAGCATCTGGCGGAGACCTGGGACGTGGCCGCGGCCTGCCCCTCGCGTCACTGCCTCCCACGGGGCGGGGGGCTGCCTCTGCACCCCCAGCGCCAGTGGGGCTGGGTGGGGGTGGGGGTGGGGAAGCGCTCGCTTCGTTTTAAAGAAAATATAACGAAGCGGTGCCGCTGCTGAAAAATAATTGAGACAAACGCCCTCCCTTCAGTAACTCAAGTTTCTAAATGAACGTCTCTCCACATTCCTACCGGAAAAGCCCCCTGCTGTTTTTGGCCCCGAGGGCTGTGTTTGCCCAACATGCAAACTGCATCCGTTGAGTAATAGACTCTTTCCCATTTGGGGTCAATCAAGGGCAACGCTGATCCCTGCTCAGTTCCCACCAGCCCGGAGAGTCTGACGGGCACCGTGGGTTGATGGCATGAATCCCAGCCAAAGCAAGGGAGTGCGACGTCCTCTGCAGGCCCTCGGTGAAGGCGTAGCGGCCATCATGGATTTCAAAAGACCATAAACAGCATGGAGCCCCCCCAAACAGCTTTCGAGAGCCCCCAGGGAAACCCAGACTGGGAACCACTGGGCCGAGCCAGTCAAAATGGGGGTGCAGCTCTTTGACAATCCCCGCAGCCACCCCATTTCCCCATCATGGAAGTCCTCGAGCAGCAGAGCCTCTGGGGGGATCTCAGTGGCTGTGGGGTCAGCCTGACTCTGCCATTTGCCAGCCGTGTGACCTTGGGTAGATAAATGGCTTCCTCTCCCCGAACCTCTGAGTCCCAGGGCCTCCCTCCTGGGCGCGAGTGTGCTGTAAGGACCGGGTGTCATTATTGTCGCTACCTCTTGTTCGGGTCTCCTGCCCTCCAGTCTGCCACGCCCTGATCATCTCACTGGCTGTCTGTGATAAAAGGGGGACAGAGAGAGAGAGCGCACGGACCCCCTCTGAGAAGCTGTCTGCGATGGGACAGAGAACCTGGAAGGGGAGCCAAGACGGCGGGCATGGCAGCCCATTAGGGGGCAGGCGGAGGGCGCCTTGAGACTGCGGTTCTGGGGTGCAGCGGAGCATTCCCCACCTTTAACATGCCTCAGATCACCTGGGAATTTTGTTTCAATGCAGATTCTGATGCAGAGGGCCGGACTGGGGCTCCCTTATGAGGAAGATGCGGGCCAGCCGGGACCACACTCCGAGTAGCGGGGTGCCCACACTGGGACCTCTGGCCCGAGGGAAGAGGGCAGGCCACTTGGTGTCTGGAAGTGACGGCTCTAGACTAGCGTGACAGCCCCAGAATGTCCATGCTGGGAAAGATGAAGCAACATTAGGGTAAAATTATGTTTTCAACGAAAGGAAAGGCCTCTGCTTCCTATGGAGTAGCAAGATCTCGGTTCCCACCCCTATGCAGCCCCAGGGGCCCAAAAGAATTTGGTTTTCTGAGCACAACCTTTCCTTGCTGAAGGGGGTGCATTTGCTCTTAAAAAGTTGCCTGTAAAACAGATTTTTCTGTATCAGATGCTGTTTTCCAGTGGTTCGTGTTTTAAGACCGTGGTTGCGTTCTCACAGAGAAATACCCAGCTCAGAGGCATTGGCGTTGAGAAGGGGTGTAGAGAGTTCAAGGGCACAGCGTGGCCCACGTGTTATGGGTTTTGGAGCTGATGAGAGCTGGAGCTACATACAGAGTTTGGAAACCAAATCTGAATCCCAAATGGGCTGAGATCCACGGCCAGACACTGGCCCTGAGCCCTGACCAATATCACTGATTGTTAAGACAGGTGGGACCAGAGGGGACCCAGGGCAAACCAATCCCTCAAATGGAGACAAGGAGCCCAGAGAGACCATCGATCGTGGTTGGCCGGCCTTCTTCCTTTGCACGAAATGCCACAGGCCACACTCTGACTATCAGGCTGGGAGTAGTTTTGTTTTTACATGGGGGCACAGTTGTTTAATGCGCTGGAGAAGCTGGCTGCCATGACGGTGTGGCGGGTTTTCCCAGGATGCTCTGAGCTGTGATGCGACAGTTCCCTGAAGATTGCTGACAGGCGCTGGCTTATGAGACTCCTGGGTTTCCCAGCCCACCGGGGTTGCACCGAGAATCTCAAATAAGAGGCTGAAGTCCACAGTCTGCCCTTACTAGACAGACCGTCGCTTTCCTGAGCACATTCCAGGATCGGTGTTCCAAGGAACACACTTTGGGAACCCAGTCAGCGAAAGGCCCCCCCCCCCCCATAACCAAAAGGTCTCTCTGTTCTTGTATCAGTTACCTAATTAGTAATTAGTTACCTGCATAACAAGTCGCCCCCAAACGTAGTGGCTTAAAACAATAAGCATTTATTATCTCATGGTTTCCGTGGGAAGGGAATTCCGAAGGGAACTGGCTGGTTCCAGCTTGTGGTCTCTTTTGAGGTGGCAGTCCAGACGTCAGCTGGGACCTGGGGCTGCAGCTATCTCATGGCTTGACGCAGGCTGGAGGACAGACTTCTAAGAAGGTGCACTCACTTGGCTGGCCGGACGCGCTGGCTGTTGGCAGGAGGGCTCGGTTCCTTGCCGTGGGGACTTCTCTGTAGAGCCACTTGAGTTTCTTTTCAATGGGGCGCTGGCTTCCACCAGAGGGAGTGATACAAGAGAACAAGACTGAAGCCGCAGTGTCTTTTATGACCTAGCCTCAGACCACACATGTGGTCATTTCCACCATGCCCTATTGGTCAGACAGGGCCGGCCTAGTCCTTGTGGGAGGGGCCTACAGAGACATAAATACCAGGAGGTGGGACTCATTTGGAGACCACCTTGCAGGCTGACCACAATGGTAACCATCACTTCAGTACAAGGACAGGTAACTGACCTCATTCACACAGTTGGTTTTATATACCATTTAGCGCTGGAGAGAAACTCTGAAAAGTGAACCTGCTCATCTGTGATGCGGAGGGTGGAGAAGAGACTAGGAATTTGTCGGCCACGCCAAATCCCCCAAATCCCAGTGGACAACAGCAAGAATAATAATCCAGTCCCATTTGTCGAGTGCTCGCCTATGCCTAGTGCCTCTTGGGCATCATGGCACTGGGCCCTCCCTGTCCCCAAGCAGTAGGTTCCACCAAAATTTCCAAGTTAGGCCACACATGTCTGTGAAATGCATAAAATGAGGTGTGTGTGTGTGTGTGTGTGTGTGAGTGTGTGATGACCAGTACAGCAACTGGTCTCTGGCTTCTGGAAGTTCAGAGACAAAACTGGTGACTCAGGTGAACCCACGCAGAGAAAGTTGGAGTAGACAGGATGGATGAATGGATAAATGCCGAAGATAAACAAATCATAAATAGGTGAGATCAAATATTTATTTCAGGTACATTAACAAGACAAGGAATCAGAGTGAGCCAGGGGAGACTTCAGTTTGCCGGGGACTCATCACTGTGACAAGTGGTCGCATTTCCAGGCGGGGAGGCAGTGAGGCCTCTCGTGGTGAGAGCATGCCCGAGACATGCCCAGACCTGCCCACGTCCGTCATTAGCTATGTGACCCAGGCAAGTGACTTCATGGTCCTCAGTTTCCCGTCTGTAAAATGGGTTGATAACTGGTGAACTCTTCCGGCTGTGATGAGGGTTCAGAGGGACGATTCCTGGCCCAGCCTAAGAGTTCTGGAATGCTTCACCGTGGCGAAGCTGACGGCGGGTCACCAAGGTGGTGGCACCCAGGTTTGAAGAACCCTTGTAGAAGTACCGTCTCCTGGAAGGAGCCTTGCTCTGTAACCGAGAATGGACCCAGGGCCACAAAATAGACATTAGCTGCTGCTCGCGCCTCCTGCGGGAGTGACCCCAGGAGGCCGGAAGGACCTCAGTGCCTCCTTCCTGGGGGCATGTGCAGGCACGGAGCCGGCCCAGCCCCTTCCCGTCCTGTCTGTGCAAGATTTCAACACGGGAGCGTCCCGGGCATGTTTTCTCTTCAGAAGTCTCAACCCCCTGAGCAGCACTCGGGGAGCCCTGGCTGCATGTACTGTCCCAGCAAACAGCCCAGGCATAGACTCGCTCAGAAAACGGAAGACAGGTGCTGCTTCCTGATCCCGCAGCCTGGGCCTGAGGCGACAAAAGCGGTCTGGGGGTCAGGATGGCCTGGGAGCACCTGCCTGCATCCCTCAGGGCTCTGGGCAAGTGCCTCCTCCTCCCTGGGCCTCCGCTTCTCCGGCCCTGCGCTGGGCTTCCAGCTGGGCTTCGGTCTGTTCTGAGGAGCCCTTTGCTGGCCAGGTGGACGCAGAGCCCACATGAGTGTGCGCGGGGCCGGTCCGGGATCACCCCTTCCTCTCCAATCTGGACAGCTCCATGTCATCTCTTTGGTACATTTGTGTTCTGAGTAATACTCCGCTTAAAAAAAAAAGGAAGGAAGGAAGGAAGGAAGGAAGGAAGGAAGGAAGGAAGGAAGGAAGGAGAGAGAGAGAAAGAGAGAAAGAAAGAAAGAAAGAAAGAGAAAGAAAGAAAGAAAAGAAAGAAAGAAAGAAAGAACGAACAAGAAAAAAAGGAAACGAGTCCACAATGAAAACAATACACTCTAGAAGTTTCCCACCAATTTACTTTGTCCTCTGGCTCATTCCTTCAAGCTCTAAGGGGCTGCCCATTCCCAAACGGTTCTTGGTTTTCTGGACTTGCGTGTCTTGTTTCTTTGGCCCCTGCCTCCTGAAGAGACCTGAGGCCTCACGAGAGGTGGGGAAAGGAAGGAGGCTTTGGTTGGGGCCACGGGCATCTCGGATGCACACCCCTTGGCCCCGCTGTGTCCGAGGCATATGCACGGTGGCCCGTCCAGCCTTGCGCCAGCCGCTGCCGCCTCCAGGGCTCAGTTTCTTCTGTGCAGTGAGGAGGCTGTAGGCCTGGATGAGCTCTCAGCCCCTCCCGACTTCAACACGGTAATTGCTGCATTTATTGAGCTCCGGCTGTCTGCAGAGTGGTGTCTAAAGTGCGGGAGGGGTGGATCCCATCCTGGGAGGAGGAGCCAAACTGAGCCTGCTGCCTCTAGCTGGCCCCGGGATGGCAGGGCTCAGAGTGGCCACCGGTGCCCCTGGAGGAGCCCGTGCCAAGCCCAGCTGCCAGGCTGCCATTCGAAAGACTTCCTGTTGGTGGCACTTTGGCGTGGTTCAGGTGTTCTGGTCTTAGAGTATATTGGTTTATATATGAAAATGCTAGTTTCCTCTCTCCGTTAAGGTTCTGTTTTTCACTTGAGTAAATCTCAGCGCCTAGAGCTGGACTTGACCATGTCATTCCCCGGGTAAAACCCTCCCATGGCTCCTCAATGCCCTTGGAAGACAGTCCAAGCCCGGGTGTGGCCCCAAGGCCTTCTGGGGCCTGACGCAGAAGCTCTCCCACCCGGGCGCTCCCCGCCCCTCACTCTCTCTCCTCTAGACACACAGGTTGGACCGTACCAACCTCTTTCTTCTGCCTAGAGCCTCACGCTTGCTGCGTCCTCCGCCTGGAACACTCTCCCCGGCTTCTCATGGCTCACTAAGTGTCATTTTCTCCAGGAAGCCCTCCCTCCCTAATTGATCCACTTTAGTCGCGGCTCCGGCTCACCCTGTACTTCTCCTTTGTAGCACTCACATTGCAATGATCTGAAAATGCCTGTTTATCTGATTCCCTCTCAACCCCAGTGTGGGCTCCACGAGAGACTCCCTGTTGGATTTTCACGCCGAGTGCCAGGCACGGTGCCCAGCACCCAGGGGCAGCTCTAAAAATGTCTGCTGAGTGAATCCACGGCTAGAAACAGTGTGAGCCTGACATACAGCCTGTTCATCCAGGGTAGTCACCTGGGGCCAGCCAGGGCTGCCAGCGAGTCACCTGGCTGGGGCGCTCAGGGTCCGGGAACCCTGGCACCGCCGCCCAGCCCATCCTCCCGCCTGAAGGCTCTGCCTGGGAGCAGGGAAGGGGTTAAGTGTTTCTGGTGGCCTCGTGCTGTGTCTGCGGCAGTTCCCCCTTCCGGGGCTGCAGCAGCCGAGGTTGGCCAGGAATGTTTGCAATGCAGAGCTAGGAGGGAGGGCGGGCTGGTGGAAGTGGGGCCTGTGGAGGCTGGCCCGGCCAGGCTCCCCAGTTGAGCAATCGCCTAGGCCCAGCCGGTTCCTGTAACTCCTACCCCTCCCGCCTTTTCCCGCCCTGCCAGCTTCCTCCACCCACTGCCTGCCAGGCAGTGGGGGAGGCCTGTACTCTGGGGCCTGTAGAGGGAGGCGGAGGGATGGAGGCCCAGAGAGCCTGGAGGCCAGGGGTGAAAGGGAGGGGCTTCCAAAGAGACGGAGTACAGAGAGGGTGAAGCCTTTGCCCAAGGTCACACAGCAAGGCACCACAGAACTGGGCCACACCCTGGATTTGGCCTTTTTTGTTCCCATGACACCATGCTACAGGTTGACACCACAGGGAGGTCACGTTGCCACTCAAGGGGGAAGCTCTGAATCACAGGGGACCTTCTCTCGACTGCAGGCAAAGACCACCCAGCCCTGGCTGTTCACTCAAGCCCTGGGGTCTCAGAGAGGGTGGCGGCTGTCATCTGGCTGGGTGCAACCCTCCCCCACACCCTCCCCAGCACTGCCCACTGCCCAGCCCGTCCTGGGCACGCCGGTCACCTCCACTGCTCGCCTGCAGGAGTGTGGAGTGAATGGAAAAAGCCGAATGACTGGTTCTTTCTTCCAGTTCGAGGGCCTTCACGGGCGCTGGATGTTGTTTTGAGCTCAGGCACAAGCGGCTTTCTTTCTCCACAAGCACACACCATTTTTTCTGAGGGAACAGTGTTCCTTGATCCTGCAGAATGAGCTCCGTCTGCGGACAGAATTTACAAGTGACCTGAGGAGGCCTCTGCAGTCGCGCAGCCCCGGTTCGAATCCAGCTCCACCACCTTCGAGCTTCGTGGCTGTGGCACCCTCCTTCTGGGCCTCAGTGTCCTCATCTGGAAACCGGAAGAGAGGGTGGGAGGAGTGGCCGTAGCGGTCTGGCTCTGCCGAGGCTCGGGGTCGCTTGCCTTCCAGGTACCACAGAGGTTTGATCTGCTTAGGGTTTGTCGGGGCGTCGCCTCCATCCAGGCCCTGGGCTTTGCCTAAGCTCCCAGGCAGGAGATGACAGGGCTCGGCAGCCCTCAGAGGGGGCATCTTGGCCATGTGTGGCTGAAGTCAGCAGTGGAGCTCCCGGGACCCCACATCCCTGGAGGGCGGGGCCGGTGATCCTTATGAAGTAGCGCGGTCCTGTGAGAATCGAGACCCCCATTTACAGGAAAGGAGACTCGTGGGAGATGTGGCTCACTCAAGGGAGGGATTTTAACCCAGAAACCACACCAATAACTGCAAGTTTTCCCTCCTACAATCTGAACTGCCACCGTTTACTGAGTCCTTGCTGTGTGCCAGGCGGTGACTGACCTACTTTAATTCAACATGCCTCAGTGGGAGGTATCCTTTTTTTTTTTTCAGGAAACAGAGAGATTGATGCACTTGCCCAAGGTCACACAGCTTGCATAGAGTGGAGCCTATGACTTTGAACTCTTGCGCCCTTGGCCAATCTCCTCCGCATCTCGCTTGGAACCCAGGCTCTGTATAGGGGAGCCGGGACACCTCGGGTTAGTGGCTTAAGCCCAGAGCCACAAAGCCAGGGGAAAATCTCCAGCACCCGCTAAGATGATGGTGATAAGCTGTCAGTATCATCAGGGTAGGGAAGCACAGAGGGGCCCGGCCTCTCACTCTAGGGCGCACAGCGGGCCGAGCCAAGACTCGCCTGGAGAGATGATGGCTCCCCTTCCCCTGGCTCTCTGTCGGTGGCTCCAGCAGGCCATGCGTGGTCGGGAAGGACCGCCACAGCTGACTGGGCTCTGGCGGACGGTAGGACGGATGATGGCTGCCCCCTCCCAGGGCCTGCGGGCTTCGCGGCTGCGCCGCCTCCCCCCTGAGCAGGTTTCCTTTAAGAAAGCAGAAGATTGATTTCCTGGCCGGCTCTGCGCCGAGGAGCCCGTCCAAATGGTTTGCATGTCTGCATTTTTTACTGCTCCGGTTTAATATGTATGCAAATGCCGGCCGGCTGCGCCCGCGCGGCGCAGTCACACGCGGCGCCCCATTAAAGCGGCCGTCCGGGCGCGCACCTCATTCGAGGCGACGGGCTCGGCGGCCTGATAGATGGGGTGCGGGGACGGAGACAAATGACAGGCTTTTGTAATTTCTTTCTCTCTCTTTTTTTTGGGGGGGGAGGGGAGCGAAGGGGGGGGGCCTCAAGACTGGAGACAGAAGAGGAGATTTAAATATATGCAAAATTGTTTGTGGGTTGAGGGCGGGGAGTGTGGAAGCGGGGGCCGGGAGGAGAGGGCTCAGCGCTCTGCTCCGTGGGAGTCGGGCTGGAGGCTGGAGGAGGAGCCGGAGCCCCCACAGTCCCCTTCTGGCGCAGGGAGCCGCTTTGCTCCTGATAAGTAGGCGCGGTCCTGTGGGAAGCTCGGTTTTGGCCTCGGAGAGAAGGAAAACGCAGCTTGTTTTCAGCCCGGGTTGCCGGGGAGGCCGCCGGGACTGCCCGTTTTCCCATCCCACCTCCCACTTCCTTTCTCTTGGGCTTCGGGTGCTTATAACTTTATAGGTGTGAGATCATTTAAGTATCGCCCGAGCCCTGTGAGGTGCATTACACCCACTGTACGGATGGGGAAACTGAGGTTCGGCAGGAGCAGAGTCCCTTGGGGAAGGTTGGGGAGTAGCTGGGACTCTCAGAGCCTAATCTTTGACTCCCAGAGCCCTGAGCTTAACCATCTCTTGCTCCGTAGAGTTTGCTCCCAGCTCTGGGGGCCCGGGTGGGCGTGGACTCCCTCCACGACCCATGCTCTGCATCCTGCCCCCTGCCAGGGTCCTACCTGCCCCTACTGCCTGGTAAGAAGCCCAGGTCAGACTCAGCTAAAGACTGAGCCCCCGAATTTCAAAATATGGTGTAAGCCTAAAATTGGAGGTGTGAATTTTAAAGGAATGTTTCCTCATTTCTCAGGATTTTAGGCGGCGTGGCCCCTGGGGGACGGCCCCTGGGGGACAGCCCGGAGGCTTGTGTGAAGACGGGGACGTTTCTCAGAGGAAGCTCCCACCCAAAGAGAGGGCTGTTCGGACCCCCGCGGACCCGGAGTTCCCCGTGTGTGTGTGCGCGCGCGTGCGCGCGCGCACCTGTCAGTGTGCTCCCGTCGGTGCGTGTGCGTGAATCAGTGTGTCAGCGTGTTTATCTATGTGCCGGTGTGTGTGTCGGTGTGAGGGCGGGGTTGTATGTGTGTCTGTGTACGCACGTGTGTATCAGTGTGCACGTGTGTGTGTCGCTGTGACAGCCTCTGAGGACTCTCGTCCTTGGCTGGTGAGCAGCTGGGATGCTGACTTCCCTGGGGGTCAGGCCCCCCTGTCCCCGCCCCAGGCGGTTTCTGCTCCCCTTTCCAGCAAAAGCCTCTGTCATTTCAGCTGCGGGGTGGGGGTAGGACACCTCGCCAGGCAGCTGTGAGGTGAGGATTCCAAAGGGTGAGGCACCCCGAAAGCTCTGCATTATTGGGGGTGGGGTGTAGCTTGCTGCCTGGGGTGTCTGGGCAGAAAACGAGGGGCACACGCAACTCTCTAAGAAGCTGTCCGTGTGTGTATATGTGCGTGAGTGTGACAACCCAGATTTTCACATGTCGATTCATCTAAAATGCTGGCCACCCAGATGGGGCATCGCTCTCCTCGCCCAGCTGCCTTCCAGGTGAGGGCGAGGGTCTGTAACGTCTGACAGGCCCCTCTGGGGCAGACTGGCCTTCGAGGGCCGCTGTTTCAGAAGTGGCCCTCCTGACGGCCGGCATCCATGCACGGTTATCAGCCACGCAAAGGCCAACCTGGAGGGGTTCCCGAGCCCTGGCAGGGATGTAGGGGGTGTGTGTGCTTAAGTGAGTGGGTGTGAAAGTGAGGGTGTGTGCGCGTGAGGGCGAAGGGGTGTGTGCTCGGGGGTGACTGAGGCTGGGTGTGCCCGTGCGTGCCGGGCCAGGGGAGGGGGGCTCGAGAAAGGCTCTGCCACATACATCTCTCAGTTGCCGTCACAAAGAATCAGACTTGGGTGGAGCCTCTGGGATCCGGCGTCCCCCTCCGTCCCTGCTGGGGGGGGAGGCCAGCAGGGCCCCCTACCTCACTGGTTTGCCTCAATGTCCTTTGTCCTTGACCTTCCCTTTCTCTCGTCTCTGCAAATCCCGTGGCTCCAGTCGTCCCATTGCTCTCTCTCCCTGGGGATCCCCACCCCGCCTCGCATGCAAACCTCCCTGCGCCCCACCCGGCAGCCAGGATGGCTCCTGGAACCAGCACCTCCCAGAGCCACCTGAAAGGCCCCCTCTGACCTTGTTCCCACTCCTCCCTCCCCCACCCCTACTCTTCCTCTCAAGTTCACCAGCCCTGGAGTCCCATGAGCCCTCTCTCCTGAGCTTTCCGCCCAGACATCCTCACTGCTCACCCCTCAGGCCCCCGGTGCTCTCCGACCACCCTCTCCCACCCCCTCCCTGCCCACTTGCTTATTTCGTTTGTCCGCTCTCATCTACCCCACAGGAATGTGAGCCCCATGAGAACCTGGAAAGTGGGGTGCTCAGTAAGTTTCTGGTGTCTGTGAGCATCCCGGGCCCCCAGCCGCAGGCCGGGCACCCTCTCCCACGTGCTGGCCCTCACTGAGAGCAGGGCTCATTCACCTGGGCCCAACCAGACAGAGACCCCGAGTCCTAAGTCTTCCCTCAACCCGCCTATGTCTTGGGACAGTCCACCCTTCCTCCAGGCCGCCTGAGGGTGTCTGTCGCCTTCCTGGACCGGCCCCTACCACAGTCACAGCACCAAAAGTGGTAACAGTGACCATCTCTTGTAATCTACTTGCTCCACTCCATCAAGAAAATTCATTTTTAGCGGACATCAACACTGCCCTTCCCCGAAGGGCCTCGCTGTAGCACCCCATAAAGCCAGCCCCGCCAGCCATAGGCCCAAAGCCCGGAGAACAAGGGTGATGAGCCTGGCAGGGGGGCGGAGCCCTGAGTCTCCCCGAGAAGGAAATACGGTGTTTGTGGGTTTGCTTGTTCAGTTCTCTCCTTCCGCTGTGGGGAGGGCAGACCCTGGGCTCTGCCGCGGCCTCCTCAAAGCCCCAAACCGGCGGAGCACACAGTGGTCACTCAGCCAGGATCTGCTAAAATAGACAAGCGAGAGGGTGGAGGAGTCAATGAGAGGAGGGGCTGCGGCAAAGCATCTGGGGGCCTCCCGCCCCGTGGCCCCCTCGGGTCTGGTCGGGGGCTGCCGTGCGTGGGCCAGCTGAGTCAGGCCCTCCCCTGGGCAAGGGGCCACCGCGGCTCTCGCTGATCTTGCTGACGGGGCTGAAAATGCGCCTGCACCTCCCTCCACGACCCGCCATTACTCATGGCTGGCATTTATCCCCAAGCAAGGGGGTGACCCGCGGAGCAGCCCGAAGCCTCGCGTGCGTTCCGAAGGCGGGGCGGCTCGGCTCGAGGCCGGGCTGCGAGGAGGCGCTGCAAGAGTGGCCAGCGGCTGCTCTGAGCGCAGTGACCACGTTTCTCTGAGCTGAAAACTTAGGGCACAGGATGTAGCTGAGGGTTTTCTCAGATTTGTTCCTTTAACGAGTGGGAAAATCTTACGAAGGTATGAGAGTTACGCGTATTTTGTTATGTAGGTAATGGATTGTCTTCGTTGAAAAGAATCTGAGTTTCCAGAACCGAGGAAGTTCTGGAAATTAATGATTCAGTGTGACTAATATCTTGGGAGCCTCTGGGTCAACACTGTGTCCTTGGCGCTTGCACGACAATGGGGGACAAAACAGGGGGGATCCCGGCCTCATGGAGCTGACATTCCTCACGGAAATTTGCGAGCAGCCGGAGAGGCGCTGTGGGGGATTTATAGGGCTGTGAGGGCCAAGAGTTCTCCTGCAGACAGGGGGTGGGGATGTCAAGGGGAACTTTGAAGACCTAATGTTTGAGGCGAGACAGAGCCTGTTAGGAGTTAACTCTTGAAGGGATGAGAGCTGAGCGAGGAAGCACATTTCTGGCAGGAGGGAGAGCACATGCAAAGGGCCTGTGGTAGAAAGGCTGCCGGGTGTTCGAGGGCAGGGAGGGCAGCCCAGGTGGCTGGAATGTGAGGAGTGAGGGGAAGAGGAGGCTGGAGGTGTGGGCAGGGACCAGTCCAGGCAGTGCCCACCCGTCCATAGGGGTGTGGAGGACTTTCTCCCACCGGCAGTGGGGCGCTCTGGACTGTCTGACATAGATGTGACCGGCTCATACGTCTGGATGTTGATGCTAATGAGGATGATGACAATGTTGGTAACTACGGAAGTGTTTACTGAGCGCTTACCATGTGTCAAGCACCATTTCAGCCATTTGAGAGATGAGGTAAGCGAGGGCTGGGAGGGGAAGTGACTTAGCCCAGGTCACACAGGTGTCAGGTGACAGAAATGGAGGTCGGACTGAGCCAGTCTAACTCCAAGGTCCCTGCTTTTTTGTCTCACACACAAATCTGCCCTTGTGTAGACGCGAAAGGTCAAAAGACATGCAAGTGACCCTCCCACCCCCGTCCCTCCTGCCTCGCCGTGGTTCTGCCTCCTCTCTGCTCCGTGTCCTAGGCCTGGCCGAGGACTCTGGGTCACAGGGTCAGCTGGGGCTGGAAAGGCCCAGCTCAGTTCCAGGGGAAGTCAGGGTTGCAACACCAGAGGCTGAAGATCTGGAGAAGCTGGGACTCCGGCCAAGGTCAGGCCTCCACCCCACCCTGTTCAATGCGGTACAGGTCACACCACAGCTCCAGGAGCGCAGCCCACTCACCTGTTGGGGAGGTGCGGCCTTTGAGGTGCAGCCTCATTATCCCGGGGAGAGGGGCAGCGCCCCGGCCCCCTGCTTCCTCCCGTGGAAGCAGGTCCGGGTGGTTGCACCACGACAGACTCACCGGTGGCCTTAAAAAAATCCTTATTCAGGGAAATGCAAATCAAGATAGCTCACACCTGTGAGAATGGCTACTCTGGCAGCCGGAGAATAACAAGTGTTGGAAGGATGTGTAGACATCGGAACGTCGTGCTCTGCCGTAAAACAGTAAGACGCTGTGAACAGTATGGCGGCTCCTCGTCGATTTTAAACACAATTACCACACGATCCAGTGATTCTACTTTTGGTTATAAACCCAGAAGGATTGAAAGCAAAGCCTTGGACACATGTACACCCATCACTGCAGCATTATTCACGGTGGCCAAAAGGTGGAAACAACCCAAGTGTCCATCGACAGACAAACGGATGAACAAAATGTGGTATAGTCACGTAATAAAATACCATTTAGCCTTGAAAAGGAAGGAAATTCTGACACTGTTACAACCTGGCTGAACCCTGAGGGCGCTTTGCTACGTGAAATTAGCCAGTCGCAAAGGGACAAATACCGCACGATCCCACCGAGATGAGGTACCCAGAATGGGTAGATTCACAGAGATGGAAAGTAGAATGGTGTTTGCCAAGGCTGGCAGGGGTGGGGGGTAGGGGGGTATGGGGAGGTGGGGGTGAGGTGATAATGGGGCATTATCATTTGATGGGTACGGAGTTCTGGAAATGGATGGATCGTGGTGGCGGCTGCACAAGAATGTGGATGTACTTACCTGTCCACTTAAAAACGGTTAAGACGGTAAATTAAAGAAAAGAATCCTTACCCCAAGTTCTCGCAGGTTGTTCACGGTGGGCCTCCTTTTAAGTTGCATTTATAGTAAATTAAAGTACCAGATGGCAGCTGTCATTAGAGCAGTTTAGAAGCGAAGGTGCTGGTGCTCCTGGGGAAGTGACCTCAGGACCTTGGAGCCTCGATTTCCTCGGGAGGAAACGGGGATAACGATGGCGCCTCCCTGCTGGGGCCACCGTGAGGGTTCCGTGATGCCCCCGAGGGGGTCCGCCCAGCGGCCGGTGTCCAGCAAGCGCTCAGCACCCCTGAGAACTGGTGGATGTTCCTCAGGCCTTGGGTTTGGGAACATGAGCAGCACAGGCCCGAGACAGAGGAGAAAAGGCTCCTCACCCCACCGTACAGCGTACGTACACCATACACTGGGGATACAGAGGCCTGGAGGATTCAGGGGACTTGCCCAAGGTCTCTCGGCTTCTCTCGAACCACTTTCCAAATCCGTATCAGTGAGCAAGGCTGAGTCGTGCTGCAGTAACAAATGAGCCTCACATCGAAGTGTCTCAACGCAGCCAAACTTTGTTTTGCACCCAGTCTGCCATGAGTCCAGGTGATTCGCCAGGGCAATTGCCCTCCACGTGAAAACTCAGGGATCCAGGCTGCCTCCGTCTTGGGGTGCCTCCATCTCCAGGTCACTGAGGCAGAGAGAAGAGCATCCCTTCCTCCCAGAACCCACGGGCCAGCACTGGTCACAGGGTGGCGGGTCCTGAGAAGGAAGGATTGGAGAACTGGTTGTGGGTGAGCCCTGGAAGTTCCTACTCACCATCCGAGTGGAGGGAAGGCCAGCAGATGGCTGTTTCCAGGGCATACACACTCACAGTGAACTGAGTCCAAGAGCAAAGGGCTTAAAGCTAGAATTATTCCCCCGCCTACCCAACCCCCGGTTCTCTTCTTGGGCAACCCGTTACCAGGGCTATTCTGGGGGGGGGGGGGTGTGTGGCTTACAGCCAGGTGTGTATCAGAGGGGCTTCTCTTGAAATGCAAATAAAGGTTTATCATTCTTGTCCCCTCCTTGGAAAAGCAGGCAGGTGTTTGTCAGAGCGCCTGCTCTTCCTTTGGGCGGTGCCTCTGCATTTATACAATAGTCCCGGTCCCCGGATGGGCGTCCAAGCGCTTCCAAAATTCTGTTTTTATAACCAGCGATGCAATGAATCTCCTGTACCTTTTCTCTCGTCACCCAAGTGAGTGTTTCTGTGGCATAAATTCCTAAAAATGGAATCGCTCGGTCAAAGGGCACCGAACAATCTGACAGTTCTCTGCCAGCAGGTGCGGGCTCCAGGGTCACTAGGAGCTTTTAAGAATAGCTGCGAATGGAGCCCAGTGGATTCCAGGGACCTGGCGAGTTCTCTGTCTCGAGGGGAACCAAACGGAACACTGAGTTGGGGAAGTGGGAGGAGAGGGTGTCCTTCCCTTCTAGACTCTGTGCTCCCAGTTCTAATACCGGTGCTCTGCCAAGCCCATGGCACAGACGGCAAACAGCGGGTTCCGAGAGGTGGAGTCACTGCCTGCAGCTGCCCAGCGAGCAGCATCGGAGCTATGGTCCCAGCCTGGGCGAGTCCCCTTGGGCTCCAAGATCCCAGTTCCTGGCTGGACACCTCATGGGTACTTTCTTTACTGGCTCCTCTCAAGGACATTAATGTACCCCCAAGAACTTTCTTTTGGCAAGTTTCTGAAAGTCGTCTTGGCTTCCTTGGGACTCACTGGGTCCAGTTCTTTGGCCCGTCGAGTTGCACACCGATCGGCCTCTTCCTTTTTCCCTTCATCGTTTTTCATCTCTTTGCTTCATCTCTTTGCAAGAGCATCTTGGTGTTTACAAAGTTTGGTCTTGTTGATTTTTAAATTTTCTTTCTTTTTTGGATAATATCACTGTTGTTTGTGGGGGGAAAAAAAGCAAAACATCCTTCTTGTAAAAGAAAGAAAGAAATTCAGGCAACACTGAAAACTGCCGGCAAGAAAGTAAAAACATCCCCAACACTCCCCACCCGGAGATGACCATGCCTGGCGGTTCGGTGAATGAAAGTCTACAGATCCTAAATATTTCTACCTCTCCCTCCCCCACCCCCCGATGATAATGAAAATCTCTACCTTTCCCACCACAGGTGGGGTGTATGAGTCCCCAGGGCGGGTCTGAAAATCCCCATTAGTTCCTCCCCCATCCTTTACCCCCGGCCTCACCTGGGCCTCCCCTGCTCCTGCTTCCAGGTCCTGCGGGGTTGGTACCAACTGAGCAGGTGCTAGTGATGTCCCCACCTCCGAAGAGAGTTCCATTTGCTCCACGCCTGTCCCCTTCCGGACCCCAAGAGGCTGAGACCCGGCGGGAAGGCAGGGTGGCCTCTGTCTGCTCTGTCGCTGTGTCTCCCACCCACCCACCACCCAACACGACACTGACTTTCGAAGCGCAGAGTGGGCGCCAGCTTGGGCGTGGGTGCTCCAAGTGTCCAGGTCTCCTCCGCGAGGTGGGGGCGGGCCATCCTGTGGCTGTTTCCATCCATCCACCGGCCTCCTGGGTGCGCCTGCTCCTCTAGGAAAGGAGGAGTCACAGCTCAGGACTGACGAGCGCCCTGCCTGGCTTGGTTTCTCCTTGAGGAGTCGTGACTTGGGTGGCGGCCCCAGGACCCAGTGTAACACAGACGTGAGGCTGGGGGTGGGGGTGGGGGTGGCAGCGAGCTATGAGGGCAATGGGTGGGTTATAAAATGGCAGCCCTGCTTTGGGGCCCCTTGGGGGCACAAGGGCCTGGTACTCTGGGGACATCCTTCCAGGAGTGGCAAAAACCCCACCAGGGCGGGTATGTGGAGGGCATGGCAGTGACCTTGGGCAAATCGTCTTAAGTCTCAGAACCCCAGTTTCCTCATCCACTTTTTTAAAAAACTGAATGCACTGACCTCGTAAAGCATTCTGGGCCGGAGGGTCCTAGGAGGGGCCTCCTCACAGCACAGTTTCGTTTTTGTCCGCTTGCCCTTGGGGTGGCGGCCGGGGCGAGCTAAGTTACATAAGTGGAGGGGCTGCAGGAAGCCACAATTCTCTGTCCTAAATGGCTCCTGATTATTTACAACAGGGCATTTCAAACAGGTTTTTTTTTTTTACACCCATCTTTGCCTTCTCAACCTTGTGCCTTGTTCTTTCTCAAAATAAATCTTACCCAAGTGATCAACCCCGAAGAAAGCAGGGGTGAGGAATGAGAGCCCACCCACCTGGCCCTCTCTGCCCTTCCTTCCTCCCTCCCCCAAAGCCCCCTAGGATTTATGAAAGGCTTGAATCACTATTTTAGGCCAGCAAGGGTGACAATGCCCAGAGGAAGTAGAAGGGGCAAATAGGTCTCCAGAGGGGTCATTTCCCCAGCATATTTCTCCCTGAGCTTACTAGAAGGACAGAAAGAAGTCTTCAGATCAGAGATGGGTGTGTCTGAAAGTCCTATAGAGCTGGGGTCACCACGCTAGCGCAGGCTGGGCAGCTCTGACCCCACAAGCCACCCTCCCTCTGAGGGCTCTGAGATGCCTAGAATGTCCCTGTGGAACACACAGGGATATGGACGAGGTCACCCCACTGCATCGCCAGAGGCGGACCCAGCCGGAATGCCCATCGGCCGCTGTCCAGTCACCCGGCCCCGGGAGACGTCCCCAGTGCTGAGCCTCAGCTTCCTCGTCTGTAAAATGGGGCAGTAGTCATTGTGCTCTAGATGAGAGGGGCGTGAGGAGGTTGCAAGGAGCCGTAAGGCCTGGAGCACCGCTCCTGGCACGTAGCGGGTAACACACCGGTAGCAGTCACGGCTCAGATAGCAATGATAAGGATCCAGGTGAGGGCTGGAAGGAGCCTTGGAACTCTCGCCTGAGACGGGAGCGAGACTGGGTAAGGGTCCAGCAGGAGAGTCCAGACTCGAACCCAGAACCTGACACCAGGGCCTTTACGCCTTCCAGATTCCCAAACATCATGCATTTAAGACTGGTACCCTGTTCCTCAGCGCTAGTGCCTAATTAGCTGTGGGAATTGGTCCAAGAGGCCTTGACACCTTCCAGACTCCCAAACAGACGGGAGAGAGGGTTTGGCCCTAGAGAGTAGTTAGTCCCTGGCCCCATCCCAGAGAGGGAAACTGAGGGGCTTGTCTGGGTCTCGGGGGAAGCAGTGTGGCCTCTGCCAGGGACCCTTCTGGGACCGCAGTCCCCTTCTCGCTTGGTTCCCACCTTTCCCCCAACTCCAGTGTCCCCAGTCCTCCAGAGGAAGATTTCTGTGGTCCCGGTTGGGGGTGCCAGACTGCCAGCGACGAGTGTTTTTTTCATCCCAGCCACGCTGACTTGGGCGATTATTCTTATTGAAGGCAGGGAAGAAATTCGAGCGCATGGCAGCTGGTCACCTCAGGGCGGCGGCCCACCTCGCCTGCCTTGGTGCCCAACTCAAACCTGAGCCGGAAAGGGAGGGGGAAGGTGGGAAGGAGGAGTAGGAAAGGAGGAGTGGAGGAAAGGGGAGGAGGAGGACCGTGGAGGAGGAGGATGGAGGGGGGTAGGGAGGGTGACGGGGGTGGAAGGGGAGGGGGAGGGGAGAGAAGAGGGAGTAGGAGGGAAGGGGTAGGAAGGAGAGGATTAGGGGGGTGAGGAGGAGGAAGAGGAAGCGATGGATGGGGAGGGGGAGAGGTGGGGGGAGGACGAGGGAGGGAGAGATGCGGATGAATAATTTACTACGAAAATGCAAAAAGAATTTAGGAACTCTCAATCTATAAATATTTATTTCCACAAGGTCGCCCCCCCCCCAACTCTCGCCCCCTTGCTGGCCCTTGCTTGCCCCCTTTGGGGCCCCCTCCCCCTCCCCCGGCCCCTCCCCCTCCCCGCCGGCCGCGTCCGCCCCTCGGGCTCCCGGACGGCGGTGGGGGCGGGGCGCGCCTTCGCGCCAGCGTCGCGGCTCCGCTCCCCCTCTGCCCGCCGCCCGCGTCCCTCCCGGCGCGTGTGCGTCGCTGTCTCTGTCTCTCGCTCGCTCTCGCCGTCTCTCTCCATCTGTGGGTGGTCTCTCCGCGCCTCTCCGCTCCCGGGGCCCCGGCTCCCGCCCGCCGGTCCCGGAGCAGGAAGACACGGGGCCCGGAGGGACAGACATGGCATGGGGAGGGGGGACCCCTTTGAAGGCCCGGAGGGGAGAGGTCGTTTCCCCGGCAACTGGCAGGCGAATGGCGGCGCCGCGGGGGCTGCGGATTAGCACGCGGGCGGGGAGCGGCGGGGGCCACGCCCCGGCCCCCCCGGCCCCGCCCCCGGCCCCGCTGCGGGTTGGGGCGCAACGCGGTGGGGATTTCGGAGGCTCTTGGACTCGGCAGTGGGGGAGGGAGGTGGGGCCCTGGCAGGTAATCAGTCAATCAGCGGATCAATCAGCTGATCAGTCGTAGGGCAATCGGTTACAGGTCCACGCCGCGGGGAGGTGTAAGCTCTGGGTGCAGAATGAGACAGCTGGGTCCTAACCCCTCTTCAGCCGCTCGCTTCCTAGCGGTGTAGCCCTGAGCCAGTCAGTTCCTGCGCACCTCGCCAGCCTCGGGTCTCCCATCTGTGCGAGGGGCAGGAAGCGGACTGGGGGGCTCGCCAGCCCTCTAACAAGCTCGACAGCACCGACTCCTCCGGCATGTTCTTCGTGAGCTGAGAACTGGGCTCACAGAGGTCATCCTGCTCTTGACGGCGGCGGGCTCAGTGCCTGACCCGGAACGGGTCCTGGGCTCCAGTCTCCTCTCCTTCGGGAGTGGGGAAACTGAGTGTCAGAGAGGTGAGACGCATGGCGTGGTTGCCTAGACCCTGGAGTTGGATGCCGGCCCTTCCCTGAAGCCATTCCTGAGCCTCAAGAGGGCTGGGGACGGGGAAGGAAGCATGTCATTAATGACGGAGAACTCCTCAGGCAGGATGCTCAGGGTCACCGGCTGGAAGAGCTTCCTGGCCTAGACCTCCCTGCCCTGCAACTTAAAACCAAGCGTGACATTTAATAGGCGAACTCTTGTTTATTTGTTTGTTTGTCTGTTTGTTCGTTTGAACACAGCCCTTCTGACAGGCACCAGCTCCTTGCCCACCCATGGCTGGACTGGAAGATGGTGAAGGGGTTGATAAACTGGCCTCCCCGCCCCCACCCCACCCCACAGTAAGGACTGAGGAATCACCCGGATGGTAGCCATTTATTTATTTCAGCGGCCCCTTTAAGCCTGGGCTGCAGGCACATTGCCAGGCGGGCTCTGTTTGAAGCTCCCAGCTCTAATCTGGCTGCAGCAATCCTCCCAAATCAGGGTCCCTGGGTTGCTCCAGGGGCAGGGACAGGCCTAGCCTGCAGAGCTCTCCCAGGGTTGGGGACAGCTGCTGGGCCATCCCCGCCCCCCACACCAGGCAAATGCATCACACACACACACACACACACCTCTCTGTGCGGCAAACACACACTCATCCTTCTCACACCCAACACTCTCCCGCGTGGACCAGCATTGTGTGTCTGAGGCCTGTGGGCCCCTGGCCCAAGGCTTGGCCAGCTCACCCAGGCCATTTCTCCTCGTGGGAAGGATTTCTCGAGAACCTTGTGGTTCTAGACTCTATGCCCCATTCCCTCCATGCTCCAGGCCCCTAGAACCCTAAGCCCCCATAGAAGCTGAGGTTGGGAGAGATAACCCACCCAAGACCCCCCAGCTAGTGACAGGAGTGGCTGGGATCTGAGCTGGTCTCTGGAGTCCTAGACCCTCCCACATGTCTGTGCTTGCAGACTGGATTAGTGCGCAACATGTGGCCATCTTTTCCCTGACACTGGTTTGGGCGTTTCCCAAGACCTTCTGGGGTTGGCGGGATGGCTTGCATCTCTGCCTGGCACACTATGGGGGTCTAGTTCACACCCTCTGGCTGATTGCATCAATGGGAGAGAACAGGTGGTCTCACAGCGGAGTTGCTTGCATCTCAGGTGTCTCCAGGGGCAGGGAGGGCACGAGAGGGATTAGACTGGTCCGCGAGGACCAGTCCCTGAGACTCAGGGATGCCGGTGTCAGACAAGGTGTGGAATGGGGTCCTGAGGTCTGGGATCCAGATCCAGAACTGTCTGTGTGACTGTGGGCGAGGCTCTCTACCTCTCCAGGCCTCAGTAAAAATAAGGGGGCTCGGTTCTCTAGCTCCAAGAATTCTTCCAGGTGAACCGGACAAGGATTCTCTAAGCCTTTCATCCTCCCCGAAACCTCTCTTGAACACCTACCCGCAGCTTCACAAAGGTGAGCTCCAAGGACTGGGCGCCTGGTCTGGGGGAAGCCAGATGCAAATAACACCGTCCCAGCGCTAGGCCGTGTGCCAAGGGAGGTGTTGGGCAGCTAATTAAAGTCACCGTCTTTTCAGCACCTACTAAACGTGTTACCTTGTCACCTTGTTTAATCTGCCCAATAGCCTCACGAGGAGTGACCGCCGTTATCCCCATCTTCCAGATGAGGAAACTGAGACCCAAAGGGGGCGGGTACCCCGCCGAGTTCATACAGATGGCAAGTGTGAGCCCAGGTGGACCCCAGCCTTGGGACACTGCGGCTGCCTTGGTGGTTGTTACATAAGTCTTCAGAGTGGAGGCCTCCTAGGAGCTGAGTCTAGAAGGATCTTCCCAAGCGGTCAAGGAGGCAGAAGGGCGCTCGAGGCAGCGGGCACACACCGAGCCACGGCGTGGTGAGGCAGGAGAGCGCCTGCCTGTGGTAAGGACTGAGGGGTCCGGCGTGGTGGGCGGTGAGCTTGGGGTGCATGCCCCCTGTGAGCACCCAGAGGGTTCTCCAGCAGCGGTCCCCAACCTTTTTGGCGCCAGGGACCGGCACTTCTGAGAATCTAATCCCTGAGGATCAGAAGTGTGGCCGCGGCGACGACGCTAGTGCTGGGGGAGCTGGTCTGCAGGACATGGTTCCAGTTGCCCGGTGTTGGGTGACAAACCTCCCAGACGCAGTGGATTCAAACAGCAGTTTACGCATCTCTCTCGTGGTGCTGAGGTTGGGCTCGGCGGGGCGGTTCTTGCATGCGGCCGCTCGCACGGCTGCAGTCAGCAGCTGGGGTTATCTGACGCTCCACTGGGCCGGTGTCCAAGATGGCCCCATCTTGGTGCCTCATACGCCTGAGACCGGATTACGTATGTTGCAGCCCAAGCCTCTGAGAGGCAGGGCGTGAAGCTGCCAGGCTGGTTAAGGACCGCTCCTGGACTGTCCCAGGGCCATTTCCGCCATCCTGTACTGGCCAAAGCAGTCATGTGGCCCATCCAGATTGAAGGGAGAGGAGACTGGATCTGCTACTGCTCCAGGAGGCCATGCCCCACGGCTCGATGTCCCCAGGACAGGGGCCGGCAGGGGAGGGCTGACCCCGAGAGCAGGTGTCATGAAGCACTCTGGCTCCTCAGCCCTTGTTCCCTGGCCTAGACCAGCAAAATGGCCCTGGGGACAGTCTCTGAGCCTCTCAGACAGGTTTCCTCACTCTTCGGCTGCATGCGGCACCAGGCACGTGACACCAGGCCTCAGGTCCCACCTCCGTAAATCACCCCAGTCACGTTCCTGCCTTGAGAGGCCGCAAGGAGGGTTTGATAGGCGCTGCTTCTCTCTCAGCTCCAGGTGGCTTCGGCATCATTTGGGGGCCCCCCTCCATCTGGGGTCCCAGCGAGAGCCCCATGGCTGGGGCAGCGGGGCTGGAGCCACAGGAGCAGGATCCGAGGACCAGAGCTGGGGTGCGGGACAGCTAAGGCACCCCGGAGAGTGGAGGGATCCCCGGGCTGGTCCTTCGCGTCGGCCCCTCCATGCCGTCCACAGACATCCCCACAAAGCCAGTGAGTCGCCCAGACCCCATCCTTCCCCGTGGGGACCATCGCCCACCAGGTGCTCCCAGCCAGCCTGCTCTCCTCCTCTCGCCCCCCACAGCCGGCGGCCACTCCTCTCCCACAAGGAAACGCACATCCGCCCACTTCTCCCAGCCGCCCCCCACCTGCTCCTCCTCCATCTCCTGCCTGGATGGCATCCCAGCCTCTTCCAGGGCCCCAGCCTCCAGGATGGTCCCCAAGGACCCTCGCTCCATGCGAAACCCCGTAGGTCTGATGAGATGTCACCCCCAGCTCACAAGGCCCTGGTAACTCCTGTCGCCCTGATAAAGTCTGCTCTTTCCCCTGGCTTTGAAGCCTCCAGAGACCTGGTTCTTGCCCACGCCTGCAGCCTCCCCGGTCTCCAGCCCCTATCCGTGCTCCAGCCAAACCACTCTCCAAGCCTCTGGGCCCTTGCACATGCTGTCTGGAGGCCTGGAATGTTCTCTCTTGTCACCGGGTCAGCTGTTCATTCTTTGGGACTCAGCAGAGGGCTTCCCCTCCTCCAGGAAGTTGCCTCTGGCCCCTCTGGCCACAGTCTGTTTTGTCTGTCGCCCCCACTAGACTGTCCCGGAGGAGGGGGTGCATGTATAAGCTGTCTCTAATCTTCTAGCCCAAGGCCTATCGAGAGGTGTGGTCATCAGTGCTGGTGGAAGCGTGGCTCAGTCCCACGGTGTCCCCTCCGGCCCCGCCCCATCCCTACGCCCCTCTCCTTTCCTGGGGCTTGTTGGTCTTTTGCTTTTCTCCATTCTCTCTGCAGCCTAGCATTGTGCCTCAGTTCTCCCATCTGCAGAATGAGGAGAACCACAGCACGACGGTCCTAAAGCTGCTGTAAGGATTAAGGGAAGAGTTCAGCAAACGTTAACTATTACTGCTGTTGCTGTTGTTGTCGTATATTGTGCAGCCCAGCCGGCATGTTGCAGTCACCTCCGAGTGCATGCCTGGGCCTCCCGTCATTGCAGCTCTCCGCTCCAAGCGGCGCGCAACTTGAATCGTTTTTTTCTTCACTTAGACACTCAGTGGCTCCCCATCACCTCCCCCCCACGACATAAAAACTCCAGCAGGTTTTGGAAGCTCTTCATTACCCATCTTTCCAGATTTTCCCGTGAGGCTGCCCTGACTAGTGGCCACACAAAGACCTTGAAGGAGGAAGGCGCTTCCTCCCAGAGGGCCCCTCACTCCCCACTCTCCACATCTTCTCCCCAAGGAGCTGGGCACTTCCTCCCAGAGTTCCTAGCTCCCTCGACTGAAAGGTGGCACTGATACCAGTCCCTATGGTGGTGGTCCCGTCCCGGGGGTTGTGGGGGACAGGGGGACATGGTGCAGAGGGCTTAGCCTGGCGTCAGGCCCGCGCCGAATGCCAGAGCATCGTGGCCTGTTCGGTCCAGCCCATGGCCCTCCACACAGGCTCTGGAGCATGGCCAGAATCCACAGTGATCCCCGTCTCTTTGAATTCTCGTCTTTTCAGGCTGAATATCACCCTGATTGTGTTGTAGAAAAAGGAAGAGAACATTTGTCCTTTTAAAAAAAAATAACATTTTTCTTCATTTACAAAGGTAATTCACGTTAATTGTGGATCATTTTGAAATTAAGATAAACCAAAGAGAAAATTCTAAATTATCTGCAATTCTTCATCCATCCAGAAGCTTCTAACCTGAGCTTCGTAATGAATGTGCATCTCTAGGACAGGAGCAGATCACACTCCGTTCTACCACCTGATTCTTCCTTTCGCCGGAAGAGCCCCAACTTCTACAGCACTGTGGGTACTCAGAGGATGCGCCCTGACCAGCAGCTGTGAGAAGCACAGGCTGTTGGCCCTGGATCCCAGGACCCGCATTTGCCCAGGACTCCTGGGGGTTCCCAGGCAGTCTGGGAAGCGGTTCCAAAGCCCCCTTCCCACGCGGCCGAGCGCCGCGCGGTGTGGACATGCTCACGCTTGGTAAGCCAGGCCCCTAGCACTGAACACGGAGGCCGTTCCCAAGCCGGCAGATCACAAACAGTGCCACAGCGGCTGGTGTCATGAGTGCCTGAGCCCCGGGCACGTCACAGGCGTCCTCCTGGCCCTCCCCTTGACTTCCTTCCCCTACATTCACCCCCCTCCGCCCCAGAACTTTCTAGTAGGATAGAGGGATAGGGACCATCTTCATCCCTGCTCTGCAGAGAAATAAACTGAGGCTGGGGACAGGGTGACTACGCCCTCTCCGATCCCAGAAACGGTGGCCAGGCCGGGACTCAGCCGGGTGTGGCCAGGCCCTTTCCTCCATGCCCGTCCTCCCGGCCTGGGCTGCAGGTGAGCTTTCTCGTCCGGAACGTCAGCTACTGCAGGCACGTTGTGGGTCTCGTGCCCGCTCCAGGCTGGGGGCAAGGCCGCTTCCGGCCTGGCCTGGCCTTGTCCAGTAGGACCAGTTTGCCCTGGTGATGGATGAGTGACAGCACCACGCCCGGCTGGGCCGGACGGGGCAGCGTCGCTGGGTGGGAAATGGGAGAGGGGTGACAGGGTCTTCCAGGTGAGGGAGAGCCGGGCTCAGGCCCAGGAGAGAGGAGGGGCGGGGAAGAACACCGGCAGGCGGACGGGTCGCCCGGCTGCCCGGCGCCCGGCGCCCGTGGCAGTAAACACAGCCATGTGAGCGTGAGTCCTTTGAGGGGAAACCCTTGGCGGGGAGCAGAATGCGGCGATGGCAGCGGATTCTATTAAAAGCCATTCTCATTACTGTACCGTTAATTATTAATAGGATTGGGCAAATAAAGGATGGGAAAACCCAGCTGGGCCTGACTCAAATCTTGCCTCCGAAGCAAATGGCTTTTGGTTCACGTCCAGGAGACCCAGCCACGAACGTGCCTGTTGGAAAAGCAGCGACAGCTGGAGCCGGCCACCGTGGGACAGGCTCCGCTCATCTCTGCTCTCAAAAGATAAGGAGGAGCGAGGAAGCCGAAGGAGGGGAGCCAGAGGGGCACGCACACAACCCGTTCACGCTCCCGGGCTCAGCTCTCGGGCCGAGACGACCGAGGTGTCTTTCCTTTAGGACACGACGGTCCGACAGTCCACCGGGATAAGCACGCTGACCTCGTCCTCCGAGCACCGCCCAGGCCCTGGGGCTCTTCATCCTCCGAAGAGATCCAGAGAAGAACCTTCTCCTTATAGTGTGGCAGAAGCCACAGACGGAACAAGGCCAAGAGAGTGTTAGGTGCGGACTGAGGAGACCTCAGAGAGAGAGGGAGACTGCACCCCTCTTTCGTGCCTGCCCCCCGGCTTTGTCTTCATCGAACTCCTATCCACCCTTCGAAACTCAGCTCATGTGGCCTCTCCTCCAGGCAGCCCTACCTGGTCCCAGCGATGCTAACAACCAAGGGTGCAGACACCGTCTCTGGCCACGCCCCCACCACGTCCCCGAGAGGAGTCTAGTGAGGCTATTAACCAAATGACCATCACAAACTGTGAGGACGGACGGACACCCTGCTATGAAGCAGGGAGCTGGAAGCCAGGCGCCAGGAGAGTGGGAGACCCCACGACGCTAACTCCCTTTCCTTGGAACCACTGGGTGCCTGGAGCAAAGCAGGTGCTCGATAAACCTGTCCGATTTCACAGACGGTTAATTTGGGGGCACGAGAATGAAGTCTCCGAGATGGAGAGACCCCTGGGGAAGCCAGCTTTGCAGAGCACAGGGAGAAAGGGGCGGGGCCTGGGTCCCCCCCTCCCACCCCGACTCCTCCATCCTTTCGAAGCTCTCTGGTTTATGACTTGATTTAGCATGGCGTCCACCATGGAGACAGGCAGTGAAGGCAGTACTTTTTTGGGGAATAAATAAATGAGTGAGTCAGTTTCAAAAACAAAAACAAAAACACTACGAACCTGTGGATTTCTATGTAAAAAGGCATCTAGAAACCCCTTGATGCGACCAGTCTTATTCTTCCACTAAATGCCCATGCAGACCGAGAGACAGATGAAACCTCACTGGGCGTGGGAAGCAGCGGCCGTCTTCCTGCCAGCGTCTGGGAGGAGCCACACCGATGACGACGGTGGGGGGCAGCGTGGGAGAGAAACCTGAGGACGCAGAGACTAGGGACGCAGGAAGGAAAGGTGCTCGGAACCTCCCTCGTCCTTTGCCCCCACTCAGAAACCCGGGATCCACACCAGCCTGAAGACTGGACAGCGTTCCCTCTCCCACTGAGGCTGGGCTGCGAGGTGACTTGAATAACGTCCCCCGGTCATTCGGAGAATGTGGGCAGTGCAGGGGGCTTTCTGGGTGCATGGTATTCTGGGGAGCGAACATGATGCATGTAGGGGTCGCGGAGGGAGAGCACCGGTAACAATGCATTCTGAGGCTTTTGCTTATTTCATCCATTTGGAATATTCTAGAACCAGCAAGCAGGGCAGGAGTGAAGGCCGCCCTCACTCCGCTGAGCTGCCGTTGGCAGAAGCCTGCTGGAGCAAAGCCCCCTTGATTCTGCTGCGCAGACCAAACGCTGAGACTCGGGCGTAGCCATCGAACGAGTAATAAAAGAATAGGACCGAAGGCAATCTACGCACCCTCTCCATTTATAATCATGGAGCGTGGGTTGCTATTCCTGTATTTGAGGGACAATACAGAGGAAAAAGCATCAACAATAACAACAACAAAAAAAAAGAAACTGGAAAAATACAACAGAACATGGAAAAGAAGTTGGCATCTGAAATACTGAAGTGCAGGCTGTCGATAGCGATTACCTGAAGGAACCAGAAGAAGACATCAGGAAACTGAGTGGCAACTTCAGTGGCCAGACGGGAGCAACAGAAGCACCCCCGACAGATGGGAAAGGCAGCGAAAGGATGTGGAAGGGGACGCGGATGGTAGAGTGGGCTGAATTATGGTCTCCAAAAAGCTATGTCCAAGTCCCAGCTGCTGGTTCCCGTGAATAAGGAAGGCCTTGTTTGGGAAAAGGGCCTTTGCAGATATCATTAAGAATCTTAAGAGGAGATCATTGCTGGTTAACTGAGGGTGCCCTAAGCCCAATGATGAGGGTCCCGTGTAAGAAGCAGCGGAGGCACACACAACCGGAGAAACCAGAAGGAGGCCACGTGAAGACGGAGCCAGAGATGGGAGCGAAGCCTCTACACTCCAAGAAGGCCGAGGACAGCAGCCGCCAGAGCCAAGAGAGGGGTGCGGAGCAGAGTCACCCTCAGAGCCACCAGAAGGACCAACCTAGCCAACGCAGGGACTTCAGACTTCCGGCCTTCAGATTTCTAAGTGAATACATTTCTGCTGTTTTAAGGCCCCCAGGGGTTATAATTTGTACAGCAAACTAGTAAGACAGACAGGGCGAGGAAGGATGGCAGCGGAAGAAAGAAACATAGTAGCAGAATGGGAATCCACACTGCAGGCAGCAAAAAGCGGGACCTGTAATGCAGAAACTAAAGTTAGGGCTAGGAGCAGCCGACCTCGAGGCGCTTCCTAAAAAGCGGGGCAGAAACCAAGGGGTGAAAACAAAGCACAAATGGTGGGGATCAGGACGCACCCAGCGCATATTGCGATTCTTGGAGAAAAGGTCGGAATGAGAGAGAACTTGGAATGAAATGAATGAAAACTCGCTTGTGCCTAAAAGGGAAGCAAAAAGATCCAACTATACAGATTGGGAAGACACCGTGCATTCTGGGGAAAATGAGCAGAGACTTCTACAGAGACTTGTTCTGGAAAACAGTGTGAAATATCCGAATAATGACAACGGTCTGTGCCTCCAGGAAGAAAAGCAACTTTCTTGTAGAAGAACAAACCCAGGCCAGTTTTGATTGTGTCATACTGGGTGCTAAGTGATAAGGGTCACATGTTTACAGTTCTGGGGAAAGACGAAGGCATTCATTAGTGAAAGGTATCCTCCCATCAGCTGGATGTCCAAGCATGATAACCGCGGGGCTTAGAAAGCTGGGGGATTAGCCCTCAAACCGGTTAAAAAGGCAGCGAGCCTAAAAAATTAGTGTAAATATCATGTCCACACTAAACACACATGTTAAAAATTACTCTTAAATGACAAATCACGTAACGGAAAAATAACGATCTAACTGCGTGATCCAAAGTTTTAAGTCACAGCAACATGGATCGTAAGGTGGATGGGACCCAAAAGGCAGAAGGGACTCAGGAAGCCTTGTTTCTGCATCTAGTCAGACGATCAGGCAGCTACGTATGAGACTTTTTCATTGTTAAGATAACTTCGGTGCAATTAGAAATGAAATATCTGCTAACCAAAGTCTGGAGAAGACAAAAGCGAAAATTCAGGGTCCATAAGACAAAAGGAAGCAGCTGTGAAGATAAACAGAAGACTGAGCCCAGCTTTCTCGTGGAAGTGAGGTTCCTTTCGGGTCAGTGCTAATAATGAATGTAAATGCATGATGTTTTCCTAGTAAATTACCAAAGACTCTCAGATGGGATAAAACGAAAACTAAGATGGAACTCCAACTCTATGGCGCTTACTAGAAATAAACTTAAAACCCAGTTACGCGAAAAGGTGAAAAAGAAAAGATTGGCCAAAGTTACACGAGACAAGTTCAAGTCAAGTGAAAGGAGAGGTAATAATACTTAGATAAAGAATCACAGGCAAAAATTATGAGATGGGATGGAAGGTCATTTTTATTGATTGAGGACAAGTCAGATAAAGATTTGATTTGTCATGATCTTTTATGTCCTATACAGCGTTAGACCCTGTCAGGGAAAGTGAAGACTTAGACATACATAGAAGAACAAAAACAAAACAAAACAAAACAAAAAAACACCAGATGAAACTTAACCACTCTGTCTCTGACATATTTAAGTAGTGCGCTCCCCATGTCAGAGTAGAATCAGAATCGTATAATTAATAAGGCTGATTTAATAATTGAACTTTGTTCCCCACAAATAAAAGATTCTCATTTCTTTGCCAGAGCCCATCAAACATTTATGAAAATTGATCATATACCAGCCCATAAAGAAAAATTCAATATAATCCCCAAAGCAGATATAGTGAAAGCCTCATTCTTCGACCACAGTGCAATTAAGCTAGAAATTATAAAAGTTTAAATGAAAAAGATGACCATTCGAAAAGTAAAAACCACTTGGTAAAAAGCTCTAAGTAAAACCTATGCGACAAACTATTAAAAAGAAATAGCACTGCAAATATCACACACGCAAACATATGGGAAGGTGGTTAAAATGTTACAAGGAGGAAAATTCATAGCTCGTGTGTGAGTTTCTTAAATAAGAAGGGTTGGAAGTCAATGAAGATAAAAATCAGAATTTAATAAATTAGAGAAGAGAAAACAATAGAAACGGAAGATCAATGTATCACTTCGTGTTTTGGAAAGTCTAATAAATCAGGTAAACTTCTAACAGATCCAACAATAATAAATAGAAATGAATACACAACAATAGGAATAAAATTTTTTAAATTATATTAAGTAAAGCCTTATGATAATAAATTTGAAAATATGAATAAACAGATATTTTTATAAGAAAACACATATAACCAAAACCAATTCAACAAGTAGAAGAAAACCGTAAAACCTATTACTATAGAGTAAATAGGGAAGTAGGGGGAGAGATCACTCCTAGAGAAGTGTTCGGTCCTGACACTTTTATTGGCAAATATTCAAATATTTCAAATATTCTGTTTCAGGACACAGGAAAGATGAAAAGCTTCCCCAACCATCTTAAGAATGTAGCATAACCCGAAAACAAAGAGTTGACAGATAGCACAAAACAACACACCTGTCTTGCTTAGAAATATGATAAAAATCCTAAATAAAGCACAGGCAACTTATTCTGGTTGAGACTCTTTTGGCCACAAAAAACAGAAATCTGCTCAAAAGAGCTCAGGAAAGGGAGGAAATTCCTCATAAGGATTCAGAGACCTTAAGGAATTAAGGAGGGAAACACATAGCCTGGCTCCGGTGGAGACAGAGGCCATCGGGGCCCATAAATCCCTTCTCTGTTCTCATCAGACAGCTAAGGCCCAAGGCCTTTTTGAGTTAACTTTTAGGGTCTTCTAGGGTCCCAAGTCTAAAATGAATAACAGAAGGATATTTCCTTAACATGGTTATGGTGACATGTGCAATGCCTGCCAATCTTTCCAGACCTCTTTCCAGGCACGTGACATAACTTCAACTCAAGTCGAAGTAATGTCTGCCATTTCTAGGTAGAAGCACTTAACGGCTAATCTCTTCAGTTCTATTTCCTTTGCCTCAACAAGCATGGGAGCATTTGGTGACGTGCAGGTGCCATGCTGAGCCAGCCACAGCTGTCACTGAGAGAGAGTTACTGGACCCATAGCTGACTTCATGTGAATAAGAAATAAACCTCTCTCGAGCCAAGAGATTGTGACTTTTTTGTTGTTGCTGTTGTTACTGCAGCATAACCTAGCTTATCCTGACTAATTCAACGACAAAGAATATTTACCTCAAGCCAAGCGCCGACGTCACATTTAATGGTGACATACTGGATGTTTTCTCAGCAATGTCTAGGTTAAGGCAAAGATGTTCAGTATGCCTCGCTCTAGAATTTTACATGGTCTGAGAGTTCTAGCTCATGCAATAAGATGAGAAGCATAAACGAGAGAACAACAACTAAAAAGGAGACAAATTATCTCCGTTTGTGGGTAATATCATTGTTTAATTAAAAACGCAGTGTCAGGGTAGCAAATGGAAAACTATTAAATAATAGGAGAGGTCAACAGAAATGGTCAGTTACAAAATAAAAACACGAAAAATCGATGAAGGTTTTCTTTCCTCCTTCCTCTTCTTTTTGCTTTCTATTGGTCCGATTGCGGGTTCTTGTTTCTTTTTTCCTCTATTGGTTTAAAAGTTATGTATTCCATTCCTGCCTCTTAGAAGTTACCCTTAAAATTTTTAGCATGCATAACTGACTTAATACAATGTAAGCAGGTATTCTCCAACCTCCTCCTAGACGGTAAAAGGTCATAGGGTGACTGAAGTCCCATCGTATCTTCCAAACACTATGTACAATTGTCTAGTATCTTGCTTAGTCCACGTTGTTTTGAGCCTACATTTGTCCTTATTATTATTATTGATTTTTATAGCCAACCCTCCCTTAGATTTTACTCATGTTTTAATACCTTTGGTCATTGGCCATTGCATCCTTGATTCAGGGCTTGATTTCCTTCCTTCTTAGGCAATCCTGTGTCAGTTTTCTCAGCAAAGCTCTGCGAGTGAGTAGCACGGCTTCTTGGTCTTCCTCCGAAATGTCTTTATTTTGCTCTCACTCTTGGAAGATGATTTAGCTGAAAGACAGCTGAGGTGGACAGGTTTTTTTTTTTTTTCATCATCTTGAGGATACTATGATTGCACTGCTTTCGGCCTTCGTTGCTGCCTGTGGGTTTTATGGTGGCATTGTGGTTAAGGGGTACGTTCTAAGGTCCTGGCCCTGCCATTAATCACTGTGTCATTTTGTGCGCAGTTAGCTACTGCTCACAATTCTGCTATGTGGGCTGAGCTCAGCTGGGCAGTTCTGCTGGTCTTGCCTAAGGTGACTCAAGAGGCTGCTCTCGCCTGGGGTTTAACTGGGATGGAGGGCTCGGGATGGCCTCACTCAAAAGCCTGGCAGTTGGTGCTGGCTGTCAGGTGGGTCACCTTGGTTCTCTTCTACTCGAAGCCTATGGTGGGCTTCTTGACACAATAGTGGACAGGATCTAAGATTGCAAAAGTGGAGGCTGCAAGGCTTCTTAAGGCCTGGTTTTGACAGCCACACAACAATGTCTCTGCTGTATTCCACTGGTCAAAGCAAGTGTCAAGGGCAATCCAGACTCAAGGTCAGGGAAATAGACTCAGCTTCTCCCTCGTGTCCTCTTGAAGGGAGGAGCAGCAAAGTCATATCACAAAAGGGTACAATCATGCAAAGTGATTCTTTAGGCACCACTATTGTAACAAAAATTACTTAAGTAACGTGAAGGAATAAAAATTACTTGAACTTTCTGTGCCTTGATTTCCCCATCTTTAAAATGTGGATAGTAATAATTCTAAGCGTTGTTTTGAATATTCTAGAATATTCTTAGACATCGTCATGTTGAATATGATCTCTCCTCCACTCTCTTCATAATCTATCTCCTTCCCGGTCTTCTCTAAGACATACGTTTGGACTTTTTCACTGAATTTTATTTGTTCCTATTTTCATTCTTTCTACCTCTTTCTCTCTGCAGGCTGCATTCCAGGTGACTGCCTCAGTTCTGTCTTCCAGTTCATGAGTATTTCTTCAGCTGTGTCTGATGTGCTATTCAACCCACCCAATGAAATCTGGATTTCAATGACTGCATTTTTCATTTTTTTAGAAGATCTTCATTTTTCTACAAATCTGCTTCTTCTTTTTTTCACGGTATTTTAAAATGTTTACATGAGGTTTTTAAATTTTTTCTTACAGTTTCTTTTTTTTTTTATCTTTTAATACTTTAAAGCACACTTGTTTTATAGTCTCTTCTGGACTGTGCTATTAGCTTAGTTTCTTGGTGGTTGAATCTTCTTGTGATAGATCATTTCATCCTGTGAGGGCCTCGTCACTGAGGACTTTGCCCTCTTGTTGGGTCCTCCGTTATGGAAAAGCTTCTGGCTCTCGTTTTCTCTTCCCAACCTCTGGCATCTGGGAGTTTCCTGTTCTTTTTTTTTAAGACTGAGTATTTTTGTTTTTCTTAAATTTTCTTGACATCCCTCAGCAGGACGGGGGTGAGGGGGGAGGAGTGTGACCATTAGCTCAGTCTGCTAGGTTTCTGGAGTCGAATTAAATAGATTATAAAGGAATCATTTAAAATCAGTAGGGAAAATATGGACTATTTATTCAACGATATTAAGACAACTGCTTGATAACTGGAAAGGAGGTAATTAGCCTTAACACCATCACTAAAATAAACTGCAGATGGAACAAAAACTTAAGTGTAAAAGTGAAACGGTAAGAGCCTAGATGAAAAATAATGTGAGTGGGAAAAGCCTGTTTAATTATTCAACTGGTGGTAGATTCCTCTCGAGGCTCTGACTACGAAAAAGTTGAAAAGTTATGTGTGTTGAAGAAATATGAAAAAAATCTAAAAAGCAAGTGTGCGATTAGGAAGATATTTACAAGCCATAATAAAGGTTCAACATCCTTCATCTACAAAGAGCTCTCGCACATCGAGAAGATAATATCTAATAGGGAATTGGGCAAAGGACGCAAATCAGTAAGAGAATAAGAAATACAAATGATTGATAAGCAGAAGAAAATAAATTCCTCTAATAGAAAAAGAAATGCACATTAAAACAAGATATCCTTTTTACCCGAATAAATTGGCCAAACATTTTTCTAAAAGATGAGAATATCCTGTTTGGTGAGGGAAAAAGGAATTCTATACCACCCTCCTTCCTCAGTAGGAATGTGTTATAGGTTGAATCCCCAAAAGATATAACCATGTCCTAATTCTCAGAACCAATGAATCTAACCTCGTTTAGAAAGAGGGTCTCTGGCACTATAATTAAATTAAAAATCTTGAGCTGAGGAGGTCGTCCTGGATTACAGGACAGTATCCTTGTAAGAGATGCACAGGGCAGAGGACAGACAGAGAAGGAGATGCCGTGACCACAGGGGTGGAGAACGGAGTGATGGAGTCACTAATGGAGGAACGTGGGCAGCCAAGAGCAGCTGGAAAACGCAGGAAGGATCCTGACCTGGCATCTTCGGGGGGCCACGGCCCTGCCGCACCTTGGTTTTGGATTTCTGGCCTCCGGAACTGTGAGAGAATACAATTCTGTTATTTCAAGCCACCCAGTTTGGGGTCCTGTGTTACGCAGCCCCGAGGAAACTCACGACAAGTGTCGTCAGAACACTTCCAGAGGGCAGTCAGGCAATATCTGGAAAACGTACGCACCTTCCCTCAGCATGCATGACTTTCCTCCTAGAAATTACTCAGAATTAAGGGTTGAGGACCTGTCAGAGATTTCAAGGATATTCACTGAGGCCTTCTTTCAGGGAAACGAAGAAAAAAACCTCCATGTTCAATAACCGAGGGTTGGCTAAATAATGACGGTTTACCGGTACCATGACAAAGACAGAAAACAGCGATGCCCACAGCTGATGGAGTGCTTCCGCTGCACGCCGCCTGGGATGAGCGCTCTCTGCCTCTGTTCGCAGGAAATTCTCACCACGGGGCTGTATGGCAGGCACCAGCAGCCCCACCACCACACAGGGGGTGGGCTGGGGCAGAGGGCGCGTGGGCCACCTGCCCGAGGTCACACAGCCAAGGGGCCGTGCAACTCAGTGATGTGGCACCACGTAAGGACAGGAGGATGTCTGCGGCAGAGTGTTAGATGAATAAAGCAGTTCAGCTCGTCCTGATTTTGCAAAACTAAAAAGTGCATTCGCTGTGCAGAGAGAACAGGCTGGAAGGATTTACTGTGCTCGTTGATGGGGAGGTTGCCTCTCGAACTGGATTCGGTGATTTTCCTTTTCTACGAGGAACACGCTTTTATAATCGGAACAAAATACAGAAACACCAAAACCACTTCACGGGCCTGTGCTGGCCATGCCCACGCTGAGTTTGCTCTGGGTGGGTGAGGGGGTGGGGAGCGCCGGCCTCGCCACCCACCCCACGCGCCTGCCGCCCCTGCCCTTGCTCTCCTCCCAGCGCTGTCTCTACCTTCCCTGCACCCGCTCTTCTGCGCATCGATTTTTCCATCCTTCAGAGAAGCGCCTGAGGCAAAGGAAAGAGCATCTTTGGATCAATGAGCAGAGCCCTATAGCCAGGGTCAGGGGGGGTCCACGGGGCACTCTGCTAGTCGCTGCCCTGCCCAGGACTGCGGGGGAGGTCAGCCGGGGGGAGGGGGAGCCTGGCTGGACTGCCACTGTGTGTGTGTGTGTGTGTGTGAGATCTGTGATCTGTGGTGTGGGGAGTGGTCGGTACAGGGTAGGTGTGGAGTGGATGTGGATGTGCAGAGCGGGGGGTGTGGGTGTGGTGTGAGGGTATATGTTGGGGAGCCCGTGCGAGGGCGAGATGGGGGCATAACAGGTGCAGGGTGAAGGATGCTGCTGCCACGTGCTGGGCACAGGCTCGCCCTCCTCCCCCATCTTGCCTGGAGGAATGGGGAGTGGCCCAAACCCCCTCTGGGAAGCAGTCTCCCATCACCTCGCCTCGCCTCGCAGCTCCGTGAGGGCGCTGCTGGCACCCGCCCACCCATCGCCCAGAGAGGGGTACTGAGGGAAGGGGGAAGGAGGGAGAGAGGGGGAGAGGGGATGAGAGAGCAGGTGCAGGAGGAGGGGAAATGGGGGAGAAGAAACAGGGAGAGGGGGGACGGGGAAAGGGGACGAGAAGGGGAGACGCAGGGCGTTGCCTGTGGCCCCTCCCAAGCTCTCCCCTCCTTCCCTGACTGCAGACCAGAACCCGTTTAAGGGACTAGGCACTCGCCCATGCTGCAGGCAGGGGGTGGGGGCTCAGAGAGGAGACCCCACCCTTGGGAGCGCACAACAGGGAAGGAGAGTCAGCAGGTGGGCACTCCTGGGCCTGAGATCTGGCTGGCGGGGTCGGCGGACACCCCCACCCCACGACCTTCAGGCCTGTCTGAGCCTCTACCACCCAACACATTAGCCTCTTCCTTCCTGACCTGATTTGTCATTTGACCAAACCCCGGTCCCCTCACTCATGGAAACACACCTTCTCTGGAACGGCCCCACGGACCAGCTCTCCAGACCCCCACAGCGCCTCCAGGGCCCCAGCGACAAATGTCCTTAAGGATTTTAGTCCATGGTTTACTGTCTGTCTTCTCTCAGCCCAGCTGTGAGCTCCCAGGAAGTCGAGCTGAGACTGCGGGTCCTCTCGGCTGGGTGTGCAGTGCCCACCCCCTGGCCAGGCACCAAAAATGGCTCAACATATGTTTGTTGCATGAATGAATGAACCACACGATAACTGCTAAGGAATGTGCGGATGGTGTGTCTTGGGGTTCTGTGAGCATTGTTGTGTTTGTGTCCGTGTGCATGTGCACACGTGTGTGCAGAGGCGGGTGTGGGGCATTCATGCGCATGTGCGCACATATGCATGAGTACATGGTTGTGCGTGTGTCTGCACAATGCAGACAGTGCTTACACGTGTGTGTGTGGACTTGGGTGCTGCATGCGCGCATGAATTTTTATATGCCAGTGTGTGTACCTGTGTGTATTTACCTGTGTGTACATGCACGTGTGCACACCTGTGCCAACCGTGCACACTACTTCTTGCACAAGGTTGGAGGGCTCGGTGTATCTTTCTCTCACATTTGCTCTTTCTCCTTGACCAGCTCACAAGCTGCCTTTTTGCTTCCTTCAACCTCGGCCCCACCCTCTTGGCTTCAGCTACCACATTCCAGCCGGCAGGACATTTTTCTGAGCTCTTCAAGCATGCCCTCTAAGCTGGATGCCTTTGCCTAGCTCGGTCTTCTCATCTGTGCAACGAGCGCTGAGTTGGCAGCCACACATAAACGGCCTGGCCCAGCACCCGGCATATAGCAAGTGTGCAAAAAAATGTTACACACCACAATGCTTCCCACAGTGAGGATGGTGACAGTGCCCCTCTGGTGGCAGCAAACCAGGGTGATCCAGAGGACACACCACGGGGTTTAGGGGTCACTGGGAAAGCAAGCGGAAGCAGCACCCTGCTGGGGAGGGGAGGATGGCTATATCCCTCCCTCCTGGTCATGGGGCTCCTAGCAAACGCTGCAGCCAAAAGAGTCGGGGGACAGAGACGTCGAGCCCACTCCTCACCCTGGAGCTGCTTCTCCGGCCCACTGGGGTCAGGGCATGGGTTCTGCCACAGCCCGCAACAGCTGTCCCGGCCCTCTCCGCACCCATCACACAGGAGGCACGCGCCTGAGATCCATCCCAAACTCCTCCACAACCCAAGGCTGCAGGCCCACTGCAGGCCCACCCCACGCCCTTCGCTCCAGCCCCTGGGGCTGTGTCTCTGCTCTCACACCAGGCATGTTCCTGCCCCAGGGCCTTTGCATGGGCCATTCCCTCTGCCTGGCTGGTACTCTATCCCCTGCTCAGAGGGGCCCTTGTTAATTGTGCTCTCAGTAGCCCCCAGGCACTCACGATCACACCGCTTAGCAACCGCTCAAATTACCCTCACATTTTTGTCTGCTAAACTCTTGTGTCTTTCTCACCATAATGGAAGGCACTCAATAAGATTTGCAGGAAGGCAGGGGACACTGAAGAGTCCTCACAGTCCCATTGGCTTATCACCCACTGGGTGCCTGGGCCCAGCCCAAACTCCAGCCAGCTGGGTGGCCTTGGTCCACCTCCCCGATCCCCAGTTTCTCCATCTTTAGAGTGAAGGGCAGCCTGAGGCTCTGAGGGATCCTCGCCTTTATTTTCATGGCTCCTCTAGCTTTCTACCAAGTCCTGGGCCTCTGGGGTCTGCTGCCTCCTGAGCCTGCCCAGCTCGCCCATACCCCCACCTTTACGGGGAGCACCTTCTCAGTCCCCATGTCACCTCCTCTGGCTTGCCTGCCTGGCCCAGGCTTCTTCCCCAGCTCTTGCCCGCCGCCATATTTTAATCGCCCACCCCTCTCTCTCCGGTCTGGCTGTGAGCTCTGAGAGCGCTGGGATCAGGCGTTTCTCTCTGCAGGTGGGGGGCACCTTGCGGGACAGTCTGAGACCTCCCCACCTAAGACAAAGTCCGAGATGGGTGCTGCAAGCCTCCCACCAGTTTGCTCACCACTGGGAAGAAGCCACGCCCTTCTCTGTCCCGAGAGCCTTTGGTGCTGTTTGCCGCCCACCAAGAGCACCAGCCAATCCTGGCAGCGCTAGTCATGGCTTCCGCCCGGGGTTTGTCCAGAACCCCTCACTTGAGCGCCCTGCCATCAGTGATTTTTTATTGTTTGTTAAGATGGGGCTTGGTTTCTGTGTTTACTTCAGCTGTGAGGGTCCTGGGGTGCCTCCGAGGAGGGGGGCTGCTGAACACTATGTGGGCAACCAAGCTTCGCAGCCTTTACTGCTTCCCACCCAAGCCCCAGGGGTTGAAAACAATCCACACCCGCCTGAAACCTGACTACGCCGCAGCCGAGCTGGAAAAGCTGGTTCTGGAAAGGAAAGAATTGGGGGAGGGGTCTTCCGAGGGCCCAGGGCCACTGCCCCGGAGCTGCTCTCATCAGCCAAGTAGCCCCTGGCCTCCCAAGGCTGTCACTCGGAGGTTCTTGCTCTTGGAGCCGAGTTCTTGCTAAGGCCTCTTGAGCAAGGACCACCGCAGGGTTGGCGCTGCTCCTGGGAGCCGCTGGGGACGGAGGGCTCGTGCAGACCCGTGGGGAGGGCAAGGGAGAGGAGGGGGCAAAAGTTCTCTCACGCCCAGGGCCCTGAGAGCGCCAGATTAAAGCCCAGGCGCAGCTGCAGGGCCTGGCCGGGCGCCAGGGCCCCGGAGTTCGGCCTGGTGCGCGTCCAGGGCGCCCGCAGGGCCCGGAGAGGCGAAGGCGGGCAAGAACCAGGGAACGGGGCGGCCGTGTTGCCGAAAAGCGTCGAGGCGCGCGCGAGCCCGGCGATGGCCGGGAGAGGCGTTTCCACCGCGGGTGCCGCCGAGCACGCGCCCAGCTCGCCGCCAGCGGCGCGCGTTCCTAGCTGCCCGTGCATGTCTCTTTCTTTCCCTAGAGGTTGCTCACTTTCATTTCTTGGTTCATTTCGGCTTCTGCGTCGGCTCCGTGTGCAAACGTGCGTGTGCCCGCACCGTCCGTGCGCTGGCGCCCCGGGCCGCGCGGCAAGGGCGCGGCAGCCCGGCGACGGGCGCGAAATCGCCCAGCGCGCTGCGCCCTAAAAGGGCGTGAGACGCGCACGGGGAGCGGACCCGCCCGGCCCTGCCGCTCGCTCGTTTGGCCCCAGCTCCACCCCAGCCTTCGTTGCCAGGGGAGGTGGGTCTCCCGGTGCCTGTTCTTGTCGCTGCACCCGGGGACAGGCACCTCCCCCCCCCACACCCCGGTCTCCCCGCACCGCCTTCTCTCACTATTAGGGTCTTTAAAAAGCAACGACTCGCTCCTGAAGCTGCTGCTATTTCTCCTAGCTCCAGAGACCCCGCCGTGACCCCTCCCCCCCAAACAGGAAACCCAGGCCAGGATGGAGGGAGCCTCCATCGGCTGAGCAGGAAGCCACATCCTGTGGAGGTCGGAGGATTCGAATGGGACTGCGAAGGACCTCTTCCGCTTGCCCTCTGACCCCAGCCTGCTGGCCAACATTAGAGTTCTTTCAGTGCACCCTGTACCTGGGTCCCACCTCGGGGCCTTGGCGCTGGCTTTGGGCTCCAACGGGCCAGAGACCTCCATTCCTCACAATCTGTGTGACCTGGAGCAAATTACCTAACCCCTCTGGACCTCCATTTCCTTGTCTGTAAAACGAGCTCATAATAGGATGTTTGACGATTTGAGGTGATGATCAACGCAGAGCACAGGAGTGGGCACTTAGGACACGTGGTGGGTCCAGGGCAGTTGTGGGGATTGGGTAGAAGCTTCCCTTGCTTGGGATCCCTCACTCGCTCCTTCAGGCAGCCTCTTCACCTCTCCCCCCATCTCCCTAGTCCCTGCCCGGGTCTTCGCAAGGCCTCGTTGGCTGACCTTTGCCCCAAACAGTTCCTTGGTCCAATGCCCGCCGTGAAGACAAGCAGAGACAATAGTAGGGACCAAGTCTGGAGGCAGGAGAACTAGATTCAGATTCTGGCAAATTCTGCCTCACTGTGTTGCTTGGCCTCTCTGTGCCTACGTGGAGGCAGAGGCTGCCTGGCCTACATCTCAGGGCCCTTGGAGGAGGAAGCAGATTGTGGGCGAGGTATCATCCTAAGCAGCGAAGAGCCTCAGAGGAAAGCGGGTTGTAGCGGGAAGTCACACCTACCCTGGGAGCATGGACCCAGGCTTGAGGAATCAACTCGTCATCTGGATCCGAGATGTCCCCGCTACCTGTGCTGATGGGAGGTGACTGAAAGGCCACTTCCCAGAAATGTGTGGCCACTCAAATCTGGCCTCGGTCGTCAGTTCCAACGGTGGGGGTACTTGGGGCTCTGTGACAGCTCCAGAGGAGAGCGTATTGGGGGAGGAAGCATCATCTACTTCACTGATGAGAAAGGCCTTGGCCATGGGCTGTGGCGTGTGACTTTCCTCGGCCCTGCCGCCCATCCCCCCTCCTTGACTCACCTTCACCCTGGTTTCTCCCTCCTGAGCACCAGCCCCTGGAAGTCCCCATGTGAGAGCTCCACAGAGCTAGTCCATGCCCAGGTAAAAACCACCATCTTTTCCCCCCAGGTCACTCCTCCTCTATTATTGACACTGCCATCCACCCTGTCCTTCAAGCCACAGACTCATAGCCAACTTGTTTGCTCAAGTTAGACACGCGGCATGATTTTCTTGCACGCTCCTTGTGAAACTGCAAGCGATGTAAGACGTGTACATTAGAGACTGAAAGTTCCCTCGTTATTTGCCCCCCAGGAATAGTTACTGCTTCCATTTGGTGAATCTTTCTATTCGTTTCAACTCTCTCAGTCACAACAGACAGAAAATCCAGCCAAAGTCGGAGCTGCGGGCTCCCGTGATAGAACGGCGTGTGGGCGGGCGTGGGTTTCAGGCATGGTCTGATCCAGAGGCTCATGATGTTGTTGGAGCTCTGGCCTGGTTTCTCTGCGGTTCTCTTCTCCCTGTCCTCCTCATGGTGCCCGCTGGATCCGGTTAGGGTAGTAGCAGTGGCCGCTGGGGTCCCAGATGTTATTATCCTCGCCCTGCTCTATCAGAGAAGGCAAGGCCAGCTCATTCTCAGAAGAGGAAGAGGGTCCCCACCCAAGGAAGAGTGAGGAACCCTGTTTCTCAGAGATGCTCTGACCTAGCCTCGAGGGGGTTCAGCGTAAACTTCCTGGGGGAGGTGGGGCCTGAACCAATCTTGAAGAAAGGCTTGTAGGGAGAGTTAGGGGTTTTATTTTACTTTATTTTTTTACATATGAGAAAGCTAAGTCCATCTTATCTCTGTCGAAGGTCCCACTTTGTAGACAGTTAACTCACCTTGAAGGGAGGGCGGCACCGGGCCAGCCTCGGGGTTATTAGGAGGGCCAAGGCCCGGCCATCACATGCACCCAGTAAACAAGGCTTGTCATTCGTATGGCTCTTACTGCCTTTGTGATCACCGCCACGTCGGTGCGCCTCTGCACAGGGCCAGCATCAGCAAGTGCTGGGATGTAATAGCTGGGACCCGGATCGTCATTCTTAGCTTCCTGGGACAGAGCAGGGGTGGCTGAGCCCACCTGAAACCTGCTCACCCAGTGGAGTGACACCTCCACCGTCAATGACCAAAGAAGGCACGCTGTGGGACAGGCCTGGCTTGGGACCAAGCTCAGGCACAGCCAGTCTCTCCAGCAGGGTCCTTCTGCCTACCCCTGCTCATATCTCACTGGGCTGAGGGAGGGGGGATTCCAGGCTGGGGGGAGTCCCCCCCCCATCCCCTCTTTCCATCCAAGCCTGGCTATGTGTCTGGCTAACCAGCCATCTTTCTTTTTTCCCTGGCAGATGAGCCATTAAGCAGCAAGCCCCCAAAGCACCGGCCTGCAGCCTCAGCACTAAGTGCATTCACAGCCATTAGCAAGAGGCCCCAGCCTGGCCAGTCCCGGCTAATGCACAGCCCGCCTCCCACCCCTACTCCCTGGGGACTGCTTGTCAGAGCTCCATCCTTGGTGGGAGAATGGAGGCTGAGAAGGAAAAATTGGGGTTCCAGGCCCACATGGACGTTGGTGTAGGTTGTTCACTGCACAAAGGAGCCACTCAGGGGGCAGGTGGAGCTGCAGCCCGGCCAGCCCTCGGCTTCTCAGGCTGCGGGCCCTGGCGTGGGCGGCATTCCACGCACGCAGTGGTACCCTTTCCTAATCCAGTCAAAGGAGCTACAGAGGAGAGGTGTGGCCTGCGAGCGCCGGAAGCAGCTGTCCGGGAACCCGGGGCCCTACATGGTCTTTTTGTTAAATTGCATTTTCATTGACTTCTTTTTGGAGTCCAGTTCAACGAATTTTGTTATGTGTATAAATACACGGGCCCACCACTGCAAGCCGGATACAAAATAGTTCTGTCGCCACCCCCACCCCCAAAACCCCCTAGCGCTGTCCCTCTCTAGTCGCGTCCTCCCCTTGCCCTAACCCGACAGCCACTGATCTGTTCCCCGTGGCTACGGTTCCGTCTTTTAGAAAATGGAACCATGCAGTATGTGACCGTTTGAGGCTGACCTTGCTCACTTAACATAATGGCCTTGAGCTCCATCCGAGCTGTGAGTGTGTATATATATATAGTTTGTTTCTTCTTATCGCTGAGCAATAGTCCATGGGATGGATGGACCAGTTTGTTTGTCCATTCATCCGGTGAAGGACAGTGGGGACGGTTCCAGTTCGGAGCGAGTACAAACACAGCTGCCGGGAACATTCGTGCCTCTGTGTCTACGGGCGCACACGGCTTTGCGTGGACCTGGGTTTTTATTTTTCTGGGACGTACGCCTTGGAGTGGAACGAATGTATCATATAGCAAGAGGAGGATTAGCTTTTTTAAGAACCTTCCAAACTGTTCTCCAGAGAGACTGGACCCTTTTTTTTTTTTTCATTCTCATCGGCAATGGCAAGGCTTCCGGTTGCCGCGCACGCGTGTCGGTGTTTTTATTTTGGCCGTCCCCGCGGGCGCGGAGTTGCGGCTCGCTGTGCTTTGATTTTCACATCATCCCCGATGGCTAGTAACGTTGAGTCTCTTCTCATGTGCTTATTCATCATCCGTATGTCTTCTCTGACGGAGCGTCTACACACGTCTTTTGCCCGTTTTCAAACTGGATTTTTAAAAACTGTTGAGGTTTGACGTTTTGCGATAGTTCTGGATACAAGTCCTTTGTCAAATGCGCGATCTGCGAATATTTTCTCTTGATCTGCGTCTTGTCTTTTTATCCCCTTAAGTTTCAGTTGCAGAGCGAAAGTCGTTGACGTAAACTTTATCAATGTTTTTTCTTTTATGAATTGTGCTTTATTGTCACATCTGAAAACTCTTCACCTAATCCCAAAGATCTTCTCCTCATGTTTTCTAAAAGTTCGGTTAGAGATTTTACATTTCGGTCCATGATCCATTATGAGTCGGGTTTTTTTGTATATGGTGTGAGGTAAGGGTCAAAGTGTTCTCTCTCTCTTTCTCTCTCGCTCTCTCTCTCTCTCTCTCGCCTATGGATGTCCAATTGCCCCTCAGGATTTAGTAAATGAATGGATGGAAGGCCCAAAGTATCACGTAGTAAGACCAGGAAGATGAGGGAGGTCAAGATTATGTATTTTTCAATGGATAAAAGATAGTCAACAAACGATGTTAGAAGAATTGGACATTCATTTTGCTAAAAAATGAGTCTCAAATCTTATACAAAAGCTACCTCACGACGGAATAGATTTCCGTGTGAAATGTGAAGCTCACCAGCAACCACATCCTTGTCGCAGGAGGTTCTCAGCCTGGCTCCGCTGGTGGGTGGCGTAGAAGTAGTGACAGTTATGCCACACAAAGCGTAAGTCAAGTGAGACCCTTCTGTGTCCGTACGTCGCCTGTCTGGCGCTTGAGGTTGGGAGTGAGGGAGCCAGTATTTATCAAACGTGAACTCTGCACCAAGTCCTCCACTAAATGCTCTCTTTGTACCGTCTCATCTAATCCTAAAGCAAATTGATACACTTTGCGAGGCTGGTGTTTTTGCGTCCACTCTGTAGGTAAGGAAATTGAGCTCAGAGGGGTTAAGAAACCTGCTTAAGGTCACACAGTAAATCGGGGAGCACAGGGAGCCACCTCTGCTAGAGGCAGGCAAGGGACAGTGGGGCCAAGCCAAGGTCTGGATCTACATTGTTGCCACCTGGTTATTTACGTGCCCTTGGTCAAGGTGGGTATGTCGCACGGGATTTTTTTCTCCCAGGATTCTGGGAGATCAGAGGCCTCCATTCTCCCTAGAGCCTCGGCTTAGTCCCCCTCATGGTGACACCCCGCACACGAATGGCTCTTGATCTTAGGAACTCACCAACCCCATCCCCGACCATGGGGAACCGTCCCAGGCCTGTGACAGCGGATGCTTCCATGGCCCATTAACATACTCTCCTGTTAGTACGTAAGCACGAGGGCATATTCCAGGCCCGGGCTGATACGTGCCCTTCCTTGGCCCTGCCCTCGGGGTCCCTGCCTCCTGTGGCTGGTCATTTCAGCCTATCGGCCTTCTCCTTGCCCCTACTACATTCCCACGCCGTTGTCCAGACCGTAACCGCCCGCTTAGCATGCCCCCTCTGCTCCTCACGTGTTTGAATGGCCGCTGTTTCCGCATTCAGCTCAAGTCATGCCTTCCCCAGCGGCTCCCACAAGCTCTCCCTCTTCCTGCTGCTGATAAACGCGGTCTAGTCCCACATGGTCTGAAAAGCTGGCGGTTGGCAACGTAGCCTTCTAGAGATGCGCCGACCCTCTAGAGCCTTCTGGATGTCCCTAGCGATGTGTCTAGAGCAGTCTCAGCCCCAAAGAGATTGGCAGCGCCCTGAGGACAAGGGCCGGGTCTTAATCCCCTCTCTGCTTGGCGCAGAAAAGACTGGCTTCCAGCCCGTGGCTTGGGGTCCCGCAGACCCACCTCTGTCACTTTCTCGCTGCGTGACTCAGTGCCTGGCGTGTCCTGAATGCTCGGACAGTGGGAAGAGTTGCTTCTGTTGTTTTCACGGCTCTTCTTTTTATCCCCAAGATGTTTTCTGGAGCGCGGTAGCCAGGTATGGAAAGCAAGAGGACTCACTGCTCTCAGGATGGAAGCGAATCCTGCTGTAGCAGGAAGCCTTCCTCCTTCCCGCCCCCTGGAGCCTCAACCCCACCCTGGCCATGCCCACCCTGTCCTGCTGGTGGCCTGCTGCTCCTTGCAGCTCATTCCAGCCTCCTCCACTGCAGGGCTAAAGCTCCTTGGGCTGGGAAGGGGGGAGGGGGAGGGGAGAAGCCAGCTTTTCATTCCCGCCCCCTCCCATGGCCTTGAGCTGACCCTCAGGGTGACAGTGAAGGGCTGGCCAGGGGATGCTGGGGTCAGGGAGAGGGGAGCAGGCTCTTGCCTAATGAAGTCTGCCCAGGCCTCCTGGAGCCGGGTTAGACTCTGCGATCCCAAAGGAGCCACCCCGAGTCCTCGCTCACCTCCCAAGCTCCTCAGCACAGGGCCTGTCCTCTCCGGGCTCTGAATCTCAAACACAGTCTCCGCGGGCAACGGTCACTGTCCCTGCCCTGGCCCCAGCCTCTGACCTCTCCCACCGGACCGGACGAGGCCCCTGTCAGGCCTCCCTGCCCCTCTCCCTCCCCCTCCCCTCTTTCACCAGCTCTTGCCCAATAGCTGAAGACATCTTTCTAGAACACGGATCTGATCACGTCTCCCCGACCCCGCCTGGAGACTCCACTCTCTTCAGCAGGGGCGTCTCCAGCTTTTTACGCACAATCATCACATGGGGGCACCTGTTAAAAGCTAGCCGCATCAAGAGTAAGATTTTCTGGGTCTAGCGTGGGGCCCAGGAACCTGCATTTCACAAGTCCCCTCTTGGGGCTGGGGTGAGAGGCCCAGGGCCCAGCTCCACCCACATTCTCACTGTCTCGCTCTGAACTCTGAGGACACAGGATGTCCACGTGAACCTGACCTTCGAGAGCGTTGCGAGGGTGTGTTTGTCGAGGGAGGCGGATAGGACAGGTTTTCGGGTAGCAGTTCTCTAGCCAGATCACTAACTTGTAAACATCTAGTGTAAATGTACTTGTAAATGGACATGTACACCTGTTCCGGGTCCCACGAAAGCCACGGCCGGGCCCGCCTGGACCTCAGCTCTTTATTCCGTCATCTGCAGGACACGCTCCACGGGGAAGCTGCAGGACGAGCTGCACTCAGTGAGCGAAGACCCTCAGGGCCCGGCTCCCTCTTGGGCTCCTGCTGACCCCGTCCCTTCTCCAAATGACCCTGCAGCGTCCAGCATGTCATTTTTGAACGCGCCAGGCAGGTTCTCCCCTCTGCGCCTTATTATACGTTCCGTCTGCCTGGAATGCCCTTCATTCGCTTGTCCCCCTGGGGAACTCCTATTCATGTCTCAAAACCCTACTAAGATTCCACGGTTCCCGAGGTCCTAATCTCTGGTTGCGCGTACCCTGCTTTGTTATAATTATTTTGTTCAGTTGCTTCCCCTGAGGCAGTTTATCATCTTTACCATGATGGTTTTAGAATCCGGAGACTCGATCTTGCCTCTGGCCCCTGTGCTTACCAGGGGTCTGAACTTGAGTGTTGCCCTCTCTGAGACCTTTCCATTATTGATCAAATGGGGATTAAAACATTATACTCTGTATTGGGTGACCTTGACGTTTAGATGCGCCATGCATGTGGGAGGCTTAGCAGAGTGCATGGCATAGAGTATGGCTTAGTTCTTTTGACGTCTTTCTTGACGACGGGCAAGCTCACTGAGACCAGGGCGAGCATCTCATCATCTTTGAACGGGACAGGACCTCTCTCTCAGAGTGGACCCCAGGAGCACAGGCTTGTGGGTAACTCAGGGCTCCGCTGCTCCGCCTTATCCCTGGGAACTGTCCCCGCCCTGAGTGCTGTTGTTGACTGCGCTGAGCGAGAAAGACCTCATGTTCCTCTCGGGGCCTCCATCTGAAGTGAAGAAAGCCAGCGAGCGGGTCCCACCGAGCGAGAGAAGCAGGGACGAAGATGCATGCTCAGCCCAGCCGGGGAGACCGGTCTGCATACTCTCAAGTGTGTCGAAGGGTGCCGGCCCTCATCCCATCCCCTAGGGGCCTGCCCAGTGGGGAGAAGGGCAGGGTGCCGGCGAGGCATGAGCAGTGGGCCCAGCTGCAGAGCTGGAGTGAGCATCTCTTGATCTTTCGGCTGCACAGAGAGGCAGAGGCAGCCAGGGCCCTGGAGATGGTCTCCATGACAACCGCTGCCACTCACTCCCCATCTCGGATGTAAATTAGTTACAATTTTATTAGTGTGCAGAATTTCAAGAGACCAGATCCTGCCTTGGAAGGGAAAACGATAGTGGGGGGGGGGGGCGGGGAGAGTTTCCAAATGCTTCAGACCCCCGTAAGGGCCCCAAACTTCAAGGCGGGTCCGTGGAGAGTGAATCGGGCCACATAGCCTCATTCGTCTGGCTTGTCAGCTGGTCTGGGCTGGGCCTGTCTCTGGAGAGGGGGGGACACACAGGCCTGGGGCACCAGCAGCGTCTCTCCTTGTCTGGCCCCCTCCTCTTGGCAGTCTGTCCTCCAGGATGACAGGGGGAGGCAACTGAGGGCCGCGGGGGTCATGAACTAGCTCGAGGGCGCCTGGCTCACCAGCCGCAGGGCTCTGCTTGCTCTCCCTTCTCTGCTCAGCCGCCTCCCAAGGTGGTCACTGACACGTTCCTGGGCTCTGGGGCTGGCAGGTGAGGACGTCGCCAAAGTCCGGATGTCTGAGCAAACACAGGGCCCTGGCCGCCAGGAGTCGGCACGTGGGACTGCTGGAAATGGGGCCGGGTGACGCCCGAGTCACGGCTTTCTGACATTCGATGCTCTGAATCATGTGCGCGTGTACGCACGTGTGCACACACGCGTTTCTCCCCCACGAGGAGGGGAAAACAGGACAGATTTGTCTTTTTCCTAAGGCTGTTGTTAAAATTAGTCGCGGCCCCTCCGAGGCACAGCCCGCTGTGTGCGCCCCCGAGCTGGCCCTGCCACTGGTCTGGGGCCGGCCCGGTGAGGGGCACCGAGGAGACGGAGGCGCCCTCCGGGGGCAGAGGCGTTGGCAGGGCAGGGAGAGGCCAAACGCAGAGGGAAAGGGACGCGGTCAGGGACAGCTCCACGCAGGTGTGAGTGGCCAGGCCAGCAAGGGGGGGAAAGGGCCTGCCTGGCTGCGGAGACACCCCGGGGGGCTGAGGGGACACCCTGGGGGGCGCCTCGGACGCCTGGCAGAGCCTGAGCCATGGGAGGGCGGGAGGGCGAAGGGAGCAGATGGGGGTGGACACGGGGTGTAGACGGGAGGGTGAGTGGCGAGATGGACGGGCGGGCGAAGGCAGGCTGGGAGGGAGGAAGGTGGTGACCTCGGCTGCAGGGCGGTGGACGGGCTGCTTGTGCAGCGCTTAGGCCCGTGTGCCATGGTGACAGGCGCTGGGACCGAAATCCCAGAGGCTTTCACAGCGCGTCCCCGGGACAAGTTTCATGATCTCTCTGAGCCTCAGTTTACTAAGACGGGAGCGTGGATGGAGGGGTTGGTGGAAAGGGCCGCAAAGCTGGGGGCTCATCTGTGGGGAGCTCTTAGGACAGGGCCCCACACACAGTTAAGTGCCTTGGACATGTTTCGTCCCGGTCCTGAACTTGGCCTTGGGGACACGATGCCGAGTGAAGAAATGCTAGGGCAGCCCTTGGGGACACAGAGTCCACTGGGCAAGGTGGCCAGCCCTGACCCAGGGCCTCTTGCGATGGACAGAGAAGGGGCCCCATGGGAGCGAGAAGGAGGGGAAAGAAGAGGGGGCTGATGAATCAGGGCTGTGGCCTGGGATCTGTGTCACCGGGGCTCAGCACAGGGTCAGGGAATGTTTGATGGAAGGGAGGAGGGGCCAGGCCCAGCCCTGAGGGCATCGAGGCTGAGGAGGAGGAGGAAAGCCAGGAGCGGGAAGAGGAAGAGGACAGTGTTCATGCAGGGGAGAGGGGCTCCCCGAGGCGGGAGCCACGCGAGGTGCTTTTGGACGAGGGGCCGTTCCAACAGGCTCTCCCTCGCTCAGGCAGTAACTAGGACCTGCCCTCCCCCACCCCCCGCCGCCTCTCTGACCCTCAGTTTCCCCAGGTGTACTAGGGACTGTGCATCTGTGATTAGACAGTGGCAAGAGGCTGGGCAGACCCGAAGGCAAATAAATGGGCCCTGGGTGACCATGTCCTGGAAACACACACTTATGAATCAACCACTGGTCCGACAGTGAGAACAAAGTCCCTCTGTAATCCGTGAGGCCCGATTCTGGGGTCCCAGGAGGGTGACAGACTTCCTGAGCTTCGTCCGGGCTGGTTTCTGGCACCAGGGGTCTGGCGGGTTCCTTGTCAGGAGGGCCGACCGCCGAGCTCCCCTCACATGGAGCCAGAAGCCCGTGGAGCCAGCGCCGCGGCATCTCCGGCTGGCCGGCCCTCTCCCTCCATCCCCCACATCACAACTTGCCATATTTTGTAGCCTGAGGGCTGAGATTTCTAACAGGCAAAAGCAGAGATGAGACCGCCCACCCAGTTCCAGTCGTGTGTCTTACTAATTATGCCACACACCGGAAAACTTAATTAAATCGATGCTTGGTGTGTAATTTCAACTAGTTTGGAAGTAGGGGGAAATCAAACAAACAGCCACCCAGCCCTGCCAGCCCGCGTCACCTTGGCACGGTCCACTGGACCCTGGGTGCTGGGGACTGGGCACTTGTCCGGCCCTGCTCAGCTGGGGGGATTACGTCTCCTTCCCCTCAGCCCCCAGAGGAAGCGCCTGCTGACTCCCCAATCTCTCTCTCTCTCTCTCTCTCACACACACACACACACACACACACACACACACACACACACAGCTGGGCACTGCAGGAGGGAGCCAGGCAGCCCAGGGAGACAAAGAAGGCGGGAAAACCCTAAGAATGGGGGGGGGGCTGCATTAAGTGGTTAGCGATTAGCTAGACAGTAGGATGAAAACATCAGGAAATATAAGGAAAGGCCAAATATACGTATATACAAAACCTAAATATAACCTAAGTCCAGCTTCCAACTCTCGGGTGAAATTCACTTCCGGGTCTCTCTCAGCTCTCCCTCCCCCTCCTTCCTGTTCCTCTTGGGGGGTCACACCCCTGCTCTCTGTTTTGTGTGTGAGGAGACCCCTGGGCAGGTGGTCATGGTCATTGTCCCACTGGGGGCCTAGGGTGGTCTGGGAGGGGCGGGAAGCCCAGGAAGGGCAGCCACAGCGGAGGACCTGCAAGGTGCCCAGATGAATGGGAAGGAGACAGAGCACTCGGGCAGGTGATAGTTTGGGCAGGGAAGATGGCGCGTTCTTCTGTTTCATCCCGGTGCGGGGTTTTGAACTGTGTGCTCTGTCGGCGAAGAGGACTTGGAGAAGTACCCAAGAGGCATTGTGAGGCTGCGGGAGAAGCTCAAGGCAGCGTTGGCTCAGCAGCCTCCACCAGCACCCGGTGTAGCAGGAACGACGAGGGGCCAGGGGTCCACGGGCCCTGGGGTCACCCAGCGGGGTCACCCAGTGAGGGAGACGCAACGGGCACAAGATGGCTGCGGAGGGGGAACATGCCACAGCCCGGGCCGATCAGCGAGACCCCTGCGCCGGGCTCCGACGGCGGCAGTGTTACCGCCCACTCCCCTACGACAGCCCCATGAGGCAGGTACCGTCACCACCAGCCCCTTTGGAGCATGGGGAAACTGAGGCACAGACAGTTAAGTCCCTGCCCGCAGGTGCCAGCTGGTGAACAGCGTAGCGGGACCGGAAGCCACTGCCTCTCCTTGGATTGTAAGTGCCGCGGAGAAACAAGGTGGTGGGGAGTACCGGGGGGCGGAGGGGTGCATCTCCGGGGAGGGGGCTTTTGAGCTGGGACCCAGTTGCACGTTTGCCCTGGGCCGGCACCAGGCTCTACATGTGAGGCGTCTCAGCAAGACCTCGCTGGAGCCCCATTTTCGAGGGTAGAGGACTGGGGCACACAGAGGTCGAGGGACAGGCCTGGGCCTCTGCCAGGGAGCGTGCTGGGGGCTCCGACGGCAGTCTGCCCCAGCGCCCTGCCCACCTCGCGGTCCTGCCTCCGTAAGGCCATAGAGCATAGACGGTCCCAGCTCAGAATGCAAAAGATGGGTGAGTGAAAGAGGCCCTCCTTCGCGGAGCGGTGAGGTGGCTTCCCGACCGTCACCGGCCCTGCCAGGCCTGGCCGCGTCTGGCACTGGGACGGCCCCGCGGGTCTTGGTGTGCTGGAACTAGGGGGCCCCCGGACTGCTAAGGAACCAAGGAGCCATAGCGCTCGGCCCCCCAACTCCTGGGCCGCCGGGTCCCGCGGCCACCCCTGCCACCCCGGCAGTCCACCCAGCCCTGGCTAACACTGACTCAGGGGCTGCGGGGGTCAGCCTGGCCTGGGTTTGACCTTTGCACTGCTATTTACCATGCTGGACTAGTGACTTCACTGCCTCACGGCCTCAGTTTCCCTTTTGGGGACACGCCTCTGGACTTCAGTGGCTCCTTACCACTCAGGTTTTAGGTTCCACGTCGTCTCCTGGGACAAGCCTTCACGAGCCCCTCCCCCACCACCCCCCTGGACTTTTCCCCCCACCCCTCGTGTTTATGAGTCTAAGGACAGCTTTGTCCACGTGGGGCAGGCACCCTGCGCCCCTGGCATCCAGCACAGGCCGGCCCAGAGCAGGTGCTAACAGATGTTGTCGACAGAATGAGCGAATCTGTCCCACGTCCCACGGGATAACAATCCCCAGAGTATTAAACTAGCCAGGGTGTCAGGCTGAGCTGGGGCCAGCGGGCATCAGCAGGAGCCACACCCCAGCCCGGGCCCACGCTTCCTATGATCCGACCAAAGACGAGGGTGCTAACCGGAACAGGCCCAGCTGCTCAACCCAGACACCCTATACACCCCCGACACCCCCCCCACAAACTCCCCGACACCCAGCCCCCACTCCTGCCCCGCCCCCCCGCCCCGCCCTTCAGAGCTCAGCTCTCCCACATTCCCCTTCCTCCGGGTTCTCTCACTCTCTGCCTCTCCCCTTCGCTCTCTCCAGCTCCCCGCTCCCCGCCTCACCCTGGCCAAGGGAGGGGCCGCCAAAGGCCGGTGATTTGCAGTTCCCAAAGCACCCATCTCTCTGCAGCTGCACATCTGGGTCATTAGGACGCTCTGGAAAACCGGGGCCGCCTGAGCCGGTCCTGCAGCCCTGCTCCCCTCCCTCCTCCTCCCTCCTCCCCATCCCCTTCTCTCCCCACCCTCCTCCCATCCCTCCTCCCTCTGGCACCCACCTCCCTGCTCAAGCCAGTATTTTTAGCTCGCGCTGTGCATTAGTGTGCAGGGGCGCTCCTGGTGAAGCCTGGATGAGGTTTTATCTGTTGTGACAGCCCCAAGGGCAGCTGGCAGACTTTCTCCCTCTTAAGTTGGGAGCTCGCTCCCTCTCCCGCGGGTCAGAGCCTCAGCTGGATGGGGGCAGGGTCCCGGCCGGGTTTGGAGCCCAGGCCCCGGCCAGGCTGCCGGGCTTTCCTTCCCTTCCCCCTCCCCCTCCCCGCCGCCTCCCCCTCTCCAGCTCCCCTCCTCCCCCACCCCCACCCAGGGCCTCTGGGCCTTTGTCTCTGGAAGACACGGACGCTGGAGCCCTGCCCGCTGCACGCCGGGCTCCCGCAGCCTCTCGAAGCTCTCCCCTCCCTCCTCTCTCGTTCACGCTTTTCCTTGGGCTGCTTCTCGCAAGGTTTCAAACCCTCTCCGTTTGTTCCTCTCCTTCCCTGCCTCCCTTTCCTGGTCCCTCTCTTTCCTCCCGCTCTCTCTTTCCTGCCTTGCTGTCCACCCACCCTCTCCTCTCCTCTCCTCTCGTCTCCCCACACCCCTCCTTCCTGCCTTTAGGGAATGGAAAGCCCTGCAGTTAGAACCAGACCCCAGCCTCCTTCCCCGCCCGATTTCCCTCTGTGCCGGGCAGGCTCCTCCCGGCCACAGGCCAGGGGAATGGTGAAGGGACCCTGGAGCTTAGCACCAGTCTCCAAGGTCAGCCTCTAGATGGGCCCACTGAAAGCCCGTGTCATTTCAGGACTCCCTGGGGTCCGGCCTGGCCCTAGCAGCATGACTGCTGCCCTCAGGCAGGAGTCCGCCCCCCTCCCTGCCCCTCCTGGTGGGTCCTGGCTGCAGAGTCCTCCCTACCCAGATGGGCGGGGTCCATGGGGGGTTCTCAACGCGCCTCCCTTTCCCTTCGATTTGGCACAAACCTGACCTTGCCTTTGAGAATAACCAGTTAAGATGAGCAACCCATTGTCCCCAGCTCTTTACCGCTTACACGTTTCTCCGTCTTAGCAACTGTGCCCTGCAGACCCTGTTGTATCATCCATCACGACAGAGGAGGCACCGGGCTCAGGAGGCCAAGCACCGTGGGCACAGGCACCCACCAGCCTGAGCGGCACCCAGGCCTGTCTGGGTCTGACCTCTGCTGCCCCAGGCCTTGCATCTGCTGAGCGCCTGCCCCCCACCCCCTGAGCTCAGCTCTCCTTTCCCGGGGCTGGAGGCCCAGAGAAGCAAGTGGCTGTCCGAGGTCACACAGCTCAGGCTGCTACAGGGAGCAGAGCAGTTTAGGGGCTCAAGGGCAGGAAGCTTGGGGCGCTAGGGGATCCTCTGCGCCCTGCCTGGCTGATATCCTCACACCAGTCCTCTCCTGTGGATGAGGTGGGGGCGGGGGGAGCCCCCTTTTGCCTCCCCGCCTGTCCCCAGGCTTTCCTGCAGGGCTGGCTCAGGGTCTCTCAGGGTGTCACACGGAGAAGGCACCAGCTTCGTCCTCCTGCCCATCAAAGACCCCCAGGCTCCCCAGCCTCCCTCCCTCCTCTCCCCCTTTCCTCTCTGCCTCCGGCTCTGCGGGGCTCTGCTTTCGGACTGCACACCTTCTCCTTCTCTCCGTGTATTTCCGTGGTCGTCTCTCTCGGCCACCCCAGCCCTCCGCTCGGGACCTTACTCTCTCCCTCTCCTCCATCCCAACACACACGTGCTCACAGACAGACAGTGACATGCAAAGTCACACGCACAGACCCCTGCCCACCAGCCCTGCAGGCCCTGCAGCAGCGATGGTGGTGTGGGCTGGCCCTAGGAGGAGGCAGTGGGAGGGGACCCCATGGCATTTCCCTCTGTCCCTATCCCTGGAGGCACTTCCTGGCTCAGCCTAAGCGAAGGCCAAGGCCGGGCTGGTCTGGCATCCTGGGCTTCAGTGGCTTGGCAGCTGCCTTTTCTGAAACTGTGGGGCAAGGAATATCCCTATGAGGCCAAAGCTTCTGAAAGGCTGGGGTCCCCAGAGTGTCCCCCCAGTGGTCCCCGTACTGCAGAGAGCCAGCAGCGGAGGGCATATGGGCTGGGCCAGGCTGGGGTAGCAAAGATGGGGACAGTGCAGTGACGTGAGGTGGCAGGAGCCAGGCTGGCCATCAGGTCTGCCTGGGCGCCCACCGGGGAGGCCTCGGAGGGCCCCGACCCTCCGTGCCCTGGTCTGCAGGGCGCCACGTGGATGCCGGAAGGCCTGCGCCGAGGATCTGTGCACCGGGCTTCTCAGGCCCCCAGTGCCCTAACTCTCCCTCCCGTTCTCCTAGGCGCGTGGGAGCCTGGGCCTCGCAGTCCCGGGTTCGAATCTCTCCCCCTCTCACTACTTTGCAACCTTGGGAGTGACCGACCCCTTCCCCGGGGCCTCGACTTCTTCACCTATAACATGGGGTTCATGCAGCTGCTCGCCCTGGGGACTGCGGTCAGGTCCTGATGGGGCCCTCCAGGTAGGACACCTGGCCCACCCCGAGCCCGGGGACCTGCGCGAGAGGCTGGTATTACAGCACTCGCCTGACTCCCGATTTCTTTGCCATTTTGCCAACACCAGCTTCGTGTCATCGGCCCTGGGCTGGGTATCCTGGCTCTACCACCTCAAACAAGTCATTGGACCCACGGTGCCTCAGTTTCCTCCTCCGTCAAATGGGGCTAGTGATAGTTCAACCCTCACAGGCGCGGCTGCACTGAGATCATCCAGAAACACTCTCAACCCAGAGAGCGTTGAGGGTTTACCTGGGAGCAGCCCACATGAAGTCTTCAGTCTCTGAGGCTGGGGGCTCAGGGGCTCTGGCCCCCTCCTCCACCCTTTGTGTGCCCGGGCATTAGATGGGGTGAGGGGAGGAAGAGAGGGCTGGGGCCTGAAGGAGCTGCGTCCACCCCCATGGCTGAGGACCGAGCTGCCAGGCCTCCCCAGCTGTGACACCGGC